>NC_090922.1:614384409-616884409 GCF_040938575.1 Ambystoma mexicanum | reverse complement strand
GTGTAATGCATAGAAATTCTACTGGGTGTAGGCTGGGAGGGGCGATGAGGAATATATGGGATGAACATCCAGTCGAAATAACGTTACCAGGGGTAAGTAACTTGTTCTTTGAATGGATTGTGTCCTCCCACGTATTCCTCCCAAAGCAGTCTAAGGTTTGGGGGAGGGAGTAAGAATTTTCGAATCATGAATTTAATTCTCATGTTTTGTCATGGACAGAATACAAAACCGCCTTTCCAAATCCTCCTTCCTGACCTGAAGACGAGTCCAGGCAGTAGTGTTTTGTGAAGGTATAAATGGTAGAACAGGTGGCTGCCGCACAAATGCCATTTATCGGCGCCCCTCTTTGAAAGGCAGAAGACTGCCCCTTATGGAGTGAACCCTCAGGCCTTCAGGGGGATCCTTTCCTGTAAGCCTGGAGCATTCTGTGATGCATAGGATTATCCTTCTGGATAATGTTTGCTGTGATCGCCAAACCCAATTTCTGTCTGGTGTACCCCACAGTGAGTTGGTCATTTTGTCTTATTTTAGCCATACGTGAAATGTAATGAAGTGCCCTTTTTGGGTTTAGCGTGTGTAGCCTTTGTTCCTCCTTGCTAGGATGTGGAGGTGAATAGAATGGTGGAAAAACAATCTTTTGAGAGATGTGAAAGTCTGATACAATCTTCAGAAGAAATGTAGGCTTAACCCTCAGAACAACTTTGTCTTTATAAAAAGTTGTAAATGGTGGTTTACTGGATAAGGCCTATAACTCGCTCACCCTGCGGGCTGATGTCAAAGCGACTAATAAGATGGTCTTAAAAGTTAGCAATCTCAATGGATATGAGTGAAGCAGCTCAAATGGAACACACAAGACATTTCAGCACTAGATTTAAATACCAAACTGGAACCAGAAATGGGATAGGAGAGAACACATTTGTGAGCCCTTTTGGAAATTGAATAATCAGTGGCATTTTGAAATATGAAATTTCTTCCGACGTGCGCCTTAAGATCAAAGGTTCTGCCAAGTATCCTTTGATGGTTCCAATCTGGAGCCCCAGATTTGCCAGATGGAATAGGAAATACAACACCATAGTTGTATCGCACAGAAAAGGGTCCACATTATTTTCCCTGCACCAGCTGCAACAGAAGGTCCTCTCTTTGTGGATGACGCATTGGAGGGCAGATGGACATGTCCAGAAGGTCCAGGCACCACATCCCCCTGGGCCAATCTGGAGCAATTAGGATCATGATTTCCCGAACTTTTTCAACCTCCCGATTACCAGAGGAATGACGGGGACTGGCGGAAAGGCGTACAGGAGAGGAAAATCCCAGTCCACTATGAACGCACCCCCTAAAGCTCCTCTTGGGGGAAATTCCCTGGAGCAGATCAGCTTGCACTTCCAGTTGACAAGGGTTGTGAACCCCAAAGCGTGAAGATCTCTTGAAGAACTTTGTGAGCTAGTTCCCACTCAGGGAAAGCTGAGCTCTGCCTGCTCAGAGTGTCCGCCGCTGTGTTCTCTCCGGCTAGGTGAACTGCTGATGTGCAGTTTCCTTCTTGAATTGCACAGAGCAAGAGCTCCTCTCTTGTTGAGGTAGTGCATGGCCACTGTATTGTCCGGCATTATCAGGATATTCTTTCCCCGTACATTTGGCAGAAAAGCCTTCAGCGCTAGTCTGATTGCTCTCAGCTCCAAAAGGGTGATGTGTAGTTTTGACTCCAATGGAGACAACGACCACTGACTGTCAGATCATTGGCATGGGGTCCCCAGCTGAACGAGGTGTCCGTAACTACTGTTATCTCGGGCAATGGTTGCCAAAAAGGTTCTGTCTTCAGAATGTTGTCCTCGCAGGTCCACCGCAGGAGATCCTGTGCAACCCTGTTAGGAAACCTGAAGCCAATTTGACATCTTGCCAGAGAACTGAGGCCATTGGGTTCCGAGGGCCCACTGGAGGCAAGCCTCTGGCACCAGCAATAGGCAGGATGCCATGAGGCTGAGCAATCCAAAGAAGTCAAAGGCCGGAAGACGCTGGGCACTCTGGAATCTGGTGACCATCTGCAGAAGGGTTGAGCCCTCACCTCGGGTGGCAAGGCTTTACTAGAGGACACATCCAGGACTGCTCTGATGAACTGGAGTCTTTGAGATGGGATCATATGGGACTTCTTGAAACTGAGGGTGAAGCCCAGTCTATGGAGAGTGACAGTGTAGAGGATGCCCCAAATAAAGCCTGCATTCCAGCCGCCCATTTCGAAGTACCAGGAACGTTCACACCGAGAAATGTGACGTATGATGAGCAACTAAACCACCAGAGAGCCACAGTAGGGCTCTGCCCAGTGCCTATCAGAAGAAAAATACCTGTGGAAGTATCTATAACCAGACAACCATGGACAGTAAGGTATCCATTGAGAAAACCCTACCAGCAAATGAAACGAAATGCAGGTTGCTTAAACACTGTGCCGGAAGAAACTCAAAAGACCTTAATTGAAGAAGAATGGTGACGTCACAAAGGCCCAGACAGACTTGCAGATAGAAGATAAGACGACCCAAAGATGACACACAGAGACGAAACGCCATGAATAAGGATATTGTGAACCTAGAAGGAGAGAAGATGTTGAAATATAAAGAAACTTAAGCTGTAAAGCAGGATGAAGTCATTCAACCAGCTAAACGCCTATACATATTCTTGAAACCGCAAGAAAGCTAAGGAAACAGTGCAGCTTGCTATGCTTAGTAGAAGATGGACCGCAGCAAGCGCCACCTATACATATCTACCTCAACAAAGCACACTATACAAGTGCAAGTCCACTTTAGACAAAAGCAGAATTAACTCCGGTTACTAGGAGGTCAAACAGGACAGGATTCGTATTCCAGCTAAAATGAGAAGAGATGGCTGAATCGAAACTCAGCAAGAGCAACTCGTGCCTGGGGAGCCAAGGTCAGACCAATAAAAGGAGTGAACAGTAGCTTTGCGGAATCGATACTTAAGAACAGAACAGCCTATCTGAGGAAGGCCGAGATAAGGAGGCTGAGGCTGAGGCAGGCGGCAAGCCGAAAAGGAATTAAATGCACAAATTGAAGAAAACTAGGCAGATTCACGGTGTGAGCAGCACGTGCCCATCCGAGCAAGAAGAGGCACGGGTTCACACCTACACCCAGAAAGATATGATATAACTTTTTCTGACAAGAAGATACAGTTTTGAGGCTGATCACAGCCAACTAATTGACAATAGCCACCTAAGTAATGATTGAAGGGAGGCCGGGTGAATCTTGGGGCATTCTGCACCTGGCTGACCATTCTGCATGCTGCTAAGTAAAGTGGAAATGTATGCATGGGGTTGAAGGCAACCCAATCGCAATGGACCAAATAATCTAGGGTCCTATACATAATAGAACCAATGAGACGTCGTACTCAGTGACTTTTACTAAAGTAATGTTAGAAGGAAGGGCTTAGACACCCACCTGATAGTGTTTATCCAATCCTCTTACTCCGTTACCATATACAGATATCATACCTATAGTAAAGTTCTTTTCCCAACCAATAGAATTGCATGTTAACTTTTCGAGTGTTACACGTCAATGATGATGAGTTTTGGGTATAAAGGTTACTGTTTGTATGAAGTTCTTGGGAGTTGAAGCGAGACGGACTATCGCATCACTGTTGAGTTCCATGTTTCCCTGTTTTTTGTACTCGTCATTAAACTGACTCCCCTTTGGCAAACAATTGAGTTGTCCTTATTGATTGATTTTGGAGTAATATACCCGCACCCCCATCCATCTCAAAGGTGCAGCTATCTTGTCTTGAAGTACTGCGGAGCAAACCCAGACTCTATGGGCCGGCCAGGGGTCTCCCCAGTACACTTGGTAGCAGAGTGTGGTTGGTGACATTCGATTATTGATTACAATAAGACACCTATTGACCGTCGACATAAAGTAACTCTAGGTCTTCTGCAATATCGCACGTCCTTTGCCATTCCGCCTAGTAGACCGTGAAGCTCCCTGTGGACAACGGTAGTGTAAGCAACAGTCTGCAGAAAGGGCCTGAAGGGACCCGTTTTCCCACAATTTCCTTCCCATTCCTACGGGCAGCTGAGCGAGCGAAAAGCTAAAGGAGGCAGTAACAAAGACGTGATCCCGAGGGTCCAGAGAGGAACTATGCCAACGGTGAGTGAGGAAAAAAAAATGGAGTGCTTTGGCAAACAGTGTATGCCTTAGAACAAGTAGAGGGAAAAGGTAATGGAGGGAGGAGGGAAAACAATATAGTTAGAAGTAGAGCAGACTGTATATATATGAGGGGATAATGACTCAAGAGCAATAAAAGATAAATGAGAGATTACCGGGGTGGACACCCGAGAAGGGAGAGGTTACCAGGGCGAACACCTGCGAAGTGAGAGGATTTGCCTTATTCCTGCGCTTTCATATAGCGGCCAGAAGAAATGTGTACCCAAAGTCCCACATAATGGGGAATGCATAGGCTACCACAACATTTAAAGACGTTGTGAAAGGGGTACGTTTACATTCCATGAAGGGGTAATGATTAGAGGCAGAGATATTAAGTGTCTGTCTTATATGTTTCTTTTGACGTCATATGTATTGAATTTTTTTTAAGAGAACTGTTTTTGAAAATTTCGCGATTTGATGGCTGAGACAGAATCGCACACGAATTGATGTTTTTTGAACAAATTGGAAGTGAAGAATTTGTATTGGAGCTTGCAGTGTTTGGTGCTCGCCCACATTATTGGAAGTGTTGAAGTTTGCATGAAAGCATTGACAAGTGTTGTATAAAAGGAAAGGGAACAGATTTAACCATGGAAGAAATGACTCCATTGGCACACTTATGCAAGCAATTGCCAAAACACGCACCCAAGCTAAAGAAATATAGTACCGAATGGGTTAAGGGTACCGCCCACAAGATGTTTATGCCGTGGCCACAAAATGGGTCTTTATCTAAGGCCGTTTTACAGCATATTATGACATATTTGCACGCCACATATACAGGCAAGAAGTTAGAAAAACGCCTTGCTGTTCTCGAGTTGTGGAAAATGTACGAACAGGTAAAGGAGGAAGAGCCGCCAACAGATTGGATACTTAATGTATGCACAGAGGGGGGTGTGACGCCTACCGCGCCATCTGCCCTGCCCGAAACGAAAATCGAAGAAAGTAAGGATGAGGGATTATACCAGTTAAGGGAACTTAAAGCAGCCACGGGGTACAGCAATGCTGCATATATGAGTCACCTACACATAGTAGTGACGAGAAGCAAGTGAGAGAAATGGACAAAAATATTGCCTGCGTAGTCCCAAGGGACAAGGGGAGACGCGATGATGAAAGAAAAGATCAGGCATAGACAAGTGCTTCTCTCGACAAGGAGAGAGAAGGGAAGCGATGGAAAAGGAGTGAAGACAGAACTGATGAGATAGCATTCGCAAAAGATGAATGGATGGGAGGACAAATTTTATTGAAGCTCGATGGGAAAGGCATTGATGATGCAAGACAAAAGGAGAGGTTAGATGAGACACAGAGAAAGGGGAAGAGAAGGAGTTAAGGAACGAAAGAATAAGAAGGAAAGACAGACAAAGGCGAGAACAGCTATATTGCGAAGAGCAAGAAAAACAGCTTGATCGCAACCTAAGAGCAGCCTATGATCAAGACAGACAGAAACAGCAAAAGTTAGAAGAGCAAAGGGTGAAAAAAGGATAAGGAGACGAAGAGATGAGGAAATTCGAAGGGCAGATGAACGTAGAAATGAAAAAGAAAGGAAGAAGATAGGGCCAGAGAAGAGGCGAGGAAGCGCAAAGAATTTGATGACGACGTAGAACGTAAGCGAAGACAGAGCATGCGAACTTGAATATCTGGGGAGAGAGGTTAAAAAACCTGCCCCAGTTGTAGACTGGGAAGACATCGAAGAATTCTTTCCTGCGTACGATTCAGCACCAGGCACGTCTAGGGCAAATATTGACGATGACTTCGACACCAGAAGCATCAGAGAAACGATAGATAGAATATATGATGGAATGGGGCTAGAAACAAATACCCCCAGGGGAGGGGGAAGACGAGCACCTGGAAAGCACTCAGCTGTATAACACTGAGGAGCACACTCGAAGCAGCGGGAACGGAGAGCTATCCCTGGATATATTAGAAATAAGCAGGAACAAGGATGATACGAGAAGTTGCGTGAATTGGGGACAGACAATGTCCGACTCCGAAAGGGAAGAGCATGAAGAAAATGAGGAAGGGAGGCGAAGTGAAAGGCGACGCCCAAGAGAAAAGGAAATAAGATGGTCAGACGCTAGGGAGTCTGCACCAAGATTGTCAGAATCCACCACACAGCCTGACCGATATGAAGCAGTATCTCACGGTCAGATGGGGGTGTCTTCGCCACCCTATGTAAACAGACTAAGGTCATTGCCAGGTAGACTGCGATGCAGGAATATTAATAATAATAAAAATTACCCCTGCAATAGAGAGGAGAACAATGAGAGAAGAGAAAGAGGGCTACGCATTAATTTCCGCTACTAGAGAAGGGGGGAGTAAGAGCACAATATATTCCATGGCCACACATGGATCGAGAAAACTTAAACAAGCTTCCAATGCTGACATCGGGAGCCGGAAAGTGAATACATGAGTTAGAAAAAATGACAGGAGGCAACATGCTAGCTATAGGGGACATCAAGGGTCTCCTAATCGTCATACTTGGTGAGAGAGCAGACAATGTGGGGGCACGAGCAGGCTACCCTGGTGTAACCACAATTAATACCGCGCATGACGGAGCGCCATTTAACAATTTTAGAGCCGCAGTATGGGAAGCGCTATGAGTACTTTACCCAGCTACTTCCGATATGGGAGCTATAATGACTCTAAAAATGAAGGAATCTGAGGATCCGCTAATTTATATACAGAATTTCCAAGATGCGTGGGTGCTCGAAACGCATGAATCTTGGACGAAATCAATACCTGTGTTTTACCATATATTGTGCCAAGGTTGCCAGAACCAGTGCAGAAACAACTCAAGAAATTGGTAGGAGTTGAGGCTAAACCTTGGGTTGAAATACAATTGACTATCGCACGTTATTGCAGACTGCTGCAGGAAAAGAATTGCAAAAATAAGGCAACTCGAAAGGGTGAGGAAGCAAAATTGGTGCAGGAGAAATGATCAAAGTATGCCCTTGAAGAAGCCATGCCAACTAGCGCAGCTGAATCGAGCATGGAGCAGGTGGCTAGTCCACAACAAAATAATAAGGGTAACGTATGGTTTTACCCACGGGGAAGAGGATTTAGAGGAAGAGGCTGGCAGAGCAATCAGGGAGGTTTCAAAAATAATCAAGGAGGCTTTCAAAATATGCAAAATGGTAACCAAGACATGTCAAATGGGCAAATGATCCGACCACCACCGGTATGCTGGCTGTGTGGAATGACAGGGCATTTGGCACGCACATGCAGAAGTCAAGGCATGATGCAGAACAGCCAAGGAACAGGAGCAGGCATGGCGAATCCACCTACAGTTTTACAACAAGGCGTTGCACAGAATCACACGGTGCAGCAATAAGCGCCAGGAGCGCAACAAGGGGCGCAACCACAAAGCATGGGGAATTTTCCACAAGGACAATCCCAACAGGCACCGCTGCAACTATCACAGACCATGAACCCTGGAAGGGGAAGTAACAATAGAAATGGGGAAAATCCACAGGTTCACGGTGGGCCAAACTTGTATATGAACTAGGACAGCTCACTGGGAACCCGGATGTGCTTGCTCTATTATATCAGTGACACTGAACCTCATAGGGAACCTAGGGTGGATGTCGTTATAGGGGGTAAAGAATATTCCTTCCTAGTTGACATGGGTGTGACATGCTTGTGCATATGTGAAGGCAAGTTTTCCTTGTCCGGCGAGGCCATAGATACTCAGAGTTTTACAGGAGCTCACAGTCAGGTTCCCTTTACAGACACACTCCCAGTCTCCATAGGAGAGTGTGAAATGAATGCACCTTTATTGTATTCACGTCAGACCCCAGTAAACATTTTGGGTCGAGACTTAATGACAAAGTTGAACATGACAATTTTGTTCACAGAGGAGGGCATAGTATGCTCCACTCCAGGAAGACACTACTCAAATGTATGCAAAATGATTAGAGCTTACTCAGGACACAGCCATGAGGGCCATAACATTAGAGCCAGAAATCTTTGCATATGGCATGCGAGTGCTTATGGCGGGATTGCCAGGCCTTGCAGACAGGATCATGAGAACCCCTGATGAGTTTTATTCAGACCAAGAATACCTTTGCATGAAGTGAAGGGACAAGTATTTCCCTTGATGATGCACACAGCTGCAGTGCAAGGGAAAGTGGTCTTGGTTGACGGTTATGAAGGCAGACAATGGTGCGCAATAATTGCCATTGAAGAAGGCTATCGAGTGACTGACGTTACCGATGACGATCTGTTTGAAGAACAAACAGAAACGGGAGAGACAATGGTGGAAGTCAGTCTCCCCTTTTGGGTAATGATGATTAAAAGAGAAGTACCTCAGAAAATGATGTTGGCACTAAAATGTCCTGAATATTTTGATGACGATATAGCTAAAGTGCCAGTGTGGACTACCGGACTCTATGACGTGGGTCTCCTGAAGGGGGATGGAGAAGTGAAGATTAAACTGAAACAGGAGCAATTTTACAGAGAGCCCGACAATATCCCATGTCCAGAGAGGCAGCTGAAGGGATTTCTAAGACAGTTTCTGTCATGATGGACCAGGGCATTTTAGTGACATCAGAATCACCATGTAATACGTCAGCGTATCCTGTCAAACAATCAAAGGGGGGTCTTGGAGGCTAATTCAAGATCTAAGGCCGATAAACGATATTGTTGAGGCCGAGTTCCCTCTAGTGCCGAACCCGGCTACAATATTATGCAATATACCCGTTGAGGCAAATTATTTCACGGTGATTGACTTGAGAAATGCATTTTTCTCAATCCTGTTGCACCGTGACTCACAAGATCTGACGTCATTTACGTTCAGACAAATGCGTCTGAAAAGCACAAGGCTGCCACAGAGATACTGTGAGTCTCCGTCTATTTTTAACAGAGTCCTGCAGATGGATTTGAGCAATATTGCACTAGAAAGTGTCGTCTTACAATATGTGGATGACATCCTAATCTGCAGCACAACAGAAGAGCAATGCAGGCACGATTCTATTCGACTACTGACTATACTGGCTGAGAAAGGATATAAGGTTGACAAGGAAAAATTACAATATAGTCAACAGGAAGTGCTGTAGATAGGCCAGCTGATCTCACATGAAGGGAAGAAAGTGACCCCAGAAAGGGCTGAAGTCATATTGAACGCGGCTAAGCCACACCCAACAAAGCAAATGCAGAGCTTTCTAGATCTGTGCAACTATGTCAGGGCATGGGTTTTCGATTACAGCTCTTATACTAAGCCTTTACTTCAGGCCCTAAAGAAGGCCCAAGTGACGAAAGAAAAGATTGAATGGTCTGAGGCCATGGAGAAAGGGTTTGCTGAACTCAAGAGGGTGATCTGTACAGCTTCAGTTCTCAGAATTCCCAATTATGCAGAGGAATTTTACCTGTTTTCACACACAAATGGCAGCGTCATGATGGCAGTGCTCGCTCAAAGAACCTCATTGGGGTACAAGCCCCTGGCATATTACAGTGGGAATCTGGACCCAGTAATGAGAGGCCACTTCCCATGCGAACAAGGTTTAGCTGCTGCAGCGTTCGCCATAGAAAAGGCGACAACCATTGTGATGGGATGCTCCATGACGTTTTAAGTCGAGCACTCATTATTTGCCATTTTAGAGAAACCAAAGGGCACATTGACATCCCAGAGATCTTCTGCTTATGAAGTGATCATATCAAACCCATTGATTAAAATAGTCTGATGTAAGATAGTAAACCCAGCTTTGTTCATTGCAGAGCCAGTCACTGAGGGAGAGCTGGTACACGACTGTGCAAATTATGAAGAGTTCTATGATGAAATCCCCAGGGTGAAAGAAAATGCCTTGGCAGGTGGAGAGATCGTCTTCATTGACGGGTCTTTGAGAATCGATCAAAATGACGGGCAAAAATATACAGGCGTTGCTGTGATAAAGCACACACCTAATGGAGAGTTTCAAGTGCTTCTTAGTACACGAATACCGTCTCATTATTCAGCACAGGCTGCAGAATTATTGCCGTTGATACTTGCCATTGAGAATCACGCAGACCAGGAAGTAACTGTGTACAGTGACTCCTCCTCTGTGACGTCAACAGTACAGGCAGGCCTAGCACGCTGGAAAAGGAGGGGCTACCTCCGAGCAGACGGCACGCCAGTACAGCAGGCAGCCTTATTGGACAGGCTGATCAAGGCACTACAGCTCCCAGTGGGCATAGCGGTCATGAAATGCGCCGCCCACACCAAGGGGACAGATTTTGTCTCAAGCGTAAACTAAGCAGCAGACACGGAAGCCAAGCGTATGGCATCCAAAAGTGAGACGATTATGGAAGTGGCGTGCATGAAAGTATGATGGTTGCACGAACAACATCTGAAGTCTATAACGATCTTGGGCAAATGCAATTAATGGAACTCCAAGGCGAGGCGCCGCAGGACGAGAAGAACCTGTGGAAACGTCGAAGGTTTTCTTTAAACCCCTCTGACAGCTTGTGGCGACAAGGCAGCACTGGTAAACCAGTAATGCCTATAGCCCTACTAAAAAATAGCGATGGAGCAGTTACATTACCCGGCGCATATGACAAAGGAGAATCTAGCGGCAACGCTCGCGGAAGACTGGTTCATACCGAATTTAGCTGAGCATGTTGCATTCTTTACGGTGAACTGCATAATCTGCCAACAATTCACCGCTGGGCACACATTAAAAGTTATGAGAGGAGTCATCCCCAGGCCAAATGGGCCTTTTCAGCACTTGCATGTCGATTACGTCGACATGATTAAAGTATGCAACGGGTACAGCTACTTAATTGTTGTGGTGTGTCCATTCTCTAGATGGATAGTGGTAGGTCCATGTACACACCCAAACTCTACCTGTGCGGCCACATTTTTTGTGAGGGAAGTGTTCCCCAGGTGGGGGGTGTGTGAAGTCATGAGATCAGATAATGGGGCTCACTTTGTCAGTGTTCGAACAAATTAACTTGCTGCTTGGTATAAAGCACAAGTTCTCGTCGGCGTATCATCCACAAGGTAATGGAATCTGTGAGAAGCTCAACGGCTTGTTAAAGGAAAAGATAGCCAAGTTGAAGCTGACTAAGGAAGGGATGGTTGCACTGCCTTCCACTGGCATTGTATGCTCTTCGGAACCAACCTGGCTTCGACCATCATCTTACGCCACATGAGATAGCCACAGGAAGAAGAATGAGAACTCCCCTAACACTCCGAGATAGAGCTAGATGTGATGCCCAGTCAACAGGAGAGGTTTTAGGGTCTGAAATGCAAAACTATCTGAACTGCATGACATCTTGCCTTACTGTAATTTCGGACCAGCTGCAGCAACGACGAAAAGGGTGCAGTGCAGGACACAGAAGGAGACACTGCAACAGACCCAGTTCAAGGTCCTTGTGTTCCACTCATCTTCCCTGGAGACGCCGTCTTTGTGAGGAATCACACAAGGAAAAAGTGGGATGAGTTAAGGTTCAACGGACCGCTCACAGTTGAAGACGTTACTCCATCTGCAGTCAAGCTACAAGGAAGAAGAGCTTGGATCTTCCTGGGTGGTATCGAGCCATACGTCGGAGGAACCCCCCTGCCTGCACCCCATCGCGAAGAGACTACAGACAACGGGGAAGAACCACAGCACGTGCAGACGAGATCCATAACGAGGAAGAAGGACGCATGACCAGCAAAATAAAGACAAAGAACTTTTGCAAGGTGTGGCTTAATTTGGACACTTCCTCTAAGCAAAAAAGGGGATAGGACATAAAAACGGACACACTGTGCATCGCAGTTGCAGGGTGAAGAAGGAAATTGCACGTATAAGCCACATGTTCTGTTGATTTGAATTTTTAACAGTCACACTTAAGCCTTGATGAGAAAAAGGACAATGACAAATTTTGACCGAGGACACTCACATTGGAAGCAAATACAGTATCCCGATTCATTCAGCACCGAGAACTTATTGGAAATCACTTATGGTGTCCCACAGCAGAGATATCACGAAAGACCTAGTCACCTACTTTGAACTTGTGCTAAGATCATACCCGTCATTGGTAGGGAGGCTCACAAGTGTCACAGACTTTCTCGAAGATCCTGAAAATGAAAAAATAATAAGACAACTGCTTACTGTCATTGCCGAACAACTCATCCTACTCCCAGAGTACAGTGAGAAAGAACTCCATGCTCCCAACACAGGTGGAAATAGATGAGCTCATCAACACACTGTTCTTTCGTATAATATAAGACTGTCCAACCATTGTCAGAAGAACGACAGATACACTAACATTTCCTCGAGATCCAGCAAACACTGAACATTTGAGCCATCTCTTGAATAAGATAATCATTTTGGTTGCACTCCACGCAACCGGAAAGTGCAAACATTGTTTACATCAAGGAAAAAACAAATAACCCTGAAACAAGCAAAGACAGGACAAATGTCCCTGTCATCAGAAGACAACAGATTGGCGCACAATGTCCTTTTCCGCCTAGTTGCTGACTTTCCAGAATTGGTGGGGAGACCTATCGAGGTTGACGTCCTCATCTTCATCAGAGATCCAGCTAATGTCGCACAGATGGGAATGCTCCTGCATGAAATCATACTCCAGTTGGAACTTTCCAACCATCAGAGAGTTTATCTGAGAAGATTCTGAGGAAACTTTCCGCCGAGGGACAGATCGAGAGAACAGAGTCGAGAACTCCATTTGCTATATTTGTATTATTTTTTCCCTGTTTCCTCATACTGACCAGTGTCCAACATGTCCTCAGGACTGAAGCAGATTCGAGGGGTGGACTAGGAGCTGACCTACTTTGAACATGCACAGTAAAAGGGCTCACTGAAGTGTTATATAATCTATTCTTCCCATAGTCTAAAAAAGGAATTGCATTCTGAAATAAGAGACAACCCGTCGCCCGCAAGAGGGGGAACACTTGTGAACTATCTAACACTCGCAAACGCAGTATTTGAAAGACGATAGTGGTTAAGGAAATAATAACATTGACATTTGGCGAATGATCGAGTTGGGGGCCCAGAGCAGCAACCTGGTCTTCCCACAAGCAGAGAGGCACCCTCGCTTCTCTGGAAGGAAATGCTGTCGCCTTACATATCGAACTACTTATGCATTGTATTTATCATTATTTTACTGTCATTAAGGATCAGAACTGCATTCTTTATTGGTGCACGAAGCGTTCCAATTTCAGTGCACCCACCTGATGATACACGCAGGAAACCCACATGAGCACCCGGACACTATATAGTCATTCCAGTCCCTAGAAAATCTGATGGTAGATTGAACTTGAAATGAGCGTGATTAATAGTGATATACACACACTTATGGTACCGAATGAGCAGGAAAGCCGGAGACAGGGTCGGCATGAAAAACACACACACACACACACACACACACACACCCCCCCCCCCCCGCCAGTGTCAATGACCGCAGGACCACAAATGAACTGCCTGCCACAAAAACCTTCACAGAAGATAGTGGGAGAAAACAAGAATAATTAAGAGAAAGACCAACAGAAGCAGTCATATCAGAATCCCCAAAGAAAACAGAAGCGGCCTCAGAAAAAGTCTCTGCAAGGACACAAATGTTAGTAGACTTACTATCTTACTATTCCCACATAGCCAGAGCGAGGAAACTACATGAGGAACTGAAAAATAAAACCACAGAGACTGCATTACCCAGCATATATGTTCCAACACAAGAAAGTACCAGTTCCACAATACAGCCATATACCTGACCAGTGTCAGGCTGGTTGTCATGGGCATTTGCACGCAGCAGAGAAAAGATGCATGAGGACCAGGAAAGAGCTGCCAGACTCCTGCCCACTCAAATGGCGCAGATGAAGCCTGCACCATGGGCCAGGATACCTGAGAACCCATCAGCAAGAAAGACATACAGATGCATTTAGAGATGTAGTAATAGCAAACTACATGAAAACCTTAAGAATCAAGAGAAGCATGCATGAAGATGACACCGAACTGAACGATTACCTGGACAGCACAGCACACTTAGATAACAACATTAAGTACCAGCAAATGGAAGACGAAAATCCGAAGGGGAATGCTTTGTTTGTGCACTCCTACCGTACAGCACAGGAAAGTCCAAGATCTTCGTGGCTGTAGAATTTGATGTCTCACCAGCACACTGTCTCTCACACATAGCAATGTTCAACACCAGAGGCCAGTTCATGGGAAGTGATGCCTCATTGATATGGGCAACTAAAACAGCGTATCCCTATGAAGATGATTATGTCCAGGACATTAAGACGAAAAATAGAGCCCATACTAGGAATCATGTGATCAGGTACGAGAAGCCTGGAGTTAAAGGAACAGGAATAAGATGGGAAGTAAGATGGGAAGTAAACCCGAGACTGAACGTCCAAGGGAAAAATCCAGAAAAGGCTCAAATTTGGAAAAACATAGGCCAAATGCAGATTTGGGGAACAGTAGTTCCACCAGATGGTTGGGAGCAAGGAGTGGTGATCTGCCGAGCATGGATGGTCCTTGGAGCCTGCAAGGAAGCCATCGAAAACTCACGAAGACTGTGCAAACCACTATGGCCTAAACTTACAAAATTACTAACATGGGTCAAAGACAGAGGAGGACTCTTGCAGATAGTGCCACTTGAAAGACCGAAATTGTGCTTCAGGAACAATGGCACGAGGAAGATGGGAGAGAATCCAAACTGCAGTTGAATTTTTGAGGCTCCAGGAATGACTCGTGGGACTGCAGTAATTATCGATGCGGACCCAAAGCATACATCAGACTGCCGAAAAACTGGGGAGGCATATGCACAATAGTGAATGTCCACGTTCCAGCATTAGTAATCTCGAAAAGCGACCTGAACATTGACAGTTTCCCGAAAGGATATGCTCACCTGAGGAAGAGGCGATCTGTGGAACTGATAATTCAAATAAAGAGAGAAAATTACTTTTTCGCCAAATCAGAAGCAGCATTTCATGCACTCCCATATGAACACAGGCTGTTCAGCCTCACCTCATCAGCATTCACAACGATGTTCATGCCACAAATCCAAGTTGGAGTAAATACTAAATGTTTGCAGATAACCAGATGGGAGTTACTGCAAACCATCAAGACGACAAAGGATTCAATGCAATCAAGGAAGAGTTAAGAGCCATTTGACTGATGACTCTCCAGAACAGATATGTACTTGACATGATCACAGCTATGGATGGAGGAGTTTGTGCAAAACTAAGAGAATCATGTTGCACATTTATACCTTCTCACAACAATGAAAATCGAACTTTAACAGAAGCTAAAAGTATGCTGATAAACCTGCAGAACCATATGATCAATGAAACTGATGAAGTTGATAATGACAGCTGGTTTGGATCACTGTTTTCATGGGTTCCACAATGTATGGCGGATGCATTCAAATTCTTGGGAGCCCTGCTACTGGGAGTTTGTGTTATCAAGATTATACTCTCGCAATGCCAGAAAACTGCGAAGAAAGCCATAGGGATGAAGATCATGATTGATGTCAAACCTGGATGGAAACCCAGAGACCTGACTGATGAAGAAATAAGAGACTTTGTGAAGGCTAGCAAGCACGTACCAGAAGGTACAAAGTTTCTTTATCCCAGAAAATGCAGAAATTATGAAGGAAAATGGATTTATTGCAGCCCAAATGTACAATGTCAGCTGATGACACGGAACAAAGATGAACATGCAAGGACAGCAGGAAGCCTGAAAGGAGTGATAAAAATATCGACCCCAAAGAGATACTTCTTAAAACCATAATGTACAAACCCCGAAGATGAAGAGGAGATGAACCCAGAAGATGAAGTGAAGATGAATATAGAAGAACCAAGTAAGACGAATCCAAAGTAGGAAGCGGAAGTGGTCGAGGGATCGACCAGAGGGGGGAGTGTAGACGAGGTCCCAAATAAAGCCTCCACTCCAGCCGCCCATTTCAAAGTACCAGGAACTTTCACACCGAGAAATGTGATGTATGATGAGCAAATAAACCAGCAGAGAGCCACAGTAGGGCTCTGCCCAGTGCTCATCAGAAGAACAATACCTGTTGAAGTACCAATCACCAGACAACCATGGACAGTAAGGTATCCATTGAGACAAACCTACCAGAAAATGAAACGAAATTAAGGTTGCTCCAACACTGTCCTGGAAGAAATTCAAAAGGCCTTAACTGGAGACGAATGGTGACGTCACGAAGGCCCAGACAGACTTGCAGATAGAAGATAAGACGACCCAAAGATGACACACAGAGACGAAACGCCACGAATAAGGATATCGTGAACCTAGAAGGAGAGACGATGTTGAAATATAAAGAAACTTAAGCTGTAAAGCAGGATGAAGCCATTCAACCAGATAAACCCCTGTACATATGCTTGAAACCGCAAGAAAGCTACAGAAACAGTGCGGCTTGCTATGCTTAGTAGAAGATAAGACTGCAGCAAGCGCCACCTATACATATCTACCTCAACGAAGCACACTATACAAGTGCGAGTCCACTTTACACAAAAGCAGAATTAACTCCGGTTACTAGAGGTCAAACAGGACAGGATTCGTATTCCAGCTAAAATGAGAAGAGATGGCTGAATCGAAACTCAGCAAGAGCAACTCATGCCTGGGGAGCCAAGGTCAGACCAATAGAATGAGTGCACAGTAGCTTTGCAGAATCGAAACTTAAGAACAGAACAGCCTATCTCAGGAAGGCCGAGATAAGGAGGCCCAGGCAGCTGGCAAGCCGAACAAGAATTAAATGCACAGATTGAAGGAAACTAGGCAGATTCACTGTATGAGCAGCACATGACCATCCGAGCAAGAAGAGGCACGGGTTCACACCTACGCCTGGCTGTCGCCCCGACAGAGATGTCATACCTTTTTCTGACAAGAAGTTACAGTTTCGAAGCTGACCACAGCCAACTAATTGACACATAGCCACTAAAGTAATGATTGATTGAAGGGAGGTCAGGTGAATCTTGGGGCATCCTGCACATGGCTGACCATTCTGCGTGCTGCTAAGTAAAGTGGAAATTTATGCATGAGGTTGAAGCCAACCCAATCACAATGGACCAAATAATCTAGGGTCCTATAGATAATAGAACCAATGAAACGATGTACTCCTAGTGACGTCTACTAGAGTAATGTTAGAAGGAAGGGCTTAGACGCCCACTTGGTAGTGTTTATCCAATCCTCTTACTCCCTTACCATATACAGATATAGTACCTATTGTAAAGTTACCTTTTCCCAACCAATAGAATTGCATGTTAACTTTTCGAGTGTTACACGTTAATGATGACGAGTTTTGTATGAAGTTCTTGGGAGTTGAAGCGAGACGGACTATCGCATCACTGTTTATTTCCATGTTTCCCTCTTTTTTGTACTTGTCATTAAACTGACTCCCCTTTGCCAAACCACTTAGTTTCCTTATTGATTGGTGTTGGAGTAATATACCCGCACCCCCATCCATCTCAAAGGTGCAGCCATCTAGTCTTAAAGTACTGTGGAGCAAACCCTGACTCTATGGGGCGGCCGGGGGTCTCCCCAGTACAACAGGTTATGCTGAGATGTTCCTGTTCGGGAGAAAAAAGGCGCTGATCAGCCAATTGTCCAGGTAGGGGTAGATGTGAATCCCGAGACTCACTGCCACCACTGCCATCAACTTGGTGAAAACCCTTGGGTCGTAGGTCAGCCCGAATGGCAGACCTCAATTAATAATGAGAGCCGCCAACGGTGACCCTCAGGTACTTTCTGTGCTTGTAATGGATAGGCACATGAAAGTAAGCATCCTGAAGGTCCAATTATACCATCCAATCCTGAAGATGGAGGGCCTGAAGGATCTGAGAAAGGGTGACCATCTTGAACGTGTCCTTCATGGGGAACTTGTTCAAGCATCTCAAGTCCAAGATGGGTCTCAATCCTCTGTTCTTCTTGGGGATTAGGAAATAAGGAGAATACCACCCTTTGTTCCTTTCCGTCACAGGTACTGGTTCTATAGCATCTTTCTCTAGCAGGCTCAAAATCTCCTGCAAAAGGAATGGATCCAGAACTTTGAACGAGTGGCTCCCCGGTGGATGATCCAGAGGCCTTCTTAAAAAGTTCAGGCAGTAACCCTGGGCTACTGTATCCAAAGCCCACGCATCTGAAGTAATGTCTCACCATTCTTGCAGATGCTGAGTGAGTTTGCCTCCAACCAGGGTTTTGTGGGTTAAGGCCTCAGAGAGGTTTTGAGAAGGCAGCGGCACCTATTCCCTGTCCACCACAAGGGAATTTTCTTTGGCCCCTTTGACTGGCCAGTCCTCTCGCTCTACCAAAAGAGCAATAGTAACAAAAAGGACCTACTCCCCCAAGCTGGTCCACTGGGTGTGACGGTTGTGGCTGTATGATGGCGGCGCAGAGCGATTTGGCTGACTCCTTCGAGGTCTGCTGCTTCTTCAGGCTCTCCTCAGCTTTACTGCCAAACAGCTGAATACTGTCAAAGGGCATGTTGAGCAGTCTGGACTGCACGTCTGGTGCAAATCCAGATTTCCTCTACCACACAAACCTGTGCATCACTGTGCTCGCTGCCATGGATCTTCTGATGCTGCTTGCAGAGCCCAAACCTGACGAGAGACTCAAACATTGCTTGCTTTCCTTCTCTCACGATGTTCAGGAAGCTGTCTTTCTTCCCCCTCCGGAATGTGTTCAGCCGCCATGGAGATACAGTCCCACAAGGTGACCAAGAACTTTGCTAGTGTGCAAGTGGCATTGGCTGATTTCAGTGCCATACTCTCGGCTGAGAACACCTTTTTCCCCACTGCTGCGAAATGTTGATCGTCTCCACCTGGTGGTATGGTGGATTATGCAGCTTGCTTCTACATGGAAGTTGCCGCTTGGACCACCAAGCTTTCCAGTGTTGAGTGTCTGGATAAGTATTCCGGATCACTACTTGAATGTCTGTATTTTTTGGTGAGGTTCTTGTTGACAGCCAGATTTGTATCCGGTGTTTCCCAATTTGCCTTAACACTCTTTTGCAGGGCAATGTGAAAAGGCAATACAGCGTCTTTTTGTGGTTCCTGATCTAAAATATCAGTTAGATCATCCTGTTCAAATGGAGGCGATGGCCTGTCCCATCCCAAGAATGTAATTACCCTAGACATTAGCTGTCTACAGAAAGCATCTGCATGTTCTGTTGGGTCAGGCTTGCCGAATTCCAGCTCTGGCGATGAATCAATGCCACTTGCTGATTTTACATTTTCATAAAGGTCCTTCATTCTGGAGGCCTATGAAATGAGGGGCCTCCGGATCATTAGGTGTTCCAAACTAGAGACCGAAAGGGCAGTGTATCCTGGTTGAATAGCTCATGTTCCTCACATTTGGAAGACAAGGACTCAAAGAAATCCTTCCTAGTGAGCGGCTTAAAGGTTTTTTCTATTTCCTTTGATGGCATTGAAGGTTTCAGCGTGGACGGCCCCGAATCGATGGAGTCTTCAACAGACAAGGACTGGTCCGGTCGAGAACTCAACGGTTTTAGGGGGTCGGCGACTTGTCTCCCGGGTTCAATGGTGTGTGATATTTGGCCTTAGACTACTACTTGTCAGCTTTTGGCGGTGTAACCGGGACATAACTTTTCCTTTTCTCTTTCGAGGGGGCCAGTGCGGTCTTCTCAAAGATTTCAAGCATCTTCTGTCTGAATACCTCCCATTCGGCTGGAGTCATCGACTAACTTGGGCTGGTAATTTCCCTTTCCGGCGAGGAATCAGAGGATGAGTAAGATCATCTATGATGCCTTTTTTCATCTTTCTAGATGAAGATGTGGAGTGGTGTGAATCGCTTTAAGAGCAAGAGCGTTTCTTAAACTTCTTCCTCCGAGGAGAGTCACCACACAACTCGTCACACAATCGCCTTTCCAATGGGATCGTTGAAGGGGATTTCAAAGGGGTCCTACCCGCTGCTAACTTCCCCTTACGCTCCTTCAATCCCTTACCTGACATGGACTGGCATGACCCACAGTCTGCCGTCCTATGCTCAACACCCAAACACCACAGCACACTTTGAGTTCCCAAATCAGAAGCAGTTCAGCAGGACTCACTACTGCGACCCTTGCTGTTCAGCATACCTAGCCCAGAGCGGAATGCTCCGTATAACCACCACTGTGGCCCAGCTGCTCCTTTAACACTGAAACCTCCAGTAAATAGCACACCGCGGAAGAACGGTATACACAGTGCGAATCACAAGCACCTGTGAATGACACTGCCTTTTCCTTTACGCGCATACGTGTGCCGCTCTCCCTGCACCTTCCGGGAAATGGAGTCCTGTGTCAGACTCAAAGTCTCCCTTTGCACCATGACTCCGAAGTGAGTAATCCCCATATTCCTGACACTCACCTGGATCATCTCTACATAATTACATTCTCATTCAAGTGACCTCTGTTGCTTTTAACAGCCGCCGACCCTAAGGTACTTTTCACCCTCATCTCTCTTGGCACCCCTGCGTCATATACTTCACTGCTTTAACTCTTGTCATTTGGCCTTATCATTCAAGCTCCTAGGCTAGTCTTTCTTCCTATCCTCTTTAATTGAACAGTTACACAAAGGTAGATTCTTTCGAGACAAGTTTTCAGATTCTGTAAACTACCCTACATCCCTCTCCCTCCTGTCGTGTCCGCTGTCACTTATATTCAAGACTCCAAGAACTTCCATTCCTCTTATTTATTCATTTATTTTTTACAATTGTATAGCGCACAAACAGCCCTGGGGCATCTTGGCGCTGCTACTTGAAGGACACTTAGTTACAGGGAGGGTGCAGGTTGAATGACATGCATTACTCACTGTAAAAGCTTTTCTGATGATTGTATCTGCTTAGAATCACATGCTGTGCATAGACTAGCGAGCAGTACCCTGAATTGCCAGCTGCCACTGAAACGAAATACTGGTTCGTCTTCCTCAGTGGTTTCATTCTTTCCAGGTAAAACATGACTGCCCTGCGCACATCTAGTGTGTGTAGGCTTCTTTCCGCAATGCTAGTGGGATTCTAGAAGAAAGTGGGTAGTTCAATTGATTGGTTCACATGGAACTTCGAAATAAATGTAGGAGAAAATCGAGGGTGAGTGCGCAGAACCACCTTATCTCTGTGAACAGTAACAAAAGGTTCTAGTATTGAAAGGGCATGTAGTTGACTAACCCTTCTAATAGAAGTGATAGCAACTAGAAAGGCTGTCTTATAAATAAGGTCTTTTAGACTTGCCGTGTGCATAGGCTCAAAGGGGGACCCCATGAGTCTAGTCAGAACCACATTTAAGCCCCATCTGGGAGCTGGGTTAGAAATGGCGGGATGAATCCTTTTAACACCTTCCATGAAAGCCTTGATAACTGGCATTTCCACCACAACACTTTTTGCTGTGACGTAGTGTAGGCTGTGAGAGCAGCTAAGTGAACCTTCAGGGAATTAAAAACCAGGCCTGAATCCAGTAAGTGGGTCAGGTACAATATAATGTGAGTAGGAAAGCAGTCAATGGGATTGACGCCCTTGGTTTTACACCAGATAACAACGCGTTTCCATTTACTGGAATAGCAGTATCGGGTGTTGTGCTTTCTCGCTTCCCTGAGTATGTCCATACATCTCTGAGGGAGTTGAAGGTGTCCGAAATCTATGACCTCAGGAGCCAGGCCACCAAGTTCAGAGTTTGTGGGCATGGGTGCAGTGTTTCTCCCCTGTCCTGAGATAACATGTTGTACGGGTAGGGCAGTTTCATAGGAGGGGAGAGGGACATCTCCATCGGATGAGAGAACCAGGGTTGGCGGGACAACATAGGGGTCCCCAATATCATGGTGACTGCTTCCTGGTGCATCTTGTGCACGATCTTGTTGAGTAAGGGAGTCGGGGGAGAGTGAACGCGTAAACAAATTTCCCTGACCATGCTATCCAGATCCCGTTCCTCTTGGAGTGGTTCTGTGGGTACCTCGAGGCGTAATCTTGGCATTGAGCGTTCTCCAGAGTTGCGAACAAGTCGATCTCTGGGAAGCCCCATTCTGCGAAAACGTTGGAGACCATGTCTTCGTGTAGTCGCCATTCGTACTCTATGGGCAGCGGGAAGTCTGCGCTGAGCACGTCAGCCAGAAGATTGAGTTCCCCTGGAACGTGCTGAGACAACAGGAACATCCTGTGTTTGAGAGCCCATATCCAAATGTTTTGGGACAGCTTGGATAGTCCTGGACGGTGTGTGCCCCCTTGTTTGTTCAGGTAGTACATGGCTGTGGTGCTGTCTGTCAAGATCAGGACTGTTTCGAAAAGCTTTCAGTGCTTTGAATACTGCTAGTAGTTCCAACAGATTTATGTGGTTGGACGCTACTTGTGGAGACCACACACTGTGCGCAGTCTGCTGAAGCAGGTGAGCTCCCCACCTCGTAAGAGATGCATCAGTCGTGCAAGTGGCTTCTACTGCAGGGATGGTGAAGGTTTTCCCCTTCAAGAGGTTTTTACTCGATCACCACTGCAGAGAGAGAATGAGGGCTGGCGAGACAACTACCAGATCTTTCCATTGTCCGCTGGCCTGACACCACTGGCAGTTGAGCCACTCTTGAATGGGCCGCATGCGCAGACGTGCGTGAGGAACTAAATAAATGCAGGACGCCATCATTCCTAACAGATGCATGGCCTTGCGTACCGTCATTTCCCTAATGGCTACATACTGAGGGATCTGAAACAGCATGTTTTGAACCCTCTGGTTGGAGGGGAAGACCAGGCTTTCTTTTGTTTGAATTAGAGCCCGTAGAAACTGTTTGACTTAACTGGGGTCTAGGCTGGATTTTTTCTCGTTGATGGAGAATCCCAGAGTGAATAAGAGATCTATTGTCTTCTGAGTATTCATTAGGCATGTCTCGTCGGACTCACCTGTTATGAGCCAGTCGTCGAGGTAAAGGTAAACCGGGACTGAAAGTCTGCGCAGGTGTGCTGCTGCTACTGTCAGTACCTTTGTAAACACTCTCGGTGCCGAGGCAAGGGCGAAGGGGAGTACTTTGAACTGATAGGGCTTGTTCTCTATCATGAACCTTAAGTATTTTCTGTGTGCTGGCAACATCAAAATATGAAAGTATGCATCTTTCATACCCAGTGTTGCCATGTAATCCCCGTTTCACCAGAGGGATTACTTCCTGTAAAGTGACCATACAAAACTTTTGAGGTTTGACAAACATGTTCACTGGGCGCAAGTCTAGCGCATGGTGAGATCCGTTTTGGGTACAAGAAAGTACACTGAATAAATACCCTAGTTTACCTGTGGAATAGGGACGACTTCTATGGCTTCCTTTTCCAGAAGGGTCTGCACCCCTTGCAGTAGGATTTGCAGGTGGTCCGGCGTCGGGTGTCTTGATCTTGGCGGTCTGAATTGGGGTGGTCGGGCAAATTCTATACAGTAGCCGTGGGCGACCGTCTTGAGTACCCACTGGTCCCTTGTTATCCCCTCCCATGCAGTGAGGAAAGATGTTATATGCCGCCCGACTGGGGTGGCATGGGAGGGGACTTGGATCCGCAGGTCATTTCTGACCAGAGGCCGGAGAGCCTCTGGGGTTGGAACCTCATCCTCTACCTTTCCCACGCTGCTGTCCTCTTGGTGGATAGGTGGTGTAGGTATTAAACCCTTGTCCCGAATTCCAGTTGTTTCCTGCATTATCCTGGTTCTGTGAAAAACAAGATTGTCCCCGAAAGGTCCGGCGGGAGCCACTTCCTCTCTGGTGAGGGAGCTTCTGGGTAATCTGTTGAAGGGACTCAAGTGTTCATGTACTTTCTTGGCTGTTTCAAGAGCATCGTCCACTGCCTTGTCAAACAGGTTGGTCTCTTCAATGGGTTTGTTAATCAGTGCTGCTTGGGTCTCTGGCTTGAAACCGGAGTTCCTCAGCCATGCATGTCTCTTGAGCAAGGTACCTTGTGCCATGGTCCTTCCCGTGTGTTTCTGCAGCATCCTGAGTGTTTTTGAGCACATTCTGGTTCACCTGCTTGCCTTCGGAAGCGTAGGTGCTGGCACTTCTTGAAGGCCTTCTTGCAGAAGGTTCCACTGGACTTCTGCATAGCTGGCCAATAGCGTGGTGTTATTGGTTATAAGAGTGGAAAATGCAGTAGCAGTTTTTCCCCTTTTTCCCCAGTGCATAAAGTCTCTTGGACTCCTTATCGGGTGGTGCTTCTCCTGTGGACAGGGGAACACCAGTCCGTTTCCTAGAAGTGGTAACCACTAAAGAATCTGGAGTGGCAAGACCCTTGATGTAGGCAGGGTCGGTCGGAGAAGGCCGAAACAGCTTCTTCACCCTAGGGTTCACCGCCCTGGTCTGGGCTGGCGTCAATAAGGAAGGTGTCAATCTCCTTTTGATTGAGTTCAACAAAAGTATGGACTGGCTGGCCGAAGGTTTTTCTTTGAGTATATCCTCCACAAAATCAGAATCTGGTAAAGCCTCTTGAGTGGCAATCTGAAAATGATCAGCCGTTTTCTAGATGGCGTTGAACGCCATCTGGTCATCCACTGAGGAGACTTGGCGAGCCGGGGTGGAGGGGGGGAATCTATGCACAGGACATCGGGTCCCGGGTGGGAGGGAGGGGGATGTCTAGGGTTGAGCATTCACCTGACGGCTGTCTTCCCAATTGTCCATAAGACCTGTCTGATCATCCACATTCTAGTTTTCCAGAAAGGTGCCATCCTCAGCCTGATCATAAGTGTCCATTACATCATCCTCTGTGACATCATCCTCTGTGAGGACATGGGTATACTCCTTATGCGGATCTTCCAAAATCCTTTGAAATTTGGATACAGGAGTAGAAGGAAAGTCTTCTCGAGGCCTCTTGGGAGCAGGGGTCTCAGAAGAAGACATTTTTCTAATCTGTCCATACATCCCTCAAATTTCTCCCTGGTCCATGAGGAGGAACCAGGGGGGTCCAGGGGAGGAAAGGGTTCATTTTCTTCCTTGTGACGTCAGGATTTGTCCTCTAGTGTGCCTGGTAAAGGCACGGGACTCTCAGTATAGTCCTGGCAGGGTTCGCGGGCGCTATGGCATGTCTTTCGTCACGTCTCTAGGCCGTTCTTTGTGCTTCGCCGCCTCTTTCGACCTCTCCTTCAGTCGAACAGCCAAAGTAATCCTTGCAATGCTATCGGCAATAGTTGGAGAATCTGGCCAGTCTACAGGCTGAACGGGAGGCTGAACGGTGTATTTTCTATGCCACCAGGTGAACCGGAGGCCGAGCGATGAATTTCGACACCATCCAGACTTTAAGCTGCGTCTGCGCGTCCTCGTGGAGCGCCTCGACGTCCATGTGTGTTTTAGTGTTAGTGCCCTTTACTTTGGATTGCCCAGTCACAGGCTGCCGATCATAGGATCCCGGTGAAGATTTTGACTGTTCCATTGGCACTTTGGTACGCTTCGACAGTGCAGCCAAAGTAGAACCTCGGGTTGTGTGTTTGGTGTTATGATTGTGTGTGACCCTGTCGCCGGGCGTTTTCCCCATAGCGTGATTCGCGTCAGGCCTGGTGGGGTCGGGGACAGGCGTCACGGATCGAGGGCAGTCCACCGTCAGGTCAATGGCTTCCGACACGGAGGCCTGGTCATGGCTAGTTCCCCCATCACTTTTGGCGGTTGCAACACCTTTGGATGGGCGGTCTTGTCTGGTTGATTTAGTAGCTTGGGGGGAGGGCCAGGGCTAGTGCAGGACCTGAGGCATCATGTAGCCAGGTTTCGGTTACCATAAGGAGGTCCAGATTATGGGTGGTGATGAGGCCGGGGATGTCTAATGCGTGGGCATTGATGGAGCAGGCATTAACCAGGGCACAATTGAGGTGGGGCTCATGGTGGGTGACGGTGGCTCTGTGTGTTGGCTTAGGTAGGCTGGAGTGGGGGTAGTTTGTAGTGGTAGTTAGGGTGGTATTTGCATCAGTAGCGTTGGGAATATCTTTGTCAGTAGTATGGGCATCATTGTTATAGGCAGTGAGGTCAATAAAGGCTGAACTGGCGGTAGTAAGAAGTGGCAGCATGACATTTATAACCGTGGCATTAGCAGTGACATTTTCAGAGGTATGAGCATCATTGGCAGTGGCATTCAGATCAATACAGGCAGAATTGGTAGTAGCAAAATGCAGCATGACATTTGTAACAGAGGTCTCAGCAGTGGCATGTTCAGGGGTATGAGCATCATTACCAGTACCATTCAGATCAATACAGGCAGAACTGGTGGTAGAGAGGTGTGGCTGCAAGATGAACAAGTTACTTCTTACCTTGTAACGTTCTTTCGATGGGATGTTCCTCCGACGTATTCCTTATCTATGATATTTGTATCTCCAGCTTGCTGGCCTCGGAAAAAAAATTTCCCAGTAGAGGGCGCTGTGCGTCGACGTCCGTCGAGTAGGTGCTCCTCGACGGCCACCGTATCGACGCCGAGGTCATCATGCCTATAAATGGCCACGCGCAGCGTCCGTTGCTCAGTTCAGTTTTGTAGAGTAAAGTAGTTACTGTATGAATGGTTACTAACCTTGAAGGAGCGTAAGCTGCAACCACAAGGGAAATGTTACTGCGGGGATGGATGGGAGGGGCGATAAGGAATACGTCGGAGGAACATCCCATCGAAAGAACGTTTCAAGGTAAGAAGTAACTTGTTCTTCGAAGGGATTGTGTCCTCCAACGTATTCCTTATCTATGATAGACTCCCATAGCAGTGGTATGTGATTGGAGGCGGGAGTAAGAGATGCCATATTACCCTTTAAGAATGAACAGAGTGTAACACAGCTTTGCCAAATCTAGTCTCTTGACTAGAGGAGGAATCCAGGCTATAAATTTGGTAAAGGTATGTGCGGACGACCATGTGGCAGCCGCACTTATGTCTCTAATTGGTACCCCTCTTTGAAGAGCTGATGATGCTGCGATACCCCTGGTCGAATGAGCCCTTAGATTTTGAGGGGGCTCTTTCCCTGCCAGTTTGTAGCATTCCAGAATGGCTAAAATAATCCATCTGGAGATGGTTTGTTTGGTTATTGGTAATCCTAATTTATGTCCTGCGTAACCTACAAAGAGTTGGTCTGCTTGTCTAATTTTAGCAAGTCTACTGATATAAAAACTCAAGGCTCGCTTAGGGTCCAGCCTGTGTAGTCTCTCTTCCTCTTTCCCCGGATGGGGAGGAGGATAGAATGAAGGTAGAGTAATCTTCTGAGTAATGTGAAATTCCGAAACTACCTTTGGGAGGAAGTTAGGCTTCACCTGTAGCACTACTTTGTCCTTGTGAAAAGTTGTATGAGGAGGTTTACAAGACAGGGCTTGTATCTCGCTAACCCTTCTAGCCGATGTTAATGCTACCAATAAAACAGTTTTGAGGGTGAGAAACTTCAATGAACAAGAGTGGAGTGGTTCAAAAGGAGCACCCTTTAGGAAGTTTAAAACTAGATTTAAGTCCCATAAGGGAACTTGGAACGGTCTTGGAGGGTAAACATTAGTTAGACCTTTCAGGTATTGTATTACCAATGGAATTTTGAAATACGATGGCTCCTCTGAAGTGCGCTTAAAGATCGATAGTGCTGCGAGATAGCCCTTAATAGTGCCAATTTGAAGGCCCGAATTTGCCAAATAAAGTAAGAAGGATAACACCGCAGGTGTACCACATGAAAAGGGTTCGATATTCTTTTCTCTGCACCAGCTGCAAAATTTATTCCAACGGCAGCGGTATAGAGTCTTAGTTGCTGGTCTTCTGGCCGAAAGCAACACCTCCATGACGTCATCTGGAAGGTCCCAATCCTTGTACCACAACCTTTCAGATACCAAGCGTGAAGGTTGAGGGTCTTGATGGCTGGATGGAGAACCTGACCTCCCTTCTGCGAGAGAAGATCCTCTCTGTACGGTAGACGAATTGGAGGACAGATGGACATGTCCAGAAGGTCCGGGTACCACGTTCTCCTGGCCCAATCCGGGGCAATTAGGATCATGGTCTTCCGAAACCTTCTCAACCTCCTGATCATTTGAGGAATGACAGGGACCAGAGGAAACGCGTACAGAAGTGGGAACTCCCAGTCCACTACGAACGCGTCTCCTAGAGCTCCTCTCGGGGGAAATTCCCTTGAGCAAAATCTGTCGCACTTCCTGTTGATACTGGTGGCAAACAGATCCACTTGAGGGGTTCCCCAAAGGGCGAAGATCTCTTGAAGGTCTTCCTGAGCTATCTCCCATTCGTGGGAGACTGTGTTCTGCCTGCTCAGAGCGTCCGCTGTCAAGTTCTTCTCTCCGGCTAGGTGAATTGCCGAAAGAGAGATTCCTTCCTGAATTGCCCAAAACCAGAGCTGCATCGCCTCTCTGCACAGTGGCAGTGACCCTACGCCTCCTCTTTTGTTGAGGTAGTGCATGGCCACTGTATTGTCCGTCATTATCAGGACGTTTCTCCCCCGTACAGACGGCAAAAAAGCCTTCAGTGCCAGTCTGATGGCTCTCAGCTCCAACACGTTGATGTGTAGTCTGGACTCCGATGGAGACCAACGACCGCTGATGGTCAAGTCGTTGGCATGGGCTCCCCACCCCGTGAGTGAGGCGTCTGTGACTACTGTTATCTCCGGTCATGGTTGCCAAAACAGTTCTCCTTTCAAGATGTTCTCTGGAGAGGCCCACCATTGAAGGTCGTGGGCTACCTTGTCCGGAATCCGGAGGAGATCTGTCATCCTCCCTGAGAATTGTGACCACTGAGTCCTCAGTGCCCACTGAAGGGATCTCATTCTCAGGCGAGCCTCTGGCACAAGGAATATGCAGGATGCCATGAGGCCTAGCAACCTCAAAAAGCCGTAGGCTGGGAGACGTTGGGCATTTTGAAACCTGGTGACCATCTGCAGAATATCTTGAGCCCTCACCTGTGGTGGCGAGGCTTTTCCCAGGGACGTGTCCAGGACTGCTCCAATGAACTGGAGTCTCTGTGATGGTATCATCTGTGACTTCTTTAAATTGAGGGAGAAGCCCAGCCTGTGAAGGGAGTGGCAGACATAATCTAGTTGGATCCGAGCTTGTTCCGAAGAAACTGCTCTGATCAACCAATCGTCCAGGTAGGGGTAGACGTGAATCCCTTCCCTCCTTAGACTTGCAGCCACAACCGACATTAGCTTGGTGAAGACCCTTGGGGCGGAGGTCAGCCCAAATGGCAGAACTCGATATTGATAATGAGAGTTACCAATTGCGAAGCTCAGGTACTTCCTGTGCTTGGGATGGATATGCACATGGAAATAAGCATCCTGAAGGTCCAGAGATACCAACCAGTCCTGAAGCTGGAGGGCCTGAAGGATCTGAGAGAGAGTTACCATCTTGAACTTGTCCTTCCTGAGGAACTTGTTCAATTCTCGTAAGTCCAGGATGGGTCTCAGTCCTCCGTCTTTCTTTAGTATGAGAAAGTAGGGGGAGTACCAGCCCTTGTTCCTGTCCGCTACAGGTACCGGTTATATGGCACCTTTCTCTAGCAGGTCTACAACTTCCTGCAAGAGGAGCGGATCCGGCACTTTCAGAGAGCTGTTCCCCCGTGGATGTCTCTGAGGGATGCGTAGAAAAGGCAGGCAGTAACCTTGGGCAACTGTCTCCAATGCCCAAGCATCTGACGTAATAGCCTGCCATTCCGTCAGATGGTGAGTTAACCTGCCCCCTACAGGTGTCTTGTGATGGGAGACCTCAGAGTGGTTTGGGAGCGGCTGATGCAGTTGCCGAAGGTAAAGCGGCTCCTGCTCCTGCTGATGCGGCTTTCTTTCCTTTACCCCGTCCACCACGGTTAAATTTTCCTTGGCCTCTTTGAGTCGGCCGTCCTCTGCCTCTTCCATATGAGGAATAATAGCAAAAGGACCTTCCTCTCCAAGAGGATCCTGAGGGACGAAAATTAGTTTGTCGGATTGCAGCTCCTAGTGACTTAGCTGCTGCTTTAGATGTTTGTAGTTTTTCCAAACTGTCATCCGCCTTTTTACCAAATAGGGAAGAACCGTCAAAGGGCATATTTAAAAGTCTGGCCTGTACGTCAGAAGCAAAGCCGGACTTTTTCAACCACGCATGCCTACGGATTGTGGTACTTGCCGCCATGGCCCTGCTGATACTGTCAGCAGAATCAATGCCAGTTTGAAGGGACTCACACAATGCATCTTTACCATCTCTGATGATATTTAAAAATGCGTCCCTTTCTTCTCCTTCCGGTATGCAGTCAGCCGCCGATGAAGCACACTCCCAAAGAGTGTGGCTGAACCTAGCGAGCGTACAAGTTGCATTAATAGATTTTAAAGCCATGCTACAGGCTGAGAAGACTTTCTTAGCCATGGCATCATATTTTTTATCATCCCTATCCTGAGGAGCAGTGGGATAAGCAGAAGTACTGCCTGATGAAGTTGCAGCCTGGACCACAAGACTCTCTGGAGTAGGGTGCTTAGATAGGCATTCAGGGTCAGCAGCAGATACCCTATATTTCGCTGACAACTTCTTGTTAACCGCAGGGACAACTTCGGGAGTTTCCCAGTTAGTTAAAATCTTTCTTTGTAAAGCAGAATGAAAGGGAACCACAGGATCCTCCTGTGGACCTTTATCCAGAATATCTGTGAGGTCATCCTGTTGAAAAACAGGTGAAGGCGCAGACCAACCCATGAACTCCATAATTCTAGACATTAGGGTTCTATAAGGGGTATCATCATGTTCCCCTGGGTCTGGTTTGACAAATTCCACTTCTGGGGAAGTGTCTAGGCCACTTGCTTCCTGTAATGCATCCTGAAGGTCTTTCAACCTTCTTTCCTCAGAGGCAAAAGTCTCTGGTTCAGGTAATGTGGTCCTCTGCAGCCCAAAAGGCCTTTCTTGATCAGAATCTTCCCTTTCTTCAAAAATTGAAGTTAAGGGGGGATGCTCTGGTCTGTGAAATGGTATAAAACCCATCTATAAGGCAGAGGGAGCCATCATCAGTGGCCTTGAAAAGGTCGATGTCGTTGACGCCGATGTAAAAATCCTCGAAGGCGCCGACAAAGGCGTCGAGAAAACTGGAAGAGGCCTCGAAGAACTCGAGAGGATTGGAATCCTGCTCGAGGATGTCGACGACGTTCTCGACGTAGTGTCGGAGGCTCTCGGTGTAACCGTTGGCTGTGGAGTAGCCGTGGGTCTTTCTTTTATCGGCGTCGATGTCAACGCCGGCGTCGACTCGATCGACGGATGCGAAGAACCCTTCGATAACTGCGTCGATGGCGCCGATCTATGCTTCGAAGGGGCTTTCGACGATAGCGTCGAAGATGCTTTACTTCCCGATGGCTCATGGCGCTTCGGGTCGACTCTTTCGCTGGGTGCTTCGACTCGCGGCGTTTAGATTTTTTGGGCTTTTCACCCGGGGAATCACCCTCAGCTGACTTCGAGGGGGATGAGGCTGCTTTCTCGAAGACGCTTAGCATCTTTTTTCTGAATTCCTCCCACTCAGCTTGAGAGCTGTGTTTAGTGGGGCAATTTACTCTTTTAGGGGAACTAGAAGACGATAAAGGGGATCTTCTTAGTCTTTTTTTCGAGTGTCTAGACCTCGACGAGTGCTGGGAGCCACTTCGAGACCTAGACCGAGAATGCTTTCGACGGTGAGGAGACGAATGTCTCGACTCTACCGCGGAAACTTTCGAAGTTAAAGTTAAAAGGAAGTTAAGGAAGTTAAAATTGACTTACCTCTCTCGAGCTTCCCCTTACGCTCCTTCAAGGCTTTCGTCGTCATGGATAGGCATTCCTCACACTCCAAACACTGGTGTTCGATTTCCAGACACCACAAACAGATCCTGTGAGGATCCGTCAACGACATTTTCTTCCCACAGTCTCGGCATTTTTTGAAACCGGACCGAGGAGTCGTCGGGTCGGAGGAGGAAGCCATCGAGTACGAGTCGGTTTTCTCAAGGAAATATGAATATATATCGACTGATGAACTGAACAACGGTATTCCGAGGCACACGAAGCGCGGAAAAACGGAACTGAGCAACGGACGCTGCGCGTGGCCATTTATAGGCATGATGACGTCAGCGTCGATACAGTGGCTGTCGAGAAGCACCTACTCGACGGACGTCGACGCACAGCGCCCTCTACTGGGAAAAAAAATTTCCGCGGCCAGCAAGCTGGAGATACAAATCTCATAGATAAGGAATACGTCGGAGGACACCATCCCTTCGAAATATGGGAGAGTGACAGTGGGATTGGTGCTTTTAACATCGAGTAAGGTTAAATCATTGCCAGCAGAATTGACTGTAGTAGGTGTGGTATTCTAGTGATTAAAACATCAATTGCTGTAGCAAACAGCTTTGCGTTATGGGGATAAGCGGAGGCAGAGTTCTGATCGGCGCATAAGGCGAGGGCCTGGCCAGCACAATTGTCTTGTGCACTGTATAGAGTGCATTCTGGAGATGCTTCATGGTTTGTTGTAGCTGAGAAAGGCCTTAGTGAAGATGAAGGCAAAGATCGGTCTTTCAGGTGTGTCGGAGACACATGTGGACTCTGAGTGAGGGCAGTGGGGAGGAGTTTTAGCAGGTGTATGGGTCTCCGGCGTGGGTCTGGAAGCGGCAGACTTAGATGTCAACTTAGCGGGCATGGGCCATTGTGCGTTGCAGGGGTTGGGTGGGACAGAGTCGAGCTTGCAAGCCCATGTTTCTCAGGAGCGTAGACGGTGGGTGAAAGTTAAGCGGGCCGTGTGGGTACGGGAGCCTAGCCATGTTAGCCTGGTGGCTAGTACCATGGAAAGTGGAGTATGAGGAGCAATGAACTGCTTACCTTGTAGGTCCTGGAAGAGTAGGTAGGCAGCCGGCAAGCTGCAAAGAGCACTGGAGGCCTTGTCCGTCAGCTTTCTCCTTGCGGCTTCGCCTGTCGGCCCACTCCCTCTCCCCTTTAAGGTGGGGAGGGAGGGGTTTGCAGGGCAGGACAGCAAATAGAAACACGGGCCTGCAGCGGTCATCGTATTGAGGGGCATATTGTGGTTTGCTATGGCAACCGGGATGACCATGTTAGGCCTCCTTGGCACCGTGGATGCCGCGTTCTATGCTGCGGGTACGCAGGACGAAATGGAGCTTTCCGGAGTTCCAAAGCTGACGGTCACCGCTGTTATTGTCTGCATCAGCTGATCCTGTAGTACAAGTGCTCGCAGCAGAGCTGTAAAGAGCCCTGGAGGCCTTGTCCGTCGGCCTTCTCTCTTACTTCAACCAACTGCAACGTCAAACATCTGCTTCACTATCTACATTCAGCTATTCACTCCAAATCCAGCACCCTGATGCGAAGCCTTCAGAAACCTTTGCATCTTGTCTCCTTGCCACACAGTCCTCTCTTTGAGTGCCTCCATTGCCTTTCGTTTTCATAAAGCATTATGTCTTGTGATATGTCTGCATTTTGACCTTGATTTTCAATTACCTTACTTCAGGAACCATATTTCTAAGATCACTGACTTATCAATTTAAACAAAAATAGGGCGTTTGGAACTGCTTTACAACTAAACAACCTTTTTTTTATAAATCAGCTTCATTGCACTGACTGGAACATAGTGGTCTTCTGTTTGTTTATTTGTACATTTATAGCAGCTCACAAAGCTTGTTGGCATCAAGTCGCTAGTTACAGGCAAACTGACAGAAGTGCAAACGTGGTGGGGAAGTAGGGAGGGAAGTTTGTTGAAAAGCAGAGTTTTGATATGCTTTCTGAAGACAATGCAGGAGGGTTCGCCTCTCAGGTGAGTTTAATAGTAATCTCCCTCTTTTCAGTGGTGCTTAAACGTAATCAATAGTTAAATCTCCTTTCACCTCTCTCTCTATTTAACAGGTTAACACCAGTGTACTATTTATTTTTCCATATCTGGTTTCATGCCCTTGACCATCCATAGCCATTCTCCCTCCCTTAACTGTCTGTACCCTTTCTATCATTCACATTTTGCCACCACAGATCCTGACTTGGTCTCTCACATCCTGGTAGTCTTCATCTTGTATTTAAGCCCTTCACTCAACACTGCGCAACACAGACTTATCTCCTATTGATAGCTTCACTCCTACTGCCATACTTTCATTCAGTGGCTTTCACATATAATTTCACTCATTCAGGCTTTGCTTCAGTTGAATTACCATGTGTGAGCAGCATATGTGATAATAGGCAAACCTGCAAAATAACTGCTACTAAATTTCACAACCCTCTCCCACCCACAATTAGCGGTGGCAATTAATGGCCTTTCCCAACATTAAACCATGCCCATCAAGCAGATCAGGTAGCCGATTTTAGTTCCTTTACCTCAAAGCAGAAATCCTGTCCCAGAATGCTGCTGTGTAACGGTTTCACAAAGACCTTCTCTTCGGTGGCGAGATCCAGGGCCTCCACTGCACTGCCAGGGCTCAGCAAAGACTCATGGGAGCGAGACTCCTTGAGTTTGGGTAAGCCGCGGGACCTGTACGGACACATAAGAGTAAAAAAATTACACAACTAATACTTTGTCCCCTGCCATTCATGTTCAGAGGTCAGTTGAATTAATACTAGTCAACTATTCTGAAGAGGGCATTAAGGGACAATATTCTACTCGGGTGTCTCGTACAGCACGCCCTATTAAAGTAGGCCGTGCAATAGGGAATGCTTGGTTGTGCAATAAGGAATGGCTTCATGGCTCTTACCTATTATTTTTAGTGATCAACCAATAGCTGGTGCCTAACAAATAATGGACATGTTTTGCAGAATAAAGGAATAGTTTGATCTCGTTTTTTCATGAAAAAGCGAGTACTACAAGGGGTGACTGCTCCAACAGCTCTCCAACCAGACTCCGCTTTAGAGACCGGTATTGGTGTGGTCTAAGAAGTAGCTGAAGGATTGATTTGTCAGTGTGTTTCTGCATCTTACAGAATATCTCACTGTAAGAAAGGTATACAGAGCATTTGCCATGGAGACCCCCAAAGCAGATACCTACCAAAGGAGGTACAGTGGGATTAATATAGGAAGAAAGGAGACAGAGAATTGAAGAAGGGGAGGAAAGTGCAGGAAAATTAAACGATAAGGAGATAGAGGGGGATGGAATGTTGTGGGAGTAAGGAGGAGAGGAATAAGGAAGGCAATATTGGAAGTGTGGAAAAAGGGATATGGGGCATGGTGAGGGGGAGGAGAGGTGAAGGATAAAAGGAAGACGTGAGAGGAGACCATGGAAGGGATAAATGTATGGAATACAGTGACAGAGAACGCGATTAGATGTAAATAAGGGTAGTTATTAGATAACACCACAGTTACTATAGTCTCTAGGTGCTGGGAAGAATGTGGAGTGGGAGGAAGCTCAGAGGCCCCGCCGAGTCATCCAGATTTATCAGGGGATGTGCTGTGATTTGGTAGCTATTTTACTGCTCTACGTCAGACTTGGACTGGGGGCGCTCATTTTAAGGGCGTTTTCCTTATCATGCCAGTGACGACGAACAAAAACAAAGAAAAATGGAGGAGGCACCCCGATAACCTAGGCGGTGTCGTCCTCCTGTCCTCCCCCTTCCCCCTCGGGTCGAAGGGAAGGCGCTGGCCGAAAGCATGGCAAAAAGCAGGAAAGCCTGCGAAGGGCTACAATAGAAGGGGGCAGAGTTACCCCCTTTATAACGGGCATGCTCCTTACTGCAGGCAGCTTCCATCCAGCCTTGGCAGAAGGACGCCCACCCATAAGGACCACAAAGGGGATTTCGTTTGGTGGCCCTGGGTCCGGGGGGAATGGGGGGAGGGGGCTACCAGGGAGGTAACCCACCCAGCTGCAATGTACCAGAAGGGGTAAACCAATGGGCAAGTTATTACCCCTGTACTACATTTCCTGGGGGAGGTGGTGCAGTTCCCGCAGGGGCAGCTGGGCACAGCTGTGCCCGACACAAATGCTGTAGGGGGGTACTCCAGTGATCCAAGAGGGGACACCAATAGCGGGGGTGGCACAAGCGCCAGCCTGGTTGGGACAAGGACCAGCAGGGCCAGGAATACCCCAGATCAACATGGTCAATGGTGGGCTAGAAGGACTGGGGGGGGCCAATATGGTACGGGAGACCAATGCCGGGTTTTGCCCCGGTCAGGATATCAGTAAGCTCTTTGGCATGGCACATACCAGGGGCCATCAAGGAGAGGGTACGGAGAAAGGAATTCATAGAAATCCCGGAGTTTGTGGGGATGGAACCTCTGGGAGAAGGTATAAAAGAACTATCAGAAAAAGAGAAAGAAAAGAGGGACAGGGAGAAACCAAAAGGTAGAGGCATCCATACATAACTGGCTGAAGGCTTTCAAAGTATATATGTCTATAATGTTAGAAAAATATCCGCAGGATGCACTGTCAATGATTGCTTATGAACAGTATATCCACAACCTATATTTGAGGCATGGGGGGGGAAAGGGATGGTTGAGCTACGGTCGGGGTTTCAGGTTGAAAATGCAGTTGTGGCCAGCACTGCCTTGGGTTGAGATAGATGTTGGGGGTTTCTTAGACAAAATGGTTCCCCCAGGGGAAGGAGGAGAGAAAGCCCCAGGTGAGAAGCCTCAAGTTTGGAGGGGCAGGGGGGGGGGCTATACCCGACGGGGGAGGGTGTCCTTTCGCGGGTACTCCTCCATGAACAGCAGAGCCAGCTACCAGGGGGAGCAAGCAGTTTGCTGGAGGGTTGGTGCTGATGGGGGTTGCCCCTTTGGGAAAGCCTGCCCTTCAGGCATCCTCGGGTCAGAGGTACCGGGGATCACAACTCCTCAGCAAGTGAAGGGAGGCAGAGGAGCAGCCCCAAAGCTAAGGATAAGGTCAAGAGGGAATGAGGTGAAATGCAAAATGTTACAGGAGGCACGCCTTCAGATATGTGAAAATTTGATTAAAAATTCTCTACCAACACCAGTCAAATGCCATGCCATGACTCACATGTTAAATATTTATCACAACACCGGTGATGCTAACTTGCTGTGGGAAGGTTTCAGATGGGGTTTCAAAATCCCATACACAGTGGTTAAGAAAGGCAAGGAGGCTCTCAATTTACGGTCTGCACTCCGGATGCCAGAAGTGGTGGCACTGAAAGTAGAAAAAGAGGTTAAATTGGGTAGAGTGGCTGGTCCATTCAAGTATCCACCAATGGCGAATTTGGTAGTGTCTCCACTGGGACTGGTCCCAAAAAAGGAGGAGGGACAATACCCCCTAATCCACCACCTCTCTTTTCCGGAAGGGGAGTCAGTTAATGACGGCATAGCTGAAGAACTGAGCAGAGTACATTATTCTTCTTTTGAGGTTGCAGTGGAGGTAGTGAGGGCAGCAGGAAAGGGAGCCCTGGTGGGGAAGGCCGACAGAGTCAGCATTCCGGTTGTTGCCCATCCATAAAGAAAGCCAGCACTTGTTTGGGTTCAAGGTACAGGAACAGTACTACTATGATAAATGTTTGCTGATGGGGTGCGCCATTTCCTGTGCCTATTTTGAAGCATTTAGCACTTTCTTGGAATTTGCGGTCAAACAGGAATGCCAAGAGGGGGCGGGGCGGTGGTTCATTACCTAGATGATTTTCTGTTCATTGGCAAGCAAGGGTCCAGGGAGTGTGGGGCCCTCATGAGCACATTTCAGGGGCTAATGAACAGGATGGGGTCCCTCTGGCCAAAGGAAAAACTGTAGGTCCAGTGACCTGCTTGACATTCCTGGGAATTGAGATTGACACAGTGAAAGTGGAGTGCAGGCTACCACAAGACAAAGTTCAGAAATTAAAGGGGACGATCAGGGATCTGAGGGATAAGAACAAGGCAACCCTAAGGGAACTCCAAGCGCTGGCAGGTAACCTCAATTTTGCGGGAAAAGTCATCCCGGTGGCCAAGGTATTTGCGACGAGCATCAAGCTCAAAACTGTGGGGCTGCAACATGCAGGCCAGCATGTCAGGCTGGGGAGCAAGGTGGGGGATGACCTGGCAATATGGGACGAGATCTTGGACAAATTCAACGGGGTGCTACTGTGGAGAGGGGAATGGAGTAACAGTGACATGCTCAAACTCTTTATGGATTCTTCCGGGGCTCTGGGCTTTGGGGCAATCCTGGGCACCAGGTGGTGTGGCACAGCATGGCCGGGGGAGTGGCACCAGCAAGGCATCACCAGGGACATTACGTTGCTGGAACTCTTTCCCATAGTGGTGGCATTTAAACTGTGCGGAGGGCAGCTGAAGGACAGGAAAGTGTTGCTCTGGTCTGACAACCTGGCAGTGGTCCAGATCATAAATCAAGGCTCAGCCAGCAACCCACGAGTGTTGAGGTTACTAAGGGAGCTCAACAAGAGCATGTTGAAGCACAACATCGAGGTGCGAACAAGGCACATACCTGGGGTCAAAAACACGGCCGCTGATGCTCTCTCTCGTTTGCAGTGGGGAAGATTCAGAGGGAGTTGTCCCGGAGCAGACAAGGAGATTACCCCGTTCAGGACACAGTGGTGGGACATGATTGGGGCGATCTGAGTTCCCTGGTGCAATAAGCCCTGGCACCGAGCACGGCAAGTAGATACAAAGCATGCTGGGAACAGTTCCTGGTGTTCCAAAAAGAGGTGTTGGTTGACGGGCAGAAGGAACTGCCGGTAAGAGCCTTTGTGGGCTGGGGTTGGCACGAGGGGAAAACCAGGTCTTGGATGGCTTATCACCTGGCTGCTATTGCCCATTATTTTAAACTGGAAGGTAAAGGTGACCCACCAAAGAACACTACATTATGATGGCCATGAAGGGCTGGGCCAAGCAGGGCGGGTCGAAGACAGATGAGAGAAGGCCCATAGACATAGTCAAGCTGCACAAACTAGTAGGATGCCTAGATGAAGTTTGACGTGATGGATTTGAAGTAGCATTGTTTACGGCGGCTTTTACATTAGCTTTCTTTGGGGCATTCAGGGTGAGCAAATTGGTACCTGAGAACAAAGGGGCTAAAGGGACGGGCTTTTTACAGGTGGGTGATGTACACTGCTCGGATGGGCAGTTGACCCTGTGGTTAAGAAGATCAAAGACAGATCAGGAGGGGAAAGGGCGCACGGTGACAGACCAACCTGTCGCGGGGAGCGCAGTCTGTCCAGTCAGGGCTGTGTCAGGCTTCCTCAGGCGGAGACCGCCCTCCGGGGGAGAGGGGGGCTCCACTGCTCATTCACCGGGATAGGTCCGCACTTAGCCGCTTCCAGTTTAGAAGGGTTATGGAATTGGCATTAGAGCGAATTGGGGAGACAGGGGGAGTGTTTGGGACGCATTCATTACGGATAGGGGCGGCCATGTCAGCCGCAGTCATGGGCCTAGGGGCAGGAGAAATCAAGCAGATTGGGAGATGGAAGTCGGGGTGTTTTAAGAGAAACATTAGACCAGGAAAACTGTAAGGGTGAACTAATGCCTTCTCATCCCATTAGCATCAGCACGGAGAAGAAAGCGAACGGTCTGGGTGATAGGACATTCATTTGTGGCGAAGGCAGGGGCAAGCTGGACTGCAGAACAAGAGGAGTTGACGGCTGGCGAATTCAGGATTGAATGGCACAGGGTGCCGGGAATGAAATGGGCGAAGCTGCAGGGGCAGCTGCGCAAACTGCTGGGGAAGCAGCTGAAGCCGGATATATTGGTTATACACCTCGGGGGAAATGATTTGACAAACCTGGGGAGGGGGGCTCTAATGCGGGAAATTATGTTCTCATTACAGGGACTGGCAGGACAACTGGGAGAAACGGAAATCATCTGGTCGGAAGTAATAATACCAAGACAAGAGTGGAGGGGCACAGACAATCACACGCCCGTGGAGAGATCCAGGCAAAAGCTGAATTGCGCAACGGCCAAATTCTGCAGGGGCAGAGGATTTGAGCAGATCAGACACGGCCTGATCAATTTAAAGTCATCAGAATATTATCTCAAAGACGGGGTGCACTTGTCACCGAAGGGAATTGATCTTTTTTACTGGAACCTATGCAACAAAATACTGGAAATGTTAAAGAAAGGGGGAAGCCACGGTGGGCGGAAACCCACCTGTGGCGTGGCAGTGTTTGGGCGACCAAACACAAGAGACAGACTCCGGATGAGCCAGGAGAAAGCCGGAAGGGTCTTCACTCTTCTCAGACCAGTGCCCCTGGGGAGCCTAAGCGGTAGGGGCGTCTGGGGGAACAACAAGGGCTCAACTTCCCCCAAGCAAACGGCACTCTCCCCGCCCAGGAATACCTGCATGGGCAGGCGAGGCTCAGGCGAAAGGGGTTGGGAGAGTTGGGCCGTTACTGGACTTTGCGAAAGAAAGGGGTAAGCAGTTGGTTGGACCTGGAGCAGTCGCTGCATCTTCAGAATTATTTCCACTAATGTGTGCAGTGTGGTTTTTATGATGTTGTGGAAAATAAATCTGCAGCCTTTTTATGTCAGAAAACAAAACAAGACTCATTCTACACATTTCTGGGGAGGGAACGTTGAATGAGCAGTGTATATGTATTGGGTCCAAATGGACGGATGCCCGGGTTATGCCTGTTACAAACGCATAATGTTTCTAGAGAATGTGGCATTCAGGGCAAAGTCGAGGGAACGTGCGGGTGGACGGTGTCTGCCCATTTTCTTCCAAGGTCACCGTACTCCCTTTGTGTTTTCAATTAACGAATACAAATTTAAAAAGCACGGCAGCCACTTGACCACAGAGAGCGGTGTGTGTCGGGGATTCGAACCCAGGTCGTATGGTTGAGAGACAAAAAACGTAATAACGAGAACGCAAGAATGTTTAAGCAAATGGTTCTATGGCATTCCTATTGACTCTTGCTGTACTCAATACGTGTTATCTACATTTTAAGGCCAAAGGTGTGCATTTTCTATTTAGCAAGCAATGTTTTAAGAAAACATGTTATATTGTCAAATTATTTGTAGCGTGCACATTCTTGAGTTGAAAGACACTCTAAGATTATAAATATGTAAATGTATTTCAATGTAGGTTCCCTGCATGCGACGCCACGTCTCACTGCATACGTCAGAGCCCCCTCACCCACTCCGGCCATTTTTTTGGGACTCGAGCCCTTGTGCCACTTGCTATGTGCAGACAGAGCCATTCCAGACAACCCCCTCCATGCGGCTCTGCTCCTTCAATAAGCCCCACACCCCCACAGCAGGAGCAACTACTACGTGTCAACAATGGGGAAGGTAACTGGGGCAGGGGGTCTGAATATGTCGATCTGGTTCACCTTTAGGGTCAGTGGAGAAGACCTACATGAAGCAGTTATAGAGCCACCTGACCGTGCACCCCCAGATCATTGCGCTGCATCATGTCCTCGTCAGCATAGTTCGCGCTTTGCCTGCTCCTCCTCCTGGGCAGCATTTCAGGCACCGTCAGCGAGTGTCTTCCCCGGTAGACTGGCCGTCGCGGCCTCAGTCCGTAGAACCCTGCGCCTCAATCAGGCAGTGGTCCCGGGTGCTGCAGGTGGACGGCCAGTCCCGTGCAGCGCATCTGTGGAATCCAGGCGGTGCCCTGACTCCACCGGCGCGCCTTCCCTCGCCTCGCAGCATACCGCCCCTCAGGTACCACAAACAAGGCCCCAGTGCGGACAACCCGCTCCTCGCCGGGCCCGTTGCTATGGAGATGCACTTATTAGGAGATTAAAGCTAGCTAGAAGGCTAAGGGGAGAAGAGCCCGGCAGAGGGAGCGCAAGGAGCATGCTCCGAAGGTGAAGCAGAGAGGTGACCTTTCCCGACAAGCTATCCTCTACGTATATGCTTTACCTCCCTGTAGACTAGAGCTTCAGCCGCAGGGCCAGGGGCTTTCAAGGTCTCCCTCCCCAAATCAACACTGCGCATGTGGACTCCTGCAAGTGATGCAAGTCTCCCCTGTAAAGATACCCGTGCAAAGGATCGGGCCAGACCTATTTTTTTCCCAGTTAGCGTGAACCTACATATGCCGGTGCCGGTGTAATGTCATTTTTTGCTATGTCAGAAAATCCTATCGGTAGCAAAGTCTGACAGCAATTGTAATCAGAAAATCCTACCGATAGCCCTGAATCTAAACAGGGAAAATATATTTGAAGCAATAGACTTAGCAACTCTAAAGTGGGGCTCATTTTCTAAACGTCAGAATGCATGCCGACGCGCCCGAATTAGGCGGGAGACTCCCGATTTTCCTGTGAAAAATATTGCTATTTTTCACTTTCTCCAGACTACAATAATTATCAATCCAATGCATTCCTATTTCTCGGACGAAAACTCCCTCCCATATGCTTCAGAACTTTACCAAGTAATGCGCAAAAGCAAGACGTTACACATGTACACCTTACTTTTACACAGCACGGCAATTTGCCACCATTTGGAGGCGGAGTTCAAAAGAGGTGCATGCTTTTGCACAGGGCAGTTTTTAGAAAATATTGCGCCAATGTGAAGAATATGTGAAGAAAAAGGCCATCCACGTTGCACCTCTACTGCTACCCCGCATGTGTCTCCAAAATAATTTTAACATTTCCATTCAAACGCCGCTTTATTCACTTGTTTTACAATTAATAGTACAACGTACACAATATTTTAAACGGGAATTCATTTTCTACCTCACGTTTATGTCCATTGTCTAAACGAAGGCACTCACCCAGATGATATAGATGATGCTGCTGTCAGATCTATTTTTCCAACAATTTTGCTCTCAATTGAAAATGTAGCAAGAGACAATATCTTTCACTGGTGGGCAGAGCGCCCAGAGGCCGTAGCAAATGCTGTGGCTTAAGAACTGGGGAAGGGTGTGCAAGAAAGGGAAAGAGATGGTGGTGAAAAAGAATGCAGTTCTTCACTATATTAAGTAAGGTTATGCTATAAAGAACCCAGTGAAAACAGAGTGGAAATGGGCCGGACCAAGATGGAGTTGTGCTCTGATACAAATTGCCTTGCCACAGTGCTGTTTTGTGTAGACCACAGGCCCCAAAACCCCCGATTTGAGGGAGCTATATGCCCATGACTTCTGCAAGTCTCCTGAATGCCGTGCAGCGAGCACAATATGCAACTTTACAATCTGCATTTGAAAGTTGTCTCTTTGGTAAACTAGTACAGCACAAACTCAAACAAGGAAACGGTCCAAAGCAGTATATATGTCTCATGCTTTGCACACGTTACGGTCATGGTGATTTATTCTGACAGATGAAGTGAACACTGTGCATTGCATGCTCAGAAAGAATGCACATTTGAATTACTATCAGAGATGTCTAATACATTGGTGGTCATTCTTTGTTCCTAAAATGCACTTTGTTTTTATGCAAAGCAGCCACCAGCATTTTATATTCGGGGTACCCACATTATTCGAGCCCATGCTCAGTCCAATCCACACCACTGGCAATTACTTCAAAGCGCTATAGGGGAAGACCAGATAAGTAGGTAGGCTATGAGGTGAAGCAGCACTCAAGTTGCCATATAATCTGTGCACCTAAACAAAGTGTAACAATACTTGCCAAATGGTGAGTGCATAAGTATTTAAAGGAAAAACCTGGTATATCGTAGAGTACCGTAGTAGAAGACAGCAATAGCTAGAAAGTGGCACGAGTACTTGTGCATGAGATGACAATAGCCACCAAATGGGGTGAATTCCTGGGCATATAATGTTAACTTCTGGAAAATAGTTACATGCCGGATGAATAGCTCAAGTTGCTGGCTTGGGGAATGGAACAATGCCATGTGATACGTTTGAAACCCTGGTGCCCAGGGCGTGTTTAGACTTTCTGCTGCGCTAGGCCCAAATAAGTGCATGCACCCGCGCCCCAACTTTACTCCAACTCGGCCAGACTGTGCACCTTCACCAGATTCTGCTCCTTCAAAAAACACTGTCTGCATTTTCCAAACTATGCCCTTTCACCCCCATTGTGTCTCCCTAACCTTACGAAGAAGTTTTTAAGATTGCAGGGATAAGAACTGTATTGCTTCATCTCTGTTAATTCAAGCATGTCATCTTCTATTGTATGCAAGTTGAAAAAGTGTTTTCAGATCTCTGCTGCCCAAGATCTGGAGAAGGCACTGTTTTCTACAGTGGACTGCACTACAGGTAATTGTTATGGATAATTGTCTACTTTCGGTTTGGTCTGAAAACAATCTTTTAGAGGAAGCGATAAGAACCTAAGCTGCCTGCCAACTGAACAAAAGTGAGAGAGGGTTGGACCGAGGAATTTTGGTTTCAATGCTAATATCTGGTTTCTCTCACATATCGCTCGCTCTCACTCTATGAGAAGCACATATACTGCTTTGTAATATTAATGCAACGTAACAAAATTTCTACATCTGGTCTTGTCAAATGGTAAAGTTTACATATGAAATAAATATATGCAAGTGGTACAGGCACATCTCATAAAAATGTTGAATACAAATAACTCAACCCCCTTCTCTTGGTTACAGCTCTGGTGTTAGCAGGAGGCAAAATGGAAATAAGGCAAGTTACCTGCTGCAGCCAATGTACCTCCAATCATTTCGGCTGGAATGCCATTAAAATATGGCAAAATCACAAGAGAAGTTTATTAACTCTGCCTGAGCATAAACACCTTAGTAGAGTAAAGACAGTTGGAGAAGGTTCTTGGAATCTTTGGCTGTGCATTCTCACCGTGGAGTAATGGATAAGGGCGGCCCTGAACATTCATGTGTGGGAAACAACAGCATTCCTCGTAGCTGCACAATGCAAACACCTTTTATAACAAATGAAGTAGTACATGCTGTTTACATCATTGCTGTTGGTGCAATTGTTTAAAATGCCCAACACTCGAACAGTAAAATTGTGCAACACATCGGGTGTTCCAGCACTATAATACCTTTGTGGTGTTGTTAAGGCTATGGGTCTTGCCAGCTTGGGTTTAAGGTAATTTAACATGTTTATTTTATTTATTTTGACATTTATAAAATGAATGTAAAGATTACTTATAAAATTCATAGTTATGCACTGTGTGACATACATTGCAGTTGGTTCTCCTGGTAGTACTGAGCATGCAGCAGAATGTCATCAAAGACATGATAAACCGGTCAGGGATGCCATTTGCCTGCTTAGCACTGAGCAGCTTCTGTAAAGATGACTGAATAGATGTCTGAAACAATGTGTGTACCTTTGGCACACAGTTTGTTCTCACCCTTCTCTGGCTTTCGGTATCCTTTCACAGGTTTCTTGATGCGCTTGCGCATTCAGATTAAATCTTCACCATTTTAACTTCTCTACGATCAATGTCATGCTTACACCTTTTGGGCAGCTGCAGACCTCTGAAATGTGGGCCTGGGGAGGGAAATTCGTGCTCGTTTGTGAACATCATTTTAGTGCCACCTGTGGGAACTCTGTGCTTGACTTATGCATAGGCAAGTATTCAATATTTTTTTATTCAAAAGTTTATTTATTCAACCACAATCATTGTTCCATGACATTGACGGCACAGATGCTCCAATAAATGTTTCGCATACAGTTTTCAGTAGACGCTTTAACATAGTTTCCCTTCGGGTCGCAGATTGAGCATTTATATGATTCAGTCCAACATTCATTATAAAATTAAAAGAAAACCTTTCATGCCCCCCTTCCCTTCCCACCCTAAACCCAGTTGGTATGGTTCAATTTCCATGTCGTTCAATGAGTTCAATGTGTCCTTTCTTTAGGCATAGCTCACAGGTTTGGGTCTTCTCTGGTCGACTATTTGGTGTCCCTCAGTTTTGTAGTGCTCTCATTATTGCCAGTCTATAATACGGTCCGTCCCTTTCCCTAACAAACTCGAGAAAGGGGTCCCATACTGCCTGTTATTTCTGATGTCTGCCCTCCTTCAGGGCCCCTACTTTCTCCATGGCCATTACGTTACACATTTTTATCCACCAGCATGCTATTATGGGACCATCTGGATTTTTCCACCCCTGGGCCAGGGTCATCGTTGCCGCCATTAAGAAGTGGGTGAAGAGGTTTGCATTGTTACTGGTTGTGCGTAAACACCCTCAACTTCTGTTCCCAATTGTATTACCTTTGGTGTGAGTGGCAGCTGTTTCCCTGTGATCTCTTTTATGTGCCCAAGAACCTCCTTCCACTACATCGTGGCCTTCAGGCAGGACCACCACATTTGATACAGATCTCCTGTGCCTCCGCATTGTCTCCAAAATGTGGGCGGGTAGCAGGGGTTCATTTTGTACAGCCTATGGGGGGGTCAGGTACTACCTGAAACATTTTATCTGCTGTTTCCTTAATGGCAGTGCAATTGAACGTCTTGTGTGCCCTCCTCCAGATTTGGCCCCATTCCTCCTCTGTGATGGGTGCGGCCAGGTCCCTTGCCCAGTTGTCCTTAAATGAAAGAATGTCCTCCCATTGTGCCTTGTCTAACAGCCTGTACAACCTCGATATTGCATTGTCATATTACCCTCCTGCAGAGTCAGCACCATCCTCATCGGGGTCCAAGTGGCCGCCTTCCTAACTTCCCTCTGTGTTATCCAGTGCCTAATCTGTATTTATGTATATCTTTCTTTTTCCCCTATGTCAAATTTATGCTTGCATTCCTCAAATAGTAGCAGGTTTTCTCCCTGGAAAAATTCTTAAGAGAATTGTTTGTGCCTGTCCCCAGTTATCCCAGAACTGGGTTTTCTGGTCCGGGGTAAAGTCCCGATTATGTGCCATTGGGGTGAAGGGTCCTAGACCCGGTGTAATGCTGCGCCTCCCGAGTGCTCTATCCCATCCCTTCAGCAACACTTTGGTGGCTTCCAGCAGGTGTCCCCTCTGCTCCTCTGGCTCTTGCTCGCAACGCATGTAGCGTTACCAGATGGATTGTAGTCTCCACTTGTTCGCTTCCCCTCCACCCATTTATTGTGTCCTCCTTCATCCTTTTCAACATAGGTGCTATTTGTGCGGCCAAGATGTACCTCTCGATATCAGGAACCCCAAGTCCTCCTAAGATTGGTGGCCTCGTCAAAACATTCTCTTGTATTGTAGGTTTTTTCCGGTGCCACACGAAAGATGTTCGCTCCTTCTGTAGCGCTTTACCTATCTTGGGGGGGGGGGGGATATCTACTGGAATCAAACCTACCACATATAGCAATCGGGGTAGCAGAGTCATTTTAAGTGCGGCAATGCGTGCAAACCAGGATAGTTCTTGGGCGTCCCATTTGTGTAGATCTTCCCTCAATTGTTTCCATAGGGCTGCTATATTTGCTCCATACAGGCTTTTGTAATCCTTGGTTAATTGAATCCCCAGATATTCTATTGCCTCTCTTTCCCAAATCAGAGGGTGTAGTGCCCTTAGTGCATCAATCTCCCTCTCTTCTTCCGTGATATTCAGGGCCTTAGATTTAGGGAAGTTTATGGTGAACCCTGAGATCCTAGCAAACTCTTGTAACCTATCCAGTGCTTTCGATAATGTGCTTATAGAGTTAAGGAAGAACATAATGTCGTTGGCATATAATGCTATCTTGTGCGTTATCCTTCCACAGGTCACACCAAACACCTCCTGGTCCTGCCTTATTATTTCCACGATAGGTTCCATCACCATGGTGAATATTAGGGGTGATAGAGGACATCCCTGGCGTGTTCCTCTCCGTATTTTTATTTGGGTCGTGGCTTTCCCATTAACCATGAAGGGCGTGTTCGGGAGTCGAAAGTTCGCTCGGACCATCCTAATGAAATTGGGGTCGCAGCCGAATTTCTTCAAGACCAGCTTCAAGTATGTCCAGTCTAGGCTGTCGAAGGCCTGCCGTGCATCTAATGCAGCTATAAAACATTTCTGTCCTGTCCTGCTTCCCAGGTCTATCATAACCACTGCCCTACTGATGTTGTCTTGCGTATGCCTCCCTATCATAAAGCCTGCTTGGTCTGCATTAATTATTTTGGGTAATACTTTCGACAGCCTTATTGCGAGGACTTTAGCGTACAATTTGGCATCAGTATTGAGCAGCGATATCGGCCGGTAGCTAGTGCAGTCTGTAGGGTCCTTGCCTGGTTTAAGTATTAGGATCGTGATCGAGGTTCTCATGTCGGGTATAACCGTACGACTGTCTCTAACATGATTAAGCAGTTTGTTAGTGGGCCTAGTAGATGATTACGGAATGTTTTGTGATATCCGTTCCCTAGCTTATCTGGTCCTGAGGTCTTGTTAGGCAGACCTTCCAGGATTTTGCGGCATGAAATGGCAAATTTTGCAGCACAAACCTTTGTTTATTGCGGCATTTTTGCGGGACATTTTGTATTAACTGGAGGGTGTAAGATTGCCACATTGCAGGAAATAGGCAGTGTGCAAGGCTACAAGAGAGCCAGGGCATCATTATTATGTATCTTTTGGATTAATTTAATAGGAAGAGTCCCAGATGTCTCTGGCTAGGCAGAACAGTGTTTGATTTGGCTACATTTCTGGTTTAATGTTCATGCCTATTTAATAGTATTAACTAAATTGATCATTATCAATTGTAATGCAGAAAATATTTCCCCTTCTATGTTCTCCAAACACCCACACACCTCTCTCACCAACACACATCTCACCAACTCTCCATCACAACTTACATTCCTTAACCTCTCACTCTGTCATACAAATACTCATGTGCTATGTCACACTGTCAAGTCACAATTTGCACTGCCCAGCCCCTGCCACACTTCAAATCATACTCCCAACTCACACCTTACACTCTACAATTCCTCCCGCAATATACAGCCCTTCATTCTTTTGTGCTGCTTCTGCATCTTGCATCCATGCTCCCATTCTATCGCACTCTTCCCTCATCCTTTTTCCCAATCTGCAGCTCACTGCCTCTTTCTGGCCAACCGCTTCCTCTCTGCTTTCTGGCTCACTGACCACACGCTCCCTCTACTTTCTGTACCTCTGCTTGCTCTCAGATTTCTCGCCCACCGCATCACTGCTTCCTCTGCTCTCTTGTGCAGCGCCTCATCCTCTGACCCACTGCTCTCCCTCTGCTTTCTTGCCTATCACTTCACATCTCACCCATCACTCCCCCTCTCTCATAGCGTAACCATTTTTTTAAAACATTTTTAAATGTAGATTTTGACCCAGTTCTTCAAATAATGGGGCATTTAAAAAAAGAACGGAGGATATGCTATTTTTAGACAACCCATTTTTGGAAATGAGCAGGTCACCTTAATCTCAAAGGTGACCGGTGCATTTCCACAGGCTTGAGCTGTAGCTCAAATTGTGCGCTGGCCAGCTGCCTCGAATGGTTTTCTGGGTTGTTTGACCGAAGTGTAATTATTTGCGGCGGAATTGACTGTAGTCAATTTCGCTGGGAATTGATTTGCACTTCAGCCAAACAACCCAAAATGTACCTTTCACCACCACCCCACCCCTTCCCCTACTTAACTGCTTAACTGCTTGGTCGCTGCCGCTTCCACTGCAACCCTGCGGTGCCAGATCCGTCCCTCTAACGCGAGTCAGATCCGACTCCGCAGGGTCCCTTTTTCGTTATTTTCTTTTTTTTCTGTCCCCGCCTCCAATTTTGAAGAAAAAGGGGAAAACACTTCTGCAACCACCCTAGACCAAAAATAATGAACAGGGGGAGTGGGTGACATCCCCGCAACACATGTTCAGTATTTATAAAAATCGATCGAATAGTACTGGACGAAAAAGGTAAAATTGAAACATTCGATAGTTTTTTGTCATCAAAATGGGCAGTACTTTTAATAGAATCGCTCTCCCGACAGTGTTCTGCAGGCTCCCAGTGCCTTTCACAGGGACAGGCTCTCCAGGTGCCTGCCGCTGTAAAATGCGACCCAAAAAATGCATTTTTATCCTGTTTGAGGAACAGAAATGCAAGCGACACAGCAGCGGTTCATACCTTAAAAGAAATGCATGACAGGTTCAGGAAAGACCCTGTCATGCAGTGGCAGCCCCACATCCCGTGCGCGTAGGGTTGCCTACAGTTTCTGTACATTTAAAAGTGCATCTTGCTTGGAAATGAGGGATGTGCTTTTAAATTGACAGAAACGCCACTGTATTTGATCAAGGAGGTGAAAAAGGCCATCTGAATGCGCGCGCATGTAAAATGTGCCCATTCATGTGTCCCTTGTGGATATGGCTGCACTTTTTTGGGGCGCAAGTGATGAGATGTGTTAGCGCATTTCATTTCTTGTGTAAAAAAAAAGTTGAGAACCTGGCACCCTGAGTATTTTTTTTTTTTTTAAACATGCTGTTTTTGCATAAAACGGCCGTTTTTGCGGCATTTTGCGCAAAACAGCCGTTTTCGCAGCATTTTGCGGGATCGCAAAATCGCTATAAGCTGGAGGGTCTGGTTAGGGGGTAAACCTTTTATGGTATCACTTATTTCTTGTGCCGTTATGGGGGCCTGCAAAGCCTTGTTGTCCTTCTCAGTGACTTGGGGAAGGGTGAATTTTGTCATGGAACCTATTTGTGCGTGTGGGTGGAGGTTTTCTTGTTTCAGAAGGCCATGATGAAATCTCTCCATTATATTCAGTTTCCCCTGCCCTGAAGTGCATGGTTCCCGTTTTTCATTTTTAAGCTGTACAATGTAATTTTGTGATCTTTGTTTACGTAGTTTGGCTGCTAGGAATTTATTAGCCTTCCCTCCCTGAACTTAGTATGTCTGTTAGGTGTACAGTAAAGATTGTGCCGTGCAGTCTGCCACATGTGTTTCTAGTTGGGCCTGCGCTTTCCGGATTGTTCTCAGCGATTTTTGAGTTTGCCTAGTTTTATGTTGTGTTTCGGCTTCCAGTAGCGTTAGCTCAAGTTTCTTCTTAATGAGCCCTCTTTCCCGCATGTATGCTGTGGCTTGCAATATGAATTCCCCCCCGTACTACCGATTCCCTGCATCCCAGTTTACTCCACAGACTGTTTCCTCGTTGACATTTTCGTGATAGTAGTTATGCAATACTTTCTCCATGTGTGCCCTAAAAATATATCTTCTCTCAGTTTATCCAATTGTATGCTATAACTGTTACATCCACCAGCCTGCTATGTCGCAGAGCGCCTAGTGGAGTATTGTTCACTAGTTCCTGAGGGGTTCTCCCTTTCCTGCTATGCTTTCAGCGTTCTCACCACTCTGTTCGGCGTCAGCGCAGTGTCACAACAATGCGATACAGTTGTTGGCATCTAATCCGGGCTTCCCCTTATCTGCGGTCCTTCTTCCCTGCGTGTTATATTGTCCCAGCTTGCCTCTGCAGCGTTATGTTTTGTTGGGCCGGTGCACTTTGAAGCCTCCTCTGCACTCTCTCTCCCCGGCGTGTTACTGCTGTATCCTTGCTCCCACACCCAGAGTGTTGCTGCCGTATCTTTTCTCCTTCTCCCGTATCCCCTCTCTCCTCACCCCGCTTCGTTCCAGCTTACCATGTATGGGGGTGTGTCGCAGTTTCCACTGCAACGGTTGCAAAATGAGGCTGGTCTTGCTGGTCCGGTTCCCTGCTCTGCAGTCTTTGGCTTCCCACTGCCTGCCGCTTTGCACGGGCTGCCCATGCCATCCTCACTGCGGGGCAGCTACCGTCCTGTTGTGGTTCTCCACCTTCGTGGTGGAGCTGCTGTAATTGCAACTTGTCCGGAACTAGTATGAAGTCCATGGTACTCCGGACTTCCTATTTCAGCATTGTTCAGCGGCAGGTCGCTGCTGCTCCCGACCAGCTAGTATCTTCCTGGGTTTGTAGGCGTACCCGTTTCGTCGCTCCCTCTCCATGGGTCTGAATTTAGGACTGCCGCCGCAAGGCGAGTTCCGTGGCATTTTCTGTATTGCGGTGCAGTTCGCCTCCTTCGTGGGCCCTGGGGGAGAAGAGGGAAGAGTTGTTTCTCTGTTTTTCCAGCGATTTTGTCACCTTTCAATATACCGCCCAGACGGAGCTTAGGCATGTACACCCTCACGGGACGGCAGCCATCTTGGAATACAGCATGCATTAAACATTATTGATGCATCATTTTTAACCTTTACTTTTCTGAAGGGAAAACCCATATTTGTGCAATGGTTTAAAAAATGCACGTTGTGTATTTGAATATAAAAGTGATTGCTTAACACCCTGCATGTGTGTGTTGATCAGAAATAACTCCAAAGACACTGAAGTGGCACCAATAAAACCAATGAGGTTTTGGCTGTTGTGCATATTAATGAGCATTTTTGGAAGACAAATTGACCAAAGAGCTTTATATCTGTCATATATGTCTGTGAGAGTTGTACGACTGAATCCTAAATATCTAAAGCACACTGGGTTTGGTAAGCGTTTCCTTTTTTATTTAAGGCTTTATCTGTCAGAGTGCAATGACTGCTAACAGCTCATAATTGCATTGTTGTGGATCCGCCAGACTGAGAGAAAAATAATCAAACATCAGTGGGTAATAATAACTCGGATTAAAACAGAGTTTAGAAGTGGTCAATCTACATGAAGCAAAGCCACAGGGCTAGCACCAGTAGTTTGCTCTACCACTCCAGAAGGCTGTAAAACACCAGAGGACGTGCCCCATCACCTTCGAAACTTAGCAAGAACCCAAAGAACCACTGCTGACCAAGCGACCCTCAGGGACCTAATCAACAAGCCAGTGTGCCTGGGAGCAAGGACATTTTCTTTCCTCTTAGCAGACCCATCAGTGATGTAGAAAGAGCCTGATGAAAGATTTCCTTCAATGGATGCAGCTGGTCCCAAAGCACCAGTGGAGAGATTTCATAACAGAAAAAGTAAAGCACCCAGTTGTAGCCATGCCAAAGATACTGAAAGCAATAAAAAGCGGGTCAGACGCTGAAAAAAAGCACTGCATGACAGGCACCACTAGGAGAGGTCCAAATAAAAAAAAAAAAAAAAAAAGGAAGTATGGATAACCCACAGCTGCCGTGCTGAGCTTCAGACCCATCCCCCTAAGAAAAGGTCTGATGGTTTGAGTGGGGTGCACACGTTACAGTGGTCCCGAGTGGAGGCTTGGCTGCAGTTGTACATGAACATTATGATGTGTTCTTCTAATTATTTGCCACTCCACGCCATGGCCCCAATCCTTTTCACAGGCATGACAGCCCATAAGTACAGAGGAAAGGGGACGGGTGTAAGAATATTAAAGTGCATTGGTGAGGTTGAGATTATACTTTTTGATATTGCACATCTATGGACCAAATTACAATGCATGTAAAATAATTCTAATGAATCATTTACGGGTAGGTTTGTGAATTTAATTTACGAGCCAAAATGAATCTTATCTCAGAGTCCAATTGTGTGGCATTGAATTCCATGTTGGACTACTTCAATGCTCTCTTTAGGGGTCTACCTGCCTCTTTTTGTGTCCCTCACAAGAGCACAGAAAGTGGCAGTACATCTCATCTGTGGGCTCTGAAAATACAATCACAATTCAAAAGCCAGAACTGCTTTCCACTGGCACAAGATTAGGTCTACAATTGTCTTCATAGGTTAGCACCCTTGTATTTTATGAAAAAGTCACCATTTACATCCCTGTGCATTCCCTGAGAAGCACCCCTCAACATCTTGTAAATTGTAAAATCTCCCAAGTTTTCATTTGACGCACAGGCAGCAGCAATCTGGAACAAGCTACCAACTGCAATTAGATCAGTCACCACTATGGCTTCTTTCAGAGCACAACTCATTACTACTTATACTCCTAGGCAGTGCAGTGGAAAATTCCTGCAGACCTCGGGGTTAGGCGTTCAGTAACAATTTTTAATCAATCAAGGATAAACTAAAGAAAATAATGAACATAAAGAGCATCAACAGAGCACTTGATGCAATAAAACCTTCAAGAGGACCTGGAACAAATGGACTTGCCCCATATGCTTAAAGGTGCACATGTATGGTTATGATAATTATGTTTATATAGCTCTTCATGCCAGATTTCTCCCGCGTCTTAGCTCTCTAAAAGCAGTTATCATTGCCCCATTTTAAGGTACTCAATTTATCGGTATCACTACATATTACCACCACCAAAAATATTGATGTATATTAAGGTCGTCTGGAACAGCCATAGGTGATATTTTTATGGGGGATAATTTTGGGCGTTTTTGGGAGCAGGGGCTGCAGGGGTGTCCCCCGCTCCTTTAAAAATAATGCAGGGGTTGCGGGGGTGTCCCATGCAGGTTCCATGCATTAATATTGCTGCAAAAATATTGCAATATTTTTGTATGGTGATATATTTGCGGGGATATTAACACATGGAACCAATTTATGAACCTCGAAAGAATATAACTGATGTTATCACCCTATGTTACATACTCAATTTATCAACCTTGAGAGGTTGAAATGCTAAGTCATCCTGAGCTAGGCACCCAGACAGCTCAGGCTAGACCATACATAAGGTACTGTACAGCCTCACACGTGCATGTGTCACCATTATATGACAAACAGTTACAAATGCCACAGTAATGCCAACCAATGACAGTTAATTCTTCAAATGCATCGCACTGTCAATGTTGCCTTCAAATGCATGGTACTAACAAGCATGTTCTAGAAATGTCTTTGTGAAGTTGTCTGACCTGCAAACATTGTTTATTTAATGTTTTTATTCCACCACATTGTTGGCCAGTGTTACTGGCTCAACGCCCTTTATATTTTGTCAGTTTTTTTTCACAATTATCCCTTGTGGGGGGAACTCCCAAACCTCCATGCAAATTTAAATGTGCAGGCTTTTAGGTATTAGTAATGTTACTTGCCATTGTGATTTAAGTGCCCCACTTGGAACAAGTGGCAAGCAAAAATCTCTGGGTGGAAGTGCCAAACACCTCACGATTTGGTATTTAAATCATTTCATTTATAATTAATATTATGTATTAGTTGGGGCACATTAACGTAGCATTTAGTAAAAGGTAAATTTCAGTAACTTCTAATGTAGTTGGATATGCTTTTTAAATGAATATACAATATATACTACTTTTCACAAGCGTGGGTTAAAACACTTCCTATTTTAACACACTATTGTCATAACAGATGTTTTTTACTATTTTCCGTATATAAACAATTATTTTTATTTTTGTATTTTATTAGTGCATTTGGTAGAACATTGTCGACCTTTCACACTGCATATTATTCATAATACAATAACACATTAAAACAAATTATTCACTTTTCAAAACTAATTATTAACTTTTCAAGACACTTAAATTATTCAATCATTCAGTTACTTCATCAGACCTGATAAAACTATTAAAAGGAGAAAAGCATTCAATTCATCCCTTCATTACAAGGCATTTACTTAAAATTGTTAGCTACAAGTCTAAAATATAATTTATTTAGTTAATTCATTCAATTAAAATATGAATCTTAGTCAATGCCCTTTGCCAAATATGATAAGCAGCCGAAACTATCACCAGAGATTCTGCTGCCAAAATCATAGCCCAAAATTGGTCTGTTGTCACTAGCCTAAACTTCATCATGTTTGTATATTCCTCTTCCAGTACTCCAGAGTTGGTAAGAATATGCCTTTTGAGTCTCAACATGGATCACACACAGTCTACACCACCAGCATTCCCTTAGTATTCTCAGCCATGGTTCTGTGTTTTCAAATGCTGGGAGGAACTTTAGTCGCATAGCATAAACCTGGTCAGAGCAGTGGTACTTAATTTAATTAGGTAGCTCCTCTGGGAGTCGACAGTAAAGTCCTGCTGAGAATATTCTGCATATAAACAATTATGATCTGAACCACAGAGAAAATGAATTCCATAGGATACATCTAACCCCAGGATTACATTGATTACTGCTAATCTAAGCAAACAGATTTCTGGTCTACAAATGTTTCACACAGACACATTAAATGTATGCCTAACATGTGGACTTCTTCAGGGCCTGATCCAATGAAACGACTTAGTTCTTATAAACATTAACATAATATTTTATTGTAGATTATACATTCTTTATGCTCAATTAACTGGCTGACTTGAAAGGGTCCATGTAAAGAAATTATTTCTGGAGAAGGTGGAAGCTTGTCTCTTTTTCCTAGCTTTTGACAACCTTTTTGTACGGTTACATTTCAACTTTGTTACCAGAAATAATTCCCTAAAACTATTGTACTTTTTATTAAGTTAATTAGATATTGCTTTTCTTGTTTTTACCAATCTACGTTAAAATACAATTTACGCAGATCATCCCCCGGGAAAGTTTTCTCAGGAGGGTGTCGTTCGCTGTAGACCAAAACAAGGAGTTACCAGGAAGTTGCACATTTCCAAACATTGACGGAGATTAGAGGCGGCCATGGTTTTTTTAAGTAGTGCTGCCATGAGTGTGCCAAGAAATTAATTTTGAAATACAAACAATAGGGGTACCCCTAATGCTAATGTGGATAAGGGGGTACAAAGTACTATTTAACAAACGAAGAAGAAATCCACATTTAGAACAATATTAATTTCATTGCCATTGATTTATAAAAAATGATGTGCTTGAGGAGAAGGGCTTGGATCAGTGCCCAAAGGGTCACTAAGAGAAACAACAAGTTGAAAGTACACTCTGATGGAGTTAAAGTTTTAATATATTTAAATTTAGGAAAAGAAAACATCTAAAAACAACCAAAAACATATGACATAGTTCAAAATCATACAACAAATTTTGTTGAAGGTATATACAGATAAAAGATACATGTATATTTACAAAACTAAAATCTTGGAACAAATCACAGGTGAAAGAAAATAGTTGAATTAAAGTAATCAAAGCAATCATCTAACAAGATTAACTAATTTTCAAAAAATGGAACAATTCCTACTGTGAAAACAAAAAGTCAGGGTATTGTTACGTATTAATCCTACTAGGCTGTAGCCATTTATTCAAGACTGTAGACCTGCGTAGTATTTGGCCAAATCTTTAAATTCATCAAATGCCAACGTGTGAAGATTGTAAATCTTTTGGAAAAAGTGGCGAGTGCTTCTGTGGAGGATACTTAGAAGACATGGTCCTCAGTTGAACTTTAGGCCACTGAAAAACAAGTTTTGGCTATGCCACTGGTTAATAGCATCTATATGTAGCCTTCCTCAGGGCGAAAAAAAGAGCTTCTGTCTCCTGTTGATTAAGCAGGAGTAAGCAAGGCGTGCGACTTCGTATGCGTATGTCCAGAGTCACTCAGACCTGGGATGCACCCCAGTGTCCACCTCTGTATTCCAGGGAAACAGGTACCTGGACGCTGTCGTGGCGTCCTCATCAGTGCGAAATACTGGTCGGTATGATCCGTCCTGTACGTAATGTGCGGGGCAAGTATTGTTGCTCAATCCTCAGAGGTCAGGAAAAGGGCTGTCCGTCCATTTGTACTGCTTGATTTTGCGGCCACAGTGAACACTGGATGTAAAAAGCGGGATACATTTTGTCTGCAATATACTAATGGGTTACCATTTTTATGTAAGAGGCAACTCTATCGGCAATTAAACCACAGTGTAGATTTTTTGAGAGTGTACACTGAGAACAAAATTTTGAATTCTGAAATATTAGATACTGGCAGCATTGACAGGATAGTCGCTTTGTGATTGAATGTGTTGCCTAGGATATTACACCTTTGGCACAGTCTGCAATTTTGGTACTTGACTGCATTGTTGGCCAATTCCTGACATACAGCAAAGTGCAAATATTTATGAATGTCTGACATTCAAGAACTAAAAAAGAATACTCTGTTGTATTGACCTGACTTGAAAAGTACACACATCACACGACGAACCAATTTGACAATATTTTTTAAAAAAATCTATGTAGAAAGATGCTATGCCAAAGGAGAATGATTATAGCTTTAATTTCTCCACCATGCATGGAACTCTACAGGTACCAGAATACTAAATTATGTAAACATAACAGGAGAGTAAGTGGAGGGGGTAAAAAAATGGCAAAACAGATTTGCTATAAGGTGTTTTTTTTTCATCAGTTAGTCAATGGGGGCATTCATCAAAGTAACATACTACCAACAATTCTATGTGTGGAGTTCGACATTAATCCATTCCTAAACTCTCGTTCTACTGTCACGTGTGCAGTGCAGTTCCGAAACTGATCCCCCGCCCCCCACCCCATCACCATTTCTCCTGCCTACGTACCCTCACCACTCCACACTATTCGGGGGATACACCCCCAAAACCTCCTTTCTGACTCAAAGACACTAACTGTAGCACCACTCAGTCTTACAGAGGACTGTAATACAATGCAGCATCAGGAATTGGCAAGTGAAATCCAAGCATGCACCTCATCGCAAACAAATTATTACCATGCTGGCGGTGTCATTTGAAAACAAGCATTGTATTTCTTTGTGCATAAACTAAAGTAAAAATTCCTATTTAGGTTTAGCAGTGATACCTGAAAGATTCACCTGAAGAGGACCAAGACAAGCTGCTACCAGTGTACCATACTTGCAGAGTAGGGCTAGGGTAGTTAGGAGGCGGTAGTATAGTCACTAATTGTTACTTCACGTGTACAATATGGGGGTTAATGCTTACGATGCCTCAATGGTTTGGAAGATAGCTCAGCATTTGAGCATTTGTTGCGGAGACTGCGGCAATGCCAGCAAGGTAGATCCAGCCTCAACTCCCGCTCAGGTCGATAGATTTAATGTGCATATGCACATGTAGCCAGTGAAAAACGTGTTCAAAGGTTAACGTATGGGCAACTATCAATAACTGTTGGTGGTCATAATACAAAAAAATGCAGTTTCAAATTAGAATTCTGGGGAAAGTAGTTTATTGTTCACTTATGGTTTCAGAAGTTACCAAAAAGTGATATTATGTGCCATTGTTTGGGGTCAAGAGAAACTAAAACCAGTCTTGGTCATTGGTTTACAAATTGGTGGCAGGGGCTGATATTGATGGGGCACAACTCTGCTAGGGCTGGTGGGAGGTTTAGCAGTTTAGGTGGATCAGGCCGTTGCCACTTTCCAGCTGGTGGTGGGCAGGCTGGCAAGTGAAATTGAGATTTATTTTTTAGGTATTCCTTTGTGTTCAAATTTGGCGTTATTTTTAATAAATGTTTGTAAAGAGGGGTATGAGAAATAATGAAAATAAGTAACGCTACTGGGGCGGGTCTTGAGACTAGCTGTGGCATTTCTTGTCAAGATTTTGCATTTGTGCAAGGAATGTTTCGGAAATCCAAACAACTATGTGTCGGGAATCTCTCCAGTGGCATTAAGAGATTGCAGGTTGCACAGAAATCCAGTCAGGCTGATTTTCTCATTGCAAAGGAAGGTAACCGTTTCACAATATCAGAGGAGCCTTCATTGGCTCCCAGTTAACCAGCGAATCCTGTTCAAGGTCTTATGCTTGGTTTTCAAGTGTATTCACAGCCTTTCTCCATACCTGATCTCAAAAATCCAAACTCACTGCCCAAACCGATCTCTTTGATCTGCGGATCAGTGCCCTCGGACAGTGCCATTTGTCAAAACGACAACCTGGGGTGATGGGCATTTTTCTTCCTTCAGACCTCAGTCCTGGAATTCTCTACCGCCGGATTTCCGACGGGTTACGTCCCTATCCATCTTCAGGAAGCGATTCAAAACTCATCTTTTTATGTAATTTGTCCTACCAACTAACTTAAGTATTAAGTGATGGCTCTGTGTAGTCCATGGTAAAATTGCTATTTGACACCTGCGGCTAGATGCAGTCTCTGCTTGGACCCTTTGGGGTATGCGCTTTACATTTTCTTTTTTTAAATCAAATCAATCTGCCACCAACGAGTCTTGGCGGGGGGAAACCCTCTGCTGGCGTTGGCTACCCGAGTCTTGGCAGAATTAGATGGTGCATCCAACAGAAAGTACCCACAGGGTATACTGAGCAGCCACAAGTTTTGAACAATGGTGTACAGGGGGCCAAGATCTCAGAGTGACCATAGAACATACCGGCTGGAACACAGGAGCCTGCAACTCCTTCCAGCCCCCAAATGTTCTGTTGGTAAAAGTAAAGTGGAAAGAAAAATGAAAATATCATAAAAAAGTAAAGTGGAAAGTACAGCACCTCAACATAGATGTGAAACGTAATGTAAAGTGAAAAAGTAAATATGCAGAGCGGGATGGCCAGGGAGAAGTAGATAGGGGAGAGTCCTGAGAGGAATGCGTGTTTATTTGTTACTCGGGTATAGTGAAGACGCCAGGTCGGCAGAGAATTGATAAGCTGTGACGTTTTGTCACTACACCTGTAAATGTTCTCCTGCCCAAATAAAGCACCTGTTGGGGCAGCATTCCCACACACATGTTGGTCTGAGTCGGTTACTAGACAAAGGGCGGGGGAGGTCTTTTGCAATGGGCAGAATGGGCGCAGGCAATAAGTTAATATGTTGGATGTGTGCCCAAGGGTCTTGCCGGAAGAGTCATATGGGGGCGGTCGCTGCTATGTTTCCTAGGAAACCTCGATTGTAGTTTCTCATCTTTCTGAAGTGACTTCCTTTGGGGGCAAAGGGTGTTGACATGCTCTTCCCTTTCAGTGAGAAGTCTGTTGAGAGGTGCTTTTAATTCACGCACGTGTCATTTCCTACAGGGCACTTTTCCAGGCGCTCTGATGGACGGTACATTAAGTGGTAGGAAGGCCATTGTGCATCTGAGCTGGGCTTTTAAATAGTCCAGTAGCAGCAGGCGAGGTTCATAAGCCAAGCAATTAGCACTTGCCTAGTGTTTTAGTGAGCTATGATTTACTATAGGTTACCAATTGAAGCCAGTTAGTCTTCAAATTTCAATTCCAAGCCTCTTTCTCGGCAGATGTTCATCTTAAAAGGGTCCCAGAAGGACATTGGTGTCTTTGTCCTAGTTTTATTTAGGATATGAACCAGGGCACTCTAACCACAGATCAGTGGCACCATTAAGATTACAAATAATGAGTTGGGCGTCATATCCCCGTGACTGTTACCCAGGCAACAAGCAGAGGGAAAGAAGTGGCCCGGAACTATGCCCTTCAGACTGAAGATTTGGGAATCTGGGGAGACTAGGGTCCCCATGAGAAGAAGACTCCTGACATAATAGTTTTTTGTTTTAATGTATTTCAAGTTTGTGCAAGAATTCTAGTAAGGTACAAAAATGTACACCTGTACAAAATAACATACGAGAAATAGTTATCACCATCCCAAAGTTTCCTCCTCCATACACATGAGAATTTTCAGACTTCACATTGTGCATCTATCCTTCTCTTGACATGAACGTACCCTGTATACACATCACTCCACAACGCTGCCTTACCATATGGAGTACTCGTGTTCTAATCGGGCAGTCCAGGTATACAATAAAATCCTTCCACCCCATCCCCTCCCAACTGTACCCCATCTTCCCGATCTGTCGCACATCTTCACTCACGGTGGCTTCAGATCCAAAGAAGTGGTGAGAACATTTAACAATTGACCCCAATACAATTAAATGTCCACTTCTGATTCCAGTGCTACACTGTTGCATAACATATCCATCTCTGCAAATCCCCAACTCTTTATATCCATCAACAGATGTTGGAGAAGTGGTCCCTTGGTACCTTTCCATGATATCGCAATCCTCCCTTTTGCCAATAACAATAAAAACAGCATTTTCTTCTTACTATTTTTAGCCCTCTTGCCTCCCGGTACTTTCCCTAGCAAATATATTACAGGCATACATTCTAGAGAATGCCAAAGTAGAGTATTTATTCTATCCACCACTTCTTTCCAGTAATACTGAATAATTTTGCACTCTCAGACCATGTGACAAAACCTTGTGGAATCATGACCGCATCTCAACAGCTATGAAGCGGCTGCGCATTAAGAGTGTGCAGTTGCGCCGGGGTGATATGCACCCTATGCAAGAAATTATGTTGAATCAATTTAAAAGGAGCATTTCTGGACACCTTCTTCCCATATTCCCATCTAGTGTCGGCCAGATATAGAACAACCCTTATGTCTTTCCCATGTCTCCTTTACTTTCAATAGTAAGCGAGGCCTCCCTGTCGCTAACATAACAGATATGCGAAAACAGTTGCTTCCCATTCCCCATTGCAAGAAGATTCTGTAGTACAGTGTGTCTCTGGTTCCTCCGGAATACCCTCCCATTTTTCCGCTATCCTCGTAACCGGTCTGGCATATGACGGGAAATGCCCCCGTGGCATTCTGTAGGTGTGTGACCATTGTTAAAACATTCTATGAGAGACTCCAGGGTATTTGATAAAGAAGCAGGAAGACCTCTTAATAGAACAAACCCTCCTGCACTGCTGGCGCAGGTAGAACAAATAGATCTAAACTTACAGCTATCAATCACACTTACAGTATTTATTATGCAACTACAAATGTAATGATCACCAACAAGCTTACCCTGACGGTACTATTCCACGAATCCATGAAAACATATACATCAACAATGCCACACAATTACATACGTCTCAAAACATTACGGTAAAAAAGACCTTAAAGTGCAAAGACAAAGTGTTACCGTGCTATGTAGACCTATACCTTTAAACACCACAACTCTCAATGTGCAAACAATGCAACCTTAATATTGATAACGTAGAGACCTAACCGAACTTCATATGCCCAACGTGTTTTGTTCCTTTTATTCAGAATTTATCTGTGTAACTTCTTCAGGGGCTGCAGCCCTCTCAGCCAACTCAGGCACCTCAGTATGTACTTAGGTGATATATCTGCTTGCTGACAAACCCCTTAGTTTGCCAGCCTCCAATTGCTCTATGCGACTTAGAACCTGACAATCTATTGCCCCACTTACGGGGTCAAGTCTAACACCTGCAGCCAGGAAGTCTTGCCCACTTTTAACCCTTCTGTTGTTCAATTACATATGGACAACCCTTTTAGTGTCCAGCTTGACCACCCACCCAGGCCCCTTTACATCGACCTTGCACTGTGAAAGCTGTCCGATCCTCCCTGTAAATAAAAACTAGCAATCATGTTATAGTTACTCTATTCTAGATTACCTTCTGTTTTGCATCTGTTGTTGTAGCTTGACTACTTACAAAAATGAAAGGTCCTTCTGATTCATTTGTCGGCATCTCTTCTAGTGGTTATAGCGAGGCTGCAACAGACACAGATAAAGATGCCATTATTGGCTGCCTCAGACTGTGTGGTCTAAGATACAAATGCTAATGCTGGCTAACTCAGAATCTGTTGCCTCTGTTGCTTCGACAGCCAGTGTCTTGCCCCGTTCATACATTACTTACTTTGTAAATGCCACTCGTAGAGCTAGCCTCCTCTTTGACATGCAATGCATATCTAGGATCTACGCTGTGTATGTTGTATGTATCACCATTGTAGTTACCCAACAATCCTGTAACAGATACACAGTGCCCCCAGTCAGACCCAGTGTTTCTATAACCCTATGTGACCATTTACTGTCTGCCAAATACGCCGCTGTAAACGTGCGCACTTACTCTACTTCTGATCTGCAAGGGTGCCCGTCCTTCGCTCTTTCTGCCGTGTTGGTATACGGGTGCTGTGTCTTCTCTGTTCATCGAGAACACCCTGCGAGCACCCCGTTTCATTTAATCGGGTCGCTGAGAGCTTGTCAGTAATGGATATGATATGGCATTTATAACGCGCCTATACACGTGTACACAAGGATAGTCCTGAACTCCCCTCCAGAACGTTAGAGAGTGCGGCCACCATATTGGAATGGTTCACATATAAAAACGCTATTCTGCATCACCAACCAAATGGCTATTGTTCTTTTTGACATGTATTAATGCATTTCCGGACCCAAACCTGCGTTACTTATAACGATTGAGAGACATTTCCCAATATGCAGATGTGCACACTGGCGCGTGTCCTGTTCGGGCCTGCATTCACTTGAAAGCAGAGACCCTTGTGCATAAGTGTCTCTGTGGAAAAGCTCCAGCGTATTTGAACACCCGCATCTCCCAATATACACCCACACACAATCTAGGACCGATTAACAAGGACAAGTTCAAAAGGACTGGAGGCCTAGGTAGTGCTTTACCTACGTGGGCTGTTCAGGTATGGAACTCCCTTCCAAGCACTCTCCAGTTGGAAAGAAATGTGAAAACCTTCATGGTATCATTGAAAGCCATTCTCTTTAAATAAACTTCTGGCCTCCAGTTTGGGGTGATGTAGTCACCTACACTCTAATCGCCACTACATGTCCGGTCTTCTTTGTCTGTTGTGTTGATGTTGTGCCCAGATGCCTGCGGATCCCCAGCGTGGTACAAATAAAGAAAGAAATACAATAAATAGATTCTACTTCTTACTACGCCTGTGTTCTAAATGGGCGCTAGTCCCCATACAGTTGGAAAGCCCTCTGTGATCAAGGCAGTGTATATAAATCAGCTGCTGAATTGTTCAGCAAGTTCCTACTTTAGAAAATGCGTTTACAATTGAAACATAACATACATTAAATTACATTACAAAGCATACCTGGCTGTTCCCAATTGGCCGACTTTATTTAAAGTTGCACTTTGACTTCTAACAGAAAAATCATTTGAGGCTTTGAAATCTACAGGTTTAAAAAAAAAATGTTGTGGCTACATATTTGAAATTTGAATCTAGATGCTGTTCTGATTCGCATGCTTCACTTATAAGTTGTATGCTGTCTGTATCCCTGAATATCGAATCCTACTGCTAAATTTCCCCTGGTTGTGTCAAATGCTAAAGTGGCTTAAAACCTGTTGCATTGCTTAAATTATGGCATTTTTTTATGTATGCTTGAACTTTCATATCTGGGTATTGAAATTCTGCTAGCCATGTGTGATTTTTGTTTAAATTACCTGCTTCATCTGTGCCTGCTTGGCTGCTAGGCAGTCTGGTGAGTTCTTCGTGCATTGTGCAGCTCTCCGTCTCCCTCCACTGGGCATCCTTCTGTCCCTCCCCTTACTCCCACATGGTGCTCTTCATCTCCCCTATCTACTCTAACTGCTACTATTTCACCTATCCTCCATCTTTGTAAGCCAATGCTCTCTCCAGGCAGACTATTACTGACATTCTCTTTGTTGTCCCCTCTCCGGACCTATGGACACCCCATATGGTTTCTGTTCTCCCCTTTCTCTTGGTCACCCATTAATGGTGGTACCAGATGGGAAATACTCTCGGCACACTTCCCATCATCCAGGTGCATCATCAATGTCTACTTGAATGGCACTATCATGGCCCAGGGCTCTCAGCCCAACCTCCTCCTTCTTGACAGGTGTCTTCCATCTCTCATTAACTTCCTCCCTTCTCCTGGCACTCCTCCGTCTTCCACCCCCCCCCCCACCCGGCCGTGGTACCTCATCCCTGTACCCCTCCTTGAACATTTTTTAAAAGGTGGCAACCAGCTTCACTTAGCTACCCTCAATTCTCGCTCTGCTGCCAAACACTCTTCTGACATCGGTCACCTCCTTGAAGACTTTGACCTTGACGTCCTCATGCTCACCGAGACGTGGTTCAATGCCAGCTCTGTCACTGCTTTTGACACTCTTCTTTCTAAGGGTGATAAGATCCTCTCCAAGTCCAGGCCTAACAGGCCTGGAGGCGTAGTGGCCCTTGTCTTCCCTGAATGGATCCCTACGTCAATCTTACCCATCAGATCCTACTCCTCCTTTGAATGTCTTGTCCGCAAGCTTCACATCACTCCTACCCGGTTGATCACTCTCACTAGTATTTACCAGTCTCCCTCTTCCTATCAGAGCAGACCTCATATCCTCTCTCCCGACATCTACACCTCCAAGCTTCTCCTCCTCAGAGACTTCAATATCCACCTTGACTCTCCTGATGGAGTCAGGGAGAGTCTGAGTGTCTCTCTCTCCCTCCCTCTCTCCCTCTCTCTCTCCCTCCCTCTCTCCCTACCTCCCTCCCTCCCTCCCTCTCCCCCTCACTTCCTCTCCTTCTCTCCTTCTCTCCCTCTCTCCTTGCACATCCTCTGACAAACGGGCCTATCACCTGCTACAAAGGCATTACAGACTCTCCATCCGAAGAAGTGGGCCCATATTCAAACCTGCATCTCTGGGGCTACAAACAACATGCCTGAACTTTTCAAAATCTGTAAGGAACCTGCTAATCCTACTGCAGTTTCTTCTTCTCCTCTCCCTTCCCAGGCCCTGTGCACAGCTCTAGCCTCCCACTTCACAACCAAAACTCAGGACATACTGTCCTCACTCTCCCCTACTCCCCTCCCTCCTCCAACTGCACTTAGGCCTCTCTTGGCCCCTCTCTTACTCTTCTCCTTCTCGCCCATAGCACCGGACGAGATCACCAAAACTGCTCTATGAAAGATTCTTCCAAACAGGTGCTTCCCTTGAACTATCAAGGACAATATTGCTGCCCTCGCTCCCTCTACGGCTGAGTTCTGCAATCATTCCTTTGCCACTGGCTCCTCCCCAGTACCTGTCAAGCACTCCCTTGTGCGGCCTCTCCTAATAAAAAAGCCATCTGTGGACCCTTCCTGCCCGGCTAACTACCACCCTATCTCCACTACCCCCTTCTTGGGCAAATCTTTGGATAAATTGGTCATCTCCCAACTAACCCATCACACTGAACGAGAGCAGCCAGAGGCGCGGAAAGTGCTCTTCTGAACACCCGTGAAGACTCACTTTCAAACCTTAATTCCAACTTTCCGTCTGTTCTCATCCTCCTTGATTTGTCCTCTGCCTTCGGCACAGTCAATCATGCCACCCTCTTAAATTGTCTGTGATAATCTGGGCATCACAGACCAGACACTGGCTTGGCTGACCTAATTCCTTTAGAATCGGCCCTCACAGGTTCAACTGGGCCCTTTTCTCTCCTCTACTTCAATCTCTACTTGTGGTTTCCCTCAAGGCTCTATCCTCTCACCATGGCTTTTCAAAATGGACCTTGCCCTCCCACCCTTCTGATCTCCACCTTCTCTCCTCGCTTCCAGTGTTATGTAGATGACACTCTGCTCTCCTTTAAGCTTCCCTCCTCTACCTTCTCTCCTTCCTCTCTCTTTCAGATTCTCTGGCTGCCAGTCAGGCATGATGTGTTGCTAACAATCTAGGTCTTAATGCCAGTAAGACCGAGATCCTTCTCATTGGAACCCCCCCCCCTATTCTCTGCTCCCCTCCCTTCACCCTCATGTGAGGCAAAAAATCTGGGCGTCATCTTCGACTCCTCGCTCTCCTTATCACCTCATATCACTGACCTTGCCAAGAAGGCTCACTTTAAGCTTCACCTCATCAGAGGCATTCTCCCTTTCCACAGCAAACTCAATGTCTCTAAAGCTCTGGCTCTCTCAAGGTTGGACTACTGCAACAGCCTCTTCCTCAATCTGCCTCTTTCCTCCCTCCGCCCTCATCAACTAATCCAGAACAGGACTGTAAGACTTATCCTTGGACTAGTGCCCAGGGACTACATTCCTCCAGCCCTTAAATCTCTCCACTGGCTGAAAGGATCTATTTCAAGACCCTCTGCATCATCCACAAGGCTTTCTGGGGCCTGGGACTGCGTCACATCCAATGTCATCTCCCTAAATACCTCTCTGCTAGAGTCCTTCGGTCCTCTAGCTCCAACTCTCTGCAGGTCAAACGTTTCTCCAAGCAGAGAGTGGGGGTAGATCTCTTTCTTCAGCAGGAGCCTCTCTCTAGAATGGCCTCGCCGCCCCTCTCAGACTTGAGCCGGATCTCCTTAAGTTCCAAAAGCTTCTAAAGACCTTCCTTTTCTCTCCCTCATTTGCCAGTGCCCCCTGGCTGCTGCGACTGGCTACCTGGTCCCTCTGAGTCATACAGGGGCTAGGCCCTCCCTCAACCAGTCTGCTTCAGCACCTACCAGCACTTGCCTTCAGGCTCCCCCCCTGACCTGACTACTGAGTCTGGCCCATCCCCCACCTCGCACTAGCTGACCCTAACCCATCACCCAGCGCACTTACCCTCCAGGACACCCCTAGCACTTACCCAGCCTTGTGGCCCCCTCCTTCCTGCATACCCCTCCCCTTACACGCCCTTTGCCCTGACCCTCCCTTACCCTAGGCACTTCTTGTTTGCTGCATTTGCACAATCTGAACGTCACAAGGCCTAGTATGACTGTTTTTTGTTGTTTATCCTCTGTTCCCCCCCCCACCCTCCCTTAGTCTTGTGGCACCTGGTGACACTTTCTGTTGTATAGGTGCCATACACATTTTCAATAAATAAATACAAAGTTAGTGGTGTGCTTTCTTAGAATCCATAACAAATTGATATGTACTATTGATTCAGTTACATTGGAACCATTCAACTTGTAATCCTATGCTATTTAATATTTTCATTCAGGACTAGTTGGTCACACTTGGTAAGGAAAATTAGCACTTGTTCCTTCCTAAATAGCCGGTCTTTGTCTGGTGTCCCTGTCCCCTCCTGTTTATTGGTAAAAACGATAAGAAAAGTGAAAACACGCATTAATGAACATAAAAGTTGCATTCGCAACAGGATAAGTGAAACACCCATGGTACACCATTTCATAGCTAAAGAACACGGATGCAATGACCTAAAATGGACAGTACTATACAAACTTTGGAAAATCAAAGATAGCAATGTGTACAAAGACAGGCTATTTAGGAAGGAACAAGAGCGAATTTTCCTTACCAAGTTTGACCAAGTAGGCCTGAATGAAAGCATTGAATGGCATAGGAGTAAAAGTTAAATGGTTCCAATGTAACTGAATGTATGGTACGTACCAATTTGTTATGGATTCTAAGAAAGCACACCAATAATGATTTGTAACAATTTCATGTATGTTATGTTTCAATTGTAAATGCATTTTCTATTGTAGGACCTTGCTAAACAATGTGGTAGGTCCAGCGGCTAATTTGTATACACTGCCGTGATCACAGAGGCCTTTACAACTGTATCTGGTCTAACCCCCATTTAGAACATGAGCGTAGTAAGAAGTTGAATCCATAGGCCAAAACAGGACGTACGCTACCGTGCACATCTGCTGATTAGGAAAGTCTCTCAATCTTTAAGGGTAACACAGGTTTGGGTCCAAAAATGCATTAATACATGTAAAAAAGAGCAACAGTAGCCATTTGGTTGATGATGCAGAATAACGTTTTATATGTGAACCATTCCAATACGGTGCCCGCATTCGTCATCGTTCTGGGTGGGGAGTTCAGGACCATTATGTTACTGACAAGTTCTCGGCGACCCGGTTAAACGAAACGAGGCGCTTGAGCAGCGTGCTCGATGAACAAAGATGACACAGCACCTGTATACCAACACGACAAATGGAGCGAAGTACAGGCTCCCTTGCAAACCAGAAGTATAGTAAGTGCGCACGTTTACATCAGCGTATTTGGCAGACAGTAAATGGTCACATAGGGTTATAGAAAGAGCGGGTCTGACTTGGGGTACTTTGTATCGGTTACAGGAATGTTGGGTAACTACAATGGTGGTACATACACACTAAAGTCCCTAGATGTCCATCGCATCTCAAAGATCGGGCTACATTTACAAAGTAAGTAATGTATGAACGGGGCAAGACACTGTTGGAAGGACAGAGGCAACAGATTCTGAGTTAGCCAGCAGTGGCATCTGTATCCGAGAAAGTACAGTCTGAGGCAGCCCATAATGGCATCTTTATCTGTTGACGCCTCGCTATAACCACTCGAAGAGGTGCCAACAAGAGAATAAGAAGGACCTTTCATTATTGTAAGTAGTCAAGCTACAACAACAAACAGACGCACAACAGCAGGTAATCTAGACAGAGTACCTAAAATATGATTGATGTGTTGTATTGACAGGGAGGATCGGACAGCTACAATAAAGTGGCTTAGTACCTTTACACAGTGCAATGTCGATGTAAAGGGGCCTGAGTTGTCAAGCTAGACATTAAAAGGGCTGTCCATATGCAATTGAAAAACAGAAATGTGCATCCCTTCCTGGGTGTAGGAGTTAGACTTGATCCCGTAAGTGGGACAATAGATTGTAACGCTCTAAGTAGCATAGAGTAATTGGAGGCTGCCAACCTAAGGTGATTATCAGCAAGCAGCTGTATCACCTAAGCCCATGCCGAGATGCCGGAGAGAACTACAGCCCCTGACGAAGTTCCACAGATTAATTCTGAATAAAAGGAACTAAACATGTTGGCCAAGTAGAGTTATGTCTCTACGTTATCAATTTTAAGGTTGCATTGTTTGCACATTGAGAGTTGTGGTATTTACAGATGTAGGTCTACATAGCAAGGCAACACTTTGTCTTTGCACTTTAAGGTCTTTTTTACCGTAACTTTTTAAGATGTTTGTAATTGTGCCTCATTGTTGATGTATATGTTTTTATGGTTTTGTGCAATAGTACTCTCATGGTAAGCTTGTTTGGGATCATTACACTCATGGTTGGTTAATAAACACTCCAAGGTTGATTGATATCTCCAAATTTAGATCTACTTTTTCTACCTGTACCAGCAGTTCAGGAGGTTTTGTTATATTCAGAGGTGTGACCATTGTTACAACGTAAACGTAAAGAAAGGTTTAAGTTACTTACCTGTAACTATTGTTCGCCAGCATGGATTAACATGCTCATGAATATTCTCTGTTGTCAGGCTGGAAATCCTCAGTAAAATAAAGAACAGTTTCACTTTCACTTTAAAACTGCATTTCTCCTCTAACCAATCACTGTCCTCTGGGTCATACTGCCCCCATCCAATGACAGTCCTCTCCCTATGCCCCGCTTCTGGCAGCCATCTTCAGATTTGGTAAGAACGTATAGTGGCAGTATGACCAAGAGGGGCCGGAGGGAGGGTTCGCATTCCATACCCATGCTGGAGAACGATAGTTACAGGTAAGTAACTTAAACCTTCTCCAGCTTGGGGTCTTGCATGGATTCACATGTTCATGATTAACAAATACACAGCAGTACACATTACACAACCAGGGGAGGTGGCAAGGCTCAACAGAAGCACTTATCTCTTACCCCCAGAACAGACTCGTCTCAAGCAAATAGGTTGCATTGCACTGCCTGGCCGACTCTAGACTCCTCCCGGAATCCCTTCGTGAAGGTATGCGTGGACCTCCACATTGCAGCCCTGCAGATGTCGAGCAGGCGCACACCAGAAAAGAATGCCGTTGTTGCAGCGATCGCTCTAGTGGAGTCGGCTCTTCAACGGCCCGACAGAGGCTTGTTAGCCAGCAGATGACTGTGCATGATGCAGCTGGAAAGCTATCTTGAGATGGAAGCCTTGGACAAGGTCTTCCCATGATTCACAGGTCCAAAGTTCACAAACACTTGAGAAGTCTTCAGAAAACTTTGTGCGTGCCACGTAGAACTTCCAGGCATGAGCAAAGTCCAGCGAATGCAAGGTCCTCTACGCCATCGACGAAGAGTTCGAGAAGAAAATGGGCAACACCAAAGGAATTCCGACGGGACCGTCAGCATGAAAGTGGGTTGCGTATGCAGCACACCACCCTCGATTTGTGGAAAGGCAGATACGGCTGCTTGCAGAACAGGGCCTGTATCTCACCCACTTGTCTGGCTGAGTTGATGGCCACAAGGAACACAATCTTCCACGAGAGAAACTTGTGTGGCCTGATACGTAGGTTCGAAGGGTGCTCCCATGAGTCTCGTCAGGGCTACGTCGAGTTCCCATGCCGGGGCAGGCGTCTTCACCGGCGGCAAAGAACAAAAACAAACCTTGAGAAACTCCTTGATGGATATGTGCGACCACAACAAGGATCTTCCAAGGGATATGGTGTCGCGTGAGATGGCCGCCAGGTGTACTGTGATGGATGTGTGATCCAGACCAGCTTTTGCCAAGGAAAGCAAGCATGGAAGAATCTATGGGGTTGTGACTCTCAGAGGGGTAATCTTCTGCGACTGGCACCACGTAGAGAAACTCTTCCACTTATGGCCGTAGCACTTTTGTGTCATCCAAAGCACTTGGCGGCTGTTGGAGTGTTCCAGTTCTTGTACTCCCGCATTTCTTCTCACTATGTACTCTCGCCCTCATGTTCCGGTCTGTTGGAGTGCAGTAGCACCATGCGACGGTTCCATGTTAGGCATGGTGTCGTCCCACTAAGGCACTTTGTTGTTTCTGCGCGGAAGTTGCGGTATCCCCTGTGCGTCCATCCAAGATTGTGCTATCCCTGTTCTGTCGAAGAAGTGATATCTCCCGTCGTGCACTAACTTCAGTTTGGCTGGGTAAATCAGCATATAACGGTAGTTTGCTCTCCTCAGCCGTTCCTTGGTTGGGCCAAACATTGCCATCCGTCTCTGGACCAGAGCCATGTAATCGGGATATTGCTCATTTTGAGGATTCTCTCGTGATGGCCCCTCTTTTTTTTTTTTTTTTTTTTAGAGAAGATGAGCGCCGTTTCTCTGTCTTCATAGTTCAGGACCCTGGCTATATCCGGTCTTGGGGGGAGCGCCCGGCGGCGGCCTCTTCATTAGTGCGCTCTTTCAACTGCAAATCCCTGTATTAAGGCGCCTGGGCCCACCGCTTGCAGAAGAATGTTCTTGATGTATTCTGTAGGGTTTCTTCCTTCTCATTCGGGGAGTCCAAGTATTCTAACATTATTTCCTCGCGCTCTCCCATCTGCGTCTTCCACACAGTGTTCCAAAACCTTCACTTTATCTGTCAGGTCTGCCACTTGTGTCTAGGCGCTGGCTATGTTTGCAGTGTTGTCTCATACCTGCTGTTCTGCTGTGCCCAGGTGATCTGCAAGCACCCTGACGTCCTGTCGGAGCAGGCCCACATCCACTATGACTGTGTCGATTTAGTATTCTGGTGCAGTTTTTAGCACTGCAATGGCTGCCAGAATGGGGCTTCCTTCCTGCGCAGTAACCTGTTGCGCTGAGGATATCTCTGCTTGTTCCCCCTACTGTCTCAGAGTGCACTCCTCTCTTTGTGTATAAGCCTCCATGACTGTTTGTCGGCCTTTCCCTTTCCCGCCATTGGGCGTTTTCCATGTCCCATTTGCTTGGCTACTATGGTTCGCTCTCACTGATGTTGCTTGGCGCTTATTTCCTCCTTCTTCCTAGCCTTACCGTATGGGCCGTAGACTGCCCCTCATCTCAGGCACGCCGCCTCCAGCCGCGCTCCACACTCTCGTTGCGAGCTCCCCTTTTCCTCGTGCTTCCGCAGGTTATCACTGTGCTGTCCAGAGGCCCTTCCACTGGCTGCTACCGTGTGCCGTGCGCTCTTGCTGTTCTGGCCTCGACTTGTCCCTCGCTGCGCTTCTGCTCAGTTATGGCACGCTCTAGGTCTGCACAGCTGCCCCCAGCCCAGTGCACGTGTGCCTCGGGGTCATCGGCATGCATGGTGGCCTGCCGGGGAAGCAGGTTGCCTGCAAGCCCCACCCGGTTCATTTGTGTCTGATATTGGGCAGGTGCTGGCCCCCGGGTCTCGCTGGCCCTCTCTCCTGCTTGTGCCTCATTTACTGGTGTCCCTCTGGGCCGCTCACGGGAGCCTGCTGCCACCGTCTGTGGGTGTCCTCCTGGCCACCCGCTCCTGCACGCCAGCTCAGTTCTCCCAGTGCTCTCGTGTCCCCTCCCAACTGCCTTGCAGTATTCCAGCACCGCTCACGCTGTGTGCAGTTGCAGCGGGGGCATAGCCTCCGCTATGTGTTGTGTCCTGCTGGCATCTGTCCTCACAGGATTGGCTGTGCTCTTGTTCGGGCTGGTGCGCCGCAGTCTCCTCGCCTCCTGCTGCCGCTCCACAGTGCGCACTGTCTCAGCATCTCCCGCTGAGGGGGCTTGGTGGTGCGGCCACCATCTTGGGAAGAACGTATCTGAATATCGAGGCCAGTGCTCACTGCCACTGTGCTTCTGCTAGCCATCTTTATCGGGTCCCACTGATTCCAGCTGTGCTTCGACACAGACGGCTGTGGTTGTGCTGGGTGAAGCGCTACTTCTAGCGCTAGGATCACGTTCGATTCCAGGATCATGGAGGAGCCTCTCCAGAGAGCTGTCTCACTCCATGGCTGCAAGTACGCTTTTGACAATATGTATATGTATATGTATCTGTCCTCTATCTACAGAACTGTGTAAACATATTTGTTGTGTATGCACGCGTGTGTTTGTGTAACTCCGTGCATAGTTGCGAGTATACTTCATGACTAATGTGGCTATGTCGTGGTGTCACTAATGACGTCAGCACATTGGTTTCTCAGCATTAGTCAACATCGTCTATTGAAGTATTTGGGTCCATAACTAATGTTGGAGCACATGTATCCATAAAGACATTCACTGGACAGGGTTTGAATAGCTGTCTAAGGGAATACTTTTCCACATACGTGCAGGTTACTGGCCCTACTGGGAGCTATCCGAATGGTGCGTGAAATTGTGCGTTTTTGACTCTTCAAGTTGTCATGTTCATGGGGGTGAGGTGGGGCACTCCAGGGGCCCTCTTTTCATTGGTTCTAGCATTTAGGTTCACTTCATATTGCATTCCAATACACGTTGTCCTGCATTTAGTATCTGTACAGGTATGCAAAATGGCATGCAATATAAATGACAGGACTTATGCTACATAGTTTGAGAGCTCTGTTTCTGCAAGTTTGGACACACTCCAGCTTTTCTCTCTTTTAATCCTCGTTTTCATCATGAGGATCCCCTCAGCAGGGTTGCAGCATCACTCTAATACCAAAGTACTGCAGTTAAAACCTGGTGAGTTGTGGCAGTCAGTGGCGGGAGAATTATTACATTGGACTATGTGAAAAGAGTTTGGGGATTTTGGGAGACGGTAGGGTAGCCATATGGGAGCAACTAGTAGGGATTCTATAGCCCCTGCCTAACTAATGCCTGACCTTTGACTCCCAAACACGTGTCCTGCCTCAACAGGCACTGCCCTCAAAGGGCAAAAGGCCCAGCAGTCCAATGAGCAAAGCGCCTGAGCATGTTAGCGTGAGGTTTGAGGCATCTCTCGGTCTGCCAACCAACATAAGGAATGTGAAATTGGAGTCTCTGGCACTTCAAGCAGTCATTCCAATGAACCAAAAGTTCTTAGCTTCCACCCCCTTTAGCAGGTAGCTCATGTTGATGTCTGGAGTTGTCTGACACCCCCCCACGCCTCATATGCCAGTTTGTAGATGCTTACTCTTTGTTCCTCATGGGATTGTGATGCAATGTATCTATTTGAGATGGAGACCAAGACAGAGGGCCTCATTACGGGTCCGGCGGTAACCGTGCCTGAAATTCCAGCAGGTTACCGCTGGACTCTTATTACCATTCCGCCTCCGTGATTCCTGGAATTACCGGGGCATTACGACCCCAGTGACCCGGGAATTCCGGAGGCGGAATTCAGTAAATCCCCATTCCCATTGAGTCCCACAGGACTCATTAGTCCCATAGGACTCAATGGGAATGGGGAAGTGGAAACACCGGCACCATCTCGTGATGGTGCCGGTGTTTCCACGTCTGCCTGCAGGCGGGTGGTGTTAAACCCGCCAGGTCACACCTGGTGGGAATGACAACTCCCGCCTGCAGGACTTGAGATCACCCGGTTCGGAAACAACGGTGGCGGCGGGTTTACCGCCACCGCTATTTGCAGACCGGGTGACTCTGAATGAGGCCCAGAGACACAGAGTGATAGAGAGAATTGAAGGTGGTATTATGAGCTAAAGAAACGCAACCTGTCTGCAAATGGTCTGGGGCAGGAGTGCAGGGTTGCAGGTTGTTTTGTCTTAAAGACTTTCTCCCTCTCCACCACTGACTTACCACTAAGATCCTTTAGCACCTTACACTACACACAAACCCCTACATGCGGCCGTCAAAGGCCTAGCCATTAGCACATCAACACTAATTCAAGCCACGACTAAGCTCTCCTCTTTAACAGTATCCCACATCAGCAGATTGCCAGACTCAAAGCGCTGTAGTCTATCAGATCTTGGGTTCTTCACTATGGGTAACTGTGACGAATCACTGGATGTCGTCACTTCTGTCTGAGGTGGGAGCCCTTTCCCATGAGGCCAGGGATGTAAAGCTGCTACCAGATAGTCCCCCTGAGGGTGGTATAATGCGGGAGTATCTTGAGAAGGACAATCATCTAGAGTACAGCCCTTCTGAGGGCATCACACCACCACACACTCTAACCTCTCCTTCTGCTAACCTCTTTGTAGACAGTAGACCTATGTACAGTTATCAGGCGGACTACCTCAAGGTTCTGGAAAGTACTGAAACGAAGAACATCAGGAACATAGGTAATCCAAGTACTAGGATGAGGTGGGACACAGGAACATTGAAGAGCAATACCAAGAAGGAACTGCAGCGGCATAGACTTCCGCAGAAGTGCGGTTCCTCGTATGACATAAAAAACAAAGAAGGACTGCCTATCAGGGAGACGCAGCCAACCAAAACGAGAGACTGAAGTCCAGGAAGTACTAAGGAGACGTGGAGAAGGCTAGATCAGAGCCAAGAGCAGTTTGATCCCAGAGTCAAGAGGACAACAGGACTCCTTTGCCCAACAGCGTCCAGACGGTAACGGGAGACGGCAGGCAGTGACGTGAACGTAAGAGGCAGTGTCCATACAGTCGGTTCAAGCGTTGGGCAGGAGATCCACGAGGTGAAGGCACAGAGACACTGAGATGCCCGTGCAGCACACAGAGTAGGAGGGAGACCCCAGGAAGAACCGGCCACGCATCCCGGGAACAGGCAAGGTAACGGGATAGGCGTGGGGACCAGTGGGGGCTGTAAGGTCCAAGAGGCAAAATCACAGTACGGATACAACGAGCAGGACTATCTTCCTTGTGGCAGTACTAGGCAGAGAAGTTAATCAAGTGGGCCAAACCAAATAAGAAGAGAAACCCGGATCAGGGACCCAAACCAAGAGAGTGATACAAGTCATCTTACTCATGGCAGTACTTGACACAGAAGTGAACCAAGTGGACCCAATAAAAGAAGAAGAGAAGCCATTGCCGTGAACCCTACTAACACTCAGTGTGGGGTGTTGTAAGTGTGAAACCTAAGGAAGAGAAGATCGAAAGGGAGTCATTCCCCCTGGTTGTAAGAGACGGTATCATTCTCCTGGTAACGCGGACCAGGAGGAACGTCCAACAGGCTTGGGGAAGGGAGTCATTCCCCCAGGCTAATTTGAGACTGAGACCGAACGCCAGGAGAAGGTAGGCATTCCCCTGGGACCCAACAGTACAGCTTTATTCTATAGTTTATAGTGTAAGGGACAGACTTAAGGTTTTCTTGACACAGGACAGGGGACACTTTTACTTTAACAGACATGCTAACAGTCACCTTCGATCTTTAGTCGAGGCAGGGAAACCCCTCTTAGGAATAGGGAAAAATAGGTAATAAACATCTTCAGCCCCAAACATGTCACCTTTCTGTCAGAGTCCTTCTTTTGCATCCTTATAACAACATACTACCAGGTTTCCCTGCTAAACCTATAGAAAGCAGGTTGGCTCATAGGCATCGGGTACTTCCGAACTTGCACCCATCACACCACAGGTTTCACATCTGCCTCTCCCCCTTTTGACCCACACCGTGGCCTTTTTTTCTTATAGAGCCATGCGCAGCAATGCCACCAATAGTGGCAGAAGGGTGCTATACAAGACCACTTATGTTACATATTTTGAGGAGCAACAGGAGTGCACATGAAGGAATGATGGTAGGTGCGCAAAGTGGATTGTGGTTTTTCTGCATTTCTACCTTTAGCAGGCTTATTCGTTTTCATATTCAGCAGGTACTTTGAATGTAAAGTAAATCAAGCAAATGCTCGAATTCTGCTAGGACCAACTCTTTTCTTCACGTAGTTCAATCAAATCCATTTAGTTGTGAAATATTAACAAGTATTTAATATGTTGTGGAGCTACTTGGATTCATTGTGATGCAGTGAATTTTACTCCGTATCTGACCAGTTGTTCTGGTAAGTGTGAACATTGGAGTCCTTAACACTGCAGTAGGTGCTCCAACAATGGCAACAAGCTGGTGCCATTACCACACAGCTGCTTTGGTTGTGTCCTGAAAGTACAGTCGTAAAACTCACTCAGAGATATGACAACAGAAATTAGTTTTTGGTTGATTTGTGTCTTAATTAGTTTAAAGTAGTCAAAGGCCTAGAATAGTTCAAACTTTGGAAATGAAACATCCCCCTAAAAATAAATAGATCTCCCTTAGGTGTAGGGGGCCCTGCCTTGGCCTGTGTGTGTAATGAGCAGCCCAACCATTTTTCAAGAAAATCTTTTCAATTCATTATCAAACATCCTCCAATCAATGAATGAAATTAACAGCATTACGAAGTAATCAAATTTACATACCAATAGTCAAGTTTAGCTGAACAGCAACATAATCAAATATTGATTACAATGATCACATCAAACAATACGATGTATTCAAGTGGGTTTGTCATCAGACGTGCAAACTCATACTTCTGGTTCTACTCTTGATTTGACATTTACTGTTTCCTCCATATCAGTTCTTCCTATCTACCTATTAGATCATTTCCTCCTCTCAGTTTCTCTATTCCTACCTACTTCTTCTCGCACTTGCTCCTCTTCCTCTACTTCCTTCTTCAGGCGTGATCTATGCAATTTCAATTCCTCACTTTTCTTTGATACATGTATGAACTCCTTTTCCCTCTCTCACTCACTTCTCAACTCTCTTGGCGGACGAAACAACGTCCACCTTTTCCTCATCTCTTACCTCTAGTCTTGACCAACTCTACCCTCTCTCTTCCCTTCGCCCTACTCGCAAACCTGTTCAAACTTGGCTCTCTCCCGAGCTCTCATCAATGTGCCGTCTTCTTCCCCTCTTCGAAAGGCGCTGGTGCAAACTCTGTTCTCCGGCCAATCAGGCCACTTATTTCTCCTACCATACTCTTTATGACAACTGCATTAAATCTGCCAAGTGTGCTCATTTTTCCGATCTTCTCCACAGCCAATCTACTCACCCTCGACGTACAAACGTTGACTCGTCTTCTTTCTCCCCCTATACACGATCCAACTACTGCATCATCCTTATCACCATCTGATCTCGCTAACTTCTCTTCTAAAGTACACTCCTTAAACCAGGATAGTCTATCGTCACTTTCATATAATCCTTCTTCCCTATCCTTTCCAACACCCCCTCTACTACTGTTTCTGATTTCACACCCGTCTAAGATTCTGAAGAGGCCCTTCTTTTGGCCAAAACTCACCCTACCGCTGCCCCTGGTGATACTCTTCCCTCCTTACTTATTCCCAAAGTCTACCCGCTTTTGGTACCTTTTCGCACCTCCTTTTTTAATATGCGTCTTACAATTCTGCGTCTTAATTCTCTTATAAGGCTAATTTCCAAAACCTAGTGAGTCACCCAGCAGCTTTGCTGGATTTTTAGGGTTTGTTTTTTTCTCCTGCTAAGAGTGAGACTCTTTTTCTCACACTCTTAGGCATGATTTGAGGATGTCTTTGACTCTGTGTGCTTATGGGCTATGGGGTATGGGGTTTTCTTTCTGCTCCATAGGGTATCATCTATTTTTTTATGTATGTGTTACACAGCACCCTCAGTGCAGTAACACAGGGGTGTCATAGTGACCCCCAAACATAGACTCCATATCCTGGGACTGACTACTGTCTCCCAGGGCATGTAAAGTCACCATTGACTTTACTAGTCTCAAATTATGAACAGAACCGGTACAAAGCATCATATTGTGGAAGTACTGGAAGGGGTTAATTATATTGCCCCTGGGTCCGTTTTCAAGGGGGCACTGTCCAGTCCCCCTTGTCGAGTTTCTGGCTGGTGGCAGTGATTACCACACGAAATATTCCACCGGAATATTCTCTATGGGATTTTCCCATTGATTTTAAACGCACCACTTTTTGGTGCAATGTTAAAGATACCGCCGGTTTATTTATTTAATATTAAATTCACGGTTGGGTCTTTTTGACAGAACTCTTTTCTAAAATGGCGTTCGTGTCCGTCTCTGTAACTCTGACTAAGGTCGAGCCCTTTGTTCCACTTTTTGGCGGGCTTCTCCACAGAAGCACTCCAAATGGTGCCACTCTGTCTGGGTTCCACACGATGGTTGGGGAGGGGAATTGGCACCCTGGACTGTGTTGCCTTAGCAACTCATGTCGCACTCTGTTCTGATTGGGCCAGTGGTGAGCCGCATGTTTGAGTGACAGCTAGCCTGTTCAATGGGGGTTTTTCTGCATAAAAGCAGGACCTTTGGGACTGGAACTTCAGAAGTCGCCACAGGACCTAAGAATCCGAAGAGGGAAGAAGCTGAGCCATCTGCAACGACGACACCACCGGTGAAGCCCTGCTGCAACTACCTCACTACTTTCCCGACGACAAGAGAAGATCTTCTGCTGGACGAGTCTTCTTCCTCTGAGCTGGTGGAACCAACCAGTTCACCCTTTTTGCCTTCCAAAGACGTCACTTGGTCGAATTGCCCCTGCCAAGCACACCGGCGGCCGGATAGCCAAGCTTCACCACTTTGACCGCGAATAAAAGGAACGCACCTTTTTTCGACGAACTCCGCGGCTGGTTTCATCCCTGTGCAGTGCAACGACTCCACGTTTCATCCTCGACGAGATCCTCTCTACCCCTGGTCGAAACCATGAACTGCAACCACTGCCAGGACCAACTGCCACCGCTGGAGCTTCCTCTCTGTTTAAGGTACTGCGTCCTGCCTGGCCTCCCTTTCTTCGGTTTTCCCAAGGTGACCCTTAAATCCTTGGCTTGCCAACTGGGTTGGCCCCAGACCTTCTAACTTTACCTTCTTGAATCGCCCCAACCTCTTTTGAACATTCTGCAAAGACTTTCAGTGCATTTCAAACCGTGTGATCCTGGGCACATTTCGCTTTGCTCCATTTAAAGTGGGCGTGGCCTATGAACTTTGGCTCTACAGTTTATACTGCCTTTATTACCTTGCTGAGAACTCCTAAAAGTGTTGGGACCTGTTTTATTTCTATGCTCTGCCTTTTTCTCTCCCTTTAACTAAACTATTGGAGTGCCATCAGGTTATGCGCTCACATCTGTTTAACAAATCGTGGGGTTGTAACTCTGACTTGTCTGATAGTTATTAAGGGAGGTGTGTATACTTTACCTGACTGTGTTTTAACTTGCTTTTGATTTAGAGTGCTAGTATATTGCCTAAAGCGTGTTTTAAATAAATAATTATATACTTTTTATACAAAGCTCTGGTCAGTGTTTGTTTGCTCTACTGTGTTTTTAGCCCTATTGTGTATACTCTTATATACTGCCCTACTCTTCTTGAGAGATGTCTGACTGCTCAGCCACAGCTACCAGGTAAATCTGGGTGGTGCAGACTGCTACCAATTGGGTTTACTGCTTACTCCTGTAGTCTTAATCTTTTTGCAGTGTTCCCCAAGGGAACTGCACAGGATTCTGCCTAACACTCCCACTTTTCCCTCTGCCTTTAAACACGCAATCATTATTCCTATCTTGAAGAAACCCACAGCAAATCCTCCTCTTTTGTCAAATTTTCGTCCTATATCCCTTCTACCCTTTCTTTCTAAGCTTTTTGAGCAACTTGTTTACTCCCAAATCTCAACATTCGTCTCGGATCTATCTCTTCTTCCCCCTAATCAATCTGGTTTCCGGCCCCGTGATTCTACCAAAACAGCCCTGACCTCCGTATTTAACTCTCTCCTCACAGCTCGATACTCCAAACACTCTTCTGTTCTCATTCTTATGGACTTATCTGCTGCCTTAGACCCAGTGGATCATTCCCCGCTTCTTGACGCTCTCCTCTTTTGGTTTCCGTGGATCTGTTCCATCCTGGTTTTCGTCCTACCTATCTAACCATACTTTCGCCATATCCTGGGGCGGCAATATCTCTCCTTCCTTTCCTCTTGCTCACACAGTTCCTCAAGGGTCAGTCCTGGGTCCTTTTCTATTTTCTTTGTACACCTCCTTTCTTGCTCCTATTATTTCATCTTTTGGAGTTTCACACAACTTCTATGCTGTTGATACTCTGCTCTTTCTGTCTTTCTCATCCTTCACACTCTCTCATCTTGTCTCACTGCTATTAAATCCTGGATGACCTCATTTTTTCACTCTAAATGCTGGAAAGACTGAAGACCTGTTCTTTCCCGCAAATGTTCTCTCATCCCTGTCTCTTCCTCCTATTTTCTTTCCTCCCTCCTATCTCCCCCAATGCTCGTAATCTTGGTCTCTACTTTGACGCTAATCTTTCCTTCGCTCATCATCTCTCTTTTACCTGGCATGCCCGTCGATTTCATCTTTACAACATATGTATAAAATGTGTCCTTTTCTTACCTTTCACGCCACAAAGCTTGTGTCTTCGTTAGTCTTTTCTCGACTCTTCTACTGCTCTGTTCTATTCTTTAGCCTTCCCTGCTCACGTCTTGCTCCTCTTAAATCAATCTACTATTCTTCTATTCGCTCACTTTGTCTCCTCTCTTATCGGGACTCAATTTCTTCGTCTCTTGCCTCACTTGGATGGCTTTCTTTTTATTCCCAGCTCAAGTACAATTTCCTTTGTTTAGTCTTCAAATCTCTCTCTACGGTCTTGCCCCCAATTATCTTGCATCTCTCCTCTCATTCTATTCTCCTTCTCTCCGCTCTGCTGGTCTCTTTCGACAATGTTCCTCGTGCCCCCTGTGCACAATCCCGTTTTTGATCCTTCCAACTTCTCGCTCCCATCCACTGGAACCTTCTTTCTCTCTCTCTGTACGATCACCTCTTATTCTCTATTCCGCTCTTCTTTAAAAACTCATTTACTTCAATTGTCGGTTTGATTGATACTGGTTGACTCTAAACTCCGATTTCTATTGCTGATTTTAATGTACAGTTAATTGCTCTCTGTAAATCGCTTTGGTTAAAGGTGCTATATCAAGTATAATAAAATACAAATACAAAATACAAAAGAGCGCTAGTATAAGGTTATTCCAAGCCTCCGTATTATCAATGGTCTCTTGAAAGCCCCTCCTTAGGGCTCCATACCACTCTGTAGTCTCTCTTCATAGACTGCCACCAAGCCAAAAACAGCAGGCCAGCCTTCCTCTTTCAAGACACAGCTATTCTTCATTCAGCCAATATGCAGGACAGGTCCATTAACTTCTCTTCATGTTTAACCTTCTTCGGTCTGGGGTATATACCTAGCAAGCATTCATCAGGGGTACATTTAAATCTGGTTACACCACCCTTCCCCACTGCCTGGCAAATCAACCCCCAAAAATGTTGAATCATCGGGCATTTCCACATCATATGTAAAAGATCTGCCATATCAGTTCCGCACCACAGGCAGTTGGGAGATGCCCATTTATTAAATGTTGCCAATCTATGTGTTGTCATATATGCCCCGTGCAGCACATTTAACTGCACTAATCTATGTCTAGCATTTCTAGACACTCTCTTCACATTTATCAATGCGCTACCCCATTCCTGCTCATCAATAGTCCGCTGCAGGTCTGCTTCCCTTATCGGTTTTACTCGGAGCGATTTATCACAAATGCCAGCCAGTAATCTGCCATACAGCTTCTATACTCCATTCCAACCATCCTCTCATGCATCAACGTAATCGTTTTATCTTTTTCAGGATCGGACCCCTTTTCTCAGGAGATTTTTGGCAATCTCATGTACAGCAAAAACTTTCCAGGATGAAGCCAGTGATCCTTCATCACTTCTGGGAAACCCATGAACATTCCATTCTTGCAAACTCCCCCCCCCCCCCCGCCCTCGTTGCGAGTCCCTTATCTTCCCACACCTTGATGTTCTGAAGGTCGCCTCTGTCTCTGCACATGGTTGTTGACAGTGGAATATATGGATCCCGTATCCCAAGTAACCTCAACATGCTATCCTAAATCCTCCCGCCAAGCAATAGTAAAGACAGTGAGCACGGCAAGCAGTTCTCTGACACCCACTGAGCCTCTTTTAGCATAACCGGTCTAATAGCAGCCTGCATGTGCAGGCCCACCATGGCAAGAAATCCTAGCTCCATCACTGCCGGAGCTTATTAATTTCATTTTGGTGTCAGGGAATTCATCAAAAAACAATTGCTGACTTGGGTGTGTAATGTATTTGAATACAAAGCACTCTGTCATTTCAAAATCGATGAAGACAATTAAAACGGTTACAATTATTGTCTGAGGTCAACTAGAAAAACACTAACTATTCAGAGCAAAAACGAGCACACGTGCAAACGAAATCACCAGAAGCAATTGAAACAGAGAGCGAGATGCAAATATACCACTAACAAACTGAATGAATGTACTTCAGACCAACAAGTTACGAACAAGGACACTATTTTGTGGCTGTCGGAATTAATGTGGCAATAATGATTCTGGATACCGAAGCTTAGACCTACTTTGTTCAACTTCAAAGGTTTAAGTTCAGAGTTACGTTTTGGTTTACTTCTTGATATGTGTTACGTTTTCATGCTGTAGTTGGTTCACAGGGTCAGCACTGACTGCTGGTATGTTTGCCCGATGTACCAGTTTTTTTATTGGTTATTAAGGCCTGTAAAGGCTTTCTTTTAAGGGGTGCCCTGTCCTCTTTTACTGGGGCAGCAGTCTAAATCAGGGAAGTTAGCTCTTCGGACATCAGCCAGGAGCACGGTGAGTGCACACAGCAATCACAATTGCAACACTGCATTCCAAAATAAAGAGGTTGAGCAAAGGAAGAATAGCTCCTCCAATGAAAACTGGGAGTAAACCGCCTTCAATTGGAACTGGCTAGATAAGATCTTCAATGTGAAACGGCGGCTAGGAAAGGGCCTACGATATAAAATGCCTTTTCAGATTGGAGGATGGTGGCAATTGGTAATGAAAATGAACAATAGTAGGGATGGACCCACAGAGTTGTTCACAGATTTGGGCTGTGATTTGGTAGGTAGCACATTGTATTTGTGCATGCCTACCAATGCTAAGAAGATTGATATTCAGTTAAGAAGGAGAACCTGCAGCAAAAGTCAGGTGTTCTTTTTAGCTGATCCACACAAACTGACACCAAGGGCCTGATTCACAAAAGCGTTTTTATAATATCACAATGCCATAGGAAAACGCCCTGTGAATCCAGCCCTAAATTAATGAAAGGTAGTTGTCCGTAAAATTGGTAGAAGCAAAAAAACAACAGAAACCTGGTTGACGTTAGCAGCGGGCGAGGCCAGTACGTTTTTTTAAATTTTTTTACAGCTATGGCCAATCAGGCAGATTATCCCCATCCCAAAAAATTGCGCACCTGCATACTCACTGACATTTCATAGGGTTTTAGACAATGAACATCATACATTGATAGGATAGATTTCGTAACATGTGTACATCACACTTCCCAACAGACCATCCTTCAATAACACTGAGCTCTTTGTTATAGCCATATATTCTGCATTTATGGCTCCACCTTTCCTAATCAGGACATTCTCTTGGATTCGGGCAGGTGGCAGCACTATATGTATGCATTAACTGCCTGGTAACCACCAAACCATACGAAATCCCTGCCGCGCTTAGCGCAAGGCTGACCCTTGTTTGCATGCCTGATGTTCCATTCATTCTGTAGGGGGCTTGGCTTCGCTGTGAACAGGGTATCACTTTCAAAGCTGCACAGCCTTGTAGGCAACGTAATTTCTGCATCAACCAATCAGGCTAACGTCTCTGGCACTTTACACAAAGATAATCGTGGTTTTGGTGATGTTTCGTTCAGGGAGCGCTGCGCTTACATACGAATAACAAAAAATATTCATGCCACACCCACATGCTCATCACAGTAAAGGTCTGGTATAAATAGCACTTTTATTTATTTATTTTTGTTGCTTATGTAGCGCGCCAAGACCTAAGGCATTTGGGCGCTTTCTTACAGATAAAGGTTTCAATTGTTACTCAGGTTACGAAAAGGTTATTAAAAAAATACAGGCATAGTAAATACAGTTCAGAGGCATTATTAGATTTACACTATTTACATAGCTACATGTGTGATTGCCCACGCCTAGTGTGAAGAGGTATGTTTTGAGTTGTCTGTGGAATATCCAGAAGGATTCTAGTGCTCTTAGGTGGACCGGGAGGGTGTTCCATTACTTACTGGCAATCGTGGGGAAGCTTTTTTGAGCTTGAATCCTGGGATTGTGAGGAGGTTTAGCCAGGCTGTTCTTGTGGGTCTTGCGCGATGTGGTAATGCGAGTCTGTCAGACAGATAAGCAGGGGCCACCGGGTGAAGAGACTTGTGCATCAAGGTAAATGTTTTGAACATGATTCGTTCTTGTACCAGTAGCCAGTGAAGTTTTTGTCTAATTGAAGACGTATGTGCTGATCTGGGGAGGTTGAGCGCGGCTCTGATGGCGTTATTTTGCGGGTTTTTGGAGTTTGCTGATGTTTTGGATCTTGGTGCCGGCATACAAGGCATTACAGTAGTCTATTCGGGACAGGACTAAGCTTCTGGCCAGAGTAATGCAGCTGTCAGGTGATAGGAATTGTTTGCAAGCATTGATGAGTTTGCAGGTGTTAGTTGTGGCTAATGTGGTAGCGTTTACTTGTTTTGTGAGATTGAGTATAGAATCTAGGTAAAAACCTAATAAAAAACTAATGTTTTTACCTCTTTGGAGACTCTAATGGTGTTGCCATAAATGTTAAAGGATTTGACTGCATCGTTTAGTTTGTTAAGTCTGAGAGGCAGTCCTATCAGGAGCAGCTACGTCTTATCGCCATTCAAGCACAGCCTGTGGTGTTCCATCCAGGCTTGAATGGCGAGGTAAATGGCATTGAGAGTGGCGGTGTCGGAGACATGGTCTCAGGTGATCGGTATGAGGATCTGGGTGTCATCTGCGTAGTTGGTGTAGGTGACACCCAGATCGTGAAGTCGGTCAAAAAGAGACTTTGTAACGATATTATACGAAGTTGGGGAGACACACGATCCTTGGGGTACTCCATACGAGACGATGGTAGGTGGTGTTCTGCTTTAGGGGAGAAAACTTTAATTGTTCTGTCTGTTCAGAATTATCTAATCCATTGAGTGGTCTTAGGGGAGAACTAAGCTGCTGAGACCAAGTGTTTGCATAGGATGCTGTGGTCCACAAGATCGAATGCAGCCGAGAGGCGCAGGAGGAGAAGAGTTAGCTTCCCGTTATCTTTCAGGTCATCCATTCAGACTTTTAAATCAACGAGTGCTGTTTCCGTTCCATGTTTTGGGTGGAATCCAGACTAACGCAGCCCCAGGATGTTGTTGGTTTCAAGGCATTTCTGAATTTGTAGATGAGCTACTCTGTCTGGTATTTTAAGTAGAAATGGTACTGTCGTTATTGGGCGGTAGTTTTTTGGGAATGTTAGGGTCAAGGTTGTTTGTGGGGATGCAGTTGTTCTTAAAAGACGCATTGATGAGATTGGTGATGAACGGTGTGAGTTGTGGTGCGCAGTCTTCAATAACTGTTGGAGGGCAGGTGTCGCCTTGGCACCTGGACGGTTTTAGGCCAGAGGTGATTTGGGGGACTTCTGAGTTGGTGACCTCTGTTTATTCAAATTGAAGGGTTTCGTTGTTATTGGGGACTTTGACAAGTTGTTTAGGAGGATCGGGAAGTTCAGCTAGGCTTTTTCTTTTTGCTTCGATTTTAGACTGAAGTTGAGTGATTTTATTTGAAGAGTATGTTCAGACATGAGCTTGCATCCTTGTTGCAACTTTCCACTGGAGGTAATCAGGGTTATTAGTTCACTATGGATTGGAAACAGTTCCTTTGTATTTGATTTGCCGTTGGAGGTTTGGTCATTATACTTGTTTTTGTATTCCCGTGCGGCACTGTCAAAATCATTCTTCTTTAGTACAGTTGGGTATTCCTTCCAGAGGGATTCAGCCTTCCTTTTAGCCTTTCTTAAAGCTTTTAAAGCGGGGGTGAACCATCCATTTAGGTGGGCAGGTTGCTTGGCTTTGCATAGGGCAAAGGGGGCTAATTTGTTAACGGCTGTGGGCATGGTGTCATTGTACTGTGTGGTAATTTTTGTCGGGTTAGGATTATTAGAGGGTTGTGATGCAAAGACGGGTTGCAATACAGGAGTACGTTATTGGCCGTGATATTCCTTTTGTTTCTGGATGGAGCAGCTGGGGCCAGTGGTGGGAGATTGGTCTTGCTGATCTTGGTATCGATCGTAAAAGTTATAAGATGGTGATCTCGCTATGGACAGGGAGAGTTCGACAAGATGGCTGAGTTGCAGTTGATATCCGGAAGCCAGTCGAATGTTCGCCCCTTCACATGAGGGATTCTGGATCCTATGCGCGTATCCGGGTGCTGGCAGAGTGTCGGCCAAGGATAGAGCGTTTTTGTCAAGTGGGTCATTGAGGCCTAGATTAAAATCACCCAAACTAATAGTTTGTGATTTGGGTTTGGCATTGGAGGATAGGATTTGTGTAACCTTGTTCTCAAAGGAGAGTACAGATCCTGGCGGTCTGTAGATGAGGTGGATATTTAGGGTGGCAGTTGTAGACAGTGACAATTTTACTGATAGAAGTTCACTTCATGTGAGGGGAGTGGTGGGTGTCTCATGTTCAGTGAGGTTTTTGCGATTAAAGCTAGTCCTCCACCTTTGGCACTGGGTCTGTCCATCCTACAGATAGAGTAGCTATCTGGGACGGCTAGTGAAAGGGATGGGCTAGCTGTGGCATGGAGCCAGGATTCTGTTATGGCTCGGAAGTCTATCTTATGTAATGTGATGATGTCTGCGATGTATTGGGTGTGGGCTGGTAAGGATCTGGCGTTGATGAGGGCTCTTAAGATCTTGTTGTCAGGCATGCAGAGGTTAGTAGGGTGGAGGTTGGGTGGATGTGTGTTGGTACGGCTGGTTCTTAATGCAAGGAATGAATTCCTTCTTAGGGTGGTGGGGCCATTGGAGTAGGAGGTGTCTCTGGACGCTTTGTTCTGGTTGCTAGGTTGTTGTTTCTAAATGTCAGTGGGCAGAGGTAACTGGTGGGTTGATTGAGGCATTGCTGGGTTGTCAAGGAGCCCAGGTTGAGCTTGTCACTGTGCATGTCCAGTCTGCGGCTAGGTAGAGTTAATGCATGCCTTGCATTAATAAGGTGTTTGAGTAGTGTGGTAGACATGTTGGTCAGGTGGTTGACTAACTGTGTGCGTGATTATCTACAAGAACGACCGTGTGTATCTTTATAATTCACTTTACAGGCTGAAGGCCTAGGGGCAGATTGGGAGCACTCGGTTAACAGTGCTGCAAGCAGGGCGGGCTTCAGTGGTGTTTGTGACACTACGAGCGACTAAAAGAAACTGTGCAGGCAGTGTATACCAATCCTATTCAAATAACAAATATTGGGCATAAAGGCACATAATGGTCATATGGTTAACAATGCGAGGCAGCGAGTAACCATTCATATTCTTTTACAAGTTCTGAGCATAAGGCAAATGGTGAGCATACGGTTAACCCAGTGCTGCGAGCAAAGCTGGCCTCTAGGGGCAACTTGAACGAAGTAGGGCTAGGCAGCATATACCAATACAATTCAAATCACAGTTATTAGGCATAAAGGCATATAATGGTCATATGGTTAACAATGCGAGGCAACGAATAACAAACCAATTACTTTGCAAATGCAGGTAAAAAAGAGGCAGTGGGAAGAGCACAGTTAACACAGTGGGCAAGGCGGTAGTTTTCCTAATTGATTGTCAGCGTTGCGCGTGGTGTGTAGGGACGCTGGCACGAGTCAGGCGGTTGGGGTTGTAACACGCACGCTTACCGCAATGCTGATCATGTCAGTGTTTAGGGTGATGACTCTGGTTGTTGGTCGTGCTAGCAGTGAGTGGTGGTAAGTTGCTTAGCGAGCCCTTAGACCGAAAGGGCAGTGGTGGGTCAGCAATGGTGGCGAGGCGGGCAGCGTGCTCGGCACAGTTGCCTCCGCGGCACAGACAGTGGCCTTGAGCGGAGTGCTTTTGGGTGTAGGGCTGGCTTCCACCTGCCGATCACGTTAATTGGTTCAAATCGAGTGCTGCAGCCAATCGACCAGCACGAGGCCAAGGCAGAAGTTTGGGCAGCCTCCTAGCAACAGAGACTGAACGTGGCAGTCATTTTCAAATGGTCGTGGCGTGTAGCAACAAACAATGATGCAGATGGGTATGGTGGGCTCCTTGGGCCAATTCGGCCGTATCGTGCAGTGAAGCTTTAGTCATACGTGTCGGACACACTTAGATTGTTGCAGATGCTCTGTAAGTGAATATGCTGAGAAATGCAATGAAGCTAATCCAGCTTTATTTCTTACCCGAAGGTGGCAAGGTGTAGGCAGCTTGCGCTTCTCCTGAAGCCGATGGCTCAGGGTGTTGGTGGGAGCGGGTGAGAGCTCCTGCCCTCCCGGTGAAAACGTGGCAAACTAAGTATAATGGTGTGAAGCAAACGTTCACGTGCTTCCAGTTTCGAATGTTAAGAGCACTGAGACACAGACACAAGTGGGGATTTTCTCAGCATCACACAATTCGGACAGATGAATAAGCTGGCATTCAAACTCCAGAGTCATTGTTCAAATGATGCCATTTATCTAATGGGGCTAGATCACATCGCCTTCCAGAGTCATGGAACCAGCTAAAACACCAGGATTTCAACAAACACGTAAACAGCCACTAAAAGAAAATCCAGCAACTGTTTAGAAGAACCAATGAAATTAGAAGAGTTATAAAAAGCAGTTGGCAAAAAAGGAAGCCAGGAATTTGCTCAGCATTAGAAAAAGAATCGGAGGGATTAAGAGGACATCACCATCTAAAAGGAGCTAGCAATTAGATCAAGCACGAAAGCGAGGAACTGGATATCCTGAAGGAAACTGGTTAAAAGATTTAAAGAAATAAGTAGAATACAGAATTAGAACACTCAAACCTTGAGTCTCTGTACAGTTAGAACAGACTTACAATTGGGGAGCATTTAAGCATTTGAAATTGGGAGTGTACATTGGTACGCTGACATCCCAGCTACTCTTGTCTTTAACCTGCAGGTCAGAGGCTTCCATCCGTTACTGAATAAGCCTTAGGTAGATACAATGAGCACCATTTAATTTAGTTATAATAACAGTCGCTATTCGGGCGCCAAGAAAATGTCCCTTATGTGGGATGGGTTGTTTAAGGTTCTGGATACCAACTATTCCTATAATGTTTCTATATTTTGTTAGGGATTAGTAGATAAAATGTTCCAAGTGAAAGTGTTTACACCAGTGATAGATCCATTGTGGCTCCCCAATCGCCAATCAGGAATAGATGTTGAGTGTGTTAATGTTCCAATGTTTAGCGGGTGAGTGCAGGAGTAACCTTTACCTCCAAGCCAAGGTAACTGTCCAATCTATTGGCATGGTACCTACATCCATGCTAGCTGTGCTTCCTGGCAAACACCAGAATGACAACGCCATTTCTTGAAGTCAAAAAACATGTTTTTAGTTCTATGCTTTACAAAACGAACTAATGTGTAGTTCAGGCCAGTGGTCTTCAAACTGTGAGGCTGGCTCCACTAAGGGGGCCCAAGTGATGTCCGTGGTTTGGGGGAGGGCGTGAGGCTCCTTAAACAAGGAGAATGGTTATCACTTTTAATAGACAATAAAAGCAGATATGGCATCGGGTGGGGGGGTGGATAGGGCAGCAATATTTTTATACAAGGGGGGGTTCAGCATAAAGTTTGAATACCACTGGTTTAGCCCAATTATTTCAAATTTAGTGAATCAGCAATAAAGCAAAGTTCCGAACCCAAGCAGGGAAATCCCAGTGACATGGGGTCCATCTGGTAGTTTAACGCCCAAGTTCTTGTTTTCTTGGGTGATCTTTACTACAACATTATTTAATGACCACTGAGAGTCCAAAACGTAGCCAGCAGGTGAATATTGGGGCAAAAAATAAAGGCCCTCGTCCACTCTTCCCAGGAAGCCTCCACTGACTGCTAATCACAACTCGGATCAAGTTCAATCTCCTGTGTACACGACACACACTGACCTTTCGGGTCCGAACCCAGTCTATTTCTTTATATTCCAAACAACAATGGGCATCTAAAAGTAGTTCAGCTTTGTGAGACTCTGGTAATTGCCTTCTACACTCTAAGCGCCTACCTGAACTGCCCAGGTCTCCAAACTCCAAAATCAGCTTATTTCCCAAATCCATTCATATAAGACCTACCTACTCAAAACAAGCATTGGAAAAGCCAACAGTTTTAGCTTTTGTGTAGGCTTGAGATAAACATTTGCCAAGTACTGCCATAATGGTACCACCTGGCCATAAAATGCAAACATCTGGAAAATGGTGCACGAACCTGGGCATATGATAGCAGTGCCTGGAAAATTAATGCCTACCTCATACCTATACACAAGCAAAAACAGTTGGCTTTGACAATGTTTGTTTTAAAAGTATTTTCACTCACAATCACATATACTGCTTATAAAAGACGTGGCTGAAAGGCACACTGCAATTAGGCCGACTGCTTAGAAATAATACTGGCCTGCCACACTTTGATGTTACTACTTGATAAAGCTATTTCAAAGGGATCCCGGCAGTATGTATTTTGGGTGGGGATGGCCCAGTAATGGCTATAGGGATTAGCATTACCATGGGAAGTCAATGGGTGGATAAATAACCCCAAAAAAACACACACATGCTATGTGTCCCTCATCAGAGTTCATCTCCCCTAGCTGTACTCCAATTAAATACTTTCGGTTTATAGATGGAGCCTTTAGCATCAACTAAAACCCACACCTAAAAATTACCCAAGGCCTGCAACATTGGTAGCAGCAGCCACTGACGTTTGTTTGACTGGAAAAACAAGGCGGGTCGTGGGAGTCCCTCTACCGGCCATAAGTCCCTGTTTCGATAAGTCTTAGCCAGATTCTTTAGCTCACCATCTCTTTCACAGAGGAGAAATATCCATAACATATCAGTCTTTGTCCTGCCCTGGGGCAGTCTAGCACTGAAATTGCAGGCAATTCTCCTCTGAACAAGAGTCCCAGAGACAGGTTTCTCACTATTCTTAGAGAGGCACAGCTCCACCCTACTGATGAGGTTCAACCAGACCGGAACACGTGTCTGGGGTTGTTGTTGGTACTCTTGTTCAGAGGAGAACTGCCTAGCATTTTGGTGCTCGACTGCCGCAGGGCAGGACAACGACATATGTTTTGGATATTTCTCCTCTGTGAAAGATAGTGAGCTAAAGAATGTGGGTAATGCTCTTTTAACCGGGACTAATGCCCGGCAGAGGGACTCCCAGGGTCCCCCCCTTGTTTTTTTGCTTAAGTTTGACTGGAGCAAGGCCCATATTCTGTCAGAGTATCGTATTGTAGTGGCAGTAATACTCAAGCGGGCATTTAATGCATAATGGCAGTAATGCATGAAATTCCCACTTGAGCATTACTGCCTGAATCTTTCAATTAGTAGCGCCCAAACCAAGATCCACACTACAAAATGTTCACGTGAAAGTAACCCACTACTACGTTATGCACCCTGAGAACGGAAAGCAGAGTTCATCTTGGCAGGACATAAATGAACCGCTGGGTGAAATACCCCAACTACAAAACGCGAGTTCAACAGACCACGCGCAACCGTTCTCTAAACCGTCCATTCACAAATGAATACGTCTATTAACCAGAAAAAAAAACGAAAAAAAACCACTTTGAATTTAGAGAACAGAGCTAGAGCTGCCTCTCAAGTTACAGGGATCGTACAGGCTGAATTAAGACATGTGTGTCTCTGTGTGACGTGAGGGGCAGCTCCAGCTCTGATGACAGACTGAGCCTTTAAACGCATAATTAAGTGTTACAGATTTTACCAGCTCGTGTTTAAAAATGCAAAGCTCCCTGCAACCCACCTCCCGATTGCCCCCCAGGAAAGAGATTGCATAGAGCGAGGAGTTTGACAGCAGAGCTATCTCTTTGACGTGTGAGCTCGTGAAACACAGCGTACCAAGTGCAACAGAGGGGAGCGCAAGTGCCTCTAAGTCGGACAGCAGAGGTAGATTGCCACGCGACGCCACTTTCCCACTGGGACACACGACATATATGACGCAAACGATGGAACTGAAATCCTGCAGGACCTCCTCTTAGGCTGGTTTACTCCCTATAAGTATGCAATTCTAGCCATTATGATAAGGCCGGCAGCTTTCCCATATTCACATAGTGTGCGCTTGTATGCAGATGGAGTCAACGTGGGTTCGGTGACCCAAGAGAGCCGTGTGACGAGGACAGGTAGCAAAGGGACGCATGCTTCGATTGGCATCGACGGGGGGCGGGATGTTGCCCAAGCGTGTCCTAGGAAAAGCAGTCTCGCGTTATCAACCCGCAGAGACGGAGCACCCCATACTTATCGCATACATGGCAGTCTCAGTCCTGGTCGGTCTGGTCTCGGGGGCGGTGGAGCTCGCTCTGGAAACATGCAGGTTTCTCAGGCCCCAGCGTTGTGTGCACAGGTGTAGCCGGCCCAGCCCGCCGCAGCCAGACGTCTTCCACCTCCAAGGCACCGCACCCCGAGTCCCTGCCCAGCAGCACTGCAACCTGGCATTACCTCACTGTGCCGCGCTAATGCCAGCTCTCCAGAGAGCAGAGACGCTTCCTTCCGGAGCCAGCCAAGGCAGGGAGGGTCCTGCAGACTGGAGTGCTTGTGATATTTCAGAGTGCTGTGTTCCCAGAACTGTTCACCGCTTCACCAGCGGGCAGGTCCTGGTGAGACACGCACATACTACCATGCGCACGTTTAGGCCGCACCTAACACAGGGAGCCACCTAGCCTGGTCTTCCCAGTACAGTACAACGCTGCCGTGGGAAGACGCAACATCACAATGCACCGGACTCCACCTGACCCCTGCAGGCAGTAACCACAAAGCTCGCTATTCACACAGGCTGTAACCACCTACTAGAGCAGGGATGCCTGCAACCTGAGGGTCTCCGGATGTTTTCGACTACGACTCCCAGGTAGGGTGACCAGATTTGCAAAATAAAAAACGTAAAAGAAGGACTACCATAGAAGGCCCTCTTGCCCCCCTTCTTCCCCTATTGCACGTCATTTTTCCAGGACTGAACTGCTACCCTGCAAATAAGACATGCGGTTTTAATATTTAATGTAAACATCTCATTAACAAAAGGAGCGTTTGCTCCGATTTACATCACACGCTTTCCAATCTGTTTTGTTTCCCAGTCTGTGTGCCTCAAGCTGGTAATGCATATGGTGACTACTGAAAGGTTGGGGGTTCAAGCCCAGCATGGGATGTCAGAGAAACGGAATGTAAAATGCTAATTGTTCCGATGTTTGCTTGCTTTGTAATTGTTGCCCACCATCAATATTCAATCATTTTATACTGGTAACAATACCTTTATCCAAAGACAGGGACTTTCCCTTTCGCAAAAACCAGGACGTGGTTATGAAATTAAAAACACTATCAGGATGGGGGACAGAGGGCCTAATTCCGGGAAGTCTGGTCACCCTACTCCCACGATCCTGGTCGCTTTTGATTAAAGGACTGGGCTTTAGATATAAAAATTATGAAAGCAACTGAATGTGTATGTTATCTGGCATATTAGCTTTAAAATGCATCATTTCATACTTCAGCACCCACTTTTGCTCTTCAGAGGTTTTGAACGGCAATTCCCATGAACCCAGAACAGCATAATCAGTGAGAAGGATCCTGGAAGTAGGGTGACCAGACGTCCCGGAATTAGGCCCTCTGTCCCCGGCATATGGTCCAATTGGTATGATTACACAAACTGGCAAAGCCTCACCTCATGTTACAGGGGGGCTACATCATGCATCATATGGGTCCAGTAGGTATGATTACACAGACTGGCAAAGCCTCACCTCATGTTACACGGGGCTCCATCAGGCAGCATATGGGTCCAGTAGGTAGGATTACACAGACTGGCAAAGCCTCACCTCATGTTACACGGGGCTCCATCAGGCAGCATATGGGTCCAGTAGGTATGATCACACAGACTGGCAAAGCCTCACCTCATGTTACACGGGGCTCCATCATGCATCATATGGGTCCAGTAGGTATGATCACACAGACTGGCAAAGCCTCACCTCATGTTACACGGGGCTCCATCAGGCAGCATATGGGTCCAGTAGGTAGGATTACACAGACTGGCAAAGCCTCACCTCACGTTACAGGGTGCTACACCATGCAGCATTTGTGTCAAATAGGTATGATAGCACAGAGTGGCCAGGCCTAACCTCAAGGAGTGAGGGGGAAGATTAATCAGGCTGTGATACAGTGAGGACTGAGCAGGTGAGAGGCAAGTAAGCAGTGGGCATAAAAAGGGAGGTCTCACCCATGTGAGGGGCACTCTTAAAGCACAAAACGAACATGGCTGAATGGATGTGAAAACGCCTAGATTCGTTTTTTTAAACAATGCACTCATAAAGCACAAAACGAACATGGCTGCAAAGATGAGGAAACTAGATTATTTTTCTTTTTTGCAAACAAGGCACCTTGGGTAAGTGTTACATGGTGGTGATGTTATTAGCGGGGGACAGTGAGCTGTCGATAAGCAGGAAGCAAGAGTACAAAGCAGTAAGATGTCGGTTAATGTCCAGGAATGGTGGAGGAGCGTTCCACCTCATGGCAGCTTACCAAGTGAGTGGAATTTCACGTGGAGCCATCAGTGCTGCGAGGTCATCGGATACAAACCGTACATTTGTGTTTATTATACCATATATGCCAGTATAAACATTTTCACACTGGCTGTTAATGTGTGGGTGTTGCGGGTGGTCATGCCACAGTAAGAAATGACTAGACTGGCTGCACCAAAATGGCATTCTAGTCACATAACACATTATGTTTACTTTATTATGGATGTCCGCTAAAATGTTATGTTTAGCAAAATCACCCTTTCCCCACACATCCCTCTCCCACCAAGCCCCCACCTCCCACTCATATCAGCTTCTTGGCCTAACATTACACATAAGCGAACACACCCACACACAATTACATTCACTTACTTAAGCATCCCATTCACACACTTATTCACATGCACATCCAGCCCCCATACATCATACACTCATCCACACAAATTACATACACACTCCTTGCACACATGTATACATACGTAATGAGCTAACATGCAACACCCTTTAACATTGCCAGTTTAAGAAAAGGCTTCCTCGACTTTCTGCCTAAAAAAAAGCAAGTGTGCACATCAGCCCCCTCCCCTTGGATGTGAAAGAACACTTAGCATTGTTATATGTTGGCTCGCATCCGTGGGGAGGGGCTGATGTGCGCATTTTGATTTTTCTGATGGAAGCAGCGATGGAAGCCTTTCTTGAAGATAGCAGCTTTTAAGTTTTGCTGCGTTTGTGTAAATACATTTTTGTGCACAAACATAGTGACACTTTAAAGCCGCCTGTTTCAGGAAAGGCTTCTCTGCCCTCTCTAACCAAAAGCAGAAAGGTATATGCAGAAGCCCCGCCCCATACCTCACATTTCGGAGCCTGATCCAACATTCCAGTCCTGCTTCAAAAAAAAAATCAACAGTGACATTTATCGACGTCGGAGAAAATAATCAACAAGGGCCGGGAGGCGGATCAGCTATTTCCACACCTTATTTTTTCCTAGGCCAACCCCAATTTTAGCACAGGAATTTGAGAAAATTTAGGAATGTGAGAAAAAAAGTTTTTCCAGGATCTTTGCCGACTTCTGACCTACTTGGCCCTGGGTATGAAGAGGTTCTGAGCAGCACGCACTACCCACTGGCTACACTAAGTGGCAAGAGGATAGCTACTGGCACAGGCCACGTATGAGAGGACATGCTTAAGCAGTGGCGTGTCCAGGGAGTGGCCTGGGGTGGCAAACCCACTCTTTTTCCTCGAGATGATGCTTCAGAGGGAGGGAGGGCCTGCCTAATTGGTAAAGCTCCTGTTAAGCTGGTGGTCGCTGTGGTGCAAACAACCCGACGTAATCATGGTAAACATTGTGAACCAACCATAGTCTGCCATGGCCAACTATGGAGAAACTACAGGTTAACATTCGTTTGTCAAAGAATAGAAACCAGTGAAGGCTTGAGGCAGCGTTAGGCACCATATTTTAGGGGATTACAAGTGACATCCGACCATTCATGTAAAATCAGAACTAGCAAAGAAGTTCCAAGAGAAAGCAGTCCATGCAGCAGACAGAGTGGATGAAAGAAAACATGGGCAAATGCTATGAACCCAGCAGGCGAGCAAGCGTATGGCAGGATACAGGTCAAATGCAGGTGATACAGCATGTATAAAGTGTTTGCTCCTTGTATTCTCAACGGAAGGCTGACGTAAAAGAAAGAAGGACGAGGATGCACTGATGAATTGCACCTACCCACAGTGGAGCGAGCCGAAAGAGCGGGAGCCATGGCATCTCCTTGCCATCAGAGCCATGGCCACGGGAAAGCCTGGAAGGCAATACCCTCAGCATGCACACTTTCAGTGGTGCGACTCTAGGATTTCTGATCACAGCTGGAAGAATTACTGTCCTAAATCTAGAGGATTCCCTCCCACGTGGGCTGGCCTTCTGGGCCATGAGGCCGAGAATGGCAGATGGTGACTGCAGTGTGCCTGGGCCTATGTGTCATGGCCCAACCATCACTGAATCAAAGAGTGGGATTACAGCGGATCAGGGGACTTTGCATGCTCGGCCGCAGACTCCAGGCAGAACCATTTGTTGAGCAGGGATAATATTTGTATCATCTCTGCGGCTGGTGATTTTGCTTCTCATTCATTATCGATTTGCTCTTTTGGTTTTGCTCGTTTTATGACGCCTCTGATTGCATGTGGCACACGCGCTCATGCATGCATCCTACAGCAATTGGCGACTTCGAGTTCTTTAACAATCTTTGAATCAGGAGCTTCTTGGCCAAAGAATGAAGGATACATCGTTGGGAACAGATTTCATCTGTTGCCGAATTTACAAGCCTTCAGATTTATCTAAATAGTTCAATCCTGGGCAACTCGCTTTCTCTCTCCTGTCTCAGTTCCATTTACGGTTACAATTCGGAGAGCTTGTGAACAGGCAAAGCCACGGTATTAAATGATTTTTAAAAACTTGGCAGCCCATTTCAATACTTTAAGGTTGGGGGCAAGCTACCAGAGTCTTTCGTACAGATAGTCTTCAGACCCACAGCATGTCCTAGATGCATTAAATAATTATGGAAAATTCCTTTCAAATAAAAAACGAAATAGAAATGATGTGTCTAGATCCCTGCAGAAACATGAGCGTCAGAAAAGCCCCCCCGCCCCAACCAAGTGCTTTTCTCAGTCCTATCATAGGTTTTTCTAAGAGAAGAGGGCCTATGGATTACCAGCAAGAGAGTCACTGGTCACTGCATTGATAATCTTTTATTACCCGGTATGCCTAGTGCGCCGTGTTTCATCCATACTTGTGACTATTTCAACACATTACATTTTTTGTGGTGTCCCACTGGTAATTCCGGCGGGATACCACCAAACGATATTGCTGTTTCGGCCGCCTTGTATCCCGGTATTACTGTGAAATTACAAGCAGCAGAAATACCGGTAACTCCCCTTTCCATGGAGTCCCATAGGACCCCATGGGGGGGGGTTGCTGGTATTTCTGGCACCGGTAGGGTGTCGACATCTGGGAGAGTAACAGGACCCTGGCAAGAAGGGCTCGCAGACTCTCCTCCGAGGGAGTAGTAATGCAGGAACATGTGTCCAGTTGAGCCCCCAAATAGAGCGCTCACCGAGACTGCGTTAGACAGAATTGTTTGAAAGTTTACATAGAATCCTAGAGACTGTAGGCATTGGAAATAACTCTGCTAGTACCAGCCAGTCGCCTAGGTACGGATAGTCGTGTGCACCTTAGCATCGAAGGTGCTCAACCAACGGGGACAGGCATTTTGTGAAAACCCTCGGGGCTGGCTGAAGCCCGAAAGGCAGGGCCTTGAATTGGAAGTGGGCACCTGCCTCTGTGAAGCATAGGTAGTGGCAGTGTTCTTGATGAATAAGGGTGTGAAAATACACATCCAAGTCCAGGGATGCTAGAAAATCCCCTTCTTGAAGATCAGACAACATGTGCTGTAGACTCATACTGAAGGTCTGTGCCTTGAGGAATTTGTTGAGGACCCAGAGGTCGAGGATGGGCCTATAGCCTTCCGACTTCTTTTTTGTCTTGATTGGATGCTTTCGATTGCTCCCTTTGCCAGGAGCGGTTGTACTTCGTGTAGTAGTTGGGGCACATCCTTCTCTACCTTTTGCATGGGAGGAATCGTAGGTGGCTTTGTGAAAAATTCCAGCGTGTGACCCTGCTGGATGAGGGACAACACCCATCAATCTGCGGTGACGGTTTTCGATGAATTGGGAAAGCCTCCCACCCACTGGAGTGTGAAAGTGGGAGGCTGCTGGTCCCGAGCAAGTTCAGATGTGTTTAGCTGCTTGCTCCTGATGTGGCAGGAGTCACAGCGGTGCTGGTTTCCAGAATAGGACTGGAACCTTGATTTATGGGTGTCCAGAGTTGGGTATGCATGGGTCCGGTATTTTGGGAATGTGTATGCAGGCCAGTAGTCTTCCAATGTTCGAGAGAAACCTGATTTTCCAGATCGAAAGAACTGGCACCGTTGTTGCAGCGTGCACAGGGACTGTGCCATTTCAGTGTCTGCCTTGATGGTTTGGGGTGTCTCCCCCACCTTCTTGCCAAACAATTCTACCCCATTAAAGGACATGTCCACTACTTTTGATTTGACTTCTGGCAGAAGTTTTGGGCCTTAAGCCATCCTTCTCTGCGTAAAACACCACCGTTGCCCCGTTGTCTGAAGCCTATGTCCTCAATGTCGAAAGAGGTTGAAATGGTGTGCTCTGAAGTAGCTTCGCTCTCTCGAAGCTGGGAGCAAGATTATGCCTTTTCTTCTAGTAGGAAATCAAGAATGGGACCCAACTTGAGCTAAAGTTCTCTAGCATTTGCCACATTGATGGTGGTGGTGGGTGTTGTGATGATAGGCTTGCCAAATGCGTCCAGATGCTTGCCCTCTTTATCGTGGTGGAGGGACAGAGTATGACGGGAAAGGTTTGGACGAGTGTTTGCATGCAGCAGCTGAGACCACCAAGTTAGGATTGGGCTGTGAGGCACTTGAATGCGGAATCTGGAACCCAGTGTTTGTCGAACCTCTCCTTTGGAGGGGCAGAGGAGATGTTGGTCATGGTCAACAGACCGTCCTCCCATATGTCTTCCAGCACTGGAATTGCAACCACTGACTTTCTGGGCTGCTTGCGCTGCTGTCAGAGGAAACCCTCCATCTGTTCCTCTAGAACCAAGCTAAATATCTTTGTAGCCCTTGACATTAGGGTATGAAAGGACCCGATTTAGTCAGGGGGCGAGTCATGGAGATTAACATCATCTTGTTTCCAATCACCTAGCACAAGTTCGCCAAACTCATCTGTGTCTGTGGTGTGCGTGGTAGATCACTGGAAAACATTGTCTTCCAGTTCAGTGTCGGTAAGATTAATTAAAGTTACTCACCCTAGTGACAGGAGTACTTAAAGTCCCCTTTCCTCCATCCTTGTGGGCGTCCCCCACCATGGGGACGCTACCGGTACCTTTGGCAGCAAGCAAATGAGCCTCCCCTTTAAATTTAGTATAGAGCACAGGGGCGTTGCCTCGGGCATGGGAATGCCGCACAGAGGCTCGCCCTCCGGCACCTCATCTCAGTCCCCTTTGAACACATTGCACGCTTAGATACCTGGCTACACTTAATACCCATCAGCCATTGGCATATTAGCGGGGGAAGGCGGGTGGTAGATATGGAGGAAAGGGGACTATGGACTATGAGTACTCCAAGTCAATACGGTGAGTAACTTTAATTACTCATACGTTCCGTCCCTTTTCCTCCATCCTGATGGGTGATTCCACTGAACAAGAACTCAGGGTGGAGCTGTGATAACCTGCCTCATATCTAGGATGAAGCAAAAAGGTTCTTCAGAGCAGGACGAAACCTGACGAAGATCACAGCTCACAGTTTACCCACAAAGCGTCGAGGCAGAGGCTCATCTCGCCATGCTATGCAGTAGGAAGGGTCTGAAAACTTCAGCCTGCGGCATCAGGGGCGAAATGAGCTGCCGACTTCCAGGGAGCTCTGGAGAGGGAGGCTCCATCGGCCCCATCGGCCCCATTAGTTTGAATAGGACAGGAGGCGGCGGCTAATTGAGAGCCGGCGGTGACTGCAACGACATCCCTTGCAGTACATGCCGGCAGGCCTGATGCAGGAAGGCCCAGAAGCAAGGCCCGTTTCTGTTGTAGCCACATCATTGCCCACCCAGCAACCTGAAGAATTCACATCTCCCTCCCCAAGAAGCATCACACACTCACGTTGCTTCCAGTGATGATGGCGATTTTTTGCAGAAACCCTGAAAAATCAGCTAAATTCAACACAAGCATCAGCATCTACAGCTGCATGATGGTATTTGATACTGCCAAAAAGGACTTCCAGATTGCGGAAAAATATCTCTAATATCTGCAGCAAAGTAATGAAGTCGGAAAGCACACGTTATCAACCTTCCATTCAATTTACCACACTTGTCCTGCAGCCTGCTTTATGCACTGGCTCTTTGCCTGAAACGTATCGGAATGAACATCCAGCCTAGTGCTGTTTCTTTACCCAACCTGTTTTCTTACAGTCTGTTTTTTGAGCCGTAGCACTGTATGTGCATTTCACTTGCCCGTTCCTTACCCAATTGGTCTTGCAGCTCTATCCTGTTTACGCAACTTAACCGGTTTACAACTTACTGGATTGGACATGCACCCCTGTGTTATATTTGCAGCATATTTATGTCAGTACATGATGGATTGGGCAGATACCCAACATGACTCTTCCAGCCTCGCTCTGCGTATTCTATGTGTCTGTAGCCCGGATTGACTTTTGTAGCCTTGCGCCAGGTATGATATGCACCTGTAACCTACCCGATTTGACCCTTCCAGCCCTGTGCTGCACATGATCCACCCGATAGGACTCTTCCAGCCTTGCGCTGCGTATGATATAAGCCTGTTACTTATTCAATTGACAATTACAGCCTTGTGCTTGGTACGATTCCTGCTGGTCTTTAAGTATTGCGAGTAACATGTTTGCAACAGTGCCTTGATGCCCGAGTGCTTAGTGCGCTTTACAAGTGTAAAAAAAAATAAGAACCGCCTGACCAAACTCTGCATCACACCTGGAGCTGGTGTCCAGTGAGTAGTGCTTACAGAAGGCAGACTGAGTCGCCAAGTAGCCGCCTTGCTGATGAAATCCAAATAAGCATGTCTCTGAAACACGACGGCCGTGGCCTTAGCTCTGACTGCATGGGCATGAATCCCCTCAGGAACTGGTCTGCCCAGGGCCTTGTAACGTCTCCGAAATAGCCTGGGCCATCCAATGTGCGATGTAAGCCTTGGAAGACAGAGCAGGGGGAGGAGCCCACAAAAATCAATAATTGAAAGGTTGATTTTTGTCAGCCAACCAAAATAAAACATTAAAAAAAATAATAACAACAATGCCTCCGACTTTAAGACCATCTTGAGGTCCAAGGAATGCAGTGCCCCTCTCTACCTCAGACTGCCGGTTCGGGAAGAACACCAGCAGGCAGATCTCCTGATTCAGATGAAATGGAGAGACCACTTTGTGCAAGAAGTTTGGGTGAATGCGCAAGACGACCATGTCCTTGTGAAACGTGGTGAAGGGCTTACACGAAGACAACGCCTGCAGCTCACTAACCCTGCCCGCAAAGGTGAGAGCCACCCGTAAAACCATCTTTAGTGTCACCAAGCGGATGTCCACAGAGGTCATCAGCTCGAAAGGCCTGCGCTGCAAAGCTGCCAGAACCACACTGAGGTCCCAAACTGGGTGCAGCCTATGCACCGGCGGAAAAAGCCTTAACAACCCCTTTAGGTGTGGGCCTTAACCACTGGATTGGCCGCAGAAAACACATGCTCAGGGGAATTCTTTTAAGCTCCAATGGCTGCCAAATAAGTGCAGCAAGTATCCACCTGAACTGCAGAATGAGCCAGGTGCGTTGAAAAATCCAGTACGTCATCCAGAGGACTAGTGACAGGGTCCAGACCCTTGTCACAAGCCCAATGGCAGAACCTAGTCCATTTACTCTTATACTAAGATCGAGAGCCTCCTGAAGGATGTTCCAGTTGTCATCTGAAAATTGAGCATGTTGAAGCCCTAATTGGTAAAGAACCATGCTGCCAGCGGCAGCTTGGCTGGGTCCGGATGCTCGACTACCCCACCATGCTGAGTCAGGAATCCCCTGCTGGAGATCGGAAGGTGGATGGGACACTGGGAGCACAACTGCAGTAGATCTGAAAACCAGGGTCTCTAAGGCCAGTGGGGGGCCATCAGGATGACGCCGCAAACCGCCAAAGCCTGGAACTTGCGGAGAGTCCTTTGGAGCAGAGGAGTGGTGGGATGGAATGCATAATACCTGCGGCCGTGCCAACAGATCTGGTAGGCATCTCCCAGAGACCTCTGACCCTGTCCTGCCCATGAAGCAAAGTTGGGGCAGGGGGGATGCAAACAAATCCAGGTTAGAGGACCCCCAACGCTGGAACAGGGTCAACAAGCAGTCGGTGTGCAACTCCCACTCGTAGGTGTTGAAACCCAAGAGGCTCAGCTGGTCCGCTTCTGCATTGCTGTCCCCCGGGAGGTGGACTGCTGAAATCCAAATCCCCACTGTCAGGGTCCATTCCCTGGATACTGCCTCCATGCAAAGGGGGGTGGGGAGGGAATGGGTGCAACCCTGCTTGTTCAGGTAAAACATTGTAATAGAATTGTCCGTCCTGACCAGAACACACCTGTCCCTGATGAGGGGCAAAAACTCCTTGAGGGCCAGGACCAGGACCACTGCACTGACCTCTAGCATATTGATATGCAGGATGGCTTCCGTCCTGGACCATGCTACATGAATTGCATAGCCGTCCAGAGTAGCCCCCCCGCCCGAAAGTGAGGAGTCCATCACCACCAGGGTAGGCGCTGGGGTGAAGGGGGCTCCCACTGAGATATTGCCCTCCATCAGCCACCAGTGAAGATCGGGCAGTAGGAGTGGTGGTATTGGCACCCTGTCCGACTGAGACACCGTCTCCTGATCCCAACTGGCTGCCAGATGGAGCTGGATGCAACTCATCTTGAGGCGAGCATGTTGTACAGTGAGCAAGGAGGCCATCAGGCCCAGAATGTGCTGGAACCATCGTGCCAAGTGGTCGAGTGGGCCAGAAAGTGCCCAACCACCTTGGGAAGGGTCAGAAGCCTCTCAGGTGTAAGGGAAAACCCGCTGAATGGTAGTGTTCCAACGCAACCCTAGGAAGACCAGTTCCTGAGATGGACACAACTGAATTCCTCTGGTTGAGGGAGAACCCCAGCTGGGGTCAGATGACCACGCCCTCACCAGCCAGTCGTCCAAATAAGGATATAGATGATGGCTCTCCAAGCGGAGAAGGCTGCCACTGCATTAATCAACTTTATGAAGACACGCGGGGCCGAGTTCAGACCGAAGGGCAGCACTGTGTACTGAAAGTGGTACGACATAATCATGAAATCGCAGAAACCTGATGCGGTTCCTAGATGGGTACATGCAGGTGCGCATCCTTGAGGTCCAGGGACCACATCCAGTTCCCTACACACAAAGACTCGGCTTTGTGTGCGCGAGTAATCATCTTGAAGCGTTCCAGCTGTAAAGACAGATTTAGAAATGACAGGCCCAGGACAACCCTCAGGCCAGCCTGGTTGTTCTTGGGTTCAGTAAAAATCCTCGAATCGTACCCGGAGCCCCTGTCGATAAGAGGAACTGGTTCTATCGCCTGCATCTCCAAGAGCGAAAGGACCTCCCATAAAAGAGCCAGGGAACCCGATCTGATGAAGAAGAGGAGAGGATGGTAGAGGCAAAGGAAGAGGAAGACTGAAGCCGTTCAGACTACAGATAGGATCCACGGTTTGCTGAAAACACATTTCCGGGTGTCCTGGAACAGAGTCAAATGGCCCCCAGGGGTGTGCTGTGTCCCCCAACCTTGACGTAGGTGCTTCTTGGCGTTGGAGGGGGGGCAGAGGAAGGGGAGCAGAAAAATCTGTGCAGCGTCCTCTGCTGCTTCCTCCTGTTGTCACTGGGCAACCTGTCAGTCCTCTGTATACCGCGGTCCCGGAACCTCTTGAAGCTGGAAAAGTACAGGTCTTGAACTCTGTCCTGCCCTGGGACTGAGGGAAAGATTTCTGTCCTGGTTTTGTCAGGATGGCCAAGGACTTGGCAGTTTGAGTGGAGGTTTTCTTCTTGGTCATTGGTTGACAAAAGAAAAAGTTCCACGCACTTAAAGGGCAGATCCAGGATCCGTTCCTACACATCAGATGGCAACATAGTGGCGTGCATCCACGCCGCCCTTCTCATCGCGACACCAAGGCACAGCCCTCTGCTGGCTGTGTCAATGTGGGAGACCGAAGACTCCATGAGGTCCCGCGCAATGGCCCGAGCATCTGCCAGACAAGCCTTGAAGGACGCTTGCTTGTCCGAAGGGAGTTCGGGCAGAAATCCCCTAAACTCCTGCCACAGCTTCTGGTTAGACGCAGTCAAGAGCGTGTCTGCGTTGCAGATGCAGTCCTAAAATGGAATAACAGCGCTTTCGCAAAGACTTCAGGACTTTGTCTTCCTTGGAGCAACAACTGGAGGTGGCTCCTGTGGAGGAAGACAACAAAGGCAATGGTTTAGAATACAAGGAGGCCACAGCCACCACCGAAGAATGAGGCTGCAAGTGGGGATAGGCACCCCGTCCGTCAACTTGAACCTGCTGTCCAACTTCTTTTTTATCTAGGCGTTGGCCTTGAGCTTCTCCCAGACCTTTCGCGCCACATGCAGGACATCCTTCTGGAGAGGAATGCCAGAATCGTGCGGAGTTTCCTCAAGACCTCTGCTAGCACTCCCAACTCCTGGGGGCTTCCTCTGGAAGACTGACCCCCCTCCACCCCTCCCACCAAGAACTCCACCAGATCCAGAAGGCGGTCATGAAAGGCCTTAACGGATGCCGAGGGTTCATCATCCTCACCCCCCTTTTTTATTTTATTTTTTATTTTTTTATTTGTAATGCGTCGGTAACTCGCGAGTTTCGGAGCGCAGAAACATGGACACGAAGACAAACAAAAAAGGGACAAGACAGTTCCATAGACCGAGGGGAATCTGGGCCCTGAGACACAGGTGCCAATGCCCCACCCCCCCAGGTCCGGCATCAAAGACAGGTCCAACAGCAGTTCAGGGGGAGGCATGGTGGTACAGGAGGAAGTGGAGGACTCAAAACAACCAGTAGGGCCTGGACTGGGGGAGGGACCGGCACTGGAACCAGCAGCGCTGGAGGAACGGGTGACGAGGCAGCGCCACCACCTGCGGGATTTCCTCCTGCACTATATCCGTCAGGAGCACCTTCATTTTAGGGGAATGCATGAGGAAGACAAATCGCTCAAAGAAGTGGTCCTAGCAAGCCACAAGGTCCCTATGGGCCCAGCCCTCTGAGGCACTGGGCCTCCACTCCTGATCAAAGCGCTGAGGCATCTGGTGTGTGTAGCCGTAAGGCTGTGATGGGTTGATGTATCCTTGAGGAGGCCAGATGCCCGTACCGTACAATCCGCTGCCGCTTCCAGAGAGAAGGGGACTGGGATCATCTTGCAAAGCCCATTCGATAGGCGAAAGCACTGGCGGGCCCGGAACTGGATCCAGGATGGCCACTGAGAGGTCGTGGAGACAAAGTCCTTAAGGTGGGGAGCAGAAGTGTGGCAGATCTCCCTCCACCACGACAGCTGATTCTTCAATGTCCTGTGACAGAGAGCGCTGCAAGCTGAACATGCGTCCCAGCGGTGGTCAGCCCCCAAACACTCAAGACAGAGTGCATGGGGGTCTGAGGCCGGGAATGAGCGGTCGCATGAGGCACATCTCGTGAAACCACCTGCTGCCGACATGCGGCGGGGGAGGTGAGGCACCGAAGGGAAGTTAAATAAGATTGAAAAAACAAAATGGGGAGCAAGCGGAAAGCAAAAAAAGTCTCTGCGCTGGCTGCCAGGACCGGCACTGTGGAAAAAGGGAGTGAGGTGAGGCACCAGAGGGCAGGGCCTCACTAGGGTGTGGCCGCGCCCCAGCTCACTATACTAAATTTAAAGGGGAACCTCAATTTTTCACTGCCAAAGGTTCCGGTACTGGGACGTAGGAGTATGTACAGGTGCAGGCGGCAGTTGTTCTTTTGGAGTATGAGGAGGTGCTTCCTCGTGATCCGCCTGGCTCCTGCTGGGGTGTGGAAGGGCCAGCTAGCCTTTTCTGCAGTTCTGACACCAAGGACTAAAGTGTTGTTAGAATGTCCAATCAGATGTCCCTTCCCAGTGATGGGCCAATTGGAGTGGGATGTGGCAGCCCCATAGATGTATTTGTGTTTTTATTGTGCTTTATATAGCGCCTTTGTCCAAAGCGCTTTACATAAGAAAATCAACAGTACATAAAATCAGCAGTGCAAATCAGCGTTCAGATACTGCCAGTAACAACCAATCAGAGGACTGGAGCAGGTGAGTTTTTAGGGAGGAACGGAACAAAGAGCAAGAAGTAATGGAGCGGAAAGACAGAGGGAGCATATTCCAATTAAGAGGAGGAAAGAGCTGAAAAGAACGAAAGCGGGATTGAGCACAAGGGGGAAGGGGAACATTCAGCCTAAAAAGACCAGAAGAACGGCGGGAAGGAATATAAAATGAGAAGATAGATGCATGATAGTCAGGGGCAAGTCCATGAAGAGATTTAAAGACCAACCAAAGAAAGTTAAATTTAAGCTGGAAATAGAAAGACAGCCAGCCAAATGAGACAAAAGAAGAAGAGATAGAGTCCCGATAAGAAAGAAGACAGAGTGAGCGAATAGAAGATGGTAGATTGATTTAAGAGGAGCGAGACGTGAACAGAGAAGACCAAAGCACGTGACAGAACAATAAAATAGTCGAGAGAAAATTAACAAAGAGATAAGAAGTTTTGTGGCGTGAAAAGTGAAAAAAGGGCAGACTCTTCGAATATTATAGAGATGAAATCGACAGGAGCGAGATGTGAGAGAAATATGATGAGCAAAGGAAAGGTAGATGGTATCCTATTGCTTTCTCGGCAGTAATTACTTCGTGGTAATTTGCTACAAAGTAATTACTTTGAAATTACTTTGACAAATATGAGTTAAAAGGTAACAAGGGGGGTGAGGAGATTTTTGGGGAAGGGTTGTAATGAAAGGGAAGGGGGGCAAGAGGTGGGAGCCCCAAGATAAAAATAAAACATTCGAAGTAACATTTCAAAGTAATTACTTCATAGTAAATTACCACAAAGTAAGTACTTTCAATGAAATGGCATGGAACCTCTTGGATGCTGGCAGCGACCTAGTGGGAGGCATGGTCAGCAGAGGACTAGTCTGCATAGCCTCTGACCCTACATTGTCCGTTGTCCTCTGAGAAAATCCCAACAGACTCCTCTGTTTGAGTATCCCAGAGGATCTGCTCAGACGGGGTCACCGACAAGCTTGTTGTAGCTATGGTGACATCTAGGGCAAGTGGAAATGGGTGTGGAAGCCTGGGCAGAGCAGCCAGGGCAGACAAAGCTTAAGGGGAGATCATCACCAAGGCCTGCACCTGATGGTATGAAGCCTTGCCAGCTGATGACTGGGTAGACGACTGCCTTCTGTGCCGTTGACGTGGACGAGATTTCGACGATGTGGTTGTGGTCACTGATTTGCTGAGAGTCCTCAAAGACATTTCACTCGTTGAAGTGTGTGCTCTGGCTCCAGCCTGTTTGCTCATAGATGCCATTGACGAGGCATGCTCCTTAGATGCCAAAGCTTCTAGCGGTGATGCTAAGGGAGACCTTTCCATTGGCTGTGGGCAAAATGACCCAAAAACGACTCCTAGAGCACTAAAGTGACTGCAGTTTTAATTTATAAAATAAACTGCTCTATGTTACCCAGCCTCACGACGGGGAATACTCATACAGCATGTGAATCTATGAAAGATCCAGTGCTGGAGAAAGCTACCTGTAGTAAGCCCATAGTAAAAAAAAAAATATATATATATATTTTTCAGGAGGTCTTGATGAAACCAAGTATTTCATACTGAACCCAACATTTAGCAATGAGTGCTTAGTAAAGACACGAGGAGCAGCCCACAAAGGCACATCCAGAGGCATATGGACTGTAACCGCTACAGAATGAATTTTGGCCAGTACTGCACGAGTGTGCAATTAGAAATCATGACAACATCCAAAGATCAAATGAGGTCTGCTTTCCAGAAGACCACCAAGTAAACACAAAGTCTGTCTGAAAAACAAATGTATGTTGTGAAGTACAAGATGAAACTAAGATCCATACTAACATTCATGTTATTCAAGATTCTTTGCAGTTGAAAGTAAGGGGCTTCAAAAGAAGGCAGGCAAACTGTTCCATAATTGACATGAAAAATAGAAGGATGCGTCTTCAACACAAGCTTGTCCTTATGAAATACTGTACATGGCTCCAGATGCGAAAGGATCCTGCTACTTGCCAAATCCTTTGAGTTGATGTTTGCAAGTAGTCTACGCTTGAGATCTCTGAATACCTTAGTGAATTTTTGGATGGGAAAAGCATGCATATGAGAGCCAATAAATTATTGAGCAAAGTCCGTCTTAGGCAGCTTTGCCACTTGTTACACCCAAGATACATTCTGCACGTGAATTTGATGGCACAGATATTGAACTGTTGGTGAACTGAAGTCTTGAAAAGCACAGAAGAACAAGTTACTTACCCCTGGGAACGTTCTTTCGACTGGATGGTTGCTCCCATATATTCCTCATCTATGATATCTCCAATAGCCAGCTTCAGCTGCATCAGGAAAAATGTTCGTCAGAGGGCGCTGTGCGTCGATGCAGTCAACTCGATGTCCCTCCAGGGCCTCTGTCTTGAGGATGACGTCATCTAAGGTATATATGGAACGTGCAGTACCTGTTGGCTTCAGTTCTGTTTTTTCTTGTCTTTCTTACAGTAGAACTACCAGCATTAATGTGGTTTAGACCATACTAGACTCTGAAGAAGCGTCTGCTTCCGGCGGCCCGGTGACGTCCAGCGAGTTTTGGAGCCTGGGCTTCCTTTTCCTCGCTGGCCGCTGTCGAGGCACCATGAAGGCGCCGGGGAATCTTCGGGAGTACAAGGTGGTTGGGCGCTCCTTGCCTACACTTAAAGCCAAAATCCCTCCCCTCTACCGCATGAGAATATTTGCACCCAACCATGTGGTGGCCAAATCCCGGTTCTGGTACTTCGTTTCTCAGCTTAAGAAAATGAAAAAGGCTTCTGGAGAGATTGTCTACTGCGGCCAGGTGTTTGAGAAGTCTCCATTGAGGGTGAAGAACTTTGGTATCTGGCTGCGCTATGATTCTCGAAGTGGAACTCACAACATGTACAGAGAATACAGGGACCCGACTACTGCAAATGCAGTAACTCGATGCTACCGGGATATGGGTGCTCGCCATCGCGCCAGAGCCCATTCTATTCAGATTATGGAGGTCAAAGAGATTGCGGCCAGCAAGTGGCGTAGGCCTGCAGTCAAGCAGTTCCACAACTCCAAAATCAAGTTCCCTCTTCCACACAGAGTTCTGCGTCGCCAGCAGAGACCACGTTTTACCACCAAGAGACCAAACACATTCTTCTAAAAGGAAAACTGTCCTGTTGGGGTTGTGTACTAATAAATTCTGTTTGGAAAAAAAAAAAAAAATAACAATAACATGGAAATTCTACTGCAGGGTAGGCTGGGAGGGGCAATGGGGAATACGTGGGAGGAACATCCAGTTGAAAGAACGTTACCAGGGGTAAGTAACTTGTTCTTGAAATGGATTGTGTCCTCCCAAGTATTCCTCATCTATGATAGACTCCCAAAGCAGTATTCGTTTTGGCAGAGGGAGACACATTTTGTCATCAAGGGATGTTATGATCTGAATAAGGACTGCTTTCCCAAAGCTTCATCCTGATTTAAGGTGGAATCAAGGCAACACCGCTTTGTAAATGTGTGAATGGTACACCAAGTGGCTGCCTCACAATTTCTTTATTATAGGAATAACTCTTTGCAGAGCGGAAGAAATAGCCATACCCCTAGTGGAATGGGCTCTCCAGCCTTCTGGGATCTTTTCCAGCTAAAATAATCCATCTGGACAAGGTTTGTTTAGTTACAGCCTGTCCCAGTTTATGACCAGTGTATCCTATAAACAGTTGGTCATCTAGACTAAACTGACATCCTTGAAATGTAGTAACTCTGAGCCCTTCTTGGGTCAAGTCTGTGTAACCTTTCCTCTTCCTTGCCAGGATGAGGCGGAGGGTATAAAGTAGGTAATACTATCTTTTGTCCCAAATGAAAATCTGATATAATCTTAGGTAGAAATGAAGGTTTGACCTTAAGGATGAGCTTGTCCTTATAAAAAGACTGTAAAAGGTGGTTTAGAAGATAGTGCCTGCAACTCACTCACCCTACGGGCTGATGTTAATGCTACTAACAAGATGGTTTTGAATGTTAGTAGTCTTAAGGGACATGAATGGAGTGGTTCAAATGGTGCACACATGAGAAACTTCAAAACAAGATTAAGGTTCATAACAGGAACGTGAAAAGGAGATGAAGGGAACACGTTACTGAGTCCCTTTAGAAATTGTATCACCAAAGGTATTTTAAAATATGACATTTCCTCAGACGAGCGCCTGAGGATGAAAAGCGCAGCTAAATAACGTTTAATGGTTCCAACCTGGAGCCCCAGATTGGCCAAATGCAGCAGAAAAGATAACACCTCTGGGGTTTTGCATAGAAAAGGATCCACATTCTTATACCTACACCAGCTGTAGAATTTGTTCCAACAGCAGTGGTACAAAGACTTTGTTGCTGGCCTTCGTGCCGAAAGCAAAATCTCTGTTACGTCATCCGGGAGGTCCCAATCCTTGTACCTCAGCCTCACAGAAACCATGCGTGAAGGCTGAGTGTCTTGACCTCTGGATGGAGAACCCAACCCTCCTCTCGCGAGAGAAGGTCCTCTCTTTGTGAAAGTAGTATTAGAGGGTAGATGGACATGTCCAGAAAGTCCAGGTAGCACGCCCTCCTGGCCCAATTCGGGGCAGTTAGGACTGTGGATTTCGCGAACTTTTTCAACCTCCTGATCACGCAAGGTATGGCGGGTACTGGAGGAAACACGTACAGGAGTGGAAACTCCCAGTCCACCATGAACGTGTCTGCTAGCACTTCACTTGGGGTAAATATCCTGGAGCAGAACAGTTCACACTTCCGGTTGTCACTGGTCACGAACAGGTCCTCCTGAGGGGTTTCACAAGAAGTGAACATGTGAAGGACTTCCTGAGCTAGTTCCCACTCGTGGGAAACTGTGCTCTACCTGTTCAAAGCGTCCACCGCCGTGTTCTCCTCTGCGGCTAGGTGAACTGCTGAAAGAGAGATCCTCCTTGTATTGCCCAGAACCAGAGATGCATTGCCTCTCTGCACAGTGGAAGTGACCCTACATCTCCTCTCTTGTTCAGGTAGTACATGGCCACTGTGTTGTCCATTATCATCAGGACATTCTTTCCCTGTACATGTACAGAGGGCAGAAAAGCATGATGCCATGAGGCTGAGCCACCACAAGAAGTCGAAGACCGGGAGACGCTGGGCACTCTGAAATTTGGTGACTATCTGCAGAATGTCTTGAGCCCTCACCTCGGGTGGCAATGTCTTTCCCAAGGATGCATCCAGTACAGCCCCGATGAATTGGAGCTTTTGAGATGGTATCATATGGGACTTCTTATAATTGAGGGAGAAGCCCAGTCTGCAGAGAGAGTGGCAGGTCACGCTGAGATGATCCAGGACTTGTTCGGGAGAATGCGCCCTGATCAGCCAATCATCCAGGTAGGGGAAGACAATCTCCCCTCTCCTGAGACTCGCTACCGCCACCTCCATCAGTTTGGTGAAAACCCCCGGGCGGAGGTCAGCCCAAACGACAGAACTCGGAACTGATAAGAACCGCCATCAGCGAACCTCAGGTACTTTCTGTGCTTGGATAGGCACATGAAAATAAAGCATCCTGAAGGTCCAATGACCTCATCTAATCCTGGAGTTAGAGGGCCTGAAGGATCTGAGAAAGTGTGACCATCTTGAACTTGTCCTTCCTGAGGATCTTGTTCAAGTGTCTCTAGTCCAAGATGGGTCTCGGTCCTCTGTCATTCTTGGGGATAGGGAAATATGGAGAATACCATCCTTTGTTCCTCTCCGTTACAGGTACTGGCTCTATAGCACCTTTCTCTAGCAGGCTCAACATTTCCTGAAAAGGGAACCGATCTGGAACCTTTGACGAATGGCTTCCTGATGGATGATTCTGAGGTCTCTGAATGAAGGGGAGGCAGTAACCTTGGGCTATGGTTACTAATGCCCAAGCATCTGAAGTAATACCCCTCCATTCTTTCAGATGCTAAGACAGTCTGCCTCCCACCGCAGTGTTGTGAGTCAAGACCTAAGAGAGGTTTTGAGACAGATGAAGCAGCGTCTGATGGTAAAGATCCACTGCTTGGGAGGGCTTTGCACCTCTCCCTCGTCCACCACAGGGGAATCTTCTTTGGCCTCCTTGACCAGCAATCCTCTTGCTCTTCCAATTGAGGAATAGTAGCTAAATGATGTATCCCTCCAAGAAGGTCGACTGGTGTGAAAGGGCTGAGGCTTCCTAATAGCGGCACCTAGAGGCTTGGCTGCCGCCTTTGAGGTCTGCAGCTTCTCAAGGTTTTCGTCAGCCTGGCTGCCAAAAAGATGAGACCTGTCAAAAGGCGTATTAAGGAGTCTAGACTGCATGTCCGTTGCAAATCCAGACTTCATTAACCACGCAACCTGCGTATCACTGTGCTTGCCGCCATGGCTCTGCTGATACTGTCAGCAGAATCCAAACCTGACTGTAGAGACTCATATATGGCCTCTTTGCCATCTTTTACAATGGCCAAAAAGCCGTCTCGTTCTTCACCTTCGGGAATATGTTGAGCCGCCATGGATGCACAGTACTATAGGGTGAAGGTAAATTGTGCAAGAGCACATGTAGAGTTGGCTGATTTGAGAGCCGTACTCCCGGCAGAAAAGACTTTCCTTGACCAGGTGTCTATATGCTCATCATCCCGATCTGGTGGAATGGTCAGATAGGCTGCTTGCTTGGAGGTAGCGGTTGCTGCTGGCACCACCAGGCTTTCTGGGGTAGGATGTTTAGACAAATAGCTGGGGTCACTATTTGATAGCCTATATTTTTTGTCACATTTTTATTAACTGCCCGACTCGATTTAGGTGCCTCCCAGTTTGCACTTACTCTCTTCTGTAGTGCGACATGACAAGGTAGGATTGGATCCCTTTCAGAACCTTTGTCTAGGATATCTGTGAGGTCATTCTGCTAAAAAAGGAGGCAGGCCTGTTCCATCCCATAAAATCTGTGACCCTGGTCATTAAATACCTGTAAGATGCCTCTGCGTGATCATCTGGTTCTGGATTGCCAAAATCCTACTCTGTTGAGGGGTCCACTCCACTGGCTGTTTGTAAATTCTCACGCAGGTCCTACATCCTAGATTCCTCCGTTATAAAATGATCAGGAACATTAGGAGTGCCATATTGTAATCCAAACGGTGGATCATTGTTGTCTAAAGGCTCATTGTCTGAGAGATTTGAAAAAAATCCTTTCTAGTCAATGGTGTAAAGGATTTTTGAATTACTGGTAAAGGAGTCTATGCTTTCGAGCCAGATGCCAATGGAGTCTTCACCAAATTTGATTTTTGCGATGTCTTCGATGAAGAGGTCTTGGGTGTTGATGGCATCAACGGGGTCGATGACTTAGAACGTTGACAGACTTTGATGGCTTGATGGATCCTTTGTCCCGGGCTCGAGGGCGCACAGGCCTTAGCCTGAGCCCTTTCCTAACAGGCTTCAGAAGGCGCAGTAGGAACATGCCCGCTTCGCGGGATTCGGACTCTCGTAAATGTTTAGCATTTCCTGCTTGAATGATTCCCATTTAGCCGGAGTAGAGGTCATAGTAGGGCAAGATATACTCCTCTCTGGAGAAGAGTCGGACGAGGAAGACAAAGTAGGCGATTTATGATGCCTTCTCTTTGATTTCGAAGACGAGGAGTGACGAGAGACCATGATCTGGACCTTTTAGTCGTCTTCCAACGAGGAGAATCCTCTCTCGCTTCGTCAGATTAATGTTTATTCGACAGGGTAGTCAAGGGGATTTCTTGGGGAGTCTACCTACCTCAAATTTCCCTTTACGCTCCTTCAGAGTTTTTCCAGTCATCGGTTGACACTTCTCACAAGTCGAGGTCTTGTGCTCCACACCAAGACACCACAAGCACACCTGATGTGGGTCATATTTTAGCGTCACAGTCTTGCCATTTCTTAAACCAAGTCTTCGGGGTTGTCGGAGCCGAAGACGAGGACATTAATCACAAACTTGAAGTGATATATGAAGCGTGCCGTAGTTCATGAAGCAAAAGCTTATTCGGAAAATCGGAACTGAAGCCAACGGGCGCTGCACATTACATTTACACCTTCGATGACGTCATCCTCGAGACAGGGGCCATCGAGGGACATCGAGTCGACTGCATCGGCGAACAGCGCCCTATGCCGAAAACATTTTCCAAAGCAGCGGAAGCTTGATATTGGAGATATCATATATGAGGAATACATGGGATGACACAATCTATCCAAATACTGGAGGCTGCATTTGCATGATGAAGACCAAGTGTCTCCCAGTTAATTCCTCACTTCTGTGTGATAAACTGTGATGGGGTAGTGAATCTGGTAATGTCAATCATAGTCCCATTGCTAGCCAACCAAAGGTTGGAAAGCCTTTGTTCATGTTGAAGTAGCTTTGCTGTGCTCTGTGTACATCAGAGTCACCTGAGTCTGGCTAATAAGTGGGAATTATTTTAGGACCAGAAAGGTTTCCTTTAACTTCAGCAGATCGATGCCATGGACCCTGTGAATTCAGAAGGACTTAGAGTTTCTCTCCCTCCAACTGATCTCGTAGTGTGTTGGGGGGCATATACTTCAAAGAATGTCCAAAACATGGCTTAATAACATAGTGATAACAGAAGACATGATAGATGGTTCCCTGGAGTGAGAAACCTTTTCTTTTAACCCTACCAAGCCGAGAGTGGGGTTTCATTGCTCATATCTAGAGTGTTGGGCAAAGGTATTTTAGAAAAGCACTCTAGAAATTAATGAGCAGGGGCTTTTGATTGGCAGAGAATTGTGAAATTGACTTCTGGATGGCTGAGATCCTTTCTGTGAAGGTAATGGCTACCAAAGCCAGAGCCTGCAAAAAATGGAAGCTTCTTCATGGGCTGTAGTATTTGATGCTTGATCACTATAAACAGGTGGCCGAAGATCTCTCCAACCTGGGCTAGCTAGACATTGGAAAACTCTACATGAGGAGTTTAAACTTGAGTCGAGACACCAAGATGATTGGCATCAACAATCTGACACACAGGAGTTTTAACATATCTGGTAAATAAAGTGGTTCATCTTGCTTCTCCTTCATTCATAGCTTTCACTTTATTTTCAAATGACGCAGATGAAGGATTAATAGCCCTTTAAGCCATTACAGTCTCAGACTAGAAACACATATGATCCACTAATAAATGCACAGCTATTTTAATCTCTCTTTAATTTTACATCTTTTTGAAGTATACTTTGTAGACATTCTCAGATTTGGCTGGGTTAAAGTGAAGTATTTCTATGGATAAACCATAGGCTTGGTACAAGAGCAGAGAGCTGTGAAACGTTGTGGAAGAATAAACAAAAAAGGCTCAAACTACATTTTTAAACTGCTTGCCCAGGTATCTTAGTGGTGCGTGGACGTGTTCAGTACTGCAAATTCAGTGCTGGACTGCTGCTGGGGCCTAAGCTTCTCGGACACCAGATAACTAGTAGCAATGTGTATGCACACTGGATCCCAGCAGGACTCTGGGACAGTTACAGCTTGGGCCAGTTTCGGCACAGTAATGTAATAAGGTTGCAACCTGAGTGGATAAGGAAAAACGCCACAAGTCTGAATCTAGAAATGCACTGCTGTAGGGCATCCGCTGGCGTTGCTGGGTGCTTGGTGATGGCAGCCGGAGTTATCTGATGCATAAGGTGGGCCAATGTTTCTGCCATCTGCTTACTACCTCAAGGGTAGTAGACCCAATGTAAAGTAGGTGGTGACCCCAGACTACCCTCTTATGCATCATCACAGTGGAATCAGGACATGTCGTTGATATCACAGTGAAGTTCCTTCTTTTCCTTTGTTGAAACTTAGGGATTTGTGTTTTGTCCCACAGCAATGTTCCTCCCGCACTAGACTTATTCTCTCCATAATAGCACACAGTATCATCGTTTTCTCTCTTAGGGTTGTGGGGCTTTAATGGACCCTCTCTGCCAGCATGCAGTAGCTCACTCTCCCGACTACACCATGCCCCCCCACGGCCCTTTAACCTTCGTTGTCATGGGCAGACATCTTGTTAGTCTCCTGGTTGGTTTTTTATGGTCTGCAAGACCTTTCACTGAGCTGGGTCTCTTGCTCGTCTAAGGGGCGGGTGCTCATCATCCGGTTCCACCAGCCCCTCACTTATCCTGGGGTCTGTGAGCAAGCTCTTGCACCTCCACTCCAGGCAATGACTGCCAACACCTTACCACCCCTCGCTGCTTCCCACTCCATGCTCGGGTTTGCAGGTTCTCTTCGCCATGATGCTCTCTTCAGGTGGATTACTTATTTGGCTTGTTACACCTTCATCAGTGGCTAAGTGGACTCTGGATATGCCTACTTTTCGATCTGAAAGTTTTCCAGCCTTTTGACATGCTGTCCCAGCTCATCTTGAGACTCAGTCACTGGTTCATTGTCTGAAGTGTACCAGCAGGTCTCTCTGTACTTCCCTGCATCAGTGCTCTCCGCTCCAGATTCCGGTCTCTCTCCAACTGGAACCAAATAGCTGATAATGTTTTTGGCCTCATAGTTGTCTGGGGCAATTTGCCACAAACCAACAAAAGGGTTGAGATAAGAGATCATGATATACCAAAAGCAATGCTGCTCTCCCTGGCAAGGTTAATGGTCCTCAAATCCTTCAAGTGTGTAGCAACTGGCAGCCGAGTGAGAACCAGTATATTGCCTCTCTCCAGGGCAAATCTGGTTGATTCCTAAAGTAATGACTCGTCAGCTACCTGGGCTTTGCAGACAGACACGCTGGAAGGACTGGGCTCCACTATAAAAAATGAACCTGGGTTCAACAATTTCACCCAATTATCTGTGATCTACAAAGCGGGGTTCTCAGTTAAGCAGTCCGTTTCAGTTTTACCAAACAATGCTCTAACATGGAATCCCCTACCCCAATTGTCAACAGGGAGAATAGCGGTGTGTGAAAGATCCAATGTACCGGAGGGTGCTGGTTGGTACGCTGTACAGACTTTGCTCAAAGACGTGGGTCTATCTTCTCACAAGTAAAGTAGCACCATGGGCGGAAGCTTCTGTCTAAGAGCAGAATGCCCAATCAGATCAGACAGTTCTGTTCCATCATTATGCAGACATGCATTAGAAATTAATCTTCAAAAGACTATAGGACAAGACCAGTTCTATATGTTTTATTCGTTTCAGCATGAAAGCTGAACTTGGTGCAATCTCTTGGCGGCTTATGGAGATGTACTGTAATGTAGAAAATGGGCAGAGAAGCTTCCCTTGGCAGATGCCCTTGGGCAAAATAACTCCTGAAAGCCAGAACATACAGAGCAATTGCATGAAGGAACAAGAATGGTTCTGAGGTCTTTAAATTTAGTGGCTGTACAAAAATTAGGTTTGTGCCGTGCCCGGTGTTAGGCAAGATTGTATGCAGTAACACTGCCAGCATGGCAGAGTGCACCAGCCTTGCCCTCTTGGCAATAGGTAAACCAACCTTTGGTATAAGTCTGTACTACACAAGTTGGTAGAGTGACTGAGCAGCCAGGCTCAAGAGGGTTCGATGTGAGCTGTAGGGTTGCAACAGTTTCACAGTGACGAGTATCCAAATAACTCTTATACTCAAGGTTTCTTGATTAAACAATTATTTATTATTTTAACAGTCATTTTTAAAATAAGCCTTCTTTAGAAGGGAGCAAATATTTAACACTTACATATACCTCAAAAGAGACACTCTCAGTGTCAATAAATCAGTAGATACCCTTTTGGGATGGCACACAGACACTTCCTACACACTGAGGTGACTGCAATAACTAGGACACCGTGGACATTGATATATCACTGGTACATTTAGAGCAATACTGAGTTTGGTGTCAAAAAGAAAGGGGTAGGGAAGGAAATAATGGTTAGCAAGTTTCTCAAACAGGTAAGCACTTTTGAACCCCCACTGCAATGTAGATTAACCCTTTCCCAGCTATAAAAGTAAAGAATGTATTACTTTTTGGGGGACAGATCAAACACAAAGTCAGAGGTTAGAAGAGTCTTCAGGGAGCCAGGACAGGCAATGTCACCTGAGCAAAGCCTAGAGGAGCTGAGGCACTTCTTGAAGGTAAGTAAAAAGTCTTGCACAATGTTATAGAGAGTTTTGTAGAAAAATAAACAATTGTTGGGCCCCAAGCTGGGAGGCTTGTGGGGGGCAAAGCTGAAGCTGAAAGCAACTCTGCAAAAGGCAACAAATGAAAGTCTCAACTGAGAGCAAGCAAGCTACCCAACAAGAGGTAAGTACCCCTTAGTTGACAGTATCTAAGCTCTGAAGAAATTAGTTCCAACTGGCTTCTGTTCCTGTTGTAGTATGGCAGATCCTGTTGTTCCTGGGCCTCAGTCGTGGGGACAAGAGGGAGGACGCCTGGGGACTCCTGCACTATGATTCGAAGGTCGGCGACGGCAATGGGCAAAGTTCAGATCAGCGGCACTTTGCGCTTTCAGCTTCTCGCGAATGGCACCACTGCGGTTCTTAGACACCTTGTGGGTTTTCCTTGCTTCTGGGGTTCTGCATTCTGTTGAGGTGGCTCAGGCTTGGTCAGCCCTGCTTCGAAGGAGTCCGGAGGATCTTCCTGGAGCTCGGGTCCGGCTTAAAAACGATGCACTTAATTTGGGTGTTCCTGTCCCTGGAACTCTGTTCCTGCAGCAGCAATGGAAGTACAGCCAGCAAAGCGAGGATTTCCAGATGTGTTCGTCTTGGGGTCGATTGGTCCCACCAACCCAAGGGGAGGAGTCATCCTTTGCAGGGCTTCTCTAGTCGAGTCGAATTCGGAGCTTTGGCACTGCAGCAGAGCTTCACTGGGCAAACCAACAGTCCAGGAGTTGAAGCACGCTTCTCTTCCAAGTTCTTCTTCGGATTCCTTCGTCCAGTGGTCGACTCTGCCTTCCTTGCAAAAGACCTTGCCTTTTATGCACGTCTCTCCCATTATTTGAAGCCTAGCTGTCACTCACACAGCAGGGTGGCTGTCCTCCAAGGACAGACAGCCGGCCACCAATCACCTTTGGGTGCATTCCTGTAACCAAGGAGAATAAGCACAGGGAGTTTCGGGAACCTCCCTTGCTTCCTGCCCTGCCACACACACTGGAGCTAGAGGCGGGCTTCACCAGTGAACCCCGCCAAAGACAAAACAAACAAAAGGACCAAACCTGGTTTGGCGGGCAGAGTAAATCTCAAGAAAGACCTTTCCACAAGAAATGGCGAAAAAAGAAGACCAGGGCGATTTTGACAAAATTGGCACCCATGGGTGCTATAATGCAGCTGCGAACACAGTCTGCGGTAAAAACACACAATGGTAGGAAAAAGTAAAGTAAACCACTCAACAGCCATTCATTGTAGAAAGGGTAACAAACATGTTCACTGAGAAAGTAGACAAAGGGGATACTAAGTAACCCATCCAAAACTCTATGTAAGATAGTGTGTGCTGGGTCTACAAAGTTACAAAATGTAAGTAAAGACAATTTCACTTTACTGCTCTTGGAAACAGTAGTTTAACCAAGAGAAGATATTTAAACCTTTGGGAAAACCGAAAGACTTCCCTGTGCCACTGCACTGACTGTGCTGTGTGTCAATGTAAAAAGATGATGCCTATGGAGTTTGTCAGCCTCCAAAACCAAAAGAAACAGAGTTCAAATCTAAGAAAAATACAAGAGAGAATGGGAAAAGGGTCTCACTCTCTCCAGGATCAAAATGTAAAGTCCTAAAGTCCAGCAAAAGAGCTGGGGTCTCTATGGGAAAAGGGAATTTGCACATTTCTGAGAATTCTCCCTAACACCCGGACACACACCCTAGGCCCAACCTCCCCCATGTTGAAGAAGCCCTCCGCCCGAGACTGCAATTTATCCTGTGCACTGCTTGAACATGCTGCAGGATACATAATAAATTAACAAAATTTTCATTTGCTCACCAGGTCAGCCAATGCCCGAACAGTGGAATGGTCCAAAGGCATAGATATGGCTCAAACGCTGCTGGTATTTTACTATCAGGGTGAGAATTGTGACAGATGCAATGAGCATCACATCCAGGGTGCATAACAAGCTCACAAAGTTTGCATGCTTCATTTACTATCTTTGACACGGTCACAGAATTGACCTTGGGGGGATGGGGACCACACAACCTGGGGCAGAAAGCCTACCAGGAAGTTCACCAGAGCCAGCCCTGAACCAGAGGCGGGGTGTGGGGCTTTGGAGGGCCCCATTCTCGGTCCATTCTACCCATGCCTGGCTAAATTAACTAAGTACTACCTTTTCTTGTTCCATACCCGTTGTGCACAATGCTGGACAGTCTTTCTAGTTTCACCTTAGAACTTAATTTCCCACCTTAGAACTTCATTTCCCAGAACGCCTGGCAGTGGAACAAAGAGCAAGCAACCCAACTGAGACAGAACGGGCGAGGAACTGCAAGACCTCGGAGTGATCCGCATATCAAACCAGAAATGCAGACACTCTATAAGACACAGACTCTAAAAGTGATTGTAACCTCAGCAGGCCCGTGGAGCAGTCTGCATGTCAAACTAACAATGCAGATGCTAAGTTTAATCCTGACATGGTCTGTGAAATTGGTACGCCTTTATCAATGCTGGCGGATCTACAAACTCTGAAACTTACTAAACCTTTGAGCGGGCCCCCATTACCAAAAGCTGTCAAACCTGCATACGAAAAGGGGGAAAGGCTTTAAGTCTGTTATATGCGTGTGCACACCTGTATCCCAGCCCCTGAGGAGAAGGAAGCCAGTGGATTGTCTGGGGACCGAGCTGAGGGAGGGAACCAGTGGAAGGGGGGCGGAGGGTGGGAGGACAAAAAGGGACCTGGAAATCAAGGCAGTGTGGTTTGTTGGGGGTAAAGTCAAGGGAGAACAAGGAGGACCAAAAAAAAAGTGTAGGTTAGACAGGGCAGAAAAGTGTGGAAGAGGATTGCTGAAAGTGTGTGTTTGATGGAGAAAGTGGTACATGGGTGTGAGAGATGAATAGAGGTCTAGTATGGGGGAATGACCGAATGGAAGGTCTAGTTTATACAGACTTTGGACTTTGCTGCACTGCACAAGGATAGGTTGTGACCGTCTGACCCTCCACTCACCCCCCCCTCCCATGTAAAAGAACTCCTAGCCACTGGGCCTCATTATGGGTTTGGCGGTAACCCTGCCAGTGCTACCGGAGGGTTGCCGCCAGACCCGTAATAATTTACCTGCGCCTTACCTCCCTTTGCCACCAGCTCATTACGAGTCCGGCAGCCGGGAAGTCAGGCGCCAGTATATTTGTTAAGCCACATTCCCATAGAGTCCCGTAGGACTCTTATGGGAGTGGGGACACAGGAGCACCGGGACCGTGAGCAACGGTGCCAATGATCCTGTGAAGAGTCTGCCTACCGTGGCCGTTGCGCCCAGCAGGGTCAGACCTGTTGGGCACAGCGGCCACGGCAGGCAGACTCACAGTTTGCCGGTCCAAAAACAAGGGTACCGGTGAGTTTACCGGCACTCGTTTCTGGAACAGACTGGCAAACTTATAACGGGGCCCACAATTTTCTTTTCACTGTTGGGAAACACCTTTTTACAGTCTTCTTTCCTGACAGTGAACCGAGCTGGGATTAAGGGCGGGGGGGGAGGGGAGGAGGAGTATGTAGTCAGCTTGCCACCCGAGTGGATCTTTTAATAGCCAGACCGGGACATTTGGCAGCAGGACACTGCTACCATCGTGCAAGGGGAAAGATGTCCCGCTGGCAGGACAATGTCCCATAATGACAGGTCAGTCCCGTGAACTACAGGGCCCCTCAGCGGGATGGTAAACTTCCTGCTTTTGCTTTGGGCTGCCTGTGAAAAGGAGTCTGTGGGGCATGGAACCCACCCTGTCGTTTCGGCTTTTCCATGGTGCACACTTTTGTGTGTAAGTTTGAGCTCCGGGCAGCAGAACGGCTATCCCAGGGACCGGACACGTTGCTCTGTATCAACAGAGCATTACAATGGGAGCCATTAGACATTGATGGGAGGGAGGGGGGACTATTAGCAGGGACTTTTGTCCCTTAAGAAAGGTGATTGGGGGTGATCAGAAGTGAGAAGGGTGCATAATGTTGCATGCTTTATGAAATAATGACTATGGCTTTATAACCCAAGAGGGATTTGTTAGGCTTACATTAATCTGCATGATGCTATTGTGACTTTGCATGCAGGATGGGTAGAATAAAACTTAAAGCATACTCTTATTGCTCAACATATATTTCTATAGTTATATAATGTAAAGTTAGTTTATTATGAAAGGCTAGTTTATTATGTAATGTGGTTTTCTTCCAAAGCATTGCTATACTTAAAGTATTATTTAAGCACATGAAATGCGAAGCAAAACCTTCATAAATATCTAGATCAACTAAACCTGAGAAGGTCTGTTCAGCTGCTTAAATTGCCCACATCCCGGTTTCACCATTTAGCCAAAGCGTGTCTTCCTGGGTAAATTATTTAATTGCACAGTATCTTATCTGCAGCTCCATAAATGAGTCAAGTCAGAGCTTATGTTAATATGTCATGCTATTTATTTTTTTAATAATAATGACTATAGATTTGCTCCATATATAATAGTGCAATTTAGGTATTTTATAGCACAACGTTATTTGCCACTCGACTTACTTTTGGCAACTTATTCTAAAGTCACCTCCATGGTGCCTACAAGTATCAAAGACTGATGATGTTCCTTCCAATGTCGTTTTCAATAAAGTAACTTTTGTTGGTGCAATTCATAAGCAAATTAGGAGTTTTGCATGTATTTTGCCCCACAGAGCCTGGATTGAGTTGTAATAGATGAGTTGCCTGCATCTGTAATGGCCCGGCAGCTGTTTGTTATGAGGTGTATGTGTTAAAATGCCATCTGCCACTAATGTTACCAAAAATGTTGATTGGGGGTGCGAATGATACCGTATGAAATCACGTGCACTGCGTTTGGGGGATAAAGTAGCAGAACTTTTTTCATGGCTCAGCACCGACACTCTTACAATGCTGGATACTTCACAGCGTTTTCCAGCTTCGAGAACTTCCAAGAACTAAATTGCATCATATTCTGGGCATCCACCTATGTCCTTACATTGATTCAAATTCCTCAAACTGTGGATCCATACAGGCTGTTGGAAGGAAGGCAACCACAACATTCCAAAGCGCAAGTGCGCCACATGCACCAAAAGGGACCTTTTCAAAACGCAGTACTCCACAAGGGCACAGCCGCAAAAACAAAGGCAGGACGTACACTTTTGATATGCAATCTAGACAAAAGCATCAACATTAGCAGCACAAAATCCTGTGGGACCAACAAAGTGGGGGTAGGCTTATTGGGGGCATTAGTAGACTGTCTAAAGAAGCACTAGAGAAGCATGACGAGGACTAGCTCGACTAGTAAGCTTCCGTGACAGACTCCAAAAGCTTAGCAATACTATTTTTGACCCAAGAGGCAAGACCAAGTATTGAGGAGACCGCTAAACCTCCATTATCCTGTGCTATATTAAAATGCTTTTGCTGCTACAGCTTGGTAGGAAAATAAACACGGATCATCAGGAGACTCCAGTCGAAAAGTAACAACGCTGTAATACAGCCAGGGTTCCAGGGAAATTAAACGCCATTTAGAAAAAACGTCTTACCATTTCCATGAAAAGGTTCCTGGCAAGGTGAGCGTCTAGGACTCTGTAGAACAGACTCGCTGCACGCACAAGTAACCTGGTGCCTTTTCTCTGTCTTCCGACATTTGCCACCTGACCCGTTTTATATTGATTGCACATGTAACAGAGTGGCAGGTGTCAAACGCTTTAGTAAGAGGGCGGGGCCCTGGGAACTCCCATGGGAATGTGGTTCTCGGGCAGTCGTCTAAGCTGTACTGTAGGGTAGGCGGGTCCGTTTCTGCAGCCAGGCCTGTGTTTCATGAGCTCTTACCTGTCACTGTCGGCGGGGCGGAGGGAAGGCAGCCGAAAACTCGTGTTCCTGTCCAGCTTGGACTGGCTCTTCGTCCTTTTGATGGACCCTTTCAGGCGCTTGCTGAAGAACCCCTGAAAGAGGCAGAGCAGAGGGGGAGAGTGAGTCGAGTGCATCTTTCCTTGTGACCACCTGAAGATGCTGCTGGACCAGCTGAAGGGATTCACACTGGTGAATGCGCCCGGGCATGCCCCAAGGCCACGCCCCAGGGCCACCATGTTGTACCTCGCACCAGGGCCCTTCAACCAGCAGCTATGTACGTGATGCCTCCCAAATGCAAGAACCACCACCTCCATATTCAACGTCACCAACATGTACTTTACATTCATACTCTTACCATGAAATTGTGATTTCACTACGCACGGATATAACAGAGTCCAATGTGAGCATTAGCCCACATCATTGGTTCGTATTCTTTAACAAAACAAGACACAATATTAAAAACACGCATACTCGAGGAAACCTTACTGAATTGAATACCAGATGTTGATTTGTTCTTTCCAATAACAACCATCTCGTTTGATATTTGTTTTACCCTCAATCTTACGACTCTCTCGAGCCACACACGTGGCTCCTTTTAGGTTGCGAAGGATACAGTGTAGATACAATAGATTTGCTGGTTTTGAAACACTGGCAATCAATTAAATCCAATTTGCGCAAGCATTTTTCAAATGTTTTTAAACATTTGCCCTCATTACAACTTTGCCGGTCAGGAAACAACAGTGCCGGTAAGCTTACTGGCACTGTTGTTTCCAGACCGGCAAAGTTCAAGTTTGGTGGGCAGGTGCCCTCCCGCCCAGCAGGTCTGACTTGCCGGGCAGACCAGCACCCGAACACAGACTTTCACGGAAGCATTGGCACCGTTATTACCAGTGCCGGTGTTTCCGTCGTTCCGATTCCCAGAGTCCTAGTAGACTCTATGGTAATGGGGAAGAACATATAACCAGCACCTAGCTCCTGGTCTGCCGGGACTTGTAATGTCCCAGTGTTACCGGGAAGCTAGGTGCCGGTAACTGTTTTGAAGTCAAGCGGCAACCTGCCGGTTTTTCCGGCAGTTACTGCCGGACTGATGAGGCCCATTGTGTCACACTTGTGTCAACGACATCCCAGGATTGAGCATTTTGGGCGAGGAGGAAGTGGGTGGTAATGGCTACAGAGAGTAGCATGGCCATGGACAGTCAATGGGCGGGTAAAAAGCCGAACACCCATAAACTGCTTGTCCCTCCTCACATCTTCCTCCTATATCTACTACTACAATGCAAAAGTGTAGGTTTATAGGTGGTGCTAAAACATCACCTAATAGCCAAAACTAACAAGATAAGTTGCGTTAATGATAAACATATTTGTACCGCACACCGTCACCAACGTAATTGGTCCCCAAGAGTTATGTTGCTTTATACTGTGCACCGCTGCCATTTGCATGGTCTCCATGAGCTCCATCATGCACATCCTTCTGATTATCTCTAAATGGAACAATCCTTTGCTCGTAAAGTATGAAGGACATTTAGTTAATCTATGAGTTTAGAAACCACGAGGAAGATACATGTCTCCTAGCATGGATACAGGACAGTGATTGGGGTCATGTGAAGATTACATATATCTACTCAAGCACACACACGACTGGGATTAGAAGCTACAACGAAAGTGCACCCAGATCCATCATGAATTCAGGACATAGATTAGCAACCTCACATTATGTACAAGTGCTCCAACATGGAAACAGGAGACACATTGAAAGGAACAACGAATGTACACATACCATATCATAGATGGAGGATACAGTCTAGATGTTTATTTATTTGTCCATTTGTATAGCGCACCAAGATTTCAGACATCTAGGTGCTTTTACTTAAGAAGATGGTTATAGTAGTAGCTTGCAATAGTGATGGCTTAAAACTTTGCATATAACTTGCATAGGTATTCAGTTGCTTGCAGAGATAACATTATGTTTGCACTAGTGATGGAATACATTGCTCAAAACTTGCATGGGTGATCGGTTACTTACAGTGATTACATTGGGAAACATTGCTATTATAAATTACAGATATGCAGTGGATACCGGTTGAGTAGATGCAAGTAAGATAGGTTTTTAGGAGTGTACGGTGAAGAGCCAGGTTTTGAGGCTTTTACGGAATGGCCAGACCGCAGGGTCGCTCTTAGTGTCAGCAGCATGGCAATCCAAAGTTTAGCCGCGATCAACGGGAAGCTGCAGCCTCCGGCTTTTTGTCGTTTAAATCTCGGGATGGTGAGCAGGTGCGAGTATGTTAAACGGATAGGTCTGTTGGCTTGGGTTCTGGAGGTTAGGAAGGTAGGTGGGGGCGCTGTTACAGAGGCATGTGTGTGTAACTATGTAAGTTACCAGGAAGGTGCACATATGCAAACAGATTGTAAGATGGCCATGGTAGTGTTGCCATGAGTGAACCAATAAACAAAATTCCCTACAGTGCATAACACATAAATGGTCACTTATTGTATATGAAGCTACACTATTGCCAGTTAAACCATGAGTATTGATATGATACGATATGGCATTTATAAGGCGCCTATACACAAGTGTTTCTAGGTGTGACAAGACAAGGAGGGGGGATACAAGGGGAAGACAAAACAACGATCTTACTAGGCCCTGTGTCATTCAGATTGTGCAAGTGCAGGGAAGTGGAAGGGGAGAAGTGCTGAAGGGGAGAGGGAGGGAGAAGTGCAGGTAACTTAAAAAGTGCAGCCAATGGGTGGCTCGTAAGTGCAGAGAGAAGGGACTGTAGAGTTTCAGATACAGACCACAAGTGCTGGGGGAGCCGGGAGGCAGTGCTAAGTGCAAATGGACATACAGGAGCATGGGCCCAAGTTCAGAGAGTAGTCAGGTGACCAGTTCGTGGAGCAGTCGGGACATCAGCAGGGGAGAGGAAGAGAAAAAGCGGAAGTGAAGAGGAAGATCTTGAGTTTCTTCCGGAACAGGACCGTGGTTCCGCTCAAATTTGAGAGAGGCAGGGAGGCTGTTACAGAGGGAGGCCCCAGCCCAAGATAGAGATCTGCCCACAACTTTCTGCTTGGAGAAGAGACTGACCCTCAGAGAGTTGGAAGTGGATGAGCAGAGAGCTCGGGAAGGAAGATGTTTAGGAAGAGAGAGTTGGAGGTAGTGCAGTCCCTGGCCCCAGAAAGCCTTTTGGACGACACAAAGGGTCTTCAACTTGATCCTTGCTGCCACTGAGAGCCAATGAAGAGATATCGGGGCTGCTAATTTCAGGGCTGATTTCAGGGCTATTGCAAGTTAAACCATGAGTGAGGCTTTTAACAAGAGTCTACCCTGAGAACTAAATTATTCTGAGAACTGACAATGAATTACCTAGGATCACATTTAAATGAATTACCTAGGATCTCATGCTTTGGTTACGTGATGAAGCTGGGATTTGAGCTTAGTCTGCGTTGTTGGCACTTCACCATTTTGTTTTCCAGTTCTGATCATAGACCAAGTGCAATATTTTGTAATATCTTCACTTTCATGAACTGAAATAATTCGCTGTTTGCAAACCCGACTTTTTGCTTCAAAGCCATCGGATTTACTTTCCGTGCTCAGTTGCAAGCTTTATCTACTAACTGGGCATTCAACCATGGGTAGCTGGGTCAGAATGGAACACACAACACACGAATTGGCTTGAGTTTTTCTTTGATGATATTTCATTTTGTACTGAAACCTATGAAAGTATGAATGGCTAATCTGTTATAAAAGTCCCTGTTCGTTTTCAAGGTTGACTCCTGCAATGCTATGGAATAAAGGTTTCTCCTGTAATTGACCTCACCCAAACCAATCAGCGTCTGATTTACGCATTACATGTTATGCAAAAGGAGACTGAATGTAGCCCAATTTTCTCTATCATAAATATAAGTCTACAAGTTCCAGAATACTAACTGATGTGACCCTATAACATTTCAAGAGTATTCCACAACTGTATTTTAAAGATTTAACTACACCAAACCAGGACCTGTGTGATAAATTCACCTGCTTCGCTATCGTTTGACAGAAACTTGCAGATTGTTATTCATGATGCAAGGAAGGACATTCAAAACCGTAGAAAAAAAGCAGACTTTTTTGTTTCATATAGGCAGACAAGAAAATAATCTTGCCAGTGGCCTGCAACATTTAGTCAGTCCTCCTCAGTCTATGACCCCCAACATTCAAATTGCCTGCATGAAAAATGGGGCTAAACAATGCAACCAGAATGTGAGAAGGTAAACAATGTTACCAAATACAGCAAAGTATGAAACGCGGAAATCAGATCTGCCCAGGATCACATTCTAGGCTGGTGGTAAATGTTATTTTACAAAGCTTTTATACTGTGCCCATCATCACCATAATGGTCTTGTCACGACAGAGCTTGGTTGGCGTATTGTACCCCCCCCCCCTGCGTAATCAGACATTGGTCTGTGGAGGAAGCGAAAAGCAGCGAGGGGGGGCACGCAGCGAGGGAGGGGAAAGAGGGAGACAGAATAGGAAAACAGACTGAATTCCAATTGGAAAAATATGAAAGGGTTTAGGGAGAGGGAATGTGACTGTCGTAGTATCGCTGCATGTGTGGTCATTGTCATAGGATGAGATGGCATGCTGATCAGAAAGTGGTCAAATAAAACATCTTGTGATAAGAAACATCTTCCAAAGAGTTAAGTTTCTAGTACTCCGAAGGTGGTGCTAGAATCCGTCAGAACATGTTTGTGTGTTGGGTGTCGGTATGTTCAGGCGTGCCCTTGAAGCGTGGAGGCTTGACTACCAGTTAACGTTTGTAGGCTTCCATTGCCAATAACCAGGGAAGCATTCTGGGCCAGTCAAGACAACTGCAAGAAGTGAGAGAGCGAAGAGTTGGCTGTGTAAAGGTGAATGGGGGGAGCCCACATAGAAGGCAGCAGTAGGAAAGAGGGTGAGCATGACCTTTCAAGAGCCATACATGCATGCCTCCAAGGGTGGTTGGGTTCACTAATGCAACTTTTAAGTGTAGTGCCCTGATGTGCGTAGGTGGAGGTATCACTTTGAGGTGAGGAGGACCTGGATTAATTAAGAGGTCTGCAATATCCATGAGTAAGACCGAGTCTGGTGGAGCAGTACATATTATTGAAAAATAAGGCTAGGGTGCAGGTTTTTAGCCTTTAGGCAAGACTGTTGAAGACCATGATTAACACAGTAACCAGGCCCAAGGACTGGGACCCCTACAGTAAGAAGGAGATGAAAGTGGTATCTTTCGAGAAAGAGAAAACAACAATTAATAAACAAAACCTTTGTCCCACCATCCACCCCCTTGTGCAGATGGGTCTACAGGGACTACACAACATCCGTTGAAGCCATGCACTGGTCAAATTCCAAGGTAGGCCACACCAAGACTGGAGTCCCTCAGCACCCAGACTATATGTCATCAGTCTGAAAAATACAGAGCACAAATCTTAATGCGGGACACACTGGCATGGAATCAGGCTGACGCCTTAAACATTGAATAGTTCATATTCTGATAATATATTGTCTGAGTGAAGACACTGTTCAGCTCATCATTCCTGTATGGGACTTGCAGCCATAAAAGTTACACATTTTTCGAGAAAATCCTTTTCCACATCGACCATATAAGTAATTAGTTGGTCGGGGGAGGAAAGTAAGGTTTGGGAGAACAAGGAAAATGGTGAAAGAAATGTGATGAGGAGAAGGAGACGGGTGGTGAGTTCAAAGGGGATCTTGTAGGTTGAATCTAAGATTAAAGAAAAACTACACCTCTCCCAAAAAATATTTGAGAAAAAAATATGTCCCTCATTTTTAAGGGGCATTTCACAATTCTGACACACATTTGGCTGTGTGTGGTATATGGCCACAGTAAGGCCACCACACAGCACTGAAAGTGAAGAGTAGGCAGGGACTCTGAGGCTACAGGCCAATAATGTAAGCGCAAGTTTGCAAAAAGCCCATGAGCCCTGGCCCTTTAGATACTCATGTTAGAGTGCCCTTCATATGCAGGTACCATGCTGAGAACAGTTCTGAGGCCACTGCCTGAGTGTTCAATGGCCTTGCTAGCAAACCTATGGGGATTCCTGGGATGCTGTAGAGACTGGGCCCCTCTTAGGTAATTGCATATATACCAGCACTTTCCAACCACTTCCCTGAGTTGCAGTTGCCTAGTTTAGTAGCAGTAGGGTGAGCACAGATAATTGTGGTGAAACATCTCAGTTTATTAAGTGGAATTCAGTTATTTGAGTCAAATCACGCATGCCACAGTGCTGCCCAGTAGTCATCAGCAGTTGTATACAACCTTGAGAGCCGTATCTTGGGCTCAAGAAACTATGCACAAAATAGCACAGACCTGTAAGACAAAGACCATTTTCCGGAGCTGAAGGCTTGAATTCGGGCTAACTTGCATACACGCTGCTTTGTTTATGTGGCTCTGAACTAGAGGTGAACTTCCAACGATTGCTTCTGGGTGGCACTGTGGCATGTGTAATTTGGCTCAAATTGATTATTCTACTTTCAGGTTATCAGGCAAGCCTTTTTTTAAGCCCACCATAACTTTGCTGATGTTTTCTACACATAGTCCAAAAATCCAACCGCAAGGCTGTCATACTACACTGCACTGCACTGATGATCCCTAATAAGGGTGGAACTGCATGGGTGAAACTGCTATGCAGTGCTCTGCAGTATTCAGAACTGTCTGTCTTTGGTTAAATACGCTATACATAAAATAGCCCTGCCCACTAGGACAAAGAATTGTCTAGTGCTAAAGGCTTGCATTCTGGCCAATTTGCTTACCCCACAGTGCTTTGCTGAAGTAGCTCTGAAATGGAGGTGACCTTCCAGTGATGGCTACTGGGTGGCGCTGCAGCATGTGAGACTCGGCTCAAATGGCTTACTCTACTTTCACATTTCAGGTGGAGGATTCTTTCCTATTCTTTTTGAAACCCAAGATGACTGTGCTGGTGTTTGCTACAAATGTGAAGAGAAAATTCAAGCCTATCGGATAAGAAGCACGTACATACACACCCTACTTTATTCATATGTATACACAGAAATATTAGTGGCTTACGGTTTGAAAATTATCAGTTCATAATTAACAGCGTATCTCTTGATTTTTAGATGCCAACAGCAAGGCTCCGTCACTTTACGTGGTGGTAGGTATAATTTTTTACCCTGAATATGTGAAAAGCCAGTGTAATGACTCCTGAGCCTCATCACACTGCTTGCCGTTGTCTTCTTTGGGGCTTACGGACAGTTTGAGCGACACATGCAGGGTTTTTGCAATAGCAGGTTGATCTTTATATTTGGTAACATGGGTGACTACTTCTGATTTTCACTTTGGGGGCAAAATTCCCCGCCCAAACTCCCCTTGCCCCACCGACCCCTCCACCCCCGGCCCTTCCCAAATGTAAACGGGGCATTTTAGTGCACAGTTTTACAGATGGCATTCAAAAAAACGTAATGGAATCTCAACATGTAATTTCCCAGCAATAGCCATCATCAACCTGCTGTGCTACATTGCAGCTTTCTGCTTTGGGGACTGTCACCAACTTAAAAGAATTAAATATTGCAGGTTGATCCGTGATGCTACTCAAAGTCACTGAATTAGCAACAGTGCAGTTCGTGTTCATGGTTTGAAAGCCAATCGTGTTTTATCTACTGCGGTATTGACAATGAGTGCATTCTCATTTGGGAAGCACAGTAGGTGAAAAATTTAAACATCTCTACGGGCGCAAAGTGGGGTTACTGCCCCCATTGCTATAAAAGTAAGGAGGCAGTGCCCCCCTTTTCCACCCTGCACCTATGTCACTGTGGTATTTGTGCCCTTATTTCCGCGTATGTAAGCCTACGCATACCTGTACAACATGCCCAAATCAACTTGATGAAGGGACATGGGCGCATTGATGCCAAGTGCATCGAGATCGCTCCTCCTAGCAAAGAACACAGAAAAGGACAAGAATACCAGTGAAAAGTAATCTAAAGGAGTCCTGGGTACTCCCACTCCTCAAAAAACAGTCATTAGATCCTACTATACCCACCAAATATAGGCCTATAACAGTGCCATTCCTACTAAAATGTTTAGATAGGGTGGCTTATCTCCAAATACAAGATTACCTGGAACATAATCAACTACTAGGAGCACAGCAATCAGGATTCAGGCCCCAACATGGTACCGAGACAGCGCTGATTGACCTCAAGGCCCAAATTGGAAAGCTGAGAGACAAAGGGATATCAGCCTTACTACTCCTTCTTTATCTCTCGGCAGTGTTCGACTTGGTGGACCATAAGGTCCTTCTCACAGAAGGCCATAGTCTGGATCTAATCCTTTCTAAGCAACAGGACTATGAGAGTCTTCTCGCCATCAGTAGCTGCAGACCCAATTCCCATTACCTGTGGAGTGCCTCAGGGCTCATGTGTCTCACCCACAATGTATAATATCAAGCCCCTTTTTGATGATCTGGATCATCTTGGTATCACCTACACTAACTATGCAGATGATACCCAGATTCTCATACCACTTACTGGGGATTATGATAAGGATTTGGCCTTGGTAAATAAAATGTACCTCATCATCCAGGCATGGATGGCGGTCCATGGTCTATGCCTGAATGATGACAAAACTGAACTCATCATACTGGGAACTACGCCTAAGCTTAATAGACTTGGTCACAAATACACCTCCTTTAATATTGATGGCAACACTATCAAAGTCGCCAAAGAGGTAAAAACGTTAGGCTTTTACCTGGATGCTGCCCTTACCTTTTCCAAACAGGTTAACTCCATGGCCTCTGCTTAGACATGCAAGCTGATTAGAGCCGGCAAACCATTTCTATCTAAAAAATAGCTGCACTATCTTGGCCAGAGCTCTGTCCAAATTGGACTATTGTAACGCCCTATACGTACTTGAACTTCAGACATAACATCATCAACTGGTTCAAAGAAAAGGACCACTAAATGCACTTCAGACACTGTCCTATTATCCGCACTCCTTTGCTATGTAAATAGACACCACTATGCCTATATCATGTTGAACCTCTCTATGTCATGTAATGTCTTTCCGACTATGCTTACTGCATGTATATATCTTGCTGTTGTAGTCGAACATTTGACTGTATTATAATTGTGCAACCATGTATCTGTGTAACCTTAATCTGAAAATATTCATGTACCCTGCGCCCTGATACCCTCGGGTATCGCGCGCATTACAAATAAATAAACAACATGCACAGAGTAAAACCTTAAACACCTCCAAGCTCGTTGGAGGAAGTGAACAGGTGATAATCATCCCGAGGGAGGGGAATGATGTAAAGTAGCATTACCAACAATTAGACCCAAGACTGACAAAGTCTCATCCCTTATGTGATTTATCCCCATAAATCAAAACATTGGAAGCCAATCCTGGAAGACTTCTGACCTACACACTTTCCAAATAGGTGTTTTCTATGAATTGTTTCACCGTTAACGTAGCTTGTCTTTCAAGCTTGAACTCATGTACTCTGATCCACAAGTGGTACTTGAGGATGCTAGCGTTAGCAGGCCTACTGTCTATGTAGCATTAAGACTATTCAATAGTGGCATTTGCTGCATGCTGGCCCTCCTGTATAATAGCATGCACCTATGCAGAGACTCGTACAGGTATTTCCTTCAGGAGGAGCTAGATATCATGCTCGGTCATTTCTGGCCATTAGTTCTGTTGAATTGGCAATCCTCACACCATAAACTGCAGAAGTTGAAGTTTTTCTGTCTACAGAGTATTTACCCTCACTGGGGGTATAGGCAGTGATAACTGGTGTGCCACACCTTCTGGTCGAAGCGAGAGCAGTCCGTCTGGCTGCAACTGGCCTTTAATAACAATGGGACTTTAAAACAATGGGTCTGTTGGTGATTGACTGTGTTTTCTTAATCCTAGGCTTAAATTCTGTAACTATGGCTGGTGACTCTAAAATAAGGCACATTTGTTTTATTGGCTGATTCTAGTGAAGGAATGCAATGTGCATTCAGTTTGGGCCCATCCGGATTTTCTTCCTTCCATCAAGTTCTGCCCATCCTGCTTGTGCAGTGTCTTTTTTCTAAATCAATCTCTGGCATCTATACAAAGGCAATGTATGTGCACTGGTCTTCAGTTGGAGATGCAGACACGAGTGGTTCAGTTTGGTCTGGGGATTCCATGTTGTCATGTCTGGATTAATGGCGTTGAGCCACAGGAACTGTTACAATCTTCCCAGGGTATTGTCACTGCTTCCACGGGGGAAGCCCCTTTCGATTACGCTAGGGATGTGAGGCCGCTACCTGATAGTTCGCCTGGGGGTGGTACTCAGCAGGTGGATCTCTTGGGGAGGGATGCCCTCCATGGCAACAGTGACGATCACCTTGGCAAAGGTATTCCCCTCCTTTATTTCACTCCCCTCCTTCCTTTCACCCCACTCAGTGCCCTATGGTTCCCCATACCCCCATCTATCTATGCAGAGTTGCGGAAACCAAGTCACGTGAAAATAGTGAGACGAATAAGAATGATACTGAATTATATGGTGATCATCAGCTCAGCACTGAGACGAGGAGGGGAGTAAGGAGCAAGTTACTTACCTGTAACTGTTGTTCTCCAGCATGGGTCTGGCATGGATTCACATGCTCATGAATAAAAGAATACATAGCAGTACACACAAGCACAACCACGGAGGTGGCAAGGCTCAACATTAAGCATTTCATCAACTCAACATTAAGCATCGCTTACCTCCTCACCAGGCTCACCTTCAAGCGAACAGGTTGCGCAGCACTGCTTGGCTGACTCTGGACTCCTCCCTGGAATCCCGGTCGATGCAGTAGAATCTCATGAAGGTGTGTGTTCACCTCCATGTAGCAGCCCTGCAGATGTCCAGCAGGGGCACACCAGACAGGAACGCCGTAGTTGCAGCAACCCCACTGGTCGAATGGGCTCTCAAACAGCCAGGCAACTGTCGGTTTGCCAACCGGTGACAATGCGTGATGCAGCCGGAGACCCACGCATACCCACCTGCCAATCACCCTCTTTGGCGGGTCTTTATTGGGCCCCACGTGAGACAAACTTTTGGCTCCGTCGCTCCACCAACCCGCGCTCGCACGGCACACAACCATGCACCGCCACTGGCTAACACCAGCGCACACCCACCTGCCAAGCATCTCGAAGGCAGTTCCCGATTGGGTGCAGCGCGAGTTGCCGGGAGCTTCCACTACGCCTTAGAGGCACGCTTCCTACGGTTGTCAAGACAACCAGTCCCTTTCGGTACACCATTGCCATAGCCCGCATTCCATACGGCAGCCGCCAGAAGAGCAAGACACCTCGCGGTTTTCCTCCACACCTCATGGCCACGTCCTACGAGCGTCGCCATTCATCAATTCAGGCAAGTCCTTCTGAAAAACCCCCACCTCTCCCCCCCCTGTTTTCATCTTGCCATTTTTCCCACCAATACATGGTGAGGACACTTCTCAACAGAATCAGTTCTCCTGATTTGCACCTCACACCAGATGTCTGTAGGTGCGCATAGCAATTAACTTTGCTCCTCCTTTTTCCTCATGCCAGCCTCCCACGCAGCATCGTGCTCGGGGACAATTCCCGTTACCAATACCTACTGACTACAGGCCCCATCCACGTGCAAACTGACGTGGACCTAGACGTCTCCAGCCTCGGATCAATTGGCGGTCCTCATTCTTTTCGCTCTTCACTTCCTCCTGAGAAGACACTGCCCAGGTAATTTCTTTTCCTGACCAGACCGTGCCCAGCACTTTCCTTGGGTTCCTTTGGTCCCAACTAACGCTTTCCATTTATTGCTGGTTATTTCCCTCCTTCAGGTTCCAACTGCCCTGTCCAGTGTTGATGACCTATGGACCATTAAGAATTTCAAATGGACCTTTCCATTTCCCCGTTTCAGCAACAAGCCCCCCCCTCTCCCAGCCTCCTACGGCTCCCATCCATTCCATCCATTCTAGGTAAATTTATCATTACTCCTCTAGCCTGTCCTGCCTCACCCACTTGGACCTTGGCCCTCTGACCGGCGGGTAGCAGCCAGTGACCCTTGCATTACTCTTCCAAAGGGGACCCAATGCCACAATCTGTTCTCTCTGCCCCCTGTTTGGGGGGAGATTCATCTGAACTTTTCCAGAGACTTCCCTCTCCACATAGGGGCTTGTTTGTATGTGGCTATGAGATATACCTCAGACTCGACTAGGATCAAAGTCTGTCTCCTTGACTTAATCCCTATTTTTGCATGCCAAGTAATTCTGTATAGATCCACCTCCATGTTTGATTTATTTCACGTTTTTATCTATTCTGGTGACTCATCCCCTTTTTTTCCTTTTTTTTCCATTTTCTTTTTCTTCTCTCCCCTTTTCACCCACACAGGGTCCTGCTAATTATCGCCCTGATGAAGGCAGAGTACATTCTCTTCGCATGAAAAGTACCTATTTAACAATTCTGTTCCGCCGAAACGCTTTCTTGTATCAGAGGGGAACAAGGTCCTTCACAGCAACATTTTTGGACCACCAGGACCATCTTGCTCATGTGGCTTTTTCCACTGATGGGATCATGTCACCTATGTAAAGCACCCACATCTCATGTTGCTTATCCATTCCCCCTGTAGCGTTGGCAGACCCTATCCCGACACAACATCCTCAGCTTTGGGAATTGATTCTAATCACTATAGAATACTGCTTATTTGCTCTATTTCTTATTATTTTTAATAGAGGTACAGTTGTACTCATCACTCTGTGTTTTTGCTTTCTGATTTAATCTAAGCATCCCAGTGATAAATAACTGGTTTTTCCGTCAATATTGAAAATTGTTTTTATGTCTTTTTCATTTGTGTATTCTTTTTGATGTACTAATTTTCACCCTTTTTTTGTTTGTTTGAAAGTTTCAATACTCAACTTACAAATGGAAGATTTACATTTATGTTTTTGATGGTATATGTTCTTCCAAGTTGGATTTTACTATATGTACCTTTTTTGATATAAAGGTTTAACATCAATCTTTCTGAATATCTGTTCATTGTCAAGGAGTGTTTCAGTACACATATTTGCATGCAAAATTGATAACCATTTAGGTTAAGTGGGTCTAGACCGGGTGAACATTTCTAATTCATTTATATTTCACACTGGCTAACCCCAAGCATACCAGTACCCTTGTTTTGCTGAGATTGCAGCCGGAGAGCCACCTGGAAATGGAGGCCTTGGAGAGGGCCTTCCCCTGGTTCACAGGGCCAAAGTTCACAAACAGTTGTGACGTCTTCCGAAAACTCTTAGTGCGGTCCACGTAGAACTTCAGCGCTCTAGCCACATCCAGGGAGTGCAAAGTTCTCTCAGCCAGCGCCAGAAAGAAAACCAAGGGCTCGTTGAGATGGAAGTCCGACGGCACCTTGGGCATGAAGGAGGGGTGCGTCCTCAGCACGACCCTTGTTGCGTGGAAAGTCAAGTATAGGGGCTTACAGGAGAGGGCCTGAATCTCTTCCACTCGTCGTGCGGAGGTGATGGCCACCAGGAACGCTGTCTTCCATGACAGGAATTTCAGAGGTGCTGATTGCAGAGGCTAGAACGGGGGACTCATGAGCCTAGTCAGCACCACATTGACCTTCCAAGCCGGGGCCGGAGCCTCCACCGGCGGGAACGAGCGAGCGGAAAAGTCCTTTCATGAACTCATTCACCAGGCGATGCGACCACAGCGGCGATCGCCCCGGAGTTCTGGTGTAGCGGGAGATAGCCGCCAGATGGATCTTGATAGAGGTGTGCACCAGTCCCGCCTTGGCCAGCGACAGCAAGTACGGCAGCACTTGAGGGGCCGTAATCCGTAGAGGGTTTATCTTCTGTGCACGGAACCAGACGGTGAACCTCTTCTATTTGTGTCCGTAGCACTTTAGAGTAGTAGAAGCCCTGGCCTTGGCAAGCACCTCCTTGCAGTTCGCCGGGATCTTGTATCCTCCAAACTCTGCAGGAGCCAGGCCTGCAGGATCAGCGACGACAGGTTGTGGTGCAGGATCGGGCCTCCTTCCCTGGTGAGAAGATCTGCGTCTGCCGGAAGCTTGACTAGAGAGACGCTGACAAGTCCAGAAGGTCCCGGTACCATTTCTGCCTTGGCCACAAGCAACGGCGGGAACGCATAGAGAAACAGGCCGTCCCAGGGGAATGAGAACGCATACCCCATGCTCCCCGGCTGGGGAAACCTGCTGGCGAACCTCTGGCACTTGGTGTTCATCGCCATCGCAAACAGATCGATCTGGGGATTTCCCCATCGTTGGAACAGTCGATCCACCTGATCCTGCCAAAGTTCCCACTCATGGCAAGAGCGCAGCTCCCTGCTGAGTGAGTCGGCGACAGTGTTCTTCACTTCTGCCAGATTAAAGGGTGCCAGGAACATCCTTTGAGTGGCGGACCAGTGCCCTAGGTCCTGCGCTTCCTTGGAGAGGGCAGGGGATTTTGTGCCCTCCTGCTTCCGAATGTAGAACATTGTTGTGGTGTTGTCGGTGAAGACCCGCACCACCTTGCTCTTGAGGGACGGAAGGAAAGACTTGAGGGCCCAAAACACGGGCCGGAGCTCCAGTACGTTGATGTGCAATGACTTCTCCTCCGGGAGCCAAAGGCCTCTGCATGGAGATTTACGGTGTATGCGCCCTATCCCTCCAGGGTGACACCCGTTGTCACCGTCTCCTGATGCACCGGGGTCTGGAAGTCTGTGCCTGCTGCTAGATGCGTGCGGACCCCACACCATAGAATCACCCGACGGAAAGTCTTGTTGAGGGCGATCCTGTCCTCGAAGCTTCCCTTCTCCAACATCCAACGGGCGTCGAGGAACTCCTGCAGCGGCCGCATTCGCAGTCTGCACAGCCGAACGAGGTAGATGCATGACGACATCATGCCGAGCAGGCACTTTTATGTTCCTCACCCTGGCAACCTTCATGGCCAACAGCCATTGTACCTTGCCCAGGATGGCATTTATCCTGTCCTCCGACGGTGCGGCTAGACGCGCCACCGTGTTGAGTCTGGCTCCCAGGAACTGGGCATCCTGCGATGGCTCCAAGCAGGACTTTGCACAGTTTAACGAGAACCCCAGTTCCATGAGCAGGCGGACGGTCCTCACTGTGTGTTCGACGGTGAGTTCCCTTGACTTCGCTTGGATGAGCCAATCGTCGAGATAGGGCTAGACGTGGATCCCTTGCAGGCGCAGCCGCGCTGCCACCGTTGCCAGGCACTTGGAGAAGACCCTTGGGGCCGACTTTAAACCGAAGGTGAGGGCCTTGAAAGGGTAGTGCCGTCCTTGGACCACGAAGCGCAGAAACATTCGATGCAGGCATCTTCCAGGTCCAGTGACAACAGGAAGTCCCCTTCTTCCAGCTGTCCCGGCACGTGCTGAAGGGTGACCATCCAGAATTTCTGGGATTTTATGTATTTGTTGAGGCGGCGGCGATCTAGGATGGGCCGCCAGCCGCCGGTCTACTTTCGAACGAGGAATTACCGCGAGTATACTCCAGAGCCTCTTCGAGGCGAGCTCTATCGCGCCCTTCTTTAGCATTGCTCGTACCTCCAGAAGTAGTTGAATAATGTGGGTTTCTTTCCTGGCCAGGCATGGAAAACATGGACACTTCCTTTGGAGCTCCAGAGTGTGCCCATGGGCCAGGGCATCCAGCACCTAACCGTCGGTGGAGATGGATTTCCACGTGCCGACAAAGTTCCCCAGCTGGCCTCCCACCGGAGTGCTCGGGTGGGGGCCAGACGTCACGGCCGGTTCAGTCCTGCTTTGCCGAGGCCTTACCGCCTTGGGTCCCTTGCCCTTGGCGACGACGATGTCTGCCAGCTTTGTTGCGGCCTATGTAGGCTTCCTGCAACGAAGAACGGGCCAGCTGACGGTATGAGGAAGTGCTGCCGCCGAATCCTTTGGAGGCACCCGACTTGTCTCCGGAGGGTCGAAAGGACGGCCGTCGTTGGAGCATTCCCAAGGCACGGGCCGTCTCGGTGCCTGCCTTGATGGCCTGTAGTGACTCGTCTACTGCCTTGCTGAACAAGCTGTTCCGTCGAAGGGCATGTCCAGTACCCTTGTCTGAACATCTTGACGGAAGTCGTGGCCCTGAGCCAGCGACACCAGCGAAGGCAAACGCTGTTGCCCATCTGGCGGAAGCCGTTGTTGGTGATGTCCGTGGCCACCGTAATGGCGTGGTACCAAGCCACCTTGCTTTCTTGTAAGATTTCAAGGGCCTCTGCCCTCTTGCCGTCTGGGAGGAAGTCCAGGAGGGGGGCGATTTTAAACCACAGGTCCCTATTGTAGTGGGCCACGAAAGGGAGTGTGTTGGCCGCCTTAATGGTCATCGCTGCCGACGAAATGACCCGACGTCCCATGGTATCCAGCTTCTTCCCCTCGCCGGCCGACAGAGAAGTGGAGGTTGACGCCATCGTCCCAGGGGATTTCTTCTTGGCAGCCGCGGAGACCACAGAGTCCAGAGACGGCTGAGCTCTTAGGCACATTGGTGCAGAGTCTGGGACCCGGTACTTCTTCTCGTACTGGTCTCTCTTCGCCAGGGCAGAGGATGGGTTTTTCAGGAAGGCCAGCTCCTCATCCCAGATGTCGTCCAATAGCGGGACCGAGAGCACGGTCTTCCTCTTGGCCTCTCGTCGCTGATAAAGGAATCCCTTCTGCTCATTGGGCATAGCTGAAAAAGCTCTGAGGCCCTAGCGATCATGGCGTGAAACGAGCCAATTTCGTCGGAAGGAGAAGCCCAGGGTGGGGGCGACGGGAGGTCTGTTCCTTTGTCTCCGCCATCGTCCGTCGCCGTCTCCGTCTTGTCCCTCGGAGGAGGGGATTTAGGTAAAGGATGAAAGGGCCGGGTGGATGGACCCGCCTCCGCTTGAGTGGAGGGCTCCCCGACGTTCCAGGCGCCGCTGGATCGTCTGCCGGAGGCAAAGGCATCCTTGTTCTGATCTCTGAACACAGGGTGTGCAGGGCTAGCAAGATGTCCTCTGACCTGTCAGTCGGTGGTTGCAGTGGTTGCGACAGCAGCAGCGTGGTGTCCTCCGGTTCCTCGTCAATCTGCTATTCCTCGTCTGTTCCCCGTCGCTCTCCATGTCCACCTCGTTGGGGTCCTTCCCGTAGGACCCGACATCGACGAATCTCTTGTCCAAGACAGACTTGAGGCCCGCCAGCTCATCCTCGGAGGAGATATCCGAGTCCAGTAGGACTATTGCGCACCCCCCTTCTCATCGGCCTGGGGTTTCACGGGGGTCTTTTCGATGGGCAGGATAGACGATTCCGGGAGGGCAGGGAAACTCTTGGCTTTGAGGTCGTCTCCACTCAGGCCGCATCTGCGGGTTTCACCAGGGACGCTGCCACTTCCTCAATTGAAGCCTTAGCCAGGTGTATCTGGGCCTTCATGACCTTTGGCGAGTCTGAGGCCTTCACCGTGGGGGGAGGGTCACCCTTGGCTTTCTCCATCGGGGTCGACAGGGGCTTCTCCCGAAGCTTACCCGGGTTTTCCAACTTCCTCTTCGTCGAGCCGGAGTGTGGCTCATGGTTGACGGCATCTGCGATGCTGCGCCCAGCCTGGCAGCCGAGGAGCCCATACCAACAGTGCTCCCGGTTCCCGCGGACTCACAGTGCTTTGCCTTATGTTGGGCCCCCGTCGCCAGATCGCCCTGAAAGGTCTTAGAAGACCACTCAGACTTCTTCTTGGGCTCACCTGCCGCTGGGCTTTTCGCCTTAAGCCAGTCAGCGAGCCGTTTGCGACGGTCCTTCAAGGTACGGGCGGACAGGTCCTTGCAGAACGCACAGTCCTCCTCCATATGCGACTTGTCGGAGTGCAGGCAGTAGAGGCACCAGGAATGTTCATCCTCCTTGAAGACGTTCTGTAGTCCACATCCTGGGCAGATCCTAAACAGCTTGGATCCAACAGTCGTCGAGTCTTTGTGTCCGGCCATGTCCACGCGTGGTAGGCCTCAAAGATCTTCCGGAATCCTCCAAGAAGTGAAATTCGATGAAAATACACCTTTGAGGGGCGTAGAGATTTCCTGAAACGGGTCCCCATTAAATCGGCAGAAGAATCGGTGTAGCTTGAGGCTCGATTTGACTGAAAAAATAAGAGTAAACTCTTTGAAAAAACGCAATACGCAGTAAAAGCTCGAGAGCTAAGCACGAGGACTCCCAACACTTGAACGTGCGGTAAAAATCGGAAGATGGCTGCCTGGGGAGGGGCTTAGGTAGAGGGCAGTCATTGGCTGGGGACAGTATGACCCAGAGACCAGTGATTGGTTATTAGGAGAAAGACAGTTCAGAAACGAAACTGAAACTGATGTTTTCTTTTACCAAGGATTCCCAGCCTGACGACGGGGAATATTCATGAATATTCATGAGCATGTGAATCCATGCCAGACCCTATGCTGGAGAAGAACAAGTTACTTTCTTACCTGGTAACGTTCTTTCGATGGGATGTTCCTCCGACGGATTCCACATCTATGACAGGTAATCACCACAGCTGTGCTGCTTTGGAAAATTGTCTGCGTCCTGCGTCGATACGCTCCCTCGAGGGCTTCCGTCGAGCCGACGTCACCGGATGATATAAGTAGGACGCACAGCGCCCGTAGCCTCAGTTGTAGTTTTTTCCCCAGAACGTGTGGCACCAATCTTCTGCCAGTATGACTACAAAAACCCTTTCGGAAACGTAAGCTGCAATAGCATAAGAAATTCTGTAGAGGGGCAGGTCGGGAGGGTGCGATGTGGTATTAGAGGAACATCCCATCGAAAGAACGTTACCAGGTAAGAAAGTAACTTGTTCTTCGAAGGGATTGTGTCCTCCGACGTATTCCACATCTATGACCGACTCCCAAAGCAGTACCAACGTATGGAGGTGGGAAAAGAATTTAGAATTTTAGAATGCCCAATTAATTTGCAGAATAGAGGACCGCCTTGCCAAAGGCCAAATCTTGCCCATGGATAGAATCCAGGGAGTAGTGTTTTACAAAAGTATGGACAAAGGCCCATGTGGCTGCTTCACAAATGTTACGAACGGGAACACCCCTCTGCAGAGCAGTAGAGGCAGCCACACCCCTTGTAGAATGGGCCCGTAAGCCTACCGGAGGGTCCTTACCCGCCAAACGGTAACATTCAGAAATTGTCAAAATAATCCATCTAGACAAAGTCTGCTTAGTAACAGCTAGTCCCAAACGCCTTCCAGCGTATCTTACAGAGCTTATTGTCCACTCTGACCCGGGACATGCGTGAGATATAGAAACTTAAAGCTCTCCTATGATCCAACCTATGAAGCCTCTCCTCTTCCTTACCAGGATGCGGAGGAGGATAGAACGCCGAAAGAATGACCTTCTGGCTTTAATGAAATTCCGACACAGCTTTCGGAAGAAAAGAAGGACGACCCCTAAGGATAACCCTGTCCTTATGGAACACTGTGAAAGGTGGCTTAGACGATAGTGCTTGCAACTCACTCACTCTGCGAGCGGAAGTAACCGCAACTAAAAATACAGTTTTAAACGTCAACAGTCTCAAAGGACAAGAATGTAAGGGCTCAAACGGAGCACCCATCAGGAACTTCAACACAAAGTTCAAATCCCAACCAGGCACCTGGAAAAGTGATGGTGGAAACACATTAGTGAGCCCTTTAAGAAACTGAGAAATCAAAGTAATCTTAAAATAAGAACACTCCTCAGAGAAGCGCTTAAATATGGACAGCGCCGCCAGGTAACCCTTAATGGTACCCACTTGCAGGCTCTTGTGGGCTAACAAAAGCAAAAAGAGACAGAACCACAGGAATGTCACATGAAAAAGGATCCACAGTCTTAACCCTGCACCAGTCGCAGAACTTTCTCCAACGGCACAGGGACTTTGTTGCTGGCCTTCTGGCTGAGAGCAACACCTCCATCACGTCTTCAGGGAGGTCCCAATCCTTGTATCTCAACCTTTCAGAAACCAAGCATGAAGGTTGAGAGACTTGACCTCTGGATGGAGAACCTGACCCCCCTCCCGTGAGAGCAGATCGTCTCGCTAGGGAAGACGGCGCGGAGGGCAGATGGACATGTCGAGAAGGTCCGGGTACCACGCTCTCCTGGCCCATGCCGGAGCAATGAGGATGATTCGGGAACCGAACCTCCGTAAACTATGCAACACTTGCGGGATGACGAGGACTGGAGGAAACGCGTACAGCAGTGGGAAGGACCACTCCACTACGAGTGCGTCCCCTAAGGCTCCTCTTATAGGAAATTCCTGCAAGCAGAATCTTTCACACTTCTGGTTGACACTGGTGGCAAAGAGATCCACTTGCGGGGTCCCCCAAAGGGCGAAGATCTCCAAGAGAACTTCCTGAGCCAGCTCCCACTCGTGAGGGTCCGTGCTCTGCCTGCTCATAGCGTCCGCCGCCTCGTTTTCGTCTCCGGCCAGATGAACTGCTGAGATCGAAATTTCCTGCTGGATGGCCCAGAACCAGAGCTGAATCGCCTCTCTGCACAGAGGGAGCGACTCTGCCCCCCCCCCTTTTGTTGGGGTAGTGCATGGCCACTGTATTGTCTGTCAGAATCAGGACATTCTTCCCCTGCACAAACGGCAGAAAAGCCTTCAAGCTAGCCTGTTGGCCCTCAGCTCCAACAGACTGATATGGAGTCTGGACCCCGACGGAGACCAACGACCGCTGACTGTCAACTCGTTGGCATGAGCTCCCCATCCCTTGAGGGATGCATCCGTCACGATCGTCACCTCCGGCCAGGGTAGCCAAAATGGAGTCCCGTTCAACAGATTGCCTTCGACGGCCCATCACAGAAGATCCTGGGCGACCAAGGGCGGCACCTGAACAGGATCCAACATCCTGGCGGAGGACTGTGGCCACTGCATCTTGAGAGCCCACTGCAGAGATCTCATCCGCAGCCTGGCCCCTGGCACCAGGAGAATGCAGGATGCCATGAGGCCTAGCAACCTCAAGAACTCGAACGCCGGGAGACTCTGGCCATGTTGAAACCTGTGCACCATCTGCAGAATGTGATGAGCCCTCACCTGGGGAGGCGAACACTACCCCAGGGATGTGTCGAGCACTGCTCCGATGTACTGGAGTCGCTGGGTAGGTGTCAAATGGGACTTCTTTAAGTTCAGGGAGAAGCCCAGCTTGTGAAGGGAGTGGCAGGTGACTGACAGATGATCCAGGACTAGCTTGGGAGAGTGCGCCCTGATCAAGCAATCGTCCAGGTAGGGGTAGACGTCAATCCCCCCCGCCCTTTCCTGAGATACGCTGCCACCACCACCATGAGCTTGGTGAAGATCCTGGGGGAGGAGGTCAATCCGAACGGCAGGACCCGAAACTGTAAGTGCGAGTCGCCAACCACGAACCTCAGGTACTTCTTGTGCTTGGGATGAATCAGCACAAGAAACAAAGCGTCCTTGAGGTCGAAAGACACCAATCAGTCCTGAAGTTGAAGGGCCTGGAGGAGTTGAGAGTAACCATCTTGAACTCGTCCTTCCTGAGGAGCTTGTTCAAACCACGCAAGTCCATTATGGGTCTCAATCCCCAGTCCTTTTTCGGGATTAAAAAATATGGGGAATACCATCCCTTGTTCCTCTCCGCTACAGGCACCAGTTCTATGGCGCCTATCTCCAGCAGGGATTTGATTTCCTGCGCAAGGAGCGGATCAGGACACTTCAAAGAGAGCTTCCCCGGTGGATTGTCGTGAGGCCTCTGCCGGAAAGGAAGACAGTAGCCGTGGGCTATGATCTCCAGAACCCACACCTCTGAAGTAATGGCATGCCATTCTACAAGATGCTGCGCCAGCCTTCCCCCAACCGGCGAACTATGGGACATGATCTCATGACTGAGCTGAAGCAGCTGCGGCAGTGCCTGAGGGCAAGGAGGCAACTGCCCGAGCGGCCTTGGCACCTTGAGTACCTTGTTTTCCACCTCTGGTACTCCTACGTTGGCCCCTTTGACTAGCAGCTCCCCTCGATCTACCAAAGGTCGAGTAGTATCGATAGGAACCTCCCCTCCATTGCTGTCCCCTAGGACGAAAAGGCAGAGGTTGGCGAACTGCAGCGCTCAACGACTTTGCTGCAGCTTTGGAGGTCTGCAACCTCTCAGGGCTTTCGTCAGCCTTGCTGCCAAAAAGATGTTCACCATCAAAGGGCATGTTGAGAAGCCAGGCTTGTACATCAGGAGCAAACCCCGACTTCCGCAACCACGCAAATCTGTGCATCATGGTGCTCGCCGCCATGGACCGGCTGACAGTCTGCCATGTCCATACCCGACTGAACGGATTCAAACATGGCATCCTTGCCATCTTGTACAAGGGCAAGAAAGCCATCTCGCTCCTCCCCTTCGGGAATATGTTCAGCCGCCAAAGAAACACAATTTCACAGAGTGTGAGTGAAACGTGCTAAGGCACACATGGAGTTGGCGGCTTTCAAAGCCATAACCCCTGCAAAAAATACTTTCTTCGCCCAACCGTCAAAACGTTTGTCGTCCCTATCAGGAGGGGCCGTAGCCGCCTGCACAACCAAACTCTCCGGAGTTGGGTGCGCTGACAAGTAGCTGGGGTCGCCACAGGTTAGACGGTACTTTTTCGGCAACTACTTACCCACTGCCGGGAGACTCTCCGGAGCAGTCCAAGCCGCCGCCACCCTTCTTTGCAAGGCCATATGAAATGGCAGTACCGGGTAAGTTGGTGGACCTTGGTCCAAGATATCTGTCAGGTCATCCTGCAGAAAATCCACTGGTGGCGCAGACCACCCCAAGTACTCCGTCACCCTTGACATGAGACGCCGGTATGAAGACTCTGCGTGCGTGCCAAGCTCAGGCCTACCGAACTCAACCTCCGGAGAGGTGTCCAGACCACTGGCGTCGTGCAAAGACTGACGCAGGTCTTCCATCTGGCTATGACCAGACAACAGTTCGTCAGGAACCTCATCAGGAACCAAACCTTCATCAGACCCTTCATCCACCTCAGAGATGTAATCCAGAGGCTGGAATAAATTCCTGGATGAGGGCACAGAAAAAGGTTCAAATACAGGCCTCACTGACTTCTTCAGGGCCTTACAGAGTTTCCACTGAAGCATGCCGGTAAAGCCTCCACAGAAGGCGTCGACGGAACTGGTGTCAACGTCGAGCGTGGTGCCGATGGTTGCGACACAGGCCTCGAGGGCGGTGCCCTGAGTATGTCCTTCGACGGCCTCAGCACCGATGGTGTCGATGACTTCCTCAGAGGCAGAGCCTCGAGAGAGTCCCTCGACGGACCTGGCCTTTATGTCTTCTTAGAAGACCTCACAGGCTCTGACGGTCTTGAGGGCGTTGAGGACCGGGACCTGGAGCGGGCATGGCTAGAGCGATCCACCTTGTCCGATTGGGACCTCGATGGCTCCCGATGATCGCGCCGACCGCCCGAGCCCAAAGGCGTGCGAGCGGCGGCCCTAGCACGTTCCCTGCCGCTTCTCTCAAAGGCGCGGACGGAACGGAGCCCTGCGATTTGAATATCGCCATCCTCTCCTTACGAAATGCGTCCCATTCCGCAGGAGAGGAATGCTTGTTGGGACAAGCAAGCCGCCATCTGGCTGAGTCCTCGGATGAGGACAGGAAAGGCGACCAATGACGGCACTTCCACGAGTGCCTCAAAGAGGCAGAGGATGGCGGGAACCACTCCGGGACCGAGACCCCCCTGGACTTACGCCGACGCGGAGAGTCGCCTCTCGAATCATCGGTCGAAAGCCCAGTGGATTTCGGCTTTCGGGGTTTGGAAACCCTACCTACAGATAGCTTCTTCTTCCGCTCCCGCAAGCCTTCGACGTCAAAGACTGGCAACTATCACAGTCATTGGTGGTGTGGTCCTCGCCGAGGCACCAGAGGCAAACGTTGTGCGGGTCCGTAAGCGACATCTTGGAACTGCAGTCCGGACACATCTTGAATCCTGACCGCGGGGTAGAACAAGACGAAGACATGATATCTTCAAAAACAACCAAGTTCGAAGAACCGATAGAAAACAGAAGAACCGAGGCACGCCGAGATCTCCGAAGCCAACAATTTCGTGGAAAAAACGTAACTGAGGCTACGGGCGTTGTGCGACCTACTTATAACATCCGGTGAAGTCGGCTCGACAGAGGCCCTTGAGGGAGCGCATCGACGTCGACGACGCCGAAAATTTTCCGAAGCAGCACCGCTGTGGTGATTACCTGTCATAGATGTGGAATACGTCGGTGGACACAATCCCTTCGAATGAGGAATACTTATAGGAATCAGAACATGCAGTGTAGTTGTTGGAGACTGCCAATTGGTTACTCAAGTACAAGTTAGAGCAAGGACTACACCATTTGTCAAGCCTGCTCCAGAGGAACAGAGAGCGAAGTATGAATGCTGGTAACAGAGATACAAGGAGAAGCTGCAGACTGGCGTGATGGTGAAACGGAGCCGCTGTCTTTTGAAGTGCTGCCAGGAACCAGTGTAGACCACGAGAAGCCAGAGAACATCTAAGTGCACAAGAGACTTTGAGACGCCTCCTGGAGAGAAGCCGCACAGTCCGACTCGCCTAAACTGAAGCAGAGACAGAGACAACTCCAAGAGCTGGGCGACTAGGTCTGGAAGGTCACCCAGAGAGTCAGAAGAGCCTGAGCAGGATGCAGACAGCAGGAACCCGAAAATCAAGGTACGGATGATGCCTGGGTCCATGAGAGGGGCTGGGAATCGAAAGATGGCAATCTAAGGAGGGCCTTGGACCAAAGTAAAAGGACTGATGAAACATGGGTCAAGGACCCTAAAATATAAGGACACAAATAGATATTGCATCTGTAGGCACTTGGCTGGAGAGTAAACCAAATGTCCTGGAAGACAGGCACAAGAGGGTCTGGGGCCCTGAGAATTTCAAACAGAGAGAGAACTCACGATATGCTTGGCCGGGGCCTATATACTGGAAGAAGGAAAGGGATAATAATCGCATCAGAAAATCTAGAACAAACATTATAACACATTCTATGTGGAACAGTGCCTGGCAGGAGATTACAGCAAGTCTGTTCAGCTGGGTATTGAGTGGAGAAGGAGTAGAAAACCTGCATCAGCAAAACACCATGGTCTGCGACCCATATGAAGTCGGGAGAGGCCCACAAAAACATATAATCAAGAGGCTGAGGCGCAGAGCAAGTCAGACAGCGAGGAGGGATCTGTGACCTATGTGCTATGTGAAAGGGAAAGAGAACTGTAAAAAGCTTAAACCAGGAGTCAAGGACCCACTGCCGAAGGAAGAGACATTTTCAAAGTGTGATAGCCATGTCTGGCAGGATACTGTACCAGACTTGGCGCTGCAGTTTAGAGTTGGAGCAAAAAATCAGGGGGTGAGACACCTCCCTTTTTTTACACTTCGGAACGGTGTTTAAAGAGACATTCATTGTGGTTTTACACTACGAACTGAACTTTAAAGGTCTGCATCCAGAATGAGAGACGCCTCCTTCTGGATCAAGAAGACACCCAATCCTTAGCCAAGCGTCAAATAGCAATAGTGTGGAAAGGGTCAGTGGGCCCGCCATTAAGGCAATGGCTCCAGGACATTTGCAAGTGGGGCTTAGCCGAAGTGAATTATCTGAACAAATCCAGGGATCCAGAACGGTAGAAGGCTTTGGTGATGAATTGGGGACAGTTGCTGAATGAATTGGCATCGACTCAGGACTTGAAACCCCCCCGCACCCGCATGAACTGGCTAAGTATAATAATGCAAGAGGGGACGGCAGGAAGGATATCCTAGGGTGGTGTTGAGCAGCAAACGTGGTGTATAGGGGAGTTGGTTCCTGCAAGAGGCAGTGGATTGGGGCTGGATGGAACTTGCGGGGGCAGGGAGGACTGGGGAAGGTTTAAGAGGATTAGGAGGGGGGCTCGGGGCTGAAGAGGGCAGGGGGAGGGGATCAGTTATGTTACAAGGTTGTTGGTGTTGTACTCGTGAAAACCTTAATAAAGAAATGTCAACAAAAAAACAAGACCCCCAGTTTTTCCTTGGTTGGTTTACATTACAAGGCATCCTAACAGAGTAATTCGATTTTGTGTTGAGTCAAGGAAACCCCCCATAGAAATAGGGTAAGATGGGTTTTTTTCTTTTTCTTTAGCTTTATAATAAAAGTCTTTGCCAACAAGCATGCCACCACTGTGTTGGACTCGTACTTCTGCACCCTTATAGACCTCAAGGACCTCCTTCGCCTCAGGTTAGAATTCTTCCGATTAGTGTAGTTTCTATTTTCACTTTTATCCCTTTCTTTCGTAAGAAGGGAGATAACAAAATGGCCTGCTGGAAAGCGCTTGCTTGTCAGGCAAGCAGCTGTGTAGTGGATTACTCCACTCCAAACTATTTGCCAGGGATTTGGGCACATAAAAAAAAAATAAAAAATCGTATTCCCGGTTGCATTTATTACAAGGGTGCTGGGGAGGGATTGTTGTTGTGCAGAAGTGTAAACTGGCTCTGTGAATGTTACTGTTTTCAGCGTGTACTTGAAAACTGTCAGACTACGTATCCATAGCTAATTTTGGCATGCAAGTCATTCAAGGTTGTACCTCGTTGCCATCACTCTGGGTCGCTTTAGATTGCTCTGTGAAATACTTGGATTTATATGAGCAATGGAGGTTTTGTTTATTGTGCTTCTATAATGTTTTTCGCCAAAGTGGTTCACACAATTGTCACAAATAATAGAAATGATGGCATTAGACACATAATAAAGAAATCCACAGAAAACAAGGAAATCCATCAAGATTAAAATGAAATGGCTAATCCAATGAACGTCTGGCAAAACATTGTGGCCGTCTGGCAAGTTTGCTGCTGCAATGCCTGTGTGCTGCAAAAGTGTGCTGCAAAAGCCATTTGTGACTATTTTGATGACATTCTTTTATGAGAATACGCTCTCTGCGTGTGCCATCCCCATTCCCACCCTTCTCCCAAGCACCATCCTGCTGCCGTCTCCCCGTCCACCGTTTTATAATTGGGCCTCAGTGACTTTTTAGGATAGTCTCCCAGGTCAGCCTCGGCCCAGGCAGCCTTTGGCTAAGGTCCCAAGGCAAAAGGCAGCTCCTGCAGAAGCAGCTCCAGTCCGTGTTTGCCCATGTTCGCCTGTGAAGCCAGCCGCTATCAACCAGCAACGACTGAAGAGGTAGTTGTGGGGTTTGGGCGAGGAGCACAGCAATTACTGTACTCCATTAAAACCGTAACACTCTTAATACCCGGATGATGTCATCACTCCTCTCCCGGGGGTAGCCTCTCCCCATGTGGCCAGGGGACAGCACAAGCTACCCGATACTGCCCAAGAGGGTGGCTGTTTGAGGTAGGACTATATGGGAGTGCGGGGGTGATGCGACCCTCAGGGGGATGACACAACATCAGGTGAAACATGGTATCCCCTTTTCCCTTAGACCCCGACTAACTCTCTGTAATTCCACAAGTCTCCATGGCATATTGGAAGGTTGCTCTAGAACATCCTTGGGGTAAAAGTGTATAAAGCTGTTATACTCATTCTTCCTCGTCTATTGTTTACGGTGCTGGTAATTAGCTTAAGTTATACCCATTAGGTAACTCTAGCCCCTCTTTTGCCATAGGCAAGGGGAAGGGTGAGGTGAGGAAGAACCTGGTTACATTCTGGCTGAATAAAAACACAGACGAGGAAGAAGGCTGGAGTGACGAAGATTACTGGAGCCGGAAAAGTCAATGCCACGCTCTAGTGGTTGGAAAATAAAAGCCAGTGTCGAAATATTTAAATGCATCAAAGAAGGAAAAAGTGACCTTACTTTTCCAAACGTCAGCTTGAAAACCGTAGAGAAACACAGGGTGCATTGCAGAGAAGACTGTGTCCCAGTCCCGGAACAAACTCAGAGAAGGCAGGCGAGTGGTAGTGGTGCGAGAGGAAGCTGACCCAAGCACTTCTGGCTCGTGGGGCAAACATAGAAGTAGACGGGAGCGAGAGCCATGGCTGCAGAGCATTGTCGGCGAGAAGAGAAACGGAAAGGGGTGTTCCGGAGCGGCCACTTTGGAAAGCAGTGCTGGTTGTACATAGAGGAGCCCAAAGAAGGAAGTCACAGCGGGAACTGGAAGCCAGGACAGGCTTTATTCCCATACAGGGAGCGAGAACACTGTGTCGCTGTCTGGAGAAAGCCGCTTGTGTGCAGTCATAGATTGTAATTCGTGATTGCTGAGAGAAGCGCGTTTAGATTTTCACTTGTAACTTTGCGTGGCTTACACGCTGCAATCATTATTTTAAAAACAAGTTGTTGATTTTGTTTGGTCTCGCTCTCACACTGCATACAAAATTCCAGGAACTTCCTTTTGAAGCTGGTCCGCGCAGAGTAGCAACGGCAGGACGGCAGCCTCCTTTCAGCACCCACAGTGCACAGAGTAAGATTTTGGTAAGATAATCTGTTGCTAGGCTCGTGCACCGTATAGTGGAGATGACGTAAAGTTCACACCTGAAAGTTACTACATACTTTGGGCTTAACCTGTTTAGACCGCCCCCACCTGCTTTCTTGATCATGGGGTACCTTGAAAACATAAACCTACTACTCGCTGTTCAAAAAACAAGTTGTCTGGTGCGCGTTGATAAAGACCTTTGTATGAAACTTAATTCTCCACTCGAACAACCTTTGTTGGCCCCTCTCGAGTAAGCCAGCTAAACTACTTTGCTAGTGTGAGAAACCAGAGGTTGTTCTCACTGGTAGGCCTTAGGGATCCTTTGTTCAGGTGGCCAGGGAAGGGCCATCGCCCTTGGATCCCAACCCTGGGGACTGACAAGCGAGGGACGATCACCTGGCCAGGGGATCCTTGGCGACTTCTGAAGGACTGCTCTCAGGCGAGGCACAGTATCCCCTTTCTTTTGACTTACCTCCACCAGACATCCCCCCTATCTGTATGGGATATTGTCACCAAAGACCCATCATGCCCCAACCTTTCCCAATACCGAAAAGAAGACGAAAGCACACGGGAAAACCAAAATTATCCCTAGATCCCAAAATAAGTTTTACCCCTCCTTCCTGGACCCCCACTTCTCAACAACCCTACACTCCGATCACCTTTTCTGATACAAATTCATAACATCTTTATCCCTTTTTTGTAGAATGGATCTGGATCACAGAGGCCAGGAGGAGATTTCAAGCTGAGAAGACCCTGGAAGGCTGGGAGAACAAAGGACTGCCTAACTGCTGGGCCTGTTAGTACAGGGAGGATGCAGTTAGGCGAGGGATTGCCAACTCCAAGGAGCCAAACCAGGGAGTGTCCACACCACAGCTCCTCCCCTGTTTAGGAGAGCCCAGGCCTTTGAGGGGCAGGTGGTAGGACCCAGACCTCAAAATAACACCCCCTTGTGCTCTTGCTGTTCCCAAAACAGCCAGAGTGCCAAAAGGGGAGCTAGCAAAGTGGGAGTGCATGTTGGGACTTGAAGTCCAAAGACATTAAACCTGCAACTTTAAAGAGGGGTCTGAGCCCGGCTGAGGGAGACCTATGCGTAAACTTTAAGGAGGGAGTCTGAGCCCGATCAAGGGAGACCCCTGGAGAAAACAAGGAAACTGAATTATGCTTCAAGGACAGCAGCGACCCTCCCGGGTAAACGGCAAAGTTGGGGAGACGAGGCCAAGCCTGTGGTACTAACCTTGACTCGTGAATTCGAAATCGTGAAATCAAAAAAGAAACGCACACAGACGGTGAGTTGGCAAGCAACCTGAGAAACTGGTGTGTGTTAAAGTTTGAAGTAGCAACATTATATCGCAAGTGAAGGCTGCACACGTGTTGCGAGACTCGAAGAAAGGCAGACCTGTGAATGAACTTTGAAGTAAGGACAGGTGTGAAATCAGCTATACTAATTTATTTATTTATTTATTTATTAGAATGTATAGAGTGCACAGCAGCCCTGAGGCATCGTGCCGCTGTTACAACGTAGAGACTTTCTGGTTACAAAGAAAGGTGAGGAGCATAGTGGTTAAATGCCATGGTTTAGCTTAGTGGTTACAGGGTAGCTTCGCTGTGGTTACAGGACATAGTAGAATGGTTTTTACAATGGCACAGAGGATATTGGATGCAAGTTTAGTGGTTAATAGGGAAAAGTGTGGGTAGTAAAGCATTAAGCTAGGAGGGCAAGCAGAGTTAGGTGAACAGCGTAGTTTTGAGTGTTTTGCGAAAGATGGCGAGAGAAAGTTCTGCTCGAAGCTCTCTGAGGAGAGCATTCCAAAGTTTGGGAGCCATGTGGAGGAAGCCTAGACCTCCGGCTCTGGCTCTTTTGATATGTGGGACTTGTAGTTGGTTGGCATGCTGACCTTTTAGGGTGTGAAGTGCTGACTCTGTTGATGGTGTCAGTTAGATAGGTTGGAGCAGTGCTACTCATGCATTTATGCGTGATGGTTAGGGATTCTAAATTGGACTCGCTCTTTAACGGGTAGCCAGTGAGCAGCTCGCCTGGCTTGAGTGATGCGCTCTCTTTTGGCAATGCTGAGGGCTGCTCGCAGAGCACTGTTTTGCACTATTTGGAGCCTGTTGAGATTTTTGGCTGAGGTGCCTGCAAGGATGGAGTTGCAGTAGTCCAGTTTAGCACCAATGGCACGGGCGATGGAGAGACAGTTTTGCGGGGATAGAAAAGGTTTCATGGCATTGATGTGTTTGGTGGTGTGGGCTGATGAAGAAGCAATAGCGCTGACCTGTCGTGTCATGGAGAGGGTTGAGTCTAAGTAGACTCCGAGAGTTTTCACAGAGGTGGAGACAGGGATGATGGTGTTATCGACAGTGAAGTTGTCATTTTTTGTTGAGTTTGGGTAGGATTTCTTTGGGACCCAAGAGAATGATCTCCGTTTTATCTCCATTAAGGCAGAGACCATTTATTGCCATCCAAATTTGTATGGTAGTGTAGCTTTGGAGGAGGTCTGCTGCGTCTTGGTCGTAGTCCCCAGAGAGGGGGACCAGTACTTGTGTGTCGTTGTCATAGTTCGTGTAAGCTATGCCTAACGAGTCAAGTAGGTCAAACAATGGCTTGGTAAACAAGTTGTAGAGGGTGGGGGCTGTGCAGGATCCTTGGGGAACTCCGCAGTGGATGGCGTCAGGGGCAGCATTGGCCTGGTCGGAGTAAACTTTCATGGCTCTGCCTTCCAGGAAGGAGGTTATCCATGAGCTTGCTTCTGTAGAGAAGTGGGTTGCGTTGGAAAGGTGGGAGGTCAGAATGTTGGGATATACAAGATCAAACGCGGCAGAGAGCTCTAGGAGAAGCAGTAGGGCTGGTTTGCCCTTGTCCATGATGTTAGTGATTTGGGTTTTGAGATCTAGTAGGGCGGTTTCTGTGCCGTGACCTTTCCTGAAGCCAGATTGTCTATTACCCAGGATAGCGTTAGTTTCCAGATAGTGTTGGATTTGGGTATGGGCAGCTTTGTCAAGGACTTTGAGGAGGAAGGGGACTGTGGTGATGGGACGATAGTTGTTGGGGCATGAGGGATCAAGGGAGGGTTTCTTTATGAGAGGGCGGACCCATGCTTCAAGGCTTTGAGGTACAATGCCTGAGGAAAAGGAAGCGTTAATGAATGCAGCGATGATAGGTGTAAGAGTATCAGCACACTCTGATGATAGTGGGAGGGCATATGTCACCTTTGCAAGTGGAGGGTTTGATATGTTGGAGGATGCCGAGGACTTCCTTTTCTGAGACGTCCCTGAATGAGAAGAGTGGGGTGTTGGGAAGGGTAGAGGGGGAGTTGGAGGGTGATTGTTTGTTGTGGTTGGGTAGAGCTTTGCGTTGGGGAAAGGATTTTTTCTTGAAGAAATTGGATTTTGTTGAGGAGCGCTGATTGGATGCTAGTGCACCAGGCTTCATCTTTGGATATTTCATCAGATTTGGTGGGTGGGGTGATGAGGTCTTTGAATATAGAGAACATTTCTTTACTTTTGGAGTTGGCATTGATTATCCTTAGGTTAAAGGATTCAGATTTAGCTTTGAAGATTGCTTTTTTGTATGTGGTTGAGCAGGTTTTGAATTCTTCCAATGAGGGTGGGAGATGATTGCCATTTTGTTAGGGCAAGACGTTTGTTGTTTCGAAGGATTGCTAGTTCTTCTGTGAACCAAGAGTTCGTGTGCATGGATATTTTAGCTTTCTTATCTTCTAGCGGTGCTATGGTTTCAATGGCATTGTTAAGAGTAAGGGAATATATGTTGGCAAGAACCGATGGGTTGTTGGAAAAAGGAGGTTTGAATTCGGGAATGTCAAGAAAGGGGAGAAGATTGTCTTTGGTGAGTTTTTTGGAGCTTCGACTTTGGCTGGAGGGGCGTATGAGAGTACTTTAGTAGTGGGTTTGGTAGGAATAGTAAATTGTATGCAGTGGTGGTCTGTCCACGGGAGGGCTGAGTTCTCGGTAATGGCGACTGTGCAGTTGTGGTCAGCGATCCAATCAATGGAGCGACCTTTGCAGTGGGTGGTATCTGCGATTTTGTGTGTGAATCCTAGGTCATTGAGGTCTTTAGCGAATGAAGCGGCTGGTTTGTCCTCAGGGTCATGAAGGCCTAGATTGAGATCTCCGAGCAGGAGGGTTTTAGTGGATCTTTTTTAGGTTGTTTCCAAGAATATGTAGGAGGTGTTTTTAGAAGTCAGGGGCTGTGCCAGGTGGTCTGTAGGTGGTGATGATATTTATAGTACAGTTGGGGGAAGAGCGTGAGTTTAGCATACATAAGGTCTGCGTTGTTTTCCCATTGTTGGTTGCAGAGTCTAATGGAGAGGGCTTCTTTGGCGATGAGAGCTACCCCACCACCTTTGGCGGTCTTGCGGCCCTGACTGAGAATGGTGTAGCCAGCCGGTAGTGCTAGAGAGATGGCTGGACCTGAGGCTTCATGTAGCCAAGTTTCTGTGACAGCTATTAGATCGAGGTCTAAGGAGTTAATAAGGTCATTGACCTCTAGGGCATGTGCAGGGAGAGAGCAGGCATTGATCAGTGCACATTTGAGGGTGGAGGCGTGTGAAGATTTCTTGATGGTGTGGGAGGATGATTAAGTGTCAGTGGCTAGCGTGTGGTTCGGAAAGGTGGGCAGGGGTTGGGCTAGATGGGAGTGTGAGCTGGTAGGTGTGAAAGTGGGAGTCAGTAGAAGAACTAGTTACTCTTACCTTGTAACGTTCTTTCGATGGGATGTTCCTCCGACGTATTCCTTATCTTAGATAGAAATCCTTCAGCTTTGCTGGCCTCGGAAAATTTTTTCGCCAGAGGGCGCTGCGCGTCGATGATCGCCGAGTCGATGACCCTCGACGGCCTCCGTGCCGACGTCGACGTCATCCTGCCTATAAAGGCCGCGCGCAGCGTCCGTTGCTCAGTTCCGTTTTGTAGTCCCCAGTAATGTTTTTGGATTAGACTAATCACCTTGAAGGAGCATAGGCTGCAAACCCACAGGAAGTCATACTGCGGGGATGGATGGGAGGGTCGATAAGGAATACGTCGGAGGAACATCCCATCGAAAGAACGTTACAAGGTAAGAGTAACTAGTTCTTCGAAGGGATTGTGTCCTCCGACGTATTCCTTATCTTAGATAGACTCCCATAGCAGTGGTATTGTGACTGGAGGCGGGAGTAATAAAAGTTATGTTACCCTTCCAGAATGGACAGAGTGTAACACAGCCTTGCCGAATCTAGTTTCTTGACTAGAGGAGGAATCCAGGCTATAGAATTTGGTAAATGTATGTGCGGACGACCATGTGGCAGCCGCACATATATCTCGAATTGGCACCCCTCTTTGAAGGGCTGAGGATGTTGCGATACCCCTGGTAGAATGAGCCCTTAGATTTTGAGGAGGCTCCTTTCCTGCCAATTTGTAGCACTCCAGAATGGCTAAAATAATCCATCTGGAGATGGTTTGTTTTGTTATTGGAAGGCCCAACTTATGTCCTGCATAACCTACAAAGAGTTGGTCTGCTTGTCTGATCTTAGCCAATCTGCTGATATAGAAGCTCAAGGCTCGCTTAGGGTCCAGCCTGTGCAGTCTCTCTTCCTCCTTCCCCGGATGAGGAGGAGGGTAGAAAGAAGGTAATATAATCTTCTGAGTGATGTGAAACTCCGAGACTACCTTCGGGAGGAAGTTAGGCTTCACCTGAAGAACAACTTTGTCCTTGTAAAAGATTGTATGTGGAGGTTTACACGATAAGGCTTGCAACTCGCTAACCCTTCTAGCAGATGTCAATGCTATTAGCAAAACAGTTTTGAGGGTGAGAAGCTTCAATGAACAAGAGTGTAGTGGTTCAAAAGGGGCACCCTTTAGGAAGTTTAAAATTAGGTTTAAATCCCATAAGGGAACTTGAAAAGGTTTCGGGGGATAAACATTAGTTAATCCTTTTAGGTATTGTATTACCAATGGAATTTTGAAGTATGAAGGCTCCTCTGCAGTGCGCTTAAAGATTGATAGCGCTGCGAGATAGCCCTTAATTGTGCCAACCTGTAGGCCTGAATTAGCCAGGTAAAGTAAGAATGACAACACCATAGGTGTACCACAAGAAAAGGGTTCAATATTCTTTTCTCTGCACCAGCTGCAAAATTTGTTCCAACGGCAGCGGTATAGAGTTTTAGTTGCCGGCCTTCTGGCCGAAAGCAACACCTCCATAACATCATCCGGAAGGTCCCAATCCTTGTACCTCAACCTTTCAGACACCAAGCGTGAAGGTTGAGGGTCTTGATGGCTGGATGGAGAACCTGACCTTCCTTCTGCGAGAGAAGATCCTCTCTGTATGGCAGTCGAATTGGAGGGCAGATGGACATGTCTAGAAGGTCCGGGTACCACGTTCTCCTGGCCCAATCCGGGGCAATTAGGATCATGGTCTTCCGAAACCTTCTCAACCTCCTGATCATTTGAGGAATGACAGGGACCGGAGGGAACGCGTACAGAAGTGGGAACTCCCAGTCCACTACGAACGCATCTCCTAGAGCTCCTCTCGGGGGAAATTCCCTTGAGCAAAATCTGTCGCACTTCCTGTTGATACTGGTGGCGAACAGATCCACTTGAGGGGTTCCCCAAAGGGCGAAGATCTCTTGAAGGACTTCCTGAGCTATCTCCCACTCGTGAGAGACTGTGCTCTGCCTGCTCAGAGCGTCCGCTGTCAAGTTCTTCTCTCCGGCTAGGTGAATTGCCGATAGAGAGATTCCTTCCTGAATTGCCCAAAACCAGAGCTGCATCGCCTCTCTGCACAGTGGTAGTGAGCCTACGCCTCCTCTTTTGTTGAGGTAGTGCATGGCCACTGTATTGTCCGTCATTATTAGGACGTTTCTTCCCCGTACAGACGGCAGAAAAGCCTTCAGCGCTAGTCTGATGGCTCTCAGCTCCAACAGGTTGATATGTAGTCTGGACTCCGATGGAGACCAACGACCGCTGATGGTCAAGTCGTTGGCGTGAGCTCCCCACCCCGTGAGTGAGGCATCCGTGACTACTGTTATCTCCGGCCATGGTTGCCAAAACATTTCTCCTTTCAGGATGTTCTCCCGACAGGCCCACCACTGAAGGTCTCGGGCTACTTTGACCGGGATCCGAAGGAGATCTGTCATCCTTCCTGAGAACTGTGACCACTGAGTTCTCAGTGCCCACTGGAGGGATCTCATTCTCAGGCGAGCCTCCGGCACGAGGAATATGCAGGATGCCATGAGGCCTAGCAACCTCAGAAAGTCGTAGGCTGGGAGATATTGGGCATTCTGAAATCTGATGACCATCTGCAGAATATCTCGAGCCCTCACCTCTGGTGGCAAGGCTTTTCCCAGGGAAGTGTCCAGGACTGCTCCAATGAATTGGAGTCTCTGTGATGGTATCATCTGTGACTTCTTTAAATTGAGGGAGAAGCCCAGCTTGTGAAGGAAGTGGCAAACATAATCTAGTTGTCTCTGAGCCTGTTCCGAAGATACAGCTCTGATCAACCAATCGTCTAGGTAAGGGTAGACATGAATCCCTTCCCTCCTTAGACTTGCAGCCACAACCGACATTAGCTTGGTAAAGACCCTCGGGGCGGAGGTTAGCCCAAATGGCAGAACTCGAAATTGATAATGAGAGCTGCCAATTGCGAACCTCAGGTATCTCCTGTGCCTGGGATGGATCGGCACATGGAAATAAGCGTCCTGGAGGTCTAGAGATACCAACCAGTCCTGAAGCTGGAGGGCCTGAAGGATCTGAGAGAGAGTCACCATCTTGAACTTGTCCTTTCGGAGGAATTTGTTCAATTCCCGTAAGTCTAAGATGGGTCTCAGTCCTCCGTCCTTCTTCGGTATTATGAAGTAGGGGGAGTACCAACCCTTGTTCCTTTCCGCTACAGGTACCAGTTCTATGGCACCTTTCTCTAGCAGGTCTAAAACCTCCTGCAAGAGGAGCGGATCTGGAAGCTTCAAAGGGTTGTTCCCCGGTGGATGACTCTGAGGGATATGTAGGAAGGGCAGGCAGTAACCTTGGGCCACTGTCTCCAGAGCCCAAGCATCTGACGTAATAGCCTGCCATTCCGTCAGATGGTGAGTTAACCTGCCCCCTACTGGTGTTCTGTGAGGGGAGACCTCAGAGTGGTTTTGAAGCGGCTGATGCAGTTGCCGAAGGTAAAGTGGCTCCTGCTCCTGCGGGTGCGGCTTTCTTTCCCCTACCCCGTCCACCACGGGTAAATCTTCCTTGGCCTCTTTGAGCCGGTCGTCCCCTGCCCCTTCCATATGAGGAATAGTAACGAAAGGACCGTCCTCTCCACGATGATCCCGAAGGACGAAAGGTATTCTGACGGATAGCAGCTCCCAATGACTTGGCTGCTGCCTTGGACGTTTGCAGTTTCTCCAAACTGTCATCCGCCTTCTTTCCAAAGAGGGTAGAACCGTCAAAGGGCATATTCAAAAGCCTGGTCTGCACGTCAGAGGCAAAACCAGACTTCCTCAACCACGCATGCCTGCGGATTGTGGTACTTGCCGCCATGGCCCTGCTGATACTGTCAGCAGAATCTAGGCCAGTTTGTAGGGTCTCGCACATCGCATCTTTACCATCCCTGATGATGTTTAAAAATGCGTCCCTTTCCTCTCCTTCTTGGAGGCAGTCAGCCGCTGATGAAGCGCACTCCCAAAGGGTGTGGCTGAACCTAGCGAGCGTACAGGTCGCGTTAATAGACTTTAACGCCATGCTACAGGCAGAAAAAACCTTCTTAGCCATGGCATCATACTTTTTGTCATCCCTATCCTGCGGAGCAGTGGGGTATGCAGATGTGCTGCCTGATGAGGTTGCAGCCTGTACAACCAAGCTCTCAGGAGTAGGGTGTTTTGACAAATATTCAGGGTCAGAACTAGCCACCCTGTATTTTGTTGACAGTTTTTTATTTACTGCCGGGATAATTTCTGGCGTTTCCCAGTTTGTCAAAATCCTTCTCTGTAGAGCAGAGTGAAATGGAACCACAGGATCCTCCTGTGGGCCCTTGTCCAGTATGTCAGTGAGGTCATCCTGCTGAAAGGCAGGAGAAGGTGCAGACCAACCCATAAATTCTATGATTCTAGACATCAGAGCTCTATATGGAGTCTCCGCATGTTCTCCTGGGTCTGGTTTGATAAATTCTGCTTCAGGAGAAGTGTCCAAGCCACTAGCTTCCTGAAGTGCATCCTGAAGATTTTTTAATCTTCCTTCCTCAGAGGCGAAAGTCTCTGGCTCTGGTGATGTGGTCCTCTGTAAATCAATATCTTGGTCTGAATCCTCCCTTTCCTCAAAAATCGAGGTTAAAGGGGGATACATTGGTTTTTGGAATGGTATAAACCCCATTTCCAATGCAGAAGGAGCCATCATCACAGGCCTTGAAAACGTCGATGTCGTCGACACCGACGTGAAAGTACTCGAAGGCGCCGTGAAAAGCGTCGAGAAATGTGTACTAGGCCTCGAAGAACTCGAAAGGATCGGAGTCCTGCTCGAGAACGACGTCGACGTTCTCGGCGTCGAGTCGGAGGTCTTTTGTCTAACCGTTGGCTGTGGAGTAGCCGTGGTTCTTTCCTTCACCGGCGTCGATATCGGCGTCGACGTCGGCGTCGACTCGATCGACTGATGCGCCGATGAATCCTTCGACAACGGCGTCGATGGCGCCGACCTCTGTTTCGAAGGAGTTTTCGACGATGGCGTCGATGATGCTTTATCTCCCGATGGCTCGAGGCGCTTTCGGGTTGACTTTTCCGCCGGGTACTGCGACTCGCGGCGTTTAGATTTTTTGGGTTTTTTACCCGGGGTATCACCCTCAGCTGTCTTCGAGGGGGACGAGGCCGCTTTCTCGAAGACGCTTAGCATCTTTTTCCTGAATTCCTCCCACTCAGCTTGCGAGCTGCGTTTTGTGGGGCAATGAACTCTCTCAGGAGAACTCGACGAAGATGACGAAGGGGATCTCCTACGTCTCTTCTTCGAGTGTCTCGATGTCGACGAGTGGTGGGAGCCACTTCGTGATCTAGATCGAGAGTGTTTTTTATGGTGAGGAGACGAACGTCTCGACTCTACCGAAGAAGCTTTCGAGGAAGTTAAAGTTGACCTACCTCTCTCGAGCTTCCCCCTACGCTCCTTCAAGGCTTTCGCCGTCATGGAAAGGCATTCCTCACACTCCGAACTCTGGTGCGTGATTCCCAGACACCACAAACAGACCCTGTGAGGGTCCGTCAACGACATTTTCTTCCCGCAGTCTCGGCACTTTTTGAAACCGGACCGAGGGGTCGTCGGGTCGGAGGAGGATGCCATCGATATCGAGGTAAATAGTAGTTATTATATACGTTATCTTGACGAGAACTGAGCAACGGTGTTCCGAGGCACAACGAAGCGCGGAAAAACGGAACTGAACAACGGACGCTGCGCGCGGCCTTTATAGGCAGGATGACGTCGACGTCGGCACGGAGGCCGTCGAGGGTCATCGACTCGGCGATCATCGACGCGCAGCGCCCTCTGGCGAAAAAATTTTCCGAGGCCAGCAAAGCTGAAGGATTTCTATCTAAGATAAGGAATACGTCGGAGGACACAATCCCTTCGAATGTGGGTTTATGTGATGGGGGTGCAGGAGCGGAGTCAGATTTCTGAGGTGGGTGGGGTGCGGGATGTGGGTGTGTGTGCTGGGATCTGCACGAGCCCTGAGCCTGGTCAGTCTGTTAGTTAAGATGGGAGGAACAGATATGGTTTGGAATTGGCTGTGAGGTGAGTCTAGCGAGTGGGTTGGCCAGGATTGGAGCAGTGGAGTTGGCAGAATAATGAGTGAGTATAGGGCATGGTGTGGATGAACCACAGTGAGGCTAGGAGTAGTGTTTGCGTGAGGTGGAAGAACTGAAAGGTGGTGGGAGGTGGTGTTTCAATGAGTGTGAGAGATCTGTGGTGCGGCTAGGGTAGCAATACATTTGTGAAAGGATGGCGTGCAGTTTATGTAATTGCATTTAGTGGAGCGTCTCTGTGCGTTATGCAAGTAGGTACAGTATGTGTCTGATAGGAGCAATAGAGATCAGTTGTGGGCAATACTGAGCAGCAATGATATAATGTAGGCACAGGGGGCAGCAGTATTCAGAGATGGGCGAGGAGAGTAGGGGTAAACACTAGTGTGCAGTGCTAAATAATAGTAAACTATTTCGGGTAATACTGGGTGGCATAAGCAGTTGTTAGCAATACTACATAGCAATGAGCAGTTTAAGGTAATACTGAGCAGCAGTTTCAATTTTAGGGCAATGCAATTTAGGGACAATAACAGTCAGTTAAACAACAGTCACACAGCAACTTGAAAATCACCTTTGAGCAGTGCTGAGTAGCTTAGTCAAATGCGTTTCACGGCAAGGTCAGATGTGTGAACTTGCAGCGCAACAATAATTGTTAGGGTTAGACACATCGTGCTGGCCAGTCACTTTTGGCAAGAAGTGGCAATGCAATTTGGCACAGAGCTGTGTAAGAGTAATTGTACATTCCAGAGGGTAATGTTACCTTGAGATATGGGGTGCACTGCGACGTGTCAGGAGCGCGGAAGAATCAGCTGGTGAGTCGGCAGGTCGAGCGTAGGAGAGAAGCTTGCCAGAGTAGCAGATGGCAAGGGTGTTGGGGCCTTGGCCTCGCGGCCACACGCGAACAAGGGCTAACAGAGCCTCATCACTTGCCTTGTCCATGGCCGACGTCCGCCTGCCGGCGGAAGTGATGATTTCAAAAATAGGCAGTTGTTGCCTAGAAACGAGGCACAGCCTCGATGTGGGGCCGCGTTGTGCCGGCCATCTTGGGAGCTGGTCACAGCGAGCAGCAGCGGCGGCTGCAGTGATCCCGTATGGTGGGGATTGAAGAGCTTTTAGAAGTAGCTCACCATATATTCATGCAGAAGATCATGGAGTCGGTGCTTCTCTCAGATGGCTTGTAGTATTGGAAGCAAGTCGGTGCCTCGCTCAGAGGGCTGGTGTCAGTGAATGCAAAATGGAGGCGATGTGAGGAGGGGCTCCTGCCCTCTCCGACTCCAGGGTTCACTGTCTAAGTAACGGAGTACTCCGGTGAAAGGAAGAAGCCCACTCAAATGTCTCTGTGAAAGGTACATTGTCTGAAGCGATAAAGCGAATGAACGGCAAACATGAAGTAAGCAAAATGAACTCCTACAGAAGGGGTGAGCGAAAGTTAAACTGTGAACCTTGAGTCCAAGTGGTCCTGCGGTGGTCTGTAAAGAAAGCCATGCACATTTGAATGTCTTCAACATCCGAAAGTGGTCCGAGCCCGACAGAGGGAGACCCGAAGCGTAATAAGCACGATTTGTAATAAGCTTGGGGAAGGAAACCCCTTGCGAGTTTTTGTTGAACTTTGTTGTGAAAGGTCTGAGCCCAACAGCAGGGGACCTACATGAACTTTTGTTGAAACATTATTTGAAAATCAGGAAAAGAGACTTTAACGTGGAAGGCCAGGCGGGTCTCGATCCACTTTGTTGAATGGGTTATTGTGTTGAAAACCGAGCCAGATTGTGTCATCCTACCTACAGGGACAACCTTACTCCGTGAAGTCTAATGTGGGAGGAGAGCTGGTTCAACCACATTTATTCGTTTGAACACTGATTTTTCCTTTGCATACATTTCTCCTTTATACACTTTTTGTACCAGAACAGAGATGGGGCAGGCATCAGGTTTTGTTAGCATAAGCCATTTTGATTTGACGGACTTCACTAGGACGGTTTTGTTTATCGTTTAATGGTCAAGACTACTCCCATCTAGTTATATGGCAAAGAGGGAGCTTTTCCAGGACCAACAACTTCAATAAAGTCCCCCCAGTCCCAGATTGCTCCTCAAATGATTACATCTCTGTTACTAAACAACAACAAAAATACTGATGAGGAAAACGTATCGCTCCTGCTTAACACCTCGGACTATGATGTACAACCTACACTCCCTAAATCACTATATAACAACCCCTCTTTGACCATGTCACTGAAATGTGCTCTGTTAAAGACTTGTTCCATCATTAGGCATGCCACCAATATTCAGGACTACATTCTTGAGTTTGATTTAGACTTAATGTGTCTTACAGAGACCTGGGCTACAGATGTAAGTGGTCCAATGATGGCGCTGGCCATCCCTGAGGGATACGCCATGACCTGCCAGAATCGAGCACTTGGCTCCAAGAGCAGAGTGGTGATTATTGCAAAAAAACACCTGAAGCTATTAGAAGCACCATCTGACTACTCCAATAGTGAAATTCTTCATGTAAAAAGGACTCCCACTGCCCACAGTTGAACTAACTTCGTGATAGTCTATCGCCCTCCAAATGACACACCAAATTTCAATGAGGAGCTTCTTCACATTCTAAAAGAATCCGATGGTCCACACTGCTCCACCTTATTGGTTGGAGATTTCAATCGGTGGTACAATAACATTACTAATAAACTAATAAAGAAGCTGCGATATTAGAGGCCATCTTAAAATAATTGATTATTATTATTAACAATTCTACAACCCATGACAAAGGCAATATCCTTGATTGGGCAGTGGGCAGGAACTTGACTGTATCGGTTCACAGCACAACACCTTATATCTGGTCAGACCGCCACTCCATGGTTAATAAAATAAAAAAATAAAAAAAAATGACACCTAGTGACTTGAAAGAATGTTTGAGCCTTATTATGGCCTCAATCGCAGAGTCAGACTCCCCACCAAGTCTTGTTGACGTTTTTACCCACACTCTTTTGCTCTATTTGGACAGAGCGGCTCCCATAAAAGACTTGCTAGTTAGAGACAACACTACCCACCAAAAATGGTATATACAGGAACTTAAAATAATGAACAAGAGGAAAAGAAACGCTGAGAGAAAATGACTTTAAAAAACCCTACAGAAACAAACAAATCCGGCTGGAAAGATCTAGATAAAATATATAAAGTTGCAATCTGTGACGCAAAAAATAACTTTTACAACAAACGGATTGAGGATGGAAATAACAATCTGAGGAAGCCATTTGAAATCAAAGCTCTAGAGAAATCAGGTACTTCATGTAAATCTTTTTCACCAGTCAACAAGACTGTCTTAAAACACAACAGACTTTTGAAGCAAAGGTAGACAAGGCCAGCTCTAAGATCAGATTTGAACTTAGCAAAAACCTGTACAATACACCTTTGATATCTCACATTGTGCCATAAGAGAAACATGCTGAATTCACTTTCCCCCCCCTATTATCTCTTTCGACATGATGAATACTGTATCTTAACTACGGCCCTCTCAGAGCAATAGAACGTGGATGAAGTCGGTGAACCCAGTTTAAAGAAGGGAATGCCTAGATGGAGGCAAGGAGATGCTGAAAGAGTGAATTGGTTGTCAAGAGTGGGGAAAAGAGTGATCCTCATCGGAATCAGTGTCATCTTCATCGTCACAGTACTTTGCCATAAAGTAACTTGGCGAAGACCCATGTCACCTTGTACTGAGTTAAAAAAGAGAGGATGTAACACAAAGTCCAAGCAGGAGAGTACAACAGGCGAAAAGCGGATCTGGGATCTGCACCCATAACGAATTGTGTTGTACAAGGGAACCCAGCATGGGAGCACGCCAGGTGTTTTGAAAGAGAGAATATTACACAAAGTCCTGGCAGGAGAGTGTACCAGGTGAAGAGTTGACCTGTGATCCGCACCCATAACAAATTGTGTTGCACAAGGGAACTTGCCAGGGGAGTATACCAGGTGTTTTGAGAGTCTGAGACCTGCACCCAAGTTGTATTGTCTTGAAAGAAGAATCCTAAGGAAGACTCATGCCTTTAAAATTTTAAATTGTATTGAATGTGAAATAAAGGCCTGGTGGAAGGGAGTCATTTCCTCAACACAGGAGGATAGAGTTAGCCTCTTGAAGTATAAATTATTCTTTAAACTTTTGTATTGGTGGAGAGAATCCTAGGGGAAGGGAACTATTCCCTCTGGAACCATGAGCATTGTCCATTTCGAACTATTGTTGGAGTTATATCTTTTGTTGAACTTGAACAGTTGTGCGCTTTCTGAACAAAAGACAATTCCCTTCACATCTTAGAGTTCGTTTTAGAATGTGAGGGCTGGGATAGGATTTCGGACATAGAGTGTTTTTGCTTTGGACCTCTTGACACTTGACAGACCTTTAGTTTTGGTTGAGGTAGGGAAATCCCTCCTATATTAGGGACAGTGAGGCATTTTCCAACCCCTTTATTATTTCAATAAAAGTCTATAACAGTCATGAAACCTCTGTATTCGTGTCTTATTCTTGGCTCCTCACAACTCCTACTTTGACTTTTGAAGTAAACACTCTGAACCAACTTGACACTCTCAACCAACCACTAGATGGTATAATATGAATGTGTCTGTTCATTCATCAATGCACACAGCATAATGCTGATTACTCAAGAGCATCACAAACATGGCTTATCTCCAGTAAAGCCAATCACCAGGCCAATTACTCAGCAGCGGAGATATGAAACTCTGCTGTAAAAAACTGGGACTGCCCATCCCCCTACTCCAAAAGTAAAATTTAAACCTTCAGTAGGAATGTGGCAGTAAGAGAGAGAAGCATTGGTAAAGCCAAGAGTTTGGGATTTTGTGTTGTATGGGATAGGCATTTGCTAGGCATTGACAGAATAGTACCACGTGGCCATACAATGGCAACAGCAAGTGATTAGCTGGGCATATGATGACAGTATCTGGTAAAGGCCTATCTAGTACCTCAAACCAAATCTGCTGGCTTTGTCATTTCTTGTTTTTAAAAGGACTTTAGTACATGGAAAGGATACATGTGAAGTGGCTGAAAGAGCACTTGGTGAAGGCATTTTTATTACACAAGTAGCAATTTACAGCTGCAATTGAGCCATTAACTCTCAGCAGATTACTTAGAAATAACCATGGCAAGCTAATGGTTGATGGTAATGCGTGCTAGAGCGTGCTCAAAGAGATCTCGGGAATATGTGTTTTGGTCGGTGTGAGGCAGGTAGTGGATGGGAATTGCCATGGGGATTATTATGTCCATGGACAAGCAATGGGTGGGTAAATAACCAAACACCCACAAGCTGTGTGTTCATCCTCACATTTCATCACTCGCCTACCTGTAATCCAATGCCTTTGTTTTGGCTTATAAGTGTCGCTTAAGCGCCACCTAATGCCCAAACTAAAAACATAGGTCTCCAGAAAAGCAGTTTACTGTGCAAATGGGGGGAGGTTTGGATGGAATCTTCATCAATTTCACACAACTCCTGGTTTTCCAATGCATAGTCTCAGAACACTGACATAGTGCCAATGCCAATAAAAGCTTTTAGAAGTCCAATGTAACGGGGTCATCCGCTGAAATGGTTCTCATCTTTCTTGTCCGATCTGTTCCAGACAGGGTCGCTGCCCCTGTTTAAATCTCCCACAGTGACACGCAGGGTTCCTCAGGGCTCTGCCATGTCCCCGCTTTTGTTTAACTTCTATTTGCGTCCGCTGGCCAATCTTATTGCTGAGCATGGGATGCGTTTCTACAGCTACGCTGATGATACGCAGGACCTTTTCCGCTTAAATGCTCTGGTGTCGGATCCTCCCTCCAAACTGCAGAACTGTTTATCTTTCATTGCCGATTGGGTGGCCATGAATTGGTTAAAACTCAATGGTGATAAAACAGAGGTCTTGGTGGTGGGTCTGCCTCTTTGGAACCCTTTCCTGTGCCTCTGGAAGCTGTAAAATGTCTAGGGGTTCAACTTCTTTCCAGCAGCTCCAGAGAAGCGCAAATCTCCTTTGTATGCCAAATGGGCTTTGCCAAGCTTAAAGTATTGAAGACAAGTTTACCATTTCTCAATCTGCCCAACTCTACCCCCTCCCAATTCCCTCCCCCCCCCCCCCCCCCCCCCCCCCCCCCCCCCCCCGAGTCCCAGACCAAGGTGGTTACTTCTTCCATTATGGGGTCCGTGGACTACTGCAATGGCATCTATTTTGGGTAGCCTGCTTTTTTGCTTCAGCGCCTGCAGGTTTTGCAGAACTCTGCAGCTTGGCTGCCTCTTGGAGCCCAAAGGCTGTCCTATTCTCTTGCCTTACTTCACCAGCTGCACTGGATCCCAATTGAGAGCCGGATCAAGCTGTCCCTTACACTAGAAACTAAAGAATGAGACAGTTCTATTCTGGCCACAGGAGAAGGGTTTCCTTCTACTGGGTTATGGTCCCTGGTTAATTGAAACAGTTCTCAAATCTTAGAACAGTCTTGTTTCACTTTGTCAGGGGGAATTTCTCCCTTCCCCTGATGGCAAAGTTCCATTCAATACTTTCTTGCTGGGTCAGGAGACTGTCTCCCTTCTCCTGACCAATAGCCCGGGGGAATGGCTCCCTTCCCCACCCCTTGTGGGCCTTCCTGATTGTCTGGGTTACAAGGAGAATGACTCCCTTCTCCTGGTATCTTGTTATCAGTTCCAGTCTCAGCACACGTTATCAGGGGAGAATGGCTCCCTTTATCTGATAGCAAAGTTCCACACAATACTTTCTTGCTGGTTCAGGAGAATATCTCCCTTCTCCTGACCAATAGCCCGTGGGAATGTTTCCTTCCCCCGCCAGGCCTTATGGACCTTCCTGTCGGTCCGGGTTACCAGGAGCATGTCTCAATTCTCCTAGTATCCTATTATCAGTTCCTTAATAAATAGGGGGAATGATTCCCTTCCCCTGGTTTTCCTTCTCCTTAGGCTTCACACCTACAACACCCACTCTAAGTGTTAGGAGTGTCTGCAACCCTAGCTTCTTATCTTCTTTGCCCTGGTCTACTTCCCTGCCATAGAATGCCACAAGGAAGAGTACTTGTACCACTGTATTGCTTTGGGTCCCAGACCATGGTTTCTCTTCTTTGTGTTGGCCCACTTGGTTCACTTCCCAGTCAAGTACTGCCACAGGGAAGATTACTTGTATCTCAATTAGTGGGGTTATCCCAGCCACTGTTATGAGGAACTCTCACTAGCAAGTTCTCTTCATGGTGCTTGGGGTCCTCAACCCTTACTTGGTGTTCAACGGGCTTCGTTCCACCACTGCAATGGGGAGACGATGTGTAGGCTTTCTGCCCCTGCCGTGCCACCAAAGCATTATGGTTGCAAAAGAACTTAGGGAGAACTGCATGCACCCTCTTGGTACTTCTGTGCCACCCTTTACCTTGTTGAGTGTTTCGACACGTCGGTGGGGCTTCCTGGGATAGCGAGCGGTCCGTTCGACTTTTCCGGAGTCTTCCTTTCCCTGCAGCTCTGGGATGGCATTCCCGGGTGCCTTCTGCTTTCCTTCCTTCTCTCAACACTGCTATGCACCAGTATGCTTCTGCAGACCTCTCGATCATCAGACGTGGTGGACTGCCAGCGTCCTTGGAGTTCTCTCCCTCTGGATTCACGATGCAGGTTGGAATCTCTTGCATTTGGTGTATGGCACTCATGCATTCCTCCGCGGCTACCCGAGACACAATGTTCAGTCTATTGTTGCTTTTTATACAATGTTGCCAGAAGTGTCTGGGCCCATTGTATAAGTCCTTTGTCTCTTTCACGTTTTGTCTTTATTGCTCTGCTGGGCCAACTCGTCCCAGCACTTGGATTACTTGGATTCCTGTTCTTCTTTGTCCCAGTACTTTCCAGAACCTTAAAGTACTCTACCTTACAACAGTAAATAGGCCTACCGTCTACAAAGAGGCTAGTAGAGGAAGGAGAGGCTAGAGTATGTATGGGTGTGATGTTATCATAAGGGCTGTACCCTAGATGGTCGTCCTTAGCCATAGAGGGGTAGTCCCATCCCATGAGATCCTCCTGCATCATACCACCACCAGGAGGACTATCGGGTACCAGTCTCACCTCCCTGGCCTCATGGGAAAGGTCTCCCCCTCGGGGAGAAGTAGCGGCATCTAGTGATTTGTCAAACCACCTGGATATGTACAGGCAGATTACTCCTCCTCAGGTGTCCCATTGCCCTCTTCAAATCACATCACAATTCCTGTGGATGCCTTCACGATTCAGCTATTCTTAAAAGAAGTCTCCCCTATTCCACAGAGGGAGATGGGGTCATAACTATATCCATGTGCAAGCTACTCATTCAAGGGGGGATCGGGGGTCTATCATCTGAGGGACTGAACAGGGCTTGTGTAAGGGCGTTCCAGGCCGCTACATTATCATTAACCTCACGTGAGCCCCTCTTCATAGCTTTATACCACAGCACAGTCTCAGCTGTGGACCATCTTTTCATATCCTCCCAACACACAGCAAAATTCAGGCCTGCTGCCTTTTCCATGACATACCTACCCACGCTTTGCCAATATGCAGGCCACGACTAATAGTTTTGTCACATGCCTAGTCTTTTTTGGGCACGGGTAAATGTCTAGTAAGAACGCTTCAGGGGTACATTTAAATGTAGTAATACGGTATCCGGTCATTCCAACGAATGAAAAAGTTTCGAATGGCAAACCTTCACATTTTTTTTGTCAAAATGCCATTCCAGTGAATGACCATTTTGTTGAAAGAAATTCGATGGTGCCTTGACGTGTAATGGTAAGTATTAGTGCAGGGCTGGGGCCAGCGTTAGGGTTTGGGTTAGTTATGGGGTTAAATTAGGGTTAGGGTTGGGGCTAGGGTTAGGGTTTAGGGTTGGGGCTAGGGTTAGTTTATGTGTTAAAAAAGGGTTGGGGTTTGGGTTAGTTTAAGGGTTACATTAGGGTTAGGATTGGGGCTAGGGTTAGGGATGAGGCTTGGGTTAGGGGGTGGCGTGGTGGTTTCAAACGTTACAAGGGGCTGCCCAGTGCTGAGCTCCATGTAACGTTTTAAAGTTACAAAAAAAGCATTGAAATGCTACTTTTAACATGTGAAAGTGCATTTCAATTGAAACCAGTCCATGTCTATTGTCGATGGATTGGTTTTGAAACAAATGCATTTTTGCATGTTAAATATAGATTGTCAAAGCTTTTTTTTCCGAAACTTTGAGGGTTTTGTGATGCAAAACTTTTTTTTTAAAGAATCACTATAAACCTTGTAATACACGTCCCCTCTAGTTTCTGTCAAACAGATCTCCAAAAGTCTAGGATCACTGAGCACATCCAAAACATGTTGGTACAACATCAGAGGCAGCCAGGGGACACCTACACAGAGAATCTAGACAGTCTGCACGGTGTCATATAGGTCCTATGAAGGACATTTAATTGTATAAGCCTGTGTCAGGTGTTTCTATAGACCTGTCTCACATAAAGCAAGGCTCTATCCCAGTCCCCATCCTCTATAACCGAGGCCAAATCCGCCTCCCATGTTTCTTTAATCTTGAGCGTCATACCACTCATACCAGAAAGTAGTCTACCGTATAATCTCGACACCCGTCTCCAACTATCCTCTAACTCGTACAGCAATGAAAGTGTTCCATCTACCTTTGGTTCCTCAGGCGAGTCAGACCACATTTTCCCAGCAAGCTTCTTCAACCTCATAAATGAAATTGTCCCGTGTGTAGACCGCATGCCCTCTCCACCTCCTAGAATTCCATTCATTGGCCCTCCTGAAAGACCCCACCCCTCCCTCTGTGGCCAGCCCTATATTTTCCCATGTCCTCCTAAGCTTAAAATCTCCCCCATCTCCACAGATAGTGGCCAAAAGTGGGCTATTTGGAGAGTTTGAGTTGCGCAGCTTTAGTAATCTCAATGTGCTACACCAAAGCGTCCTGCCCAATAGTAAAAGAGAAGGTTGGCATGATAAACATTTGCCCAATATCCACAAAGCTTCTTAACATAACCGGCCGAATAGCTGCCTGCATCAAATCTGTATCTAACATGATTTTATCAGACAGCCACCAATCCAGGTACATAATCTGAGCCACCAAGTAATATAGTTGCAACTAAGGGAGCTGTACTCCACCCTCCTCGTAACTCAAGCAGAGCAACTCCATCACAATCTTATGTCTTCCAGGGCAGTGCTAATATATACATTGCTTAATCAACCCAAGGCTGACATTTTGCACGGCTGTCAGGACAACCTAGTTTCACCCTTATTGGGGATCATCAGTGCACTACATTCGCTGGAGTATTGAGCCATGTTTTCAAAACACAAGAAAGTTATGGTGGGCTTAGAAGGGCTTACAAAAAACCCTTTCACCTGAAATGTTAAAGTAGAATAGCCCATTTGAGCCAAGTCACACATTCCACAATTCCACCTAGTAACTATCAGTAATGTGTATACCGATAAAGCCTTGCTGATGTGGCTCGGAAATGGAGGTGAACTTCCAACGATGGCTAGTTAACACAAACTTGGACAATACTTGTCATTCTGTGGCTCTATGTGCTTATAATTACATACTTTGCATGGGCTGCCATCTAGTAGTTGGCGCAAAGTGTAACATCTGGTCTTCGTTTTTAAATTTGAAAAGGGGGGAGTGACAGGGCTGTTCTCGTAACACTAGCTCTACACTACATGTATATAGGTACTCATGATCTTTCACAGGTCAGCGTCCTCCATTGTTTTCTGACATGACTCCTATGTGCAATGCACGAGTATATATTTGGGCTGTGCCTTCACTCCCAAGTGGGGAGGATGGGCGGGCGCAGACAATCAGATACAGGTCGCAGAAAGACGAATAGTTGGTACATTACGTTTGTCTTGTGGATCTGCTTACACTCACATGCTTTGCATACGCTATCAAGCAGTACCTGGTATGGGTGGTGGGTGATCTGAAGGGACAGTTGTGGATACCTTTATTTAAACCTGCTTGCCCCATCTTTGAGTCTGCCCATAACTGCATCTACACAATAGTGTTGGGTGAATGTGTGTACAGAACTCCATGTTGCAGCTTTACAGATTGTCTATACTGGCATATTAGCAAAGAAAGAAAGTGTTGCACTGTGCTGCATGTTAAGTGACCCTTAGGAGTAAAGGGCTGAAATATATAGGCTAGCTGGTAACCATAGATGAATACATCTGACGATCATCCATCTAGCAATAGTTCTCTTTTTGTCTGGATTGACCTCCCTTCCTGTAGCCATGGACACAAAGAACTGATTGGATTTCCCAACTTCTTTGCCCTGCATATGTAAAGCGTATGAATGGCTTTTTCTCCTCTGCTTTGTGGGTTTTGGAATAAAGATGGCAATTCAATTGATTGAAATGAAGCTTTGAAATATATTTTGGGGAGAAGCAAGGGTGAGTTCTTAACAACACTTTTTGTTTGGGAATAGTGATAAATGGTTCTGGGGCTGAAATGTCCTGTAGTTCACTTATTCTCCTTATTGATGTGACTGCAATAGCTGAAGTAACTTTATATAATAGTTCCCTTAAGGACGCTTTACGCATTGGCTTGTAAGGAGGACCCATTAGTTTGCAGAGCACTGTATGTAAATCCCACCCAGGTGTGGATTTGCCACTGGCGATTAAACACGCTTGACTCCCTCCACGAAAGTGTTAACTGCAGATGCCTTCCACCACAATATTTTGTGTTGTGAGGTTATGTATGATGCCAATGCTGCTCGATGCACTTTGTGAGAGTTGTAGACCAACCCTAAATCTTGCAAATTAAGCCAACATGCAATAATGTTCGCTTCTGTGCAGGAAATGGGACTCATTTATTTCTCAGGATACCACATAAAGCGTTTGTTATAGTAGCAATGTCTTGTGTTGGGCTTTCTTACCTCTAATAAGATATCTATGCATCTAGTTGAAAGTTGCAAATCGCCGAATGATATGACTTCAGGAGCCAAGCTGCCAGGTTGGTTGCTTGAGGGGTCAAACCAGTTATTTGTCGCTACTTTTGTGTTACAGATTGCGTGTGCGTGTTTTTTTATTGGAGGACATCCAGCCCTAGCCACATTGGTGCAATGAGAATTAGTGTAAGATGTTCCTGGTGAGGTCTGTGCGTCACCCTTCAGTACTTCAGTACCTTGCATTGTATATAGTTCTGCTTTTCGTAAATATCTTTTTGTTAAGTCTTTACCCATCTGCCCGTTTATAATAACCAAATGCCTTTTGACCTCTGACTGTATAGAATATTCTGACTCTATCCTTGCTGTATGTATATATCTGTATTGCTGTGTAACCTAAGCTGAAAATATTCCTGTATCTTCTTCGCCCTGATAACTTTGGGTCTGGTGCGCATGACAAATAAGAAACAAACCCTGCACAGTAGTGATATTGGGGGAAAAGCATATGCAAATATCCCAGACCAACTCATTCATAGTGCATTGTCAAGGGACCTCTGTTCTGGGTACCTGGGCATGAAGCTTTGGCCTTTTGCGTTTTCTGCTGTAGAAACAGGACTAACTTTTGGCTGACCCCATGTCTTGAAAACCTGTTTGGGTACCCCGATGTGCAGTTTCCACTCATGTTCTTTTTCCAGAACTCTGCTTAAGCTATCTGCTAGACAATTGTGGACTCCTGGTGCATGCTGTGTTTGTATGTTAATCTACGCCTGGAGGCAATATTGTCAAATGTTCTGTGCTAATAAGAACAATATCTCTGAGTGTGTTCCACCTGGTATGTTGATCTAAAACATGGGCCTTTTGTTGTCTGTATTTAGAAGTATATTTTTCCATGGAAGGGTGTTCTGGAACAAGCTTAGCGTCATTTTGATTGCTATGAGTTCAAACACATTTGTACGATCTTTGGCTTGACCCTTTCCCCTGGCCAATAAGGTGTTGACAATGCATCCCCCCCACCCCAATCGGTCAGTGATGCATCTGTTGTTATGGTGATTTGTACTGGTGGACTAACAAGGGTTTCCCTTCTAACATGTTTTCCTCTGTACATCACAGAACCCCTTCGACTACTCTCTGCAAGACCACTACTAGATAATGCCACTTGCCTGTCCCTTTAAACCATTGTTCTGTGAACCATCGTTGTAATGGGCGCATGTGGAGGTTGGCATGAGTAATGAAAAAAGTATGATGCCAGCTTGCACAAGAGTCATGATTTTCCTGATGGTTATCTGGCGATGAATTCTGTAACAAGGAATTAAAGATTTTAGAGTTTGGATCCTTTCTTGAGAAATATAACCTATTGCTTTATGTGTGTCTAATATTGCTTACAAAAACGGGTTCTTTTGGCCCAGGACGAGGCTTATAAGTTAACATGAGTGGCAGAATGGAAGAACGGGAGGGCCCATAGTCATGTGAAAGATCGGTCACCCACAACCTGTGCCAGCTATAAAGAAACGTGCGACCCTTACCCCTTGGTAATGGGCGAGGCAATTCCACATGCTTGCCTGGAACTTGTACACATCTAACCTGCTAATTCAAGTGTCAGACTTTCAATTCAATTTCCACTGTGCAGGGACATGGTTGCTATCGTTGGTGTTTAAAGTGTCGTAGGGATTGAGAAGATGGAGTACCAGTGCACGGACAAATTATTAACAGTCTTAGAAGCCGGAATAAAACTTGTGCGACCCACCACACATACTTTCAAAACAATCAACGGATACTTTAATGGTGGGAGTAGATCCCATATAAGGATCAACTGCAAGAGAATGGGAATTGAGAAAAATGCTACTGTAACACATGACAAACAAGAAAAAAACTGAAATAGGAGTGCAGCGATACCAGGAGTGAGACGATACAATTTGCGGCCTCGACAGGTTTACAAAGCCTGTAAGGAGGCCAATGCGATTCCTCAGTTTTCCTCATAAACCACCTCCCCACATGTAAAGAATTCATCTCGCAAGTCATTGGGGAGAACCAAACCACTCTGTTATGCAGGGAGTGGCAAAGACTTACCGTAACCTTAAACGGAGAGGTGTTTGGGGCCTCCATAGAGTTGGTCTTCTCGGAGGCACTGGTTCCAGAGATGCTCCTCCGGCGAGGAGACCTCTCTGCAGGCACCTCTGGGGGGGGAAGAGAGGAGAAATATAAAAATGTTGCTTGAAAAACTGCAACCATCAATCCAACTATAAATAAAACATTCTACATTGATGATACAACATTGTTTGTGCATTTTTCACTGCTAAGAAAACAATAGTGGCAAGTAATTCCCAGCTGTTCTACAAGGCTGCCTTTGTCTTGTTTATAAATAGATGCAAACCAAAACATGTAGTAAGAATGCAGATGGTGGTGCTACCATCACAAGGGTGAAAAGTGGCCTAAATCTGGGTTTGCTTGCAGAAACATACCCTGATTGGCCGGGCGTGCAGTCTTCAATATGGGACAGGACTAGGCAGTAATGGGGTTGTAGCAGTGGAGGGGGGGGTTGGAGGGTTAATGTGCGCTTTTTCACCAATATTACCATTCTATATCAACCTCCTCCAACCTGATTTCTCCAATCCTAAAGTCGTATGTTATCCATTTCATTGCATACAATAAAATGATATTTCAGTCTCTCAAAAAGATCCTTCTCGCCCAAAACACACACAAAGTATCAATCACTAATCTAACAGTCCTAGATTGGCCTGGTGTAGCACAGACCAACACAGTTGGGGCCTTCAACCCAATATGTGGTCCTGAGGTCGCCCTGCTGAGCTCTAATAGCAGAGGAGATACCAGCAGCACACGACTGAAAGAGCTGGATTAAGCAAATTAAGCAGAGGAACAGGAGCTAAGGCTTCTATATTGCTGAAGGCATTTTCGGAGTGCTTCCCACAAGGCTCTAAAATTACCAATAGTGTCCAAAAGGCATTACACTGAGGAGAACCAGGCTGAGGAAGAAACTTTATATACAAGTCCCACCCAGCTATACTTTGCCGAAAAACTGCATTATGGAATTCCGAGCACCGGGATGCCCACGAGCATCTCTCCTTGCCATTGCCACAGTACTGGCGCTGCAGCTTTTTCACTCATCAGGGCAGGTACAAGGCCATGGGAAGATTCTTTGAGGAGCACTGATGGGCCAGAAGGACATATCTGTGATCCAATGGATCTAATGGAGCACCTTTCCAGCAGCTGAAACCCCCCAGTTTCTATGTTGCAGAAAATGCCAGCAGCCTGTCTTGACGTTCACCCGCCTAGAGGAGCTGAGCTGACCTGGAGCAGCTCCTAAACCTCTGCTGACAGACAATGCACCACTAATGACTCTTGCCCACTCTTTCCAGTCGAACCATGTGTCCTAAATCAACATATCCAATGATTACCTTACCTAATCGATGGGTACCTGAAAAGTCCATCTTTACAACATCTGTTTGAGAGTCAAGCACTCCCAAAAGGCCACGGGGTAACATGTAGCATTCGTCAGAAAAGACAAGATAAATTGAACCAACACTTTCTATATTGAAAAAATGCTTTCTTCACCTTTGGTAAAGACAATTATACCCCGGCGATAACAAAGCCACTAGTCCTTTTCACAACGATAATGTAAAATGAACCCCTGAAACGGCCCATCAGTTCTTATCAGTAATCCTCCAATCACCAAAGAAGTTCTGCACTTAATCTGCTTTCTCAGGCATTTAAAGACCTCTGTGTGGCAACCCTCCTTCTGCGCCACCAAGGACCCTGCACATGGACATGACTAATGCATGTTACAGTCGCATAAACAGCACAGAGAGCACCCAAGGCAGGATCACAAGAGAGCTCAACGACACTGCGATCAATACCTTTATCACAGCTGCTTCCCATCTTCAACCAAAAGGAAGGTTTCGCGGGAATCCAGGCTCGGCCGCTCGATGGGAAATCCACACTTGGCGCCGCGGATCTCTCATCCCATGGAGGGAGGCACTCCGGTGTGTGGGATCGCTCGCGAGTGTCTGTGTGTGCGGACCTGGCCACTTATGACTTCTGTTGACCTCCTTTCAAGAGGCAAACACTGCTAAACTTCCATTCCTAGCCTCCTGGCCCTGGGGATCCGTGCTACTTCCACTTAAGCAAAAGCTTGATTTCTCTTCCTCGCATCCCTCCCTCCCCTCGCAGCCCCTGTCAGATCGCAGAGAGAGAGATAGAATCACACAGGACTGCAGAAATTCAATCAATTGTTCAGACTGCTTATCCTCATTAGTGACTTACAAGCTCTTAACAGACGCCTGACTGCCAGGCCTCTCTCAGATTCCCTGCCCTCCGTTCTTCGTTCCACCCTCACTGCAAGGCCGTATTGGAGAATTACTGAAATTAACAGCAAGTCTGCAAAAACAACTAGGCGCAGGCGCCATTTGAAGTAACTTAGAGGGCGTTAAAAGGTGCGGCCATTTCACTGCGGCTGGCTAAGGTCATTCATTGCATGGGCGCATTCACCACGTATGAAAAGAAGCGTACACCAAAACACAACGAATACGAGGGGGTCGCGGTGGGAGAAGGCCTCTGATGGGCCCACACTCCTACAGCAGAGATCAATGCAGCCTTTCAGAAAAGAATAGCCATCCCAGACGATTATTAGGGTAGTATTCCAGACAAGGAGCAGGCAGGACCTGCAACCAATGGCTGTGGCATGAACGTATGCTTGACTGCAGCAAGGTTAGTGTGATATGCAGGAAGGCAGAGAAAACCAAGTTCATAACAACGAAGATGTTAAATGTGACCGCATTTCCGGATAAAGTGCACGGTCCAGTTCACCGAGGATGTAGTCCTTATGTTCTGTTGTCATCAGGTGCTATCCAAAGTTGTGCAGGAAGATCAAATACGCGCAAGAGCTCTGAATAAGCGCTTCCCCACGCGCAGACGTGCAGAGCGCCACGTCAGACATAAGTGGTGTGCCCGGCCGTGGTACGTCCTCTTCGCCAGAGCAGGCTCTGTGTGACCGGGGTCTTCATTGTTATTAAACATAGGGAAGCAAAATGAGGAGTCCTGGGGAGACAGGGCCGACGATAAAGTATCCAGCGCAGTAAAATGTTCGACTTCAGGGTCTTCTGAAATCTGTCTCGAAGGCAAATCTATAGTGCCCTTGCCTAAATCATTTCAAGCAGCAGGTGGGCCTCTGTACATCCCCGCTCTGCCAGGCGAGCACAGGAGGCCGTGGCTTTGTGCCTCATCTTCAGCAATGGGCGGTGCCAGGGTAGGAGGTGAGGGCAGAGAGGAAGAGGCCCGCGAACGCGTGCGTCCTCCATCCGACACTCGCTGCCTGTGTGCCACTCTCGCCCTGCCCCGTGTTGGTCACTCGCTCTCCCGGCCCAGCTCTGCACTGGAGACGGGATAGGAAATCTGCTGCGGTTGTCCGACTACCATTTCTGCTGAGCACCTCGGAATATCTATACCGGCTCCACTGGTCCAAATTTAGACGGCCGACTTCTCCTTGGTTCCCTCCTCCCTCGCCCCCCACTGTATCCTTCCCATTCACCTGCTGGAAAATCAATGCATCTCTGCTCTGCTACTGCTCTGCTCTGCTGCTGCATTAAATTACACACAATCCGAGCCCTCGCTGGTCTGGGGGCGAGGCTGTAGACAAATGGTGTCTTCGCCATTAGCTAACTGCAAACAACACCGGTCCCTTCATACCAAGAATGGTTACATCTCTTGCGCAGTCACCAAGTTGTTCTGATGGCCAGAGAGCAGCAGCCAGGAAAAGGAACAGGTCTATACTCTCGAGCAAGTTATTAAAGTCTATGTGAAGTGCCATTTACAACTCTCCCTATTGTTTCCAACTGTATTCAGCACAGGCATCAATTATGCAGCCTCCAGAACTTCGAGTTAAGTCTACTACGCATGCGTTCCATTTGCCACCTTTAAGTGCGGGAACCCGTTTGATTCCCTTTTGGTGATGGTTCATCCAAACGCAAGTTTGTCTGTGTTTGGGAACAGGAGACAGCGGTAATAGGACTAGGAGCACACAACCTGCTACAACAAAAGCAAGGAAAGCAAGTTAGAGTTGGGGGGGGGGAAACTGATTGGGTGCCTAGAGAACATAGAGACGTCAGGGAAATAAGCCAACTCAACTGCCAGCTGTCAAAAGAGCCAGTTCTTCTTTGCGTTCACAGGGCTTGTGGAAGTTTTGCTGTTCACAGAAAATAAATCCATGCATGGTAATAGGACTGATTGTGGGTGGCCCCATGATCAGTGGTGAGTTAACCGTACACCACCATGGGCAGCGCTCTTAGAACTTGTGCAAAGGTGATGTGGGGGAAATCCTGAAGTCTTCTCGGTTTCTGGTCTTGACTTTAGCAGAGTCCTAAAGTATAAGACCCTAGGAGTAGGATGGCTGTCGGTGAGACTTCGGCAAGGCCTTACATTTAGAACTCACTGGACCGATGGCCGCTTTGCTGACTGTCCCACCCCGTCAGGAAGATCATCTCATCTTGGCATTGCTGCATTGGTCAGTGATGGAGCTGGTCCTCCGTTCCTGACGAAGTTTATGATAGCATTGCAACCACCAAAAACAAACATCTTTCAATAACACATTCTTTCTTTTCATTTAGGCGGAAAAGGGAGTATTCATCACTCTTTAGTCAATCACTGGTAGCTCAGGACACATGAGGGAGATGGTGAACACAGTTGCGTATCAATGTGATGTCAATATTAATCCCTTGCTCCACTTGATGTATGACATCATTTTCAGTATTGACAGCACACACATAGATAAATAATAGGATTAGTATGTGCATCAAAAAAGGAAGAAAAGCACAAATCATTGTGTGCTTGATGTATTTACATGAGAATCATGGTTTGTGAATCTTGATAGTTTATCCTTGATTAGTCAACATTTATATTTATGCCCTTTCATTTTGTTTTATACTCCATCTACGTTCTCTCCCTGTTGCCCATTTGTTTACATGCTCCCCTTATACACAGCACATGCTTCACACTTAAAGGAACAAAGTCTTCCACAGCCCGTGCTTTAACAGGGTCTAAATGCAAAACATAGACATATGATATGATATATTTTATTTATATCGCGCTTGTACACAGGTGTTTCAGAGGACCGATTAGTGTTGGAATTTAATCCACAGTGTGTTCTATATCAGAAGTGTTTATGTACTTCATCCCTTCCAAAAATAAACGAATAATAGTTGAGACAAAATCGTAGATCATTGAATGTGCAGTTGCATAGCAACCGATACCTGGAAGACAATGCTTATGTTTTCTTGTGCATTGTTTCTACATGCCTTTGCACACCATTCACTTTGAAAGGTTCAGAAGACTGACCATGGCTAAGCCATAGAAAGGCTCGCTGTTCTTAAGCAATTTGCGAACATGCCTAGGGTTTATGTAACCATGACCTAATTGAGAAAACCAAAAATGTGAGTTCTTTTGCTTGCTTTTCAGGGAACCGCTGCAACAATTAGCAAATTCGGATTTTTGTCATACGAACCCTGGCAAATGTTGTTGGGGGCCTGAGGAAGTAAACAGAAGGGCTTTGGCGCCTATGTTTTCTTGGGTATAGCTTCGACATGCCCCAGCTCACCATGCAGTGAGTACATTACCGACATACCCAAGCACAATTAACACCTCTTCTCCAGCTCTTTCTCCTTTCAGCGCTGCGCACTATAGAATAAAGCTTGGTCCCACAATAAAAGCAGTCCAATTGTACGCATAGCTCTTTCTCCTTTTCCTTCTCAATCCTTCCTGAGCACCTAAACCAGGACTGCACAACTGATTTTGACAGAGGGCCGAAAGTACCTTACATGAGGGCTATAGTGGGCCCAAAAGTAAATGTGGGTGGGGCGGTAGGCGCGGCGGGGCGTGGCATGACGGGAGGCTTTTTCAACTCCCAATTTTTATTAAACACATGGAAAAAGAATTGGTTTTTGAAGTGTAACGATTTTTATTTGTTTTTCAAACTTACATTTTGTACTACACATTTTCCATTGTTATCATTTATTTCTTTTTAGTTATTGCATATCGTCTGTTTAATTATATATATTTTATTGACCCTTGATTGGACATTCCGTTATTTTGGACTGCTATACTTTGCTGTTTGGGTTGCCCAAGAGGAGTATGGCCTTCGTCGAGTCAGGTTTCCACAAAAAGCAAAGGATGTACATCTCCTAACTGTGCCTCTTTTAGCTTTATTATTGGGTTCACGCTTGGGGTTCGACACTATGCCCCATTGTCCCCACCCCTCAATCAAACACTATGCCCATGGCCCCCACCCCTCAAGCAAACACTATGCCCCATGGCTCCCACCCCCAACCAAACACTATGCCCCATGGCACCCATCCCTCAACCAAACACTATCCCCCATGGCCCCCACCACCCAACCAAACACTATGCCCCATGGCCCCACCACCCAACCAAACACTATGCCCCATGGCCCCACCCCCCAACCAAACACTAAGCCTCATGGCCCCCAACCAAACACTATGCCCCATGGCCCCCAACCAAACACTATGCCCCATGGCCCCCACCACTCAAGCAAACACTATGCCCCATGGCTCCCACCCCCAACCAAACACTAGGCCCCATGGCCCCCACCACCCAACCAAACACTATGCCCCAGGGCCCCCACCCCATGCACCCATACAGACCCGAACTCCAACTCCCCCCCCCAGCCCCCAACTCAGCACACAAACTCACAAGCATACACCAATACACTATGCACCCATACTGACCCGAACCCCCAATCCCCCAACTCAGCATACAAACTCACAAGCATACACCAATACACTGCACCCATACCGACCCGATACACCCCCCATCTCAACATACACTGCGCAGACAAATATAAACACATATACAGACCCGACACACCCTCCCACCCCCGCATCGCAACAAACACAACACAAACATACAAAAACAAACATTCATGTACACCCGACACCCTCCCACCCCGCATCGCAACACAAACATACAAAAACAAACATTCATGCACACCCGACACCCCCCCCCCAAACACAGCACAAACATACAGCATAACAGACCCGACACATACACACAAACAGACCACTTACCGGATGTGCTGGAAGGCAGGCTAGCTGGAACGCTGGCGAGGTAAGTGGAGCGGTACTCCGGCTGGCATGGCAAGCAAGGCTGAAATGGCTTCCGGCATCAAGCCTTACTGGCCAGGCCAGCCGTAATGCCAGCCCCTCCATTGGTGCAGCACACACGCACTACGTGGCTCATAGGAGCTGCGTGTGTGCTGAGCGAATGAGGGCCAGTGTTTTGTCCGGCCCGGAAGACAACAAAGACTTTCCTAATGGAGGGCGGCCGATGCTGCTTGCGGGCCGCACTCCATTAGGAAAGTCTTTGTGCCTCGCAGGCCAGACAAAATGGCATGGCGGGCCGCAACTGGCCCGCGGGCAATATGTTATGCACCCATGACCTATCCCTCGCACTCATCCCACCTTTGCCCCTCCCTACCTCTACTAAATGTTCTATCATACTCATACTTTGCCTATCTGACAGGCAAAAGCACTTCAAAGCCATGAGACTATGGCAGAAGGCGCTATACAAATGCAAGATAACATCTAAGTCTTCAATTTGAGTTTACCTGGAATCTCAAGTGGAAATGTCTTCAAGTATAAAAACCGAATAGGTTGCAGAAAGAGCTTCTTTGCCTTTTCATTTGATGCTATTTCCAAAGTCAAACAGGTATTCTAGCCTGAGAAAAACAATCTAACAAACGCACACACTTTTAATCACTGGGATGGTATGTGGCACCTGGGCTCAGTCAACCTTGGGATGATGCCCAATACGGGGAGAGGAGAGTTTGATCCATTGCTGGATCCCATCCCACACTCCAAGGCAGCAAGGGTGTCTCAGACCAATTAGGCAAAGCAGAGAGTTACAACCAGTCAATGCTTTTAAGATATTAACGGAGTACACTGAAGTGTGCAAGTTAGTGGGGAGTGAGTGCAGAGAGTAACTTGCTAATGGATAAGGATGAGACTCCTTTTACTTGATTTCAGTGGTGCAGAGTTTGTGGGAAACCGCTGGAAGAACTGGGTGCACTGTGGACCGACCCCTTCATCTTTTCATTACACTGCTTTGGAGTAGAGGCAGCAACACTTGCAGTGGGTTTAGGTATGGTACCGGCACAACAAACGTTGACAGGCGACATTTTGCCCATAGGGATGGCTTCCATGTTTGTGAGAAAGGAGCTATGTTCCTCATAGACTTTGTAGCAGCAGCAGCTAAGTTACCAAAAATGGCAAGCAAACGGTAGGCCTTCTCTATGGCTCCGTTTAAGGATAATTAAGGCATGGGTGCCTGGAAAATATTTAACAAAAATATCAGGATTATTTGCATTTTCAAGCATAGAGTCCTGAATGTTCCTCAGAGAGCTGTAGAGGTGCGTCAACATGTTTTAGTTTTTGTCTCAATATTTCGCATTTATTGATTTTTAAGATTGTTAAAAAAAGAAGAACAAGTTACTCTCTTACCTGGTAACGTTCTTTCGATGGGATGGTCCGACGACTTCGATAGAATCGAGGGAATAGTGACATACAAAGGTATGTACCGAAGCCCAGGTAGCTGCATCACAGATGTTGCGAATAGGAACACCCCTCTGCAGGGCAGTAGAGGTAGCCATACCCCTGGTAGATTGGGCCCATAAGCCGACCAGTGGGTCCTTACCCGCCAAGCAGTAACACTCAGAGATGGCCAAAATAATCCAGCGAGACAAAGTCTGTTTCGTCACAGCCTGTCCCAAACACTTTCCAGAGTAACCAATAAAGAGCTGATCGTCCACTCTGACCCGGGACATGCGTGAAATATAAAAGCTTAACGCTCTCCTAGGATCAAGCCTATGGAGCCTCTCCTCTTCCTTACCAGGATGTGGAGGAGGATAAAATGCCGGAAGAACAACCTTCTGGCCTAAATGAAATTCCGACACCACCTTCGGAAGAAAAGAAGGACGAACTCTAAGGACAACCCTGTCCTTATGAAACACAGTGAAGGGTGGCTTAACTGAAAGTGCCTGTAACTCATTCACTCTGTGAGCGGAAGTGACCGCAACTAAAAATAACGTTTTCAGAGTTAACAGTCTGAAAAGGCATGAATTGAAAGGCTCAAACGGAGCACCCATCAGAAACTTGAGAACAAGGTTCAAATCCCAACCGGGCACCTGGAAAGGTGACGGAGGGAACACATTAATGAGCCCTTTCAGAAGCTGAGAAATTAAGGAATTTTAAAATAGGAACACTCTTCAGACGAGCGCTTAAATATAGACAGCGCCGCCAAGTAACCTTTAATGGTACCCACTTGAAGGCCCCTGTGGGCCAAAGAAAGCAAAAAAGACAGAACCATGAGAATTTCACATGCAAAAGGATCCACATTCTTAACCCTGCACCAGTCGCAGAACTTCCTCCAACGGCAACGGTACAGGGACTTTGTTGCGGGCCGAAAGCAACACCTCCATCACGTCTTCAGGGAGGTCCCAATCTTTATACCTCATCCTTTCAGAAACCAAGCGTGAAGGTTGAGGGACCTGACCTCTGGATGGAGAACCTGACCCCCCTCCCATGAGAGCAGATCGTCTCGGTAGGGAAGACGACGTGGAGGGCAGATGGACAAGTCGAGAAGGTCCGGGTACCACGCCCTCCAGGCCCATGCCGGAGCAATGAGGATCATCCGGGAACCGAACCTCCGTAACCTCTGCAGTACTTGCGGGATGACAGGGACTGGAGGAAACGCGTACAGCAGTGGAAAGGACCACTCCACCACTAACGCGTCTCCTAAGGCTCAGTTTGTTGGAAATTCCCCCGAGCAGAACCTCTCGCACTTCCGATTGACACTGGAGGCGAAGAGATCCACTTGAGTGGTCCCCCAAAGGGCGAAGATCTCCAGGAGAATCTCCTGAGCCAACTCCCACTCGTGAGAGATCGCGCTCTGCTTGCTCAGAGCGTCTGCCGTCTCATTTTCATCTCCTGCCAGATGAACTGCCGAGATCAAAACTTCCTGCTGGATTGCCCAGAACCAGAGCTGCAACGCCTCCCTGCACAGAGGAAGTGACCCTGCCCCCACCTTTTTGTTGAGGTAGTGCATGGCCACCGTGTTGTCCGTCAGGATCAGGACATTCTTTCCTCGCACAGTTGGCAGAAAAGCCTTCAGGGCTAGCCCGACAGCCCTCAGCTCCAACAGATTGATATGGAGTCTGGACTCCGACGGAGACCAACGACCGCTGACTGTCAACTCGTTGGCATGAGCTCCCCATCCCGTGAGGGATGCGTCCATCACGATCGTCACCTCAGGCCAGGGCAGCCAAAATGGTGCCCCCCTCATCAGATTGCCTTTGTCGGCCCACCACAGAAGGTCCTGGGCGACCGAAGACGGCACCTGAACAGGGTCCAACATCCTGCCGGAGGACTGAGACCATTGGAGCTTGAGTGCCCATTGCAAAGATCTCATCCGCAACCTGGCCTCTGGCACCAGAAGAATGCAGGATGCCATGAGGCCGAGCAGTCTCAAGAACTCGAACAGTGGGAGAGTCTGGGCAAGTTGAAACTTGTGCACCATCTGCTGAATGTGATGATCCCTCTCCTGGGGAGGAAAACACTGCCCCAGGGACGTGTCGAGCACTGCTCCGATGTACTGGAGCCTCGGAGTTGGTGTCAAATGGGACTTCTTTAAGTTGAGGGAGAAGCCCAGCTTGTGGAGGGAGTGGCAGGTGACTGGCTTGTGGAGGGAGTGGCAGGTGACTGACAGATGATCCAAGACTTGTTCGGGAGAGCGCGCCCTGATCAACCAATCGTCCAGGTAGGGGTAGATGTGAATACCCCCCTTCTTGAGGTGCGCTGCCACCACTACCATGAGCTTGGTGAAGACCCTCGGGCGGAGGTCAAGCCTAGACGGCAGGACCCGAAACTGAAAGTGCGAGTCGCCAACCACGAATCTCAGGTACTTCTTGTGCTTTGGATGGATAGTCACATGAAAATAAGCATCCTTGATGTCGAGAGACACCAACCAGTCCTGAAGTTGAAGGGCCTGGAGGACTTGAGAAAGAGTAACCATCTTGAACTTGTCCTTCCTGAGGAGTTTGTTCAAACTGCGCAAGTCCATGAAGGGTCTCAATCCCCCGTCTTTCTTGGAAATCAAAAATAAGCGGAATACCATCCCTTGTTCCTCTCCGCTACAGGCACCAGTTCTATGGCGCCTTTCTGCAGCAGGGATTAAATTTCCTGCGCAAGGAGCGGATCCAGACTCTTCAAAGAGAGATTCCCCAGTGGATTGTCTTGAGGCCTCTGCCGGAAAGGAAGACAGTAGCCGTGGGTTATGATCTCCAGAACCCACACATCTGAAGTAATGGCGCGCCACTCTGCAAGATGCTGCGCCAGCCTTCCCCCAACCGGCGAACCATGGGATATGGCCTCATGACTGAGCTGAAGCGGCTGCGGTGGTGCCTGAGGGCAAAGAGGCAACAGCCCGAGCGGCCTTGGCACCTCGAGTACCTTGTTTTCCACCTCTGGCACTCCTACCGTGGCCCCCTTGACTGGCAGCTCCTCTCGCTTTACCAAAGGAGGAGTAATAACGAAAGGAACCTCTCCTCCATTGCTGTCCCCTAGGACGAAAAGGCGGAGGTTGTCGAACTGCAGCGCCCAACAACTTTGCTGCAGCTTTGGAGGTCTGCAACCTCTCAAGGCTCTCGTCACCCTGGCTGCCAAAAATATGTTCCCCGTCAAAGGGCATGTTGAGGGGCCGGGCCTGCACATCAGGAGCAAACCCCGTCTTCCGCAACCATGCAAACCTGCGATCACGGTGCTCGCCACCATGGACCGGCTGACGCAATCTGCCATGACCAAACCCGACTGAACGGCCTCACACATAGCATCCTTGCCATCCTGAACCATGCCAAAGAAACCATCCCGTTCATCCCCTTCGGGAATATGTTCAGCCGCCAAGGAAACACAGTTCCACAGAGTGTGCGTGAAACGAGACAAGGCACAAATGGAGTTGGCCGCCTGAAACGCCATACCCCCTGCAGAAAACACTTTCTTCGCCCAGCCGTCAAAACGCTTATCGTCCCTATCAGGAGGGATGGTAGGGTACGACGCCTGCTTTGCTGGGGCCGTAGCCGCCTGCACCACCAAACTCTCCAGAGTAGGGTGCTTGGACAAGTAGCAGGGGTCACTACTGGCTAGGCAGTATTTTCGCGGCAAAGACTTGCTCACTGCCGGGAGACTCTCCGGAGCAGTCCAAGCCGCTGCCACCCTTCTTTGCAGAGCTATATGGAATGGCAGTACCGGGTCATTTGGTGGACCAATGTCAAGGATATCCGTAAGGTCATCCTGAACAAACTCCCCTGGGGGAGCTGACCAACCCAAGTACTCGGTGACCCGTGACATAAGTCGCCTGTACGAAGAATCGGCATGAGTGCCAGGCTCAGGCCTACAAAACTCCACCTCCGGAGAGGTGTCCAGTCCACCAGCATCAAGCAGGGACTGCCTCAGGTCCTCAAACTGGCTAAGGCCCGAGAGAATCTCGTCAGGCACCATGTCAGGCACCATGTCAGGCACCATGCCATCATCAGAGCCCTCATCCACCTCTGAAATGAATTCCAGATGGCGGTAAGAAGGCACAGAACTGGAACCAAAGCCATGCTTGACCTTGGCCAGAGCCTTCCTGGGTGGTTCCCCTGAGCCAAGGTGCTACCCCCGTCGACACAGCCCCGAATGGCGTCGAGTGAATAGGCGCCGATGTCGAGAGAATCGGCATCGACGACAGACGCGGCGCCGACAGCATCGACGGCGTCGACACAGGCCTCGAGGGAAGAGCCCCGAGTGTGTCCCTCGCCATCATGGGCGCTGACGACTTCCTCGGAGGCGGAACCTCGAGAGAGTCCGTCGATGACCTCGGCGCAACAGGCGTCAATGTCTTCCTCGAAGACTTCACAGTTTCACGCGGTCTCGAGTGCATCGAGGACCGGGACCTGGACCGGGCATGCCGAGAACGATTCCCCTTGTCCGAGCGAGACCTTTCCCGCAAATTGTGACGACCACCCGAGCCCAAAGGCATGCGAGCGGCGTCTCTCGGCTGATCACAACCGACCCCACTCGGAGGCGCGGACGGACCAGTGCCCTGCGATTCGAGAATCGCCAACATTTTCTTCCCGAAGGAAGCCCATTCCTCCGGTGTCACATGCTTGGTGGGGTAAGCAACCCGCCGACGGGCAGAGTCCTCGGATAAGGACGGGGAAGGCGACCGATGACGGTGCTTCCGGGAGTGCCTCGGAGAGGCAGAAGAGTGGCGAGACCGACTCCAGGACCGAGACCCACTGGATGTCCGACGACGACGCAGAGAGTCGCTCCTCGAGTCGTCCGTCGAAAACCCTGCAGACCTCGACTTCCGGGGCTTGGACACCTTACCTACCAATAACTTCTTCTTGCGCTCCCGCAAAGCTTTGGACGTGAGCGACTGGCAGTCGACACAGTCATCCGTGTCATGGACCTCCCTGAGGCAACAGAGGCAGGCGTTGTGCGAGTCCGTGACAGAAATCTTGGACCCACAGTCCCCACACTTCTTAAAGCCCAGACGCGGTGTGGAAGACGAGGTAGACATCTGCACGAAGAATAACTTCACAAACGAACAGGTTTGAAGAACCGAGATGAGCAACAGAAACTCCAAAGAGTCGAGGCGTACGGAGATTCACGAAGCGAACACGTTCGCGGAAAAAAAGGAACTGAGGCTACGGGCGTCGTGAGTCCTACTTATCACATCGGATGACGTCGGCCGTCGGAGGAGGTCCTCGAGGACGGCTCATTGACGTCATCGACACAGGACGCATAAAATTTTCCGAAGCAGCACAGCTGTGGTTATTACTGTCATAGATATGGAATACGTCAGAGGACCCAATCCCCTCGAAAAGCTGTTTAGTTCCAATCACAAAACCTCTCTACTGTATGAACTTTGAATACAAATCAGAACAGCATCATCTTACTTACTGGGATTGCAATATAGGCCTATGACATTTTGTCTAGTTGCTTCCATTTCCTACCCTTTCAGCTGTTTACTGCGCACATTTTTGGTGCGCCGCCTTTTCCCTTGCTGTCCCCTCATCTCACACTGAGGTTGCCGATCAAAGGGGCTTTCACCACCAATCACTGTCCCTTGGATGTGGCGCCCCCTTCACCCTCGGCCTCGCCCATTCCTTCCCCCCGCCTGCGTGCACAGTTTATCTCCCACATTTCCCGCTCTCTCACCTTACCTTCCTGTGTCGCTTTTCTTGCACCACGCCCTCTTCCTTAGTGCCTCTTCCTCCCACGCCCCCTCCCGACCCGGACATACTTGGATACTGCACTGTGCTAACGGCTCGCTAAAGACCCACGCTGGCATAGTAATGCGTAAAGCCTATGTCCCTCAATTTACCTAGAAGCGCCATCATACCCTCAAAATGCTCAGATTTTTGGAGTCCATTCTGGCGAAATCACTACATATGGCATAAGCCGGTAAGATAGCTTAGCGGGTTGAGCGCTTGCTGCTGCGATCTGAGCGTGATCTGCAGATCGCAGGTTAGAATCCCAGCAAGGCCAACTCAGCCTTTCATCCTTCAGAGTTCGATAAATGAGTACCAATTTCGGTTGGGTGATATTGTATGTAAATATGTGCTCTGTAAAGCGCTTTGGATAAAGGCGCTATATAAATAACACATCATTATAAGGTAAAGAAGGCAGAACTCCTCTGCAGAAGGGCCACGCCTCTGCATTATTTCCCTACCAAGACGTCAGACAATCCTAATGCAAAAGAAACCTTTCCCAAATAGCAAAGTAGTCAAGAGGCAGATGCTTTCCTTTAAATCTCAATACCTTTCTTATGAACCGCCTCAATGTTGCTAGCTCTCCATTAAGCGTAATACACAACCAAGGAGGCAGCAGAGTGCGAGTGCGAGTGCGACAGCAGGGGGGAAAGGCAGCACGTTAAGAGTGCTTCCAGCAGAAGTCAAAATATTCAATAGCAGAAGATACCAGCTCATTCCAGAAAAAGTGGGAGTGCACGCCAACCTCATCTTCTCTCCGTCTAAAAGCTAATTGCTTGTTGTTTATGCCTTAAAAAAAGGCAAACAAAGGGACCAGACTATCTGGAGCCGAAAGATTCGGCAAACGTTAATTCTAGGAATGTGCGAGTCTATACACCAGCTATCTCGGATACAAGTTAAATTGGGTATACAGGCACTGTGGCCCGGCCCGCTGGCATGTGGAAGCTGCAGGTTCCGCACCATAAGCGCATGGACACCAAGCAGAGCTAGTGCAGTAATGACTCACACCACGGGCAAGCAGTAGGGTGGGTTAAATGATATATGTTTCCAGCAGTCGCAGCATCACAGCATCTATCTGAATGCACTTGGAGAATAGTTCCAAGAGACACTTTGCCACATGCACTACTCGACTCACACACTTAAAGGCGAATAATTGTTCTTTCATACTGCATCCAAGCATCAAAAGGACACTTGGATGATTCTGCAAACCTCACACCTGCAGCACTCTCAAGGGGATTTCCATGACCTTTTCCTTCTATACAACATCATATCTGAATACGTTGCTTCCTTCCTATGACAATTTTCAGGCTCACTTGTGCTGTCACAGGAACAGTACAATGCCCCCAAGATAGCGTATGCAAATCAACAACGTTAGTTAATCCGAGGTAAATAGGCTGCATTCAATACCCACCATACGAACGGAATGCAGTGTGGCACTGCATACAATTGTAGACCCTCATCAACACCTATCCTCCTGTGACATATTGCCATCTACACGCTTGGGTAATCCAGAGGTTTTTTTTATTTTTGTAAAACAAAACGATGCTGGCAATTCCAGCTCAGAAAGTAAGCTCTACTAATCAGTCCTCACTTTCTTAAAAGTTCTATGCTGAAAAGTGCATGCTTCCCAGGAGAATAGGCTCTGTCCCTAGGGGTCTGGGTGGGATCGACTGCTTCAAAGACCACTATGCCTGCATAATGGGGATATCACACCAGGGAGATCATGACTACAGTCTCTATGATGTAGGACAGACAGGAGGGGGAGATTTAGGCAGCTGAGGAGATATGTTATAGCTAAAAGCAGGGTTCAACCATCTTGGATTTTCCTAGGTGTCACACACACTCTTCATTTGACCTGTCCCCACTTCCTGCAGACAAAGACTCTGGAACTGGCATCACCAAGCAAAAGACTTGCCACAGCAAACAGGATTGGACCGTTACAGAAGGATTGAAATGGACCCACCTGCTCTAACAAAGTAGCTATATAAGAGTGCGCGAAACAGCCCTCTTAATTGAATCATCTTTGGCTCACAAGAAGAGGTTTTCACCTGGAACTTTAAATGGGTTGCAGCCTGCCCAATGTGCTCTGCTATAGAAGTGAACAGTTGTTCTGTCCACAAAGTCTGGTTTAAAGGGCCCTAATGGCATTTCAGAACCCTCTATTTACCTTTTTAAGACATAGGGCCTCTTTATGAGTCCTGCAGTAGCCGTGCCGGTAAAACTGGCAGGCTGCCGCCGGCCTCGTGAATTTTTCCGGCACCTGGCTTCATGGAAACACCAGGGGATTACGACGCTGGTGTTCCTGGAAGTCAGGCGCCAGAAAATTGTTAACCCCCATTCCCATTGAGTCTCGTAGGACTCCATGGGAATGGGGATGACGGAAGCCCTAGCACCGTTAATAAGGGCGCTAGTGCTTCAGTGAAAACCTGCGGGCGGGACGGCAGCCGCCCCTCAGACTCGGAGCATGCCGGTCTGGTAACAACGGGGCCTCTTAATGAGGCCCATATACTTGATTTGAACATTGCGGCAAGAGACAATCACCTACAGACCCTTGTCTTCAGACCTTTTTAGCCAAAAGTCTGCAAATTCCGTTATGATGTTATTGTTTTTAGTAATGGGTTTGTTTTTTCAGTTCAATTAAAGTCTCCTATTTTATAATATAACCTTGTTTGGACATTTTATTTATGTTGGTACCACTATACTATTGTTTGGATGGTTCTTTGTTAACTCACATCCCTCCTGAAGAGTGTAGCCTGCCCTCGGTCCAAGTTGCCATTAGAGGCGAAGGAGGTATAGCTGTCGGGGTGTGCCTTTTTCCCCTTTATGATTGGGATCACTTCTCGTTTAGTACTAGAGTCGCGATGAGTAGGCATTTAGAAGCCACTAATTATTGCTGTACCATCGCAGAGCAATAGTCATTTTGTTACACCTCCCTTCAAAAGCCACTCATCCCACCCATTCTACCGATTTCTGTGAGGCTCTGGACTGCTTTGTATCGGTTGCTCTCAAGCTAATACTAGTACTAGCAGCTTAGCAGATGGATTACCAGTGTAAGTCCCCACCACCGAGCATTAGTCACAGTTAGTGTGATAAATAAGAAGCGTGTTAAGAAAACTGCCATAAGAATATTTGAGTGATATCTACTGTGGTTTAGACGTTTAACTGAATTACCCAGAGTACCATTTAAGAAGCCATGTGACTCAGCTTTGTTATAGCAATGCAAGATTGGGAATGGGGCAGGCCGACAAAGTAGGATTAAGAAAGCCACCTGCCACACCAGAGCATCTGCGCCTATGCAGCACTGCTCCCAGCAAGCATGGCTGATCTTCAAAAAAAGGTTGCATGCAGAGAGGCAACATACAGGATGAAAAGTAGTGGTCGTCTTCTTGTGCAATGTGCCTGGAGACCTCAAAAATCAGTGTGCATGACAGATCACAACAGAGCCATTTTAAAGGGGGCTCGCAACTTCCACTAATAAATAAGCTACTTTGAAAATGTTCATTTAAAAGGCTTGAGTGTACTTTCTAAATGTTTTCTAATACTCTTTTTTTTTTTAAATCTGTTTATTGGCATGTAAGTGTCATCACATTACAGGAGAAATATCAGACGCTCATAGTACCAATATACAGATCAAACAGTAACAAACAACAAATCCGCCTGACCAATATAGTATTAGATTGGTGTCGTGAAAACGAACCAGGGTGCCACCCCCACTCAGGGGCTGCAGAAGGGCCAGCTCAGGACGGCCAGGGCCGCTGTCATCTGCACGGGCCATGAGCGCCACTCAGGAAGGGTAGGCAACCACGTCATTTTCCTCACACAGTAAAGCTGCTTAAAAGCAGTAACAAAATTCACAGAGGCCTGTCATCAGAAGGGCCAAACATGGCTACTGGGAGCGCATTTCAGGCCTCTATATTGGATTGGTGGTGCATTCCCTAAGGCCCTCTACCACACAACAGTCTCAGCAGTGCACCACGCCGCATGTCTTTCAACCACAGTAGATGGTTCGGGCCATTAGACAGTTTCCAAGCAAGCACAATTCTCCTTATCGAAAGGACACATGCCAGATCCATCAGTTTAATTACATGCCTCACTTTGTGCAGCCTACCATATATTCCCAACAGGGATTCAGCAGGTGATGGTTATTTGGTTATGCTAGCTCCCTCGAGCGTCACAGGCACGTAGGAGCAGAGAGCCTGCCCTTTCAGGCAGCTCCAGAACATGTGAAGCAGGTCAGCAGGAGCATTTCCACACCACAGGCAGTCAGGTAACACTCGCCTATTCATTTTGGCAATCCTAGCAGGCGTCATGTATGTTCGGTGTAGGACATTGAGCTGTAGCAATCTGAATCGCGCATTCCTAGACATGCCCTTAACAAAGAGTAATGCAATTTCCCACTGCCTGCCCCCCAATTCTAGCCCACAGTTCAACTCCCAAGCCATTCTAACCTTTAAGCTTCCAGTCCCTGCCGCAGAAAGGAGACCACCATATAGTCGGGAAACCAGTTTCCATGCCTCTTCAGCGTCATATAGCAGCGTCAGTATCTTGCAGTACTCTGGTTCTGTCGGCAATTCAGGCCATTTCCTTTTGGCCAACTTCGTGACTCTCAAATATTGCAGATACTGCCCTCTATGCAGCCCAGTGCTGGAAACCAGATCATCAAAGGCTTTAAAGCCCCCTCCCTCATACATATACCCGCACACAGATGCACCAGCCGCCTCCCATCGCCTACTCACCAGAAGATCACTATATTCATGGCAGTGTTAGCTGCCAAAGGCAGATGAGGGGAGCAAGCATCACCAAGCCGAAACAGTCGGGCTCTCCTGACCCATATCAATCTACCCAACATTTGCATGTGAAGCATAGTGCCAACGCAATTCCCGTCAATCCACAGCACTTCCTTCAATGTAGCTGGTTTAATGTCATAGACCATGAGTCTAGCATCTCGCAGAGGTTTGTCCGCCAAGCAACCTGCAACAGATCTCAATTGTGCTGCTAGGTAATAAAGTTCAAGCCACGGGAGCCGTACACCCCTGTCTTCTTGACTCCGGTATAGAGTGGATATCGTGATCCTGTGGCAACCACCCCACGTCGCAGAGGAAGGCCCTGAAGATAGATTCAGCCCTCCTATAAAAAAAACGGGGGATTAAGAAAGTGCACATTATCAAAATAATAGAGTAGGCCAGGTAGTACAATCCTTTTTATGATTGAGACACGTCCCAGCAAGGATAGAGCGACCAGGACCAGAAACTCATGGATCGCGTTACCCACTCAAGAGCCCTGGCAGTATTGTGCAAGTGTATCTCCTTAGCCTAGTGTAGAATGGAAATCCCAAAATAACAAAACTCCCGGGTCTCCCATCTAAGGCCCAAAAGCGGCAGGTTGCGATTATCTAGTCTATGCAGTTTAGCCAGGGGGAACATACAGGATTCATACTTCGAAAATCTAATGCCAGAGATACCAGCACAAAGTTATCCAACACCTCTAGGACTAGTGGCAAGTTGTGCTCCGGTTCGCATAGGTCTAGGAGTATGTCATTGGCATATAGCGAGATCAGATGTCGTATTCCCTGCCCACACCCCTGCCTCACCGGGCTGTGTGCAGGAACACAGCGAGGGGCTCCAATGCCAGGATATTTAACACTTCGGAGACAACGGGCAGCCTTGCCTGGTGCCCCCTGTAGGATCTACCAAGCAGGTGAAATGTTTTTGCCAGTGCAAACCCTTGCCCCTGGCCAGGTGTAGCAACCACATCCAGCATATAAACTCCAGGCCAAACCAAAATCTGTGCAGCACTGAATAAATCCATTCCCAGTAGACTGAGTCAAATGCTTTAATGACATCAAGCGATATGGCGTCACAATTAGTTTCCCGATGAGATGCCTGATCCATAATGTACTTTAGTCTGCGAAGGTTCATGGAGGTGTTCCTCCCAGGGACAAACCCAGTCTGGCCCTCATGGATCAGGAACCCTATGACCCAGTTAATGCAGCCAGCCAGCAGCACTCTAAGTATCTTAAAATCCTGGGTTAACACAGACAGTGGCCTGTAAGAGTCACATAACATGGGGTGCTCCCCAGCTAAAGTACTGGAATCACCACGGATTCCCTCATGATGCGCGGCAACTGGGCCTGCTCGAACGCCTCTTCAAGCACCTTGTGGAGGACAGGGGCCACTGTGTCACGTTACTCCTTATATAACTCTGAGAGGAGGACCACCCCCTGGCAGTCCTTCAGCACTTCAGGGACCGTATAACACCACAGATCTCATCCACAGTTATCAGCTCATCTAGTGTGTTAACGGTATCAGGTAATAATAGCCCCATATATATAAAGTGTCATGGCGATATTATTTGGGGGACCATATATATATGGGGACAGGGGCAAAACAAAAAAAAAGAAGAAAAAAAAAAAGTTTGGGGGTTGCGGGGGTGTCCCCCGCATGTTCCATGCAATAATGTCGCCACAAAAAACTGCCATTTTTCGGCGATATTTTTGCATGGCGAGATTTTTGTGGCGACATTATTACATGGAACCGTGCTAACTTGTTCGGTAGCAAGCCTAGGCAGCGTAATCAGGGACATTGTGTACTCTACCACCTCCATGTCAGTAGTCTCACCTCGCCATACAGAGTGCAGTAAAATGCACTAAGAGGTGCCGTTGATCTCTGCGTGTGAGCACCAAGTCTCACCACATTCCTCCATGACAGCAGTAATCCGATGTCAGGGTTTCGTTATTACACAGCCATGCTAATAACCGCTCCACCTTATCCCCTTCTGCATGCAGCCTGGAAGTGGAAGTGCCATAGTCAAATTTACTGGGCCTCTCCCATGCAGAGGTGCACTGAAGACGCAGGGTCAGCAATTCTGCCTATGTCTGTGTTTACAGGGCACCACCGCTTTCAAGTATGTGGACACGGTTTCCCAGGCTCTATAGCTCCTTCTTACCGTTTTTCTAATGCCACCCCACTTTAGCAATTATTTCCCCGCGGACTACTACTTTGAGCATCTCCCACAAAGTTTCCCATCGAGTGACACTGCCCACATTACTCCCCAAGTAATCTGTCAGAACGCCATCTTTGTGGTTCTTGAAGGATTCATCGAGGAGAGCCCTCGTCGCCACGTCGGCACCGGAGGACGGACAGCAGCACAGACCCAGTGGACACCGTGTGATGTTGGAAATGCATTGGAGTGACAGGGCCTCCATGTCCTGTGTTATTTCCTGCACCAGAGTCCATGCGGGACTCCTGACAGTGCAGCTCTTCCTGTGTTTGGTGAACAGACCCTTGGGATACCCTTATGGCACCCATGAGTGGGTGTACAACCCTGTACCCCTAATGCATGTTTTTGGGCACCTGTGAGTGGCCCACAGAGCAGGGTATGGGCTGGTGACAGCTCCATGCTGAATTTGACAGGTGCTCCGAGTATCCTCCATTTTGGGATACCCAGGCTCTGCCATTGGAATCAGTTGATTCCGGATAAAAGACAAGCTGGCCCCCATGGCCTCTTGCTTTCTATTGCCTGTTACCTTGTTTTCCCAGATTCCTGGGAAGTCCTGACTCTGTCCCTTCCCCTGACTGGCTGTTTGGTGGAAGTTCCATATATGGTATTGTGGGTAAATCCAGGCCAGACAGGCTGGAGCCTTCCCAGTGACTGTATGTTGTGGGTACACCCTTAGGGCGGGACCTGGGTGAATGGAGTGTGTGACCAATATGCATTTCATGTTATTGGTGTCTGGTTTTTGTTATGTGACACAAAGACTGAGACAGCTCTGCCCGAAACTGGTATGAATGCAGTGTGGAGTGCTGAATGGCTGGGTACTTGTCCCAATCCACATTCCTTGTGGTGAGTGTCTGGATGGAGAAGAATGGCCTGAATGCACTGTGAACCTGAGTGGCTGCCTGCCTGCATGAATGCCCTTCTGAATGATTGGTTGCCCGAGTGTGACCAAGCAGAGTGAATGAGAGATCAAACAGTATATCTGGGGACCTCTCACTGATGGAAATCGTTCAAAAGCTGAAGTCGAAACTTGATGCTTGATCTCAAAATCCGAGCCGGAAGAAGGTTAACTGCGGTTTCCCTTCGACGCAATCTGAAAGCTGCTGTGCCTTCAAGAAACTGGTCCTAGAGAGGACTTGGCTAGGAGACCTCTTTCCGAGCTATGAGGGACCATGGTGCACCAGCTAACCTTCGCCAAGGCACCCTGAAGCCAGTCCTTCGAAAGGGGACCAAGCGCAGCACCCGGGCATCAAGCCCATCGAAGTCCACCATAGTCGACCAGGGTTGGGAGGATCGCTGTAATCGCTGGAGGCCCGTCGAAGCCGTGTTGCCCAGAAGCGGGGACAGCTTGACACTGTGCCACCGACGACCAGAGCCGCAACGCTCCATTGCCTAAGAGATTTGAATCAAGGACTCCCTTGCTCATCACCGTTGACCGCTTTGTCCTGCCGGAGAAAGTCAAGGTCGCCGACGAACGAAGGAGAGTCCTCAAAGACGCCGAGAAAGATATGAAAGCCAGCTGTGGTTAAGTCCCGATCGCCGCCACCAGCTGACTACGACAACCCGACGCCCTTGCCGGGCCTACTTTCTTCACTTACTCTTTGTGGCAACAAACTATCGTCGTCGAGGTGCAACGCACGCCTCTGCTTCGCAGGATGTCCACAACCGATCGTTGAGTAGCACCGCAAGGACCGAAGCTGCTGCCTCAACGCCATTGTTCACCTTTTCTTCGAGGAATCTAGACGATCCGTGGCTCCTGCCTTAAAGGGAGTTCACTCAAGAAGGATCCATTTGTAGACGGAAATAATGTAATGGGCTTGTCAGTATATCTTTGTTTAGAGGTTGCCCAGGTGGGGGGATCCTCACACAGAACTGTCTTTGGTAGGGACCCAGTATTCTGCCATTTGTTTAACCAACTTGTTTTCCTCCTAAGTCACTTGATCCTTATTTATATAAAGAACTGTGTTACCACTAACATCTTGTGTGGACATTACTTTGTGGGGGCTTGGGGACTACACTGTACTTGAGAACCAGCCCGCATCACCTCCTGAGAGCTTAAGCCTCGATTGCTCGTCCTTTGCTACTGCATAGAGAATCTTGGCTGGGGTGCTCTGTGCTCCCACTCTGTCATATAGAGGGCAAACATACAGAAACCCCCCGCCAGTCTTTACACACTAAATGGGGAGTGGTCAGATATTGTACAACCATAGTATGTAGCGTCTATAAACTCAGTGACATGCTCCCTCCCAACAAAGATGTAGTCAATTATGGTGTATAGTCTATGCAGTATAGAGTAATATGAATAGTATCCGCCAGGGACAGGTCGTCTAGCACAGCATTCAGTGCTGTTGAGGAAGAGAATAATCCTAAAAGCAAGGTGCCCAATCTGTCCATTACAGGATCTAGGATACAATTAAAGCCACCCCACATAAAAAGACAGCACCTCTCATACCAGCCAGCCCCCCCCCCACACCAATGAGCGAATGAATGTGGCTGTGGCATGGTTGGGTGCGTAGGAATCCACTATGTACACCTCCCTGTGTTCAATAAAGCCATTGTCATCTTTTTCAGTGCCTATCAGGTGAAAGGGGACAGAGCCAGCAATCCACACCAGGAACCCTCTAGCATATCTAGAGTAAGTGGAACCATATCCCGCACCACCCCTCCTGGGTACAACCTTCTCTTGTTCAGCCAGCATCAGGTGAGTCTCCTGAAATGCGCAGATACAATCACATTCTATTCCGTTTCATATAAAGGTTCACACCCTTGACGTTACACGTCACCACCTTAATCATGGCCATAGCTGCTGCATGTGCCCCGCCCTACAATAACCTCCGCCTAACTGGCCTTCCCCGTCGCACAAGCTCCTCACCCCCCCCCCCCCCCGCTACCAGCCATGAACATGTAATCCCCAAAAAACACCTAGCATTTCCAACCTCTCCCAATAAGATGCCAATGAACAAGAAAACCAACAAGGAAAACCAAAACAACCAACAAGAAATACACACGTCAGTAGCATCCTAACGGCACATGGGGGGCAACAGCACAGTGCTGTTCGTGCCAACCTGCCATCTTCCCCCAGACGATTACACTGGGGAGGCAGGGAAGGGGCAGGTAGGTCATGATGGTTTTTCAGGTCCAGGGATGTGAGAAAAGAGGTATCCGACCTCGAGAGACTTTTGAGGTGTTGTCCCTGGTTCCAGTCCTGTGCTGATTTCATTAACATTTGAAGACCTGAAAAAATGCTTACTCTCATTGTGACAAAATGACTACTGCTCTGCAGGAGTACAGGGGTCAGTACTGTATGAAACTGCTTCTCAGGCCCACACACCTACTAACCCCATCAGGCACAATCCAACAGATGTCCCACCTTCATATTTTATGGTAAACTGAGAAGCGCGCAGGCTGTACTTCTCGGGAGGGATGTGAGCTAGCAAAGAAGCATCCAAACGATATTACTATGGTACCAAAATAAAGGAATTTCCAATTAATAATAATACTTTATTGTGATTTAATCCTAAATTTAGGATTTTACACAACGTATGTATCTCATAGACAATACAAGACACACAGAACATAAGCATAGATAGCGATCATAAATAGCAATCATAAAAGTCAAGTACTACCTCAGCAAGTCTAATGATACATCATAATACAATACAATGCCATTAGTCAATTAAGCAATGCACCTAACAAAAGCAAGATTAAATTCAATATATACAGATAGTAATAGAGCATAAGTAAAATGTATGTATGCAATGGAATACAATATGTAAGCGCTGCAGTGCATAAAGAGTGAACCCACCATACCGTGATCATGATGGGTCCGGTAGTAGGGTTTTGACATGTGTCCACACCCTAAAAAGGGCCAGTTGGAGACCCACAGACTTGGGGTTAAGGCAACTATCCCAAAAGGCTTCCTCAGTTATGGCCTCATATTGATGTACCCATTTCCCAAATGTACACATATAAGTTGGTCCCAGTTTTGGGCAAAGGGTTAAGACATGTCTGGTAGTTTCCAGTACTCCCGAAGCCTGGCATATCCGACAAGGTCTAGCCTCAATCGATACCTTCATACGGGCCCCAATGATTGCCAAAACCGGGAGCTGGTTCGTCCGAAGCCTTAATTGGAAATGCCTCACCTCTGGTGCTGGGCACAAAAGCAAGTATGGCTGGTGTTTTCGATATATATACGTTACATGGGATACTGCCTCATACCCACTCAACTTGGTCAGATGGATAGCTTTCATACTCCAATCCCATCTGTTCAATTTTTCCTCAAATGATTTTATCTGGTGAATATAGGGCAGACGCAACCTGTTCTCATACGACCACTCAATCTCCTTAAACAGGGACTCATTTAGCTCTTTAAAGTTGAGGCCTGCGGATGTTTCTCAGACTTATAATTACCCCCCGCCAGCCTCAGTAATTTGCACCTGGGGTCTGCGCCTGCTTGAAGATAAACACCTCTTGCGTGTTGGGCCATGCCTTTCAAAGAGATAAGGCCCAACTCCAGGCGTACAAACTGTACCGAGCAGGAGGACCTAATCCCTGCACAGTACGCCAGTAGTGACCCTCCAAAATATTCAGCCACTTCAAATCCTGCATTGCCAGTGCCTCCAAACCATAAAGTATGGCAGGGACAAAGCACTGTTGGTAGAGTTTTAAAATCCTGCCATACTAAAGCCAGCCGATCCCTTCCCAAATGTATATGCTTGTAATGTAAGCAGCTTCGTTCAGCATTTTTTATGCCGAATTATGTCGTCATAGTTAGCCAGAACTTTAAAGTCCAGCCCTTGATATGGAAAGGAATCTACCACTGCAATGGTCCCCAAATCGGTGTCAATACCAGAGCGACTAGGGCCTTTTCTAGCCATCACCATTATTTTGGTCTTCTCAAGGTTGATAATCAGACCTAACTGCGAGGCATAGACTGCCAGCTCATTTAGCATGCTCTTTATGCCAGTTAGTGTACGATCAAATAAGATTAAATAGTCGGCATAGAGCATGCCAAAGATAGGGTTACTGCCCACTTTAGGTGGACAGTTGGACTTTAAAGCCATACGCACTAGCAAGTCTGCAATATAGAGGTTATAGAGCATGGGAGCCGTTACCCAACCCTGCTTTACCCCTATATTAGTATAGACCGTAGCCGACACTTCTCCATTATCACGGAGGCGAACCTTTGCAGAGGTATTACTATGGAGTGTAATTAGTATATGGATTAACCAGGCCGGGCAATTCGTGGCTCTGAGTTTTGTACACAAGATATCACGCACCACCAGGTCAAAAGCACTGCTGAAGTCTATGAAGGCAATATACAGGGTACTCTCCTTACTACTGGTGATATTATTGATCAGCTGATCAAGAACCCAAATGTTATGGGTTGTATTCGCTCCAGGTCTAAAACTAGGTCTGTGCATGATGTAATATCTGATTTTCTGTGGCCCAGGTTTCTACTTCTTTAAGTGCTAGTGTCAAAAATATTTTACTTGTGACATCTAGCATTGACAATTGCCTGTAATTAGCAGGATTTCCCCCCGTCTCCCTTTTTATGCACAGGAATCAGCAGCAACTTTTTCCACGAAGAAGGGACCCAGCACGTTCTACAGAAAAGCAACGTCCAATTAAGGTTTTTATAAAAAACATGAGTCTTTAATTAAACTAAAAATACAAAAACCCTAATAAAAACAACAGTAACCCACCCGTTTAAGAGAGGACAAAGAATATGCAGACTTTAAGATGAGAGGACCTCTGTACTGCAATACTCTCTGCAGAAAGGATCCAGTGCAAACTGATATGCTGAAAAGAGTTTTAGAGAAACGTGTTAAGCAAAAAGAGTAAGATTGCAGCATCATTTCCCCCCGTTGTGAATGGAAGAATACAAATACCAGAATGCACTTTAGCATAGGGCTAAAAAAATAACCAATGGGTTTTGTAAATGTGTGTTCAAGACTTAAAGACTCACAGCAAAAGAAAAAGTGGGAAAAGGTAACGTGGTTGTTTTTCATTGTTTGACAAAGGTATGCTTCATATACGTGATGAAAACGTGACATGGTACTAAAATAATGTGATTGAAAAGTGGGGGGGAGAAGAGTGGTCTCCTGGGCCTTAGAGGTGGTGTCCCGAGTGGGACGGGTAAGCCCAGACGTGGGTCCCGTGCCTGATGGGCCTAGAGACCCAAGCTACACCACACTGATAAGTCCAAAACATGTTTGGGGATGCTTGTGGTCTCGTGCAGAAGGGATGTGACCTAGCAGTTTGGGCTGGACTACCCCTTTTGGGGTGGGGGCCAAGCCTGATTTGCATATGGTCTTTCCCCTTCTGTAATGGCTTGGCAGGTGATGAACGATGGTCTGGAGGGTTGCCCAGAGCAATGCCAGAGGTTAACATTCATTCTAAATCTTCCAGCCATCACCTCTTTGTTTTTGCTATGTCACCCCGTGAGGGACAGGTATGCCCAGACGTGGGTCCTGTGCTTGCTGGACCTAGAGACCCAAGCTAATCCTCACTGATGAGGCCCAACAAGGCCTAAACATGGTTGGGGATGCTTCCGGTCTCGTGCAGAGGGGATGTGACCTAGCAGTTCGGGCTGGACTGCCCCTTTTGGGGTGGGGCCAAGCCTGATTTGCATATGGTCTTTCCCCTTCTGTAATGGCTTGGCAGGTGAAGAACGATGGTCTGGAGGGTTACCCAGAGCAATGCCAGAGTTTAAGATTCATTCTAAACCTTTCAGCCATTGCCTCTTTGTTTTTACTAGGTGGTGTGGAGCTGACAGCATGGCCTTGTTGGGAATAGGCAGGAAAAAGAGCCTCACGCATGGAAGCAGTGCAGCCGCTCTGGAAACACTGCATTAGACTAGTTGGTGCACAGCAAGCAGCGTGTGCGTGCCAGGGTCCATGGCGGCGACTGCTGGGCCTAGGAGCTCTCGTATTAGAAAGACCTTTAATATGTGCATCCACTACCTCTATGTCGATAGTCACGAAGAAACCACATTCGATTCGCAAAGACTGCAGAAGTGAAACTTCCAAATTTCCAGAATAATAGGATTGCACTGTAAATCAGGATTTTCAGCAAATAACTCATTAATAATGTCCCAGAAGCTCTGGGCATCTTTTCCTAGTAATTACTTCTAGCATGTACTCGCCATCTTTTTCGCTTAGCTGAAATCTATCACCACTATTCCAGTTCTTCTAAACCTATCACAACTCTCGAATTGTATTATTCCTTTCCAATATCGAAAGGTTGGCTTTCTGTAGTTGTCGTAGAGAACGTCTAAGCTCAGCTTTCCTATCTTGTACGAATGTGTCATATTGATGCAGAAGTTGTTTTTGAAGTTCTCTTTTTTCTTAAATTCGATATTGCGATCAATGATTAATTTTAGAAAGACCCCTGTACTATACAGCATCATTATCCTATCTAATGTTATACGTACATCGATATTGTTCAATTGCAGGTTGAAGCTAAGGCCACTGTAGATTCGTTTGACCAGTTTACTTCTCTCACTAGCTATTATCATAGTGGTCATAAATCTATTCTCTTCAGTTGTATCTACAGAGAACAGAGCACTAAGTATCACGTGATCACTAGCTTATGTAGGAAGCACTGTTGACGTTTTGCATTTACTGGGAGGACCACATAATCAATGCAAGTCTTCACAGTATTGTTCGACCATGTGGGGGTCGCTGGCATGTCCCCCGTCAAGCTGCCCTTCGCCACGTGCAGGTTCCAATCTAGAAAAGCATGTCCCCAAAATGCGAGGTATGTTTTACTTGTATTATCCGAATTGACAATTTTCTGCTCTTCCTACCTGCTAACAATCTGAACTGAAATCTCCTCCAATGATAATCTGATTGCCGTCTGGCCCTCCCCTACAAGCAGTTAAAACCTTGTTGCATTGCGTTAGCAATTCTTCCAAAACTGTGACCACCGAATTCCAATAAAGAGAGATCAGCAAAAAAGTCATGCCAACAACGGGGCACGTAAAAGTGAACTTGGCAGCTAGAATGCCATAAAAGCTATTGGAACAAAGCTCATATTTAATTATGGCAAGGTCTTTAACCGCTACTACAAGACCGCTAGAAGGACTGCCACTGAGATGGAACATCGTTTTGTTGAACAGTATATCCATCTGCTATCAGGGGAGTCATCAGCCAACTCTCCTGTAGGATGATCACTGTGTGTGCATTAAACATGTTTGCAATGGCTTCATTATTAACAAAACTATTATAGCTTCTTCTGTTCCACAAGAGGAATTTCAAATTCTCAACAGGACCACTCTTGCAGTAGGCCGGTACCCATATTCCCTAGTCTACTAAAACTTTGTGTTAATGTAGAGGATAGCCACGACCAATCATCACACGATTTTGTCAGCTGCAGGCAAATGTCTTCCAATTCAGCTCTCCTACCATGTGAGGAGTCGCCCCAGACATTTATTTTTAGTAGGTGACCAAAGCTCCCTCTTTCCCAGTTTGCACCAATATTTTTCTCAAAGTTTCCGTCTGGGAATGTCGCTTCTTGATAAGGTCTTATATTATATCCAATCTGACGTATGATGTCAAATTCTACCACAATCATAGTCAGGACAATTTAAGATTTTATTGTTAATGTTACAATATCTGTACTGTCCTGATCCTGGAAGAAGACTTTTAGCCTGGGGAGACTAAGATGAAGGTCAGAAACAAGGAATGGAAATGTTTTAAAATATCAGGATGAGCACGAGTACCATAATGGAATGAGAGTGTCCAGACTGACTTGAAGCCACAGATGCATACTTTCCTCTGGCAGATTCTGGTGGCACAGTGCTGGGCACACAACCCCCATTTACCAACACAGTGCACTTGTGCTACATGGGGCCACCTGGACTGTGCCCCCACACCATCAGGCTGCACATCATCAGGCTGCCCACTCTCCCCCTCGCTGGTGTGATGTCCACTCCTCAGACACTGAAAGACACAAGGCAAATCTTGGTCCCATGGCAGCCTACAGAAGGAGTATTACCATGCAAAGAAACATTTGTTGTTTACAAATGTATGTGTCACCCTGAAGATCTTAGTTCCAGTTGCTGTTACTAATACATGAGAAGGTTCAGTAAATTAAATTAGGCTAGTCTCTTTAGTTATACAGTGAGTGCAAAAGAATCAAAAAATAAATAACGCAGTACGAACACATTCTCGTGGCAAAAACAACATCTGTTGTATGCTCTTGCTCCCATTTCTTCCATCTTTAACCCTTTAATTGGTTTTCTCTTTCGCTCATCATTATGTTCTTGTCGATCATCTTCTCTTGGCTCTTATCGCTGGCTCCCGTTTCATTCTCATTTGCGTTTCCATTTTTTTAATGTATAGTGTTTAAATGTGTTCATGGTCTGGGTCCGCCTCATCTTTCCTCTTTGATCTCTTTAAACTCTCCTCCATGCGGTCTTTGCTTTGCATCTAAAGTTCCTTCGCTCTACCTCATTGCCCTTCTTTCTACCTTACTTGCTCCTAAATATGGGAATGCTTTCCCTTTCCCTCTACCTTCTGCTCCCTCTTCTGTCACTAGTCGAGTTTATACCAATAAGAGATGCAAATGCCAGCTCTGTCAGATAAAGCACAGGCCGCTCTTTTTTTGCAGAAATACACCAGGAGGCCTGTGCAATGGTGAGAAGGTAGTGGCTGAGGAACTGTATCAGAGGCCGGTTTTGTTTAAAACGCTGCATCGTCAGCCTCAAGTTTGTAAGAAGTGCAATCCTTTCTATAAATGTTCCCTCTTTGTGGGTGTCTCTTGTTTGGCATCTGTTCCTGTCTAAAGATATAAGTCCCTAAATATGTTTCTTTATTGGAGACTGGGCATGCTCAGACTGTGACCTAGCCCCATCCTTATCTAAAATGCTCTAGAAACAAGAAGCACAAGAGCTCTTTGAGTGGCGCTGCAGCCATTTCATCCTCAAATCCAAAAACGTAAGATATCCGAATGAGTATGTCTGGTTCATGGTTACAAACCTTTTAATGTTAGGGTAAGTGGTGTGAACACTGATGTGAGCACCAAACCATGTGTCTGTTTACTCATTCACACATACAATCTTTTTATCACAGACTTGTTTATCAATTATAGAGATCTCTGATCATTGTTCTATTCCCAAAATGCTTTGATCTAATGCAAAGTAGACAGGAACACTCATTGGTGCTATTTATCCCCTTCCCCTCTCTCATATGGGGATTTTGAGAGAGTACAATAGGTGTACACAAGACGGTCCACCTCGGAATGAGAACCTTTTATCAAAATAATTCACGTGGTTAGTCTAGTGCTACCCCTTGCGAAATACAAGTGAGATGGTTTGAACAGAACGCCTGCAACACAGGGCCAGTGGTCCATGGGCCATCAGACGCCCAGCAGGCTGATCACACCATAGTGTCAGTATGGGCAGTTTGAAACTGCATTCAGGCAAGGCCTTCCCTGAGAGCAGGTGACAAAATAACCATTTACTTGGACAGCAACAGCTGTGTTTTCACATTAGATTTCTTCTGTAAAGTACTTGATTTACAATGTAATGAAACCAGCTTAATTTGTTGAGCAATGATTTATTGATATTGGAGACTTTTTTGTTGCATGACAAAGAGGTGTACTTTGGAAGTGAAGTGTGCCAGTCAGAGGGGCACATTCTAGTGTTTTGCCATGGGCACCAAGTTGGCCAGAAACTGCCCTTATTGTACTATTTTGAACTGCATTACCAAACACTTGTGCGCCTCCTGAATTAAGCTGCATCACACAAAAACAGACACAATCGGTACCAGAGACAGCAATTCATCAAAATTACAGGGAAAAGGCAACACAGATAAGACTTAATCCTGCCTCACATTTGCCAAGCAGTTACAGATGCACGAGTCACAGTGATTTCCAAACTCTAAAGAACAATGTGTCAACGTGATTGCCGTATATATAACACCACACGTTGTCCGGGAAGATCCTTAAAAGTTAAATTGTGTAATAAAAACACCCTTTGGAGTGCTTGGAAGGGGGCATAGGGAGCTACAGCATTAAGTGTTATGTAATTGTACACATACCCACTCGCACTAGGCTGTTCGCTAGAGATCTGAAACCCATCATGTACTTCACAGAGAAGCAGTGTCAACGCTATGAAATGCAATCTTCCTCACCCTAATGTGTGAGGATATAAATATGCACCACAGTAATAGGTTAGCAGCCACAGCTCTGAAACACAACCAATGTGTCCTTCGATGATTTCTGTATGAACCAGTGCCTAAGTGGTGGCGTTCCATTGGAGCGTTGAACCTTAAATCCCGGAAGGATAGCACAGCAGGTTCGATCCCCGGGTCCGCGCTTAGAAACCTCTGGGTATCAAGCGCGTTATAAATACGCAACTAAGACATGTCCCATAACAGCGCCTCGATGCGCCCGGGCTGTGTGAGTGCTTTAAAAATGCAAATAAATAAAATAAAATAAATAAGCGAGTCCATCGGTGGCGTCAGCACATATACACAGCTGCCAGCATAGGAAATGGGCAGGAACAAGACGGATCAGAGCTCAGCAAAGTCTGTGTTGCTGGAGCGCTGCCAGAACTCTGCCCAGTTGCAAGGCCGGTGCTAGCCCAGGAAATCCCTGGGTTGTCCCATGGCTGAGCTCTCGTTACGAACGGGGATTTAGAGCAGGCACGCGGGACTCAATGCAGAAACAGCCTGCAGGAACTCTCACATCGCGTTCATAGGCTTAAAAAAAAAAAAAAGTTGTATAGAGGTCTTGAAATGTACTGGCATTTTTGTTACAGCGAGTGTTGTGACCCATAAAAACTGCAGAGCACAACTTCTATTGTTCAGTCTTAGAATTTCTTGCGGATTCATTAGCACAGACTATTTTAAAATAAAAAAGGGGGTGCTTTCTTTTGTTACCAGAATGCTCTTTGCGTCTAAGCAAATCGCCAATGTGGGGTTCTATGAAGAGATGACCACACTTACGGCCCCTCTTCCGCCCCGCATCACAAGGAGAAGGAGGACGTTCTCAGAGTCATTTTTTCCATTTCCAGCACCGACACCAGCAATGTTGTGTCAAAGCTCTCGAACACATTGTAAATATCAAAAAGTCTCTACAGTCTGAATGCTTTGCATACTCTTTGCCAAGCGATGTCACAATTCGTTAATCATAGGTCAAAGCAAGAGCAACAACAGGTGTGTCCGCTCATGAAAAGAACGAAAACACAGATGTAATGCGTGAGAGGTGGAAGCAGGCAAGCCGGCTGGTGTTATAGTTGTTACCCATTGCTGCATCAACGTGTGAACCTGTTCGACTTGTGCTCCAAGCAGGTACAAGCTTTTTGTAGAAGGGATTTAGCTGTAATTATTCTGGGAGAAGAAAATACCAGCCACTGCTGGTTGTGTACAGAAAATAAATAAATGGCCACACCCGTCTACTGTCTCTTTCAGACATCCATGAAATTACCAAGTGCTGGAAATGGGGAAAATTACTCTGGGAACCCCCTCCTCCTTGGGGGGACAGGGTGGAGGGGGCAGGGTCAAGCAGCACGGGCCCAGGCTAGATCAGCAACAAACAAGTTACTTACCAACTGTAACTTTCTTTCGACTGGATGTTCTCCCACGTATAGCTCATCTTAGATCTATCCTTACCTTTAGCTTTGCTGCTTTGGAAAAAAATGTCAACACCAGAGGGCGCTCTGCTCAAGTCCTCGGCGTCGATGTCCCTCAGCAGTATCCGTGGAGCATCAACGTCATCCGCAGTATAAATGGATCGAGCCGCACCCGTTGGCCTCAGTTCTGTTTTTCATATATTGTAGTCAATAATTAGTAGATAAGGCGTGTCCCTTTGACCAAAAGCTCTAAAGGAACCTTGAGTGTAAAACATGTAAACTGTACTGTGGGGTAGGCTGGGAGCGTCGATGAGAAATATGTGCGAGGAACATCCAGTCGAAAGAACGTTACAGTTGGTAAGTAACTTGTTCTTCAATGGGATTGTGTCCTCCCACTTATTCCTCATCTTAGATAGGCTCCCAAAGCAGTCTGAATTGGAGGAGGGAGAACCATAAATATTAATCATGTACAGTATGAAGTACTGATTTTGCAAAGAGACCCCCCTGTGAAGAAGTCACGTCTATGGAGTGGTGCTTTACTTAAGTGTGCGTGGATGATCAGGTGGCTGCTGTGCAAATATATTGTATCGGGACACTTCTATGAAGAGCTGTTGAATTTACCATGCCCCTGGTTGAATGATCCCTCAGCCCATCTGGAGGATCTTTCCCAGCCAATCTATAACATTCAGTTATAGCTAAAATTATCCATCTGGACAATGTTTGTTTTGTCACGGCCAGCCCTAATTAACGGCCAGTATATCCGACACAAAGTTGGTCACACTGACGAAATTTAGCTAATCTCGATGTATAGAAAATAAGAGCCCTCTTAGGGTCTAATCTGTATAATCTTTCTTCCTCCTTACTTGCGTGAGGCGGAGGATAAAATGCAGGCAATGTTATCTTTTGTGACAGGTGAAAATACGAGACAATTTTCGGAAGAAAAGAGGGTTTGACCTTAAGAACAACTTTATCTTTGTGAAAGATGGTGTGAGGAGGTTTTCTAGAAAGCCCCTGTAACTCACTCACCCTGCGGGCCGAAGTAATTGCCACTAGCAGTATTGTATATACACGCAAGAATGCAATGGCTCAAATGGAATACATGTGAGAAATTTCAACACTAAATTTAGATCCCACAATCCGTACTTGAAAGGGCATTGGAGCAAACACATTAGTAAGCCCTTTTAAGAACTGTACAATTAAAGATACCTTGAAATAAGATTTCTCCTCTGAGGAGCGCTGAAAAATGGATAGCGCAGCCAAATAACCTTTTATCATGCCAACTTGGAGCCCCAAATCGGCCAAATGTAAAAGAAAAGACAATATTGTAGGAATATTACAATTCTTGCGAAAGAAGCAACAGCCATTGCTTACAAGGGTCCACATTCTTATCTCTGCACAAGTTACTGAACCTGTTCCAACGACACCGGTACAGAGATTTAGTTGTTGGCTCTGGCCGAAAGCAAAATCTCCATTACGTCCTCCGGAAGGTCCCAATCCTTGTATCTCAACCTCTCAGAAACCATGCATGAAGGCGGAGTGTCTTGACCTCTGGATGGATAACCCGACCCCCCTCTCGCGAGAGAAGGTCCTCTCTTTGTGGAAGACATATTGGAGGGCAGATGGACATATCCAGAAGGTCCGGGTACCACGTTCTCCTGGCCCAATCCGGGGCGATTAGGATCATGGATTTCCTGAACTTTCTTAACCTGCTGATTACTTGAGGAATCACGGGGACTGGAAGAAACGCGTACACGAGTGGAAATTCACCAGTCCACTACGAACGTGCCTCCTAGAGCTCCTCTTGGGGGAAATACCCTTGAGCAGTACAGTTCGCACTTCCGGCTTGCACCAGTCGCAAACAGATCCACTTGAGGGGTTCCCCAAAGGGTGAAGATCTCTTGAAGGACTTCCTGAGCTAGTTCACATTCGTGGGAAACTGCTCTGCCTGCTCAGAGCGTCTGCCGTGTTCTGCTCTCCAGCTAGGTGAATTGCCGTTGGAGAGATTCCTTCCTGTATTGTCCAGAACCAGAGCTGCATTGCCTCTCTGCACAGTGGTAGTGATCCTACACCTCCTCTCTTGTTGACGTAGTACATGGCCACCATGTTGTCCGTCATTATCAGGATATTCTTTCCCCGTAAAGAGGGAAGAAAGGCTTTCAGCGCTAGTCTGATTGCCCTCAGCTCCAACAGGTTGATGTGTAGTTTGGACTCCGATGGAGACCAACGACTGCTGATTGTCAGATCGTTGGTGTGGGCTTCCCACCCTGTGAGTGAAGCGTCCATCACTATCATTATCTCCGGCCATGGTTGCCAAAAAGATTCTCCTTTAAGGATATGTTTGTTGCAAGCCCAACATCGAAGATCCCGACCAGAGTTGCTCAAGACTTGCAAAAGATCCGACATCTCCCCTGAAAATTGGGACTATTGTGTCCTGAGAGACGAATGTAGGGATCTCATCCTCAATCTGGCCTCTGGCAGCAGAAAAATGCCATAAGACCAAGCAACCTTAGAAAATTGAAGGCCGGCAGATGCTGGGCATTTTGGAACTTTGTTACCATCTGCAGAATGTGGTGAGCTCTTTCTTCGGGAGGCGAGGCTTTGCCCGAGAAAGTATCCAGAACTGCTCAGATAAATTGGAGTTTCTGTGATGGTATCATATTTGACTTCTTGAAATTCAGAGAGAAGCCCAGTCTGTGTAAGAAGTGGCAGGTCTTGCTTAGATGTTCCTGGGCTTGTTCTGGAGAATGTGCCCTGATTAACCAATTGTCCAGGTAGGGGTAAGCGTGAATTCCCCCTCTCCTGAGACTCGCTGCCACTACCGCCATCAGCTTGGTGAAAACTCTTGGGCCGGAGGTCAACCCGAATGGCACAACTCGAAACTGATAGTGAGAGTTGCCAATCGCAAACCTCAGGTACTTTCAATGCTTGAGATGGATTGGCACATGAAAGTAAGCATCCTGAATGTCCAATGATATCAACCAGTCATGGAGTTGGAGAGCCTGAAGGATCTGAGAAAAGATAACCATCTTGAACTTGTCCTTCCGGAGGAGCTTGTTCAAGTTTCTTAAGTCCAAGATGGGTCTCAATCCTCCGTCCTTCTTTGGGATGAGAAAGTATGGGGAATACCATCCCTTGCTTCTCTCCCCTACAGGTACATGGTCTATTGCACCTTTCTCTAGCAGGGTTAAAATTTCCTGCAAACAGGAGTTGGTGTGTATTGTTCTGGAGTTGTATCCCAGAGGGTGATTGAGGTTTCTTCTGAAAGGGAAGGCAGTGTCACACCGCGCGCTCGCTCGTGGGCGCCACTTACCTGTCCTGGGGTCCCGGGTCCACGGCCTCAGCGGTCTCCTCCTTCATGGAGGCTGTACCCGCGGTGGCGTCTTTCCCCACACCGGCCCGCGGTCCGGCTCTGTGGGCGCCGCCGGCCCGGCTCTGTGGGCGCCGCCATCTTGCGAGGATCTGCGCATGCGCGGATCGTCAGTATCCGACTTCCCGCGCATGCGCAGTGTCGGAACATGCGTTCCAAGCCTCGCTTTGATGCCGGGCTTTAAAAGAGCACCGCATACACAGGGACAACGCGTCTCAACACGGTTGTTACTGTGTATGCGCTGCTGGAGCCCTGGCGTCCGTGCCTCAGCCTCTCCAGTTCCTTGCTCTGCCTTATCCTGCCTTGTTCAGCCTCTCCAGTTCCTTACTCTGCCTTATCCTGCCTAGTCCAGCCTTTCCTCCTTGTCCTCTCCCTGCTCCTTAGTCCTCCTACCCCTTGCTTCCCAGTTCTACCTTGTCCTTGCCTGCCTCCTGGGTTAGGGTAGGGGAGTTCCTGTCTGGGTTCCTGGTTTGCTTTCCTTCTGCTAGGATAGTAGGATTTCCTTGTCTGTTCTGTTGGACCTTGCAGACCTTCCTCCTTTACCTGTCTTGTGCCCTGCCGGTACCTGTGCCTTGCTACCCTCTTGGATGTTCCGGAGTTCAGCTTCCACCATTATCGGTGTCTTCATTAAGCCTTCTCTGCCAGTGGAAACACTGTCCCGACGCCACGCAAATACGGAGAAGTGCCACCCGTGGCGTTGGGAGTTGGTTCAGTGCCATCCTGTCATATATCGTCAGGAGGGTATTGGGCTAATTTCTCGCGCTACTCATTCATCGGCAAGAGATACTCCGACAGACTGGCAACCTCAACTCCACGGTCTCCAGGAAGAAAAGGTAACCAGCGATCTTGTGAAGACTCGTTTAACAGGCAGTGATCTTGGGATACTGTTTCCAGTTCCCAAGCACCTGAAGTAATTCCCCGCCATTCTTCCAGATACTGAGAGATTCTGCCTCCCACCGGGGCCTTGTGGGCCAAAACCTCAGACTGGCTTTGCGGCAGTAGCGGCTGATGGGACAGTTGCCGCTGCTGGGGCAGATCTAGCACCTTTTCCTCGCCCCCAGGGACATTTCCTTTGTCCTCTTTGACTGGCCTGTCCCCTTCCTTTTCCAAATGAGTAATACAATATAAAGGGACGACCCCTCCAGGAAGATGAGCCTGTGTAGGGGCGTTGTTGAGGTTGTCATATTGCGGCACAAAGTGACTTTGCTGCCGTTTTAGAGGTCTGCAGCTTCTCCAAACTTTCATCCGCCTTGCTGCTGAACAACCTCAAGCTGTCAAATGGCATATTGAGAAGTCTGGCCTGTACATCCGGTGCAAAACCTGACTTTCTCAGCCACGCGAATCTGCGTAGCACAGTACTAGATGCCATGGACCTACTGACGCTGTCAGCAGTGTCCAAACCTGATTGGAGGCATTCCCCCATAGCCTCCTTTCCATCCTTAACTATGGCTAGGAAACCTTCTCGTTCATCACCATCAGGGATATGTTCAGCTGCCACTACCATGCTGCCCCACAGGGTGTATGTAAATCTTGCATGGGTGCAAGTTACATTTGTAGATTTCAAAGCCATGCTACCCGAAGAAAATATCTAACGGGACCATGCATCAATTTTTTTTTATCATCCCTGTCCGGGGAATTGTAGGGTATGCTGCATTCCTAGTAGACGTGGCCGCCTGAACCACTAGACTTTCAGGTGATGGATATTTCCTTAAATATTCAGAGTCTGAAGAAGAGGGCCTGCATTTAGATGTGAATTTCTTATAAACTGCAGACTCAGAGGTTTCCCATGCACTCAGCTTCCTTTGCAAAGCTATGTGAAAAGGAAGTATGGGGTCTTGTTGAGGTCCCCCCGAAAAGATGTCTGTCATGTCATCCTCTTGGTAAGTAGGGGAATTTCTGTTCTGTTCCATAAATTCTGTTACCCTACTCATTAATCTCCTGTATCCTGCATCTGCATGATCAGCAGGGACAGGTTTTTCAAACTCACTCTGGAGAAGTGTCCAGACCACTTGCTGTCTGTAGGCACTCGTATAGATCTGCCATTTTTGATGGGGGGTCAATGAACTCCTCAGGAACGTCCCTTGTTCCACACTTAACACCAGCCGGTGAAACATCCTCCTCCTCTCAGGATTTTTCCTCATAAATGGAGGACATGGTTTTTAAAAAATACTGTCTATTTTCTGCATGAAAAATCTTCTCTGGTGGCACAGACTTTGCCTTCGACACAGAAGTCGATTTAGGAAAAGGAAATAACGAAGAAGTCGATAAGGGCGTCAATGTTATTGGTAATGGCTTTGATACAGCCGAAGGAGCCTTCGATATCGTCGAAGGAGCTATCGACACCATCGAAGGAACCCTCGACACTGTCGAAAGAGTACTCGATTTAAGAGTCTTCGATTGGCCTGATGACATCTTGGACGCAAACGTCTTCAAAAGAGGCTTTGAGGAAGCCTTCGATGACAATTTTTATGGTGGGTGGGTATCCAACGCCATTTTGTCGAGTATTGCCTCTGATTTTTGCACTGGTATGCATTTCTTTTGAGGCGTCGGGGAGGATCCCCTTGACGACTCCCTCCACGATTTTGTTTCAGATCTTTTTGTCTTAGATCTTCCCCTGTCACTTTTAGTATGAGCTGGGACATGGCCTTCACTAAACTTCGAGGGGTTCTGGGCAGCATTCAAGGATTTTTTATATTGAGGCTCTGAAGGCCTCCCACTTCTTCAGGGAATCATATTTAGAAGGGCAGGTGATAACCTCTTCTTAAGACGTCAAAGAGAAGGAAGAGGGAGACCGATGTCACCATTTCTTTGACTTTTTTGAAGAAGACGACCTAGATCTACTTCTCGAACTGGATTTCTTCTATTTGTGACATCTTTCACTAGACTCAGCCGAGCCTTTCTTCCTTCTCGAAGAAGACTTCGAGGACTCCTCCGCCACCGCCAGTTTACCTCTATTTATAGCTTTATTGGTCATCGCCTGACAGGAACCGCACTCGTCTATAAGATGGTCGGGACCGAGGCACCAGAGGCAACTTTGATGGGGATCTGTTATAGGCATCTTCTTCCCGCATTTCTGACATTTCTTGAAGCCAGTTTTAGGCGTGGAAGGGTTCGATGACGAAACCATTTTAACGAGAGCTGAAGCGCCGTTTTCTTGATACGAAGCGAAAGCTATCTGAAAAAAAAAACGGAACTGAAGCCAACGGGCACGGCTCAAGCCATTTATATTGCGGATGATGTTGATGCTCGATGGATAACACCGAGGGACATCAACGCTTCGGACTCGAGCAGAAGCACGAAAGCTGAAGATAAGGATATATCTAAGATGAGGAATACGTGGCAGGACACAATCCATTTGAAACAGTATCTCTTCTTGGAACCCAAGCCTGACTATTTGCATGACAGCAAAGAGCATTTTGGGAACCTAAGAATGCGTATCCAGTGGTTTCACAGACGGAAATCATTTTAAAGTAATTTACTTCGAAATGGATTACTCCAAAAATACTTCGACATATATATGGGGTTGTGGGTTTAGGGGCGAAAAGGGGGTGGGGAGCGGCTTGGATAGGGGTAGTACTGAAAGGGAAGTATGGGGGGACCCCCAAATCTGAAAACAAAAAAAGAAAAAAAAAGAAAACACCTACTAACATTTCACTGTAATCACTTCGAAGTGATTTACTTCAGCAAATGACTTGGAACCCAAGAATGATCACAATTTTACATTTCAGCATGTCTGTGATAGTGATTAAGCCAAAAAAGGTTTAAACGAGCAATAACAGTTTAACGCTGCTCTTTATTGGTCACAGTATTCCCTGTAACAAAAAATATCTATAAATTGCAAGACATCTATACCAATTTGGACTGCTATTGAACAGGAGTGGGGCTTCGGCTGGTTCTGCATTTAGGATCGTGTTCAGAGTCTTCAGAACATGAGAGTTCGGCTTGGCAGCAACAGATCTGGTAATTTCCTAGGCTAGCACCCGGCCCTCAGGACAGAGCAGATCTCCGGCACGTCAAACTTTGCTGGAGCTTACGCTCATCTCGTTCCGGACTATTTTCTACCCTGGAAATACCTATTTTCATTACTGAGCCTCCATTTTCAGCACCGTACTCGGGAGCAGATCCAGCAATGTTAAGGCGTGTGGAACCTTATGACCCAAGTTGTAAACCCACTTCCAGGACTTTTCTAATATATGTGTTCGTATCAAATTAACAGCTCTGTGTACCTCATTTCCTGTATGTAGCAACATTTACAGCATTTAGACATGTTCAAACACCAAGTCAATAGGCTTAGCTTCGTAAATGTAGATTTTCTTAGTCCTGTGGTGCAGGGCAGTCTTTTGAAAAAGAACAACACAAATAACAATGTAACAGGTGCAGTAAATTGCAACACATCAATGTACCAGGCAGCAGAGAAGCAAAAAAGAGCTTTAACTGAGATGCATTTATTCTGAAGTTGGCGGGCAACAGGGTCCCTCCCAATACGTATCTTCAAGAGCTCGGTCAGAGAGGTACACTTTTCTCTAGCCAGTCTTAAACATTGACCTTTCCATTAGGAGGTAGTGGTATCCACGTGAAGCGTAGGATGACCCCCTCCCCCAAAACATAGGGATTGGCCGATTATTGCAGGTCCGTATTGGTTGCAATTTTCATTGTGCATTTTGGCACATATATATGTGGGGGGTGGTGGTTAGGGATATCATTAATGTATAGGAGTTATGGGGGCCTAGGAGCGTCTCCCCCGTATATATATGCAGTAAAACGTAGCTGTAAAAAAATGAATTAGGCCAGTACTCGCACCATTTCAATTCGACCAAATCAACCTAAACCCTAACACGAGAGACTTTTCATCTTACACATCATCACAGGTACCAGGGTCCAACATTTTGCACCAAAATGAGCACCATGCTGGCTGCAGGTGGAAACAGAAGTTTCATTGAAAAGCTCTGTGTCCTTGTAGAAAGGTTACATTTTAGCTGTTGCAGAGGGGCCCACCCATCACCAAATCGGTCACATCGCAGAGCCCCGAAGAGAGCAGGCAGAAGAGGGATTCAAGAGGGCCAGTAGAGAGCAGGAGGGTGTTGTCATCAAAATGGACTAATAATCCAGAGTGTTCATGAGGCTAGTGCAGAAAGTACCGTTGAAAAGCTTTTACCGAGTGCACCGTGGGTTTTGAAATCGAATGCTGAATGGTGCGACACACAAAAGAAAATGGCTGATTCCAGGAAGAAAGAATTTGGGGACATTTTGGGACGGGATGACACGAGAAAGGTGAGCGGGCAGTGTATTGGGTTTATCAACAGCGAAAAGAATGATTGCCAGCAGAAAGAGGCATACAAACCACCCTGTGCGTTATAAGACCAGGAGGAATCAGAGTTGTTTCGCCCCATTTATGACTGGTATGGGTTGCAAGCATAGAACCAGGGCCATCAGGAGGGCTGTGGTCTGAGTTTTCAAGCAATACAGTTATTCAACCATTAAACAAATGAGAAAACAACGATAGAAAGGAAATGAAAAGGAAATAATCAGCGCTGAAAAGTGCCCTGCTAGGATCTTAGGGGGATCGATGTAGCACAAAAAGAACCAGCTCACGTGCTCTATTGCTTCCCAGCTAGGTTTGCATTTTATCAAGCCTATACACACGATGGGAGTAAAGATACAAACTGCACGTCATGTCTGAATGAAGAAGTGCGTAAAAGGCTTATAACAGACCAGAAGAAATACATAGTTGAAACCTAGGATGTGGCAAAATGCTTGCATAATATGTTGACATATTGCAGGGTTGAATAAAGTACCATCATTTGTATGGGGGGAGACATTTTAGAATAATGGTCCCATCACAATGAACTACTAGGTAACTGCGATGGGTGCCACCAATAGAGGTGGTGTGAGGGGTGGAAGGTGGCAGTGTGGGGTCGGGGAGATGAAACAACAGCCAAACTCTTAAAAAAGCAAGTTTGAGCTCAGTGCAAAGGATGGATCACCAATGTTGCACTTTTTGGGAGTAGAAGATAGCATAAACCCTTGCATCTGCTTCGTATAAATGGCAGGTCAGTGTGGTGTTGACGTGCTGGGTGGGGTTCTGGCTCAAGCCCCTGTCTCAAGTCCCTGTATCAGGGTGCTCAACCTTCCACCAAAAGCCTACTATTTCCCCTTTGCTGAATCGATGCATGCTTGTGCAGAGAGGCTTGCCAATGTGCCTGGCCACAAACACTTGAGCTCGCTGTAGTCCTCAACCTCTAAAACTATTTCTTCAATAACAAAGTCTGTTTCAGATTTTTAACTCCCAGAATGCGTTTCAAAGCACTCCAACACAGGGAGGATAGGAGGCTAGACAAGGATTTACATTCTTAGTAAGCATCGGAATATTCAGAATGGGCAAGTGCAAAGCGTTTAAAGGTACACATAAAACAGGAGGAATACAAAACTGTTAAAACATATGACAGGAATATTTTGGACGTGCCTGACGGGGCGTTACAAAATACAAGAGCTAAACATGAATAAAAGGAGAAGGATCGGGGGTGTAAGACGCACAAACTAAAATAAGTGCACGAGACAAAGCAGGAGAGGGGCCGGGGGGGTCACATTCTACACAACCAGGCACAGAATTTTGTTTTCAAGCAAGACACACTAAAAAAAAAAAACACATGAATTAGCAGTGGCAGAGATGTAAAATGCCTAAATTCGATTTTCAGGAAAGGCACTCTAACAGATGAGTCAATCGTGGCTGCAGATATCAGAGTCACGGTGATGCAAGAAAGATGTTGGCTACTCACAGGAAGGACTGCAGGAGGGCCATGAATCCTGGCCAGACGAGTGAGGTCACTAACAACCCCTATGTCCAGAAGATTTCAGAAGGATGTGCATGGATGGGAGAAAATAAGAGGGCCCAACCAGAACAGTCAGGCCCTGACAGGGGCCTTAGATCGTGGGCCTTGGAGGCGGGCTGGCATTCCCCTGCCGGCTCGCCCGATTGGTTCCTTCTTCTAACTTCATAACCAATCACAAGCGAGCAGGCTCAGGGCCAGGCATACCAGCTTTGCTGGAAATGGCGTCGACCATTATGGAGGAGGCCTGATATAGGGGAAGATGATGGTGTTGTGAACACCAGTCTTACAATGCAGAAGGGCGCAGCAGTTGAAAAAGCAGGTGGCAATATTCTTTTCTTTCGATGAAAATGCAGGGATGTGGAGCACATTACAGGTCTTCAAACAGGCGCCCGTACGCCACGCAAATCTGTCCCCCTATTAGCCCAAAGGGCTTACCTTCAACAAAGTGGTGGCAGAGGGGTGATCCAATGGCCTTCAGGCCACGAGGTGGGAAAGGAGCCCATCCAGCATCAGGGAAAACGGGAAGTGAGGATACAATGAAGGTGCATAGTGTGTACCTGTTATGAGGGTGTAGCCTGTGGCCTCATGGGGCCCAGCTAGTAGGGGCTATGTGTTTGTCCCCAAAGGGACCCTAGAAACAAAGGCGCAGACACCAGAGTAAAAGTATTTAATAAATGTGTAGTGGCCATGGGGCTGGATGGATTGTTTAAAAGGACAAACAAAAAAGAATCAAGTAACATTTTAAAAAGGAAAGAGTTGAAAAAAAGAAAATTGGAAGAGAGCGAAGGATAGAAGGAGGCCTACTGGGTGGGCGTTGCTTAGAGCGGCTCCACAGTTCCCAATTCCTGTAAATGGCACCAGGTGGCACATGAGGAGCCCCCCATAGACTAAGACAGGGTGCAGAGTTGCTAATGCTAGGGGCAGGGCAGCTGCACTGGGGCTGTGGCACCTGTCGGCCCGCCTGGGGGCCAGACTGGACAGGCACAGTGGTATTCATGGCCAAGGCAGCATGCCAGGTACGGGCTGGGCCAATAAAGAACATCCGGGCCGCGTGTGAGGAGCGGCCCAGACCCAGCTGCCCGGCCATGCTTCTTATGGGCTGCCTCATGGTCAGCGATGCTGGCCCTTTGTAAAAGTTCTCACTGACTATGTATGACAGGCACAGCTCGGGAGGAGAAGAGAGAAGCCTGCTCCACTCAGTAGGGAGGATCAGTGAAGTGAAGTCCTGATTTGGCCTCGTCGGTCAACCTGCGTGAAGATGCAGATGAGAAGGAAGTCCCAAGCTGCCCTGTTGAGCGGACCGGGTGAAGGAACCTCCGGGTCGCCCAGCAAAGCAGCCCGGGTGACTACTGCAGACCACCCCCTGGCTGGAGCAGGCTTCCCTCTTCACCTGCCAAGATGCACCTGGAATACGCAGCCAGTGAGGACTTTTATGAAGGGCCTGCCTTGCTAGCCGCACATTGCTGAGGGGGGTGGGCCAGAAGGCGGCTGTGGCACGCAGCAGTGATACAAGTCGGAGTCCCCTGTCGCAATGGAGATACCGCCTGACCATAACATGGGCACGGGTGCACCAGTGAACACAGCGGCATACCCATGATACTGGGGATGCAGCCCGATTCCAAGATGGTGGCATGGGCCATGCCCCCAATAGAGATAAAGTGCTACTACATAACACCAGGTTATTAATACAATGCTCTCTCTTCAAAGAGAACATATAACAAACAATTAGGGGGAATCTTATAATTTAAGAAATAAGGATAAAGTACGCCATTCAACGTGAACTAAAAGTGATTTTCAACCCAATTCATACCCGATAGCCACATTGGGGATGCAATCTGGTAGACACAGGACCTTCCAACAAATCAATGCCTCAAACAATGCAAGTTTTTCTAATACCCAAGCCTGGAGCATCTCCACACCGAACATCATCTTGGGTGCTACTTTTCCCTCGTATAATGTAAGAAGGGATAGAATATAAAGTGTACCATATTTCAAATTTGTTTTTAACATTTGAGCTGATAGAACCACAGTCTTATGCTTCAGAAATTCAAAGATAAGTGTTTTGTTCAGTCTATCAATTACGGGGAAACCTAGCTAAATCGTACTCAACATTTTTCTAGCTTAACATTTTCTATGTTCTATGTGTATTTGAGTACCTTATGTGTAGTGTGTAAGAAAAGCATGGTATCAATAGCAGATACAGACACAATGGATACAAATTCCAAAAACCTTTATTTGGTTATGTTGGTAGAACTCCTAACTGGCCCCTAGAATGGGAGTAATCTAAACAATTAAATAAGTAACAAACAGTCCCAGTAAGTCTAGTCAACATAAAAGGGCCTATACTAAGAAAACCTAACCTTGCCCTCTTCAAAAATGACAAATGTGTTAAGGGAATTCAAAAGGAAAATAGTGTCTCAGAAGAAATGTAAGAATGGATTTAAATAACTCCCTTCTCCACGTTCAGCACCACAGGGTCTAGAGAGATTCCTAAAAAAGTAATGGTGGATGGCAAAGTTCTTTCAGTCTTGCACACATTGGCTTACTGGTACAATTTAAGAGTTCAGGTATGGGCTTCAAGCTTCTGGTAGTTCAATCACTTTGTTAAGCTTCGCCCACCTTATCATAAATATACAGTTCCACTTTTTAACCTTTACTGTGCAGGCTTCCTTCTGTCGGGCTCAAGCTGATCTTTCCCCTTTCACTTTATCACACAGTTCTGCACATGCTTCCCTTCCGCTGGGCTCGAGCCGGTCTCTCTTTGTGGGGGTTCCCTTCCCCATGTGTTGTCTCAGTTGTCCATTCACTGTTGAAGACTTTCGAAACTGCAAGGATTTTACATAGACCACTGCATGGTCACTTCGACCTCTCTTCCAATAATTCTACAGTCCACAATCTTCCTCCTCTTACAACACCATGCCTCTTGGTACTTGTAGTATATTATTCTCTTTGATTTGCCTTCTTGGTCTTTTCCTAAATTCATATGCAACACCAATTTTTCTTGGTATTTGTAGTTTCTTATTTTCTTTAGTTTGCCTTCTTAGCCTCTTTCAGAGTTCATATACTTAGCCCTCCTGGCATATTCAAAGTTCACATACTTTGCTTTTCACTCATTCAACTTTCTTTTCGGGATTGCGATTACTTTCTTGCCTTTGGTTCCCAATCAACTCAGAACATTTCACAGAGACTTTCGAAAGTGCGATTTCACCTTGCAGGACCACTTTGTTACTTTGTATCCATTCTTCTTACAATTTAGCATTTGTCCTTTCCATTACGCGTTTTATCAGCATACGTGCAACATTCAACTTTTGAGTTGCAGTTACTTTTGCTTTTAACACAAACCAGACTTTTGTTGCCTTCGATAACTCACCGGTTGGGTTACTCAGACTTCTTTCTTCAACGCTCTTCATGCAGCAGGAAAGGCTGTTTCCAACGCCTCCTCTGCTCCTCTCAAACTCTGTCGTTCAGCCGGGAGGGTCGCAGGCTGCTTTCAAGTACCTTGAAGGTTTCTTTCTTCTGCTCCCTCGGTTTCAGTCTTTGAATGCTCACAGCTTCTCAAAAGTGGGGGTCTCTCGACTGGCTCTCTCTCAATCTTCATAACTGTAGATCAGCCCCTTACCCTTCTGACTTATATCGCCTGGTTCGCATGAGCCCCGAAAGAGCTGTTCCTTCTCGTACCCAGCCTCGCTCAGAGTTTGCTTGTGTGCTCCACCTTTTATTTGTCTGAACAGGAGTGTTAACAAGTGGCAGGTGTATATAGTTGGGATTACGTGCCTTACTCTGCCTGGCCTCATTACAGGGACAGAGCCAGTGCAAATCAGTGGAGGTAATCTGCCTGACCTTATGCCCCATCTTCCTCGGCTCAGTAGGGTTTGCAATGTAACGTGGGGAGGAATTATGGGAGTTGTAGTTTCCCATAAAACAAGCAGGGATGGGGGTTACATGGGTTGTGGAAATAGGCGGCTACCATGTCTCGCCATCAGGTGTTTCTCCTCCACTCCCTGAGGATCCCCTACCCAGGTGATCCTTCCTCGCTTGTCAAACCCCCAGGGCCTGGATCCAAAAGTGATGGTCTTTCCCGGGCCACCTGAGTACGGAGTCCCCGGGGACTAGGTTGTGAAACACCCTCTGGGTTTTCACAATTGGATAAGTGCATCACCTTAGTCTTTGCTGGATTAACTTTTAAATGGATTTCCTGCGCATAATTTGAGAATGACAATCTCTGCAGGCCAATTGGTGTGCAATCAATATAAGTATCCATTCCGTATTCTTCCCCGATGTCTCCGAAAGCCTCTCTGGAATTTATTTGCTCTCCCAGCATTCTCTGCCCACTCATTCAAGTGTGAGAGGATAATGGTAGCAAATATCTTGCTGTCTATATCCATTATCAGAATGGCACAATCAGAATGGCACAATAATTCTTGGGGTTAGATCTTTCTCCCTTCTTATAAATTAGGACAACAAAAGAAGTCTTCCCGATGCAGAATATTTACTCATCTCCATCACCCTATTAAACAAGATGCAGAGAATTGCAGCCCAACTGTCTATCTTTACTTTTAGAAAAGCATTAGTGAGTCTATTGGGTCCCCCGCTCTAGATCGACTAACATTAGCTATACTTTTAGTGAAATCCTTAATATGAGCAGCAGTGATGTATTGGTTCAGTTGGAGGTTGCTATCAAAGAAGACCCCATGGTTGCATGTCTTCGGCGAGGGAGAAAAAAGGTCAGGCGGGAAGGAGAGGCTGGCATTGGAAGCCACATCCATAAGATGGGCATGTGCACTAAGAAATCTCTATATAGTATCTGCTTTTGAAAATATGTATAAGAATAGCATAGTGTATGTAGCCCTTTATGCCATTTTTCATCTGCTTCTAAGCCATCTAGTACATACTATTTTAACCCCCCAAAAAAGTTCAATTTAAGGGCCTAGCAAGGATGAAGGGCTGAGGTGGCCATCCCCAGATTTGAACTTGCAAAGTGCAGGCTGCCCCCATGTCAGAAATGAACGATTATCTCGATGAGCTATCTTTCTGAATACTGATGGGCGATATCTATCCAACGTACTGTATCACCCAGAATGCGGTTATAGCCATGTTTGATTTCGGCTGAGGAATTGGAGTTGTCTCCAAGACTAGTGAGCTTGTACAGCTCATTCTTAATTGTAAGTGGTGCTCTACTCCACCAGATTTCAGTAGCACAGTAAGCAGGCCACTTCACTTTCATTAACGCATTCACTCTAGAAGACCAACACTCGGTCTAACATCAAAGTGTAGCACTTAATATGAAGGGCACTCCTTGTTCTTCCACATTAATGCACATATGGGAAGAACCAACCCAGGGACGACATGGATCTAAGAGCCAAATACAAGCCAAGGTGGCAAAAGATGCATACGAGGGCCCCACGCCCCCACCCCGTCCCTCCAAAACACAAATCCTATACATGCCCCCTGCTCACCACCTACAACAGAAAACCCATAATTGGCACCCCAAAAGATATGGCACACAGAAATAAAATGATTGACACAGAATTGCACACTGAGGCGATGATATGCTTTGAGTTCAATGTGCACTTTTGACACTTGACCACATGAAGTCTCACCTCTAGTGGATATAAATGTGTGTTAATGTTTACTTTAAGAGGCTGAAATAATACTGTTTCATAGGGTGACTTGCAAGGTGCTCAAATCATGGGAAAACGAGCATGATTATAGCTTTATTTATCCATTATGAAAGGTGTGCTACAGGTAGCAGTATGTAAAGTAATGTAAACCTAAACAAACCTCTCTGTTTGTAACCATACTTTCAAGATTTAAAGACACACAACAAAAAAACAGTTTGAAGGAAGGGGTCCCTTCTTTCAATCTTTGCTTCACATAGACTTGGAGGTTATTGTGCAGAGATGTTAGCAGGGCTAAGCATGATGGGAGCTTTCCTCAGTCATCGGCCATATGTCCGGAATGGTCGGAAAGGGAGGAGAACACAAAAGGGAGGTGTGGCAAAGATCAGTGTGACTTCCCATAGCTCCATTCTTAAACTGGGGAGATCCATGATCACTTTACCTAGGCAGGGGAAATGTGATGATCCTTCAGATGGTGTCACTTCTCCCCAGTGGATAACCCCTCTCCATGAGGCTAGGGAGGTGAGGGCACTAACCAATAGTCCCCTTAGGGATGGTAACATGCTGTAGGATCTCATGGAGGGACTCCTCTCCTGGGGATAAGAACGTGATTGGGAGGCACAGCCCCTTTAAACCCCAACCTGGTAGGCTGACGATAGTACCTGAACCTTATGGGTCTAAACTCATGACGTAAAACTGTGTGTGTTATTGTGAAACATCAAACCATCCTGATATTTTAGGTACTAACACAAAGAAGTACTCGAGAACGATGCAAGCAACGAGGAATAGTAGAGTAACAGCTGCAGTCAATGGAATGGATGGTACATCAAGGTGGGCCCTACTATATCAGGGCGTCAGAAATACACGAAGGCAGAAGGGTACCGGGAAGATTACCATAGAGTATCGGAATCGGGGAGAGAAAACTAGATGCATAGAATAGTCGAGGCACAGTAAAATAAAATCAAGAACCAAATCGAATGCGAGAGAAAACCCAGAAGCAGGCTTTAGAAGCTCGAGACGTGGAAGGTGTGGTTCAACAGAACGCACAAGGACGTCTAGCAGGCCAACAGGGTGTTGGCCATGGAGAGAGCAGAAATGAAGAAGGGAATAGGTGTACCGCCAACCATTTTACAGATGAAACTTGGTGGCTGGTAGGTGAGAATCAAGCCGAACAAGAGGGAGATTGGCAGAACACTCCTGTTAACCAGAACTATATTGTCCATAAGACGCTTGCAAAGCATCATACCAGTCGACCAAGTGTCGGCCCTACAGAGGGACAGAGATTGGGTCATGGTGGCATGACCTGCAGTGGGTGGACCGGGTAGTCCAACAATTATGCCGAAACTACTCGTTTGCACAGCCACTTACACAGACCTGAACAGTATCCAGAGAAGCGCTGGCAGGGCATTCTATACAAGGAAGAAAGGTCGAGTCCCAGGAGGTGAGCCATGACGAGAGTGGAAAAAGACGATTGACCATCACAAAAACCCAGGACGAACCAGTGAAAACACCCGACACCAAGTACCAGGTAACAGGAATTATTAAAGTCCGGGAGAGGGCCAGGAGAATCTTAAAAGAACGTCTGAGGGTGCCAAAAACATCAGGAGGGTGTAAAGTAAAGAACTATTAGCTGAACATGCACAATGATAAAGAGAAAAAAGTAATCAAGCTAACCCTCACCTTGGTCGTTGAGATTAAAGTATGTATTGTACGGCTCCGGAAACCAGACGCCTCTTGAAACGTATTCAAGGGGTTACCTTATCAAGTACAATCCGAAGAAACCGAAACCCGTCAACTGGTCTTTGGGAGCATCACTGGCGAGAACCGAGTTCTCAGGAGGATAATCATTGATAGAGAGGAGGGGCCCTCCTCTGCACACCCCAGAATCATCCAGGGCTGGCACATCGAGCAAAACTCTGCTATCAGGCTGTTACCCACTGCTGATTGGCCAACACCTGATCCTGTCAAGATGCTCATCTTTTCAGTTGATTACCTTAATTTTGCCTTTCTCAAGATAAGAAGAAAAATGTTATCGTTGTCATTTTCTTTTCACTTGGGAAAAAACCAATGAAACAGAGAATCCTTTGAGACAGTAAACCATAAAGAAAGAGAAAACTGCCAAGCATTTTGTGATGCAGTTCCCAGGACAAATCCACAAAAGGGTAAGATTGTAAAGTCAAAACGGACTCCAGGAACGGCTTCATCGTCCCAGTGGGGGCAGAGCAAGAGATGCGAAAAACCCAGAGATTGTGAAAACCGCCATAACGGAACTACAAACCTTATTAAAAACTGTGAAAGACATTGGGGAACCAGCTAGGAGAAGGGAGAACTTCTCCTAAACCCACAAGAACTTTATGCGATTATTGATTTTCTATTAGGAGACAGCCATGTTTCACAAGCAACAGAGCAATGAGCAAGGTGAGGGACAATTCAGCCAGTGGTGTGCACTATATACATGCTGTTTTTTAAATCATCTTTACAGTAAACACTGTTGCATAATAAACTATGCATAAGTGAGGTTTTTCAGAGTAGATATTCTCCCACTGCATCTTTAGATTTGCACCAACATACAATTCCTGGCTTGGGAAAATAAGCACTCTGAGCAAGTGAATAATTGTATGCAGTGCTTTAACTGTCACTTTGGGTAAGCGTTACTTTAATTTACTTTGTGAATTTAACAGACAAGGTATTACATGAGGCGTGGCATGGCCCGCGTTGTGCTCTCCATTGTCAAAGGCACTTGATCCAAGCCAGACCTGGGCATTTGGCTTGACCCTGCACTATCACCCACACATCACTATGTGAAGTTGCGCAAACACGTGCATTCTCTCTCAGGGATGTGGAGAGAGCTACATCACTCCATGCACTCTGTTGATCCCCTCTGGGTCTCACAGGACAGAGTTTGGTGGCAGAAAGAGGGAAGCTGAGCTGGCTGAAGTGCCAAGGCCATTGCCAGTCCCACAACCCAAGAGTCAGACATGGTCACTTCAATCGCTCTGTGCAATTTAGGCCGGGATACACCAATCGGTTTCAAACTTCTCCCGATGCCAACTGGAGAGTGACTTTAATGTAGCAAGAGAAGAGATTACCTTCGTTTTTGAGCCCCAATTGCCACAAAGCCTTGTGACGCACAGCCTGGTGTATTGTGTCCAGTCCCTAAAGAGAGGATAGAAGGATTTCGTAGGACAATTCACAGAGTTTGGAATGAAGGGGGCATCAGATTAGATACCCGATGTGAATTTCGATCTCAAAGCACAGTTAACAGAATAAACTGATAACTGGACACTGCCGCCAACTTGGTGCTATGCAATTATTGTTCCATCACTGTCATTTGGCAAGGAAGTTAGCAGCAGAAATTATGTGGCAAGAACATCATGTTTGCATCAGGACGTATCACTGACTGACATGTCATGTGCTCCACAGGACAACACAGCTGACCCGATGGACCAATCTCCTTGTATCCGTTGACTTCATAACCTGCCTCTACTGAGAGAAACCTGAGGGTATCCTCACTCCTACTACTCCCCCTGGATTCCCTTTTTAGGTGGCCATCGCTCTTCGATCCAGACCCTGGGCGTAGAGAAGCGAGGGAGCATCACCTGGGTGGAGGGTCCTTGGGGAGTGGGGTGCCCGCAGGAGAGACACGATATCCCCCTTTCCCTATTGAAGACAAACCTAACCCTCCCCCGGACTTTATGGGCTACTGTAAGACCTCTTCCCTCTTTTACCTCTGACAGTACTGGGACAAGGAAGATGAACACTAACACCTCATTTCACCACTCTAGTACTGGGACGAAGAAGATGCCTGTAGAGTGCTTTAAAGGTCAGGCATGTCCTTTTAATTATAGTCATTGAAGCTCAATTGAAAATCCACACCTGACACCTGTCAAAGGGTTGCAGGTGTATAACGGGAGACCAAAAGTGCAGCAGAGCGGAAAACAGGGAGGCCTGTGCGGCAGAGACCAGCAGGGGACCCATGTCGTGAGAGGGCAGCCGTGGTGGGACCTGAGGGAAGCCAGGACACCTGCTGAGATCCAAGAGAACCTGTGCACCCAGGACAAGCTGGGCTGTGAAGCTACCACAGGCGTGGGAGCCTCCGAGTTGGAGAAAAAGCAGCTGGAGCTGCAAGCGAGACAGGAAGAAGCAAAGACGCCATCCGGATCGAAGTCGAAGCAGCAGATCTGCCGGTGTGCGGAGAACGACATACGGGATTGCAAGCGGGGCTTGCAGAAGCCGGCCCACTGACCTACAAAACAGAAGAGGAGAAGCAGAGCCTATGGAGAGAAACGCCAGGACCAGTGAGTGTCAGGGAAGCCACCCAGAACCGCTCCTAGCAGGCTACGCTTTGGGAACAAACTGAATGATACTTTGAAAAAAAAGCTGAAATACGTTTTTTGAATGCCAAACTGAATGAAGCTTTGAAAGACAGCTAAAATACATATATTGAATAACAAATTGATTGAAAACCTTGAAACTGAGCTAAATTAAGCTTACGGCATACGGAACTGAATAACACTTTATGAGAAAAGAGAACAACGAATGACAACCAAAAAGGGAAAGTGCCCATTTACAAGCCCTTACTAAAAAGAGTGCAAGTGTGAAAGAATGCAACAGAAAGGTGGGGCATGGAAAAGACCACCATAAAGTGAACTTTATAAATGGATACAATACGGCAATGCCAAATGCTGGCAAGGGCAAGAAGTCTGTAACACATGGTGACAAAGCCAAGAGGCTAACCAGGAGAAACCAGGAAAATGTAAAACTGCACACAGAGCCAAAAAGTCTGATAAAGAGAAACCAAGTGAATGTGAATCTGCACACATGGACAAGTGCAGAAGAACCTGTGTAGGCTGGAGAGCCAAGGGTTCCCGGTTGCGCGACCTGTGATGGGTGGACCGTGTGGTCTGACAACTGCGCCTAGACCAGTGAGCCCTAAATGGTGAAAGTCAAAAGACATTGTGAAATAAACCAAGGAGCACTGTGAGTGAACTGGTAAAGCAAGCCAGAAGGAGGGTCAAGTGGACCTATTTTGTGTTGAACATTGAAAGATTGAAACCAGTACAAGTGCTACATTGAAATCTTGGGGTGGGGAACCCTGAGATTTGAGGAACTGTAAATACTATCTTGAGGACGGAGCCTCAATACCCCTTTTTGTTTGAACTAGGTTACCTTGAACTTGGGCAAGGGAATCCTCAGGATTGTGCGGAACTGTATTGCCTTGAACTGGAACTGGAACTTTTTTCTTGAACTTGGGGAAGGGGAGCTGAAAAGGAACGTAAGAGCTGGAAGAAGCCCAGAACTGTATGTTGATCACCATAGCAAGGATAGGTTTTGGACACAAAACAGACTTTTAAGTTCAACTCTTTTTGGGCAGTGGCTATTTTCTTGGATCACTAACGTTCAACTATGAATGTTTAATAGGATACATAAACACAAACTTCTGTCTGCCATCATTTCTTCTAGTGCGACACCTTTAGAAGGATACCAAGGGGTGTATATTTTTAAAACTTTATTTTTCAACTGATGGTTACATCATATTATTACCAATTTCACAAAGCCTGTTACAGAGTGAAACACAACAACATGGCAATACAGTGTCCTGGATGGTAACATAGACCTAGTAAAGAGGGAACAGACCTTGTCGCTGCCTGGGCATCTTCGTAGTTGTCTGCCAAATATCGGCGGAATGAGGCCCATATATCTTTTGGCCGACACATGGGCCTGACCCCAATGACATAGCTTTCCTCGCATTCGTAAACATAAATCAAGTCTTTAAGCCATGACTGGACCGTGGGCGTGACTTTTGCCTTCCAGCCTCAAAGAATGTTTCTCTTGGCTACCGCCCCAGCCATGGAGAAGAGCCTATGAGTCTTGATGGGTACCTTCCCTATGTCCTCGAGCAGGTATTTCAGTGGGGTGGCCGGAATGTGGATATCAAGTATCTCGCAAAGCGTAGCAGACACCTCTTCCCCGAATTGCCTGATGGTAGGACAGTCCCAGTACATATGTATGGAGTTGGCGCCTGTGGTTTTACACTTGGGGCAAAGTGCCTGCTTAGATCGATCAAACTTCGCTACTTTACCAGGGGGGGGATGTGCAGATGGTTTAAGATTTTGAATTGTACTAATCTAAAATTAGCATTGAGAGAGATTGATTTAGTAAGCCGGCAATAATTAGCCCATTGCGTGTCATCAATTGTTATGTTCAGGTCCCTTTCCCATTTTGCTTTCATTGTGTTCTTGGATGGGGAGAGGGATTGCACCATACTATATTACCGTGGAGATGTTCCCATTGAACACTCCATGTGACTTGATGTTAAGTATGGATGGATGGATGGATGGATGGATGGGGAGCCTGGTCGGCCGGGAATGAGGGCCATCTGCGTCTGCAGGCTGCTTTTAGGCGGTGATATTGTAGTGTTATGGTGAGCCCCAAACCTACTTTACCTTGTACCTCCTCCAGTTGTACGAACCTACCACCAGGAAATAAATCACCCACGAACAGTTCCTTCCCAGGATCCCATACTCTTTGCAGCATTGTGTCCAGTGTGGGGGCGATGTCTGGGTAATGCCAGAGTGGGGAGGTAGCACTATATGGTTCTGCGTATTCTACCCTCTGAAACAACGCAGCCCAGACCCGTACCGTGCAGACCACTGGGTTGATCTCTCCAGCGCTTCCGCATTTCTTTCGAAGTATCAGGGAGCGTAGATCAATGGGGGCGGCGGCGGCATACTTCTCCACATGTATGTGGGCATAATTTTCTGTGCTCTAGAAGCAGTATTTTGCAAATTGTGCTTGTGCGGCATAGTAGTAGAGTGCAAAGTTTGGGGCGGCCAGACCACCCATGTCATATTTCTCGCACAATTTAGGCCAGCTCAGTCTTACCATCCCCCTCCCCACACAAAGTCAGAGGCGAGCTTCTGCAACCTGTCATAGAACGTGCAACCAGGCCATATTGGGGTGTTGCTGAACAGATATAGGAGTTTTGATACAACACCCATCTTCAGGAGGGAAATGCAGCCATACATTGATATCAGAAGTTTATTCCATAGTTCAGTTTAGTCTCAAGCTGAGCTATGCATGTTTCATGAGTAGTGGTATAAAGAGTGTGTCTGTCAGTGGCCACTATAACCCTGAGGTATCAGGATGTGCTGGGGGACCAGCGAAAGTCTGCTGTGGCATCCAACCGTACAGTCCCCTGTGTCAGTGGGATGATTTCAGACTTTGCCTGGTTAATTTTGTATCCCGAGTACTTGGCAAACTCTTTTACATCCTGCATTACCGGGGCCAGATTAGTTTCTGGGTCTAATATACAACAAGGTATCATCCTGGTAAAGCAAGATGAACTGTGGGGGGGAGGAGAGGTACAAATCTGTATACCTTCACAGGAGTGTATGTCGTAAGTACGCTGCCATACCCTCTATAGTGAGGGCAAAGATGAGGGGGGAAAGGGAACATCCCTGGCGTGTGCCTCTATATAATGCAAACCCAAGTGAAATAGTGTGATTTGTTCTTATTCTAGCTCTGGGGTCTTTGTATAGTAAACTAATGAAGCCCAAGAAATTTGGTCCGAACCCCAATCGCATCAGCAGGGCATACATATACCTCCAAGAAACCGAATCAAATGCTTTTTCAGCATCAAGCAAGATCAGTACCACCTTTTCCTTGGGATCTAGCTGGGAAATTATGGCAAAGAGTCTGCACAAATTTAAGGAGGTGGATCTTGTGGGGATGAATCTCAACTGATCGGAATGTGCCAGTTTGTTCAAGTAAGGTAGTAGTCCATTTGCAATGGCTTTCGTGAATATTTTGGTATCTGTGTTTATTACAGAGAAGAGGCGTAGGATGGGGGTTTGTGTGGCTTGAGCAGGACTGTAATAATTGCTTCCCTCATGGATACCGGTAGTATATCATCTGAAACGGCCTCCTCCCACAACTCCATTAATCTAGGGGCCAGTTCCGCCATGTAACATTTATATAGGTCTGCCGGGAGACCGTCAGGTCTGGGGGCTTTCCCTGCTACCAGGTACTTTATTGCCTGCTCAATTTCCTCTGCCGTAAAGGGAAGTTTGCATACAGAGCTGAATAGAAGTCTAAAAAGACTTTGTTGATCTTCTCGGCATCCGTATAAATTGCCCAGTCAGCTCCCACAATACATGAGATCGGTCTGAAACCGTTTTCTGCTTTGATTAGATTTGCCAGTGTCTTGCCCGCAGTATTACCCTCACCATAACACACCTTGCCCTCATTGGGAGTGTGATGTAAAGCACTTCCCGATCAGGAAGGTCCCCGTACCTCTCCAGCTGCTCTTGTACAGGCTTGAGAGACTCAGCCCCCGGTGGCTGTGAGTGTGCAATTTCAAGGGATGTTGGGGTGAGTTCCGATTGGTTCAATTCCTTTCTCATATCCCATAACGTGCCACGTGTTCGAGACAGTAAGGGCCCTCGTAGCCATACCTTAAAAGATTCCCATACGCTAGCCACCAAACCCATATTGCGGTCAAGGAATTCTGTGATGTCCACCCGAAGGGTTCAATAATGGACTCATCACGTAGCATGGCTGGTGGCATTCGCCACACATGTGGTCCCTGTACTGAGTCGGTCAAAACCAGTTCCAGCAGGACCGATGAGTCGTCCGACAGTGTACGTGGGAGGATGGTACACTCCTTTGCCTGGTGGATATATTCTGGGGAGCAAAGCCAGTAATCGATGCGTGAGCTGGAATTGTGTACTGGGGCGTGGAATGGAAAGTGTACTCCTTAAGAAGGGGATGAAGTTCTCTCCAAACGTTTGCGAGGGGCAATGTGGACATACCCTGGAGTATTGTCAATGCAGCTTTGATGTGTGTGCTCTGTGACCACTGGATGATCTGTCTCTCTGTGGGTCTAAAACAGTGTTGAAGTCTCCTCCCCATATGACTTTGGTATCGGCCACTGGTGCTATTTGCGTGATGACGTGGAGATAAAAGTCAGGTTCATCTGTGTTCGGACCATATGTGTTGGCTAGAGCCATCTCTTGATTCTGCAGTGAGCCCCCCCTATAATTACGTACCTTCCACCCGAATCCACCACAGATTTAGTGAGTTGGAACCCCGTACATTGATGTACGAGGGTCAACACCCCCCTGGACTCTGAGAAGTACTCTGTGCCAATATGCAAGGTGCCCCAATCCCGGGCAAATATCTCGACTACCCTACTAATGGCATGTGTCTCTTGCAGTAAAAGGATATCAATCTTATGCCTCTTGCCAAAAGCCAACATTTTTCGTGCCTTAACAGGGTTGGCTAGCCCTCTAATATTCCAGGTAAGGCGCTTTATCCTATGGTTCAGCCAAGATGCCACCATTCAGTGACCGCAAATGTATAGGTGCCCCTTCCGTTAATCACTCTGCACATTCTGTAACCTTCCCAGCCATCAATATTTTCATTTAACCCCCTGACCCCTCCAGCACCCTCCTACCCTCACCATCCCCCAACTGGATGGTGTAACCCCATTCCACAACTTCATTGTCTGAAACAGTGGGTGGCTCTGTGTGGCCACAACAAATATCAAACCATTCCGCCTAGAGGAGGCACATCTTATGCCTCAAGCGGAATGGAAGGACCTCGAGTTGAATTCAACCCGTGGGCCACTCAATCTTGCGCTCTGCGCTTCATGTATGTGTCGGTCGAAGGAAAGCGTCAGCCATTTCTCGACCGAGCTGGAATGTTCTTTTCAATAAACGTCATGCCTTCTTCCGGGGTTTCAAAGAAATGGGCCATACCAGCGTGTTGTACGCAGAGCTTAGCTGGGAACTTCATGGCATAGGGTACTTTCCTTTCTTTGAGTACCTTTGTGACGTGATCATATGTGCGTCGGGCCACCTGCACCCCATTCCATAAGTCAGGGTAGATGTGGATTCTGGTTAGTCGTAAGTCAAGGTGCCCTTTTCCCGTGACAAGCGAAGTATCAGATCCCGGTCACAGTAATTTAGTAGGCGGGCTATAATGGTGCGCAGAGCAGCACCCGGTTGAGGCGGTGGGGACAGGGAACTGTGGGCCCTTTCGACAAGGAACTGCTGCAAGAATTGTGCGCCTGGGAATATTGTGCAAATTGCCTTCTCCAAGATCACTTCCATTGGGACATTTATGGGTTTCTCTGCCATGCCCACTAACCGGATGTTGTTGCGTCGTCTCTGGTCCTGCGTGGTTTCAGCGAGGCCCTGCCGTAGTTCTAAGGGAGGCGAGGGTCTGTGGGCTATGACTCCCCCCGGGCATTGCAGGCTCGTGTTTCACACCTGTGGGCAATACCATTATTTTGTGCTTGTCTGTCATCGGGCACCTTCTCCGACAGCATGTTATCACTGCGGGCCAGTGCGCTCCTCCCTAACAGGGTGTTGGCGCTGCCTTTCTGTGCACTGCAGCCCTTGTCCATTGTGCACTGTCTTGCAAGTGGGTTCCCCCGCTGCTAATATCCCTCTGGATGCCCGATTACTCTGACCCGGGTTGTCTGCGCCACATACCGTTTGTGGTCAGGTTCTCTGGCGCTTCCCTGCCCTCCGGCGATTGCTTCGTAACACAGCCCGCAGACTCTAGTTTCTTGGGTCAGGGTGTGTTTTTTCCTGGGCAGCAGCCTCACACCTCCAAGAAAGTGATTGCCGAGTTCCACCAACCCCCTCGCCCGTAACTCGCTTTCACAGCGAGCACTTCAGTTTTGGCGCGCCTCTTCCAGGCTCTCACCAGATGACCACCAGCCGATTCGGTTGTTGCACCACGCGTTTTCAGTTCAGAACTTCACCGCTGGTGCCCACATTTCTCAGCGCTCGAAATCAGTGCTTCAAGGTACTGTTATTCCGCAGGATATTACAAAAAGGATTTATGTATTGCGGAGCTCGACACCTAAGCAGACATCTTTGTCAGCGCACCACAGCATCCCCCACCCTGGGGTGTATATTTATCAATAAAACAACCAGAAGACTATGCATGTTTCTTCTTGTCAATCACCTTAATACGTTTGACTTATTGCATATCAAAGGATCCCCTAAAGGACGACACTGTCAATTTATGTTACAGATTCCCAGAATGAGATTGTTGGGGTAGGCCCATTTCCACAGAGGGTACTCTCTTAACCACTAAGGTCTCAGATGATCTGGCGATATCATGAGCGGGAACAAGGGACATTTGCATGCCCCAGGACCTGATGTTCTGTCTTACTTTGGCCCTGAAGGTGAATCCTTTGTTCTATTCTTTCGGCCATTTCTAAGCATATACTGGCTACTAGATTGTTTCTACAATCTTGGAAAACCTCAAGTGTGGTCCCTATTTCCAAGAAGGGAGATAGATAAAAACCCCAAGAATTACCATCCCATCGCTTTGATGAATGTTCCTAGTAGAATATTTGCTCCCCATTTGGGGGACCAATTATATAAATGGGCTTCTGAATCCAGCAAGTTTGATGTCTTTCAATCTGGGTTCATGAAGAGAATAGGGACATCTTGGAATGGTTTCCCGTTTAACCTTTTTAAAGATAGGGCAGTAAGTAAGGGTAGTGTATTATATATTGCCTTTGTTGATTTTGCAATGGCCTTCAACAGTGTTAAACGCTACCTTCTGTGGCACAAAATAAAATGGGGATGCCCCTCTTATTTTGTTCATATGATAAAATGTCTATATTCCGATACCGCCATTCACATTAGATTCAATAAAGATGGACTTTCATATCCCCCAATTCCCACAGAGCATGTTTTAAAGCAAGGTTGTATGCTGGCACAAATGCTTTTTAATTTTGTTTTCTTCTGTATATTGGCGAAGCCTTACTGAAGGCCAGGTCTTTTCCTCCTCCGTTCGTTTCCGATTATGTGAGATGGCTCACCTATACTGATGACCTACTATTGCTAGATCACACACTGACTGGCCTACAGAGGCAAATAAATGCATAAAACTAAACAATTGTGATATTGAGATCGCCCAACGTAAGAAAGGAGATCAAATAATGTAAGTGGTTTCTAAATCAGTCTGCATTAGAAGTGGTACTTCTTTCACTTATCTAGGTTTTAACATGCTTGGGCAGCAGCAATATAAAGCTAATAGCCACTCTAACGCATAAGACAATGATGTTGGCAGTACAGGTTAAATCAATAATTCAGGCAATTTTCCTGTATGCCTACTATGAAATTCTATAAATTGAAAGTGATTCCAATTCTGACTTATGGAGCTGAAACTGTATTGACAGTCAATTATTCTATCTTGGATCTCATTGGAAGGTTTTTTTTGGAGAAACGTTCTCCACTACTACTGTTGTTACTTCTCTGATTATTCAATAAGAATGGGGGTATATTTCCTTACAGGCGTAGGTAAACTGCTAAATTCTTTCACTGCTAAGAAACATTTTGATTGTACAAAAGGGCTCCTTATTTTGTATGCTTAGAAAATTGTCTAGCGATAAAAAGGAAAAGGTTTGGAACACATGATTTGAATACTGCCAGTCTATTTTATACTCCATTGAAGCCTCTTAAGAAACGTTAATAACATAACCACATGCCCTTAAGGTAAAATTTGGATGCATGATTGTATGAATAAAGTTGATGAATGCAATAAGTATAGGCTTTACTATGTAACCAAGGATGTGAACCCTATCCATACTATGCTGTATTATTTTTTAAATAGCCAAACGCTCATTGGAAAGGCCAGTTCCTCAGAGCTCACCTTAATTTATTCCCAGCAAATACATTCTGGTGGCCAGAACAAGGGTTGTTAGAGGTAAGAGGCTCTGTCATTTCTGCTTGGACCCCTGTGTTATTGAAAAGCTTGGTCATTTGGTGGTGAGCTGCCCTGGTCTCATACATTTGGGAATGATGCATTTCAGGTCACTTTTGAGTGATTTTAGAGTTCCTACTAAGGAAAGGACGTGGGAGAAATTAATAGTTACTCACGCAGTGACTAACGTACTCTTAGTCCATAGTCCCCTTTCCTCCATACTGCATGGACGTCACTTGCTAGGGACGGGATACAGAACCTTTTTTTCACCAGAAAAAAACCTTCCCCATAAAATTTAGAGGATAGGTGTCCCTGGGAGCATGTGCTCGCCTGACTCCACCCATTAGCGCCACTCCTCCGTCCCCATTGACTTGTCGACAATTTTTAACATTGCCTAATGACACCAGTATTATTAGGGGGGAGGATGGTGGGACGTATGCAGGAAAGGGGACTATGCACTAAGAGTAGGTTAGTCACTATGGTGAGTAACTATTAATTATTCTTATGTCCCATCCCCTTTCCTCCATACTGCATAGGCAATTACAACTGAATGTAGTCCCAGGGTGAAGAGGAGACCCTCCTTAAGAAAACAAATTCCTTAGAACAACCTGTCCGAAAGCCGTGTCTGATTTAGAGCCGGCGCCAAACAGTAGTGCTTACAGAAAGCCGATGGGGTGGCTTAGGTAACCGCACTGCTGATGACCTGCCACGGGAACGGCCGCTGCAAGGCTAAGGCCGTGGCCTTGGCTCAGACCGCGTGGGCGTGCATGTTAGTTGGAAGTGGTTTATGCTGCCCCTGGTAGACCTCCTTGATGGCCAAAATCATCCACCTTGCTATAGAGGCCTTGGATGCCTGATAACCGGGCCTTGACCCCCTGAAGGTGACAAACGGGGCGTCCGACTTGCGAAAGCTCTTGGTCCTGTCCACACAGAATTTCAGAGCGCTTCTGACATCCAGACAGTGCAAGACCCTCTGAGCCTCGTCCTTAGAATCGGCAAAAAACGTAGTTAAGACTATCTCCTCGTTTAGATGGAAAGCGGAGACTACCTTAGGTAGGAACTCAGGGTGCGTTCTCAGGACCACCTTATCCTTGTGAAAAGTAGTATAGGGTTCTGATGCCACCAGAGCCTGGATCTCGCTGAGCAGAGGTGAGGCCCACCAATGGAGCTGTTTTAATGGTGACCATCCTGATGTCCGTGGACACCATTGGCTCGAATGGTTTGTGCGTTAAGGCGCCCAACACTACATTGAGGTCCCACATAGGGTGTGGTTTCTTGATGGATGGGTAGAGCCTGGTGAGGACCGCCAAGTGTCACTTGACCACCGGGTTGGAAGAGAAGACCTTCTCCTCCAAATTTCTGTAGGGCCCTATGGCTGCCAAAAAGGTGTGGCATGTGTCCACCTGGACACCCAAGTGAGCAAGGTGTGCAGAGAAAGAGATCACATCATCCAACATGCATGTAAGGGGGTCGATCTCTGAGTCCGCCCAGTGACAGAACCAAGTCCATTTACTCTTGTACTGGCTCCTGATAGCCTTGCTCCTAGCACCCTGAATGATGTCTACGTTAGCCTGTGACATGCTCAGGTGCTTCAGCGTGACCTGCTCAGGAACCACGCTGCGAGGGCTAATTTCTGTGGAGCGGGGTGATGACCCTGCCACTCTGCTACGCAAGAAGATGAGCTGGGCCCATCTGCAGGTGAATGGGTGACCTGTCTGAGAGGCTGAGAAGCTCTGGGAACCACGGTCTCGCCGGCCACCACTGAGCCATCAAATGATGCTGAGATGTCACGATTCCTTTATCTTGCAGATCACCTGGAGGACCAGGGGTGTGGGAGGGAAGGCATACACTGTCATGCTGTTCCACTGTATCTGGACTGCTTTGCCCAGGGAGCCGGGGCCCTTCCTCTGTCAGGACGCGAACTGCTTGTACTTCTTGTTGCCCCAGGATTCAAAGAGATACACCTGATGATCCCCCATCTGCTGAAGATCTCCAGCAGCAACTGATTGTTCAATTGCCACTCGTAATTGCCTGCTCCCAGGTTGGACTCCCCCGGAAGGTGGATGGCCATCAGGTAGATGTTGTTCTCCAGGGCCCATTCTGACATGCTGATCGCTAGGCTGCACAGCGGAGGGGACCTGGTACATTCTGCTTGTTTACATAGTACATGCTGATGGAGTTGTCCGTCTAGAGGACGACCTTGCCCCCAATGAGCGGAAGGAAAGCTTTAAGAGATAGCCAGATGGATTTCAGCTCCAGCCAGTTGATATGAGACTCCTGTTCCTGCAGAGTCCAGACTCCATGGATACTGTGGTTGTCCAAAGTGGCCCCGCAGCCTTCCAGGGAGGAATCCGTGGTGATGGTGACCTGTGAGGCCAGCTGCCAGAAGGGCTTGCCTATCCGCAGGTTGCAGTCCCTGGACCACCATGTGATGTCCGGGAGGAGAGAAGGAGGAATGCTGACAAGCCCTGCTTGGGAGCCCGGCTCCTGATTCCATGAGGCTGCAAAGTGCAGCTGTAATCTCCTCATCTTGAGTATTATGTGGGGTAAGGCCAGTAAGCCTGCTGCCATGATACCTAATAAGTGTTGGTACCACCAGGCCGAGGTCACTTCTAGGGTGAGGAGGTGAGTAGTGGCCCTCTTCATGGCTGTGATCTTGTCCTCCGAGGGGAAAACTCTCGAAGCGTGTGTCCCATTATGAGGCCCAGAAATGTCAGGCATAGGCTGCCACTGCATTCCTGAGCGTGTTAAATACCCTGGGGGCTGAATTAAGGTGGAAGGGTAGCACCTTGTATTGGAAACGGCAGCCCCTGATCCTGAATCGCAGAAAGGAGTGATGCGGCTGCCAAATTGGGACATTTAGATGGATGTGCTCCCTGGATCCATTCAGATCCAGGGAGCACATCCAGTCTCCCCTGCACAACGTCTCCGCAATGAGTGCTGGCCTAACCATCTTGAATTTTTGAAGAGAGAGAGGGAGAGGGAGAGGTTGATGGTGGAGTGGTCCAACACAACTCTCAGGCCAGCCTGGTTCTCCTTTTGTATGGCCAAAATCTGGAGTATAAGCCTAATCCTCACTGGGAGCCTGGGACTTTGACTGCCTGGCTCTTGTTGAGCGACCGAATTTCCGCCAATAGTGTTGCTGTCCCAATCTGTGGTAGTGGAGGGAAGGAGAAGAAGGGATCGGTAGGCGGTACCCCGTGGATACTATAGATAGGATCCAGGTGTCTGCGAACTTCGGACACCAAAACTGCACGTGAAGGGAAAGCCTGCCCCCCCACCGGAGACACGTAGACCCGAAGGAGCGCATCATTCCTTCTCTCCCTCTGAGGCTGTTGTGGAGGAGGGGGACTGAAAAAAGCTCTTGCGTTCCCCCCCCCCTTTGTTGTTTGCGCCAGTGCTGACTCTGAGAACAGTCAGGGTGTCTGGACCTTCGTTCTTGGAAGCCCCAGAACCTGCCAAACACGTCCGCCCCTTGTCGGAGCATTGATGCGACTGGGTGTATGCCTTGGGCGTGGCCTTCGTAAGGTGCAACGCTCACCTGATATCCATGGGAATGCCACTCGGCCTGTTTGGACCACTCACAATCTCAAAGCCTTCCCTGGAATCTGTTCGACTGGGGACTGGGCCTGAAATACAGGATTTAAGATTGTAACTTAATAGTCTCTTGTTGATTGACCCCCCACTTATTTGAGGACCAAACAAACCTTCCCCTATGTCCTCTCCTTACCTTGTTTTCTGGTGTCGTGTGCTCTCCGTCCTGCTCTTCGGTGCAAAGGTGCGTCGGTTGATGTGCGCGCTGCGCGACCTAGTTGCTCCACTGGGGCAGGCCCAATGAGTCTGGGCTTGTTGCAACTCCAGCCCGAAAAGGTAGGTTTGGTGATTCTTGGTGAACTGTCCTTTTCTCGTCTCTTGCCCCCTAGTAATGTCTCTTCTTCCTCCCTTAGGTGTTGGGAGGGGGTCAGAGATGGTGTTGTGCTGCTTAGGGAAGCCGAGCGCTAAGCGGTGAGTGAAAGCGCGATGCGAGGTGCTGTTTGTTTTTCTTGTGCTGACCTATGTCTCTCTTTGGAGGAACGATGGATGGAAGCAGGATTCTCCTCGGTAAGTGTGATGTTAATATTGTTCTTGTTCTTTCAGGTACGCGGGATGCGGAGGAAAGGCGAAGGCCTCAGGAGACCGATCCGAACACGGTGAGTGTCACGCTGCAGGCGCGGAGTAACGCAAAGCGTGTTTCTCTGCCCGGGCGTGGTTTATATAGCCTCCATTTATCCCAGGTATCCCTAGGTCGAACCACACCCAAAAAGCTAGACCGCATAGCTCAGTTCATGGAACTCAGTTATGTGGGAGCATCCATATTGCCCAAAGTGCATTACCAAGTCCCTATTCCAAGTCTGGCCTCTGCCTCATGTATGAGCCTGGCGCCACAGGTGCCAGGTCTGACTCCAAGTGGGTCTCAGATGAGATGGGGAGGCCCTTAAGGTCCATGTGGGGGATTGTGGCCTGGCTCCAGTGCTTTGCCTAAGAGGGCTAGGGACAGGGATCATGACATAAGGATAAAGGCTTCGCAGTTTGCAAACTGTTTTTCTTTTTATCTAGCTCCTCATCAGTGGTGGAGTGAAAGAGGTCGACACCCTTGAATGGAAAGTCCAATATGCGTTCCTGGACCTCTGGGTTGAATTTAGCAGCTCAAAGCCAGGCAGTCCTCATGTCTGTGGCAATGCATATGGCCAGCCTGAGGTGTCAATGTGTCTCACAGTGGACTCCATGATGTCTTGTACCACTATTTTAGCCTCCGTTAGTCCCGCCTTAAAACGTGCCTGGCTCTGCACCAGAAGTTCCGGACGGAAGTCGGCTATTTCCCCGGCAAAACCTCTGGTCAACAGCTACCAGCATGGCATCTGCGTTGGATTGACGAAGGTGCAGCAAGGCGCTGGAATAAAGCTTCTTTCCGTAAGCCTCCGATCTTCTCCTCCTTGCCCAACAGCGCCGAGGACAACAGGCTTTGACTAGCGTGACGCTGCAGCAATAACCGAAGAGTGCAGTTGAGGGTGTGCCGACAGCAAGAGTGGATCCCTTCCATTTGCTTATACTTGGCGTTGAGGCGCCGACTGACAGGCTGGGCTGAGTGGGGCTTAAGCCACCATTTCTTACCCAAGGCGACAATATCCTTCTGCATAGAGATCCCTGTTCTAGCCGCTGGGTGTAGAGTGAGGACCTCGGCCAGGAGCCCCGCCTCTGTTTGTTCGACCTCGGGTTGAGGAAGGCCCAAGCACTCTGGCAAACTGGCAAGCTGTTCGTGGAAGGCCTTGGCTGACAACGGCGTGTCGGGGTCTTCTTCCTCATCTGTGTCCACCAGGGTGTCTGGCTGGTCTGGAGCGGGTGGAGGCGTTCTGGGTGCCGAGGGCTGCAGTGTGGAGACCGGAGCCAGAGGCTGCAGCGGAGGCTGGTGTGGAACGGCTTGAACTGTGGGAGGCAGGGGAGCTGCAAGGTCAGCGGCGGTTGCATCACAGCCTGCGACGCTGGAGCCATAGGAGGAATGACTATATGCACAGGCAGAGGGGCTGGAGGGAGCATTTCCCTGATCACATCCCGGAGGATGGCCCCCATCTGAGGAGATCTCATGAGAGTTAGGAACTTTTCAAAGAACCTGTCCTCACAGGCAGGTGAAGTTGACTGGGTAGCGAGCGGCTGCTTGGGCCAGTGCATACTCTGTCTAGCTGGTTGCGGGGTCAATCTGCCTTGAGATGCTGATGGATAAGCTGTAGGCCACGTACCTGGTTGACACCAGTCCCACCTTGTAACTCGTTCCCCCACCTGCTCCGTTCCTCGATTCGGTATCGGACGAGTGGCCATCATGTTTGGCACGGTGGCCATCTTGTCGAGCTGCGTGCCAGGTGCCGAAGGCGTGGTGCTTGGCTCACTGGGCTCGGTCTCCTCCAGGACTCTTGCGGTGGAGCATGAGACCTACCCTGCACCTCAAGGCCGAGGCCTGGTAAGCGTGTCACCCTCGGCCGTTTCGCTGGCAGTGCTGTGTGCAGGCTCCCCCTGTGACATATTGCCGGTACAAGGGTGTAGCCCCTCGGGTGTATACCCGGTAAAAGAACCTTGCGGTACCTCCGCACTGTCTCTGGAAGGATCTACAGACACCTCGGCCAGTAGCTAAGCTAGCCTCGGTACCTTTGTTGGTGTGAGAACCTGGGAGGTTCGTCCCCGCTGGAGCATTTCCTTGGGTTGGAGTCGCCCTTGCAGGGTGAGCTGGAAAAAAAAGCAGCCTTCCCTTGGGCCGAAGACCTTCAGCACTCTGGAGGCGACTTCTCAAAGAGCTCCCTCCACCTAGCTAGCCTGTTCTTCAGAGCATGCGGTGTAAGTGTGTTGCACGAGGTACAACCGTCCCAGCTGTGGGCGGGGCCAAGAGAGCGGAGGCAAAGAGCATGGGGATCAGACATCGGGAAGAGCCCCTCGCAGGCTGGACACCTGCTGAAGACCGATGAAGTCGACATGCGCCAGGGAGGAGCGTGTCACCAGAGGACCGAGTACCTGATTGATAAAAGAAGACAAAAAGACAGAAGAAAGTATCCGGAAAAGGGGACTGCGCCGGTGGGCGGAGTCATGGGAGCACATGCTCCCAGTTCCACGCGCCTCTAAATTTAAAGTGGAAGAAGGTTTCTTCTGGTGAAATAGGATCCGTCTCCCGTCCCTAACGAGGAAAGGGGACAGGATGTATGAGTAAAGAGCAGTTTCCTACACATTTTTAGTATGAAGCAAAATATTTAAAGGATAGTTCCGGGACTTTTTTTTTATTGTCCCTACGGGTCGGCCATGTGTTTGTAAGCATAAATCGGTAGATCGTAGGAAACTTTCCTATGGACCTTACCCGACTTTTCGCCCATTATCGCACTCGAAATCAGCCTCCATTTTGTGATAATCCTATCATTCCGCCGCATCGACCTGGCTCACCTGCCTTTGCGGCACTAAATCAAATCCCCCGCCCCTGAAACAGACTTTATCAAAACATTCATATTCCCCGCCTCTATCCGTGACGTGACTGAGCTGCGTAGGCAAACGCGCCCAGGCGTCTTCTACGCGACTCCACACAGACCCCGGAAATCAACACAGATCAGCTCACAATACAGCGCACCACAATTCGGAATATGAAACTGTACTTTGAAATCAAACCGCAAGATTGTAAATGTGGTAAAGTACATTTATTTGACATCAAATGTTTAGAGAATATTCAGCGATTTGCATTTTTATTTGCTCATGTTCCAAAAAGTTCGTATTGAGGAACGCGATGGTCCTTTGCTGTACACAGGGTCTTAGAGCATCTCACAATACAGCACCACAATTCGGAATGTGAAACCGTGGTTTAAAAGCAAACGGCAAGATTGTACATTTGGCAAAGTACGTTTATTGGACATCAAATGTTTAGAGAATATTCAGCGATTTGCATTTTTCTTTGCTCTCGATCCAAATTAGTTCGTCTTGAGGGAAGCGATGTTCGTGTGCAGTACACAGGGTGTTGGTTTACGATAAAAATAAGCTCTTCTGTCTCACTGATAATCGCATGGCTGTTCCAACAACGAGGCACTAGGCCACCACAACGGTAGGTATGTTGCATCTAACCGTTAGTACCGCGTAAGGGCATACTTGTACTTGGCGATCGTCCCATAAAATGGTCAGGGTGGTAACGTTGTTCACGCGGAGAAGCAACTGGCGGCTGTAGAAGCCGTCCGCCGGTGTCTGGTACTCGTGACACAGACAGTAGTGAATGATGTACCTAAAAACATAAAAAATGAAATTAGTCTCACCATCAGATCCTTATTAAAATTATTCATTTCATAGCGAGGACAGCGCTACTGGGTGTACACAAGTGTTTAAAGGCGTGGCGAGGCATGGAGGGGGGGGGAGTGGAGTACAAGGTAAGTAGCATAAAATAATAAATAAATAGGGCCAGCTGGTGGCAAGTGCAAGGTAAGTGCAGAACAAGTGCTGGGAAGGGGGGGCTGTAGGATACTGAGACAGTCCCCCAGTGCAGGGGTTGACAGGGAGGCAGTGCAGGTGGAGAGTGGAAGGGCCCAGGACCGAGGTCGCAGACAGTGGACCAGTTGTAGCAGGGGAGAGGGAGAGAGAAAGCAGAAGCAAAGAGGAAGGTTTTGAGGTGCTTCAGTAAAAGCAGATGTTTCTCCTCCAGATAGTGCGCGGTAGAAAACACTATGCCACATAGAACGAACAAGTACAACTGAACCCGTCTTTAAAGCCACTGTATAGTAATGAAATTGCGGTATAAACTCATCAAAAGTTACTTACATTATATTTGCATTTTCCGTAGGGCAGACCCGAAACACCACTCCTTCTTTGCCGACGTTACTTCTTCTAATGAACGTGGCTCATCGTTTCGTTTCTGAAATTTTATTCATTATCTTTTCTTAGTCTTTCAGGATGGTCCCGGCCTGTCAAGGTCAAATCACAATAGAACCTTATATTGGGTCGTGGGCCGTTCCGCCACCCGAGCAAAACATCAAAGCAGCTGACCTTCACTTTGAGCGAGCACACATTTCTAGTTAGCTCCAGTTAGTGTAAGGGCATCTTGTCTGCGTGCCTTTTTTTTTATTGTCCCTATGGGTCGGCCATGTGTTTGTAATACGGAAACATTCTATAATTTTTGTAAAAATGATTTATATTACTGTTTGGTTTAATTGCAATGGGCCTGCAACATGAGGAGACTCGAGAGAACAGACAATCGAATTACAATCATTTAAACCGTGATGTGTATTTCTCAATGAGCTCTGCTTTAGGTGGACATGGAACAGAGGCAATGTTGGGTGGCAATGCAGTTGTCCCCTGCATAGGTTCGTTCACCATCCCTAACGAGGAAAGGGGACAGGATGTATGAGTAAAGAGCAGTTTCCTACACATTTTTAGTATGAAGCAAAATATTTAAAGGATAGTTCCGGGACTTTTTTTTTATTGTCCCTACGGGTCGGCCATGTGTTTGTAAGCATAAATCGGTAGATCGTAGGAAACTTTCCTATGGACCTTACCCGACTTTTCGCCCATTATCGCACTCGAAATCAGCCTCCATTTTGTGATAATCCTATCATTCCGCCGCATCGACCTGGCTCACCTGCCTTTGCGGCACTAAATCAAATCCCCCGCCCCTGAAACAGACTTTATCAAAACATTCATATTCCCCGCCTCTATCCGTGACGTGACTGAGCTGCGTAGGCAAACGCGCCCAGGCGTCTTCTACGCGACTCCACACAGACCCCGGAAATCAACACAGATCAGCTCACAATACAGCGCACCACAATTCGGAATATGAAACTGTACTTTGAAATCAAACCGCAAGATTGTAAATGTGGTAAAGTACATTTATTTGACATCAAATGTTTAGAGAATATTCAGCGATTTGCATTTTTATTTGCTCATGTTCCAAAAAGTTCGTATTGAGGAACGCGATGGTCCTTTGCTGTACACAGGGTCTTAGAGCATCTCACAATACAGCGCCACAATTCGGAATGTGAAACCGTGGTTTAAAAGCAAACGGCAAGATTGTACATTTGGCAAAGTACGTTTATTGGACATCAAATGTTTAGAGAATATTCAGCGATTTGCATTTTTCTTTGCTCTCGATCCAAATTAGTTCGTCTTGAGGGAAGCGATGTTCGTGTGCAGTACACAGGGTGTTGGTTTACGATAAAAATAAGCTCTTCTGTCGCACTGATAATCGCATGGCTGTTCCAACAACGAGGCACTAGGCCACCACAACGGTAGGTATGTTGCATCTAACCGTTAGTACCGCGTAAGGGCATACTTGTACTTGGCGATCGTCCCATAAAATGGTCAGGGTGGTAACGTTGTTCACGCGGAGAAGCAACTGGCGGCTGTAGAAGCCGTCCGCCGGTGTCTGGTACTCGTGACACAGACAGTAGTGAATGATGTACCTAAAAACATAAAAAATGAAATTAGTCTCACCATCAGATCCTTATTAAAATTATTCATTTCATAGCGAGGACAGCGCTACTGGGTGTACACAAGTGTTTAAAGGCGTGGCGAGGCATGGAGGGGGGGGGGGGGGGAGTGGAGTACAAGGTAAGTAGCATAAAATAATAAATAAATAGGGCCAGCTGGTGGCAAGTGCAAGGTAAGTGCAGAACAAGTGCTGGGAAGGGGGGGCTGTAGGATACTGAGACAGTCCCCCAGTGCAGGGGTTGACAGGGAGGCAGTGCAGGTGGAGAGTGGAAGGGCCCAGGACCGAGGTCGCAGACAGTGGACCAGTTGTAGCAGGGGAGAGGGAGAGAGAAAGCAGAAGCAAAGAGGAAGGTTTTGAGGTGCTTCAGTAAAAGCAGATGTTTCTCCTCCAGATAGTGCGCGGTAGAAAACACTATGCCACATAGAACGAACAAGTACAACTGAACCCGTCTTTAAAGCCACTGTATAGTAATGAAATTGCGGTATAAACTCATCAAAAGTTACTTACATTATATTTGCATTTTCCATTGTGTCTCTGTGTAGGGCAGACCCGAAACACCACTCCTTCTTTGCCGACGTTACTTCTTCTAATGAACGTGGCTCATCGTTTCGTTTCTGAAATTTTATTCATTATCTTTTCTTAGTCTTTCAGGATGGTCCCGGCCTGTCAAGGTCAAATCACAATAGAACCTTATATTGGGTCGTGGGCCGTTCCGCCACCCGAGCAAAACATCAAAGCAGCTGACCTTCACTTTGAGCGAGCACACATTTCTAGTTAGCTCCAGTTAGTGTAAGGGCATCTTGTCTGCGTGCCTTTTTTTTTATTGTCCCTATGGGTCGGCCATGTGTTTGTAATACGGAAACATTCTATAATTTTTGTAAAAATGATTTATATTACTGTTTGGTTTAATTGCAATGGGCCTGCAACATGAGGAGACTCGAGAGAACAGACAATCGAATTACAATCATTTAAACCGTGATGTGTATTTCTCAATGAGCTCTGCTTTAGGTGGACATGGAACAGAGGCAATGTTGGGTGGCAATGCAGTTGTCCCCTGCATAGGTTCGTTCACCACTCCATGTATGTGCCTATCGAGGACATCTACGATAAGTCTCTCAATAAACTCATATTGCATATCCTCAAACACTGGTTTGATCACCCATTGTTTACTTCTTTTAGTGAAGGCCTTATTGTAGCGAAGCGTCCCTAAAGTTCCGGTCGTCCTACTTTGTTGACGGCCAACATTATGGTTATGTGCCAAGACCGCTAGAAGAGTCCGATTTATCATGCCTTCCATGCCAAAATGCAATCTTTTGGGCCTGTACTTTAGGCACATATTGTGGAACACCTCCAAATCTCCTGTGTGGCAGAATTCCGTGAGTCCCCTCAAATCTCTTGTTATAGTTTTATCAAATACAATCTTTTCAATGGCCTTGTGAGTGGGTGATGAAGGAATCAACCACTTCTTCTTCCGTGCCTCCTCTGTGGACAAATGGCCATGTTCACATTTGTGGAAATGCTCATTTGTCGACCATCGATGTACGTTGCTACAGTGCAACATTACTGACCGCCATTTTTCCAGTAGAATTTCCAACGACCCTTCACATGTTTTTGAGCTCCACCAAAGATGGTTGCTGATTGACTTGGACCACTGTGAAATACCTTGCATATCTTTTTTTTTTCCTGCAGCCGACAATTTTTTATTGATTGATTTTGCAAGATGCCAAACGTCAAATTGGTGATTTATATTTTTGTACTGTTCTCTCATTGTCTTGGCAATTGAAACGTGTCTGTCCGTGGCTATCAGGTCGATCACCATTCCCCGCGATTGTAGTTCTTGCAATGATGCTACAAAGCCAACTTTCTCCATGGCCACTGAGGATGTACTTTGTGACACCTGCACGACCACCGAACTCACAATTTTCTTACTTTCCATGTCCTGAAAGTGGTAGGTGCAGTACTTGGCTGAAAATCCTGGACTGTCGCATTGTCCATCACCGGCTAGCCTGAAGCGTTTGCCCGCGAATGTACTTTCCATTGACATTTTTTCCATTCTCCAAGCTTCGCTGATGGCTGGAAATAGATAATCGGTTTGGTATTTGTAGAACTGACTTTTCGCAATGAAATGGATTCCCACAAACTGAAAGAAATACTGTAACTTTTTAAAACTTGAACCACTAAAAAGTGCGGCCGCTGCACAAAGTAGATTGCCTGCTGGCAGTTGCCCCAGCATGGGTTGTGCAGACCATGCGAACGGATGATATTGTGTACAGGTGGCATGTATTTTAAGGTTAGTGCCTCGAATTGCACGAGTCACATTAATCAATGGCTCCCCACATACTTCCCCACCAACCCAATGCCCACATTTCATCATCATAATAATATCCATCAAACAGCTATCAAATACAATGAATTTGGCCTCTTTCCTTATACTGTCACTCTGCATCCCAGCTGGTTCGGCCTGTAACGTTGAGGACATGTCACTCGCATGAAAGGTACAATCTCTGATATCGTCTTCCGCTATGCTGAGTGATATTGATGGTGTTTCATTGTCGTCCACTTCATTCTCTTCCATTGCAACATCTGTTCCTTGTCCGGAGATGGGAGAAAAAAACAATGTCTTCAACTTTCGCGTGCTCTTATTTTTTGCGGGTGTGGATTCTGTGAATTGATCTACGACTGCATCCAAACTACCAGGAGGACATTCACTATCAATGGCTGGTGGTGGTATAGCTCCGTTGTCAATCACTTCATATTCTTCCCATTGGCACGATGCATCTCCAGTCTCAAGTCCCTGCCAAAAGGTTTGACAAGCAACATCTCTCGTTCGCTTCACTGTCTGTGTAGATCTAGTTCTTACACCCACTCGCAACTAGAGGACAGATTAGAAAAGGGATGTTCAGTTTAAACACAACTTACAGTATTGAACTATTGACAGTGAAAGACAACATAATATAGTGAACAGGACACTAACCTTCTTTTGCTTTCTTTTCTTTGAAACTTTCTTTCCTCGAACTTCAACATCTGGACGCTGTTGCTCCGACTCGTGTGTGGATGTCTCCACTTCCTCTCGCGCTGCAACGACTATACTTTCATGATAAGCACATCCATCACTCACTGAGGCTACATCGACTCGATGAAACTTAGAACTTTCATTAGTATGTATAATATTGAAAACACAAAATGTACTTGGGGACCAATACCCATACGTACATCTCAATAGCAAAACACGAATGAACGCATTGCGTAGAACATTCAAACGACAATAGTTCACGCATTGTTGATCTAGTTAGATTGAACTGTCAAGATCCATACCTCGGGCTCCGCATAGACTTCCATTGATGATATTATTGAAGATGAGGCTTCAGCAACTCCCTGAAACACAGTAATTGCATTAGTATGGTTTTGTATTTTGTTTAAAAGAACATAAACTTTCTGCAGGCGTCAACGGCTCATCTAAATAGACCTGCACAAATGATCAGTTGTCTAAAATAAATAATGGATATCTAAATATGATTCGATTTGCTCCATCGTTGGAAGTGTCACCACCCAGAGATCTGCATCAACTACTAGGGGTGATGTTCTTGTTGAAGAAGCTCCGTCAGCTCCCTGAAACATAGTACTTGCGTTAATAAAGAAGGAAGTATAGCGGATGTAATCACGTCATTTGATCTCGCATGATTGATCTGTCAGTATCCATTCCTCGAAATGCATAAGAACATCAAGGGACGCTGTAACTGCGGTGCACACTTCTGCAAGCTGTTGCGCCGACCCGTAACTGCATGCTCCCCCTTCCTCTTGGACTAATGCTCCATCGACTCCCTGAAACATAGGACTTTCATTAGTAATGAACACAATATTGAAAAAAGAAGACACATAGGAGGGCGACGACAGAAGGACATACCAATGGCTAAAAACGAAAGAAACATTGTGTGTAACAATCACGCTACAAGAATGCAAGATCTGATGATCTCCATCGATGGAACTGTCCGGAAACGTACCTCGAGCATCTGAGGGACATCTACGGTTGTCGTCAATGCGTTGGACTCCTCAGCATCTCCCTGAAAGACAGTACTTGCATTATTTTGGATAACAATAATTATAACTGAAAACAAAAACTAGAGGACGAGTACTGTGGTGTACCATTAGGTAAAATAATTACACGATCAATTAAAACTATTGATTTACATGCCTAAAACAAGTCAGTGTCAGAATAGCTAAGTAAGATTACCCGATAGGCGCTTGAAGTGGCTGATGACTGCAATAACGACACGGATGGAGAATCTTCAGCCTTCATATTGAGTGGATACATAAATGGGGAAATTATTGTTAGCTAATGCTACACACTACCGCAATGCCGAGAGATAAATACGTAAACTTGACTCACCAGTGGAGGGATGTGGACGAATAGAGTGGGAATAGCGGTTGAGAGCAATTTTCTCCTCGCTCGCGGTGTTTTCGTCCTTATTAGCAATGATGTGGAGTACATGTCTGGGCTAAAGTGCCTGCTGCAGATGCGGTATCGATCACCCCTCTTGTCCGCAAAGACTTCTAGGACTCTACTTTCTATCTCAGAGGCTGGATATCCGCAATATCGGACCCATTCTCTTATCTGATCTATTGTCTTAGGGAAAACATGCATTATAGTACCTTCAGATTTGTTATGGGTCTTCGAAGGGCAACCGCCAATGGAACAGGCAGGCATTATGGAAAGTTCTGAAAAGTATAGATCAACAATTCTCTATGAATACCAATGTGTTAAAACATTAAATGACACATAAAAGGTTCAATGCAAGGTCCGTTTTGGTTCTTGGAACTATACACGTTATTCACATGCGGATAAGTATTTCAATAACTTTCAAAAAATAGAAAAAGTAATTTGACTAAACTGAGAACATGTGACTAGTTCCTTGCATGTACTGTCGTGAACGAAAAGAAAACATGGATGCAATTTGATGACTACTAGCAAATAGATATAAATTAAAAAATTGGACGCAAAATGATTATGGTACATGGACTTACCTTGACGAACAAACAGTTAGATGCAGGGATCAGAGTAGTTTCTTGTCGTAGAACAGGGAGCAGTTCACAGGTTGCAAACTGACGAGTTTGCTCAAAGTGGTCACGGAAGTTCACAGAGACGAGGAGCAGATAACCAGCACCTTCACGGGTTGACTAGCAAAGCGCAAAGAAGTTCTCATTAGAAATATGAAGTGGGTTATAAAGAATTCGAAACAGGGGTGTGTTTGTGAATGAATGACGTGTATATGTCGTGGCATTATGCGGTCTGCAGGGGGCCGTCCAGCGTGAGGGGGGATGCTTGGCAGGAGACACGGGGTCTGTAGGTAGACATGGGAACAACAACCCATGCTCTATAGACCACTTTGAAGTGTACATGGTCTTTGGCACCTCTTGGCCTTTATCGCTCCCTGACAGCTCCACTTGCCAGCACAAGTACCCCGGTGCGAACTGCCTTTGATAGGGCGGGGGGTGGATCGGGGCGGTGGTCGTGCAGACAAGACACAGGAAGACTCGTGAATGGAGACACACTTATGTGGATTGCAGGGGGCCGTCCAGCGTGAGGGGGGATGCTTGGCAGGAGACACGGGGTCTGTAGGTAGACATGGGAACAACAACCCATGCTCTATAGACCACTTTGAAGTGTACATGGTCTTTGGCACCTCTTGGCCTTTATCGCTCCCTGACAGCTCCACTTGCCAGCACAAGTACCCCGGTGCGAACTGCCTTTGATAGGGCGGGGGGTGGATCGGGGCGGTGGTCGTGCAGACAAGACCAGTTTGCCGCAGGGCCTCACCAAGGAGAGGCCATCTAACTGAATGTAAGAGGATGGCTGCAGGATCTACTACATGGAATGCAGGGGGGTGAGTTTATAAATACCTCACCCTCCCAGGAGAATATACACTAGATTCATTTAAAAAATCAAAACAACCATTGTTAAAATATATGTTGGGCTTTATTTTAGATTTTAATTAAACATAAATAATAAACATTACACATTGTAAAGTTGAGGTTGCAGCACATCGAGGGAAAATCCGCGGTATTGTCCACTGTCACTGGGGAAATGTTGTCTAATGGCAAGTACCGCACAGGCAGGTATTACTCTCCGAACGCGATGTCCGAGCCTCCCGTGAAGCCACCAAGTGAAGCAACGATAGGCCACCAGCCTGTACCACCTGTGAAAAAAAAAGATGCAAACTGTATTAAACTGACCAAACTTTCTTATCAATGTCGATTCAGGTAACACATGTCATTTTTCTTAGAAAAAAATTATATCTAGAAAATGCACTATATGGAACAAATTTACATGCGTTCGAATGATATGTAAATGTAATTTTATATGTGGGAGACGACCATGAAATAGTGGTGGCATCACTGACATCACAAACAGAGTATACTTACTCGTTACTCGGATTACGCGGACGAACAGTGCCGCGAAGTTCGTGCATAAGCACCATCATCATCCTCAACACGGTCCGTGAGAGGCAGGCTTCCCTGAACTCTGGCAGCTCGGTGATGCATTGCGGACTTTGCTCGCCTTCCTGCAGACTTTGCTCGCTTTCCGAAATGTAGGCCAAGCACCCGGAATTTTCACGGCAGCAGCAGTTCTCCTCCTCAGTTGGCATTAGCTCGCACCGATTGCACGTGCACCAGGTGGAGACGCCGTCCATGCGACATGGTCCAGGCTCTTCATCCGTTGACTGGTCCTCCCAACTGCCGTCCGAATCCCCATCGTTTTCGCGTGCTTGACTTTCCAGTAGTTCTTCCTCGGTGTACTCGGGCTCGTACATATACGGCATTATTGTGGCCATTGTGCGGTAAAGATAGTAAAATAATTTACAGAGATGGTACAGGTGTTCACACGGGCTACAAGCGGCGAAGGTAGCTGACCAGAGCACTGAAACGAGTCACAGAATACTCAAAGTAACACAGAGAGAGGAATGGAATCGAAAATCTGCTGCTGTGTGTTGTGAAACGGTCTGTTTATACTTATTGGGGAAAGAGGCGTCCTGCCATTTCCATGGCAACACGTCAATAGCTGAGGCGCAGCGATTGTTGACACGAGACGTGCTTGAAATGGGCAGTACGTGTCTGCTGATGTCAGGCTCAGGGGCGGGGGATTTGATTTAGTGCCGCAAAGGCAGGTGAGCCAGGTCGATGCGGCGGAATGATAGGATTATCACAAAATGGAGGCTGATTTCGAGTGCGATAATGGGCGAAAAGTCGGGTAAGGTCCATAGGAAAGTTTCCTACGATCTACCGATTTATGCTTACAAACACATGGCCGACCCGTAGGGACAATAAAAAAAAAGTCCCGGAACTATCCTTTAAGGAAGGATTCTTTTTGTGCCCATTGATCCGACAGTGGAAATGTTTTTATACTTGCAGTAATAATTTTAGAATTATTGCCTACCTCCTTTCTAGGAAGGAATTTGGTTATTTATTAGACTTGTTCTAATGTCAAATGTTATGACTATTTTAATGTGATTTTGTATTTCTATAACTTTTGACCTTAGTGGGTCTAGTATTGTTAACATTTTGTTTTTGTATTATTGTGTTTATGTTCAACTGTTTGATTGTGAAAGATATGATTTTCAAGCCGAAAAACACACAAAAAATGAAAATTTAACAGTGGTCTTGAGGTGTTCATTGTGCGCACGGTAACATTGAAATAATTATCGGCCATAAACACTAAACTAGACTCCTGTAACACTCATCTATGTCTCCAACCATAAACCCCTAGCATGCCTTTGCTGTTGCATGACATGGAGGTTCAGTTGGCTGATCTATTACAGGGCATGACCACTCCACTTCTAATCAGGAGGCTCTACACAATCATTTAAGTGCTCCGCTCAGTCACCAACTCGCCCCCTCTACTCTTCCTGTGCAAACTATCTCCACCCAGCCGTCAATGAGCACAGGACCTACAATCTGCACGGCTCGGCAGAGACGAGCTGCTCTCCTGTCCATTAATCTTCAACAGACTATCTTTTTTCATAAGACCTTCTTTGATAGTCATCCAAATTTAAGAACCATCACACAGATGCATGGAACCAAGAGCTGAGGCACAGTTCAGGACTCAAATAGGACAGAACAGCAGCTTTGCCAGGCAAACAAGTGCCAGCGTATAGCCCAGAGATAAGGCACTCAAACTTACTATATAAAGCATTGCAATGCCAAACCTAGAGAAACTGCGCATAACCACAATCAGATTAGAAACTAGAAACAGAATATGGTGAAGAAACCAAATGAAATAAAGCAGAGACCCCATATACTGCGATGAAAGCAGAAAAAGCAATCCCAGGCGGTTCAAAGGCCAATACAGGATACAGTGAAACAGAGGACCATAATATTTAACGCAGAAATCATGAATCATCTACTACCACACAGTAGGGCAGCAAAGAATCTAAAATCAGTGAGAAAAAAAAACAAAAAACACCCTGACCAACCCCACACAGCAGAGTTGTCCGAAACTTGCAAAGTCCAGAAGTCAAAAAAGACCATGCAGAAAATATAGTAAGCTGAATAGTATCTAGTGATTCTGGCCTACTGACTTCAACCAAGTTGAAGCTTACACAATCGAAACCGTCTCGAGATATTATTGTACCACACACACACACCAAAGAACTATACATATCCCTCTACTGCTGCGGTCTCCAGTCCTTTCTATAACCAGAGCCGGCCCGAGGCATATGCAGGCTGTACGTTGGCCCAGGGCCCCGCTGTCAGAGGTGCCCTGCAAGGCACAGACTCAACTGCTGTGCACTTTCCATGTACGAAGCTCGCATGAGGCCAGAGAGTCGCCTCTCAAACCAATGTGGTTAGGGTGACCAGATTTAAAAAGTAAAAAACCAAGACGGGGCAACTAACATAAAAGTAGGACTAACTCTTGAAAGTGGCTGTCAAGGCACTACACTTAAGTAGCAGTTGGAGGAGAAGGGGGTTTAAGTGTTACTGTTCAAATAAACACATAATAAATGTATCACAAACGAACACTATCTTAAGTTGTACAATGCAGCATTTCTTCTGTGCGAGATTGTGCTTTCCTGCCTGTCAGCTATGAAGACCTACTACAAAAAACCGGGACCAATGGAAAGAATCTTGAGAATGGGGGACAGAGCACCGAATTCCGGGACAGTACCGGCAAAATCGGGACGTCTGGTCGCCTACCTGTGGCTTTCTAGAAACACCTGTTCCCAGAGGCTCTTCAGATGCCGCAGGCCCTTTAATGACGGCTTATGATTCTCTTTCTTCAAGCAGAGCATTAAACGGGGGGTGATTTACAAACGATGGCCCATTTAAGAGACCATTGTTTTGGAGAAGTTCATTACGTTTCTGTGTTAAGGAATGCAAATAGGCATTTGCATTCCGAAAGCAAAGAAAAAGCACCCGTTAGCTGCCCAAATCTACGCTCTCCTCCAGGTCAATTACAATATATCAAACAAAACAGTTTTAAATTAGCTACATTATATTCAGATGTTCAGATTTAATGCACCAAAAAGAGTTTGGTAGAATGTGAACCCTGCATTTGTCAAACACAAATAGGCAACCTTTACACACATTACATGTTGTTCTACTTCTAGAAAATAAATTTTCAAAACTCAAAGGCCATATTTTTTGCATTTTGCTGAATTGCATTCTGGTATTTGTAGTCTTCCAGACAAGAGAGGGGGGGATAGTGCCACAAATGTACACTTTTTGTAAACATATTGCTGTAAAGATTTATAAATTTGAATGGGTACCTTACTATGGTATTTGTACTTTTGAAGTCCTCTCTCCTCAAAAAGCCCTCTGCCAATCCCTCCTGCCCGGCTAACTACCGCCATATCTCCATTACCCCCTTCCTGGGCAAACTCCTGGAGAAGCTGGTCATCTCCCAACTGATCCCAACTGATCCAACCCACCAAATCTGTTGGTTGTCTCCACGGCCACCAGCCAGAGGCACGGAAACTGCTCTACTGAACACCCGTGATAGCTTGCGCTCAAATCTCGATTCCAACGCTCCATTCGTTTTTCAGTCTTCTAGTTCCAACTCTCTGCAGATCATATGCTTCTCTAAGCAAAGAGTGGGAGTAGATCTCTCTCATCAGCAGGAGCCTACCTCTGGAATGGTCTCGCTGCCCCTCTCAGGATTGAGCCGGATCTCTCCAGAAGCTCAAGACTCCCCTTTTCTTTTCTTACCTCCCTCTCCCTCTCCCCCTACCCTGCTAACACCCCTGTCTGCCGCAGTGACTGGCTACCTGGGTCCCTCCAAGTTCTACAGGGCACCAGCCCCCGCCCACCCCAGGGCCAGTTCACCCCTTCCATGCTTTAAGCATGTGGACCCTCTTCCCCCAGCACCCCAAGGATTCCCATCCATTTGACCTCCTGTCCTCCCCTTAGGACTTGCTAGCTCCAACCCCCGCCCCTTTTCACCTGCACTTTCTCCTCCTTACCCTGCACTTCCCTTCCCACCCTACAACTACACATTTGAGCAGATTGCACTTCCCACCCCATCACATTTCTTGTTACTGCACTTGCATGATCCTAAGGTCAAAAGGCCTAGTAGGACTGTTATTGTTTTCTTTCTCCCTTGCCCCCCTTTCCCCTGCTCTTTTTGCCTTGTCGCACCTTGGAACACCTTTTTTTGTATAGGCGCCTTACAAATATCCAATAAATAAATCTTCATAAAGCAGAGCATTATTGAAAGACAAACGTTGGGTTGGGGAGGGCGAATGATGAGAGGGCAAGCGAGTCCTGAATATTTGCCCAGGATGTGGCAAGAGAGGTTGCAATCCTAGAGACTGGTGCAGTTATTTTCCCCGAATTGTGGCCATATGCTTCTTTTTAAGGCACAAGTAAAGGATACATGAGGGCGGACGCAACCCCCTTCGGTGTTTTGGAGTTTGGCAAGCTTGCTCAATCATTTGGCTGCCAGGGTTTCACTGAGGTTGTCATGTTTCCAGTGTAGACACTTACCAACAAGACACATAAAATTATCATCAGAGCACATGCTCGTATTGGGATTTTTGTTTTCTTGGGAATATTTAAATATATATTGCTGGGTTAAAAAGGACAGCACCCTTTTTACTTGGCTGGCATATTTAATGAAAAAGGTCTGCTCCCAAGTTATTTTTCAGTTGTTGATTACTTTCTTTTTAAGGTCCAATGCTCTTTTGTCTGTTGCACTTTCTTCTAGGGGGAAGTGTCAAGTGAACTGAATTTGTATCTTGCACTTTAAGATATTTATTTATTTGCATTTATATAGCACGCACACAGCTCAGGGGCATCGAGGAGTTGTTACAAGGTAATGGCTTAGTTACAATACATAAAAATGGGCAGCTAGGTTACATTAGCCCACAAAATAACATGGCTTAGTTATAATATTTAGATAGGTGGCTGGGTTACATTAGCCCCTAACTGAGTTATATCCAGTTGTTGAATCAGGACATACATAGTTCAATGTCAATAGAGTGAACTTCTTTGAACTTAACATATAGCGGTAGCTGGGTACTGGCCTTGGAGGCGGTGTGTGTGAGGTTTTAGGCGAATAGTCTGGTTTTGATTGCTTTACAGAAGGCAAGATGAGAAGGTTCTGCTCGGAGGGCCCGTGGCAAGGAGTTCCAGTGCCTGGAGGCAATGAAGGGGATGCTTACACCCCCACCTCTGGCACGTTTAACTCTGGGCGCGGGCAGTAGATTGGCGTATGTTGTTCTTGTGGGTCTGGAGGTGTGAGGAATGACAACCCTGTGAGGTATAGGGGTGCTGTGTGATGATGCATTTGTGCGTGAGGGCAAGCGTTTTGAATAGGATGTGCTGGCTGACAGGCAGCCAGTGTGCTTGCCGTCTGGCTGCTGGGATGTATTCCCTTTTGGGGATGCCCAGAGCAGCATGAAGGGCGTTATTTTGAATAGTTTGGAGTTTGTCCAAGTTTTAGCTGAGGTTCGTGAGAAGAGGACATTGCAATAGTCTAGCCTTGAGCCCATTAAGGCTCTAGCAGTTGATAGGCAATTTGTGGTGGAGAGGAACGGTCTGGTGGCATTGAGAAGTTTGGAATAATAGGCTGCTGAGGCAGCGATTGCGCCAACTTGTCTAGATATAGTAAGGTTGGCATCTAAGTAGACTCCCCGTGTTTTGATTGATTGGGAGACTGGGATGGTGGTGTTGTCTATGGTAAAGGATAGATACTGGTGACCTAGTTTAATGCGAGAGTCAATGGGGGCTAACAGAGGTAATTCAGTCTTATTGCCATTCAGGAGGAACCAGTTTTCAGCTATCCATGTGTTGATGTTGTTGTAGATAGAGTTAAGGGTTCTGGAGTCGGCCTCATAGTTACCGGACAGGGGAATGAGGACTTGAGTATCGTCGGCATAGTTGGTGTACATGATGTCGAGCGAGTCCAGTATGTTGAATAGGGAGATGGTGACATTTTTATAAAGAGTGGGGGACAGGCAGGAGGCCAGTGGGACTTCAAATAGGATGGTGGCTGGGGTTGCTGCTAGTTGGTCTGAGAAGACGCGCATAGCTCTTCCTTGAAGGAAGGAGGCGATCCATGGCATTGCCTTAGGTGAGAAGAAGACTGAGGCAGAGAGGTGTTGACAGTTGTTTGTTATCCACCAGGTTAAAAGCTGCTGAGAGGTCTGGGAGGAGGAGTAGGGGCGGTTTGCCTGTGTCTCCGATATCGTCAATTTGCTTTTTAAGGTCCAGTATGGCTGTCTTGGTTCTGTGACCAGGAAAGAATCCAGATTCTCGGGTGTCTAGGATATTGTTTGACTCTAGGAATTGCTGGACTTGCAGGTAGGCTTCTTTGTCCAGGATTTTAAGTAGGAAGGTGCACAATGGTTATAGGCCTGTATTTATTGGGATTGGATGTTTTTTTTTGTTTTAGAAGGAGGCGAACCCATGCTTCTTGGAAGCTGGGAGGAACCGCGCCTGATGCAAAGGAAGCGTTGATGAATGCAGTGATGAAGGGTATGAGCAGGTCTGAACACTCCTTGATAAGGGAGGCTGGGCAGATATCCCCTTTGCACATGGATGCTTTAATGTTCTTCATGATTGTGGCGACTTTGGTCTCATTGACCTCTCTGAACGTGAACAGTGTTGTGTTGGAGGCCTTAGGGGTGGGTGTGGATGGCTGGGCAGGATTGGAGGAAAGTGGGTAAAGTTGGTTAGCTTGGATTTTGTCCTGAAGGGTGACAAGCTTGTGGAGAATGGCTGTTTGGATATCAGCGCACCAGGCTTAATTTTTTTGGATAGTTTAGAGGGGTGCAGGAGTTCCCAAAGCCCTGAAGACAGTAAATATTTCCTTAGAGTTGGATTTTGCACTGGCGATTCTTGTATTGAATGAGTTGGCCTTGGCGAGAATGATAGCTTTTTTGTATTCATTGGATAGTTTGCTGAAATCAAGTTTGTCTGAGGCAAGTTGGTTGATTTGCTACTTCAATAGGGCTGCACGTTTTTTAGCACGCAGGGTCGAGAGTTCTGGCGTGAACCATGTGTTGGACTGCTTGGCTTTGAAGATAGTTAGGGGGGGGGCAATGGCATAAATTGCCTCAGCAAGAATGGAGGTGAAGGAGATTGTGAGTGCATTAGGGTCTTTGGAGAAGGGTCCGATAGGGGCAAACCTTTCTTTAGTGAGGAGGTATGCACTTCTGGCCGAGCCAGAGGGGAGAGGCATGGCGATAGGTTTTTGGAGCTTAGGTGGGGAGAGGGTGAAGAGGATGAGGTGGTGGTGGTCTGTCCATGAGAGGGGTTGTGACAACCAGCGGGCAGTAGTGGTGGGATATTCAATCAATGGCGCAGCCTTTGCTATGTGTTGGGTTATTTATGGAGTGTGAGAAAATTAGTGTTTCCAGCGCTTTGGCTAGGGCTTTGGCTGGGGCATTCTTAGGATCATGTAGTCCTAGGTTGAGATCGCCTGCTATAATGACCCTGGAAGAGGTTTTGAGGTTATGTGATACGAGGTGTGTGATGGTGTAGTGGAAGTCAGCCATAGGACCTTGGGGTGGTATACAATGTGCAGTGTGATAGTGCAGTTGTGTGAAGTTGTGATTTTTAGAGGTAGGAGATTGCAGTTACTTGTGATGGGTTGGTCAATTATTCTCATGGCAATGGTGTCTTCAGCTATGAGAGCTACACCACCTCCTTTGGAGAGTGGGCGGTCTTGACGGAAGATGGTATATCCCTGGAGGAGTGCAAGAGCAAGGGCAGGGCCAGATGCCTCATGCAGCCATGTTTCTGTAACAGCACACAGGTCGAGGTTGTGGGTGATCATGTCATGTATGTTTGCTGCACGGGCTAGGAGGGAGCAGGCGTTAATGAGGGCACAATTAAGTGAAGGGAGATAGGGAGGCAGAGGCGAGGGGTTAGGGTGGAAATCGTTATTGACTGGACCTGGGCACAATGTCAGGACATTAAACGTGGTAGCAGAAGTGATGTTATCTGTGTTTGTGGTAGTAGTATTGTGGGTGGGCACAACCGAGGCAATGTGTGGCAGGGAGGCTAGAGGCAGTGAAGCATTAGCAGTAATAGCAGTGTCAGTGCATGGGGTGAAGGACATGGCATGCTTGGTGGTGGATAGGATGGGAGAGGCATCACCTGGATCATAGTTAGAGTGTGTGTCCATAGTTCTAGCGGCAGCAAGATCAGGGGTCATGGCAGTGGAGTAAAGTGGGATAGTGGTAAGTGTTTCCTGCATGTGGGAAAAGGGTACAGTGTGCTTCTTAGTGGTTGGATGATCTGGTTGGACGTGTGGTCTGGGGGCCTGTGGCCTGAGCGGGACATGGGGGGACTGTTTGGGTGTGTGAAGGACCACATCCTTGTAGTCCATTGTTCTGGAGCGAAGTCTATGGTTGCGAGAGGAGGTGCTCATGGGTCTTGTGATGTGGGGAGGTGTCCGGGTCCGTGCTCGGAGGTGTACATTGCGGTGAGGAAGGGGGGCACTGTGTGTAAGCAGCTTTGGGCAAATCATAACAATGGACTTGAGTGTAGAGGAGGTAGCCTGTAGTGATGTTCTATCCCAAGTGGTTAATGAGGCTGGCTGGGTTATGATCCCCAGGTGATTGCAGGGGGTAGATCTGAGCAATGTGCTTGTGTTGGGGGGGGGGGGGGTTTAGAGGGGAGGTATCCTCTGGTCTGTGTAGCAGATGGAATGCGTTATAGGCAGGAGTGACAAAGGCCAGTTTATTGCAAAGGATCTATACTCATGGGCAATGGCAACCTTTAACACAGAGGGAGATACTGGCTCGTCGCGGCAGCAATACGGAGTTCACATAAGCAACTAGTAGTTCACAAATACAGCAGTGGGCAGCATGCGCAGAAAGACAGCAAACATGTATTATATAACATAAGACAGCAGAGCGAATTATACAGTACTGTAATAAGTGGTTTGCACTGTGATTACGAGCCTACGGCTAACTAAATAAGGCTTGTACAGTCCAATCATGGCGGTGGGCCATGGTATACACATTGAGGGAGCCTACGTAATGAAATGGGCAGTAGGTGTGGGCTGCTAGTGTGGATGGGTAGGCTATTGCTCCGTTGGGGTGCATCGAGCTAGTTCCGTGCGAGTGGTAAAGGTAGGAGGGGCTGCTGCGGTGAGGTGCGCCATACACACTGTCGTGGAGAGCAAGACCAACGAGTTGAAGCTGCAACGAGCAGATGGGACAGAATAGTTCTAAGTCAAATGTTATGGATCCTGGCGCGCACGGCATACATGGAAGATAAGTCATGGAGTGCATTAGCTTACCAAGGGTTCATTGCTGTGGCAGTAGATATAGTTCAGGGAAAGGACTGTGGCTGATTGCTGCTCCCAGCTCCGACAGGCTCGAGACAGGGGACTTGAGTGTGGGTCTTAGGTGTATGTTCACTTACTGTGCGTATATTCTTGGGTGCCAGCTTTTGATTTTCGCGATGGGTGCAAAAGTTCCCACACACACACTGAAGCGCGGGAGATGTGCTCATCCCCATTTCAAAACACCACATTTTACATCACATGTTTGCGCAGGAACAGGAAAGAAGACATGATTTACAGGAAGGTATAAAACGTATAACATCTCAGCAACCGTCTCCCAACCTGCTCAGTTGCAACTTTCTGTTATAGGACCCCTTGCTATTTCACACTGGCATACACTTTTGGCCTGCTCACCCTTTCCAATCAAGGCTCAGGGGGTACATTAATGAGGCTACCTTATCATTTTGTGGTGAGCAGCACTTGATAAACATAGTTCTTACGTGATATTTTTTGATAGTCAAAAGAATCCTCATCTTTAGCTTCTGAAATAAAAGCATGTTGGTCATTTGAATATGCCCAAATATACAAACAATAAAAAATCAAAACCATCGTGAAACTTCAGCAAAAACAGCAGTTCGTTTCAGTTAGCAAAACACAATCAGCATATTTTTGCAATGCCTTCCACAGATTGTGTTTCTAAACCAAAGTTTCAGAAGACCTTTTGTAAACAGTATTTCTATCAATTACATCTGGGAATAGATTTCAAGTTCCTGAATTGCAGATTGCTCTCAAATCCGGCCTTCACCACTTACCCAAAGTCAGTGCTCCCACAACTTTGATCACACTGTGCCTAATCTGCCACAATTAGAAATCTGTACAAGGTATTCAGCTGTTTGCTAGTTTAAAAAAATGCCTCACTCTTGATATTGCCATATAGGTAAATGTTAATATTGACAATGCATATACTTGACGCCACAGTGTATTTGTCTACTAACTTGTGCATTGCAACATGTTTTAATATAACTTCCCATGATACCTTTTCCTACGAAAGACTCATTCTGTGCTGTCACTATTTATGCAAATTAGGGGGGCCCGCGCATCTTTTGCCGCCCAGGGCACAGCAAATCCTAGGGTTGGCCCCGTCTAGTGTCTACAAGACTCTTTCGGCTTCAACATGCAACGGCTCCGCTCCACTAACAGTTATAACTGTATGCTGTCACGCATTATTAACATGAGTGCGCAGATAACTTGGCGATTCCGCACTCAACATGATTATGAAACATAAATCCATAAAGTGGAACCGGTAAAAAGAAAAAGAAAAAGAAATTCAGGGCTCCAAACAGCATAGGCTAAATGAATCCAAGGGTCATGGAGAATGCATGTGCGGCCTGGATTGCTTGAACATCAAACTATTCGAGCACACAGCAACATGCAGCAAACATCCCGCGGGCATACCTAGAAAGGACAGCAGGCTCCGCTCCTCCTCGGTGCTGCTGTCCAGCCATTCGGGCTCGCCAGGGGAAAGGAAACTCATGCTGCAACCAGAAGTGCGCCTTTGCTTTCCCAGGCGCATCAAGCGAACTATGGCGCCGGCGAAGGAAGGGTGCGGGCAAGCACAGCGCCGAATGCCATGCCTGGAGGAGCGATCTGCCGAGGACCAGCGAGACAAGACAGGAAAGGGACTGGGCTTAAGGGCTAAACATGGCCCAAACCAGGCAGAAAGTCAACGGGCCGGGGAGATCAGAGGTCCGGGCGGCACGGCGTCCGCGCATTTATATCCTCATAATAACGGTGTTGCCATGCACAGCCGATTTCTCGCCCATCCCGTCACATCCAGGCAAGAAGTCGGAAGAGAGCATCCCTGCATCCAGAGCCGGCTTCTTTTGTGAGAAACAAAGTGGCTGCATCCCCAGGACCTGAGCTTCCGCACGAGCCCCCTTCGCTCCTGCGATAGGACAGACGCCTCTCTAAATAATTTCCTTTATGCAAAGGCTGACTGATCAATCTCTGAACAGCGAGCCATGAAAGGTCCTCCCCCTCCCCCGGCGACCCCCCTCTCCCCCTGCAGGAGGGCCGCATTGATCGACCATAATGGAATCTGTTTCCTGGCGGCCAACAGCGGCATTAGGGCTATTAGAAGAGGACCCACTCATTACACTGAGAGCCGGACTGGTCCAGGGCCCAGCACGGATTCAGGTCCAGCCTTCAGGGGGGACGAGGGACGGTGCTAAATGTAAAGCCAGCCGGAAGGAGACAGGGAAAGATGCAGAGGGCGGCTGGGCGGTGATACGAAAACCAAACCGAGTTCTCAACCATAAGGGCCTAACTGGGCATGTCATGCACAGGCCCAGTGCCTCTCACACGGGCACTTCAAAGCCAGCAGAGGGACAGGTCGCAGCCACTTAAAGTAGGCAGAACGCGATCCTATTGCAGGCCTTTCACAGCCATACCCGGGGAGCAATCGCAGGCATTTCACAAAGCACAGTCAGGGTCTGATAACACGCACCCCAAGCACACGTTTTGTGCGAACACACTTCCGTGATTTGAGTATAATAGGCGACCGACACTGCTTTGGGCTAATCCTTGACATCTTTTGGGCCCGGTCTTCGGCTCAGAGATGTGTGTGGCAGGGGATTGGTCACCAAATGTAGTGATAGCACATGCCAGGGTATTTAGAGTGCTGTTGAGGCTCTACATGTGACCGTCTTTTGTTGAAAAATACATTCTGCGCTGATCAGTTCCTCCAGTAATGCATTCTGTGGTCACCCTGCTGTGGGACACATATTTTGGGCGTTCACTATAGAATAACTCATGTAGCATCCTCACCTTCATGGAGGGATTATATTGATCATGTGTACTAGCCAAAGTTGGAATGTATATTGTATGTTTGAGTGCTACAATGGTTCAGAAGATAGCTTAGTGTGTTAAGCAGTGCTTTAAGTGGGCCGGGACCAACAGGGGCTGGGCCCCGGCAGTCTCCAAAAAGTGGAGCTGAGCCGGGTCCCTGCCGAGGCGCCCTCCCCTCCCCCCGGTCCCATCACAGCAGGACACATTATCCCATCACAACAGTAGGCGCGATGGGAGATGTGCCCGCCATTAAGTCAGGCAAGCTGACAGAAGTGCCAGGCAGCCAGCCACAGCATCTCTGAAATAGTTTGAGCAACGCTGTGGCTGGCTGGCACTTCTGCCAGTCACTGTAACTTCCTTTGGTGAGGTGGGTGGTCACCAGAGGAAGTTTCCTTCTTTCCTTCTTTCCTTCTTTCCTTCTTTCCTTCTTTCCTTCTTTCTTTCTTTCCTTCTTTCTTTCTTTCTTTCTTTCTTTCTTTCTTTCTTTCTTTCTTTCTTTCTTTCTTTCTTTCTTTCTTTCTTTCTTTCTTTCTTTCTTTCTTTCTTTCTTTCTTTCTTTCTTTCTTTCTTTCTTTCTTTCTTTCTTTCTTTCTTTCTTTCTTTCTTTCTTTCTTTCTTTCTTTCTTTCTTTCTTTCTTTCTTTCTTTCTTTCTTTCTTTCTTTCTTTCTTTCTCCAACCTCTTCCCCCAGGTCACCGAGGCATCTATAACCCTCGGGGAACCTGGGGACTGCATGACATATTTCTAGGTTTATAAAAGATGGCTTGAAAAGTACACAATTCAAGCCACCTTTTATAAAGCTTTGCCGAAGAAACAAAGATTCCTCGGGCTTTGTCTGTCGTCAAAGCTTTATAAAAGATGGATGTAAGCATTTATATATTTATGTGCGTACCTTAATGTACTTTTCAAGCCATCGTTTATAAACAAAAATATATTACATATTTCTATATTTATAAAAGATGGCTTGCAGAGTACACAAACCATAGTAAGGTGCGCATACAAATATATATTTGCTTACATATATTTATATATTTGTTTGCCTACCTTACTATGTTTGTGCACTTTTCAGGCCACGCCCATCATGCAAGCCACGCCCCCAAATGAGGGACCCCGTCAATTTCTTACTCCATGTATAGCCCTGGTGTTAAGCACTCATTGCAGAGATGTGTGTTCATATGCAAGATTACAATACCAAATTTCAGCAAGGCTGACTCAGCATTTCCTATGTCTGAAGCTGAAAAACCTGTGTGTGTATATTGTTTTGTAGCACAATAGGTGCCATGATCACCAATATACCTGCACCAGATAGCAGTTGCCATAAAAACTAACAGCATCAGTACGGTGAAGGTCTAGAAATCGGTTCCTACAGATTGGAGTGCAGGGCGGTAACAGGAAGGGTGGGAGGTTGTAAAACCTAGGCAGCAATCCCCAATGAAGAGTATAAAGTGTTAGTCTGGAGAGGTGATTAGGTATCCAAATTCAAGAAAGTGGAACCAAGGCATTCATGCTCGTATCCTGGCTTTACCAGCAGACGATAGAGTGATCCTGAACAAATTATTGTATATCACTGACAGTATTGCGTTGTGCTGTCTTCTGTGAAAAGGTTTGCTTTCTCACATGCAGGTGGCATTGCTTAGCCCATTACCCGATCTTTCTTTTTATGTAGGCCCTGGATGGAAGGGGTCCTTAGGCAAAAGAGAGCAATACAGGTATGCAGGCCTCTAGCAAGCATATTTTAAGGCCTGATTATTTGATCAAAACATGGTTTTCTTTTTTGAACAATTAAAAGATTCTTCTATACATCATAAATAATCCAAAAGCCTATGTTTTGGGTGAATTTACAGCTTGCAAGGTGAAATCTTTTCAGATCACATCAGTCAATATGCTGGTACTTACATATTTGCCTTGATGATGGAGACAATGAAGCTAGACTCATTCCCATTTTCCATAATATGCTTCTACAACATTTTGCTTGTAAAATTGTCACGTTGTGTTATGTGATGCGTGTATTTTCCGAATCAGTTCTATAAAATGGGATTATTTTAGTTCATGGTAAGAACTGGAAAAGAAAGTGATAAAGTGTAGAAATTGCAGATTGTGCGCAAATACCAGCTTCACCTCTGAACCAATGTTTGATCCGGGGATCCTATTTAATCTCTTTTTGTCTAACTAGTCAAAATTGCCAGTCCCTAAAGATTTCAAAAATCGTCAGCCCTTCAGGGCGATTTCATTCTTGGGGTAGGATCTGCAAAAAAGCCTCACAAATGGTTTCACTGGCTCTAGTGTTGCTTCATCTATTTGTGACAAATCAACTTCCAGGGCACCAGTGGTCCAGGGATGAATATCGGCTTCTAAACCATCAATCAGCCCCACACCTCTAGGGCACCAGAAGGGATCCGAACAGATTGGAAACATAAGCAAATTATAAACCTCCTTGTCCAATTTTGGTAACGTGGCTGGAACAGCAGGCTTATCTCTGCAAGACCGTGGATCGTTGGTTAGTTGCAACACAGCAAAAATATAAATTATTACCCAATGATAAAAGGGACTTTCCAGTCAAGGTTGTATACAACATATCTACTTTATTATTATTCAACAGACAGTTCTAGCACACTACAAAATACAACTCACCCTGTAAACGAATGCAGAGGACAGACCGTTTCAAGAAGGAAAAGGGATGCATTCTGGATACTGACAGGAGGTTAGTCAGTAAAGTAATCGATCGCAATAGTTCAAGGATACATGGCTTCAGCAAAAAAGGAGCAATGGGTTGTAAATTGTCACTTAGGGGCCTTCGGGGAAGGACCAGGGGGACAGTACCACAATGTACCTTGTGCTTGCAGAAGTTCTTGGTGCTTGACAGGGTCAAGTCGTTTCAGGGTGCTTTGCAGACAGTTCAGGGAGCAAGGCTGGACGGACTGCTGCAGGTTGGCCTACACGGTGGCGCAGGGTCAGGAATCATTGCCTCAGTGCTGGCTGGCGGGTCTGAAGCACTGGCCAAGGCGTCTCGGACGACGTTAGCGACTACGTCGTGACAACAGTCAGTGGTGCAGTCAGTTGCAGCTTGACTGGCTCGAAAATATCCTTTAAAGTGGACGCTGGTTGATGCTCGTCAATGCACTCTTCCTAGCTGCTTCACTGGGCTTGTTTTGTCCTTTAAGGCAGACGGCCTTAAGCTGAGGAGAGTGTTGCAGGCAACAGCCTTGTCCTTGGTTTGGCATGGGAAGCATGCATGTAGAGCATAGCAGGGAAAGCTGTTTACTGGCTGGGAACCAGTTCGGGAACTGCTTGGAGGGTCCTCTGGATTCAGGATCTCACTCTGTTCCCTGGGAGATGTTTAGAGGAGGGGTCTTGCTTCCCTCTTGGAAATCCTGTCCTTCCTTCACTGGCAGAAGCTGTACGGCAGACTGTACCTTCAAGCCAGGGTGCTAATGAGTTATTTTTGTTACTTCTTGCAAAGTCTTTAGATGATCAGCCAAAAGAGGGGCTAAGCCCCCTTTTAAAGCCAAATGGGCCCCAGTGATTGGTGTAGGCTAAGCCTACCTTAATGAACCAATCATGGGTCCCCACCAACAACCTTCTGTTATGCATGAGGTTATAACCAGAGTGCTTTGCAATAGGAAATGTAAATGGGTGAAAACATGTACTACTAAGTACCACCCATCTTCCTGTCTGTTGTGGATCAAAGGGTGGTCGCTCGGGTTAATTGAGCTCTCTGTGGTTCCTGATCAAAGCGCAGGTCTCCCTTGAAGTTGTGGTGAGAAAAGACTTTCTGTCTCCTTCAAATCACATACTCATACCCTCTGAATGGTGTCCCCTTGCGGGGTTGCCTACTATAAACACATCTACCAGACATGACACTTCACTGCCCTTGATACAGACAGGTGGGAGCTGGCTTCAGGTTGACACAGTGCATATAGAAAGTGTTGGGGTGTTCCTGTCTTTTGTTAGCCTCTGAAGCTAGGCCCCATGTGGGCCTGTTTGAAGCATACTCCATTAGTATGCTAATCATGTTTAATAGCTGCCACCATTCTTGCAGCGCCAACAAAGGATAGAGCGTATCCATGGAGCCTTTGTTCATTTAATTAGGCTGGCCATTGCAGGGGGAAGGTTTTGCCCTCCCCCTTTTGAGATGCCTTGGTGCACTCCAGGGTGTCACACTCCAACTAAACGTGACAGGGAGGACTGTGCCTGTAGGCTGTTTCCACCCAGAGTACACATGTCTACGTGCACGTTGTGCGGTGAGCATAGGAAAATGTGTGCATAGGAAAATGTGTGCAGATTAGCCCTACACATTTTCCAGAGGTTGACCTAACCTGATTCAATTTAATGTAAAATTTTTTTAAAAAAAGCCCAGGTGAGCACACAGCCACTGCACGGCTGGTCGAGTTTCCTCACACTATTATTATAGTGAGTATTGATATATTGCACATCACAGCCACTAGTTTCTTTGTCCTTTAATGGCAACACCACCTGAAACGATGTCCCTCTTCTAATTTCTGTCTGGATATGGACACCTTCCTGGTTGCTTCTCATCTGCATACACTATCTATGCTATGGTATGGTATGTTTGCTTCCAATTGGTCCCCTATTTCTATATTTTGAGCATTTTTGCATTCTGTGAGGCAGCTAATCAGAGTCCTCTGCCATTTTGGGTTATGTGCACCTTTTTCATAGGATTTGTGCCCTGCATTTATACTACAGCCCGTACACCTTCCTCATGTCTGCTAATGATAAGTGTGGAACAAGTTACTTACCTGTAACTGTTGTTCTCCAGCATGGGTCTGGCATGGATTCACATGCTCATGAATATTCCCCGTCGTCAGGCTGGGAATCCTCGGTAAAGAAAAAAAACCAGTATCAGTTTCGTTTCTGATCTGTCTTTCGTAGTAATAACCAATCACTGGTCTCTGCGTCATACTGACCACAGCCAATGACTGCCCTCTACCTAAGCACCGCCTCTGGCAGCCATCTTCAGATTTGGAAGCACGTGAAGTGGCAGTATGACCAAGTGAAGAGCCGCAGAGGGGTAGGAGGGAGGGTTTGCATGTGAATCCATGCCAGACCCATGCTGGAGAACAACAGTTACAGGTAAGTAACTTGTTCCTTCTCCAGCATGGGGTCTGGCATGGATTCACATGCTCATGAATAAAGAATACATAGCAGTACACACATGCACAACCACGGGAGGTGGCAAAGGCTCAACATTAAGCATTACATCAAACTCAACATTAAGCATCTTACCTCCTCACCAGGCTCACCTCAGGCGAACAGGTTGCGCAGCACTGCTTGGCCGACCCTGGACTCCTCCCTGGAATCCCGATCGACGCAGTAGAATTTCGTGAAGGTGTGCGTCGACCTCCACGTAGCAGCCCTACACATGTCCAGCAGGGGCACACCAGAAAGGAACGCCGTGGTAGCTGCGATCGCTCTGGTGGAATGGGCTCTCGGACGGCCAGGCAGCGGTCGGTTTGCCAACCGATGACAGTACATGATACAGCCGGAGAGCCATCTGGAAATGGAAGCATTCGAGAGAGCCTTCCCCTGATTGACAGGTCCAAAGTTCACAAAGAGTTGTGACGTCTTCCGAAAACACTTTGTGCGGTCCACGTAGAACTTCAGCGCTCTAGCCACATCCAGCGAGTGCAAAGTCCTCTCAGCCGGCGACGAAGGCGACGGGAAGAACACAGGCAACACCAAGGGTTCGTTGAGATGGAAGTCTGATGGTACCTTGGGCATGAAGGAGGGGTGCGTCCTGAGCACTACCCTCGTGTCGTGAAAAGTCAAGTACGGGGCCTTGCAGGAAAGGGCCTGGATCTCTCCCACCCGTCGTGCGGAGGTGATGGCCACAAGAAACGCTGTTTTCCACGACAGAAACTTCAACGGGGCCGAGTGCAGAGGCTCGAACGGAGGTCCCATGTGCTTGGTCAGCACCACGTTGAGCTCCCACGCCGGGGCCGGAGCCTTCACCGGCGGGAAGGATCTGAACAGTCCCTTCATGAACTCTTTCACCAGACGATGAGACCACAAGGACGTCCGCCCCGTGGTTCTGGTGTATCGGGAGATCGCAGCAAGATGAATCTTGATGGACGCGTGTGCCAGACCAGCTTTGGCCAGCGTCAGCAGGTACGGCAGTACCTGGGGAGCCGTAATCCGTAGAGGGTTAATCTTCTGTGCGTGGCACCAGACAGAGAACCTCTTCCATTTGTGTCCGTAGCATTTAAGAGTCGAGGACGCCCTGGCCTTTGCAAGAACCTCTCTGCAGTCGGCCGGTATGTCGTATCCCCCAAACTCTAGCGCTGCAGGAGCCAGGCCTGCAAGTTCAGCGATTTCGGGTCGTGGTGGAGGATGGCGCCTCCTTCCCTGGAGAGTAGATCCGCGTCCACCGGCAGCTTGATTGGCGGGGACGCTGACAAGTCCAGAAGGTCCGGGAACCATATCTGCCTCGGCCACGCAGGTGCGACGAGGATCATCCTGCACCGTGACCTCTTGAGCTGGTTGACGCGCCGGATTAGCAGTGGCAAAGGAGGGAACGTGTAGAGGAACAGGCCCTCCCAGGGGAACGAGAAAGCATCGCCCATGCTCCTCGCCTGGGGAAACCTGCTGGCGAACCTCCGGCACTTGGAGTTCGTCGCCGTCGCGAACAGATCGATCTGGGGTGTGCCCCACCGTCGGAAGAGGCGATCCACTAGATCCTGCCGTAGTTCCCACTCGTGGCACGAGCGCAGCTCTCTGCTGAGTGAGTCGGCGATGGTGTTTTTTATCCCTGCCAGATGAAACGGCACCAGAAACATCCTTTGGGCGACGGCCCAATGCCACAGGTCCTGCGCCTCCTTGGACAGTGCTGGGGACCTGGTTCCGCCCTGTTTCCTGATGTAAAACATGGTGGTGGTGTTGTCGGTGAAGATCCTCACCACCTTGCCCTTGAGGGACGGAAGGAAGGACCTGAGGGCCCAGAACACTGCACGGAGCTCCAGGACGTTGATATGGAGGGACTTCTCCGTCGGGAGCCAAAGGCCTCTCGCGTGCAGATTTTCGGTGTGCGCTCCCCACCCTTCCAGGGAGGCATCCGTGATCACTGTCTCCTGGTGGTCTGGGGTCTGGAAGTCCATGCCCGCCGTCAGATGCGCGCGGGTGCCCCACCACCGGACCGCTCGGCGGAAACTCTCGTCGAGTGTGATCCTCTCCTCGAAGCCGCCCGTCGTTTGGATCCAGCACGCGTCCAGGAACTCCTGCAACGGGCGCATCCGGAGCCTGCACATGGGAATGAGGTAGATGCAAGAAGACATCATTCCGAGGAGGGACTTGATGGACCTCACCTTGGCCACGTCGGAAACCAACATCCGCTGTACCTTGCCCAGGATGGACCTGGTCCTTTCCTCCGACGGGGAGGCCAGAAGGGACACTGTGTTGAGCTTCGCTCCCAGAAACAGTGCGTTTTGCGCGGGTACCAAGTGGGACTTGGCGTAGTTCACAGAGAATCCCAGGTCCGTGAGAAGTTGGACGGTCCTTGCCGTGTGCTCCACGGCGAGCTCCCTATTCTTGGCTCGGATGAGCCAGTCGTCCAGGTAGGGGTAGACGTGGATCCCCTCGCGGCGCAGCTGCGCCGCCACCGGTGCAAGGCACTTGGTGAATACCCTGGGTGCCGACCGTAGTCCGAAGGGGAGGGCTTTGAACTGGTAGTGACGCCCTTGGACCACAAACCTGAGGAATTTTCGGTGCTTCTTTAGGATGGGAATATGGAAGTAGGCATCCTCCAAATCCAACGACGACAGGAAGTCTCCTTCCTCCAGCTGACCCAGGACGTGCTGGAGGGTGACCATCCGGAACTTCTACGCCTTGATGAACTTGTTCAGACGTCGCAGGTCTAGGATGGGGCGCCATCCTCCCGTCTTCTTCTTCACGAGGAAGTATCTCGAGTAAACTCCGGAGCCCCGAAGCCTCTTTGGGACGAGTTCGATGGCGCCCTTCCTGAGCATCGCCCTTACCTCCAGGAGAAGCTGAGGGACGTGAAGCTCTTTCCTGGCCACGGGGGGGACGCGCGGGCACCTTCTTTGAAACTCAAGCGCGTGGCCCCGGGCTAAGGCGTCCAGCACCCAACGGTCGGTGGAGATGGACTCCCACACGCTGACGAAGCTCGCCAGCCGTCCTCCCACCGGGGTGCTTTGGTGGGGGCCCGACCCCACGGCCGGTTCAATCCTGTTTCGACGAGGCTTTGCCGCCTTGACCTCCTTGGCGACGACGGCGGGGTCCGCCAGACTTGCCTCGTCCTCTGTAGGCCTCCTGAGACGACGAGCGGGCCGCTTGACGGTAGGTGGAGAAACCGCCGCCGGAACCTTTGGAGGCGCCCTTGCCTCCGCTGCTCCGAAAGGCCGTCCGTCGTTGCTGCAGAACCCCAAGGGCCCGGGCCGTCACAGTGTCCGCTTTAATGGCCTGAAGGGAATCGTCCACTGTTTTCCCAAACAGGTTGTTCCCATCGAACGGCATGTCCAGGACTCTGGTCTGTACGTCTTGACGGAAGTCCGTAGCCTTGAGCCATCCACGCCGCCTAAGGCACACGCCGTTGCCCAACTGGCGAAACCCAGTGTCGGCGATGTCCGTCGCAATAGTGATGGCGTGGTCCGACGCCACCTCACCTTCCTGTAGGATCTCCAGGGCATCCGCCCTCTTGTCGTCCGGTAGGAAGTCCAGCAGGGGAGCCAGTTTGTACCATAGCTCCCTGTCGTAGCGGGCCACGATAGCCAAGGCGTTGGCCGCTTTAATCGTCGTCGCTGCAGACGAGATGACCCTGCGTCCCATAGCGTCCAATTTCTTTCCCTCGCCGTCCAGTGGGGAAGTGGATGTGGAGGCCGCACCCCCCCCGCTTTCTTCCTGGCCGCTGCGGAGACGACGGAGTCCGGGGTAGGCTGCGCCCAGAGGCACAGGGGGGCCGCGCCCGGGACCCGGTACTTCTTCTCGTACCGGTCTCTTCTAGCCGGCGTCGTGGAAGGGTTCTTGAGGAGGGCGAGGCCCTCATCCCAAATCTCATCCAGTAGAGGCACCGCGAGGACCGTCTTCCTCTTGGCCTTGCGCCGTTGATAAAGGAATCCTTCCTTTTTCTTCTCCTCAGGGCAGAGTTGGAAAAGCTCGGATGCCCTGGCGATCATAGAGTGGAACGATCCAATCTCGTCGGGCGGAGAAGCCCTGGTGGGAGGTGACGACGGTAGATCCTCGTCGTATACCTCGTCGTCCGTGCCCGTCGCTGCTGTGTCAGTCCCTGCATCATCCCCTCGGGTGGACGGGGAGGAGGGCTGGATGGGGCGCGACGGCTGAAAAGGAGGTGGAGGGTGAATCCTTCTTTTCTTGGGCGGGGGAACACCAGAAGGTCCCGGTTCAGGATCCCCCGACGGGAGAGGTTCCTCCGTCGGCAACGGTAGTCTCATCCTTATCTCTGAGCATAAGGACTGTATAGCCAACAAAATGGCCGCTGAGTTGTCTTGCGGCGCTGGCAGAGGGGAATCCGACGGGCGATCAGGGGCCCCGTCGGCACCCTCGTCGGGATCCATCCCAACGGGCCGGTCTTCTTCCACGCCAAGGCCCTGGCTTAAGACCTCGATCAGCTCTTCCTCCGAGGTTGAAGCCGAATCTACGACGACGCCCTGCCCCCCCTTTTTCTTCCCCGCCGGGGATTTCACGGGGGTCCTATCGATGGGTACAAAAGAGGACTCCCTCCGAGGTGGCAGGGAGACTCTGAGCCCCGAGGTCGCCACCACTGGTGTAGCCTCCACAGGCTGAGCCAGGGCCACCGTGACAGTTTCGATGGAGGGCTTGGCCGGATGGATTAAGGCCTTCACCACCTTAGGTGCGCTCACCGCCTTATCCTTGAGGGGGGGGGGGACACTGCCTCGCTCCCCCTCCGATGGGGCCTTCGAGCTCGACCGGGGCCTCTCCAGGAGCTTCGCCGGGTGCTCGCCCTTCCTCTTACCCGACCCAGAGCGTTGGCTCGTGGCTGAAGGTGCCGGGGAGGGTGCGCCCTGCCTGGCGCCCGTAGAGCCCGACCGTTCGGCGCTCCCGGTGCCAGCGGACTCGCGGTGCTTGGCCTTGTGTTGGACCCCCGTCGCCGGGGCGTCCTCAAAGGTCTTAGAAGACCGCTCGGATTTCTTCCTCTTCTTCTCGCCTGACGGGCTCTTCCCTTCCAGCCAGTTGGCGAGACGTTGATGGCGGTCCTTCATGGTCCGCTCCGACATATTGCCGCAAAACGCACAGTCCTTCTCCACGTGCGTCTTGTCCTCATGTAAGCAGTAGAGACAAAAGGAGTGTTCGTCCTCCTTAAAGACGTTCTGCAGCTGGCATCCAGGGCAGACCCTGAACAGCTTTCCGGGCGTAGAGCTTCCCTTCTCCTGGGCCATGTCCGGGCCTGAGAAGCTTCTGGAGTCCTCCAAAAGCGTAGCTCGACGAAATCTTCACCCTTGAGGGGCGCAGACGAATCCGACACGGGTCCCCGTTGATCGGATGGAGAGTCGGTGGAGCTTGAGGCTCTTTTGACCGAAAAAAAATAAGTTTTTGAGAAAAAAACGTGAAAAAATAGCAGTAACGCTCGAGAGCAATAGCACGAGGATCCCAACACATGAACGTGCGGTAAAAATCTGAAGATGGCTGCCAGAGGCGGTGCTTAGGTAGAGGGCAGTCATTGGCTGTGGTCAGTATAACGCAGAGACCAGTGATTGGTTATTACTACGAAAGACAGATCAGAAACGAAACTGATACTGTTTTTTTTTCTTTACCGAGGATTCCCAGCCTGACGACGGGGAATATTCATGAGCATGTGAATCCATGCCAGACCCCATGCTGGAGAACCTGTACCTATGCTAGAATGTATGTATCCACGTTATGAACTTCTAATGTACTTGAAATACTACTTGTTCAATATTTTCATTACAGCAAGAATGAAGAGGGTAAGCAGACTTAAAGAGAGCACCCACCATGCTTATTTTGATTGCCAGAAGGGGTATAGGGTGAACAGATATTCTGGATTCCTTCATTTCTTCAGTTCAATGAAGTTAAGACAGCCCTGTTCTTCACATTATATCCTCCCATCACCCACATGGTGAAAACCAGCACCAAGAGGTAAATTATTCTGCAACGAGCACTAAAATAAATATAACTCATTCATTCACTTATGAGCATGCAGTCCACCTTTATGAGCCTCAACAATACTACCTCCAAATCACTCGCATGTATGCTGGCTGCAGACAGTGGGTTTGAACCAACCCTCTGTAGTGCAAGTTAGAGCACCACAAATGAATTAGAAGGCAAGGCTATCTCTCCACACGGTGGCCATATGTACCTATTGTTAATGTGCCTCCCCTTGAATCAATGAATGAATGAATGAGTAGAATGTATAAAAGTGCTGTCGACCTTAACCAAGGTTACTAACTGCTAAATACAAACTACCTGAAAAAGGAAAAAAAAGGAAGAAAGAAAATTAAAAATGAAATCATGCCAGAACATCCTATCCAAGTAAAGGAGAATCTCAAATAGGATGAGCAGCACTTGATGCATTAGAGATACTAAATAACATTGAAGACAGATTGGGTTTAAGTGTTCTTCTGAAAGATAGAAGAATGCTGGTCATACGAAGCTCCACAGGTATACAGTGATAATGTTGCTGTGAAAATGGCCGCCAGGTGGCTACGTTTCCCTAAAAATGCCCCCCTCCAGACAATCAAAAACTTTCCCTAAATATTCTAGTATTGGAGGTAATAATATACAATGATACCCCTCGTAGAATGTAGTATTAGAGGTAACAATATATAATCATACCCTTCTAGAATATTTGCTGACTTTTTCATAGTGACATCATCACATGGAACCGCTCCAGAGCTAGGGAGTTCCGAAGAGAGACTGTCAGAACCTGGAAGAAGCACACAAAGGCACTCTTACTATCGTACAGTTGGACTTTGACAAGCAACTGATGAGACTATCTCAAAGAGCACACCAGAGTACTGGGAAATCATCTTTAGATGAGATGGTACCAGCCCATGAACAATTTTATACACTAAGGTCATCGTTTTGAACTTCACCGTAGCTGCCACCGAAAGACAATTTATCTTTATGAGAAATTGGGATATGTGAGCACAGCCAAGTGTGTTGGTCACTATGCATGCAGCAGTTTTAAAGGATGTTCTGTAGTCTGTGCAAGTTCTTTATTTAGCCCAGCGGTATTCAAACTGTGGGGCGCGACCCCCCCCCAGGGGTCCGTGGGTGCATCCCTGGGGGGTCCTGAGAGCTCAGCATGAAATATAAAAATATATATATATATTTTGTTTTTATATTGGAAGAAATGGGCAGGGGTGGCTCACATGGTCGGGCTGAAGCATGAAACTGTCTCAGGCAACAATGAAAAAGTGGCCCAAAGTTGTAAATGGATATTCATTCCTTTAGTCACATACTGGGCCTCATTACAACTATGGCGGTACGGTAACAACGGTGCAGGTAAGCTACCGGCACCGTTGCTAACGTACCGCCATAGTAATAGTTGTGCTTGCGGGTGCCTGACAGCCTGCCAGCTCTGACCTGGCAAGCCGTGCGGCACCCGCGAGCACATTGTGTCGGATGCACCGGCACCGTCATTAACGGTGCCGGTGCATCCAAGCTCCCCATTCCCATTGAGCCCTATGGGGCTCAAATGGGAATGGGGATCTACCGGTACCGGCACCCGCGAAAGGGCAATTATCAGGTCCGCCTAACTCGGCATGACCCGGTTATTGCCCATTCGCGGGTGCCAGACCCGGATCCAACTACGGCGACAGCTGTGCCGGTTTTACCGGCACAGCTACCGCCAGGGTTGTAATGAGGCACACTGTTTCAATAGTACCCAAGGGGGTGCTTTGTGTTAAAATGTAAGTAAATTGTGATATATTCAGCAACAATGGTCAAAATTACTAACTGCATAGTTAAGTAACTCATCAAACTGGTCCACATTGGCCAAAATGGTGGCACATTTTGACTGGCCCACACTAGCATTTTACATTTTTGGTACAGGCATTGCCCTATATGCCAGTCCGAGCGTGGCGGCTCATCCAGAATGGCGAGGGGGCGCCCACCCACTGGATCCTCACCCATTATGGAGGAGCTAAGGAGCCAGCCCAATGAAACAGTGGACACTCCCTCAGCTGCTTTTTCCAGCTGACGGAGTGCTCCTGAGCTGGCTGAACTGTCAATGGGAAACAGTGTTTCCCTTTGACAGTTCCGTTTAGTTCCCCAGCTGCACATGCTCACTGAGCCATGCAAGGGCTGGGGTGTTTTTCTTCGCCAGCATTGCATAGCTCATTGGAAATGCTGGCTGGGGCACTGCATGTCTGTATGTCCGAGGGGGAGTTCCTGCGCCTCCTCGCACATACCGACAGAGCAGCCTGGAGCAGGGCGTTTCAGCACCCACACACAGGCTAATGCAGAAGGTACGTTTATGTTCATTGCTTTTATTTAAACGTGTATGGATGCGTGTATGCTTATGTTATGAGTGTATGGTGATGGGTGCTTGTGTGAATGATAGAGCGATTGCTGTATGAATGTGCAGAGCCTTGCATACACACATAATCATGTTGATTGTGTTAGGCCCAGTGGGGCACAGGGGACAGAGATGGTATCTTTTTACTGGACATCTGTCATAGATGTCCAGTAAAAAAAATGTCATGCCTGCCCTCTGGGCCCACCACCACCAATTGCAAACTGTTTGGCTATTTACCCATTTTTTCGTTAAAAGTATGCTTTACAATGCAACATTTTAACCCATTATTTTAAAAGAATTCACAGGGGGAAACCCGCCCCGAATCCCCCATTATTGGTTCGGGCTCCCTCACTATGCTTGGTCACTGTGGCATTCTTGGGGGAAATAGATATGCCCCTCCGCTTAAAAAAAAATCACCAGCCGCCACTGGCTCAGACTGTTGGGGATGGGGGGAACCCAGGGACTATGGTGGGAGCACAATGGGCGGGATCCATGGTATAGTGGTGGGAGCAGGTGGGGAGAGCCCAGGGTGTGTGATGGGGTGGGGAGAGACCAGGTAATGGGTAGGAGTGGGATGAGGGAGCCCAGCGACTGTGATGGGAGCAGGTAACGGCGCACAATATATACTGTCCATTTAGCATTTCCGGGGGGTCCTGACCTGCCCAAACTTTACTCAGGAGGGCACAGGCCAAAACAATTGAAGATCACAGATTTAGCCCCAGATATATAACATTACAATACACTCCATTTGCAGCAATTATTGTTCGTGCTAAAGCTAAACAATTCTGTACTGGCAGCAAATGTCCCGTTTGCTAAAGCAGAATTAGATGGTAGAATGGTGATTTCACCAATTTATTTACCTGGAATGACATGGACACAGAGTGGAATAATATTCTGACGGACTTCACCTTATTTGCTGTTTTGATACAGTCTAGGGGGAAAGGATTATGATAGTAGCCGGAGATCAGGTATGATCCTAAATAACCAGGGTGAAGTAAACAAAACTGTTTTTGATTGAGCGAGTTTGAGCGAGTTTGAGAAAATCTGAATTCATCCATTTCTCAATTCTGATTTAAAGTTCCCGGCAAGTACCCAAGTTCTGCAGAGTGCCTGTGAATTTCAGAAGAATCTATGTATCAGTATAATTCTGGAACTTCAATCCTAGAATAGTTAACAGCACAGAGCAATCCACAGGCAAGCAGCAGAATTCATACAGGAAGACATTTCCATCTACAAACCAAACCGAACACTAATGTCCAGCAGCAACATTCACCCGAACCTTAACAGTACTGAAAGCAGAAATTTGGGGGAAAGGCGTTCTCCTCCCAAAGACGAAATCGCTCCCGAAGGAATTACGAACAACAGCAGATCACCTAAAGTTCAAATTCTGCTAAAACATGTCTCCAACTCCCCGGGCTAAACAGGAAAAATCAACCAAGAAAACTGCCAAGACACCACAATGGAGACACCAAAACAAACGAAAATTGATTAACCAAAACAAGCCTGCTCAACGAAATAGAACAGTCCACCCCAAATCACCATAGAATAGTATGAACTTGACAGATCAACATAACCATGGCACAAAAGGACACAGACTAATCTCCACTAAAAAACTCAACACTGGGCAAAACTCACAGCTACCGCAACAAAAACCTAAAATCACCACAAACTGCACACACTCCAAAACATCCAACAGGAAACTAAACCCATTAAACATAAATCACCCATACACACTCATACACCAAACATATAATGCCTACCAACTAAAAACTAACCAACAAACAGTGACCAGTTTTTCTGAATTAAAGCTACCAACAGCACATCAAATCTCCCTTGTGTTTTTTCCCTTTCAATCCCACCAACTAAGACATCTCAGCCCGTCTTCCTTTTCAGATCCGGCAGAGCATCTGGAGACCATGAAAAGGGCAGCGGTGCACGATATAAATCACAATAACATAACATGGGGAGTAATACCGGTGGGACTGAGTGGACTGAGTTTCCTTTAAGGTGCTGGTGTCCTGAGTAAATTTGTCCTTGGGACTGTTATTTACCACATAACGGGGGCTAAGGGAGGGTAACCAGGGTATCCTGTACATACCACACCAGGCCCCATTCTTCTCTGGCTTGGGCTGGCACTTGGACCTTTTAGTCCCCCTTCACTCTCCACCAGGAAGTCACTTGTGCAGAGATGTTTTTATGGGAGGGCAAAAGGGGCACTTGCTGAGGGCCCCCACCTTGGAGGGGGCCGCCACAAGGCTGCCTGATTTAAAGAAGTAAGAAGTTATCTCAGTGTTTTAAGCATTCATTGCAGAGATATGTGTTCATATGCAAGACTAGAATAGCACATTCCAACAAAGATGGCTGAGCCTTTCCTATGTTGGCAGTTTATAAACCTGCATGCATATGTAGTTGGTTTTGCAACGCAACATGTACTATTATCAGCAATGTACCTGCACCAGATAGGAGTTGCTATAAAAACTAACATGTCATCTGTATGATGATGGTCTGTCTAGAAATTGGTTTGTTCAGATGGGGCGTTGTAAAACCCAGGCAATCACTTCCAATGATGAGCGTAAATGTTTAGACCAAGTGGTGTATAAGTATCCAAATTCAAGACTGTGGATGCAAAGTGTTCATGCTTGTATCCTAGCTTTGCCAGCAGACGATACAGTGATCCTGTTCAAATCATGTAATATCTCTTACATTACTGTGCTGTCTTCTGTGATGTTTGCCTTCACGCATGCTGGTGGCATTGTTCCGCCCATTACCAGTGGTCAAAGTGTATGAAAAGAAATAGTGGAACTATGTTCCTTGCTGGCCTACCCCCACACTCGACAAATGACATCGCCAAGCTCTGTCCCACGCGCAATATAACCCCACAAACAAATGTGCCTGCTGTTTAAGGGAACATTCAGTACACTGCAGTGCAAGCTTCAACTTCTTCCTACACTTCAATTCCGTAATGGTTTCTTTTTAAAATTAAAGTATAGGAACAGAAAATCTTAATTTTAAAAAAAAGTAGAGCAATAGCGCTCCCAACCGCTCCTGCTTACTTCGGCCACTGCCCATTAGTTGATCTTTTTTCTTATGTAGGCCGTTTGAGTGGAAAGAGTGGTAGACAGAAGAGAACGGACCCGATGTTGCAGGCCTCGGGCAAGCATATTTTATGATCTGCTCGTTTAACACAAAAAATAGTTTGCTTTTTTGTAAAAGTCAAAGATTTTTCTGTACATTTAGAAATTAAAATTTCACAAATCAGTGACAACCGCAGATTAAATCTGTTAAATCACATCAATTGGTATGCTGGTACTTATAATAAAGTTCCCTTGATGATAGAGAGAATTAAGCTAGAATCACTCCCATTTTGTGTAACACCCTTCTATAATATTTCGTTTTTAAAAAGTGTCATTTGGTAATGCTATTTGTGTACTTTCCCAGTCAGTTTTTATAAAATTTGATTATTTTAGTTCATGGTAAGAACAGGAAAAGAAAGTGTTCAAATGCAGAAATTGCAGAGTTGGCACACATCACAGCTTCATCCCTTAACCTATGTATGATCCTGAGCATCTCATTTAAATTTGTATTGCCTAACCTCTGAAAATTGACAGTCCCTAAACCTTTAAAAATTGTGAGCCCTGCAGAGTGATCTCCTTTTCAGGATATGATCTTCAATAAAGCTGCATGGTCTCACTGGCTACAGTATTGCTTACACTATAATAGTGAGCATTGATAAATTGCACACTACAGGCACATGTTCCTTTGATCTCTAATGACACTTTTTGAAAACCATGTCCCACTTCTAATCTCAGTCTGTCTGGATACAGACACCAGCCTGGTAACTTCTAGCCTGCATCCACTATCCATGCTATGGTATGTGTAGCTTTCTCCTTTCTTCCAATTGGTCTCCTCTATCAATGCTTGAGCACTTTTGCATTCTGTAAGGCAGATAATGAGAGTTCTCCATTCTGGGTTACATGCACCTTTTACATATGGTCCTGCTTTGATGCTACAGGCTGCATACCTTCCTGGATGTTATTGATAAAAAGTCTCCTGCATCTAATCTACAACAGAAGTAACCTCTTTGTTGACTGCTAATGCGGGCCTTCAAATGCTACTTGTTTATCATTATGATTAGAGCAAGAAAGAAGAGGGTAAGGGAACTTAAAGGGAGTAAACATGCTTATTTGGAACCACTTCATTTCTTTGGTTTGGTGGAGGGGGGCCCCCAAAGAAGCCCGTTCCCCGGGCCCCAAAAGTGCTTAAAATGGCCCTGCCCCCGTGCCAGAGGACTTTGTCACAGTGCCAAAGAACAGTTTCTAGTGCTGGTAAAGGTTAGCATATTACGTTTTGCATTACAAGACCTTTGTTTTGTCACACAGTTTAGCTATAAGGCCCCGAAAGGCCTAAAAGATAGACTATCTTTTAGGATCTTAGCCAGTCCAGTTACTATATTTTAAGATTTACAACCCTGGCACAGGAGTACTTCTTATTCAGACTTCAAGAATTTCAGAGCCAGCACATCGAACATGCTGGACAGGCAATTCAACTGTGTCCATGTATGAATACACATGTTTTAGATATGCCAAAAGCATAAGCCCCGAACCCCAAGCTAAGGTACGAAATAGACAAAATGTTCCTGGGGTAAAACAAGGATGGATATTCTACAGCTGCCAAGTTAGAAGTTCACCAAAGCCTTGTACTACTTTGCCTCCAGCTGCCAACGTGTCACAAGGTCAGCCCTGCCTCTGAATCATATGCACTAATTTGGCAGACTTCATTGTCATGGCAGACTGCCTGAACAACTCCCCAATGGAAGATGTGGTATGGTATAATAATAATTGTTCTTTTATAACGCTCTTAATACCAGCAAGTAGTTTCTAAGCACGGGATCGGGATACGAACCTGTGTTGCGCTGCGTTGTCTTGCTTCCAAGACAAACGCATTGTCCCCGAGGTATCCTTCCTCACCCTGGTAACCGACCTTTCTATAGTGCAAGTTTTCACCTTGAAAGGGGATCCTGGATCTGGACCTTAAAAGCAATCTAGGCACAGCTAGGCATTGACAGACCTTATGGCAGAACATGGATTCAAATGAAACATGAATGGACCAACTCACCATATACGCTTAACTTTTTGTAAGAATCGACAAGTATGCCAGTGGGCTAGTCAGACCTTGTTCCAAGTTCTACTGGAAAGATTTATATCACTCAGTGCATACTACTAAATATTTTAAAAGTTCATAAACATGTCCACTGTTTCAATTATTGTGGATCTTAGGGCTAACTGGACAGTTGGTAAAGGAGGAGAGTCATTGCTTGGGGATTTTTTAGAAACTCTTAGTACACTTACACCTACAGTTTTACACTTACACCTACAGTTGAGCTGTCCAGACACATCATGCTCCATGGTATGATGTATGGGACCTTAAAAGATCTAGTCACACAGAGCTAAAAGGAAATGGAGGACAATGTTTGACAAATTGCCTTCATAATTGACAATAATGCACACTTTAAAACTAACGGTTAGTTAATGCATGACAGAGTGATCATAGTAATCAATACAGGCAGAATTCTATATACAATTTTACAAGACCTCTCCTCACCCACTCAGTAAAACCCAGTTCTGTGTCTCAGAAGAGATTTGTGGATGACATATGCTTCCTATCCTCATTCCCAAATGCATACTTTACATCCACGTGGGTTGAAATTGACCTCTTTTCCCCACTATGAAAGCCCCCTAGTTAGATTTCAAGCCAATTAATATACATGATTTAGTATCTTTACAGATTCAAATTAAAGCAGTGACACTCTAATAAACCCAGTTCCAGCTTGCTAATGAGTAGTCCATGTTGTTGGGTTCCTTCATATAGGATATCAATAATGTCTTTCTGATTAAAGATATAGGGACTCATCAAGGGTCGGGCGGAGCGCTAATAATGTGGCGGCAACGGTATTACTGCCGCATTACCGCTCCCATCAATCCCAAGTTTGGGCGGAAAGTTGAAGATTTACCTCCAGCTTTTAGCTGGAGGTAAATCTTGCTACTTTCCACCCATTTGCAGCGCTATTGCTGTGGCACTATTAGCGCTGGCGGTAATAGCGCTGATACTGCCTAAATCGGAAGTAACAGCATTGCCACAACTCGGTATTCAGCACTAATAACGCTGGACCAAGTTGCAGTAACGCAATGTGTGTTGGGCGGTATCCCGGTGGATTTACCGCCAGGATACCACCAAACTTCTGATGAGGTTCATAATATCTACACTCTGGGAATTCAGGGCAATTTGTCCACCCTTAGAAACTCACAAGCCTGGAATGTGCTCTTTTAATCAAGAATAAAGTTTTATTAATCCTCCACTTCCTGCCATGGCCAGGCTACCAGAGAAAGTGTTGTCCAAGTCATTAACAAGTACATCTTGCCTGCTACCAGCTGCGGCAAGGGGCCCACTTAAGATTTAGGGCTTTCCATGGGACGGAGAAGGCTATGATAAGCCCGTGGGATGATGACCTAAGGTTGGCAGTCGGTGATAGCCATATCCTTAGTCCAATTACATGCATCTGTGAATTTTGATTCTCTGAATCGTGTGGTCCTGCTGTCTAGACTGTGACTTTGTGATGAGGTTGGTCCTTGTACTCCTAATCAGCTTCTCAACTTCTTGGAGAACACAAGGCTGTCAGTGGGCCTGGGCCTGTTTTTTGGCAAGCCTGCCTTACCTTTCCTGTGGTGTTTCTGAAGTGCATCCCTTGACTTTCATTTCTTTCAACGTGTACATTATCACTGTTTTACATCTAATAGCAAGCGTGTGTTCAAGTGACACCAATATTAAGGTGGGTGGTTCCGTCCGAGATTAGAATCTGCTGGAGAAATGCCTTGTGAAAGTTAACAAGTGGCTTTGAGGCTATTTAGTTGCATCCCAATTCCGAAAAAGTGAGGCAATGGCCCTGCATGCATCAAGAGTCCATACAATGAAGTTTGGAACAGACATCACTTGCATGAAAAATGTAAACCATCTAGGTGTGCCGTCAGATGCAAACTTATAAATTAAATTGCTTACTGGAACCACCACAAAGGAGTGTATTTGTTTTACTTTGTAGACAGTGGAAAATACTATACTATTTGATGCTTGGAGACCATACCCCGATAGTTAAGAGTTTTGGCGAATTCCAAGCTTGACTACTGCAACAGCGTCAACGTCGATCTTATAGTTCAACAAAGTAAACGTCTTTAAATTGCACACAAAAAGTGACAGTGCCGTATTTTATTAGCCAGGAAGTAGCTGCATTTGCTCATGGTTGTCAAAAGTGTTCCACTTACAAATCATCTGCCTTACTCTTAACATTCTCTTTTGGCTTGTGCAAATAACGCTCAAAGGCCAGTTGATCCCAACAATGTGCCATGCTTCCGCATCTGGTACATGGCTCCTGGAAGTGTTCTGCAAGGTTAAGACTCATACGTTCTCTAGGAAAGCCTGAGCCCTTTTCTTTCCACTTAGGTTATTCACCTACTATACACATCTGTACAGGATGCATACATTCCGATTCTTCAATAGCAATATGAACAGAACAGCATCTATAGAGAAATTCACCCTGTGCACTGTATAAAAGCTTGCAATGGCTGGCCTCCTTGTGCCACGAGTATACACCAGTTAGATAAAAATGCTTCCCTGTGTGCCATGGAGTCGCACGATAGGAAATGTCTCCAGTGTATTAAGAAACTACAGATCCAACCCAGGCTAGAAAAACATAATTTTCTAGAGTTGGAGACCATAAGGAAACACTAAGAAATTGTTTTCTCTATAGTAGAAAAGGCTTAAGTATGCCTAGATCGTCCAAGCTTTGATTGTCCTTGTATTTGTATTCACATTGTGCACTGGAGGAATACCAGTAAAGCCCCATTATTTATGTATGCCTTTGTTGGCGGATTCTTAGGCTCTCAGGTGAAAAGTAAGTGTTTCCAGAGTTGTGTCCAACAGAAATCCCACCCAAATGCACTGGCGATTTGTGACTGGGCACCCTACCATTTACTGGGAGATTCAGTGCATACATGTATCCACAATTCCAGTGATGTAAATCAAACAGTACAGCATGACTTGTTCTCAACATGAAGTGAACAGCCGGTGGCTCTCTCGAGATAAAGTCCAGAAGTAACCTCGGAGGAGGTTGTTCTTTATGAATAACGCCCCGGATCAGGAACCAGTCGAAGAGGCTTGGATTTTACACATCTGAGTCACACATCATCAGAAGACCATAACCGCTTTTCACAAATCCGATAAAAGTCGAAACTCACAAGATGATACATTTTAAAGAAAATAGAAGCTTAATCCCAGTGTCTTTATGCTTCACTAAAACGACTAAAAATCAAACGTCTCTCGCAATTCATAATATGTTCAGATAAATAAACAGCAGCACAATATTCATGTAATTAAGCACTAGAGGGCACTAGGTGCCCGTCCCTCCCAAGCCTACCTCTGAGCTTCTCTAAACCAGGGCGGATTGCTACCATGTGTGTTCAAAGTCCTGACCTCCTCGCACCTATCTGATTAGAGGGTCAAAGTTAATTTCATGGTTTATCTGCCACCATTCAGACCAATCACTGGACCTACTGCTTTAACTCTTTTACAGCTATAATTTCCACCACTGCAAAATAACATACATCGAGCTTTATTGGATTATTTTTGTTAATGTGTCATGTCGACTTGCGCCCCTATCCGTTATCGTTGAGCCACTGAATGGCAACGCTCTCTCCTTACATTCCCCAAGTGGACTCTTACAGGCCAAAAATGCCGTCCCTTACAGAGTGCAAGGGCTTCGACTTAGACACGTGACAGGCCTCTACCTAACAGACCACAAGAGCGGCCACCTATGGATGGCAAGAGCATCGTGTCAGGTCAACACAGCTGCCCCAGTTGTCTGTTCTATCAGTCTACGACATATGTGCAGGGGGCACTGTAAATGTGAAGCAGGAGGTAATTCTTTCCTTCCCACTAAAAGCTGAAATACAGCTGGAAATGTCTTGGCGAAACTTTGAAATAGCGGTGCACAACTAACAAAGCAAAGAACCGAAAGTTAAGTGCTGAGGTCATAACACCAACGATATACCAGGAACGAGATAATTTAATTTCTGGTCTCTAAATGCTTGCTCAGTGGTCTCTTAGCTCAACACTACCAGGAACTGCAAGGACAGCATCTTCCTTTTCTCGGCTTCGCGATGCTGGCCATGCTTCTGGAAACTGACATTCAATACACCAGTATCGCCTCCTGGCTGCACACAGAGTACCATGAGATTAGCTCCGACATCAACGCCACACAGCCCTGAATATCCGGGTTACCCGCAGCCAAATCAGACTACCCCCCAACATGCAACGTAGACGTAATGTGTAGCCAAAAAAAAACTGTAAACAAACATTACAGTTGGCCCCTCCTCCAGACTGTGTTAAAGTTTATTGGCCATGGTGGTGAACCAGAAGGACGACTCTGACGATAAGGACTCCTTGTTCAAGGGTTTTGTTCAAAATAAAAAGATTCAAAAGCCCAATTTCTACTATGTAATATAATTGGTTATTTATGACGTGCTTAATACCCAGAGGTTTCTAAGCACAGACGCAGGGATCGAACGTGTGCTGCTCTGCGTCGTCTTGCTTCCAAGGCAAGCATGTTTCCCCAGAGCTATCCTCCCGAAACTTGCCCTATTTCTAGGAGGGAAGTTCCCTACCTAGCAAAACAAAAACTAAGGATGTATGTTAAAATCACAAAATAAAGCACTTTAATCCGAATCTTATCCAACTAACTGGCCCTACTACTTCGGAAACCACCCAACGAAAAGGGAAGGCTTTGTACACTAGCCTCAGAAAGGCTTCTGTATGGCCCAATTTGGACCAGATTTTTTTTCTCAGTCATCAAATGTCCTTTTTGACAGCAGGCTATTCTTCCATGCCTTGATACTAGGTTAAGGATGTCAGTCTCTCCTGGTTATCAACACAAACTGTTTCTTGAAGCAAATCATCCCATTCCACAGGGTTACTGAGAAATAAAACGTTTGTGTCTTTATATTTCTTTTCTTCCCCCTTTCTAAGGTATTTGCTCACTCTATTTTGGGCTCCCATAACCGAGATAGCTTCCCTGCCGTTATTCACAGTGTTGTTACTTCTCTCTGTCCCCCTTTCATGGTTCTTTTTTATTCTTGCGTTTCTAAGGCTCCAGTAGGCTGAATAGCTCTTGCAGCAATTTTTCGGAGTATTCGTCTTACTCTCACTGCCCCCTTTCATAGGGAGTTTGCACACTCGGGTAGCTTAGGCCCTTGGGACCTGGAAAGTTTCTAAATTCGTTAATTACTATGTATTTCTCTCCAGCCCCCTTTTATAGGATTGTTCCATTTTGGTTTCTCAGGCTCTCGAAACCTTGTTGGCTTTCCCTTTGGCTAGGTGTCTCTGCAATCAAAGTCTGACGAGCGCAGAGCTCAGGGATCTGAGCTTCCTTCTACATACTAGTCTGTGCGTCCGTTGCTAGCCTCCTAGGCCACCACAGCCTCTTTGTTGCTGTGGCATCGGATGGGGCGGGGAAATCTCCTTCTCTATCCCTGTTCTGACCTGGGATTCTCGGTCAGATAGAATGCCAACGTGCATGTATTCGGTTAGAGTCTTCCTTCCTCATTGTTGCTGCCCCACAGACCAGTGCGGCCCCGCCCCTCCAGGACGTCAAGACTGCAGAAGCTCGCCCCTGCGTAGCAGTTCACATGCCTCTGTAGCAGTTCCCTTCTGCTTTACAATCCGTCCTCTTCTTATACAAGTCACAGGGATAGCCTTCTTCGTTCACCACAGCTTTCAGGCTGTGTTCAGCATTGCCTACAGCCAAGAGAGGTAAAGAGGGATTCTTGTGAAATCTAGTTGTTGTGGGAGATAAACACTTTTCCATATTCATATATGCAGACAAGGTGGTTTGAACTGGGAGCTCTGATCTGGAATGGGAGTCCTTGTCCCCAAGAGGGGGAATCCCAGTAAGGTCCGACTTTCCCAGAACACTAGCCTCAAAGGGGGATGCTCCCCTCTGGCAAGAAGGTACAAATTGCTCAGATTCATCTCACCATATTATTGAACACCTATACCCTTGCTATGTAAGCCTGCTGTATAAACATCTTGTTGCTTTTGAGGGTAAAGCGATCTTCAATGTATTCAGAAAACTCCAGTGTTAGTGGGGTTTGGGAGAACATAGGGTTTGCCTGCACAAAAAAGGGGGATTGTACCCAAACTGAGTTCCCATGAGGTAGAGTGTTCAGTGCAAACACAGGATCCAGTGATCAAATAGGTCAGTTTCCAGGCTACCGCATTTAAATGAAGTGAGTGCTTTGGCCAAACATCACTCTGAAAGATTGCTGTTCCAAGTTCCTGGTGGATTTCAAAGTTCAGTGTCAGCACCTCAGTGCTTTCAGGGACACAGGCGATGCTAAAGTTGTCACAGCACCAATCCTTTTAGCACACCATTTTGAAGTCATTGGCCATCCAGGGCCAAGTGTAACTCATTCAAACTCCTTGGTATCGACCTCTTGGAGCAGATTTACAAACCTCAGCCGAACCTTCCCCTCTCCACTAGGCTTGAAAGGAAATATCAAAGTAAGCAAAAAAAGCAGATTCTGCAGACTATGGTATTGTGAATTTGCCAGAAAATCAGACATGAATTGAGGGTAGACCATAACTAAGCTAGTCTGTTTCCCACACAAGTGGATGTGGATAATTTTCATGTGGCCAAAGCTGCTGCAAGAATGCCATGAGGTATGGCGCACAAGGAAGCGGCTCACCGTTGAGGAACTTGATTGAATACTGAGCAGAACAAAATGTTCTCCATTTCTACATTGTTACACCCTGTCCTTTTACTTAGCTCTGCTGGGATGGCTCAAACCAATGGATAGAGTGAGGATTCATTTAAAAGGGAACTTCACCAACTGAAAGCAGTGAGACACTAAAACCTACCACATCCCTATTTCTCTCTCCATAACCCCCAAACACCTATCCTCGTTTATATGCGTTTAAGTAAGAAAAGAAAGTTTTTAGCTAAATGTAGTTTTTAATCATGTGTATTCATCTTGTACTCTTCATAGGGGAACAGTCTGTGGAGCTCACATGGATCTTTAGGGGTTTCGCTCGATAGACATCACCGCAATCTAAACCTCAACTCGTAACCATCACAAAGGCATCCAGGCGTGCTTGCCTGAAATAAAGAGGGATACTTTTGGTAACCACATCCCCAGGGTGCTTAGGCATATGGGTTGCACATTAGACTTTCCATTGTCTGGAGTTTTATGCGCACAGCTGGTAGGTTAAATTTGCATACAGGTTAAATCGGGAGGGGGAGAAAGAATTGCAAGGATGTTGCAAATTTTTCATATCTTAGGACTTCCGGTTTACTTGTGCCATAGGAAGCCCACAATACTGTGCCAGGAGTGTAACAGAAAAAAACTGCACCTGTTAATGAAGGATGTCTTCCCACGCTGTGAATAATGACCCACAAACAGTGCCATTTGAAAAATGTTCAAGTACTTCGTTCATCGAATGTCCACATAATGTACCAGCGCATGTTTCCTCCCTTGGTGCCCGAAGAGCAATGCTTAAATCCTGTACCAACAGAATAATTCACATGTAGTATGGCACAGCAAAAATAAAAAAAAAAATATAAAACAGTGCCAGTAGAATGATGCTATACTGTCCTGGTACTGAGTCATGCAGTGTACAGTCACAGAGCCACGACAGTTGAGTCTATATGCTGGCCATAAGACTTCTCCCCATTCAGTGTACAATATAATGCCTAAAAAATGTGATGAAACAATAAGGTACAAATACCATCTGTGTCGACAGATACGCACAAGCGTTCCTAAGAAAACAATTCCCACTTACAATGCACATGGTGCAATACTCACACAATCGGCCTGTGGGTGCCCACAACGTACAATGGCGTAAAGGAGCACAGGTTGTACAGGGAACTAATAGTAACTCACTGTGATAACATAATAGGTTAGCAGAGTAAATAAACGCAACGCAACAGGAGAGTGCACACACACACTCTCTGAACTATATCTGCCCCCATATTGTGCCAACGAATGCCACAGATTATTACAACGATATACTGTGACAAAACTACCAAAAACCGTGTACGGGTAATAGTTGCTAAATGTGGTCTCTCGTGGGATGTCTACAAGCTGTGCCAAACAAAGGTGAATGGTTTGTGGCACCATTGGAACGAAAGGTGCAAATAGCACTACACAAATACTTTCGAGACAAGATGAACTGCAAGTTAATTTTACTGGTTTCTCAATGCAAAAGCGCGATTCTGAATGCCGATCTCAGGTTGAAGAAAGAGGGGATTTTTTAAAAAATATGTCTGAGGTGACATGTTCATCAAACTGATGCACACGTTTTGAACCTTCAATAACAGTGTTTAGGACACGAAGAGGCCAGAATGAGCTAGTGCAAGAAAGGACATTTCTTGGTGTGATTGACGTTTCCACACAGACAGACAAGCAAGCAAGCACACAGAAGATAACATACTTCCTACTAAGGTGTCCACTCCATCTTCTACCCTGCAATAACAAGGAGTCGTGAATATCCAACTGACAGCCCAAGATGTGCACGTGAATGATGATATCGACCAGGGAGCACACATGGTGTGTAATGGAGTAGTACTAACACTTTTGCTTCTCTCCCATAATTAACAGGAGCCTTGGTGTCTACAATTCACATCCAACGCATAGATGCCTAACAGACTTAAGAACCTACCCATTTTACGGCAGGCGAATCGGAGAACACAAGACGAAGCAAATGAAAATCATTTCACGTTTGACTTGTTTTCATTTGTACAGAGTTTATGTATCCGTTATTAGCTTAATTGCAAAACATCATCAGGTCAATACAAATGCATCTAATTTGTGTGTGAATTTCGGCAATATGTCAACATATGTCAAATAAACATCACAAAACATTGTAAACATTTCAAGAAAGGTACATGCTCGAACGTCAAACAATCACTACATTCAATAACTCTTGCCCCACTATAAATATTCCTACACACACACACACACACACACACACACACACACACACACACACAATGAAGCGTGCTTTTGTGGTCCCCGCGGTAAAAGTTGCCTTGTAAACATGCAAGGAGTAGAGCCTTGGCAGCTCAGCACAGAGCTGCTTTGCTCCTCATCCCCCAAACCCAATTACCGCACCAAGAAGTACTACACCGGACATGAGGTTTCTCTGGAGGAAACTCAGTCACTATTTTGGCTAGGTAGAAGGCGATACATAAAACGTCAGGAGAAAACAGGCAACTGCCTCAAGAGTTTCCCACTGTCCCCTGTGTAGTAAATATGTAAGTGGATAGCAAGGGTGGGAGCCGTCATTGGGTATTACACTACGGTTGAAGCTAAACCGATCATAAGCCTGAATTTCCGAATACCATGCCAAGCATTGTGCCACCATTCCTTCGGCAACAGCTTTGGAAGCACTCTGAATCCGAATCCCTTTCATCAAGAACTCAAAAGGAACACCCAGAGACATGTGGGGAATGATGTGCGAGTTTGAATCGTGATCAAACTAAATTCAAAATGGCGTCTAGATCTTTTGTTATGTCAGGTAGTTAACTGTGGGCAGTCCGCTGCAAAGAGGATTGCATATTCATACAGCACTACTCCAGAACCAAAACTATATTTAAGGAACAGCTTGCCGGGGTTTCGTCAGGCTTTGCCCTAGGTGAAGTGAAACGTTTCTATGGTTTGAAAAAGTCAGCCATCTGACCACCACCAGCAGGTAGTGTCGACTTTCCACTTTGTCACTTAAAGTCCTGCTACTGTCTTGCTGTTCGCCAGGTATTTGCAAGGCGTGCAGGCTGAGATTGACGCCCAAATCCCTCAAGAAATTTGGGCACAAGTGTCTGACAGAGCCAGACAAGTAATCTCTTGAAAGAGCAGCAAAACTGCTACTTGATGGGATGGCTTGGGGCGATGTGCCCAGAACTCAACTGGAGCTGTATATAGTCAACTGCTGTGTTGTCCCTGCCTGGACAAGTGCTTCTAAGGAGCCGGATCATCTCATGATAAAATTAGAAGAATGTTCACATTGCTGAAACCTCTACGCTTAGTACAAAGCGCTGTGCAAGGAAAACTCCACAGAAACCTGAAGTGCATTGTTATTCATCAACGCAAGACCTGCAGAAACGGATGTCATCATTACAAGAACTGTACCTTCAAGCTAATCCTTCGCAGCAGTCATCCTGTTGCTGACCGAGTTCTAGTGTGCAGAGCCTGACTCGCTGAAGACACCTGGTGGACACTGTCATGTTTACGGACGAGTCTTTTCTTTTTTTTTTAGCTTTTCACGGTTTTAAAACTGTTACGTTTTTTATCCCAATAAGACCGTTTTTAATGTCTCTTGAACATTCGAAAACATTTGATTATAATCTTATTTTCATCCGGATTCCTCCCCTTTTCATGGCAGCTAGTTAGTGTATCCTCACCATTTTCAATAAATCCCTTGATATGGACTTTCCACAACATAGCTTTTACATGCATTGTACTGTAATTATTTGATAACCTGAATCCTGAGTGGACCTTACGACATATTTAGGCGAGCCAAGAAAACGCCAAGCGGTGAGGCTTTTGGTCGGTCTATATGCACACATAGCTCAATAGGGTGTTGAGGGAGCTCAGTGGCAGATTGGGACTCTAGCCCTCCCACATCTGGTCTTCTTGTGCATTCTTCACACCATTTCCTGGGATCCCAGATAGCCTCGCCTGCAGAACCGCTCCAATACCATCCATGGGACTCACATAGGTCTGGCAGCGCACCTCAAAGTTCTGATGCAGCATCCATTTCCACCAATTGCTTTTGGTCTGCTCTGAAAAGGTACAGAAACCCTAAATTGTATTCACCTTGATGTTGCAGTCCCCCGTCACCAGAACTGTACCACCATAAGCTATTGTGCCTGTAGCTATTGTAATGTTTGCATGTATGATTTTGGGAGCACTTGTCAGAAAGCTCATTCCATGTGGCTATATTTAGTCAAATGCGACTTTTAACTAAAAGTATTGGGATCAGAGAGCTCCTTAACACATGCAAAAGTGCTGATCCCTAGCTATGTTTAGTCACTGACAGGTCCAAAGGAATAATGAGGGCCCCGGAGGACTGAATATTAAAACAGCGAGCTGCGAGAATTTGTTTGCACTCTGTGTAAATGATAGTCTGTCGGCTTCACGCTTCTACTCCATTGCTTCCAATTAAGGCATCGATCCACTTCATCTCACTGAACCAGCAACCTCCCCCTTCCGGTCAGAAGAAACATCACCTCATGGAACCTACCTCTCCAAGTCCTTTTCACCACCAAGTACAGCTGTATTAACCACTGGAAGAAAATGACATTCCTGGTGCACCTACAGCTGTATGAACCCCAGAAACATAGGGAATGGTTGCAAGCGCACTTCATCAATCCCTGCAACCAAAAGGGGCTGCTCCCGCCTGCAAGTACAGCTGCCTCAAAACATGGAACCACACAAGCCTGTGCTCACTTGGAAAGGAAAGTCTGCGCAAGACTAGGGTCGACGGAAAGGTAGGACCAGGCTGACTACTGTTGCAAGCACCAAACCAGCACTGTACTTCAACATCCTTCCCAGCTGTTGCCTTTACTACATGTCAACCTCTTATCTACAGTCTGCTATTACTAAAGTTCATCCTTCTCTTGGTCATATAATATTACCCCCTCGTATCCCCCATTTGTTTTACTGCAAGCACACACGCCCTCATTTTTGGCATAATGTGCCTTATCTACATTTCCTCCTCCTATTCGTCAGGTGCTTTTAGTGCATGTTGTCCAATACTTTCCCAGCATGCGCTTTCACTACACATCCTCTGCCTCTTTGCTACACTGTTTTTTCTTCATTTCCCATTCACAAAGGGATAGCCACTCTGAAAAAGGTTACCCGTCTCCAGGATAGTCTACAAATAATCCTGAAAAGGGTCAGAATGGACAATGAAGAGCAAAGGATGCAAACAGGCCTACTGATCTCTTTGGGAATCTCTAATACTAAGTCTTTGGGCTATAGCCCCTGTTCACTTCTGGTCGCAAAACTAATTCTCAGAGTTATAGCGCACAGATTGCTTCTTGGCTTCTCCTCATTTCCATGGTGATGGCACCTGGGTCGTTTTAGGTTTCCTCTCCCTCTCCTTAGTCTGGTCTCTCATTGTATCTGGGATATAGCCACAGAAGGCTTTCCAATTTTTTTCCCAGCTCTTGTGTTTGCTTCCAGGGGTCAGGTCTCTGCCATTATCTGTGATATAACTCCAGCAGACTTTCCAATTCCTCTCTGTTGGCGTTCGCCGATTAAGGTCTCATTTATACAAGTGTCTGTTATGGTGATAACAGGTTCCCCTACTCAAACAGGAACTAGGGAAAACACTATAAACACAAACAAAATGTTCCTATCGGTACAACAGGTATTTTAAAGAATTACTTTTCTTGTAAAAAAATTCACATACATGACTATTTCACCTGGCTACATATATCTGAATAAACATACAATAATCATCATCGGGCCTCGATTTTGTCAGCAAATCTTTATTTTTTTTGTTATTCCCTTATTTTTCTTCAAAACAAATGACCAACCACAGGGTAGATTACAAGACAAGTTATGGTATTTTCAGAAGGTCAAATGCCCTAAATAATACGGGTTACCTAATCGAAGTAAATTCTTATCCTGAGCCTAGGACTGCTCATTTTTAATCACCTGGAGTGGCGGAGTGCTAGTAACTTTAATATTTCCGTCAAATAGCAGACGCAGTGACATCATTGCGCACAGCAAAACACGCCATGACATCACAGCGCTGTGAACGTCGTGGATGTTTTTTCGGAAATCACGGTCAAACCGAAGTAATGAAATTCACAAACAGGGTAATTTAGAGAAACCATCACATTAAGTATTGGTGTTTTTTTTTTTAAGAAAAGAGTCTGATTTAAAGATGTAAATGTATATAATCCCAAGATATATAAAAAAAACACATTTATACATCTGTACAAAAACATACATATATTGCACAAATAAATATATAAAGTACCACAGTTAGCACATATATACATATTTTTTGCAACAGCGAGGATGTTTGCTCAAGTATACTTCGTTGATAAGATCTGTAATCAGAGCTCACTGTATGTAGGTTTTATATATGACATGCCATCTGTGGCAATGTGGCGTTTTTCTGTCGTAGGTTCTGCATAGATTTACTTGGATTAGGTAAACCATATTAGTTAGGCCATTTGGCCTTCTGAGAATTCCATTATTTGTGATATATAAAAAATTGACCTACTTTGGAATTTGCTTTTGTTTCCCCTTAGATTCCTTTTTGAGGGGAAGAGTTTGATTGCTCTTCTTCCAAACTCTGAAAAAAACCTTTGGGCCTTTTAATTAATGTGCTGGTATCTTGGTACTAAATGTATATCTTTACCATTTTCACTCCAATTTCCCCCTTAAGTTTTTTCTATACTTTACAAAATAACACCCTGTCTCTTAAATTTGTAATTTCTCTATGTAGACTTTGCTACCTGCGTAGCTTGGTGCGGTCTAACGAAGACCTGAGAAAATAACTATTCACCACCATAACTGGGGTATCCTATACTAAAGAAATAATTGGTGAGACTGTCACCTCTTAATTCCTAATCTAAGTCTCTCTTTTAAATGATAAATCATAGTGCAATTGAAGGAATATTAATATATTCTTCTGCTTTCCTATATACAGGGTACCCTGGTCCTGAAGAAGGTGACACGCTTATAGATCGCCAAAACATAGTGTCTTCCGTACACAGACCCTGATAAATCAATGAAGATTATAACCCGACATATTGATTGCTCAATTGAATACATATTTAGATACATTTACTAGATGGTTATTTCTGTTCAAATAAGAAGAATGTTTTTGTGGATTGTATATGGCATAATCATGACTGGTCTTGTAATCTCTGTTTGTGGTTGGTAATTTCTCGAAGAAAAATAAGGGAATAATAACAACAAGTTAAAAATGTAAAAAGATTTGGTGATAAAATCGCAGAGTTGACCTCTTGATTATTGTATATGTCTATACAGATGTTCTATCTAGCCAGATTAACTAGTCATTTATGTGAATTTTGAATAAAAAAAGTACTTCTTTAAAATCTGTTGAACCAACGGGAATCTTTTTTTGTGTTATAGTGTCTGTGATATAGACACTGGCAGACTTTGATTTCTCTCCATTGTCTTGGATTTGCTCCTGGGGAGGGCTCTGGTGTTGCCTCCTGGTGGGGTTTGGGGTTTCCTCACAGGGGCCTCTGAAGGGGGGGGGGGGTCTGAATTTTTCTCTGTGCCCGGGGCCGAGTCTGGCATTCGCTTCTGTCCCCATCAGGGTGGCATCAGTGGAGGATTGGGGGGAGGGGAAGAGAAATCTAGGAGTTGGAGCATGGGTCTGTTGTTCACTCCCAGCCGGGGGGTGGAGAGGGACCAGGCATATTAGCTCCCAGTCAAGGGAGTTGGAGAGGTGGGAGGTCTGGTGTTCGCTTTGAGCCAAGGAGGATCTTGCTTTTGCTGCCAGCTAGTGGATAGGGCGGAATATGGTCTGGTGTTCTCTCTCAGGGTCTCTTTCAAAATCACTCTTCCTTTCTCTCCATTCTCTTACTTTACAATGGATAGTGTACCTTTCTCTCCACAGAGGGGTTATGAGGCCCTTGACTAATGCAGTCTCTCAGGGCCCCTGATCCCCAAGAGTCTGGTCAGCTCGCCTGATTTTCCCAGTGGTTCTTGTCTCGCAACTCTCTAGCTCATGTTTGCACCCCTGTTTCCTTTCTTCCAGACTGGGGAAACAGAGTGCCATTTATACCTCATTATCCAGCATCCTAATTATTGATTGGCTAGCAAGGTCATGTCATCCACTGTAGAGATATAACTGGGAGTACGGCTTTGCAGTCGAGAACTCATGGGCTTCGGGTACTTTGAAAAGCCTGGTGTGCGTTTTATTTCTAGACCTAGCCTCTTGATGTTTGCTTGGATAGCAGCTGGTTTCCCTGTAGACATTTGTGTGTTTCCCACTGTCCCTTGTTGACCCGTTTCTTTGCAGATGAAGGGGGTCAAGACGGTGTAATTTAAAGTTTTTGGGGCCCGTTTGCTCTCCTTTTTCTCTGTAAATTTGCATTGTGTTTTCCAGGTTAGGGCAAAGCAATTGTTTTGTATGTACAAGCAACAGGGTGGGTGTTGAAAAAGGAAGCTGACACAAAGATGGCACGGTGGTAGTTATAAACCTTTATTTGTGCATAAAAAGGTCCTCACTATCCCTAGCTTCTAAGAGGGGTTTCCCGGCCTCAAAACAAATACTTAAGGATCCATCAGAATGTCCGTCAAAATCAAACTCCACCATCCTGTGTCACAACCTACTTCTATCCCTTACAATACAACTAAAGAATAATCCAACAGAAAATTCCTTCTCCAGGAGAATATCTCCCTTCCCCTGATACTCGGATAGTGTTTAAAAGAATTTTAAAATGCCTCCCTTCCCCAGGCTTGCGGGCAGTCCTTACACAACTCCATGTTCTAGGCTAGGAGAATGACTCCCTTCTCCTGGTATTGGTCTATACAGTTTACAATACAGCCAGGGGGGATGTCTCCCTTCCCCTGGCGTCTCTAGAGTATGCTCCATTCGTTTTAGACTCCTCTCCAGGAGGACTTCCTTCTCCTGATGTCTAAAAAAGGCCTTCTTGCGACCTTCAGCTTGATGTACACTTTGCCACTCTGTCTTGGTGTTAAAAACGTCCCAAATTCTTCTTTGGTGTTCAATGATCTTATCTTGGCCACTATGGTAAGGAGGTTCTCCTTGGATGCCCAGTTCACTTAGGTTGGGGTCCAGGATCCTTCTCTGTTGGTCAGTGGGCTTATTGCTGAAACTGCAGAGGAAGTTCTCCTTGATTGCTCAGTTCACACTTTTTAGGGTCCCCGACCCTTCTCTGGTGGTCAGTGGGCTTGCTGTTGCCATTGCAACAAGGAGGTTCTCCTCAGATGCTCAGTTTGCACTTGTTAGGGTCTTCGATCCATCTTTGGTAGTCAGTGGGCTTATTGTTGCCACTGCAACAAGGATGCTCTCCTTGGATGCAAGGTACACAATTGTAGGGGTCCCCGACTCATCTCTCTTCTACCCCCGTTTCCCCTCCAGGTCTCTCATACCTCCCGTTACCTTCTGAAGGACTGACTGCGGTATGCCACTGGGAAATCTTAGGACTGGGGTTCATCTCTCCAAATCTTCAGGCTTCTCTATCCAGTTTCAACAGCACCACAGTGGCGCCACACTCTGCTGTGCTGCTCGGCTCTTCTCCCTTGCTTCGGGTTCGGGTCTGCTCCAGCTGGACTCACAGAACTCCCTCTGCTCTTCTGAGACTCTGGTATGCTGACAGCATTTGAAACTCTCGCTGGTTTCCACCTCTGCTGCCTCTCCTGACTGGGCTTGACAGGTTCGTAGTCAGTCGCCTCTTCTTATACAATAATGCCAGTCCCACCCTGGCAGATTGTCAAAGTCCTTTGTTTCTGTTGACAACTTGATCCTCATGCATCCTCAGGGCCCCCTCGAACCAGTACTAGCACAGTCAGTGATCTTCATGTCTTCGGTGCTCTTCTTTGTCCTACTGCTTTCTGCTTTAGCTATATTCCATGTGTTACAAACATACATGGGTTTACATTCAATAAAATAAATGGCTCAGAATGGGGGAGGTGGAGCTGGGGAATGTTGGGGTCTGGCATTGCTCAATCGGCTGTACCCTAGGTGATACTTTTTTCCCTGAGGGGTAGCCCATCCTCTTGAGGTCCTCCTGCATTAAACCACCCCTGGGGGGACTATTGAGTAGCGCCTGCACCTCCCTAGCCTCATGGAAAATGGCTCCCCCTTGGGGTGAAGCAACAGCACCTTGCAAATCGTCACAGTGCTTGCTGGCTATTGGTGTTAAGTGGATGGGGACTTTGCTCATCCTGGACATTTCTCAAAGGGATGCCCAATCCAACACTCCTCTTCAAGTAGCCAGTTATCTGTGTAGTGTCTGCTCCAGTCACTCGGGCGCACTTTGAAGACTGTGGCAGTGTAGGATATTTTAATCGGGTGCCATCTAATTCAGGGGAGCTTTCCACCCACCTCAAACCAGGCACACACAATTCCTCTTTATTTAATAAAGTTAATTTTATGTGGGACCCCCAATTTAACAGAATTGATTCCTTACAGACTGCCTCTTCCTTTGGGACAAGAAACAAAGCATTGCACAGAAGGTAAATGTATTAACCAAATACAATCGAATCAATTTAAAGATAAATAAGTTATACATCCATGAAAAGTCAAATCAGGAAAAATAATCAACACACTATTCACCTCAGTTTTCAAAGCTTCCGTCATAGAAATAGACACTTTTGTAACACACACACACACACACATACATTACCACTTATATGTTTTGATTACCCTGGGCGCACATGCAGCATTGATTAAAAATGCATGAGGTATTATTATTACATGATATGTATTTTATAAGTGTGCAAACTGTTGGTTTTCACATGTCTTTATTCCGCATAAAAATCTAATAAAAACTTATTTAACAATCAAAAAATGCATGAGGCGCCAGCATAAGACTTTGATTTGTTTAAAAAAACAAATTGCTTTAAAAACATCCCTGCTATTTAATTCTCTCTACTTAATCTTTATTGCAAACAGCCCTCCCCCTTTACTCAATGGGCATGCCATAATTTCAACTGCATTCTAAAAAACTCAATTGCAACAAACTACTCGGCATTCATGTGTGTAAATGGCTTATAGAAAGCAAAATCTATGTGCACAACATGTATGTAGGCTAGATTCCGTTCTGTGATGTTTATATTTAATTACTGTGTAAAAATGTACATTTCTCACTTTTAATGGGCATCTTAAAAACATGAAAATGGGTAGCAAGGAATCGCCCTTTGCCTTTTGTCTAGAACAGCTTAACATTAACAACAATATTCTGCTTGATGGCGTAACCATCTTCAATGACTATTTGTCTATGCAATGTGAAAAAGAGGGTATTCATTCCTTCTCCCCTTGGAGAAACCTGCCCCTTTGAGCCCTCTCTGTAAGACCGTGCCTAGGGGTCTGGGCAAGTGGGACCTCAGTGGGAAAGACTCCCCCTTTAGGGGACATGTACACCCGTTCCTGTGAGGAACTCCCTAACTCCCTAGACCATCCACCATCGTAGCATATGGGGGACTATCAAATATGATGAACATTATAACATGCAGAGATGTGACTTAAGACCAAACTAAAATACCTCATTATGTACAAGGGCAAGGATCTGTCTCTTTAAATAGAGATGTACATATAATTGAGACGAGCAGACTGATACTGTGAGCATGGTGAGGAGTGGGGAAGCACCGAGAGGGAGAGAGGGAGAAAGTACCCTGACAACGGGAAACTTGGAGGAGGTGGAGCCGAGGAGAGCCATGGAGCCCACAACTTTCAAGTCCTGAACGCCAGAGGAAAATGCTGGAAGCGCTGCATTTCCGAGCAGATGGAAGCAGCGAAAGGGAATCCTAATCCCGGTGGTGGAGTGACCACAATGACTTCGTGGTGGGCCATGCACCCGTTAAACAGCGTCAAAACCACCGGGGAGTCAACGAGATGCCCTACTTCCCGCACCAATAGTCTGTCGCAACAAGAGAGAGGACCGAGGGAAGGACACCGACAACATTGAGAAGCATGTGATCCAGAGCGGGGGAGTAGAACCTGAGCGAGCACTGAACCCTATTGTATGCCCCTGCAGATACAGAGTTAACGGGGAGAGTGGGAGAAGCGGGAGGCTGGTGGGGCATAGTTATGGAGTGAGAGAAACTCGTCTCAGTGACATTTACAAGATATTGAATATAAAGCCATTTAAGTGGAAACATGTTAATGCTATAAAGAGAATAAGAAATGGGCCTGAAAGAGAATACATTAAGCAAACCAGATAGAAAAAAATGTATACATATGAATGCAAGGGGAAATCAAGTGAACCAAATAAGAGGAGAGATAATCCAATTGAGCAATCCCAGGAGAGGGAGAAGGTACAGTCACAAGAAAGTATACCCAACTTAAGAAGGCCTGGGCTACAAGAGCCAGTAAGGCATAGAGGCCTAGATGAAAGTATAAAAAAGAATACTAGAAAGGAGTGTGGAAAAACTGTCCCTAAAGAGGGGATAAAACCCAAGTGAAATGTGAAAGAGTTACATGAACTTATCCAGAAGGTGACAAGAGACAATTTAAAGATGATATATTAAAGAACATTTTGGAATAAAGATGCAACATTGCCATGAGAGATAACCAGGAGAGGGGAGATATTCTCCTGATCTAATTTAACTTAGTTAAAATAGTGGAAAGGTCAGTTATACCTAGTTTTGGACCGTGGACATATACGTTTGGGACTTCCTGACGACTGACAAGCACCTTTATTTATTTACATAGGCAGGGCTAACCCCTCTAGCAATAGGGAAAGATGGGCCTTATCCTTATTATTTTAATAAACACGTTAACATCTCCCTCAAGTGTCAACCTCCTCCTTTTGATCAGCAACAGTATGCAAACAGTGAGATGTCCTATGCTCTTTTGTGCTTGTACATTGCACATAATAGGAATCAAAGGGATCTACCCGTATACCCACAATAGGATCTTTTTAATCAAATCTATAATTCCAGAAGCACATACACTTATGGAATATTTACTTATTTTCCAGGATGTAGAGTTAATGTATATACCCCCACCCCTCACTACTTACAAGTAACAGGGCCAAAATGTAATCTAATTCCATTTATAGTATTGCTCCCCTCAGGATTATTTCCCCTTTATATTATACACACATATACATTTCTCATGGCTATCTCACAAATAGGTGCCCCCCCCCCTTCTTGGACTGGTTTAATTCTCCCCCATTTAGGAACAGGGGGGCATCAGTCAGCAAGATGGGACCGGCTTTACTCCACAGCCCGACTGCTGTCTCTCCATCTGAAAAAGGCCTGGAACTTTAACTCCTACTAGGCCTCTCTTACAGGGCGGCTCAGGCTGTAATAAAAAATGGGTCCAAAAGGAGAGCAATCTATTCCTTCTCCTTCCTGTTATCAATTCTTCTTTTTCCTTTCCCATCAGTCAGCGAGCAGGTCCCTAGTGAGTACATCTCAGACCTTTTATCAGAACAAAAACCTGCTGCTTTTTGAGGAGTGTATAATTTTTCCAATCTAATTGATCAATGTATGTTACTGGACAGTGTTCCAAAAAGGGATGTCACAGTAGACATACCCCTCTGCAGTCATTGGGTATTTTACTGAAGGGGCAGCCTGATGGGAGTAACTTCTAAACCCAGCTTCCCTCCCATTTAATGTGATGTGATGTAATTTCAGGGATTTCTTGCATTAAACATTGAAACATTCTGAAATAGTAAATATCGCACATAGGACCACTTCACTAATCGGCTCACCAGATTTTTCTCTCTGGAACAAATCAAAACGCAATTTTCATCATGATAGCATAGTTGGTTAATGACTTACATATTTTGGCTTATAACATATTTATACTTTTCTGCACACATTACTTTTCCATCTCAAAGCAACAGGCTCGTCACTGTGAATGTTTGGATCTCTGCTGTGCGCCGTTTCTGTGTGACAAAATGCAAATTCACCTATTTTGCATACTAAAAATTTGCATTAGAAAAATTGTTGCTGGTCCATTTAATAGACATTTTTAAATCGAATGCTTTACAGAAAAATGTCCTTGCTACGACATTTTGTTTGGGAGATATCACCAGAAATAAAAATCCAATATAGCATTTTTTCTTTATACCAAATATACTCCTATGTCCCGCCCCTTTCCTCCATACTGTATGGGCGTCCCTCGCTAGGGACAGGAAACAACCTTTTTCACCAGAACAATTGTGTTCCCATTTAAATTTCGGAGCGCGCGGGGCACGGCCATGGAGCATACACTCCCCTGACTCTGCCCACCGGCACCACTACCCAGTCCTCTGTTCCACGTAGACAGGAACGGACCGCTTTCAACAGCGCTCCTGAGTTAGGCCTGCAGCCTTGTAGTTCCACGCGCTCTTCCCGGGAATACTTTGTCTCTTGTTTTTTGTTATCTCTCATAGCAATTATCTGAGATAATACTCTGTCCTCTGGTGCCACACTCCTCCCCGGCACATGTTGAAAACGGTGTGTTTCAGCAGGTGTCCGGCCTGCGAGGTTTCCTTCCCCGCGTCTGATCCCCACACACTTTGCTCCCGGTGGCTTGGCTCCAACCATAGCTGGAACGGCTTTTCTGCTTGTGATGAGTTGACCCAGCGAGCTCTGAAGAATCCTTTGGCCAGGTAGAGGGAGCTGTTCAAAAGATCACCTCCAGAGGACATCAAGACATACATGAGGAGGAAGACCAGGCCCAAGGTAGGTGCCCTGTTCTCATCCGCACTCCGCAAGGGCGACTCCTTCCCAGGGATTTGCCCCAGTGGGAGGGGACTTACAGTGGCTAAGACCAGCAAAGAGACCGAGGCTCCCAGAGCTACCGGCCAACAGGTCGCAAGATCCTCCTGGTCCACCAGCTGAGCCGCTGCAAGGCTCTGGTACCAGGGACCTCCCTGAGGGGCTTTGCTCTAACACTGGGCTCGTGCCTGAGGGGGTGCCTATATGCAGCAGTTGCACTACCAGCATCATGGCCAAGGGCACTCCGCCTCCAGGTCTCTACCTGAGGTGCAGGGAAGGTACAAGCCTTTGCTTTTAAGCGTGCAGGCGGAGACTGGGCCCGGCTCTTTAGGATCCATGCAGCAAGCACGTTGTTCAGGGCAGAAACAAATGGCAGCCAGGCTAGAAAAGATAGCGACTCATCCGGAGCTGCCTCCTTCTGGAGAGCAGGCATGGGAACGCATGTCTAGATGGGACTGCACAACGCCAGCTACCTAGTTCATGTCATACCCGACCGCATCACCACAAGGGCAGTATGCAGCCACCAACTTGGTGCGACAAGGACTGCCAAGACCTCATAGCCACAGGGCACGGCTCCTATGTCTCCAGGCCCTTCCCCCTGCATGCGAAGAAAGGTTCTTCAAAAAAGTTCCTTACCCTCATGAAATTACCTCAGATGGGCATCATCTTCATGTGGGCCATCAAAGACATGCTCCCTCCGGTACCACCTCAGGCTCCGACCGTGGTCCAGACCCCGGTTCCAGTTCAGCCCTTGGTACCTGCACTCGCACCAGTCACAGTGGCTCCACCTCCAGTGCAGCCTCCTCAGCAGCCCCCAGCACTGCCAGTCAGCACGCCACAGCTGCCCGCACCCATCACAGCTCCCGACCTGCAGGACACAGCCGGTAACGAGGGGGAGGATCAGGATACTCCCTCGTCAGCTAAGGCTTTCCATGAGAGGCTGGCGGGTGTGGCAGAATCTGCTGCCACAAGATGAACAACCGGAGGCGGGGCTCCTGGCCGAGGTCCTGACCCATCTGCCCTGCCACAAGAACTGGCATCCCTCTGCAAAAAGATGTAGAATGCCTGGCCAAGAAGGGATGGGTGAAGCCACATTCCATGCAGCCTACCAATAAACACCTTGATGCCAAGTATAGGCAGGCAGAGGGGGACTCCCTCATCCGGTCAGTACACACTCAACCACATTCATCCGTTATAGCTGTGGCCTTCTCTTTATTCCAAACCACAGTCTTCTTAATCTGCACCCACCACAGCACTCCTAGGCAAGGAGGAAAAAGCTGTTTGAGTCCTACGGCAAAAAGATTTATTCCAATGTCATGCTCCATCTTCGCCAGGCCAATGCTGACACCATGTTGGCAGCAGTGAATCAAAAGCTGTGGTGGAAGATTGCAGACTTCCTCCTAGAGCTCCCAGAGGCATAGTGGGGTGCGATTCACGGCTGGATTGGGAGAGGCCAAAATTGTGGCTCAAGATATCATGAAGTCTACAGTGGCTCACATCGACACCGCAGGTAGGGCTATCTGGATCACCACTGATAAGAGGACGACAGCTTGGCTTAAGGCTACCAAGTTTAACCCTGATTTGCAGGAGCGCATTCTCGGCCTGCCATTTGAGGGGGGGGTGGGGGGGGGTGTTTCACTCGACCATGGACGAGGAACTTGACCAGAAGAAAAATAGCTTGCACCTTGTCAATCTCCACAAAATCAGTGCCCACGCCTATAGCCAAAGTCACCAACACTCGGGCAGAACCCATACCTTCGGGGGCTTCCAGGAGCGACACGAGACAGCCCGACCAGTCTCCTAGCCAGCACAGGCGCTTACAGCACAAATCCTCTCACAAGGGTTTTTTCCAGACCCCCCTCCCAGGCACCAGCCTCTGAGAGTAAAAAGCTGTGACAATGTCATCCAGATCCACACGTCTCTGGTGGGGGGCAGGCTTGCCCTTCACATCCATTCCTGGCGGGCAAGGTTTGCAGACCCATGGATCCTCTCTGTAGTTTCCACGGGCTTCTGTCTGCCAATTCCTCCATTTCCTCTTTCCTCCCCTCCCACAGATTGGGGCGGCAACTCTTTTGGCAGAAATCCGCTCGCTCATCGCGAGTCAGGAGCTGGAGGAGGTTCTAGCTTCACAGCGAGCCATGGGCTCCTATTCCCAGATATTCATCATATGAAACAGGCTGGCCTGAGTGTTGTTCTAGACCTCTCTTCCTTGAACCTTTCAAGATGGTTACTCCAGCACTTATTGCAGAGAAACTGTGTTGGGGAGACTGGATGTGCTACATGGATCTGAAGGATGCTTACCTGGACATCCCCATTTGGTAGCCCAATCGTTCCTTCCTGAAGTTCAGAATCATGGACTCTCATTTTCAATACAAAGTCCTCCCTTTTGGCCTCAACTCGGCCCCAAGGGTCTTTAACGGTTAATGAACCCGGTAGCGGCCCTCCTCAGGGCGGAGGGCCACCAACTTTATCCATACCTCGACAACTGGCTAGTTCGAGCACATTCTCCAGAGGCTGCACAGTGCACGGCTTCAGAACTTATTTATTTATTGGTTTCTTATAACACGCTTAATACCGATACGAGTTCGGTTTCTAAGCGCGGACCCTGGATTTGAACCTCTGTTCTCTGCGTGGTCTTGCTTCCAAGACCACCATGTTGCCCCTGTGCTATCCTTCGTTGATGCACATGCTGTACAATCTGGGATTCACCAGCAACCTCAAGAAGTTGCAGTTACTCCCCACTCGGTCCTTAACATTCCTGGAGCTAATTTGGGATACGAGGGTGGAGAGGTTCTTCCCCTCAGCAGACAAGATCACAGCAATCAGGAACGCCACCAGTCATTTTCTCAGCAGACCAGTGACCTCAGCATGGTGGTACCAACACTTGCTTGGCATAATGGTGGCTTGTCTCATGGCTGTGCCACACAAAAGATTCAAATTGAGGAGGCTGCAGCTGTATTTCTCATCCTCTTGGAATCAGGAGACGGGCTCCCAGGCAGCTTTGGTCTGCATACCAAAGCACCTGCACCCAGACTTGAAGTGGTGGAGTGCAGAGACCAGCATGCTAGTGGGCAGACCGTTCAGGCAGCCCTCTCCAGAGAACACCATTACCACGGACTTGTCCCTAGAGGGATGGGAGGCTACACTAGACAACCACAGTGTTCATGGAGTATGGTCACGACAGGAACAGCTGGAACACATCAACTGGCTCGAGATGATGGCCATCTGGCTTGCCCTCAAAGCGTTCCTCCCCATTGTCAGCCGCAGGTCGGTCTGCATCCAGACAGCTCCACTTGCATGTATTACATCAACAAGCGGGGAGGTACCAGGTCCCCTCCACTTTGCCCGCTGTCCGTCAACATTTGGGAGTGGGCACTGTCCAACAGCACTTATCAGCAGTCCACCTGCCGGGGAATCTAACTTGGAGGCAGACAGGCTCAGCAGGCTAGGGATCGACAACTACGAGCGGCACTGGAACGAAGCGTTCCTGAGGGAGATCTTTGACAGGGGGGGCCACCCTCAGGTAGACCTATTCACCACCATAAACAGGATGTTCATTTGGGGACGCGTTGCAGATCACGTGGAATGGCATGAATGCATACGTGTTTCCCCTACTCCGCTGATTCACAGGGTCATTTGCAGGGTCAGGGAGTCACGGAGCCTTCGACTCATCTTGATAGTGCCATGGGGGCCAGCAAGTCCTTGGTTCTCGGAGCTCCTCCGACTGTCGGACCAACCTCCAGTACACCTCTTGCTGGGTCCAGCCCACTTTCCCAGCAGGGGGCACAGTGGTTCACCTCGCTCCGCAGAAATTAGCCCTGGCAGCTTGGTTCCTGAACAGGTTACCCTGGAACATCTACATGCATCGCAGGACAACCTGGCGATCATAAAAGGGGGAAGAAGCGACTCCACTAGGAGTCAGTACAAGAGCACGTGGACCAGGTTCTGCCACAGGGCCAAGACGAACAGATTGATCCACTGACATGATCACTGGACAATGTGTTATCCTTCTTGGCGCATCTGGCACACACAGGTGTGCAGGGGAGACACCTGCCGCATGTATTTGGCGGCCAAAGGGGCCTACAATAATTCCAGAGACAACATCTTCTCCTCTTCTAATCCAGTGGTAAAAAGGCATTTGGCAGGACTGACCAGATTATATCCTCCGGTCAAGCGTCCAAATCCAGTCTGGGATCTTAACATAGTGTTGGTGCTCCGGCTTACAAAGCCTTCGTACCCATGGCATCAGCAATCATCAGGCTAGTGACTATTAAGAATGCCCTGCTGGTTGGCCTTACTTAAGCACGCCGGATCAGCAAGATTCAGGCTCTGGTGACTTCAGAGCCTTATACCACGTTTCACCAGGACAAGGTGGTGCTCAGGACGCATCCTGTCTTTCTCCCCATGGTGGTTTGTTCCTTTCACATTAACAAGGAGATAGTACTCCCAATGTTCTTTGCCGATTTAAAGGATGAGGCTCAGAACATAATGCACTGTCTGGATGTCCGGCATGCTCTAAGATTTTATCTGGACAAGACAAAGGGCTTCCGTAAATCGGATGCCTTGTTCATCACTTTTGGTGGATCAAAACCGGGCTGTCAAGCCTCCAAGGCTTCCATAGCAAGGTTGATGGTTATAGCCATCAAGGAGGCATACGATGGGCAACACAGGCCTTTGCCAGCAAACATGCATGCCCATGCATCCGAGCCAAAGGCCACACCGGTGGCTTTCCAAGGACACGCCCCATGGCAGACAATCAGCAAGGCAGCTACCTGGGCCTCCCCATCGGCCTTTTGCTAACACCACTACTTTGATGCTAGCGCCAGATCGAACTCGGCATTTGGCCAGGTAGTTTTGAAGAACTTGTTTGCTGATAGGGGCAATTCTCATCCCCAGGGCTGCATTCAGTTGGAATCGCCCATACAGTATGGAGGAAAGGGGACGGGACGTAGGAGTAATTATAAGTCACTGTAGTGACTAACATACTCCTAGTCCATAGGCCCCATTCGTCCATACGCCCCAACATCCTCCCCCGTAACATCTCAGTGTCATTAGGCAATCATAATATTGTCAACGCATCAAAGGGGACTGAGGAGTGGTGCCGGTAGGCGAACTCAGGGGAGCGCATGCTCCCAGAGCGGCACCCCACGCACACCTAAATTTAAAGGGGAAAGACTATTTTTCTGGTTGAAAAGGTCCTGGAGGAAAGGGGACTATGGACTAGGAGTATGCTGGTCACTACGGTGAGTAACTTATAATTTATAGGATATATGTAATTGGGTCTGTCAATTACAGAGCCTCTGGTGTCCTTAGTGGTTAGTTCAGGGCTAAAGATATTTAGGACTTTGGCCTGGTGGTAGTAAGGTCTTTTGAAGTTCTTGGGGGTTTATGACTGATTCCTGCCCCTCTTGAACCAGTTGCCATGTTTGATAGATTTCTAGATAAACACTGTTTTTCCAGTTATCTTTTTTGTCCTTAAGGAGAAGCTGGTTAGATTAAAATAGCAGATTGGAGGACACCAATCCACTGGTCAAGTGGAACTATTTTTTTTTAAAGAGGTTAAGCCAACTACCCAGATGCAAGTCATAAAGAAACCCCCTTAGAAATAATTGCAAGTTAGGCCTCCCAGTGACCAAGTTGTAGGACCATCAATATCTTTCTATCTTTATGACTCAACCTCTTCAAACGAAATCCAGTTCCTTGAGAGAGCAAGGCAGATCAATGATGATTTTTTTTGCTAGGGTTGGTGAATTTAATAGAATTCCAGAAGTCAGAGTTCACTCCTGGCTTCATTTGAAGTTGGTCCCATTCACAATTGCAGCCTTTAAATATACATGTTCGTGTTCCCCTTGATTTTCCCTTTTCACCCAACATAACCGTTTATCCATTGTATTGGGTTATCAAACTATCAAGGTTGCATATTTTCAAACTCTGTTTTCTAATCCCGACTATTCATTTCTGTAAAGGAAAATAATACCAACAACAGCAGAAAATGCTAATTTGTTTTTCTTTCTGTGACTGTTCTTTTCTTCTCCTCAGATTAATCAGTTCCCTTTTTAACTCTGGTACTTGGAAATGCTTATCTCAGGCCTTGTCGCTACATGTTGATTTAGGGAGACTTGAAAATATTGTATTTTACTTGCGCTTGTGTTTTCTAACTGCTCTGCGTAGGCCACTGTTTACATGTTTATTTTCAACATGGCGCATTGCTATGTATCTTTTCTTTGAATTAGATTTCCCTAAAGGGGTCATCTGGGAAATCCCCTAGTGTATCACCTCTGAGCAGCTCCTCATATAGCTTGTGGGAAACCATGGTCCCCAGAGCCTTTATTGTGCCCTAAGACAGAAGACCAAAAAAGGTGACTAACACTGGGTTACTGTCAAAGTGATCCTTAATACTGCTCGCCAATTCACGTTTCAGTTCTTTGACAAAACAGCGCGTTCGACATTAACTATATTCCAGAGGCATGCTTAAGGTAACAAAATACCTGGATTGTTCCACGGGGGTTGCTCAAAAGGGGTTCCCATCCCCAAAAATTCACATCCCCAAAAGAGGTAAGGGGAGAGGCAGGCAAAAAATATATTTAGAGAAATCGCACGCCAGTGAGAAAAACCAACAGCAATGTTGGGTTTTGTTTGAAAACACATGAAAAAAAACTAGATTTGAAATGTTAGCGTAAAATAGGCCATTTCAGCAAAAAAGACATACATGCTATTGCAACGCCTAATAGCCATCTCTCAAAGTACACCTCTAGCTCAGAGCCACTGACCAATGCATTGATGGCATTGATGGCATGAACATTAGCTCCAAAGTATGCTTTTTGCTCCAGAAAATGGTCTGTCTTATAGAGCAGTGCCATTTTGTACATAGCTATATCCACCAACATATACGGACCAGAAAACTTTGCTAGCATGCCAATGGGAACACAATAAAAAATTAAGATCAGTTTACCAGAGTTGAAACACGATAGTCTTCACATTTGTCTGAATGTTGCATTCAAAGCAAAAATGTGTATAGATTGGGTATAGTTCTTTTGTGTAAAGACGGGCCTATGAGTTCCTTGTATTGGAATTTAAGCCCCTTTCACTAACCAAAGCATGCGCCAGAGAGCATCAAAGCAAAATAATTGTTCTGTTACAATGAATCGTATGTTTACACACATATTGGGGAAAGGTGCATGTTGTGTGAGGGAAGCAGGTCTAGGGACACTTCAAGGCTAGGGCAGTTGGCCTCATCTGGGCGCTTCACCTCTACCCCTCCTCCCCTTGCTGTTTTTGAGACATAAGCAGGGCTGGATTTGGGGGTACATATTGGTTTCTTGTGCCATATAGAGTGCCTCTGTGATGGGCGGTTGGCAATGATTTGCACACGTACACCGCACAGGCTGTGTCGGATCACGGGACAGCAGTGATCGCCAAGCAACTGCATGGGTTTCTGCATGTGGTATGATACAGGAGGCTGCTCGGCAGCCACGTTGGTGTCGCATGGCAGCAAATGGAGCGCATTTCTAGGATATGGTGTTTTGTAGTAATCTTAGGAGGCCAGGCAGCGTTGTGGATGCTCTTCACAACTGCAGGAAGCGAGAGGAGCAAATGCCTCCGATTGACAGGAGGCAAAATATTGAGAGCACTGGGAAAAGTGTTGCATATCAAAAGGGGGAATGTGCAGTTTAGTTGATTAGCCGATCCAGAGAGCTGTTCAGGGAGGAGTCTGGCTCCCCTTGTGTGTAGATTTTGGAAGAGGGGACCCATTTATCAGGAGCCAATTGGCAGTTGGCTGAGAGTTGTTAGCAGAATTGCTCTGGAGATAGGTTGTTGGGTGCATTGTTAAGCGCATGATTAGTGGCAATGATGATGTGCCCATGGAACTGGAGATGCAGACTGGCCTCAGTGATGCGGTGTACAGAAAATGGTCACTCTGGGTCAAAATGTAGAAGGAACTTTGTGATAATTGGTGCCCAGTCAAGTGATCCAACCCACAGCAGTGTGTGCCACAAAGGCATGCCACGGTGAATACAAAGCGCTATTTTGGTCTGCAGGTGACATTATGACGAGAGGGGCGAATTTACTTAAGAAAAGAAAGCATACCAACAAAGGGCCTATAGCGCCAAGTAAGACGGCAATGACCGGGCTCACAAAGGGGATTGTGTTTGGAGCAGAATAAAAGACTGAAGAAGGATTGGTACAACCACTTCTATTAGCAGATGTAAGCAAACTGCATATTGCTGCGGTCCACACGGACAGACTCTCCTCTTGCATTTTTTCACATTCAATTGTCAAAAACCCACATCAGGTTATGTCAAATCATTATGATCAACTTGTACACAGTGAAAGAATGTGCAACTTAAAACACAACACAGCTCCTCTCCTTCAGTTTGGAACTAATAAATGCTGGGCTAAAACCTAACATCTTAAAGTAGAACTACATACATGACGTAAGCACCGGTAACATTCGGCGTACATGTAGCACCAGGTGTGACATTGTTAATGCCTGACCCTCGCAATCCTGCTTTTGTTCCACAAACCACCTCCTTGTAATTTGACTGCATTGCCATAATCCTCAACAACCACCCCTTGTATGAACACGATTCCCCTTTCTTTACATGTTTCAGCAATTTAACTTTGACTATTGCTACAGGTTCACAACTGAACTCGCCTACTGTTCTCTACCTTACTTTAGACTTAGTACCATTCTCCTTCAACCCATGCTGAAAACCTCCAAATCCACATTAGCCATCCTTGATCTTCCATCCCCTTAGACACACATGAGTGTGTGGTTGCCTACCTCTCAGAAAAGACGTCACCCCGTAGAACTACGAAGTGTGATCCTATATTGGAAGACCGTCTTTCATGCCATCTCTCTCACTCAGTCCCTGCCAGAGCTAACTGCTATCCTAATTCCTTCCACGATTGTTCTGTTAAATCTTCCAACACAACCATTACTTTTGGAGGGATATAATGCTGTGGTGATCTGTTTGATACCACACCTATTTAAACATTCTTGAATTTATCTTGCTACCATTTGTGGTCAATTATCTGTGAGCACCCTGTTGGGAAACCCTGCTCTGCAAAATAATTCCAGAAATCTGATCAACCTTGCTGCTGCAGTATTGTTCAATATGCACATTTCTGGCCACTTTGACAACAATCTACCATCCCCAAAACATACTTCTCCCAAGTTCCCTTCAGATTTAGTGGACCCAACAAATCTATTGCTACTTTCTTCCATGGCACTCCTGGTGCCTGACGTATCACTATGGGTGATGTATACATTTTCAAAACTGTATCACTTGCTTTACAATCCTTAGTCCTGTACTCCCTTCACACGAGAGAATCAACGGAACACTGTGAAGCTCCCGAGTCCTGGAAGCCTCTGTACCTGTGCCTGTGCCTGGAGTAAGCGCTGGGAGTTTCCTTTACTCGCGCGAACACCCGCAGGCAGTTGCAGGCAACCACTTAGCTTCCTGGAGGAGGCGGAGCTTTTGACTCACGTGACCGCTCACGTGACATCCTCTGCCACAAAAGCAGAGACAGCGCTGCCGAGCGGCGCACTTCTCACACGAGAGAATCAACGGAACACTGTGAAGCTCCCGAGTCCTGGAAGCCTCTGTACCTGTGCCTGTGCCTGGAGTAAGCGCTGGGAGTTTCCTTTACTCGCGCGAACACCCGCAGGCAGTTGCAGGCAACCACTTAGCTTCCTGGAGGAGGCGGAGCTTTTGACTCACGTGACCGCTCACGTGACATCCTCTGCCACAAAAGCAGAGACAGCGCACCCTCGCGGCGTTGAGCCCGATAGGAGTAGAGGGCGTCGGCTGTTGTGCGGCTGTTAGGCGCTGGTGGCGCACGACTAAGCCAGGAAGTCCGTGATCCCTGACAAAGACATGTCAGCTAGGGCAGTAAGACCAAATAGAAAAACGGAGACCAGCGTTGCCCTCCCAGAAGAAGAAGAAGGCAGGTGCCTGAGAAGCATGAAATTGACCCAAAAACTACAGGGAAGCACCTCAAGGGGTCATGAGAGAACACCTACACATAGTCCCAAGAGAAACGAAAATGACAGAACTAGTGATTGGGGTCTGCTAGATAAGGGTGGCCAACAGACTTCACATCAGATTTCGGATCTGCATTTAGAACAAAACGTAGAAATACAACAAACAGACCCCTCAAACTCATTACTGACTCCAATAGGGGTGATTATGCAAAATGCAACGAAAAAACCACAACTGCAGCTATCGCCACCACCGCAACTACTACCCGAGCCCGACCCGGACCCCGCTGTAGAGCCGCCCTCGATGGACCTGGTTGACCAGTGCGAGGACTCCGCGACGGGGACACCGGGGGCTCTCAGAGTTGGCCCCATAGCTACGAGTGGGGTGGAGAACGGCCAGGAAGACGGGGGAGGAGTAAATGCTGCAGAGACAACAAAACACGCACCATCCGGCGAGTTTAGCCGAGCACCTCTCAGCACGGCCCATCAGGGGGAGGTGACGTTGGGCCAAATCCAAGTGGAGGCGACAATCCACGCAGAGGCAGAAGACAGCATAGACGATAAGAACAATCAAACAGACATGGAAGAAGCTCCCACGGCCAGCGAAGGCAGTAAAACTACTAACAACAAAAAAAGACAAAGGCAAATGGTCAAAATCACCATAAAAAGAAATAAGGGTGGTAAACACCTCAATAAAAATAGGACAACAATAAATGAAAAAAATCCAGTGACAAATTACTTCACGTCTCGATCTAACACAAAAGGGATAAACAGACATCATATGGAGCTATCAGACATGGAGATACTCGAGGCCATAAACGAATGCTTACCCCCCTTCAAACTACGAAGGTTAGACTGTAAAAAGAGTGGAAAACCAGGAACGAAGGACGTCTTAACAACAGAGGAGAAAGAGGGATCATTGAATCAGTTAAACGAAAGAGAAAGTGAAGACCCAGCGGCACTTAAGACACTTCTCTCCCCAACGGCCTCGCAAGAAATAGAGACACTCAATGGCGATTTGCACTTGCAAATCGACACAAAAACAACAGAAGAAGGGGAGAACCGAGACAACTTAAGGGCCAGGGAGCAGGAGAAACCAAAACACCAACAGGAAATGGAAAGTCTATTTGAAAAACCAGATACCGGGGAGAAAGAAGAATCCTCGGGCGGTATACAAACAGGGCTGGATAAGACAAACAAAACGCTGCGGGAAATAGATACTGCACTAGTTTCAAATTTGGACAAAGGAGATACGTCTGAATCAGACAACATAACATCCACAAATCCACTCCTGGAGTCCGACCCGATAGTAAATGACGAGACCATACGGGAACGACATCTGAGCAAAATGGAGGAAAACACACACTCAGTTGATCAACCAACCCCGTCCAAGGTGTCAACTCCAGTTCAGGCCCCAATGAAAAAACATGGACAGAACCACCATCAAAATCAGTGGGGCCATGAACCATTTAGTCCTCAAACAGATACGACCCAACATCAAAGTCGTTTACTTGACACTGTTGCTCCATCACAAAATCAGGGGGGAAACAAGACAACAAATATAATTGACGCCCCACTAGGGAGAACTCCAACGCAGCAATACCCTTCGAGCTCAGCGGAACACTCAAACAAAAAGACTGACCTACTCTCCATCATGTCATCTGTAAATATAGCACTTGCCCCATTCATGAAGCTCTATGAAACCATCGCTGACTCATTGAAGGATCACACCAGTATCCAAGCAATGATGTACAGCAAAGTCATCTTTCTAGAAGCATATATCATGGCTTTAGAAACCAGAAAAAAAAACAACCAAGAAGCGAACCAAGATACATCAGCCACGCCCAACCAAATATGCGGGAAAGATGAGGCGCAGGCAAAGACGACAAAAACTATAGAAACTCAAACAATTATCACGATAGACTTAACTGAGAGCACATCATCCACAGAAAAAGTCACTAAAGTAGTTGAGATGAATACCCGTCTAGGACAACCAGAGTGTGCACTAAACACAAGCAAACCAGAAATTACAATTGAAGTACCTAGTGACCAACTACAGGGAGGAGAAACCGCCCAAAAAAAAAAAGAGGGAACAAAAAAATCGTTACCTAAGCAGCCTAAACCACGCACAGAATCAGCAGAGGCGATTTTTCAAGTCTTTAAGCGGCCAGCAAATCACAAAGATAAAGTACGCATGGAGGAGAGCCTGGATATAAATATAGAACCCATGATCAAGCAGGTAAACTCGGAAACGAATAAAACAATACCACCGAAGATAACTTATGACTTTCTGGAAAACGATGAATTAATGAACCTGAGTCAATATGTGTCAGAAGACGCTACCTTAGACTCAAGCCCAAAGAAAACCTCCAAAAGTCTGTACTCACAAGCGGCCGGTAAAAGCAATAAAGCAGACAACAAAGCAGAGGTAAACCTACAACGGATCGAACAACGCCAAAAACAAAAATTGGTGAAGACCAGCAGCAGAGACAAAAACGAAATTGAGGCCACTGAAACGTTGAGACAAAAAATTACAAAACAAATGATGGAAACAAAAAAGGAGAGAGAAAGGGCGAGATCAAGAACACCAGATCAACGGAGTGGCAGATCTCTAAAGAAGGTAGACCATCATTCCCGCGTAAAACCAGAGGCCCGCGAGGGAGAACGCTCAAATCTAACTCAGCAAGTTAACTTTCAGCATCGCCAAGACGAGCAAGAGAGTAAAAGTAAAAACTTAAGAGGATACACGCCAACGAGCAAGGACATGAAATATAAACATGACAAACGCGGAAGAAATGAAAAGATCATCACAACTTCATCAAGTGCCTACGGAGAACAGAGTCCACAGCATAGAGACAGGTCCAAATGGCCCAATCCAAAGCCTAGGAAATGGGACCAAGCGAAATGGCAGATTAAAATAACGCAAGTAGAAGAAAACGAGGACAAGGTAACACTAAATAGAAATTCGGTATTAAAGTTGTTCAAATACATCCGAAACCTAAAATACATCAAATCAGAAGACTTATTAGTGGTAGAACCAAGTCATAGAAACACCAAGGCCAGAACTTACTTGCATATAGCGTCAACGAAGTTAAAAAACACCCTCCTTGAAAACAAAAGAGAACTAGAAAACATGGGATACGACCTAAGGGTGTACCAAGTGACGCAGACAAAGCAACAACACGACAGCAATGAAAGGAAGAGGAAAGAATCTCCAGATAAAAACTCAAAAAAACACAGTAACTCCAACTTACAAACAAAGAAAAGTCACACAAGTTCTGGAGTTAGGGAAAAGATGGAAGCAACGAAAAAGCGAGAAGGTCAAAAATCATTAAAGCTAAAGGAAAACATCCAGCACGGAAGAAACCAGAAAGAAGACAAGAGACATAGCTACAGTGACATGGAAACATCCTCGCGGAAACAGGAACGAAAACAAGAAGATCCAAGAAATAGCCACAGAGCCAGTGAAACAGCGACTCGCAGGAAACAAAACCAAGAGCTACAACAAAATAAAATTGAGAGCGAACCTTCACTAAAATGTGCCCCTATGAAAGGAATATGGTCCTGGCTGCCAAAAGCACTAACCGAAAAGAAGCAAAAATAGCAGTTTCCCGGAGTCGAGCACATTCAACAAGGGCAATGCAAGGGAGGAGAACAGAAGCAGTCAATAAAAATGTGCTCGTGGAACACGAGAGGACACCTTCACCTCCTATCGGCCAGCGACATTACGTTAGGAGCATATGATTTAATATGCCTCCAAGAAACCTGGCTGTGTGAACCACCCTCTATGCGAGGATTTGATTTAATCTTGGCACCCGCAAACAAGGGCCGTTTGGGAAGACCATCTTCAGGGCTCTTGATCGCCTGCAAAAACGGAAGTGGGATCACACTAGATAAGACATTGATCAGTAATCTGGAAATACTGATGGTGAAAGCCTCATGGACCCGCAAGACAAACAACAAAGAGGGCTATGGAAAAACACCATTAATAATAGCAAATGTCTACTGGAATCCAGCATCTACAGAAACAACTACCTTCCTAGAGAAAGTTGAAGAAGCACTGGATATCGCCATGGCGGAACACTTAGTAAACCACTTCATGATCTGCGGAGATCTAAACGCAACATGCAATACAGATCCAGAGAAAGGAACCAGTCAAGTAAACAGACAGCGGGGAGAACAGCGCGGAACACTATGGACTTGTCTGATGAAATCAAGAAATCTGCATAATTTACATGAAGCCTTCCCAGATCCAAAGCATCTGCCAACATGGGAAAGAAATAATTCAAAGGCAACAATAGATTACATGTTCGTCACAGAACCGATCTTGGCTATAACAAAAGATTTTGGAATAATCAGAACAAGGGCCAGTGATCACAATTTGCTCTCAACTACCTGGGAGGCATCAAGCCCCCCGAATGACTACATGAAAGCCGACATCACAATAAACGGACAAGGCAACCGATTAAAACTATCAAAGGAACACATTGTGGAATTAGAAAATCGATTTAATTCCATGACGGAAATAGTGGAGGAGAACAAAACCAACTACATCCCACTTCTAACAAAGTACAAAAAAACTACATTTGTAAAAAAGTTTGGCGGAAACCCACCAAAACATGTATTCGATAAACCTTTGGTTGAGAAACGCCGCATCCTTCGCAAAATCCAACGAAGAGCAAAAATTAAAGACACACCGGCAGCATACGAAGAAGCAGCGGCGGCAGCAAAGCACTACAAAGCCTGGGTCAGAGAACACAAGTCAAAACTCTACCAACAAGATTCGGAAAATATCTTGAAAATGATTAGTGGGAGAAACACAAGAGAATTTTGGAGCACCTTGAGAGCCACGACGGACGTACAAGAAAAATCATTAATAAGTGAGGTGGGCGAAACAACATGGTTAAAACACTTTGAAACAATGTACTTGGCTCCAACGAAACCCTCTAGTGAACCTGCTGGATATAAGCAAGGCCCATGGCTAAAAGTAGACGACTCCGAGGAGATCCGTCTAAAGATATCAAGTCTAAAGAACTCAAGAGCCCCGGGGCCCGACGGGGTCACAAACGTGGATTTAAAAACAAACCCCGAAGAGTGGGCAAGTCTTCTGAGCAAAATCTTCAGAAAATGTGCGGATTTGAGAACTATACCGTCGTCCTGGAAATCAGCAATAGTGGTACCTATTTTCAAAAAAGGTGACAAAAAAAATCCAACAAACTATAGACCAATTGCGCTTCTCGATGTCATAGGGAAAGTGTTTGGAGCAATGTTACTAGACCACTTTAAGCGATGGGCAGCAAAAGCTCCTTGTGAAGACCCATTTCAAACGGGATTTAAGAAAAACATGGGCACGACGGCCAATATCCTACTCCTTTCTGTCCTGAAAAATAAAGTCCTGGAAGGGGGCCCAAGCATCTTTGTGGCATTCATCGACCTGACCCAGGCCTTTGATCGTATTGACAGGGCTAGGCTCTGGTCTAAATTGGAGGCATGGGACTGTCCTGCAACCTTGCTGAACCCAATTAAGGCACTATACACAGACACCAACATGCGGATTCGTTTGGACCAAAACGGCTTACTATCAAACCAGATACCAACAGCTAGAGGTGTGAAACAGGGGTGCCCATTGGCCCCGGCCTTATTCTTAGCATTTATTGGCGACATAAATAGCTCGGACACAACTATACGATCTTTCCCACCGAAAATTTGCAAAACACCAATAACGAGGCTCTTGTACGCGGACGACCTAGTACTTTTGGACTACACTCCCGTGGGACTACAGCGACAAATGACAAGTCTCCAGAAGTATATGCAAGAAAACCGGCTAGAAATCAACATCAAAAAAACCAAATTGCTGAGATTCGGGAAGGCGACTAGAAAAAGCAAAGGACCGAGCTTAAATCTGGAGGGCGAACCGATTGAAACTGTCTTGGTCTTTAAATACCTAGGAGTCATATTAGACAGTACAAAACAAGACAAAGCCATGCAAGCAGCACTAACAACGAAAGTAAACCTAATGGCAGCCCAAGCCAGGGCAATAGATAGAAAGTTTGGCAGATACTCGCTGATACCAGTGCGAGAATTCTATAAGAAAAAAGTTATGCCAACTCTATCATATGGAGGCGATGCCATGATAAACCTGCCTTTAGACATCTGGACAAAAATGGAGTCAAAGTTTTGGAGAAAAGTCCTCATGCTGCCCAACTCAACATCAGGTGCCTCGATTCGTAAAGAGCTCAGCTTGCCGTCCCTCAAAAGCTCTGTTGAACAGGCAAAATTGATGCTCTATAGGAAATGCCGGATGGCGGAGCCTCCATCAATTTACAATTTAATAAACCAGGAACTTGAACGAACCACGACTGGAAGTCTAACGAAATGGAAAAACGATAACATCCAAGTGTTGGAACAAATTCAGGAGAACGAAGAAACATTAACCACTAACCCGAAACTTGTCCTCAAAAAACTAAGAGAATACGATTGGATACGAACTCTGGAAACTGCAGAAAAAAACAAGTTAACCGCACATCTGCCACCAAACGTAAAAAGACTGAATGAACTACAAGAATTCATTAAAAAATTCCCTTGTAGGAAGGGGAGAGACATGTTACTACGTGCTCGCCTCAATCTATTGCCAACAAACGAGATCTTGGCGATAAGAGGCAAAACTGAATCCAACTTCTGTCGTTTTTGCAATATACAAGAAATAGAGTCAATACGCCATCTACTGCTAAAATGTGCTGCTAACCAACAAGTAAGAAGCCGTTACCTGAGACATATCTTTTCGGACTTTACTATAGCTGACGAAGACACTTGTTGGGCTCGCTTAATGGGAGGAGACAAGACAAAATGGCAGACAGCCACGTACAAAATTCTAGAATCACTAAACCTGCCACGGGCATAGTCCGCGAGGGCGGCACTTTTTAAGCAACATTTCAAGCAACATTTTAAGCAACATTTTAGCGACAGCACCAGCTTTATGCGAATTCTACCTTTTTGTAAAAATCTGTTGATTAAACACAAAAAAAAAAAAAAAAAAAAAAATAACTGATTGATCCCCAGCCACCACAAACCAACTGTAATAATCACTTTAGTTTTGCCAATTCCCAAGTTACCTTGATGCCCCATTTCCAAGTCCAACACCGTTTTCCACATGTCCTCTAGAAATAGTATTCCCTGGCCTCTACACACATACCCATCCTCAATTCAAAGCTCATTTTTGACCCTCCTATATTTCTTGCTCGCACTTCCATCCCAATGTATCTGCCAACCAGATTCTACCCATCACTTCATCATGAGATAGGATTCATCACTGTTGCATGCTTCATTCGTCATTTATTCTTCATTCCACAACAGATCGGTCCCTCGCATCCCCTTCTATTGGTTACATATCCTCATTTTCAATTGCATGCAAACCAAAAGTCCACCACCTTCCTCTTTCCTGCCAGATGATCTAACCTAATCCTTAGACTCTGCACACTAGTAATCCATTTTATACTGTATGCAAAATTCCATCCATTCCTTTTCTGTTAAATATCACTACCAACTGTTTGTAATCTGTCCTTATTACAAAATACCTTCCATACAAATAAGATTTAAACTTGTTTATTGCCCAGGCACATGTCATTGTCTCCTGTTCCACAACCAAGTACATTGTTTCTGCCTCTATAAGGGTCCTCGAGGCGAACACAATGGTATGTTCCTCTTCCCAATCACTTTGCCCCATTGCCTACCATACTCCAGATTCATAAGCATCAGTATACACTATGGGTTCTAGCTCCTCACAGAACCCTCTCAAACTCCCCCTCACACTCACCTGGCCATGAAAATATAACACCCTTCCTCATTAACTTTCCCATGTTCTTGGCCTTAGCCGCCACACCCTTCACAAACTTTACATTATACGCAATCAAAACGAAGAAAGACCCTACCTTGGATACAAAGCATGGGTCAGGCATTTCAACAATTGCCTTGACAGAATCCTATTTGGGTTGCACTCCTTCTGCTCACAATTCATGACCCAGGTAGTTTACTGTGTCTGCTCCAGTGTCAATTTGAGTCCTGACTCACTCGATTTTTCTAATACTTTTTTCAACCTCCTATCATGTTCATCCTCCTCACATCCCCACACCAGAATATCATCCTGGAAGTGTTGTACTCCCGACATGCCATATAACAGTGTATGCATTATTTTTTGGAATACACTGGCAGCAGATACCAATTCAAACAGCATGCACACACACATCTAAACAAACCTAAAGGTGTTATGAAGGTAGTAAATTCTGCTGATTCCAGATGTAATTTCACCTGATGATATGCTACATATGATATGATAAGTTATTTATAACGCGCTAAATACCCAGAGGTTTCTAAGCGCAGCCCCAGGGTTCTAATCTGTGTTGCTCAGTGTATTCTTGACTCCAAGGCGAGCATGTTGCCCCTGAGCTATCCTCCCGAGAAATATGCAGACTTTAGATCTAATATGGTGAACAACATCTCTCCTGAAACCTCAGAAACAAGTTAATTGATTTGGGGTAAGGGAAACCTACTTCCCTGCTATGATGTTCTAATGTTGCTGACTCCACTCTATACACCACCTTAATGCTCCATTGGAATTTCTTACTACAACAATAGGACTAACCCATTCAGAAGAATTGGCAGCTTCAATTGTACCCTCCTTTTGCAGCCTAGACAGTTCCTCTTCAACTTCTTTTTTCAAAGCATATGGTACTGATCTGAGTTTAGAAACCACAGGCACAGCGTCCCTCTTCAATTTCATCTTATGCATAAACCCCTGCAGACAACCTACCTTATCACTAAACACATTAGGTACCCACTTGACTATCTCTTTTGCCAAGTCCTCCATCTCTGCCCGTACTTCTTCTACCATATACATTTACTGTTGTCGATTGGAATCCAACATAACTGCCCAAATCCGCTTGATGATCCCACAACAACAAATTCCCTCCATAGATGGTTACATAAATAATTACATTTCTTACATCTCCCAGAAAATTCCAACTCAGCATCTAATTGTCCAATAATGGTGATAGGATTTTCACCATATGCATTCGCTCTGACGCTAGATTCCTTGAGTGTAGAACATTTCAAAGCTTGCTTCCATGTGATGCAGCTTACTAAGGTGTAATCTGCACCACTATCAACTAGCAAGTCCATCCATACTCTGTTCACCCTTATTTGTACATGAGATTTCTTCCTTTTGACTCCATTAATCGCATGGATTAAATTTACGTCCTAATCCTCTTCAGTACAAACTCCCCCATCACCAACCCCATTCATTATTCTCCAGCAACCTTGCCTGAATATGCAGCACCTGGCTAAGTGCCCTTTCTCCCCACACACACTGCATTCAAGGTGCACCACAAAAAATTCCTTGTGCATAGAGGAATGTTGTGTATTACCGCATATATAGCACCTCTTTATATTGAGCCCTGAGCTGTCCCCTCTCACACACAGCATGTTCTGGTGTGTGTCCTTCCCACTTTTACTCTTTCCACTCTGCTTTTTCCTCTGCATGTCCTCACGTTGCTGACCCATGCCATTATTATCAAATGATATTTCTCTGGTCCCATCATGCCATTGGCCATGCTACCATCCCCAGTTTCTCCTTGGCCATGTTTTGCACTTCTCAGTATGTTCAATGTGTATCTCAACAGCCCTAACCAGCGTGGGGCCCTTCTCCTTCCACAATTCCCCCCCCTCACCTTGATATTCATACACTTCATCATTAGTTGGTCTCAGAGGTGTTCTTCCTGACAGTGACCAAACTCGCACTTCAAGTCCAGACTTCGTAGCCGCCATCACAAACTCTTCTATAGTTTCTCCCCTAGTTTGCTCTTTAGCCGCAAATTGATAACGCACCAGTATTTTGTATTCTTTAACCTCAAAATGCTTGTCCAGTTTGGCCACATCTGCTGTTCACTCACGAGCACAGGCGCCCCAGGACTTACTCCCCCTTTCCCTCTTCCCCCTCTATCTGCACTTACACGCCCTGAATGCTCACAAGGCCTAGTAGGTCCGTCTTTATCTTTATCTTCCCTGTTGCCCTGTGGGCTCTTTGAAATGCAATTTGTTGTACGAGCGCCTAACAAATGCCCAATAAATAAAATAAAATTCAGAGCTTGTTCCCCAGGAACCCTCTGTGGTTCAGGCAATCATTTAAATATGCCTGGTGCCGCATAGCATAATCAGTTAAATAAAAGTGCATCCTTTCCCTTTACAGCATACCTGGGTCCATACACCACCAACACATTTTTGGAGGCCTTCCTTCCAATTCACAATTGGGTTTTGTGGTGATTGTAAAAATGACATCATGCCTGGGACATTGACCATGAATGAAATAGTGCCTTCCTTAGCTCCATCTTCCTTAGAAGAACACCTCATGGCCTCTGGGTGTCGCCCGCCGTCACTTCTAGGTCTTCCAGAATAAGCAATCGGATTGCCAGGCTGCTACTACTAGAAGGCCTGCATAATGTCTGTTCTGCTCGGTGCTATGCTTTGCTCTTACTAGGCAACGACCCCCAAGACCAGCCAGCGCAGCCTCTACTCTCCGCTAGTAAGATGGGAAAATCTGCCAACTTGTGCCTCAGAACTCGCCCGCCCATCTCGTACCAGTGTCCAGGCGATCACCAGTTGCATGTGACACTTCTGATCCTCGGAAACAAAAGAGCACTCTTTCACAAGCCAATTGATCAGCCAAGAACTTAAACTTTAGTTTTCATGGAAACACTCATTGTGCTTGTTGTAATGACTATGTCAGCAGTTATTCAAATAGATCTTGTAGATGAAGTATATTTCAATAGAATTCAAATCATCATATACTCAAAGCTGGTGTGAATTTCGAAAAATAAGGCTATTAATGTGACCCAAAACGTTTTGAGCATACCACTCTTCATCAGGGGTCTTGACTAGTTGATACTTCTACAGACAATAAAAGAAATAGTCTTATGTAGGTGTGGTCCTTATTGTTCCTTTAAACAATCAACATAATGTCTTAATATCTTAATATACAAGTACATACTTTCAATGTATCATTTTCAAAAATATATAATTCCAACTCAAAACCTCATAATGTGGATACAAATATCTACCTTAACAATTCCATGGTTCCAATGGTACCATGTGTTCTATGTGGTAGAGTTGTAGGGGCTGTAAAATTCAAATATAGGGCATTCCGTTCCTGAATGCAAAACATAAGAAAATAGCCTGCTATTGTGGTTTCCCAATGAAATTGCAGATCATAAATCTGTTAAAGAATAAGAGATGCCTCACCTCGGATATGACCCATAGGCACTCCCAGATTATTCTAAAATACAATATATGTAGGTAGAAGTCTTCACTGTCATGTGCTATTTGTCAAATAATGTTCTCCTCCTATTAATAAAATGTATGTAATGAACTCTTGAGAGTGCTGAATCACCAAAATATTTCAGCTGTGTAAGAACTTGGCAGGTCCTGACATTTTTTTAATTTAGTAACTCAACAAGTCTTGCATGTAGAAGGCTGTGTAAACTGAGTGGTATTCACCGGACTATATTATTATTAAAATCAAGGAAATAAAAAAAAGAATATGTGACCTGTGAAGGAAAAGGTCACTGTATAAGGTATAGACATGGTTTTAGGTCAACAATTTCTCATAAATTCACATGTGAATATAAATAGATTAAGTTGTGGACTCACCCCATTACAGAGGTATGTGTGAAGTGCAGTCCAAGGTATAATTCTTCACTGTTCATTAAATGCTGTCGTCACAAAAACAATCCCCTATCATCTGTCAACAAAAGCTGGTCGCATTACATTAGCCTCAAATTCAAGCTCATCAGTATGGTGCCTAATGATAAAATAAACACAAATTTCAAGTGTTTACCAGAATGTAATGGATTCCCATTTCAAACCTCGGGATCTGTCCTCCAAAAGTAAGCCAGTGGGAGGTGAAAAAACTAAAATGGCGGCTATGTAAAGCAGTGTGCAGTTATTGCGTGATGACGTCACTCCACAATCACGGAGTGGCGTCATCAATGTAAACATGCAGTTTGGGTTAAATTGCAGCACGGAGGTCAAAAAATCTATCACATCCGCTTCAAATTATTTTAGTCTGAAACAGGGCCAGTATTACACACATCTCAGGATGTCTCGTTGTTAAAAATTGTAAATTACTCTACAGAATCCAATATGGCCCACACCCATTTCAAAGTGGTTATATATGGTCTTAAGAGACTTGATAAGAGCAGTCCAATAGAAATAACAGATCAATGATGAAGAAAGTCCCTACAATCTATTGGGTTATTTTGAAGGGATGTGGGATGCCTGATCCTCAGGAAAAGGAAGCCTCTTAAGGGGTTCCAACCACGTATCAGATAGCAGTTCCATTCAGAGATACTTCTAGAAGTGTTTACCTAATCCACCCTAATGCAAATGCAATGATCAAGGGTGACGTACAGAAGAATGTATAAATATGTTTTTGTGCATTTGTCTGAGTCTGGCTCTCTAGATGGTATTCCACAGTGAAATTGCATAAAGATATCGCTTCTCATGTCTTACTCCTGAGAGTGTACAGTAAGTTATCATATTCCGACGATAACCAAACATTTTCTGGATGATATCCCAATATGTGCCAAAGTACAGTAATTATGTTCTTGTTGTAATTGACATCCAGCATTCTCTCCAGACAAATTGGTTTAGCTAGCTCCAGGGAGCGTACAATCTACAACTCTCTTCTGTCCATAATTATACAATTTAGATGAAGCTAGAGACCGAAATCTGATGCATTAGTTGTCTGACTATACAATCAAATAAGTAGCGTCTTTATACCCGTCAGTGTATTCTGGATGCTCTAACCTCCAGTCTTCTATAGGTATGGCCCTAAATAGAACTGTTCGTTCAATCCCAAAGGGGTTATAGCATCAAGATGATATTTCCGATGCAATTCTCGCTGTGCTAGCTTCTTAGCCAGATCTCCTTCTCTTGGGAGGGGATGCACGATTTTTAAAATGACATCTCATCTGGGCTGTTGTATGCAGATTATCACGAAAAAGTCTATACACCGGTTATTTGATGTTAGCTGTTCTGAGATTAGACTTAGGTTCAGTCCATCTATCTTCGGCTCTACGTGTAGTTTGGCCCACGTAATATTTACCGCAGGGGCATCTCAATGCATAGATGACATTCTTGCTAACACAGTTTGATCTCTTTACGTGTGTTGGGTTGTCTTATGTGATCACCTTTGATGATGTTGGAGCAATGTTGGCAGTTCAAACAGGCAACTGTGCCTAGTTTTGGTTTATGTAGCATTCTTTGTGTGGATTTCTTGGCCCTTTCTGCCCAGACCAATGTGTCCTTCCCATTTTTCCCTCTCTTGTATGCCATAATGGGGGGTTCTGGAAATAAACGGTGTAGGGTAGGGTCTAATTTAATCAAATCCCAATTTTTCTTGATGACTCTGTGTGGAAAACCTTAGGGAGTGAATCATCCTGGCACTTCCTTTCTTAAGACCTGTTTTAAGGAGAACTTCCCTCTTATGCAATTCCAATCTAGATACTGCTTTATCAAGAATATCAAGAGGATAACCTTGATCTTTAAATCTGTCTGCCATCAGGTCATATTCCCTCTGCAAGGTGTCTGTGTTCGAGACTATCCTTTTTAATATTAAACATTGACTATATGGTAGACTTTCTTTCAAGTGTGTAGGATGAAAGCTATTGAAATGCAGTGTGTTGTTAACGTCAGTGGGTTTCCTGTATATGCTCGTGCGCAGTTCTCCTCCCGTGAGAGTGACCAGTACATCTAAAAAATAGATGTCCGGTTCCCCTACTTCTAGGGTGAATTTGATGCGTTTATGGCAATTGTTCAGATATTTTAAGAACTGTGTCAGTTCTACTTTGGTGCCTTTCCAGATGGCGAACACGTCTATGTACCTTTGCAAAAATAACATTTTCGACAACCAAGGTTGCATCTCTAAAATGTATGTTCTCTCAAAATGAAACCTAAAACTTTTAGCATACATTGGTGCTACTGAGGAGCCCATAGACGTCACCGATATCTGGAGGTCATCGTACCCGAATTAGTTCTTGTATAGAATGAAATGTATTAATTCTATGGCAAAGATCTTATGGATATGCACGTTTTCATGTTCCAGCAGGAACCCTTCCATAGCCTCGATTCCTTCCCCATGAGGGATGGAGGTGTAGAGGCTACTGAAGTCTAAAGAGAAAAGAATGAGGTCTGTATCTGTGAGATGTAATTCACTCAAAAAAGTAATTCTGATCCTCTGCACAGGTTCTGTTCCCTCTGGTCCGCAGCTTGCAAACTGGTTGTTACTTTGTTCTGAGGAGCATAAAAGACCCTTCTTATGATGAAGGATTGGTACAAACACATATTAGCCAATTTAAGTAAAGTTCATCTTGTTGTATTGCCCACTCACAGACTCTCCTTTCCGTGCCTAACTGTCCCTTCTGAACACCCCTCACATTCCTCATATCTTTGTACATTCAATTGTCAATATTCCAAATCAGGTTAGGTCATGAACCTTTATGTACACAGTGAAAGTATTTGTAATTTAAAGCACAACAGATTTCAGTACCACCGAGCACGAAGGAGCTGAGCCAGGACTCCTTTCTGGCTGAGGGCCATGGAAACTGCTGATGGTGGTAGTGGATTATCCCACCCGTTACAGTCCACCCGATCATGGTCTCCCGTTTGTCATTTCAGAGCAGTCAAGCAGAGTGGCCTTGACATGAACAAAAGTGGGGATCACATTAAGAAGCAGACCAGAAGAGTGACGTTGAATGTTCACAGATTCGGAAGGACAGATCAAAATAGAAGAAAATCTTCTGAGTTCTAGTAAGAGTTCTGCTTCTATGAGAAAATTAATGGAAAGAGGAAATGTATAATCTTAGTCTCTGTCTCTTATAAATTAATGATTTTCTTCTAATCAAGAAGTGGAAAATCTGAATTTTTACATTGGGGGTGACGAAAAGGGGCAGCAGTGTATTCTCTCATGCTCCTCATTTTTAGTACAATAATGGAAAACTTTTATAATAAACATAAAAGCCTATTAGCAGGGATTAGTAGGCAGGAGGTTCACACATTCCGGAATTTGGGATTCTTCTCTGCCCATCAGTGTGAAGGCTGTAACTCTAAAACAGTTGTGGATTGGGTGCAAGGTTTAGTCAGAGTTTAATGAAAGATGTGAAGAAATAGGACACTTCATGAAATATATTGTGTTCACTACCAGACCTGTTCATCAGTTCTATGAAGACGTCTTTGTTAGAAGTCCTGCAAGAAATTAGGCCTCAGAATGTGCTGCTTATGAGTAGAAGGAAACTGTGGTAACTGGCAGAGGAAATTGATAGCTAAACGTTGAAGAACTCGGGGATCTTTTCCAGAACTAGCTCCAATGGGACGTTCCCAGCCTTTTCCTCCATAGCATCGATAGCCCAGAACCCCATATCAACCGTCAGACTTCAAGATTGCCTGGTAGTAGGTCAAACAAGAGCCCATGAAGCAAATGTTAACTGGACAATCGCATAACTAAGATCACTACCACAGAATGAGCAAAGACCAGCACCAGTGTCTGCAAGATCAGGGGGAGGTTTGGAAAGACAGACCGACTATGGTGTCCCCAATATTTCTGCTTCTAGGAAATAACAGTCAAATCTTGACATGCCCCAAGGTATAGACATTTTTTTTTTTAAAAAGAGGTACACAGCTCTGCATTTTTCCACCTGTATTTAGCACATCAATCTTTTCTTGCTGTGCTAGATAATCATGCAACAGTATCAAATACAGTATATATCCTCTCTCAAACGCTATGCCTGTAGCCTGCAACCAAATTTACCAAAGGCGAACCAAGTAGATGCTTAGATAGTCCCACATCTCTTGGAAAGTGCAGTGCACCATCAGTACTACCGACAACTATTGGTTGCACCCATCTACCTCGGGACCTGGAGTAAAAGTCTGAAAACCTGCACATCTCATCATGGCAGTGAAACAACGTATTGAAAACCATAAAGCTTGCATGAATACATTTTTGCTATGTTCGGGCCCTGTAATCAGATGTAACCCTAACAGCAGCAGATGCAAGTTAGTGGTCCGTTGGTGCATATTGTGTGTAACCTGAGAAAATGTGTCTAGCATTGTGAACCAGGCTTCCGCCGCACAGGACATTGCCCATCAGCCATGCTTTGTGTGTAGTTGAAAGGCAACAACTTAATATAAAAATCTGCCTGCATTGTATGTCCACCTGGCTGCCATCAGGATCCCCAGTGCCGTGCTACTGGGGTGCGCCACCTCCAAGGGGACAGGTCACATTTTAAGTAGACCAACAGTGAATAGAAACAGTAATGCTTTTCTCTATGAAGACTTTTTGAAGCCATTTTGCAGACACGAAAAGTCCCCATTGGATTTCAGTGGGCTGAAATCCACTCATGATCGAGTTGGTGGATTCCCACAGAGAAAGAGCACACTACACTGCACTGAGGATTGGGCAGGAAAGGTTTGTTATAAGTCTAGTAAATGAATCGATAAAGACAATTTTTCAGAATAAATGCAAGTTTTGCCAACCTAAACCTGCACAATATTTGGAGGAGAATTCCCGCAAAGAGTAGCCATGTCCCTTGATGAAGAGATAATCTTGTACCTGGCATGTACACATTAACTTTCTATTGCCCTTCCATGATTAGTGAAGCGAGAGGGATTCCACTGGAGATGCAAGACTGTCCAAGTAAAGAGGATCCAGTGCCATTAAGCCCTGAGACAGAGTCTTGGTAGTTGTGACTCCAGTCTTTGACCTGGGAGAATGGGATCACTGCATTGAACAGGAACAAGTTCTGTCTCAAGCCGTCAGTCAGGCCCTCCCTCATTAATGCAGAGACAACCCCTCCCCTGCCCCGCGGTACCCTGGCTGCTAGAATAGGGGATGCTGAGTAAGAGCAATATTGGTGGCCATCACAATAGCACTGGTGGAGTGATCACCTGGCAGAAGCTGTTAAAGAGATGCTTGAATTATCTGAGCACCTGACCAGGTAAGATGTAGAGGAGAGGAAAATAACAACCACAGACCTTGCTTTCATCCGACCTCCAAGAGTCACTATACAGTGCACTCTGGTGATTTCGACATTTAAATTAACAAAGGTTTCATAACTTATGCACCTAAATTTCCCTCAGCATGAGAGGCCAAGAAAATGAGGCTACAGGCTTGTGAACCCCATTTGTAGGTCTGGCTACAACTGGTCTTTAATCGAAGCAGAAAGGTGTTTGAGAATGCACACACCTAACACCTTGAGGTCGGAATGTTGCCTACAAGAAAATTGTATTTTGGTGAAGACTTGGCAGTCATGAAACCTGCTTTGGACCCAAGGGGCATCTTGCTCTTTAAATTCAATCAATTTTTACTCCTGTACCACAAACATTTAATAAAAATGTGTGGGAGGTCATGTTATCAGCCTCCATCTATCTCTAGTGGCCAGAATTCTGAGTTAATGCCCAAGTTCACAAAACACCAAGAGTCATGAAGGAAGTTTCTTAATGAATTCGAAACCACTGACATTACTCTGGGCAACCCCTCAAACAATGTTTTTCAGCCTACCATATCACTACAAAATGAGAAAAATCAGGGGTTGTCCCACCCCAAAAGTGACAGTTCAGTCGAAACTGCTAGGTCCGATTCCTTTAACACAAGACCACAAAAACAACCCAGATATATTTCAGCCTTGTTGGGTGTCATTAGTGAGATGTAGCTTGTGTCTCCAGGCACAGCAAGTTCCGTACGCGGCACAAAGACATAACCCAAGTCAGCCCAATTCCCCAATTCTGGAAGGACATTCCAGAAGACTTGTTCTCTTCCAGTGGAGCTCTGTAGAGAACACCCATTTCTACCTCCCTTGTGCTTGCATTTTATTGTGCAGTGATTTAGTGACTCCATTCCTGTTATGTTCGTGTTATTGCACTTGCCTGGCCTCTGAGTTCTTTGTACCTTTAATTACTACACAACCAACAACGATTTTGAGCTTGGCCTGCACTACCCCAAAGTTAACCAAAGCATACTTCAAAGACCCTATGTGGCTTCATTGTATCGATAAGGACTCACGGGAGCTCTGCTAAAGCGTGCTCAGACTCTAGCCACTCCTGCCCTTCCAGAGTGCTTTTCATGTATATCTATGGAAGGAGTTCTAGGAGATAGCTTTAGCAAGAATTGCATATGTCCCACTCACCGATTCAGCATCTTGCAGCCTGCCCCGATCTTTCGGGAGCCAGTTTTTAAATCTATCCAAACGTAAGGTGTGGAATAGGTTAGATAAACAGGCGGAAGAATCTCAATTCAGAGCACAGCATAAACTTGGCCAAAATAAATAAACACACGGATTTCATAACACCAACGACATTCAGACTCGACCTGCGAAGCCCTTCAACTAACAAAGAACATTGCTTTAGTGAAAGGTTTCTTCCAACCTACCTTCACACCCCACCCCTCCCTGCCTCACGGGCCCTTCTACTCCCGTTTGAATTCAAAACACACTCTTGGGGGAAAAAGGTACAGCTTTTCAGTGAATAGGAGCAGCAGAGGGAGCCCGATCACTGAGCGATGAAACCACACTGGGTTTTGGATAAAGATAAGAGGATACCCACCATCTGCTGGTGACAAAGGATTAAAGTTGTCAGATGAGAGGATATGGTGCCAGGTAATTGGACGCAGAGTGTATGTCGTAAGTGACTGAGCAGTTTGAATAAATGAGAAGTTCAGTGCATATAGTGAAACATTGACTTCTGTTGTGCTACAGGCCAAGACAAATGTCTATTGCATCATCTGGATACACAAGGTACTGGGATCAGGCACCCAGTGAAACCAAAACTTCGGAGGTGGCAAACACTTCAAAAGGTCGGGGAGGGGCTTAATTAGAGACTACGTATGTAGAAGTCAAACCTACTTGCTATGGGACCCATTCCTGTTCGTCCCCAAGGAATGTTTGTGGGACCTAGTGTCAAATTAGTAGCAAACGGTAGCGTATTTTCCCCAATAACACTGAACAAAACATGCTAGAATTTGAAGACAAAATGCACATTTTTAATATCTGCCAGTTTGGTAACGTTCTGGTTAGCTTTTTCATTTACTAGTTCATGGTGCAAGTCCAGCTGCACTGTCCAACAATGCAATGTAAGAATGAGTGGCGCAACAGATTGAGTGTTTTTGAGGTGCAAGTGGGCAGACTACAAACTGGGGTGCTGTGAATTCGTGCCCTGCAATAGCATAGTGAGGCAGAGTGACGGCGGTGCTGCAGTCTGTTCACCATTGCTGCCTTTCACGTGTTCTACACGTTTTCTTTAAAAGCTTTCCAGTCGGCAGATTGAGGCAGAGTGACGGTGTGACTGTGTGCAGGGTCACGCCTCTACCTGCATAACCATCTGGTAGCTGTATATCCGTCCACTCCCGGGACTCAGCTTAACTCAGCATGTTCAGCATACGAACGCCCGAGGCACAAACAGCTGAGGTACGGTGAGGGCTACGGTAAAATGAAAGCGCGGCGGACTCAGCTGCCCGAGTGGATGCAGGAGAAGTACTGGATGTTCGTGCCACACAGTAACAGTCGGCGCTGGCTCTACTTGGGACAGACATTGAGATGAGCCATCGGGAAGGTATGCCAGATACAAAGCTCCCATTTCAAAGACAGTAGACCAGTAGCTACCAAGATTGGGGGGGGGGGTATACATTTGAACTGTGAGGATTCTGATGCGCTGTTACAAGATGCAGTTGCGCAGCAAATCTGTGACTCAAAGCCTTCATATGAGATAAAAGGCCCATCTAAAGATGGAGATATAGATGTGGACATAAAAGGGCCGGTCCCATTGAAGGTAACAGGCCAGACAAAGACAGAAGAGGGGAAACCATCGAGACTCCCATGTTAGGACTCAACTACTTCACGTTGAAACCCACTACCAACTGTGTATTTGTATTTATGAATCTTATATAGCGCTTTATACCAAAGCGCTGTACAGTTACAACAACAGGGTACATTTAACATAACAAAAATTGTAACAACGGAAGCAAATTACAAACATGAATCAGTCACCAAAAACTGAAAGTAGAGCAATTATTCAGAGGGGGAAGGGGAGAGAAGGGGGAGGGCTGGGAAGAAGAGGGAGGGAAGGTAGGAGGAGGATGGAAGGAGGGGGTTGGGAGAGGATAAGGGGGAGGAGGGGAAAGGGGGTAGGAGAGGGAAGTGAGAGGAGGGGGGGTGTCATGGCGGGAATGGAGAAGGAGAGATTTGAGGAAGGTGCGGAAAGAGCAAAGAGTAGGAGAAGAGCGGATAGAGAGGCAAGAAGTTCCAGTGGAGGGGGGCCAGGAGTTGGAAGGAGCGGAAACGGGAGGCACAGGGGGAGGGAGGAACAGTGAGGAGGAAGTGCCCCACAAAAGACGAAAAAGACACCCCCACAAGCCCAAACTGTAAGCTGTGAGCCGCACTGTGATGTTGAAAGTTTGGGAGTGACAGACTCTCAAAGGAGCAGCCAGCCCTTCAAGGTTGGAACTGGTGCTAAGAACAAAGACTATCTTTTGATTGAGGCAGTCTGCCTATTCTTACCAGACTGGAAAGAGCATTTGGAAGCACAGGGGGTTAGGTCATAAAGGGGGTTTACAGGTTTCATATAGGAAGCACGTGAGCCTCCCTCGAGTGATTTACCAACGAAATCTAGACCAATGGGAGATATCCCAGATTACCTATTACTGCAAAGCACCCTAGGAGTTGACCATCTGAATACCTCTGTCTTAGAACACCAAGGAGCAAATCAAGGTAAAAATCATGGTACCTTAGTGTCAAGATCTCCAAATCCCTCCCGATATTCCTCCTCACCTGTGTCTTCCACAGAGCGGTCAAGGGCTTCTGAGTCCTTCTTCTTACGGAGTCTTCGGGGTTCCTTCACCTTATTTTCCTTTTTCTTTTGATGTAAGTAAGGGCGAGCTCCCTCGGAATCCACCTTGGCAGGATTTACCACCAAGCCCAGACAGACCCCAAGGAACAAGCGCCTAAAAGTTCAGGAAAAAAAGCCTATCCGGCACAAAAAAACCCTGGTAGAGATTTGAGTGGAGAATGATAAGTACTTCTTCTCTCCTTGTTGGGTGAAATGGTGATTCTACCACAAATGCGTAGCAATTGTTCTAAATGAGGTCGTAGAAATATTTTCAGGCGAGGAGTAAGGCAGTCTGCTCCACAGCTCCCCGAGAAGGTAGTTCTCCACTGGGTGGCGATCAGCGTAGCAGAAAACTAAGTGCTGGATTCACAGACGTGTAAAGGTAAAAGAGGATAGACTGAAATGCTAAAGGGAAAAAAAGAACCTATAAGTAGTAACCGAAAAGTCAAGCGCAGGAGCGCGGAATGCCACAGAGGGAATAGTAAGAAAAACAGAGCCACGAGGGACGGACAAAGAAGAAACAGCTTGTAAGTATCCGAGACGTCGCCTGAAGGCGGCGCTCGAAGAATACTAAGCACCGTTAACACAGCTAGAAAGCAAAAGCAAAGACAAACAATAGGAACATACAGAAAATCTGTGGAGTCCCGCTTTGCCGCTCCCGGCTGTTCCGCTTTTCTTGGGTTGTGTTTGCTTTTCTCCAATTGTGACTGCACTACATTTCCCACAAGGCTTCGTGCTAATCCTGTGGGCGTGCCTATAAAATAGAGAACGCGCACGCACACCCGTGGAGTCCCGGAGAGTCCCGCTTTGCCGCTCCCAGCTGTTCTGCTTTTCTTGGATTGTGTACGTTTTTCTACAATTGTGACTGCACTAAGTTTCCCACAAGGTGAACAACACTTGACCATCAATTACAGCTGAAGACTGAGTACCAAACTACTATTTGCCCTTAAATCCTTACTATATCTTCACTGTTTACCTCGGCTTTGTGCTAATCCTGTGGGCGTGCCTATAAAATAGAGAACGCGTGCGCGTGCACCCGTGGAGTCCCGGAGAGTCCTGCTTTGCCGCGGCTGCGGGGCTTCGGAGGACTGTTAACCAAAGTAAAAATTGGTCCCGGGTGTTAGCAGCCCTTAAATTACCATGCGTATATCCCTAAAATCAAGCATGCCGGCACGGAGCCCCTTAAAGAGTGCGAACATGGGGTGCCCCAGAAAACAGGGCGATGCTGGCCTGTCATGCTCCACCCCGAGACGGAGCCGGTCAAAAGACTCTGTCCTAGGGAATGCAGACATACGTAATTCTGTAATGGGTCACTCACTGCATTCCGGGCTCAGTCTGGGAACACGCCCCTAAATCCACAGGTGATGAGTCTTGGTGAGGGGGTTGACTCCCCTGGCACAAACAGCAAACTGGGTCATAATCCTGTTATTTTGCAAACAGAGGAGAAACTGCAGAAGCCCCCAGCAGAGTGTCCAGTGAAGGACTGTTCTATATCGGACACAGCCTTATTGGAATCAATACCGGCAACTAGAGCCCCGGCCCAAGAGTCTAGAAAATCAACTGTACATGAAGGGCAGAAAGTGGACATTGTTGCGATAGATTTGGATGCAAATGATTCTGTCTTTTCGAACAACCTTCTTCCCGAAAATCTATCAGCCTCTCCGGTAATGTTCACGGAGAGTTCAATAAGTGAATCTCACTCTAGGAGTGAGGTTCATGGGCAGGGAAATGTGTCATCAATATATGTAAGGGAACCTCACACCATTAATGATGCACATGAAGTGACACAGTGTCAACTCACAACCAAAGTATGAATACGTCTGTGGTAGTCCAGCAATCTGATAATGGGTGGGAGATTGCGTTACATGTCATGAATTTAGCGTTAACCACAATGTCTAGATCTCTCTTAGCATGTGAACAGAAATTAACCCTGCAGAGTAGATGTATGGATAAAATCATGAAGGGGCAAGTGCTCAATGAGGCTGCCCTAGCTAAAAATTGGGATATTTCTGTGGCAGCAAGAGAAGTGAAACCCCAAATGAAGTCTGCATCGGCTCAAACAGACATACCTCCTGAGAACAACTCAGGAGAGCCGCATGTCAGAAAGATGAACCTAAAACCAAATGTGATCGAGTCAGTGATACCGTGTTTTGATGATGTGATTTACAAATCCTCGAGAGGGGGCGGGGGTTATTTGGCCCAGGGGGAGAGATAGCTTAAAAATCCTGCAACCTAGCCCTGAGGAAATGCCAGAGGAAAATTCTACACCTAAAACATCTGACTTAACTGCTCCCCCCCCCCCCCCGAGAAACAAAAAACCAAACAAGGTAAGCAGGCCCCTAAAATAGCCCAAAAAAAGCTTCCAAAGAATGAACAGACCCCTAAAACGATAGGAAAATCGTCAAACACTTTTTTAAGGTAATCTCAGTTCCCAAACGCACCACTATAGCTGCATCTGAGGCTATTAAACAAAAATATCTAGCTCGAGCCCTTCATCGAAGAAATGGGACCCTAAACTTTCACCCAATCCAAGCTCAGGACTATCCTCCCTTAGATGAACTTATCGGGGAGTTAGTAATGACAGAGAATGGTTCAGAGGAAAATTCAACCCCCCCTGAAAACTAAATTGGTAAATCCTTCTTCAAAATCGACTGTGGAGTCGGAGGTTAAGGTCCGTACAGCCGAGATACATCGCGCTGAGATCAGGAAAGCAGTTGAGTATATGGCGAAAGCATCCCCCATTATATTATTGGCACCTAATAAGCAGAGTCTTTTGGGCGCGCTCGACATGGCTGATAAGGGAGAAGTATATCGGCCCTGGAAAGAGCTGTGGGAGTTGAGCCTTTTCAACCGCATAGACTGAGTCTCGAAAAAGTAAGTCAGGTAAGAGCTCCCCCTAGTGACCCCGTAAGGTGCGTGGAAGTGAATCCCCCCTAAGTGTGTGACCTGGCTAACCATCCACGACTCAGCCCGGTACAGAATGATAACATTGGGGATCTATCCCAAATAACAGGTCCAATCATCTCCTTGATTGAGAATGCACTCAAGCGATTACAAGGCCCCAACTCGTGTATCGGGGAGGTGACCCCACAGGCTAGGGGTAACCAGGTGAAGGGTTCTCAACAAAAACCTCCATTGAGGAATCTCCCGTCATCGTTCCCCCTAAGTTTATCATGTAAAAGACCTCCTTGTACCCAATATGATCTTAATAGGAGGGCGGTGATGGCAATATTCTCAGAGATCCCTCAATTACAGGATGTAGTTTCCTCAGATATGTCACTAGTGGAATTCCCTGTGAAAACTAATCTAAACTCTGTAATATTGTGGTTCAAATCCAGAGTTGTTCAAAATGTAACATGGCAGGCTAAGGATGAACTGTTTGCTTTGGGATTTGTCCTTGAGCCGCTAGCTGATACAATCAATAATGTCCCCCCCCCACCCTCAAAGGCTCGAGGGCTAAGGCTTCTGGACAGAAGTAGTGTGAGGGAGTGGGGCGGGAGGTGCTGCTGTCATTGGTAAACTGGAATACCGAAGAGTTTTCCCACCTCATAAATAACGATCAGAATGAATTGTGTAAATATGATATTGTATTTCTACAGGAGACATGGCTCACTGATGTACCAATATGGGATGATCATGAATTACATCTAAACCCAGCGGTGAAGCCTGGGACAGGCCGCCCGATGTCAGGTCTTCTGATAGCGGTAAAAATGGGAAGAGGTTTTAGTTCTGAACTCTGGGCCAGTCCAAATAGCTATATGCTGTTGGTTAAATTAACGGCCGGAACAGAGGTTTTTGCTCTAGTGAATATATATTGGAACCCCCATTGCCATGTCGAATGACTCCTTTTTTAATGACTTAAATAATATTCCAGACCTTGTCGCCTCAGAGACAAAGATAAGAGGAATTGTAATGGCAGGCAATCTAAATCTAAATTGCCCGAGTATGGTGGGAAGTAAAAACAAAAAAGATGGAAAAGATGGGATTCTCTTGTAAAAGACAGAGGTCTGATTATGCTTATAGGAGCCGTTCGAACTGATATTCCCCCCGCACCGACATGGCGAAAAGGTGATAGCAAGTCGGTAATTGATTACATCTATGGCATGCTGTAATGAATTTCTGTGTGATAAAAACTGTGGCCAGTGATCATAACAAATTAGAAGCCCAATGGAGGTGTGAACCAACAAATGGTACAATGGTGCCGAAGCACATGAAGTCAACCTGTACAGTGTATGCGGGGGGGGGGGAATCTATGATGGTCAGTGAATGAAGTAACCACCCTAGATCGTTCATTAGAAAAAGGCCACCCAGACTATACCGTGTTGCTAAGGAACGACATGACGGAACGGCCAGAGCATATGCAAGTGCCCCGAAAACAAGGTATTAAAAATAAGCAGGAAGGGAGAGTGTTCTCCTGGCTATCTTGCTTAATTGGTTCCAAGAAAGGTTCTAACACATTGGTTATTGTGATACCATTTTCGCTTTATTTGTGCTAGTGATGGGTTAATTCTTCATACAGTTGATGTACATCTAGTACATTTGGGGTAATATTGTCCCCTGGTTGGGCCCTGAGTGCTCAACGGTACCGCTCAAGCAGCACTCAGGGCCCAACAGGAGCCATTGTCCCCACAAGACAGTCATTCATCACGTACCAGGACCCCATAGGGGGCTACAGACCGCATCCAATAGCCTTGATAAAGACCCACGGGTCGAAACACGTGTCGGTTGACAACCAGGGGACAATATTGCCCCAAATGTACTAGATGCATATCAACTGTATGAAGAATTAACCCATCACTAGCACAAATAAAGTGAAAATTGTATCGCAATAACCAATGTGTTAGAACCTTTCTTGGAACCAATTAAGCAAGATAGCCAGGAGAACACTCCCCCTTCCTACTCAACAATTGGGGTACTGGCTAAACCCCAAAACGCTCATGTGATCTTGCGACTTATGTATCTTACTAATATGCTCAAGTAACAATAGAGCTTAGCACGGTTGCTTCCAAACCTAGAGCCAACCACAATTCTATTAAAAATAAGCAGTCATCATTACATCTCCATGTTTTCAATAAAGAGGTAAAAGAAATGAAAGTGAGACTCTGCCACGATCTCAGAGCTGCTCGTAATGCTCCCCTCCTGATCAGGAAGACTCTGGCCAAAAGATTGAAAACCGGGTATAGAAACTGGGTGAAAGGCCAGCTAGCAATCCTGTATCAGGAGGATGGGGCTAGTATGCTGAAAATCCTAGCGAGCAAGAACATAGCGAAAATGTGGTCAACTATAAATCATACAATCACGGGCTCCCAGATAAGTCTCCAGGCGAATGTGGTCTCGACGCAGAAATGGATTGACCATTTCACTCGCCTCTACGCCCGACCCACTCCAACAGGCAGTGGCGAAGTTGATAGGCCACTGGCACCCTTCCACCTTACATTTGATCTGGAGGACATCCTACATTTGATAGGTAATGCCTCCAACTCAAACGCATGTGGACCGGATGGTCTGTCCAACTGTGAATTGAAAGAATTTCCTAAAGAATGGGCAATGGTCTTGTATAAAATCTTTAGGGCAGTAAATGCTTCCCAGAGGTTGCCTAGTTCGTGGACACAAGCAATCACTATGCCCATTTATAAAAAAAGGGGTATAGATCAGAACCAAGCAGTTATAGGCCCATCTCGCTGCTTGATGTGTCAGGTAAACTGTACTGTTGTCTAATCTTGAAAGAATTACAAGCCTGGGTAAAGTCTAAAAAACTGGTTGATCCATTGCAATCCGGATTTGTAAGGGCCTCGGTACAATCCCCAATATAATGCTACTCAATCTGATCAAGGCACAGCAGTTGGAGAGATCCTAACCCCTATACCTGGGATTTATTGACTTTAAAACAGCTTTTGATTCTGTTGATCATGACCTGTTTCACAAATTGAAAGCGTACAAGTGCGCTCCCTCCCTACTGTCCCTGATAATTTTCTTTCACTCTAAAACATTGATGCGGGTTTGCATTAGCTTGGATGGGAAACTGTCTCCGGAAATTGAAACATTACGTGGCTTGAAACAGGGCTGTGCGCTGGCTGCGTTCTTATTCAATTTCTTTATACTAGATCTTGGTCATGAGTTCGCAAATTGTAATGGGGATCCACCTAGGTTCGGGGCTCAGCAGATCCCGTACCTGTTATATGCGGATGACCTAGTCCTACTGTCTCCAACTCCGCAAGATCTACAGCGCCTGCTAGTAAGGCTAGGGGACTATGCCTGTGAAAATAGATTGATTATCAATGTGGGCAAATCTCAAGTAATTGCTTGTACCATCAAGTTGGGAATCAGGAGGCCATCTTCTCTGTACTCATGGTCGAAACAAGACATCAAGTTGGAAAAGGTGTCCGAGTACAAATATTTGGGGATTGAAATCTCTAACACACAATCTAAGGGGGATCTGGGTGCAATAGCTGAGAGAAAATTGTTCCAATTGACCTCACAGTCAAGAATGTTAATTAATAAATGTGGTAAATTTTCTCTGAAACATGCAGTAGATTTTTACAAAATGAAAGTGGTCCCGATTTTGTTGTACGGTGTTGAGAGCATGGTGCTAGACAAAACTTCTCAATGGGAGGCCTTAGAAGCCAAGTACTGGAAGGAGATTCTAGACTTACCTAAAGTGACTCCGACTGCAATGGTGCGTTACGAACTGGGGTTGGTGTCTCTGAATGAACAGGCAAGGTGGTGACAATGTGCCCTGTTACGTAAGTGCCTTTTAGGGGTAAATAGTGGTACAATTTTGGAAGTCTTGGCCTCTGCTCTGTTAAAATCATGCAATTCATATCCAAGGAAATGGTTGAAGTGTGTACTGACCCACATGATGGATGCAAATGTAACCCTAGAGTTGCTACTCCATAATTCAGACCGCGCAAAAGCCAAGATCTATTGCGCCGACTGGGAGGGGACAGTAGGTGCTTGCGGCATAAAGATTTTAATGTTTGGACGTTTGGCCTGAAGCCTTATAGAATTATGGCACCGCACTTGGTGAAATGTCCATCTCCGGCAATTCGATCAGGGTTCCAAAGGTTTAGATTGAATCTCTGGGGTACGCGGGATGTATTAACTAGACGCAAATTGATTATTCCTGAGCAAAACTATTGTAGATATTGTTTAGATGTACAGCAAAAAGAAACATTGCAACATGTGCTAGAAGGTTGCCCATCCTTAAGGTTGGTGCGAGAAAGATGCTTTCAGAATATTATCACCTTCCATACTCACACTTCTGGAGAGCGTAAATGGTAAATTCTGTTCTCAACCTCAAGAGAAAGAGTACAGATCGCAATAGTACAATATTTGACAATGGTTCTCCCCTGCTTTGCTGACTCACTTCAAGAATACATAGACTGGAAATCATTAGGGCAATTAAATTGCCATTCCTGTGTCGTAGTGGGGCGGGAAGCCAAAAACAACATTTTGAAGAGTGTGGATTCTTCTCTATTCTCGTTATAGGACTTACTGGCAGGCGAGGTGTGTCTTGCATTGTATAAAAACTATCCCGAAGGCATGCGAAATGTAAATGCCTTTGTTGTACTGGTGTATCTCTTGTACCCTATGTATTTTATGTATTTTACTTTGGTGTTAATTATTTACTTTGTGTACTTGTTTTGTATTCCTTGTAAGTATTTGAAAAGTTGTGTATCAATTGAATCAAATTAAATTAAAAAAAAAAAGTAAATGAAATGAAAACGAAGCAAGGACGCTTCTGACAATAGAACAAGACGCCGCCGGAGAAGCAGAGATAGGACAAGAACAGAGAATAGGGTAGAAACAGAACAGAGTGAGAAACAGTGATACAGATAGAAAGGCAGAAAAGTATGCAATTAGGTCGAACAAGAGAGTACACGAGTGGGCACTGAAGGGAGTACCGGGACCCAGGAACGGGAACCGGCGAGCATTAATCCAGAAGGAAAACAGATACAACGCACGGCTGACTAGGCTCCGCCCACCCTTATAGAGTCGGCAGCCATCTTGGGGGAAGACTAGACCGGCACCAAAAGGTGCATTACCGGTGCTTCCACCGTTGCCATAGCTTCCAATGCTGACGCATGACACTTAGGTGCTCAGACTGATCCATTAAAGGGAGATATTAGCCAAAACCAACTACATATGCGATATCTCGAAGAAGTCCCAACGATGCCAGCAACTTTATCGTGAATACAACTAGGGCGAATCAAAGTGGTTCATTCAAAAGACCTTGAGTTGACTCTGTAGAACATATGGGGGAGGGAGGAGGAGCGAACGCAACTCAAGTCCCAACACAAGCGAGCATGGAGGGAACAATGCTCGTTCAAAACGAAAGGCTAGTTACTTGCCCAAGAGAAATGGACTTTCAAACAATTGCGACCCTCACTTCGATAATGGGACCATTTATGAAACTTTACGAGCAGGTTGGAAACCAACTAAGGGATCAGACAACCATGTTAGCTATGCTACATTCGAAGATAATATTTGTTGAAGGTTTTGTGACAGGAATACAAAACAGCATGGATAACAGCACAGCGAACGTCGCCAGACTTTTGTACACTATAGTGAATCCCATCATTAAAGAGAAGCAGAATAGGAGAGCATCAAAATCACTTGATGGGATTGACACAGAGCTCTCGGATAGTGTGCTTACAAACTTAAATCCATCATCGGCAAATCAATCTAAAAGGTTGGCACCCTCGGACGCCTCAACAAATCATCTAAATCCAGATTGCGGAGGGATAGATCTTACAGGAACCACTATTCGGGCGACAGTTCAATCTCGGGAATCAGTGGGTTCCTTGCAAAAAGAGACTGCAACGTACGCCAATGTGACGGCTATGAGCAGAGAGGGAAAAGTGCAAGAGACAGTCCCTGATTCGATCTTGGAAACTCCCACTCAAGAAATTGAAAAGGCGACGATCGAAAAGGATCAAACTTTTATCCCAGAGAACAAGCCTATATCATCGCAAAAAATATGTGCCATCTTTGCGAAAAAAAAAACAATCAGCTAAAAGTGGAAACCCTTCAGTACATATCTCGGAGGGGAAAAGGGACCCAAAACTGAAACCTATGAGAGCCAGGACGAAGCTCCAGGAGAAGAATCCCTTATTGAAAACCAAGAATATGATAGCTCCCATAAAACTTAAATTGAACGGAAGCCGTTTGTATGTTTCTGAGATTGAGGGTTCGGCAGATTAATCCTTTTTATAAACAGAGTCTCTGTTCGCTCACATGGGACTAACATTCCAGCATCGAAAGTAAATATTAAACACCCACCGATGGTTCAAGGATCTCAGATCGTAGAGAAATGTGATGAAACTGCCTCAATAGAGCTCTATGACTTGTCAACGTATTCCATATCGAGGATGCTGATGACATTGATGATTTTGATGGGGGAACACATACTGAGGATTCAGATATGGGGGACTCGGAGACCGTTGACAATGCAACACAGATCGAAACCTGGGCCAAAGGGCCGAACCAGCCTAACATCAATAGCGACGAAAAGAGTCACGGAGCAGGGAAGTATATCCAAAACTACAGCAAAACCGCATTAGTTGGCAAAAAGAAACTCATTTCTACCCATGTGTCAGCGGGAGAGCCGTTCGCCCCTCTTGGAGGGCAAAAAGAAAAACACAGTGGAATCTAAAAACTATCAGTCCATCAACCAGGCGCTCCAATATGGAAGAAAGAATAATGCAAAAACAGCCTTAGTGGTTTTTTTAGTGCCAACACAAGAATGAAATTAAAATATAAATAAGCATCCCGACATAACGCTAACAGACCCAAAGGCCAGGATGACGGATGAGTATGAAAACAACAAGCCCCTCCGACAAATGCATGGCACTTCAATCTCCCCATTAAAACTTCTGCAACCGAAGGAATTACCAGCTGGAGGACGATATACTAAAGAGAATCGACACATAAAAAGTTAGTGAGAGGAGCAAGCGAGCGGGGCCAGTACAAAGCCTGAATCCCATATGCCAGAATGGCTTGCTGTTAGAGAGAATGGAGCCATCAGATGACAGCTTAATCTTGAATAGGGCCACCATGGTTCACCTATTCCATCATGTTCTGAACCTGTGACTTTTAACGTCAGATGACCTGGTGACAGTGGAATTTTTCAACGAATTGAGGACAGAGAGTGGCTCTGTATCCAACAACGCCCTTGATTAGCCAACTCTTGATCGAGGAGGCGTATCGTTTGAGACTATTGGGTTTTGACCTGTTGGAATTCAATCCTCCAAGAAGACATACTAAACTGGCATGCCCAAAACAAAGAACACCTTCAAGCCATCATCATAACCAGAGACGAGAGGTGGTGAGGAATGAAGATGGAGGACCCTCTTGGGCTCGAAGGAAGAATTTTAGATCTAAAACTCCAAGGTCAAGCTCTACCTTCCAGCACTCCAATAGACGGAGATATGGAACTCTAGATCACAAAGACGAGGATTCCTCTTACAGAAGAACCAATTGAACGGAAGTTATAAGGGCCCATCCAATAACGTCCAACCAAAAGAGCGAGAAAAAAAACAATGGACCACAAGGGGTCCGATGAAAACTGGAAAGGGTTGGTTTGTCTTTTAGCGGAAAAAATTAAGATGACATAACATTCACAATCAATAGAGGAGGAACCAGTGTCATTGGCAAGCTGGAATACGAGGGGTTTCGTCCATCTATTTGCTGCAGGGGACGCAACAATTCGAGACCATGACATTATATGTCTCCAAGAGACACGGCTAAGGAAGGAGCCGATTTTGACTGGGTATAGTTTTTATCTTAATCCAGCTGTTAAAGGCCCAAAGGGAAGGCCCTCGTCTGGCCTTTTGTTAGCAATCAAGGACGACCTTCAACTTAAGCAAATTGAAATTTGTTTGCCCAACCCTTTTATTCAACTGTTGGTGGGCAACTTGGCTATTGGCCAGACGAAGCAGAAAAAGACATTAGTCCTTACAAATCTTTATTGGAATCCATTCCAACCAAAACGTAGGGCCTTACCGGATCAAGTTGCAGATCTGATCGATGAACAACGAATAAGGTGGAATGACTGTTGGCTCATTTTATGTGGTGACTTGAATTGCATATGCTTCGACGCAACTGGGAAATTACGAGACATCGACCTGGTACAAACATCTGCAGCAGAAAAGATGGGTCAGCGTTGGCAGCAAATGTTAGACTCAAAAGAACTAGTAATTCTAAATGGCTGCCCTGAGAGGTATACGCCGAGAAAAGTGACAAGAAAGGACACGCAAAAATGTCACATTTCGGACTATATTTGCACATCGAAAAATGTGTTGAGAACAGAACTATCAATGACAGTAGGAAACAAGCTAACAAGCGATCATAATTTGCTAAGTTTAACTTGGTTAGCAGCACCTCATGAAAGGGGAGAAAAATCGCATAAAGACCTAGAAATAACATCAGGGTGGAACAGAGTCAGAATTGTCTCAAATAAAATTAAATATCTTACAAGTAAACTGGAGGATGCCATTAATCAGCTCAAAACCTCGCAGGCAAACCAGAGACTGGACTACCCATGAAAACAAAATCAAAATCTGACATCCCCTCACAAAATAAGAGGCAAAAACAGATTTCAAAACCCTTTGCAATTGCTTAAAATGACACTCAGATTTTGACAAATAATTAATTATATGTGTGGTTAAATAATGAGGTATATAGGTTCTATCACAGGATCAGGGATGTAATATCACTAGCAACTATAAAATAATGCATCACAAAAGGCATACCGTTCAAAAGCAATTTGAAAGTGAGAACCCCAGTGCAGTCAAAATCACACATGTAAAAGTAGCATTTTCACCCTTTTTCAGTTTTAAATGTCGAACTGTTTCTTTAAAAAAAACGGGTGGACTACACAGAATCAGAATGCAGATTTTAGGCTGGGGGATATATGCACATCACAGGGAAAATATAGAATTGAAATAGTGACTCTAGCTAAAGAATTGGATGATATTTTCAAGGTGAAAGAAATTCGGTCTTTGGTAAAATAAAGCAGTTACAAAGAGAAAATCGGTTAGGAAAGAAAGCCAAGTTTTACTTAAACTAGATTATCAAAGCTATATTGTTAAAGAAAGACACAGCACGCTCCAAGGTTGATTCTCAACGTCAACCTGTTCTACCCCACGTTCAACTTTATGTGGGAATTAATTTGATTATTCAAAATATGGCTAAGGATTTATGATCTATAAAAAGACAGAAATTAATAGAAAAGTGGCACCAACGCTGGGAAATCAAGGACAGGATGCACAGAATAAAACTAAAGGACATGGGAAGGTAACAGTCAAACAAGTTGCCAGGGTATGAATAGGATTACTTAAAGAGTAGGACAAAGACAAAGGGTCAAGATAGGGTAGAATAGGTGTGGCTATGGGATGGGGAAATACTCACAATCCGCACTTAAGTTTCAGATCTGAGACAGCCAACCGAGTTTCTGGGCTTAAGGCTCTAGTCACCGCATGGCAGCCTCTCCTGGCAAAAGACAGCTGGGCAAGTCTGGTCACTGGATGGCAAGGGTACAGCGGAATGCAGGTAGTGGGCAAAAGCCGGTCTGGTCACAGGATACTTCCCAAAGGGTACCACAGCTTTTTCCCTTTGTTAGTGGGATTTTAGTGGGGTTTCTGGATCAATGGCCTTGCTGGGATAGGGTCAGCAATGCGTTGGCCTGGCAGTAGGGTCTGGAATCCTGCAAAGGTGGATCTGGAATGTCTGGATACGCATGCACTGGAAGCTCAGGAGAGTGTGTGTTCTGTCGCTGTGCGCTCCCACCCCTTTTATAAAGCGGGTAACATCACCGGGTATATTGTTGGGCAGAACTAAGCTAGACCTACCCCCAAGAACCGGATAGGTCAGCCTAAGATAATCGCCTCCTCAAGGATGTATTTTAAGAGGTGAAAAGTCATCCACAGTCCTTTTTGCCACACATCAATCTTAACATAAATCACACATTTATACAGTCGTGGCCTTTTGGCAAATTACATAGGCAGATTACATATTTCACACAGAGCATGGCAGTCCAATTCTCACATTTCTAGGACTTTGTTTCGTCCGTCTAATAGTTTTTCACGGTTTTTCAATAAAATTACTTTACCTAAACTTCTATAACTTTATACATGTGTATTTAGTACCATAAGGCACTTATGTACTGAATTTCAAAGTGGAATTGTATACACTTTCCTCAGAATATCCAATTCTCTGTCATTTCTGTCCGTAATATGCCAGTGAAGGCTATCACGTCTCAATTTAAAGCCACCAAAATTGCATCTAGATTGTGAAACTTTCGCCTTTCTGCGTTGTCCAATTGCGGAGATAAAAATCTCAATGTTTTATTAATAAACTAGTCTTTTGAGCCAAAATGGGGTGGCCTTTGTTCTCCAACTGGGACATTTTTTTTCTTCAGGCTACCACCAAATGTCAGTTTAGCCCAGGGCTGCCCTGGAGCTTCCCTAGTTTGAGTGACTGGTGGTTGTCACTTCCAAGTCGCACATAGGTGTCCCAGATCTATTGTCTCAAGCTGAAGCCCAGACAGAAGTCTGACGAGTGTGTGATATTTCCTTCTCTTGGTCCATTCAAAGTTTTTCAAGGCAGCAATTAATATGTATGTGTCCCAGAACTCCATTGTGGCTCCTGTTGGGTGAGGACCCCAGCCCCCAACTGTCCCTTGAGCCATAGTACAACCCTGTTTGGCTAATTTTCCAGTATAGTAAATGCCTTTATTTTATTTTGTTCTGGGTCAGCAGCAAGCCTGTTGAAATAACACATCCCATATAGGTTTCCCAGCAAAAACCCCTTTACATTGCTAGGCCAAGGCAGTCTTTCAACATTACACTTTTATAACAGCAATTTTTCCTAATTTGCAAAAGCGCATTTTAAGTCATGGTGAAGTCTGCTGGGCTGACCATTTGAAAAGGTTTTCTCTTCCTTCTGGCTTCCCAACATTGTTTTGCAGCCCTTGTCCGTTTCACTTATACAGCAATCTGTTTAAGACACAGGTCCACTGAAATTGACATATGCCCTTATAGCTAGGGTTTCTTTTGAAGCAGTGATTTTTGACATTTTGTAGCCCAAAAGTCGAGCGTTTTTCCGTGCAGCTGAAAGTAAAGCTTCTGTTAATTTCCTGGATCTGGTCTGACACAGCCTGCCATTCTGTGACAGTGTTCTTTTTTGCTGGCATAATCTGAATGTGGAATGGCACAGCTAGATCTCCCGGGATCCGAACTGTGTAAGGTTGAACAGATGAGGAAGCCCATCAGGGTGCCATCATTATAAAAGGACAAATATTTCCTTTTTCAAGGTGGAATGTGGATCAAGCAGCAAAGCAGTGCTGCTTCTCAATTCTCTTCTTGGTGCATGTAAGAAACAAACTGGCAGGCTTTCTCAGTGTGCCCCCTTGTTCCATCCTGCCCAATAGGTGCTTGGCAAGACAGTGCAGCCATCATTTCGTAGCTGCAAACACAGTTTTGAAGCGGGGCAATGGTGATTAAAGGAGCCAGCACAGCCATTCTGCTGTTAACTGCTGAAGTGCAGCTTTGCGATGTGGGGAAGTACTGCTGAGTGGGTAAATGTATCCCACAGTTCTTATTTGCCTACTAGCAATTTATAGCAACAAAACCCACCTCTAATTCATTAATTCCCGCTTTAACCCACAACACATCAACGCCCTACTCCAGCAACGAAACAAAGGCTTACAAGATGGAACACACACCACTCCAGACTAAAAACAGCACCCCTTATCCATAAATGCCTAAACAATAAAGCACCACGATATCTAATAGAAAGATTTTCTAGAAAATCATCTACTAGACCCACGAGACTAGTGAATTTCAACTGCCTTCAGGTGCCTCGCTTTAAACTATCCACTATTGGGGGCACCAGCTTCCTAATCAAAATAGCTCAACTGTGGAACTCACTACCCACCACACTCCGAATGGACCAAACCTTTACTAAATTTAGGCAAAATCCGATTATATGGCTCTTAGAGAATGTGGTTAAATAAACCTGCAGAACCTGACCATAACTGAATAGCTGTACATCTTGCTATATATAGACTGTCTGTTTTTATTTACCACTGTCTACTATATGTACATATAATGCATAATTGCTAGATTAGATGCTTTTATGATACTTTTGTAACCAATGTAATCTGTGTACGTACCAAACTGTATGACTTCTTACTGCCTGCGGCCTGATACCTTCGAGTCTGGCGCGCTTAATAAATATAAAACAACAACAAACAACAACCCCCAAACACATCTGCCTACATTACATTTCTCTAAACACCACAGATACAATATCTTTCACATTGTCCTTAAACACTCCTCTGTCAGATACCACTTAGGAACTGTATCTGGTGGTTTCTTCTGCATCCTTTCCTTTTTCATAGGGAAAAATAACTTGTTCTTCATAGCGTGCAGCCATCCTCCCACATACTTTGTAAAATGGGAATTACCATTTGCTGAATTTCTTCTTTCTCCTATATAAAAAGCAGTCTTTTTCTTCTGTGCTATTAAGGGAGTACAGCTTCAGTCACTTGGCCATTGTCACATGGAATCCCTTGCTGGGTGTTTCAGTGGTTCATACTGTGTCGTTCCTTAGTGCACCAGATGAGATCAACACCAGATGAGATCAAACACACCTAAACATTAGACTGGACACCTCAGATAACCTCACATCCTGCGAATTCCTCTCAGCTAAGCTGCCTACCGCCAACTCCCAAACCATCACCATTCACTTATTCTACAGACTTCCTGTGCCTTTGGGCTCTTTTGAGGAAGACCTCACTACATCCTCACTAATAACCTGAAGAACACTTCACAGAGCCTCATCTTAGGAGATTTTAACCTACGCCTTAAAGACCCCAAATACCCCCAGGCTACCCTAATCGACAATACCTTGTCAGAATTAGGCTTTAACCAAAGAGTATCCACCCTCACCCACAACAAAGGGAGAACCCTTGACCGGGTTGCAGATCATAACTGTGTGGCCTCCATCATCGCCATCTCACCCCAACCATGGTCCGACCACCATCTCCTTACCCCACCTCCAACAACCTTCTAGCCACAGCCATTCCCACCAGAAACAAGGACATCACAGCGGAAAAAGTTATCCCCCTTATTCTCATGACCCTGAACCAAATCTCAGTGACGTCAAATCCTCACCATCTCATAGAAGGCTACAACAAAATCATGCGATCAGCGCTAGACGCCATTGCTCCACTAAAACAGAGAAAAGGCAAACCGAAAAAACACCTGAACATGTGGTTCTCTACCCACTTAAAAGCTCTCAGATCAGAGAAACGTAAAAAGGAACAAGCTTGGAGACAATCTCCCACAGACGTCAACAAGTTGATCCTTAATAAAATAGCGGCCACATACAAAAAAGAAATCAATCGCTAAACAAGAATCTTATAACCAGAGAATATCCCAAGCACCAAAGAATAGTTTACCATCATCAAAGAGTTGGAAACTCCAGTCCCTGTCCCAGACACATGTGTGAAAGGCAAACACTGGTGCACCAGTGTCCAAAGCGCCCTCTCCAACAAAGTCACGGGCCTACAAAACAAAATAAAAAATAAAAAAGAATCCCTAACCAATCCTACGAACTCTACCAACACCCCCCCACGCCACACCCCTCAACCCGACACCTAACCCACTCTCCCACTTCAGCTTTTCTAAACTCTCCACGCTAGAAGTGGAAAAATTTATCCTTGGCCTCAAATCCTTTAACTGCCATGGCGACCCATGCCCCTCACAAATCATTAAGGACGTAGCAAGAGACCTCTCACCATTCATCACCAAACTCATTAACGCCTCCTTCTCATCAGGCATTGTCCCCAATAATCTTAGAGTCCTGGATTCTCCCTTTACTCAAAAAAACCTCCCTAGACCCATCTGTACCTACTAACTACAGACCATCACAACCGTCCCCTTCCTACTCAAAATACTAGACAAAACAGCTTACCTACAAATACAACAATACCTTGAATTAAACCATCTCCTGGGAATCTGCCATTTGGGTTTCAGACCCCAACACGGGACAGAGACTGCCCTCATCGATCTCAAAGCTCAAATTGATACCCTTAGAGATAACGGGAAAACTGCTCTTCTACTTCTTCTTGATCTATCTGCAGCATCTGATTTAGTAGATCATAATTTCTTTGCAATCACCTTGACGCAGCAGCCCATTTCTCCCAAGGAGCCATAGGGTGGATTGAATCCTTCCTGAATAACAGGTTTATGCGTGTCTTCTCTACCTCAGCATCTGCTGACCCTATCCCCATCACTTGTGGGGTCCCCCAGGGTTCATGCGTTTCCCCCACATTGTACAACGTGTTCACAAAGCCCCTGTTTGATGATCTTGACGGTTTGGGTATCACCTACACTAATTACGCCGATGATACCCAGATCCTCATCCCGTTGACGGGAGATTACAATAAGGATTTGGCCTTGGTGAACAAGGTGTACCTCATCATCCAGGCATGGATGGCCTCCCACAGTCTTTGTCTGAATGATGACAACACCAAACTCATTATCCTCGGATCCACCCCCAACCTAAACAAATTTGATCATAACTACACTAACTTCATCATAGATGGCAACTCTATCAAGGTTGCCAACGAAGTAAAACCTTTAGGAATTTACGTAGACTCCCTTTCCTTCCGCAAACAGGTTAGTTCTTTGGCCACCTCTACAGCCCACACTTGCGATCTAATAAGAGCAGCCAAACCTTTCCTCTCCACCCAGAGCTGCACCACCTTAGCCAGAGCACTTATACTTTCAAAATTGGACTATTGCAACGCCCTCTACGTAGGAGCCAACAAATATGTTACAAACAAAATCCAGTCTCTGCAAAACAATGCTTTTAGAGCAGCGCTTAGCATTCCAAGAGAGCACACATATCCAACATCAGGAGAGCCCATTACTGGCTCACCACCTGCGACAAAATCCTGCTCAAAGTAGCCTCCTTAACTCATAAATGCCTCAACAATGCAGCCCCTCGCTACTTAGTCGACAGAATAAACAGATACACCCGAACAGACCTACCAGAACCGCCAATGCCAACCTGCTCCTAGTTCCCAGGTTCAAACGAACCAAAACAGGCGGCAATCGCTTCCAGGTGAAAACAGCCCAACATTGGAACTCCCTGCCACTCTTCCTAAGGGCACTGCAAACTTACCCACACTTTAGACGCAACTGCATTCAGTGGACAAAGGACAATAACCATTAACTCGCCTGCCTATCCCCGTATACCGGCAATATGAATATCTATAAATTGTTTAGCACCATATGTGAATATGTACATTTGTAACTGTTCATCTCTCCCGTAACTGTTGTACCTATGCTCACCCTGTAATTAGTGTACAGCACTGTAACCAAGCTGAGAATAATCTTGTTGCTCCTGCTCCCTTATACCTTCGGGTCTGGCGCGCAATATAAATAAATAAAATAAATAAGGAAGGGACCTTTGTCGATGATGAAGCTGCTTTCGCTGATGGTATTTCCATTGATGGTGCCTTCCACAGCATTTCCGTAATTATGTTGTTGATGGTGTTTGTGTTGAGTGAGGTTTGGTAACCATCGACAAGGCAGTAGACTGCTTCTTGGATGATGTTACGTGGATGATCAGAACTATCCCAAGGACAGGGTGCTAGACAACAGTGGTCTAAGCGCAGACAACCAAGTAGGGAAAGAAAGGTTAGGGCAACAATCCCCACATAGAAGGCAATTCCTGAGCAGTACCTTAGAAGAGCACAGCCTTTCCTGGAAACCAGCCTGCCAGGAGTTTTTTTTTCTCTCAAAAAGCCTTTAAATATGAAAGTACTGATTAAGAAGATGAAAATTCTGTTCATCTTCAGGTTGAGTTTTTCTTCACTAAAACATCAAAAGAATAAGGTCCAACCACACCACTGACCAGAAAATGAAAAGCCTGAAATGAGGAGGGTTGATTATCAAAGTAAGTGTAGCTTTCTGTTTTCATACAATGAAATTGCAAAACTGCTTTGTAATGTACCAAGGATTCCCTGCCTATCGGCCGGGAATATTCAAAAACATGTGAAGCTAATGATCCAATGCTCAAGACTGTGGTTTCTTTACTACTGTGAATGGTCCAATTGTGTGTATCTTTGTCCCCTATTCTCTTGCTCCTTTTTCACACTTTCCCTGGCGCCTTGCAGCAACTTACATTGGCATAGTATGAATACAAAAATACAAAAAAAAAGAAAATTAAAAATGTGATGTTGAATTTTTTTTTAAACAGAATATAATTTAGACGTGCTGTCCTATAAATGTTCTTATTCTGTCCACAGAAGGTGAGAAAAACAAAAACATCAAACAAACCGCACAGAAATACTCTCCAGTACTGGAGGCATGGACAAATCAAGAAAAATTACTGGGACACATGTAAATACTTAGAAATATATATTGTATGTTAGCTTATGTGCAAAATATGTTAATAACTTCTACTTACACACATAATGTAATTAAATAAATGACATGTATTCTAAGAGAAATTAACTCAGTGTGTCTACAGATAAAAGTCTTCATGTGAGTCACACAATCATTCAAATAAAGTCCCTGATGTAGTCAAAAGCATTTATCTCAGAATAGAGCCATGATGTAATTAAGCATTTATGAATCATCCCCACCGCTTCCACTCAAAATACTGTGGCACTACTTAGCAAAGGATCTGACAAATCCTCGTACAGATGCTGCAGGCAATCATATTGGAATAGGAGAACAATTGCATACTTCTATAATCTCCATTTAAAAAAGGAGAAAGTCTTCAGTATCAGCCTACCTACGCACTAACTTTAGAGGAAGTTTGGTTTACATTTGTTTAACTGCAGACTACTTGATAGGACAACTGTATTCAAGGTTCTGCCTCAAATAAAGTTTCATGCGTGAATGGAAACCTATTTTCATGTAAAAAATAAATCTAACTAAAACGTACTATGAAATGAAAGCTATAAGACACTTTCTTGTGAATGTTGAACCAATAATGTCATACTAATGGGACAGATACCATGCACCACTGCCTTTTGCAGGTTCACCAGGTGCTCTGTTGATCTGAAAGAGTGGATTAGGTTAGGTTTGGTTAGAGAGGAGAGAGGGAAAATGCAAGATAGCTTTGTCTGTTGTGTTGATGCATGCAGGTGGGAAATGCTCTGAACTTTGCGTGCGGATCTGTTTCTTGGTGTTCTGTGTCACGAGCATAGAGGCATTTGTGTCCATTCACAAACAAAATGGTGAGGACGTGGCATTCATTCTACAAAAAGCTTGTGCACCAACAGCATTTTATTCAAATATGTTAATCCACTACACAAATGGGTAGAATTTCTAACATGAGTGTTAAAAATGTTTTAGAGCTGGCCACCAGGGGGCGCACAGATGAGCTCTACCTCCGTGTGAGCTCCATCGCCATACGTCCTTGAGACAACTTGAGCCCCCGTTTCACGCCCCCCCCCCCCGGGAAATGAATTAAGGAGCAGTTGGCTGAACACCCCCCCCCCCACCCGACATCCAGGAGAAAAAGCGGCCGAAATCGGCCAGGAGAAGGCAGAGAAATCGCCGCTCGAACATACGTGCTTCCCAGCGCACGTGAATTAAAAGTGAAACCGTGACTGATCAATACAGCTACCCAGCGGCGACTTTCACGAGGCGGCCAAGGCTGGCACAAGCAGTCCGTGAAGTTCCTCCCTCGGCCTCTCCTTCCTCCCCCTTCGCTCCGGCCATCAGCAGAGCCCACGCCGTGTGCGCACGGAGGAGGCGGGTAGTGTAGAGGGAGCCCCCGGCGGATCATCTCGACCTGCGTATCATCGAGGACCCGGAGAGGCCTGAAAGCGGAAGCAGGTGAGGACCTTCCCCCTGCGCCCACGGAGCAGAGAAATCCGCAAGGTAGTCCTTTCTACGTGCTGTCCGCGAGCACAGCTTCCTATGGGCGGGCACCCACAATCCCGCTACTCGCGGTCCCCCTCACGGGAGGTTCGCCGCCCCTAGGAGGCCGCGAATCACCGCAGCCTGAAGAGAGGCGAAAGTGCCCGAAGTCCCCAACCATCACTGCACACTGAGCCCCCTGGGCTCAAAGCCTGCTGGAACATCTATCAGAGGCGCGCCCCGAACGCCCCCTGCTGAAAATACGTAAGATATTGTGGCAACGCCTTCAGGCTGCTTTGCATTAAACTTAGTTTTTAGGTCCGTTGGCCCTAAATGCTTTGAAACCGGCAGACTTATAATGGAATAAGAAACTAATGTGTCGACTTCTGAGCTCGAGTCATCTGTCGTCGCAGCTCAAAGCCAATAGGATACCTTAGTGAATCAATGCACCTGCAGCTGATAAGTGGTAACTTCAAGGGTGTAGGTTTCAAAGCCGACACATTCAGCCCGCAATTGAACGCAGCCTCAGAACACGATCCGTACCGACCCGGAACTGGGAAGGTTGACGCCCAAATGAGCCGAATTGACTCGGGGTCATGATACCGTAACTAATCACACTGATCCTACCCCTTACGCCTTATGCTGACTACTCAGGAGAAGAGCGGGTTCCCATACTGCAGATAGCCACAACCTCCCCTATTAAACGGCACCAAGTAAACATTGCCCTGAAACTAAGGCAGAAGGAGGTGCGCTCTAGAAGGTTACACGCCAGCACGGCGCCGCCTCTCCGGACCCCCCAGAGACATCCCTGAACGTCACGCCCCAACCCTGCGGTCACACGATCCCCGTCACCTGAGGTGCCTGAGGCCTGCGATCACCAACGCTGCCGCAAACCAGTAAATGGCGACACTTGAATGAACTGTGAACTGGACCCGGACCCCATGGGCCCTATCCCTTCACAGCAGACATCCTCAGATATGCCCCTCAGAGGACAGGCCTCCCCCCCCGGCTACGCGGACTGTCCAGTGAATATCCAGTGAATATCCCATCAGTTTCACACCAAACCGCATACCAAGCTGAATATCGGAGCCTGCCCTGTGCCTACCGACCCACGCAATCCCAAAGAGGGATACAACACAGCCAGATTCGCCTAAGCCCCATCCTCCCCCTTCCTCGAAAGCACAACCGCCATGTCATCAGAAACCACGGAAGCAGGAGCAGCGGCTACCAAAGGGGATATCGCTGCATTATTAAGTTAAATAAAAACATGGGGGCCAGCCTTGGTGGAAAAAGTGACAAAATCACCCAGAGAATGGACAGCTTTGAGGAGAGGCAGGAGGGTGTCGAGAACAATCAGGCCTCAATCGATACCCTTGAGACCCAAATGGACATGAGAATACGAAATATTGAAAAAAAGGAGGATGAGATGCATCCCAAAACGGACGATTTAGAAAATAGAGAGAAGGAATAACGTATGCTTTTTTGGAATTCCAGAGCGCGAGGGGGAAACCGAAAAAGACCTCAAAAGCACGATCCACGATATTATCAAAATTATAACAGCAGATTAGGACATTGACTAACCCAAAACAGAACGAATACACAGAGCGGGTGGACCACCGAGCGGTACGCGCTCGGTCCTGCCCAAATTCCACCGATACCAGGACAGAGCTTGGATTCTTGAAAAGGCCAGTTCTGGGGGTCCACTCACAATGGGAGGCGCCCAAATTACGATATTTCAGGACTTATCCTCACTCACCCTGGCGCTGAGACGCCTCTGCGGCCCCCTGATGAAATGGCTCAATGAACAGGGCACACGATACAGATGGGGATACCCCTTCTCGTTCAACTTTGAGCATGGAAGCAGGAAAATCATCCTTATATCAGAGGAGGAGTTCAAGGAATGCACTGCTGACCTTCTAGGAACGGGCCCAAGAGACAGCGGAAGTGGTCAAAACGAGCGAGCTGGTATACAATGGGACCTCCAGGGCCCTAGGCGAAAAAGAGTGAAAGGATCAAGAAAATACAGACGCCCTAACAAAACACCTGATAGCGGAAAATGAGGTCAAGTCTTATGATTCTTACGAACTAACATACCGAACCCCACGACTGACATACTGGAAACTGACCCCCGTGGGGCTTGAGATCTAGGAAGACAATCGACATGGGAGTGGCCGACCGCAGAGTGCCCCCCTGAAGTAAGAGGGGACAAGAACTTCCATAGCAAAGGCCGGAGAATGCATGTAATGTTACCCTTTTGTATGTTTATTATCGTTACTGTTGAAATATATGATGTTGGGGGGAGGGAGTATTGGGAAGGGGGCTCACCCTTATGTTGAGATGTTATACTTGATCGGGACCTTGAGGCAACGGTCCCCACTGATGGTCCGACAATGGACTGAACACTTCCAACAAGTCCGAGCCAGATGCCGTCGAAGGCTGCGAAGACCGAGCCCTCAGTTCCTGGGTTCACTTGAACACCATCAACTCTGGAGGGGAAGGGAGGAGGAGGGGGAGGGAAGGGGGAAAAGAAACTTGGAAAAGGTACTAGCATCATCGGGACTACCCCGACACACCAAAGAGAATGTGAGACTGGGAAATCGAATACTTATCTGGCCGCTGAGAATGAGCAACTTCCCGAAAACAACCAATTATGTCCTCATCTGACAAGCCTAAGGGCAGGGACTCCCTCAGAGTCGGGACCATCAATGTGAAGGGCTTGAACTCACCAACTAAGAGGTCTCTGGTGCATAGAGAATTTCACAGATCCGATATAGACATCCTTCTCCTCCAGGAGACGAAGTTTGCAAAGGGAGAGGAGCGAAGCATCCTGGGGAGGCAGGGGGCCTGGAATTTTGGGGCTCTGGTCCACTCAGGGAAGGGGGTGTCGGAGTCCTACTCAAAAAGAGAATTAGATTTGAAGTGGAAAAACATGGTCAGATGTGAGTGGCCGAGCCTTCCTGATAACGGGGAAAATTGCAAAAGTCCAGGTCACAATCGCCACAGTATACTCGCCCAACAGCGGACAGGCCGCATTCCTTGAGAAAACGATCCCTTAAATAATGCTAGAAGCCACAGGGCATATCATCCTGGGAGGTGACTTTAACTAATGGGCAGACCCATCCAAAGACCGGAAACCAGGTAAACCTGAAACCAATATAAAGGAGATTGTACCGACCTGTCCGACATTATGAAACTATATGAACTAAAAGATGTGTGGAGAATTCTGCACCCCAGTGAAAGCGGATTCACCTTTTGTTCAAACCCTCACAACACATTCACACGCATAGACTATATATTCCTTACGGTCGATCTCACAGGCACCGCACGTTATTCTGAAATCATTCCGATAATGTGGTCGGATCATGTCATGGTTCTAGTAGCTATCAACTGGGTAGACCTACCTGTTACAAGGGGGGCCTGGCAGTGCAACGAGACCTTCTGGAAAGATGTGGTTTTCAAAACTGAAATGGAGACTGAGATTGAAGAATACTTTAAAACAAACAACAATGGGGAAGTCTCCAAACTAACGATCTGGGAGGCTGGGAAGGCAACGTGAAGAGCCATTCTAATACGTGAAGGGTCCTCTAAAAAGAGGGAACGTAAGATCGTAGAACATAGACTGCGGGCTGAACTACATCAGCTAGAAGGGGAGGTAAGGAAAATCTCCGAGGTGGACCCTGACAAAATAAGAGCAGGCCAAAGAAAAAGGGAGGAGCTACGGCTACTGGAACACGATCAAGTTGTTTGCAAATTGCGATTTCTGAAACAGAAATTTTACGAAAAGGGAGACAAGGCGGATGCACTATTAGCAGCCAGACTTGGGGAACAAACGGAGGAACGCAAAGTGAAGGAAATAATAGAGAACCATACCCCCCCGTAGCTCAACCCCCGCCCTATCCCGGAGTGCTTCGCTAGCTTCTACAAAAAATTATATACCTCCGAAGCAACCTCCGATCAATCAGACACAATCTCCTACTTATCTTCAATTACCATGCCTACAATAACGCACACAGAAGCAGAGCTCCTTGATACTCCATTTGCCGAACAGGAGATCCAAGATGCAATTAAAAGGCTAACGCTGGGGAAATCTCCAGATGAAGACGGTTACACTGCTATACTTCTATAAAACCTTTAATAGGCAACTAACACCTTTCCTTACAGAACTATTCAATGAGATAATAGAAACGGGGGTCGCACCGGATTCCTTCCAAAGAACGCTGATAACAGTGATCCCCAAAGAAGGGAGAGATCCCAAGCACTGTGGATCGTACCGCCCCATTTCCCTCCTCAATCTCGATGCCAAAATCTATGCCAGGGTATTGGCTGCAAGATTGGAAACCCTTATGCCCACCTGATTCACCCCGACCAAGTTGGGTTTATTCTTGGGAGAAAGGGAGCTGATACCATGCGCAAAACACTACACCTCATGCACGCAGCTCGCAACCTCCCTGGCGACCCTGCCCTCCTGTCAATTGACGCAGAGAAAGCCTTTGATAGGGTGGAGTGGGCGTTTCTGGGAACGGTGCTACAGAAAGTTGGAATAGGCCCGAGGATTCGAGATGGGATACGAGCAATATACACTTCCCCCCCAAGGCATCAATATTTGTGAAAGGCGAATACTCCAGATGGTTCGAGCTGAAACGAGGGACCAGGCAGGGATGCCCCCTCTCCGCAATCCTATTTGCACTCTCAATGGAACCGCTAGCACAAAATATGAGAGCCGATCCCAACATTGAGGGAATGCGACTAGGGGCGACAGAATACAAAATAGCACTTTATGCAGACGACATTCTTTTACACATAACCAACCCAATAGAATCCATCCCCCGCTCTTAACCTGATAAACGAGTATGGCCGGTTCTCTGGGTTCAAAGTAAATAAGTCCAAGTCCATAGTGTTCCCCCTCCAGGGATCCCCTGAAGAGAACAATGTTAAGTTCCTCTCACTAGGCCTCGAATTGGAACACACCACATTACAATACCTGGGCATACAGATCACTAAAACCCTGAATGACCTCTATGAAGCCAACTTCCCCCCCACTTCTCCGGCGATTTGCAGCTGATCTCAAAAAATGGGACAAACTCACAATTTCCTGGCTAGGGCGAATTAATGCTGTCAAGATTGTATGCCTCCCCTGATTCCTGTATCCATTCCAAATGTTGCCAGTTGAGATACCGAAAGGGTTCTTCATGGAAGCCAAAAAGGTTATGAGATTCATCTGGCAGGGGAAGAATCCGAGAATTCCGTATAATACATTAGCGCTCCCCAAAGATAAGGGAGGAGTAGGGCTACCTGACCTGAGAACGTACTATAAGGCTGCCCAGTTGCGTGTTCTAATTCCACACCTTAGAGACCATAAGAACCTCCAATGGGTACAAATGGACAATCACTATCTGTCCCCAGCTACGGTTTCGGAATGGCTATGGACCCCACATAAAAGGGTACAAAGGAAAATCAAAGGCCACCCCATATTGAGCACCATCTGGAGCATATGGCGAATTGGCAAAGAAATGCGTAAAATCACCACCTGGCCATCTCCGCTCAGTCACTTATGGTCACCCGGCATAAACAATCATATTACCAATGTGGGGAGGTTCCAATCATGGTATGAAGCGGGCCTAGAAAGGGTGGGGCAGTTACAGAGAAATTATTCGTTCATCACGTTGCCAGATCTGACAGAGGCCTTTATCCAATTAAAAGGTGTACTAATGAAACCCGAATGGAGAGACAAACTTCAGAGAGACCTTACCCCATTTGAGAAACTCTTGGACTCTAAATCCGAAATGAAAGGCCTCTTATCCGCAATGTACCAGGAGTTAATAGCGGCCATAGACGGAACCACAGACCCCCTGAGAACCAGATGGGAGAGAGACTTTGGAGAAGAGATACTCCCTGACCAATGGGAAATAATGTGTAGAGCTGCATCCAAAACCTCCATATCCAGTAAATATAACCTCCATGCTGTTAAACTCCTACACAGGTGGCAATACGATCCCCTCAGACTTTCAAAAATGTCTCAAACAATGAGCCCGAGATGCTGGAGAAAATGTGGCAAAGTGGCTAATTATTGGCATATGTGCTGGGGTTGCCCGCGCATCAAAGTGTTCTGGGACGTGGTCCTGGGATGGATCAAAGAAGTAGACGGGATTGAAAGGGATGCTGATCCCTACCTCATACTATTCGGCCTAGAAAGAGGCGAAGATGACTGGCTCTGAGTGAAAGGCTTAACCCCCTCCACCTATTGTTGGCTGCGCTAGCCCTTTTAGTGATCAAATGGAAATCCCCAACAGTCCCACGAAAGAGCGAATGGATCAACTTGGCCTCTAACATTTATTCGATGGAAACAATCACCGCCTCCCTACATGATAAAGCGGCCAAATGCGAAGCCTTATGGATGGACTACAAGAATAAATACTTTGCACCAGCCTCTGATTCCCAATTGGGGGAGTCCCCGGGCTCCTGATACAAGACGAAAAACCCAATGACATCAGAGTGGGGAACAAATCATAAAGCGGTGACAGCATCACCAGACATTTGAATTAGGTCTCTCATTTCATGTGGATGTCCACAAGATGTATGCTAATCTAAGAAGGGGAGGGGGGCGGGAGTGGGCAAAGATTAACAGTCGACGTGATACACCCTGAAACATGGAACTACTGCCAAATTAAAGAACTCGAAGGATACATGTTTTGTTTTGGTCTAGCTTTTATGCGCTAAAAGGAGGTGTACTACATAATGTGAATTTCTTTTGTTCTATCTCTCTTATGTTTTTTGTTCTATTAAAACTAATAAAACCAAATAAAAAAAAATGTTTTAGAAAAGTTTAGAAACTAGTTTTTAAAGCCTCAAAAAGACATGTGTTTTCGTCATGTGGGCTCATTCCGATTGCCTGCCAATTTTAAAATTATGCCAAAATTGTTTAAATCGTCATTATATCTTCAAAGTACATGGAAACTTGAAACGGGCCTCCTTGCGCTTGACTTGAATTGGCGCACGCAAAAAATGTATGGTATGATGTGGCGTGGTATGCATTTCCTGAATTTATACAACACACCAGTGCCATTTGTATGGTTTCCAGGCGCACTAGCAGATCTAAAAGATCGCTTTGCTGGTGTCCTCACGTATACAGACCTGGAGTAACTTAAGCTCTGCGTGCAGGTCCGTTTTTAGATGTTCTGTCCAAAGTGGAACCTGGTGTGCTATGGTGCTAGGGTGCTCTGGCTGGGACTGTGATATGCCAGTTGATTGAGAGGTGGAGTATTGTGTGTGTTGTCAGATGAATGGTTAATCAATTGCCATGTATGAAAAGCTCTGTTGGACATAGTGAGTTTGAATGTAGAGGTTGAGAATGTTAGTATGAGGAGGTTAGTGGAGGGTCAAGTAGGTAACGTGGAACATCCATCCAGTGTGGGGATGGCTTTGACTTGGTATGGATGCCCCTTGGGCAATATCTCAGTATTGGTTCTCTCCAGGTAAGGTACTTGTAAGGAAATATTCTGAGGCACCCTGGAGTGGGCTGGTATCTCTGGAACAGGACAGTGTGTGGCAAGAATAGTCCCTGAGAAGAGTAGGGATTTCATAGAGTGACACGTCCTGGTGGGGTCACTAGGAACACTTCCGTGCACTAGAAGGTCAAGGTACGATATCCAGTAACCAGTCACATTAATTACTTTGGACAAGAGCAAAGGCACTTCAGGGCACTAATTGCATTGTGCACAAGAGGGGAAAATCACATTGGAACACCAGGGGGAAAAAAACAAAGGCGCAAATTTAGGGTGGGACACTGAGGAATTCGGCCATCCGCATGGTGGGTGTGGGCTCACCTCGGCTTTTAAAATTTTGTATATGAAATTGAACGATGATTGATCAATCTCCGGAAAATGTGTATGGCTAATCCACACACATTTTCCTATGCTCACCGCATGAAATACACAGACCTGTGTACTCTAGGTGGACACATCCTACAGGGGGTGTCCATCATATTTAGTTGGGATCTGACAAGTGGAATAGAAGATGCATCTCAGAAGGGGGAGAGCCAAACCTTCCACCTGCCATGGCCAGCCTAATTAACTAACAAAGGCTCCATCGATCCAACATGTCCTTTAGCTTAGCTCTGCAGATGGTGGCAGCAATTAACGTAATTAGCATACTTATAGAGTGTACTTCAAACAGGCCCACATCGGGCCTGGCTGAAGAGGCTAACAAAGGAGACAGGAAACCGCAACAACCTTTCAGATGCACTGTGCCAACCTGAAGCCAGCTCCCGCTCATAGTATCACTTTGACAGTGAAATGTCATGTCTGGGACTGCATGTATTACAGAAGTCATCCCCGCAGGGAGTCCCCATTCAGAAGGTACAAGTAGGTGGATTGATGGTGCCAGAAAGTCTGGTCTCGCTACAGCTTCAAAGGAGACCTGCTGCTTTAATCCGGAACCACAGAGCGCTCCATTGACCAGAGACCCTTTGATCCACAACGGACAGGAAGAAGGGTGGGACTTAGTATTACACGTTTTCAACCCTTTACCTTTTCTGTTGTAAAGGAGTCTCGTTATGACCTCATGCACACAGGAGATTGTTGGTGGGGACCCAGGATTTGGTTCATTAAGGTAGGCTTGACCTAGACCAATCCCTGTGGCCCATTTGGCTTTAAAAGAGCATCAGACCACTCTTTTGGACAGATCATCTGAAGGCTTCACCAGAAGCAGAAGGAAGAACTCAGCATTGGACCCTGGCTGAAGGTACAGTCTGCCTTACATCTTCCACCAGTAAAGGAAGGTCAGGACCTCTAAGAGGGAAGCAAGATCCCTCCCCTAAACATTTCCCAGGGAACAGAGGGAGATACTGAATCCAGAGGATACTCCAGCAGCTCTGGCATGCCCTGCTAGCCTCTGCAGCAAGCTGCTAGCCTCTGCAGCAAGCTTCCTAGGTGGGAAGTGCCAGATAGTCTCTGAACCAAACCAAGGACAAGGCAGCTGCCTGCAACACCCGCCTCTGCTTTGGCCCATCCACCTTAAAGGACGACAAGCCCAGTAAAGAAGCTAGGAGGAGTGCATCGACAAGCATCCACCAGCATCCATCATAAAGGACATTTTTGATCCAGTCGAGCCCCTCGAGCTGCAACCGACTGCACTGCTGACTGTTATGCCGCAGTCACTAAAGACGCCCAAGACTCCTCCACCAGTGCTTCAGAACCACCAACCAGCACCGAGACAATGATTCCTGACCCTGAGCTGCCATGTAGGACAGCCTGCAGCTGTCCATCCAGCCTCGCTCGCCAAACTGTCTGCCGCCTGATACCCACAGCTGCCTCTGGTCTTTAAATCTGTTGCAGAAGCTGCAAAGCGCCCTGAAACAGCTTGGACCCCATCGAGCACCACGAACAACTACAGCATAAGGTGAATTGTTGTTCTGTCCTTCTGGTCGTTCTCAGAGGCCCCTAGTGCCATTTTACGACCCATTGCTCCCTTTGTGTTGGAACCAGGTATCCTTGAACTGATGCGGTTAATTACTATACCAACTACCCCGCTGTCGGTATCCAGAGTGCATCCCTTTTTCTTCTTTGAAAATGTCTGTCCTCTGCATTACTTTACAGGGTGGGTTGCATTTTGTAGTGTGCTACAATTGTCTGTTGTGATAATAATAAAGTAGATATTTGTATACAACTTTGACTGGACAGTCACTTTTATCATTGGGTAATAATTGTATTTTTACTGTGTTACAACTAGGGCTGTACCGAATAGCATATTTAGTATTCGGCCGGATACCGAATAGTTTGTCAACTATTCGGCCGGAGCCGAATAGTGAGCCGAATAGTTTTTTTTTTTTTAGGCCCCCCTATGCAATACAATCTCGGGCCACCGGCTTTGGCCCGGTGGCCCGACAAACACAACATTATTGCGGTGAGGCCGCGGGGGTTCCCTGTGGCCCCGCGGCCTCACCGTGCTCAAGGGGTGAGGGGGGGGCACATTTCACAGCGAGGCCGCCGGGGTCGGCAAAGGGCCCCGGCGGCCTCATGAGTCTGGGGGGGGCGCTCCTTTAGGAGCGGCCCCCCAATGCAAAATAAACGTCGGGCCACCGGCTTTGCACCGGTGGCCCGACAAACAGAACATTATTGCGGTGAGGCCGCGGGGGTTCCCTGTGGCCCCGCGGCCTCACCGTGCTCAAGGGGTGAGCACTTTTCACAGCGAGGCCGCCGGGGTCGGCAAAGGGCCCCGGCGGCCTCATGAGTCTGGGGGGGCCGCTCCTGTAGGAGCGGCCCCCCAATGCAAAATAAATGTCGGGCCACCGGCTTTGCACCGGTGGCCCGACAAATTGAACATTATTGCGGTGAGGCCGCGGGGGTTCCCTGAGGCCCCGCGGCCTCACCCTGGTGAGGGGGATGGGGGGCACCGAGGCCGCCGGGGTCGGCAAAGTGCCCCGGCGGCCTCATGAGTCTGGGGGGTCCGCTCCTGTAGGAGCGGCCCCCCAATGCAAAATAAACGTCGGGCCACCGGCTTTGCACCGGTGGCCCGACAAATTGAACATTATTGCGGTGAGGCCGCGGGGGTTCCCTGAGGCCCCGCGGCCTCACCGTGGTGAGGGGGATGGGGGGCACCGAGGCCGCCGGGGTCGGCAAAGTGCCCCGGCGGCCTCATGAGTCTGGGGGGGCCGCTCCTGTAGGAGCGGCCCCCCAATGCAAAATAAACGTCGGGCCACCGGCTTTGCACCGGTGGCCCGACAAATTGAACATTATTGCGGTGAGGCCGCGGGGGTTCTCTGAGGCCCCGCGGCCTCACCGTGGTGAGGGGGATGGGGGGCACCGAGGCCGCCGGGGTCGGCAAAGTGCCCCGGCGGCCTCATGAGTCTGGGGGGGCCGCTCCTGTAGGAGCGGCCCCCCAATGCAAAATAAACGTCGGGCCACCGGCTTTGCACCGGTGGCCCGACAAATTGAACATTATTGCGGTGAGGCCGCGGGGGTTCCCTGAGGCCCCGCGGCCTCACCGTGGTGAGGGGGATGGGGGGCACCGAGGCCGCCGGGGTCGGCAAAGTGCCCCGGCGGCCTCATGAGTCTGGGGGGGCCGCTCCTGTAGGAGCGGCCCCCCAATGCAAAATAAACGTCGGGCCACCGGCTTTGCACCGGTGGCCCGACAAACAGAACATTATTGCGGTGAGGGGGATGGGGGGCACCGAGGCCGCCGGGGTCGGCAAAGTGCCCCGGCGGCCTCATGAGTCTGGGGGGGCCGCTCCTGTAGGAGCGGCCCCCCAATGCAAAATAAACGTCGGGCCACCGGCTTTGCACCGGTGGCCCGACAAATTGAACATTATTGCGGTGAGGCCGCGGGGGTTCCCTGAGGCCCCGCGGCCTCACCGTGGTGAGGGGGATGGGGGGCACCGAGGCCGCCGGGGTCGGCAAAGTGCCCCGGCGGCCTCATGAGTCTGGGGGGGCCGCTCCTGTAGGAGCGGCCCCCCAATGCAAAATAAACGTCGGGCCACCGGCTTTGCACCGGTGGCCCGACAAACAGAACATTATTGCGGTGAGGCCGCGGGGGTTCCCTGAGGCCCCGCAGCCTCACCGTGATGAGGGGGTATGGGGGGGGGGGGGGAGTCGGGTCACTTACCTGGTGATTGGGTCCGGGTGCTGGCATAGGAAGTGAGGGAAGGGAAGAACTGTTCCCTTCCCTCGCTTCCTATTTCAACACGTTAGGCTGGTTCCTCTGTGGTCAGACTGCAGAAGCCAATAGGCAAACAGCTTGTTTGGCTTCTGCAGCCTGAACACTGTCAAACATTCTATGATTGGCTGTCATCTCCCAAACAGGGAGAGGGCAGCTAATCATAGAAAGTGGACTTCGGCTTCGAGTCCCTAAACAGAAACTATTCTGCCGAAGCCGGATAGCTGTATTTCAGCCGAACTTCGGCAGAATAGGGACTCGAAGCCGAAGTTCGGTACAGCCCTAGTTACAACTAACCAACAATCCGCCACCTTTCAGAGATAAGCCTGCTGTTCTGTCCACGTTACCAAAGTTGGACAAGGAAGTTTATAATTTGCTTGCGTTTCCTACCTGTTCCGATCCCTTCTTGTGTACTAGAGGTGTGGGGCTGATTGATGGTTTAGAAACCGACATTCATCCCTGGGCCACTGGTGCCCCGAAGTTGATTTGTCACAGATAAACACATGAGCAAAATTACAGTCCGATACTGGGAGCAAATCCTAGTGGATAGAATCACAGCAGGGCACCTGGGAGGAGTATAGTGTAAGATAAAAGTAGAACTGTAACCATGTCCGCAATGGCCTCAAACAATGAAGCCACATTTAGCAAGGCATAACATAGCCTAGACAAGGCATGATAAATGCATAACAGGGCATAACAAATCATTAGAAGTCGTAGCAAAGCATAAAAAGGTCTAGGGAAATATGTAGAGTTAGCTCAATTAGGAGGCTATTTTATGTCACATCAGCCCTCCTCCCCCTACAACCATTTTGCTGATTTGGGAATTACATTAAATGGGAAACTCAGATTTTAATGCAGAAAATAAAACAACATCCAACTTTTTTTATTATGGTCTAATAATGTACTCTTCAGTGCTGGTGACATTAGGCATCATGATTTATCATGACACCAGAATCCAACTATCGCATTATGAAGCCATAGCATTTAGTTACCCAATCTGTAGCATTACCTAGCTACCTTAACTGGAAAAGTGTAATGATTTGGGGGTTTTTCATTGTAACTTTATCAAATCAAATTTTGTTTCAGTCAATGTATACAGCTTTTACTCTCAGATTTGCTTTTCGTTCTTTATGCACAACTTTACCTTTAATAACCTTCTTTCAGCAAATTTCATTTTTAATGATCTAATTTCATCAGGTATACAGGCTTGCCCTGAGTACACTACCTCTGGCCATACAAGCCGCAGTGCGGCCATGCTTTGCGGGTAGTGCACCCGAGGGATGGCCTGAACATATGTGAAAGACCATAGAATGGCTCTCCTTTTTCCCCCCCAAGTATACACCTCCAATAGTTCTGTTGCTGGCATTGGAGATTAGGGAATTAGGTCCAACGCGACCCCATCAAAATCAGTTCACTCGTGAGCAAGCTTTTTTATTTTTAAAAAGAATTGCAGCACGTGTGATCAAGATCTCTTACCTGCTCATCATATCTCCAAGGCAAATTAGTGAATTTCAGAAAGAAGCACTGCTGGAATAGAGTACTGAGCCTAACTGGGACAGCATGCCATGGTGAGGGCTTTTCGATTTTTATTAAATAAAATGATGCAGGTCTGTTTCTGAAAATGAGGTCAGCTAAAGGCACCCCACCTTTCATTAAAACAATTCCATGCCAAAAGCATAGTGCATACATATGCCCTTGCTGCAGTAGCCTCCTGACAACTGCAGCACCTGCTCTTCAGTGGCATAGAACAGGTTCAAAGGTCATATGTACATTCTTGACAGCAGTGATTTAAAGTCACTGCAGCCAGTTGTGGCATTTTAACTTCTGCACCCTGGATTCCAAATATCATAACTGTTAACGTATCCCTCTGGTGGCAGGGCAATCTCTAAAAATAAACAACACCTGGTTGTGGTATGGTGACATTATTAAAGCCTTAACAATTAGACATCAGAAAAGGGTCAACCATGCGAGCGGAGATCAGTGATGTCAAGGTGATGTAGATTCAAATCTCACCTGGCTGTCTCCACTGCTCCAAGGGAGACAATACACAGGATTCTGCCTTCCTTCGATTCCCCAGAAGGAAGGGTACGACATCCCCTCAGGCATAGGAGCTCTCACCAGGAAATCTCCTGGAACTCGGATTTAAAGGGCAGTTGCATAAACAAAGGCAAGCCTCACATCACTGTGTTGGGCACCAAAGGGGTTTTGAAGTCAGCAGGATTGGGAAGGGAGTAGAGTTAGAGTTGCCAGAGAGGGCCAGGTGGACCTGACAATGGGTACCACCATCTCTTTTCCTACCCATTAACTCCATTTTCATTAGGACAAGGCACTCTGGGTATGATACAAGAAGGCCTGGGTCACTTGTTGAAGCAAAAGGGACTGGAGAGCACCTTTGCTTTTGCCCACTCCAAAGTGAAATTGAGCCTTTATAAGGAAGGGTTTCTCCCACTCCTTCCTCGATTCATTTCTGGATACCTATAAGAATACATCTCTGGATCAGTGTTGGGAGTGCAGTCCTTTTCAAAATCCTCAGCTATAGAGGTGAAGACAGGTGCTATCCAAGGCAGAAGGAAGCTATGCTCCCTAATCATACATAGGGCACACTAGGGGTGAATTGCTGGGACAAAGCTTCACTGCTGCTCCAGTGCATACAGGATCCTGACACTGGTGTTATAGGAACCCCTGTACGTGCAAGCGAGACAAGCACCCTGCATTGGGAGTACATCAGAAGGATTCACCTTATCCAGGGGTGCCTGGATTGGGACCCGCAGCAACCTGAAGATGCCCAAAGCAGCCTGGAATCCAGTTTCAATGCATCAAGCTGCATTCCAATTACTTCGACCACGCTCAAAGACAGTTCACCATCACAGGCCCCACACTGTTGCTTTTGTCACTCTGCATTGTCAAGCCCCTGCTTGCATCTTTGAATTAGCTTGATGCTGCATTGCATCAGCAGTGCTCATCGTTGCCTCGACTCCATCACTGTCTCACTGCTGCAGAAGCCTTGAACTTGCTCCTTCTTTGAGCAGTGCATCGAACCTGCAGGACCTCACCAGAACCAGACCACCAATTAGAACTGCGGGAATCCATCGTGACACGTGCCAACTCACCTCTGCAGTAGCATAGTCTGAAACACCGATCCACGCCTGTTGGACCCTTCGCGCTGCATTGCAGGGTTTGTACGTTTTTACAGAATCTAAAGATTCGAATGTACAAAAAACCCGAACAATGTTACCACCAAAGGTTCAAACACCAAAAGTTTGTATTTTTGTATTTTTATTTATTTGTTTATATAACGCTTTACGCCAAAGCGATGCACAATTGAACAACTTGGTACAAAAAACAAACAATATAATGGTAGAAGCAAATTACAGTATGAATCAATCAACAAACAAGTAAGAAGAGCAATTAAACTGGAGGGTTTAGGGAGTGAAGAGCAGTGGGAATGTGAGGAAGAGGAGAGGAGGGGAGGAGAAGCAGGAGAGAGGGGAAAGAGTGAGAGTGGGGTAGTAGGGAGTGGAGGGAAGGAATCAAGGCAAGGAGAAAGAAAGGAGTGGTAGCATTGTAGGTAAAAAAAGAAAGACTGCGAGGGGTGTCCCCCGCAACATCCCGCTCACTGTACTTTAGAGTATAGTGAGCAGGGTTGTGGGGGAAACCCCTGCAGCTCCCAAAAAAAAAAAAAAAAAAAAAAAAAAAGGACCCTGCAGCATCGGTTCCCGATCACAGAAGTGAAAGGGAACTGGCGCCACAGGGACTCAGCGTGAAGAAAAAGGTAAGTAGGGTTTGTTTTTGTTGGGGGTGTGTTAGGGGTGTGGGTGGGGGTGTGAGTATGTAGGGGTTTTTAACGTGTGTTCGCATGGGAAATGTGCAAACCTTTTGTGGTTTGCACATTTCTCATGCGAACTTTCCGGCCGCGGGAAAATCAGCCGCGGTCGGATCATGTAGATCCGCATTGCATATAACGCTGACTAACTGCACAGCGCCCCCCCCCTCCCTGTCGCCACAGACCCGACACCTGGATCAAGAATAGTTTGACTGCAAAGAAAGCACTGAAAAGCCTAGTTCAATGCTTTCAAACCACCCTAGACAGAGAACAAGGTAATGTTAAGGGGCTCTGTCCCCCTGGGTCCGATTTTGGGGTCATGGTGACTTAAAAAGCCCTTTTCAAATCATTTTCATAAAAGAAATTAGTTGATCAATGATATTACAGCACTTGCTTGCCTGATCACCCCTGCTCATGTACCCAGAGTGCTATTCCATACAAGTTCTGAATTTTCTGTGTTCTTTCCACAGGGTGTGGATTTTAGTTGGGGTATTTAGTTAAGTCTTTGCATTCTTGTTGGTTTAATTAAATGCAAGGCAAAAGAGGTTGGGGGGAGGGCAAGACAATTTGTCTTGCCCTCCCCCCAACCTCTGATTTGTTCACCACTATTCTTGCTTCTGTGACTGGTTCTCTTAACCAAAGTGTGCCACCTCCATCAGCTTCTCTCATGCCTCTCTTGTGGAGAGGACAGAACACTGGACCCGGTTAGTGGCGAGGGCAGTGTCTGGCAGCATCCCGCTCTTTTGAGCTTTGAAAACGGAGTGAACAGAGACAACACCTCTGCGAAAACCTTCATTCTGCTACGCAAATGACCCGAATATGTGAAATGCTATACACACCTGACCCCACAACATTGTGCTTAATTTCAATCCGCTGCACCTCACACAGCCTTGCTGCCAGTGCAAGCCAGATCCTGGAGGAGATCCTTTACAACATGGTAAAGAAACCCTCATTGAGTTTTTTTTGTTGTTGGTGGGAATAGGTTAGTAGTGTGCAGGGTACCCCATGGGTATTTTAAAAGCTGTGCAGTGGGTGGCACTGTATTTGAAGTATACCTCTGCACTATACCATGGTATCTCCTCCTCTCCAGGCAATCCCGTAGCCCTAAAATCTCACCACTACAGTTTTGGCTTATTAGGTGGCTTAGACTGCCTATGCAGCAAAAGCAAAAAGTCTCAAGAGTGAAATGTGAGCAACAGCTAGAAAGAGGGTCGGGTCTGGAAAGATAGCATCTCAGCTATTAGATTGACTCCCTGTGTTTAGCAAATTACTGTGCATCTGTCACAAGGAAACTTTCTCCATGAAAATTGTTCAATGATGCACACGGTCTCAAAGGCATTTATGCAAACTCTTCCTATGGCTCCAAATTCCACAGTATCAGAGATTTACATTCCTGAATCAACCCTCACCTTCTAGAAAAACACGCTCCCACCTCTTTGTTGGGTGTGTACCTGACCATCATCTGGCCCAGGCATGGCTAAGCCGCCTGCAATAACACTGCGCGTAGCATATGGAGCATCCTAAACAGCTTCCACAATATTCAAGTACAGATACATGTGGAATGGGTGGGGTGGGGTGGGAGAGGCAAGATTCACCCAGTACCCCTGAGTCCCCAGTGGGCAGGCTGCAAATGGGACTGGTCTAATCCACCAATAACCACCAAGGTCATCAGGAAAGAAGCTGTCATGTCATGCAGCTAGTGGCCTTCTGTGTGCCATACTTTATCTGGGTATCAATATCTGCCTCAGACCCTCCAAGGCGGCCTACCATGTGGCCCTACACCTGGCCTGCAATCAGTGAAACATTCCAACATGCCCCCCCACCTCTTGGCTTTACCTGGCGACACACCTGCCCCAAGTCACCAGCCTCCTCTTCATCACGGTCAGGACTAAAGCAACCCTCACCCATACCACCACCGAAGGGCAGCTGAATATGGGCAGCCTGTTGGCCCACTCATTCTCCTAAAACAAACTCACAGCAAGATGCCACCCAAAAGCAACGCACCTATTCATCTCAGTAGGAATTAGTAACTCTGCTATGCTATGCTGTTGCCGATTACTACTGCCATTCACCCTGGTTAGATCTGTCTGCTCGTCACTCTAAACAGTCTTCTTTTCTTATTCTTCTTCATGTATCAGCTGCTTTCGACACTGTTGATCACACTTTACTTCTTGACTCTCTCTCATCTTTTGGTTTCAGGGGTTCTGTTCTTTCTTGGTTCTTCTATTATCTTTGTAACAGAACTTTTTCTGTCTCGTGAGGTGGGAACACTTCCTTACCACCCCCCCTCGGGCGCAGTGTTCCCCAAGGTTCTGTCTTCGGTCCATTTATATTTTTACTTATACTCCAATACTTGCTCCTGTGATTACTTCTTTTGGCATCTCTTATCATTTCTATGCTGATGACACATAACTTTTTCTATCTTTCTCATCTTTCACACCTGAAATTTACCCCACTCTTTCTTCTTGTCTTACCGCTATTAAATCTTGGATGTCAACGCACTTTCTCACTTTGAACACCAGGAAAACAGGGGTTCTATTCTTCCCTGCCAACTCTTTTTCTCCTCCACCATCGATTTCTTTTCCGCCCACTACCCCCTCTATTTCTCCTACTGTGTGAAATCTTGGTCTATCTGGATTCCAATCTTTCTATTACCCATCATATTTCTCTCACATCCCAGTCTTTCCGTTTTAATTTGTATAATAGTCGTAAATTTCGTTCTTTTCTTACCTTCCATGCAACAAAACTGCTTATTTCTTCTCATTTTTTCTCTGCTTTTCTATTGCTCTGTTTTGCTCTTTCGTCTTCCTTCCTCTCGTCTGGCTCCTTTGAAATCCATATACCACTCTTCTGTTCATTTACTCTGCCTTTTCTCCTATTGTGTCTCTATTTCCGCATCACTTGCATCTCTTGGATGGTTACCTTTTCATTCTCAACTTAAATTCCATTTTCTTTGCTTAGTCTTTAAATCTCTCTATGGGTTAGCTCCAGACTATCTCAGTGCTCTCCTGTCCTTTTATACTCCGAGTTCCCTTCATTCTTTGTATTTTTAAGTTCACTGTTCCTCGTCCACCCTGTGCTCAGTCTCGTTTTCGTTCTTTCCAGCTTCTTGCTCTTCTGCATTGGAACACTCTTCCTCCATCTCTTCGTTCTATCAGTGTTTATTCTCTTTTTTGGGTCTCCTTGAAAAATCATCTTCTTCACTGTCCTTGATTGATAGCTTTCCGAACTGATATTTGATCCTCCCTATTTTTCTCATTTTTTTGTACTGTTTTAAAATGTTGTGCAGTGCTTTGGATAAAAGCACTATATAAGCTCTAATAAAATACAAATACAAATCTAGACTCTTCCCAAGCCCCTCTGCAGTTCTGAGCTCTGAATCACCTGCACCCACACACACAATCCTAGGCTGCTTCTGGTCTCCTGTACCTACACCTCCCATCTTGAAACATCTCTGAGCAGGTGCTGGGCTTGCATCCCATCCACTTCCCCAAACACCCCAGGCCTCGTTTTGCCCAAACCCCAATTCTCGATACAGCCCTGGTCTGGTTCTGTGACTGTCCACCGAGTCTCAGAGTCTGTCTGCATGCGAATATTTTATGCTACGCTTCCCACTGGTTACTGTTCCCCTTTCTCCCATACTGTACAGCACCCAACAATGCAATTACTACCGTAATACTTCGTCTTTGTGGGATGTTTTCTGTGTAAACACCTTCTGCTGTCACCAATAAATAGAAATCTAAATACAAAATGTTATGAAAATCGTCTGCATAGAAACTCAGCTCAATTCTACCAGAAGGCATTTGGAACTCAGCCAGACATGCTCTTGCCTTTAGGTACAGCTATGTGTATACATCACAGACGTGGGCGACACCTACAGATGGGATACGTGCCTCTTGGGGCAGAGGTATCTCGATGGTATCATTCCTTTAGTGTAGATTAAAATTTGCAAATTTAGTATCCAACAGCAAGTATCTTTGAAGGTAAACAAAGAAACGTGTGCGCTATCAATACAATCAAGGAAGCATAGGAGGATAAAGGGACATGGGTTACATCGCCTCCAAACAAGACTAATGTTACCATTCAACCCAAAGTAATACCTGGTGTACAGTTCGTCCTCAAGGGAAGAATACCAGTTTGCTATTATCTGCAAAGTTTTGTGCACTAAAGGTATGCAAGCGCAAATCGAGAACCGACATGTATGAATCAATGACCGCTGGTGTGCTCAAAATCAGAAGTTCACCTTCGATCACTGAAAAGCCAATACCTCTGCCATTCAAAAGAAGTACTTAAAGCTCCTCCATTCGCCAATGGGTGCTAAGGCCAAACAGTCAGGCTAACCTCCAAAAGAGCGCACATTTCTAGTACAACTCTGGATTTCAATTGTTTCATACGACGAGAATAAAGGCTATTGAGCTAATTGATATATATATATATATATATATATATCAAAACATACTGCTTACACCTAGCAATTTCCAATCCATTGTTGTGCTAAATCATTTGATGTATTCAATGCCACAATTAGAATCATACTGCTCTGAGAAAAACAACAGACTGAGCTCATGCACAAGGACTTCATTGCTTCAACACCCAATATTGGTTCTCGTGTGAGTATTTTGTCACATCTAAAATTGCCAAAATAACGGATCTTTTCCAATAAATGCGGTAATCGTACTTAAGACATGCATTGTATTACAAGTACATGACCATAATGTTGCACTACTGGTGCTAAGAATCTGTCACTGAATTTCAAAAGCAGTTCTGTGATGACCCAATTTCACTAATTCATGGACTGATGTGTTGAGGATTGTTGCCTGCACTAAAATAATATTTCGGCTAAGTTATGGCCCATCATGTAGTTAGTCCATAAGATAAATCAATCATTAAATGACTTGACATTAAATTAACTGTAGACTTCTGAATTAATGCTGTGTTGTAGTGAGACTAAAAACATGTTTTCTACAATCCCAATCTGGTGGAGAGTGGAAAGCAAAGCAGACTACTTACTGGGCTTTATTATAAGCAGTGTTTTCTCTTTCACTTGTAAAGGTGCTGTATGGAGATCTGTAGAGAAACAGAATGCCAATACCCCATATAAGGACCTAAAAACATGACCTTATTGGTTGGGTTACTTTTATTTGTATTTTAAAATGTCAGCTCAGTCTAAAATAGCTGTTTCAACGTTTGCTCTTGATGGTTATTGTGTTGATATATAGGCCTTGAAAAGGTATCTGCGTTTGAAATGTCGCCGTTTTTTTAACTGGTATAATGGATTTAAAAAACGGATAAAATGCAGCGACATTAAGGGAGCTTTTTTGAAATGTCTTCTTTAATAGCATCTATGCTCGTTTTATAATGTTAACACTAAATTATAGTAGAAGTCTGTGCAATAATCAGAAAGAGAATGTATTATGAACTCTTGGAACATGCATGCACACACATGAATCCATTGAGTAATGCAATATTCAAATACAGGGCATAAACTTAGTCTGCTTGCTGGCAACATTAATGTACAAAGTCTCTCTTGTAAAGGATGCACCCCATTACCACCACCGGCTATCCAGTGTGTCCGTGTGAAGCCCAAAGAACCACAGCTCCAAAGTGTGACTACCTCCTAAAATCAGACACCTCACAGCATTCCAGCCTAGTGCTGATCGTGGCTACACAATGCCTTTGTTGTGGAAAGGTAAGGATGCCACAAGGACTGCCGAGGGAGAAGGGGTCAGCTTTCACAATGACAGCTACGGTCCAAGACTCTCAATTGCATTTGCGAACTATTCAAGCAATCCCTGCTCCAAATAGAATTCTATTATCTTGGCAGGCCAAGGACTGAAACGTCAGTGGAATAGCAAGAAACAGATCATCATCTTATCGCCTATGCTTTTCGGATCGGTCTCCTTCTCCTCACTGGCAGTGTCTCTCCGCAGTACCCCCAGTCCCATGCCTGAAGTGGCCCTGCAGAGGTATAACTTATGTGCTATAAAAGTAACTGAATATTATGAATATGGATTTGTGTGTTTCTTTATTTTCTTTATTTAATATGCGTTTTAGTTCATAGGACTTTTTTGTATATTTACACAAAACATTATAAAACATTTACATACTGTAGCCTGCTACAACATAACCAATATTAAACACGCCACAACATAACCAGTATTCCTCATGCACAAAATAAAATAAATACATGCATCCCTAAATGAAGAAAATCATGTTAACCGCTCAACATAACGACAGCACATCTCTTTCCATATTCAATTAAATGATCTACATCTACACATCCTAATATTCCTAAAAACAAGATTCATGAACTAAAATAATACATTGCTGTTCCACACAAAGAGCTGCAAAAGGAAGAAAATTCAACTTCTTGCTAAGACAATCCCCAAAGCTATTTGTATCACAATTCATTACTGGAAATGTGTCTTAATAATTGCCCAAATTTGATGCAGAGCAATAAGTGTCGATGTGCAATTTGCATTTAAGCACCGGGTCCAGAACTCCTCAGTCGAGATCGTTTCAAAGTTATATACCAAATGACCCAAGTGTTGCATATACAGATGACCAAGTTTCGTGCATTCTGTGACAATATGTCTCACCGTTTCTACATTGGTTGAGTTTTTACAGATCATACAGAAGCGGTTCTCTTGGCTCAATTTAAGCCACCCGCCAGTAAATGACAGTACAGGGAGTAGGTTGATCCTTGTGAGCAAATGTAATCGTCTTACTTTAGGATCAGGACAGATCAAGTATGGTTGAGGGCGCATAAAACAATGCACCACTTGGGAAACCTGGGTGTACCCATGTAGTGTTCCCAAGTGGGTGTAATTACACAACCAATCCCACTAATTTAACTTACGCTAGAACACTTTTTTTAGTTTTATATAGTTAGTTCCTCGAGAAAAATCAGGTTGCCAATTTAAATTAACAAATATCTGGTTTACTGTTTCCAGATATTTGTCCCTTTGCATGGTCCCAACATGCTGATACCCTGCCATCTGGGCCATCAAGGAAGCTCTAGTTGTAATCTGGGTACAAATAAATAGTTCACATTTACATTTAAGAAGCTTTGTTTTAACTTATAGTAGCCCAAGCTCTAGATGTAAGTATTCCATCGGGGTACTTTGAGGTACACTCTGCATACTATGCCAGAACCTACCCTCAACCTGCTTCATTCCAAATCACATAGCTCTAAACCTTCAAGCCGGTACAAAATGGTCGGTTAGAGCCGTTGCTTATACAGCATTAAAGTCCCTTTTAATGAATACCCCGTTTTTCCTTTAGAGAAACGATTAATCAGATTTTAGCACTCTTTGTACTTATGATGTTCCCATAGCTGGCATTGTGCATCAGATTTAAACCCAGATATTTGTAATGGGTGACATACTGAATCTGTCCTATGCTAAGTACAATTCGTACCCTATTGATTTTTTTATGACTAGCATTACCTTAGTTTTGTCTATATGTAGCTCTAGCTCATTATCACTTGTGTAATCCACCAGATTTTCCAATAGGATTTTTATGCCAGTTATCGTGTGGCTCAAAAGCACCAAATCATCGGCGTATAATATTGCCGTAATATGGTCTATGATTTTATGATGATAGTGTTTAATGGATTTATTGTTTTGAAGATAATTATGGAATTGAATTTGATGTTTTGACAAATGTTTGTGAATGGTATGTTTTATACCTAAAACACAATGAGTATAACGTTTTTTTTTAAATGTAAGTAACTGTCCTTTTCAGTGATGGCTACCTGTTTGCAGATCAATCTGGCCCTTTAATTTGTAGCCGCAATACACCAATTGGAGCTCTGAAAAAACGATTAAAACATTGCTGGTCACTTTTTAGAACACTTGGCTATATGTGTCCTATAGGTGACTTTCTAAACACATTGTATCCCCATCAATACCTTCACACAGAGAGGCCCCTCCGATTGCAAATGATGTGCTGAACAAGAAAGTGATCTTAGCACCCTTTCAATCAATTTGATTACACAGAAAATGAGATAGGCATGGGGAACTCACCACAGTAGCTCTTGTGCTGCATACTTTCCCCACCATTTCCGGTTTGTCCTGCGTTATATAGTCTCCTAAAGAGTTTCTGCTCATCCCCGCGCTTTAGCTGTTCCGACTCTCACGGCTCCACCCCATCAGAACTCCCTTGAGTCCCTCTTCTTCTTAGCAATTCCTACTCTGCTTGCTTTCCCTTCTCAATGGAAGTCTCTGATTTCCAGCTTCCTTTCGCTGATCTTGTTCTCTCTGCATTTCATCTCCTGATCACCCGGTTTTCAACAATCCCTCACCCTTTCAAGGTAGTTTCTATAAACTCGTTTTTCCGGTCTGCACTGTAACACCTCTTTACCATTCATTCCACAGTATCTGTCTCTCCCTAAGCAGCGGCCACTCTTCCATCATTTATCTCCTGCTTTTCCCCATCTGACAACAATCTATGTGCAAGTTTCTTCGATTATACACCACTCTCTCTACATCAGTCTGGCCTCTGCCCTCACACTACAATTCTCTGGCTTTTAAACAGCTCCTCCCATCTGGACCTCCGACGTTCCAGCTTTTCCTGTACACTGTTCCTCTTCAGGACGTCAGGTCCCTCTGCTTACGGATCTTTGGCAGCTCCAGCTCATTCTCCTGTTCTTCAGAAGCCCTGCTTTCCCTGCCCACTGACATCAGCAGCCTGTCTATCGCTGGCGTTCTCGAAATGACAATATCCCCGCTTTCCATTCAGCTCCCCATCCATCCACCCATCGTATATGCCGTTTCTGGTTCCCCCTAACCTGCCCATGTTGCTGCCTTATCACTAGTTGCTGCTGCTTCCTGACAAAATTTCAACTCAGGAGATTGCACAGCGAGCCTCATTCCTTCTCTGTACATGGGTATGAAAATCCCTCTGATAGGCCATTCTTACACAAAAGAGCAGTGTGGTCAAACTACATACAAACTGCCAGTCAAACAAACAGGATATAGAAAGGGACACTTCCCCAGCAATCACATAGAGAGATGGAAGTGCAATATAAATCATCGGTACGCCATACCACTAGTTCTTTTAACTTTTACAGAGCGTACCTTTAGTTCAAAGCCTCAAGAAATGCCTTGACGCTCTTTCTTTCTTTTGAGCCAAATATAGAATCGGCTCGGGCCGGACATTCAAGCACTGCCAGTGTCGCAGGCAGGCACGCACGCACGCACACACACCGGTCGTTAAGGTGCTCAGGTTGAAAACACATCTCTTATCAGTGGCAGAGCCTTTCATATGCATGATGGAACATGCCCAACTCAAAGAGCTTGCAAAGCACCAGTTACCTTGCAAATCTGTGATAGTTAAAATGAGCAACACACAGCGCCAATTTAAAGATTTGTGTATATCCATGATGTCCACTATCTTGACATGGAAAAAAATTATTAAGATGCTTTAAGTCGCTAATTAAATGTTTTCAACATCATGAATAACGAGCTGGAAGTTTGTGACAACGAATCTGCATATCTGTCTTTGTTTATTACACAACTTATGTTATTACATGTCTTAAATCACTGAAAGTACAGTGGGATTTACTAGATTTTTCAGGTTGGCATTATCTTGCATTCTGGGACTTATAGTTTACCATTCAGGATGTGAAAATTAAAGCCACAATCATTCCTTTGGCTTAACATGTTGATATAGGATGTCAGGGCATTTCTGGTCAGCTTGTCGATGACCCTTTATTTTCTCCTTCTTCCCCCATTTCTTTTGAGTCGACCTTGAGGCCAACCGTGCTTTCCTTTCTAGTGCCTCCAACGGGACCCATGCCTTCCGTGGCGTGGGCGTTCTTTCCTTGTCAGCGTCTGGTCGCAGCTCCCCGAATTTCTCCCACTGAAAGCGGGAGATTGCATCAGCCACCACATTTTCTTCCCCAGCGATATGCCTTTATGCATGTATTCATTTTTAGGCTTTCCAGTGTGATTGCCCTCATTAATTCTAATACTATCATGCATGACGCACTTCCTTTGTTTAACACGTGCACCACCGCCATGTTATCTGACCATACTGCCAACTCCTTGTTCCCTAGCTCTTCCCTCCATGCGCATAACGTGACCCAAATCGGGAAGAGCTCCAGCAGCGTTCTGTTCTTTGTCCATTCCGCCACTTGCCATGATTTTGGCCACTTGCCTGCACACCATTTTTTCCCCCAGTATTGCGCCAAAACCAAAGCCACCGGCTGCATCAGTGAACAACACCCTTTTACCTTCATCGTTCACCGGTGAGCGCCATATTACCGCCCCCTTGAAGTTTTCCAGAAATTCTGCCCATACTTCCAGATCTCTCTTGATTCCTCCCCCTAGCCTGACCCTGTGGTGCCCTTTGGTAGCACCTCTCGTTTTCAGCTCGATACTTCTCTGGAACACCTTCCCCTGAGGTATGACTCTTCCTGCGAAGTTTAGTTTACCTGCCAGCGCTTGAAATTCTCTCACTGTTGCTTTGTTTCTTCCTTGTAGTTCCTTTATTGTCTTCAGCAGCTCCGTCACCTTGTCCTCCGGGATCCGACACCTCCCCTTGTTGGAGTCAATTTGTATACCTAGGAATTGGATAACCTGCGTTGGCCCCATCGTTTTCTCTTCCGCCAGAGGAAAACCCCACTCGCTCGTTATTTCTACGTATTTGTCCAGGGTTGTCCTGCATAGATCCGCACCTTTGGGGCCGACGAATAGGAAATCGTCCAGGTAATGCGCCATCATGGACTCCCTCATCTCCTGTGTTACTGCCCGTTGTAAGAATGAACTTACCCTCTCGAAATATGCGCATGAGATGGCACACCCCATCGGGAGGCATTTGTCGATGAAGTATTCCCCCTCCCAATGCATGCATAACCGTCTTTGTGATCTGCTGTTGACTGGCAACAGGCGAAATGCCGATTTAATGTCTGCTTTCGCCATCCATGCCCCTTCCCCTGCCTTTCTGACCAGTTCCACCGCCTCCTCGAAGTCTGAATATGATACTGTCGCCTCGCTCTGAGCGATGCCGTCGTTCACCGAGGCACCCGGGGGTAGGACAGGTGGTGTATCAACCTGTATTCCCCTTCTTTTTTCGGCACCAGTCCTAGTGGTGAACATAAAAATTCTTCGAATGGTAGGGCCGTGAACGGGCCCTCTACCCTCCCTAGTTCTACTTCCTTCCTGATCTTACTGGTCACTATCTCCCTGTTTTCATTTGCTGATTTTAGATTCCTAGGAATGTCATGTGCTCCCTGCCCGGTAAACGGGATGTTGAAACCCTCTCTAAAGCCTTGCCTGATCTGTTCTGCCGCTTCTTGGTCGGGGTATTTCCGGAGCCACCTTTCCATCCTCTCGATTTTTACCGGCGTGGCCCTTTCCTGTCCCAGTTTTTATTTCCGCGTCTCATCTCTTCTGCCGCTTGGCGCCGCGGCCCTTGTGCACGTGGAGCTGCTGTGGTCACCCTTGCATCTCTCGCACTTGTGGCTGAATTTGCACTTCCATCCCCAGCTACATGGTACCCCCTTTTCAAAGCTCCTGCATTGACCTGGTTCCGCTCGTGCCATCCCCGTGCTCCCACTGCCCCCATCCTGTGTTGTCGGGGGCAGGCTGCTCTGCCATCCTCTCTGTGACCCATAATTTCTACTCCGAAAACTCTGGTCTCTATTCTTGTCATAGCTGGATTCATACCTTCTGCCACTTGATCTATAATCCGTTTTGTAATCATTCTGCCAGTACTGCCTTCTCTGCTGTCCGCCTGTGCTCCGCTCCTTGGAATCCCATTTCTCTTTTAGCACGTTAAAAATGTAGAGGTTAAAGTTTTCTTCGTCCCAGCCCATATCCGGAAAGCAGTCCATCTCCTTTCGGAACTCATGGTCATACTCCAGCCATGCATCCCCTCCAAATGCTGCGTGGACCTTCAGCACCCTCTGTTGATATGCCACTAATGCTACCCCGTCTTCCGGGAATTTTTGTAATATGATTGTAGACATTATGGTGAAGGCCGACATCCAATTGTCAAAGTTCCTTACTACTGGCCCCTTTTTTAGTAAGCTTTTTTCATCCTCTTTCATGTCCTCCAGGGCCACATTCATCCCCCTCTTTTGACAATCTAACAATGTAAATATATCGATCAATTCCTTCCTCCAGATTTTTTCCTTTACTTTGTCATTTATGTACCAAGCCATCGCTTTCATTGACCTGCCCTGTGCGTCTTTACCCATGGTTGGCCTGCCATATTTCATCATGAGTGGCCCCTCATTTTCCGCCGCTGCCACCGCCGGTGCTTCCCCCGGTGGTGTGACCCCTGCCCCTATGTTTAGCCCTACCTGTACACCTTGTGGTGTCGGTAAAATTGGTGCTCCTTACGGCACCGGGACTACTGGTGCCCCTTGTGGTGCCGGGACCGGGGCTTCCCTGGGCTCAGCTGGTGCTCCCTGTGGCGCTGGGACCGGGGCCTCTCTGGGTTCTGCCCCTGCCCTCCCACCCCACTCTGCCTTTCTTCGCTCACCACTCCTCTCCATTTAACCCAAGCCTTTAGGTGATCCCTTTCTTCGTCATCACTGCTTGATTCGTCTGATGCACTCCCCTGCCACTCTTCCCTGCTTTTCTTCCCCCGTCTGCTCTTCTTGTCATTGGTTCCTGGGCGATTTACCCGAAACCGTGACGCAAATTTTTTTAACATTTTTACTATTTTATTCCCCACATTATTATTCACAGTACCTTTCTTTTTATCTTTTTTCTTTCTCTTGGTCAGTCCATTCTTCCTCCGTTTTTCTTGAAGGTGGGTTGGGTGGCAAAACGTTTTTCCTTCCCCTTCTCCAGGTACCAAGAGCCTACCCGAGAGAGGTGAGCTCTTACCTGGTTTGTGCCGCCTCTCCTTTTCCAGGCTTACTTATACCCCCCGGCCTTTTGTTCCTTCCGGGGGGCGGCCGGGTAACCCCCCTGACCCCTTGCTCTTACAATTCGCACCTTCCCAGGTGCTGTTTCCTGCCCTTCCTGGGCTTTTGTTTCTTGTGGCGCCATTCGGACGCCCCTCCCTATGCTTTCGCGCCGTTTCCCCCCACCCCGCGCCTAAACTCCCAGACCCTCTATCGTCCCGCATTTCATGCGGCCGGGGCCTGGGTCATTTACATGTGGTCATGTGGCTTTATATGCAATTTGTATTTTTTGTAAGTAAACTCTATAAGACATTATTACTGTAGACCTTGAAATCCAACTATTTGAGACAAAGTTTAGATCCTGGTCACTCCCCTCACCCCCACTCTATGCAACCCACCCACCCCTTCCAAGCTATTTCCTTCGACCATCCCACTCCCTCCTTTTTGGCCTTTTTGGATTCAGCCAGAATACCACAAGTTCCTTTTTTTCCACTTCCACTACTGCCTACAGAACACCCCAAACACATCACTTGCCCATAGAAGACAACTCCAACAAAAAATATGCAAACTGGAACCCTTCCGCACATCATACAGTGGCATACGCAGACCGACACCCTACCAACACGTGGCATACAAAACTGACAGCCACTTACAAAATGATACCGACCTACATGCATCACACATCGAGCCACAAACATGAAATATACCTAAACACTTCAAAGTCAAAAACATTCACAAGCACAATTAAAAATTCAAACACGCACACATACAGAAAGTAACTATCTCGCAGTCGAACTGGCACTCACGCAAATACATAATCACATACAAAGTGACCGCCTCACAAAGAGACAGCCTTGGAAACCCAACCAAAAAGATCCCATACAAAACGAAGGAACCAAACAAATCACAGCTAACAAAGGGCAGCTTAGCTGCCTTCCCGCACTTCACCCGTGGGAACGTTTGTTATATTTGACAGGGAGGAAAATGGATGGGTTGAAGCTGAACAAAACACCTGTGCATATTAAACTGTGGTTTCACAAGTGCTACCTGGCATTAAATCCGAGACATCTCACGAATGGCTGTTTACACTTACCGGGTAAGAGGTCCTCAGGCTTCGATCGCTGTGAAGGCGGCCCTGTTGCTGCTACGGGTAACTCTGGGCTTGGGGGATGCTGTCATTTAGACACACGCTCCTCGGGTGCTCTTGTACGATGGGTTACCCACGCACAAGAAGCGGGACGGAGAGTGAAGGAGCTGGGTGCACAACATGTCTTACGTCTGCAGGCACCTGTGGCTGTCTGGGATTATGTCACCTGTGTGCCGACAGCAGGAGGCACCTGCACAGGTCCTCACACATACGGAGGCGTAAAACAGCAGGCACCCGCACCACAGCCGTGCGCACGCAGGTGATCCTGTTATGGGATGTTCACTGTTTGTTATCATTTGTACAGCTCGTATGACGGGCTGAAAGGGGGGCGGGATATAGGAGGGAAGCAGCTTTGTTGTTCTGTTGGATGTGTAGTATGCAAGGTGGCACTGGCACGGGCCCAAGGCAACCCTGCGGACACCGGAAATGCTCTCGGGGAGCAGCAGGGATAGGCTCATCAAAGCTCTCTCGAGCCGGAGACTTACATTGGATGGAGAGGGTCTTATCCGGCGTGGTTATTAGCTGCAACGTGCATCTTGCGTCGTCCGGGGCACATCAGGTCCGAGGCTGCGGCCCTTCCGATGCCTCACACAGCCACTCAGTGAGAGCATGGGCCCGATTCACAGGCGTGTAGGCGGCTCACACAACGGAATGCAGCAAAGCCGGCACCGGGAGCCGGGCCAACCCAGGCCCCAAGCCAGCCTAGGGGCTGCCAGGAAGGGCGGGCGGCCCAACAAGTGGAGCCTAAAGGCAGCACTGCTACCGATGGGAGCGAGGCCTGCAAACAACGCTAGACACAGAACAATGCAGGGGTCAGGAGCCAGGGGGCAGCCTGCATACAGAGGGAACAATGCTTTCTTCCATCCCAGGGTCAGGGGGAGGCGTTCAACGAAAGCCTCGCCACACAAAATCTCTCTCCCTTTAACTGGCGGGCTGGAGGAGACATAACTTTAAGAATGTTGCTGCCAACTGCCGCGGCCATCTAAATAATAAGCATAACATTGGGTAATGAGTAGTAAACACTAGAGACTGAACTGTGGCCTGGTGGTTATTTTATTTACCTCAGAAGGATACACGTTTAAGCCAGGCTTCCTTGGGCTCAATCTTTTAAACCGCGGAGCACACACACCACGAACATCGGCACGATATCACAATTAGCTATTTTGACGGGGATCGAATTTGTGCCCTGTGGTTTACACAAACGATTGGTGCAGCTGGCACATTCAGCCATTGACCCATCTAGGGATTAGAGCCTCCAGTCTGCAAATGGCACAGTGCTCGCTAGAGAACGCATGCATACACAAAACGGAGGCATGTTACTGGTAATCCGGGATTGTGAGTGGCATGTTGCATACACATCTCTGCATCAGAGGCATTAACCCACCAAGCCATTTAACTGGAATTCTGCAAACTGCAAGATCTATAGAGCGCTGCAGCAGGGCCGGCCTTAGGATTTGCAGGGCACCGGGCAGCAAAAGATGTGTGGGACCCCTTTATTTGCATCACAGAAAATTATGTCAAAATGAGTCTTGGGGGAATCAAATAAGTTGACGTTCAATAACTGAATTTTAACTGTTAATATTACAGTTGTAGCAATATCAGGAGTGAGGCTTATTTTGGAGCAGCTGACTGAGTGAGCTGAATCATTTGTATATATGTGTACCTCAAAAAAAGTACTGGGAAGAGTAAGAGCTGGACAAAGAGAAATGCAGATCACCGGTAAGTAATCCAAACATACCTAATGTGACTGCACGTTTCACGGATGTATGGGCAGGAATTGAACCTGGGCCAGACAGGGCAAAGTGATTTTGCTGCAAGATATTGCAATCGTAAGTATGTGTATTTACCGGAAAGGTACTGAGGCAGTCAGAATAAGCAATTCTGCGGGTCTTCAAATGTCATCAATAGGGCTCAAGTCCAGAAAAAGGTGTAGGGGATCATTAACATACGCACAGGGGCTGAACGTATCCTAAAGAGAAATATGCAAATGTATTTCAACTGGCCTTTCCCAATAGAAGAATGAGCATTGTCTTTCACAAAAAGAATCAATACTCCTGGAAAAAAACTGCTGATAAGTATGGAAGGTGTGCACCCTTTTAACCCAAATATCTACATTAAAATATTCTATGGAAAGCAAAATACCAATACAAGACGTGTGCTTTGAAGACACTGTGGTTTTGTGGGTGATTCGGTTCAAATCCTGGTGGGTTAAAAAACTTGAGCAAACAAGCGTTTTACTGGCTTCAAAAACACCTAAAGGGGATGGAGGCAGCACTGTGAAAAAAAGTGGGCAGACGCTGTCAACCCACATGTGATCTGAACTTGGGACCCTGAAAATCAGCACAGGGCCAGATCGAATATCTTCAGTCCAGCCGCCTCTCTCTTCTCACATCCATTGACCTGATAAATCATCACAACACATTTGCCCTCTGATCCTTTCCCCTCCTCACCACGACGTTTGCCTTTCAACAAAACTGTTTTATAAATAGGACTTGAAAAGTATGCACATCATAAAGTACTGCAGCAATATAGGAATCCTTATATAAATATGTTAAACAAAAAGAGTACACATGTTGTGTTATTTTGGCCCCATTCTAAAGACTACAAATACCAGAATGCAATTCCACAAAATACAGAATGGCTTGTATGCGGTCTTTCAAGTCTTGATCCTAACAAAAGACAATGTGAAATGGCAACCTTTTGCATCGTTTGACAAAGGCATGCTTTATATGATGCGAGTGAAATGTGGCATTCTCCCCAAAAAAAACACCAAATGCGGACATATGAATACTATCAGGATAGTGCACAACTCTTTTTTTGTCAACATATTTTAATTGTCTTCAAAGAAGACAGATTTGGGAAGCAACTATTTTTCCGCATGTGCTTTCAGAACAAAATGCCTGTTTTTAGCCCATTGTCCTAAAACAAAAAAAGGTTCTTAAATGGACGCCTGATAAGCCCCAACTGTGAGGTACCACAAGTCCAATGGGCTGCTGGGGAGGTGGGCAGGAGGTATTTGTCTCTACGAGCGCGCCCAAAGGGGTGGGGAGCTGGCAGCATGGCCTTGCTAAAACAGGCACAAAGAAAAGCCCTGTGGCTGGAAGCAGACCAGCCCCTGTTACTTCTTGTACTCATGGCAGCATGTAGCTGCAGGGCCCCCAAGAGCGCAGGGCCGGGTCGATGGCACAGACTGCCCATGCCTCATCTGGCTGCAGCAGATTATATATATATATATATATATATATAAAATCTATATTCATACAATGACCGAACTGGAATTGGAGCACTTGACCCCTCAAACTGAACAAATGTGTTCATCGGGTGAAATAGCCATGGGATCCATCTTACAGTTAATGGACCCTGTGACTTGCAGGCGACAGACTGATTTATGTAGCAGGTGCATTTATCAAATTATGTACTGCTAGTTGGACCTTTGACCTTCAGGTTACAGGCAAATCTCTAAATGAGACTTTTCGCAGAAAATAACCTAAGACTTTGTTAATGCTTACTATATTGGTGTGCAATATGAAGCAGCCTCATGCTATAGCAGACTTCAAATCCCAGTGATTTTGAGCCAAATTGTGCACAAACAATATTCCCACAGTGAATTCTCCAAAGCAACTGGTGACCATTTATTCTGTAGGGAGCACTAGGTCAGAAGTTTTCTCTGAAGCGTACATGTATGGTATGTTTATGTGATACATACTGCGCACCGCTGCCATTATCATGGTCTCCAGGCACTCTAATATAGTCAGAGTAGAGCACCGATAAAGGCAGGGCTTGTGCAGGGGATTAAATTGTTCTGAGATGATGAACCAATAGTTATAGCCCAGTACAAGCCACCCTTAGCGAAAACTGGGGCGTTGGACATAAATCGCATTAGAAGAGATATGGTTCCGATACAGCACTGCTACAAATGGGGGAAACAGGGCCTGTTGGGGACTGGCAAGGGCACATTCAGAAGAACTGTTTAACGCTTGGGTACTGGGTGATCATGAAGGAAGGTACTTTTTTACTTCTCCACAAAGGCTGTAAAATGCGTGGCACCTTGTGGTCATGGACCTTTGGTTATTTCTGACCAAGCTTTGAGATGCTACGCTCCAGTTAGAGTGGGACGCTGAAGACCCTGGTACAAAGATGCTGAGCACCGAGTAGCATTAGGGGGCAGTTGAAGACAGATCTTCAAGAAAGAGAAGCAGCTTCGAACCACTGGCAATGTAGTGCTGAAGCTCGGTTACACTGCAGACCAGTCGTATCTGAGAAGGGCACAGCTCCAGTAGTACAAAGGGGGCAGGACTCCTCGAGCGATGGCACCCAAGTAAGGAGGCAAGACACTCCAAAGAATAATGGCCCTTTGAATGGTTGGTTGACTGTCGTTATTAAATATCTTGGCAGCAGCAGGTTCTAGACTGTCAGCTACTGGCGCACCTCAGTTTTTTGGTGATCCTGCTTCTTTGTTTTCAGGATCTGCGAAGTGGCAGAGAGTTAGCGACTGTCACAAGGATGGTCACGCCGAGTAAAGCGGAGTGCGCACAGTCCTTGGCCTCACCAAAGTAGAGTTTCAGTCACCAGACAGAGCCTCATCATCGGGTGGGCTTTTCGGAGGTTGCAGCAAGGATTCCTTACTTGCAGTCTTCAGAACAGCAACTTTTACCGTGTTCGGGAGTCATTCAAAAGGTTGTACAAGTGAATGAAGCAGACCTTCGACTTCTAAGGTTAATTGGAAGTCGGAGATCCCAAGCCCCAATCACATGGTTGCATTCATTCAAGCATTGCGGCTCCCTTCCATGCTATAAATGTCATATCATATCACATAAACTCACTTGGCGTTGGCTCAGCCTCTACAACAGACATCATTCACAAATTACACTTATCAGGCATGGTCACTGTTAAGGTGAGGCTGGCTGCACCATAACCATTCATGGCCACACATCTATCCTATCCCATTCGCTCTCTCATAGGAAAAGCAAATGGCTGCCAGACTTTTCACTAGACTTGACATGGGGGTTGCTAGAAAGCACATACCACGGTACAAAAGGATTGTACTCCATAGAATTAAGTGAAGTGTGCCATCAACCAGGAATGCACGCTTATTAGCATTAGGAAAACAGGCTAAATGGCGTTCCTAAGACCTTTGTTGGTCAAACCGAAGTCTGGTCTCCTAGGTGTGCTTAGATAAGGACGCATCTGGGAAAAAGTTGGTAAACCAATCGTGGAAAATGCAAAACACAAAGGGTCACCTCACCAACTGACAGATATTTGGTCTCACACTATTCAAGAAAACGCTCTGAAATTACAAAACGAGCTGCAGATTTCCCATTTCTCACTGAGGATACCTTCACGGACTCCCTTGACCTGATCATGGCAAATTAAACTCAGCGTTCAAATACATGTCCGACAGCTGGGATTACAGATCATGGGCATCACAAGCAGCGCACTACGCTGGCGCCTAATACCCGAAATCTTTGTCGCAGGAGAGAGCGAGATTGAACCACGATGCTGCCAACCAATATACCATAAGGCTAGTGTAGTTCAGAAAGGCGGTCCAACACTACCACGCTTACAGGGGGACGGGGGCTCTGGACCAGTCTCCCTACGCCACAGGAACAGTGCCTCAGATTAACGTGGCACATGCACAGCGTAAGCACTGTACTGAGGCACAGAAATCAAGATGGTCAATACCAGGACTGCAGCTCGAGGGCAGGTTGTGAAGAAAGAACAGCAGGAGCCAAAAAGCTGAAGAGGCCGATTGAAGGGCACCAGCAAAGGCAGTAGGAAGGCGGGCCAAGATAGAAGGAACAAAAGAGGAAGAGCAGAGGTAAACCAGAGCAGCGGCAGAGGTGAGACCAAAGAGAAGAACCCCACGCCTGCTCCTGAAATGCAACCCGAAACGGCAGTGCGTGACACTGGGCACAATTCATGTGCTCTAGGTGGGCAACGCATGTGATCTGTTGCCTGCTGTTAGGCCAAACTAAAGCACTGAAGGAGGCCACAGGAACAGCTAAGAGTTGAGCAAGTCATACGTCTCTATCACAATAAATAATTCTGTGATTTACAATTTGATCATAGACTAATGAACAAGATTGTCTCCCAGAAGGTCATGTGACCATATCTTCTGACTGACATTTTCGATCTTAGTGTGCCTTTTCTGGCCACATCCTGCATTCTCACAGGATGCTGAAGACCATCGCAGGGTCCAGTCTCCAAAACACAGCTTCCTGGGTCAACAAGAACCAGAACCCTGCTTGCCCGCTGCCAGGAAGGAGTGAAGCCATCTTCTACGCTCTGATTGGCTCCCAGGTGATCATGTGATACTACGCATTGTTATTTAGTCACCACTGGGCGCCCAACTCGGGAGCCTGCCACTAAGGGCTAAAGGTAGCAAAGAGTAACTCCTTTTGGGCTTGGTGGAGCTTCCAAGGACCTAGTGCCGGAACCCCTGTTCAAGTCAGGACTTTGCCTGACTCCTCACCCACAGGAATCTTCTGCTCTAGAGGCTCTCCATTCACAACTGATCTGTAATTACCCTGAGGAATGAAGGGGAATTGGGCTTGCTTACTGTCTTCTGGACCCCTATATTCCCATTCTAGACAAACTCCACACTTTTACCTGCTCCTTCCAGACAGCCTTTCCACCTTCCCTTTCTGCTCAACCACTCTCTCTTGACTGCACTCTTCGTTCAATGCCGTCGTGTATTTATTTATTTACCCTCCATCATGCACCTTGACTTGGTTTCCTCCCTCCTTGTACGGACTCTTTTCCTCATCTTCTCTTGTATCCTTCATTCACAACTCATTTAAAAAAATATTCTCACACTCCTCCCTCCTCCCCTCTGAAACCAGATGCTCCCATTCTCCCGCCAGGATCTCAAATCTCATCATTCCCCTTTGCCTACTGCACTACACCTGTTCTTCTCCCCCACCTTGTATCACTACCAGCCCCACTTCATAACAAATGTAACCACCTTGCATTCAGGAAACATCTTAAAATGTTTCTATATGTTTGAGTCCCTAGTTATTGTTGTGTGATGAATGAGCACTGGCAATTGCCTACCTGTATAGCGCCAAAATACCCCCAGGTAATCCGCCGCGCTTTATAAAGCTCAAAAAACACAACTCTCACTTGAGCTCTGGAATGTACAATCCCACTGTAACAAGTCTGCCTACATCACTGACTACTTGACACCCATTAGCCTCAACATACACTTCTATTTTTTAATTTTGTATTATTGTTAGAGTTGTAAAACAACTTTTCAATAAGATTATTTATCAAAATGTACACAAGTTTGAACGCAAGATTATACAAATATGTCTTAAAGCAAGTCGTATAGCAGATAATTTTAAAGTGACATATATATTAAAAAGAAACATATCATTGCACATTGGAATTTCGAAGCAGAGAAAATATGCATTAGTACCCGGCACGCGCTGCGCATCGGGAATACAACGTGTGGATTGGCTCTTTTCCAAGCCATACCAAGCGGTATTCCCGTGTACACCGTGTGTTCCCGGCGAGGGGCGTGGCAGCCACTTAGCCAATGAGGAGGCTCGAAACGGGGCAATCACCGCTCTGAGCCTCCCCATGGCTGGAGGCTGGCTGCCTCAGGTACATTTTATTTCCTCCACCTCCCCCCTGAAAACTATCCCCTCCCCACCCTCCCAACCCCACTTACCTTCTTTTTTCTTCTTTTCTTGGAGCAAACGCGCTGGAAACACTTCTGTTCCCAGCGCGTCCACTCCCGATGGCCGCCATGGAAAGGGAAAACGGACTACGTTTTCCCTTTCCCAGCGGGCATTTTCTTTCAACTTTTTTTTTTCTGTTCCGAAACGCAGTAGCGTTTCAAAACAGAAAAAAATGCCATTAGTACCCAGGTCTAAAGGGCTGGGGTACGAATGGCTACAAGACCCTCGGCAGCGGGCCAATACCGCCCATGGTAATGCCCCTCGCTACGCTCAGGCCTGTAACTATGGCCCCGGGGGCATTACCTGGGCCATATTGGCCCGCCGCCTCAGGTCTCATTGCCACAGTAATGACATGACAGCAGGACAATTTTTAACAATACAAAGACAAACAGATGAAAAAACGTAATACCATTGTTAAGTAATCCTGAAATTGATTTTCATACTTAGATTTCTAGTTCAAACATCTATTTTTGAAAAGGTTATGCATTTTGCAATTGCAATTTGAACAGCAATCAATTTAACATGGTAAAGTCTTTCCCATAGGTCATCTGAGGTTAATATTTTGTACTGTCAAAAATATGGTTTGAACAACATAATCCGTAGATTAAGCAAGGCAGGGCATTCAGTTAACATGTGGTTGGGGCATTTTGTGATGCTCTTGGTTGCAGCAAAATCTACAGAAATGTTCCTGTGCAGTTAGCTGTTGTCGTCAGGCTTTCAGATCTTGAGTTTTACAAATATTTAGACAGAATCGTAGGAAAGTACTATGTAGTTTAGGACTTGGAAATTTAAGGAGGTAAAATTCAGTAGATCTCAATTTTATTTCTGTAATAGGGTTTTCTTTGCACACTCTATAGGTTTTACATAACTCCATCGTATTAATTCAATCGGATTGCCATAATTTACATTTAGCTCTCATTGGGTTTGACATTAGGAGTATCTCAGATATTTGCTGCAGTCATTACAGATTTTACATGTTTCCTCCATTGTTGGGGGTAAATATGGTTGGATTCAAGCATATACTTTGCTAGTTTAGAAATTAACATTTTAGGATCACTTGGAAGGCAAAGTTTTCTACATAGTGCTATTGTCAAGATTAGAGGCCTTCTCCCCTTCCTCCTCACCTGAATCTTCTGTGGCGGATTCCTTAGGATTCGACTCAGTCTTCTTACGGTCCCTCCTCCTTATAGGAGCCTGTCCTTTGGTATCTTGACCTTTTCGTGTAGATAGGGTCTGGCCCCTCCGGAGGCCACCTTGGCATAGATGGAACCCTGTCCGCGGGGACCCCCAGGGGGCCAGTCCTAATACCAGGGAAAAAGCACAAAAGCAGAAAAAACCCTGTTTCCAGATGGGTTCTATTAGGGAGTTGTGAGATCCCTTCACAAGGCAATGGAGTTCTGTTTTCAGCTGAACCCGAAGAAAGTCGGATTCCCGCTCTGGTGGAGAGAGTCTGTAAAGCTCGGCAATGACAGTAGGGGGAACCCTTTCAATTTGAAAACACAATAGAGGCACTCAGAGGAAAGAAACAGGAACCCAAATAAACAAATGATAAATCTTAAGGAATGAGAGAATAGACAGGAATGCCCGCAAATAACAGTGACAAGATAGTAGGAAGGAGTAAGTATGGAAATAGAGTGCAAGAAAATACCCAGGCCACAAGCAGGAAAGTAAGGAATATGCCTGCAGAGCGTAAGTAAGTAGCAAACGAGAAGTGTAGAGTGCAGAGAAGCCGAAAGTCAGAAAGCACGAAGCCAAATAAATAGAATGCTTCGGCGGAAAACAAGAAACGTAGGAGGCAGTAGCTCAGGCAAGGCGGAGCCGTTAGAACAGACGAGGAGATATAACCTTATACAAGGTGGAAGTAGCAAGAGCCAGGAAACAGGAAACCCGGGAGGATAAATAAGGCGAGCACAGAAGGTAGGCACAGGGAAAAAGGCAGCAGCAGAGGAGGATCGGCAGGGAGGAAAATACACAAACGAAGTTCCACACGAACCGGAGCGTAGTGTACAGATACAACGCATCGGTTTGTGGGAGGAGCCAGAATTTAAAGGCACGGCGCCCATATTGGATGAGAAATAGAGCGCGCGCAGTCAATGCTTCCAGCGCTTCCAAACCTTCCATTAACAGTTCCTGACAGCTATTACTTTCTATGTGCTCATGATACATAAGGAAGGAATTCCTAATTCATATTTCACAATACACATTGGTTGACTTTTTGGAAGCCTTAGCACACGTTTCCAGTATCTACCCTCAATTTTAGTCCAAAACTGCTCATACTTTAAAGGTTTCATTTCGGTACCATAGAGGATGATTGCTGTAACTTTCTGCACAAAGAATGTAATTGCAGTTCGATAAGAACATTTCCCATATTTTCCTTGGATAATTAAAGCTTGGGACGTGCTAGAGGTGATCTTAGCCCATAGCTCGGTTAGGTAAGGTTCATCTGTCAAGATGATTATAAATACTGACCCCAAGATATGTGTAATCATCTATAACTTCAAGCTAGGAGTTATCTAAATGCCATTTGTGATTAGTTGACTTGGGAAGTTTTTTGAGCGAACAGCGTAAAACTCTCGTTTTCTCTGTGTTAATTTGCAGCATGTTATGTCCCGCATATGCCTCAAGGGCCGTTACGTCTTTGAAGTCCTCTAGGTGTCTTCGACATGAGGACAAGATCGTCCATGTAGAGTAACCATGGCAACGGTGCCAGGCCCAGACGTCGAGGATCTATTAGCGTTGAAAATTTATGTCCTAGATTGAAAATAAAATGTTTTAATAATATAACTGCCAATACGCAGCCCTGCTTTAACCCACAATAAGTGCCGATTGGAGCTGAGAGGAGACCCTGCATATTTAATCTCGCACGAATCGTAGTGTCCAGAGTGTAACTGAAGAATACAAGCTAGAATTGATTAAGGACATCCTGCGCTGATTAGTTTGTTAACAGCTTCCTACTCACATAATCAAAAGCAGACTTGAAGTCAACAAACGCCAAGTAAATGGCTATGTGTATTGTTTTAATCTGCTGTTGGAGAGCAGTTATTGTAAGATTGATTGGTGTTCCAATAACAGGAACAAATCGCATTTGATGGGGATCAAAGATTATTTTGGAAAATCCGTTGGTTAAGGTCGCGCAAAATTAGCCTTTAGAAGATGTTCCCTGGCACATCCAGCAGTGCTATGGGACAGTAACTGTGAGGGAGTTGGTGGTTCCCTTTTTTTAAAATAGGAACAATAATTGATTTGCACCATGAAGCTGGTATTTTCTGTGATTGAATCACCTCCTTAAAAATTAAATACAATATTTGAGCCCATAGCTTCAGATTAGATTTTATGACCGAGTTTGATAAGCCGTCAGGGCCCAGAGCTCTTGATCTATTAAGCTTTGAGATATAGAATTCTATATCATCATGGTCAAAGATGATATTAAGCTTTGGAGAAGGCATATCAAAAGGCTCTAAGAGGACCATGTAATGGGAAGCATAGAGCGCCGAAAAGTGTTCTATCCACATCTGCTCTCTTACCGCGTTTCTCTGGCGAGATAGTTGAGTGGTATGATTAAGCAGTTTCCATTTGGATCTCAAATCCGTAGCGGCAAGAGCTCTCAGCAGATCGTCTCTGTCATTTTGATACATGAGGGACTTCCTCAATGTTAGCCAATTTTTATATTCTGCTTTTAAGCGCTTTATCTGGGAGAAGTTATTCGATGTTTTTGAGATGTTTATCTGTCTTATTGCTTTCTGAGGAAGTGCTTCTGGTTGTTTTAGTTTGGGGTCAAACAGGTGCTTGTGCTTGAATATGTTTTTTTTAAATGTTGTATCAGCTTCTACAAACAGTTGAAGGGCTGCCACGTACAGGCCATCAGAAAGTGAAGTCACTGGATGTTGTGGTACGTAAAAGTTTAGGCAATAATGCAAGCTATGCAAATTGTCATCAGAGAATCGCAATCTATTGTGACTGCCATTTCCAGCTAGTTGGTTACTAGAATATTGAGAGACAATGGGGTTGAGATCCCAACTCCATGTTACCGTCAGCTGATCATGATCGCTGTGTGATTGTCTTTGAATAGAAAAATGTTCTATAAGTGAGAAGTTACTGCGATCTGTATAGATGTAATCTATTGTTGCTTGTTGATTTTGCCGATGCCACGTTGGTCTATGAGGTAGATCTCCTTTTACAGTTCCATTTAACATTAATAATTGACGATCTGACATGAGAGTCTCCCATCTACGAACTAAAGTGGTCTCAGAGGGGGCATTATTAGCAAAGCAAAATATGTTCAGATTGTCAGCCACAAAAATTGTTGAGACTGACGTGTCAGCAAAAATTTGATCAAGCAATAGCTCGATATCTGCAAAGAAGACATTATCAGAAGTGACCGCTCTGTTCCACTAAATTCACTTCCATTAAAGAAACCCGGATCTCCTCTCATGACTGCTACATTAGCGGCTCTTCACACAGGCACTGCTATCTTCTCACAGACCTGTTGAGAAGCATGGTGGAGTGGGACTCTTATTAATAAGGCCCTCAGCCCACGCCATCATGTGACATCACCTCTTCCTCTTTTGAATATGGCGCTATTCAACTACTCCTTCCCACTCCTCTCACTCGTCTGGCTCTCCATTGATCCCCAGGTCTAGTACACTTCTTCCCAGACCTGGACCTTCTCCTCTAGTCACTTCCCACTAACATCACCATTGCTATGCTGGGGGATGTTAACCTTACCAAGCCATCATCAGCAACCTGCCTTGAACTTAACTCCCTCCTATCAGACACTTCCTTCTACTTCCCCCCCTCCCCCACTTCACTCTGGTGGGAACTCTCTTGGCCTTGCTTTCCCTGTAATTCACTCTCCTCACCTGGCCTTTTCATTGACCCCTCTCTCTCTGATCAATCACCTGTTCATTTTATTGCATCACCCCCCCCACCCTCTACTCTTCCTCTCACCCCCTTTAGTGACCAAGAGGAAATTCAAGCAGGACTCTTTTGCCCTTACCTTGTTGATGTGAGGGCTTCTCTTCCGTTTTCATGCATCTTCCATTGACCATGCTTTTTCTGACTTTCACTATGCACATGACTCCCTTTGACCAACACTATCCTACACGCACATTCACACCTTCCTGCCCGGAGCATAGAATCACCTCAGAAATCTAGACTCTCAAAACACTGACACAAATAACCGACGTCCATCCCATTCCAGTCTACAAACATTCCCTTGCTGCCTTCAACTCTGCACTTGACTGCCAATTCTCCTACTTCACAAACCTAATTAAATCCCTTCACAATCCTCCTGACAACTCATATAAGTTCCAAGCTCTGCTCACACCTTCCAAGCCAAAATCCATTGCATCCTCCCTCTCTGCTAATGACCCTGCTCACTGCTTTTTCTTTAAAATCTCTAAAATGGGTGATTTTCACACCCCTTCTATCTCACCTCATCCTCCGGTCATCCCCCATCTCCCTTTCTAGTCTTCACTATTTCTTTCCTACCTCGCCTAAAGAATGTGCACCCATTCTTTACAGCACCAAGCAATCTTTCATGCTTTCACTCCTGTTGACCTGTGTGCTCCTCAGAGAGATATGGGCAGTCACAATCACCTGCCCATATCTCTCTGAGCTCTCTAACCTCCCTCTCCCCTCTTTCCATTCAATCTCATTATTCAAGGTCCTTGAGCAGTTGGGTCTTCAACCAGATCAATAAACACCTTGAGGATAATGCTTTTGTAGATCCACTTAAATCTGGCATCCACATTAAACACTGCACTGAAATTGCACCCATGCAGGTCTGCAACTTTTTCTCGAATGCTGACCACTCTAAACTGTTCTGTACTCAACCTTTTGGATCCCTCCGTCACTTTTGACACTGTCAACCAATCCGTTCTCCAGGACCTTGGGGTTTGCAAACCTTTTCTAACCTGGATTGCCTTTTATCTGGAAGGTCACTTCTTTGAAATTCTTCTGAAAATCGCTAACGTCCGACCCCCAACCCTATTGGTATCACCCAAGTATCAGTCCTTGGACCTTTGCTCTCTACCCTCTATACCTTTGCCCTAAGAAGACGGATCTCGCCCTTTTGCTTTCACCATCACCACTTTGCTGACGACACAAATCGTTTTCTCTTTCCGTCTTTCGCCTCAAACATCTTGGATTTGACTACCAAGTGCTTCTTGCTGAACTCTTCAACAAATGAAGTCATCTTTCTCCCAGCTTCCAACGTCATCACAACCTACCCCTCTACTATCACCTTCGCACCCGATCTTCTTGCTCCCTCCACCAAGGCTCATAATCTTGGGGTTCTCTTTGATAACAACCTCCAAATGCAACAAATTACCACCAACTCTGCTGCTCGTATCTAGGTTCTCATCATTCAGAAAATGCAACCATTTCTTATGCACCACTCTATGAGAACTCTAATCACCACCGTTGTGCACAGCAAACTGCAATACTGCTTGTCCCTAGTCTTTGGCCTGCTCCTATATTCCGTTCTTCTTCCAGAGAAAGTCCTCAACTTCACTAGCTGCATGCTGTACAACCCACCCAGAGCCTGCCCCTCTTCTACCTTCCAACACCATTCTGGGTGGCTTTCCATGAACAACCACCCTCTTTTCAAGTTCCTTCTCGTAGTCTATAAAGCTATGAACAGTCAAACTCCACGGTACCTGGCTGACTGTCTACTCAACATCTTGATGTCTCTGCACCTCCCTCTTCTGCATTAACCTCACTGTCCCATGCCCCCAGTCCTCCTCTCACTTATGCTCTTTTCCCCTACTGACCCAGCTCCATTGGAACCCGCTGCCTATCACAATCAAAGCCAGCCTGCTTCTGGATCTCTTCTAAAGCTCAGTTTAAACTTTACTTATTTGATAAAGAGGTAACTGCCCCTGCCCTCTCCCTATTTGACCCCACAGCTCCCTCCTTTTTACCTTTGTAAGTCATCATTTTGTGTTTCGTTTCTGGTCTATGCCCCACTTTGCTGTCGCATAAACTGACTCGTCACTTGTTCATGTCTTTCTGATAATGTACATGCACCCATAAGTGGAATGCCTCCCCCATCTATAAATGTGTTATTGCAAGTCATTTATGATCAAAATTGGCATCCCGGTTCTTCAAATAAATGCAAATACAAAATACAAATAGAGCTCTGAAAGGTCCCCACTGTCACATTCACAAAAGTCACCAAGAGATCTGTATTTTGTCAGCAAGGCACATTTTTACATTCAATGTAGCATGTAATATCTCGCCAAGTTAAGAACTTGCATGCAATGTGTGTTCAGCCTGGATGATAGAAGTTTATATACCAGCATAGCCGACTCAGCTCTACATACTTCCATGGACAAACTGAATGCTGTTTAAACGTAGTTATAATTATTACATCCCTTAGCAGCAGAAGGAATACAGCATGAAGTGCTATATATAAAAGTGATACTATTGTTATTATTTTACAAACACCTGCATAAAAATTACATTTAAATTGTGCTCTGCACAATCAAAAGGGCCTCAATATCCAAACGCCTAACTGCATTGACATGTGTTCAAGGAATAAAAAACAGTGTTGCATAGCAATTTATATGTAAATCTGTGGGTTTGCTAATTAAATTACTGGACACTTTTGGGAATTAACCCAGTAATGTTCGTTTCAGGTAGTATATTGGCTGGGAACTGGAGTGCATGCCTCGCCCCCTCTTGTTTTTCATATAATATAATATTCCACCTAATTTATACAGTTCTCTCCCTGCTACGCCAGCCACTCTGCTTAGTCTTACTTTCTTTACTCTTACATAATGAATACACAAAGCTAACTAGATGTTTACGCAAAGTAGTAATCAATAGTTTCATTCAGTCTGTACAAAACTGCTACAATACCATACCCTGCAGTTAGCTTCCAGAGCTCGCTTTGCTCTATAATTATGATTGCATTATATATATTAGTACCTGTGGGAGAGAGCAGGCAAACTGTTTTCAGATCTTTTTTATCATATCTGTGTCCATTCATGCATCTAACCTTTTACATTTTACAGAACCTCATCTACGGCTTGCAAAGTCTACTCGCCCACTTGCATAGTCGAGTAGACTAAGAAGGGTGAGTACCATTTGCAGGGGATGTTTGAAGCTTTTGTGTAACAGTAAATATCAAATATAAGTTTCACTATGCATGGCCTGCCTCTGGGTAGCGGCAGTGTGCCAAGCAAAGTGGGTTTGTGGCGACATGAACCATTCTACAGAAAGCACGTTTACATTTTTGCCATCCGTTGCTATGGGTAGAGTGCATTTCTTTTAAGTCGGGTTGGTAAACTAAGTTACTCGACCTGCAGGTTTAGTGGAATTTTAAAGGAATTTGCAAGGCCCGACCTTTCTCACTAATGGGCTACTTCAAAAGTAAACAAAAATGCTGTACTGATGCTCATTTTATGCCTTGGGTACAAATAACTTCTGGAGACATTGAAAATATTAGTATGGCATTGCTAATCAAATGGGATTGTTTGCTAATCAAGAAGCCTTTAATTATCAACTCTGCTAATCAATTTTTGAAAACGAATTTATGCCTTGTTGTTTCAGTTTTGGTACATACAAATCTAGCTAGGAGGGTGGTACAAGACTGATTTCTGTAATATCATTCCAAAGGCAACACAATGGGAGAAAGGTTCCAAGGGAACATTTCCCGATTCTGACAATCCAGGAAGAGGTTTATCAGAGGGAAGGAGATATATAATTTTTTTCCAGGACCCCTATGACAGTCTGGGGCAAGTCCAACAAAGCTTCTTCCACATATTGTTGGATTAGAGCAGTGACCGCTGGCTCACAAAACCTTTTGGTGGAGAATGATCACAGTGCATAATTAGAGCACTCTTTGCAGTGACTCTGAATATGTGAGTATATTAAATTTCATAGGAGGACTTCTGTAGTGTTAGGTGCTGCAGTTGCAGAAGCAGGCAAAGGAACCAAGTAGAATCTCTGGAAGACAATTTTAATGCAACGATCAAACAATATTCAAAGAAAGAGATGCAATGTGGATTTGTAAAAATGATTGCAGACAGCAACACCATAAACCTGGAACCAGTGAACACTTCAAAACGTATGCGAGAGGGCTATAGGGATGCCCTGCCACACCTTCGAAAGTGGGCCTGGTCCACATAAGGGTGAAGATCGCAGGTTATGGTCACAGAGACCTGATCTTCCCACCACTACTGGAATACTGGATCAGTACCTGCCAATGAGCATCCTCATGGTAACTTCAACTGCTGCTATCCAGCCACGGCTATGTGCTAGGCACAAATGTAATTGTGCAACAAGGAATACATCTCCAAATTTAAATTTTGTTCTGAATCTAGAATTACATTTACCAAACTGATTCATCCACCACCCCACCATGAGACAATTAACGCTAACCCCATGGCATACCAATTGAACATGTTTCTGTAAATTGGGAGTTTGCAATCTTTGGAGAACCACAGTGTGCTGACCCCTTGGTGCAAGTACTCTACAATCTCCTTTTACAACTTCTAAACATGCCCCAAAACGCAAAGCCATAGGAAGCAAGTGACATTAGGGTGGGGAGGGTGCAAAAGAAGCTTGGAGGTGTGTGCATGGGTGGAACAAGGACAGCAAATTCCTTAAGGAAGCGCCTTATTTCAGTCACTGTTCCCATCATGCCAGAGACTCTGTATGGAACCTCAGCCCTTCATCTCCACGCTCTAGAAATGATGTCACTTTGCTTGGTGTTAGGACGCTGTCCCCAAGATAGCCTCTACCCCAAACCTACATGCCTCCTAGCGGGGCAGACCCCATATTGCATATGGACTGTTTCAATAGTTGGCACAGGTGCCAAAGAAGCAAAGGAAAACAAAATGTTCTAGGAGACAGAATTGGCGAGGTGCCAGGTAGGATTCAATCCAGGCCAAGGCTTGATCGTGGAACCCACAAAAATAGATTGTTAAAGAGATCTGAGTGGTCAACAGTGTCAAAGGCAGCGAACAGGTCAAGGAGAATTAGGATAGAGGATAGGCTGGAGTGCTTAGCAGAGGCGATGAAGTTGGAGACATTCATGAGAGCAGTTTCCGTGGCGTGACATGAGCAGAAATCTGCTTGTAGGGGGTCCCGAAGGTTGTGGATGTCTAAGAAATATATAAGATGGTTGAACACAATCCTTTTGAGTACTTTAGAGTAGATTAACTTCAGACAAAAGTTAATTCTTGCAACCTTTCTGATAATGGTGGGAAATTGCATTTCAGTCAAAGTGCAAACCTGTTAATCTTCTTGAAAGCCACATTGAAATTCAGAGATCATAATTAGACCACATTGTGCGGTCCAGGGTAAATCACTTTACACCAGAGAAACATGTTAACCTAGTCTCTCTGGGTTATGGCATTTCTTTTACTGCTAAAGTTGGAGACGTGGAGAAACATACTGAATTCCAGCATGAAGTAACAAAAGAGTAACAATATATCTTGTGTTTGAAATATTGATAGTAAGGAAGGACTTGGAGTGCATTGCAGAATGCTGGACACCCACAGGCCGACCTTTAGCAAAGTTAGCTATTACTCCTACAACATTCCTTATGGACGGCTGTAGATGACATTTGCATCTACATGCAAGCAAGAGCCTGCACCCACGCCATCCCTCACAAATGTGGTTCAAAACAGTTTGTGTACAAGGCAGATACCTACCCCAAATCTCATCTGAATCAAATTGATCAGAGAAAAGCCCCAGTTAAAAGTGACGCTATTGCACTAAACACCACAGCATTTATTGGTAAAATGTTATTTGGTATAGGACACTATGCAAGTATAATGGGTGGTTATTCCCTAGACTGGTCAATTGATAATCTGTGTGATCTTGATTCACTTGGATTAACTTCTTGGGCTCATGAATCTGGATTTCTATTTGATTAATGCTAATATAAATTGATTTGCACAGGAATACATGGCTATTTTATCTGTTGCTCCCTGAAATGCTAATGGTTATCCAGCACTGTACAGCTGAATACCAAAACACCTCACATGTCAAGTACACGCTCGTTCTGAAGGGCTGAGGATGCCAGCCTTCCATGACAGTTACAGCATCAAACATTTCTGTTTTTTGTTTGTATAATACGAATTCTAGGACACAGGCACTTTCCTAGCACTCACAAATGTAAAAGGACTGATAAATTCCAGGATGTCATCACTTCTTTCCCTGTGAGAGCCTCCTCCTATGTCGCCAGGGGATGGCAGCCGCTACCTGATCCTGACCCTGGGGGCGGCTATATGAGGGAGGACCACCTGGGAGGAAGTAGCTCTCTGGGAAAACCAAGGACGTCAACGGAGGGAATCACATATCCTCCTTTTGCCTTAAAGTGTGCTTCCCCAGTTCCCCCATGCCTTAATGGTATGTTAGACTCAATTTTCATCTCAGTGTAAGGATGGAGTGTTTGGCCATCAAAATCCCAGTAGGGAGACTAAACGGGCCACTGGAATGAGGAAGAGGCTGGGGGTGATGAGGATTTCTCCCCAAGTAACCAGATGTTCATCGCCCTCAAGTTATTTAAAACCTGATTTGCCATCTGAGACTATTGGAAATGCTTTTTCCCACTCTGTAAATAACTTGCCAAATGGCCTTCTTAAATGACTGGAAACATCCCTTCAGCCCCCACACCTAGTAGGTCAAACTTGCCCTTAAGACTCCCTCAGGCATATCCTCAAACTCTGCCTGTAAAATAACACAAGTTAACTTCCCTTTTTCTAATACCAAAACCACTGCAACAACGAAGATGAGCTGAGTAATGAGGATCACCAAGTTCAGGAACGCATGCTGCGTTCTAGTTGTTGCGAGTGCCAGACGGCAGGCGGGACATTTAAACAGAGAGATCCGCTGAGTGAGAAGTCTGGCAGTGCAAACATCTTTCCTCTCGGTGCTGACTGAAGGACTGCCAGCCAGAAGTAAGGTCTGTGGAGCCAGGTGGCTCAGGAGAGGAGCTGGAGGATAGACGCTGCCCAGTCCAGTAAGCTGTAGGAGCTCCAGAGTGAGGAAGTCCGAGTGCCAAGGTGCAGCTGTACCGGAGAGCAGCCTCTGCGCAACTGGAGTCCAGGAAGGCGGAGAGCAGGTGAGCAAGACACGCAAGAAGGAAGGGAAACATATGGCAGATGCAATGAGCCACAGAAGGTAGCGGGCCGGTGTGCGGTTTACCGCAAGAAAGGCTATTCCCATCGCAACAAGCCAGTGAGTCCGCCCGATGGAAGAGGGGACACCAGGGCATGCAAACAATGGTGCTAAAAGGAAACCAAAGTAAATACAATGAATTAAATGGAAAGGAAGGTGCCATATGAGTTAAAGAAATTGAACCATATAATATCAAGAGATTGTCAAAGTTGCAAGAGTGTGCATTCATTCAAACAATGCTAACGAAAGAAAATAAAGCAAATAAGCTCTAAAATACTTTTAACCAAACAATGTTACAAGAGGTTGTCAAGTTACAAGTGTGCACAGTATGAGTATAGGAAGTCCTTGCAGAAGAGTATACCAGGCAGTATAACTCACCAGTGTTAGAGAATATTGGAGAAAGTGTATGAGAACAAGTGGTTTACATACAAAGGAAGTCCTGGTAGGCGAGTATACCATGCATTTGTAAGCTGTTTGTGCAAAAGCCAAGCAAGCCCTGGCAAGAGGACTTTCCAGGCAAGGTCAAATTGGACAATGTTGTATGAGAGAATCCTGACAAAAAGATATCAAGAGGTAACCAAGGAGTGTGAATAAAACATGTCCTTGAGTAAAGCCTGGCAGGAGAGTACACCAGGTGGTACTTTGTAAACTCAATCTATTGCTATAAAATAACTCAGAACTGCTATTAAGTTAAGAGAAATCCAGGTTAAGCAAACTACTCTCTGGGGTTGTGAGCCATATTTATTTTTGAACTTTTGTGTTTCTTCTTTTGAACATTTATACACTTCAAGGACAAAGACATTTTGCTTTCACTTTGATTTTAGAATGTGAGCGTAGAAATAGTACTTTGGACGTTCTGACAAAAGGAATGACCCATTCATTTTGTTTTGGTAGAGAGGCATTTTTCCAACCCATTCCGTTTAATGAATATAGCCAATTCAATGTGTCCAAGTTTAATTCCTGACACTTCACATGACCGAAATAAAAGCAAAGGAGGAGAGAGTATAGAAGTATTAAAACAAGGCAATTTCATGGAGTTCACTGTTGCTATAGTCCTTAGCACTAGTATCCAGCCTTCTCGTGAATGTTAAAAACCTTGGGAGATATTCAAACTGCGGCACATGGAGATAAACTGATTTGCCCAGAATTACATCAAATGCACCAATAGGGAGCCCAGGCCTAGAACCCAGGTGACCTGATGCCAAAGTCATTTCTCCTGATCTCAGATCAAGTGAAATTCCACAGGCAGATGGTTTTAAAGCAGCACACACCATATTTTGTGATATCTGGCACCAAATACTGTTGTGCAATATTTAGTGTGCAACAGTTCTGATAAGGAGGGAAACTGTCCAGGAACCACCAACGATACTATCGGTTGTCATAACAATGAAGGGTTCATTGTGATTTTAACGAAAACTCTAATATCTAAAACCTTTATAACAAACCTTAATTACCAGAAAGAAAATACAGAATTTCTTTATTTTTAATTTGTGTGGGGTGTCCCCCCTCCAAGCCCCCATTTCCCTATGATAATGACACCACCCCAACCTCCTCCTCAACCATGTCCATTGCTTACCCCACATATACACACACATATATATATATACACATACACAATACAAAAATGTGGTGTTTTTCTGTATTTAAGGTTTGTTTGAAAAGTTATTCGTTATTTCATTTTCATTAATATCACTTCATACCCAATGAAGCACATCTGAGCACAAGAACGACATATGTAACAATGACCATCAATCAAAGAGGAAATCGTTTCATCATGAAAGAGTACAGAAACAACCAACTTGCTTCTGAATATTCCCTCCGACACCTGTGTGAATCTTGAGTATTCTTCCCTTCTCCCAAGAGAGGGGGCCACCCCTATGAGGCTAGGGAGATGAGCCCGCTAAGCAAGACCCTCCCCAGGGGTCTGGGCAAGCGGGACCTCACTGGGAGTGGCTCCCCTCTTGGGGCAAAGGACTCCCATTCAGATAATGAACTCCCAGTCCAGAGAACATTATCTGCCTACTTGGGAATCGGAAAGACTGCTGTTCCTTCTGTTTGAAATATTTCTGTTTTGAAACCACCAAGACCGTGCAGCTGGCGGTAGCATGGAAAGCGAGCCTAATGATAGCCAGATGCTGGAAGGCAGGTGTCCCATCTGACTGAGAAGCCAAGGTCCGGGGAAGAGACAGAGAAGAACTTGCTTCCTCCAGTGGGGCGACCACGAAGAAGCCGGGGTAGGCCTGGGGCCTAGCAACCGACACAGAAATAAGATCGCCGGGGAGAGCCCAAATCCCCAAGCTCCATGCCCATAGGACGTTAGCTGCTGAGAGAAGAACCACCAGGGAAGCGAACGTTCCTACAGAGAGAATACTGCCGAGAGGTACAGAGACTATGAATCAAGGCTGAATAACTATACAAGGTTTCGGGAACCTGAGAAACCTGAGGGGGCAAGTGGCCCGTGTGAATCAGAACAAGAGAAGTACAACACCAAGTCCAGGCTGGGCGAGCCTACAAGGTTGCGGGAACCTGACAAACCCAAGAGGGCAAGCGCCTTGTGTGAATTAGAGCAAGAGATACGAATGCTTTGCATCAAGGTTGGGAGAGCCTACAAGGTTATGAGAGCCTGAGAAACCCAAACGGGCAAGCGCCCTCATAAAGCTGATCGAGAGATACAAACAATTTGCATCCAGGCCGAGAAGGTCTACAAGGTTACGGGCGCCTGGAAAACCTGAACAGGAAAACCTTCAAGACTGTGGGAGCCTGAGAAAAACCGGGTCAGAAACCTCTGCGAATTTAGTCAAGATAAAGACTTTGCATCCAAGCTGAGGCGGCTGGCGTGGTTATGGGAACCTGAGACACCAGAGTGGGACAGCGCCCCATTTAACGTACAAGAAAGAGTGAGCAAGTCTGCCAGAGAGCCAAGGGATTTCAGGGAGTCCAAGAGCCACAGACTTGGTAAGAGACTTGTTTTAAGAGAAACATATCGAAGACCTTTCTTTTTTGAACATCGACGTCTGTGAGGAAGACGTGAACTGTTGCATACAACCTTTGGAACAATTGACATTATCCAACAGTTGGGCCAGGCAGAGGGGTCCAAGGCAGATGCCTTGTCTTGGTCTCCTTTTTTTTTCTTTTTTCTAAAGTGTTAGGGCCAGTAGTTGGTTGGATTCAGACAAAGCACTTTTACTTTGGGGCTTTGAAATGCGCCCTTTGTTTTAGTTTTGCCAGGTAGGGAACTTCTATACAGGCATGGCAAGTTAGGAGTTTTTCTTTTAGTTTGAATAAATCCCTTAAACAATGTCAGTACCTTGTCCGACAACTCCTTCTGGTTCGCCACACACCTTAACCTGCCGGAAACCAAACCACCAAGAAAACCAGAGAACTACTCTACAGCTTGACCCCATGGACATCAAGCGCCTCAAAGAACCAATCCAAAACCAAGGCAACACATTTAGACCTGGTATTCACCACCTCTCAAGCCATCCACTATCTTCTCCAACTACTGTTGGACTTGACATACGCCACAGACATACCCCCTCCAGATCTGCCCCCACCAGACCTACAACAAAGATACACAACCGGTCCTTCAGTAAACATTTTTTGGGGGAAATTATTAATGATTTTTATGTCATATTTCTTAATACTTTATATAGGTCTGTGAATTGATGATTGTTTTTGGTTCTTTTGATGAAATTGTATTGTAAAGGTAATTTATTAGCCATACAAAAATAAAAAAATAACAGCCATGGATGCACTGAACGGAAACATTATATTGACCTCATCATTCGACCACTCAGAGAACACAATTGATCACCTCAGCACACACAACCCCACCCTGAGACCACCAACACCCAAACACCACTAAATATTAACTCACTTAACAAATATAAGCCCATCACACGTTTGGAACCATTGCGCAACCCGACACTTGACCTGGAGATGCATTACTATGCCGAAGGCCCACAACTATACATCAGAATCGCATATGAGAAAGACTTGCCATGTGTAGGTGAATGTCTGGCAGAGAACAAAGCCTGGATGATGAAACATTTTCTAAATATGAACAGACCAGATGGAATTTCTTCTACTGTCTCATGCTGGTAACCAACTCATCTTTCTAAATTGGTTCCTACAGGTGAAAATCCCTGACTCGCAATAAGGATTTCCCCAGCTGGTTAAATCTTTGGGTACTACGATTCTCAATTTACCTTGATACCACATATCAATGTTTTAGTAAACATCAGCTGATTTTCAGCTTTTGGCTCTTATTTCACCTTCCCAATTTCGCACCTTAGTGCTATCTTTAATCCTATCCCGCATTGACTATGGTAACTATTATTCTCTCTGACATTCCACATTCTTCCCTGTCTCCTTCAAAAGCGGTCTTCAATGTTGCTGCCCAACTGGTAGCGGGCGCATGAAAATGTGATCATATGACACCAATTTGACTTTCTTTACATTGGCTTCCTGAAGGCCAGGATTGTCTTTAAACTCCATGCATTAATCACAAAGCAATCCATTAGCAAATCCCCCACCATTTGGCTGAGAAGCTAAACATTTCAGGGGCCTCAAGAGCCCTTAGCACACAGGCGTTTCTGTGTCTGGAAGTCCCTAAGTTTAAGTCGACTGCCTCTATGAATAGATCTTTTTCCAGAGCAGCACTATCATCTTTGAATGCTTTACCTAGGGACCTCTGCCTGTCTACCAACTACTTGAAGTGTTCAGAAAAGCTATTTTTTTAAACAATGTTATTCTCATTCTGCAACTTGCCGATACTTGTAGGTTTTAAATGGAATACGTTTTTCTGTAATTGTTTGGATTTATACTTATGTTTGAATCATGTTTATATTTTATATATGTGAAATTGTACAGTGCTCCGAGGACTTCAAGCCTAGTTTGCGCCATAGAACATTTTAAAATAAATAAAAACCCAGACAGCAAGCGTTCCATACGCAGACACGAAGACCTCTGGAGATAATCCCACCAACAAGAAGACTTCACTTTGAGAACCGTCTATCCAGCACACAGGATACTCATCGACACAGCCAAAGCACACTATCACACAACAACCATCACGGCAGCATCCAACAGCAGAGTGGTCTAACCATGAAACACTGGATCAATCCCCTTCTAGACCTGTCAATACAGAAATTCGCAGAAACGCAATACCATCAACAACTTTGTCACAGACAACATGATAAGGGAAAAGACTGACCACTCCACATAAAACACAGACATTCCACGCACACCAAGATGGGCAAATTCCAGAAAATTAATACAGAAGACCTGATAAACCCACTGGAGCCCTAAACACCCCCCGCCCCCACCACTGACAAAGATGACATCCTTCCCGCCTCAAACCACTATTCAATATCAATGTCTCCCTCATATAATGCAACTTCCCAGACTCACTGAAATTGGGCATATCTCCCCCCTGTTGAAGAAATCCACAATACCCCTGGACCATTTGGCCAACTATTGCCCCATCCAGTTTCTACTGCTTCCTTGTGATCTAGAAGACTGTTGCCATCCAGCTGCACAAAAGGATCACACAGCACAACCTCCTATAAGACTACCAATCCAGATTCAGAGCACGATGCAGCACCAAAACCTCCACCATCTAAATTATCGACGTCCTTAGCATCGTGGATAAAAGGGACCCTTGCCTACTTGATCTCGCAGACTCCTTCGATACTGTTAACCGTAAATCCCTCCACAACATGCTTGCCTCCCATATGGGCTTCGACAGACCAGTCAGAGTGGTCTGTTAACTACATGTGAAAGACACCAAACCACAGGTGGGACCCATGTTCCCTGTACTGCATATTAACTAACATGTGGAGTTCCATAAGGCTCCATAATTTTCCTTGTGATCAACCTCTAGATGAAACCTCTCTGGGTAGTTCTTGGCAACACATGCTTCAAGATACACCAATACGAATATGAGACACAGCTTTACCTAAAGATCAATTATATCAACAAAAACCAAAGGCTCAAACACTTTCGCTACATCCAAGCCTGTAAGTCAAGCACCTAAGCTTAACCGGACAAAGACAATTAATTCTCTTAGGAAACCCCACCAAGCATTCCCCAGTACAGAATTGGCTGACATAAATAAATCTCAGTCACACCACATCTCTCATCCAGCGCAAAATCACACATAACCATCCACCGACCGCACACTCAAAACACACATATAAAGAACACCCAAACGGCATGGAACCACTCAAGCCCCTCTATAAAGTCTGCATTCATCCCTGCCCCCGTGATTCAGAACCTTCATCCCCACCTACCGGGACGGTGGCAACACCCAACATGCAGAAGTCCCAGATGCCATCTTGGTCCTTCTGAAAATCATTCTGAATGATGCTGCACACCTCATCACAGGACTAAGAAAGTTCAGTCGCATCACCCCAGTCCTCATGGAGCTGCACTGGCTGCCCCTTTATGCAGGGCTACACATTTTAATAAGTAATTTATGCCTTATTTTCTGAAATTGCGGGTAAAACTATTTTTATGGAATAATAAAGTAATTGCCATTTACAATGGGGATATTTATGAGATAAATACAAATATATCCCGACTCTAAAACAGGCATCCTTTGCACCCAGTAATTAATGCACACAAAAAGGTGCATGTTCAACTTCGAGTTCTTCTTCTGTACAGGTAGTAAACATTTTACATCTCCTTCCTGTGACCCTGCTGTGCTCGTACCATTAATCCAAACATATCCATGGAGCTGCGTTGGTGGGAGCAGCATCCTGCATTTCCCTTTTCTTTTATTTTTTGTTGGGAGTGTGTTCCCCCTAAGTTAGGAGTATTAGCCAGTTTTTAAGGAGTAAAAGCAGCAAGTATGCTGCTTGTCTCTGTGGGCTGCTTTCAATCACGTATCATTTTCAAGAGAGCCAGCGTCACCTAAAAAGCAGTCACAACTGCTGTGTATCTTCAATCTATGTGTATTTTCCCCACTTCTGGGTGCTTTGATCCTGGGTGCATTTTCCCCACTAATGTGTATCTTGAATCTAGGGGCATTTTCCCACTGCTGTATATTCTTAATCGAGATGCTTTTTCCCCCCACTACTGTGTATTCTGAATCTAGGTGCATTTCCCCCAATACTCCCATTGCCTAAAGTCGCATAACTATAAGCATCTGGCCTGTTTGTGGGGCTGGTTTTCACTGCATTCCCAGGGTTGAGTCTGGGTGGATCTTTCATTGCAGTCTGTAGGACGGTTAGTTGAACGTGTTGGGAATTGTCTGTTTGCTGCACTTGCATGGATTTGGGGGCCTGGGGGTAGGAGATGTGGTGCACTAGGATGGATTTGGGGGTAGGAAATGTGTTTCGAAGACGTATTAAGATTGCCCAGTCTGGGCTTAAATGTCTGTCAGGATAGCTTGCCACCAGTACTGGACCAGACAGTTTGATGTTAGCCCACTTAAAACACCAGTAAGGACAGCCATGGGGGCTGTACCTAGATATGCAGGTAACTTAGCATTGCAATTAGAAGAAAGCACATGCAGGTTAATACATGTGGTACACTTGGAGCTTTTACGCCTACCACGTTTAGCCTGCCCATGATGCTCGGAGATGGATGTTGCTAACCTTCCATTCACCGATAACTGCTTAAATTAGCCATTGTAAAGTACAGTGAATACATGCAGTATCCTTGATATTGTGCTTATTAGACTGCTTTGGTTATCGTTTGTAGAACGTGGGAGATATATAGAAAGACTATAAAGATAACCTGTCTATTGCACTCTGAGAATCCAATTATCCTAGTTTCTATGGTAGCATGTCTGTCCCACCTGAAGATGTTCTACGTCAACCAGTCTATTGCACTTAGTAGACTTGAGGGTAGCCTGTCCAAAGTGCCTAGAAAAGTCTACAAAGGTAGTTGGCTTTTTCTTTCTCACTAAAGATCGGATGACACAGACATCAAAGATAAGCTCTATCTGAGCTTAAGGTATGGTTAAACGCACCACTTCGGTGGACATCTTCTGCAGGCACGGCTATCCACCCACGCACTCTAGAATGCAGCTACGACTATGAAAGAATTCTAAGGGGTAAAGCATAACCTCCAAACTCTAGGGCTGCAGGAGCGATGCCCTCAGGTACAGAGACTTTGGGTCGTGATGCAGAATCGGCCCCCCTTCTCTGGCGAGAAGCTCTGGGGACAGCAGCAGCCAGATGGAAGGGGCCAATAACAGACATAGTAAGTCCGGATACCAGATTTGCCTCGGCCACGCCAGAGCGACAAGTATTATCCTGCAATGGCACTGTATGAGTGGGTTGATCACATGTAAGAGGAGAGAAAACGGCAGGAAGGCATACAGGAACCGCCCGTCCCACGGGAATCAGAACGTGTCCCCATGCTCCTCGGTTGAGGGAACCTGCTGGCAACCCTTTGACACTTGGTGTTCGCAAAGAGGTCGATCTAGGCTGGCCCAATTTGCTGAGCAGAAAATCCACCTGGTCCTGGCGAAGTTCCCACTCGTGTCAAGAAGGCAGTTCCCTGCTGAGAGAGTCCGCAATGGTGTTCTTGACTCCCGCTAGGTGAAACTGAATGAGGAACACGTCTTGACAAACAGCCCAGCACCACAGGTCCTAGGCCTAGTTGGAGAGCACCGGTGAGCGGGTCCCCCCTTGTTTTCGAATGTAGAACATGGTGGTGGTGTCTGTGAAGATCCTCAACATCTTGCCATTCAGTGATGGGAGAAAAGACTTCAGGGCCCAGAATGCGGCCCAAAGCTCCAGGACATTGATGTGTAGGTCCTTCTCCTCCGGTTGCCAGAGGCCTCTGGCGTCCCCATCCCTCTAGAGAGGAGTCTGTGGTGACTGTCTCCTGGTAAGGAGGAACCTGAAACAGAGCTCCCTGGACAAGATGTGGCCTTTTCGCCCCACCACTGAATCACCTGATGGAACTCCTTGTTTATTGAGATCTTGTCCACAAAGAACCCCTGCCTCCTCATCCACCTTGCATGCATGCGCGTCCTGAGATGGTGTCAAGCATGACTTTGGATAGTTTATGGAGAACCCCAACTCAGTCAGCAGATTTACGGTCTTCGATTTGTGTTCACCCATCAGAGGGCATGAGCCGGAACGCACTAGCCAGTCGTCCAGGTAGGGGTATACGTGGATGCCTTGAAGATGAAGATGTGCCGGCACCAGGGCCAGGCACTTCGTAAACATCCTCGGGCTGATTTCAGGCTGAAAGGCAGAGCCTTGAACTGGTAATGCTGACCTTGAACTACGAACCATAGGAACTTGCAGTGTTTCTTGTGAATAGGGATGTGAAAGTAGGCGTCCTCCAAATCCAACGTCGTCAGAAAGTCTCCCTGCTCCAGCTGACCGAGCATGTGTTGTAAGGTGATCATCCAGAACTTTTGGCACTTCAAGTACTTGTTGAGAAAACAAAGATCTAGGATCGGCCTCCAACCCCTCTGTTTTCTTTCGAACAAGAAAGTATCTGCAGTATAGTCCGGAGCCCCAGAGACGCTGGGAGACTGGTTCTATTGCCACATTCTGTAACATGGCCCGCACCTCCTGCAGAAGCTATGGTCTGTGTTGTTCTTGTAGCTGAATCAGCGGAATACAAGGAACTCCAAGGTGTGCCCCTGTCCGAGAGTGTCCAGCACCCATCTGTCTGTTGTGATCTTCTCCCACGTGCCGACAAACTTCACCTGCCTACCTGCGACCGGGGTACCCTGGTGGGGGTCTGAGGCCACGGCCGGTTCATGCATGCTTGGGGGTCAGAGCTCTGCCCTGCGGATGTCGCCGCTGCTGCCCTCTGCTGTTTTGCAAGCGACCCCTGTACGCTTGAGAGGAGGAGCATGGAGGCTGTCTAATGTGTATTATAGTCGTTGGGAGGATCTTGCTGGATTTCCTCTGCAAGAGCAAAAGGACGACGGCCATCACTGCTGCAAAGTTCCCAAGGAGCGTGCTGTCTCCTTGTCGGACTTTATCGACCACCTTTCTGAAGAGGTTCTCCATGTTGAACGGCATATCCAGCACCTTCGTCTGAACGTCCAGGCGGAAGTTTGTTTCCTTCAACCTACCTTTGAGGACGCAGGGACACCCCGTTCCCCATCTGGCGGAAACCTGTGTCTGCGATATCCACTGCCATTGTGATGGCGTGATCCGAGGCCACTTGCCCTTCCTGTAAGAGTTCCAGTGCCTCGACCTTCTGGTCTTCGAGCAGGAAGTCCAGAATAGGACCCAACTTGAACCATAGTTCCCGGTCATATCGGGACAAGATGGCTAGGGCATTAGTTGCCTTGATGGTAGAGGCTGCCGTATAAATTATTGTCTTGCCCATTACATCCAGCTTCTTCCGCTACTGGTCCAGAGGTACCATGGATGCCAACAACAGGTTCACTGAGTGCTTCCTAGCTGCCGGCAAGACCACCGAATCGGGCGAGGGCTGAGACCGTGAGTACCTGGGGGCTGAATCTGGAACCCTGTACTTCTCCAACCTGTCCGCATTGGTCGGGCCGTTCTTGGGTTTGTCATTTGCGCCAAGCCTTCCCCCACAGATGTTGTCCAGGAAGGGAACAGACATGATTGTCTTTCTTCTCGACTCGCGCCGTTGGGATAGGAAGCCTTCTTTCTGGTTCTCCTCGGGGGCTAACAAACAGCTCCGAGGCCCTTGATATGACGGAATGAAAGGATCCAACTTCGTCGGGTGGGGAGTTCCTATGGGGCTCGTCTGCGTACAGCATCTCCACGTCGGCCATGATTAAGTCATCCTTGTCGGTACCCATGGTAGCCATGTCCATGCCCATGTCCATGTAGGGGTCCGGGTCCAGGGCCCTGCGTGGGGTCTTCTCATGTCGAGGTGGTGGAGTCGTCGGATTACGAGGACCAGTGCCTCCTTTGGCAGTTCTCTTCTGTGGGGCGAGTTTAGCCTCGGAGGCTCCTGCGTGTCCCGTGAAAGCGTAGGTCCTGGAGGCATCCTCTGCTGGATTTTGGTGACCAGTGTGCAGGGTTGTTAGAATATCCAGCGACACGTCAGTAGGTCTAGGGGTGAACGGAGCCAGCAGAGTAGGGTCTGGGCCGATGCGCCTCCTCTTGTGAGCAGGAGACCCCTCCTGATAGGTGCAGCAATCATCCTGCAGATCATTGTCCTCATCGGTACTCAAGTAAATCTGCTTCACCCTATCTCCAACAGCCTGCTGCTCCATGTTCCGGGGGAGTTCCACCGGAGGGGCTGTCTCGCTCTCTCCTTCTCAGGAGGCTGCTGGGTCTGTGCGTCTGCCAGGTCCTTCCCTGACCCCGGAGTCGCGACCCCGGAGTCGCCACCACCTTCGTCGCTGCTTCTGCAGCCATATCTACCTCAGGGGTAAGGACACCCGTGGAGTGGCCACCGCCTCCTTCATGGAGCAACACGGTCTTCAGCGATATCATGTCGGTTGCCGTTGACTTCGACGATGAGCTTGTCGCTGCTTTTGTCAACTGTGCCATCATCGCCTCAGTTGATCAGGCATGCTGCGAGGTCTTCACCACCATAGACGTCGATGGTGATGCAGACTGCCTTTTGTCAGTCCAGTGTTACACCATCCACTGGTCACCTTACGCACACGAATACCCGTGCAGCCACTAAGCCCTCCATCTCAGGTCCTGATCTGCCTTCCCCTTCTAACCTCATGTCCTCACTCCCTCAAGCAGCACGGTAGCGGATACAACAAGAATACACGAGGGCATCCAACGCGCTATGGTCATACTCACCCATTGCAACGTTGGCAGCTGCCCTGGCGTCTTGGAGACAGTCGACGGAGACGCCGGCCTTTTTCTTTGCTTCATCACGCCCCCAGGAAAACCCGGCAGCGTTTTTGAAAACTTGGGTCATCTGACAAGGAAACGTGCTACATCATCAATCACGTGATGGGGTCATGTGACACTCCTAGGCCCCTTCAAAACCAGAGAGGGAACGCTCATTCAGTGCTTCACAGCTGACCCAATCAGGCACTGTTTAGCGTTTTCCTGTCTCCACCTCTCGATTCTGGACTACGGACTGTTCTTCTTGGATTCCTCTGTCAAGCCCTCGGATACTGTTTTGCTCTGCTGTTTCAGGACCTTTTGAACTGTGTTTTTTGGATTCCTTTGGATTAGCCCTGGTTTCGACAAACTTGGCTGGCTTTTGACCTTGGAACTCTTAATGGACTGTTTTCGGATTTCCTCTTCTGTTACCTTTTGGAGTACCCTCTCCATACAGGTTTTGCAGTGCCAATTTCTACAGCAATCTTCCAGTACTACGCCTACCCGCTGCCGCTTGCTACACTCTGCAACCAAACGGAACACCTCAATTTTCATCTGTGCTCTTCCCGTCCCCAGACACCACCTTGGTAAGCCCCTTGATATTTGTTACCTCGCTATTCAGTATATTGTTTGCCATTGTAATGACCCATTGCTTGCTTTACAGCGGTCGAGGGGTCACTGGTGTTCCTGGTTCCTGGCATTCTTCGGCACTCAAAAAAACCTGCAGCCTCAAGGATCGCTCAGGAAGTTATTTGTATCTTTCTGAGTGGAACTTGTGGACAGAGGCCCCATAATCTTAACGACTATCAAGTCATAACATCCAGGCACCCGCATGAGCGGTGAACCCAGCGGTGCTAGCCTCGTGGAGCTTGGGCTTCTCTTAGACCCCCGTGAGCTGGTCGTCCTCAAAGGATCGCAACCTCCTCCCTGAGGGAGTTAGCACCTTGGACAGGCCAATCCTAGATGAGGCTTCATTCCTCCCTGCTGGCGAGTCAGTGGCCTTGCTCAACTTGAGCCACACTGAGTTTGCTGTAGCAGTCTTTTTTGGTTTTCTTTAAAAACCATGGCACACCGCGCATCCCTCCTCATTGTGGTCCATATGCAGGCAATATAAGCATTTATGATGCCGATCTTGCACGAAGACGTTCCTTAATCCACATTTTGCGCGGAGTTTGAAGAGACTTCGACTTTCCTTCTTCTCTTCACTCATGATTGAAAGGTGCAGAGCAGGCCCAAGGCCGGGCCTTTGCGAAACTTCGATAACGATTTGACGGTGGATGAAGATCTTCACTGCCGACCTCTGTCCTTCGTTGAAGATAATTAATCAAAAATTGGTAAAAATCTGAAGATGGCCACCAGGGGTGGAGCTAAGGGAGAAAACTGTCATTGGATGGGGGCAGTCTGACCCAGGGGACAGTGATTGGTTTATATGAGAAGAACAAGTTACTTCTTACCTTGTAATGTTCTTTGGATGGGATGTTCCTCCGACGTATTCCTTATCTTAGATATCTCTTTCCAGCTTTTCTGGCCTCGGAAATTTTTTCTCTCTAGAGGGCGCTGCGCGTCGACGTCCGCCATGTCGATGTCCCTCGACAGCCGCCGTATCGACGTCGATGTCATCCTGCCTATAAAGGCCGCGCGCAGCGTCCGTTGCTCAGTTCCGTTTTGTAGCCCACAATAATTCTTTCTGGACTAGACTAATCACCCTGAAGGAGCGTAAGCTGCAACAACAAGGGAAGTAGTACTGCGGGGATGGATGGGAGGGTCGATAAGGAATACGTTGGAGGAACATCCCATCGAAAGAACGTTACAAGGTAAGAAGTAACTTGTTCTTCGAAGGGATTGTGTCCTCCGACGTATTCCTTATCTTAGATGGGCTCCCATAGCAGTATTCTGTTATTGGAGGTGGGAGTACTGACTTCATGCTTCCTCTTATTGATGAATAGAGTGCAATACTGCCATTCCAAACCTAGTTTCCTGACTGGAGGAGGAATCCAAGTTGTAAAACCGTGTAAAGGTATGGACGGACGACCATGTGGCAGCCGCACATATGTCTCTAACCGGCACTCCTCTTTTGAGGGCCGATGAAGCTGCGATACCTCTGGTTGAATGAGCCCTAAGATTTTGAGGGGGCTCTTTTCCTGCCAGATTATAACATTCCAAAATGGCTAAAATGATCCATCTGGAAATGGTCTGCTTAGTTATCAGTAACCCCAGCTTGTGACCTGCGAAGCCTACAAACAGCTGGTCTGCTTGTCTTATCCTAGCCAGTCTACTAATGTAAAAACTTAAAGCCCTTCTTGGGTCCAGCCTGTGTAACCTCTCCTCCTCTTTCCCCAGATGGGGAGGAGGATAGAAAGATGGAAGGGTAATCTTCTGTGTGATATGAAATTCAGAAACCACCTTTGGGAGGAAATTAGGCTTCACTTGCAGAACAACTTTGTCTTTGTGAAAGATTGTATGAGGGGGTTTACAAGAAAGAGCTTGTAACTCGCTCACCCTTCTAGCAGATGTAAGTGCTACTAATAAAACAGTCTTAAGGGTAAGAAATCTTAACGAACAAGAGTGGAGTGGTTCGAAAGGTGTGTCCATCAGGAAAGTTAGGACTAAATTTAAATCCCATAGGGGAACCTGGAATGGTCTTGGGGGATAAACGTTAGTTAACCCCTTTAGAAACTGTATTACCAAGGGTAACTTGAAATAGGATGGTTCTTCCGCAGTGCGCTTAAAGATGGATAGCGCTGCGAGATAGCCCTTGATGGTGCCAACTTGAAGGCCTAAATTCGCTAAATAAAGTAGGAAGGACAAAACCATTGGTGTACCACATGAAAAGGGATCGATATTCTTTTCTCTACACCAGCTGCAAAATCTGTTCCAACGGTAGCGGTATAAAGATTTTGTTGCTGGCCTTCTTGCCGAAAGCAACACCTCCATAACATCATCAGGGAGGTCCCAATCCTTGTACCTCAGCCTTTCAGAAGGCAAGCGTGAAGGTTGAGGGTTTTGATGTCTGGATGGAGAACCTGACCTCCCTTCTGTGAGAGCAGATTCTCTCTGAGTAGAAGTCGAATTGGAGGGCAGATGGACAAGTCTAGAAGGTCCGGGTACCACGTTCTCCTGGCCCAATCCGGGGCAATTAGGATCATGGTTTTCCGGAATCTTCTCAACCTCCTGATCATTTGAGGAATGACAGGGACCGGTGGAAACGCGTACAGGAGCGGAAACTCCCAGTCCACTATGAACGCGTCTCCCAGAGCTCCTCTCGGGGGAAATTCCCTTGAACAGAACAGATCGCACTTCCTGTTGACACTGGTGGCGAACAGATCCACCTGAGGGGTTCCCCAAAGGGCGAAGATCTCTTGAAGGACTTCCTGAGCTAGTTCCCACTCGTGGGAGACTGTGCTCTGCCTGCTCAGAGCGTCCGCTGTCAAGTTCTTTTCTCCGGCTAGGTGAACTGCTGATAGAGAGATTCCTTCTTGGATTGCCCAAAACCAGAGCTGCATCGCCTCTCTGCACAGAGGTAGTGATCCTACGCCTCCTCTTTTGTTGAGGTAATGCATGCCCACTGTGTTGTCCGTCATTATCAGGACATTCTTTCCTTGTACAGATGGCAGAAAAGCCTTCAGCGCAAGTCTGATGGCCCTAGCTCTAACAGGTTAATATGTAGTCTGGACTCCGATGGAGACCAACAACCTCTGATGGTCAAGTCGTTGGCGTGGGCCCCCCACCCCGTGAGTGAGGCATCCGTGACTACTGTTATCTCCGGCCAGGGTTGCCAAAACTGCTCTCCTTTCAGAATGTTCTCCTGACAGGCCCACCACTGAAGGTCTCGAGCCACCCTGTCGGGACCCTGAAGAAGATCTGTCATTCTCCCTGAGAATTGTGACCACTGAGTTCTCAGTGCCCACTGGAGGGATCTCATTCTCAGGCGAGCCTCTGGCACTAGGAAAATGCAGGATGCCATGAGGCCTAGCAACCTCAAAAAGTCGAAGGCTGGGAGACGTTGGGCATTTTGAAACTTGGTGACCATCTGTAGAATATCTTGAGCCCTCACCTCTGGTGGCGAGGCCTTTCCCAGGGAAGGGTCCAGGATCGCTCCGATGAACTGGAGTCTCTGCAATGGTATCATTTGTGACTTCTTTAAATTGAGGGAGAAGCCCAGTCTGTGATGGGAGTGGCAAACATGATCTAGTTGGATCTGAACTTGTTCCGAAGATACAGCTCTGATCAACCAATCGTCCAGGTAGGGGTAGACGTGAATCCCTTCCCTCCTTAGACTTGCAGCCACTACCGACATTAACTTGGTGAAGACCCTCGGGGCGGAGGTCAGCCCAAATGGCAGCACTCGGAATTGATAATGAGAGTTGCCAATTGCGAACCTCAGGTATTTCCTGCGTTTGAGATGGATTGGCACATGGAAATAAGCGCCCTGAAGGTCCAGAGATACCAACCAGTCCTGGAACTGAAGGGCCTGAAGGATCTGAGAAAGAGTTACCATCTTGAATTTGTCTTTCCTGAGGAATTTGTTCAATTCTCGCAAGTCCAAGATGGGTCTCAGTCCTCCGTCTTTCTTTGGTATGAGAAAGTAAGGGGAGTACCAGCCCTTGTTCCTCTCCGCTACAGGTACCGGTTCTATGGCACCTTTCTCTAGCAGGTCTAAAATTTCCTGCAAGAGGAGCGGATCTGGAGCTTTTTGAGAGCTGATCCCCGGTGGATGACTCAGGTATGCGAAGGAGAGGCAGGCAGTAACCTTGTGCAACTGTCTCCAATGCCCAAGCATCTGACAGGCTAGCCTGCCATTCCGCCAGATGTTGAGTTAACCTGCCTCCTACAGGTGTCTTGTGAGGGAAGTCCTCAGAGTGGTTTTGGGGCGGCTGATGCAGGTGCCGATGGTAAAGAGGCACCTGCTGTTGCTGCGGCTTTTGAATATCTACCCCGTCCACCTCGGGTAGTTCTTCTTTGTCCCCTTTGAGCCGGTCGTCCTCCACCTCTTCCGAATACGGAGTAGAAGCGAAAGGACTTGCCTCTCGCAGAGGTTCCTGTGGGACGAAAAGGTGTCTGACGGATTGCAGCGCCTAGGGATTTTGCTGCTGCCTTTGATGTTTGCAGTTTTTCTAAACTGTCATCCGCCTTTTTCCCAAACAAAGAAGAGCCATCAAATGGCATGTTCAGGAGCCTGGCTTGCACATCTGGGGCAAAACCAGACTTTCTCAACCAAGCAAATCTCCTGGTTGTTGTACTTGCCGCCATTGCTCTGCTGATACTGTCAGCCGAATCAATGCCCATCTGGAGGGATTCGCACATAGCGTCTTTACCGTCCTTTATGATATTTAGCAACACCTCCCTTTCTTCTCCCTCTGGGATGCAGTCAGCCGCTGTAGAAGCACACTCCCAAAGTGTATGGCTAAATCTAGCAAGGGTGCAAGTAGCATTAATAGATTTTAACGCCATGCTACATGCCGAAAAGACTTTCTTAGCCATAGCATCATATCTTTTATCGTCCCTGTCCTGTGGGACGGTAGGGTAAGCAGTCTTGATGTCAGTAGAAGATGCTGCCTGTACCACCAGACTTTATGGGGATGGTCGTTTGGACAAAAACTCCAGGTCTGCAGAAGATACCCTGTATTCAGTAGACAGTTTTTTATTTACTGCCGGGACGACATCTGGGGTTTCCCAGTTCGTTATGATTTTTCTTTGAAGAGCTTTATAAAAAGGTACTACAGGATCCTCCTGTGGACCTTTATCAAGAATATTCGTGAGGTCATCTTGTTGGAAAGCCTGTGAAGGTGTTGACCACCCCATAAATTCTGTGATCCTGGCAATTAAGGCTCTATAAGGGGTTTCAGCATGCTCCCCCGGGTCTGGCCTAGCGAACTCCACCTCTGGGGAAGTGTCTAAACCACTTGCCTCATGTAAGGAATCATGGAGTTCCTTTAATCTGCGTTCCTCTGAGGATAACTCCTCTTTAACTGGGGTTGCAGATCCCTGTAACTCAAATGTCTCTTCCTGGTCAGATAGTTCTCCCTCTTCCATAATTGAGCACATTGTTCTCAATTGGTCTGAACTCACAAAGTGTGTGAAACCCATCTCCAAGGCAGAGGGTGCCAAACTTGTAATCGGCCTCGAAAACGTTGATGTCGTCGACGTCAAAGGCTTCGAACGTGGTGTCGAAAACAAAGGTGAAGGCCTCGAGGTCCTCGATAGAATTGGAATTCTGCTTGAGGATGTCGACAATCTCGACGACATCGTCATCGAAGACCTGGGAATACCCACTGGGTGCGCCGCAACCGTGACTTTCCTTGGCGTCGACACCGGTGTTGAGGATGGCGTCGAGTCGACAGACGTGTGTGGAAGGTCCCTTCGACAACGGCGTCGAAGACACCGACCTCGGCGTCGACTGAACCTTCGTCGACGCCGCCGAAGGAACCTTCGAAGAAGGATTCGAGGTCTTTGCTTTACTCGAGGGTTTGTGACGCTCATCATATTTTTTCGGAATTCCTCCCATTCAGCCCGCGAACTATGTTTCGTGGGACAAGGGATTCTCTTAGGTGAAACAGAGGAAGAGGAGGACGAAGAAGGGGATCTTCGGCGTCTCCTTTTCGAGTGCTTCGATCTCGAGGAGTGATGGGACCCGCTTCGAGACCTGGAGCGCGAATAGTGACGAGGAGACGAAGGTCTCGACTTCGTCGAGGAAGAAGAAGCTTTAGAAGTCTTACCTTTTTCCAGCTTCCCCCTACGCTCCTTCAGGGCCTTAGCTGTCATGGACATACAGTCCTCGCGCTCCGAACAATGGTGTTCAGCTCCCAAACACCACAGACAGACCCTGTGAGGGTCAGTCAGCGACATCTTTTTTCCGCAGTCTCTGCATTTTTTAAAGCCGGACCGAGGGGTCGTCGGTTCAGACGAGGAAGCCATCGAGTATGGATCGAATATCTCGAGGAAATTGGAATAATTCTCTACGAAACTGAGCAACGATATTCCGAGGCACTGAGTAAGCGCGGAAAAACAGAACTGAGCAACGGACGCTGCGCGCAGCCTTTATAGGCAGGATGACGTCGAAACGGCGGCTGTCGAGGGACATCGACTCGGCGGACGTCGACGCGCAGCGCCCTCTAGAGAGAAAAAATTTCCGAGGCCAGCAAAGCTGCAAAGAGATATCTAAGATAAGGAATACGTCGGAGGACACAATCCCTTCGAAATACAGTTTTAAAGTGAAAGTGAAACTGTTTTTTCTTTTACTGAGGATTCACAGCCGGAAGACGGGGAAAACTCATGAGCATGTGACTCCATGCCAGACCCCATGCTGGAGAAGGAGCTTTTTCCTTTGCCCTTCCACCTGTACCCCTCCCTGGCTCCTGTGCTAGCCTCCAAGACTAGTTGACGGGGCTCAGTAAAAAGTGAGGGACTGTAGTAGTAAAACACTAACTGGGGTATTTGCATACCCACAATCCTTTGTTAGCAAAACATATTTAAAGCCTCGCCATTGCATTATGCAGTTTAGGAAAATGTCATGAATCTGCATGTGCACAATTACTATGAAGTGAATACAAGATTGTTTTCAAAATTGCTGGGTAGGATTATACATGTGCTCGGTGAAAATTTTTATGTATAGCAGTGCATTACCCTATAATATGCTACGGTCTATGCTCCATGGAAACTTGGAAAGGATGCAGATTGTGAAAAAAGCATTATAGTTATCTGAATATGTTTTGTCCTAATTCTATTTACAAATAATACCAGGCACAGTCCATACCCATTATGCCTTGCAGGGCAAGTAAATGATATTGCAATGTTGCTCTCGACTTATAGGGTAATGTTAGCAATACTAAAGTAGGAGACGCTGAACATGACATTTGCCTACTCAAAATCTTTAGAGGGAAAACTAATATTTATAATGCATTAACTTTCAAGGGGGCACTACAAAGTGCTTGTGTGACATATATACAAAGGATAGGAAACATGAGATGAGGTTATACATCAAAGTAGCCTGCTTACTTACAGTCAGTATCCAATATTTGAGCTGACAGTTGGTCTACATAGTCTGAGTGACACTTTTGCTAAGGCACCATCAGTAACAGAAATTCCTGTGCTTGAACCTCATTCATATCATAACAAATAGAAAATAAGTGGATTTAGGTACAAGCCTGATAACCTTTTGCAGAGGCATGGTAGGCATAGTGAAGGTTGTCTGGCAATATCTGAATGTGGCCTGGGGCGGAAGTTAGAGTCATATGTGCGGGGAGGGAAGCTTATTTGGTTAATGTGTGCAGGCATATCTTAGCTATATCTTCTATTCACAGAGCCACTTTTTCATATTATTTTTTAACATCTTTTGGGTGTATTCTGTTTTTGGGATTTTTAGGTTTTTAAGGTCAAGCTTCCATAGCAGGGCAACGAAAACAGGGTAGACCAGAATATCAAGACTAATCAGTACAATTTAGCTTTATTTTGTGAGAAAGCAAATATTAGGTACATGCAGTGGCTTGTGCCTTATTAAATCTTTTTTAATTGGTGGGAATCGGCTGTGTGCACTGCTAAAATTGTTCTGAGCAGCATTCAGAAGGAATCTGGGCAAGTGCACATGCGCACAGCTTAGAGGGAACATTGCCAAGTAATGTATAAACTGTCCATTTTCTTCCAGTTCTCTTCATTTGGTGCGAGTCACAGGCTTGCAGTTACAGCCTTAGTTTTCCTTTTTGTGGGCTTTGTTCAATCTCCTGCCAAGCCTTAATACAAATCCATGTACTTCTTTGCTTTCCTCCCACTGCATTAGGGTCCCAGACCCTTCTTTCCCAGCCTTCTGATTCGTGCTACCACCTCTGTGAGCCTTAAGCACCTTCTCGGCTACCCGCGTACCTTGTGGTGTGGTCTGAACGAGTGTCGGCTCCCTTGAGATAGCTGGACAAGTTTGAGGGGCTCCGGTAACTTCCTGGAGCTTCCCCTGCTCTGTGGCAGCTCTGCCGTCTTCTTTCCTTTCAGGACAGCTTGTTGCCGCACTTTTGCACTCCCTGTGTCTCTGGGGCGCCCAGATACTTAGTCTGCCTGCGGGCAGGGCAGTCCTCATGTCCTGGACCGGCCTCAGACTCTCTCCCGCCGGAACGTCGTGCTTGCCCTGGCTCTTGCGGTTCCTCCAGGGAGGGCTTGATACTGTGCCAAGTCCCTCTTCAGTTTTTATCTTGTTTCTTCCAATCGATTGCCGCAAACCACTAGACTGGTAAAAAGTGGTTCTGATAGTTATTCGGTATTGCTCTGAGCTTCCTCCCCGTCTTAGTGCTGATGTGGTAACTCACACTAAGGATCTTCCTCGTCCCAGTACTCTCTACTTGGACTGCTTTATAAAAATACATAGGGTCTGAGGGTAGGATTGAAGAGGAAGGTGGTGAAGGAAAGATGGGGTAACTGTGTGAAGGGGGTCCAGGGTCATGTGATTGGTGGAATACTATGTTCTCCCGATGTGGTCGTCACTGGTCCCAAAGGGGGTTTCTTCTCCCATTAGATCCACCCACCGAGGTCTACGCCCAGGAGGACTATGAGGTAGTGGCCTAACCTCCCTGGCCTCATGGAAAGGGGCTCCCCCCAGTGCCGATACCCAGGGATTCGTCACAGTAGTCAGTGGCAACCGGTCTCTTTGCTTGAGGGGGTTAAGGCTGCTAGATCTCGCTCCACCGAACACGCTAATGCAACCTTGCCCCCAAGTTCCAGCGTCAGTAGTAGCACAGCCACTGAGCCACGGTAACATTAAAACTATTAGTATCACCTAGCGTGGATACTCAAGAGTGTATGTTAGTTGAGTGAATGGTGGTTATGTGTGTTTTTATTGTAGTCAGTGGGTGGAGTGGTCAGGTGTCTACGTGGTCCCGGTTCGCCTGTAATTGGTTGGGGCATCTGGCTATTAAGTTCTATTTGTGACTTGTCTTTTATAAGGTGAGAGGGTGTCTGCTGTGCTCTCGTTCTCCACTGTATTCTCATTCTGTAGTGGATGACAGACTCTTTTGTGAGAGTGTGTTTGTGGGGGGTATGGATAAGGCTTTTGTAGAGAGGGGGTTTGTGTTATTTGGCTTCCCCTTTCTCTCCCTTTGTGCATACATGTATGCCTGTCTGTATGATGTCAGAGTGAGTGATGTTATGTGTGGAATGTGTGGGTGTTATGTTATGTTACTTGCCATTTATATAGCGCCTTATGTATCATTGGTATGACCTCAAAGCGCTGGTAAATTGAACTCCCTCGGGAACCGCAGTTCAAGTCAGTAGAGAGAGAGTCATATGGTGCGTGGGCGCACTGGATATGTGTGTGCAGCTGGTGTGGTTATTGCATGATAGCTGCTTCTTAGTGGTAGGTGTGGTGCTGAGGAAATCAGTTGGAAGTGTTCCAGTCTGGAGGGTGGACACCAAGACTGAGTTCTGGCTGTGTTAGGCCTGAGGAGATGCCTAGGCTAGCCTGAATGTGATCAGCTAGTTGTGTTTTATTAGGATGATGGGGTCATGTGAGTATGAGGACAGCTAGGCCGAATGTGTCATAGCATAGCTGTGTTCTAGGTGAATGATGGTGTATTGGAGAGAGTAAGCGTAGTAGTGTGTTATGGTGGTTATGAGCAAAGCGCCTGCAACAAAGCACGAAAGCAGGACAGGGCCATACATAGCGGCACACATATATAAAGCGACAGGATGGATCGGGTAAACATGTGATACAGATAACATGGGGATACAGGTACATAGCATATACATAGCATAAATAGGAGATACAGTGATATACAGAGATATATCCACTCCATCTGCTCAATACACCTTTTCCATCCATTCCATCCGTTCCATCCACTGCATCCGTTCCGTCCACAGTAACAGGTGGAAGCTTTACATAGGTGGCGAGCACCGGTGGGTCCTTATCCTATATGTACTTGATGTTATGTACCTAAGAACTGAATAGAAGGACTACATGTAAACCTACCTGAGCCTCAAGCATCTTCATTACTTCACTGGTGACAAATATGGGATCCGCTTCTCTTTCCCGTCAAGAATAGGAAGAGTGTAAGAGAATGTGGAATGCGTGGAATATTATGACCCTGCTATTCTGCCCAAGGCAGTTGGAAAGATGAAAGCTGGGTGGTGGGCACCGCTGGGTACTGCTCCATTATATTAATAGGAGATGTGACTGAAGGAGGAATTTAGAATTCTTCAACTACTCATCAATTTGGTGGACACTCATGCCCCTCTAAAAACCACATGGGCTAAGACCAAACAATCCCACCCTTGTTACAACCCCAAGCTCGCCTCAAACAAACACTCAATCAGAGCCTAAGAGAAACAGTTTTACAAAAACTGTAACCCTAAAGATCTTGCCAACCTCAAATCTCTGAGTGCCAACCGTAAGATTCTAATTACCGAGGCCAAAGCGGTTTACAACTCCTCCACCACCATCGTAGCAGCCTCTAACAGGTGCAAAACTCTCTTTGAAGTAGTAAAGCTTTGTACCAAACTCTCACCCCTCTCTAGGGTTCCAGCACCTTATAAAAAATGTGACAATCAACAAATATTTAATTGAAAAAACAAACAAAAGCTGACAGATCAACTCAAGCTCCCACTGCATTAGACCCCCCCATGCACTCCAGAATGCGCACTGCCCCTCTGGACTGAATTCTCCCTTGTCCCTCTATCGCTGATGACCTAAAAAAAATTTCCTCCCTCAAACCTACTTCCCACTCTGACAATACCATCCCAGCCTCCATCATTATGCAATGTATGGGCCAGGCGCTCAACACATTCCTCAGTCTCATTAATGCCTCCCTCACAGAATGGTAATTCCTGGGCACCCTTAAGACGGGTCTCATACAAACATGTTTGAAAATGAAACTGACCCTAGACCCCAAACAACCAGCCCATAATGAAATCTTAGAAGAAGTAGTCTCTAGGTCACTATTTGCCAGAACCAAACGACTACACCTCCTAAACAACTAAGTCAGGGTTCCGTCCCTACTGTAGCATCGAGACAGATGGTGGGTGATGCCCTCCATATCATGGATAATCAAGATTCATGCCTCCTTGACCTCTCGGTTACATTTGACACAGTCGACCACTGCATACTCTGCTTTCTCCTTGCTGACAGGATGGGATTTCATGGCACTGGTCCAAATTGGCTTACCTCCTACCTCTCGGCAGACTGCAGGCCGTTCAGATGAACACATTGTGTTCAAACCAACTCCCAGTCCCCTGCAGAGTCCACCAAGGCTCCATTCTCTAACCAGTCATTTTTAACCTCTAAGTGGAGCCTCTGGACACATGCCTGAAAGATTCCAATATAGCAAAGGGTGTAGCCGAGCAAGCGGATGGCTTGTGGATCAGTGTGCTTCGAATGCTGGGGCCGAAAGGGGCCACCGATCAAGGCTTTTTCCCGAAATGTGTGCTGCAATCCGAGGGGGGTTTACTTGAGTACTCCTCCCCCCCCACAGTTCCCGATCCCCCTTGGGCCACCTGGATGTGGACTCTGTCTGGAAACCTTTCTTTTTTTTTGGCTAATGCCACGCCATATCCGCATGGCCAAGATGGTGGCCATCCGCTCTAACCCCCCTGAGGCCACTTCAAAACTGTTGCTGATGCTGCTGCCAGGCTGAGAACAGCAGCCCTTGGTGTCCTTGATGGCAGAGGGGCATCAGAGAAGCCTCTGCATCAGCTGGTGAACTGAGTTGATGCTGGGCAATGGACTGCAGACCTGACAGCCAAGGGGCAGCATTGGTGCCTCTGCATTTGTAGGTAGGCTAAGCAGAGGGAGATCGGTGGACCCGAAGGGGTAGAGACTGCAGTGACAGCAGCTGGGAGACGGCGAGGGTGACTGGGCTTGGTAGCCTCCCCTGTGCCTAAACCGAAGATCGCCCTGCGGTTGCCGCACACATCAAACACTGTGCATGCCGAGCCTGTTGGCTGAACAGGGCAGGTGCGCTTCTGGGAGACCAGCGGCCCTAGTGCTGTTCACCATATTTCACTGTTCACCATCACCATCAGCAAGGGTACTCAGAGGAGACACTATCCTTTTCTAACGCAGCCTCCAATAACCTGCACAGCCGATGTGGCCCCTGGCACCACCGGGTTTGGCTTTCCTGGCATGCGCAGTGTGGCCATGTTCAGACATGTACATGTCTAATACTGGACTAGTTAAATAACTGCCCTATGCCACCAAGTGTGTTACTGCTCCCCACATACGATTGGCTGTAGATCACGCACGCCCATTGAGCTTTAATATGGACCCATTAAGCAGGGCATCTCTTGAAAGAGTGTCTTACATGTCTTGTAGGACTTCAATTCATTGTCTTGTGCTTCACTGCAACCTTTCTGTAACTAGCGCCCTTCTTTGCCTCTGGGATAAGTGTGCTGCTATAAATGCAAAAATAAATAGTCATCTACCAACACGCGGACACTACTCAATTTACTCGAGAGCAACAAAAGAAAAAAAAGACATTAGTCATCTCAGCGATTACCTAGCAATCAACCAGTCCTGGTCATCACTGCTAACCTTAAACTTAACCCAGCCAAGTTCGAATTTGTCCTCCTGTTAAACAATAACTTGTCCAACAATGGAACACTGATATGCACCTAGAATGATTATTATTAGAGTGCTTTACAGTCATAGCGGAAAGAACATGGTCATGGGAGCAGAGAAACAAGAGTTTGCATCTTACAACAGCAGAGGGAGAATGTTGGCAATTTGTCAGCACAGGATATACAAGAAACCAGTGTAGGAAACAGTGGGGAATCTGTTAACCCAGTCTGGGGTAGGGTGGGGAGTGGAGGGTGTGTGGACCTTGGTGTTAGGGAGAAGTCATTGAGGAGCCATTCATTGAAGAGGAGAGTCTTGAGCTCCTCAGTGAACTTTAGAAGAGAGGGGGCAAGTCTGATGTTGACAGGGTAGAGGTTGCAGAGTCTTGAGGTGCAGATTGAGAAGGCCGGTCTTCTGTTTTTTTCTTTCCTGCACCTGCGGGTTTCAAGTCTGCACATGTCCTTACTTCGGGTGCATCGTAGGCCTCCAGGGAAGGAGAATTTTCAGTGAGGTAGCTTGGAGACTCCAGGACGACAGCCTGGTAGATCAGTAGATTTGAAGATCTGGTCTTGCAGCAGGAGCAAGTGCAATTCGATGAGGGTCAGGGTGGTGTGGTTTTGCTGCAGCATGAAGGATTTGATCTGCAACTCTTGGATTCAGCAAAAATCCTTAGGTTTCACCATTGACAGCAGCCTGTCCTTCCAGAAACCTCTAGCCAAAAAGGCCCAAACGGCCTGGCTCCAAATCTCTGCTGTGAAAAATCAAACCCTTCATCTCACCGCAGGAGTTCAGGACTGCAGTGCAGGCCCTTGTGGTCTTGCACATCAATAAGGGAAAATGCCCTCCTAACAGGGCTAAAAGTCACACTCTTGTTTCCCCTAAATGCAGTCCACCATGCTGCAGCATGTCTTATGCATGCATATAAATTTGTCTGAATCACCCCTGTCCTAAGCAAACTACATTGGCTTCCTCTCCAGGCCAGCATACTGTTCAAGACTACATGTATCACCTACAAAGCAGTCTAACACACCAGCATACCTGGCATGTAAGCGCCACATAACTCGTGGCACATGCTCCTTGTGCAGCAAATCGACCAACCAGCTCGAATCACAATCAGAACAATCCTTCGCTTGCAATACACCCACCCCCTGACACTCGTTATCTGCTCAGAAAGGCCCCCACAACAATTTTGCAAAGCTCTCAAAGCGTGGCTTTTTCAAAAACACCTGACCAAAGACTAATCCCAATGGATGCACAAACTGCAAAAAAATGTAAACAATTAAAAATAATGTAATGAAGCAACCTACTTGCTAAACTTACCTGAGAGTCTGGACACCCGGCTTTACACTTTTGGTGACAAGGATGGTGTCCTCCTCTCTTTACTGAACATACATATAATGACACGCACAACAAGGGCCCAGTGGATAGTTTTACTGAGTAAAACAGAAAGATTGGCTAATTAACTGTATTGGCAGTGCCTTAATTGGCACAGCAAAATGAGCCAGGGCTCATCAAGAGGCGTGGCCTAAAAGCAGTGGTCACCTGCTGGCTCATTAGGCCACACCCCTTGACGGGCCCCAGCTCAATGGGCTAAAGGTAGGCTTTTATAAAGCTCAGCACCCTCTCCCCATTAGGGGAAAGGGTGCTGATCTCTGCATTTATTTTCTGAAGGCTTGCCTGGCATGGGACAGCGGCTCGCCTTTTCAGCCTCAATGATGTCACTACCTCTCAGCTGGGGAACAGCAGCGTCACCATTGAGGCTGAAAAGGTGAGGCCGCTGGAAGCAGAAGCCATTTTTTTCCAAAATCCTGAAGCTCTTGCTCATTCGCGGGAGCTTCGGGATTTAGAAAAAAAGGCCTCTGCTTCGAGCGGTCTCACATTTCTCTCCATACTGGTGGCGCCGGCCCACGGGCATCTCTTGCTTGAAGGGATGCCTCGCAAGTGCCAAGTCAACAGTATAGGTGAAAGGCATGAAGCCTGAAGCTCTTGCACACGAGCGAGAGCTTCAGGCTTTCGAATAAAAAAATCCTTGTCATTTAGTGGCCAGGGCTGCCAGGGGAGATTAGTGAACCCCGGCAGAGCCCGCCTCAAAACGAGATTTCGGAGCCTGCCGGAGCTCGGCCCCAGCCCACTTAAAGCCCTGTGTATTGGTGATGGAGACTTTCTGTGGGAGATTTTTATGATTCTGGCCACTCTGCAGTGACGCTGTAAACAGTGCACAGATTCAAATCGTATACAGTGGGCATCAGGGAGCATAGTCCCCATAGTGGTTCAACTTGTTGGCTCTAAACCTTGCTTTCCACACCCATCGCAGCAGAATTCACCCAAATGAAAATGTGTTTTGGAAGGTACCTAAGCTGTTTAATCGGACAGGCTGATTCGGGTTTCGTTCCTCTTGGAATGCAGTTCTACCAGTGGCAGGGAAAGCATTGTCTGAGGCCTCGGGGGGCTGTCAGCACTTCTGAAGAATGTCACCTGCGCACTGCTCTGGGCGCTGCGTTTTGGCACATTAAGAACCGCCGGAAATTAACAGGAAACAGTAATGAAAATAGTCACTGACCCACGGTTCGCCATCACCTCCCAGGTGTGGATGTCAGTGACAATGTTCCGGGTTTTAACGAAAGCCAAGCTCCATTGGCTTGGAAATCTTTGCTTCGAGATACTAAAGATTATGCGAACACAGTGAAGCACAAACACAAGCCATCGGCATCTTCGCTATTCCGAATGCAATTCCAGTTTTTCCAATCATTCATCACTGATGTAGTCTAACACATACTGAGGAAACAGGAACATGTCATTCCTACACTGGCTACCTGTTGCCAACACAATGTTTTTCTAGCTACTTTGCATCCACCAACGGGCCTATTACATACATGACCCTCTGATCTGCTCTCAAATGTAAGCATTTCACCCGAGTTTGGCCTCACTGTTCCAACACCAACAAACTTCACCGGACTTTGCCTTGCAGGGGTGAGGGATGTGGAGGTTGTGCGTTTTCTGTCAGGGCTGAACCACTTTAACTCTTCGCCACAGTGCACTAGATTAGTCAATTATCACCTCTGAAGCCATCCAGACTCGGCCTTTCTCCAAGTAACAAACTTCTTCAGTATGCCTCAACGTGTCTGTAATCTAGCTTCTGAGTGAAGAGACCAACTAGGTGGTGGATGTCTTGCTTTACAAACATTGTAAACAATGAATCACAAACAGACGTGCAACTAATAGGTTGCGTCATCCAATTTGACAATGTCACAGTATTTGGAAATCCTTGCCTGAAGTATGTTAAAGCAACCTCCAGCCTGTCTGAAATGCAAGTGCACTTTTGCATGAGGTTGCTCCCCCTGATTTGAGTATAGGGCCCTCAACATTAGAGCTAAATGTTGTCTAAGGTCTGCAGATTGTGGTTGTTCGAATCTTCCACATTCACCTCCCTTCAGTGTCTAAGGTTGCCACAGCTTCTCCCAAAGACTAGCAAGATACTGCCTCTATAGAGACACATGGCCAACTAGATTTCCCCCCAAGCCGGTTTACGCCTGGCCAGAGGTACAGAATCTGTACTCGTGTCAGTGCCGGAGGATCTTCGGTGTCAAAAAGATGAGGACAACACCTCTGCATTTGTCCTCTTAGATTTAAGTGCAGCGCCTTAAACAGAGTCCAGCACACCATCCTCCTCAAAGATTTAAAACGCTAGGCATTATGGGATTAGCTCTTCAAAAGATGAAGTTCTTTCTCTTTGATCACTCCTCCGCTATCTACCCATTTGCTATCAAGTCAGACCATTACCCTATAGAACGTAGAGTGCCACAACAATCAGATCTTGCACCATTCTTTTTTTTTATGTATATCTTTCCCAATCCCCACCGATGAAACACATCAAACTATGTGGACAATGCTCATTTTATTAAAATCTCCTTGAGCGTAATCACCCATACTCCAGTTAATTCCTTTTTTACTTGCCATTAATACCTTGGAAGTATGTAATTTCAAAATACTCAACTACATAAAATAAGAGATTCTGGTGGATAGCCCTCTGCCAAATTTGAGTCATCCACGTGGCCTAAAGAATTAGGCCACTTCCCTCCCCCTACACCCCAGGTGAATATTTTGTTTGTTCTTTTTTTATTAGAATCTTTCCTTAAGCTCCCCTGCCCTCAGCCCCTGATAACTAAAACAGTCCAGACAGGTTCATGTCGTTGTTGAACTCAAACTCATCTTCCCTTTCTAAAACACGCCTCAGATGTCATCAGCCACTGCAAGCCTGGTTTAGTGCAAAATTAACTATGCCAGTACTTTATAGTCGGGGATCCCAGCATTTATTTCACCTCTGCAGCACCTTCAAAATGCAGCAGCTGGGCAATTACTGGGAGCAATAATATTCCTCATATCACTTCTTTCGTGCAATCGCTATGCTCCCAGTCTACGTACAGGTCGCCTACAAGCGTATTGTCCACCAATCCATTTAATAAAGTGGTTCAGGCTTAATTTCGGACAATCCTCCACCTTACCGCCCTCCTAGAGCCTCTGCCGTGCTGCTATTAAAGACACCTCAATGCAAAAGATATCAAGCAGGTGGTTGATGGATCCTTCAGCTCCCTGCCCCCTTCATGTCCTCTTGTTTAAGAAAAATTGCAAAACCCACTTTTTCAGTCAATACTTGAACCAGAATAACTCTACTCTATTCAATTCCCACTCCAATGGTTTATGATTAGGGGATACCTTCTGCGTCAGTGCCAAGAAGCCACTCCTGGAAAATGTGCGCTTTATAAATCTACAGACAAAATATTGCACACTGCTCTGAACCCGCTATTCTTACCAGAAATACACCACAGGCCATGCAGGGAGACGTCTACTAATGACATATAACCTGTTCAAAACTTCCACATTCTATTCATACTAGTAAGAGGGTGAAGTAAAACAAAACTCAATAAGACTCTCAACGGCAAAGCAGGTCATTAGTTCCTCCCATGATTTTCAGGATGTGTTGAATGGGCTGACATGACAACAGAATGTGTCTAGCACGTGCTATAACACACCTTCATTCAAGAAAGGCAATGATTCATACAATGGGTGGTGCTCATTGGTGAGTTTATCGGCAGGGCAGATGCACTTGTGCAGCCCTGGGGCAGGCCACATTCCCGGCATGGTTTTTGCGTACAACAAACAGCTTATTTGAAATCTGGCTAGCCAAAGAACCGTTGTAAACAGCTGTGACCATTCACTACATGTTGCCACTTCTACCAGAGGGGGAGCCCCTTCCCATGAGGCCAGGGAGGTGAGGCCCCTACCCCACAGCTCCCCTGGGGGTAGTATAATGCGGGAGGATCTCATGGGGAGGGACTCCTCCTCTAGGGATAAGCACAACCATCTAGGGTACAGCCCTTGTAACATAAGCACACTCCCACACACCAACATCTCTTTTCTCGAAAAACCTCTTTGTAGGTCCTATGTCATTTCATCGACAGTTGTAATTTCGATTTTTTTTGTATTTTTTACTAAAAAAAACTCATCGAAAAGGACTCTTTATTTTGGGGGGGGGGGGTTCCCCCTACTCCACCAGCCCCTATTGTTTATCTATTCCCGACCTTCGCACCCCTTATATGCACTTTCCCAACCCCCCCCCCCCCCCCGACACCTATATATTTCGATGAGTTTTTTCAGTAAGAAATACCCGTTAAAAAAAAAACATCGAAATTACAACTCTCAATGAAAGAACACTATACCCTCTTTGTAGAGGGTAAATCCATCTACTTTTATCAGGTAGAGAACTATAGGGAACCTGAAAGTACTAGGATAAGGAAGAGTGTAGGAAACCTGAAGCTCATTTGCCACACAAGTACTGGTACGAGGTAGCCCTGTGCCAGTATCAAGATCAAAACAACAAAAGATATGAAGGACTTCGACAACAAGCTCTTTAGGAACTGGCTACATTGTATTAAAACTAAAGAGGGACAAAGATACCCGTCGGCTCCAGCCAAGACAGGCAGCAGCTGTGGAAACACCCAGGCGTGGGATTTTCAAAGCCGCTTGTGGGACCAGAGGAGGGATTGCCACGATATTACTGAATTCGTAATGTTCGAGGGAGAACAAACCAAAAGTAATTTCAATGAAAATTACTTTGTTTTCACTCCCCACGAACATTTCTGTGCCAACCCACTACTCCCACCCCCATACTTACCTCTTGGTGGCACACCGTCTTGTGTGCCTCCATGTCCTACATTCCTCTGCAACGCCGGTTTCCTTCAATTGCATGAATGGGAGCTGGCGCTGCAGGTTCCTCCTCTTTTAAAAATAAAATCTTTATTGAATAGGGAGTTAGGGACACCTCTGCCACCCCCAATGGCATAGTGAACAAGGGTACGGGGGACACCCCTGCAGTGCTTGTTCACTAGAATGACAATGGGGGAATTTTTTCTAAATTTTCAGCTGTAGTAATTTTCGTACAACCGATTTTCGAATAAATCTCCCATTCGTTTTTTAAATTTTTTATTTGAAATAATGTACAGATTCTGAGAAGGAGCACAGAGGACACTGCACAGCCGCTGCAGCCTTCCTTTTTGTGTGCTACAGGAACAGTCCAGAAAGAAGCTGAACTGTGCAAGGAAGTACTGCACTGACGTGAGAGACGCAGCGAGAAACCCAATGAAGCTAAGCTGCAGAGGGGGCGACCATGCTGCCATTGCAGACGCAGAGAAGCCAAGCCACATAGAGGGAAGCCAAACGGACGTCGCAGATACAGAGAGAAGCCCAAAGCAGCAGAGAGGCAAACCCTTGCCCCTGGAAGCCCCAGCGATGTACCGACATCCGTGAAAGTAAAGGGAGGCACAGGAGACTCTGAGGGGACTTCGGTTTAGAAAGGAAGCAGGCATTAAAGACTCTCCCTTGGCTTAATAGTTGTGACACCCAGATTGGCTCTCATGTGCGTCAGACCTACCTGAAAGCTCCTTCCTCTTCTTTGTATAAGTGGATGGGGCAATCCCACTAACCACCAGAGAAGGGTCAAGGAGCCATACGGAACATGAATAAGAAAAACCAGGGTCAATAACCCTAACCAAGAGAATATCTTGAGTCATCTTCCTCGTGGCAGTTCTTAGAATGGTAGTGAACCAAGTAGGCCGAGTCCAAGCGGAAAAACCCGGGTAGAGGACCGATGTCCAGAGAGAGACACGTGTCATCTTCTTCGTGGCAGCACTTGGCAGGTTAGTGAACCAGATCTGCTAAGTTAAAGAAAATTCACCTAGGTCTTGGAACCCCAACCACAGTTAAAACTTTATATAGTACTGAACAAAAGAGACACTGGAGTGTCCAGGAGAAGGGAGTCATTCCCCCTGGGTCTAGTGTGACTGGCACGTTATAATGAGGAGCATCAGGAGGAGGGGGGTCATCCTTCTGATATCAAGTGGCAGAAGTAAGAACAAGATTCCAGCCAGGGGAAGGGAGCCATTCCCCCTGTCCTTTCACTACAAAGTGTTAAAAAGAATGTTTCAATCAGGGGAAGGGAGGCATTCCATAGGATACATCAACGACCCAAGAGGGGAAGGTTTGGTATTCTTGTTTTTGTTTGAGGACACTTTTAACCAGGGGAGGGAGTCATTCCACCTGGTAAAGAACTATTGAAATTCCTGAAGTGAACTGAGATCACAAAATCAGGAGTGGGGAGCAATTCTCCTGGGCAACAAACACTTTAGCCTTATCTACTTTAATTACAAGTGTGAGGTACAGAACTAGGGATTTTGACACAGGACGGTGGACACACTAGTTAAACTGACATTCTGGCAGATCCTTTTAGTCTTTAGTTGAGGCAGGGAAACCCCTCATAGAAATAGGGGCAGACAGGCTATTCTCTTTCTTATCATGAAGAATAAAATCTTTACCAACCACCATACCACCATTGTGTCAGTCGCCTTCTTCTGAACCCTTAAACACCCCGACTATTCCAGCTGCATTATTTCCACCCTCTGAGGTGTCACTCATTGGTATGCAATGGCTGTACATTCTGGTAAAATGAGCATCTATTGGTATGCAGGCTTTAAGAGAGAACTAAATAAAACAAGTGTAGGCAACAGCTGGCATCAAAAGAAAAATTAAATAAATAAGAGTGCAGATTGCAGCTGGAAAAGGTAGGCATGTAGTGTCTAGATTTACTTATAGGTTGGGAACATTTACCGGGAAGAAATTGTCTGAGAACTTTGTTTTCTTGCAATTTCTAGATATTGTGACACATGGTTGAATTAACATTAAAGTTAGGCAATGGCCACAAGACCCAAATACTCTGTGAATTTCCGATCTGTTGTTCCAGGATAGACTGTACTAAGTCTCAAACTCTGTCTTTGCATACACATAAAAAATGTATCTTTGAAAAACATTATTGGAATTGGAAAATGTTTCTTGGCCCAACTATTCACAAAGCTCAGGCTCCCATTCCTTCTGTGATACAAACATATTTAGTTTGGCTCTTCCAAATATCTTCCTTTCACACTGACTTTACACAAACAGAACACCACTGTTTGTGCTAGCACCAACCCTTTACAGTAGAAATTAAACAAAACAGGCATATTGGCTCTGTCGGTGCTTGTCTCATGTATGGAGTATGTTGATTTTGTTGAAGAATGCTGGGTTAGCACCATTGGTCATTCAACCATTACCTTTCTTTCCATTTCTGTTGTTCCCTTGGTAGTATATTGGTGCTGCATACATATCTTCCAAACATAACATTACTATCCTGCTTAAGTCATTCGTGGGTTTGAACAGGGGGGGTTTGCTTACTTACAGCTTTTGCCAAAGAGTGTATACGGGGGTAACTTGGACTGCACGCAAGAAAGATAGCTGGCCTGTGTTAAATGTGGAGATGATGGGGCTAGATAGCCCAGTGTCAGCCCAATGTACGCCAGGCATGGCAGTGGGCGAAACAGGGGTATGTTTCTCCTGCCACTGAGCTATGCCAATGAGTGAAACAGGAGCTTAGTTTCATACCGACCTTGACCGCAGATGCCTCCAAGCTATTCAAAGCTTGGTTCTGCCCAGTGCGTTAAATGGATAAGTGCAGGTACTCGCCAATGAAGGTTTTAAGTGGGCCAAGGCTCAGTCCTGGAAGGCTCTCAAACTTGCTCATTGTCTCTATATCAATTTATCTCACACTGTGACCCGCTCCATTTTCGCAGTTCTCCATTTGTCTCACTTTCTATGTGTGTATCACTTTTCTTATCTCATTGGCTATTTGTGTCTATTTTTTTATTTGTGCGCCCCCCCCACACGCTCCCACTCCAGTCATGGTTTCACGCTATCTCTGTAAGACCTTTTTTGTGTGCTGAGCCTGGGCTTTGGGAGCATGACATGCTGAAACATCCTTCCAACCAAAATCTCAGTATAACGGTTTACTGCCAAGTCATTAACTTTGAATTTGACTGTCAACCTAATGCAACACTCTCTAAGACCCTTGCTTAAAACAGGCCAAAATCAGTCTTTGATAAGTGTACAAAAGTTGGCAGGCAGCGAGAATGCCGAATGTTTACAGGCAGTGCTCCAGATAAGATTTTAAAGTGGGAGTATTTTGCTCCCTATTTTTAAAGTTGGGAGTAAAATGGTTTTTTAGGGAGAAAAAAAGCAAGTTCCATTCCCAGTAGGCGTTTATAATAAACGAGGAAAAATATGTTTTAGCTATAAAAACAGAAATGAATTGTTAGAAATATTTCTCTGCACCAAGTTATACATGCACATTAAAAAGGTAAACCTTTCCCTCTTCAGACCAGGCAGTGATAATGGCAGAACTTCTTTCTGTGGCCTTATGTTTACTACTGGTCCAAACATATTCATGAAACCGTATAGAGGAAAGAAAGAGGGCATGCTTTGATGTGTCCGTTTCCCATTTTTGTTGGGAGTATTTTTACTACCTATTTATTTTTTGGAAGGATTTGCCTATTTTAAGAGAGTAAAAGTGGCCGATACACCCAATTTCTGTAGGGCTGTTTACAGGTAAGTTGCAGTGAGGTTAAAGCATTTGCCATGGATCACACACTTTGGTTAAGGAGTAAAGCTGGGTTTCTTTCAGACACACTTCGTTTGTTGTGCAGCACGGTGTTAAGCAATTTTGCATATCCAAATAAATGCAGGATTTCTTTTTTGTAGACATCATAGATCTAAACCGAGCTATTAAAAGGGGAGTTGTATTGCACGCTTTGCCAAATAAGGGACATTTTGGTAGGTAACTGTAGCTTTGTGTGGTCTTGAAGTTTGAAACGTTCATCACAATAACTTAAACATGTACATATTAGAAAAGGTACAACTAATAACAAAGAAACGTTTGTAAAAAGTAATTGCCCAGGCTTTCTTGAGTGTTTGCCCATGCAGAGGTGCCCCAAACAAACCAATCCATACTGCATAGGAAAACCCCCTAGGGACCCATGGGTAACCAGTAAAGCCCAATTAGCGAAATGGTGTCCCCCGTCTGGTCTGCTGGCAGCTCTGAAACTGCATGTTTGGCTCACATTTGGTTCTGCAGGGTGCGACATGAAGGGGACATTAAGGACAGTGTGGGTGTGGGAGAGAAGGGGACGGAAGGGGCGTCCCTTTCCTCTGCAAAGGCTGCAGGAACTTTGCCCTTCAGCGAGGTTTAGTTAAAGGATTTCATGTGCACCTCGCCCCATAGAGGAGTACTGCTACTGTCCTTCAAGCTTTGAGAAATGCAAGTACTCATGCTGCCAAAAATAAGGTGTAGGCACTGAAGGCCGGTTGGGACCGGCCCACTTAAAGCACTGGCTCTGCCCAGTAGAGTCACACGATTGGTGAGGACCAGTGTGCCTATACTTGCCCTCCCTGTCTAGAGCTAGAGGGATCACCACGACGGGGGGAAATTCATCCATGACCATTCAGATGCACCCTTTCGCAGATGGCAGCCCTGCACTATGCTAGTTTGCCCACTGGGCTCTCTGCTAGGAGTGCTAATTAGAGCGTAATGTCCCATGTGTGATTTTGAATGACGTTAGCAAATTACTTGTAAGTAGAAAAGCATTCAAGGTATACCATAAAATAAATATTCTACATTTACTTAGGGTAATTATTTCCATCCGGCCTGAACTTTACGCAGTGAAGTGAAATTAAAGTAAAACTGTTTAGATATTGGCAATATGACCCATGTAGAGCGCCAGAAGTCCTGCGTTCAAGAATATGAAAAGCATTGGACTAGGTTTTCTGATTGGCAGAGGAGATCTGTTTTCCTACAAACGTGTTATAGGGACAACAGCAACAGAGCAAAGTAATGCAGTAGACGGTTCTATGGTGTTTGCCCTAGAAAATGTGTTTGAGGTTACGTTATTTACACATTTTTCCACAACAAAAGCAGGGGGAGCCATCCTGCAACCCTGTCGCATCACCAGCACCTTAATATATACCTAAACTTAACCCCCACACAGCTACTTTTGCAGCGAAAAGCACACAAAAAACTCAGACAAATGGGCCTGCAAGTAAATGGGCTGGTACCCAGTAGACATGGCGAGGATGTCTTGCATTGCGCGATATGATTGACATTTTGTAGCCCAGTAGGCGGATTTAGCTTGATATCTGCCAACCCTCTCCTGTGGACATAATCCACGAATGGACGACAAACAGGATTGTTTACCAAGTGGGACCGGAAACTAATGTAGCTGGGCCCACCGCAGTGACATTAACATCTGTAAATGACCGCCTAGAGCTCAGGAGTGGGCATTCGCAGATCTTGGGTCAGCCTTGCCCGCTCAAGGTCCATCCGGGCCAAGTCTTTGCACCAGTTTATGTGAAGATCTTGGCATCAAACTAGCAGAACATGCAGGACATTCTGGCTCCTGATGAACTGAAATATTCACACGTGCGGGGTGGAATTTTCACGAGTGTGGCCAATTAAAAAAATCACTAAATAGGCAGATTTTCTAAATTTCCGGCTACAATGGAAGCAATTTCGACCATATAAGATCAATAGACGGGCATGGACACCAGAAAGTATCCCGGGTAGCGTATCACCTACAACCCGCAAATGGTACTGGCACCCAATCCCAGCAGCATGGCGTGGATTCCCACAAAAAGGAAAGTGATCCCTGCTCTGTGAGATAGCTTTGCACAGTGAGTATACTGTGCATAGTACTATGTAGTGTCTCATCTTACTGACTATTGCACTGTGAGAACCTCCCACTGACGCAGGATACTGACCCTAGCATGATATACGCTTCCTTAAACAAGGATTTCCTCGTGGCGTGATAACTTTGCACGGACTCAGATTACTGACTCTAAACAGTGGAACTACACTCCACATAGACTATGGCTATTAATACACCAGGTTTTGCGGGGCAGCAAAAGATGTTTGGGGTGCAGAGCAGAACAACAAGTAATGAAGATCACCTGTAATTAATCCAAACATACCTAATGTGACTGCACGTTCCAAGGATGTAAGGGCAGGGATTGGCCCTGAGCCACACAGGGCAGAGGGCTTTTGCTGCAGTATAGTGCAATCGTAACAAAGCCTATTTACCGGAAAGGAAATGAGACAGTCAGAGTAAGCAATTCTGCAGGACTTCAAATCCAGAAGAAAAGTGTGGGGGGATCATTAACATACATAGAGGGACTGAACATATCCTAAAGTGAAATATGGATATTTATTTCAACTGGCCTGTCCTAAATGGAAATGAGCATTGTCTTTCACAAAGTGATTCATCAATATCTGGGATTAAATACAGCTAAAGGAGATTTTCCTCCAATGCTGCTAGCAAAGTATAAAAGGTGTGGCCCCTTTTAACCCAGAAATCGATATTTAAATATTCTATGGAAAGCAAAATACCAATACAAGATGTGTGCTTTGAAGAAACTCATGTGGTTTTGGTTTTGTGGGTTCAAATCCTGGTGGGCGAAAACTTGAGCAAACAAGCTTTTTTGCATGATGGCCTCAAAAACACCCAAGGGGGATGGAGTCAGAATTGTGAAAAAGTAGGCGGACGCTGTCAATCCAATTGTGATCTCAACTTGTAGCATGAAAATCAGCACAGGGCCAGGTAGAACATCTTCAGTCCAGAAACCTCTCTTCCCACATCCATGCACCTGGTATAGCATCACAACAAATGTGCCCTCTGATGCTTTCCCCTCCTCACCACGACGCTTGGCTTTCAACAATACTCGGTTTTATGAATCCGACTTGAAAAGTTCACACATCATAATTAAAGTACTGCAACAATATAGGAACCCTTATAGAAATATGTTAAACAAAAAGAGCACAAATGTAGCATTATTTTCACCCCATCGAGAAGACTACAAATACCAGAATGCAATTAAAAATTATAAAAAATAACTTGCAAAAAATTGTCTTTCAAGACTTATTAGCACCCTGGCAGGGGGACCCAACCAATAAGGTGGCTAGGAAGGGAGGCTTGAATTGCTGATGAAAGCCCGCGTTCCATGCCGTCTGACGGCCAGCTCCCCCTTCCACCACGCCCCCATACATACCTTATTTTGGCATTAGCACTTGCCGCTGCAGCCATTCCTTCGCCTTGCCTCCCGCAGGCCGCCATGTAAAGGGAAGAGGGGCTCCATGCGGAGTCCCTCTTCCTTTTCCACAGCAGCCACCTTAGAAAAGTATTTTACCTCTTTCGTGAACAAAGGAAAAAACTTTTTTTAGCACCCTAGATCACCGCTTTAGCAACTTGAGGTGCAAATAACCTTAATCCCCCGCTCCAAGGGCTGCAACAGGGAGTAACGACCTGGAGTCCACGTTATCCGCCCTCGCTTCGCTCGGGCCGATAACTTGAGCTGCCGGGCCATTACCCCCCCATTCCAGCCCTTGGAACGGGCGATTCCTGCCATAATCATAACAAATGATAATGTCAAATAACCTTTTCCATCGTTTGACAAAGGCAGGCTTTATATGATGCAAGTGAAATGTGACAAATGAATACTATAGAGTATGCACAACTCTTTTTTGTCAACATATTTTAATTGTCTTCAAAGAAGACAGATTTGGGCGGCAACTAGTTTTTCTGTATGTGCTTTCAGAATAAAATGCCCCTTTTAAACGCCCTGTCCAAAACAAAGGTTCTTAAATGGACCATTACTTTAAACAAAGAGCATGATAAGCCCCAACTGTGAGGCCCAATGGGCTACTGCGGAGGTGGGTGGGAGGTATATGTCTTTAGAAGCGGGTCACAGGTGGTTGGAGCTAACAGGATGGACTCGTTAAAACAGGCACAAAGTAAAGCTCTGTGGCTGGAAGCAGACCAGCCCTCGTTACTTCTTATACTCGCATCAGCAGGTAGCTGCGGGGTACCCATGAACGCAGGGCCTGGGCGATGGCACAGACTGCCCATGCCTCCGGCCGGTTCCGAGTGTGGCTGCATAACCACAGAATAATTTAGGTTACTGCTAGCCAGTGCTGACAATGTGAGGCTATCACAGAGTACCGGGGTCAGTAATCTAGGTCCCTCACTCCAGCACAATGGAATACATTCACACTGCAACAGGTTGCTAGCCGATCATTGTGTGACTCTGAATACGGAGTTAGGTTGCTGACTTCAGCCGGGTGATATCTTTGGAGACACTCGACACACAACAGGAACTCTTCAGTGCTACCATTAATCCCACCACCAACAGCTGACACACTACTTAATCTACGTTACCGAGATAGAAAGGACAGCACAGTGTTGAAACCCAAAGGTGCGCATTTGCTTACCAAGTTTGACGGCGCCCTCTGGAGGATAGTCTGGGAATTGGCCCTCCGAGGGCACACTGACGGTCCTGCGCAGACTCCTCCCCTTGCTGGTCTCCAGCTGCGCCTCCTGTGTGCCCTCACTGTGCATCTACAGTGAGAAAGAAGAGAGTGTTTGTGTTCACCCAGGCATTCCAATCGAACATACATCTCTAGCAGCTCCTGGGATGATCGACCGCCCACTTGATCTCTTTATCCGCTTCGTCCCTTGAAGATCTAGTAAAGCTGGTTTGACCAGTGAGGTCAGTGGTTGCAGGCCTCCCCCTACAGGACAATCTTAATAACACAGGCTACGGCTGCATATTTCGTTGTGGATTCAGGAGCATAACTGCCAGACAGGATTGGCAATGTTCCAGCCTTGCCTACGAGTTATTTGCAAGTGTGCCAGTGACAGTGTTGATAAATGTAAGTATCGCGAGAACAAAAAGGTACAATAAAACAAACAGCGAAAACAAACCTGTGCATATTCAATATTATGCCACATTCTGGGGGCACAAGGACAAACTGAAGGATGCTTGGGGCACGTGGGGGACTCGGTTAGAGGCCTGGAGTGACAGTATCATTGGACTGACATGCTGCAATCCTGCCCACTTTTAGCCTCAAGTCTCTGTGTATACAGCGCTCCAGCCAGGTTCACTCTATAGAAAAACCTACATATACACTGTCAGGTCTGTGATGAAGATCAAAGGTCCACTGGTCCAGACAAACCCAGTAACTTAGATTGTATGCGCTATTTGAGCCCTTTCACAGTGAGTGAGGGTTATACGGGGCAGACAAAGTGTACAAATAGGTGTCAGGATAAATTCGAGGGCTCTAAATGGTGCAGGGACAAGTAAACGTGCAAAAGGACTTTACTCCAGTGTAATCATGTTCCAGGTTCCCTTCTCAGGCCTCAGTTCAATATCTGGAAAACTCCCTATCAAAAGCCTTTTTATTCTTCTAGTGTTTGGGACTTGCCTTCTCCTAGGCCCTGGACAGCCCTCAGCAGCACTTATCTCATGGGTGAAGTCTCCCCTTTCGTTTTGCTTTTCTTCATTCCCGTGTTGCTGCTCCCGTTCTTCTTTTCGTTCGCCTCCTTGCAGGGGCAACCCTCTTGCTGCTCGTGAGGTAGTTAAGTCTTGGTAAGGTACTTGCAACTGGACTCCGGACTTGGAACACGAGTTGAAGCCTTTGGCATAGAGTGTGGTACACCCCACAGGTTGTGTTGGAAGGTGCAAAAGGTAAGGAGAAATGTAGGGTGGCCTACCAATCTGTTCCTTTCTAGTTGGCTAGCTCTTTCAATCCGTATTCCCAGCGAATCTGCCCCCAATTTATTTAAGCCACTCTGGGTCCTAGGCTTCATCTTCTCTCCTCTTGACTTCTCTCAGTCTTCGTCTCTCTCACACCATCAGTCTTATTCATACTCTGTCCTCTCCTATTAAGATTGCTATGAACGTTTTTGTCCCTTCTCTCCAAGGCACTAACCTTCTGTAATCTCCTCTGGGCACTACCTTCCTCATCTCCTCCCCTCAGGGCACTGTGTTCACAGACCCCACAGACCTCTCTTTCACCACCTCTTTGTGCACTGTCACTACCCCCGAAGAGCCTAGTGTGTCAAAAACATTTCCCCGACAGACCGCTTTCACCAAACTGCAGCCTGTTGGGGAACACTGCATGCACAGTTACTGCATATGCAGTGAAGGATCGGTAAGTGCTGCAGTGGCCGAAGAGGTGAGGAGGAGGAGTGGAGAGGGGGATTGTGGAGAGGGAGTGTGTGTGTACTGTGGTAGGTCAGAAGGACCTCTTCGGTTTGGCAGACCTGCCGCGGTCCATTCACGGCATGCTCACTCCAGGCTCATCAAGGTTGCGGCTCTCCGTCAGCCTTCTTAGAAAGTTCCTCCCGGGACTACCACCCTCTGGACAATCTCTCGGTACGCTGCTCTCTGCATAGTTCACACCGGGCACTGCTTCTCTCCTGCAGTTTGCCAAGTCACAAACCAGCATTCTCCCCGAGTTAGCGGCTTCCTTCTGCCAGCCAGTTTGATACTACCGGGTCTCTCTTCCTGGTTCACTTGGTCCTCCCACTTACACCACGCAACACTGGGGTTTCCACGGCTTCTCAGAATAGTGCTTCCTTTGTGTGGATTTGGGTTCTTCAACTCCATTGGGTTTCTCAGTTTCAGTGATTGACAGACAGGTATTCTTTATCACTCCTAAGTTCTTACTCTTCACAGTACTAGACTGATGCTTTTTTTCTGTAATTACATTAAAATAGCATTTTTAAGACAAGTCTCGCTGCCTATCAACTGATAGTATTGTACTCCGTGTTTGAGGATAATAAAAAGGGACATCCGCCCCAAAAGGGGAGTCTCTTCCTGTGAGGTCCCGCTTATGGCCACACTAGGGGGAATGTTGCGTAGTGGGTTCACCTCCGTAGCCTCACAGGAAGGGGGTCCCCCCCACCCCCTTGGGGAAAGTGACTGAATCCCTCGATTCATTACAGTACGTATGTTTGTGGAATGTGTGTGTACGAATGCTTAATGGGTTGGGAACGAGGGCAGGGTGGGATTTAAGGGTGGCAGGGGGTGTCTCTCTGTGAAAAAAGCAACATGCCGTCAGAGGAGGGCATGAGAGGGAACAGGTTTGCTAGAGGGTACCCCGCATAGGGAGCAGAGAGAAAAGGGGTGATGTCAAGGAAATGGTTTCCCACAGCGCTGAAACCGGGCTTTGGTGAAAACAGCCTGCAGGGAATCATCACAGAAACATGCCCATAGCTTCTTCAGCGCTTCAGACTCCCAAGGGAATGAGCCTTAGTTGCGCCTTATACATTTTGTTATATTACATTACATTAGCGCTAGTAGTGCTGTTTCTTTCTGCACCTCTTTGTGAACAACTGCTTTTGCTCCTGTGAATACTACCTTATCTCATCTTACTACTAATCTCTCTCTTTAGCCACCCATTTCTCGTTCCTTAGCAGCTGTCCTGGTTGCCTCTCAGTAAAGGTGATGTAAATGGGCACTGAGATTGCAGGAGCTCAGGAAACGTTTACATGGTTATGGTTTGTCAAAGTTGTGCGTCTGTTACTGTCTTATTATAAGGTGTTTTATATGCTTTCCTTGATCAGGGGACAGAGGTCCCAACTGAACATGGTGGCGGCCTGCACACATTGGAAGTATGAGCGTGGAGCCAGAAGTGTGAGGGGGAGAACTAGATGGGGGGCTGGCTTGTACAGACAATCTAACTCAGTGAGGAGCCAGACAGTAATCTTGCAGCACATCCCAGTAGTAGAGTCAAGAACAGCTCCCCAGTTTTGTCAACTGAGTTTTAGTGAGCCACTTCAGGAGCAAGACACTAATCTTCTGTTAGAGTAGTGTCTCTGGGGCGCAGTGTAGTGTGCAGCACATCTAAGCCTTCTAACTCAAGAGGCTAGGAAGTAAACTGTGTTGAGGAGGAAAAGCATTATGCAGACCAGGAGAAAGTCAGTGAGCTAAAACCTTTGGTTTTGCAAGGCTAAGCTAGGAGGAATAGAAATGGGAGAGTTACCAATTTCTCTGCTGGAAAAAAACAGTTGTTCTGAAGTTTACTAAAAAGAAATTCACTTTTCCTCAATAGTAAAGTGTTGCGGTGAGCAAGAATACACGAGGTCAGCAGATGTGTCTGCTTAGTCACCGTTGGTGCTCCAACAATAACTTGTGGGATAATGCTAAGTAGACCGTTATTACACAGGCTACCGGCGCCACCACCAAGGCTAGCACCTTACTTTCAGCTCTGCCTCACCAACTGGCAACTGTGGAACCTTCTCAACTGACCACACACAAACATTCCAGACCAGACACGCTGATGACATCACTGCCTTAGCAGGTGCCCAGAACATAAAGCACTTGGACAGAAATAAGAGTAGGTACGGTGAGGATTACTAGGGGCATTGAGCTTTCAGTTATATATTCGCTAGGGAGAAGCTAGGGGCAGTAAGTAGGTTCCACCGCCTAGACAAATTCCCACATTAAAAAAACGCAGCCACATTAATTCCACCTTCTATTACATCGCTAATCTTTCTCAGAAGTTCCCACTGCCACGTGTGCCCCCGGTTTCCTTTCTAGGACCCCCAACCCCATCCCCATTTGCCCCCTCTGTAAATCCTCCCTGATTCTCTCCTACTATCCTCTTTAACTCACTGGTTCCAATGACTTTTTCTGAGTGCATCTTGCAGCATTTATGCGGAATTCCTGCAACAAGACAAACGTTTCTTCACAAAACGGGGCGCCTAGTGATCTATACATGTAGTGCCTCTTTCCCCCACCCCTCTTCTATCCTAATGTGAAAACACTCCTTTCCCACTGCCATTTTGAGCACTTGTTCCCCACCAAAAAAAATGATATATATATATATATATATATATATGAACAAACCAGTTTAGCTAAAACACCATAGGGATGTTTTGCAGCAATAGGGCACTTGCCCACTGACAATTTGGCTGCCTTTGTCTGCTCGCTGCTCCAGGCTTGGAAGCACTTGCTCTTTGAGGGGGCGCATGGCTAATAGCGGCCACTTGTGCTGCATTTAGTCATTGTACGATAAATAGGCACACTAGTGCATATATGTTACACATCGATTGTAATTTAATGACACCTTTTAGAAATGGGCAATTTCGAGCATCTCTACGATCGAGTTATCATCACGTTAGCTATTTACAGTGTAAAGTGAAGTTTTTGCACAATAAATTTACGCATTTTTCCAATCAATACACCTCACTCATAGGTTTATGACCATTCCAATATGGATGTCATTATATTTGACAGGTTTTATCTTCCTTCACGAAGCGGTCACATGACCGTTTTGCACGTGATGAGGCAACGAGAGGGCACGCTCTGCAATTGTCCTTCGTTTAAAACTCTTTGATGTGAATGCCGCATTTGGATTTTAAAGGTCAGAGGAAGCCTGAGCATTCAGGCGGAACGCGTAACTTTCTTCCACCCGTGGGGTGAGTGCTTTGTGCAACCTTACGTCTGTCACAGGGATGAATGATTTCACCCCTGTTTTTGTAATGTGCTATATTATGCAATAATAAATATGACATTTTAAATAGCTAGGTTTTGTGTGCTGGAGTACTTTTGTACATACCCACTGGGTGGTTTTCTGGAGTGCTACAACCACATAGGGGCATGTGTTATATATATATATATATATATATATATATATATCTTAATTTCTGAAAAGCCTCATTGTTGCAATGCACCGGGGTCTAGGGGAGAGATGAACAATTTACTCTCCTACCTGGTAACGTTCTTTCGATGGGATGGTCCGACGACGTATTCCATATCTATGACAGTAATCACCGCAGCTGTGCTGCTTCGGAAAATCATTCGGCGTCTGCGTCGAAGTCGATACGCGTCCTCGAGGACCTCCTCCGACGGCCGACGTCACCAGATGTTATAAGTAGGACGCACGACGCCCATAGCCTCAGTTGTAGTTTTTTCCCAGAACGTGTGGCACCAATCTTCTGCCAGTATGAACACAGAAAGCCTTGAGGAAACGTAAGCTGCAATCGCATAAGAAATTCTGTAGCAGGGAAAGCAGGGAGGGAGCGATATGGAATACGCCGTCGGACCATCCCATCGAGAGAACGTTACGGGTAAGAGAGTAACTTGTTCTTCGAGGGGATTGGGTCCTCCGACGTATTCCATATCTATGACAGACTCCCAAAGCAGTACCAACGTAAGGAGGTGGGAAAAGAATTTTGAATATACAAATGTAGAATGTCCAATCAAATTGCAGAGTAAAGGACCGCCTTGCCAAAGGCCAGATCCTGCCCCCGGATAGAATCGAGAGAGTAGTGACGTACAAAAGTATGGACCGAAGCCCAGGTGGCTGCATCACAGATGTTACGAATAGGAACACCCGTCTGCAGGGCAGTAGAGGCAGCCATACCCCTGGTAGAATGGGCCCGTAAGCCTACCGGAGGGTCCTTACCCGCCAAGCAGTAACATTCAGAAATTGCCAAGATGATCCATCGAGACAAAGTCTGCTTAGTAACAGCTTGTCCCAAACACCTTCCAGGGTAACCAATAAAGAGTTGATCGTCCACTCTGACCCGGGACATGCGTGAAATGTAGAAGCTTAAAGCTCTCCTAGGATCCAGCCTATGGAGCCTCTCCTCTTCCTTACCAGGATGTGGAGGAGGATAGAATGCCGGAAGAATAACCTTCTGGCTTAATTGAAATTCCGACACCACCTTCGGAAGAAAGGAAGGACAAACTCCAAGGACAACCCTGTCCTGAAACACAGTGAAGGGTGGCTTAACTGAAAGTGCCTGTAACTCACTCACTCTGCGAGCGGAAGTGACCGCAACTAAAAACACAGTTTTAAGAGTTAACAGTCTCAAAGGACAAGAATGCAAAGGCTCAAAGGGAGCACTCATTAGAAACTTGAGAACAAGGTTCAGATCCCAACCAGGCACCTGGAAAGGTGACGGAGGGAACACATTAGTGAGCCCTTTCAGAAACTGAGAACTCAAAGGGATTTTAAAATAAGAACACTCCTCAGACAAGCGTTTAAATATAGACAGCGCTGCCAGGTAACCTTTAACGGTACCCACTCGCAGGACCTTGTGGACCAAAGAAAGCAAAAAAGACAGAACAACAGGATGTCACATGAAAAAGGATCCACATTCTGAACCCTGCACTAGTCGCAGAACTTCCTCCAACGGCAACAGTACAGGGACTTTTTTGCCGGCCGTCTGGCCGAGAGCAACACCTCCATCATGTCTTCAGGGAGGTCCCAATCCTTGTACCTCAATCTTTCAGAAGCCAAGCGTGAAGGTTGAAGGATCTGACCTCTGGATGGAGAACCTGACCCCCCCCTCCCGTGAGAGCAGATCGTCTTGGTAGGGAAGACGACGTGGAGGGCAGATGGACAAGTCCAGAAGGTCCGGAAACCACGTCCTCCGGGCCCACGCCGGAGCAATGAGGATCATCCGGGAACCAAACCTCCATAACCTCTGCAGTACTTGCGGGATGACGGGGACTGGAGGAAACGCGTACAGCAGTGGGAACGACCACTCCACCACGAACGCGTGGAGTTCTATGGTGCCTTTCTCCAGCAGGGATTGAATTTCCTGCGCAAGGAGCGGATCTGGACTCTTCAAAGAGATTCCCTGGTGGATTGTCGTGAGGCCTCTGCCGGAAAGGAAGACAGTAGCCATGGGCTATGATCTCCAGAACCCACACATCTGAAGTAATGGCACGCCACTCTTCAAGATGCTGCGCCAGCCTTCCCCCCCCAACCGGCAAACCATGGGACATGGCCTCATGACTGAGCTGAAGCAGCTGCGGCGTTGCCTGATGTCATGATCTCTGCTTCCAAAAGGTCAGGGTTTTCCCAACTCCCTTGGAGGCAGATCCATAACCCAGGTTCCGAGTGCCAACCAGTCCCAATTGGGACCTTTTGGACCCAGTCCTGGCGCCAGTGGCACCAGGCTCATAAATATGCCCAGTCCCAGCGCTGGAAGCGCCGGGCTCATAATGCTTGGGTGGACTTACCTTCAGCAGACCATGCTGCTTACTTGCCTGCCAGTTGAGCCTCTGATCCTCTTCTGTTTGGAACTACTTTTCCTGTTGGGTGGGGCTGGAGCCACTCCCTAGATTCAGAACACTGGAACTCTTCTGGAAGGCAGGAACTCTTTTCTTACCAGGAACTCTTTTCTTACTTAGGCGTGGCTGTGGAAGGAGACACCTAAGCACTACAGGAGGCTATTTAAACCACACCCGGTGGATGAATCTTGCTTTGCGTTATTCTGCAACCTCTGCAGCAGAACGCTCATCGTGTCTTCTGCATCCGGTCCTGGGCCTAAGGAAAAAGGCTTACCATCCTGAATCCAGTCTTCAGCAACACCTATAAAGACAAGAAAGAACAGGTTAGCATTCCGGCATCTGAAAGGCAAAGGCTTACCATCCTGAATCCAGTCTTCAGCAACACCTATAAAGACAAGAAAGAACAGGTTAGCATTCCGGTATCTGAAAGGCAAAGGCTTACCTACTCTTCGTGCGCTCCGGAGGTCTTCACACTGCATTCCGGCATCGAAAGACAAAAGTTTACCAACTCTTTGCACGCTCCGGAGGCCTTCGGCGCTGCATCCCGCATCTGAAAGACAAAACAAGGTGCGTTTAAAGACATTGGGGAACTTTAATACTCACGTGCCATTACTCCTTTCCACATCTAATCCAGTGGGTATTCCGGCACCCTGCAGCCGCTCCGAACTCGTACCTGCAAAATAAAAACACAGTTAGAGAGCATAGTGAAGCAGGCAACAAGCGCTTACTTACGTGCTTCCAGGCGCTTCTATTCATCACACGGGCTCCATCTTCAACTCACGACACCCCAATAACCCCAGTTCATTAACCCCATATTTTCTATCTGCAGACATCTTACTCTACACGTCAGGCATACAGTGCACAGAGGTCCAGCCCAAAGAGCCAACCGGGTGCTACACATCACCTTTGAAGATACGGTAGTCGCCCAGTCAAGACCGGCGTCTCTGCGAGAATCAGGTGAGCGTTACACCTGAGGGCAAAGGGGCAACTGCCCGAGCGGCCTTGGCACCTCGAGTACCCTGCGTTCCACCTCTGGCACTCCTACAGTGGCCCCTTTGACTGGCAGCTCCTCCCGCTTTACCAAAGGATGAGTAATAACGAAAGGAACCGCCCCTCCATTGCTGTCCCCTAGGACGAAAAGGCAGAGGTTGGCGAACTGCAGCGCCCAACGACTTTGCTGCAGCTTTGGAGGTCTGCAACCTCTCAAGGCTCTCGTCAGCCATGCTGCCAAAAAGATGTTCACCGTCAAAGGGCATGTTGAGGAGCCAGGCCTGCACATCAGGAGCAAACCCCGACTTCCGCAGCCACACAAACCTGCGTATTACGGTGCTCGCCGCCATGGACCGGCTGACGCAATCTGCCATGTCCAAACCCGACTGAACGGCCTCACACATGGCGTCCTTGCCATCCTGGACCATAGCAAGAAAACCATCCCGTTTGGCCCCTTCGGGAATATGTTCAGCCGCTAAGGAAACACAGTTCCACAGAGTTTGCGTGAGACGTGACAAGGCACATACGGAGTTGGCCACCTGAAGAGCCATACCCCCTGAAGAAAACACTTTCTTCGCCCAACCATCAAAACGCTTGTCGTCCCTATCAGGAGGGATGGTAGGATACGACGCCTGTTTTGCTGGGGCCGTAGCCGCCTGCACCACCAAACTCTCCAGAGTGGGGTGCTTGGTCAAGTAGCAGGGGTTGCTACTGGCTGGGTAGTATTTTCGCGACAAAGACTTGCCCACTGCCGGGAAACTCTCCGGAGCAGTCCAAACCGCTGCCACCCTCCTCTGTAGAGCTATATGGTTTGGCAGTACCAGGTCAGTTGGTGGACCTTGGTCGATGATATCCGTGATGTCATCCTGAAGAAAATCCCCTGGGGGAGCAGACCACCCCAAGTACTCGGTGACCCTAGACATAAGGCGTCGGTACGAGGAGTCGGCATGGGTGCCAGACTCAGGCCTACAAAACTCCACCTCCGGAGAGGTGTCCAGACCACTGGCATCGTGCAGGGACTGACGCAGGTCCTCAATCTGGCTATGGCCCGAGAGAATCTTATCAGGAACCATGCCATCATCAGAGCCCTCATCCACCTCCAAAATGTACTCAAGACGGCGGAAAGTGGGCACAGAATGGGGAACAAAGCCATGCTTGACCTTGGCCAGAGCCTTTCTAGGGGGTACCACTGTGCCTCGGGGTACCTCCGACACCACAGCCTCGAAAGGCGTTGAAGGCGTCGAGTAAAATGGCGTCGAGTGAATCGGCGTTGACGCCGAACTCGGCGCCGACAGCATCAACGGCGTCGACACAGGCCTCAAGGGAGGAGCCCCGAGCGTGTCCCTCGACATGCTGGGCGCCGATGTCGTCGACGACTTCCTCGGAGGCGGAGCCTCGAGAGAGTTCCTCGATGACCTCGGCGCCACAGGTGTCGACGTCTTCCTCGAAGACATCACAGGCTCACACGGTCTCGAGCGCGCTGAGGACTAGGGATGTAACGGTATTACGGTATACCGTTAAAGATACCGTGAACCACTTAATTGAACAATAATAACCGTCACATTGTTTATACTGGTATACCGTTCATACCGTTAAGTGTGCTTTTCAATCTGATTTGGAAAGGCTGCAGTAAGCAAGTGCTGTGCAGTCTTGGTCTTGCACTGTTGGATGTGCCGTCTGCCAAGTAGTTTCAGTTGGAGCAGTTTTTAATGCCATTCCATAAACCACACATGCCTGACACAAAATCAATATGTTAGCAATAGGAAGAATAAATACAATGCCAAGAAGGAAAAGGGTTTACTTTGGGTTGGCGGTTTGGGGTTTATATATTTATAATGGATAATGTTTTCTAAACATATGACAATGGGGGATTTCCCTGGTTCCATCATTGAATTTACATATAATAAGTCACAGTGCAAAATTTACTCATCTCTGTGGGTATTCCCTGCTGCCATACCAAAGTGTAACATGTCCGTGATTACTGAACACCTTTTGGCCCTCAAGTAAACTAAAGGCTGTAACGTAAAGAGAGAGTGCGTGTGTGCGTATGCGCACAAGCGTATACTACCATCAGACTCCATTGATCTGTGGCATGCAGGTTATCAAGATGGCAACATGTTCATCTTCACCAGTAGCCAGTCGGGGGGCTAAAAGCTGAAATGACCACTTAAGAAAAGCTATTCAGTTTGCTTTGCCAGGCGCAGCAGGGCTCCCCCCGCCCCTCCTCCTCTCCACACGTGTGTTTGGTGGAAGCAAGGGGTGGCATTTCAGTGGAAAGTATGTTGAAAAGCCCAATTCTGGCCCTGGCTGCCTGGTTTTGTTTGTGATGATAAATCTGACCATTTATGACCTTTTAGAAAATATTTGTTAAGATTAGTTAACTCCACCTGCTATACCACGATAACCATGATATACCATCATTTGGCAAGAAGGTTATTGTACCGTCATAAAACTAATACCGTGACACCCCTATCAAGGACCGGGACCTGGAACGGGCATGACTAGAACGATTCCCCTTGTCCGAGCGGGACCGCTCCCGCGAATCGTGCCGACCACCCGAGCCCAAAGGCGTACGAGCAGTGTCTCTAGTCCGATTACGACTGACCCCACTCGGAGGCATGGACGGACCAGTGCCCTGCGATTCGAGAATCGCTAGCATTTTCTTACCAAAGGAAGCCCATTCCTCCGGCGTCGAATGCTTGGTGGGATAAGTGACCCGCCGATGGGCGGAGCCCTCGGATGAGGACTGGGAAGGCGACCGATGATGGCGCTTCCAGGAGTGCCTCGAAGAGACAGTAGTGGCAGGACCCACTCCGGGACCGAGACCCATTGGTCTTCCGACGACGATGCGGAGATTCGCCACTTCAATCGTCCGTCGAAAGCCCTGTGGATCTCGACTTCCGGGGCTTGGACACCTTACCGACCGACAGTTTCTTCTTGCGCTCCCGCAAGACTTTGGACGTAAGCGACTGGCAGTCGACACAATCATCCGTGTCATGGGCCTCCCCGAGGCACCAGAGACAGGCGTCGTGCGAGTCCATCACCGACATCTTGGACCCGCAGTCCCCGCACTTCTTGAAGCCTGGACGCAAGGTGGAAGAAGAGGTAGACATCTTGAAGACTTAAACTTCACAAACGAACAGGCTCGAAGAACTGAAAGAACAGAAACTCCAAAGAGTCGAGGCGCGAAGAGATCTCCGAAGCGAACACGTTCACGGAAAAAACGGAACTGAGGCTACGGGCGTCGTGCTTCCTACTTATAACATCTGGTGACGTCGGCCGTCGGAGGAGGTCCTCGAGGATGGCGTATCAACGTCATCGATGCAGGACGCAGAAGGCGAAAGTTTTTCCAAAGCAGCACAGCTGTGGTGATTACCGTCATAGATATGGAATACGTCGGAGGACCCAATCCCCTCGAAAAAAAGCTTTTGGACCAGGGAACTGTTCTATTTGTCATATTTAAAAAAAAGTTCTAGATGGCTTGATACCAAACCCAAACAAGGAGTGGCAATGCCAACAGTTTGGGCTTCTGTGTAAGCATGGGAAAGGCGCTTGCCAGGCACTGCTGTAGTGGTATTATCTGGCAATTCATGGTAGCAGTTGTAAAATGGTGCAAGTACTTGGGCATCTAATAGCAGTGCCTGGCAAATGTCTAATACCATTAAGGCTCAGTGCCTTTCTAGAAACCAAATGGGGTTCCGTAAAAATGTAGGTACCACACTCAAATCATAGATTTTGAGCAACTTTCAATATATGTATACTAGAACTGATGGCTCAGATCTCTTTTTAGGCTTGAGCTTTCTAACGCTTTTGACCTTCTAAACCAGGACAGATTATGGGCTAACTTGGCTAAACGAGGCCTACCACCATGATTGTTAAATATCTTGGTTAACTTAACATTCAATACTTATACACAAGCCAAAATTGTTGACTTTCCCGATGCTGGTTTTTCGCAGGACTTCAGTGAAGGACATTAATACTGCTTATAAACCAAGTGGCCAAGGTAGACCTGGTTTAGACATTTGTATTCACCAGTAGCAGGTTTACAGAGTCAATGAAGTCAAACTCTCAGAAGGCTGCTTTAAAAATAATCTTGCAGGCACTTTGAGTGCAAGGTTTGATGGTAAGACTTGATCAAAGCGAGTTTGAGTTCCCATGAGGAGGAGTTTTGGGCGCGGAGGAGCAGGAACTGGGTGCAAATGGCCATTGGAATTAGCTAGGCCAGGGGAACTCAACGGGTGGGCAAAGAACACCTCCAACTGTGTGCCCCTCCTCATAGGCCATTTCTCCATATCTGTAGCCAAATGCAACAGTTTCAACTTATAGGTGGCTGAAGCACCATCTAATAGCCCAAATTAAAAAGGAAAATCTGTGAAGCTTTGAGCCCGACTCGTTTCTTTGATGCAAATCCATCCAGTGTTTTATGCGCTGTGGGTGTTCAATTGAAGCATCTTTTCCGTCTATGGGAAAATGAATGAGCGTATGCCAAAAACAGATTTGTTTCCTACTATTTGAACCGTTTAACAGATTTTCTCCAAAATGTCCAGTTTGGAGAGGCCTGCGACAGATAATTGTTTCGGAAAAGATCTTGCAAACCCATGCAGCAAGTCAAAAGCTATTAGCTATAGAATTTGGAGTAAAGTCAATGCATAGAATTTTTATCTTAACTGTACGGCGGCAACTTATCTGTTAAAAGCAAACTTTAGTTGACATAGAAACACTTCCTACCTAAACAGGGAAAGGATACAACACAATCCTCTGACTAAACAGCTCTAAAGAGAAACGGCAAAGAAATCCGGTATGGGGTCCTGAAGTTTTAGAACTTCCCACTCCTTACACCATGTGACCAGAAGTCATAACAGGAAACGTTACTGAATGTGGAGGAGCTGGATATCAATAAACCAGTGAGACAGGGTCTCACATCAATGTTGTGAACTCATGAGAGGCATGAGTAGAGGAAGAGACAAAGCATAACAATGTCATCTGCTAGAGGCTTTGTTTCACACAACGTGCAATATTACACTTCCCTACCCTGTATTCGCACCTACCATTAACACCTATTAATAGACAATAGTCCTACCCCCTCTTTCCCCACTTCCTCCCTTGTGCCATCAACCTCTAATCTGGATTACTGTAATGCTTTGTTGACACACAGCAAAACCTCAGAGGAGCAGCTGCGCTTCCCTGCACTTTGACTTTTTACAGGAAAAAGTGTGAACGCACTGCTGGGAAGTTCTTTGGACAGCTGAGGTGTGGGACTGGGACACATTGAGCGTTTGGCTTGGACAAGTCCTGGCCCTCAATATGGACAAAAATAAGAAGTGCAGGTACTTGAAGCCAGCCCATTTAAAGCACTAGTTTGCATTTTCTTGATTACCTGAAGAGGACTTAAGGGGGTACCTGCTGGCCTAATATTTCTATATCTATCGTCGTTGGAGGCATGTTTTAAGGAAGATGAACAAGTTACTTTCTTACCTGGTAACATTCTTTCGATGGGATGGTCCGACGACGTATTCCATATCTATGACAGGTAATGTCCAGAGCTGTGCTGCTTTGGAAAATCTTCGGCGTCTGCGTCCTGTGTCGATGCATCGTCCCCGAGGACCTCCTCCGAGGGCCGACGTCACCCGATGTGAAAAGTAGGACGCACGACGCCCATAGCCTCAGTTATAGTTTTTTCCCCCAGAACGTGTGCCACCAGTTTTCTGCCAGTCAGACACACAAGGCCTTGCAGAACGCAAGCTGCAATCACAAAAGAAATTCTGCAGCGGGGAAGGTAGGGAGGGAGCGATATGGAATACGTCGCCGGACCATCCCATCGAAAGAACGTTACCAGGTAACAAAGTAACTTGTTCTTCGAGGGGATTGGGTCCTCCGATGTATTCCATATCTATGACAGACTCCCAAAGCAGTACCAAGCAAGGAGGTGGGAAAAAAATTTAGAACACAAATTTAGCATGCCCAATCAAATTGCGGAATATAGGACTGCCTTGCCAAAAGCCAGATCCTGCCCTCTGATGCGATCGAGGGAGTAGTGACGTACAAAAGTATGTACTGAAGCCCAGGTGTCTGCATCACAGATGTGACGAATAGGAACACCCCTCTGCAGGGCAGTAGACGCAGCCACTCCCCTGGTAGAATGGGCCCGCAAGCCAGCCGGAGGTTCTTCACCCGCCAAGCGGTAACACTCGGAGATAGCTAAAATAATCCGACGAGACAAAGTCTGTTTCGTCACAGCTTGTCCCAAAAGCTTTCCAGCGTAACCAATGAAAAGTTGATCGTCCACTCTGACCCGGGACATGCGCGAAATATAAAAGCTCAACCCTCTCCTAGGATCAAGCCTATGGAGGCTCTCCTCTTCCTTACCAGGATGTGGAGGAGGATAGAACGCCGGAAGAACAACCTTCTGGCTCAAATGAAATTCCGAAACCACCTTCGGAAGAAAAGAAGGACGAACTCTAAGGACAACCCTGTCCTTATGAAACACAGTGAAGGGTGGCTCAACTGAAAGTGCCTGTAACTCACTCATTCTGCGAGCGGAAGTAACCGCAACCAAAAACACAGTTTTCAGAGTTAACAGCCTCAAAGGGCAAGAATGTAAAGGCTCAAACGGAGCACCCATAACAAACTTAAGAACAAGGTTCAAATCCCAACCGGGCACCAGAAAAGGTGACGGAGGGAACACATTAGTGAGCCCTTTCAAAAACTGAGATTAAAGGAATCTTAAAATAGGAACATTCTTCAGACGAGCGCTTAAAGATGGACAGCGCCGCCAGGTAACTTTTAATGGTCCCCACTTCCAAGCCTCTGTGGGCCAAGGAAAGCAAAAAAGACAGAACCATGGGAATGTCACACTCAAAAGGATCCACATTCTTAACCCTGCACCAGTCACAGAACTTTCTCCAATGGCAACGGTACAGGGACTTTGTTGCAGGCCATCTGGCCGAAAGCAACACCTCCATCACGTCTTCAGGGAGGTCCCAATCCTTTTACCCCAAACCTATCAGAAGCCAAGCATGAAGGTTCAGGGATCTGACCTCTGGATGGAGAACCTGACCCCCCTTGAGAGCAGATCGTCGCAGTAGGGAAGACGACGTGGAGGGCAGATGGACAAGTCGAGAAGGTCCGGGAACCACGTCCTCCGGGCCCACGCCGGAGCAATGAGGATCATCCGGGAACCAAGCCTCCATAACCTCTGCAGTTCTTGCGGGATGACTGGGACTGGAGGAAACGCGTACAGCAGTGGGAACGACCACTCCACCACGACCGAGTCTCCTAAGGCTCCTTTTGGAGGAAATTCCCGCAAGCAAAACCTTTCGCACTTCCGGTTGACACTGGAGGCGAAGAGATCTACTTGAGGGGTCCCCCAAAGGGCAAAGATCTCCAGGAGAATCTCCTGAGCCAGCTCCCACTCGTGAGAGACCGTGCTCTGCCTGCTCAGAGCGTCTGCCGTCTCATTGTCGTCTCCGGCCAGATGAACAGCCGAGATCGAAACTTCCTGCTGGATGGCCCAGAACTCGAGCTGCATGGCCTCCCTGCACAGAGGAAGTGACCCTGCCCCCCCCCTTTTTGTTGAGGTAGTGCATGGCCACCGTGTTGTCCGTTAGAATCAGGACACTCTTTCCTCGCACAGTCGGCAGAAAAGCCTTCAGGGCTAGCCTGACGGCCCTCAGCTCCAACAGATTGATATGGAGTCTGGACTCCAACGGAGACCAACGACCGCTGACTGTCAACTCGTTGGCATGAGCTCCCCATCCCGTGAGGGATGCGTCCGTCACGATGGTCACCTCTGGCCAGGGCAGCCAAAATGGGGCCCCCTTCATCAGATTGCCTTCGACGGCCCACCACAGAAGGTCCTGGGCGACCGAGGGCGGCGCCTGAACAGGGTCCGACAGCCTGCCGGAGGACTGAGACCACTGGAGCTTGAGTGTCCACTGCAAAGATCTCATCCGCAGACGAGCCTCTGGCACCAGAAGAATGCAGGATGCCATGAGGCCGAGTAGTCTCAAGAACTCGGACGCTGTGAGATTCTGGGCAAGTTGAAACTTGTGCACCATCTGCTGAATGTGAAGAGCCCTCACCTGGGGAGGAAAACACTGTCCCAGGGATGTGTCAAGCACTGCTCCGATGTACTGGAGCCGCTGCGTTGGTGTCAAATGGGAGTTCTTTAAATTGAGGGAGAAGCCCAGCTTGTGAAGGGAGTGGCAGGTGACGGACAGAAGATCCAGGACTTGCTCGGGAGAGCTCCCCTTGATCAACCAATCGTCCAGGTAGGGGTAGACGTGAATCCCCCCTTTCCTGAGATGCGCTGCCACCACCACCATGAGCTTGGTGAAAACCCTCGGGGCGGAGGTCAATCCGAACGGCAGGACCCGAAACTGAAAGTGCGAGTCGCCAACCGCGAACCTCAGGTACTTCTTGTGCTTGGGATGGATCGGCACATGGAAGTAAGCATACTTGAGGTCGAGAGACATCAACCAGTCCTGAAGTTGAAGGGCCTGGAGGACTTGAAAGAGAGTAACCATCTTGAACTTGTCCTTCCTGAGGAGTTTGTTCAAACCGTGCAAGTCCATGATGGGTCTCAATCCCCCGTCTTTCTTCAAAATCAAAAAATAAGGGGAATACCATCCCTTGTTCCTCTCCGCTACAGGCACCAGTTCTATGGCGCCTTTCTCCAGCAGGGCTTGAATTTCCTGCGCAAGGAGCGGATCCGGACTCTTCAAAGAGAGGTTCCCAGGTGGATTGTCGTGAGGCCTCTGCTGAAAAGGAAGACAGTAGCCGTGGGTTATAATCTCCAGAACCCACACATCTGAAGTAATGGCTTGTCACTCTACAAGATGCTGCACCAGCCTTCCCCCAACCGGCGAACCATGGCACCTGGCCTCATGACTGAGTGGTAGCGGCTGCGGCGTTGCCTGAGGGCAAAGAGGCAACTGCCCGAGCGGCCTTGGCACCTCGAGTACCCTTGTTTCCACCTATGGCACTCTTACGGTGGCCTCTTTGACTGCTAGCTCCTCTCGCTTTACTGAAGGACGAGTAATAGCGAAAGGAACCACCCTTCCATTGCTGTCCCCTAGGACGAAAAGGCGGAGGTTGGCGAACTGCAGCGCCCAACGACTTTGCTGCAGCTTTGGAGGTCTGCAACCTCTCAAGGCTCTCGTCAGCCTTGCTGCCAAAAAGATGTTCACCGTCAAAGGGCATGTAGAGGAGCCGGGACTGCACATCAGGAGGGAACCCAGACTTCCTCAACCACGCAAACCTGCGTATTACGGTGCTCGCCGCCATGGACCGGCTGACACAATCTGCCATGTCCAAACCCGACTAAACGGCCTCACACATGGCATCCTTGCCATCCTGAACCATAGCAAGGAAACCATCCTGTTCGTCCCCTTCGGGAATACGTTCAGCCGCTAATGCAAAACAGTTCCACAGAGTGTGTGTGAAACGAGAAAAGGCACATATGGAGTTGGCCGCCTGAAGTGCCATACCCCCTGAAGAAAACCCTTTCTTCGCCCAGCCGTCAAAACGTTTGTCGTCCCTATCCGGAGGGATGGTAGGATAAGACGCCTGCTTTGCAGGGGCCGTAGCCGCCTGCACCACCAAACTCTCCGGAGTGGGGTGCCTGGACAAGTAGCAGGGGTCGCTACTGGCTGGACGGTATTTTCGCGACAAAGACTTGCCCACTGCTGGGAGACTCTCCGGAGCAGTCCAAGCCGCCGCCACCCTTCTCTGCAGAGCCATATGAAACGGCAAAACCGGGTCAGTGGGGGGACCAAGATCAAGGATGTCCGTGAGATCATCCTGAACGAACTCCCCTGGGGGAGCCGACCAACCCAAGTACTCAGTGACCCGAGACATAAGGCGCCGATACGAAGAATCAACATGAGTTCCAGGCTCCGGCCTACAAAACTCCACCTCCGGAGAGGTGCCCAGTCCACTGGCATCATGCAGTGACTGCCGCAGGTCATCAAACTGGCTATGGCCCGAGATAAGCTCATCTGGTACCGTAACTGGAACCAAGCCGTCATCAGAGCCTTCATCACCCTCTGAAATGTACTCCAGCCGGGGAGAGGAAGACATCTGGGGACCAAAGCAGTGCCTGACCTTAGCCAGAGCCTTTCTAGGGGCTAACCCCGTGCCACGGGGCCCCTCCGACACCACAGCCTCGAAAGGCATTGAGGGCGCCGAACGAGTCGGCGCCGGCGTCGACGGAAACAGTGTCGACGTCGAGCAAATCGGCTCTCGATGACCTAGGTTCCGACAGCATCGACGACCCCCGCGGAGGCGGAGCCTCGAGAGAAAGGTGTCGATGTCTTCTTCGAAGACGGCACAGGATCACGCGGTCTTGAGCGCGTCGAGGACCGGGACCTGGAACGGGCATGGCGAGAATGGCTGCCCTTGTCCGAGCGGGACCTCTCCCGCGAGCCGTGCCAACCACCCGAGCCCAAAGGCGTATGTGCAGTGTCTCTCGACCGGTGCTGACCGACCCCACTCGGAGGCGCGGACGGACCGGTGCCCTGCGATTCAAGAATCGCTAGCATCTGCTTCCCGAAGGAAGCCCATTCCTCCGGTGTCACTTGCATGGAGGGATAAGCGACCCGCCAACGGGAGGAGTCCTCGGAAGAGGACGGGGAAGGCGACCGATGCTGGCGCTTCCGGGAATGTCTCGAATAGGCGGAGGAGTGGCGAGACCGACTCCTGGAAGGAGACCCACTGGACTTCTGATGATGACACGGAGAGTCGCCCCTCGAGTCATCCGTCGAAAGCCCTGCAGATCTCGACTTCCGGGACTTAGACACCCGACCTACCGACAGCTTCTTCTTACGTTCCCGCAAGGCATTTGCCATGAGCGACTGGCAGTCGACACAGTCGTCTGTATCGTCGGCCTCCCCGAGGCACCAGAGGCAGGCGTCGTGCGAGTCCGTGACCGACATCTTGGACACACAGTCCCCGCATTTCTTGAAGCCCGGACGCGGGGTTGAAGACGAAGTAGACATCGCCACAAACAGGTCTTCACAAAAAACCGAACAGGTTCAACGAACCGAGAAGAAAACAGCAAACTCCAAAGAGTCGAGGCGTACCGAGATTCACGAAGCGAACACGTTCGCGGAAAAAACGGAACTGAGGCTATGGGCGTTGTGCGTCCTACTTATCACATCGGGTGACGTCGGCCGTCGGAGGAGGTCCTCGGGGACGGCGCATCGACATCATCGACGCAGGACGCAGACACCGAAGATTTTCCGAAGCAGCACAGCTGTGGACATTACCTGTCATAGATATGTAATACGTCGGAGGACCCAATCCCCTCGAAACACATTTTAAATTACCATGTCTTGACCATGCTCTTTCATGCAATATTTCTCGACCAACAAGTCCTAAATCTAGGTATGATTTGGTGTCATTCCTCCTGTTTTAGCACAGGTTTGCACCAATGTGCTCCATCATGCTTCAGAGGGTGCTTCACCAGATGTTGCAGTTTCGTTGGGACAGTCTTAGAATTAGACCCCCTGTCCTGGCGTCAAGAGAGTTTTTTTCTTTTAAAACATCATCCCGTATATGGGGCGAGGGTCGGCGAGTGTCTGGTGACAATCCTAGGCTTCATGCCTGACAGATTTCATTCAAGCTGTCAGCACAGACTGGCTTGCTTATAAGGTAGTACCAGAGGCTGCCACGCACAGGTACAGCCTCGGAAGTCTCCCAAACCTAAATCGAGCCGTGGCTCACACTATCCCCGACAGCCACTTTATTCTTTCTTTCAGTGCAGGGGATTCAAACCAACGCACTGCCAATGACCAGCCAGTGTCATATTGCACTCTGCTATTCCGTAGGCGGTGGATTTCAATTGTTTCATTCAATAGACTGCCTGACACAATCCGGTAACAGGCTTTATTAGCACAGTGCTATTTGGTAGGTGCTGGATTTCTTTTGATTCCTTCGATTGACTGCTTGATACAAAGCCTGTAACAAGCTTTGCATGTTAAGCAGTCTATTGTATAAAACAAAAGACACGTTGCACCTCTGAAATAGCACACTGCGATGCAACACTGGTTTGTCAGCGGCAAGACTCCATTTCGCATCCCCAGCGCGTGACAATTTTGTCCCGCGCTGGGGATTCAAACCAAAGGCCTGCTGGTGCTCAATTTCTTTTGTCTCATTCAATAGACTGCTTGACACTGTTGGGAAGGGAGCAAACCCATCCAACCCCCCTGGGCGTTTAAGGGTGAGGCGTGCCCTAATGGACGAACTATAATAGAACAGGGGGCATCCCAAAAGGTCCCCACACAATCATAATATTGTATACAATTTAGACGTTTAGCCATCGTGCGCATATATAAGGGGCAATCTGAATAGGCCCACGCGTTGATGAGAAAGGTCCACACTGCTCAATTCCACAGAAACCCTTCTTTGTTCTAAAGTTGTTGCCAATATGTTTGTTCTAGAAAAAATATGCCTTGAAAGGCCACGAGACAGTACTGGGCACCTTGGTGTACTTGTTATCACAAACAGGCCAGAGCAGGCCTCCGACCCCCAACCAGCCAACTACGAGTTATAGCCCCTACAACTGTCCTATTCACAAGAACCCTGAATTCGAGATACCAGTTGATCCAAGAACACTGATCATAAACCAATCAACCATGAAAGATCTAAGAGCATGGTCGTCCCACCTTTATTTCACAATGACATGATTTGTAATGTGAGGTACAGGGAGGGATAAATTATAGTTCAAAAGTGAGGGTGGAAGCCTTGAAAGCCGAGAGACGTGATTGGGATGAGTGAAGTGTGTGTCGGTTAGTGTGACCTCGAGACTCCCCTGTGCCACTCTGAGCCTGCCAGATGCACTGTATAATGATAGAGTAGCACTGCTCACAAATGTAGCTAATTGCTTCTTTGGCCTTGGTTCCCTGGAGACGATAAACCGAGCAGAGCCCATGTGATGGAAGACGGACGGTCTGTGCTGAGCCCAATGACCTGGCATCCCCTATGGAGCAGGCCGATCATTTGTAGGCTCGCACCAACCAGCCACACGGGTTTCCACTGTATACAATGACGTGATCTACAACGATGGGTCTCCTTTTAAGCTTCTGCTTGTACACTTTTTGGCAGAACGTTTTTGTGGCAATAAACACTTGTTATCCTTGCAAGAGTGTCTTGGGCCTTTTTCCCTAGTGGGTTGTATTTTTCCTGGAGTGAGCGTTTAGGGGCGTGCCTTTCAACACATACAGCGCATCAAGAAGTCTTTTGAATGAACCAAAGGAAATTCAGCACAAACAAAATGGCAAAGTGGAATGCAACACTGGCTCGTCACCGGCAGGGTTTACGTTCGAATCCCCATCACGGGACAGTAAAAATAATTGCTTTTGTATTGTCTCATGATGAGGACACTTCAGGCCACTCCCATCAGTTAGGCCACACACCCTCGATTTCTCACCACACTTAAAGCCCGGCCCCTCAGGTAACACATTCTGATCTGATTTTGGAGGGGGGTAGGGTGTGGTGAGGATGGTTGTTTTCCTGACCCTGCAAGATGCACACTCTTACAGGAACAGCCTAGGAGAGATATCCTGTTACTCGGACTTCTCGCCTGGTCCCTGCAGACTACGCATTTGAAGAACGAAGATGACACGCGCAGGATTGATCTGTACAAAGACCGGTTCATGAGTCTAAGCAGTGCATCGAACTCCGCCCATGAGAGCTCATCAGATCCTGTGCAACGGAGCCAAGGAATGAGTGTGACTAGCAGACATGTGCATCCTGGGAAATGGTACGAGTACCAGACAGATGCGAGTACAGAGTACAATACAGAGACACAGATGCAGAAACCTGTGGCAATGGCGCTCTACGAGTTCCAGGGGTTTTATCACACTGTATTTTCAGCCTTCCCATTGGCCCCAAGACTTGGTGCATATTTCCCAACCTGTTTTACGTTTACAATTGCATCTTGTTTGTTTAAATGATGCATTACTTAGATATGATATTCCTCCTTTGGTGTCGATTGTGGCATTATATCGATGGCCTCTACAAAATTGCAGTCCTACTTAAGTGTTTGTGCCAGTCTCGATTTTCAATTTTGCATATCTAGTCACCCTTAGCGAAAACCAAGTGGGGTTTAACATCACGGAATACTAGAACGGAATTCCATTTTGTTGTGCTGTAAATGAGAAGTTGCTGAATTAAAACCTACTACTACTAAAGTATTTCTACTTAGGCCCCTTTGTGTCCCACTATCATTTTTCCTTTGTGCGGTTTTACTCCTTGGTATCCTGCAATGATTTAACCTCCTAGGTGTCCAACCTAATTCACAAGACCAGCGCCTAGATCTCGCACCTTGACTTCATAGCATGCAGAGCTATTCCCAGAGACCACAACAGGACTCGCCCCTTCTAGAATCCCGGCTCTGAACTCTCCTCCGGAACTATTCTCACCCACTGTCTACTTGGTAGCAATTACTGCATGCTCCTTATATCTGCGTGCTCCCCCACACTCATCCAGGGTTTGGTGCTTCACACTGTCCACAGTAAGAGATACCAGACGACTCAAGGGTGCCTCGGGAGAGCGCCTCACAAATCCTCTACATCAAGGGCATCGCTACAGACACGTTGCCTCAGAAACACATACCCGGAAAGCACATTTTTAGCTTGCTTGGTCAACATAATGGATCGCTTTCGATTATACTTCAATGGCTTTTGATTTGACTTTTGTTTCAGATTCAGAAAATCAAAGGGAGTTCGTGGATGTAGTCCTGCATAACAAAACATGAGTTGCTACTCAATTGGGTAGGTGATGCTGGAGTATTGCATTCGGTTGAGTCCTGAGGGGTGGTGGTTACTAGGAGAAAGGGTTTCGCCTTCTGCTGGCTTCAACTGACTGATTTTCGGTATGCAATAGTCTCTACGGAATGACTTTTTTCCTTTCCGTTTTTCCCAATACAAAAGCTTTGGCCGACTTCAGTCAGACCTAAAATGTGTAAAACTGGAGGCCAAGAAGGTGGCACTTCATTGCCTTGCAGGATGTTTGAATGGATTCCACAGTCGGTACCCCTACTTCCCTATTGCTGGCAAAAACGTTTGGTGTCGATTCCATAAATCGTTATCTGTGACTGAAAAGTCAACGGATGCAAATGTAGAATAGGATTTTGTTAAACCTACACGAGCCACTAGGTGGCGGCGCAGTAGCACAAATAAACGCCAGAACAGTCTGCAATTTTCTTTTTATAGAACATGGTCACATAAATAGAATTGTGCTAACTTACATTGTATTTGAACAATAATAAAATTCCATGTATGAAGAAGAAGCTGAGAAATAATGATAAGAGTATGCATACTTTTGTAATTATGATTTACTCACCAGCAAATAACATGGAATAGAGGAAAGGCTGGATGAGGAATTGGGGGTAGTAGATGGGCTAAAAGTAAAATCAAATCTTTAAATGAGGGGGGCTGAAAAGGTGCTGCTAGTACGTATAGCAATATTACTCTTCAGAAAAGGACTAAAGAACATTTTAGGCAGATTCCTGTGAGAATGGTTTATTGTGGGCAGAGGAAGGCCACGAATACAAGGCCAGTAGTTGTGCTAGAGGTCCTACAAAGCACCCTCGGCACCACTACCGACTACAGACTGATGGGATCCTTAAAATAACTGGGTAGTCCGTACAGAGATGATAGGAATGCATCATTGATTAACAGGTAAGCTACTCTCCATCAACCCTGCAGACAACGGTCACCATCTCCACACACAGCAAACTCACTCGGAGCCTAGATGCCTCAACGTCAGGGCAGTTTCTAGCCCAGGGCAAAACATCAGACTGTGCCCTCCCTCCCCCCGACTGGCTCACATCACTCCCAAAGGACACCTCTGTCGTGCAACAAAAAGCCTCCACAATATCAATACATAATTGCTATATAGATGAAGATAGTTTCATTACATTGTAATTCAAGTACTTCACAGAAGAAATCTAATGTGAAAACACAGCTGTTGCTGCCAAAGTACATGGTTTTTCTGACACCTGCTCTTAGGGAAGGCCTTGCCTGAATGCAGATTCAAACTGTCCGTACTAGCACACTGCGGTGTGATGAGTATACCGAGGTCTGAAGGCTCACTGACCAGTGGTCCTGTGTTGCAGGTATTCTGTTCGTACGACCCCACTTGTATTTCGCAAGGGGCAATGCTAGACTACAAATTTGAATTATTTTCTGATAGAAGGTTTTCATTCCAAGATGTACACTCTTGTACTTTTTCAAAACAAGAGATTTCAGTCTTGGCAGTATTGGCGCTCCTCCTGAATGTTTGTCGATGTTTTACGTTGCTTTCGTTGCTGCAGATGGCTGTACCCTGAGCCTGAGATTGTACAGGATTCTGACAACAGAGATTTACGTAAATAGGGTCAGCCTGTCTGAGCACACTCTTTACCAGTTTTTTTGAAAAGAAGAAAAATAGGATGCGTTTTCGTTATCCTTAGCAAAAGTTTATTCATTCATCATTAAAAGTTTACTTTGAGTTGAATTGCCTTCATTCTCCTCAAACGTTGCCTGATATTTATATTCAAAATAATATCCTTTGCCTAGGTGGTTTTCCTGGTGGGGTAGTGCCATATATTACTGTCTCTCCCTATCCTGACAAGAACTCCGCAAACAAAATACCATGGAGTTTCTAGCAACATGTGTTAGGCACCGACAACAAATGTGTAGAAAAACAGGAAACGAAATTGGTTTACTATAGAAGTTGCCCGACAAAAACAAACATCTGAGTATATATATTTTGTAGGAAACGCTACAGATGACATAACAGTAACTTATGCCACCAGAATAAGACCGCCAGCAAGCAAACAAGACATGCAGTCAGTATCCACATTACCATAAAGTACGTATACAGCATGTTTTTTAATCCTATATTTCATAAACCAACATGTACACCTAAGAAATCAATTATGGTGACCCCAGTTGGATGCACAGTCATCCATGTTTATTTGTACAGGTCTGTTAGCGAATCAAAAATCAAACAATTGAAGATCGCATAATATATCCCCTGAAGAATAGTCTCTAATGAGACGATGAAACACGTGTCCGGATAGGAAGAGACAGTAATATATGACACTACCCCACCAGGAAAACCACCTAGGCAAAGGGTATTATTTTGAATATAAATATCAGGCATACCACGTTTGAGGAGCATGAAGGCAATTAAACTCATAAAGTAAACTGTTTATGATGAATGAATAAACTTTTGCTAAGGACATTGAAAACGCATCATACTTTTCTTCTTTTAAGAAAAACTGGTAAAGAGTGTGTGCTCAGACAGGCTGACTATTTATGTAAATCTACACTCTTATTGTACTCTTTCAAAATACCTCTCAAGAGTGGGAAAGGGGACGCATAGCACCTGTATGCTTTGCATTAAATCACAGAGCATTTCAGGACTGAACAGTGATCAGAGAGCTCTACATTTGATAAACAAGTCTGTGATAAAAGGATTGTATGTGTGAATCTCTAAATGCATAACCAATGCATGGCTTGGTGCTCACATCACGGTTCACAATACTCACCCTAACATTCAAATTGTTGCAATCATGAACCATACATGCTCATTTGGACAGCTTACATTTTTGGAGGCGAGTATTAAATGGCTGCAACATCAGCCACTCAAATGGGGTACAAGGGCTCTTTTGCTTCTTGTTTCTGAAGAATTCTAGATGAGGAAGGGCTGGGTCTCACTGTGGGCATGCCGAACCCCAAAACAGAAACATCTTTAGGGAATTATATCTACACACAGGACAGCATACCGCACAAGAGAGACCCAATAAGCAATGCACAGAAAGTCTACACAAATAAATGATTGTACCTCTTACAAACCTGAGACTGACCAGTAATAAGCTGATGAACCATTTCAAACAAAACCGGCTTCTAATGCATGGTAAAGGGGCCACAGTTCCTCAGCCACTACCTCCTCACTATTACGCAGGCCTCAGGGGTTACTTTAGCAAAGAAAAAGAGCAGGCCCGTGCTTTATCTAACAGAGCTGGCATTAGCATTTCTCATTAGTGCTGGCCTGCAGCTAGTGAAAATCATGGTGTGGCAGTGTAGAAAATGTGTTTGGCCTAGTGGATGTAATTTGAGGCAACATCTTTGATTGCTTTATGTGTTTAAGTGTGGGCACAGTATGGCATGCTCGTCAGAGCCACATACACAAAACATCCCAGTGTGCTTTTATATGGACATTGGGCACGTCAGACAACAACAGGTATATGTTTTCTTACATAAGGGACCACCACATAGACACCATTAACCAACTGGGTGGTGACTTGTGCAGCACACAAATCATTGCTGCAAACATATCACAGCATTGATTTGCCATGGTCTAAGGTCTTTACAGTGACAAGTCCCGGGAGGATAGCTCAGTGGCAACGTGCTCACCTTGGAAACACGGCTTCGATCCCCGGGCCCGCTCTTAGAAATGTCTGGGTATTAAATGTGTTCTAAATCCGCAACTAAGATATATTCCTGTAACAGCGCCTCAATGCCCCCGGGCTGTGCGAGTGCTTTACAAATGCAAATAAATAAAAATCAAATACAATAAACCCCGCTTTCCTAATCAAGTTGCTAAGAGACATTGAGTTGCTCTCTGGTGAGCGCTAGGCATTGGCTTGTTTAGAAAATTAAAAGACCTTCGATGCTGAGCGGATGCATTTAGTCCATGTCCCAAAGCAGCCACCAGAATATGTAAGTATGTAAGCAAAAAAATTACAGTTAACCTTCCCAGGGATGCACCATATGTAACTAAAAAGTAATATCAAAAAAATAAATGTGTTGCGTCAAATAAAGAGACATGAAAATAAAGAAAATCGTTTTAAAATGTTACTGTGTGGGATTTTAATTCTCTTTGAAGAATGCATACTTGTGCTGGCCTGGTGAATAGAAAATGCCCCATGTTCAGTTCTTAACACTGAAATGTTGAGTGCACACTGTGTAAAAACAATGGCTCGTTAAGTGAGCCATCACTTATAAATTGCCCCACTTGAAAGGCTGTCAGCACAAAGAATGAGGGGCACAGGTTATGTGACTCCATAGCATCTCACACGTTGCGTTTGGAATATGCATTGCTTTGTTTGCATATTCAAATGCATTACAGTCGGCAGAGAGCAGCCAGCCGCACATCACACAGGAGCACACACTGGCACAGCAGGCTGCTTCATCTGTTGTCCGGCAATGTCGGAAACACCTTTCTGGGTGGACCCCTTACTGCGCCCCCCACCTGAGCTCTTTACCTCTGTGCCCCGGGCCGTCGCCTGCTCCGCCCGGGCCAAGAAACAGGGCTGCTCAACATTTTGCACACTTTATAAATGTAAAATAATAAATACAATCCTCTTCCAACCGCCTTCTCTAGAACACTCTCCCTACATTCTGGATTCCCACAACACTGCAAAACTAACATACGACAACATCCCTCTTCCTTTCCTAACAAAACACAACTGATCTTAGTTGCCTCTTCCTCATCTCAGTATTTATTGGAAATGGGGAGGGGGAGATGGGGCGAGATTGGAAATACTGGAAATACTCCATAAAGGCTGAGGGAGAATAGGATGGCGTTGTTTAGGGATTGGTGAAATACCATATCTAATAGGATGGCGTTGTTTAGGGATTGGTGAAATACCATATCTCGCCCTTGGGTATCCTACTCCAAAACCCTCATGACCCTCCACTCATGTGATCCTCCCTCGTTTGTCCACCCCCAGGGTCGGGATCCAGAAGCGATGGCCCTTCCCTGGCCACCTGAATGGAAGGTCCAGAGGAAGTGGGTGGGAGAACACTGTCGGATTTCTCACAATTTTCTAGAATCCACTTTAAGTCCATTTTCCTCAAGCTTCAACATTTTATACACTCTCTCATATTGTTCCCTTCCTTGTCCGTACACCAAAATATCCTCTTGTAACACTTCTACTCCACTCATCTCCCCAAACATATGAGACATTATGCGTTGAAAAGGGGCAGCAGCAGATACCAAACTAAAAGGCATCCTTCCAAGAATATCTATATTTTTAATGGAGTAATAACCGTATATTTCATGGATTCTTGGCGCAACTGTATTTGGGGATATGCTGCTGACAAATCAATTGTAGAGAATATATATCGGCCTTACCCACTAAATTTAACATCTACTACTATACTCTTATTCACATCTCTTGGATACATGATAATCACTGGCATTACTCTTGACAGCATTGCGTACCTTTGTATGGAAATCCAAATTGCCATTGCTGACAATGTGAGCAGTGCGCCCAACTGCTAGGCCACAAGAACAAAACATGGGGTTTGCTTGGGTTGCTGTGCAGAAGGGCATGACCTAGCAGTTCAGACGGGACTGCACTTCTTGGTTGTGGGAACAAGACTGATTTGGATATGTTTTCGAACATTGAGGAACTTTAAGATATCATAGGCCTGTACCTTCGCGACCAAATCAGGTTTACTTGGTGATTACTAGCCTTTTTAGGGTTTTTGTCTTTTGTGGTTGGTTCTTTGTCGCATGAGTATAGGTCACTACGGAGACACTGAGTTCCTCTACTCCGTTTGTAAACTGTAGGAAAAGTTGCAACTGTGCCTGCACTTATTTGCGCCAAGATAAATTACTAGTGTATTTCCTTTTGCTATGAATAACAAATCCAAAAGTTCTGTTGTATTTGATAAAGTTTTTTATTTTGAATTTTCAGCCCCTCTTGGATGACACGTGTTTCGGCGTACAACCTGCGCCTTTTTCAAATCCGGGCCTTTAATGTGTCATTACCGTTCACACAAAGAATAAAAGCCCGGATTTGAAAAAGGCGCAGGTTGTACGCCGAAACACGTGTCATCCAAGAGGGGCTGAAAATTCAAAATAAAAAACTTTATCAAATACAACAGAACTTTTGGATTTGTCATTCATAGCAAAAGTAAATACACCAGTAATTTATCTTGGCGCAAATAAGTGCAGGCACAGTTGCAACTTTTCCTACTGATTTGGATATGGTTTGCCCCCTCAACTAAAGCAATTTGTGGAAGATGAAAGGCATAAAGTCTAGGCAAGCACACCCAGGGTCCAGGGCCAAAGTGGCTGTACCACATTCAAAACTGTGTAGCAGAAGGAGGCCACCCTCCTTCCCCATGGCCACAGTCAATAGGATGAGGCAGAGGGTTAAGAATAATTAGCACCTGGCACAAGGGGATCCAGCCAATCGGGTGGCTAGAAATGCAGGCTGAAACCTACAATCTCAGCCAGTGTTCCAAGCCATCTCACGGCTGGTTCGCCCAGCTGCCATCTTCTCCCTACCCTCCATACCCTTCATTAAATTATTTTTTTTTGTCTTACTATTTCCAACCCCCCTGCCCAATGCCACTTATTGCTGCAGTGCAGTCTGCCGCTTACCAGCTTCTCCGGATGCTATGGAAAGGGAAGAGGGGCTCTGTACAGAGCCCCTCTTCCCCTTTTATGGTGGCAATTTTAGCATAGTATTTTCAGTCCTTGAACAGGACGTGCGAGGCGTCCCGTTCAATGACTGAAAAGACTTTTTTTTAGCACCCCGGGTTACCGTTTGGTGACCCGGGGTGCTAATGGCGTTAAGCCTTTGTTCCAAAGACTGGAAGGGCGGGTAATGGCCCGGAGCCCTCGTTAACGCCCAACCGAAATTACCCCGTTCCAGGCCTTGGAACGGGGCTCAACTCCACAATCATGCTGGTGGACTCGTTGCACAGTCAAGGCCCAAGCAAGCCCCTTCACCCACCACATACTGTAGTACTTAATTTATTTTAATGTTCTGTCAGAGGAGAACCACGGTTCTCAGGTGAGGATGCGGTGAGTAATAATCAAGAGCAGTAAAACATCCCTGCTTTCTGCCAGTGCCTCAGTGAGACACAAACACACAAGTGGGATTGGCTCAGGTCAGTTGCTTGCTGCCGAACCATTTGCTTCTTTTTTCATTTATCCTCAAAAGTTATGAAGCATTTGGACTATGTGCACAGTGGGAGGTGCAAACACTTAAGGAGAGGTGCACCCTTCAAGAAGTAAGACCTAATTGTGTATTTACATGCAGGGCTTTAATAGAGTGTTAGAAATGTGTTGCAAACGATTAAACTAAAAGTGTATTTAAAAGTGGCAACACATACAATATGTTTTATACATCTTTAAATGTGTTCATGTAAATACATACCAGTCCTGTTTCGTGCAGTTAACATGTATTATTTAATGATGCGTTTGGCCAGTTCCATAGGCAAGGGAAGTTGTTTTTGCTAACGTTTGCTTCAATGGTTGCATGCATATTGACACTTTCAGTGCCGCAATGGTTCATTTTATGCATGCATAAATGGCAATCTTTTTATTACTGATCATTTTCTAAGTCAGTTGGTGCAGGCATGCTCCCAGACACTTCATGCTGCAGTGGTGACATCTTGAATACATTTGCACTCATGTTTTTTATTTATGCTGTAGACAAGGCACGTGAGGGGGTTGAAGGGTCAGGACGTTTCCAGCTCTGACGGCAAAATAAATATTTTGGGAAATTAAAGACCTTTTAAGAGTATACGGGTAAAATTGGAGGTGCAAGACCTAAAAGATGTACGCTCTTATTAGAGCAATAAAAAGGATTCGAAATTATCGGTGGATCACTGAAGTACCCTTAATTGCTACTTTAAAGGTTTAAAATGTACATTCATATACAGTGATCTGAAGTTTCCCCAGCCCTTGCATGAAAAGGTCATGCAGTTCTGGTATTCGTTACATTCTGGGAATTGCAGTTATGAATTTAAAATGGGAAAGGCAAAACTACAAGTCCCAAAATTGCAACTCTGGAACTGGATGACTTACTCAAGCGTTTAATGGAGAAGCTTGAGAGCTCTCGACATTGATGACTGAACCGGTTTACATTACATTGTTCGGAAGACCCCTCTTCCGCCCCACCCACCTAAACAATTTAAGTAATGAAACTGATTTTGCTGCAACTACATCGTTTGTTTTACTGATTGAAGTAGTAAATCGGTGTCAATTGCAAGATATAACATTCTCAATCATGCGAGGCATTCACAAGCCTATCAACCAGGGGCGTTGCTAGGGGGGGCTAAGGGGGCTATAGCCCCTGATCTTTTGGGTGTAGCCCCGGATAGAATCTCAGGAGCTACAGCCAAAAGACTAGCTAGCCCCCAGTCCCAACAGTTCTGACATCAGCTTAGCCCCGGGTCTTTTCCAGACCTAGCAACTCCCCTGCTATCAACTAGAATCATGTGAGGCAGCAGTAGCCCAATTAGTGTTTTTTTCTTAGAAGACCACCATTGCAGCCCTTCATTTACGACAAAATGCAAAACTACAGGTCGAACACTAAAAGAAAAAACAATGGAGTGCACTGGCCTGTCATGCGTCCATTTCAGAGCTCTGGGTATTGGCCTAGGAATCAGAGGCTGCTGACAGTGCAGCCTAAACAGTATATGTCCAGACAAACCATTCAATGTGTACATCAAGCCAATTTTATAGCTAATATGAGGATTGATTAAAACAGAAACAGATACCACTACACAATAAACCAAACTGACCAGACATAACTAGAGATTGCCCATCATTTTGTAGAAAAACGGGCATGGCAAGGGTTGAGCAATTTAATTTGTGGGCGAAGCTTAAACTCTGGTTTTTATATGAAGTAAAAAGCGGTTACCTTGACAGAGTGGAGCTGGGAAAGAAAGCTGGGGTGTTGGTGGATCAGGGTGTCGAATGCGTCTAGGAAGGAAGCTTCGATGCAGCAGCTAGGGCAAGCAGTGGTGGAGAGTGATGAAGCCAGTAACAATAGCACGCATCAATTTCTGTGCTTTAATTTACCCAGAATTTTTCTCAGCGCTATTGCCACCTGCTGGGAAACTTCTGCATTGTGCACCCTTATCCCTTTGTCCCCGCTATTACATTGAACTGTAAACCTTTCCAAGACCCCTAGTCTGAAATCCTGCTGACGGAAAGGTGCACTGCACTGTAGGAGGAATTTAATGCAGGGGTGTTGCTAGGTCTGCGAAAAATCCGGGCCTACGTTAATGTTGGGACTGTCGGGACTCAGGGCTAGCTAGCCTTTTGGTTGTAGCACCCGAACATCCGGGGCTACAACCAAAAGACCCGGGGCTATGGCCCCCTCACCCTCTCTCCTCCTTAGCAACGCCTTTGATCTCATGCAATCCCTGCGGGTTTATGTCCATCTGCGGCTATATCTATTCCACCAGAGAATGAATGGAATAAACACTAGGGGTGTCACGGTATTCGTTTTATGACGGTACGATAACCTTCTTGCCAAATGACGGTATATCATGGTTATCGCGGTATAGCGAGTGGAGTTAACTGATCTTAACAAATATTTTCTAAAAGGTCATACATTGACAGATTTATCATCACAAACAAAACCAGGCACCCAGGGCCAGACTTGGGCTTTTCAACATACTTTCCACTGAAATGCCTTGCTTCCACCAAACACAAACACACGTGTGGAGAGGAGGGGGTGGGGTGGAGGCCTGCTGCAACTGGCAAAGCAAACTGAAAAGCTTTTCTTAAGTAGTCATTTAGGCTTTTAGCTCCCCCACTGGCTACTGGTGAAGATGAACATGTTGCTATCTTGATAACCTGCATGCCACAGATCAATGGAGGCTGATGGTAGTATACGCTTGTGTACACACACGTGTACACACACACACACTTTTTACGTTACAGCCTTTAGTTTACTTGCGGGCCAAAAGGTGTTCAGTAATCACTGACATATTACCCTTTGGTATGGCAGCAGGGAATACCCACAGAGATGAGTGAATTTCGCAGTGTGATTTATTATATGTAAATTCAATGATAGAACCAGGGAAATCCCCCATTGCCATATGTTTAGAGAACATTATCCATTATAAATATATAAACCCCAAAGCCGCCACCCCAAAGTAAACCCTTTTCCTTCTTGGCACTGTATTTATTCTTCCTATTGCTAACATATTGATTTTGTGTCAGGCATGTGTGGTTTATGGAATGGCATTAAAAACTGCTCCAACTGAAACTACTTGGCAGACGGCACATCCAACAGTGCAAGACCAAGACTGCACAGCACTTGCTTACTGCAGCCTTTCCAAATCAGATTGAAAAGCACACTTAACGGTATGAACGGTATAACGGTATAAACAATGTGACGGTTATTATTGTTCAATTAAGTGGTTCACGGTATATTTAACGGTATAGCGTTATACCGTTACATCCCTAATAAACACTAGGGAGCTATGCAACTGATGGTAAAAACATTGCCATACACAATATCAGTAACTTTCGCGATTCCGAAAGGTCCCTTTTTATAGGTCACTGGAAGGTTTTCATCTGTTGGCAGGGTTATAAAAGTGAAAGGGGTCCGAGAGGTATTGGGCAAGAACATGACAACCACGTTGTGATTAACGAGGGACCAGGTTGGACAGCTTCAAGTACACAATGCGACTTACATGATAAAGTACATACATTAAAAAGTAAACCGCTGTGTAAGAAAAATGCATGCCACGGATTCAGACCTCTAGCTGGCGGCAATGAAGAACAATTCTTTAAGTCCATACAAAGACAAAGTAACTGGTGGCAAATGTCAGTCATTGATCACACAACTAATTGGGAGGTTCCTGTGTGATTATGACACAGTCCAGAGATGGCAGCAGGTCCTGTCCAATTCAGGGTAAGTAAGGTACACAAGTGCTACCTTACACGTATATTAGGGAGGTAGATGGATTGTTGCCATTGGTTCTATTACATATCAATCACCAATCAGGGGCCGATCCAGCTATAAAACAGCAGGGGGCTTGAGGACAGTTTTAAAGACAGGGTCACAAGTGGGGCCATAAATTCTCGCTCCACACCCAATCCTGTGTTAAGTACCTGCATGCCCACTAGCCTTGCTAACCCTCATGCATAAGCTGTCGCTCTGATTCCCAACGGCTCAGACAACATTGAGGAACAAAAGAGAAGCATAAGGGTCAGAGTTAATAAGTTACTTGTGCTGGAATTCAAACAGGGCACCTTTCTCGATGGGGTGCGAGGACTACGTGTCCCATCATTTTAACCAAACCTGTATCAGCATCTCACCAGGGACGGTAGATAGCTGCAATAGGGTAAGCACATTCCCCTCTCTTGCCCCTCCCCCTTCCTCTGGCCTAAGAGGCTTCAGATCCACCTTTCACTCCAATCCAGAGGATATTTAGTTTCACAAAGAGAAGCAAATCACTGGGAGGCGTCAGCCATATACAAGTTTAGCCTAGTAGTTATGTCTTTGGTTTCATCACAAGGGGGCTATATTATTGTGGGTAGGAGAGGTTTCCGTCCTCCGTCAATGTATGTTTGTTGCTTGTGCTCACTTACGTAAGCACTGCCCATGGAGGGGAGAGATTTGACCATTCTTGCGGTAGCGCCCCTTTCCCATCAGCCCCCCAGGCAGGGCAGAGTGACTTTGGTCTTAAACGTCCTAAAATATGGGACTGCTAGTAGCAGGCTCCACCCTTAATACCAGCATTTAGCCGCAGACTTGTCGATAACATGGCACACCTTCCTTTTTGCACAGTTGGCTGCTCTGGCAGAGTATGGCTTTTAGAGTGCCCTTCCCGGCACACGCTGTGCGGGACTGCAGCCTCCCTCGGTGCACGGATCTGTTTCCCACGACGAGCCAGGAACTCTATGCGTCAATCAGTGCTCATCAGCACTCGCAAGAGCAAACCGCCCACACCAAAGGGCTTCCAAAATCAACAGCTCCGGAAACCAATTACACCCACAACCTCCAAAAACAGCAGAGCCAGAAACAAGTCAGACACCTTGGCAGCAAGAACTGCAGCCCATACATGCGTGAGTAGCAAAGCTTTATTGCAGAGCACCCCACCAGCTCCCGAGTCAGGAACAACTGCCACCAACTGGACTTGCTCTGACCATCTACTTTTAATCCCAATGACATCACAAAGATAAGTACACAGTAACATCTCAGCAAAGCATTTGGGATGCACACACGAATGATAAGATTGCCATTGCATGAATGTAACACAAAAGAGTAAATTACAAACAATACGGCTCTGTGTCAGATCCACATGCATTAACCCCTTCAGTGCTAAGGACGAGTATCCTCGTCCTATTTGCATAGAATTTCATAGAGCTCAGCATTTAGGATCTGGTGTGCGTGAGTTAAGATTCTGTCCTACTCTTAACACCAAAGAACCTGTATGATTTGTGGGGGGGTCGGAGGCATAAAAACCAATTAACGCAATGAGTAAGTTTTCAAAAGGGGGCCTGCATCTGAGGTTCAAAAAACAAGGAGGATAGCCCAGGGACAATGTGCTCGCCTTGGAAGCAAGAAGACGTGGAGCAACACAAGTTCGATCCCGGGGTCCGCGCTTAGAAACTGCTGGGTTTATAAATAAGCAAGTATTATTATTATCAGTAAAGTAATGTGTTGGGCTCGACTCTTTAGTCGGTAGGTTAACCTCCTTCAGCTTACTGATAAAACCATTGAACAATCAGATAATCACCATGCCTACTCGAATGAAGCTCTGAAATGCCATTTTCATGACTTCGCCTTTGCAGACTAGGTGTCATGATGTGGCCTCGAGGCAACTTACAGTGCTCAACAAACAGTCACAAAAATAAATAGAAAGGAAGGTCCATTGAAGAAAGGTATATGTTGCACTGGAAGAGCTGTGCATTGGACTCAGTGAAGGAATAGCAGGTGGTACTGCGGTGCACTTGGACAGCTAAACGTGTGGTCCCAATGTTATGGAGGTACACTGGTAGAGTTAAAAACTGAACTGCAATAAAAAAGCAAGCTATATATTCGGCCAGAAATCGAGTGCCTCAGTGAAGATATGCATGCTTACAGTTCCAGTGCTGAAAAATTCCAACACAACATAGAAATCAGTTGTGGTGCCTGGTGAATTTTGTTGCTTGGCAATGAGTAAACATTTCCAATGAATATATGAGAGCGACTGAGTATAGCAAGGGATCATAAACCTAATAAAGTGAGTTTGGAGGGGACGATGGGGATTCTCCAACTCGAGAAAAATGTTTAAATAATGGGTTAAAAGTGTACAGCACACTTGCTATTTTAAAGAAATGGGTTAAAAAGGACACAGTTTATAATCTGTTTTGTAGGGTAACATATGAAAACAATCCAATAGATTCCAAGTCACCAACAGAGCACAGGGGCATTATCGAAACACATTTTCGTTCTGCTTTTGCCCCAATATATGCCAGTATTCTGCTAGAGGAAAAAGAAAATGTCATGCTGGCTTACTGCACAAATATATGCCAGTACTACCACATAAAAACATTTTTTCTTTCACCATAATGTCAGTAATAATAAAAGAAAAAACTGGTCTACGCCAGCTGTACCAATGTAGGACAGTATGACCATGCAAGAACACTCAGGTTGGCTTTGCCCACAATGGTAGTAAAAATGGCATACCACAATAGGAAAACATGTCCATTCTGGCTGCACCAATGTAGACCACTACGCCCACAAACACTCATATCATCTTTGCCCTAATGCTAGTAAAAACATTCCTTACCACTGTATGGAAACATGTACATACTGGCATACATACCGACATTGGCTTTTCCATTTGGGTGATACTAGTTCCATCCTGGTTTTAACTTTGCATTCTGGGTCTTGTATTCCTGGAGTTACCGTTATAAATCCATAATTACCAGCCCCAGAATACAAAGTTATAAAATCAGGACTGGACTCGTGTCTCCCAAATGAAATCATTATTGACATGTATGATACTGGCTGTACCAATGTATTCCAATATGGCCACGTAAAAACAATCAAGTTGCCTGTGCCCAGTATACCACATAACATCTCATGACACAGTAAAACGCTATCCACACTGGCTGCACTGATATAGGCCAGTATCCCACATAGGAACCTTAATCATGTTGCCTTTGCCCATAATGGCAGTAAAACCTACCATGCACTTTAACGTAACGAGGGTGCTGGGTGCCCAGGAGGAAGGTGGGGCTACATCAGAGCAGGGGATGTGTGTGAATGAGAGACGTTTAATGGGTACAAATGTGTGTATGCGGGCAGGCCAGCAGGCACAGCCCGCCAGCATACACACATTTATACCCATTAAAACATGCTGTCACATGCCCATTCAACTTCTGTCATTCACAAACTCAACCATACAGAACCTTCACAATGCATTTTCATATGCACGTGCACACATTCACAACCATGCACAACATGCACACGTTAGACACAACCCCACCCCCGCACGCACGCATACACATACACATATGCAAAATGCATTTTCTTACCTGCCCCAGCTCTGGACACAATATTGCCTCCAACTGCTTTCAAGCCAACAGCCCCATGTGCATCATGCAGTCAGAAAGCAGAGGGAGGCCTAGTTCCAGCAATGCACGGGTGAAACAGAACTCCACACTCTACCGTCCCAAGCCCTCAATGTACAGCGAGGTGCAGGAACACAACCTACACACATTTGGCCATGCAATTTCCCAGCCTGCTTGCCCAATGGCCATACAAGGCAGGGGAAGCAAAACACCACAGCCATGCATGGCCCATTGGGCATGTGTGCTTGGGAATTGCAAACTATAAAGGGAAACCATGCTTTTGCTGGCTCGATGTTGGTAGGTTAGCACCCGGTCACAGATTGTGGACTAGCCACCAACCAGCGAAGGCGTTGCTAGGGGGAGGAGGGCTGAGAGGTCTATAGCCCTAGGTTTTTTTGGTTGTAGCCCCAGATAGAAGCTCAGGGGCTACAACCAAAAGACTGTCAAGCCCAAAACCCTGACAGTCCCAACATTAGCGTAGGCCCCAGATCTTTTCCAGACCTAGCAACACCCCTGCCAACCAGACAAGGTCTGAAAAGGAGGATTGGGGACTTGTGATCTTGCAACTATGATGTGCCGAATCAACATCTCCAAAACGCTCACCCATGGAAAAATAATTACAGCGCTGCCTGCAGCACATGCACCAACAATCCCCAGCTACAATGTGTTAGATGTATACATATTAAATCTTTAGCAATTACCTTTGTCCCTCCCCCCTTACCTTCGCTCCATGGGCAAGAGGCCTTAAACACGATTAGATACGGCCAGTTAATCCACCTGATAAAAACGTGTGTGCATGGGCAACATGTTATAAAACAGAACAGCTGTACAATGTACAACTAAACGTGGGAATGCGGTCTTTGTGGATAAACTGGTACCATTAACTGACTGACCTCAAAGGCACTGTAAGACACTTAAAAGCAGTGAGTTTGTACACAGGCCAGCGAGTAGTGCGTCCAAATTAAACGTTTACTGGTTCTGGCCACCCGACCTACTTTTGATTTCAGAGGTAATTCTATCATACCTAAGCAACAGTAAGTGTTTTTAGGAATGTGCATAAAGGAGCTTTAGGACAGATTAAAATTACAATTAAAACATCATTGGCACTATCTAATGGAAAAAAGGTTATGGTGTGCATCTCAAGGTGAAATTAGGTTTGCATCACTCTATTTATCAGATCCTCATTGCGCCAAATGGGTAATAGCTGCTATGTAGGAGCTGCTTCTAGCTCCCACTCATCAAATCATTATTTCAATCATCACTCATATCCCTGAAAATATTCTTGAAATTGCTTTCCATTTTGCTTTGGCCCACTTCTTAAATGGAATATAAGACCTATGCAGTGGAGGTTTAGATGTAGACTTCTCAATTTGTAGTTTGTATGTGGCTCAAATAGCGTAAACCTACCTAGGAATCAACTGAGCTCTGTACATCCAATTTGGGGTTAATAGAGGTTGGGAGAAGGGGAGATTATAGTAGCTTGGAAATACTATATTTCACGGCTGGTACATATCGAGTAGTAGAATATCTGGAGGTTTTAAGAGACCACTAGCTATTCACTAAAAGGCAGTCTCGAGATCCCTGCAGGACAGTTGGAGTGGTTCTGACTGCAACTGGGATAGCGTTCCAGTAGGCTGGGACGTAGCAAGAGAAGGCCCTCCTGGTTTTCTCATGAAGTGCTAGTTTAGTCCAGAGACTTGCAATGGACTGGCCTTTGGAGGAGTGCATCCCATCTGAGACCTCAGATTTTGTGGCTAGGTAGATTGGTGTGTTGGCAGAAGTGGCCTTATTTGTGATGCAGTGCCGCAGTTTGGATGGGAAGCCAGTATAATTCTTGTAAAATGGGGAGAGGTGGACACATTTCTTAGTGCATTTTGAATGCCCCCAATTGAGGCCATGTGTGTAGCTTGGACACCAGTGAAGTGGGCATATCCCTCCATCACGAGTCAGATTTCCAGGGTCTGGAGCATGGTTCTGAAAGCCTCAGGTGGGAGGAAGTGTTGCATTTTCCAGAGGAATGTTACTCGATAATAGGCAGTTTGGACATGTTTTTGATGTGGAGCTTGAAGGAGGGATTGTTGACATTAATAAACTTCAGAGATTTGGCACATGGTGCTAAATGAGGTGTAAATCCATCAAGGTGCATATCTTTCAGCAACACTTGGATGACCTTCTGTTTAGATGAATGACAGAGTATCACTAACTTTATTTCAGTGGGGTCGCTTTTCATGTAGGCAATAGTCATCCAAGCTTGGATGAAGGGGAGTAACTTCCGGAGCCAGGACAAGTCTCTAGTACAATTCACTTTCAGGCGCAACTGAGACAGTGAAGGCACTGGTAAAACGAGTTATTAGGGTAGTGGAGAAGCAACCAGAGAGTTTCTAAATAGAGGCTGAAGATCACTGGGGAGGAGTAGTGATCTTTGTGGGACTCCACAGGTGACTGGCCAATAAAACTGAAGTTATTACTTCTGGACTGCTTGGTATTAGACAAAGAGGTGGGAGGTGAGCCTTATTCAATCTGCAAATGGGTTTGTAATGGGTTTGTAAATGTCAGGTGGTCGACTGTCAAACGTGACAGAGGTCATGAGTCACCGTTATCCCTTATCTAGAGCACATCATCAATGACCTTGATGGTGGCAGTGTCCATGCTTCATCTGTGTCTAAATGCAGATTGGTTGTCATGTAGCGGGCTATGTTATCTGATTATACAGCCTTTTCAATTCTTTTTTTTTTGAGGAGTTGGTGGATTAACCCTACTTTTAAAGGTGCTTGGGAAGATGCCTTGATCGATCAAGGCATGGATTACTGAAGGAAGTGGGATCCTGAGAACTGTTTCATGATAGTCCAGGTAAAGATGTCGTCCTTGTATGGGGCAGGTTTTAGGGACTTGAAAGGATCAGCGATACCCTTTCGGGTCAGGAGATGTGTAGGTGTTCCAGACATGTATTGTACAAGGTAGGATCACGAGTGGTGGGGTATCAAGTTTGATGCATCAATGCAATGTCCGATTTTACCTATCTTGGTGAAGTTGTTAATTGCATTCCATTTTACTATGGACTTGTGGATCACCGGGTCAGGCAACAGGTTGGAGCAATGTTTCACTGACACAAAAAGGGCTTTGCTTCCATTAACAGCTGGCAGGATAGTCGTGAAGTAATAGACTGCTTTAGATTCGGTGATGAGTGCCCTGTGAGTACTGCATAATGCCTTTTAGGAAGGGGGTCCTTAAAGTGTTTTGCACCAGAGTTTTTCTTTTTTTCAGATAGTGCTTTGTTAATCAGTATTTGGGTACACCATGGAGCGCAAAGTTTAATCTTGGTGGGACTTTGTTTCGGGGTAGCATGTATGTCTACCGTTTTATTCATGGTTTGGTTGAAGGTTGACAATAAGGAATTGGCATTGGGGTTCTTTGGGTGGCTAGCTTTGCAAGACTGTGCTGTAGCACTTATAAGGGAAAGGTCCAAAGGCAGCATTGGAAACACATGATGTGCTTCCCCCGCCTTCTATTAGTCATGAGGTTATGCCTAAGGAGGATATGGAGGGCCAGAGGGTCTGTCCAGTCAAGTGGGATCCAGTATATCGGTATCGCCAAACGGTTCATAGCCGTCTAGGTCTGATAATCAAAACTCTCAGATTAACTTTACTGGATCCATTTACCTTCCAACACGAACGCACGGCATGAGCTCCACTCAGACCTTTGCACACTTCCCAGCTTTTTTTTTAATGATTCTGTTGAATTTAAAAATACTTTCCTAGAAAATGTAACATGTTGGGTTACAAAGCGAAAACATGCAATTTTAAATAAAATTGAGTCAATACGCAGTGGCATTAGTCAGTACCCATTAGGTTTTTAAAACTAATTGACATGGGAAGAGGTTCTGCAGGTCAATGTTTTAATTAATTTCAAAGCAAATTAGGTATTTTAAATCACATTGAGCAAGTGACATGAATGAACTAGTTTTCATTTATGGACCAGTAACCCTGCTCTCTGTTTTTCTTTGGTTCCAGCAACTTTAAAATTGGTTCGTTCAGATCACCCATCTCGGTTTCTGGGAGTGGCCTATCATCTGTATCCATTCTCACGGGAGAGTGCCCTCTCTCGGCATGAGCAGTCTAAAGCAGCAAGTGCTGTGGATCCGCTCTGAAAGTACCTTTCAATGTGCATTCATCAACAAAGACATCTAATGTTTCTCCATGTTCAAAAAGTGGAGAGGATGCAGTTTTGCTAAGAATCTCACAGAAGTTTCAAAGCTCGCCCTAGGAAATCCGCACATGTTGAAGGCTTTCAGGAAATAACTCAGCTGCACTGCAGGCTAACCATAGTCTTCCATTCGGTTGTCGGCAATTAATAGAAATGAGCGAACCAGACCGGGTCGGCTCAGGACAATTGGTTGGCTCTAGCTTGATGTGTTTCAAGCCAATGGCCACCGAAAAAAACTGTACAAGTTATGCAGCCCGTGCTCAACCACACCAAACATGTCCATCCGTTTCATACCGAGTTAGTCAGTGGTCCAATGAGAAGCCCTCATCCTTAAAACTACTGATTAAAACGGCCAGCTTGTGTGGTGAGTTGCATGAACACCCATACCTAGTATGTGAGGGAGTGAGCCACTAGGGACTGGGTTAATTTGACTACTACCCAATGCGTCGATTAGTGAGTGGAGTGGCGCAAAGCACACCATCTCCACCAAGTTACGGTATTACATCTTAACAAATGGTTTACACCACAACTTAAAGACCTTCGCACTCTGAAGAGAAAGAGCAAAACTAACTAGAGACTTTGCCCCTCTATTGGGAACAAAACTAAACTAACCTTTCTCTCCTCGCAATACATGAAGGAACTTTGCAAAGCGAAACGAAATTCCTACGATGAGCGTATTGCCAAATCAAATTCCAGCCTGAAGGAACTATTCTCCATTCTAAAAGAATTAGAATCTCCAATAGTGATACCCGATATCTGCACGAAAGACAACACTTGGTGCGCAGACATCCAACCGTCGCTAGCTAATAAAATCAACATGCTCCAAAACAAAATACAGCAGAAGAAAGAAGCATTAACGTTACAGTGCGTGTCAAAAAACCCTTTGCCCCTCACCGATTTTGCATAATAACACTTTCCATTTTTCTAAAATGTCTATTTTGGATGTAGAAAACAATTCTGTCACTTAAGCCTTCTAACTGCAAAGGTGACATCTGTCCAGCACAACTCATAAAAGATGCTGCTAGAGAACTATCTCCATTCATAACCAAACTAATCAGTGCCTCCTTTGCATCAGGCACTATCCCGGCTAATCTTAAACAATCATGGATGCTCCCTCTCCTCAAGAAACAGACTCTAGATCTCCTCATCCCGACTAATTACCGTCCCATCACTACGGTTCCATTTCTACTTAAAATTTTGGACAAAGCTGCCTATATGCAAATTCAACAACATCTTGAACGGCATAAACTCTTAGGCAATAGACAATCTGGCTTCCGCCCACTACACGGTACGGAAACAGCCTTAATTGATTTAAAAATCTCAAATAAACGAGCTGAGACACAAAGGTAGGGCACTACTTCTGCTCTTGCTTGATCCCTCAGCCGCATTTGATATGGTCGATCATAGGGTCCTCTGCGGACACTTTGACTCAGCTGCCCACTTCTCCCAGGAAGCTATCCGATGGATTGAATCCTTCCTGAGTGAGATAACTGTTGTGAAGCACGTTCCACACTTTCTTAGGTTGCTTATTGTAAGTTTATTACAGGTTCTTAAATTACATATTACATGAGACATAGGATGAGTGGACAAGACATGACACCGGCTCCCATCACCCAGGCAGGGAGTATCTAACTGCCTTAATCAGGAACCTTCACCCTAAACGTTCCAACCTTGAAACATCAACATTCCGGATGACATCACAGAGCACAGCCAGCACAAAGACAACATCATAACACATCTCCTTCCTTTAATTAAATACACAACCACCATATACTTACTTTATCTCTAAAAAGAACGTAACAGACAGAGACAGCACACTCCTATGTTAAACCCAAAATCACTTGCTAAATTCACCCACACACAACAATACTCAGCCAAACGGACCTAAACAACCAGATCACGATAGTGAAAACCCTCTGCCTAGTTTGAAGACGCTGGCCATTCGTCCCCAAAATCCATCTTCATATTCACTGGTTGGTCACGCACCCAAACAATGGCAGTTTCAGAATAGTCAAAACACTAAACAAAGTGTTCGCATAAAGCAAACAAGATAGATCCAAAATCTTAGAAAAACAACATAAAAACACAACTTAACTCATCACCGAGAACACTTCCAACACTTCCACTTTTAGATAACTTAGAGGGCGTCCCCCGTCAGTCACCTTCACCTGCGAATGAAGTAGAGCATTTCTCTTCTGACCCTTACAGATGGATGAGTACTCTGAAACAAATTGTCCCTGTAGTGCATCACACTACTCAATGCTAACAGAGGCGCTACCTCTCAGTACATTAGCCACTGTAGTGCACCACACTCACTTAATGCTATCAGAGGCGCTACCTCTCTAACCTTTATGGTCTACACTACGCACACTTGACCACAACAACAGAGGCGCTACCTCTCCAATATTTGTGGTCTACACTACGCACACTTGACCACAACAACAGAGGCGCAACCTCTCCAACACTTGTGGTTAATACTACATACGCTTCCACTACAACAGAGGCGCTACCTCTCCAATATTTTTGTGGTAACTCTACACACCTTCGCTAAACTGCTGTGGGAGGCGCAACCTACCAGCATACTTCCCACAATCAACGAGAATTCTGGTTGCTACACTCATGCATAAGCATACCATAGGAAATTTAAAGTCATTCACCACACTTCTTAAACTTAATCAACTTTAAAATGACATCTCCTTCTTTATACACAGTCATTGTTACAATTTCAACATGGTCACTCGACATGTCCATAGTCAAATTCATGACCTTGGATCCTACAAGTCCATGTTGTTGTGTAACAAGCTAACTCCTAAAATTCCTCAAAACGTTAAGTCTTTGAATAATTTTACACACATACAATCATGCTCCCGCACACTCCACTTCATATACATTTCTTCTAAGATATTTTATGCATTGGATATCTAGAATTCTAACATTAATAGTCGCATGCTGATGCTGCCAAAGGTGACTAACACCATGCCACCTGAGATTCCTCAAAAAGAGTTAAATTCACTAACGTTCACATCCGATGCTCATTCTCTCTTCCAATAGCATTGCCTCATTTCCATCGACATTTGGTACGAACACAACATCAACGTTACACTTTTTTAAAAAAACATTTTTAAACTTCAACAAGTAAAAGGATACATCATTTTCCATTTCTTTCCGTTTTCGCCTTTCCTAGTCCATGGGAAATGGAAAGTTCCCGATGCTGCTCACAAGGCACTATAGCGTGATCCGTGGCACTCAAAGCGACATGAAATGGAAAGTTCCGAATGCCGCACTCTTCTGGCATTAGAAAATTGAAAGTTCCCGGTGCTGCACACTTCTGGCATTGTAGAGTGATCCATGGCGATCACTGTATCTTCAACCTCTTCATTTACAGTGCATACAGCAAAACATACTATGGGCACATTTCTGACAGTTCAGTCGGACGGCACCCGTAACTGCTCTCTGCATGGCGACTTCAACTCCTGTTGTCCCCTCTGTTAGCTCCGCGCAAAACAACATTTTTTTTATGCACGTCGGAGGACGTCGCAAGGTCCTTTACTCTCCTTGTGCCTACCTTGCACATCTACTGTCTCCTTCGTCGGGTCGCCAATACTACTCAGAATACATATAAGAAGGTTCGTATTCTACCCGCAGCCGTTGGCACTTCTTCGCCAAGTCCCCTGTTTTCCGCTGTGACGTCATCATTTCAACTAGATCAGCAGGGGGGGCGGAGCTCAGCGGCTCCTAATATTACGGTTGTAAATGCAGTTAGATCCCTCAAACAGTCGCAATTCCAATAAGTGAGGTTAGCAGCACCCGCTTAACGCTTTCATTTACATGTTCCTAACGGAGCAAGTCTCATATAAGTCTACTGCTCGCATTTAGAGGCTTCTCAGGGCCAAATGTCTCATTACCCCGAAATGGGCCACTTCTCCGATAAAATACATGTTTACAGCTTCTGGTATCAACAAACGTAATACTTACAGCGCCTAGTTGCATAACCAAGTCTCTTTTCATATGATGGCCCTAGTCGCCCCATAAACCCCCAGTTACAGCACTCCCAACTAATTATGGGCTGCAGACAATGGGCCTCATTACGACCCAGGCGGTAAGGGGTTTACGGCGGCGTAAACAGCGCCGACCCTTACCGCCTGATTCCGAGGTCCCTTAGCGCCATGGAGGATTTAACACCTGCTTTTAGCAGGTGTTAAAATCCATGGCGCTAAGGGACCTTGTTGTTAATTACGCCACCGTAACCGTAATTTACGGTGGCGTAATTAACGCCTTCCCCACTCCCATTATGCCCTATGGGGCAAAAATGGGAATGGGGAAGGGTAAATGGGGATTGGGGACTTACCGCCCCGCCAACCTCGGAATGGGGCGGCAAGTCCGCCAACCACCATGGCGTAAACTTAGTTTACGCCATGGTGGTAAAGGTACGACCCAGGCGGTAACTTATCGCCTGGGTCGTAATGAGGCCCAATGACTGATATGGGGCTCAGCTCTCATCCTCCCTTGTGAGCCCTGGGTGATGGGTGGTCTTACTTGTTTATTTGGGGGCAGTGTCGTTCTTTTTCTTCCGTCCTGATCCTTCCTGCACCCCCCGCAGCAGGCTTCTTTTACTTCTTTTGTGTACCTGGCTTCTTCTTCACCTTTTCTTGCATCAGGGTTCTTCTTCTTAGAAATCCTCGTTGCCATTGTTGTGAAGCAGGTTCCACGCTTTCTTAGGTTGCTTATTGTATGTTTATTACAGGTTCTTAAGTTACATATTACATGAGACATAGGATGAGTGGACAAGACATGACACCGGCTCCCATCACCCGGGCAGGGAGTATCCAACTGCCTTAATCAGGAACCTTCACCCTAAACGTTCCAACCTTGAAACATCAACATTCCGGATGACATCACAGAGCACAGCCAGCACAAACACAACATCATAACAAGAACGGTGAGTTTTCTCTCCCTCTGCAGCAGCTGACCCGACCCCTATTCAGTACGGTGTTCCGCAGGGTTCTTGCGTCTCACCAACACTCTACAATATTTTCACCAAACCCTTATTTGATAATCTGGACCTTCTGGGTGTCACCTACACTAACTATGCAGACGACACTCAGATTCTCCTCCCGCTTTCTGGGGATCATAGTAAGGACACAGAGTTGGTGAACAAGGTATATCTTATCAAGCATGGATGGCCACACATAGCTTATGCTTGAACGATGATAAGACTGAACTGTTGATTCTGGGTTCACAGGCCAATATAAAAAAAACAAGGACAGGAGTTTGCCTCATTTAATATTGACAGGAACACTATCAAAGTCTCTAAGGAGGTAAAAACCCTTGGTTTCCATCTGCATTCTACACTGTCTTTTGACAAACAATTAACAACCCTTAACTCATCCACAGCTCACACCTGCAAGCTGCTACGAGCAGCAAAACCCTTCCTCTCTGAGAACAGTTGTCTGATTCTGGCCAGAGCCTTAATACTCTCCAGAATTTACTACTGTAATGCCCTTTACAGTGGGGCTAATAAAACTACTATTCGGAATCTCCAGATACTACAAAATAATGCCTTAAGAGCAGCCCTAGGTACTAATAAAAGATTGCACATGTCATCTCTCAGACGCCAACATAAATGGCTATCCACAAATAACAAAATTCAGCTTAAGACTCTGTCTTTGACGCACAAAGCCCTTAACAATGCTGCCCCTAGCTACTTGTCAGATAAATTCCAAAGAAGAATCTCTACCAGGCCAACTAGAGTGGGCAACACCAATTGTCTGACTATACTCAGATTTAGACTTACCACTATCTGTGGTAATAGTTTCCCTGTAAAGGCAGCAAAACTATGGAACACTATTCCCCAAGACCTGCGTAGGGACCAACCTTTCCTACACTTTAGGAAAAATGTTATAAAACATACCATCCTGACCGACCCATAGTCTCCTACTTTGTTGGCCGCTTACCGACTATCCCGTACATAACGGCATGCAAATGTGCCACATTGGCAAGTCTATTGTAACTTGCATTTTTGAACAATGTCCACTGTTGAAACTCACAGCTACTGTATGTCCCTACTCGAGAACATTTTGAGCGATTTTCTTAGTAGTTAGTATGAGATCAATTGAGTAGGCGCCATGTGCCCCTATGTGGAAACTATAGTATAGTCCTTATCAGTCAGAAGTTATAATTTCCAAACATATACCAAGTTAAATGTTCCCACTCCTCTCATCTCTGACCATTCTTTTACTCCTGTCCAAAATTGGGTCTAGTACTTTAAGTCTCCTCTAATAAAATGTTGGCCAACCTATTGTCTTGCAGCTGTTGCGCAACTCCCCTTCCCCCACACCTCAAAACGTCCTTTTTCCTGATGTGGAGGTGTAAATGTTACAGATTGGCAAATCGGTTTCCTGGATTTTCATGACTACAGAAACAATTCTTTGTTTTCCGTCACCTCTATAGGATAAGACTAGCCCAGGTAAGTGCTTCCTGATTAAAATCATTACCCACTGCTACCCTTGAGATTTTGAGTTGTATGAGAAGTTGAATGTCTGACCCACCTAGCCTCTGTGCATTTTTGCGCCTCTACATGTGTCCAGTAAGGCTCTTGTAATATTGCCACCTGTGTATTTCCTTAATGTGATAAAACAAATTCCTCTTGTCTGGGCTGTTAATACCATTAACATTCCATAAAAAATATGTTATCTTTCCATTTTAAAGTACTGTTCCATTCACATTTGTAGTCACACAAAAAATGAAGTCTAACCACAGTATTTCAGGTCTGGGCTCAGTGGGAATCAAAACGAACACAAAGGAATAGAGTCCTAAACTTTAATTTCTTTCATAGTGTGTGTGTGGAAGGGGCGGGGGGTACAACCATTCCACAATTAGAACACAGGCTCTAGTCACAAGACTACCAACAGTTAATAAAAAATATGTATTTGTTATAACATGTCAATAATAATCACAATACAAACCAATTATAATCAACAGAGATCAATTGCTCTGTATATCAACCCTCTCTAACCCAAAACACAACAATTACCATCGCATACAATCGCAATTTCACCACAAAATTCAAACACCAAACACTCTCTCCTCATACATATAAAAACATATAATAGCAGACCATCAAAAAATAAGTAGAGTGATACAATCACCCAGCACCGATATAGCTAAACTCGTGTGCAACTACACACGCAAACAAAAATGTAGCATCTACGTAACTGATAAACGGAAAAGCAGGTGTCCCTCAAGCTAGAACCAAGGAGGAATGAATTTAAACAACAGAAGATGGTTCTAGGTCTTAAAGGAACCTTTTTTTAAGTTTCTTTTTTCAGAAAGAACAACACAACCTAAATCCAATGGACAACAAACCATTAGCACAGAAAGATTTAAAAATCAAGCAACATTTCTGTACTCAAAGCGTACAAATCATATACTCAATCATACCATTCATACCATCGACAACACATTTGCAATCAATACTAAAATTACACAAAGCAAACCATTCTCAATGTAAGATCTCACAAATCCATTTCTTTTGGTCCAGAAGTCAGGGTACGCAAAGAGAATTTTCTAGGGCCCTGTAATTAGCCAGTCCTAACCGGTTTTGACGTGTAGGGATTTCACCACATCTTCACCAGGGGAGTAAACATACTAAAAAAACAACACATTCAGACAACCGTACATAAGGACATCATCTATTGTACCTATACATTAAAAAGTACTATTTACAGAAAATTATACCTAACAATTGATGGTATGGATGTTAAAAAAAGAGTTGTGGGAGGAGCTTGCCTTCCTACAGCCAACAGTGTCTCATTGCAAACAGCAAGGTGCGTGTCCCCAAGGGAAGAAAGGGGAAAGGGGCAGAGCAGCACCATCCGGCTAAGTGTCAATTGCCACATCTGGCATTGATACCTAAATGTTCAACAGGGTGTTACCAGGAAAGTCCAGACTAATAAGAGTGCATTTGAATCACCAGAGTCTAAAGGTGAATAGTCTCCTTAGTGTATGATTGCAAGGCAGAGAGAAAAGGTGTCTAAAGTGACCATCACCACGTTTAGTGGTAAGGGATTCTTTACATATTGTGAGTTGGATGTCCAAGGTGGATGGATGGATTGATTCAACCGGTATCCAAGTGGGAATATTGACTCGCGGTCACTATGGTCGTCAATACAAAATTGTTGAGTTTTCGACACCACCGGGCATAACCAATGGAAGGTTTTCCCAGGCTGAATCAAAAAATGAAGGGAAGAAGAAAGACTGATGTTACAGTCAGCGAGTGGAGGGTGACAGTCTCTAGTGACAAAAACAGGGTAATGCCAGGGCATAATGACGCCATAAAAGTATTGACTGATGGCAAAGGGTTCATTAGACCAGCGCAAAAGTAGTGCCGTGGAGGCATGCCAATGTAATGGGCAATGTTACGTGGTGACACGAGCATCATTTATTGGCGATCCAGGACTTTTAAGTTGGTGGCATTCACAGTGGAGTCTTGGCCATTATCCACGATATGGGACAAGAGGGACAAGACGTAAGATGTCTGTGAGGTTTGTGGAACACAGGACACCCAGTGAAAACATACAAGTTGGCGTGCTGGAGATTGGGCTTCCCTAGTGTTGGCAGCAAAGACTGTACGCTGCCACGGTTCCGGTCAATGATGCTGTGCAGCCTTAGTTGTGGAAACTGAGAGCTACATCAGATAAATCTGTTTAAAGGTACGTCCGAAGTTAAAATGCACGTGTCGTGTGACCTGTGTGATTCCCCGGAACGGTGGATGATGGCCATTTTGGGTTGGGAAGAGCCTTACCATTATTTGAGCAGTCTACTGTTTGCATATTGTGGGGCAAGGTGTGGTGAATTGGCCCTGCCGATGAACACAGCCATCATGCACAGTGTCTCATAAATATGAAACGTTCTTTCATATAGAAAATACCGGTTGGACTTAATTTAAACAAATTCTCCTTTTGTTGTAACTATTATCGGGAAAAATGGAGGACAATGTTTCCTCACCAATGATTCCTGTGGCCTTGTCAACACAGAACCAGGTGAGTTCCTCAGCAGTGTCCCCTAATTCGGTATAACGTACTGCCAAGTGAGCCAATAGATTTTTGGTTGTTATTTTGGAACAATGTTCAATGATCCTTAAATGAACCTGCCACCCAGTTTTGCCTATGTAGATTTTATTGCACGGGCAAGTAATGGCATATATCACGTTAGAGACGTTACATGTCGTGAAAGATCTCAATTGCCATGTTCGTCTATTTACCTCAAATGATTTTACTTTTTTAGATAGGTTGCATGCAGTACAGGAGTTGCAAGGGTAATGCCCAAAGACAGGTCTGTTCATTACATCAACAATACGGCTCTGAGGTGGATCATTCCTAGTCGCACGTACCAACCTTTGTTTTAAGCATTTTTCCTTCTTGAAGGCAAAAAGAGGTTTTTCCATGACATGTTCTACAGTCCGCAGTACATGCCAATTTTTGAGAATATAGCCTAGAACCGCTTGGGCTTGTTTACAGAATGTGAGCACGCATACTGGTCTAGATGTGTTTTCCTTGTTGGAGTTCGAATTAGCAGTGCTTCCCTGTTGCCAAATCGTGCCCTCTTTCTACAGCGGTTGACAAGTTTTTTTAGGGTAGCCATGTGAATGTAGTTATTCCCGCTAGGGTTGCTGCATGTTTTTTTAAAAGATCAGAATCTGTACAGTTTTTTCTTAATCTGAGAAACATTCCGCATGCGAGATTGTTAATGAGAATGGGTGGATGTTGACTTGAAAAGTGCAGAGTAGTGTTCCATTCCGTAGGTTTTCGAAACAATTCTGTTTCCAATTACCCTGCTCTATTAAAGATACATAAATCCAGAAAATGTATAGATGTTCGATTTGATTCATGTGTGAATCTTAAATCCTGATCTAGGTTGTTCAACCAGTCAATGAAATCAATGAGGGCATTTTCTGACCCATTGCAGATAATTAATTTATCATCGATATAGCTACGGAATAGCCCGATTTGAGGGAACAGAGGTTTGGAGTCACATAAAATCTTTTGTTTCTTCGGAATTGCCATATATGACATGGCCAGGCTTGGTGCAAAAGAACAGTCCATCACTGTCCCCTTGGTTTGAAGAAAAAAGTCATTTTTAAACTTGAAAAAGCTATTTTGAAGTACCACAGCTGTACATTCCAATAGAAAGCTGGTAGGTACTGGATGTGGTATAGGACGTTTGGTAAAAAATTGTTTCTAGGCTTACAAGTGCTTTTTCTTCAGAGATGTTCATGTATAGTGCTTCAATGTCCGAGGTCCCTAAGATCTGTTCAGATGGCTTGAACTCGAATCCCTCAAGCAGGTTAATAACATCCTGTGTGTCCTTTAGAAATGTATACGCTGCCGCTGCCAAGGGCTTAATTAAATAGTCCACGTATCTGGATAGTAACTCTAAAATTGGTATACCTGGTGGATTTTCCACATTTTTTGTATTTTTGGCAGAATATAAAAAAGGGGTATGCGTCCTTCCGATGTTTCCAAGAAGTCCGATTCTTTCTCTGAAAGGATGCCTGCATAAAACCCTTTTGTGACCAGTTGTTTTATCAGAAGTTTGATACCATCACTGGGGTCAAAGGAAAGATTTTTAAATGGTTGGGGACAGACAGGAATGACTTCATGATCGTATTTATTAGCGTCCCATACAACAATCCCTCCACCCTTATCCGCGGCCTTTATCACAATAGTGGTGTCTTTTCGTAAGGTTTCAATTGCTTGAAATTGGGAGAATGTTAAATTGGGTGTTTTGATGTTTGTGTGATTTTGGGTAATACTTTCTACATCATTAAGTACACGTTTTTCAAAGGTAAGTACCTCAATCGTTATCGTGCCATTTCTTGGAGTAAACACAGATTTAGGTCAGAAACCGGTCACATCTGTATCATGTGCATCATTTTTCCCTACAAATTAGCCTTCCAGTCTTATTTTTCACAAGAACGCTCTCACCTCACCGGGCAATATCATACTGCTTGGGTTCTGTGTAGGCACAAAGCTAATGCCATATTGCAGGACTGATGTTTCAACCTGGGTAAGTTGTCGCTGCGATAGATTGAAGATGGGTAAAGTTTCATTTCACAGCAGGTGCTCGCCCCTTTAGCAATGGTATGCTCGTTGGAGGGTGTTGAATTCCCTCATTACTTGGTCCTATGATTTTTGTCCTTGTTGGAATGTTCTGCGGCCACGTCGACCGCCCCGTTCTCAAAAAGGTGACTTGCCATGAAAATTGAGGCCACTGGGACCAGGTTGGTTCCTCATGTCGTTCTCTCAAGCACTGAAGGAGGTATCCAAAAAGGTGACCTATTTCTTCTTTCTACCAAATTTGTTGGGGTCCCCAAAATTCGATCTAGAGTTGGGTTGAAATACAAAGTCAGCCGATAGGTATGAATATACTCCCTCTTTGGCAAATTTGGCAATATACTTTTTGAGCTGGTTTGTCTTCTTATTGACAATATCTGTTTTCAATTCTGCCAGTTGTTTGTTCATTGCTTCGAGTTTAGTCTTAGCATCCAGAATCACAATTTTTGTCAGAAAAATCTGTTCCTGAATCACCAGGTATTCTGCAATAATTTTACTCACTTGCTGGGCTGTAGTAATTGTCAAAACCAACAAGTATCGACTACATTTAGTAGTTACCTGGCTAAATGCGATCTTATACTCTTGATCGTCTAGAAATGAGCAATGAATAATTTCAACTTGCAATCCTACTGGGAATTGTATTACAATACTATTTCTCCTGTGTGTGCTTCTGGAGTCTTAAAGCATGCTTCAAGAGACTTGTGCTGGTGGTGGTAGTAAAGGTAATGCATTTAGGAAAAGGGCATCAAAAGCCTTACTGCATAGAGGCTTTCCAACTGAAAGCATAATATATATATATATATATATATATGATACATTACTCACCGTAATCGTATGTCTGATGCTTGTATTTGCTTAGATTCACATGCTGTGCATAGGCCGACATCTAGTGGAAGCTGCAGAATATTACTGTTTGTTTTTTGAAACTCGAAAATGGGCGTCGACCCAGGGCGTGCCAGTAATACTATCCCTAGTGTGACGTCCACTGTACCCATGATCCCTCACGCGTGTAGGACCCTCAGATGAACAAGTTACTTTCTTACCTGGTAACGTTCTTTCGATGGGATGGTCCGACGACGTATTCCATATCTATCACATGTAATCACCACAGCTGTGCTGCTTCAGAAACTTTTTTCGGCGTCTGCGTCCTGCGTCGATGCGCCGTCGTCGAGGACCTCCTCCGACGTCTGACGTCATCCGATGTGATAAGTAGGATGCACGACGCCCGTAGCCTCAGTTGTAGTTTTTTCCCCCAGAACGTGTGACATTAGTCAACTGCCAGTCAGACACCAAGCCTTGCGGAACGTAAGCTGCAATCGCAAAAGAAATTCTGCAGCGGGGAAGGCAGGGAGGGAGCGATATGGAATACGTTGTCGGACCATCCCATCGAAAGAACGTTACCAGGTAAAAAAGTAACTTGTTCTTCGAGGGGATTGGGTCCTCCGACGTATTCCATATCTATGACAGACTCCCAAAGCAGTACCAGAGCAAGGAGGAGGGAAAGAATTTAGGATCAAAATTTAGAATTGCCAATCAAATAGTAGAGCAAAGGACCGCCTTGCCAAAGGCCAGATCCTGTCCTCGGATGGAATCGAGGGAATAGTGACGTACAAATATATGTACTGAAGCCCAGGTGGCTGCATCACAGATGTTGCGAATAGGAACACCCCTCTGCAGGGCAGTAGATGCAGCCATACCCCTGGTAGAATGGGCCCGCAAGCCAGCCGGTGGGTCCTTACCCGCCAAGCGGTAACACTCCGAGATGGCCAAAATAATCCAGCGAGACAAAGTCTGTTTCGTCACAGCTTGTCCCAAACGCTTTCCAGCGTAACCAATAAAGAGCTGATCGTCCACTCTGACCGGCGACATGCGTGAAACATAAAAGCTTAAAGCTCTCCTAGGATCAAGCCTATGGAGCCTCTCCTCTTCCTTACCAGGATGCGGAGGAGGATAGAATGCCGGAAGAAGAACCTTCTGGGCCAAATGAAATTCTGTCACTACCTTCGGAAGAAAAGAAGGACAAACTCTAAGGACAACCCTGTCCTTGTGAAATACAGTGAAGGGTGGCTTAACTGAAAGTGCCTGTAACTCACTCACTCTGCGAGCGGAAGTAACCGCAACCAAAAACACAGTTTTCAGAGTTAACAGCCTCAAAGGGCAAGAATGTAAAGGCTCAAACGGAGCACCCATAAGAAACTTAAGAACAAGGTTTAAATCCCAACCGGGCACCAGGAAAGGTGACGGAGGGAACACATTAGTGAGCCCTTCCAGAAACTGTGAAATTAAAGGGATTTTAAAGTAGGAACACTCTTCAGACGAGCGCTTAAAGATGGACAGCGCCGCCAGGTAACCTTTAATGGTACCCACTTGCAAGCCCCTGTGGGCCAAAGAAAGTAAAAAGGACAGAACCATGGGGATGTCACATGCAAAAGGATCCACATTCTGAACTCTGCACCAGTCGCAGAACTTACGCCAACGGCAACGTTAGAGACTTTGTTGCTGGCCGTCGGGCCGAGAGCAACACCTCCATCACGTCTTCAGGGAGGTCCCAATCCTTATACCTCAGCCTTTCAGAAGCCAAGCGTGAAGGTTGAGGGATCTGACCTCTGAATGGAAAACCTAACCCCCCTCCCGTGAGAGCAGATCGTCTCGGTAGGGAAGACGACGTGGAGGGCAGATGGACAAGTCGAGAAGGTCCGGGTACCACGTCCTCCGAGCCCACGCTGGAGCAATGAGGATCATCCGGGAACCGAACTTCCGTAACCTCCGCAGCACTTGCAGGATGACGGGGACTGGAGGAAACTCGTACAGCAGCAGGAATGACCACTCCACCACAAACGCGTCTCCTAAGGCTCCTTTTGGAGGAAATTCCCACGAGCAGAACCTCTCGCACTTCTGGTTGACACTGGAGGCGAAGAGATCCACTTGAGGGGTCCCCCAAAGGGCTAAGATCTCCAGGAGAATCTCCTGAGCCAACTCCCACTCGTGAGAGATCATGCTCTGCCTGCTCAGAGCGTCCGCCGTCCCGTTTTCGTCTCCGGCCAGATGAACTGCCGAAATCGAAACTTCCTGCTGGATGGCCCAGAACTCAAGCTGCATCGCCTCCCTGCACAGAGGAAGTGACCCTGCCCCCCCTTTTTGTTGAGGTAGTGCATGGCCACTGTGTTGTCCGTCAGGATCAGGACACTCTTTCCTCACACAGTCGGCAGAAAAGCCTTCAGGGCTAGCCTGACGGCCCTCAGCTGCAACAGATTGATATGTAGTCTGGACTCCGACGGAGACCAACGACCGCTGACTGTCAGCCCGTTGGCATGAGCTCCCCATCCCGTGAGGGATGCATCCGTCACGATCGTCACCTCCGGCCAGGGAAGCCAAAATGGAGCCCCCTTCATCAAGTTGCCTTCGACGGCCCACCACAGAAGGTCCCGGGCGACCGAGGGCGGCACCTGAACCAGGTCCGACATACTGCCGGAGGACTGCGACCATTGCATCTTGAGTGCCCACTGCAAAGATCTCATCCGCAGGCGAGCCTCTGGCACCAGAAGAATGCAGGATGCCATGAGGCCGAGCAACCTCAAGAACTCGAACGCTGGGAGCATCTGGGCATGCTGAAACTTGTGCACCATCTGCTGAATGTGAAGAGCCCTCACCTGGGAAGGAAAACACTGCCCCAGGGAAGTGTCGAGCACTGCTCTGATGTACTGGAGCCGCTGTGTTGGCGTCAAATGGGACTTCTTTAAATTGAGGGAGAAGCCCAGCCTGTGAAGGGAGTGGCAGGTGACGGAGTGATGATCGAGGACTTGCTCGGGAGAGCTCCCCCTGATCAACCAATCGTCCAGGTAGGGGTAGACGTGAATCCCCCTTGCCTGAGATGCGCTGCCACCACCACCATGAGCTTGATGAAAACCCTTGGGGCGGAGGTCAATCCGAATGGCAGGACCCGAAACTGAAAGTGCGAGTCGCCAACTGCGAACCTCAGGTACTTCTTGTGCTTGGGATGGATCGGCACATGGAAGTAAGCATCCTTGAGGTCGAGAGACACCAACCAGTCCTGAAGCTGAAGGGCCTGGAGGACTTGAGAGTAACCATCTTGAACTTGTCCTTCCTTAGGAGTTTGTTCAAACCGCGCAAGTCCATGATGGGTCTCAATCCCCCGTCTTTCTTCGAAATCAAAAAATAAGGGGAATACCATCCCTTGTTCCTCTCCGCTACAGGCACCAGTTCTATGGCGCCTTTCTCCAGCACGGCTTGAATTTCCTGCGCAAGGAGCGGATCCGGACTCTGCAAAGAGAGTTTCCCCGGCGGATTGTCGCGAGGCCTGTGCCGAAAGGGAAGACAGTAGCCGTGAGTTATGATCTCCAGAACCCACACATCTGAAGTAATGGAAAGCCACTCTACAAGATGCTGCGCCAGCCATCCCCCAACCGGCGAACCATGGGACATGACTGAGTGGTAGCGGCTGCAACGTTACCTGAGGGCAAAGAGGCAACTGCCCGAGCGGCCTTGGCACCACGGGTACCCTGTCGTCCACCTCTGGTACCCCTGCGTTGGCCTCTTTGACTGCCAGCTCCTCTCGCTTTACTGAAGGACGAGTAATAGCGAAAGGAACCACCCCTCCATTGCTGTCCCCTAGGACGAAAAGGCGGAGGTTGGCGAACTGCAGCGCCCAACAACTTCGCTGCAGCTTTTGAGGTCTGCAACCTCTCAAGGCTCTCGTCAGCCTTGCTGCCAAAAAGGTGTCCACCGTCAAAGGGCATGTTGTGGAGCCGGGACTGCACATCAGGATTAAAACCCGACTTCCGCAACCACGCAAACCTGCGTTACACGGTGCTCGCCGCCATGGACCTGCTGACGCATTCACCCAAGTCCAAACCCGACTGAACGAACTCACACATGGCATCCTTACCATCCAGAACCATAGCAAGGAAACCATCCTGTTCATCCCCTTCGGGAATATGTTCAGCCGCTAACGCAACACAGTTCCACAGAGTGTGTGTGAAACGAGACAAGGCACAAATGGAGTTGGCCGCCTGAAGCGCCATACCACCAGAAGAAAACGCTTTCTTCGCCCAGCCATCAAAACGTTTGTCGTCCCTATCAGGAGGGATGGTAGGGTACGACGCCTGCTTTGCCGGGGCCGTGGCCGCCTGCACCACCAAACTCTCCGCAGTGGGGTGCCTGGTCAAGTAGCAGGGGTCGCTACTGGCTGGACGGTATTTTCGCGACAAGGCCCTGCCCACCGCCGGGAGACTCTCCGGAGCAGTCCAAGCCGCCGCCACCCTTCTCTGTAAAGCCATATGGAACGGCAGTACCGGGTCAGTTGGGGGACCAACATCAAGGATGTCCGTGAGATCATCCTGCACAAACTCCCCTGGGGGAGCAGACCATCCCAAGTACTCGGAAACCCTAGCCATAAGGCGTCGGTACGAGGAATCGGCATGAGAGCCAGGCTCAGGCCTACAAAAATCCACCTCCGGAGAGGTGTCCAGTCCACTGGCATCATGCAGTGACTGCCTCAAATCGTCAAACTGACTATGGCCCGAGACAATTTCATCTGGAACCTGACTAGGAACCAGGCCATCAGAATCCTCATCCGCCTCCGAAATATATTCCGGGTGGCGAAAAGAAGGCACCCGAGAGTGCTTGCTCTTAACAAGAGCCTTCCTAGGGGGTTCCCCCATGCCACGGGGTACCTTCGACACCCCGGCCTCGAAAGGCGTTGAGGGCGTGGAGTGAATCTGCGCCGGCGTCGAGAGAACAGGCATCGGCGCTGAGAGGATCGGCGTCGACGTCGAGTAAATCAGGGTCGACGTCAGATGCAGCGCCGCCAGCATCGGCGGCGTCGACACAGTCCTCGAAGCCGGAGCTCCGAGTGTGTCCTTCGACGACCTGAGCGTCGACGGCTTTGACGACTTCCTCGGAGCCGGAGGCTCGAGAAAGCCTGTCGACGCCCTCGACGCCTCAGACGTCTTCCTCGAAGACATCACAGGTGCACACGGTCTCAAACGCGTCGAGGACTGGGACCTGGAACGGGTACGTCTAGAACAAGTCCCCTTGTCCGAACGGGACCTCTCCCGTGACTCGTACCGACCACTCTTGCGAGCGGTGTCTCTCGACCTCTCACGACCGACCCCACTCGCACGGGCACGGACGGCTTAGTACCCTGCGACTCGAGAATCGCAAGCATTTTCATCCCGAAGGAAGCCCATTCCTCCGGCGTCGCACGGCTGGTGGGGTAAGCGATGTGCCTGGCAGAGTCCTCCGAAGAGGACCTGGAAGACGACCGGTGTCGGCGCTTCCGAGAATGCCTCGAAGAGGCCGAGGAGTGGCGACACCGACTCCTAGAAGGAGACCCACGAGACTTCCGACGATGACGCGGAGAGTCTCCTCTCGAATCATCTGTCGAAAGCCCCGCAGACTTCGACTTCTGGGGCTTGGACACCCGACCTACCGACAACTTCTTCTTACGTTCACGTAAGGCTTTGGACGTGAGCGACTGGCAGTCGATACAGTCATCTGTGTCGTGGGGCTCCCCGAGGCACCAGAGGCAGGCGTCGTGCGAATCCGTCACCGACATCTTGGACCCACACTCCCCGCACTTCTTGAAGCCCGGACGCGGGGTCGAAGACTAAGTAGAAGACATCTTCACAGGAAGGGTTTTCTCACAAAAACGAACAGTTTCGAAGAACCGATAAGAAAAGAACACCAAAGAGTCGAGACGTTAACCAAGATTCACGAAGCAACACGTTCGCGGAAAAAACGGAACTGAGGCTACGGGCGTCGTGCGTCCTACTTATCACATCGGATGACGTCGGAGGAGGTCCTCGACGACGGCGCATCGACGTCATCGACGCAGGACGCAGAAAAAAGTTTCCGAAGCAGCCCAGCTGTGGTGATTACATGTCATAGATATGGAATACGTCGGAGGACCCAATCCCCTCGAATGGATATTTTCTGACATGAGGTAGCATGAGGAGTAGCGCGAGTACAGATTATCCAAGCAGATAGATACATAAGACTACAAGCATCCATGCACCTTCTCTCAGAGGGGAGGAAGGGCAGGAGCATGTGAATCTAAGCAGATACAAGCATCAGAAATACGATTACGGTGAGTAATGTATCCCTTCTGAGGCTTGTGGAATCTGCTTAGATCACATGCTGTGCATAGATTAGCGAGCAGTGTTAGAAGAAGGAGGTGGGATGTGAGAAGGGTCATGAGCAAATAAATGTCTTAGAACTACTTGTCCCACTTGAGTATCTGTCTTGGAATGAGTGTCAATGCAGTAGTGCTGAGTAAAGGTGTGAATAGAGCTCCATGTAGCTGTTTTGCAAATGGTGTCAAAGGGTACATTTGCAATGCAAGCCAGAGTGGCCCCAGTGCCTCTTGTAGAGTGGGCCCCTGGTGTAAAAGGTAGAGTTTTATCTGAAAGGGAGTAACACAGCTGGATACATTTGACTATCCATTTAGAGATGGCACCTTTAGAGACGCGATCCCCTTCTTTGCCTGTAGCTATGGAGACAAACAGTTGATCTGTCTTCCCTAGCGGTCTGGTCTTGTCTACGTAGTAGAGGACTGCTCTTCGCACATTTAGTGTGTGTAGTTTCACCTCAGCAGAGCTCTTGGGCTCTTGGAAGAAGGCCGGTAGCTCAATGGACTGGTTAACATGGAATTTTGAAATGAACTTAGGTGAGAACCTAGGGTGAGTTTGTAGAACCAGTTTATCCTTATGAACAGTAAAGAAAGGATCCTGCACTGACAGAGCGTGAATCTCGCTGACCCTTCTTATGGATGTAATGGCTACTACGAAGGCAGTTTTATAGGTCAGGTGTTTGAGACTAGCTTTATGCATGGGTTCAAAGGGGGGGGCCCATGAGTTTAGCAAGCACCACATTAATGTCCCATACTGTTGGTGGGTTCGAAATTGGAAGGTGGAGTCTCTTCACCCATTCCATAAAGGCTTTAACCACTGGTACTTTCCACCACAACAGCTTGTTATGTGAGGTGGTGTAGGCTGACAGCGCTGCCAGGTGTACCTCGAGTGAATTAAATACCAACCATGCGTCTAGCAGGTGGAGCATGTAGTTGGCAATATTGGAAGGAGTTCAATCAACCGGGTTGATTTCTTTATTCTGGCACCAAATAACGAATCTCTTCCATTTATCAAAGTAACAGTGTCTTGTGTTTGGTTTCCTTGATTTTCTTAGGATATCCATACATCTCTGTGGTAGATTGAGATTGCCAAACTCTGACTTCAGGAGCCATGCTGCCAAGTTCATCGAGCTGGGTTGAGGATGCACTGTTTGTCCTACGTGCTGGGATAGTAGGTTGTGCCAGCACGGGAGTCTGATGGGTTCGCACGTTGCCGTCTTGCGCAGGTGCGGGAACCACGGTTGTCTCGCCCACATGGGAGCAACTAGGATGAGCGTCATCGATTCCCTGTGCATCTTGTTGACCACCTTCCTCAACGGAGGGGTTGGTGGAAAAGTGTAGGCAAACATCCCGACCAGTTTATCCATAGTGTGTTCCCCATGGAGTCTGGCTGGGGGAACATGGATGCAAATCCTGGGCATTGTCTGTTTTCGCTTGTGGCGAATAGGTCTATAGTGGGGAAACCCCACTGCAAGAAGGGGTCTCCTACGACCTCTTCGTGTAGACACCATTCGTGTTCTTCCGGGAGGGAGTCTCTGCTCAACGCGTCTACTAGTGAATTGAGATCCCCTGGAACATGTTGAGATGACAGGTAAATGTTCCGTTTGAGTGTCCATATCCAAATGTTCTGGGCAAGCCTGGACAGATTTGGCGAACGAGTGCCCCCCTGTTTGTTTATGTAAAACATTGCTGTTGTGCTGTCCGTTAGGATCTGCACTGACATGTTCGACAGGTGGGGTTCGAACGCTCGAAGCGCTCTGAAGACTGCCAGAAGCTCTAGCAGATTGATGCGATTCTTGGCCACTGTGTGAGACCAGAGACCCTGAGCTGTGTGGTAAAGGAGGTGTGCTCCCCACCCGGACAGGGACGCGTCTGTAGTGACCACCCACTATATCTCTGGATCTTAAAAGGGTTTCCCCTTTGTCAGGTTCTCTCTTGTCCACCAGTGAAGACTTTGTACCAGTGTTGGCGAAATGACCACTAGATCGTCCCACTGACCACTTGCCTGAGACCACTGTTTCGCCAACCATTCCTGCATGGGTCGCATGCACAGGCCCGAGTGGGGAACCAGGTAAATACATGACGCCATTATGCCTAGCAAACACATTGCTTTGAGCACCCTTATCTGGCGACCGGACTGCTAGAGGATTTTGTAGTAGTATATTCCAAATTCTTTCCTCTGATGGAAAGGCCAACCCCTCTTGAGTGTTTAAGGCGGCTCCTAGGAACTGTTTAGAGGTGCTTGGCACCAGGCTTGTTTTTTCTCGTTGATTGAGAAACCCAATTCGAAGAGGAGGTCGATCGTGCTTTGGATGTTGGATCTGCAAATTACTGGGGTCTCCCCAGTCATGAGCCTGTCCTCCAGGTAAGGGTACACTGGGATTGCCTCCCTGCGTAGGCGGACCACCACCACCGCCAGTACCTTGGTGAATACCCTTGGATCCGAGGCTATACCGAAGGGCAGCACCTTCAACTGGTAGTGCTGCCTGTCCACCTTGAAGCGCAAGAATCTTCTGTGCGCTGGGAACATGGAAATATGAAAATAGGCATCTTTCATGTCCAATGTTGCCATGTAATCTCCTCTTTTTAGGAGGGGTGATTACCTCTTGGAGTGTAGTCATGCAGAATTTTTGGAGCTTGACATACTTGTTTGCAGGGTGTAATTCTAGGACTGGGCGCATTGTCAGATCTTTTTTTGGCACAAGGAAGTAAGTTGAATAAATACCCTTGTTTACCTGGTTGCCCGGGATGAGTTGTATCACGTCCTTTGCGAGAAGATTGACGATTTCCTCGAGGAGGATCTTTTGGTGGTCTAGGGAGTGTTTTTTTTGTCTTCGAGGGTGGTTGCGGGGACGCTCCAATAGTTCGATGCAGTATCCCGCGGACACTGTGGACAGCACCCATCTGTCCGAGGTGATCCCTTCCCTTGCCTGGGTGAAGGCGCAAATGCGCCCCCCTACTGAGGATGCATGGGAAGGGACCCCGAGCGGAGCGTCACTGTTTGCTGGCAGGCGTACCGCCTCTACCTGGGCTGCCTCTCCCTCTACCACGGCCCCTCTTGTTACCTCTGGTGTAACTCTGGGTAGTCTGTTGGTTTCCACCCCAGGATGTACCCTGCCCCTGTGAGTAATTAGAACCCCTCTGGGAATTTTGGCCGTGTGAGTGACGAAATTATTATTCCCTCTTTGGTTCGTGGGTTTGTTAGTTAATTGTCCCAGGGACTTTAGGGTATCGTATTCTTCTTTGCTTCTTTGGCAGTTTTGAGTGCCTCCTCTACCGCTTTCCCAAACAAGACATTCGGTTCCACCGGCATGTCGATAAGAGTAGCCTGGGTCTCAGGTTTGAACCCTGACTGTCTCAGCCAAGCGTGTCTCTTGATGACAGTGCTCTCTGCAATGAGCCGGCCTGCATTATCTGCTGCATCAAAGGTCGCTTTCAGAATGCACCCGGAGACCGATCTACCCTCTGACGCAATCTGGGCTAACTGGCCCTTTAGTGGTTCTGGTGCGGAGGCAATGAGGGCAGCAACTTGCTCCCATTAGTGACAATTATAATTTGCCAGCAGAGTGGTGGAATTTGCGATTCTTGCCTGATAAGTGGAAGTGGAAGCCACTTTCCTTCCTAGACCATATATCCTTGTCTGGGGGAGCTTCAGATGATGCTAAAGGAGTTCCCGCTCTTTTCCTGGTGGTAGTAACTACCAATGAGTCGGGCTTAAGCTGACCCCTTATATAAAGTGGGTCGGAAGGGCGGCCCTGAATAATTTTTTTCAATTCTGGGGTTGACTGCCCGGGTGAGATTAGGGGTGAGGAGGGAGGGGTCAATTCTGCATTGGATAGACTTCAGAATTGGTATGGCTTGGGCAATGGACTTCTTGTCCCCCATGATATCCTCTGCAAAGCCCCTTTCTACTTGAGCCCCTTGAGTGTCAATCTGAAAGTGTTGTGCAGCTCTAGCTAAGACCTCATTCAGTAGTGGCTGATTATGCACAGGTGAGTCATTTACTGGGGGCACTTTGGGGATAGGCGAGTCTAGATTATATGCCCCTGCCTCGTCTTCCTCCTCCTCATCCTGGTCCTCGTCAATTCCGTAATAATCGACCCCTGCTTGGTCGTCCAGTATCTGTATGTCTGGATCTTCAGCGTACTGATGGTAAGGTAGAATAGAGAGTGGGTCTGAAATCGGGCCCTGAGCTGGAGTCTCATTATGAGGTCTCTTATTAGGAGGTTGAGGGTCCTTGGATCCTGAAGGAGTAGAAGTGTCAGGGGTATTCTGAAAGCTCAGAAAATAATCAGGGTTTTTCTCATAGAAATTAGCCAAAGAAGACATTCTTGTCATCACCCTGACGATATCATCAGAGCTCCATTCCCTGGAACTGTGGATGACCACTTCTTGTTGAGGTTCCTCTTCTCCCATGTCATGTGGAGTGGGAGGGATAACTTCAGGTCTAGTGATAGGGTTAGGGGTCTTAGATTTATCCATATCTGAAGATCTATGCTTGTCCTTTTGGACCTGGGGTACAGATGTTTTCTCTAATGACTTTTTCTGCTGTTTGTCCCCTTTTCCATGAGTAGAGGAATGTTTCCCTCAATGTTTGGCCTACTCAGAATCTTTAGACGCCTGGCGCCGAGATTCGGTGTGTTGGGAAGGTTCTGAAGCTTTCGAAGGCGAGCGTCGAGACTCGGAGGCAGATATGGAAGGAACTGCCAGAGCCGACTGTAAGCATGATGCTTGGGGATAGAGGTCGGTTTCGTCGTCAGACGAGCATACCTCTAACTTTGGGGAGCGAGGCACCCTTGGCAATCGTGGACGGTCGCCGTGTGTCATGAGGCGATCTTGACCTGGAACACCCAGGGGACACCCTTTATGTGGACCGCTCTCTTTGTGCCTCTTTCTTCCGATCACTCGACACGTGTGTCGAGTCTCGGCTGGGGTTAGTGTGCTTAGGTGCAGTAGTGTGTGTAGCGCTCATGTCGCTGGGTGTGGTCCCCATAACTGCCCGCCGGACAATCCTCCGAGGCCGGGGACTCGCGCTTGGGTGTCTATCGACGCCCCTGTGCCCTCGCCATCCGATACGGCAGCGTTGCTGCCATCACTGAAAGAACCCACCGCCTACATGGCCTCGAGATGCCTGGCGTAGTGGGCCCAACATTTAGTGGAGCGGTCCTTTAGTGTTTTAGACTTAAAGAGCTTACACGCTCTGCAGTTAGCTTCGGGGTGATCCCTAGGCAGACAGAGATTTCAAGTGTTATGCTTATCCACCCAAGGAAACTTGCGGTTGCACTTGGGGCAGAATTTAAATGGAGTACTCTCCATATGTTATTCTATGGCAGCTGGCGAGTGTATGTAGGAAATAAACTAATGCGAGTATGTCCACCCTCCACTCTCCCTACTTGCAGGGCCGAGGCCAGAGCCCTTCCGAGGCCCAAAGTCCGCCGTGCAGTCTCGGCGGCTGTTTGTTCTTCGGACCAGCGTCGATCTTCGGAATCTCGACGTGGGATTTAAAGAACGGGGAAGATTAGATGAATTATGACAAAAAGGCTGAAAGCAAGGGAACTCCGCAACTATGCTTCCAACAAGTATGGCGGAATAAAACAATCTGAGGGTCCTACACGCGTGAGGGATCATGGGTACAGTGGACGTCACACTAGGGATAGTATTACTGGCACGCCCTAGGTCGACGCCCATTTTCGAGTTTCGAAAAACAAACTAATACTCCGCAGCTTCCACTAGATGTCGGCCTATGCACAGCATGTGATCTAAGCAGATTCCACAAGCCTCAGAGATATATATATATATATATATATATATATATATATATATATATATATATAGCTCATGTATATGCAGACATTTTACAGTTAGGCTATGTGTTTTAACGAAATACAGCAAACCCAGTTTGCTATGCATTATGTGCCCAGAAGGGTTGCATGCATGAATCACTATCAGACATACCTGTCAAATTAAAAAATCTGTTATTCTTTTGATCTCAAAATGATCTATGATTTTATGCATTCAGCCAGAAACCCGCAATAGTGCTATTTGTTCCCCTCTCCTTTCTAACAGGGGATTTTTGTTACAAAAGGAGAGTGATCTAGGCACTGAAATTGTTTATATACTGAGCAAGGAATGTATTTGCAGAACACAATGTATTTACTAACATGTCTGAGAGATGTATTTACAATATGCAAACTGGATGCAAACAAGACCACCTGAGATTATGACCCAAAATACATGTTTGCAGAGTCTCATGATGTATTTCTTTTTTTGGGCCTTTCCCAGCAATCTTTCAGCCATGCTCCGTCGTCACAGCCCCACCCCCCTCGATTTAACATACCACTTAAAGCACTGCCTATTCATCCCTTTGGCAGACCCAAAGTCAAACATTGAGAAAAAAAACATTTGCACCAGTAAGTCTTGTGTCACATGCCTTTGAAGCTTCTGCTCTTCCTGGCAGAGGGAGATGTGTCTCTAAGCCAGAGTGATAAGGGCAGCCATGCTCCAATATGGACTATCATATGCACTGCTGTCTTGGAAAAAAGACAATCGCATACTAAACATAATGAATTAAATTGCTTGTTGGTGGCATGCATAGCACCAAGTACATGGGGTGAATTGGGTAAATTGCCTGCTCTTAGTTCATTAGCAAATGGGGGCAAGTATCTCGTTTTTACCCAACAAACATGATTACATGTTTTTGGTTTCCTATTGTAGGGCCTAAACAAACGGATGTTGCATGAGATGACACCTGGCTTTTCAGTCATTTACAGGAACAGCAGTGCTAGTATTGCAGTGATATTGAACAGTACGAGTGTGTCCACATCTGATATTGAATTCTTTGCAAGTTGAGTCACGAGTCTTGATGCACATACCTTGAATATTGGCACAATAGGCTGAGTGATTGCTGCAGAGATTTCATGCACTCAGAACGGTCTATAAAGCATAGAGTACGGGTGGGCAACCAAATTTTGGCACCCATCGTGAAGCACAGAAATCGGCTCGCACTTCTCAGATTCAAATAAAAGTACTTGCATGTGCAAGAATTCGATTAAAACTCCTTACAGCGATGCAGAAAATGTAAGGAATTTCACCTTACGATGCAACGAAAAGAATTGCCATATATTTTCATCCGCATCCTTGTAACCTAACAGCTTAAAAAAAGACACCTGTATGGTTGTGCATCGAGGAGCATCACTGATGGATGAATACTCAACTTCTAAAGTTCTGAATAGGAAAAAAGACACCCCTAGCAATGAGAATTAACTAGCTATGGCTGTGTTTCCAAGTCCAAAGCTGCTTCTTTTAAGTACTAGGCCCTTATTTAAATTGGACGAACATACACGCCCTCATCACTTTAAGAGTATGGGGTATTAAGGATATACAATTAGGTAACATATCAGAGTTCCGACAGGCGGGCAGCTCTGCTCTCACCTCATCCTCCCGGTTGAGCAGCACCAGCTGGCTGTCCGTCAGAATACAGTACTTTCTTTCCCAGGTTGTTGTATCAGTGTAAGGCGACTGACCACAGGACAGTCTATGCGTTGGTGGCCCTTTTACATCTGTAAAAATGAAAGAAAAATATGTCACATTACTTTCGCTTTATAAACGACATAGCAATGGATGCAAACCATACACGAGACAAGAGCTCATTGGAAGCTCTTTTGAATATGCCACTATTCAACTCCCCCCCTCATACTCCTCTCACTGTTCTGGCTCTATATCGACCACTTGGCCTCTCACCCCCTTTTTCACTGATATGGCCCTTCTTCTTGAGTCATTTCCTACCAACATCCCCATTGTAATGCTGGGGGACTATAACCTCCCCAAGCTCTCTGCAGCCACCTGCCTTGAACTTAACTCCCTCTTGGTTCACTCTGCTCCTCCGACTTCTCCACTACCCCTCTCCTCATCGCCCCTCTTCGATGACTAAGAGAAAAGTCAGGCAGAACTTTCTTGCCCCTTACCTTGATGACGTGAAGACCTCACTGTCTCTTTCGCCTATTCATACCTCTTCCATGGAACGCGCTTTCTCTTTCTATGTACTTATGACTCAATTTGACCAATGCTATCCTGCTTGCACATGGTTCTATGTGATATTACAGAATCATTTTTTACCAAACACTTTTTACTGAGCTGATTTTACGGCAGATAAATTCATTTGTTTTTGTTTCCTTTTGGGAGGGTCCCTCCTAAATTCTCCGATTGTTCTGATTCTAACCCCACCCCAGCCACCTCACTACCAGTTTTAGCCATTTAGCCCACCCCCCCTCCATCTATTTTTTTAAAATACTGAAAAACATTGTCGGTAAAAATGTGTTGGGTAAAATAGTGTTCAGTAAAATCTCTGATAACATCACTGAATGCCCTTGCACATTCACACCTTCCTGTCCGAGTCATTTGCCTTGGATCACTACTGAAATTCAGACCCCAAAACAAACATGCATCATGACCTACGACATTAGCGCAAATTACAGACATCTACCCTAGAAGAATTCCCTTACTGCCCTAACCTCAGCACTGGGCTCTGAAAAATCCTCCATCCCCACAAACCTAATCTCCCCCTTTGCAACCACACCCACAAACTTTCATTTACCCTCCAAGCTATGCTCACACCTCCCAAGGCAATATCAGTCGCTCCTCTCATTCTGGTGATGATTTTTCTCACTACTTTTCCTCTAAAGATTTGTGGCACACTCACAGCCCTCCTTCTGTCCACTACCTCGTCCCCACCTCTCCTACTCTCGACTACTATTAAATTAGCACCCATCCGTCAAATTGTCTTGGAGATCCATTTCAATCTGGCTCCCATAGTAAGCATTCCTCAGAGGCTGCACTCAAGCATGTCTCCACCTTTCTCTCCAATGCTCACCACTCCAAATTCTCTTCTATACTCCTCCTTTTGGAACCTTATGCCGCTTTCGACCACTCCACTTTACTCACTCTCTAGAACCTAGGGTTCGCAAATCTGCGAATAACTGGATCTCCTATTACCTGGAAGGTCAATCTTTTAAACTCTCTTGGAACTTGCAAACCTCCGACCCCACCCCTCCTCATGTCAGCATCCCCCAAGGATCAGTCCTTGGAGCTCTGCTCTTCACCCTCTGTACCTCTGCTCCAGCAAGTCTTATCTCGTCCTTTGGTTTCATTATCACATTTCTGCTAAACACACCCATTTCCTCACTCACCCTAGGCATCTTGGAACGGATTACAAACTGTCTCGCTGCAATTAGTCATTGGATGGCTCTCTTCCTCATTCTGAACCCTAACAGAAGTCCTCTTTCTCCCGGCTCCCAATGCCATCTCTATCGTCTCTCCCCCCAGCCCCATCTCCTTCCAGCCTGACCTTGTTCCCTCACCAAAGGCTTGCAATCCTGGGGTCCTCTTTGATAGCGACCTACAATTACAACAATTTTAACCTCGTGAATATTAGGAAAAGAATGCTTTTCTTACAAATCACTACAACAATTCTAATCTCCACTCTCGACCTCAGCAAACGGGACTGCTACTCAGGTCTACTCCTTGGCCTTCCTCTCTGCTCCTTCCTCCCTCTAGACAAAGTGCTCAACTTTACTATCTGCACTTTCCAGAATCTTCCCAGATCCTCCCACAATTCTAGCTACCAACAAAATGTGGTTGGCTCTCTAAGAGAAGGAACTTGAAAAGACAGCGCTTGTGCGTAGTCTACAAAGCTATTAACGGTCTTGCTCCTCAGTGCCTGCCTGATTGTATCTTGGTTTACTCACCATCTCATTCCATTCAATCCTCCTCTACATTCAAGTTCACTGTCCCATACCCTCTCCTGTGCCACTTATCCTCTTTCTCCCTTTTTGCCCCGTTCCACTGGAACCCACCCACTGCCCATAACAATCAAAGCAAGCACAACTGTGGATCTCTTCAAAGCTTGGCTTAAGCCTCACTTACTATAGAGGATGCGCCCGCCCTGACCCCACCACTGCCTCCAAAGATTAATAATGTAATTTTGTATATTTAAATTGTGTTCTTTAGTTTGAAGCACTTGCCCCCTTATTTTAATGCATCTTTTGGAAGTTTCTTTTTTATACATCCTCAAACCTGCTTATCATTTGTGCAAATTGAATAGGCATCCTTCTTGGGAATGCCCCCACCATCTGTAAATGTGTTATTCTATGTCATTTCTGATCGGAATTGAAATCCATGTTCTTCAACTAAATACGAACACAACAAAGAAAATCCTCCTTTCCATCAGTCAAATCTGCCTGCCTCTCATAGATGTAAACACTCTTTCCTTCAACCCCTAAATCGTCCCATTGTGGCATTCGACGACTCTGGCTCGAGGCCAGTGTGCCTCCCTATGCACCGCCCCCGAAGACAGCATCTCATAACTGGTAGTATCTACTTGTTTCTATAATCATGGTCATTTATATATTTGGAAATCAAATGCTGTAAAAAATAAAAATATATATTTCTTAAAATGACAGCTTACACATTTACTTCCACTCCAGCCCGCTGGACAGAAGTTGCCCAGGTCAACATCATTATTACAAAAATCCAAACTCTAACAGCTCCTCCATTCCAAAAGAACATAAAGAGTGTAATGTCAAAGTAACTCAATAACGAGCGTCAGCAGCAAGCCAGAAACCCATCTGGAGATTGTGACAAGGCAACTACCCTGGCCTTGTGAATAGCAGACTGGAACCCCACTCTGTCAGGGGCAGTTGAGAGAACCCCAATTCCTGCCACCATACCAATCTGCTTATGTGCAGTCCAAAATTGCTCACACCATACCTCCGACAACAAATGCTTGCCAGTCTTTTTCTGTTCATTGAAGGCCAAGCAAACTTATGTAAGAAGAGTCACAACGGAAGAGAGTGAGGCCTACACCGGAGCCATTCACCCTTCCCAAGATGTAGAGGACTGAGACCCGCACTATAGAAATCAACCCTACTGATATGCTCAACACAGGCGGTCCGAGCCAGGGGAGAACACTGGCAGAACCAGCTGAATGTGTCGACCAGATGAGCCGCCCAATGCTCCCCAACACTGAGCGAGACTCTGCAACACCGGCGTTCTATCCCATAGACCAACCGGGACTAAAACCAGTGTTGGAAAGCCCCCTATACAAGGATCTTACTAACGGAGCGGAAAGAAACTGGCCCGCAAGCACGAACTCCAGCACTTCCCCTTTTGGGCCTCCATTGCTGTTCTGCAGGCGAACCCGCACGGGAAAAGTGGACTCCATTTGTATAAAATTGGCAGCAGTCCATCTATCCTGGGTGGGAAGACGGGGCAAGCATAGCCAGGGAAAGAAAGCCACATAGGAGGGAGTGATATAACAATAAACCACTGGAAGTGTGGGTTGTTCAGATGAGGCAGATGGAGGTGGTGTATCAAGAGACCAGCAGGTACAAGCAGGGAAGGAGTGGCACGTGGTGGAAGTGGATTCTGAAGAAGGTGAGGTATTGGAAACAAAGTTTAAGTGGTACTGCAACGTGAGTGTGCATGTTAGTGTGGCAAGTGTTGTTTTCTTAAATGTGTAAGGAGTGATGGTGAAGTGAACGTAACTAGGTGAAAGGTGGGTGACGGAGGAGGGAGGAGTAGTGGGGCGGAGGGAGAAGTAGTTTTAAGAGGAGGTTGATGTAACAACAAAGGGTGGAGGCGAGGCTTAGGAGGAGTGAGAGACAGAGGACAACAGAACAGAGGCCAGAGAGAAGAGCGATGGATGGAGAGGAGTAGTAAGAGACCGAGAGAAAGTGAGAGAGGAGAGCGTGACAGACGCAAGAGCGAATCGAGAATCTGCTAGGCACATTCCCTACCACTGTAGAACACTAATCTGCTATCCCCGTCGTCAGGAGGCACTGATGCAAAAGTGCTGAGCAAACTACATCTGGCATGGACTATAAAGACCAGGTCTTGGGAGTGCCCCTGAAAGGGATAGGGTAGGCATGCGAGGCCTTTGATCGCACAGTTCTGGAAGTAACGGTTCCTGTGTAGGAGCCAGGCTGGCCTGCTTTGGGTGCACACAAGGTTACTAGAGCAGATTCCAAAGTCTTGTCCTTACACATGTTCAACTCGTTCTGCTGCGAATGAGTATACATTACACTGCCAATGTCTGAATATGCCCAGTACAGCCTACCATGTCATCAAGTGGAAAGGACGTAGAGGGAAGTGCATCTTCCTTTAAAAGGGGAAACGTCTCGTACTCCATTCTAAGCACGGTCTGCATCTAGACCAGCACTGCTGAATAGACCCCGCCTCCTCACAGTTGTTTGTGTCATAAATTCATAAACGATGAAGTGACTCAGAGTCCAAGCAGACCTGCCTACATTACAGAAACAAAACCCAGGTAATTACATTACCCGGGCCGCGCCCACATCTCCACAAAGCTGCAGCCACATCTCCACAAAGGTCTGCCCACCGGCCCGCCCACCCATTTAAAAAAATGAAATAACTTGACTACCCTGTAGTGTTGCTATACTGATATGGGCGGGATTCACATTGAATACCATGTCTCCGCCTATACTTCCATGTGATTGGCTGATATAAGAACTATAGCAGTCAATCACATGGTGGCATGGGCAGAATTTCTGGGATTGTCAGAAAACCCAGAGATTCCATGCTCTTCCCCGGAGGCTAGGCAGGTCTGAGTTAAGGGATGTCTAGACACCTACTACACCTGGGTAACAAGAGGTGCTCTCAAGCGCAATAATCTTTAGTTACCTCAGGTTTTTTTTAATTAAAGATCACCTTCATCAGAGTGGAGAGTCCCCCTTGCCTTTCACTTAGGCGGACAAATAAGCAGTCAGGTCCAGGGTACTTTTCGAAAATATACGGATGGATTCAAAGCCATAAATAGGGTACTGAATTATGTCGTTTCTATCATTCGTTAAAAACACAAAAATATAGAAGGAACCCGAAAAATAATGTCCATGTAGTGAGGAGAGGGGCAAGGAAAAGACTACACTAACTTCGAATCATACGTAGATTAACATCGATACAATGTTGTCACAACATGCTGGCGGTGGGGGCTGGGCTCGGGCCCGTGAGGTAGCCACGCAGCAGAGCGGGGTCATGTAACGTCGTTAACGCGGGGCAACCGGAACCCTCGGATATTTTAATAATTTCTAAAGGGAACAGGCAGACATTTGGTATGGAGGCCCACTGACCAGTGTGGTCTCCCCATGCCCCCTCCCCCCCCCCCAACAGCTTAACCTGCATAACCATTTCTGTGCATACGATAGTCCCCAAAGAAAACAAAACGACAATTCATCGAATATGGGCAAACCAAGCAATGAATGAGTGATAAAGGTATTTTATTTCTGATTGCACCAGCCCTTCTTCATCGGCAGAGGGCGATGAAATACAGTTAAAGTTCGTATGCGAGTTAAACTATGCATCAACACATAATGCAATGCCACGACAGCCCCAGACAGAACCCAAAGAACTGCAAGAGGGGGAACCAGGAAACAACCCTTATCCTGCTAACCACCTCCTGAAGTGTAGGATGGAAGGGGGCAGTCTTATATGGGTTACTTACTTGTTCCAGAAAGACCGGAACACCCCAATCGCAGCTCGTTACACTCAATGCTACGTCTCCCAACCCAGAGCTCCCACCTCCTGTGCTCTCCCTACCCGAACACCTCTCAAGCTTTTGTGTCTCCCTGGCAGGGAAGAGTGCATTGACACATCTGGGCGTGTAAGAGGCTTGACGGTGAGTGATCCAATTACATACATGGCAGGCGACAGCTGCCAAGAGAGTTTAAGTTGAGAGGTATGTGCCTGTCCTAGATCCCCTGCTTCTCCTGCACCGCACTTGTAATTCCCTGGGTGGTCCCCTACGTACAGTGCACCATCAAATCCTATGCTAGATTTACGTTTTACTTACCCCATGGAGACGCATGTCATAATGGCATAGCACAGTCTCTGGAGAACCTCCCTCTCCCCTACTACTATAGCCCAAATGAGGCCAATCTAAAAGGTAAACTACAAGCACAGATCGTGTATCAACTATATTTTGTTCTCAAATAAATAATGAAGTTTCCTAGGAGATAAGAACCATACTGAACCCCATTCCATCATTTTGGTCCCATGTCCGTCTATAGGGCAAAATAGCTGGCCAGCTGTGGATCTTGATTGATGGCTTCATATACTCGTTTGGTTTTCCCACATTTTGTTTTTGGGGCTTGTATAGTGGGATTTAAAACGTCCACGTCCCTGTGGTGCTTTGAGTTCTCTGGGAGGCGAGGGCGAGGTAGTTAGTTGGATAATGGCAAGAGAGAAGATAGCTTTTACTCGGGTGGTGATGAGCGGCAGATCGGAGACACCATGCTTTAGAGTAGGTAGGCATATTCACGTTAGGACATACGTGGGGACTTGTTTGCGGCGCAGAACGATCTCCCTGAGCTTTGGTCACTTGATGCTAGCAGGCATCCAGAGAAGACATTCCTGCCTTAGTGGAAATAAGTACGGGTAGGCATTGGTGTGTATAGAGTAGGGGAAAACAAGGGTCTAAGACCCTAAGCTGTTTGTGTGAGGGGAGGGTTGAGCGGCAAGGGGTTGGTGAGAAGTTGCGAATATAGATTCACATAGGCGACAGTTAGTATTTGAGGTTGAGGGTTGGATGGTAGTCACAGAACAAAGTCACTACCATTGCACAAACCAGCAAACAGTGCATAAAGTAGCAAACCAATTTTCAGACCAAGGAACACCTGGCAAGCACAACAGATGCTGGGCATGAAATCCCAAGTACACATGTACATCGAAAGTACCCATGAGCATAACCGGCCAAGCCTGGTTAAAAAAAACGCTTGGAAACGACAGCTCTGTTTTACAGTGTAACAATGTTATACGGGCGGACCACTGTGGCATTAGGGGCTGCAGTGAAATACACTCCTTAATACAGCAACATTCAGTTAGTGCATGAACACAGAGCATGATATCAAATCTCATGCAAGGCTTTCACAAGATATCTATCAATGGCTCCTGTCAGAGGGGCTGGTCCAAATGTTCAGCAATACCTGCCATCCACGGATATGGGAAAAAAAGGGTATAGTATTCTCAATTAGCAGGAATTCACGGACACGATGGGAAGTGCAGGCTGCTGAATTTTTTGATTGGAGGGGTCCAAATGTTTCCTCAAAATCTCTGGGTGTGAATGAGCATAGCGAGGGAGCCTGAACAAACCAATGGCAGTTCAGGGGCCAAGGGGATATCCCCAACAAGCATATTTTTAAAATGCGTTAAAATGGTACATTGTAAAGCACGCTTTCTCAGAAAAATTTGGTAAAAAGCCTCACAGTTTGAATTGCTTTTGCTTAACGCCACATTATGAAAATAAATGACCCAGGTCCAGTGTCCTTGATGGCTCTTTAGCGCGTGTTTAGTGGTTCAGCTCCCCTGCTGTCTGCCTGTCTCAAGATAACCTGTAGCTGTTACCCCCAGCAGTGAAGGGCTAACCGTATGCGCACATTCACTGGGGAGGCACTAGTCTTCACAAAACAAAGGCTGTGCCACTTTAAATATGTGTTTGCTGGCCAAAGACATGCATCGAGGTGTTGACCCATTCCTGACGTCTTTATCTAGCCCTGAAATTACCCAAGAGAGCATCCGTGGGAAAGATGAGGTGGGTATCATTAGCACCAGGGTAAAATACTTGCTGCTTTGCATAACATCAAACATTTTGGTGTCATAAGAACGAAAACACACGTGTGTGTGTGGCCGCGATTCAAGTCTGCAACCCTTCTGGGCACGTAATGCTCACTGGTCCTTCTAATGATTTCATTTCTAACACCATATCAGTAAAGTGACGGCAAACTACGAGTCACACGTGCACATTTGGAGGGAGTGATCTGTGGGAGTCCAGTCCTGGGCAGACAGCTTCCCTGTACTATGCCTTTCAAATCAAGTTAATTTCGCTGTCCCTCCCGCACCCACAAGCTCTTCACAACTTGCTACTCGCGGAGAGCCGAGAAACCCCGACTCAAAGCCAGCTTTAGGAGACTGCCGGGGCTCTGACCCAGCTACCCCCAGTCCACTTAAAGCCCTGCTAACATTCCTGCCAAATCGCAAATTTGCATATGTGAAACAAATAAAACCACGAAAGAGGACAATGTGATGTCATTACTATACCAACAGCAGGAATACAACAATTCATAATGTTCTTTAACCAATGTTTTAAAAAATAAAAGATGCCACACAAAATGCCCAGAAATGTAAAATTCAAAAATGTCAGTGTGGCATCAGTAAACGTCTTAAGGCATCCATAAATGCAGGTAGTGGGGCCTCTACAAAAGGAATGGCATTGCATCAAGAACAAACAAAGACATTTAAACAGGTTCTGGTGTTGGAAAGTAATGGTAACAGATGATTAGCCATTGCGTCCTGAAACACTAACTTTTCCCTCAGCTCCTCCTAACATGGAGAGCCACATATTGCATCCTTCTAATCCATTAGCTCTCTATGCAGATGAAATCTAGAAGTGGTCATCTGTACCCTTCCTACGATGGGATTCCAAACAAATCCTCCAATTCGCTGCAACATAGCCAGCAATGGTGCCAGGGCCTTTCAACCCTTTCTGTTTAAATGGGCGTGGGCCTTGGGGCGGGGTGCAGCAACTGCCCCCATGTTGGCAGTCTTATTGCACAGCAATATATTCCTTTCACTCAGGGCTTTAAATGGGCACTTTGCAGCGCGTGCATTACAAAGTACATTTGCTGCAGCCCTTCAGGCCGTCCCCTCCATTAATTTACTGCGATTCCTCTACATCAACCCCTTGCTCACAAAGAAGGATTAATCGCTTTTTTGTGGACGTTTAGTGTTTCAGCTACCAGCTGGCTGTCGCGCGATAATCTGCAGGCTATTAACCTCCACCTTTGTTTCGTTGTCTCTATTATAATAGACGGTTGTTCTTAACTCGAAGCGAGTGGGGCCCGCAAACATGTTGAAATGGACTCCGACAAGCCGAGGTACCTTTGCCCAGCCAGCTCTGCCTGGACCTGCATTTTCTTTGTCTCTGTGCAGCTCTGCATCATAACGTCTAATAAGAATAAATCCGAGAAAATTGAACGGCTTTGAAAGCCCACCTTCCCCCACCAGAATGAGGAGTCATGGGGAGGTAGTGCGCGTCATTAGTGGCCCTTCTTACATGTGGTACAGGGAATCTCTCACAGCGATTGCTCATCCAGCTCTGGGCATTCCGAGAGACGCGCCTGTACATGCCAGGCCGCTCTCGGCTAGTGACTGACTCCTTTATCTCGGGCAGGTCGCTGTGTCGGTCCGTAATGAACATGTCCAGTATGAGAGATGAGTAATGAGTTTGTACCAGTTGCATACAACAGCGTGCAGCTTGGTATTAAAGCAAAGGGTCATTGCACCTCTTAAAAAACAAACCGCTTTCTGCCAACCTCCTACAACACCATAAACTACAGCCAAATAACAGTCCTATGTAACACTAATCCATCACCCACATCACGAGCCATTTTATCCACCTAACCAATCACCATCCACACCACGTTCTGCAGTACAATCACCTCCTACATCACCAGTCACGTCACCATCATCATCCTTTTCTGTGTCTCCATCAACGTTGTCTTCACCAGCATCATACTACTTCAACCTTCTAATATCCTTCATTAGTATATCTCAGCTGAGCTTAGATAGCACAATCAGATCCTGCCACAGAACCGTCATCCAACATTGCACACATCACAACCCTCCTCCCACATCCAGAACCTGTATCGCTTGTGCTAATCCATACGACTACCACCTCCATCACCGTGGCACCTCACCACAGCATACGCAAGGTCACTCATTTCCTCTTCCGCAATCAGACAGCCCTCTTCGCTATTTCACCCACCACATTGCATGACAACTGTTACGCTACCCATACCACTACCAACCCTCGTTACCTAAACAGCACAATCCGCAATCTCACCCATCTCTCTTGCCACCCAGTACTACTGCCACTCACCACCCTACTGCATTTCCAAACTAACTTCTGCCAACCCAACACACCTCTCTTAACACTGAACAGATCTGGCTAAACGGGAAAAACACATGCACCATAGCCTACCACAGATGCTCAGATGGAATATGGTGAATAAAGGTCAGACCCAACAAGCCATAGTCTCCACCCACTCTGGGGTGTTTAAGTGGCAACAAAGCACCCCTTCTTCAGAACTTCCTTGAGGGGGAAAACAACTTCTCATTCACCAGAACATCAGCACCAAAAGACCAACGAAATGGTGACTATTGCCCTTAACAAATGGAGGCAAGCAGATCGTAAAATACATGCAAACAGGAGTAGCAAACGATCAAAACCATGAAATCATGATACGTCCGCTTGATGGTGCGAGTGAATACAGGGAAAATCCCACAAATGATAAAAAAACGGGAATGGTCAAAGAGATTAGAACTTGACAGAGAAACTTTCAAAGGAACTGGCTATCTGTTATATTAAATATGATCCCAACATTCACTAACTCAGGAACGAGGTTCATTCTCGTAATTGAATGTTTGTGGGGAAAAAAATAAACTTGGAGCCATTTTCTTTTTTGGGGAAAGGCGATGGAGATTTGTTCGGCCACCCTCTCTTTCTCAGTGGAGCATTAAGAACACATTTTAACACCATCACAGGAACACGTTGTGTATTCCCTTGTACAAAAGGCAATGTTATGGTTTGGTCGGGACCGCAGCTTGGTTAAATTCCCCAGTTAAAGGCCTATTTGCGTCTGGGTGACGCTTCAACCTTCGGTATCTTTGCTTATGGCTAGGAGATTTTCCCTTGAATGATGTCTAGCTTCTTAAAATTGTACGCCTTGAAAAGTGTGCCCATGACCTTCCCTCTGGGTAAAAGAGAGGGTGACTTGTGCGATGACACAACGATCAGCACTTGGGTCAATACTACTCAATTTCTTCACTAGTGTTTCCTGCAGAAGCAAGGACAGCTATGGCTTCTGACAGAATCCTCAAGCCAGATGTATTTTTATTTATTCAAAAAGATCTACATTACAGAAGTTGAAGTGGTGGGCAGAGCAGCCCCATTGCTAGGTGCTTTACAGTACTGGTGCAGCGAAATAATACATGCTTTGTGACCCTGGCAGAGTTATAAAGTGAAACTTCATGTAGACCCAGCGTAGTTTACTTCTTGTAAGGCCATCAAGTAATGTCCGTTTCATGTGCACCGCATATAATGCAGATGTATTCTTAGAGAACCGTGGAGTCGCTTTGGGATTTTAGCCCAGTGTCTCATAACTGTCAATAAAGACACATTCATCCATGTGGAACAAAGGTGAACATTGATAACACTTTAAAAACTGGTCAAGTGTTGAGTTCGTACCTGCAAACATTGCCATCCTAACGAAGGCTTTGCTACATAAATAGCCTATTGACAAAACATAACCGAAACTTAAATTCTTAGGTCGACTCACCAAAGATGTTTGATCAATGTTTTTGCTGAATTGGTTTTATACCCGTCAGAACCTTCCAGTTCTGTACATGACCTCATTTGTTCTTGTGAGTCTATCACAACTTGACCGGAAGGGAGGTGTTCCCACAGAGAGTCATATACTGTATTTCTTTTTGCCCTAGCAAGTATGGTCTATTTTTTAGAATTGTTTTTCGTAAATTGTCAAATTTCAGTTTGTCTTGCTGTTTAGCATGTTCACTTATTTCAAAAGCGTTTTCCTTCCATATAACATTTTTCAAATAAATGCTTGATATTTCCTTTTTCACAAAACACATCGGCTTGATTTCTCTCTCACTGCATTGACTATTTAAGGAATGCTTAATTGTTTTGCAGTGTGCTTGACGGAGGGACTTTAGGATTATCCACTCTTACTCTCGTCTAAATTACTTTGGAGAGTATTTGCCTTCCTTTGTACTTTCTACCCATGATCCAGAACAAGAGGCTTTATGAGAAGTCTGAGCATGCAAGTTGAAGAAGATAAACAAGCTCATCACAACGTATTGGAAATGCACTGTTTTGCCCCACAATTTCTGCTAAAAAGAAGTTATCAGTGACATCATTTTAAAAGACAGGGACAGACACATGAGAATACCCGTGATAAAGAGAGCTCAAGATTAATTAGGGGTTTGCACTGACTAACTGAAAGCAATTTGGCTGCTCTCCCTGTCTGTCAAATACTATGAAAGTACAAGGTCATTACATTGTTACAAAAGGGCGTTCAGATAAGGGCTTTATACGAAAATACAGGCGAGGCCCATGCAGCCTTTAATTTATCCAAGGCCAATACACAGAAATGGTGAACAGAAAAACACAGAAGGAAGCACTAAAAATACATGAGTATCAACACAAATAATAGAGGTACTTTGTTTTTCATATGTCCATATAAACTATCAAAACACAAACACAAAAAAACATTCTTAGAAAGGAAATGGTAAGGAGAGATGGGGGGCAACTGACCAGACAAATTGATGGGAAATCCAAAACCATCTACCAATACTCCCGAGAGCCACTAATGTAAGCACGGCAAATGTGTACACTCAACAGCACAGACCTGCTGCAATCAGTTGCATCAAATCCAACAAGTTGGCTCTTCCCCTCCTTCCTCCAATCAAATTACTAGCAGCAAGCAAACAATGAGAGATACTGCTACACCAGCTAATAAGATATGTACAGAATGGGGGCCACTCCGTGGCCACAGTGGTCTGCCCCGGGGGTTATCATACCAGTAGGGGGCGGAATATATAATCTCAACAGAAAAAGGGTACTGGTATATTGTGGGTTAGCCAATGTGAAATATAAGTGAATTAGAGATGTTCACCCGGTCTCAACCCACATAATCTTGATGGCTATCAATTTTGCATGCACATATGTGTACTGAAACACTCCTTAACAATAAATAGATATTTGGAAAGATTGATGTAAAAACTTTATATCAAAAAATAGTACATGTAATAAAATCCAACTTGGAAAGACATACAATCAAAAACAAATATAGATCTTCCATTTGTGAATTGAGGATGGACATTTTCAAACAATCAAAAAAGAAAATGAGAATTAGTGCATCAAAGAGAAAACATATACAGAAATGACAAAGCAATTTTCAATATTGACAAAAAACAAAAAAAACAGTTATTTATCACTGGGATGCTTGATTAAATCAGAAAGCAAAAAAGTATCTACAGAGTGATGAGTACAACTGTACCTCTATTCAAAATAGAAAGAAAATAGAGCAAATAAACAATATTCTTTAGTATTTAGAATCAATTCCCGAGGCTAAGAATGTTGTGTGTCGGGATGGGGTCTGCCAACCCTACAGGGGGAATAGGTAAGCAACATAAAATGTGGGTGCTTCGCATCGATGACATGGTCCCATCAGTGGATAATGCCACATGAGCAAGCAAGGTCCTGGTGATCCACAAATGTTGCTGTGAAGGACCTTTTGTTCCCCTCTGGTAGAAGAAAGCGTTTTGGCGGAACAGAATTGGTGAAAAAAATACTTTTCATGCGAAAAGAATGTACTCCGCCTTCATCAGGGCGACAATTAGCAGGACCCTGCAAGGGTGCAAAGGTGAGAGAAGAAAAAAAAAAGGAAAATGGAAGAAGGAAAAAGGGGGAATGAATCACCAGAATAAATAAAGAAGTGAAAATAAATCAAACATGGAAGTGAAACTGTACATAATTGCTTTGCATGCAAAAGTAGGGATAAATCAAGAAGGCAGACATCGATCTTGGTCGAGTCAGTAGATGTACCTTGTGGTCACATACAAACAAACCCCCAGATGGAGAGAGGGAATTCTCGGGAAAAGTTCAGATGAGTCTTCCCCCTGGGGAGGGGGCAGAGATAGCAGATTGTGACATTGGGTCCCCTTTGGAGGAGTGGTGCACAAGTCCCCGGCAGGAACCCGCCGGTCTGAAAAACCAGGGTCCAACCAGGCAAGGCAGAAAAAAAGCTGAGGGAGTTAATAATTAACTTACCAAAAATTGGGTGGAAAGGATCCGTGCCGTGGGAGGTAGGATGGAAGGTGCTTGTTGCTAAAGCGGGGGAACGGGAGGACCATAGGAGGCACTTATTGGTCCATTGGTCATCAACACTGGACAGGGCAAATGGGATCTGAGGGGTGGAAGTAACCATGAATGAAAACAATGAATGGAAAACCTATGCTGGGATCGAGGAAAACACCCCGAAAATGCAGGCCAAAATGTAGTCAGGAAGAGAAGTTACCTGGGCAGCGTCTTCTCAGGAAGAAGTGAAGTGAAGACAGGAACAAGGGCCGCCCGTTGGTCTGTTGCTAGAAAAGTCTAGGTCCATGTTCAAGTGTAGGTGGATGAAGCCTGTGGTGGGAAGGTGTATATAGGGGTAGTGGTCCCTGAGCATGATGCTGTATGGGAAATTAAAAAGAGGAAAGACAGAGGGAGCAAAACTGATTACTCTGTGTGACTCCAAATAAGTGGTGTGAGGTGCAAATCAGGAGAATTGACTCGTGCTGAGACTGGGTCATTCTGCTGAGGGAACTCTCAGCCATGTGCTCATAGGCAATGAGGCAAGATATTCAAAATATAGTTAGTGCAGATGAACTTGCCTGTTAGAATGATTGGCAACGCTTCTGGGATTTTAGCAAAAGCGGTGAAGAGAGCGTGTAGAAAGACCGCAAGGTGTCTTGCTCTCTGGCAGCTGCTGAATGGATTGTGGGCTGCGGCAACAGAAAACCGAGTAAGGCTGGTTGTCAAGGCAACCGTGGGAAGCGTGCCTCTAAGACTTGGTCGACGTTCCCGGCCGCTCGCGCTGCACCCAATCAGGACCTTCCTCCAAAATGAATGGCAAGTGGGTGTGCGCAGGGGCTGGCCAGTGTTGGTGCTCGGCCGCCTGTCGTATGGATACGGGATGGAGGAGCGGCGGAGGCGAAAGAGAAGGGGATTTACGTGGGGCCCAATGGGAGTCTGCCAGCGGGAGTGATTGGCAGGTGGGTATGTGCTCGGACCAGCCAGTAGCGGCATGAAAGGGGCAAGGAAGAACGAACCAGTGTTGCATTCGTGATAAAAGGGATGTCACTGCCTGAGGGGCGAGTGATAGCCCTGGTAGCCCGTCATCTTCGTGCGTGCTTCGTGCAGAGGGACAGATCTAAGGTAATAGATCTGCCAGCTTGTTCCAGTTAGATCGGCTGGGACAATACATGAAGTGATGTTGGTGTCCGTGTTAATGTGTGCCTAAAAGGGATAAAGCACTGCTGCAGACCAGTTGCATAATCAAACAATGCAGTGAGGTATACCTCCCTGTGAGCCATAAGGATACCAAGAGGATGGCATCTGTGGGGTCCGGTCCAGCCTCGGGTGAAATTAATTAAAATGTAGAAGCGGGACCCTGGGATGGTGTCAGGGAGGGTCCTGGTCTGGAGGAATAGCCAAATTGTGTACGGTTCCTGCGGGGGTGAAGGAAGACGTCAATGTGGGCTCACGGATGTTCAAAATGGGGTTTGTTCATTGAGACCCTGTTCTAGTGAGTTAAGTCTGTAGATCCATCTTCTTTCTAACTCAGAGTCTGATTGGTATGTTCTGACCAGTCTGTATTCTGTCTAGGACCCACCACAGAATGTCATCTGGTGTATGGTGGTTGGCCAGGTAGTGTGCGACTAATGGGGAAGTGAGATTTTTGCATCTAATTCGGGAGCGGTGCTCCGAAATGCGGGTACCCACTTTGCGCATAGTCTGTCCTACGTAACGAAGGCTGCATGGGCATTCGATGCAGTAAATTACTTGATTGCTCTTACAATTGGATAAGTTGTTCAAAGCCCATTTTTGAGTGCCAATGTTGAATGTAAGAATTTTCTTTGTGAACCTGCAAACTGAGCAAGAACCACAGTGGTAGTGACCTGTGGTTTTGCGTAAATCCCAAAGACTGGTACGTGGTGGAGGTCTGGAGAAAGAGGAGTGGACCAGATGTTCCCTAATGTTTTTCGCTCTCTTGAAGGCGAATCTAGGTGTGGGTTCATCGAGCAGTTGCAATCTCACTATTGGTCAGTACTTTTTGATAACTTTTTTAAAATCAAAGGTGTTGGGACCGTGTGTGACCACACAAGTGAGTCTTTCCTTGGTGTGTATGACTGACTCTTGCCTCGGTGTTAACAAAGAGTCTCTATTCGTGAATCTTGCTCTTTTGGAAACGGTGTTCACCAATCTTGTGGGGTAACCGCGTGAGCGTAGTTTGGTGCCAAGTGCGTCTAAGTGCCAGCTAATAAGAGCCTAGCATTTTTCCACAGATGCATTTTCATTGCATGAAGCATATCAGATTGCAGGTTGCCTAGACTGTTCCTTCTTAGATATGAACCTCGCTTATGCCAGCGTTTGAGCATTTGGTCATAGTTTCAGGGCAAGTGTACATAAGGTGACGATAAAGGGCAAGAGGGTCCTTCAGGTGGGAGGTGGAGTGCTCTGAGTGGCGAGACCTACAGTATACACTCTGAAGGGGACTGTGCACTTTCTGTCTACATACATTTCGCCTCAGCAGACAGAAGGGCATAGCGCCCTGGTGGAAACGGGAGCCATTTCGTCGTTTTTTTTTTTCTGCCTCCCTTGCACACACGCTTCAGAGTCCTTTTCATGCTCAGCATAGTGAATTCCTGCAAGTGGTACAATGATCTTCCTAAAATGGAGCATACATCTCGGTACAACAATTGTAGGATATTTATTGTAAACCGTGGGTCCAATACACAGTGGGGGAAAGACGTCCAATAAAATGAAAGATCGGGGGAGGGGGATATCACACAATGTGAATTCCATAGAATTTACTTACTTCTCGGTATTTCTCTCTTTTTTGCATAGAGTAAAGGCTTTGATCACTTTCAGGGCGTTCAATTATTCTAAAATCACATCTATAGAAATTACAAAAGTCGACTAAAATATATTGAATTATTGACTTCGCTTTTCTTATGAAATGTTTTGGGGAATCACTCTTACTTCAGCTGATTAAATAAAGCATGTTCCTCCATCAGTCTATTCAGAAGGAAATATTCAGTACAGTGGAACACGAAATTACAAACACCTCGATCTCTTCAAGAAAAAAACCTTGGATTTATGCATTGAGGTCCCTCAGAGGCAAGGGTATTTTTTCCCTGTGTTTCCATCCAGCAGGGCTCCTAAATATCCACCTGCTTCTGAAGAGGTATCTTCCTGGGCAAAGAGATTATTTACCAAAACCAGCTTGTTATTTACATCTAATACATTATCCTTATGTTTCATTAGAAAATCTTCTCTAGATTAATCTAATAAAACAGAGTTCCAATTGATCATGTCTTTAACCAGTGTTATCAAACCCCCTCTCTCCCCCTACCCGGAAGGGCTTCCTAAATTAATACATGTAAACCCATTGGGGACCAATGAAAGTCAACCCAGCTGTCTTGAATCGAAATACAATGTTTGAAAAACAATCCCAAACAAATCTACCCAAGCTCGATGAACTAGTTATTCTCTTAAACCCACCAAGTTCCAGGAGATGATGCCATCTCTATATGTACTACCTGCTGCAAAGAAACTATAACTTCAACAAAAATGCTCATGTGTAAATGAAATAATTATATTTACAATCCGTTTATATAACAAGGGAACTGCACAATCTTTTTTTTAGTCTTTGGCGGATCTCCGTCTGGCTCTCAAAACTTCAAATACCAAAACGTTAGGAAGGAGCAACCAAAGCAAAATAGCCTTACTAGGATGGAGTATGGCGGGTGTTGGGGCGAGATGCTGCCGAGGAGTTCTCTCCTCATTTCAGGCCTGACACGTCAGTCATGTGGTACCTCTTACATATGCGGCCTGGACGTTTCATGTCATTGCCATTCATCTCATGACTTCCTATGTGACCAAAAGCATGATTACCTGAAAAAGCGTTCTAAATTAGACATTGCTTTGTCTGCAGTAGTTCTGGTGCAACCGACATCAGTGTCCGTTGTGCTGCAGACTGCCAGCATGTGCCACAGTCCCTTTCGTTGAAGAGAGGTACACAACATATACTTAACAACTATCTGCACTACATTAGCAAGACTAACAACATGTACTTATTAAAGTCCTTGCAATGCCATTTGCCTTGAAGACTGCATCATCGCTGTCCTAGTAAATAAATAACACCAGCTGGGTGCTCAAGTGAGTGTCATCGTTTCCTTGACATAATAAAAGAAACTCTTCAAAGAGGGCGAACAAGCACTAAACAAAAGAAAACTACCACTAACCAAACCTTGCTGTGGCCCTGCCTGGCGTGGAGGAAATGTAGGTAAAGAAATGGAAGCAGAGGTGGACAAGAGAGGCAAAGCACATAGCGCAGAACAGCACCACCCTGCCAAGGGGCCTGGAAGTCACAGGCCTTCCAAGGAGAAGTGTCTCCCATTAGGGAGAAATTTATTTGCATTTACGCAAGAGCCAAGGCAGTGGCCGGCTTCCAGCATGGGCTTGCCACGGATTTCACAGGTCAACCTCGTTAGATGCTGCTGCAGCCTACAGACTTCACGTTGAGGGATCATCTAAATAGTGAATGTGAACAGGTACAAATCACGCCTCTCCCATCTCACCCACTGTAAATAATAGCTGTATCGTCCAGTGGTCGTTTCACAAGGCCATAACGCAAAGGGCAGCTTTCTAATAGCAAAATGTAAAGAGGGGTCAATTAGTGACGAGCCACAGAGACCCTAGGCGGTGCGGGGTAAAAATGGGTGTTAACGCAGTAACTGCCACATTTCCTGCACCACCATTCTCGTAGTATGGCATTGAAGTGGGGAGGATTTACCTCTACCATCATGCTGTAGGTAAATCCACTTTCTGCCAAAAATCGGTAATTCTGCCAAAAATGCCCAATAGAGTGCAATGGATTCTCAAAAAATGGGGATTAACTCCTCCACCGCCACTTGTAATCTGGCAGTAATTCTGCCGGACCAAGTGGTGGTAACGGTAATTCTGTTGGGCGGTATTTTTGCAGATTTACCGCCAGAATACTGCCCAAATCGTAATGAGGCCCAAAGTGATCAGATCTGGGGGAAACACCTCAAGAGGACCTTCTCAACCAATATCAGGAACACGTGTACCCTGATTAACACAAGTAAACTACAGAAATCCAATTAGTCCAGCGTAGCCCACTATCTAGATTAGCCCCTCTCGGTCACCCCTTCACATAACCATTACCTCTGCCCAGAGCCCACTTTCTCCCCCTCGTCTAAGCTACCGTGGAGAACAAGGGCACCGCTTACATGGAATACTGTGTCATTTAAAAGCCATGTACACATACTGACTCTTGTGCACTGGTAAACCGAAGCAGAATGGAAGATAACACGTGTGTAGGTATTACGCAGACAACTCTCCTAAAGCCCATTTGCGTTTCTAGTCCCACTGGTGACCCTCCTTGGCATTACTCGTCAAACCCCCTGCAGAAGGATTGCTGCCCTTATCCGTTCAAGACGGCGCAGCCACGTGATGACTTGAACCTTGGCCTCGTTCCCCGTACACAGCTGGCGGATCCCCACAGTAAAAACCCCAGCTTCCTCCTCTTTTTGGAGTGGTGCACCCACAAAGTAGGACATTTCAGACAAGCTTACGTTCTTATGTTTTCGCTTGAGTTCAACAGCGACCTGGGAAAACAAGTTGAAAGAAACATCTCGTTTTAGGAAAGCATTACTATAAAGCGCTCTACAGAGAAGAAAAATAAAACGAGCGTGGCCACCCAGGCTTCGAGGAGGGGAAGGGAATGGAGGCAGGTGTACTCTGGGCAGAGCCCAAACCTGCCACCCTTCAGGTCTGCGGACAAGGAACTCATTGTGTAGCACGGTGCGCCCTGCCTATGTGCACAACACAGGCTCCCTCCGGGAAACTAAATGTTTCAGGTTGCCATAGCTGCATGCCTTGCCCCTCTCTGAAAAACACACAGCGCCCTCCCCTGAAGTCAATATGTGACGGGCGCTCCGACAGCCCGCAAGAGACTCGCCCCTTCTCAGATGACCTCCCGTGCAGAGCAGGCGGATTACTTCGCCCTTGCCTGCGCTTTCCGCCTTCGTCTCCCAAAACCCAGGGCTGTTGATGGCACCGACCTTTCAAATCCATCGCGTGCCCACCCAGGAGCGCAGGGTGGCATTGGGCAGTAGCTTTAACAAAATCCTCTGAGGTGGAGTGTCTTGCACCGTTTACTCGTGTAGATTTCTGCCTCAGTTTTGGTTTGGAACAATCAAGTGCCCCACGGATAATCTGCAGTGTTCACTTTACGTGAAGTCAGCTGTAGAGCAATGGTTTACATACACCTGAGCAGATATGACTGCGCAAGGCATGTGGGGTGGGCATGCAAAGAAATCACTTTAACGCAGATGTGTTGGTTGAGTGAAGAGGCGATGCAGCCAGAAGGGTGCAGAGAAGGAGCATACAACAATACTGCTGCCCCAGACAGGCTGCCCGGAACAAAAGTCATGCCACAGTAAGGAAGGGCTACACAGGCTGCCCAAAAATGCCAGACTAGGCAAGTAATACAACATACCCTACTTCGTTGATCATGGATGCCCAGAAATAATTTCACACTACAGTAAGAAAGGGCTAGACTGTCACAGGCTCAGCTGAAGATAAGTGGAGGACCATTTCAACATTATAGTTGGGGGGGCCACCTGCTTAGAGTGGAAACGGTTGGAGGCACCCCTGGGTGTATACATTATAATGGCGACAAAGATAAGGTTAATAGCCATGGATTATCAGGAGACGGCCAGCCGGAAGGGAGCTTAAACACTAAATGCCCACTGAAGAGGTTTAAACCGTTCTTTGTCAGCAAGTGGCTGATGTAGAAGAGCCAGTGTTAGAAGGCAATCGGGTGACAAAACGTCTGTATATCCCATGGGAAGAGAAAATACAGATTGTAATTTGAGTGCTGCTAAGCGCACATCTGAAGCCCCAACATGAAAATAGAGAAATTAATATATTGCCATGGATCCTGCACCGCACATACTATTCACGCACTGCCATGGCCAGATGGGGGGGGACTGGAAGACGGGACATGCCTCAGGTGCAAAACAGAAACTGCCACTTTTTACCATATGTTATGGGACTGCCGAGTCTTACAGGTCTTCTGGGAGAACTGTATCAACAAGATCGCAGCCACCCTGGCGACATCAATCCCCAGGGATCCCAAAATGATACTGTTGGGAATCCGAGGTGAAGTGGATCTCTCGAAATATGAAAAAATATTTCTGGCACTGGCATTTGGGGCAGGCAAAAGATTGATCGCGACTAGCTGGGGCTCTGCCGACCCTCTATCTGTGAACCGCTGGAGCAATGAGCTGGACAGATGCGCGGCCTCGGAACGCCGGATTTATAATGCACGGGGTTGCCCCCGCAAATTCGGAAAAATATGGGGTAAATGGCTGGACGCTAACTGAAATGTGCCGTTGAAAATAGAAATGTACTGTTGTTAACATTGGTTACCTGCCTTATCCCACAAATGCCTGATGGCTCCCGGCCCGACTGGGTTCCTTTTGCTTTTTTGAAAACTGCCTTACTACCATGATCTGATGTATGCCTTTGATTCATGTCTGCTTTGTTGTTGTGTTACTAAAACGTAATAAACAGAATTATTAAAAAAAATATATATTGCCATGGTACAAGACTGTTGACTGGCAAATGGGGCAGTTACTGCCCCCTCCGAGGCTCCTTTCACTTGAAAAGGTTGAAAGGCCTTGACACGGTCCCCAAGTGCAGTCTAGCCAAGTAATAACACAAATCATACTTGGTTTTAAACCAAGTATACTATGCGTTATTACTTAGCTATACTGACATTTGGGGGCAGCCAGTCTAGCCTTTTCTTACTGTGGTAAGACTTTTATGGGCATGTATTATAAACCAAATGTTTATCATAGATGCCCAGAAAAAAAGGTCACCAGACAGTGCTCCTGTGTGTCCCTCCAGCTCCAGTCCTGAGTGCATTCACTAGCCCATCTTCAGAAAGAAGTCCTATCATTTCTTTCTGACTGCCGAAAGAAATTATCTGACTTCTTTTTAAAGTCAGACTAAGGAATGCGCTCAGGACTGGAGCTGGAGGGGCACACAGGAGCAGTGTCTCGTGTCTGTGTCCCCGCACTGCTCCAGGCTGCAGCTGCTGCAGTGGCCCAGAGAAGGGTGAAACATGGACACCTCTTTGACATGTGGTGTGCTCCTACTCAGCACTGTCCGTGTCCTGGCAGCGGGACACCATTCCCATTCGGCACCCTCATTGTCAATGAGGATGACGAACATGAGGTCTCACAATGGCAGGACATTTGAGATGGCGGCTGGGCGGGTCTGTCATTTTTCCACTTACTGAAGGTCGCACATAAAAAAGAGCAGTATTATTTTGTTCGATTTTGTGTGACCTTCAGAAAAAGGATATGATGGAGTCGTTTTAGGTTTTGTTTTATTTTTTATTCGGGAGGTTTGACCCCTCTATCCCTCCTGCGCTGCTTGCCGTGCGCTTCCCCAACCCCCACCGCATATACACACACAAACACATTAATTTCCCGTTTTCCTACACGCACACACACCTGACAATACCACGGCTCGTCCTCTGTCTCGCTCTGCCCGTCAGCCCCCGCGCGCCCTCGTGTACATCGCAAGGGCTGACAGTTCGATTTAGAAAGACCGCTCTGCGGGGTCACAGAGCCTTCTTTCTAAATTGATCTGTTTTGCAAAATATCTTTATAAAAAAGACCTTTTGACTTAGTACCAGCTGGGCACAATGATTCATTGTCCTCCTGGCAGCGAGACACCTATCCCGTTCATCACCCCGAAGAAGGTGCTGAACGGGAAAGGCGTCCCGCTGCCAGGAGGACAATTGTGCCCAGCCACCAGCCCAAATGTCCCAATCCAGCAACAGAAAGAGCCACGGCGGAATGGGGGGCAAGCTGCGTCCCCTGCTCCCCCGCTCAGTGTGACAAGTTCATTTGTGGGTCTCACCACATTACTATGAGGCCTCCTGCAAACAGGTTGTTTTCCGCCTGCTCTGGAATTGTCCTTATCCTTCCTGTCGTCTAACAAACCGCACTGCCGGCGCCCATTTAATTCACTGCAACTTCAGCGGATGCTGCAAGTTTTTCATAGCGTCCCTTTTGCCATAGCTCCCCACTAGCCTTGTTTGATCAAAACGCATGCGCAGCCTTATAAAGCTTCTGTCATATACATCGCGCAGGCGCCTTTGAAAAACATGGATTCTAGTTTCCATGAATACACACACACACAATCCACTTGCGGTGGACGGCGTCCGAGCCGCATCGAACGAGCAGCTCTTGTTCTAAGGTTAAACGACCGGCCAGGCCTCAGAGGATGCATTGGCAGCACCCCCTTAGATATGTTTCATACCTGCAGCTCTCATTGGGAATTACTCGTTTCGTCTTTCGACGTGTGCCCTTTGCAGGACAGACCATTTGGCCGCTTTGCCTTCTTCTATCTCCATGGCTCTTAGGCTGAGTAGTGTGGGTTCACTTTGCTTCTCTTACTAGATCTCTACCTAAGTAATAAATCACAGACAACTTATGTGTATGGAAAAGTTGTAGGCCGTAGGCATTTTATTTTCTTACAGAAAATACAACACAACAAAATAATTACACTGCCATATGCTTTTGGGCACATTGTGTCCAGTTCCGAAGTTGTCCAAGGCTCCTCCTGAGTCCTTGTTATCCCTGAGCCTTCGTTCCTGGGCACATGCCGCCACACCTGAGCGGGTGTTCCTTACGCCCACTCAGGTCCCCCCCAAAAGCACCTTACCTACAACCCGTTCCTGGAGTGCCCTAAAAATGTTGTTGGAAAAAACCCCCATCCCTTCCTTTGATAGGTGCACCCCATCCCGGTGAAACATGTCCGGATTGCTCTGATGTAAGCCATGTCTTATGAAATGCAGCCCTGTGCTCTGGCAGTACTTTTCTACTGATTTATTTAGTTTCTTTCTGGCTATTTCAATTGTGTGCCTCTTCTGTGCCCCATACCAGACCCTTCTTGGTATTATCTCTGACATAAAAATCTCGGTTTTCCACCAGCTGCGGGCTATGCTATGCAGCGACTCGCAGATGTTATTTTTTAATTTACCCCTGCTTGTGCTCACCAGGTCGTTCCCCCCCCCCCGAGATGTATAACCAGGTACTCTAGGGGGGGGGGGGGTGAGGGGAGGGGAGTCCCTGAAACCTATCAGGTCCGACAGCCTGTCGTGGATGTCCTCCCAGTGCATCTCTGGGAGGCCCCACCAGGGCGTAATTGTTTTCCCGAAATGTAGTCCTTGCTTCACCTCTTCCAGCCACCTGCCTGCCCGGGTCAGGAAAGAGTGCCCCACTATCCATGCCGATTTGTATGGTCCGGCCTCTGTGGAAACGGGGGAGATAAGTGTCATATCAGTTCCTCCCTTATGTATTTTTTAAAACATTGCGACTTCCATCCCCCAATACGTCTCACCCCCTTTGCTCCCAGGCCCCCCGCCCACGCAGAGGTTGCTGCCCCTATCCTGAAAGAGTGTGTCCCAAATTCGGCTGGATCCCATCCTGCTTTCGCCACCACCTGTTTTAATACTGCCTGAAACTGGTTCCGGAGTGCGCTGCCGTCCCTATGAATTAATAACTGTCCCGTCGACCTCTGGGCGCAGATCTAGGAATTCTTGGGTGATGCATCAGGGACAGTGGTACTTCTCTCTGATGCAATTGAGATCTATTGCTCTCCCCTTCCCCATTTGGTCTGTCTTAGATTTCCTTAGCATTATAGACATCCCCTTGATACCCATATGAACGTCTTTCCTTTCCAGGCAGTCTCCTGCCCCCGTATTCCTGGCCACCAGTTCCCCTATTCTGAAAGCTCCATAGTATACTAGCGCAAATGCTGCCCTGAACAGCGCGGTTTCGTACTGCTGCTGCATGTGTCTTGCAGCACTTTTAGCAGAATTATCAATTTCCCAAAATTTACCGGCCTTCTGCTATCTGGTTTCTTCCCCTCTAACTTCGCCCATCCCCTCATAGCGTATTTTATCTTAGCGCTGTCAGTCGGGTCCGGTATGCCCGCCACTTTTGTGGTATATGCCACCACCGCCAGGTGCGCTGCTGCCCAGCTTTTCTTTTTCCCTCTGGCAAATGCCCCTTCGAGAAATTACATCTTTTACATGCTTTTCGTACTGCTTACCCGTTTTGTACATCAGCGCATTTCTGGTCAGCTTGTCGATGACCCTTTCTTTACTCCGTTCTTCTCCCACTTCTTTTGAGTTGACCTTGTGGCCAACCGTGCTTTCCTTTCTAGTGCCTCTAACGGGACACATGCCTTCCGCGGCATGGGCGTTCTTTCCTTGTCGGCGTCCGGTCTCAGATCCCTGAATTTCTCCCATTGATAGCGAGTGATTGCATCAGCCGCCACATTTTTTTCCCCAGCGATATGCCTCGCCTTTATGCATGTATTCATTTTTAGGCTTTCCAGTGTGATTGCCCTCATTAATTCTAATGCTATCATGCATGACACACTTCCGTTGTTTAACACGTGCACCACCGCCATGTTATCGGACCATACTGCCAACTCCTTGTTCCCTAGCTCTTCCCCCCATGCGCATAACGCGACCCATATCGGGAAGAGCTCCAGCGGCGTTATGTTCTTTGTCCATTTCGCCACTTGCCACAATTTTGGCCACTTGCCTGCACACCATTTTTTTCCCAGTATTGCGCCAAAACCAAAGCCACCTGCTGCATCGGTTAACAAAACCCTTCCTCGTTCACCGGTGAGTGCCATATTACCGTCCCCTTGAAGTTTTTCAGAAATTCTGCCCACACTTCCAGATCTCTCTTGATTCCTCCCCCTAACCTGACTCTGTGGTGCCCTTTGGTAGCAACTCTCGTTTTCCGCTCGATACTTCTCTGGAACACCTTCCCCTGCGGTATGACTCTTCCTGCGAAGTTCAGTTTTCCTGTCAGCGCTTGCAATTCTCTCACTGTTGCTTTGTTTCTTCCTTGTAGTTCCTTTATGGTCTTCAGCAGCTCTGTCACCTTGTCCTCCAGGATCCGACACTTCCCCTTGTTAGAGTCAATTTCTATACCTAGGAATTGGATAATATGCGTTGGCCCCATCGTTTTCTCCACCGCCAGAGGAAAACCCCACTCACTTGTTATTTCCACGAATTTGTCCAGGGTTGCCCTGCATAGTTCCGCACCTTTGGGGCCGACGAATAATAAATCGTCCAGGTAATGTACCATCATGGACTCCCTCATCTCCTGTGGTACTGCCCATTGTAAAAATGAACTTACCCTCTCGAAATATGCGCATGAGATGGCGCACCCCATCGGGAGGCATTTGTCGATGAAGTATTCCCCCTCCCAATGCATGCATAACCAACTTTGCGATCCGCTGTTCACTGGCAACAGGCGAAATGCCGATTTAATGTCTGCTTTCGCCATCCATGCCCCTCCCCCCGCTTTTCTGACCAGTTCCACTGCCTCCTCGAAGTCTGAACATGATACCGTCGCCTCGCTCTGGGCGATGCCGTCGTTCACCGAGGCCCCCGGGGGGTAGGATAGGTGGTGTATCAGCCTGTATTCCCCTACGTCTTTTTTCGGCACCAGCCCTAGTGGTGAACATATAAATTCTTCGAATGGTAAGGCCGTGAAAGGGCCCTCCCCAGTTCTACTTCTTTCCTGATCCTACTGGTCACTATATCCCTGTTTTCGATTGCCGATTTTAGATACCTAGGAATGTCTTGCGCTCCCTGCCCCGTAAACGGGATGTTAAAACCTTCTCTAAAGCCTGGTCTGATTTGTTCTGCTGCTTCTTGGTCGGGGTATTTCTGGAGCCACCTTTCCATCCTCTCGATTTTTACCGGCGTGGCCCCTTTCCCGCCCCAGTTCTTATTTCCGCGTCTCATCTCTTCTGCCGCTTGGAGCTGCGGCCCTTGTGCACTTGGAGCTGCTGTGGTCACCCTTGCATCTCTCGCACTTGTGGCTGAACTTGCACTTCCATCCCCAGCTACAGGGTACCCCCTTTTCAAAGCTCCTGCATTGACCTGGTTCTGCTCGTGCTGTCCCCATGCTCCCACTCATCCCCCTGTGTTGTCGTGGGCAGGCTGCTCTGCCACCCTCTCGGTGACCCGTAATTTCTGCTCCGAAAACTCTGGTCTCTATTTCCGTCATAGCTGGATTCGTACTTTCTGCTACTGGATCTATAATCCGCTTTGTAATCCTTCTGCCAATACTGCCTTCCCTGCTGCCCCCCTGTGCTCCGCTCCTTGCAATCCCATTTCTCCTTTAGCACGTTAAAAATGTAGAGGTTAAAGTTTTCTTCATCCCAGCCCATATCCGGAAAGCAGTCCATCTCCTTTCTGAACTCGTGGTCGTATTCTAGCCATGCATCCCCTCCAAATGCTGCGTGGACCTTCAGCACCCTCTGTTGATACGCAACTAATGCTACCCCGTCTTCTGGGAATTTTTGTAATATGATAGTAGACATTATGGTGAAGGTCCCCATCCAGTTGTCAAAGCTCCTCACTACTGGCCCCTTTCTTAGTAAGCTTTTCTCGTCCTCCTTCATGTCCTCTAGGGCCACATTCATCCCCCTCTTTTGACAATCTAACAATGTAAAGATATCGATCAATTCCTTCCTCCAGATTTTTTCCTTTACTTGGTCATTTATGTACCAAGCCATCGCTTTCATCGACCTGCCCTGTGCGTCTTTACCCATGGTTGGCCTGCCATATTTCGTCATGAGTGGCCCCTCGTTTTCTGCCGCTGCCACCGTCGGTGCTGCCCCCGGTGGTGTGGCCCCTTCCCCTATGTTTGGCCCTGCCGGTACACCTTGTGGTGTCGGGATTATTGGTGCTCCTTGCGGCACCGGGACTACTGGTGCCCCCTGTGGTGCCGGGACTGGGTTTTCCCTGGGCTCTGCTGGTGCCCCCTGTGGTGCCGGGACCGGGGCTTCTCTGGGTTCTGGCCCTGCCCCCCCCAGCACCTCTCTGTCTTTCCTTGCTCACCACTCCTCTCCATTTAACCCAAGCCCTTAGATGATCCCTTTCTTCATCATCACTGCTTGATTCATCTGATGAACTCCCCTGCTGCTCTTCCCTGGATTTCTTCCCCCGTCTGCTCCTCTTGTCATTACCCGAAACCGTGACACAATCTTTTAACATTTTTACTATTTTATTCCCCACATTATTATTCACAGTACCTTTCTTTTTATCTTTTTTCCTTTCTCTTGGTCGGTGCCTCCATCTGTCCCTCTGATCTCTTCGACTCTGCTCTTCCCCTTTTCTGTCCTTGCGGTACCTAGTCTTCTCCTTCGCTGCTGCTGGGCTCTATGAACAGCAGAGGTGACGTTGCCTTTGCTCTTTCTTCTTTCTGCATTACTTCCAGCACCCATTGTGCCCCATACTCCTTCTCCGCCTTTCTCGCCTATTCTGAGAACTCTTGGGCCCTTTTCGCTCTTCCTTCCGCCATCCTTCTCGTCTGAATTCTGTCAGTCACGCTTCTGTTTGACCACGGCAAAAGTCCTTCGTTCGTTCGCAGCTGGTACTTCTGGGTTGCTCCTGCTCCGGCACCGTTGTAGCCACTGCGATCAGAATGAAATCTAGAGAGGTAGAAAAATGCAGGAGCCCGCAAGAGCAAACGTTTTTCCTTCCCCTTCTCCAGGTACTAAGAGCCTACCCGAGAGAGGTGGGCTCTTACCTGGTTTGTGCCACCTCTCCTTTTCCAGGCTTACTTATACCCCCCGGCCTTTTGTTCCTTCCTGGGGGCGGCCGGGATACCCCCCTGATCCCTTGCTGTTACATTTCGTACCTTCCAAGGTGCTGTTTCCTGCCCTTCCTGGGCTTTTGTTTCTTGTGGCGCCATTCGGACGCCCCTCCCTACGCTTTCGCGCCGTTTTCCCCCACCCCGCGCCTAAACTCCCAGACCCTCTATCGTCCCGCATTTCATGCGACCCAGGCCTGGGTCATTCTTTTCGAAACCTCAAGACGCCAACAGCAGACTGACACCCCAGCACACAGCAATCGGCCCTACTGCTGCGTTCATCTTACTTTAAGTAAGCCCTTTAATTTTTACCTCTCACCTGCCCAGTTGATAATGCCGCATTTATACATCGGACGGCCCACCACGCAGTCTGGGGGGATAACACCTAGTTCCTTGTCCTTGCTTTTCCCACAGCACATCACACAATCTCCAAATCGTGACTCTCTAGATTAATACAGGGGGTCTGCTTCACCTTGAAGCAATTTCCAGCATTGATGGAATCCTGCACTCTATTGATGACATCACCTTCACTTGGGGTATACTCCCACACAAGGGACCTTCTACCACATCAGTGGGGCCAGCACAGGCATTGCGCATTGGTCGGATTATGCCTTCTCAACACAGGTTTGTTTTTCTAATGAACCCACCCCCCCCCCCTTCCCACACAGTCCTGGACACATCACAGTCAGTCAACCCCCCCATTGTTCTCTTCCTCGTAGAGACACAGTCCTAGGCCCAGAAGAAGGCAGCCTCCACTGCCTGCCGAAACGTCCTTAGACCAGGAGCTCATTGCCCCTTTGAAGTCCATACCATGTCATCAGGAAATAACTTCCCGATGTCTACCTTAGACTGGTCTTTCTCCATTTTGTGACCATGGACTTGTCACATTTGCATCTGGAGCACAACCACGAACTGGTTTATGGCCAATGATTGTGATCCATTACAGTAAGACACACATGCATTTTGTTATAATTACATTGGGCCTCATTACGAGGCTGGCAGTAGTCGTGCCTGTAATACAGGCACGGCTGCCACCAGAATTTTATTTTTTCCGTTGCGCAAGAATGGCAAATTAGCAGGTCATTACAGCCTTGCCGGACCCGGTATTTGTCCATTCCTGGGCGCCAGAAAATATTCTTCCCCATTCCCATTGAGCCATAGGGCTCAATGGGAATGGGGAAGCAGGATACACAGGCAATGTTATGAACGGTGCCTGTGCATCCGACATGCCCTGCTCGCGGGTGCCAGTATGACCGCCAGGCCAGTCCTGGTGGCCGTAATGGCACCCACGAGCAGAACTTGTAGGTTTGCTGGTCCGGGAACTACGGTACTGGCATGCTTACTGGTACTGTAGTTCCCAGACCGGCAAACCTATAATGAGGCCCATTCTCTTTAGCTCTATGAGTTGCTCACATAAGCTTCATGTATGTACTAACTGACTGCATTGACCTTTTCATACCCCGTCTGTTTTCAACAGGATTTTGTGTATTCTTTTTATTTCTATTAATTGTTTCACAATGTATTCACCACTAAGTGTTCATGATTCTCTGTTCGCAATAATCATGTTTTGATATATATGAAAAATATAAATTCTTCAGAAATTGTTTCAAAAAAGCAGAATAAATAGCGGCTACAGACTGAACCGCTCATTGAGAAAAACGCATTGTGTAATGTTATAGAAGTGTGTGTTAGTGGAGTTTAACTAATCCGTTTGTTACTCCCCTGCTGTTGTCCTGGTTATTCCAGTGCCCTGGAGAGGTTCATTCATTTTGGAGGGGAATCCATTTTAAGCCACTGTTTTATGAAAATAACACATACTGAGAGCAAGAGTATGATATAACTATATTGGTGGAAATACCACCCCCCCTACTGTTTTCTAGTAGCCTTAAATAGTTTCAAATAGCTTTTGCCACTTAAGGAGGGGAGGCAGGGTAGCCCATTAATGAATTTGAGAAGGACCTCATTTCCACAGAGAGCCATACACATGGACAGGTGTTTGGAAGTGGGAGAAGCGTGGGGAAGATTATAGACGGTGGAGGAGGTTAGTGCAGTAGTCCAAGGCAACCAGTGGTGTCTCCTTTCTTAGAGGGGGGGGCAGAGGCCTGCACTGTCCCCTTTGCTTGATATGTACATCTCTGTGGAAATGTGCTACTGCTTTGAACTGTGTTCACCAACCGCCACTGACATTGAATTATTTACAATGCATGTCTCTCCCCCGCACCCACCTTTTCAGGAGCCGCCTACGCACCCGCGGCACCAAAAGCTGCACAAGCCACTAAAAGCAAAGCCAAGGATTTGGGATTCAATGAGCACAAAACCTTGCAGATGCTAGCAAAATAACTACATGTTTTGGGCTACGAGTATTTAATACGTACAGCGATTTCACAACACGCAAGGGGTCCCTTGCTTCCACTGCCTATGTATTAAACATGCCCATCCCGCTTTCTATCACTTCTCTTTACTCTCCAGCTGAAAGTTATCCTAGACTTAACTGTAAATACCACTTCAGAAGCATGCAATGGCTCCTTACGGCCAAGGCTTCATGTGATGACAAGAATCTGAAAAGGGGAGCTAAAGCGACCCAACACATCTTCCTTATAAAAAAAAGAATGTCCTCCATCTGGCCAGCTCTGCTTTAAAAGAAAGATTAGTACCGAAAACTTGATCATATGAATACATTTCGTAAGCAGGCAAGGCTTTATTTTAAGAAATGTGGAATTGGCAAGAACTTATTCAAACCCTTGCTAGAAATGTCAAATTACCACTGGCAAGATACCTACCTTCCTACAATGGCCCACACATCACAGTAACATCCCCGAGCCTCCTGCTAGAAATGATTCACATTACCTATAGCAGCATCCTATCGACACCGTCTAGAAATGTATCATGCATTATCTTCAGCAATATATCCCAAAGCCTCCTGCTAGATATAATTCGCATTAACCCCAGAAACATCCCTTCTACTACCATGAAGTCATTATACACTGTTCCACCAAAGACCTTCTGCTTGCAATTCCGGGGACTACCTCTCCACTTCTTGATAACCACACCTTCCCCCTGGTAGCATCATCCCATACATTATTCCTACAAAAATCCCCTCTTCTTCTAGAAGTGCACCATCTAAGCAGAATACGTTGTTGCTTCTCAGCTAAGGTGTGCGCTTTATAAATCTTATTAGCACCCGGGGCAGGTGGAGCAACCAATCAGGTTGCTCCGATCGCTGAATCTACCGATCCAAGCCCACATTCCAAGCAACCTGATGACTGCTTCCCCACCACCCACACTCCCTCCCCTTCCTTTCTTAATTTGAATCCCCCACCCACACTTACCCGAGTACCGTGGAAGCAGCCCTCGCTGCCGCCTCCCCCCAGTGTCCCTGGCCGCCATGGAAATCCATGGCAGCCATCTTTAGTGAGTATTTGGTTTGAATAAACAGGATGCCGTGAGGCGTCACATTCATTCAAATGAAATACTTTGCTCTCTGCACCCGGGTTACCGGATTTGCAACCTGGGGTGCTAGTAGCAATAACCACCCATTCCAAGGGCTCGTAAGGGTGATCACGGCACCATGGAACCTCGTTCCAGGCCCAATACCGTTATCACCCATTACAGCCCTGGGATTGGGGGATTATTGCTTGAATAAATACCTCACACATTTTCTCTTCCATGCCCACCTAATGTGGAAATATCATATTATAGATACCAACCACACACTAATTCTGCAAGAACTGACCCTTTCATCTAAAAATACCTTTCTGGCTTAAAGGGCAGAAAGCATTTCTAACCAAACACTGTTCCTGCTAGAAATACCCCATACAGTATTGTTACAAAATTCCTCCTCACTAGCAATAGTACATTTGACCTGAAATATGCAAGTTAAGCTACATTCCAGTTATAATAGGAGAATTTTGAGCTTTAAAATTCAAATATTTCTTAATGTACAGCCATATGCAATGATGGAGAGCACAATTTTCTAAGAGGACACATGCAGTAAATGGGGCCTTGGAATTGCCATCAATGTCTAGGTTTCTTTTATTCAGGCCCAGAACAAGACCGATTCAGAACTCGGATATCGAACACAAGGCATCACCTACAAAAATACAACTCCCCTCAGTTTAACATACTTAACATCAATAAACACCACCATTCCACTAGCTTCTTCAGCACAGGGATCATTAGAAGCTCAAAAGCCATGGAAATACAAAGACTCTTAAACGATCAGCATTAACCGATAAGTTAACCTTCGAGTAGCTAAGTTGTTCAAAGAGTACTGGCTAAAGAAAACATATCTGTATATATTCAAGAATACTATGTACAGAGTGACATTCATTTTGGTGTATTGTCAATTACCGATCCGTTGCTTGCACCCATTTCAAACCACAGACTTCCCCAATCACGTGTTATGCAATCATAATTTGTTTCTTCCATGGTGGACGAGTCTGCGTGTGTTCATATGGAGGTTCTTTGATTAATGGAGCTGGCATTTGAATAGGGAGGAATGAAAAGACTGTTACACTATGACCAAGCTGTTGAGAGAAGGTATATATGAATAATGCAATTCTCGAGTGTAAGGGCCAACTAGGTTATGTTCAGAGTTTTTCGTAGTAGTGTGAAAGAGCCTAAACATTTCTAAGACTTGGCATATTGTGCACCTGGCAGAGGTATCCAGACCTTAGCCTGCGGAAGGAAAAGGAGTAAGGAAAAGACGATGGGAAAGATGAGATCCCTGGCAGGGTCTGCTTGGAGTTAATGGCAGTAGCAGGCCTTTACATCGATACAAGACAATCAGTACCTTTTTGCTTCAGTGTAAAGCGAACATGTGAAAACAGTTTTAAGCAATGAAAAAAAGAGTACATTGAAAGGATCTATGTGGTCACTGTGTTCCAAAAATGTTGGAAAATAAATGGCGATTACAAAAACGGCAAGGCGTGGTGATCACATAGATCAGTTTTGTCGTCATCCCCATGCTCTCCTCCCCTTTCCATCCATACTTCCCTTTCGGCTGCACACTTTTGATGTGCTGCCGACTCCCCTCCATCCCACTGGCGCCGCAGGGTCCTTTCTCCTTCCCCCCTTTATTTTCCCCCTCTATTCATGTAATTGAAGCGAGTGACACCCCAGAAAACCCAGGGCCCATTACACCTAACAAGGGGAGCGGGCGATACCGCCGCTCCCCTTGATCGGTGTAATGGGAGTCGATATTTTGCAAACAGCTGAATGCGCAGTAAATGCGCATTCAGCATGTTTTTGTCAGCATTTTCGTCCGATGCCCATTACAAATTGGGATAAGAAACTGTCAGTATGGTCACTGAGCGAAGGTTCAGAGACAATCAATGGTGTTTGCTTTCAAGTAATTTATTTAAGCGAGGGGTGAGACCATTTGTGTCCCAAGTCTGGGACATACCAACTAAACAGAAGGGGCCCGGAATGGGCGGAAAGAAAACTAGGGCAAAAACAAACACTGAATTCCGCAGTTTCTTCTAGGTCCTCTCTGGATAACAGTATTTCAGGTTTTCGGGATCCCACACCCCACATTTCGCAGGGGTGTCCTTCAGGCTTAGGAATCCTGCATCCTGCCTTTCGCTGTGGCACTCCCCAGCCAGAATTTCCTACTGGATTAGGGGACCTGCACCCCACTACTTGTTGGGACACAATGTCTGGCCCAAATTATCCCATAGGTTACTGAGTGTCTGCCCACGAGATGGGGTAGTCCAGTAATTCATCTGGGCCCGTCATTCTTCTTCGCCCCTATACCTACTGCTCCTCACATCCCCTGTCCCTTTTAGGTGCCTCCTTTCTACTTCCTACTCCGTTTCTCAATTCGTCACCATTCTGGGCCCCTGCTCGTTTACCCCAATGGGTACCTCTTTTCTGGTCTTCCTCTATTTCCTTCAACTTCTCCCTGTCTAGATTCCTTGCTTCACCCTAAGCTTGCTGGAGCTCATCCATCCTAGCCTCGAGGTTCTTAAGAGTGTGTCAGGGGTTGTTCTAGTCAGAGTGCCACCAAAGTTTTTCACATATGTCTAAAAGGCCTCCTATGGGAATAGTCCGGAAGCTTAATCACCTTACTTTGAGCCCAACATCCTGAACTCTCAAAAACCTTGCGTCTTCCTTCCTTTTCATCACTTCAGTCTCTTGCTCCTTTAGCAGCTTCTCCTGGTACCAAACGACTGTGATCTTATCTCCTCTATGTTTGTTCTATCCACCTCCAGTAACATCTCTGTAATTTCCTATAATCTCGTGTTTTCCCGATTGGCACATCCAGCCACCTCCAGTCACTTTTCCCTAACCTACTCTTTTCTTATCTTCACCTCAACTTCCTCAATTACACCTCCAATCTCCTGTAACTTCTCCCAAACCTCCTCTGCTCAATTCCACTACAGGTTTTTCTTCCAATTTAACTTCCCTCTTGCATTACGTCCTGCCACTCCATTCCACTTCCTCCCTTCTTGTATTATCTTTATCCTATCCACTCCACTTCGGATTTCACTTCATCCCACTTTCTCTTCACTCCTATTCCTAACTTCAATTCCAGATCTAACCTCTTCACCTCTATCTCCTTCTCCTCTCCAATCTCTCCTCCACTCCTGTGTTCCACCACCTCGGCTCTGCTCAGCTATTCACTCACCTCCTTGCTCCTCCTTCAGACTCCATCTTTAAGCGATCCTTAATTCTTACCCTCCAACCATCTACTCCTTGACTGAAGATGCAGCTCTTTTTTAAAGTCCTTGATCCCCACCCATAGATTGCCTCTCAGGACAACTAGCTGCAACTGGGCTCGTAGGGGTTGGCTCGCTGGTGATTTGTTAATGCTACTTCCCTTCAGAGTCTGGAAAGGAGAGGGATTTACTGCGGTATACTGCTCCCACCCTCCCTTCTCGCTCCATTGAAAAACCTGGGTGGACTGAGCTGGGGGAAATATTTCATGGTGTTTTATGGTGCTCCTCAAGGCAATCTCGCTTCTTGTTTCCCGGTTGTCTTACCCAGGTTCTGTCCAAGTTTGGATCTTTACTCATTGGCGAATTCTGGGCGAGGCAGTGTTTCCTTTCCCTCTTTCCCATAAGGGCCTGGCTAATTCAGTGTGAGTTTTTTCTCAAGTGGTGTGGTTGCTATTGGCACAGTTCGAAATGGAAATTCGATGACCAGGAGCTAAAGCCAGCTCCTGGCTATTGCCCATCACTGGATAGAAAGTGCTAACTCTAGGATACCTGGAGCTAGAAGGTAGCGCACCAGAAATCTAAGTGTCCCATGAGAAGCAAATGTAAACTTTGTGTCCTTTGTGTATGCTCTATTGTGCTTTAAATGTGATCTAGATGTGTCCTACTGCTTCTTCATAAGAATTCCTAAAGTTAATGTTACATAACTATTTTTTAAGACACAAGTTGGCCTAGGGAGCTAAAAGTAGCTCCTGGTAGCTGTTGGTGTTAAGGTAGCCAGGTTGTATACCAATTGACCTTTTCACAATGGACGTCGGGAGAATTGACCTCAGGAGAATTGACCTAATTTAGAAGAAGGTCAATTAGGACATATATGCGAGGTGAAACCCCCCGCAACCCCAGACCCAATCCAAAACCCCCTGCAACTGGCCACCTAATACCCTTATATTTATAATTCAAAACCAACCCAATACATACAAAAAATAACAAAATAATATAAAGGTCAATTGTGCAGAAGGTCAATTAGGACCACTATAATTAGGTCAATTGTGCAAAAGGTCAATTTGGGTAATACCGGTAGGCCAGGCTATCCTAGGCTAGAAGCAGAAGCTAAATGGCTCCGAGCAATTTCAAACCCTGCATTGGGGGAGCCAGGTGGCAGGCCACAGCTACTTATTTATTGAACATTTATATGGCGCATATACAGCAAAAAGTGTTTCCAGGCACCACAAGAAAAAAGAAGGGGGTGGGAGGGCAGAGGAGAAAACAACATTAAAGGTTCGACAAGGCCTTGTCACATTCGGGTTGTGCAAGTGCAGTAACAAGAAGTGCAGGGGGAGTGGAAGGGGACAGGTCAGAGGGATGGGATAGGGAGTGGGGGAAGAGGGAGAAGTACAGTAGGGACAGGGCCTCATCAGGGGTGGGCAAGTGCCAGGGCATTCGGGGTAGGAGGTCAATAGTGTGAGGACGCGGATGGACCGGACTCGGTAGGCTTGTCAGGGAAGGGAGCCCGAGAGCAAGTGCTGTTAAGTGGGATGAGGGGGAAGACTGGTTGAAGGAAGGCCTGGGCCCAGTAAGACTCATAGGGGGCACAGGCAACCAGTCTCAGCGGCAGGGGGAGGCTAGCAAGGGATGGGGAAGAGGGAAGGCATAGGCGAAAAGGAAGGTCTCAAGAAGCTTCCGGAACTTAAGGAGATCAAGCTCAAGTCGTAGAGGGGCAGGGAGGTTGTTCCAGAGGGAGGATCCTGCCGAATAAAGAGATCTACCCCCAACTCTCGGCTTTGAGAAAAGTCTGATCTGCAGAGAGTTGAAGCTAGAGGACTCAAGGACTCTAGCAGGGTGGTATTTAGGCAGTGGGAGTTGGGTGTAGCGAGGTCCCAGGCCCCAAAACGCCTTGTGGATGATGCAGAGGGTCCTGAATTTGATCCTTGCAACAACCGGAAGCCAGGAGAGAGATTTTAGAGCTGGAGAGAGGTAGTCCCTGGGTTGAGGCCAAGGACAAGTCTTGCAGTCCTATACTGGATTAGTTGAACAGCGCAGAGGAAGGAGAGGGGAAGGTTAAGGAAGAGGCTGGTGGAGAGGGAGAGAGAGAGAGAGAGAGAGAGAGAGAGAGAGAGAGAGAGAGAGAGAGAGAGAGAGAGAGAGAGAGAGAGAGAGAGAGAGAGAGAGAGAGAGAGAGAGAGGAGATCAAAGATGACACCCAGGGTTTTAGCCTCACGAGGGTGAGGGGAGGGGGCCAAAGGAGGGCGGCCAGAGAGTAGGAGGAACAAGGAGTCAGGAGTCCCAATGAGAAGTATCTCCGTCTTACTGGGTTAAGGCAGAGATCATTATCAGCACACCATGCACGAATAGCAGTCAGACAATCGGGAATGAGAGAGGGAGGAGAGGAGGAAGAAGAGGAAAGCTTGAAGGAAAGCTGTTTGTCATCAGCATAACACTGGAAATGAGGAGAGAAGGTGGAGATTAAGTGGGCAAGAGGTGCAAGGTATATGTTGAAAAGCTACAGGGAGAGGACAGAGCCGTGAGGGATGCCGCAAGTCGAGCATGAGGTAAAGGAGAAAAAAAAGGGCCAAGTTGCACTTGTGAGCGCAGGTTCGAGAGGAAAGAGGTCAGCCAATCCAGGGCCCAGTCCGTGATGACAAGGGTATCTCGGAGCAGATTTATGAGGGTGGAGTGATTGACCATGTCAAAGGCAGAGTACAGATCGAGGAGGATGAGGAGAGTTGGAATCGAGGATTGAGAGCAAGTCATCACAGGTTCAGGAGAGCAGTTTCTGTGTCTCTGGCTGCTCTGAATCCAGACTGGTGTTTGTGGAGGCATGACCAACTTCTCCAAGAGTTTGCCCAAGAAGGGGGTAGTGGAGATAGGGCAGCAGTTAGCCGGGCAGGAAGGATCTGCAGATAGCCTTTTTAGGAGGGGTTGCACAAGGGAGTGCTTGATGGGTAATGGGAAGCAGCCAGTGGCAAAAGAGTGGTTACAGAACTCGGCCAAGGAGGGAGCAAGAGAGGCAATAGTTCTAGAGGAACAAGGAGGCACCTGTATGGAGGAGACTTTCATAGTGTAAACTGTCTTGGTGACCTCACCAGGTGATACGGGTGAGAAGGACGAGAGTAAAGAGGAAGGAGAGAGGGGGCCAAGGTAGGCCTGTGTGCAGGGGTAGGAGGGAGGGGCATATAGGAGAGAGAGGACAGGATGTCCTGAGTTTTGGGTGTGAAATGGGAGGCCAAAGCGGTGAAGTGAGCCTGGGAAGGAAGAAGAGAAGTTGTAATGGGAGCCACAGTAGGAGTCCCATGGCACCAACAGCGCTGCTCTGTCATCTCCAACTGCAAAGCCTGGGACATTACCACCAGGATATATACATAAAAAAGGCAGGCATATTGGGTTTCTTCAGTTTTAGTAAAAAAGAAAGTAAAAAAAAAGAATAGTTTAAAAATGCTAAAATACCACTGAAGCAGAGCACTGGCAGTCTATACATCGATGGAAAGACTTGGAAAGGCAGCTTCCTTGTGGTGGGTTTCCATACCACCTGCACCTCTAGACAGAGAATCGAGTAACCTAGAGTGTTGCATTGAAGACAGCCAAGCAGAGGACTATGGCTGCAAAGAAGAATATAAGAGTAAGTATGTTGCTCTCATTCCCAACTGTCCTATTTTTATGGAACTAAAATAATACTTCAATGTTCGAAAAAATAGGATTTTTGTTTTGCAATCCAAACTATGTAGCTATCAATTTATGTAAATTTAAAAGATGCAGTGAGGCAAACCCCCTCGGTTTTGGGAAAATCCAGTATGGATGTTTTGAGGAACTGCTAATTAATGCCAACATCCATAGACCACCCCGACCACTCCCACAATTCCATTTGCAGCATTCTTGGTCTCTTAATAGGTTTCAGAGCCATGTGACTTTCCCCGAACATTGGAGTATGATCACTGGTGAACCCTGGCACCGCAATGAAATCCAGAGAGCAGACCAAATGATGAAGAGCATGTCCCCGTTTTGGAAGGAATGCATTGAGCTATGTGTGATTTGGGGCACTGATAATTAATTCCAGTGGCCACAGACCATCCCACTACACTCCCAGAATTTCATGGGCAATCCGCACAGCCTCTTACTAAGCCCAACCTCATGTATCTTCTACAACACCATGCTTAACATACCCTCACACAGGCATACAGCAAAGGGAAATAGTAAAGGGTGATGCCGATTTAACCTTCTCACACAGGCCCTGCAACGGAGCTCGCAGTATCCCATGTAACCCATTAATCAACCAGCGCCCTATATATCCATGCAGCTACTTTAGTAATCCTCATACCAGCGGGCCTAATGATAGATTTACGATGCATGATTACCTCAAAGATGGGGTCATATGAAATATTGCACTTCAAAATGTGCTCCTGGGTGGTGTCATGTAATATTTGCACTGTAATATTTGTACCTAGGTGGAGTTATAAGATATTTGCTTCCCAGGGGGATCATTTGTGCAGTTTGCTCCTAGGAGGGGTCATGTGTGATATGTGCAGAAGGTTGTATTATATGGCCCCTTTGCTCTATTTTATGGCACTCTGACATCCAGAATACCAACATTTTGTTTTCTGCCATTTGTGGCCATCCGGCAGCAATGGTTCTGCATTGCTGGCAGATAAAGCATTTAGTGTATTTATAAAGCACATAACGTAGAATTCATTTTTTATCTTTTATCAAGGGAGATAGCATGTCCAGCTTCAGTAATATTTTTGCATGCCTGCTGTGCTTCTACAGTTAGTAAAGCATGCCCGTCTGGCTGGGAAACAGCCCCTGCAAGATCAGTAAACGCAGGGACAGTGCACCACACTTTATTCATTCACTAGTTTTGTTCTTCTTTGTGCTAGCCTCATTTGACTACAGTTGAGATAAATCACAAAGCTATCTACATTGCCTTAGCGATCTTCGCGAGGGTATAATATTTTGCATTGTTTAAGCTTCAATCAATGTCTGTTTCAATGTAAACATGTTGGTCTGGGCATGTTTTGTTTCCGATTGAACAAAACAATATGAAACGTTTAAAGAACCTGGAAGGACGCGGACCATCTGCACTGCAATTGAACAGCTTTATCATCAACATGAGATGTGCGTGTGGCGTTATATCCAATGCATGCAGAGCAGCAAGCAGAGCACAGCGGATGCATTTCTGGAGAGCTGCTCGCAGGGCATCGAAGGCAGAAGGACATAGCAAGTAGATGTTTGAGGTGCAGACGTTACAGATTTATGGAAGGCAGCCAGTAATGTAAAACTTACTCACCGTAATGACGCTTGTGCTGGTAGCCCATGTCCCACATCCTACAAACTCCCGGGACATACCTACCCTCACTACAGGGAATGGAGCTTTCCTTGCTCAGCATATATAATACGAAGTGGAAACCTATATACAGACGTATCCGCTCGCGCAAGGGTTCCATCTTCCTTACGCATGCACAGAATTCCATCACTCAGTTCTAATTACTGTGTTATTATGACATAGCAGAATGGTGGATCATTAGTGCGGCATCTGTAGTAAGGTCGAAATCGACCATCTATTCAAGAGTGTTTTTCCATGCCGAATGCCAACTCACTCATAGGTCTGGTTAACCAGGTGTCTAGACTTCTGAAATAGATTACAACAGCCAGAAGCCAATTAAGAGTGAATGGCATTAACTACCCTACTCAGTCAAAAATGTTCTTGAGCATCATTAACAAAAGATCTAATCTGTATCTAGTGTCCAGGAAGAAATGCTTTAAAAATGACATATCATAAAGAAGAAAGTCCTGCTTTGAAGTCTACATTTAGGCACACTTCTCATTGTGGCACCTGTGACACTACATTGGCCCTTAAAAAAAAAGAGCATGCACAACGATCTTGTCCAGAGGTTGACTATTTTGATGGTTGAATACCTCCAGAATGCAAGAGACTACCCAACGTGCCATGGAAGCTTGGGGTATCCTATCAGTCAAGCAGATCTGAATTCCATCTAATATATATATCTACAATAGTGTCTTTTACGTCTCGGAGGAAGGATAATGAACAAGGAAAGAAAAGGTCTTCATGTGTGTGGATACCAGAAAACGAATTTCAGCATAAAGGATGGGTGGGTCCGAGAACCACTTTGCTCCTGTGAAACACAGCGTATGGCTCACCAGGTGACAAAGCATGGATCTCTCGGCGCATTTTGACTGTGTGAGGCCCAATAGATACCAGGTCTTCCAGGTGAGTAACTTGATGTTACTTGTGACCATAGGCTTGAAGCTGTTGTACACCAGTGTTAGCAGCACACTATTTTAGATGCCACGAAAGGTAACTGCACTTGCACGATCCGAATGTCACAAGGCCTAGTTGGACCGTTTTTTGGTTATTCTTCATTGCTGTCCCAATGACCCCCTTTGTCATGTGACATCTTGAAACACCAATTGCTATATAGGCGCATTATACATACCCAATAAATAAAAAAAATAAGCTCATCACACTGGAGGAAAGAGCCCAGCAGACCATCAAAGTGACTCTTCATCACTAGATTTTACAGGCAGGATATTTTCATTTTGAAAATTATGCATGCACCCACAACAGCAAGTAGTTACCTTGTATGCCACAGTGGCGAGTTGAGACATAACACAACCTATGGAGCATGACAGCAGATTCCACTACATCTCCAAAAACCAGTGGCAGAGTATGAGCCATTTTCTTTTGTATTGAAGTCTTGTAAACAATTTGCAATGCCTTAAGATTGCCACAAGACAAACGCTGGTGCTCAGAAAAATGTGTTTGTCAGACTCAAAAGGGACCTGAAAAAAAAAACTTTTTAATTTGATCTAACATAAAATAAATTGATTCAGAAAGACCACTCTGAGCGGTCTTTCTAAGTGAAACTGTCACGTGTGCGTTTTTGTTTTTAGGGGAATTTTTGTACCATGGGAACGAGGTGGGGGGGCCAGGGGAGAAATAGAAGTTTTAATGTATGTGGGGGTCGAGGTGTAGTGTTTGTTTCTTGGAAGGGAGCGGGTAGGTAAGTGTCTGTGAGGGGAGGGCATGGTAGGGATTTGAATAGGAGTGTTAATGGAGGGGTGGGGGTTTTAAGGGGCGTTTGAGGGGTGAATCCCCAGAATTAAAAAGTGAGGGCCGGCAGGGGAATCGGATGTTAGGGGAGTTCAGGAGGCAGCGGGGGTGAAAACCCCTGAAATAGTGATAATTTGCAATACTAAAGCCGCATCAAATCGTCCAGAAAAAATAAATCCGTCTTTTTTTGCGTGCAGCCTTCAATATTCAGAAATATTATATAAAACCACTCAAACTGGGCAGATGGCACGACCACGAGTTCCAAGTACCATATGTGGTTTTGCCATGTGGGTACTGTTCATAGTAGCAAACATTCTGCACTTAACCTTGATTTTGAAAACTTGGTGGATGAAAAAGCTGTAAAAATGTGTACGTGACGTTCCTGACGAGCTGAAGAAAAGGGCCCTCAGAGATAGGTCCTTTAGCCACTAAGAGTACATAATATGGATACCATGACTGGTCTACAGTTACCATTCACCCGGTGAGCCTGCGTGTGTCAACCTGCTCAGGGAGACCATCTAGCAGCCCTCCATAGCCACCAAATGCATGTCTGGAACTTAGTGCACAGCATGGTACGCTCAGATTATGCAGCTGAAGTACAGTGCCCCACACTGGTTCAATAGAAATGTGCACTCATATTGTCATTGCAGGTCATGACCCAATTGCCCTGCAGCGAAGGTGGAAACACCTTCACGATCAAGAAGAGTGCCATGTGTCTGTTGATGTGAAAAACCCTGTTCTGACGAGTCCACAGATCAAAGATTGTACCCAAAGTGAACTTCTTGGTTATGGAGAGTTCAGGTTTGGGAATGAAACCTGGCCACCAGGTGGAATTCAATTTTTCACCGCTGATGGTCCTCCATGAAGTCTGTGTAAAGAACGTGCTGCAGCTGTACATTGAATTAATCACAGTTTGCTGCCTGTTGCAATGGTGTTCCTCTCATGTGAACCTGGGCATGCTGGGCCACTCATGTTTTTATCCAATGCAAAGAAGGAAAAATACAATTGTTGGCATCTCTCCGCAGGGAGGGCCTATTCTATGTGACACTCATTGAGAAGGCCCTGTATTACAATCATCAGCTCAGTTCTGACTTGGCGAATGACTAGTTGGGTGTGTGGTGGGGAAAGCATGTGCATGGTGTCAAGGATGGAAATAACTGAAAGGTCCTTTCTGTCTCTGTCCCTCTGGTGCAAGGTGACTTATCCATCTGTTTGTCCTTTTCTAAAAGAGCAGTAGTGGGGTAGCAGGATCTTTCCCTTGTGCAAGGCCACAGCCACCACATAGAACTGTGCAAAAGGTTGTACCACAAACATCGGGTCTCATCTGGTGTCACCTTGTTTTAAGTTGCAGACTTATCCCTGACTTTATCCCTCCAAAAATGACTTCTCTCCCGGAAAGGCCAAATGGGAGGCAACACATTCATACGATATTATCAAGAATGTAAAAATGTTGCCATGCAGAAGGCCTCCAAATCATAATCTGACAAAACACTATGGTCTGTGTTCAGAGCTATGCCCAGAGACTGCAGCTGGCATGCTAGCTAACCTGGGAGAGACTGCAGATGGCATGCTAGCTAACCTGGGGGTTGGTCCGTCAAGAGCAGGGACAGTGAAAGCTGAGGCGAAGAAAGGTGCCTACTGTACTATTAATGTCGAGACACAAGTGATCAATTTCGGCACCACGCTGATCATGTCATGCAGTACAACATCATCATGTTCGAGTTAATTAATGTGTCTCTTGAAGAAATGCTGGAAGGAACATTGGCCATTAGGCAAATGCATGGCTTGTGGGTGTAGGGAGAAAGTGTGAATGCCCATTTGTTACTGGGTAATCGTAGAGGCCAATATGTACAAAAGGCTTCACAGGTGCGTGTAATGGATTTTATGACACGGCACACTCCAGCCAGGGACTTCTTCCACTGACAATGAAGGTGGTGCACAATAAAAACGTTTTTTACATTTTATTTGATTCCTGGATTCTTGGTTTGAGTAGGCCCCAACCCATCTCACACCCACCTTGAAAAATATCATGTGTCGCAGTGGACCATGAACCAGGCCCGTCTGTAACAATGAAATATTTATTTATTTTTAGAATTCAATGAAAAATCACATCAAAACAAAATTAGGGCAGCAGCAGTCACCACGGTGTGCCAACATAAATGCAAAATCTTATAATACAGTTAATTCAACTAACAATGTACATAAACCTTTAGTAGAAATGGAAACAAAATCACTTTTCTTCACAATCACAGATGGCACATAGGTTAAGCACTCTCACTGCAACACTTCCCCCAAACACCCGCAGACTAAATTATTTGTGGATGGAAAGCAGTGGCAAGGAGTCAGAAAGAGGGAAAAATCAGATTTAAGATTCAGCCCACCACCCCAGAAAGGAACACCAGAAATGAAGATGAAAACCCTCAAAATGAGCATACTCTGATTTTACTGGTTACTTATAGATCAGTTTACGCGTGCAGTAGAATAGCTAGGAGAGAAATTTGTGTGGCTGCACTGAAGAGACAAGGAAGCTTACAGTCTACTGATCAGAGCACCAAAGCAACGTGAACACAGGTGGGAAAATCAATTTTGAGAGGGAAACAATGCACAAGAAAACACACGCAGCAGAATTGCAATTTCATTTTTTACACAGGCTTTAGAATGACAAGCAGTTAAGAAAATGGGCTTAGCTGGCAAAATCGGAAATCATTTTTTTAAGATCAGAGATGCATTGAAAGAACAGATAGGATGCTGAGGGGAAGGGATGACTCTGTATAGGATGATGGTATGGGTTCTTTCTATGGGAAATGCAAGTCGGATTTTTTAGCAAAGCAAAATACACAGGCAAATTCGGTTTTGTAAGCACAATGACTAGTTCTACCGAGTTATATTTTAAGGACTATAATTCTTAAAGAAAGGCACTTGACATGAGGCGGTCGAGTTCGAATTGCAACCAGCTCACCGTGAATCTCTTTATAGAGGAATTAACTGATTATTTCAAATGATACTAGGGACTTACACAGATAAAGAATTAGAACGGGCATAGGCTAACAGATTCTCCTAGGGAAAGAAAGGGTATCCAGAGGAGACTTGCAACTTGGGATATGAGTGGGATTTTAAAGGGATTTTTATAGGATTTGAATAGGATGGAAGGGTAACAGAGCAGGATATGCAGTATTTGTGTACTGGGTGATAAGATACTTACAAGGCAAGCTTGAGTTTGGTAATTTCGACAGCCAGCAGGGTCCCTGGACAGCAGGGCCAAGGATCTGGTCACTGGGTCAGCTGGGCTCTCCGGAATGGGATCAGCTGGGCAAGGTCTGGTCACTGTGGACAGCAGGATGAGTCAGCTTGCTCTCCTCCTTTCTCCCTGGATTATTGTGTATGCCTGGATCTGGATGGTCCTGCCTGGATGGAATCAGCTGCCGCGGGATCTGGTTTTGAGTCTTTGAATCTTTAATGTTTTTTTGTGTCTCCCTGTCTCCCCCTTATATAGCCAGAGTGACTTCATAGAATTTTACAATCTGGGGAGAGGGAGGGGAAGAACTCTTGACTTACCATCTACTGGGATAGGCCGGGCTAACTGATGTCCCCTCCTCCCTCCGGGCTGATTGGTTATGGGGAAATGACATCACTTTAGGTGTGTGAACTTTATGACTTCCTTTGTCTCACAAGCCTATTTTTTACAAAAATTAGTTATGGAACAAAACTTCAAATCTACACTATTCACCATCATAAGAAACACATATGCAGATTCCATATTTCACAAGGAATTGGCCAGTCTGAACGCCAATTCTGTGTGATGTTGCATCGTCCTTTGGCACAATTTTGCCACTTTTAGGAGAAACACAATATTTAAAACTCTGCAAATGGCTACACATATGCCCACCACTATTTTGCATATTATCATCAAGTTTTAGGTCTGTATCATTTATACGTCCCCCAGGAATGCATTTTTTCCTGCCATTGCAGCTCCCCGGGTGCTAGGAACATGTGCTTAGCAATGTGATATTATGACAGGTTTCGTGTGATGTTTAAACAAGCAAAATGAGACTGCTTATTCAGATTGCGGGGAAGAAAATCTTAAATTATAAAGGTCCTTTATTGTTAATGGGGTCGATTTGCCATAGATGTGGGCGGTGCTACAAATCCCGATAGCAACCATCTTCCCCTGGGTCAGTCTGAACAAAGGGTTTCCATGACGCCCTTTGCAACCATGAAGCTGGGGATGGGGCGGGGTGTCAAAGGAAATCACACCTCTTTGTGAAAATGCTAGCTCCCCTTTGGTCCTTTGTTCCTTCCTGTAGAAATGTCAGCCTGTCTGACGAGGCCGCAAACACCCACACTTTGGCCCTTTCATATGGCCATGGGGGCTGGTTCACTGGTGGAGGTAATTATTTTCCCATGGAAGACAGGGCACCTTTGAAGTAAGTGCCTGGGCCAACCTGTTCTACTGGTTTCCAAGATTTTTTTTCTTCTTTCGTTCAACATAAACCAAGTCTTTTTGGGAATAAATATAATGTACATTTTAGGTACCCATGTCACTGTAAACCCCCCACATATAAAATACTGTTTCTATGCAAGCAACGCTGCCATTTGTCATTTTACTTTTAAACAGCATTTTCCTGATTTTCAAAAGAGCAAATTCACACATGTGTTTATTTCAGTTCATTTTGAATTTACCAATGTGGTTTTTGCAGCACACAGTTCCTTATTAATTAACCTTCTGGAGTGCTTTTACAGATATGGTCAGTTTCTGGACACAGAGATATACTGCCAAGCATTTCTTTGAAATTGGCAAGAAAAAAAAGAAACAGTGCGTTATTTCTTTCATTTACCGCAGTTTATGTGCGATGGTTTATAGAAAAAGAAAACAAAAGCTGTGTTTACATGGAAAACCAAATTCTTTGCCTTTCAGGTAATTTCCCGGTACATCAGCTGTTCTGGAAATGTATTGCCTCACATCTTGGTATTCAGCAGAAGTAAAGCATGCCAGGGTGGGTTTCCATAAAGGGCACAACTTTGTGATGTTTTAAAATAAACTCAAGAGCAAATTGCAAAGCCGTCTTGGATGTCATGTGTGCAGCTTTAGTATTCAGAAAACAGAACAGCAAATTTGGTGCCGTTCTGCATGCAGGTTATTTTCAGATGATTTCAAATGGAGGTAAAACAATGCAGAGCACTTCTTTTGGTGGCATTCTTGTGTTTAGTGCTCGCCACATATATGTGCCATGGAAAGAAAAGTGTTGCCATTTTTCCCGCATTATTTCCATGCAGTTATTTTGTTTGAAGGGATTTCTTCAAGGGCCTTAAATGTACCCCACAGGTGACTGATGAGTAAACTGGTCTCAACTGTGGCGGAGAGGACCATGGCATAACGCAATAAAGAAATGCGCTAGAACATAAAACAGTTTGTGATGGAGGAATCAACATGATCTGTGTATGGGTGTTAAAAGCCACTAGTATTTATTCATGTATTTATTTATTTTTGGATTTGTAGAGCGCACTGCAGCCTATAGGCATCGAGGCGCTATAAGGAAATTTAAGAAGGCTTGCTTGAGGGTTACAGGTAGCAGCCCGAATATGGATACTTGATACAAAATGCTTGGTTACAGTACAATTGGTTACATGCTAGAAGTTACAGTGCAAAGTGCAGTAGCATAGGCAAGCATAGTGGTAACATAAGATGCAAAGCCTATAGGACAGTCCCATTCATGATATCATAGTTAGGCTAAGGAAAGTTACATGCATGGTAACTGGCACAATGTGGGCTGGGATTTTAGACAAACAGCCTAGTTTTTATGGCTTTGCAGAAGACTGCATGTGAGTCAATGGTCCTGATCTAGGCTGGGAGAGTGTTCCAGAAGGTTGCGGCCATGGTTGGGAAACTTGACCCTCCAGCAAGCACTCTGCGTGTGTGGTGAACAGTAATCCGATTAGCGTAGGCCGTCCTCAACGGTATAGATGCAGTCTGTTTGGTGATCCTTTGAGCAAGGTACAAGGGTGCCAGGTCGTGAAGGCATTTGTGTGTGAGAGCAAGTGTTTTAAAGACAATCCTTTCCTTCACGGGAAGCCAGTGTACCTGTCTTCTGATTGCAGAAATGTGATCCCTCCATGGGAGGCCTGTAGCGGCCCTTAAGGCATTGTTCTGAGCAATCTGGAGTTTAGTATGAAAATGCTATTGGAGCAGAGAGTACTAGCTGGTCCTTCTCCAAAAGTCAGGGATAAAAAGTTTTTTTTTTTTGTTTAGTTGAATTAACAACTTTTCAAATATTTTTAAATTCTCATTCACATGTTACAATCACATTTATACAAAACCATAATGTAAATACATAAACCATAAACCTTAAAACAGATAAAAACAAAACTTAAAAAACAACAAATACAGGAGACCATTGCACAACAAAAATCCAGCCGCAATATTGACATTCTTTACAGGAAGGTAAGATCATTTGTAAGTATTGCACTATGGCTATTTGTACAGTTGGACGTGGGTTTGAAAATAAGAATTGCCACATTTCGTCACTCCCCATATAGCTGTGCAAGGCAATCGCCCTATTGAAACACTTCTCTCGAGGCATTATTAATGCATTACACTCCACAATTAAATACTGTAGAGTTTCACTTTGCTTTACATGTAGACAATATTGACAGTAATTCTGTTCAGGCAACAACATTTTTCTTCTACACCATACATCTTGCGTATTCCATAGGTTTAATCGAAACCTTAAATATATTTCACGCAGATTGGGAGAAGGGCATTTCACCAAATAATCGGCCATGACACCATATCTCTTGGTGCCAAAGAGGGAAGTGCTAAAGTCTTTATATTGTGTGCAATTAGTTACATTGTTAGCCGAGTCCAGTTGATAGATCTTTGTCTTTGTCCGATCAGGATTAGTCATCAATAACTCAATTGTCACATCCGCATCAGCTAGGCTATTTAACACATGATTACGCCAGGTGACTGGGAACTTTTTTTTGGAGCTGAGTAAATTCTGAGCTATTACCTCTAAGATGTTGGCACTTTCTAAACCCAGCAAACATTTACGAAGTAACGCACACTGTTTCCATGTCACTTGTGGGTAAATCGATAGAAGCCCAAATTAATGGTGTATCAATATCAGAAGGCTACTGGGTAGATGCAATATGTGTTTCCAATAATTGGACTCAAGCAAATCCCAAAATGTCCGCTTCTTTGGTAAAGTTCCCTCTACACCATACAACATGATGGGCATAGCCTTCATTTTATAGAACAACAATTTGCTTCAATGAAATGTTCCCAAATTTATGGATTAGCACTTTTGTTTGAGACGTTCAATTCTGAAGTCTGTTTTTAAATTCCATGGCATCCTGCTACAAGGATTTTACATTTTGAATTAATACCCCCCGATATTTATATTGGTGACTGTAAGTAGTTTGGAGTCTTGCAAATACTTACATTTTCTGGTGCTGCATACATTACTACAGATGACAATTTGGGTTTTCGTTGTGTTGATGTCTAAATTATTCGACTGGACATAAGAGCCCAGTCGCTGCAACATTCGTTGGAGCCCCTGCAGAATTTGTGAAAGGAGTACCAAATCATCCACATACAAGAGATAAGGGATTTTTTGGTTTCCTAATCTGGGGGGATCACCATTGCAGTTAGTAAACTCAGCACCAATGTCTAAAATAAAATGGTTAAAGAGAAACGGGGCTAAAGCGCAGCCCTGTTTCAAACCTCTTTGTGTGATGATTATAAGTGATAATTTACCGTCCAACTTGATACAGATTCGTATAGTTGTGTTCATGTGGAATAACATTATCAGAGAGATTAGGGAGTGAGGGCACACCTGGTGTTTTAACTTGCTATATAGCAAGACCCTATCAACAGAGTCGAATGCAGCTCTGAAGTCTATAAAGCCCAGATATAACGACTGGCTTTTATCAGGATGCTGTGATTGAATCATCATCAAGGACAAAATATTAGGAATGGTACCCAAGCCTCTCACGAAACCTGATTGTAAGGGATCAGTCCGTTTTTTATCAATGGCCCATGCTTGTAGCTCTTTCAGGATTAACCGGCAGACAATCTTGCCTGGCACATCTAAAGGGATATGGGCCTATAACTAGCTGGAGATTGCCTACCTCCTTTTTTATAAATAGGTACCGTGATGGCTTGGATTCATGTCCTAGGTAGTCTGTGTCCGATTGACCGTTGTGAAAATCTTATACAGTATCGAAGACCAAATTTCAGGATGAGCTTTCAAGGCATGATTAGATAGACCATCAGGCCCAACTACATTCGAGTTATTAGATGTCTTAATGAGTTATAGTATGTCGGATTGTTCAAATGCTAAATTGAAGGCAATTGGTATGTTTAATTGCTCAAGGGTCTTACTGTCCTTGGGAGGTGCATATAACTGTGTAAAGTGAGTTACCCATGCATCCGTATTCACTGCTGTCGACTGCATTACTATTTGGGGCGTTCTATCGAGTGATTTATTATAGCCCACATTTTCAAGATGTTTTTATTCACTAAAATTTTAAGCATGTTCGCACCATCTTGTTGATACAAGACTGCTCTATACCGCTTGATCCAATTTCTATAACTGGCTTTTAGCTCTTTCACTGCCTCGGTTCTGATGGTGGCGGGACACTAAAATATGCCTCATCTCAGAACGATACTTTGATTTTCTTGCTCTGACTGCATTGTCCTGTTCGTGCAAATGGCGCAATGGGGGTTTTACGTTTGCCTTTCCCTGGTGGAATGCCTGAATTATGTCACAATAAACCATCCCCACATTTCCAAGCTGAGTGTAATTGCTTGTATCACCATTGGTTAACAATCGATTAAAATGCACCAGATCGTCCTCCGACCATCAGAGCCGATTACCACCAACATTCACCACAAGGCAGATTTAGTGACACAAAAGTTCTTCATGGGAGACCATAATGCAGAATTCACATAAATATAGTCTATTATGGATGTGCTCTCTCCCTTGTGCCATGTCGCTGCTGGCGGAATGTCTGAAGCAAAAGCGCCATTAAGCATATGAAGACCTCTAGCGTTAACCAAGGAATTCCATCTCAAGTTTCTCTTTTTATGGTAACCTAGTTTCGCCATGCAGTTTAAATTTAGGTCTCCAGCTAACACCAGAAATCTAACATTTTGATCTTGTGCTACCAAATCCAGGAGGGCGTTCAAATCTCTAAAAAAACACACCATCAGTTAGTGCAATTGGGTTCCAGTATACGTTTAGGATTGCATACTCTTTCTTTAGGCAGAAGACTTTGACCAGGAGCATGTACTTATTGGGAGCAGCCCAAAATTTGGATGACCACCCCTTCCCAAATTTTACAGCTGTTAACAGGGCAGAAATTGGTCTACCTAATGCAGGTTTAGAGGCAGGATTTAGGCGATTTGTAAGATTCTCCCAGATTGGAGGAATGGTGAACCATGTCTCTTGAAAGAGGACTATATCTCATTTACTTATGTTGCTTTCATCATTATTGAGCAGATGTTTAAATCCTCTTGTGTTCCAACTTGAAAGAGACAGATGGCCCAAAGTTCGTCTTCCCTGAAAACATTAGTGAGCCATCCAAACGCTCTTTCCACTATTGAAACAGAGCCACCCCATATGGAGAGTAAGATAATAGACTATCCCGACTTGAAGGTGTTGGACACGGTCTTGCCTGCAGCACACTTGCCCTTCACCTGCAATGAAGCCAGTGTGTCAGTAGACTGCAAACTGTGAGCCAGCAGTGTCCTAGACTTGTATAAACTCTTCTCCCAGGGTCTGTGAACCAGAGGCTCCACCTAGGAGTGCAACCAATGGCAGTGGTGGCATATGACTTTTTTGGAAAGGGAGTAAATATTTACAACAAATGTGAATCGGCGACCGTACGTAGCAAGGCAGCCCAAATAACCACAGATGTATCAGGGAAGAGGGGTTCTCCCAGGAATTTCTTTTACAAAAATTGGATTAAAATTGTGTATTTTACAACACTCGTGGGCATCTTTGTACAAAGCAAAAATGCAATAGATGCCAGGTCACCAAGAGGTCACAGGAACAATTCCTAACACATTGTCATGATCCCTTTGAAGACAATACATGCCAGTATTCTGCAAGTTTAGGAACATATTTTCATGCTGGCTGTGGCAGTATAGCCACTATATAAATAAATGTCCAGGCTAGCTGCACCAATAAATGCCAGTATTCCCACGTAGTTATACACTCATGTTGGCTTTGCTCAGAATGCCTTTGTAAGAACAATGTCCCTGCTGGTTGCCCCAATATGTGCCAGCATTGCGCCTTACTGCCGACACATGGATTGCAATCCCCCAACCCTGCTGCATTCATTCAATAACCATCTGTCGCTCTGCAGTCTGCATTCATTCTACACACACATATACACTGCCCTGTCAAAACATTCACAGACCAACGCCATGGAAGCATTCATCGGCTCATGCGTTTTGGGCTCATGATCCTGCTGATACTCTGGATGACCTGCACTGTATAACCTGCAGGAAGTAGGGGGTAAGTGTAAATCAAATGCCTTTATCCGATTACTTGTTTCTGGATGGGCAGGCGGAGCACCCAGCGCTCTTGCCGATGAACAGCCTAAACTGCAGGGATGCACAGGAGCCCCTTCTACAAGCTTTAGCAGTTAGCAATGGGACAATGGGCCTTAAAATGCGGGGCAAGCAAAATGCCCGCCCTTCCAAGGCTCATTGGGCATGCACAGCTGGTGGTACTGCCACAACACAGACAGTTCAGGAGCACTGAGACAGCTCCAGCTAAAGGCACACTCAGGTTTTCACTGGACCAGCTTTGTCTCCTCCACAATGGAGGCTGCTTTGGCAAGCCGCCACTGACCCATTTCCCATGCTAGGCCTGTCCTCAACTGGTTTCTTGGGCATGGCCTTCCCATTTGGGGCCAAGGCATGACAGGTGGCGGTGGGGAGGAAGAACCCAGAGAGATCTCTGGGACACACTTGTATACCAGGCCTTGGTACGAGTACAAGAAAGAGTGCAGCCTCCCAGTGTCCATGGATGAACTGTCATATGGAGCCATTTCATACGTTGGATCATTGTCCGGATGACAGCACATAAGGGGATGGGGGGGAACTCACTCCAGTATCAGAAATCCATACTGGGACCTTAGCGATGGCTACAGAATGAGGCATGTTTTAAAACTCTAGGAGCACTCCAGCATAATGAGTACCAGAGGACTCTGTTGAAAAACAAGTCACCACGTCCGTGGGGGGAAAAGGTTTGAGGGGGCTACAGGACAACAAAAAAAAGGTTTACTCGCCTTCTTCCTCACAACAAAAGTTCTTAAATGCCAATGAAATGAGGGTGCACTTTTGTAAACCGCCCCTGAACATTAAACCTGCTTCTGATGGCCAGCACCTAAACTGAGTCACATGGGGTGTTTCCAGGGCAATGAGCCTGGGTCAAGGCAGACAGATTATGAAGAGCTCCACGTGAGAAATGAGCAGGGCTCCCCAGCATTGTTTGAAGCTGCTCTGTTCAAGCATGTATGGCTAAAAACGAACTACAAGAGGTAGGTGGACCCGGGGAAAAAAAACCTTTCTGCTTTCCCTATGAAGAAAGCAAAAATAGTTTGCTAGTCATGCATTAAAAAAACAATATGTAGAGATTCTAAGATGGCAGCAGAGACAACAACGTAAGGAGAGGGCTCCTACCTGCCACCTCCGGTTTAGGCGAAATATATCTGCCAACAAACTAAAGGCACTAATGGGAGATCACCAGGAACCCTGTGAGGTGGTGAGAGCAGTTTTCAACATTAATACAGGTAGATTTCCACAGAACATGACCACAATCGAATCGAGGCATTTGGCTGGGGCGTGGCATTTTCCGCACTGGAATGGGAATTAGAGAAGGGGCCGAGACTGGTATATCACCCCAGAAGAATTAGTGTAACTCTGCAGAATTGGATGGGCAGGAGCAGGGAACCCCAAGAAGAAAGAAGAGGTGAGGTCCACCCCAATTTGGAAAGCCAGGGTGAGTGCGCCAGACTTGTAGGGCAGAAGACGAGCAGTTAGGCGGATCGGACTCTCTGTTGCAGTCGAGGGTACCCAGAGGCACTGGAGGCCCTCTTCTCTCACTATAGTTTTTTTTTTTTTTTTAAACCAATCTGGTGATGACAGTTAAAACGCTACCCGCGATAAGAGGTGCAACACAAGGGGGACTGAGAAAACAGCAGCTCCTATCCATGAAAGGTGGGGGTAAAAAACATAGAAACAATAACCTAAACAATACAGAGCGGGAATTGTGAGTATAGAATTGAACTGCCGTAGATCTGCTGCCCATATGTCCAGGAATAGGCCTAAAGATCTCACGTAGGGATTGCCCACTCCCAAAATATCAAAGAAGAAACAGGAGGGTGCGCTCCCGAAGATATGGCATAAAGAAGGGGGTGAGATGACAAACTAAGAATGGCCAACACCACTTCAAGACCCTAGGGCGGTCTCACCATCAAGGATGTCAGATTAGAAGACCACTAAAGAAGTGATACAACAATGCTTTAAGGACTTCAAAGTTTAAATGACCGAACGCCTCAGGCGCAACTAGCACTTATAAAAACAGAACTTACACAATCTTTACAGGAGGTGAAAGGTGACATAGATTTGGCTGAGAGAGTGGACACCAATGAAACGGAGATACAAGATCTTGTAGAGGATATGCGCAAAATAGCATTCTGACTGATCAGTTAGCAGTGGCGACTCACAATATGGAAATTCAAGTGGAAGATCACGAAAATCGATCAAGGAGATCCAACATCAGGGTCAAAGCCCTCCCTCGAGGACCGTGATTTAAAATGAACTATGCAACAAGTGTTTGCCAACCTTTTAGACTTGGACACAGAGGAAGTAGTTCTGTTGGATCTAATATACAGGGTTGACCCGAAACACAAGGATCCAGGAGATATACCTCAGAAGTGGTTGTGGCAATACAAAGATATGGACAAAAAGAGGCAATCCTGCAAGCAGCAAGAAAAGCAAACCCTATCAAGGTCAATGGAGAAGAAATTTAATTGTTTCAGTATTTGGCGCAGACAACATTGCTGAAACAAAGACTGATGGGACCAGTGGTAAAAGTTTTGATTAAAGCTCGAGTCCAATACAGATGGACATTTCAATTTGGATAACTTTTTTCATGGGAAGGACAACACCACCAAATTGCCACATATAAAGGAGGACTGCGGATTTCAAAGATCGAGGAAGAAGAAGGGGGACCTCAAATGAACGTTGGCAACTCTCATGCGACTGATAAGTACAAAAGATGGGAGTGGACTAAAACCTCATGAGGAAAGTCAACAAATAAATGACTCCCGGTTGGTATCGAAAGGCATATGCACAATCACACCCAGCACAGTGGAAACAAGTTTTTTGCTTATCTTTAGGTTTAGGGAGTATGGGATTCTAGGAGATAGATGCGGTCAATTCTTGTTATTCGTGGGGGGCAGGAATTTGGAGTGGATAAGGCAGCACGGGAGGTGGGAGGGGGGTGGGGGGGGAGAACCACGGTGCTTGGAATTGGGGGAAGAGTTGGGTCTGGGTAGACCCGCATAAACAATCCCCGGGAGTGTAGTAGAGGTCAACCTCCATGGCTTAAAGCATGGGAAGAGGGACAATAGGTTGGGCTTGACAGGGGAGGTGAGGGGAGGACAGATATATGGGGGAAAGAGGGGTTGGAGGGGTAACAATTCAGGGGCAGGGGGTCAGTTGTCAATGGGACAACCAGCGTACATAAATGTAGATGGGAGTTAGGAAAGGAATTAATATCTTAACCCTAAACGTAAGGGGTTTAAACTCACCTGTCGAAAGGCGTAAATTGGGATCAGTTGTAAGACACGAGAAGCCCGGTGTGGTGACACTACAAGAGACTCACGTCTGTAGGAAAGATAGCAATAAATTCAAGCTAGCGGGATAGCCACATATTTTACAATCGAACAATAAGGGAAAGCCGGGAGGAGTCCTTGCAGCTTTGAATGGCCAGGTGGCACAGAACATATTGGCCAAAGAAATGGATAAAGAGGGAAGATACATTTTTACCTGAATTCAAATAGGGAGACTACGTTATACCATTGCTACAGTTTATGCTCCAAACTCGGCGCACCACAGGTTCCTCCAGGAGGTCCTGGGTAAAGTTGAATGTTTCGCAGAGGGACAAATAATCCTGACAGGAGATTTTAATATGGCCTGGGATCCACAAGTTGACAGGAGCGGGGCTGGACAGTCATCGCAGCGATCTTCCACTAAAAAATGAATATCTAGCATGGCCAATTTATCTCTAATTGATGCCTGGAAATAAACACAGGAGGGAACACAGGGGTATACGTTTCACTCATACATCCATCGGTCATTTTCAAGGATAGATTATATGTCGGTCTCTGCCTCCTTGCTAGGACGAATACAGAAAATGGAGCTGGGTCCTATAAACCTATCCGATCATGCACCATTAATGTTAGAAATTTTCCAGGATATGGAAGTGTCAGGATTATAGCGGTGGAAAGTTCCAGAACATATATTAAGAGGGCCGGTATTTTGTGAAGAAATACGGATCAAAATTGGGCAATACTTTGAAGTAAATGGGACTCAGGGAACATCAGAAAGGCTTGTTTGGGATGCCTTTAAAGCAACCATGAGGGGAGAACTGATAGCAAAAAAATCCCTAAGTGAATTATTTTTTACTTCAGCACAAACAGATTTGGAAGAGCAATTGAAAATAGTCAAGAGGGAGATGGAAACGAACAGGGGGGTAGCAATACGGGAAAATGTAGGTATCTTAGGGGGCAATACCATTTGTTACAGACTAGGCGAGAGGAGAAAGCCTTGTTGCATTTAAGACAAAGTAATTACATCAAGGCCAACAAGGCCTGTTGGCATGGCAAGTGCAGAAGAAGGGAGAAGCAAGGACTATTTGTAGCATAGAAAAAGGGCAAGGCATTGTTATCTCATCCTCAAAGAAATAGTAAAAGCATTTACTGAGCATCACTCAGCCCTATATACCATCGACTCCCCTGATTCCCAAGCACAAAAACGTATCTGGAACAATGTTGGTTGAGTAGATTGGAAACGGGCGACAGGGAGGAGTTGGAGGGGGCTGAACACCCCAGGCGAAGTATGAGCAGTGATAATGTCCTTAGCACGCAACAAGGCCCTGGGCCCGGATGGTTTCCCAGCACTATTCTATAAGACTTACAAAGAAGTCTTCACTCCAGTGTTTACCTCCATTTTCAACTCAGTGGGGAGGGCACTATTACATCTACAATGGAAGAGGCAAAGGCGGTGCTCTTTCCTAAATCATTGAAAGGATAATACCCAGTGTGGGTCATACAGACCCATAGCTCTCATCAATATTGACCCTAAGCTCTATACTAAAATATTAGCATCTAGACTGGGAAGACTGATACCGAAATTAGTTCATCCTGATCAACCGGGGTTCGTCATGGGCAGGCAAACATTTGATAATACAAGAAGGGTGAGCAATTTGATGGAGAAAATAAACAAAGCAGGACTATCGGTGGGGGTAATAACGTTAGATGCAGAGAAGGCGTTTGATATAGCGGAGTGTTCCTTCTTATTCCTCACCATGGAGGCTATGGGATTTGGTCCCCAGATTTTTGCAAATTGTCATGGCACATCATCAATCCCAAATCTTATGCCTCGCCATCAACGGAGATCCCTTGCAGGAAGTTTGGGGAACCAGGGGGGACCAAACAGGGGTGCCCGTTTTCCCCAGTACTAAATGCGCTCTATCTTGAGCCGTTATTGACTAGAATTAGGGAGGAGGATAAATCAGGGGTATCCAATTTGGGGGACGGACACATAGTGATGGCCTTTGCGGACGTCTTATTGATGGTCACTTACGTTACAACTACTTTGCCTGCCTTAGCAGCAGAACCGATACAATTCGGGGAGGTGGTGATTCTGATTATCAAAGACTTGATATTGACAATGGTGGCAGCTGTTCAGGGAAAGGGTGGAGGCAATGGGAGTTGGGGGGAGATTTTGTATGTCATAAGATTGAAAATGTCAATAAAAACATCTTTTAAAAAATCTGTAGCTCAGTAAAAGGTATCCGGTCAGAATGGGGCATAAAATTGTCTTGGGCACCAATTAAAAAGTGGCCCACACTTGCAAATGGCAATTCATTACTTTGTGACAGATTGATCAAATGTAATGCAAATTGTACATTTTAAAGAATATTTATTCATTAACAGTGCTGGAAACTACTGGCCGCACAGTGACGTAACCCATCAAACTGGCCCACATTGGCGAATAAAGTGGCTCAAAAACGGGCCCCCACCATCATTTTGGTTACGGGGATTGCCCTATTGCTCTATAAGCCAGTCCGAACCTGCCAATCAGGCTCAGCAGGGGATATTAAAAATGTGGACGGTAGTCCGGGAGTAATGAGGGGCGATCATGCACAAATGTGGAGACGCGCTTCTGTACCAGCCTGCATTGCTCTTTCAAAGTATTGTTTGCTGGACTAAGTGTATGTATATCCTAGGAGACTGGAGAAAGGGGAAAATGAGAGAACAGTTCGTAGTCCGGGTTTACGTATGTATGTATTCTAGCCAGCAGCGCACAGGCTACATTTATGCAGCACTCCTAACAGTTCACAGGCCACACGGTTGGGTATACCAGCCAGCATAGGACACACTGTTGTAGTGCAGAAATCACAGCATAATGCATATGAATGCGGTGTAGCCAGCAGGGAACAGGACGCCGATTTAAGCAACATGCCCCCCTGTGCAGGGAATACGCAGTCAGCAGGGTACAAACATGCGCATTTGCGCAGTGCAGTAAGAGGAGCAAATAATGCACGTTTCTGCAATGTAGCCAGCGGGGTACACGATGCAGAAATCTGCAGATCGTCCACCGCTGCCGCCTGGCTGATGCCCTCTAGTAATCATTGAGCAGAGGCGGCCCTGTGGAGGGACGCTACCGCTCCTAGAAAATCCATCACCAGGGCAGTCTATTTACACACGTTCACGGCGCGGCTCTGACACGCAGGTCCTCAGATCCTCCCAACACCACTATGGCGAGCGGTGGATCTGCTTACACATGGAATGCCAGCTGCCCATCGTCAGCCTTGAGCGGCCGAGGGCACACGAGCCTTCCTCACCCAAAGTGATCCGCAGAATATGCACGTCATCAACTCGACGGAAACGGGGCCTATTCAGTCTACGAGCAGAACCGTATGAAGGCTAAGCGTGGGTGCGTTGGCAGAAGCCCTAATGAAGAATCTTAACCACAGACAATTGCAAATTAGACAAACGAGCGCAATCTGTCTCACGGAACCCTGGAAATATGCAAACAGCAGGGTAGTACTTTGGGTCCCCAGTGCTTTAAATGGCATGTGAAACAGAGGGGGCATGCGGGGCCGGCCTTAGTGTCGGCAGCGCCCAGGGTAGCAAAACAAACATTTTGTGGGTTCCAGTCCAAAGGATTATATATTATATATTATATCGGGACAATATATGGGCGATCTGCCTCTGCAGTAGGGAATACTAGTGCAGCAACAGGGATACTAAGAACCACTCGCTGACAGTGACTGAATGGGCATAGTCCTCCATTAAGCCAAGACAAACTAATTCTACTCTAATCAGTTTTAATTACAGTCTAGGCCTAAATGGCCACACTAAAAGCTGTGCATGGTGCAGTGCGGGGCAGCAGCGGCTGGCGCTTTTTTTTCTCAAATGGAGGGGCTTTACTATTGCCCCACAATTGGGGTGAGTTCTTTTGCGCATTTTAGCCTGAATCAACTGAAGGGTAATCAGGAGTGTTCTCCCCAGCCCCATCATTTTTTTTTTTTTAAGATAGTGGGTTGAAGTTATTTTACTGCACATTTTTTGGGAAATAAGTAGGTAAAAAGCCATACAATGTACTATTAGTCGTGTAGGGCAGGGGTCAAAAAAAGTTGCATGCTACTACCCAGCCATAAAAAGTCACTTGCCACCTCGATTCTACATGCACACAGCACACTATTTCTTACTCGACAAGAGGCAAATATCCCTAGCCAATGGCTAGTGGGTAGTGCAGATTTTGCACCCTGCTGAAGGGTAACATGAAAAAAATCCAATTTATGCCAGATCACCCACAGTACACAGGAACATTTTTACAATTAATTTCACGATGCTCGGCCCCACAATCTATGGCAGCACTGTCAAGTGTTGAACTGCATCAATACATGCATGTAGCAGTTTTGATGCAGAAAACACATGTCCATGCTGCCTGTGCCAGGTGTCCATATATATATATATATATATATATATATGCCAATAGTGCTTTTTCATGATGCACAGCAGGCCCCCTCCTCTGCTGGACACAGAGGGGAGCCTACCATCTGTCATTGAAACCTCATACATTCATATTTTTTAAATTCCTCCTCTACCTCTTCCTGCTCTAGCACCTCCACATTTACCCCGACCCACCCATACAAGGCCCGAGACCACTGGGAGAGGGCGGTGTTAAAAGGCATACGTTGTGCTCAATGGAAGGATTTTCCAGCACCCATCGAGCACAATGCGGGTAGTGAATTTATTTCACTGAACCCTGGGTCTCCAAAATGCATGCACAGTGTTCCATAAGCACCAGGGCCTGCGTAGCTGATTTGGTCAGCCCTATCTGGGTGTTAGGGATACCAATATTTGCGCCAAATATTTTTTTAATCCTTACAAATGCAAAGCCAGTTGCATATTGGAGCAAGTGAAAGGCACTCCTTAATGCAAATTAAATGACACAGTAACTGCGGAACCCAAAGGGGAGCACCTACGTGCCTACTATGTATCAGCACTAGTGGCTCTATATAAACCCAATATCTCTTCCGATTGTTGATCTGTAAGTGCTTCATTAATATTTTTTAGAGCTTCAAAAACTACTATTGCTACAAACAAAAAAAAACATCAAACACAAAAGCAGATCTTGGAGAGTTTAATAAGACCACAGTTCTGCTTTTGGGTTTGATGTTTATTTGTGTGGCCATCTGGCCCGTTACAAATTAAAAGGAGCACAAGCCGAAAGATTTTTGAGAGCTAGTCAAGCCAATTGCAAAATCATAACCGACACGATCTTCGCTCTCCCCATCAATCCACTTTCCACATGTGAGGCAGCACTAAGACGCCAACCCTACATGCTGTTCCTGATGCTGGGAGGATGCCAGGTGATGTGGGTGCTCGACTACTGGTCCCTACTTGATCTCGGAACAGCCATGGGCACTTTTATACATTATGTCTGTTCTGATACGGCATGGGTTCTGGAGCACTTATCTTTTCTATTTGGATGGACTCGGATCAGGTGCCCCAACAGTTTCGTAATATCTACCTAGAGACATTGGTGGAGGTGGGACAGAAGAACAAATTACTTACCTCGCGGTCATTTTCTTTCTGATGGATGATCCTTCCACGGATTCCTCTTCTATGATAATCCTATCACCCAGCGCAGCTGTTCTCTGACAGGCAGGACAACAGGGCCTGTATATATTGAGGTGTCACGCCCCGTGACCTCAGTTCCACCCTTTTTTCCAAGCACTCCGATGCTGAGGGACCGTAGAACCAATGGTGTACTAGGTTTCCGCCAAGAAAGCCAGATGGAGCGGGCGGTCAGGAATCAGTGGGGGGAACAGCAACAAGAAGAACAAGTTACTTACCCGTGGTAATGTTTTTTTTGACGGGATGTTCCTCCCACGTATTCCTTATCTTTGACATTTCCAATATCCAGCTTTGCTGCTTCAGATTTTATTTTCCGGCACAGGGTGCTGTGTGTCGATGCCTGTCGACTCGATGCCCCTCGGAGGCCTCCGTCTCCATGTCCAAGTCAACAAATGTATATGTAGTACGCGCAGCGCCCGTTGGCTTCAGTTCCGTTTTTAGTGAAGGATTTATCTTGTACCCGCCGGTTACTCCTCCTGCGAGGGCGCAGGCTGTAATTGCAAGGGAAATTCTACTGCAGGGTAGGTTGGGAGGGGCGATAAGGAATATGTGGGAGGAACATCCAGTCGAAAGAACGTTACCAGGGGTAAGTAACTTGTTCTTCAAATGGATTGTGTCCTCCCACGTATTCCTCATCTTTGATACACTCCCAAAGCAGTTTATAGTGTTTGGAGGAGGGAATCCGAATTTTATGACACTTGAATAGTTTTCATGGATGTGTGTGCACGGAATGCAACACTGCTTTGCCAAATGCAGTTTCCTGACCTGAGGAAGAGTAAGCTGTAATGTTTGGTGAAGGTGTGGACAGATGACCATGTGGCAGCCGCACATATTTCCTTTATTGGTACTCCTCTCTCTAAAGCAGAGGAAGTTGCCATGCCTCTGGTCGAATGAGCCCGTAGGCCTTCTGCAGGATCTTTACCCGCCAATCTGTAGCATTCTAATATTGCCAATATAATCCATCTGGATAGTGTTTGTTTGGTAATAGCCATACTCAATTTGTGACCTGAATAGCCCACGAATAATTGGTCATTCTGTCTTAACTTTTTCATTCTAGATATATAAAAGCTTAATGCAGGTTTCAAACAAGCCTGCAAAGTCTCTACTCTTCCTTCCCAGGAGGTGGAGGAGGGTAAAAAGATGGTAAAGTTATCTTTTGTGTGAGATGAAACTCAGACAATCTTGGGTAGAAAAGTGGGTTTCACTTTCCACACCACTTTATCTTTGTAAAAGACAGTGAAAGGAGGCTTGTAGGATAAAGCCTGGAGCTCATTCACCCTTCGGGCAGATGTAATCACTACTAAAAAGATCATTTTTAGGGTTAGTCGCATCAAAGGACAGGAGTGTAATGGCTCGAAAGGAGCCCCCATGATCAACTTCAACACTAAATTGAGATCCCAAACTGGGACTTGAAAAGGGATTGAAGGGAAAACATTTGTCAGTACCTTTAAAAATGGTACTATTTGAGGCATTTTAATGTAAGAAAACAACTTCTGAAGTGCGCTTAAAAATAGAAAGCGCCAAGTATCCCTTGATAGTACCAATATGGAGGCCCAGATTAGCCAGATGTAACAAAAAGGATAACACCATTGGTGTATCACATGTAAATGGGTCAACATTCTTATCTCTACACCAGCTGCAGAATGTATTCCAATGGCAGCAGTATAAAGATTTAGTTGCTGATATTCTGGCCGAAAGCAAAATCTCCATTACATCGTTCGGGAGGTCCCAATCCTTGTATCTCAGCCTCTCAGAAACCATGCGTGAAGCCTGAGGGTCCTGATATCTGGATGGAAAACCCGACCCTCCTCTCACGAGATACATTTCTCTCTTTGTGGAAGACATATCAGAGGGCAGATGGACATGTCCAAAAGGTGCGGGTACCACGTCTTCCTGGCCCAATCCGGGGCAACTAAGATCATGGATTTCCTGAACTTTCTCAACCTCTTGATTACGTGAGGAATGATGGGGACTGGAGGAAACGCGTACAGGAGCGGAAATTCCCGGTCTAGCACGAAAAAGTCTCCTAGAGCCCCTCTTGGGGGAAATTTCCTTGAGCAGTACAGCTCACACTTCCGGTTGGTTCCTGTTGCGAACAGATCCACTTGACGGGATCCCCAAAGGGTGAAGATCTCTTGAAGGACTTCCTGAGCTAGTTTCCACTCGTGGGAGAATGCACTCTGCCTGCTCAGAGCATCTGCCGTTGTGTTCTGCTGTCCGGCTAGGTGAACTGCAGACAGAGATTACTTCTTGTATTGCCCAACACCAGAGCTGCATTGCCTCTCTGCGCAGTGGTAGTGACCCTTCACCACCTCTCTTGTTGAGGTAGTACATGGCTACTGTTGTCCGTCATTATCAGGACATTCTTTCCCCATACAGATGGCATAAAGGCTTTCAGCGCTCGTCCGATTGCCCTCAGCTCCAAAAGGTTGATATGTCGTTTGGAGTCCGATGGAGACCAATGACCGCTGACTGTCAGATCATTGGTGTGGGCTCCTCATCCCGTGAGTGAGGCTTCCGTCACTACTGTTATCTCTGGCCATGGTTGCCAAAACGGTTCTCCTTTCAAGATGTTCTCCCAACAGGCCCACCATCGAAGGTCCTGTGAGTCTCTGCTCGGGATTTGTACGAGGTCTGACATCCTTCCTGAGAATTGGGACCACTGAGTCCTGACAGCCCATTGCAGAGAGCTCATTCTCAGGCGGGCCTCTGGCACCAGAAAAATGCAGGATGCCATGAGGCCGAGCAACCTCAGAAAATCGAAGACCGGTAGATGCTGGGCATTTTGGAATTTGGTCACCATCGTCAGAATGTCTTGAGCCCTCATCTCCGGTGGAGAGGCTTTTCCCAGGGATGCTTCCAGGACTGCCTCCAATGAATTGGAGTCTTTCTGATGATATCATGTGGGACTTCTTGAAGTTGAGGGACAAGTCCAGTCTGTAAAGGAAATGACAGGTATAGCCAAGATGTTGAAAGGCCTGTTCTGGGGAACTGGCCCTGTTCAGCCAATCATCTAGGTAGGGCTAAACGTGAATTGTCCCTCTCCTGAGACTTGCTGCCACAACCGCCATCAGTTTGCTGAACACCCTTGGGGCAGAGGTCAGCCCAAATGGCAGAACTCTACACTGATAATGAGAGCCACCAATGGCGAACCTAAGGTACTGTTGCTGTGCTTGTGATGGATCAGCACATGAAAGTAAGCATCCTGAAGGTCCAATGATACCATCCAATCCTGAAGCTGGAGGGCCTGAAGGATCTGAGAAAGGGTTACCATGTTGAACTTGTCCTTCCTGAGGATCTTGTTCAAGTCTCTTAAGTCCAAGATGGGTCTCATTCCTCCGTCCTTCTTGGGTATTAGAAAATATGGGGAGTACCAACCCTTGTTCCTCTCCGCTACAGGTACTGGTTCTATAGCAACTTTCTCTAGCAGGGTTAGTATATCCTGCATAAGGAGCGGATCTGGAACTTTCAAAGAGCTGCTCCCCGGTGGATGACTATGAGGTTTTTGCAAAAAGGGTAGGCATTAACCTTGGGCAACTTTTTCCAATGCCCATGCATCTGAAGTAATAGCCTGCCATTCTGTCAAAAGCTGTGACAGTCTGCCTCCCACTGCAGTCTTGTGAATCAAGTCCTCAGAGGTTTTGGGGTGGCTGCCGCAGTTGCTGAAGGTAAGGCAGCCGCTGCAGTCTTAGTACTTCTTCCCCATCCACCACGGGGGAATCTTCTTTGTCCTCTTTGATCTGGCTGTCCTCTGCCCCTTCTAAATGTGGAGTAGTGACGAAAGGACCCAACCCTCCAGTGCGTACCCGTGGGGCGGTTTGGAGGTTATCCGATTGCAGCACGAATTGATTTGCAGTTTCTCCAAACTATCATCAGTCTTGCTTCCGAATAAATGAGTGCCATCAAAGGGCATGTTGAGAAGTCTGGATTGTACGTCTGGGGCAAATCCTGAATCTCAACCAGGCAAATCTGTGCATAACTGTACTTGCCGCCATAGCTCTGCTGATATTGTCAGCAGAGTCGAGACCAGTCTGGAGAGATTTGCACATCATATCTTATCCATCCTTGACTATGTTTAAAAACCTATCTCGCTTTTCCCCTTTGGGGATATGGTCAGCCCCCATGGAAATGCACTGCCAAAGGGTATGAGTAAACTGCCAATGTACACGTGGTATTAGCTGATTTCAAGGCCATACTCCCAGCCGAGAAAACATTTTTGGCCAGGGCGTTGTAACACTCATCTCTATCTGGAGGGATTGTAAGGTAGGCATTCTGTCTACTGGTTGAGGTGGCCGCTTGAACCACCAGCCTCTCTGGTGTTGGATGTTTCGACAAATAAAATGGATCAGAGCTTGAAACTCTGTATTTTGAAGTCAACTTCTTGTTGAGATCGGAATAATCTCAGGTGCCTCCCAGTTGGTAGCCACACGCCTTTGTAAGGCTTGATGGAATGGCACAATTGGGTCCTCTTGGGGTCCCCTGTCCAAGATGTCAGTTAAGTTGTCTTGCTCAAAGACTGGAGGTGGTCACGACCAACCCAATTACTCCATAACTCTTGAAAATTGGCTGTATGTACTTTCTGCATGCCACTGGGGTCTGCCCAGCCGAACTCCACCTCTGGTGAGGTGTCGAACCCATTGGCATCAGGCAGGCATTCTTGCATGCTTGTAATTCTAGAATCCTCTGAAATTAATGCCTCAGGCACTGATGGTTTTCCATTCTATAGACCAAAAGGTCTAGATTCATCAGAAGATTCCCCTGCATCCTCATAAATAGAGGAGAGGGACTTGAAATAGCCAGATCTGGGTAAAGGAGCACATATATTTTCCATTGTATTAGATGTCATAATATTAGTGGTCAAAGGAGCTGAAATCGTTGACCGTCAACGTTGACATTGATTGCTTCGAAGGCTGACAGGACGGCTTTGACTCGAGACATCGAGGAGCTTGACGCTCGAAGCATAGATGGCTATTCATAAATTATCAGCGCTGATGGCATCGATGATGCACCTTCCGACCCTGATGGTGAGGAGTCTTTCGGCATCGACGACCCAGTCCTCGAGCGGACTTTTCCTTGACTCGAGGGATCCTGCGACCGGTCTCTAGGAGTCTTGCCCGCCGGGTCCGAAGATGCACGGCTTTTATGTTTGTGATTTATTTCGATCGGAGCATGGCTTTTGGGTGTAGTCGAGGGGGGCAAGGCTGCGTTCTCGAACACCTTTAACATTTTCAATCTAAACTCTTCCCGCTGGGCCGGTGAGGCAGATTGGTTGCCAGACATTTCGTCGAAAAAAATTGGTCGACCAGACAAATGGTTGAACCAATTTGGTCGAAAACCAAATGGTCGAAATTTTTTTTTTTTTTATTTTAACCCTTTTTTTTTTTTTGGGGGGGTCCCCCCTAACCCCCTTTTTTTCTCTAAAAACCCCTTTTTTAACTAAACGAAAACCCGAAAAATAAATATATAAATTAAAAAAAAATTCGACCATTTGGTTTTCGACCAAATTGCGTCGACCAAATTGCAGTCGACCAGTTTTTTTGCGACGAGTTGACTGGACTCGACGACTGGTCTAGACGACGAGTCGTATGAACCACTATGTGATCGAGATTGTTTGTTCTTCTCGCGGCAAGAAAAAGTCATTTTTGACTCGTACAAAGTTTTATGTTTTTCAACTGAGTCGTAGGGGATTTGTGGGTCCTACCTGCAGCAAGCTTCCCTCTGCACTCTCTTAGGGCTTTCGCCATCATGGACAGGTAGTCCTCACACTCCGATGACTGATGAGTCGATCCCAGACATCATAGACATATCTTATGTGGGTCTGTAAAGGACATCTTCGCACTGCAGTCACAGCATTTCTTGAAACCCGATTTGGGAGTGGAAGACACCGATTACGAAGCCATTCTCTCGAATTCACTCAAAGATTTTAAGATTTTACTTGAAGAAATTATCGAAGATTTTCCTCTCAAGGAACGAAGCGTACTGTAATCGGAGCCTAAGCACGGAAAAACTGAACTGAAGCCAACGGGCACTGCACATGCTACATATCCCTTCGGTGATGTCGACATCGAGACGGAGGCCTCTGAGGGACGCATAGCGCCCCCTGCTGAAATATATTTTCTCTGACATAGCAAGGCTGGATATTGAAAATATAAAAGATAAGGAATACGTGGGAGGACACAATCCATTCGAAAGAACATTGCTGAGAGGTAATTAATTTGACTCCCAAAGCTGCATGTAATTCTGGAGGAGGGAGGAAGCAAGGTAACCACCTAAACCAGACAACTGTGGAGGATTACCCTACCAAAACAGGCATCCAGTCCTGCAATGGAATTTAAGCAGTAATGCTTAGCAAACATGTTCAACGATGCCCATGTTACCGTCTGGCAAATGGCCAGGGCAGAGGTGGCAGCCACTCCTCTGGTAAAATGATATCCACATCTGTCCCCAGCCAGATCGTAGCATTCTGAAATGCAGAGAATGATCCACCTTGATAGGATCAGTTTAGTCACAGCCCTGGGAGCACGAGCACCAGCATTACCAACAAAAAGCTGGTCATCCTTCTCATGTCCAAGAAATGTAGTAGTTAAGGGTACGCACCAGGTCCAGCCAAATGAATCCTTCTGTATTCGAAGGATGAGGCGGAGGACAAAAAAACAGGAAGATGGAGATAAAAATCTGAGATCACTTTATGGAGAAAAGAGGGCCTCACACTCAAAGTCAACTTATGTTTGGGGAATAAACAGATAACGCATGGATCTCCCTGACCCGTCTTGCAGAAGCAATGGCAACCAGAAAATCACCTTATGGGTGACAAATCTAATTGAGAAGGAATCAAGTGGCTCAAACAGAGCTCCCATCACGAAATATGAAACCAAATTAAAATCCCACAACGGAACAACAAATTGGCCTGGAGGAAACTGCTTACACAAACCCAGCAAGAACTGCATAGGGATTGTGGAGAACAAGCTCTGTTCCGGGGGCAGCTTGAAATAGCTGCGAGGTACACCTTTACATTACCAATCTGCAGGCCCGGATAGCAGCAAATCCAACACAGATGATAAAAAGACAGGATAAAGGGAAAAGCTCCCTCTACCAGCACCAAGCCGAAAATGTATGCTATTTGCAGGCATAAATAGACTAGGTGGTGGGCTTCCAAGCCGAAAGACGTACACCGAGGACATCGTCTGACAAGTCGCCAAGCATGAAGGTTAAGGCTGCTGAGGATGGGGTGCAGCACCCACCCCTCCAAACGGGATAGCAAGCCTACTCTCCTAAGAAGGCGTCAAGGTGGGCAGATAGCTATATACAGCAACTCCAGAGAACACATTCTCTGGGCCCAGTCTTGAGCGAGCAGAATCAGCGTGGTTCCAAGCAGGTGCAATATCCTTAGAACCAATGAAAAGACAGGAATCAGTGGGAATACATGAAGGTGGTTGAATGTCCACTCAACTTTCAGCGCATCCCTCTGAGCACCCCGACGAAGACATTCCCTGGAGCAGAACAACGCACTTCCTGTTGACACTGGAAGTGAAGAGGTCAACTTAAGGAGTCATCCAACAGGAGAAGATCTCCTCCAGAACGTCCTGACAGAGCTCCCGCTCGTGGGAGGTGGAAATCTGTCTGCTCAAGGCATCTGCTGCGACATTCTCCTGTCTGGTTAGATGGGCTGCTGTCAGAGAGACGCTGCTCTCCAGAGCTCAGAACCAAAGTCGCACTGCATCTCTGCACAGAGGCAAGAACCCCATACCACGTAGTCTATTGTAATAGTGCTTGGCCACTGTGCTGCCCGTCAGGATCAGCACAGTTTGCGTTTAACAGAGGGGTTCAACACGACCAGGGCCAGTCTGATTGACTTCAGGTCCAGCAAGTTGTTGTGTTTCTGAGACCCTGCGGGAGACCACAGTCCACTCACTGTCAGATCGCACAGGTGGGCGCCCCAGCCAGTCAGACGCATCCGTGACCACTGTCACCAAGGTCCAAGGTTGGCAAAACAACAAGCCCTTCAGCAAATTGTCTCACACATCCCACCACGCCAGATCCCAATTCACCTGGTCCGAGACTTGTAAAAGATCCGACCTGTGGCCCTGAAAGTGCGACGATTGGCAGCAGAGAAGCCACTAAAGCAATCTCATGCGCAGCCTCACCTATGGCACCACTAGGATGTAGTAATCATGAGGCCGGGACTAGTTTCTGGGACTGAAAAACATGGGCCATCCAAAAAATGTTCGCCGCTCGTTCCTCGGGTGGGGATGCCCTGCTGAGGTGAGTGTCCAAGAGGCTCTAGACTTAATCAGATTTACTTTTTGTAGTTCAGGGAAAAGCCCAGGCTGTGCAAAAGGGTGCATGTGCGGATTAGATGCTACGATACTAGACTCTGTGAGCAAGCTCCGACGAGCCAGTTGTCCAGTTAGAGAAATGCATTGATGCCCTCCCTCCTGAAGCAAGCTGCCAAGACTGTTAGCAGCTTGGTGAAAACTCTGGGCCCTAAGGAAAGACCAATTGGTAGGACTTTGAACTGGAAAACCTGTGACCCACCAAAAACCTCAGCTACTTACTGTGTCTCTGAAAAATCAGAATGTGGAAAAGGCATCTGGATGGTCAAGTGGAATCAACCTTTCCAGCAGGTCGAAGGACTGCAGTATCATAGCTAGGGTAACATCTTGACTTGTCTTTGCGAAGGAACAAGTTCAGCAGCCACAGATCCAGAATATGACACAAGCCTCCATCCTGCTTCGGCACCAGAAAATAGGTGTAGTACCACCCACTGACTCATTCCGAGGGCGGTACCACTTCTATCCAAGAGGATGGGGTTGAGGCAGGGTAGTAAACTGAGGGCCGTGATCCAGGGGACGCTGAATGAGTGGGAGACAATAACCCTGATTAACAACCTGCAAGGCCCATGTGTCAGATGTGGTCCTGGACCATTCAGAGCAGAACAGTTTAGAGTGACGGAGCCCATCGTGCAGGGGACAGTGGCAATAGCTGCACCTCTTCTTTGGGCACCTCTACCTTTGCCCCCTCGGGAAGAGTCTGCCTTACAGCCTTACTGGGGTGGTCTATCGGTGTAGGGAGGGAACGAAAACCCCCAAGCTGTGCTGAGGGCTGCTGCATGGCTAGCCCCAGTGGTCGAAGTAGGCGGGAGCGGTGCTCCTCTACTTTTTTTTTTAATTAAGCGTCACCATTCTTATACTTTAGTGGAAGACTGGGTGGGAACATTTTAAAAAGAAACTGTTCCGGAATGGTTTCGTTTTAAAATAAAAGTGTAAGAAGAAGTTAAAACTTGCAATTTGGTGCAGTACATAGGGGGCAGGTGGGAGAGGTCTCTAATCTTTAGCCTGTCCCTTAGGAATGGTGCGAGATTAGATAGGGGAGGGTGTGTAAAGCTGCATGCTGTGGTAGACAATTAATAAAGTTAATGGGGGACAGTTAAAATGCATTTAGCATTTACTTTCACTGTGTTTCTTTCAGCCCTTACGCAGTGGTGGGGTAGAATTGAGGAAAGGCGGGACCGAGGTATGCTGTTTGTATTGCGTGTAGCTGGGGGTCCGACAATGGGGTCTGTGGGGGCAGAAGTCTAGACAGGATAGGAGAGGGCCTGAGCAGGCAAGGCCCCCCCAATATCTGTAAATGCCCACTCAGCAGCGCTGTGTGGGCATTTGCAAATGGTAATGTCGCTGTGGTGGACCCAACTACATTTCCTTCAGGCCCCAATCTTGGAGATCGCAGGGTGGTGTTTTCGCGCCAGATCCGAGTCAACTGCTGTAGCAGACACGGGTTTCTCCCAGACTTCACACACATGTGCATCTACTGTCACATTGAAGTGCAACAGAGTCTCCTTCTTAAGGTCATCATCCAGGATGTCACAAAGCTCGTTTTGGATCTTGGATCTGGATGGAGCAAAACACCCTAAGGAATCAGCTACTTTGGCCATCATCCTGTGAAAAGTGTCCTGAGGTTTGCCTGGAGTGGGAGCTGGCAAGATGTCCATCTCTGCGGATGTGTCAAGCCCATTGGCAGCCTGCAGGTCCCCGACAAGGCCCATCACATCCTCATCTTCCCCAAAGAATTCTTTGGGGGAATCTCTTTCCTCCGAACGCATTTGCTCCTACACGAATGGTACCCGATCATCTTCCTCATTGTAGATGGAGTACATCTTGGACATAAAGTTATGTCTTGTGAGAGGAATGTACTCCTGGGGAGTTTCAACATCTCTGACATCGATCTGTGCCGATGTGGAGGGTCATCCACACTCCACTTCGGTGGGGTCATCCGGCGCCTATACCCTTCAGTCGTCAGTGGACCCAGGCCTGAGCACAAAGGCATGCAGGATTGGTTGGTCTCCAGCAGGTGCCCTGCTGGTCGCAACAGACGCGGTGGGACTCGGCGCCCCGACTGAAGCCAAAGGCGCCTTTGCCAGCGCTGTGGCAAAGATGTCCAGCATCTTACGTGAAATTTCTCCCAGTCCTCTTTAGTGGAAGACTGTGTGGGAAAGGGTACTTGTACCTGCCTTCCAGGGCCTCCCTCGAGCGATGGCTTCTCTTCTTAGAGGACGAAGAGTGACAGTGGGAGGAACCACTCGGAGAGCTGGACCTCTTCTGGTGCAGCTCCTTTTTGTCCTTTTCCTCGTCTTTACGTATAGCTGGTTTTTAGGGATGCGACCTTGAATGGGATGACGGCTCCACACTCTTCATCTTGTGGACGAAGGTGAAGAGCTTTGCCGCTCGTTGCCAGAGGGCCTTCGGGTGCATGGACTGGCACGTCTTGACAATCGCCCAAGCAGTAAAGACCGATCCAGTGCGGATCTGAAACAGACATCTGCTGGCCGCAATCTGCGCATAGCTTGAATCCAGAGGCCTTCTACGGCATGGCATAGAGACATTTTGTCTAACCAAACGCTTTCCAACCTTTAAACCGAGTGCACAGAAAAAAGGAACAGACGACAGGGGGTGCAGTGTCTCAATATATACTGGCCTTGACGTCATGTGAGGCGCGGAGCGTGTCGAGGCATCGGATGGAGTCAACGTGGAGCCGCGCTAAGCCACCTGGCGGCGGAAATGTTTCTGAGAACAGCTGCGCTGGGGATAGGATCATCATAAATGAGGAATCAGTGGGAGGAAAGACTACATTAGAAATCCCCTGTCAACAGTATGCAGATGACAACTCTGTGTGTCCATGATTGTGGCAGGTGTCCGTTGACTTTGCGACTGTCTCCGGTAACTCGAGTACTGGATTTGTTTCTTCCCCCATTCAAAAAATGTGCATCTCAAAAGTTGGCATATCCCACACTATATCCGTCCAAAACTCACCCCATTGTAATATTTAAGTCTCTGGGGTTTCATTTTAGACTCCCGTTTAAATTTGAAGGTACTGACATGTAATTGTCAATTAGCCACATTAGGATAAACAAAAGTTTGCCTTTTGCCTAGTCTCCGCTACAATCCAGACTGGGCAGAAGCAATGCTTCTCATTGGTCTCTTTCCCCCTCTTCGCTCTACCCCTCCGAATGGGCCTTTTTGACTAATGCCTCACAGAAACTCAGCGTCACGTCTTACCCTAAATTCCATATACACTGTAAGGCAGGCTGCATAGCCATCAAGATAACCATCAAGGTAACCAGGTTATCTAGCGAACGGGCTGGTAATTTTAGGAAGGTCTAGGATCAGCAAAAGAAAGTATTCTGCTCCTGGAGACGAGTGTCCTTTTCTAATCAGATTTTTTTCTGCCTGGTCCCTACAGTTAATGTGGCATTTGCCTTTAGTTATCCTTTGCATGCTTTAAGAAATTTCGGTAATATGATACAAACATTTTATACTTTCAGACTGTACTAGGGTAAATCGATTAAACTGTTCTTTTCGTAGGTCTGTTTATATTTTTATTTGATGACATATAGTGAATGCACTTGTTTTACAATATTGTTCTATAGTTTTGTTTTCAGAGCTCCCAGCACCCTTTGTGTTTCGGGTTTTGCTTTAAATCAATGCAAAAATAAACAATAAGTTAATAAATAGCGGTGCCCCGTCTAGACACTAGAATGCAGAATTTAACTCCTGGGGCTAGGGATGGGTGTAAAGTTCGCTTGCAGATGAGAATGTGCACTTCACTCCGTTTCCCATCGGAGCAGAATTTCTGGAGTGTCCACCGCAATGGGCGAACGGCGCCTCTCACAGCTGTTCAAAACACGTCCCCGTTCACTGCGGCAAATAAAGGCAGTAAACATTTCACACAATCGGTGTTCCGATTGGCAAAAACACCAACCATTTAAGACATTCAGTTGGAATGTCTGAAAAATTCCAGCCTCCCGATTGCCTAAAAGTTTCTTTTGGATGTCGCAGGCAGGTGGTGGGGCATATTCTGAATTCTGCAATTATCGCGCAATCACGTAGCTGTTCTTTTTTTCTCCCAGTAGGCCATTCCGCTCTATGGTAATTGCACATTTCGCCCACCTGAACGTGGGACCGAATTCCTCTGTAACACAGGAAGGGTTTCAAAAAGTCCAGAGTTCCTGAATGAACAGCAATTGGTCACGCATTGTGAATACTTTATCCGTACCTACCACAATTGTGTAACATAGGTGGTTTGTAAGGCCTGCAGAGTACGAACGCTGCAGGTTGCCAAGATCTAAAATGCCACCATGGCTCCACATTACGAAGAAAACAGGGAGGCACCACATTCATAGTTTTCAAAACCCAACTGAGGAACATTATGCCTAAACGAATCCTCACACTACATGATCAGTACAAGATTTAAAGAAAATCCAAGACTGTGTCAGATCACAGCTCTCCTGACATGATGCTCACCAAATATACAATTAAAACCTCCCTGCCAATACCAAACATCAAAAAGCAATGCCCCCAGGAAGCTGAACGCAGACACCAGGGACACATGCAAGGCTAGGGCTGCCTTCAGAGTACGAGAGCACCCTCCAAGTGCCTACTACACCTAGGGCTGCGAACTACAAGCAGACATACTGATGATCTCAAATCAAGCCGTGCCTTGGTACCAACATGGCTATTGATGCAAGGCTAACAAGTAACTCACAGCAGTCTACTCTGACGTCCACATTTCCTCTACAATGGAACCCTGAAGGCATCCCTGGTTTCCAGCAGCCACCGCCTGCATCAAACTACTCTACAACAATACATACTTCTTAGCCATCATTCTACCAATCACCTCCCACTATCCGCCATGAAAACGCGCACCTCACCAGGCATTCTTGGAATATGTGCATGATTATCAGCAGCAGAGTTGGTCCGATCCATTTCACATCAACATTTTGATCAACAGTAAAATTGCTCTTCTTCACCCACCTGGCTAACTTCTATGAGACAACCAAAAGTTAAGTCGTCACTGTCCACTGGCCCCTCCCACCAATGGGGGCATGTGGCAGGGGACCACCACAAACAAATGACTTCCAATACTGGCCCTTTAAAGATTCCATCCATGAGGTGCAATGAACCTCTGCAGCCTGCGTCCACACGGACCCACAGAAATGATGTATTGACACTAGGAAGTCTATCTTTATCAGCAAGTCGGCATCACGACTACTCTCCCGTGTATACTGTAGAAATCGCAGTGCAGCATGTTAGTGATGGGTAGAAAACCCTGAATAAATAGTGCGCCATTACTGTTTCGGGTGCATTACATGCTCTGCCCAATGCCCCAGGCGCTGCAAATACATTAATTTACTCTCCACTGATATTCAGTGAATCCACAATGGCGCAAATTGTGACTGTTGGTCACCTCACTCCAAAGATGCACACTTGTCGAGGCCTAGACTATGGCACCAAAAAGTGGATGGGGCAAATTCAGAAATATTTACTGAAGCAACCAATTTAAAAATTGTGTAACATCTTCAAAAACACTCAAATCACAATTTCTGCAAAAATACCTACCATTGCGGAATAGACAACTTCAAACATGTCAAACTATTCAAGCAATGACATATTCGTAATAAAATCAGCAAGCTGCTATATATATATGAAATAAAAACAAGGTTGTTTTATGTAGCCTAGATAAAGCATCGCCCAGCAGCTTCAGCTGTCAAAGCTGACAACAGCCATTGCATTTCACCAAGCGCTTGGGTAATTGATTGCCAAGATCTAAATCAGGATTTAATTGGCATGTTCCGTTTTATTGTGAAGCAAGGTTTTCCTAGACTAAACACATCCCTCTATGCCATTTACAACAGGTAAAATATTCCCACCACACCCTGGAATTAGACAGCGTCCACCTTGAGCTGTGCAAGGGCAGTATCCCACCACGGCCAATACAATCATTTGTTTGTCCCCAACATAATGGATTTCTCAGAAGCCTACAACGCTGCTGCTTTACTATACATGCAGATGCTTGACATGGCGGTAACCCTTGCTTAGGCATTGATTCATAGCTACGCTGCCGGTTTACTTCTGCACTATACAAAAAATATATGTATATATTTGATGCAAGTTAACCACAGACTTGCCACAATTAAATGTTGAACCTGCCCATTAATGGATTCCATAGGCTGCTTGACACACCCCCTGTGTTAGAAGCATATGCGATAAATCTCAATTTAAGGGCCAGACCACCACGTAGCCAGCAGTGAATGGTTGGCCTTCGGCTCCATATCTCACTTTGAGCATACCTCTCATAGATTTGGCAGTGTTAATGTGTCTGGCCGGCACTGTTGTGGACTGCACATCATGACAAACAAAACCTTAAATGGAGGTAAAAATTGCTAGATCTGAGCTATGAATGAAGGTATGAGGCAAGAGGTGGTCATCGAGTCACTGATTGACAAGGCGAGCCATTGTCCGTGTTCAAGAATGCTTATTAACAGATCATTGAATCTGAACAGCAACATGCGTTTCATTTCGCCACATAAATGACATTTTCTTCTTTTGGATATCAATTGATGATTCAGGTTTTCGGTGCAAAATGGTAGGAATTCAGCCCGATGACACATGTGTCACATGAACGTATCTACCATAGACCTAGGATTAGCGCAAGCCTCCCTAGCAGCACATCTAAACAACCCTTCCATGTAAAACGTTCAATTGTACAAACGGAAAGGGTTCTTCTGGTGCAAGTAGCGGTTTCTTGGATGATACACTGCATTGGTACGTCCATACGCGGATGACTCCGTTTTATATCACGGTGTCCTCAGCTAACTGTATCCAACAGATACATTCCTGCCTCTTGCTCATTCAGGAGTTGTCAGACATTTATCTAAAACTGAACTACACTCAAATGCAGTTTGTGTTCCTCCACACTAGTACATCTAAACCAGCTGTTTAATATGGTATTAAAAGGCTTCTCACAATCAAAAGCCCTTAGCTTGCATATCAGGATTTGGCACACTTTTAAAAACCACATCAACAAAAACAGCTTGACACCAACTCTGTAAAATCAAGTCTTGTTTCCCCCATCCAACTACCAAACAACTGTGCTGGCCCCTAATCTTATGTAAAGCCCACTGGTAAAACCTCATACCACGAGACGTCTAGGCTCCATCTCCTCATCTCCCTTGAAGGCTGCGGTCCTAGCACAGTGTACACTGATTTTCATTTCATTGTTTACCCTCTACATCTTAGAAAGCCGAAAAAGGCCAGTTAACAACTCTGCGACCCATCATTGTCATGGTACAGCCTCTTCAATATACTCTTCCTTCCCATCACATCTTAGGTTCTATTTATTGTACTTTACCATTTTTTGCTATGTACAGTACACTTTTTGCCATCTTATTTTTTGACCACAGTATACTATATAAATAACCTACATAAAGTAAAACTGGCAGAGTCAAGCTGCTCACACCAATCCTCTAAATATGTGCACTGGCTCACGGTTAGGCTGTTCATCAGGTAAAGATGGCTCAAAAGGTTAGTACACTTTTAAAATACCTCTCGTACTAGTTAGCGATGAGTAGCAAGCAGTAAAAAGCCTGGTAGTTATATAGTAGTCATTGCATGTAACCAGTGCAGGAATAGGACAGATATTCGCAGCAAGCAAAATCCACCAAAAACGTCTACCAGGATCCTAGAACTTTACTACACAGGTGAGTTGCTGTAGTGAAACAGGACTACAACAACCCAGAATACTGTAAAACACACGTAATGTCTTTATTAGAGATTTACATGACATTATAAGATACTCCATTGACTAAACAATCACTTAAGTGCATAAATAGGTGTCTTATTTCATTACACGAGTAGAACAAATTCACCAAATAAATCTAGAGAACATGATATACATAAATACGTGGAGGTATATACATCTCTATTCCTTTGACTTTGTTATTTTTATATTTATGGAGGGTAAGAACCTTCTTATCTCACAACATCAACATGCTTCTGTTCATCTTACAATTAGGAACATATTTCAGGATATGGTTATATTTTTCCAAAATTATGTTACTGTGCTGACTAAAGTCCTTTTTCCTCATACTGCATGGACGTCCCTTCCAAGGGATGGGAGACGTGAACTTTTTCAACAGAAAAAAACGTCCACTTTAAATTTAGAGGCGTACTGGGGTGCAGGCCCCGGCAGCATGCGCTGCCCTGACTTCACCCTCCGGCGCCACACCTCAGTCCCCATAGAAGGGTCGACAATAGATGAATATTGCCTAATGACACCAGTTTTATTAGGGGGGGGGGGGGAAGATGGGACGTATGGAAGAAAGGGGACTAAGAGTATTTTAGTCACTACGGTGAGTAACTTATAATTACTGTTACGTCCCGTCCCCTTCCCTCAATAATGCATGGACGATTACAACTGAATGTAGCCCAAGGGTGGAGAGGAGACCATCCTTAAGCAAACAGTTTCTAAGAACCGCTTGTCCGAAAGCCGCATCTGATCTAGAGCCGGAATCCAAACCGTAATGCTTGCAGAAAGCCAAAGGGGTGGCCCAGATGACCGACCTGCTTATGACCTGCCAGGGGACATGCCGCTGAAAGGCGATGGCAGTTGCCGCGACTCTGACCACATGGGCATGCATGTGGGCCTGAAGTGGCTTATGCTGTCCCTCGTAGGCTTCTTTGAGGGCCGAGACCATCCACCAGTCTATGGAGGCCTTGGATGCCCAATACCCGGTTCTTGAACCTCCAAAGGTGATGGACCGTCTGACTTGCGGAAGCCCTTTGTCCTGTCAAAATAGAATGTCAGTGCACGCCTGACATCAAGGAGGTGCAGGACTCTGCGCCTCGTCCTTAGGATCGGAGAAGAAAGTAGGCAGCACAATCTCCTCGTTTAGGTGGAACGCAGATGGCACCTTAGGCAGGAAAGCTGGGTGTGTCTGGAGGACCACCTTGTCCCTGTGAAACCTAGTGTATGGCTCTGAGGCAACGAGTGCCTGGATTTCGCTGATTCTGCAAGCCGAGGCGAGGCCGACTAACAAGGCCGTCTTAATGGTGAACAGCCTGATGTCCGCGGATGCCATTGGTTCGAATGGTTTGTGCGCCAGGGCGCCCAGGACTATGTTGAGGTCCCACACAGGGTGTGCCCTCTTGATGGGCAGGTAGAGTCTGGCGAGACCCGTCAAATGCCTCTTGACAATTGGGTTGGAAGAGGAAAAACTCTCCTCCTCAGAGTTTCTGTATGCCCCAATGGCTGCCATGTAGGTGTGGCAAGTGCCCACCTGCACACCTGAACAGGCGAGATGCGCCTATAAAGAGAGTACGTCGTCCAGGGAACATGTCAGAGGGTCAAAGCCCTTCGCATCTGCCCAGTCACAGAACCTGGTCCACTTGCTTTTATACTAGGCTCTGGTAGATTTGCTCCTGGCGCCTTGTATAATCTCTAGATAAGCGAGAGGCTGAGATGTCCTAGCGTGACCTGCTCAGGAACCACGCTGTGAGGGCCAATCCCTCTGGTGCTGGGTGGATGACACTGCCCCCCTGCTGTGCCAGAAGATATGCTGGGCCCATCAGCAAGAGATTGGGAGGCCTCTACGAGAGGCTGTGCAGCTCCGAAAACCAAGGCCTGGCTGGCCACCATGGAGCTATTAGGATGATGCTGAGGAGGCAAGACTCCTTGATCTTGCATATCACCCTGTTAATCAGGGGAGTGGGCGGAAAGGCATATGCTGTCATGCCGTCCCACCTGATCTGAAAGGCATTGCCCAAAGAGCCCAGGCCCTGACCCTGCCAGGAGGCGAATAGTTGGCACTTCTAGTTGCCCTGGGAGGCAAAGAGGTCCACCTGAGGGGGACCCCATTTGCAAAAGATCTCCCGCAGCACTAGGTCGTTCAACTGCCACTCGTAGTTGTCCGCTCCCAGTCTGTCTCCAGGTTGGATTCCCCCGGTAGGTGGACCGCCGTGAGGTAGATGTTCTCCAGGGCCCACTCCCACATGCTGACTGCCAGCCTGCATGGGGGGCAGGGGGATCTGGTACCTCCCTGCTTGTTGACATAGAACATGCTGGTCGGGTTGTCTGTCTGAATGAGGATGACCTTGCCCTCGATAACCGGAAGGAAGGCCCCGAGTGCCAGCCAGATGGCCTTCAATTCCAGCCAATCGATGTGGTACACCTGCTGGGTCCAGGTGCCATGTACGCAGTGGTTCTCCAGAGTGGCCCCCCAACCCTCGAGAGAGGAGTCCGTGGTGATGGTGACCTGTGGTGTAGGTTGCTGGAAAGGCTTGCACGTCCGCAGGTTGCAGTCCCTGGACCACCATGTGAGGTCTGGGGAAGTGACTGAGGAACGTTAATCATCTCTGACTGATGGCCCCATTCCTGGTTCCAAGATCCTGCAAAGTGCAGCTGTATCTTCCTCATCCTGAGTCGCGTGTGGGGGACGGCCAAGAGGACTGCTGCCATGAGATCCAGTAGGTGTTGGTACCACCAAGCTGAGGTCACTTCTCTGCTAAGTAAGTGCTTTGTGGCCCTCTTGATGGCCATGATCTTGTCCTCCGAGGGAAAAACCTTCTCGGAGCATGCGTCCCAAATGAGGCCCAAGAAGGTCAGTCTTTCCATGGGCTGCAGTTGCGACTTCTTGAGGTTGAGAGAATAACCCAGCTCGTGCAGTGTGTTCATAAGAGCATGCGAAGTATGGTGCACTGTCTCTGCAGAGTCGTTGAGGTATAGGTAGATGTGGTGACCCTGTGCCCGGAGGAGGGCCGCCACAGAGTTCATCAGCGTGGTAAAGACCCTGGGGGCTGAGCTGAGGCCGAAAGGAAGCACCTTGTATGGGAAATGGTAGCCCATGATCCTGAAACGCAGAAAGGAACGATAAGGCTGCCAGATCGGGACGTGTAAGTACGCGTCCTTCAGATCCAGGGAGCACATTCAGTCTCCCTTGCTCAATGTCTCCACTATCAAAGCTGGGGTAACCATCTTGAATTTATGTAGCAGTAGGGAGAGGTTGAGGGTGGAAAGGACCAGCACAACTCTCAGGCCCGCCTGGTTCTTCATCTGAATGGCAAAAATCCTGGAGTAAAAGCCCAAGCCCCTCTGGGAGGCTGGGACTTCCTCCACTGCCTGGCTCTCGCAGAGCGGCCGGATCTCTGCCAAAAGAGTTGCTGGCCCAACCTGTGGGAGTGGAGGGGAGGAGGGAGGAGAGGCTGGGATAGGGAGGCAGTACCCCATGGAGACTACAGAGAGAATCCTGGGGTCCGCGTAATTCTGGCGCCAGAAATGTGCATGGTGAGCAAGCCTGCCCCCAACTGGAGAAACGTGGACAATGTCATGCCTTCTTTCCCTCTGAGGCTGCCGAGGAGGAGAGGGACTGGAAAAAGCCCTTACTTTCCTCCCCCCCCCCCCGGAACCCAATTTTTTGTTGCTTGCACCGATGATGGGATGTCGAACCGTCAGGCTGCAAGGCCCTCCGCTCTTGGAAGCCGTGGAACTCTCCGTACATACGCCCCTTCTCAGAGCGCTGCTGTGACTGGGTGTACTGTTTGGGCATGGTCTTTGTAAAGATGGATAAAGACTTGGCTGTTTGGGAGCTGTTTTTCTTCTTGTCTAGCTCCTTGTCCGTTGAGTGGAAGATCTAGAATGCGTTCCTGGATATCCGGGTTGAATTTCGTAGCATGGAGCCAGGCCATTCTTCTCATGTCCGTGGCAATACAGATGGCACGACCAGAGGTGTCAATGTGGCCCACAGAGGACTCCATGATGTGCTGCGCCACAATCTTGGCCTCCGCCAATCCCTCCTTCCATCGTGATTGGCTCTGCGCCGGAAGCTCTGGGAGGAAATCCACAATTTCCCGCCAGAGCCTCTTGTTAAAGGCTGCAAGCATGGCATCCGCATTGGCTTGACGCAGGTGCAAGGATGCGTTGGAATACAGCTTCTTCCCATTCACCTCCAAGATCTTCTCCTCCTTGTCTAGCAGCGCCGCAGAGGAGGAGGCTGTGGACGACTGAGGCTTGGAGTATAGTGATGCTGCAGCGATCACTGAGGAGTGTGGCTGAGGATGGGCTGATAGCAAGAGTATATCCCCCCCGCCATCTGCCTGTACTTGGCGTCCAGGCGTTTATTCATCGGCTGGGCTGAGTGGGGCTTGAGCCAACCCATCTTGGACAGGGCAAATACATCCTCCTGCATCGGGATCCCCGTTCTGGCAACGGGACGAAGTGTGAGGACTTCTGCGAGGACCCCCTCTGCTGGTTGCTCGACCTCGGTTTGAGGAAGGCCCAAGTACTCTGCCAGCCCTGCCAGACGTTCGTGGAAGGCTTGGCTGAAGATGACATGTCGGGGTCCTCCTCATCTGTGTCCACCGGAAGGTCTGGCACTGGAGGGGCGAGGGGTGGGGGGGGGTGCTAGGAGCTCCGGGCTGAGGTGCAGGGACTGGAGCCAGAGGCTGGTACGGAACTGCCTGCACAATCGGTTGGGGGCTGGGGCAGGCTGCTGAGGCTGAACAGGGACCAGAGGGGCCTGTACTGGAGCCTGCGGTGCCAGAGCCATTGGAGGGAGCAAGTCCCTGCTGGCGTCCCGGAGGATGACCCCCATCTGCGGAGACTTCATGAGCCCGAGAAACATTTCAAAGAACCTGTCCTCGCAGGCTGGATTGGTGGTAGAGGGTACTGACGGGGTAGCGGGCGGCTGCTGGAGCCGGTGCGTGCCCTGCCCATACGGACGCAGCAGAAACCTGCCTTGCACAGGGTAAGCTGTAGGCCAAATACCTGGGTGACACCAGTCCCACCACCTGCCTTCCTTGGAGGGGCGTCGGCCGGATGTCTGGATTTTCTGGCGTGGTGGCCATTTTGTCCAGCTGCCTTCCACATGCCTGCGTTGTGTTGCTCGGCTCGCTGGGCCCCACCCCATCCAGGACTCTCGAGTGTGGATCATGGGGCATATCCTGCTCCTCAGGCTGAGGCCTGGTAGGCGTTTCGCCCTCGGCAGATCTGCCAGTGGAACTGCGTAAAGGCGCCCTCTCTGACATGAAACCGGAACTAGGGCAAAGCCCCTCGCGTGAAGACCCGGTAAAAGAACCATCCGGTTCCTCACCACCATCATCGGGAGGATCTACTGATCCCTCGGCCTGTCGGCCCATAGCTGATACAGCCTTAGTACTTGTGCTGGTACCAGGACCAAGGCGGTCCCTCCCGCACGGGCGTGTCCTTGGGAAGGGGTCTCCTTTGCGGGCCACACTGGAAAAGAGCGGCCCTACCATGGGCTTGGATCAATGATGGACAAAGTCCTTTAGGTTCTCTGGAGGCGATCTGTGGAAGAGCATCCTTCACCTGTCCAGTCTGTTCTTCAGAGACCTTGAGGAAAGCGTGTTGCACGCGGTACAAGCTTGCCAGCCGTGGTCAGGGCCAAGGCACCATAGGCAGAGAGTGTGGGGGTCTTTAGTCAGGAAGAGCCCGTCGCAGGAAGGACACCTGCTGAACCCTGTAGAAATCGACATGCGCTGGGGAGGAGCGTGACGCCTGAGGACCGAGTACCTGAAGGATAAAAAGAAGTATCCGCGCGTGGAATTACATGGCCGAAGCTAAACCCAGGAGCGCTGGTGAATTTGGCCCGTTCCCGTCGATGCGGAAAAGGGGACGGAGGTGTGGCACCAGAGGGTGGGGTCAGGGCAGCGCATGCTCCCGGGGCCACACCCCCAGGCGCCTCTAAATTTAAAGGGGAAGAAGGTTTTTTCTGGTGAAAAAGGTTCTGCCTCACCTCCTTTGGAAGGGACGCCCATGAAGTATGGAGGAAAGCGGATGGGACATAAGAGTCCGTATGACCCCTCTCCACTCAACATTTCCAAATGTATACAATCTATATATATATATAAGACACAAGTAAATGATCGATTAGTATGAGTGAATATAGCATTCATGATATAATCATATACTAATCTTTAGCATATTAGATTAGACTTTGGAGTACGATAAGGTCGGCCATAGTCCTATGGAAGTCTTTCAGTGTTACCCAATATGAGGATTCTTACTTCTCACCTAGTAAGGGAATCGGTTATCTTAAAAAAGCATCTATTTTAGATGGCAGTGGCTAGAATAGTCACAGGCCCCATTGTTTCTCCCTCAGACAAGCATATTCACTGCAGAGGATATTTGGTAACCAAATGTTTACCTTGTATTCAAACTATTCCTTTGCTTTTGTGGAGCTATTTTTAAATCTCTCTTTTTACGAGTTTAGAAATTACAAATATACAATACTCATGAGATGCCTAGTTCTTCTACTTGCAATCTTTCATTTGTCATTTCATTTAATCTAATTCAATGTATTTTGAATTTAAGCCCACTCATATTTACAGCAGATGGTCCAAGTTTGACCCATATGTACTAGATTCGGTCAGGATCAGAGGAAAATAATGAAGAGGAAAATGATATATGTCCATCACTCTATCCTAATTGACCGGACATACTGTGCACTATAGACTTAATTTAATTTTATTTTTTTCAATTTTATTGGTAATTTACATCTCTAAGCGCCAGATCAGCGCTGCATTTAACGCATGTAGCACTGACAGCACCCGCTTGTCATCAAGGAAAAGGTGTTTATCGGGATCTGTCCTTACACTTAGAGTAAAGGCAGAATTTTCGGCATGAATAAGTCACAAAAGAAATTTGACAGAATCCTCTAAAGCATTTTGTAGTATATCCTATTATGTGCCCCAGGGGTTTGCCCTTTTCGAAAAGACTAATCAGCGAGTGATATACTCTTTGTTAAATATAACAGAGTGCCCTCTTGGATTGACCAGGTAATGGAGATCATCAACATGACAGCAGACCTCTGCCTAGAGCAAGGCGAGTCAGGGAGGGGCTTATGTCGACTTTAGACATGTGGCTTGCTCCAATTTCATGATGAGAGATACGATGTTCACCACCTTTTAATAACCATATTCAAAATGCCATTTAATTCAATGAAAAAAAAACTAGCAAGCACTGCAGTAAAAATGCCATGGGAACCTGGGCATGTACCCAATACTATCCAGTAAAAAATAAAAAAAAATAAAAAATCAGTTCTATGCTCTTTTTTCGATTTTTGTAGGTCGCCCAACAAAAAGACTGTCCTTTTCTGGCTGATTTTAGGCAGCCTACTTAAAATCGAAAAAATGACATTCCTTCACCCCTCACCCCCTCCCTTTCTCTGCAAGTTTCTGCCAAATCGGGGGGTTTCATTCCCCCCTAAACCCTCCTCCATCAGTCCCCGCTGCCTCGCTCGCCACCCAAGACTCGTGGATAGAAAGAAATGCCCAAATATGGGGAGACAGGGATTTCATGGGCTGGGCCCATGGTGGGCTCTTAGAGCCAGGCCTCACCCCCCTGGCTCTCCCAGCTCTAACCTAACGTCTTTTTGAACCGATAGTTGGTATAAATACCCAAGTGGCACGTAGCCTTTCTATGATATATTGACTGATAAACTAGTCAAACAGAAATTAAAGCACAGTACTACATTATGTTTAGCAAGATGTTCTCTGAAACACAGAATCTTGCTACCACTTGTCCTCAAAATGTGCCATTGCCACTGGCTAGTGATACTTGACCCTTGGCAAAGTATGTGGAAAATTGAGGTGGCTGGTGAGTGACTCTTCATGCCTGGCTAGTAACTTGCAAACTGAAATGTCCACCCCTGTTTGCTAGTGCAGGCTCGATTCCGCTAAGTTCTTTTGTATTTTATACTTTTGGAAATAAAACGCATGCAGTAAATATTGTTTATTTTTTTTTAATTTGTTTCAGTTTATTACAAAACATTTTACAAAAAAGACCTCCACTTAATTACTGAACCTCAATCACTAAATTATTATTGTTAATGTCCTCGTCTATGTCTTTTAATCTTTGTTAAGGAAGCAAAAGAGGAGGAGAAACATCAGCTTCCTTGTCCCCCTTTCCTATTGTTATCGCCTCATTAAGTTTTCAGTTTGTCGAGATAATCAATGGCTGCGCAAGTCAACATACAATTGTTTCCAGACAGGAGATATAGCCACCATTCTTTCAAGTTCCCATTTAATGGGGCATATTTCCCTGATATATTAGTTATTTCGATCGTTATAGCCAAACATTCGATCACCAAATGTTTTGAAGACTCTGGTGCCAGATTACAAAATCGACAGATTGACATGTTCCGTTCAGGTTTCAGATGTAACATCTCTTTGGTCAGAAGCAAATCCAACCGAAGTCTCATCAACTGGTCACAATGGTATTTTGATGGAAACTTTGACAGATACTTCGGGATTTAATTTATTCTGTGAGCCTCTCCATATGTAGCCAAGCTGGACATCAGTTTTGATCTCTTCTCCAAGGGGTTTATCCAATAACAGTTCAGCACCTTCTTTTTATTTGCACATGGATTCTCAAGAAGTAACTCACGGTTTGCACCAACGTGGGCCAACTGAATGAAGATCCGTCTTGACCACTCCTTCAATAGGCCATGATAAGGTGTTTCCACAGACTCGTTCAATATTTGTTATGAATTGCAGCTTCTTTTAGTGTCATTTTTCTCATCATTGAGATGGATTTCCAAAGCACTGTAGAAACTAGGGACTGTAGCCCAAGTTCATATCGAATTGCAACCATCGATTTATTTTTTGGTAATTGTCCCACGTACCATTATTAATGTTGAAGCCGGCTTCACTGCCAAGGGTTATTGCTTCCACAATCTTTTGGCGGTAAAACATTATCACCGGTTTAAGTGTGAACTTGCCGAATTCTCTGTGCAATTTTGCACCTTGCAGTTTTAGATTTGTCATTTTTAAATTCAGGTCTTACGTCCATTGGCATTCTCTTATTGACTTGTTGAAAATAATTCCCAAAATACCTGATACTTTCTGATCTTTCAAGATGTTTGCCCACTGTATACCATTTGTAGTTTTTTCCCTTCTTTCCAAGGTACGATGCAAAAACAACGATTTTTGATTTTTCAATATTAATTTCCATGTCGCTATCTTGCAGGTATGCGGTTAGCTCATCTAATAAGCGCTGTAGGCCTATTTGTGTAGTATCAGCAAGCACCAAGTCATCTGCGTATGTCGCCCAGCTTATCTGAGGTCCATTTACTCTCGGTGGATATGAGTTACAGACTAATAAAGCCGCTGGCAGATCTGCAGCAAATATTAGTGTCATTGTCCCGATTAAGGATTCGGTATAGACACAGACGGATTGCAAATGTATCTAAACACTACTTTTCCCGCACGCCCATGTGTGATGTTAGTATCTTTCTGGTGGACGCAGGTGGTTCTCATGTTCAAATTGGGTGGAGAGAATTACCAGGTTACTCACCGTAGTGACCACCTTACTCCTAGTCCATAGTCCCCTTTCCTCCATACTTATGGGACATCTCTCCGTCCTGTGGGACGGGACCGGAGCACTTTGTAAAAAGCATCCACATTTTTTTCAAAAATGTGTCCCTCCTCTCTTTGCTGCGCGGGGCCCGGCACGCGGCCGTAACCCCGCCCACCTTGGCTCCGCCCCGCGCATCGCCCATCAGTCCTTTTCTATCGCAGGGTCAAAGACCCATTAGCAATAACAGAGGAACCTTATTAGACGGCGGGCGGGCGTATGGAGGAAAGGGGACTATGGACTAGGAGTAAGGTGGTCACTACGGTGAGTAACCTGGTAATACTCCCACGTCCCGTCCCCTTTCCTCCATACTTATGGGCGATTCCCAAGCACTCCTTACAGGAACTAAGGGTGGTTGGAAATACCCCTTACTGAAACAGGTTCTTCAGCACAGCCTGGCCGAACTGAGCGTCAGCTCTAGAGCTCATATCGAGGCAGTACTGCTTACAGAAAGCAGATGGGGAGGCCCAAGTAGCCGCTTTAGCGATGGACTCCCAGGGAACATACTTCTGAAAAGCAACCGCGGCTGCCTTGCCTCGCACATGGTGTGCATGGATACCTTTAGGAGGTTTCAGCTTTTGGACGGTGAAAGATTCCATGATACAGGCGGTAATCCATCTGGAAATAGATGCCTTAGACGCCGGCCTGCCCTGAGGCTTACCGAAGGTCACAAACAGTTGGGAAGAGCTCCGAAGCTCGGAAGTTCTGTCCAGGTAGAACTGAAGAGCTTTTCGGACATCCAGGCAGTGTAGAACCCTTTCCGCCTCTGAGGCAGGGTTCGGAAAAAAGACGGGAAGAGAAATCGACTGATTCAGATGGAATTCGGTCACTACCTTTGGTAGGAAAGCTGGGTTCGTCCGAAGGACTACCTTGTCCTTGTGAAAGACCAAGAAAGGATGCTCCACCGACAATGCCTGGAGCTCACTCACTCTCCTCACTGACGTAACTGCTACCAGAAAGGACACTTTCCAGGACACGTACTTGAGGTTCAACCGTAGCCATTGGCTCAAAGGGTTTATGGCACAGCGCCGTCAGGACTACATTTAGGTCCCAAGGCGGGTGCAGACTACGAACCGGAGGGTAGATGCGTGTCAAGCCAGCAAAATGTCTCTTCACCACCGGGTTAGTTAAAGAATAAGAACACCGGTCTGTAGCGTGGTAAGCGGAAATCGCCGAGAGATAAGTCCTGCAAGACAGAACATGAACCCCTGACTCTGCTAGGGAGGATACGAAGGACAGCACCGTGTCAATCGTTGCCACCCTCGGGTCCAATTCTTTCTCCAAACACCAATGACAGAACCCGAGCCATTTACTCTTGTATTGGAATCTGGTCGAGGGTTTCCTGGCTGCCTGGATAATGCGCATGTTATCCGCAGACAAACCCAAATGCTCTAGAGACGTGAACTCAGGCACCATGCCGCCAAGTTGAGCAATTGTGGGGAGGGGTGCCACATCTGCTGTTCCCCTTGGTGAAGATCGGGACTTACTGGTAACCTGATCGGCGGACACACCGACATGTGTTGAAGTTCTGAGAACCAAAACCTGGCCGGCCATCACGGAGCTATCAGTAGAAGAGAACAGCCGACAGAGCTCTTCAACTTCCAAATTGCTCAATGAACCAGGGGGAGAGGCGGGAAGGCGTAAGGTCTCATGTTGTGCCATGGAATCTCGAGTGCGTCCCCCAGAGAGGAGGCCCCCAGAACCCCTCTGGAGGTGTACTGAGGAAGCTTCTTGTTCACCGCCGTGGCGAAGAGGTCCACCTCCGGTGTGCCCCAACACGAGAAAATCCATGAGAGGATCTCCGCCTTCAACTCCCACTCGTAGCTGACCACTGTCCGCCGGCTGAGGGCATCCGCAGTGACATTCAGCTGGCCCGGAATGTACACTGCAAGCAGCCAGACCCCATGAAGCACGGTCCACTCCCAAATCTGGATGGACAGGTCCACAAGAGGGGTAGACTTCATTCCCCCCTGCTTGTTTATGTAATACATTGATTCCACATTGTCCGTTCTTATGCGGACCACCTTGTTGACAATGAGAGGTCTGAACGCCTTGAGCGCCAGAAAAATCGCCAGAAGCTCCAGATTATTTATGTGCAGGAGCTTGTCCTGAGGTGACCAGAGGTCCGAGACCTGAAGAAGATCTAACGTCGCACCCCACCCCAAAAGGGAGGAGTCTATCGTGATCGTCACCATGGGAGCTGGGTCCGGGAACCCCGCGCCCACTGACAGGTTGCTGAGAGATGACCACCAGTCCAGATCCACTCTCGAAATCTGGAATCATTATCCGCTTGGAATCCGGGTCCACAGCCTGACGCCAGGAACTCCGAAGAGCCATCTGGGTCTGTCTCATTTTGAGACGAGCAAGAGGAAGAGCCAGTACACACGAGGCCATGAGGCCCAGAAGCCTCTGGAACCACCAGGCCGACATGCTCTCCGACTGCGCAAACATCTGACACGTGGCCAACAGATCGCCATTCTGTCCCCGGTCAGATACACTCGGCAGTCGATCGTGTTCCAACGAAAACCCAGGAAAGTCAGGTCCTGTGAGACCGTAATGGAGGATTTCCGCAAGTTCACCGACAGCCCAAGATGGAACAGGAGCTTAAGGAGAGACTGGAGGTTTTCCGCTGCTGCCAACAGACAAAGACTGCGTAGGAGCCAGTCGTCCAAATAGGGATACACATGGATACCCTGGAGACGAAGATGGGCCGTAATCACCGACATCATCTTCGTGAAGACACGCGGTGCTGAACTGAGGCCAAAAGGAAGCACCCGAAACTGAAAGTGCTCCTCTCCCAAAGAGAGGCGGAGGCATCTCCTGTGTGGATTCCAAATCAGGATATGCATGTACGCATCCTGAAGATCCACCACACTGAGCCAAATCGCCCATCTGCAAAGAGGAGCGAATCTGGCCGGGCGTGATCATCTTGAATTTCTCTTGGGGTAGGAAAAGATTGAACTGGGAAAGGTCTAGGATGGTGCGCAGGCCAGCCTGGTTGGGTTTGGGCACCGTAAACAGCCGGGAGTAGAAGCCCTCCCCTCGCTCCCCAAGGGGAACGGGTTCCACAGCTCTGAGGTGCAGAGGTTTCTGAACCTCGGCCTTGAGGGAGGGTGAGCCACGTACGCTGTTGTCTACAGATTTGCAGTCGAGGAAGCCCCTAAACCCAGAGGAAGGTCGACCTTGTGACAACGGCCTTTGAGACCTGAAGGGAGCTCTAACCAGAACAGACAATGATTTAGCCGTCTGAGTGCTATCTTTGGTTTTGGTGAGCTCTACATCAATAGAAGAGTGAAACAGCTCCTTACCATCAAATGGAAGGTCCAGAACCTTGTCTTGCATCTCCTTCGAGAACTTAGTGGCATGCAGCCACGCTTCCCGCGAGGTATCAACCCCAAGCATCAGACCCCGAGCCGAGGTGTCTACATGATGAGCCGCAGCCTCCAGGAGATCCTGGGCCAAGACCCTGGCATCGGAAAGGCCTCCTCTGAAATCCTCCAACTTCTCGACCGGAATGTGCTCCTCAAACTCCGACAGACCTCTCCACATCCGCATGTTAGCTCCCGCCAAAATCAATTCTGCATTGGCCTGCCTGAGCTGCAAGGCCGAATTGGCAAAGATTTTCCTCCCTAGGAAGTCCAGGAGCTTGTCCTCCTTTCCCAAGACCTGAGTAGCCGTCGCGGAGGAGGATGCTGCAGGCCTGGATTGCAACGTAGCCGCAGCCACCACTGTGGAGGAGGGAGGCGGACAAGACAAGGCCACTTCTTCCGAAGAATGCAGCCTTTACCTCGCGTCAATCTTTTTATTGACAAAAAGTCCCGAGTGTGGCTTTTCCCAAACTCTTCGGACCACGGCCAGAACGTCCTTCTGCAAGAATAGGCCGGTTCGCTCCAAAGGAGACAAGGTGAATGCCCCAGAAAGCACGCCCTCCTGCGGAGCAGGTGCCTCGGGCACCGGAACATAAGAAACTCATTATGTCCAGCACCCGGTCATGGAAAGCTCTGATAGAGCGGGGAAGGTCCTTGTTGTCCTGATCGCCTTGAGGGTCATCTGACAGGTCAGGATCCTGCTGAGCCATGTCAGGCACTGCCTTGTCCACTGGGGACAATGGTGGCACAGGCGTAAGCGCAAGGGGGAGGCACCGGCGGAACGGGTGGAGCCGGAGGCGCGGGTGGACATATCTCCTTGAAAAGCCCTTTGAAATATTCCCTCATGGGGTCTGTGCACATAAGCGCTTTAAATTTACCAAAAAAAGCGTCCTCAGGAGATTGTTTCGGAACCTGGAGAGGCCTCTCCTGAGGTGGACAAATCCAGGGACGTAACGGAGAAGGGTGCCACACTGGCCCCTCCACCGACGGATCCACATAAATCAAGGGAGCCGCCCCGCGAGCAACGAAACATTGTGCGGAAGAAGCATCCGGGCGTTCCAATCATAAACCAGGCGGTAAGGATGCGCACAAGGTACCTTAGGTTCACCCGAAGGACCGAACCCTACACCAGGGGCCGATGGCGTAGTTGTAGGGGTAGTACCTAAAATGGCCACCGTGGTCGTGGCGGGAAAAGCCGCCATTTTGTCCTCATCTGAGGGGAACTGCAGCATGTGAGGAAGTGAGGCAGGGGTCTTAATTTTAGACTTAACGTAAGGAACCTCGCCAGAGCCGGTACTATGAGGCCTGGAATTTTTCTGCGACATACCAACCGCCAACTGAGCCTTCGAAGGAAGGGCCTCTCCACTGCCGGTAAAAGGAGAAACTTTCTTCTTTGCCCCCTCAACAGATCTGGTGTCACCACAAGAGCGGGAACGGCGCGCCTTCACGGACAGGGTCTTGCCAGGCCCCTCAGAACTGTTAGTATCCTTAGCCTCTGTACGAGGGACCTCAGCCCGGTAGAAGCCTTATCGGCACGGGCCTCGAACATCCTTTCGGTAACCTCAAGCCCAGCCAAGACCTCGGGGCGCACCCCGGTTTCGTCTTTGATGGAAGCCGAAAGAGCGGCTTCAGCGCAAGCTCCGGTACCCCACGACTCAGTAGAACTGGGTCTACAGACAGTCCCCCACAGGAGGGGCCTCGGAGCGTACTCCGGTGGACACAGGCCCCTTACGGAGACCCTCGGAGAAAACTCTGGTAGAATTATTGGGCCCGACAGGCACCTCAGGGCGAACCCCGGTAACAGAGCGATCAACGCCCCTCCCGGCTCGAGAGGAACCCGGAAAGGTATCCCCCGGCCGGGGTCCTCTGAAAAGTAAAGAACTTACCGGGCGTTTTTTCTTCTCGTCGATGAACGCCTCAAAATTCAAAGGAGGAGTCCGTCCGAACACCACCTCCCACCACTCCAACCGACATTGAAGTGCCTGGACCAAAAGGGAGTCACAGTAAAAACAGGAGTCCTAACAGTGTTCCGGACCCAAACATTCTAAACAAAGAGGATGGGGATCTGCCCTCGCGAAGCGACGGTGATACGATGAACAGTTTGGAAAATCTAGTTTAAAAGACATAGACAGACCAGTAAACGAACGCTAGCGAGAGCCAGAGAGGGAAAAAGGGAAGAAAGTCTTCCGAGGATGCAAGAGCGTCCGGCCCCGATCGTGCGGAGAATAGGACTGATGGGCGATGTGCGGGGCGGAGCCAAGGTGGGCGGGGTTTACGGCCGCGTGCCGGGCCCCGAGCATGAAAGAGGAGGGACACATTTTTGAAAAAAATGTGGATGCTTTTTACAAAGTGCTCCGGTCCCGTCCCACAGGACGGAGAGATGTCTCATAAGTATGGAGGAAAAGGGACGGGACGTAGGAGTATGTGTAGAATCATTTTCGACCTACAGTGTGTGCTCTAGGGCAAACGGTGAGGTAGTGGTATGCAGTAGAAGTGTGCTCGTTTACAAAGAATGCATGCATGGACGATCGAATTTTTAACTGGAACCCCGCAAATGTTCACACCATGCAAACGGGTGCACGAGTGAATAAGAGCCAGCATATAACGCGTCCTGTGCGTTTGATTTGCAAAACGCCTCTGTTTTGCGAGTGGTCCGCAAGTATGTGCGCACGCATGTGGTAAAGGAACCTGGCCTATGTTCATGTTCGAAGCGCCCACTGGGTGAATGACTCATGTCAGAATACGGAGTCTGCAGCTAGAGGAACACAGGAAGTGATGAGCTGTTCAGCAGCATAAAGGGCCAACCGATGACAGATGCGTACAGGACAGACCTGCAGGGCAAAGGCAGAAAGCTCCCCGACCCAAATCACAGCGTGTTAAACCTTTACCATCTCCCAGCACTTGGCCTCTGACACCAGTTTATTGACGGTTAAACAGATACAGCGAACAGAGCCTGGGGTCTTGTCTCCCTGCCACGTGCACACGCTTCTTACAGAAGCTCCATTTATTATTGCAGCTCGTGAATGCTGTGTGAAAATCTATGGCGAAAACCACGTTTTCGGAGCTCTGGCAAACACCGCCCCTTTCAGGACTAACAATGAAGAACATCCACTGCAGCCTCTTTCTGTGATGGCAGAAAATATTTTTTTAAAAGACAACAACTGTGAACAAGAGCCCAAGATCCTGCCTTTCAACCCATGCACTAACGGATCTTCCATGATTTGCCACCTGGGAAAAGACCAAAGGCTGCACCTGCTGGCAAGGTCTATGTTGTTTGCTGCCTATTGCTCGTTTTCAACATACTGGGTTTCAGTGTTGGATTAGGCCATTGTCACTCAGTCCTCAATATACCAGGTCATCACCCCGACTCCTCTAAACCCAATAAGTGGAGTCAACTGACAACAATTGCTACAGAAACATTTTTCATAGAGAGGACAACTATTACACCACTCATTTATTGATGTTACAGCCAATCCGTGTTTACATAAAAATGTAGAGCATGTGGTATGTGGCCGCTAAAAAACCTCCTAGATTTAGAGCTATGTAATGCTACTAGAGGAGCTCCATGGCTCCAACAAATGCACAAATCGCCTTTTGAACTGGATTTAGAGAGTTGGTGCACAAACAATCTCTACCCACTCCTACACGCACAGTGTATACTAGAACAGTGGTAGGAAGCCTATAGGTTAAAATGATCCCTGGTCTGTGAAAAAGATTACATGAGAGCATTGGCTACCAAAATAAAGGAAAAATCAGCCAGGCCCACAAAAAAACTGCGGTTCATCCAATGGCGCTGGTCAATACTTCATGGCAACAAATAACGAAAGTGCAGCAAGGAAATTGGCACCTTTTGTGCAATGCCCAAACAATTCCGTTTTTTATGCCAAGCCCCACTTGAGCAATAATGTTGGCAGGGCAGCACCAAATGTAATATAAAACTTCTTATATTTTCCTTTAAAGGCAGTCACCCTCCTCCCTTTCAAAAGAGCGTAGCGCCTCGCTGGACATCTTTATGGGCAACCATGGGCTGGGAGGGTGCAAGCCCCAATGTGTTGTCCCCCCTTATATGGGTTTATAAGAAATTGACAGAAGGCCATTTTAACCATCCTTAAGCTCGAAATCAATTTGGCAAAGGGATTCTTCCAGGGGTAATACTTTCAGGGTTTATTCTGGTTATGCCCTCTTGTGAATGGCGGGCCAGTTCGTGAAAAGAGCTCAAAACTAGATTCAATTGCCAGAAAGGAAGGCAGCATGGGATTAGAGACACTAGTTTAAAGTATTTTGGTTGATTTCTGGCATTGTACCCGACAGTAGCATGGTATCGGTAGCACAGAGATAAACAAAGGATAGCAAAGTCTTAACATTTTGCAGTGTGGCAGAATTGGATAGGGGTTTAATGAAAGCATTTTCGTTACTGGGAACCATGGATTTAAACACCATCCACCTACCTACAAGATACGCTCATGAGCTCAGTGGGATCCCGAAACCTGGCTGTCTTCCCATGTAGAAAAAATGTAAACATGGTCTAAACTGTGCCTTTTTGGCGGTGGACCCGACCTCCTAAAATGTCCTGTCCTTGGAACTCAATTTATCAATGGTTCTTTTGGCTTTTACGAGACATAGTTTTTAGTCTCTGATACGTGGACAGTGGCTTTGTGATCTTCAGTTTCAATGCAAAGTATTCAAAGTAGAAACCTCTACATCGCTGAGGCAGTTTAAAAAGATATTATTTCAACAATTGTCCACATTTTGTGACCTGAGCATGGCGATACTACTACTTTCCCACAAAATATATATTCTTTTGCACTGGGCTTTCTCCAACAAAAAAAAAAAGCTCCCTTTATACATTTTTTTAAAGAATGCATCCATTTATTAACCATATTCTTGCCTTGAGGTTGTTGTGCATGTTGAACATTTTTGTCAAATCATAGTCTAGTTTCTTATCTATTTATAAATGAGGAAGTCACCTTGTTTGTATCCAAGCTACCTCTATTGTAAAATGTCCTCCTGCCATGCCAATTGTAAAGTATTTGTTAGGCGGAAACCTGTGCAGTTCCCTCTGGGACCAATGCAAAAGATTTAGGACTACAGATGTTTGGCGGTGAACCCACTTGGTAGCAGTCTGTACCACACAGATTCACTTGGTAGCTGTGGCTGAGCAGTCAGACTTCCCTCAAGAAGAGTTGAGCAGTATGTGGAGCATACAAAATAGGGCAATTCTTCCCAGCAAGACAAGCAAACACGCAACGAGGCTTAGTATAAAGATATTAAGGTATTTATTTATAACGAAACATCTATGAAAAACACTATGGCGAATTCACGGCAAACAAATCAAACACAATTACTCTACGAAGAAGAAACGATCAATCCCCCTAGCAATATTTCGACAAGTCTAGGTTCTACCGGCACCACTTATTTACAGACAGAGGTGTATACCTCAACCTAGATGATACTCTAATATAGTTAGGACGGGAGAGAAAAAGCTAGGCAGGTTACGAAATGAACACAGTTCAATACTTCACGGGCAAAATGTATGGTAAGAAGGCAAGAACCACAATAGATCATAAAGTTCAGAGGCCAGGCCCACTCGGAGAGAGGCAAGGCGATATGTCCCAAAAAAGTCTCTAGTGGAGATGCATTCAAATCTTTGTAGCAAATTGTTTCGGCAGATTGAACCAGTTCAGAACAATAAATGAGAAAAGCTTGGAGGCGACCCAACGGAAAGGAGAGGATTAAGACACCTCACTCGAACCGATCGAAAGGGAAGCCAGGTGGACACAGTACCTTGTTGTGGAGGGCAGCTCCGGCGGGGGCAGTTGTTCCTGGTGGTGGATGCACGTCGGGTCTTTGCCAAGAGTAGAGATGATCTAGTCGTCGAAGAAAAATGAAGTCCGGTGCACCACCAGGGAAGAGACCAGCCGCGGAGTGCTCCGTCACAAGGCACCACCTTTTGGTCGCGGTACAGGGGTAGTGGCTATCCGGTTGCCGCGGTGCTCTGCACGGGCAATTCGACCACTGCGTCCTGAGGCGAATAAAAAGCAAAGGGACTGGTTGTTCCCACCAGTCAGGGGAAGAGACTCACCGGCAGGGAGATCTCCTCTGTCGTCGGGAAGTGGTGAGTCGGTTCCGCAGGGCTCCACCGGAGGTGTCGTCGAGCAGGTCGGCTCAGCGTTACCCTCGTCGGATTCTTAGATCCTGTGGCGACTTCTGAAGATCCAGTCCCAAAAGTCCTGCTTTTATGCAGAAAACCCCCATTCATTCAGCCTAGCTGTCAATCAACACATGCTAAGTGGTGAGCGGGAAGGCTCACCAGTTGGGCCAATCACTCCAGAGTGCGACCGGAGTTGGCAAGGCAGCTCGGTCCAGGGTGCCTAAACCCCCTCCCACACCCCTGTGGTAACCCAGACAGAATGGCACCACTTTGGAGGGTCTCTGTACAGAGCCCGCCAAAAGTGGAACAAAGGGCTCGACCTTTGGTTTAGGAGTCACAGAGACGAACACAGACGCCATTTTACAAACCGAGTTCTGGCAGAAAATACCATCCGATAAACTTATTTAAGATAAGTAGATCGGTGGTACGTTAGAGATTAACGAGAAAAAGTATCAATCTCCAACAATGGGACGAATCCCATAGGGTTATGTTCGGGGTCGAACATAACAAGTAGTTTCCACTGCCACCAGCCAAAACTCGACGAGAGGGGACGGGACAGTGCCCCCTCGAGTAACAGATCCAGGAGTAATTGAATTACCCCTACTAGTACGTCCACAATAAGATGGTTTATATTAGTTCTGTTAGTAAATTTAGGTCTAGTAAAGCCAATGGTGACTTTACATGCCCGGGGAGACAGTAGTCAGTCCCCGGGTATGGAGTCTATGGTGGAGGTCCACTAGGACGCCCCAGTGTTACGGCACGTAGGGTGCGGTGTAACACACATCGAAAAACATATGAGACCCTCTGGAGTAAAAGACCCCATAGCCCATAGAACACATTGACATTCAAAGGAATTACACACATTCATGTCCAAGAGTGGGAGGAAAAGAGTCTCACTCTTGGCAGGATGGAAAAAAACAAACTCCAGAAATCCAGCAAAGCTGCTGGGGGACTCACTAGGTTAGGAAATTCAGCCTAAACAGAGAATTCTCCCTAACAGTATTGAAGACGTATTCCCACTTTTAGTGCAGGAGGCTGAGAAAGGTCCAGCTTTCATGAAGTGTTAATAGAGAAGCACCCCAAAGTTGTCCCTAGATTTGCAGTTTTGGTAGCGGCTTGTTGGAATAATTACTTAGTTACTATTGTGAATGCAATAGAAAATAACCCTGTGACAGGACGGTGCACATCAATCCTTTAATCCAACAACATACGTAGTAAAGCCTTCAAAAAAGCATTTTGAGAGCAATTTAACTTTGCACAAAGGTTAAAAAAAAAAAAAAAAAAAAACAGGAGGCACACATTTATTAATAGTATTGTGAAATTTCCTTTAGCAAAAAAGGACAGTGGGCTCTTGTTGGTTACATTTGGACATGAAAGGATACATGGCTTAGAATAACAGTGCTATGGGGTCTTGAAGGCTGCTGATTAGAGCACACACTTTCCAGACGTTCCACTACACCGCATTGTAATCTACCCATTTCGCCTTTGCTTGCTGGTGCACACATACCCTCATATCTAGTAATAATCAGTTTGGCGGAAAGTAAGTGCCACACGTGGTGTGTCATTTTCCAACACTACAATATTTGCATTAAAGGCGTGTTACCTTTGTTCTCCTTCTGTGAGCAACTGAAGTGCAGGCTCCTTGAAAGGCTGGACAAGAAACCGTGCCTGAAGACTTCTCCCTCCTCGGACTCGACCTTCCGAAGGACAGGCTTTTTTGTCCCAGCTGTAGTCATTGGGCCTGCTGGCTCTGACATGGACCTGATGAATTGGACACCAGAAAAGGTATGGTCCAACCCGGCTACCAATGGCTCGTCCAGCGCACAGACAATGGCGGGTGCATTGCTCCTGCAGCATTCAACTGTTGATGATGCCTGGTGCTGGGGCAAGGACATCGGCGAGCTGCCCCCTCCTCTCAAGAACCTGCGTGGTCTGGTAGGGGTCTTCCATCTGTAGCTTCCCAGCACCTCCCCAGGGGGGCTTGACAAATCATGCTCAGACATGAACTCGTGCCTCTTTATTTGGAAGCATCTTTGGTTGTCAATCATATCCAGGCTTCTCTCTCGACTACTCTGCAAAAGGCTCTGGACAGTATCTCAAACTACGCTTGAAAACAACACAGATCACTTCCTGCAAAGTGAAGACACTTCTATACACGGTCAGGAAATGACTAGAGGGGAAAGCTAAAAAAAAAAAAAAAAAAAAAAAAAAAAAAAGGAACACCTCAGATACCGTCTACGCCAACCAATCGAAGTTTTGGTTCTCATTTCTTTGAAATCTGTGGATGAAAATAGATGCATGTTTGTAAAGTACCCGCGCTTGTTTTCCACTTCGTCAATTTTAAAATCGAAAGCACGTCTCCAAAAACTGCGTAAGAGCAGTGTCATGTGGGTGAAAAGGAGCAAGCTGCAGTTCGGGAATAAGTAACCATCCACTGCGCATGCACTTGAATTGAGTAATAGACATTTTTAGCTCTTTCAGTGTGCTGTCATGTGTTATAGCCTCGGGTACTGTAAATATTTGATCAACCCTTCTCTTTTTTTTTTATTTAGTTTGACAATCTACTGTTATGCTTTGGTGAACAAAACTGAAAAGCGTTCCAAATGCAGTCAAGGGAATATGCTGTTATGTGGTATTATTACTTCTCCCTCCCTACTCATCAAACCTTTTAAAATAAGGCCTAGTACTACCAACCTCAGCTTTCTTGGCACCGAGTAAAACATACTATGTTACATGTAGACTTTATATAGCTCAAAAAAACAGTTTGGTTATCCAAGCACCCCATCAAAGAGTGCATCCAACATCTGAAACACAGAAATCAGGCTTACCATAAAAAGGGTCTTTAACTTTTCAATGGTGGCGAGGAGGATGGTTTCTGATTCAAAGGCAGAGGGCCTCACTACAAGTATGGCGGTAAGGGAAAAAAGTGGCAGTAATTACATTACCATCACTTTTCCCACACTGCCAAATTACAAGTTTGCCGGTGAGGTGGACTGATTTGCCTCCAGCCAAGAGCTGGAGGTAAGTCAGGCACCCCACCAGCACAAAACAGCTGATGTCGGTAATACCGGCAATTCCCTCCACCCCCGCCCATAGAGTCCTATTGACTCCATAGAATAGGAATTAACATACCCTTGCCGGGACGTACAATCAGCCAGTAATTCTGGCAGATCAGGTGCCAGTAATGGTATTACTGTTTGTTGGCATCCCACTGGATTTACCAGCGGGATACCACTAAACCTATAACGAGGCCCAGAGTATTTCAAATTCCAGCTACAGTGACCTACAACCATCTTGTGCGAGTTACTTGTTTTTTGTAATCTAAGAATTGGAAGCGGGGGTTTTAGTAGCCAGTTGGTGGAATTAATACAATTTAGCAGTTCGTCATTGAAGCTAGCTTGTTGTCCCCTATTGCACATGTTCTTTTCATAGCATTTATTAACTATTGTGCACTTATCCCTCTTGCTTAACTCTCAGAAACATGAGAGCCGCTTCATTCATTAAGGGCCCGATTAATGGAAAAGTGTGCAGAGATCCCGCAAAACGGGCGCGCAGAGTTTCCCTGCACACTCTGCGTAGTCATGGAATTGTTCACGCATAGTAACTGTATACGCAAGTCATGGCCAGAACGCCACCATGCAAAGCAAAAACAGACAGAAACAGCTACCTGTGCATGCCCCTCAGGCACAAACACATGCACCCTTGAAATAATGCATGGGATCTGCCGCAACCAGGTCTGCACCTTTGGGACACTGCGCTGGGTCCCTTGTAACTGTTACCGGCACCCCGACAACATGCGTACAAATTTTATTAACTCGGGTTAAACTCTAAAAATAAAATTGCGTGTACACCCCTGTAAACCGTTCCTGCAAACCGCTACACTGCATGCGCGCACCGCTATATTAGATAGTAATCCCGGCTGCGTACACACACCCCTAAATCCAATGTGCGATCTCACCTCTGCGCGGTGTATACTATGCATATACACAAGTGCCTGTACGCCTGCCTTCGGGTGGCGGATAGAATGAGGGCTTTGCGTGGCAATTTCCCTGATGACGAGGTTGCGCGGTTGAATCCATGAACATGTTTCATTCCGCACATTTGTGGGCGTGCAATGGACTGCCTGCGGGCTGTCCCTCGTAACGCCCACATTTTCCCTTGCTCTTCCTCATTTTCTGAGTTTTCTGTCATTTTCGCCCCCTAGTCTGCCCAAGCCACGCCCTGCGTGGTGTCTCATGCAAGGCACTTGGGCGCTCGCAGAGGCATGCCTGCGCAAAGTCCCCGCAAAGTACAAAAAAGTACAGCGCAGTCGATTCCATGAATAGACAAACAGGATTTTGCACGCGGTTTGGCCTGCAAAGTCCCTATTTTCCGCACATGAAATTACTTGAATTGGGCCCATAGGCTCGAAGAATTGTGAACGCAAGGCCATTCTCCCCTCTGGCAGATGCAGCTTAACCCTCAAAGTGACATATTTGCATCAATTTATGGGTTGACGCTGTGGAAGAGGATAAAAGAACCCACAGTGCTAGAATTGGGCTGTTTTCCTGGGTCCGGAAAACAATGTTTCCCCCAATTTCGGACCTGGAAAAATCCAAAAGTCCTGGTCCCACCTGTTCGTGAACACTGCACCTGCAGGGACCCTGGAACAGCCGAGTGTTACGCTTCATAGCCCCAACGTGTTCACTCTCTACATGCTCAGGGCTCTGGGATTTGAAACGCGACTTACCAGTTCCAGTGCAGGGGACACTCACTTGATGTGGGACCGAGTAGCAGAGGGGCAGATAAATTAAAAACTGTGACTGGGGTAATCTGTGAGGGAGTCTACGGATGGTGTGTAGGTTTTGCACAAGTGCAAGGTGGAGCAAGCAAAATTGGGCCGGGTCCTGGGGCAGGGCCAATTTTATTTTCAAAGTCATGAGAACATTTTTGGTGGTGGAGGGAATCCCTCCCTTTCCCACTAATCGCCGTTTTCAATCCACAGTTAAAACAGATCAATTCCTAGCACTGGGAACCAAACACATACTCCAACTCATGTGCCATTGCATGTGCTCCTCCCGTGCAGCACTTGGCAATCGCACACCCAATGGTGGACACGTTATTTTAGGCGCCCAGCAAGCCTGCTTTGCAATTACATAAGTGAACATGTTTCCAGTCATCACTTTGTTTTCTTCACTCCATGGCAGGCCTCAATTACTTCGGATATTTTGGTCAATGTTTTCGGCAGGAAAATAGCCCTGTGAAATGCAATTTAGCATTCAGCCGCCCTGTTAGACTTGTGCGCTCAAAGTGCAAGGGAGCACTAGCTGCTATCCCCCTTTGTGCGGAGAATAGAGCGACAGTCGCAGCATTGGATTTTACTGATTGCATGTGAATAGAATTTAACGATATCCCTGAGAAATTGTCCTCTGCTAGCACGGGTTCCCAGGGGCCAACGTGCAGTTCTTATTTAAAAGCACTTCCATCATTGTATGTATGCCTCTTCGAGACGGAATCCAGGCTGGCTAAAGCAATGCCCGCTGCGAGTCTTTCACAAGAACGTCCTGCAGACACGGTATTCATACAATATCAGAATATGGCCGAGCCAGTACACGACCGCCGCTGGTACATGTAAACTATTGAGACCACAGGAAGAATAGCATGAAGGAGTAATGAATACAATTCGCAGATGGGCCTACGGGGGTAGGCTAGAAATGTACGCATAGTTCCTCAAGGTTCATCCATTAGTCATGGCCCACCTGCAGCAATGTAATCTTAAGTGACAGATGTATTTATTGGGGCTTTGTAGCGCGCAGCATAAGTCGTTTCTGAGCACCTAGGTGTGCAGCAGTAGGGCAATGCCTGCTCACAGTCACACAGCTGGACCAGTTATCATTGAAGTTATCCTTCATCCTTCAATGACACAATGCAATTAAAGTTAAAAGAGGCTCACAAGAAGACAACTGAGCATAGAGCCTACACAAGTCTGGGTAGGAGCTTGAAGATGGCCAAATGGTAGCTGGCTCACCATGCTCTACAACGCCAGTGCCGGCTACATTGAGTGCCCACAGCATCGGTTTTGTACAGATTATCAGTGTGTATTGCCACATATGTTTCTCTACTCCCCCACCCCGTTTCTGTAACCCTCCGTTCCATCCAGACTACCAGGGTTTATGTTTTTACTATATGCCGAATCCGACATTCCATTTTGTTACAGATGTAAAGCTTGCCGGATTATATTCCTGCACATTAAACACATGCACAAACATGAGCTCTGATTACGAGAAAAAGCACACACAAAATACTTCTGATTTGCAATCAACCAAGTAACTCGGGCACAAGTGACTTGCCAACAATCACATACATACATACATACATACATACATACATACATACATACATACATACATACATACATATAGTAGGGACCTCTTGTCCCTACCCGAGAGCCTAAAATAAGCATTAAAACCCCCAAAACTCACTCAATGACACTGTTCAATATTACATCAACTATAAATAAAAAAAAATGTGAAGTATAGAAGCTTTAGAATTAATCTCAATTAACCACTAGTACTGCTCTGGGAAACCTTTGACACCACCGTTTTTTTAGCCCATCTGCACCATTGTAGAAGAGCTAAATCAGTACTGGTACTGCCATAAATGGTAGCAGTCAAACCCAAACTAGGAGGCCACCTCCCCTCTGTTGGAAACATGTAACAGCAGACATGTTTCAATCCCGTTGAACCAAATCAGTGAACTGAAGCTTGGTTTCCTATGGTGCAGCAAACAAGGGATCACAATTGGGCACACTCTCTCTCACTTTGGGAGGCAAACTATCAATAAAAAGTGTCATGGTTGGAAGGTTTAGAATTAGTTGAAACCAATGACTTTGCCCCTTCTGGGGTGGCATCCACCCAGGTTTGTTTATGCCCCCCCTTCTGTAATGACATGACAGATGAAAAAAAAAACAATGGTCTGGAGGATTGCTCAAAGCAATGCCAGAGGTTATGATGAATTAAAAACCTTCCAGACATCACCTCTGTTTTGCTAAATGTACCCTGAGTGAGACAGGAATGCCCAGACGTGGCTTCCGAGCTTTCCACGCATAAAGAACCAATCTACACCCCACTGTCTATGTGCAATGAGGCTGAAATATGTCTTGGGGTGATTGTGGCCTCCTGCAAATTACCGGTTCAGGCTGGGCAGCCCCTTTTGGACTGGGACCAAGCCTGATTAGCATATGGTCTTTCTCCTTCTGCAATGGCATGGCAGGCTGGACAACAATGGTCTGGAGGGTTGTGGGGTGGACCATCACCTTAACCCAAAACAGGCAAACCACTTAAGAAGCAAGTACACAGTTGTACATAAAGCAAGTTTATTGTATAAAGCTCTGGGGAGCGGTTAGATGGTGTTGCAGGACCAAACTAACGCAAGTCTCAACAATACAACATCAGTTGGCAGTTTATATACTTTTTGCAACAATTTAAAACACCCCCACATACATTTATTACTCTTTAACCACCAAATATGATTGGACGAAACCGATCTTCAAAGAAATGCCACCTTTCCCCAATTCTTCTGTTTTTATTGGTCAGGCTTATCTTCATTATTATCTTCAGATCATATTCAAAACACAACTCTTCTTGGAATTGGTTGCATTAGGCCCTGACGTTGGTGCATGGTTTAAACATTAGTATTGAAAACATAATTAATTGCTAGCAATAACTGGGCTAAAACTTTAACTATGATTGCACATGGTCTCGGAGACATATTTTAGCACATAGAAGAAGGCCTGCCTTAAACAGGATTTTCCTTGAACCATAGATTACGATATACATTCCACAGATTCCTGTTGCCTGTAAAAGACCTAAGTTTTGTGGCTGCATACAACCTCTGATGACCTAGAAAAGCACTTAACCGAACAAATGACTAACCCTCTCTAAAGATTTTAATACAAAGGGGAAGATAACATCTGTTCCCTTGCAACTTTTCCAATCTACAAGGCTCCCACATTAAAGCTATTTAGGAGTTTCAATTGTGCAATAGTCATTTAGCTTATCCCGGGTTTTACTACTGACCAGAATAAACAATAAAACCCTTTTATTCACGCTCTCAAACATCATGATCTACTATCTACAAGACTTCGACCATAAACTCAAGGCTATTTCTGCAGATGCTGACTGCAAAGGTTGAGATTACTCCTTTACCTGCCTTCTGTCATCTGAAAACCTGTTTGAAAGTCAAAGTACGTTTTGCAAGAGCCCTAACCACTATGTCCTGATTCATTGTGAAAAGGGCATTTATTCACACATTTCTCATGTATTTATATTAAGGTACATGCATGTTTTTACATTTGGTAGATTTGATACGTTATCTTTGTGTGCACGTGCAAGCAAATATTGTATCATTTCTCAACAAAAAGTAAACCATGCTCAGTTTGCCGCACCCCCAGCCATCAACATGAATTCCTCATAATAGAAGGGACCTTCCTTGACCACCCCGACAGGGTGCCCAGAGCAATGACCAAAGGTTAAGATGCATTATAAACCTTCCAGCCATGACTCCTCAGTATTGCTCAATAGAGTACGACATTAATAGCCGTCTGTTCTTCCAAATAACAAGAGCATTACTGTTCAATTTGCCAAATTCCTTCAAGCTGTCCAAACCCCACTTCTGAGATCTCGAGAACGTGCCAGTCTCATGTAGTTTCCTAGTTGAAAACAATGCAGTCATCATAATCACCATCACTGAAAAGAAGATCTCAGAGGAGACTTCAATACCGAGCAATGAGAACAAAACCAACAACGTCATAACCAATGAAGAGGTTACATATACTTAATAACGTGGAGTCTAAGTTTCCAGCATTAGGTCAGTCTGCCAATACAAACCTACACCTTGATGTTAGGATGCAAAAATGTCCCGCACGTATCACCTCACAGTCAGCAGAGGCATTTCTATGACTAAGAATTATTTGTTAGCAGCCTTTTCCCTGCACTTCTTTACAAGCAACGAAATCTAGAGCCGGATGGAGCAACACATTCTAGCTCTAGGCAAAGGTAGATAGGAGGCATGTGGTGACATTACAGGATCTTGGATATTCAATGTTGGGGCTTCTCAAGGTCGCATGGTTCTATATGATGGAACTTTGGCATTTTAGTCAATATGTGATTTGTTGAAGCCTAAAGAAAAATGTTAATTTAAAAAAGCACATTTTGCAGTACTAGCTTTCCAAATTTCGCAGGCCTCAGAATACAGAAAAGAGGCCCATCTTGCAGCCTCACAAATTGCAAAGAGGTAAACCGGTTTGAACAAAGGAACGGGTGCTGCTTTGATCCTTGTAACCTTGGGCTTTGAGGCTTTGAATGCATATATGCTTTTTAGTTAGACCACTGCTCCATTCTCACCCACCAGGCCAGACATAAAGCATGTGTAATGAAGTAACTAACGCTGCTTGCACACCTCTCTTGACCAGCGGACCTCGGGAAGCCCTGATGCAGGGCATGGATATAGAAAGTCTGTTTCCAGACTACAGGTATGACTTCATAATGGCATTCAGCTTACTTGGAAGCACTCCTCATTTTTAATGGCCTAGATGATCAGTTTGGGGCCACCCACTACGCCATATCTGCTGACGGAGCAGATCCCACCAATGCAACTCGATCTGAAAGTCCATTTATAGGTCATTCATCTGCCAGAGCATTTAACAAACCATCTCAGTCAAAAAGTGTGCATCTAAAGGGAGGACCTTGTTCCAATGGCATACTGTATGGGGATTCTGAAAAAGATGCCTGCACAATCCAAGCAACTTTAGCTGTGGCTAAGAAGACTATTTCAAAATTGGTTTGTGATGAAATATGCAAATTACGTGGCCAAAAACAACAGTGAGAGTGGGAGGTTAATTGGTGGCAATAGTTTCAAGTGCTGAATGGGAGACTCATCTGTACGTCTTTACCTATAAACAGCACACACATTGACTAACTGTACTAAATATGAAGCACAGATCATTCTGGTACATGCCCGTGACAAAAAAACAAATCCTATAAAATAACAAAATGAGCATATTCACCTGCACTCCAAAATGAAGTTGTGAAGTTTGCATCCATGAATGTTCTTGGTAAGAATGCTTCCATGCAACATATTCACATGCAGGCCATCCTTGCGGATGCAGGTCCTCCTATTAACATACATGACAAGCCAACACATTCAGACACCATTACAAAATGAAGTCCTGCTCATGGCCCTGAATATTAGATCTTGTTATACTGGGAGATTGGCAGGGAGGTGCTCTGCGAGTCCCAACTAGGCTTAGGTGGATTAAAGAGGACCATGCCAATGCCCTCGACATCACAGACTAGGCAGTCAGTTATAGAAATACCAAAACAAACAAATCAGAGTAGTTTGTGGACTACCCAAATAAGCAATCGCCCTCACACCTAAATAAACCAATCTTGTACAGCTTGCAGTAGCCTACACACAAAAAGTCTTTAGACTGTTTTATGGGGCTTATTAGAACAGGCATGCTACCAATTGAAAAGAGATGTTCATCAGATAGGAACCTCCACACCAGCTTCAGTTGGCTGTTAAAAACCTTCTCAGTTCACAGACTGAAAAGAATCAGAACTAGACGACCAACATTTAATTGTGTAGGGTGGGAAGCTGTAGAATGGGGTGCCAGCTCTAAAGTGTCGAGTCTGTTGCCCTAATGCAGCCCCAAGGATGAATATGGCATGCTTTATAAAAACAGTCTAACATAATATTCCGGAAATCTCGGGTGACTAGATGAACAGGAAATGCATTAAATTGACAGTTTGTTGATCAGGTCCTCCATGAATTCAAGCCACAACAGTAGGAAAATGGACATAGTTGCTTTTGGTAAGAACAGTATCCATCTATGGACACATCGAAACACCAAATGTCTGCCAATGTCGATTACTTAAAGTCCCTGCTGTGATGCTCCCACTCATACTGTGCAGCAGATCTTCCCGAAGATTCAACTTCTCTGCCACACACAAATAACTAATGTTCATGGTCCCATGTACAGATAAGAAAAATCATTTCTAAAAACAGCTCAGCCGGGATAACAGTGGCATCCTCCAAACAGTGAAGACACTAAGGGGTGATCCTACATGATGGAAGTCTGAATGACATCACAGGATGCCACATGAGCAAAAGGGCAATTTAAGAAGATCCAAGGATCTGTAAGAAAACATCGGAAAATTGAAAATACTCAATAGCATTTCCGTACTGTGCATATGCACAGATGTGGATTTATTCTCTCTTCTTCAAATGTGCATGTGAGGTCCAAGCTGCTGAGCGTGCAGTGCTACCACGGGTCTCAGTGCGCTCTGAACTGCACTACCAAGCTAAAATGGCCACACTTGCTGTAAAAGCAATTCTGATCAGGCACCCAAGGAATGTGAGGCTCCCGAAACCATCACTCTTTGTAGTTCAATAAGCAGCCCTTTCGTTATATTCTAAACGTGAGCTTTTCTATGGTAGGCTAAGAAGAATGTAACTAGCACAACACAGCAGAATGTTGGGTCACATTTGGCGACGTTAGAGAGGAAACCGGGAAGAACGAACAAAGCGCGATTCTTCCTTTCATTTCCAATAGTGTGCCCTCCAAAAACTAAAGACCCGTCCCCCGACCGCCTGTTAGGCAGAAACCTGTGCAGTTCCCTTAGGGACCACTGCAAAAGGCTTAAGACTACAGGCGTTGGCAGTAAACCCAATTGGTAGCAGTCTGTACCACCCAGATTTACCTGGTAGCTGTGGCTGAGCAGCCAGACTTCTCTCAAGAAGAGTTAGACAGTATATAGAGTATACGGGATAGGTACCAAAATACAGTAGCACAAGCAAACACTGACCGAGCTTGGGTATCAAGTATATAATTATTTATTTAAACACACACTTAGAAGTACTCTAGCACTATTATTATAAGTAAGTTCAAAAACACAATCACTATTATCATATGTACAACCCTTATTCCTTATTAAACAAGTCTTAGTTAACACCACTTATTTCCAGACAGAGTTGAGCGCTTAACTAAAGATGGCACTCCAATAAGTTTAAGAAAAAGGGAGGCAAAAGGCAGAAATAAGAACAGCACACAACACAATCCTTCAGAAACACTTAGCAAGGCAGGAAAGTCAAAGTCTACTTGTGAGCAAAAAGTTCAGAGGCCAGGCTCCCTCTTGGAGAGAGTAGAACACCACTGTGCCCAGGATCACAAAGTTTAAAAGGCTTGGAGAGTCTTGCAGAGAGTTCAGAAAGGAATCAGTTCAGTTTAGAAAAGTTCAGTTAGCCAGCCTAGGGCCAACCCACGTGGTAAGTTGAGGCTTTAAGAGTCACCCCACACAGACCGTTGCGAGGGAGGCCAGGCGGACACAGTACCTTTAAAGTGGAAAGGATCCTCCAGCGGGGGCAGTTGTTCCTGGCAGCGGGTGCAAGTCACAGCGTCGTCCAGAGAAAGAGATGATCTCGATGTGGAGGAAGGCGGAAGGTCGGTGCACTGCCAAGGAAGAAACCAGCCGCGGAGTTCCCTGGTTAAAAGGTACTACCCTTTTATTCGCGGTAGTGGCGAAAACGTGGTATTCTGGTTGCCGGGGTGCTTGGCACAGGCAAGGCGGCCACGAGATGATCCGGGAAGGTGAAAAGGCGGGCAAACTTGTTATCCCCACCAGTCAAAGGAAGAAGACTCTTCGGATTGAAGATCTTCTCTGTCGTCGGAAAAAGTGGCGAGACAGTTCAGCAGGGCTCGAACGGTGGTTTCATCGTTGCTGGTCGGTTCAGCTTCTCCCTCTTCGGATTCTTTGGTCCTGTGGTGGCGTCTGAAGTCCCAGTCCCCAAAGCCCTGCTTTTATGCAGAAAACCCCCATTCATCAGTCCTAGCTGTCACTCAAACATGCTAAGTGGTGAGCCGGGCGGCTCACCACTGGGCCAATCACACCAGAGTGCGACTTGAGTTGCCAAGGCAACTCAGTCCAGGGTGCCTAAACCCCCTCACACACCCCCTGTGGTACCCAGACAGAGTGGCACCACTTTTGAAGGCTTCTGTGGAGAAGCCCGCCAAAAAGTGGAACAAAGGGCTCGACTCGGGTTGGAGTCACAGAAGCGATCACAAACGCCATTTTGGAACCGAGTTTTGGCAAAAAATACCAACCGGTAAATTTATATTAATTTAATAAACCGGCGGTATGTTCGAGGCTATATTAAAAAGTGGTAGCCTCGAACAATGGGAAAATCCCATAGGAATATATTCGCGGTCGAATATAAAAAGTAGTATCCACTGCCACCAGCCAAAACTCGGTCGGGGGGGGACTGGACAGTGCCCCCTCGAACAACAGACCCCGGGGCAATCGAATTGCCCCGACCAGTACGTCCACAATATGATGGTTTGTACTGGTTCTGTTCACAATTTAAGACTAGTAAAGCCAATGGTGACTTTACATGCCCTAGGAGACAGTAGTCAGTCCCAGGGTATGGAGTCCATGTTTGGGGGTCGCTACAACACCCCTGGGTAACTGCACTGAGGGTGCTGTGCAACCCACATACCAAAAACACATGAAGCCCTATGGGGTAAAGGACCCCATAGCCCATAAAACACATACAAAGTCAAAGGAACACCTCAAATCATGTCTAAGAGTGGGAGAAAAAGAGTCTCACTCTTAGCAGGAGAAAAAAAATAAACCCCAAAAATCCAGCAAAGCTGCTGTGGGACTCACTAGGTTTGGGAAATTAGCCTCAACAGAGAATTCTCCCTAACACCGCCCAACGCTCTGACCTCATCGCCACATCAACAGCTCTCTCCAATCTGGGCTAATTCAGCTCTGGCTTAATCGAGTAATCATTCCCCATTGTTTTTTTTAAAAAAGCCCTTCTTAAACTCTCGAGATGCCAGAAACATCACCCCATCTAGAACCTTCCCCACACTGCTAAGATTCCTGTATGGCTCGGGATAGTGGCAATGCCTTCGCATTTGTATAGCTTTTCTCTGGAACATCCGAAACTAGTTATTTACGAACTTTTTTTATGCAAAGACCCCCGTTTGACCCAAAACACTGCTCCTCCGCATAAGCCTCACACCAAATGCAGGAACTTTTAGTTTCTATTAAGCACAGTTAACCTTCTTCCCATTTGGAAGCGACTCGCCCGCGATCTTTCCCCCTCCCCCTCAGCCCCCCCATACACAGAACCTCATCCAGGTGCACCTAGTGGGACTAGACCGACAGTTTTAAGACCACTGTCCTGAGCCAGATCACCCAAGATATCAACACAGGTCCGTATGAATTTCTCACGAAAACCTGGACATTACGGCTGAGGTGCACTTGTGGGCAGAGGGATAAAACATCACAGTAGCGCTGCTTGGGCTCATAGAAGTGTAATTACTCGAAAAGATCAAGGTGTAGCAGCAGAGAGATGTGGCTCTCCTTATTAAAATAGCATAAGGCCTATACCGTTAGGATTGAGGTGGGTGCTGCATCAGTAGGGCAGGCTCACTGTTACAATAGAAGGAGGTGCTGGAGACCAGATGCTCATTCTTTACAGAGGCTATTTATGATTTTCCAGAAAATATCACCTCTCTGGTCCGTTCCTCTACACACACACTTTACGGGTCCTCCAAACACTGGGGCACCTACCCAAAAATTGTAGACGACACCAGCAATGTGTGCGCTCACAACAATACACTCAAACGCCTGCAATAGGAAGGCCCAGTGCATCCTCTGGCACCGGGAATTTTCGCCCTGCGTCAGGAAATCCTGACAGCCGTCCCCTTGATAAGCATTCCTAAAGGGATACTTTTACTTGCTGCCAAAAATACAAATAGCACTTGAGAGCCAACAAGGGGAGAGGCCTGTAACAACAGCAGCTTTCAAAACAAGAGGCAGAGTGTCGTGTGGGAGTGCCTAAGAACACTGATAAGAGTCCTAACCCCAGAAGCAGCTACTACCCGGTCACCCTGTAGAGATAATGCCACGCACCCCACGGTCAGAAGCAAAAGAACCAAAGTGCTAGGGTGAAGGGTCCATCTTCAGGCCAGAATGATGAATTCCAGTTAGGATTCCCAAATCATGCTGACTGACTACTTTAACACAGACAGGGTATCTGTGGGCTGGTAAATATTTTGACAAACAGCGGGAGCCAAAACGGATTTTGGCGCTCCTGTCACAGATTGAGACTATAAAGGAGGCATTGGGACAATCACTTCAAAAAGGGGTCAACAGTGAAGTGCTCTTTTCTGAAAATCTGTGCAATTTGCACCTTCGGCTCTTAAGAGCTGAATGGGCCAGGAATATCCCAAGTAGGCAGAAACAGCCTGCAAAGAGATCACTTGCTTTGCAGTGGTAATCAACCCGACTATTTAGTCGAGGGCAATTTTGGAGCTTGCCTGATAGAGATTTCGGTAAGGAACCTCAGGGCCCACAGGAGTCACCACTGCGGCCTCTTGAAAATAAGAGGATGGTTCGCAGATGTTTCAGGGAGCATCGGGTGAAGGGTGTGGAGATTTTCCTGGTGCCCGAATGTGTACTGAGAAATTTTAACCTATGATAATGAACTTCATGTTATGCGGCCAAGACTGGGTATTCTTGGTGTTATCAGGCCACCTCACTTTACATCTTTCCATAGAATCTTTGTCCAGGGAGTGGCAGGGCATGTTCACAATGTGGGCAAGCTGGTTGAGGCTCTTGCCACTACTTGCACACATGCCTCTTGTTTTGCATCGGGAACAGGATGGAGAGTTGCACAGGCTACACTTCAGAAGTTAGTTCCGTTGTTTATTTTCTCTTTTCTGATAGCTCTACACCCAATGCCCAGCACAGTGCATAGTGGAGGAGTTTTGTGGCTAGCTGAAGCTCGCGGCAGCTGGAGGACGGATAATGACGTCTGGGTGCCGAGAAGAGTCATCGTCGCGTTTTTTACAGGATTATGGGATTGAGAGAAATAGAAAGCAACATCTGCAATCCAGAGAAATCTTTTACTACCAGGTCCATAAAAGGAGCACACTTTTTGTTACGTAATGGTCAGTAGAGGCAATAGCAGAACTGACAGCTATAAAAATCACAGATCTCTGAAGGAATGGCAGATGGTCAACCCCCTAAACTGAAAGCCTAGGTCATTGTGGCCATCTCCATCATATTCGCAGCCTTTTGGAAAATTCACAGTACATTGAGAGGATCCTGGAACGCCTTTAAAAAACTACAATTTACTGGTGCTAAACATTATTATTTTTTTTTAAAAGCCAATGCTGCTAAAAGGCACCAAATATTCTAATCATTATTATTATATTTTTGAAACTTGCTAGTGTATATTTGGCAGATCATTGCTGGTTTACATCATTTCCAATCTGCAGGTAATTTTCACTTTCCCGCATGATGGACAGTTTCCATATGTTCACAGCATTATCCGGCCTTCATTGCCCTCTGCCAATAAGTATTACCTACCGTTGATTTAAAGCAGGGAGGTTAATGCTAGATTTAGGCCCTCAACGTACAGCAAGGCTACTGCCAGAGGTAGACACTGAACTGAAGACTTTGCCATGTCATGTCAAACAACTTTATTCGGCCAAAAAAAAAATGGCCATCAAAGTACATTCTACGCAAACATTTCTAAGGATAGGAATACGGTTCTTATACAAAGTTATATAAAATCAACCACAGAGAAGACTACAGGGCAGTGTGAGCAATCCACCCCCTCCAATGGGAACCATAAACAGATCTTTAGGCCCAGAATCAAGTCCCACCATCCCCATGCCTCCTCCAACACCCATGGCGCCTTGGGCCTAAGGCAGTCAAATTAGCACCTGAAAGGAGGCTGTTACTAGGAAAGACCCCAAACTTTACTATGGCAAATCTGGCAGGGGTGACAGGGTTGAGGAAAGGGGGCATACTGATTGAGATCCCACTCTTTGATGACTTGCCAGCCCGACCACCACCTCCCCAAACCCTGTGTGCTATACTGTGGTCCCAAAAAGTCAATTTGATGCTGTCCAGAGAGTTTTTGCCCATGCTGGTAATTCTGCTGCACCCCGCCAAAGCCTCTCTACGTACAAACGGGCAGCCTCCAGTAGTATTTAGCCAGAATAGGCATTTGTTAAGTAAAGCGTCCCTTGGCTCTCGCTTGTCTGGTGCCAGTTTGGGCACCCCCTGAAGAAAGACTGTTGTATGATTGGGGTTTCCTGATTCCAGCAACTTAGGTTGATCCCCCGACTTCCATGGACTCTGGGCTTTGGGTTCGGTACAGTCGGAGACCATGAGGGCAGAGGCCTGTGCCTGTATTAGGTCAACGGCAGTCCTGTTGGGGGTGGACAAAACCAGAGGGACCTCTGCAAGTGGACAATCTGAGGGACTTTCCAGGGGTGGGCACATGTGCCCTTCGACAGCTGGGGTGTTGATCATGGGCTCCTCCTCTTGAACAGTTCCAACTCCTTTCCTTTGAGCCTCTAGCAAAGCATATAACAGATCCTTGATGATGGCCAGTTCCGCCAATACTTGGGTACACCCACACCCTCTATGCAAGGGCGCTTCTTCTGTAGGTAGGTCAGAGGTCAATTTGGGCTCATGGTTACTCCCACCAGATGTATTGTTTTGGATAATGTCCTTGACCGACCGGGAAGGGGACACACCAAGGGGGGAGCTACCCTCTAAACTTGTAGATGAAAGTATATCGCTCCACGAACTATTGTGGGAGCTTGAGGAGGATATGCCCCTTTGGGCAGTTTGGACCGGTAGTGACAGTCTGTCCCCAGCAGCCAAAACAGATGAAATGGGAGAGTCCAGCCGGAGCCCAGAGGGTAAAGCAACCAGACTCTGTGCGGGTAAGGGGAAGGGCTCTACCCCTGGACTGTGCAGAAGGTGACGGATCTCATTGAGCAGGAAGTGGGTATCCCCAAGATTTGCGGGTGCGGGTGCTATGGCCTCATGGATGGTTCCTGGTGCACAATGTGTTGTCAAGGCAGCTAAGGGACCCGCTATCCGATTCCTCTTTAGCAGCCTGATTTTCCTCTTGGCGCCGGGAGGGGGACCCGGGCCAAGCTCAGGGCCAAAAAACACAAGGGGTACAGGGGCTGGGATCCCCCCGGTGGCATGAGCATGGTTGTCCGGCATAAGGACCCAGAGAATAGACTCAGGAATAGGGCAGAAAAAGGCGCCAGTGAGAGAATGACACCTAGGTTACCTCCTTGACAGACAGCAAGTGGCAGCAGCTTCCATACGGTGAGCAGCGGCTTCAAACTCCAACCTCCCTCTGATCAGTGTTGGAGTGACATCTCTGCGGGCAAACCAGGAGTGCAACGCTCCCCCTCAGCGTTCCGCGAACACCCCTGCGGGACGCAAACACCCCGCGCCCTTTCCCCGCGGGCTTCACCCGGCGGGCTTGGAGAACCAGGCGTAAGTAGTGGGGGGGGCGTGGCCAATGTTCGAAGGCCCTCCTGGGCCAAGCAAAAGTCCCCCTGCGGGACGCAAACACCCCGCGCCCTTTCCCCGCGGGCTTCACCCGGCGGGCTTGGAGAACCAGGCGTAAGTAGTGGGGGGGGCGTGGCCAATGTTCGAAGGCCCTCCTGGGCCAAGCAAAAGTCCCCCTGCGGGACGCAATCACCCCGCGCCCTTTCCCCGCGGGCTTCACCCGGCGGGCTTGGAGAACCAGGCGTAAGTAGTGGGGGGGGCGTGGCCAATGTTCGAAGGCCCTCCTGGGCCAAGCAAAAGTCCCCCTGCGGGACGCAAACACCCCGCGCCCTTTCCCCGCGGGCTTCACCCGGCGGGCTTGGAGAACCAGGCGTAAGTAGTGGGGGGGGGCGTGGCCAATGTTCGAAGGCCCTCCTGGGCCAAGCAAAAGTCCCCCTGCGGGACGCAAACACCCCGCGCCCTTTCCCCGCGGGCTTCACCCGGCGGGCTTGGAGAACCAGGCGTAAGTAGTGGGGGGGGCGTGGCCAATGTTCGAAGGCCCTCCTGGGCCAAGCAAAAGTCCCCCTGCGGGACGCAAACACCCCGCGCCCTTTCCCCGCGGGCTTCACCCGGCGGGCTTGGAGAACCAGGCGTAAGTAGTGGGGGGGGCGTGGCCAATGTTCGAAGGCCCTCCTGGGCCAAGCAAAAGTCCCCCTGCGGGACGCAAACACCCCGCGCCCTTTCCCCGCGGGCTTTGCAAGCTGGCAAGGACGGGCTTTGCAGACACCTTCAATGTGGCAATCAGATAAGGTCCACGTGGGGCCTCTGACAGCACTTCACTCTTTGCACTGGAGATACAGGTCACGTATGTGCCACAAATATGTTCAATGGCCCACTTTACACATGTCGTACTGATGTAGCAGGAGCCGGACCAGTGCCAGTGCTATTTTTAGTGAAATTACTAAAATATGTCTGGGTTTCGCTCAGTGTTGGAATTTGCAACCGGTGAAGTGACGATATAATAAAAAACACCTGCTATGGTGTGCCATAACATTGGTGCTAACAGCATCATAGATCTGGTCACTGCACTGGCCCAAAGTCATGCATACTTTCTGCATTAATTCCAGGACCATGGCGGCACAAATCAGGTAATTGCACCATCATTGCTTGATGTAGTGTCAGCAAAGTAAAATAAAATATAGCAGGTTTTAGGCCAGAGTTAATAACATTTTCACAAGTTAGGAATGGAACGACCAACAGTGCAAGTATGACCATTATGCCAGCGCTAAAACTTAAAGTCCTTATGTTGTGCTAGGTCGACGACCCGCGTAAATCTGCAAACGTCAGACAACCCCAATACATTTCCAGTTTGTCAATTTATCATCATCATTCCCTGTGCACTTTTTAAGGGGCGGGAGGGACTTTACCTATAGGTCTGAAAATAACAGAAACGAGAAATGCCATATGCTCCCACAAACCTTTACACAAGATACCCTGTGCTATGGATGTGGATCAGAAAGCTGCAAGGTGTTGAATTGATTTACACCCCATGCAGGAGCACCTTTTGATTGATTTAATTTATAGTTTGAAAACCGGTGAGCGCGACAGGCTAGTTGAGTTAGGGAGGGGCTTAGTTGTTTATTGTTTGTTGGTCGTTGTTACACAGCATTGTAACGATATGCATCATGCATTTCTGTGCGGGAAGATACTTCACTAATAAAAAGATTTAAAAATGTTTTAAACATGTACTCTAACCAATACAAAAGCTCCCCAGGACTGCCAAATTATGAATTAAACTAATGGGATGCACGGATACAATTTTTTCCGTGACATCTCCACGTGAATAACAGCATTTAACCGGTCTCCAACAGTCCTCCTACTTTGTGCATCACACATTCACTCCATTCCCTTCCCTTGCACTTGCGCGATCTGAATAACACTGGGCCTAGTAGGATCGTCATCTGTCCTCCCTTTGTTCCCCCCCCTCCCTTGCCTCGTTGCGCTCTTAACACTTGTGTATAGGCGCGTTATAAATGCCATATCAAATCATATTATAGTTAGCCATGAGAAAGGACTAATATCAATGAGTTACTGCAAACATTTGAAATGTACCTACAGACATTCTTACTCTCCCCCATAGTTCATCATGATTAGGCAATAAGCCCAGAAACTGCGGGCCATTACCGCATAAGGTAACGCACCTAGGGTCCATAGTTACAGGCCCTCACGCGAAGGCCTTAAAGGCGCCTGGGGAATTACCTTATGCGGTAATAGCCCGCTGGCAAGGGACTTATTGCCATTAGTACCCCAGGCCCATTAGACCGGGGTACTAATGGTGGGGGGTTTTCCGGCTGCGAGAAGAGTCGCGATTCGCACCTGGAAAAAAAAGTAACAAAATGGCCACCGGGGACAGGAAAACCTAGTCTTTTCTCTTTCTGTCTCGGCCATAGTAAACAAAGAAAATGGCCACCATGGAAAGGGAGAAGGGACTACGCATAGACCCTTCTCCCTTTCCATGGTGGCCATTCAAGTAAATTGAAAAAAAAGTAAACAAAAAAGGGCAAAAAAAAAGTAAACAAAAAAAGGGCATTGCCATCGAAGGGTTGAAGGGACTACATGTAGTTCCTTCTCCCCTTCCATGGTGGCCTGGAAAAAAAGGGGGCGCAAGCTTCATGCAATAGCGTGAGCGGGTTTACAGACAGATAAGGCTTACAAAATAACCAATCGGTTAGTTTGTAAGCATTAGAAAAACCTGCACCAGGTACTAATGGTATATAATAAATGTTCAGCTTTATTGCTTGTTGGTCTCTTGATATGTTCCCTGTTCAGTTTCATGACTTGGCTTGCTGCACTATGTGGCTTTATTGTACTGACATGCCTGCACTCCCAGTTTGACCTGAAATTACTGTCTGTCAGGAAATCATGAGATGAATCTATGAAATGGCCTCATGACACAGCATCATGACAGGATGATATGACAGGACAACACAGCAAAATTCTACAAATTGTGGTGAATCGGGAAATAAGGAGGTTAGACCAAGCATCGATTTTGAGTTCAATAATTTTTCTTAGACTTTTACAAAAATGCATTAATACAAAAGAAATACCATGTGATAAAATTCATATTAACAATTCTGAAAAATATGCATATAATATCTAGCCAAAAATAACTTCCCAAATTAAGAACATTTTATTCTGACGATATGTAAAAAATATTTAAATGAGATACAATGATAATTAAAAGGTTTGAAACTTTATAGAAAGTGAATATAATGGGTTATAGGACTATTATATTAATAATACACATACAATACTAATAAATATGGGTGAAACCTAGCACAACACAGACTGGAAACAAAAAGCAGGACCAGTTTCAAGGGGGTTTTAGGAGATTGGAATCACTGCCATATTTCTGACTTAACAGTTAGATTTGAAATTTGAGAATAAGTAAAAGGTGCCTTTTTTGTTGGTGCTTCTCCAACTCAATATCTTTTGCAACACAATGTTCAATCCTATGAATTGAACAAATAATATTCCATCAGGCACTGACATGGAACAAATTAGCTGTTTTCCAATGTTTTATAATCATTTAAAACACCAACACAGTAAATACATTTAGTAAAGTTGGGGGGGGGGTGTAATAAGCCTAGTACCAAAGCCACCCATGGAATTTACAGTATTCTCAAGAGACGATGAGGCCAAAAAATAAAAAAATGATGTAAGAATGACCACGTTCCGGACCAAAATTTAAATACAAATTTACATGAAAAACTCCTATGTTTGAAATTGCCATATATTTTTACTATTTTATTCAAAATGTCAGCTGGTCGCCGAGTGTTGGGCAGCCTTGCTCACAGTTAGCATTGTCTCTGGTAACAATCTTTTTTTTACTAAATTTATTAACCCAACGAGGGTTGGCTGGAATTACCATCTGCTTCTTTAGGGTTTTGGTCTTTTATGTCCGTTCGTATGTAGTAATTGCCGACTCATTTGGGGTTGACAATATTTTCACATAAACCTAGCTGGAATGTTTACTTCAATGTCCAAAGCACCACAGGACCTCAGCATTCGAGGTACTCAACCTTATCCTTAGAGGTTTGGGCTACCAGAGTTTTGGTTTCTACAATGGAATGGTCTTTTTTCTCACTTCAGAATGATCAGGCCCTCCTGAGGTCTTGAGAAGATGCATTTCACATCCCAGAACATACTTTCTTTTCCAGATTCTTTAACTCCATCCTCAAAATGGGGGAGTTAATTATTGAAGAGAATTTTGGCAAACAGGCATCAACATTTTTTTTTGTGAAACCTGCAGAATTTTAGCATGATGCAAACGTTAAACTTGGTGCGAAATGTGATAGGGTATTTCACCAAGTTGCCATAAATAAAAGTAGCAAGTTATCTTTTAATACAATGCACGCAATAATTACACAGGCATAACTTGACGGCTGCCATTTCTTCACTGCAAACTGCCATTACTATTCAACCAGAAAGTTAAAAAACTGTACATTAAGCGTGAAGCTAAGGGTCTGAGGCATGAAAATAAAGAAGCAGATGATATTCATCTCCTAGCCGATATTGGTGAGATCAGGTATCAAAATGTGCACTTGACATTGGCCAGTGATAATTGACTTAAGGTGAATAAGAAAAGAAAGGTTACTAACTGCCCTTTCCCCTTCCCCTCCCCCTGGCACTTCTTCCCTTCTCTCTTCCCCACACTTGTGCAAGCTGAATGACACAAGGCCTAGTAAGATCGTAATTTTGTCCTCCCTTGTTTTCCCCCTCCTTGTCTTGTCGTGCCTAGAAACACTGGTGTACAGGCGTGTTATAAATGCCATATCATATCATAGCATACTCATCGTAATGACTGAGGAATTTGACCAGTCGCACAGGGAGAGTGTGCTTGCCTGGGCTTTTTGATTTTTTATTTATCTAAAAAGAATGAATGATGGGAGATCAACCTCTGGATAAAATGTGGGGCCATTCCCGCACATTTTCCATACTCACTGCACAGCAGAAAAACATTAATGCAACTCTGGGAGGATGCAGATTACCAGCACCGCCCCTCCCCTGTCATGTGTTGCTGACACCTGACAGCTGTGGGTACATCAAAAGCCTCTGGACGTGGGCATCCTGATTAGTATTTTAAGGCCCCATGGATTTGCATCTCCATTGTTACACCTTGCTGGTGGTGGCGAATACCGATGAATGTTAATTAGCAGGCCTAAGGGAGGCCAGGTTGCAGGAAGTGACAATGGAGACAAGAGACAAACATCTCTTTGTAATGCAATGTGTCAACTTGGTACTAACACCCCTCCTTGGTATGAATGGGCAGTGAATGTCCTGTCTGGAACTACTGCTTTCAGATCAAGGAAGTATGAATTGTAGGAGACGTAGGTCTGCCTGCAACCCACTACTTCAAAAGAGGCCCGCTGACTGTTGTCATGCTGCAGTTGCCAGAGCTGTCCAAGACGCCTCAACCAGAATTCCAGAACCGCCAACCAGCACAGAGACAACGATTCTTGGCTCGAGCTGATGCACTGGACAGCCTGCACACGTCCGCCCCGCCTCGCTTGCCGAACTGCCTGCCACCTGGCACCTGCAACTGTCTCCCTCCACCAACGCTGTCTAACGGGCTGCAAAGCACCCTGGAACCACTTTGATGCTGTTGAGCACAAAGAACTTCTTCAGCAACAGGTACATTGTGGTTCTACCCCCCAGTCCTTCCCCGAAGGCCCCTAGAGACAGTGGTGCTGAAACCAAATAATCTTGAACTATAAGACTGATTACTTTACCAACTACCCTCCTGTCAGTATCCAGAGTGCATCCCTTTCCTTTCGAAACTGTCTGTCCTCTGTGTTTCTTTACAGGGGTGCGGGGGGTTGTAATTGTAGTGTGCTAGAACTGTCTGTTGTAGTAATACTAGATGTTTTATAAAACATTGACTGGACAGTCCCTTTTATCATTGGGTAATTGTATTTTCGCTGTGTTGCAACTAACCAACGATCCACAACCATGTGGAGATAAGCCTGCCGTTCTGTAAACGTTACCAAAATTGGACAAGGAGGTTTTATAATTTACTTGTAATCCAATCTGTTCGGATCCCTTCTGGTGTACTAGAGGTGTGGGGTTGTTTGATGGTTTATAAACCGATATTAATCCCTGGACCACTGGTGCCCCAGAAGTTGATTCGTCACAATGACTTCTGTAGTCTGAGTCCATAGTCCCCTTTCCTCCATACCTATGGGTGTCGGTCCTATGGGACGGACCGGTATACTTTTGGCAACACAGACATTAAATTTCCCTTTGATATTTTTCTGTGGTGCTCCTGAGGTACAGAGGCGAGGGCGTGGCCAGACCTGCCGACTCCACCCACCAGCAATACTCATCGGTCCTTGGATCCTCAAGACAGGAATCCCGACTAATTATTTTTAAGATGGTGATGGGAGGGGAGTATGGAGGAAAGGGGACTAAGGCCTAAGGCTACTGAAAGCACTATGGTGAGTAACTTTCCTACTCTTACGTCCAGTCCCCCTTCCTCTATACTTATGGGACATTACAAAGCATTAATCTGTCTGGGTGGCTGGAAAATTATTTCAAACAAAAAGGTTTTGCAGAATTGCCTGACCAAATCTATCGTCTAATCTGGCCGCGGTATCCATGTAAAACGCAGAAGGGGGAAGACCAAGTTGATGCTTTACTAATGACTTCCCATGGAATGTTTCTTTGGAATACCACTGACTTTGCCTTAGCTCAAACTGTGTGAGCATGCAACCCCTTAGGTACTGTTCTGAAGTTTATATGCCTCTGCAATACAAGAGAAGATCCACAGAGCTATGGTGGTTTTTGAAGCTTGAAAACCAGCCTGTTGACCTGAAAGGGATATGTACAAGAAATTTGATTTCCTGTATTCCTACGAGCAGTCTAGATTTAATTTCAGTGACCACTGAATGTCAAGTGAATGAAGCACTCTCTCACCCTCAGTGTGGGGTGAGGGAAAAACATGGGTAAAACTACCTCTTGGCTCAAGATAAAAGCAGGCACAACCTTGGGTAAGAACTTAGGATGTGTTATAATAACAACTGTGTAGTTCTTTGCACGTAAAGTTGTCCCTTTGTTAATATATGGTCTACAAGCATGGGCGTAGGACATGGGATAGGGGGGACAAATCCCCCCCCCAATTTTAAGTGGGGGGATACAATGGCACTTATCCCCCAGTTACCCCCAGTTTGTGTGTCTCTCTGCTGCACCAGGTTGTGTGTCTGCAGCGTGTCCCTGTGCAGTGATGCCTGCAAACTTCAGACTCTGAAGTTTGCACGCAGTTCCGACAGTCGGCAGCAGTGTCACGGTCCGGGTATTGGTAAACAAGATTAACCAGGTTACTCACCGTAGTGACCACCTTATTCCTAGTCCATAGTCCCCTTTCCTCCATACTTATGGGACATCTCTCCGTCCTGTGGGACGGGACCGGAGCACTTTGTAAAAAGCATCCAAAAAAGTTTTTCAAAAATGTGTCCTTCCTCTCTTTTTTGCACTGGGCCTGGCACGCGGCCATAACCCCACCCACCTTGTCTCCGCCCCGCGCATCGCCCATCAGTCCTTTTCTATCACCAGGTCAGAGACCTATTAGCAATAACAGAGGAACCTTATTAGAGGGGACGGCGGGCGGGCACATGGAGGAAAGGGGACTATGGACTAGGAGTAAGGTGGTCACTACGGTGAGTAACATGGTTTTACTCCTACGTCCCGTCCCCTTTCCTCCATACTTATGGGAGATTCCCAAGCACTCCTAACAGGAACTACGGGTGGACGGAAATACCCCTTACTGAAAAAGGTTCTTCAGCACAGCCTGACCAGACTGAGCATCAGCTCTTGAGCTCATGTCAAGACAATAACGCTTACAAATAGCAGATGGGGAGGCCCAAGTAGCTGCCCTAACGATGGACTCCCAGGGGACATATTTCTGAAAAGCGACCACGACTGCCTTGCCCCGCACCAGGTGTGCATGAATACCCTTAGGAGGTTTCAGCCCTTGGACGTTGAAAGACTCCGTAATGCAGGCGGCGATCCACCGAGAAATAGTCGCCTTAGACGCCTGCTTACCCTGAGGGTTACCAGAAGTCATAAACAGTTGAGAAGAACTCCTAAGCTCAGAAGTTCTGTCCAGATAGAACTTAAGAGCACATCTGACATCGAAACAATGCAGAACCCTTTCTGCCTCTGAGGTAGGGTTCGGAAAAAAGACCGGCAGGGAGATCGACTGATTCAGATGGAATTCAGTTACCATCTTCGGCAGGAAAGCAGGATTCGTCCGTAGGACTACCTTATCCTTGTGAAAGGCCAAAAAGGGATGCTCCACCGACAAGGCCTGGAGCTCACTCACCCGCCTCGCTGACGTAACGGCAACCAAAAAGGACACTTTCCAGGATAGGTACTTGAGGTCCACCATGGCCATTAGTTCAAAAGGCTTATGGCACAACGCCATCAGGACTACATTTAGATCCCACGGCGGGTGCGGACTACGAATTGGAGGGTAGAGGCGTGTCAAGCCTGCAAAATGCCTCTTAACCACTGGATTAGACAAAGAGTAAGAACATTGGTCCGTAGAAAGATAAGCGGAGACCGCTGAAAGGTAAGTTCTGCATGACAGAACGTGAACACCCGACTTTGCTAGGAAGGATACGAAGGACAGCACCGTGTCAATCGTAGCCCCCCTTGGGTCCAACTGTTTTTCCAAACACCAATGACAGAACCTGAGCCATTTACTTCTGTATTGGGATCTAGTCGAGGGTTTCCTGGCTGCCTGGATAATACGCATGTTATCCGCAGACAAGTTAAGATGTTCTAAAGACTTGAACTCCGGCACCATGCTGCCAAGCTGAGCGATTGTGGGAGGGGTGCCACATCTGCTGTTCCCCCTGATGAAGATCGGGGGTCACTGGTAACCTGACCGGCGGATACACCAACAGGTGTTGAAGTTCTGAGAACCATAACCTGGCCGGCCACCACAGGACTATGAGTAGAAGGGAAACAGTTCACAGAGTTCTTCAGCTTCCAAATTGCTCAATGGACTAGAGGCAGAGGCGGGAAGGCGTAAGCTCTAATGTTGTGACATGGAATCTCGAGAGCATCCCCCAGAGAGGAGGCTCCCAGCCCCCTCTGGAGGCATACTGAGGAAGCTTCTCGTTTACCGCCGTAGCGAAGAGGTCCACCTCTGGTGTGCCCCAACGCAAGAAAATCCCACTCGTAGCTGACCACTGTCCGCCGGCTGAGGGCATCCGCTGTGACATTCAGCTGGTCCGGGATGTGCACTGCAAGAGGCCAAACACTATGAAGCACAGCCACTCCCAAATCTGGATGGACAGGCCCACGAGAGGGGGAGACTTGGTTACCCCTTGCTTGTTGATGTAATACATCGACACCACATTGTCCGTGCGTATGCGGACCACCTTGTTGGCTATGATAGGTCTGAACGCTAGGAAAATCGCCAGAAGCTCTAAATGATTTATGTGGAGGAGCTTGTCCTGAGGCGATCAGAGATCCGAGACCTGAAGAGGATCTAACGTCGCACCCCACTCCAGGAGGGAGGAGTCCGTTGTGATCGTCAACGTAGGGGCTGGGTCCTGAAACCCCGCACCCACCGACAGGTTGCTGAGAGATTACCACCATTCCAGTCCACTCTCATGGAAGCCAGAATCATCATCAGCTTGGAATCCGGGTCCACAGCCTGACACCAAGAACAACGAAGAGCCATCTGGGTCCGCCTCATCTTGAGATGAGCAAGAGGAAGAGCCAACACGCACGAGGCCATGAGGCCCAGAAGCCTCTGGAACCAGCAGGCCAACATGCTCTCCGACTGCGCAAACATCTGACATGTGGCTAACAGATCCGCCATCCTGTCCCCGGTCAGGTACACTCTGCAGTCGATCGTGTTCCAGCGAAAACCCAGGAAAATCAAGTCCTGTGAGACCATCATGGAAGATTTCCGCCACTTCACCGACAGCCCAAGATGGAACAGGAGCTGAAGGAGAGACTGAAGATTGCCCGCTGCTTTCAACTGACAAGGGCTTCGTAAGAGCCAGTCGTCCAAATACGGATACACATGGATACCCTGCAGACCAAGATAGGCCGCAATCACCGACTTCATCTTTGTGAAGACACGCAGTGCCAAGCTGAGGCCAAAAGGAAGCACTTGAAACTGGAAGTGCTCCTCTCCCAAAGAGAAACAGAGATATCTCCTGTTTGGATTCCAAATCAGAATATGCATGTACGCATTCTGAAGATCCACCACACTGAGCGAATCGCCCATCTGCAAGGAAGACCGTATCTGGCTGGGCGTGGTCATCTTGAATTTCTCTTGGGGAAGAAAAAGATTGAACTGGGAAAGGTCTAGGATGTGCGCAGGCCAGCCTGGTTGGGTTTGGGCACCGTAAACAGCTGGGAGTAGAAGCCCTCCCCTCGTTCCGAGGGGAACGGGTTCCACAGCTCTGAGGTCCAGAAGTTTGACCCTCGGTTTTGAGGGAGGGCAAGTCCGACAGCTGAAAAGGAGGGTTGAAGGGTGGGGTAGGGGTAAGCGGAAGCCCGCCCGAGCGACTGACAAGATCCATCTGTCTTTGGTGATGGTCTGCCACGCCTCCCAATGAGACGCAATGCGTTTTCCCACCGGGGTCTCTTGCGAGCGCGGAGAACCCTCATTTTGTAGGTTTCTCTGTGGTGTTGCCACCAGAACCTGAGGAGGAGGCTGAGGAGCGGGAGAAAACCCGAGTCTGTTGTTGCCTACGGCAGTTATTCCCCAAAGGGGTATCCACTCTGCGAGATTTCCAGTCAAGGAAGCCCCTAAAGCCAGAGCAGGGTCGGCTTTGCGACAACGGTGTCTGGGTTTTGAAAGGGGTCTTAACAAGGCCCGACAAGGGCTTAGCTGTCTGAGTGCTATCCTTCGTCTTGGTGAGCTCTACATCTGTTGTAGAACGAAAGAGCTCCTTACCATCGACTGGAAGGTCCAACACCTTGCCCTGCACTTCTTTTGAGAATTTAGTGGCATGCAGCCACGCCTGCCGTGAGGTATCAACCCCCAGCATAAGGCCCGAGCCGAGGTGTTTATGTGATGATCCGCAGCCTCCAGGAGAACCTGGGCCAAGACCCTGGTGGGATAATCCCGCCTTAAAGTCTTCCAGCTTCTCGACAGGGATGAACTCCTCAAACTCTGACAAACCTTTCCACATCTGCATATTAGCCCCCGCTAACACCAGTTCAGCATTGGCCTGCCTGAGCTGCAAGGCTGAGTTGGCGAAAATGTTTCTCCCAAGGGAGTTGAGGCGCTTATCCTCCTTTCCCAGAATCAGAGTAACCGTCGTGGAAGAGGATGCTGCAGGCCTGGACTGCAAAGTGGCGGCAGCCACCACTGTGGAGGAGGGGGGCGGACAAGACGACAGGGCCACCTCTTCAGAAGAATGCAACCTGATCCGCACGTCAATTTTCCTATTGATGAAAAGTCCAGAGTGTGGCTTTTCCCAGACCCTGTGGACCTCGGCCAGAACGTCCTTCTGCAAGAACAGGCCGGTATGCTCCAAAGGAGACAGGGTGAACGCCCCAGAAAGCACGCCCTCCTGCGGAGCGGGTGCCTCGGGTACCGGAACATCTAAGAAGCACATCATGTCCAGTACCCGGTCATGAAAAACTCTAATAGAGCGGGGCAGGTCCTCGTCGTCCTGATCGCCTTGCGCGTCATCCGACAGGTCAGAATCCTGCTGAGCCGTGTCAGGCGCTGCCTTGTCCACAGGGGACAATGGGGGCAAAGGCGGAAGAGTCGGGGAAAGCACCGTAGGCAAGGGAGGCGCCGGCGGAAACACCGGAGGAACGGGTGGAGCCAGAGGCACGGGCGGACATATCTCCCTAAAAAGCCCTTTGAAATATTCCCTCATGGGGTCGGTACACATGAGCGTTTGCAATTTACCGAAAAAGGCGTTCTCCGGGGACTGCTTTGGAACCTGAGGAGGCCTTTCATGAGGATAACTCCAGGGACGTAACGGGGAAGGGTTCCACACGGCCCCTCCACCGATGTATCCACATAAATCAAAGGTGCCGACCCCGCAGGCAACGAAACATCGTGCGGAAGGGGCATCCAGGCATTCTAATCATAAACTGGCCGATAAGGATGCGCACAAGGAACTATGTTCACCCACGGAACCAAGCCCTACACCTGAGGACGATGACATAGTTGTAGGGGTAGCACCCAAAACGGCTGCCGCGGTCGTGGCGGGAATGGGTGCAATTTTGTCATAGCCTGAGGGAAACTGCGGCATGTGAGGAAGTTAGGCAGGGGTCCCCACCGATGATCAGGAGTCTTAACTTTAGCCTTAACATAAGGAACCTGGGCAGAGCCGGTACTATGAGGCCTGGAATGTTTCTGCGACATACCAACCGCAAAATTAGCCTTTCCAGGAAGGACCTCGACACCGATGGTAAAAGAAGAACTTTCCTTCTTTGCCCCCTCAACAGATCTGGTTTCGCCGCAAGAGTGGGAACGGTGAGAAACAGCCTTCACCAATAAGGCCTTGCCAGGCCTCTCAGAAATGTTGGTAGCTTTAGCCTCTGTACGAGGGACCTCGGACCCAGGTCCGGTAACAGCCTTATCCACCCAGGCCTCGAACATCCGTTCGGTGACACCAAGCCCAACCAAGACCTCGGGGCGCACCCCGGTCTTATTTTTGAGGGCAGCCGATAGAGAGGCCTCAGAGCGAGCTCCGGTACCCCACGACTCAGTAGAACTGGGTCTACAAACAGCCCCCACAGGAGGGGCCTCGGAGCATGCTCTGGTATCCACAGGCCCCTTACGGAGACCCTCGGAGAAAACCTGGTACAATTATTAGGCCCGACGGGCACCTCAGGGCAATCCCCGGTGACAGAGCGTTCAACGCTCCTCCCGGCCCGGAAGGAACCTGGAAATGTATCCCCCGGCCGGGGTGCTCTGAAAAGTAAAGAACCTACCGGGCGTTTCTTCTTTTTGTCGATGAACGCCTGAAAATGCGAAGGAGGAGTTCGTCGGAACACCTCCTCCCACCGCTCCAACCGACGTTGAAGTGCCCAGACCAAAAGGGAGTCACAGTAAAAACAGGAGTCCCAACGGTGATCCGGACCCAAACACTCTAAACAAAGAGGATGGGGATCCGCCCTCGCGAAGCGTCGGTGACACGATCAACAATCTGAAAAGTCTAGTTTGAACGACAGACAGACTAGTACACAACGCTAGCGAGAGCAGAGGAAAAAAGGGAAGAAAATCTTCCGAGGATGCAAGTGCGTCCAGTCCCGAACGAGCAGAGAAAACGACCGATGGGCAATGCGCGGGGCGCAGCCAAGGTGGGCGGGGTTACGGCTGCGTGCCGGGCCCAGCGCAAGAAAGAGAAAGGACACATTTTTGAAAAAAAAAATTTGGATGCTTCTTACAAAGTGCTCCGGTCCCGTCCCATAGGACGGAGAGATGTCCAATAAGTATGGAGGAAAGGGGACGGGATGTAGGAGTATCTTAACTCCACTGCCTGCTGCGCAGCTCGCTCATATGTTCCCCCCCACGCCTGTGCATTGGGAGCGTCACGTGCCCAGGCCGGCATACTGCACGTACCCCTGCGAGTGCGCAGCCTCAGCTTCAGAAGCCACTAGTAAGGCAGCAACGCATGCTCCCGACTACTGCAGTGTGAGAGAAGTGCGACTCCGCCGACTTGACCTCCTGGAGACTGGAGTCCTGAGGAGAGACCTCACACTTACTCCACCAACTAAGTAAGGTAAGTCAAGTCAAAGTGGCCGATGGGCAGCCATTCCAGACCTCTTATACCCTGCCGGCCTCCAAAGAACAAACCTATGCTATCTTTATCTTGCTCTTTAGGCACTGTTCAGAAAAACAAACATGTTTTTGCGCAGGATCTGCCCCTACACAACCCCACAAGCATTGCAATGCATCTTGCTAGGTGCATGTCCCTGACTGTTTCTGGTTGTAGCATTACTGCGCTTCTTGCTAGGAATGTTGTGAGTTTTGAATTTGTATCCAAACCTTTCTGTTTACAAGGGGGGCAGTGTCTTTGCCCCCAGACGCACAGCCACCACTGTCCATGGAGACACGGGCATACAAGCTTCTTCGCAACACCACCCCAACCATCCTCCCCCTACACTGTCCCCAGGGAAGAACATCTTTCTTCCCAATCCAACTATGTGCACCCAACAACTATTAACCCCCACACACTCAAAAATAAATACTAGGAAAATATTGTAATTTTACACTTAGGTCCCAAGAATATGCTGCACACACGTTAAACCAGAACATTGCACTCAAACTGCATAGTGATCACAAAGTTAAGGACGTAAATAGAAATTTCTGTTTGAATGCACCACTTTGTTGATAACTTTTAAGTTACTTACCTTCATGCAATGTGTCTAATAAATCAAATATATTTAAAAAAACAATTCTCAACAAATGTCATGGTACTACAGTTAGTCTTTTTGGGACACATTTTAAGTAACTCAAAAGCTATCAAAGCGGTGCATTCAGCCTGGAATTTCCACTTGCATACATGGATAACACGTCCAATGTGATACAATAAAGGAAATGCTGTGCAGTTTGAGTGTAACACTTATGTCCAGCAACAATCAGTAGTATCACAGAGCGAATACTAACCAGGGAGACAGTGACCTGGCCAATATAAGCAGCAACCACCTGTGCCTTCTCTCTCATGAGTGGGTTATTTCATCCTCTGTGGTCAGATAAGGGTCAGCACTGATGGGCAACATTAGTATGTTACCCATCTACACCAACTTCTGCTTGGTGAGTCGATTAGTGACTCAGGTGAACTTTAATCTAATTTCTGTGGTTCATACATTTCCATCAAGTCAATTACTTTTGCAACAATGCGGCCCTTCTCAGCTTCTAGCCCACTATGCGGGTGCATTGAATCACGGAAGGCCTAATCAGGGGTATTGCTTGCAGAGCCCATTTGGAGGACTCTTATTCTGCCGAAGCTTCATATTGGTGCTTTCCGACCTGCGTCGCGTTCCGATGCCTGAATTCTTTCAACAATAGCAATCCAGTGAACCCTAACCCTCTTTCCTGGGCAGGTTGCGGACGGTTCCCTGTTTATAATTAAAGTGCAGGTGCCAAGACCTTACGGGGAGGCAGGAGTGTGTGCTACCTCTGCGTAAGACCCACAGGAGATCCTGACAGCAAGGCTCTCATGACCTCGCCCATAGAATAAGGCAACACATTCCTCTTGGCTCCTCTCTGCCCCCTTTAAAAAGGACTTTATGTGGCAGCTTGCGTAATCACACGCTCTTCTCAATACAACCGCACTGCCGCCACACTGGTCATTTTTCACAGGCTTTCACTCCCAACTCACCTTCTCTACACAATGTTCTACATCATAATTAAGACCCTCCCCACCAAGAAGACATCGCTAGTAGCCTAACAATCTAACTGCGCCATGAGGATACCATTCCACTGAAAGGTAAGCCCAAGTCAGGCTGGAAATCCCTAGGTGTAAGAAAGAGAAGACACGCAAAGCCAGCGACCCTTAACTGTATGACCACGGATTTAGCGTGCTCTCCCCAGTTCCATCAGACAGTGGGACTGCAAAGTGAAAAAAGAGTAAAAAGGGTGCAGAGGACAAAAAAAGAGAGGAGCAAGGGAGGGGAGAGATGGGAACAAGAACGGAGTGCAGATGAAAGATGGGGATGGTTTGCAGCACGGGGTGACCAGTGTGTGCAAGGGAGAGAGGGGTGCAGGAAAGACCAGAACACAGGACAAGCCAGGAATGGTGGGTGGACACCCAATCTTTTTAGGGACGAGCTATGCTCAGGCCATGAAAGCCTTTTGACATGGGAAGTGGTAACATTTTTACGTGAACTGAACCTTCTTAAGTGAGACGCCAAATTGAAGGATTTTGTACTCAACTGCTTTTCTTTTTCTTAATTTTTTTCTGTGTTCTTTTCTTCTTTTCTCTTATTTTATACAGTTATGATCTATGTGATTTAATACATACTGCTCTTTTAATTTTGTGAAAAATCGAGTTCGACTAAAACACAATAAATAAATTTAAAAAAAAGCAAAGTCCCAAGGTGTCCCCTGTTCCCCCCAGATTGTATGGGTCTCCTACGCCCCGGTCTACAAGTTACTCATCTGTATGAGATATTTGAATTGGGAAAGTTGGAGGGACTGATTTGGAGGCAAGCACCGTCTTTACCAACCTGTGTGCCTATAACCATACTTTGTTTTGAACTGGGCCTGAACTCACTGGTCCAACTGAAGATCTTGCTATTATACCAGACATTGTAAGTGAATCAAACACATTGGACACACTAATGGGAGAGCAGATGGAGAGTTTGCAGGGGAAGCCGTTCTGTTCCTTTAAATAGAATTGCTGATACATTATGGAAAAAGAAGAGATGACTCTTGAGGCTTTGCTGACTAACCCAGTTCAGATGAAATGGAAAATCCTTGATCAAGATTGGATCCTGACTTGTGATGAGAGGAGCAAGTATAAGTCATATAAAGAAATAAGTGTTGAGTCAAAAAAAAGGGGGCTCCCTTATGAATTACTTGAAACAATGTCAGGATCGTCGCTTCAGAGAAACTTTCATGTGAGTTTGCTTCAATTTAATACAACCTGGGGAGGTTTTATTTACTAAAGGGCAACAGAAAGTGCAATATGTCGTTTTTGTGGAAAACCACTTGAAACCCTAAAACATCTGATGATTTTATGTCCAGCGTTGCAGAAATTAGGGAGGAATTTATTTAGTCGATTTGTGTATGAAATTGCCTCTTTAAATGGTGAAAACGTTCTGCGATATATTTTTCATGGTAGACCAACCCCTCTTTAAACGAGTGTTGAGTAATTTTAAAAGAAAGCTAAGAATATTAAATAAATTGTTTTAATTGTTTAAATGGGGTTTTATGAAATGGAATCTGTGGGAAAATTGTATATGAAAAATGGTATTGACTAATGTGTTCTAAGGTGTTGAATTAATTGCATGATTTATATGACTAATGTAATGGATTTTATGGTGTATAAAGTGTGTAATAAACCATGTACAAAAAAACCCCTTAACAGCACACAAATTACGCAGAAGCAGCAAGCCGAAGTTACGGCCATCAAAAAGGCTGTCTTCCATGACACCAGTTTTATGTCAGCCGCTGACATGGGTGAAAATGGCTTATGGGATATCGGATATGTGTGGTACCCGAGGGGGCATCCTCACTTCTTTTCCCCATGAATCCTCCTCTTAAGTGGCCAGGTAAAGGCGATTGCTTTTGGAACCCGACCCTTGGGGTGGATGTGCGAGGGAGGATCACCTGGGTGGAGGAAACTTGGGGAGTGTGGAGAGGATGTCTTTAGGTAAGACGTAGTATCCTTTCTTTCCATTGTCAAAGTGCACCCTCTATTCCCCATGTGCGCCCTCTATTCCCCATGCCTTTATAGGCTATCAGTCTTTGTCCCTTTCTTCTGCCCAAAATGTCCCGCAGACATTTCACTTTAATACTGGGGTGAGGAGGAAACAACCGAGTGTTATGCACACTTCCATTCATTGACACCTCCCCTAAACATCAATTTGGTACTGAGATGAGGAAGAGGGCTTTGGGGGAGTTCAGTTGTACTAGCCAGGTATGTCCAGCTAATAGGTCTCCCCATGGCCAGGAAATTAAAGTTAAAGGTCATTTAACAAGTTCCAAGTGTATAAAAATGTTGACCGCCCAACGCAGAGGGAGAGAAGGCCTAGAGAGAAGGATGTGGCCTGGAGAAAAACAGGCTTGAGGGAAGCCGTGCTGAGCAGGAGTGCGTTAGAGATGCCGGGGCTAAGGCTGGCTGTGAGAGAGTCTGTGATCCTGCTGTCCTCCCTGCCCAATGCCCACAGCAGGAACTGTGGGGCACTGAAGCTTCTCGATCGCCTCAGGTCCCTGAGAGAGTGGTGCTAACAGTAGCTGCCACTGGGCAAGAGCGGGTGACACACTGCAGAATTCCAGGACAGCGAGCGCTTCTCACTGTGGCTCCCACTAAAGGAATGTGGAGAGAACAGAAACCGTGAAAGGAAGCAGATAAACCCAAAGGAGCTGGCGCATACTGGTGAGTGAAAAGAAGTGAACACTTGTAACAGGGACTAGAAACAAGCATATATGAATGCCGAACAAACAGAGAGCTGTTCTAAGTATTATGGAAGGCCAAATCAAGTATATTTGAATACTGAACATGCTGTAAGCTATTATAAGCACTTTTGTAAGTTGAAACAAGTAACATTGAATAACGAGTGACTGAGAAACATTGAGAGCATATTTAAATATCACATAGAACAAAAGCAAGTGATGAGCACTTATTAATGAAATAAAAGCAATCTGGTACTACGGGATATACCACGGATTGAGAGTGTGAGCCACAAGTGGTGGCATAGCCAAAGGATTGCCAAGGAAGATATGAAACGAGAAATTAAGTATTTGCTAAATATAAAGTAAACCAATCTTAACTATAAGTTAAGAGTGGGAAAACCTGTGTTGGCAAAAGCCAGAAGAATACAGAAAGCATAACAAAGTGCACAGGGGCATCCGTTGCGTGCCCTATAATGGGTGGACTGTGTGGTCCGACAACTGCGCCAACACAGAGTGACCCTACTTGGAAAGAGCCAAGAAAAGCAAATGTAAAGACGCTTGTGCTTTTGAAGTGAATTATAAATGAAGAAATGGTTCAATCTATGTAAACTATTGAAAAGCCTGGATGATTAAAGATTTGAACTGGTATTGCTTTTGAAAGCTGGAAGATTTTGAACTCTTTGGGAAGGGAAGTGTAGAGGAGGTCCCAAATAAAGCCTGCACTCCAATCGCCCATTTTGAAGTACCAGGAACATTCACACCAAAATATGTAACGTATGGTAAGCAAATAAAACAGCAGAGAGCCGCAGTAGGGCTCTGCCCATTGCCCATCAGAAGAGCAACATCTATTGAAGTACCAATACCCAGACAACCATGGACAGTAAGGTATCCATTAAGAAAACCTTACCAACAAATGAGAAGAAATTAAGATTGCCTAAGTACCGTCCCGGAAGAAACCAAAAAGGCCTTAATGGACAACGAATGGTGATGTCACGAGAGCCTACACAGGCTCAAAGATGGAAGAAAGGACAAACAAAAAAGAAGACAGACGAAACACCATGAATAAAGATATCGTGAACCCAAAGGAAGAGAACGATGTTGAAACACAAAGAAGCTTAAGCTTTAAGCAGGATGAAGATATTCAACCAGCTAACATCTGTGCATATGCTTGGAACCGCAAGAAAGCTAAGAAAACAGTGCGGCTTGCTATCCTAAGTAGAAGAATAGCGCAGCAAGCGCCATTATTTTCTATTTCTATTTCTTTGTGGTTGTATCGCGCCGAAAGCCCACAGGCATCAGGGCGCGGGAACCCTAAAAATAAGATTTGAGTGAAAAAGGTGAAAGTTTGAGTTCTAGATTAACCAAAGCTGTGCCTTGAGAATGCCAAGTTATCTTTGATATTTACTTAAATAGGAATGTTTTCAGTAATTTCCTAAACATGATATAATTACTTTCCTGTCTCAGGGTTGCCGGGAGCCCATTCCAAAATTTGACTGCCCTGACCAGAAAAGCTCTACCTTGGCCCGCAGCCCGTTTGACCACTGGGATCCTCAGAAGACCAACATCTGCTGATCTGAGACATCTCTTTGATGTGTACAGCGAGAATTTCTTTAAAATAAATTGGAGCCACACCAAAAAGGCATCTATGTGCAATCGTCATGGCCTTAAAATGGACTCTCTTCTATTCTAAGCCAATGAAGATCCTTCCTTCCTGCCGATATGTGTTCGCCATATTTGGTTTTCTTAATTATGCGGACAGCATCGTTCTGCAGGACCTGACATCTCTGTAGCTCCCTCTTTGTGGCTCCCATTAACAAAGCATTACCATAGTCTAAGCGAGATAGGTACATATTTTACCTCAAAACGAAGCACATTATTATAAGTGCGATTCCACTTTGCACAAAAAGCAGAATCAACTCAGGTCACTAAACACCAAACAAGACAAGATTCATATTCTAGCAAAATGAGAAGAGACGGCTGAATTGAAACTCAGCAGATGCAACTTGTACCAGGAGAGCCAAGGTCATACCAATAGAAGGAACGACCAGTAGCTACATCTGATTGAAACTTAAGAACAGAATATCCTGTCTCTGAAAGGTCAACATAAGGAAGTGTAGGCAGGTGGTAAGCCGAATAAGAATTAAATGCACAAATTGAGAGAACCTAGGAAAATTCACGGTGTCTGCATCACGTGACCATATGAGCGAGGAGAAGCACGGGTTCACACCTACGCTTGGCATCCGCCCAGACAGAGATATCAGAACTTTTCCAGACAGAAGATGCAGTTTCAAGGCCAACCACAGTAAACTAATTTGACACATAGTTGCTGAAGCGATGATTGATTGTAACCTTAATTGGAGGCAGGCCGGGTAGCTGAGGGGGCACCCTGCACCTGGTTGACCGTTCTACGTGCTGCTAAGTAAAGTGGAAATGTATGCATGGGGTTGGTGCCAACCCAATCACAATGGACCACATAATTTAGGGTCCTATAGTAGTAGAAACAATGGGACGTCGTACTTTTAGTGACGTCTACAGTAGTCATTTTTGAAGGAAGGGCTTAGATGCCCACCTGACAGTGTTTACCCAATCCCCTCACTCTGTTACCATATACAGATATAGTATCTATATTAAAGTTACCTTTTCCTAGCCAATAGAATTGCATGTTAACTTTTAAGTGTAACAAGTCAATTATGGCGAGTTTTGAGTATAAATGTCACTGTTTGAATGAAGTTCGTTGGAGTTGAAGCGAGACAGACTATCGCATCACTGCTGATTGCCATGACTCCCCGTTTTTTGTACTTGTCATTAAGTGGACTCCCTTTGCCAAACCATTGAGTTGTCCTTATTGATTGGTGTTGGAGTAATAAATGTGCACCCCCCATCCATCTCAAGGTGCAGCTATCTCGTCTTAAAGTACTTCGGAGCAAACCTCGGCTCTATGGGCCAGCCGGGGATCTCCTGAGTACAGAACCCCGAGTCTTTTTGAAATGTGTTGTACTCTTGGGAAAAGGAATTCCGAGACTTGGTGAACTGTGTTGAGCCCTTGGGGAAGGGAAAACCAAGGCCTTTTCAGAACTGTTCTGAACTTGGGGAAGCTGGAAAACAAGCCAAGAGCTGGAAGAAGCTCTGAACTTTACGTTGAACACCACTACTTTTTCTGCTGACATCCCCACAAATTGTACACATTTACTTGTGAGGGTAAGTATAGGCTTTGGACACAGACTTTTGATTCGAACTTACTGACCCACACTATCCTTAGTTTTCTTTAGGTAGGGAAATTCCACCTTAGTATAGAGAAAGTTAGGCCTTACTCCAATCTGACGTTTAAGTAAAATAAAAACTTTGATTAGAAAGTTGAATCTGTTGTCTGTGTCTTACTTCATGATGCCTTCACAGATATTGCTGACAATACTAAATTGAGACGGCATACTGGATGGGGCTTGGACACTGGTGGATAAAGCCCAATTAGACCTTCAAAGTTCCTTTTAATAATAGGGTTTGATGTTGATATTGTAAGGTCTGTAGAACCAATAAAAGCTCCAATAGCAAGTAAATATGTACGCCAAGATTGAATGTTAACTCCTGCTGAGGCTAAGCAAAACAAAGAAGATAGGATATTGTCCAAAGAAGGATCAAGAGTATTCAGAGAACACTCCAGTATCCAAAAGCAGAAACAAGTCAATTTGCACTTATAATGGGACCTCGTTGACAGATTCCTTGCAGCATGCACAATATCCATATTATCATCCGGCATGCCCAACCCAGCAAATAATAACAGGGAGAATCCATGAGCCGTGGGCACTGATGACTAGCAAGTCAGAGTACCATATTGTGGTCGGTCCGTTTGGTGCTATTAATATGAGAGTGCAATTAACTAACTTTCTGAACATTGAGAGAATCCTCAGAATCAGAGGAATTGGGGAAAATGCATAGCATGCTTCGCTGTCCAAGGTTACTTTCAGAGCATCCCCCCAAGGATTCTGGACTGTGCCCAAGGAGAACTGCAAAATATGAACCGTGCAGTTATGAGAAGTTGCAAAAAGATCTACTGGAGGGTGACTCCATTCTAGCAAAATCTGCTGGAGAACTTTTTAGTTTTTCAGCTCCCATTTGTGGTTGCTGTGCGAGACTCGGTTCAATGTGTCTACTGTTGTGTTGAGGTCTCCCGCTAAATTAACATCATTGAGATATATCTGGTGTAGTACAGTCCAATCCCAAATTTGGATCGCTAGACGACAAAGAAGGGGATCTTGTTCCATCCCATTTGTTTACATAGAACATACTGTAAGTTCTTATGCGAACTATTGAGCTCTGAATCAAGGGAAGAAAAGACTTTAGAGCTTTGAAAATTGACAGAAGCTCCAGCATATTTATGTGCCATTGGGATTCCTCTGGAGACGAAAGTGCAGGAGTTCAGAACTGCCCTAAGTTGGCTCCCCATCGTGTCGGGGAGGAATCTGATGTTATGGTGTGCAGACGAGGAGGGTCCTGAAAAGAAACTCCTAACTATAGATTAATTTCATCCATCCACCACAGTAGGTTTGGCCTCAAGCTAAGGTGAACCAGAATTATTTTCATTTGATGCTCCTTCTCTTGTACCCAGGAGTCTGCTAAATGCAGCGGGAGATGCCTCATCTTGAGGTGGCCCAGAATAGTTACTGTCATGAGGCCGAAAAGGTGCTGAAACCACCACATATGTATGTCTTGTATCCTTTGTTCCTTAAGGAGCACCCTGCCCGCTCTTGCATCCCATCTGAACCCTATCAAGGTGATGCTCTGTGTTGGGACCAGACAAGACTTCTTATGGTTGACAGACAGCCCGAGACTGAAAAATAACTGGAGTAGCTGTTCTAGGGAGGCTGTTGTTGCTCTGCATATCACCGATCCGGCATGCCAGCCATCCAAGTAGGGATAAATGTGTATACACTTCGTCCTTCGACGTGCTGCTGTAGGGACTATCCGTTTTGTAAATGGGGGGAGTCCGAACGGGAGAATCAGATACTGAAAATTCTGTTGTCCGAGGGAAAATCGGAGGAATTCCTTGTGCGCATCGTATATTGAAACATGAAGACATGCGTCCTTTAGATCCACTGTACACAACCTATCTCCCTGGTTGAGGGCACTCCAAATATGAGCCGGCATAACAATCATGAACCTTTCTAGAGGAAAGATATAGATTTGGATAGGAAATATCTAATACTGTCTGCAGGCCTGTCTGGTTTTTGTTGGGTACAGTAAAGAGGCAAGAGCAAAAGCTGCATCCTCTGTCCTGAGGGGGCACTTCCTCTAGCGTATTGATCGCCAAAAGGGTGGCAATTTCTTGAAGGAAAGTGGCCAATTCTATTTTAATTAGAGGGGTAGATGAAGCAGGACAGGAGGGTATGGATAATCTGTAATCATTGACATGATCCAGGAGTCCTCCGGGATGGTACTGCAGCTGTGATGAAAACTTGAAATTCTGCCTCTGGACAGGGAGGAGTAGATCTGGATGTACAAATCATTGTTTCTTTGCATCATAAGATAATGCTGTGGAGGCAGAGAAACATCCTCAATTAGAGTTTTTTTGTTGCTTTCTTCTCTGAAGATCCTTCCCTGTCCAGTTGTCTGCCTTTACCTCTCATGGTAACCAAGAAATCCCCTTGAAGCTTTTACGTTTAGAGTCCGATCGTGGTTGCCTGGATGTTTGAAAGGGTTTTTGGGGTCCTTTCGTGAGAAAAGTGAGAGACTTAGCCGTAGCTGTGGATGTTTTCTTTTTGTCAAGCTCCTCATCAGCTGACGATTGAAACAATTAATTTCCCTCAAAAAGATATGTCTAGAAGCTTATCTTGAACGTCCCTATTGAAATGGGTAGCTTTCGCCCAAGCTGGCTGTCTTAGATCGACACTGATAGCCAATGTTGTAGCGACTATCAATGTGGTGAACGCAGCTGACTCTCTACGGTCTTGTGCAATGAGTTAGTTAGCTTTAGCTGGTCCAGATTTAAAAGCTGCAATCCTCTCCTGCAGTAACACTTACTGACAGTCTGCAATTTCTAGTCAGAAGTGGTGATTAGCAACTGACAACAGTGCGCCAGAGCAAGCTTGCTGAAGATAAAGAGGCGCATTAGTGTATACCTTTTTGCCGTAGGTCTCTAAAATGTTATCCTCTTTAGAGAGTGGGCTGGAGCCTTGAGCGGGGAATGAAGTGGACGCTGACTTCGGTGAAAATGTTTGCTGATGCAACTACGGACTACTGTTATTGTGGATTTGAGGATGAGAAGGAAATAATTTCCGGTATCAGGCCTCAATCTTCCTATTGGCAGCAACAACTGAGTAAGGATTATTCCAGATGAGATTCAGCTAGCACATCCTTCTGTACTGGGATTCTGGATCTGTCAGACTTACTTAGTGACAGTACACCCGAAAGGACTGGGAACTCTGAATCAGACTTTTCTGGTACAGGGCGCCCTAAAACATTCTGAACCCCTACCATCATATTATGGAAAACCTTTGCTGACAATTATCCTTCATCCTCACTTTCATCACCACCTGTGTTTTTGTGTGCCCGTGTGTCCGGGTCTTTCTGTGGTTCCTGTAACCCTGGTACTGAACCCTGATGCACATCATGCAAGGGTGTAGACTGCAATGGTTCTGAGCCATGGCAACTGGTGGTGCAACAATTTTTGGAACCGGGGAGTCAGGACTGTAGGTGTTACTGGAGCTGCAGGTGCCTGTGGCGCTGGTATAGTTTGAGAGATTACTTTCTTCATAAGGTTTTTGAAATAACACTTCATTGGTTCACAGTGGATAATCCTCTTAAATGTTTTTTTGAAAATCTATCTTCTGAGGGTGTTGAAGGTGCAGCAGCTGAGGGAGTCCAAAATGAAGTGGTAGATTGGTTGCCTGAGCTAGAGGATGTGCCCAAAATCTGAAGGGCAAAGATGGTATGGGGTAAGAGGTTGACCAGGTTGACATCAAAGACCATTCCACCCTTACAAAATTCTCTTGGTTACCCGTCGGAGGAAGAGGGATCTGGGAAGGTTCTGAGGAAACATAATGCCCAGACTCTAGTGATGAAATTTCTGAAATGTCCTCAGCTGACTGTGAAACCTGGGTAGAGGACTCTGCATGTCTGGCCTGGTGCTTGGAAGCCGTTTTAAGGGAAGTCGGTCGCTGGCCTTGTAATGGTGTCCCCTCCTTCGAGGGAAGTGAGAATTGTTCACCGGTTGCAATTGTTTTGTAACCAGTGTCTGAAGACAGGCTAGTGACGCATTGAGTCTTGCTCAATACGAAGCACTGCTTCCTCTGAAGCCTGTTAAACTAGCTCTGGTAAGTCGATGGCATCTGGGCATTTGTTTAGGCCCAGTAGATTTTCGACGCTCAGGCGTCGCCTCGGGTTTGATGACCCGGTACTAGACCTCGGGAGGTCCTCTGTGCTTGCACTGGTACGAGCCTCAAAGCCCTCAGTGACCACTCCAGTTAAAGTCCCCAAAATAACCTCAGTGCTCGCGACAGAAGAAGCCAACTTGGCCTCGGGACGGACTACAGTAATGCAGTGGCTAACCGCTACAGGACTCATGTGCCTTCCTACTTGCGCGGGGTGCCCGAATTATCTGGAGTCTCGGCACGTGTGAAGAGACAAACTCCTTTATATGCCCGGGAGGCAACACGGCGAATACTTCGCTCCACCTTGACTATCTCTGCCAAAGGGCTATAGGTGAAAGCATGTGAGAAAGGGAACAGGCCACCCACCAGTGTTCATGGCCTAGACACTCCAGACAGCGCAGGTGGAATTCCACTGCAGTAAAATGCCTGCCGCATGAAGCGCAGGCTGTACAACCTTTGACGCCCCTCAAAAGGCTGACTGGAGTTGCCAGGGGCAACTGAAAAAATTGACAATGGCAAAAGAATGGCTCAGGGAATCCGATGCACAACAAAAGAATTGTGCTTGCTATGCAAAGCGTCCAGTCGAGTCGTTAAAGAAAAAAGGACTGACTGGTGTTGCTGGTGGGCAGAGTTGGTGGGCCACCCACTCCCATGCCTCTGTGCCTCACGAGTAACACACATTTTAAAAGTAAAATTCATTTTGTGCTATGTCAAAAGTGTATTGGTCCAGTCCCACAAGACGGATACCCAGGAGTATGGAGGAAAGGGGATGGAACGTGAGAGTACTGGTGTGCTATGTGTAGGGAGAGAATTAAAGGGGCACGGGACTTTTTTTGCCTGGCTAGTAGCAACTTGAAATGTTGACCCTTGGTAAGATAAAAGCTTTCTGGGAGTTAGCAAGTATCCTTATGTCAAGAAATAAAAGTAAGCCTCCATTTTCCCCCAAACCAAATGGGAATGCACGACATGGACTACGGATAAAGAAAGGTTTTTATTTTCTCAGGTTCTTATCACAAGTTGCCAGATTGTCAAAGTATGGCTCTCTGAGGTTCCACAAGATAAGTACATTGGTTGGAAGATTGTAAGCTGCTTATGGCTATTGCTAGAGAGGTAAATTAAACGGATAAATGTGACAGAACGCGGGGTTCTGGTCCAGATTTCATTTGTATTATATCACAGGAAGGTGATCTGCATGACATTTACAGTATGAACTGAAAAGTGTTCAGTGTCAACTGGTTGCTTTTGGTGCTCAACTCAAAATTGAATTAGGTGGGTAAAAATTACCATAAATTCCAGTAAGCTTCCAGTTTCACAAACACGGCAAGACCGCACTTTGACAAACACCATCCTCTCAATGTATTATATTCCCAGTTTAATGTTGGACAATTACAAGATACTTCTAGTTTGCACATTTCCAGTATAGGTCCAGTACATGTCCAGTTAGCACAATCTCAGAATACTCCCATGCTGACAATCCCAGTATATTTCCACAGCATGACATTCATAGTGTTCACAATCTCAAGGCATCATATGACATGATAATGTGGCATGTCATGAGAACACATACCATGACGTATCTCAAGTAAGTTCAAGCATGAAAAAGCTAGTAGAGTCAACTCTATTGCGCTCCCAGTTTAAAATTACATAATTCCCAGTTTGCATAATTTCAGTATATATCCAATCTGCACAATATACTTTATATTGCAAATCTCAATATACCATCTATTTGACATTCCCAGTTTCCACAATCCCAGTTTGACCATCCCAGTAAATGCCTAAATTGTCAACCTCAGTATCATCCCAACTTGCACCATCAGATTACATTCCCAGTTTTACAATCAATGTATACCGCCAGTTTGCAAAATCTTACTTGGCCATCACAGCGGCTGCAATGCATGTTTGGGATAGGATCCTGCCTAAACTGATGTAAATGGGTAAATAAAGAAAATGTGGTGGTGGATCCAACAAAGTGCAACAGGCAGATAATGAGGTTGATTTTATGTGATGTGATATGTATTTAGGTACTTATGTATTGGACGATTTTAAGAATGTTTTACCAGTGTAATAATGTGTATGTATTGTAATTATTATATGCCTTTTTAAATGTAAAATACATGTATTTAGATGTTTATGAATTGGATGAAGGTCCTAAGGATGCTTTTCAAGAGTGATAGTGTGTGTATTGTAATTACTATATGTTTCTCTTCTATGCAAAAGGCTAGACGTATTAGCCAAAAGCATTAAATAAATTAATAGAAAAAGAATTCCTACTTTCACAACTCCAGAGTTCTCCCACTCTCATCCACAGATTAACAAATTCAGGATATTTAAAAAGGTGGACAACCCTAGTGCAATCACAGTTTGTTTAAAAGCGGTAGCATACTCTTTTGACATCTATTTTATGTACCCAGTGTGGTCAAGGATGCTACATTACCATTGTGGCAAAGACCTTTACATTACCAATGTGCACACTCCTACTTGCACAATTACAATACATTTCGGATTGTACAATCCAGTTTGAAGAATCAGGGATTATAATAAACATTTGATGATCCAGAGTTAAAAATCTCCTGGACAACAGACATCATCCACTAAGTAAGGGGCTACCGTTGTGGAATTAGGAGCTAGTATCCAATGTGCCACACATGTAACTTCTGCCTGAGATGCAAACCATAAAGTACTCCATTATATATAAACTGTTATGCTTTAACTGTTTTCTAGATGTATCCCAATGGCAAGTTATATACATTTTGGTAGGTCAGACATAGGAGACGGACAAGGCAGCATTTTTTATGGGTCTCAAATTTTATTAAAGGAAAGAAAAGGCCTCCACTATCTCCACTTCTATGATGAGGAAGGTTACCTATCCTGAAAAATAATAAATGGGTGCTCGCCAGGACGTCCTACAAAAATAAACCTTGTCCTCTTTCCAAACCTTTGCTACCCTTCGAACTGACCCGACCACTAATGATAAAAACATAGTTTAGCCTAGAAAAGTGTTTCAACTCCCCAACTCCCCCTTTAGGCTTGGCTGGCTGGTGCATGCCCCCCCCCCCCCTCCCAAATGTCTCTCAAATCCCCCTTAGGATCTTTCAGGTCTTTACCTGCTCGTACAGTTCAAAATAAGTTACTTGTGTAACTATAGAACAGGGGTCTCCTAACCCCCTCAAAAAAGTCTTGTTTAATGGAGAAAGTTCATCCCTTACATGCAACACTTGCGATCATAGTTTCTTCACTGTTGTAGCTAGTGTCTCTCGCTCACCTCTCAAGGGTATTGCCACTCTTTGAAGCAATGGATCTTCTTGGTCCAGCATGGACGCTCTGGCTTTACAGGTAGCATTACTTGGTCATGGTTTACGTTCTCAGTCTGGACTGAGCTCTCCGGTCCTACTTCCCCATTGATTCTCTGGTGCCCCTTGTCCCCTCCTGGGGTATTTGTTTCAGGTTTCAGGTACATCCCTCCTAGGTATTTCTATTTTTTTCAGTTCTCTTGTAGCCCTTTTGCAGGGTCTGTGTTTCAGGTTCACCCCTACTGGTTTGCGACGTGGTCCTGGCTCCTGGCTGTACTGGCTAAGCGCTGCTGTGCACAGACCTGCTCAGGATGATCCTCCTGCATTATGTAATCCTATGTTGTTAGGTCTAAAACAAAATCTATATTTTATAAAACGTTGAAATCTGAAATAAAAACATTGTAACAAAACTGGATTTTCCTGTTCCAGAGTGTGGGGTGGGATTGTCGTACTGTGGAGCCATAAAGCTTGGGATATTCTTGTCTGTTAAAAATCTTAAACAGGTAATTGTGTCATCTTCATTGTGCGGTGGATTGTTGGCTTGCCCCGAACAGGTCATGTCAAATTCAATATCGGACAGGTATACTGGAAAAAAGGTGTTTGTTATGGAGTACTCTGTCAAAGGTGTGGTTATTCATGCATGTGTCCAGGTCAATAAGTTACAATGATCATGGAATGTAAAGTCTGTGCAATGAATAGAGAGCCTGGTCTCAACATAAATGCCGGGGTTCGCGATTCCAGCATAATGGAATCATTTTGTTTCAATGTCATTCTGCCATATTATCCCTGGATGCAGACTACACATTCAACACGGTGTCAGCAGCTGACTGTGCTTTTCAAATAAACACCGACGTCCTTAGGTTGGTCAGGCACTCGACTGCCCTAGTTGAACATCACACGTCTATCAATCTCTAAAGAGGAGTCGAGAGGGGCTAACATACTTACTGCTATGCCAGGCTCTGCGGTTGCTTTTCCACCAGAGTTACGGATGCATTTATATTTACTCTATCTCACTCCACTATGCCTCGCTGTGGCATAACTGGACACTCATGCCAGAGACTTACTATATGACAGCCTGCGGAATGTAAAGCACAGATCTGCCCTTTCTCAAGACACTCTTAGAATTGAGCCTAAGGGTGACGGTTTGTAGTGTTTCCCTGGATGTTCGAGGTTTAAGTTATTGAATAGAAGTGCACACTGGAAGCAGGGCTTTCTCGAGAGGTCTGCATATCAGTCAGGGGCTTAGCATATACAAATGATTGGATTCTCCTAAGGATGTGCGAAACCCGATTCTATCACCAGGAACTACGAAAATTCATTTCAAGAATATTTGACCCAATCTTCATCCACAGTCTGTGTGGCCGGTTCTTCAAACTGCTGTTTGGCATAAGAGAAGGTTCGCCATTTGCTATTAATGAACCAAACATCACTAATATGGCCGAAAGTCAATGGCGATATATAGAACTCCCAAATAAGTAACAGACTGTTTTCCTTATAAATGTTCCCCGCCCAACTTAATTTGTTCTTTACATTATGTCACTGCTTACAAAACGGTCAGTGCTGTGCCATAATGTGTAGGGGTAGTTTTGAAATCATGCATTAGGATTACTTACTAGAGAGCAATGATGTGTGTAAATTGTTAATTTCACATTTAATCACCTTTCCACGAAATACCTCCACTGTCCCTGGGCAGCGGATGATTTTTCTGCAGCACACCCCAGTCATAATGCAACGAATACGCTGATATGAATGTGCATTAAGAACATCAATATTTAAAGTCAGATCAGTTTTGCCAAGCTCATCAGGCTTCCAGAGTTCTCTGCCTGCTGCATTAGAAGTCTCTGCTTTGGGTCCGGCTCCATCACAGCTCTCACACTAAGATTATTCGCGGTTTATGGACTTTCCATCTAGTGCCATTGCATCAAATTTTTTCCATCCAAAAATGAAACTTTGCATCTAATGCATTTTTAAAAAAATGTTATGCCTCGTTTGTTTGGGGGGTCCCACCCCAACCACCGTTTTTTACCCTTAATAATGCACCTAAACAAAAATGAACCCTTTACCCCCCATAAAAATGCATTCGATGCAAAGTTTTTAAATGGAAAAAATGTGATGCAATGGCATTAGATGGAGAGAACAGATACCTTATTCGCAGTCCTCTATCTCAGGCTTTTGGCAAATACTGTTACTGCTTTTGCTCCATAGGTTTGCAACACGCATTGTGACGACATTCACTACTCTTCAGCAGAACCTAGACGCCCTCTCTCTTCATGTTTTATGACTTTGCTCAAGAAGTACATCGGTCTAAAAATCGCACTGTGCCCACATACACCTCTACTTACACCCTGTCTAATAACTCTCTAGGTAATAAACTCGTAACTATAGCAATGACATCCTCACACCCCTTCAGAGATGTCCCTAAGCCATCTTGAAGTTATCCCCTTGGACTGCCTCAAATTTGTTTTTCTGTGCGTTATGATGGGGCCCCCAGTACTGGATACACCACACTCTTTTCTATGTCAAGGGAACACTATTCACTACACAGTTGTACTATATGAAAACCTCAATGTTACTGAATATAATAACCCAAAAATCCCTCTTCGATTTCATCAGTCTCCAATGGTCACCTGATCTTGTACTGCGTCCAAGGGGTTTTTAACCCCAAATGCTTTTGTACTTGGTTTTATCTAAAAGAAGCTGCCACCTCTCGGACAATATATTTGTTTTTTACATTTAACTTGATTTGCTCTGTTACTTCTCGGGTGACAACTCTGTTTTGGATAATGGCGCCACCTGCAAAGGTAAACAATGTAATGTTACATGGTCTTGTATAGTGCAATACTGCCATTTGTGGGAGCTTCAATTAACGTCAGTGCTAGAAATTGAATGTATAACTGTGGGGTCACACCAGCACTAAGAGGGGCGAGGGGAGTTGGTATTCGAGATGGGGGTGGGGGCGGTGTTTGCAGATGTAGGACATTTCTCTAAGCCCCACCACCCCCAATAAATGAACATTTCCATTTAAGGAGGTTAATTATTAACAGCTGGAAAATAACCCAAGAGAGGAAGAGGGTTTCCTATAATGTTGCAAGCAAAGTAAAAAGGTGCACGACTTTAAAACTACAAAGCTTGCTTAAATATATTCTGCAAAGTACAGTCCTGGCAAGCTTATCGCATGCATCCTGACCAGGCGTTCAAGTGGTTTAGAGGGTTTCTCTCGACCTTAGACCTGACGACATGTGTTTGAATCCTGGCTTGGGAAACAAAAGCAAATTAATAACACTAAAACCTTGAAGGGTCAAATGGAATTCCTGGGTTCAAGATCCCGAGAGACATTTTGTGCCAGATCCAGGAAGTTCCACCCCAATGATCCACACCAAGAAAAGAGGAGGGGTTAGGGCATTAGTGGGATGGAGGGTTAGACAGCTGCAAAACCCGAGGTATTGAGTGCTTAATAGAAGTTCTAGAATCCTGAGTGGTGGTATGATTCCATGGATGTTCCTGATAAAAGCAATGAGAGGGATGGGCTAAATAACTTATCCTTGTAGCCCTCATGGAGATCACTACTTCTTAAGAGTGAACTCCCTTCACCAGCACACCTGCGTTCTCTTCGTGTGGCTCTCGGGGCGGGGCGCTGGTTTCACACTTTGATTACATATAAGTAAGGTAAGCTTCGTAAATCCTTGTATTTCACTGAGAGGGGTTGGGGGAGGCAGGTAACATGTGGCGCACTGTTGAAGTAGATTTTGTTATGTTTGAAAAACACTAAACTAAAGTTTTTTAAAAAAAGAAAAAATAAGGTAATATGTCCTGTCAAAGTTTCTAACACACGAAGTTTATTTAAGCTGTACAAAAATAAAATCTTAAATGGAAATTATTAAAATGTATGAACACATGCAAATCCCAAAACACTGCTGTCAACTTAACAGAAGCATAATGAAAAAGGAGACTTGCTGAGATTAAATGCAGCACTAGACCCGCTACTATTGTGACAGTGCTGCGAAAGATCTAGCTAGCACTATGTTTAACGATGCCAAATATTTTGGCAAGAAGAAATTATATAAACCATTTAATTTGAACCAGGTACTGTGCTCATCCTACTTCACAGTGGAAAAGCAGGCAAGCATGATGTGTGAAGTATTCAATAAACTCTTCTATACATCTCAACTCGACACCTATGGGACAAGTGTATTATTCCTTCCTACTCACTGGGGAAATGAAATGATTCCTTATCAAAAGGAAGGCTTAAATTACATCTCATCCCTCACTCTGGCATGTAACACTCAAGTAGCAGTCCTGAAATAATAAACCCTCAATATGATGGGTCTTGCTACACTCAAGGCCCAAGAATAATAGTTTGGGCAGAACAGTGCATTTTTGGCAAGGATTATGGCAATGTATGCATTGGGACTGTGCTACATCCAAAGGACTAAAAATTGGGCGTAACAATTCTTTTTGAAGTTGATTATACACGTGTTGTGCTATACACTATGTGCAATAATGTTGTGTGATGTTTGTGTAATGTATTAATGTTTAACATACCATGCAATTTTGTATCATGATTGAGCGTATAATACAAATATATCTGATACCGTGGATGATACCATCGTAGTGAGAGTTTATTATTTCAGGACTGTCACTTGACTGTTACAAGCCGGAGTGAGCGACGAGATTCAATGTAAGCCTTCCTTTTGATAAGGAATCTATGCATATGAAAGAAACCATGTTGTGAGCCTTTAAGTCCCTTCAATAGAACCAACTTCCTTACTGCCAAAAACGAGACGAGTTCATCTATAGCTCAACATGTGGGAAAAGCTATGGTGCTTACATGAATGGGTAACCCCCAATCCCTCCACTCCCCTTGAAATCCGACCTCCCGCTCCAGCCATTCCCTACATTTAAATAACCACAGTGGAAGAGACTGCTGCCTCTCTCAGCCTGTGCGGCTGCAAAAAGGAGAGGGCACTATTGCACCCAATTCTATTGCCCACTGTAGTAAAGACACAGAGCCTGCTCCCCAGTGAGGAGAGATGAGGGAATGGTACTTTTCTCTGGGTTACATTCTCTGACCCGATTCCGACTGGCACCGCTGTGAGGCCTTCTCAAGATGGACTGAGTGCTTGCTTAGCATATACTGGCGGTAGGGAAAAACACCCCACCTGCTAAGGTCTCGGCACCAATTGAAGCAATAATTCCTGAGAAGGCTGCACAATTAGTGCAAGAGATGGGACTGTATCATGGTTTAGTGACAGACAGAACTACTCGAAGGTCTCGAAGTGTTGCTGTACCATACTCTAGCCTTTGGAGCAGAGAACGGTTAGTACTATAATAACCACGGCATCTCAGAAGGTGAGGGTTTGTAGCGCTATATAAATGCGAAATTATTATTATTATTAGAAGTCCCCAAGAATATGGATTCCTCATAAAGGAATGACTCTCCAAGCCATGTCACCATGCATTATCCACGAGTGAGGCACTGGTCTCCGGAATCTTGGCAGTTAGCCTCGTCAATCTATAGTATGGGGATTCTCTTGAGAACTGCTTGAACTCTGTAGAGTGAGAGCACATAGCAGACATCTCATGTTTGAGGGAATATTTCAGAAATCCTAAGCAGTCATGGCATGGTTTGTTGGAAGTTGATTTGCGCATATACAAGGAGGTGCCCGTCAGCCCAAACTGCGGCTAAGTTTCACTGCACCTACAAGAATAACGGGCATGGACTGACAAAAGTCCTTATTTCTGGCCTCCTATCGTTCATACATCTGCAATGCTGTTAAGGTTTCTCTCGGAGAAGGGCTTCAGAAGGCAAGAACAAACGTGAATGTTTTTGAAGGCGGATATTTAATATTTGTGTGCTTGTCCATGTGTGCGGTTGATGCATTGCAGCCTTTTTCTGCCCAGCACAGTCAAGTCAAGTGAACACCTGTTTGTCATCAGGAGCGCTGACGCATTTGCTACTCGGAGTGGATATCCGTTGGTATTCATAGACATGTATAAGAATGTTGGTTCGCACAAAGCTACTGCTCCTAGCGTCTCATAGGTAGGGAAAATAAGAAACGCACATGCAGCATCACCCCTTTTCTGGCTGATGGTTCTTGATGCGACAAAACGAAAGCTCCAGAGGTGCCCCTTTGCCTTCCCTGTGGTAACATTTGTGAAGGGCAATGCTTACTTATAGAAAGCACTTCAGATACGACCGGATAAAAAGGAAAACCGAAAAAGATATTGCTTTCTAAAACAAGTTACAAAAAAATCCAAACTAATTACTATGTAAACATTAGAAGAAAAAGTAACACAATAATAAGGACACCCCAAGAAACGCAGCCTTCACTGTTGCAGTTCCCCTCTTCCCCCAAAATATATAAAAATCAAGTCTTTCCAACTGGTTGCGTGGTCAAATATATTTTCTGAATCACATTAACCTAACCCTGTAACTAATTTGGCAAAGCGTGACTTGGTGCTACCAGGAAAAATACAAATTCATCAATGTCACCCTCCAGTTATATAAATGGGCCCTTGGATTATAAGAAATCTCTGAAGAAGCTTACATAGCCTCACTTTACACTAAAAGCTGTTAAAACACTCCAGCGACGTGTACAGTTTATGGCCAGTGACTTCAGACTGGCCACTTTTTTAAAAACTGTCTTTAGGTACCTAATCCCTAGGATCCAAAGTGAAGAATGGTCGTTTCACAGAACCACTGGGAACGAAGACCAGTCTTAGGAGGCCTAACCTTCTCAGTGCAGACCCATCAAAGTGCAGAAACTGTCCAAATATGCAAAAATAATGGTGAACTCAAGAGGGCAGATGGAATATCCACACGAATCGTGGCGTCTCAGAATTTACCCTTTGCACAAATAAAGTCTGCATTTCAGACGGGTATAAATGAAATAAAGCCACTAGTTTAACATGGAAAATGTGTTCTAGTGTGTACAGAAAAAAAAACAGTAGCGTTACAAACACATGGTGGAAAATGTATGTATAATTTTGACTGTTAATCTTCCATAAAAAAAACGTGTTTTGAAATTGATTTACAATGTATTTTAGGCCCTTTCAAATCACACATGAGATGGGCGAATGTCAAAAGGAGGAGTCGGGCTCTCTGGGCGGTTATCAGTGATCAGTATTTCACTGACCTTTGTACATCTCTGGGAGAGCGAGTGGCTTACTGTGCCTTAGTGGTCCGTCCCAGTCTGGTTGGGATATTCTGTTATCCAATATTCATACTTCGTCCTGTCAATACTGCAGTGATCCTACGGCACCTGGCCTTGTCCAAAAGGTGGCATATTGTGATCCTGACTACAGCCTGGTGACACCCTAACAGGGTCAATCTGTGGAAAGGGAGAGGAGGTTTGGGAGGGGGGCATAGGAAAGAGAAACTAGAAAATAGAAGGACCTAAAAATGGGAGGAAAAACAATTGGGATTAGAGGGAAGGGATATGTTTGTCAAAGTAGGGATGTGTGTTTCTCAAATGTGTTACGTTCTAGGTATGCATGAGCACTGTACTTCAGAGAGCACAGCTCAGATTAGTTTTTGTGAGGGGTCAGAAATGAAAGCCAGATACCAAGTTGTAATTATTTTGTCATTATTTTGGTTAAAGATTATTCAACTTAAATGGGTTGGGAAAATGTCTCTCTGCTCCTATTCTAAAGATTTTCCCTACCTAAGAACCAAAAACTAATGATCCGTCTTTGTCAGGATGTCATAAATGAAAGAGCAGTCCTTGTGTCCAAACATTCTATCCTGACCCTTGCACTAAAACAAAATAATAAAGTGGAAGGGAAAATGTCTTTAACCTGGCATCTGCAATTATTTTCTTAAATAAAAATAGAATAGATCCACCGTAAATGTTCCCCAAAAATGGAAAAGACCTTGGTTACAGAAGTGGACTCCCTTCCCTGGATTCTTCCCTGGTATCACAAATGCCTCTAAGTTAGCAGTTCCCTGTGTCTTTCCTGGCCCACAACAATCCTGTTCAATAGAACTGTTCAGCTTTTATAAGTTCTTCTTTAACAAAATGTTCCTTCTTTAAACACAAGTTCCTTCTTTAGTTAACACAGTTTATGCTCAACACTCCTTGTAGGTTTGCAATTTGCCTGGTATCCTCCCCTGCTAGGACTATTCATGCACTTCTAACTGCCTCAGGTAGCATACACCTTTCTTAGCTTGGTAGATCTACTTGTTTTACAATTCTTTCAAGCTTTCCCCCATATTCCCCTTCGATTCTTACTGGGGCTCGGATAGGCACTCTGCCCTTTTAATTCAGAAGTAATCTTATTTCACTTTTCATAATTTTACAATGTTCAAATTACCTTTGGCGCAGTTGCCAAAACGCCCTGGGGTCCACACTCTACTCGGGCTGACTCACCGGCTTTCTGTAGCGTTTTCAGGATTTCTCGTGCTTATGCAGCACACCTTTGCCGCTTGCTTCCCACTCCAGGTGGCTCCGACGTCTCTCTAGCCTCTCTCATGGCTCCGTTCCTGCATGCCTGCTTCTCTTCTGCTCCCGTTAAGGCCAATGCTGCTTCTCGCTGCCGGACGCACAGGAATCCTCTTGCAGTTCCTGGCGTCACCACAGCAAGCCTTGCTCGCACCACGTTGCTTTCCTTCTTGGCTGCCATGCTTCTTTGCTCCGCCACACCGTCTCGCGTCTCCAGCTTGCGCAGACTGACTCGTTCCTCCAGCCTCTGTCCACCTTCACTGGATACATCACGTCTTCTCCTGAGCTCCCTCTCATAGTCGGGTAACCATTTTAAAGGTCCTTCAAACAGGTGCTTTCATCCAACAACTAGCACTTTCATTATGCTGGACGTCCCCACTGTTCTGCATCAATTCCTTCATCCTCCTTGTCTCAGTACTTAGCTGGTTGTGGGAACTGAAGTCCACTGATTGTAACGGACTTAAGTGGTTGAGGGAAGTGAAGTTCATTGATGGTTTATGATCCATATCTCTTGAAAAGTCTTTCAAATTATTCCATATAGAAGATCAGTTCTACACGAAGGAAAACCCGAACTGAAAAGGGTTCTCTTGGAGCTTGCACTCTTCAGGTTACAGATGGGCGTTTGGCCTAAGGGGTGTTGGGAAAGGGTTGCCCTATTTTCCCTACAGAGGGTAACGTATGCATGGCAATAGGCCATTGGGGTGTTGGGTAACAGCAAGCCTTCCTTATGGGGAAAATGGGGGCTACCACGCCTCATCCAATGAAGCCATGATTCCTCCCATGTTATTTCCCCTCATATAGCCACCCCCAGGGTCAGGATCAGGTAGCAGCTGCCATTCCCTGGACACATGGGAGGAGGTTATCACCAGGGAATCTGAGTACTTCATTGGATTCATCACAGAGGGCAATATATAGAACCGATGAAGCATGGTACTAGATGTAGTTAGTTGGTGTGATGGATGTGACTGATAGAAAAGACTTTACCTCAGTTCCTTCTACCTGCAAAAACAGAAGAGTTTACAAATTTAGTTACCCACTAGCGTGGTAACATTATACAGAACCTGTTTATTTACAACAGGCAGGAAGAAGCAATATCAAATCTGTCCTATCCAAGCCATAGTCTAAAAAGTTTGTGGCCCGCTGTCGTTTGCCTTGGAGAGAGCTGGGTGCAACCAATTGCACTGAAAAATGAGTTAAGTATATGGTATGGGCCCTCGGAGCAAAGTCCCAAAACAGGCAATTTGGCAAACTGAAAACATACATGTGAAAACGTCTCAAAATAGTGCTGCTCCACTGAAGTATTTACCAGACGGTCGGGTCAGTGTTTCTTTTCAGAGCTCTAGGTGTACATTATATTTAGGGCTGGTCTGGTCTCAAACAATATCAATCTCTAAAATGTCATACTGTTTCTCTGAAGTTACTCTGGCACAAATCCAAGTTAATCTGCTTAAAAGGAAACTCACCCCATTTCCTTCCATTAACAGCATCCTTCACCCCAGTTAATCCTTCCTAAATCTCTTTAAGACTTTAACAAGATCTTTCATTGTATTATGACTTCAGACAATCCTGACAATCCCCCTGTAGCTACAAATCGAAAACCTCAGTGAAAGAAATGAAGCACCTTCACCAATGGCAGAATTTCCATAATGCATAATACATGTTACAATTTGCATTTTCAGCATAGATGTGTACACGAATGAGATATGAAGTATACATTAGAAATACAACAAGAAAGGCAGACATTAGTGACAAGGAATAAGGTGATGAAGGATAGCAGTAAGGACGAAAATGAAGCCGAGTGCCTTTATATAACTTTGCCAATGCACCTCCCTCATGACTTGCAGAAACCCCCACTATTAAAGCACAAAGTCTAACTCACAGGCCTGCCAAGCCAATGCACCCCTGAACAGACTTGCAGAATGTCCACCATTTACACAGTAAGGCACACAGGTCTCCGTCACATTGCTTAAAACATGGTTACTCATGATGTGTCCTCCAGATGTTTTGGGCTGCAACTCCCATGATCCTTCACAACAGACTACGCTGGCTATATATCATGGGATTTGAAGTCCAGAACAACTGGGGGCGCATAATGATTAACAAGGACATAAAACCTTCTCTGACAAATTCCTTGCCTTTCAGTAACCAACACACCACAAAAGGCCACGATCATTCAGCTTAATCCTAACCATTGGCACCAACTGGTTTGCCAGTACTGATAAAACAGCTGACTTGTCTGCCATAGCATGTAAACCTAACCGGTCATGCCCAGGCGACTCCAGGAATGGAATCCCTACATAGAGCTTTGTCCATGCACCCCAATTTGTATGTTAATTGTTGAGGAGACTGGGCTAAAGATATTGCTTAGCAGTTAGTGCCAATCGAGACTTGCATCACACACCTGGCAATCCAAGTATTGGGACAAACAGACAACAAGTACTCACTTGAAGGAGAACATATTTTCTTTAGAAAAACAAACACAGGAGCTCTTGAAACTAGTACCATAAAATACTTTACACTTTACTACATGACCTGTAACCAGTGTTGTTACAATATAACGCTATCAAGATAGAAACAAAAAAAAACATTTAAGCACATAAAACCAATTTTTAAATTTGTTATTTTGTTTCATATCAACCCATACTTAATAGCGATTGAGTAATGACATTCTCTGTATGTAACCTATTTACTTCAAGCAAGGAAGGAGTATGATAGAACATTCAGTAGTGGCAGGGAGAACCAAAGTTGTGTAGATAGTTGGGATGAGGGTGAGGGATAGATCAGAGGCGCAGGAAGGCATGAGGAGGAAAGGTTGGAGGAGCTATGTTTACAATTGGACCAAATTTATCATGGGACTCAGCTGTATTCTATGGGCGCAGAACCAAGAGGAGAGATAGCTGCAGAGAAGGTGTTCACTGCACCGGGGGGAGGAGGCATCTCTGGAATGTACTCAATTCATGGTAAGGCTGGGCCTGTTGAAGCCATGCCAAGGAAAATACAGATGGCAAAGCCCTTCTGTTTACTTCTCAAAGCCCCAAACATTTGGCAGGCGTTGTGTGAAAGAAATCCGAAATTGACAAGTTTGCAAAAGCTCCCGGAAAAGTGAGCCAAGAAAAGACATTTTTTGTTTTTTTTTGGTTTCCTCATTTATGTCATGGTTACCAAAACCCTATGCTTGTGCGCAAAGTGCTTAAGGACGCACAGCCTGTCTATGGCCAGACTTTTGAGACTTCCACAATATCATGGTGACCCGCGGTATGTAGAACCCATGCTCAAGAAAAGACAGCATGTGAAGCCCCTCTGCTTACTCCCATAATCCCTAAACTTCCACGAACAGCCAAGATCTACATATGGGAAGGATGGAAGGAAATACAGGCACATTTAACTGAGGGTGGGATTTTGACCACTGCTTACTTGGGAGCAGAGGTGCAGTCCAGCCTTCCGGGATGCTCTGGAGTCCTGCTAGGTCCTTTAAGGTAATGTCTATATTTGTATGTGAGGCTGGAATCTTCTTCGGCTGGGTGCTTATGGGAGTTAATTTACATAATCCAGCCTTTGACTAGCCTTCTCACCCTGGTGATTATTATTATCATCAGTTCAAAGATTTCCATTAATTGCTCTTTGGTTTGTATAGCAATTCTCCCTAAATGGGACATGGAATCAGAGCTCTGAATCCCTTTCTCACTGTCCAGTGAAAATTACCTGCACTTCAATGATAAGGCCAAAATAAGATTCAAACAGGTCTGGGTTTGCTTGCATTTCAAAGTCAGAGACATGATTTAGCAGTCTGAGACTACTGCTCCCATCGAAAGCAGGACCAAGACTGATATGCGTGTGGTTTGCCTACTTCTGTAATGGTGGAGACAGGATAAAAGACAATAAAACCAAAGCCGCCCACAGTGGTTCAGAGATTTACATACATCATTTTTTTAAATGTATAGGTCAATCTCATAGTAGTTTTAGGAAACATGTGGCATGGACAAATCTCTTCCTAAGGCATCCCTTATACTTTCTTCAAGAACTATGATTGGAAAGGACCATGTACGTCTTCTAGCCCCTGCTATTTTTTGCCATTAAATGATGTGATTTTCTGTGGCCTAGGCACTGAAAGGAGCCCTTGAGTCTGCAACCTTTAAGAGTTTCACCGTTGTAGAGCCTCGCAGTCTAGGGAGCCAGAGGACCAATCTCCCAACGAAAACAGCAAACGTTGTAGGTGTAAGGAAACGGAAGACAGGATTTAAAACAACACAACCGGACAAAGACTATGAGAATCTGCAAAATGGCCTCTGAGCAGAACATTTAAAACAGAAGCTTGCAGAAGTACGTGCCTGCCCTTAAACAGGATAAGATACCCAAAAGAGTAATTACATTTAACTTACGACCAGGCCTGAAAATCCCATTCAATATTTCACATTTTTAGATGCTTGTCAAAATAATGTATTTTTAGCTGCACTTTCCCTCGCAATGCTGCAAGACAATTATCTCCCCGATACAATTGTCAGTAGCTGAGGGAGAACAGTGGCTATGACGACTGTAGGTGTGGAAACTTCAGTGTGAAGACCAAGGAAGTAAGTCCTCCTGAACACCTTTGGCCCTCTTCAATAACACAAATGCAACTTTTCATGAATGGCATACAGAAATTGACAATAAGTTTGTTAAAGCAGTAGTGTCATGCCTCATTTTAATTAAAACATTGAAATGGTCACTGGTGGCACGATGCAAAGTGTAATTCAGAAATGGGTACTGAACTGTAATTTTGAGGATTCATTTTGGGGGCTAATTCACATGTGGTCTAATGCTTCTCTTCAGGACTCCGCCCACAATTATTTCAATGTTGCAAATAAAATAAGATGCACAATACCACTCCGAAAAAAACGCACATCTAATATATATGAGTTTCTCATAAAAAAAAAGCCCTGGAAAAATCTTTAATATTTCATTAGTGATGAACGTGGACTGGGGGTCATTGAGCCATGCAGTCTTTCACTTCCTGAGAATTGTCTTGGAGGAATTAAAGTGAACCCTCGTAAACGACAATCGCCTAGACCCATTCCCCTGGTCGCTTCACACTTATCGCATCAGTACCAAACAGTGACCAGCCCCCAGAGCAACATTCACCGGCACGCACAGAACCTAAAAATCTCTCTGCAAAAGTCTCATATTTTTCACCGTCCAGCATATAATTCTCTGATGTGTTAAAAACATCACTCTTGCTCACTACTAACAATTGCACCCTACTAAACTTAAGAAGTGGGCGAGTGGGCACAGAAGACAAGGCACTGTAGTCTGGGGGTGAGCGTGGGATTCTCTTGTGATAAGAGCACGGATGGGAGCCCTCAATTGCTTCTCCTTTAAGGTCGCAAGATCCTGGCAGGTCCCTAACCCGGAGCAAGAACATGTCTGTACGACTGCTGCCACCCAGTGATGGTATAATCAGGGCGCCGGGAAAAAGCACTGCAGACAACCTTCCTCCTCCATTGTCGCTCTCATCCTCGCTGCCTAAATATTCTGCCAGAGCTTAGTAAAAAGGTGAAGCAGAACGGAGGGGATTAAACTGTTTCCGATTGCCCCAATTTTTTTTCAGCTGCAGGGAAATACAGAATTTATTAAAAAGGGTACGAGTTTCGAATTTAGATGTTCTCATCTTGTGATAAAAGGGATACACTAACGCATGCACTTTGTAATTTTAGGCATGAAATCCCAAAGCCAATTATATAGCCTCGAGCCTTCAACGGGCCGCGTTCCAGAGCCAAGGACGGGCAAAAGGGATACGTCAGAACCAACAACTGCAGTATTAGATACAGATGAAGGCCTTCGGGGTCACTAGAGGTTAATCTATAGGGGTTAAACCCACTCTGCAGACCTTTTTTGTAGTTTCTCAAGAATTACAATATTCGAATCTCTAAATGTCAAACCGTTTTTATGCTCTCTATGGCGGTCTCTATTGGGTGAAAAGGTAAGCGTGCCAATGAGTCCAAGAGAGTGCCAGCCAATGCGTTCAAGAGTTCCAGCAGAGCAGTGCTAATCTGACCGTCTTGAAGACCACAGTGGAGTTGTTCTGGCCCAAGAGTGGTCTAAATCATGTAGTTAATGGGAGGAACTACTGTTGTTACTGCCTACAATTGCCTTTGAAAATGACTGCTCGAGGCGACAGGATTTTTTAAAATCGTTTAAATGGAGCTATGTACTCCAGAAATTAATACGCTTTTTCTGTTTGTTTATGCATTCCTAACTAATATAAAACGTTTCTTGCTCTGAAACAGTTTGTACGTGCGGAATGCATCTCGGCCATTGTCCAATAGCGAACTGCAGGTCAATCTCCAAAAACCAATCACTTGCAGGCTCGCTGAAATTTCAGTCGTCTTCGCCGTCATACTCTCTTCCTTGCTGGTAAAATGACTATCATTGTGACTGCCAGATTTATCCCTAATATTCCATCCGACACAGCTGAAATCCTCATTGCAGCTTTCCAAAATGATGATGTAAAAATGAACATCTGCTTCGGGACAGATGGAAGGAGGGTGCCATGTGCTGCGCGATTAAGAGGATCAGGTTTGTACTCCACGCAGGCCGTTTACAGTTGCAAATAACAGTGAGATTTGTGTAAACACCATAATGTTGGCCGCCAGCGCCAATGGCCATATGTACATGTTGAGAGCAACATGCACTGAAACCAAACTCTTAGAGAAAGACGAGAGTCCAAGTGGCTCACTCACATCAATCGCTGGTCTTGGGGGTGGCTTGGTTAAAAAACAACAAAGCAAGAAAGTTGGGGGCTGTGGTGGGGTGAGGTAGCGTTTAGGATAATCAAGCCCTTTAAAGCACTTTGAAAAACTACCATCAGTTGCACCACGCTGGCAAGAGCACTCGTGCTGTCCAAACTGGATTATTTTAACGATCTCTATTTGGGGTCTAATAAATACCTTACTCAGAAAATCCAAATACTGCAAAATAATGCCCTTCGAGCGGCACTAGGAATCCCTAAAAGAGAACACATATCAACGACTAGAAGATAATCCAACTGGCTCTCCACAGTTGACAAAATGAAACTTAAAACTGCATCTCTAACATTCAAATGCCTCAATAATTTAGCACCGAGCTACCAACAGAGGTTTAAAAGAAGAGTCACATCCAGACCTAGGAGAGCAGCCTATACGAACTGCCCATCAGTTCCCCCTTTCAAAATGACTACAACTGGAGGGAATAGTTTCCCTGTCAAAGCTGCCAAACTGTGGAACTCCCTCCCACCTACCTTAAGGACTGATCAATCATACCCACACTTTAGATTAAATATTATCAAGTGGCTTAAAGAAAACGAGCTATAGTCTAGCTTTACCAGTTAATTGACCTAGCAACCAAACTGGACCCTGACCTACTATTGTGAGTCCTTACTTGTAATGTATATGTACTACCTGCTGTATCGCATCAATCTGTATTTATGTGACTGTGTAACCTTGTAACTTGTAAGCCTAAAGTATTCTTGCTCTGGTGCCCTGATACTCTCTGGTCTGGCACGGGCTACAAATAAAGAAACAAACTGTGTGCATTGCGAGAAGATTGAAGAACTGATAACATAACAGCATCCATAACTAACTGCTATGTGTCCCCTGGGCTTCAATTTGGTTGCAATAATTATAATATGCTTCAGTATCAGAAAACATTGGTTAAATATGCTTGAATACCAGATTGAAGCCTTCTTGAGTAAATACTGCATAAAATGTACCAGCAAAAAGCAACACTGAACACGTTAAACAGCTGATACAGGCACTATAAAGCGCACACGCCCGTCCACTCTGGTATTAGAGACAGCAGTCTCCCAACCATCGGCTGAGATGACTTGGGTCACTTCTAGCATTGAGCTTACCCGATGAATCTCTATATGGAACCACTCAGGGCACTTCTCAATAATCCTAATATTTTAGTTCACAAATATGCCAGGGATACTCAGTGTGATTTGTACTCAAGATATTTCACGTCTCGTAGAACTAATTGGCCTGCATCCAAGCTTGAATGACAGGCATCAACTTGAAAATAAATCAACCAAAACAAAATCCGTCCTGCTAGGCCAGCCATCTAATCAGGAGGCCATCCAAGGGTGGCTTGAATGACATGTACCTTGATAGAGTCATGCCCCATGTGCTAAATAACTCTGGTTCACTGCCAGTAATCTCTCCTTCCGGCATCGTATCATCAAAAAATCCCCAACTGTCTAGTATGAAATATCACTCCTCCGTAAGAAAAAGCCCCTCCTCCAACCTGTGGATTTCTGAACCAAGGCCCAGACCCTGGAAATCCCATACCCAAATGGAGGGTACAGCCTTCTCACTGGTGTTCCGGTCACACACATGCTGCTCCTGTTTTGGGTCAAACAACATGCCTCAAAAAAAGGATTTAATACAGACACCAACTGCCCCAGCATAAAATAATTGATTCTACGTTATTTCGCTGACCTATTTTTCAACGTGGGACTTTTCCTGGTCAGAATTTTCATCGCCAAAAACCCTGTTTTTTGGGGGGTTTTCTTATTGTTGGGGGGGGGGTTCCACCCCGCCAGGCCCCCCCCTACAATTATAATCATACCCCAACCCCTACAAAACACCCCCCAAAATAAATAATTGAAAAAACTGGGTTTTTGGCGATGAAAAGTCCCACGTTGAAAAATAGGTCGGCGAAATGCGTGTATACCAAAATAATTATGTTGGCTACCCATCCTAACCAGGATACCCTTCAAATCCAAGGCAACTATTCCCCAAACACTAGCATATCTAGTCACAAAGCTTGCAGGCTCAGGCAAGATGCTATGGTGTAGGAGCCCAATCATTACGAGGCTTGAGACTAAACTGATACACGAAAGAAAATCAGAAAACAGACCACGCCTTATTACGCTCCAGCCTACTGGGCCATCATCTCTGATGCAATCAGGACGACACCAACATCTCCTGAGCTCAGGAAAGAACTCAAGGAATACCTAGGAGCAACTTAGAAACTCCTACTCCTAGATATATACCCCCCCTTATAGTATGGGATATCCAAGCTACTATATCCTGTAACGTACCCTTACACTGACCAGTACTAACCCCAAATAACTTGTACAAAGCTCTGTTGATTCCTACCTAGGTTTGTGCTGCTACATAAACCCAAATAAAAACCATGCTTACTCGTTGATTGTGCCAATGCGTGTCAGATACCAGTTGGGAGCCTGCCCAGTCAGCTGACAGATCCCTATGACTTGATTTCCTGACAGCAGAAGCGAGGAGCCCGTACAACACTCAGTGAATATATTAGACTATTTCACTTAGGGGCAAAGTTTTCATTTTCCTCAATCACCACATCACCCCTTCTGGCAGCAATCCCAACAGCTTGAATGTGCATCTGATTTGCTCACTCTGATCTTATTAGATTAGTCTCTTTGCTCACTTTTGCCACAGCGATTTTCTCACCTCCCAGCTTGGTTAGTCTTGCATCATGTTCACCTCTTCATCATATTAGCATTCATGCTTGATGACAGCTGCACAATCTTGGGAAAAGGGCCATAGGTCAATAGCAGTCTGAGGGCTGCACACCCTAAATACCACTTGGGGTCGTTAAAGGGATGGTCTAGTAAAAAATTTTATTTAAAAAATAGATAGGCCACATAAAAAAAAATATACTAGCATCCTCCGTTTTAAAACTTCCTATGTAAAATTTTGAGCTAGTCAAGCTCAAAATTCGAAAAAGCAAGCACAGGGGCGCCGCCATTTTGTGAAATGGAGGCCCTCCTGTGCTGGCTTTTGCTTTTGCGGCACTAATGAAGGAAAAGCCAGCCAGCTGTAGTAAAAAAAAGTCTACCGCTGGGTGGCTTTCCCTTCATTAGTGCCGGGACTCGGAGGACGCGGACCGGAGACCAGAGCAGGAAAGCTGCAGCTGAGTCTCGGTAAGTGCTATTTATTTTTTTTACAAAAAATAAGCACTAGCTGCGGTTTTTTTCTAAGTTTTCCGGGCTGGAGGAGCCCGGAAAACTTAGAAATAAAACCGCAGCTTTAAAAACGTTGTATTTATGTTTGCGGTCGCTTTTGAAGCGACCGCAAACCTAAATACAACGTTATTGTGTTGGAAAACGCTGCGGTTTTAAAACCGCAGCGTTTTCCAACACAACTGCGTTGTGTCTGCCTGAATCTGCTTTCCCATTTGGGGCTCTCGGGCTCCCCACGGGGAGCCCGAGAGCCCCAAATGGGAAATCAGCTGCAGGTAGAAACACTACGCGGCATGTAAACATAACCACGTGTGTTTCTGCCTGCTGTGGCTTTCACTTTGGGTCTCCGGTGCTCCCCTGGGTGGCTTTCCCTTCATTAGTGCCGGGACTCGGAGGACGCGGACCGGAGACCAGAGCAAGAAAGCTGCAGCTGAATCTCGGTAAGTGCTATTTATTTTTTTTTACAAAAAATAAGCAAAGACCCAAAGTGATAGCCACAGCAGGCAGAAACACACGCGGTTGTGTTGGAAAACGCTGCGGTTTTAAAACCGCAGCGTTTTCCAACACAATAACGTTGTATTTATGTTTGCTGTCGCTTCAAAAGCGACCGCAAACATAAATACGTTTTTAAAGCTGCGGTTTTATGGGAAATCAGCTGCAGGTAGAAACACTACGCAGCATGTAAACATAACCGCGTGTGTTTCTGCCTGCTGTGGCTTTCACTTTGGGTCTCCGGTGCTCCCCTGGGAGCACCGGAGACCCAAAGTGATAGCCACAGCAGGCAGAAACACACGCGGTTGTGTTGGAAAACGCTGCGGTTTTAAAACCGCAGCGTTTTCCAACACAATAACGTTGTATTTATGTTTGCTGTCGCTTCAAAAGCGACCGCAAACATAAATACGTTTTTAAAGCTGCGGTTTTATGGGAAATCAGCTGCAGGTAGAAACACTACGCAGCATGTAAACATAACCGCGTGTGTTTCTGCCGGCTGTGGCTTTCACTTTGGGTCTCCAGTGCTCCCCTGGGAGCACCGGAGACCCAAAGTGATAGCCACAGCAGGCAGAAACACACGCGGTTGTGTTGGAAAACGCTGCGGTTTTAAAACCGCAGCGTTTTCCAACACAATAACGTTGTATTTATGTTTGCTGTCGCTTCAAAAGCGACCGCAAACATAAATACGTTTTTAAAGCTGCGGTTTTATTTCTAAGTTTTCCGGGCTCCTCCAGCCCGGAAAACTTAGAAAAAAAACCGCAGCTAGTGCTTATTTTTTGTAAAAAAAAATAAATAGCACTTACCGAGATTCAGCTGCAGCTTTCTTGCTCTGGTCTCCGGTCCGCGTCCTCCGAGTCCCGGCACTAATGAAGGGAAAGCCACCCAGCGGTAGACTTTGTTTACTACAGCTGGCTGGCTTTTCCTTCATTAGTGCAGCAAAAGCAAAAGCCAGCACAGGAGGGCCTCCATTTCTCAAAAAACGGAGGATGCTAGTATATTTTTTTTATGTGGCCTATCTATTTTTTAAACAAAATTTTTTACTAGACTATCCCTTTAAGGCTCGTTATATTCCATGTATTCTTATACAGTTCATTAGTAATGCAGAGTATTCAATTAAAATGGTGTTTTGTGGTCATTTTTATTATGTTACATTAATACGCAGATACCGTTTATATGACAATGCGTTCCAGACTCAAAGGTCCTTCATGGCAAAACTCTTTTCTGCAGAATCAGGACGCTGCGAACAGTAATGTTGAACTGATGTGTGCTGAGCAGATGCGGAAGCCTCGAGGGCAGTAGCAGACGTCTTAGTGGTGCACAATCTTACCGGCTACACAGCCTCACCATACATATAATTTTCCATGACAGGTAGGACAAAATTTAAAGGGAGTTGTCCATTATTTATTTCAAGGGCAGTTAGGTGAGAAAAAGGAAAGCGGATGGCAGAATATGCATTCTCTAAAGAAGTCAGTATGAATAACCTCCCCCCTCTTTCCCTACTGTAAAGAGCTGAAGCCTGAAGAGGCCCGTGAAGGCTGCGTCTGGCTGTCGATTCAGTCAAGTAGTCGATGATGAAGTTGTCCATTGAAGGCCATCGAGCAGTCTGTTGGCCGTGCAGCAAAAGCGGACAATAAGGAAAGGAAGAAAAGTCTACTAATGAAAATTCAGCTAATCCAAGGCATCAGCCTGGAAATGAACTCTGCAACATGCGATCGACCACGATGCCAGAAAGAAACAAAAAAAGGGGCCTTGACGCGTGAAGGACCATAGGTACAGTACACGTCACAACAGGGATAGTATTACTAACATGCCATGACGGAATCCGTTTTTGAGTTTCCAAAAAAATCTTGGAATACTCCACGACTACCACTCGATGTCGGACTATGCAGAGCATGTGATATATAAAAACACATAGGCATAAAAGCGTTATGACAACAAAGACACAGACAAGAATAAAATAAAAAAATTTAAAAATCAGACTGGCAAAGATTGAACATCTGAAAAAAGCGCTATCCAGAATGCAGGCTATGTCTAAAAAAATGAAACATTTTCAAATTTCTAAGTACAAAACAGCATATAACTACCGAAACAGTTCAATATTGGAGTGATCTAAGATAGTCTAATACAGGTCATCTAAAACAATTCTCACATTAGTGGAAAGTACGCAATTACTCAAGATCTTGCTACCGCTCAGGAACAGGAGGAGGTTGCTCTGGCCAGAGCCTACTACAATACAGTCAGTGGTTACTCCCTGTGGACCAGTCCTTAGTTAGCGTCCTCCGCAGGAACCTTAGATCTTGCAATCTAATGCAACCTGGACCAACTCTCGCCTGCAACCAAAACAATTCATTATTTCTTAAAGACTCTTTAGTTTCCAATCTCTCATGTTTATTCACATTGGTTAAAATAAAACGTCTACGATCCAAAATGAGCCCCCTTAAATTGTCATCCTTAATCTCAGGCATACTGGCCATCCCTGTGCCCATATCCTTTCCCAAAGGTTTTACGGCACGCCTGAATGGAGCTTGCAGGAGCCAAAGTCTTTTTGAGCAACGGTTTAGCAGCGCACAATGAGTTGGATGGTATCGGCACAGATACGAGGTCAGCGACTGGGGGATTCAAAACAACCTGGTGACAATTGATATCAAGACCAGCTCTTACTAGGGTCTGGGGGAGATTCAGAACAGTCCGATAATAACCGATTATACTACCAGCTCTTACAGGGATCATAATAAGTCAGTTTGACAAGCAAGATCAACCATATGGGGGGATGTATCTGGACCCCAAGATGGGGACTTTCGTCACTAAAACTTCCAGGGACGCTCAGAAAGCAGTAGACAGAGCTTGGAAGAACTGCCAAGACAAAGTGCTGGATATGGCAGGGCCCCTAGCAAAAATCATGGGCCTAGCTGAGAGGGCTAAAGATACAGTTGAGTACGTTGATGCGGAAGCTCTAGGGCGCTGGACGCACCACACAGTCTGCCTACTGGGCAATGCCAACTATGCACTTTAGTAAGAGCCCTCTTCTCTCTGACGAAAGATAGATGGTAAACTCAGCGACCTAGCCATGTAAGAAGCTGGGGAAGGTGCCAACAGCATGTGGTTCAGAGAAGCCTTCGCTAAAGAGATGTCTCAGTTTGTGGGAACCTATTCTCCGCTGGCCAAAGTGCAGAGCTCCATTAGGAAGATATTTCCAGGGCGAGTTTTTGCAGGGACCGGTCGACATCAAGGCCGATGGCCTGGTCGCTTCAATATGCAGAGGAGGCCTCAGGGACCGTGAGCCCAATACTCGGAAAGCAGACAACAGGATGCTTTCGGTACCCCAGAGGGCACAGAGGAAGTGCGAAGAGAGCAGACAACCCTATAGTAGGGGGCAGAACAGTAATATTTTGGAGCAAATGGCGAGAACTGTCGAGCAATGAATGGGTCTTGCAAGTAATAGCGGGGCTACACCTGGAGTTCACAGGCACGCCCGTCCAATAGTCAGAACCCAGCCAATATTTATGGCGAAGGAGGAGTTCGACATGTTACAATTAGAATTGCGCAGCTTAGCTGACAAAAGAGCACTAGAGTGCAGCAAGCACACAGACGCAAGCTTCTTCAGAAATATGTTCCTAGTTCACAGGAAGACGAAAGTGAGATCAGTGATAAATCTGAAAAGAATGAACAAATGGCTGACTTCTAGGCATTTCAAGATGGAGGGGATGCACCTCCTCCAGAAGAGACTGGCTGGCAAGGCTAGCTAGATCTCAAAGGCGCCTACTTCAGTATCCACTTAGCGCCGGAACACCAGAGATTTCTCAGTTTCCGATGGAGCTCAGAGGTAAGGCACTGCAGGTGCCTGCCGTTCAGATTAGCATAAGCGCCCTGGGCCTTTACCAAGATTATGAGGCTGATGGCAGATGCCATCAGAGAGCGAGGGATCAGGATCATTGTCTAACTGGATGATATCCTCATCCTAGCTCAGGATGCGGTGGCGCTGCAAGAACAAGTCAGCTGGGTCTGTGCCCAGATTACCTCCCTTGGATTTCTAATAAACATAGAAAAGTCAGAACTGCATCCCAAGCAGAGCATGGAGTTCTTGGGGTTTATAATCGACACCAAGAAGGCCACACTCAAGCTGCCCACGTACAAGCTCAAAGACATCAAGAAAGAGCTATGGTCGGTGATCAGGGAGAAGAATATTTCGCTTTTCAGTCTAGCCAGAGCAGTAGGGCTTCTAGCGGCATCAATTCAAGCGATATGTCGCAGACCGTTGCATTACAGATCTGTGCAGAGACTCAAGAACAGACACCTACAAGGAGGTGCAGGGTCTGACCAAATAGTGACCCTAGACAAAGAAGCGCTGACCGAGCTAGAGTGACAACTACAGAATATGTAAGCATGGAACAGTTGAGCTATCTTCCTCGATGTTCCAGAGCTAATAATAGAGTCGGACGCGAGCAGAGCAGGATGGGAAGCAAGAGGCGGGAGCCTAGAGACAGACGGCAAATGGTCCGAGGAAGAGTTGCAATTACACATTGTCTGGAGCTGCTAGCGGGCTTTTTCGCTGTGCAGACTTTTGCCAAAGACAAAGCCAATTGGTACATCCTACTAAAGATGGACAACTTATTGGCAGTCCGGTAAATAAACAAGCTGGGAGGTACAAAGTCCAAGATGCTAGCCGAGCTAGAGAAATACTTTTGGTACTGATGCCTGCAGCGAAGCATACTGGTAATGGCAGAATACCTGCCAGTAGAACAGAACATAGTAGCGGATTGGAACTCACGCTACCTCACGGATTCCAGCGACTGGAAGTTGCATCCAGTGGTAGTCGCACAACTGCAAGAGACCTGGGGTCCTTTCAACACCAGTCTTTTTGCATCCAAGTTGAATGTACAGATGCCCAAGTACTTCAATTGGAGGATGGATCCGGGAGCAACGAGAATGGATGCCTTCCTTCACAGCTGGACCTGGGCAATCCATTACGCCTTTGCCCAGTTCATTATGCTAACAAGAGTTCTAGTGAAAGTCTGGAGAGACCACGCACAGATGGTCTTAGTAGCCCTGCTGTGGAAATCCCAGGTCTGGTTTCCAGTAGGTGATGGAACTTTCCTCAGATTTTCCAAGGACGATTCCAGGTAGGCAGAACCTGCTGCTCAATCCGACTGTCAGACACACCCGCTCCTCAACGTGGGGGAACCTGCAGTTGATGGCTTACAGAATTCCAGGAAACGATGGGAGCTGCCAGGAATTTTGTAGCTCGCTGCCGACTTCATCAGGGACTCATGGGCACCCTCCACACTTCGGAGATATGGCACTGCGTGGAACAGGTGGGCAACCTAGTGTAAAGAGCAAAGTGTTCATCCCATCAAGACTAACCGGTGCTGTAAGCCTGGGCAATCTCCATTCCTCCTTCAGAGATTCCACTTCACAGCTTTCCAGGTATGTGGGGTCCACAGGGTGATAAAGGTGTCCCACAAAGCAATGTGATAAGGACAGGAATTGCACCATTTGCATGTAAAAAATCCCACATTTAAGTGTATGCCATTTCCCAAGACGTTAACCTGAGTCCTCCAAAAATATCTTTTTAAACCTCCAGTTTCAATGATATATCCTTGTTGGCACACCCTTTTTTTAGTCTTTAATAGATCTTTAAAATTGGAGAGTAACAATCTGCACATTTAAGTCATACAGAAAGGGAAGGTAATCTCCTCACGCTGCCTCTTTTTGAGGGGTGTCTAAATTATGTTAAGTTTTGTTAGTGGGGGCGATACCCTCCAGGAACACCAGCAGATCCAAAAACAAGAGGGGGGTTGGTTTGTTAGTGAGAGGAGAGGGAGGGCACCCAAGGACTTTTGCTATGGTGTTTGTAGTTCCAGCTCTGAAAAAAACTGTCACTGTATGGGTTTGCTCCTAGGTGGGTTGGTGGGCGTGCAAAGCGTTTGCTCCCATATAGGGAGCACTGTGTGCCCATGGCATAAGAATGCATTTGCCGGGATTAGATTATGAGCGTTATTGGAGAAGATGTGGAGTTCTGCTGTTTGGTGTCAGGTGTCTGTGTGTGTCTGTGTGTGTCTGTGTGTGTCTGTGTGTGTCTGTGTGTGTCTGTGTGTGTCTGTGTGTGTCTGTGTGTGTGGCATTGTTGGCTTCTGTGTGGTACATTTGCAGAAGCATGGAGGGTATGAGTATGGATTCATTATTATTATTATGGTATTTATTGAACGTGGACCTAGCATCAAGCAGCAACAGGGTGCTTTACAGAGGTATGGGACAGTACAGATGCATAACGGACCACTTTTCAGAGGTAACAGAACAGATATACAGCGGGGTAGGCTACAGAAGGGCACAGCTGTACAGGGTGGCAGGGAGAAGACTGGCGGATGGCTTATAGCGAGTCAGGTGGTGCAGGTAGTGACCTGATAGCCTAAGTGTTGAGGAGGAGGGACTTCTTGAAGAGGTGGGTCTTGAGTTCTTTTCTGAATTGTAGGACCGTAGGGGCGAGTCCAATGCTGACCGGAGGGAGGTTCCATAGTCTTGGGGTGTAGGCAGAGAAGGATTGTTTTCTGGTCCTTTCTTTTTTGCACCAGAGGATTTCAAGTCTGCACGTGTCCTGGCTTATGGTGGCGAGTTTCTTCACGAGGTAGCTGGGTGACATTAGGACGAGCCAGTGAACGTTGATGAGGGCCAGGTTGATGTGGTTGTATCTGCATAGAGCCTTTGTGAGGCGTGCAGCCGCTTGTAGGACACTTCTCAAGGGCACCAGAGAGGATGACGGGAGGCCTTCAAGGAAGGCATTGCCCCCATCCAGGTGCGAGAGGGCCAGTGCTTGAACGGTGGATCTAAAGCTGTCCAGAGGAGGAAGGGCTTGTCTTACTGCAGAAGGGAGCACTTATACCAAGCTATCTGAGTTTTCTTAGCTATGTGTGTCTTGAAAGAGGTGTTTGTCGATGTGGAACCTGAGGGGCTTGGCACAGGAGGAAAGATCAGGTGTGAAGCCCTCAGGGTTTAAGGTTGATAGCCAGTTCAGTATAGCTGGGTGTTTGGTGTTGGTGAGGAGTAGTAATTCGGTCTTTGAGGGGTTGAGCTTCAAGTATGCATTGGACAAACAAGACTGGATCAGCAAGAGGCAGGTTTTGGACTCCACAGGGGACGGGTAGCAATGGTGATCTAGAGGAATTCATCTGAACTAACTGCTGGCGATTGGCAAGGTAGGACTTGAACCAGTGTAGGACAAGGGACCTAATCCCCATGCACCGATGCAGGGTGTCCATGAGTGCTGCATGGTCGGTCTGTGTCGCAAGCGGCTGAGAAGTCGAATAGTGGGGGAAAGAGTGTAATCCTCATGGTATCGGGTAAAGTTGCAATTGCACAGGTAGCTTTTTGGGCAATTAAAGGAATATTACAGTCAAAAATGTTATTGTCGTAAAAGATGGTCAATAATATAAAACAGCATGTGGCTTTTGCTTCATTATTGCTGCGAGGGCAGAGATCAAACACAAGCACAGGAGACTCGTCCATTTCACAAAATGGATGCCTCCTTGTGCTTGAAATGAAAGGGGTTTAAACATTATTTGTGTAAAATTTACATATGAACTTTCTTTAAAAAGATGTTTACTATATGTTTTTTATTATCGGCCATCTTTTAAGACAATAGCATTTTTGAGTGAACTATTCCTTTAAAACCCAGTGTGTCATGTCGGCTACGATTGGTCTTTATTTGCTTGCGAGTTAGCTCTGCATATTAAACAGCCACAGCCATGTTTTACTGCTTTTCTGAAGGTCAGGTATTCCTCTGTTGTGTGTATGCGTATTAGTATTCCCTTTGGGAGGGAGTTGTGTTTCGTTGAGATGCTTGAAAATGCTAATCCACCATATTCTATCTTTGAATAACATTTGTGTTCAAGGCATATATCATTCCTAGACATTTAGGGGTCCGCTTGGTCTGTGGGTGGAGATTTTTTTTCTTGCAGGAATTCTGCTTCTTACCCATGAATTGATCTTTGAAGAATGCAGTGTTTTTTTAGATTTGTTCAGCATAGTGTATTTTCTTTGCTTTTAGGATTTCTGCTTTATAGAGCCATGTCTGGTTTTGGTACAAATTCTGGTAGGTCTTAAAAGCAAAAGACATTTTGAAGGCTCATCTTACTTTCCCCATCATGACTGGAAAAATACAGCTACAAGTATTCTCCCCGTTTATGTGCTTTCATAACGATTTGTATATTTTGCAGTTTAGTTTAGTATGCGGTCTGGGTGATTTTTCAAGTCAATTCTATAAAACATGTTTTTTTTAGCATTTGAAAGGCAAACATTAATGCATATGTACTGACCAGAGCTGAGAAGTTATGAGGCCAAGTGCCAATATCACAGACAGGGTTTAAACCATGGCCTCACTATTAAACTAAAGCTTATGCTCCTGGGCAATTCATTCAATTACACTGTGCCTTGTCTGGCCCTAAAAGTTAATCATTTGCATAGTTTAGACTATGTGAATAAACTCAATCATAGTTAAATAGACATTGGATTGGCTCAATTTATAATAATCACAGTGGCTATCCTTATATTGCACACCACGAAAGTATTGTGCCTTAGCTTACTCCTGGCAACTTCAAATAATGTTACTTTCCATGATGTCCTAGAGCAGGGGTTTGCAACCTTTGGTTCTCCAGATGTATTGGACCTACAGCTCACAATAACCCTAGCCAGCATGGTCATTAGTAAGGGATCAAAGGAGTCAGTGTAAAACATCTGGGGAGCCACAGGTTGCAGGACCCGAGCCTAGAGTACAAACATTGCCATCTCATTCTGTGCTGGCACTTCGTGATGTCAATGCATATGCAAATGTGGGGGGCAGTCATTTTTGTCATACATGAACTTGCAATTCCAGGACGGGGCTTGCTTGCTAAATCTCGCTTCAAAGAGCATCGCTCCATTCACTGATTTTCCAAGTCGGTGCCAGGCATCATATTAAGGATAGCAACTGCACCCATTATTGGACCCTCCAACTCCTTGCAAAACACAACTTTTATAGTGTTCATACTCAACAGGAGTTCAGGAGGAATAGGGATTTATAGAGCAAACGAGTACCTTAAACACAAAGGCCAAGTGATAAAAAAGCCAATAATACAATTAAAGAATAAAAAGGGAAAAAAGTATGCAAACTACTATGAAAAGCTTAAGCAGTTGCATTATGTTGCAATGGAAAAGATGAGAAAAATATTAGCAATCATTTCAGTGAGTTGGAGGATTAATGGGGAAAGGATTCACAATTTTGCCCAATAATATTCTCTCAGCGGTTGAGAAACAGGAATATCGCCACATAGTTCACTACTTGTCAACCTCATCATCAATTTTGAGTAGACATTTTAATGAGGCTTTTTCAACATAATTACAAACGTATGCTTTCCAGAATACTGCCTCATCGGTAAACATTTTAAGTTGCAAGCTATTAGCCTGGCATGAACAGTGACTCGTCCCATCAATTCTCCGCCTCTAACAGCACACAATTTCTTACTTTACAAGCATCAATTCTCACTCGTCAATAGCTGCAAAGTTTAAGGTCTGTGAGACATACTATGCATGTTATCCAAGTTCGAAAAATATTTTCCAAATCGAAAACACCCCTATTCCAGAAGAGTGCTTTATGGGGATTGCTGGGCATCAGCAGACCCATAACAAATTTAGCAAATCCTTAGATATTGACTTAAGATTATCAAACTTTAACTAATTAGACAGTTCTACTAATGTTTAGCCTGAATATTGTACTATAGGTCCACCTGCCCAAACAGATTTTCCCTCAATCAAGCTTTATAGGCTCCAAAACTAAGCTAAGCTACAACATTACCCTAATACCCTCATGGTCACACCAACACTACTAGCTCTTAGTCAATAAATCACAGTTACCAATACAAGATTACACTTAAACAGAATGCCATATGGGCAACTCCTTAAGTCAGATTGAAATTAGATGACCCTTTATCGTACACTACATTACCCAATTTCATCTTCCACCTGACCAATATCTTGGATCCTTCAAATGGAAATGAACAGACAGCAAGTCCCAATGGCCTAATCCATTGGTGGCTTCTTAAGAACGTTCCTAGCATTTCTCAAAAAAATAGCAAGCACGACCAACAGGTTACTGAAAGAAGGTAACAAATTCAAGTGTGGCATTTGAAACAAAGGAATACCCTAGTAAACAACAACATTGGCTATCCAGAACAGCAAGTATGCCTACCTACACGCTCAAATCGTTCTAGTCCTTCTTGAAAGACACAAACACGTCTATCTCTGAGGGCTCATCACACGAGTTGAAACAGCTCCATAACACCCTTCTTGGATCATGCTGATGGCATCTATTGTTTCAGCTGGAAGCTAACCTCATAAGCGAACGCAGAAATGCATGGACCCAAGGTTCCTCCAGATTTAGGACATGCAGGCATGATTCATGCAGATCCAAGCAGAGATGGAATAAATCTGGTTACAGTTAAATAAAAATAAAAATGAATGATCGGTTTTGGAACCAGGCCAAATGGAAGATGCATTTCGCATGTATGCAATTAACAAAAAACATTTTGACCCAAGTAACCTTGCAGGTTCCAGAGACCAGAGCCAAGGCTAGCTATTGGATTAAGTCAACTATCCCATTGGTCTCGGAAAACACCATTTGGCAATTACGTGGGCTAAATGAAATTCCACCTCGGATTCCACAAAGCTCATTTATTGTTAGTTCAGATAAACATCAGGCTTGACAATGCCTATAGCTTCTATCCAGCCTTGTCTCACCAAAAAGCATCTCCATTATTATTAGCAGGGTTTGGAATTCAGATTGAACGGGCAGGAGCTAAAACCAGCTCCTGGCTGTCGGTATCACCCTGTAGACAGGAGCTACCACAGGGGAACCAGGAGCTACAAGAGATGCTCCTTTAACTTTTTGGCCATTTTGTATGTACCATTGGATTTAAGTGTTTTATTAGATGTGTTCTAGTTCTTTATTAACATTCTCAAATAATATCACAGTTACATGTTTGGAAGGCACCAGCTGGCCTTAGGAGACAAAAGCAGTTCCCGGTAGCTGTTGGTTTCAAGCTAAACCGGCTCTATTATGGTTGAAGCAGGCGCTAAATAGCTCCCAGCTCCCTGTCAATTTCAAATAAATATAGGGCATTTACTGAGCACAGACCTAGCATCAGGAAGCAAGGGAGCACTTTACAAGCTCTAGGGGAAAGTACACAGCAAGGGAAGAAGATCACAAGGGATCCGTACAAACTAGTGGTGATTAACAAGGTTTGGGGTGTCAGGCAATTTGGCAACAAGGGGTCAAAAAGCAGCAACCAAAGGAAGAAACGGTGGGGAGAAGATCGCACAGTCTCGGGCTAGGAGGGCAGTTGAGGCTATATACAGCCATGTGTTAGAGAGGAACCATTGTTGCTTAAGATAAAGGAGGCACTGAATTACTGTGTCAGGGCGTAATTCCTGTAAAAAGGTTGTGAAGGCATGCACTTCAGTCTTGTTAGAATCCAAATGCTTGCCTACAGAGGTTTTCCAGTCTTTCCCTGTGACAGTAGCATCAGCATTAAAGAATAATGGGCACTTCTCTGTGATTAATCTGCTCCATGTTTGCCATCTATAAAATTAACTTGACCAATTTCTATAGCACATACGCAAAAAGAGCTCTGCTGCGGATGTAAAAATGGCAGCAGGTTATGTAGGAACCTTGTGCCGTCTCTATAGTAAGCATTGTGCATGATACAGTGTTTTTCGTTTCCCCTTTATTCTGATGGAGTCACTGTGGTGGATTTCAGAGATGTTTTGATCTCTTTTCTGGTTGCTTGTCTGCCTTTTTTTCTGCAAAGCTTTAGGTTTGGTTTTTGGTCATGCCCTCATCACCCATATTACAATAGTCCAGTACTGCATGAGCTATGCTCTGGCCCACTGCACTCGTGGTGGGATTAGGGTAGCAGAGCCACCTTAGCAAAATCAGTTGGAGGTGTGTTTACACCACATGTATATGTCTGGAAGATAATTCATAGTCAAATCGGATGTCCAGGTATTTTACACTAGAGGTAGCTTGGGCAATCCCCCAAAGATTGTGACCAGGTAAAGAACGTGTATGTTTGCCCCACCCATTATTGGAATTTCTATTTTAGTTCAATCATAAGGAGCATTCCTTAAACCAAAATGATCTTTGTCACAATACATTTGAGATGTTAATTCAGAACCCACAGCAGCAAAATAAGTAAATGTGTGTCTTCATGGGATACTCCTGGAGCAGTAGATGGTATGCAATGGCTTGGGCTATGGGATAAATGTAAATGATAAACTATGAATGGGATGGAAGAGTCTTGCAAGATTCCATTAATTTTTTAAGGTGAAAATAACAATCCTAATTCTAATTTGGTGGCTGTGGTCTTTATAGGAGATCAAGATCCGGTTATGGGTGATTTCTGACACCCTATTCCAGCCACAAAGGTGTGTTCTTTATCCAGATGTTCTTCACTCTGAAAAACACGCCAATATTTATCCATCTGGAGCATTTAATTCAGCACACTAACACAGACTAGCAAAATTAGTCTGTACATTAATACAAACAAACTGACATTTAATAATGTACCTAAATTCAATTTTTACAACACTTTTCAGAGAGAATGGGGGGGGAGCTTTGTCTATCCCACAGTGTTCATCTCACTTTCTGCATACCACCAAGAAGCTGCAGCAACATTCAGAGTGCTATACAAAAGGTAGATTGGCCTTCAAGGATGGCATGCAGAAGCAGGCAACGAACAGCAAACATGCTTACAAACAAACACAAATGCACGTGTGGGGTTGGTGCCCTCCTCTATCCTGCCAATCTATTTTTGCGCGGTGCGTACCTACAAAAAATCAAAGATGGTGGTAGCAGCACCGCAGCTAGACAAGGCTTTAATAGGTTGAAATCACAAATGTCCATCTAATCTGAAAACTGCAGCTGTTTGCTGCAAACGTTTAAGCAACTGAACAGCCATCAGCTTAGGTTGTACCTCAATGAAAATAACAGCTCAACAGCAGCCAATCTGGGTTACGGGGTATGTGTAGCAATAACAAAACTGTATTGATATTTGGGGAAACCGCTTACTTAAAGAAATCATGGCCATGGCATTGCATTGGTGTTGCTAGATTTTTGGTTGCCTTGGATACCGTAAAACAGCATTTCTTCGGGATCAATTACAGATTGAGATCGGGATATATATGTACCAGTTTTTGCGGAGCGCACCTTTGACTGCCCAGGCAAAACAAAGTTCTTCTCGGAGTATATGGATAGCGCCTGTAGTATTCCACCGGGTTCCTCCCCACTTCATGGCCCAACTGATTCCGTGGCATAGTCTACCATTCCAGATACATGCATAGGATACACACAATGCTGGTAGATTTGCACAATAGCTTTGCAACATAATTTAGATTCTGACTGCATAAACAAAAATACAGATTAATTGTGTCTAACTGGTGATACTTTAATTGTAATAAATCTAATGTTTCTATAGTGGATGGAAACCCAGCAATGATGTTCTGCCTTTTGCCTGGTCCACGTCTCCTGGTAAATGATCCAATGTAATGCATACTACCTCAGGTTTGCTGTGCAGTGGAGCGTGGTCAGCAGTTCATGAGGAAAGGCACAAGAGCTATTCACAATAAAACCGTGCTTTTAGATGTTGGCGAAAGAGGCGGTCGCTAGGAGCTGGCATTAAAGGCGAGTGTAAGAGTTCCATAGACTGGGTACCAACACTTAAATAAATTCCCTCCTACTGTTGTTGTCAGCAATGGTGTTGTGCAAGGGTTTTAGATGACACAATGACATATTACAAAGTTTTAAAGGTAGTGATCTGCAGTTGTTGTAAAGTAGAGCTAACATGGTCGAATTAATGAGTGACCAAAAGACGATTCGCTGTAGGTTTTAGAAGGCACAAAGAGAGGAGGTTCACCATCAAGACCTAAACCAATAATTGCAGTTACTGCACAAACGTTTCCATCATTAAATCATTAATGAGGAAAGCCAGAATGTTCATCTAAGTTTTGAGGGGGGGGGGGGGGGGTGGAAGCAAGAATATTTCCGACCGAGGTACACGAGTAAAAACTTTACTGCCTTTAAATTAGCCCTGGTCCGTGTACTGGAAGGGTCCTGGATGGGAAGTATTTCTTAAGGTGGTCCTGCAGATAAGTAGATCCTGGTCTGTGGGTGATGCAAAGTGCTTTGAAATTGATGCATTATAGCACCTGAACTCATGCTAAATTAGCTCCCTTGCAGAATGTGGATACCTTTTCTCTGGTCCCACTTTCTTCAGTACCTCTCTATGCCCCCCGCCCCCCAATCGCCCTCCCGACTGGAATGGTCACACTACAGCATGAGCATTCAGACAAAAGGTCCCATCAGAAACCTGAATATATAATAATAAAATGTAACTAAATAAAATATAAACATTATTTTCATGAATATTTGCATTTGGTGAATGCACTTAGCTCTAGCTCACTGCTTTCACCAGTGTTTCCAGCTAAAGATACCCAGTCGTCAGATATATCTCGGCTTTCTGCTTCAGCTGCTGTAGTTTTGGAAGTATCACTACAGGAGCTTCCGTTTATATTAAAACCCCTTAGCAAGTATGTGCTGGGATGTACAAAGTTATACAAAAATCAGGAGAAAATGGTGGGAAAGTTGGAGAACAAGATTTTAACATTAGAACATGGAAAGCCAGTGGTTAATGCTGCTGAAGGAATGTCAGGTCAATGCACAAACATCCCGAAATAACTTAATTTGGAGAAACGGCCAATAAAAGGGGGGGAAGTAAGAAGGAAGCTGACCCATGCAGTGAACAAGTGTGTTGTAGATGGCTCTATTAATCACTCTAGAGCACTAAGAGGGCACTACACGAGAATTTAAATAATTTATAAAAAAGCCACACTGTCAAAAGGTGGTATGTTGAATAAATACTTTGATGAAAGCATAGAAATGATATGGACCACGAAGACGTTTTAAATGATAACCATATTGAACTTAATTTACTCGATTGAGAATGAAACCTCCAATTTTTCAGAATAGCAGTGGTGAATTGGCTATTATATGCAAAAGGACAGAACCTGAGAATATCAGCAAGTATTAAAATCAGCACTTTTCGCAGCCCAGACCAAGTATTTTAGCAATAATATTTTTATATATTTTGTATAACTGATATTTTTCCTACAGAGTATTTATTTTAAATCAACTGAAGATTCTACAGATATTTGCTTCCATACAACCATTACGGGTTCTTTCTACCAATGATACAAATAGTATTGGATCGTAGAAGGAGAGATGGCACTCACAGTGATAGTGGCTTCTTATTCAGGAGCAGTGACTAATTTGATCCTATTGCACGTTGCTGATTGTATGAGATTGGGACAGGACATTCGTCTGAAACCCAACCGTACTGAATGTAATGACAAAGTGGTGCGTTTTGAGCACCTAAAGGTAATAAGTAGTATGAAAGGAAGGCGGGTAATTAACCTTTATAACAAAAAACAACTTGATGGGATTGAGGAAAGAAGCGAGAGCTTGGACTGGCTTTGAGGCATTTTGCAAACAAATATCAAGGCTATACCATGATACACTTCTATATCAACATGGAATACTTGAGGTCATAGGCAACTTTTGAATGAGGAGGGTGGGACTTGCTTTAAAACCTCAAAATGAAATATTCTTACTCCAAGAAAGTGGTCTTTCAACTGCTTATTGAATGAATGCTCATTTCCTTATCCCAAAACTTGCATGCAGGGGTAATTTTGTTATCCCTAAGGGAGTTTTAATCATTGGGGGCCTTTCCAATTAAACAATGAAAGAAATCCCTCTCTGTTATGAATTTGTCAATTTGCTGGTTGCAGAGCCTATGACCAAAACTAATACATTCAATGTGTACAATCCCTAGGAAGGCAAGTTTACAGACCAATTGATGATTAATATACATTTAATAATTAACATTAGGCAAACAGTCAGATGAAATAATTTTGATTGGCGGCGATTTGAATGCGCATTGTACCAAATTATGTGATACCAATGCTATGTAATAATGAAACTAAGGGGAAATGCCCAAGGTAAAACAATTAATTGAATTTATGACAGAATGGGGATTTGTAATGACTATCGGGAGAGTGATGAGGGACATATCAGCAGAGTTTACTTGGAAAATGGGGTAAAATGGGTCACAATAGATTATTTTTTATGTTAACTCAAGGGCTTTGACTGGAGTAGCATCCTTGGAAGGGGAATTGAGTGACTCTAGCAACCATTATGTGTTCACGTTATCCCTTGATCTGGAGCAGGTACCCCAAGTAAAGGGGAACATTGGTGGAACAAGTACATCATCCAGGGCAACAGAATTTTGCGGACAGAGCACAATGTTCATCACATTAATCGCTATGTGGCTACATTTAAAATACTGTTTTGGTTGTGCAATAATAATGTGGCACCAGATGATATAGTACAATGGATCCATGACTTTACTTTTGAATTTCACCCTGTTGGCACTTTAATGAGGATGCCAAATTTGCTGTCAAGAAATGCATATGAAGGCAAAATATTTTATGAAAGATCGATGTTTGAATGAGGGTGCAGGTTCTTATATTAAAAAGAGCCAAATTGCTTTCTAAAAATTGGTTGAAAAATTATGTTTTCTGCTACCAACGCTTGCTGGCAACTGAGGTTTAATCTCTTGAGAAGAAATGATACCAAAATGTTTTGGCAAATTTACAAATATAAAGGAAATGTCCCTAAAAATCAACCGAACCCAATTAGTGCGAGTGCTTGGATTAAGTATATAAAAGGAATATTTTGGGGCGAGTAAATATAGCAACAGCTTTATATGACCAATTAGTCAACATTCACAGGATGCAATGATTAGAGATGAAATCGTCCTAGTGATCATTGGAAAGCTAACAAAAAGTCTTGCACACCAGGGCCTGATGGCATTGCCAGTTATTTAAAAATGTTCGGCACTGTGGGCTGTTCTAATTGGACAACTATTTCTATGGGTTGTAATTGCGTGTGATTCCACAATCATGGAATGAATCGTTATTGATCACGGTTTTCAAGAAAGGAGAACACTTAAATCCTACAAATTATAGACTAGTGCCACTTTTTTGATGTATCAAGCAAAATATTTGCTACCATCTTTTAGAAGTAACTTCAAAGATGGATAAACTACTCTAGTTTGCTTAGTTCATTTCAAATTGGTTTTCAAAAGGGCTCAGCTACCAGCCACCACCCATAGCATTATAAACACTGAATTTACTAAAAAAACAAAGTAAAAATCTTCATAAGAGGTCCCCCTCCATTATATGTACTATTTATTGATTTTACTGCAGCCTTAGATACTGTAGCGCGTCATCTGTTGTGGAGAAAGTTGGCCGATTGGAATATACCAACTGGTTTACGAAGTGCAATTTGCTATCCGGTGCAAAGACGTATCATTGCAATGGTACGATTGAATGTCTTACCACTGAGGGCCCAGATGACGTGGCCGTTCAACACAAAGCTTTGCACTTGTCAAAGTGGGGCTGATGACGATTTAATTAATTTTCTATTTATCTGTTGTTTTTTAAATCTGAGATGCTTATGGTTGAGAAGACATTTTGTGCCAATAATATTAGGCATGTATTGTCCTGTGTTGATGCTTGCTTCATTAATGATTTATGCGAGCAGATTATTGAAGCTTTTAAACATATGGTAAAAGAATTGTAAGTTTTTATCAATTTCTATTGTATATTTTAACCTGACTTTTTGTATTCTGAATTGTACTAGATTTTATCTGATGTAAATGGTGAAAACCGAAATAAAGTTTTTATCCATCTAAACATTCTTATCAAACTATGTAGCCGAACTTCAGTATGAGTCAGATTGTACAGCATGGGTGCATTCACAACTAAGATCTATATGGAGAGTTGACGAAAACAAGGTTGTGTTTCGGCACACAAATTGTCCAATAGGTGCTTGGCAGATCGACTAAATAATTGCAAGCAATTAGAAATTTCCACCCAAATTAGTGGTGTTCACATCCCTATGCTTGCATATGCGGATGGCGTGATTCTATTGGATCATATGATGATAATTTAAGAGCAAAGGATACTAGGTCACTATTCCGAAATTAGTTATTTAAAAGTCACTATTAAAGTAAAAGGTTGTGTGCATTGGGCATAAGGTATTCAGACCTAAAACATGGACAATGAGGAAAAAGGGAATAGCACAAGTAAGTTGATAAACATATTTGGCCGTTACTGTGGAGAATACAAAATGTAGCAAGGTCTTGATGGAAAGCAAGGGTTTGAGAGCAACAAATGTATTTGTATTAAAGAAATGTGTTACAAAGACAGCAGGTAATAGCTTCAAGGGAATTTTGTTTACATAAACAAATCTGTGTTCCTAAAATACTGTATGGTCTCAAGGCCGATTAAGATAACCATGATGTATGGTTGGATAAGAGTGGGGAAAATCTGGAGTAGATTGTGTCTTTCATTTTAGTCCAATGCAAGCTATGCGCTTGGAATTAGGTCTTATTTCTTTGTCTGAGGCTTTGGCAATAAAGAGGGTTAAATCTTTATTTGAAGGCACTAAACACTCCTGCCTGCCCATTATTAGATAGATTAGGAAAAGTAGTATAAGAAGAATCTGTAAATGAATTTAAAAAAGTGTGAATGAAAAATATTTTGAGTTGATAGTTTGGTAACCAGATTGGGACATGTATCTATGCTTTTTAAAACAAACTTCCAGCTAAAAACAAAGCAATGCGATTGGTGGCAGAATTACGAGATTTAAATCGTTTTTCATTATTGACATACAAGATTGACATTCGGCAAAAGTAGATCCATGTTTTCCCTTCTGTAAGTCATCACCAAATCTTTAGTCAGCTCAGATTTAAATTATTACCTAATCAAGTACTGCTTGGGTACAGGCTAGGGATCAAAAAAAGTATGAGATTCTGCCATTTATGTGGCTCCAAAACTTCACTTGAAGATGCAAGACATCTATCAATGCAGTGTAATATCCTGGTACTATTACAAACAACATTTTCGGGAGATTTGTAAAAACTTTAGATGAAATACAAACAAATCATTTGTTTTATCGCTGTTTATCAGGAGAACAAGCTATATCCATTTTTGAATTGAAAAACTTCGGTTTGATGGTTAATAAAGAATAGGAATCAAAGACAATGTTATTTTCAAGTTTCTTTAGAAATACTGTGTGTATGTATAATAGTTGATAATTTAATTGTTGTGTATCTGTACAATGTTTTATTGTTTTAATGTTAATGTATGTAGGGAAATGTATTGTATGAAAAGGTTAACTGTAAAATGCAATGACTATGCATAAATCATGAGATGTGGGAGCTGCATAGAAAATACAGAAGTACAATCTTACTAGCCCAAATATAGATTCAGTGGCTAACAACCCCAAAACACTGCTCAAGACTCTTAATACCAGAAAGACATGCATAAAACGGGTGTGTGCTGGGTTATGCCAATGCCATGTAGACGGAATAATATACTCTCTTACTCACTATTTAAACCCTGACCAGACCTGAATGGCTAGGTTCGATGGGTAGAAAACTGGGTGCAACTACAGTGATTTAAATGAGGCTGAACTGCGATCTGTGACTCATCTGGGAGCCACTGCCTGGATGGGGGTGCCTCAAAGTTCTCAAGACTAGGTAGAAGCTTAATGGGGATGCCTATAGTGGTGGAGTTGGATGCTGGGTCGCTCTTGGGCTGAGGCAGCGCTCGTCTGGGAGTTATCTGTGTAATCCTACATTTTTCAACACTGAGGGCAGCAGGGCGAGCCTGGGGTCAATATGAATGCAGAGTTATCTAAGCACAGTGGTGGATCATTTGTGAGGGCAGGGGTGCACCACCTGACTTGAGTGGCAGGCGGCAGAGTACATTTGTAGGGGTGTTCTGCTGCCTGCATCCTAGCAGGGGCAAGTCCCCCCAGCGCTACTTTATTATGCTCGGCCCTTTTGGCTGTGCAAAATCCATAGAGCGCTGTAATAAGAAGCTGTCCGGGTGTAGGAAGTCTGGCCGCAGTGCCTTTTATTATTGTGCAACTATCATAGGCAGCTCTGGCTGACAGGAGAGGAGTCCTCCCCTATCTGTCTTGTGGTCATGGTGTCGAAGTGCTGAAGGTGTGAGCAGGAGGTAAGTGAATTAAGATGTAAGTGTGCATATTGTGTAATGTGGTTGTACCTATGCATGCATGCATGCAAGTGGGGTTGGCCGAAGTGTCCGTGTGTGAATGTGAGTGTGTTTGTTGCTACATATGCTTGCATAAGTTGTCCGAGTGATGTCTGAATGTGCAGGTGAATGAGTGTATGTTGCGCGAATGAGAGTGTGTGTGTGTGCTTTGAGAGTGTGTGTCTGCGCCGCATGTGTGCAGGGGAATCAGACCTCTAATTTTATGGGTATGGGTACTGGCAGCATGCAATTAGACAGTGCATCAAGGCTAAAGCAAATATGAGGATTGCTAGAACGCAGCTAGAAAGGCATACTTTGATGCAGCTGGTCTAGCTATACTTGCTTACTATGCATCAAGAATAAAGCCAACATGAGTGGTGTTAAGCAGCTAGAATGGTCTACTTTGGTGCAAAAAGTCTGGTTTACTGGGACATGGAATTGTTTTACATTTATGAAGAGTAAAGCCAGCTTGGTGAGTGTTAGTACACTGCTAGACTGCCCTTTCTTGGTGCATCCATTTTGGATATACATTATTATTGTGGCATGGCATTGTTTACTGGCCATCAAGTGTAAAGCAAACGTGATGCGTTATTACATGGTCAGTCTGGACATGTTTTCTTACTGTGGCATGGCATTTCTTTTTACTAGCAAACACAACAGGAGTAAATTTTAATATTGTAATAATGCCATTTTTAAACTTTTCTATTATTGCGTTATGGTTTTAACTTAACCCCCATCATCAAATATCACATAAAATACAAAGGAATAACCCAATACTAAAAATGTATTACAGAATACAAAAAAAAAATAAATGAGAAAAAGAGGAACTAAAACAGAACATATATTTCCTTCCCACATTGAATCAGATCATTTCATTAGGTCTCTACAAGTTAAATAAATATAATTTTTCTACCATTTTAAAATATTTTGTGCAAATTTCAAGGCTGCAATTGATAAGTGGGTATGCAACACATCTAAAATTTGATACCAGAAGCAATTGCAGTTGGATTGTTTTAAAAGCGACCAAGATATGTATAACGGATATCATTTAAAAATGAGCATGTAGTGAAAACGTGTTCCAAAGTTTAAATCTCATTTGTGTCCCTGCAAACTCTGCACACTTGTTGATTTGCTGGTAATTTCAGTCAAATTCCTTGGATTTCCACAGAATAAGCCTTAGACGAAATAAGATTGCTTGCTCTTTCCTATTCAGGAATTTCTTTAAGTATGGAAGAATAGTTTTAAGAGGCTTTTCTATATGCATAGGAGTTTGTAGGATTTACATAGGTCAATGGTCAAAATCCAACCTACCTCCATAGCTCTTTCTTCACAAAAGTAGGATTCTGGCAGAGCTTTACGGCGGACACATGACCTTTTTTTCAGTGTTGCCATACAATTGAACACCCACGTGATTAAAAACTGGCAATGATATTTAGCCATACAGTGCAGAGGATAAAAAATAAAGTTACTAACTGTAGCGACTACCTTACTCCTAAGTCCATAGTCCCCTTCATACTTTTGGGACATTCCATCCATTGGGACGGGACTGGAGCACTTTTGAAGCATCAAAAATTGTTTGTCCTTGTATTATTTTTACCCGGGGCCACTGCATGTGACCATAGCCCTGCCTTCCTGAGCTCTGCCCCTCACATCACCCTTCAGTCCTTTTCCATCGCCAAAGTTGAAGGACCATTAGCAAAATAGAGGATACTTATTAGAGGGGACGGCGGGCGGGTGTATGGAGGAAAGGGGACTATGTACTAGGAGTAAGGTAGCCACAACACTTTGTTAATCACATAGTATTGGGCACACCCATCTAGACGGCTACCGGTAGCAACCAAACTGGGATGGTGCCAACAACAATTGCGCCCACTAGAACCGCCCTAAGCCTGTGCCATCTCACATCCCCCTGCCACTTGAGGGAACCTGCAATCCCGACCAAACCTCACACTAATCCTGACGTTTGCACCTCCCCACAAGTACTTATGGGGCATCAACCACCATTTATTTCCCTTTGGTGTAGCTTTGCTGATCGTCCGGCGTGAAGCCGTGGTAGCTGGGTTCAAATGCCCACTGGTACCACTTCAGGCACCACCTGGGCAATTGCCCTCCTCATCAACCTTGATACCTAGTACTCTGCTCCACCCCATCATTCATATCTACAAGCCAAACCCACACCCCAACGATGGGGTACCATTAATAGCCTCATAGCAAACCTTTTCACATAGCCCAACAGGCTTTATTAAGCCTAGCAGCAGAGGGACGCCAGATCACCCCACACAACAGGGTATCTTCCGACTAACTGAGCTCCACGACCACAAGACTTTTATTAACAATGTTTGGGCCAGTCCATTCACCACCGGCCTCATGCCTGTGACAATTGTCACTCTCGGGTCTGACTCCTCGCTTATCAACCATGTTTTCAATTACAAACTTAAGGAGAGACCAAGTGTCCGCTCTGACCAATCCTTGGTCCTGACACCTTAGCCTACCCACGACCACTTGGTTGAGCCAATCAGACAGCTCCTTACATAACGGAGACTAGGAACTGTAGCCGAAATGAACGACTGGCAGAACATGCCACGGGATTAAGCAATACTGCACTTATCATGTAAGCGGGATGCCAATCCTACCCTGGACTCCCCGTCCCTGCCTCAAACACGGGAGACGTTTTGACTCCTATTCACATTGGACCCTCCGCAATTCACATGCTTAGTAGCACCACCAGGGGGTCAGCAGGCACTTGCGCTTTTGATTCTGTTAGATGGAATAGTCCCCTGATAAACTGCGACCAGCACGGGTACCGCACCCTTGTTTCAATTGCCACAGCGATCTTTAGCACTTACGCCAGCCAACACACCGGGCCTCGAGCACCCAACCTACCTCACCAGCAACCCCTAGCACAGCAGCGCTAGCGGTATGACAACATGCATCCATGCTCACACCCTGCTCCAATGCCTACACCAGCAACCTTTTTTCTGCACACACATGCATGATTCATACCACACAGGGCCACATAGGTGAGCAATTACAGCCACTACATCCTCCTCGACCCCAGTCTCGATTCACATGGATTTTCCAAATCCCTGGCACAGATCCACAGTACCCAGGCACTTCCCACCACTGTCCTACCTAACCCAACCCCAGCAACGCTATTCAAATGCACCACTCTCCCCATCAAACCTATACCAACTACTTCTTCACAGATGCGCCTAACCAGAAAGTGATTTCCAGACCTTGGCCACACGCCCCCCATAATCTTACCACCAAAGATACACCATAACCCTAGGTGAGCATTGTTCTACCCATTAGCTAACCCATATGCATTATTTAACATACAGTATGCATCCCATAAACCCAGCTAACCCAACCTCCTCTCCTTCTTTCTTTCCTTGTGCACGTATCTCCTCTGTCACTAACAATTGTGATGTATGCTCCAAATGGAAACATTTCTTCGGTTAACAATACAATTATGATGTATGCGTATATTTTCTTATACCAATTTGATGTGCATTGACAACACTGCTTTATTATGTGGATATATTTGATCGAATTACCTATTGGGCCAACCCTTTTACTTCTAAATATTACATGATTTATATTGTTTTCATGCTTTGCACTCAATCGCCTATCACACTGCACTTGACAACAATGGTTTGTGAAAATGGTACTCCCATACAACCTGTTAATGACTGCAGCCTTGATAAAGACCTGCTAAAGGTCGAAACACATGTCGGTACTCATGGTGAACAATAAAGATTCAATAAACCACTATGGTAACTAAAGCGAAACGTGTGGACTATACCTACTACGCAATTCAGTGAATAAAGTGAAAGTATATAAAATGTGCGCAAACGCCAAACTAGTAAAAGCAAAACAAAACTTGCATAGATCCATATAAGATAAGACACACTCAACAGAAAGCCATTTACTTTTGTACTACGCTCTTGTAGAAGGCTTACGTGCCTCATACATTATGACCGTGTCGGTTGAACCGCCATTTTGTCACCACCTGAAGTGATCTGCATCACAGGTTTTAGGGAGGCCATTGTCACCAGAGGAATTGTAGGGGCTTTGTAATCAATTTTCGCCCTCTGACAGAGAACCTTGGCAGAGCCAGTATCAGCAGACCTGGGGCCCGTTGTTCAACCCCTTTACTTTCTGCATAAGAAATAGCCCTCCGTGAGGGAACCTTCGGCAGTGCTGGTGCTTGAAGATTTAGGGCCCTTCCCCTCTTTCTTTGCCACCTCAGCAAGACCGGTACAACCACAAGATTGTTTGTGGGAAAGCTTAGTGTCACATCCGGAAGCTAGAGCCCCTAAATGGGACCCTACGATCCTGCTGGTTTTGATTATAGCTCCTGTTTGGGGGGATCCTCTGGATTAGCCCAGGTGCTACTAATCACTTGACAGGAAAACTCAAGACTGGGCTCAGTACATTTAGACCCAGACTGGGAAACCTCAGGAATAACCCTGGTTGGAGAAGCCCCAGACATTGTGTTGACTTCCCAATTCCGAACCTGGGTAGCCCTGGTGCCCCACGGTTTGTTAACGTAGAACAAAGCTACAGAATTTTCTGTGCAAATTTGCACCACTCTTGATGATAGAAGGCTGGAAAGCTTTCAATGGCCGCAAAACTGCCTGGAGTTCTAGGTAGTTGATGAGACATTCTGTCCTGGGGCATGCACAGATCGTACACCTCGAGGTGATCCGATGTCGCTCCCCACCCTAGGAGGGAGGAGTCAGTTGTAACCGTAATCTGTGGGGGCTCCTGGAAGGAGGTTCCCACTGAAATTTAGCTGGAGGTTGACCACAATTGAAGATCTGCCATCATGAAGGATAGTATCAAAATCATTTTTGAGTATGGATCCAAAGCTTGGGACCAGCTGCTCTGCAGTGCAAGCTGCGTGCATCTCATCTTCAGTCTAGCAAGAGGTAGGGCTAGAACACATGAAGCCATCAGGCCAAGGAGTTTCTGGAACCACCGTGCTCACCTGTGGGAGGAGTTCAGAAAAAGAAAGTGCATGGTTGATAAATCTGCAATTCTGTGCTCCGTTAGGAAAACTGGCTTTGACCTCAAAGGTAGGCCTGTACCAGCCGTTAAGAATGTTGGTGTAGAAGAGCTTGTCAAAATGGTGCTTCAAACCGCCTGGGTTGAACTGCCATTTTGCCACTGCCTGAAGTCATCTGTGTCACAGGTTTTAGTGAGGCCATTGTCATAACGGGGATTGCAAGGATTGTAGGGACTTTTGGATCGGTTTTACCCCTCCGATTGGGAACCTCGGCAGACCCAGTACTTGCAGACCTGGAGCGCTTGTCAGCCCTTTTGGTTTCTGCAGTAGAATTAGCCCTCAGTGAGGGAACCTCGGCAGGGCCAGTGTTTAAAGACTTAGGGCCTCTGCCTTCTTTCTTTGCCCCCTCAGGAGGACCGGTACGACCACAAGATTGTTTGTGTTAAAGCTTAGGCTCATGACCAGTAGCCAGAGCTCCTAAAATGGAGCTCCTTGATCCTGCTGGTCTTCAAAAAAGCACCTGATTGGGGATCCTCAGGATTTTACCACAGTACTTTCACTTGCGAGGAAACATCGAGACTAGGCACTGTACATTTAGTCAGAGAAAGAGAAACCTCGGGAATCACCCCGGTTGAAACAGCGCCAGAAGCATTGGGCTTAGTCTTAGCCCCAAGATGGGGAACCTCGGAGGAAAATCCAGGACTTGTGGTCCCACTGGATCTTCTGTGATGCTTTGCCACGCCTCTGGATGAGACGATATTCATCCTCCCACCGGAGTCTCGTGTGACCGATGGAAAACATAATTTGGATGATTTATCGGGACGATGCCTCCTGCTGCAGAGGTGGAAGCCGATGACCAAGAGAAAAACCAGACACTTTGCCTTTGCTGCTTGCGTCGAGGTGCACCAGGGGAACCTTCTGCCCGGTGTGCTTGATAATCCTGGAACCCTCTAAAACCTGCGAAGAACCTTTTCTGGGTTCCCGACCTCTGCATATAGGCCTGTTTAGCAGGGGGTTTGCAAGGCCTGACAAAGATGTCGTTGTTTCGCGTACTTGCCATTGTTTTATTGAGTTACTCATCGGTGGAGGAGCGAAACAGCTCTTTACTTTCAAAAGGGAAGGTCAAGTACTTTGTCCTGTACCTCTTTGGAGAATTTTGTCGTGTGAAGCCACGCTTGGCGGGAAAAATCTACCCCAACCATAAGTCCCCGAGCAGAAGTATCTACTTGAGCGCCGCGGTCTCCAGCAGGTCCTGAGCCAGAACTCTGGCATTGGATAGCCCGCTTTAAAATCTTCCAGCCTGTCCTGTGGGATACATTCCTGAATTTCGGGAAGCTCCTTCCAAAGCTTGAGATTTGCCCTTGAAAGGAGGACTTCAGTATTCGCCTGCCACAGCTGAAGACCAGAATTGGAAAATACTTTTCCCCCGGATGGCGTCAAGAATTTTCCCTTCTTGGACAGGACCCGAGAGCCAGCCGTGGAGGATATTGAGGATGGCTTAGACTGGAGTGTAGCTGCTGCCACCACCATTGATGAGGGGAGTGGACAGGCATTCAAGGGTATCTCTTCTGACGAGTTTCTCTTGTAGCGATTATCAATTTTCCTATAGATGTGCTGTCCAGAGTGAGGGTTTTTCCCAGACCTTTCAGGCTTCCGCAAGCACATCCCTTTGAAGGAAAAAGCCTATGCGCTCCTGTGCTGCAAGCGTTAAGGGTCCTGAAAGTACACCTTCTTGTGAGGCCAGAGCCTCGGGTATTGGAACATCCAGCAATGCCATCATATCCATGACCCTGTCATGAAAGGCTTGGAACCAGAGCGGACGGGTCTTCGCTATCCTGGTCCGCTTGGTCCTAGTCAGTTGTGGCGGCAACAGGAAACTGATCTGCAGCACATGGTACCTCAGACACTGTGGGCCTGCTTGTCTGCGCAGCTGGTGACTTAAGCACTGCTGAAAGTGGAGGCAGTGGTGGTAGGGGAGGAGGGGGCCACACTGGAAGAGGAGGGGGTGGCACCACTGAAACCTGCTGAGGGGTAGTAGAAGCAGGCTGCGGCTCGAGAGGCTTCGGATACATTTATTTAAATAGATCCTTAACGTATGCCTTCATCAGGTCAGAGTGCATAAGGGCCTGGAACTTGCCAAAGAACGCATCCTCAGAGGAGTGGGTAGAGGCAGCTCTGAAGGGGCATACCCAGGATTGTAAAAGGGCTAAATCAGCCAACTTGATCAACATAAACTAAGGGACTGGACGCAGGAGGAACAGAGACTGTGTAGCAGCAGAAACAGGGGGCGGAAAAGGATTCCCATTGTCCACATTCTGGAAAATGCTGTTCGGCCACAAAAATAGGCCCCTCTGCACCAGCCGTTGAGAACGTTGGTGTGAAAGTCAAAATGGCCACCTCAGACAGCGTGGGTTGAACTGCCATTTTGTCACTGCCTGAGGTGATCTACGTCACAGGTTTCAGTGAGGCCATTGTCATCACATGGGTTTCAGGGGATTTTTAATCCATTTTAGCTTTGTGACAGGGAACCGAGCCAGTACTAGCAGATCTAGAGCATTTTTGTGCCCCCTCAAATCCTGTGCAAGAATTAGCCCTCAGTGAGGGACCCTCGGCCGGCCCAGCACGTGAAGAGACTTGGGGCCTTTGCCCTCCTTCTTTGGCCCCTAAGAAGGATCGGTTCAGCCACAAGATTTTTGTGGGAAGGCTTAGGGTCACACCTCATAACCAGAGCCCCTGGAGAAAGCCCCTTGATCTTTCCGGTTTTAATTACAGCCCCTAATCGGGGATCCTCAGGAATAACCCTGGTACCTTCAATCACTGTACAGGGAACCTCGAGACTAGGCTTGGTACGTTTAGTTCCAGACTTGGAAACCTCAGGAATAACCTTATAAAAACAGCCCCAGAAATGTTAGCGTTAGCCCCCAGATGTGTGAACCTCGGACACACCTTGACAGGGGGCCTTGGCGCAAACTCTGGAATCCAGGTTAGATACCTTTCAGGACACCTCAGGGAGAACCCTTGTACCAGAGCCACTTGGGCCCCTCCCGGAACTAGAAGACGCCGGGAAGGAGTCCCCTGGCCGGGGCGTCCTTTTTTCATCAATGAACGGTTGTAAATGTGAAGGACGAATCAACACCTCCTCCCACCTGACGAGCCTACGCTGGAGTGCCGGACGGACAGGTGTCGCAGTAGAAGCAAGAGTCCCACTGATGTTCAGGACCCAAGCACTCCAGACAGAGCCAATGGGGATCCGCCCTCGCAAAACGACATTTACACGAAAGAACCGGACACGAATCGCAGACACTCTGGCATAGATGGAGGAAGAAGACTGTGGTAGATGAAGGACAAGGGAACAAAAAATAAAATTTCCCTATGATGCAAGTGCGTCAGACCCTAACCGTGCTGCCACATGCGGTGGCCTCGCATAAAAATAAGAGGCCAAAAAATTATTTTTGATGCTTTAAAAGTGCTCCGGTCTCGTCCCGATGGACGGAATGTCCCAAAAGTATGGAGGAAATGGGACAGGACGTAGGAGTATAGAGAGACTTGCTGTGGCAACATGATTTTTGCAAATCTCAAAGGGAGCTTCCATGTGATCAGAGCTTCCAGGGAAAGCAAGCCTAGTATGAATCTTATTATTCCAATCGAGGTTCCCTTGGGTACGTTTATGGTTTGTTTCTAAATGCTAGAGGTAGGACTAGATTCGGCTCCATAAGTAGTACAAGGAACTACTTAGCCTCCATAATATTTAATTTATGTCATATCTTGGTGCATTCTTCATGGACATATGTGCGCAGCCAGCCTGAAAATGGTTTGAATGCCTACATATATTGTGGGCAAAGGGATCATGAAAATGTGTTTCAAAATGCTCCTGTTCACTGTTGGTGACTTGGTTTGTTTTTTTCTTGTGCTTCCATACAAAACCAACTACAAACTGGAGTTTTACCCATTTTTTCACAGAAAGTGTGCTAGGTAATGCAGCATAGGTAATGCAGCATTTCAACCTATTATTTTCAAGATGTTCTCAGGGGGAAGAATCCCCCCCCTCAGCTCCCCTTGGTTTGTTTGCGCTGCCTCACTATGCTCAGTCGCTAACGTATATTCGCGGCAAATATTTATGCCCCTCTATTTAAAAAGTTCACCAGTCACCACTAGCTAGGCGGAGGGACAATGGGGTGGTGAGGGGAGGGGGGTGTCGATGGACTGTTTGAATGCAAAGTGATACTTTAACACATTTTACAAATAAATAATTCTGATATAGATTTGACCCGCTGGCTGTGAGCAAACATACGTATTAGCAGCTTATGCAAGTACATACTTACTTGATTTACCCAAAAGGAGAGAAGGCCAGACAACCCTTCAGCACCGGGATTTCTACACTCACTGAATCCTTAAAGAAAAGGACCAAACAAGAACTTCAGACCTAAAACAAAAAGGTGAAAAGGTGAAAAGGAATAGTGTGCATCTAAACTAGGGTTTCCCTAGCAAGAAGCTTAAGGCTACAGGACCATTGCTTCGCTTTAGGAAGGAGGAGGGGACAAAAACTGAAAAGTGAAAGAATTCAACGCAGGCGCAGTTCTAGGGAAGAAACAGGTACGGATGGTAGTGAAAATGTCGATTTAATCCTCTAAAAGTTTTCATAAAAATAAATCGAGGCAGAATGCTGCGCTTTGAAAAAGCACCACTTCTTTGTGCTGAAAAGCTCGCCTGGGTGTCTGTGTTCCGAGCCCAAAGCTCCCGCCGCTCTTGCCGCAGCAAGGCCTCGGATTCAAACCCACACAAACGCGCTTAATGAAAAGACTAGGGTGAACTCAGGACCCCCACTTTCCACTGACGCCCTCGCTTCCCTGCAAATAATTAGGCACACTTTGGCAGGCCTCACAAACCCCCGAAAAAAGGCGGTGCTGTCAGTGGGGAAGTAAGGCCCCCTCAGAGAGCGGAGGAAAGGAAGCCGTCACTGCAGCTACCTAGACCCAGGGATAAATACAGGCATTCTATTTTTGGAACTGTTTGCTTTATATCTTCCTGAAGATACACGAACAGGAAATGAACGTCAATGGGAAGTCAGGCAGAGGAGCTCCCGAGTCCTGCTACACACCATTGATTGAGGATTTTTGACAAGACAGATCAGGCGTAGGCAGGGCACAGGTAAAGGAGGTGGGCATTGGGTCATTACATTTCTGGCACACAGGAAGTGATATTGCACATGCCCGTGGTGGAGCCATAGCAAAGGCTGGCGAAGTAAGCAGTGCAGCCAAGGCCACTGTGCCAAATGCAATGTGTTGTGCAGTGCTCTGCCAGCACTGTGGTTATGGGGAACATGCCCGTTTCGACTCTGTAGGATATGCGCTACTGGTCATGCCGACGGGCTCTTCAGCCATTGGTACAGTGAATAATGAAATAGTACATTTGTATTCAAGTTGTTAACTTAATACAAAAAATTAAACCATAGGCGTCACATTAACAAAAGAATCAAAGCATCATAATGTATCACATCCTATAGAGGACCTTCGCCCAATCATGCGCAGTGTTTAAAGGCACCGCAGGTTATGTTATGTTAGTGTGTTTTATATAGCACAGAAAATCCCCGAAGTGGTCAGGCCGCTGTAGAATTAGGATACGCATCAATAGTTCTACTTGCAACGGAGGAAACGAGAAACACCACATAGTGGAAAGGAGGAGGATACTTTATCAAAGTATTTGAGATGTGTTCGAAAGTATAAAAAGATTGGTCTCTGTTCCAAGAGAGACTGGAAGGTTTTCTGTAGTCTGGTGGCCTGGTACACAAAAGAGCGGCACCCCAGGCTTTCTTTTCGATATCTGAAGAGGGTCAGATTCCTATCTAGATTGAATGTTAGGGTACGCAAATGATTATGCAGTGTGAATTTGGAAGCAAAGGGATTGAGTTTTGAGGGTTGACGAGTTTTAAACACCAGGCACACACTCTTCAATATGATCCGGTCAGTACTCCATATAAGATTTGCAAGTGGGAGTATTTTACTCCCTATTTATATAAAACGGAGTAAAATTATTTTTTAGGGAGTAAAAATGTTAGTCTAATTCCCAATGGGGGTATTTTATAAGCAAATAAAAATATATTTTAACTGGAAAGCGGAAATGTTTTCGTAATAATTGTTTCTTTGCACCTAGTTATTCATGCACATTAAAGGATACATGTTTATTTCTTCTTAACAGGTAGTAATAATCGTTTTTTCCGGTGGTACTATGTGAACTACTGGTCCAAACATAGCTACTGAGCTATGTGGGTTAACAAGGGGGCATAAGATTCTGCGTGTCAGTTTCCTATTCTTTGTAGTATTTTTACTGCCCATTTTAATTTCTGGGGAGTATTTGCCTATTTTTAGGGAGTTATAGAGACTGATAAACCCCTTATCTGTAGGACTGGATCCGGTTATGAATGGGGAACCAGTGCAGAGAGCTCATGGGCGAGTACAACGGAGCCTTTGAAATCAATACATGTAAAAGAACAAGTTACTTTCTTACCTGGTAACGTTCCTTCGATGGGATGTTCCTCCGACGTATTCCACATCTTTGACAGTAATTACCACAGCTGTGCTGCTTTGGAAAACTTTCGGCGCAGGCGTCCTGCGTCGATGACGTCGATACGTTCCCTCGAGGACCTCTGTCGACGGTCGACGTCACCGGATGTTATATCTAGGACGCACGACGCACGTAGCCTCAGTTGTAGTTTTTTTCCCCTAGAACGTGTGACACCAACCACCTGCCAGTATGACTGCAGAAAGCCTTGCGGAAACGTAAGCTGCAATCGCATAAGAAATTCTGTAGAGGGGCAGGCTGGGAGGGTACGATGTGGAATACGTCGGAGGAACATCCCATCGAAAGAACATTACCAGGTAAGAAAGTAACTTGTTCTTCGAGGGGATTGTGTCCTCCGACGTGTTCCACATCTTTGACAGACTCCCAAAGCAGTACCAACGTATGGAGGTAGGGAAAGAAATCAGAATTTTAGAATGCCCAATCAAATCGCTGAATACAGGACTGCCCTAACAAAGGCCAAATCTTGCCCATGGATAGAGTCCAGGGAATAGTGTCTCACAAAGGTATGGACAGAAGCCCAAGTGGCTGCTTTGCAAATACTGCGAATCGGAATGCCCCTCTGTAGAGCCATGGAGCTGATCGTCCACTCTGGCCCGGGACATCCGTGAGAGATAGAAATTAAAAGCTCTCCTAAGATCCAACCTATGGGGCCTCTCCTCTTCCTTACCAGGATGCGGAGGAGGATAAAACGCCAGAGAATTACCTTCTGGCTCAAATGAAATTCCGACACAACCTTCGGAAGAAAAGAAGGACGAACCCTAAGTCCTTAGGGAACACCGTGAAAGGTGGCTTGGCGGAGAGTGCGTGCAACTCACTCACTCTGCGAGCGGAAGTAAGCGCAACTAAAAATACAGTCTTAAAGGACAACAGTCTCAGCGGGCAAGAATGTAACGGGTCAAACGGAGCTCCCATTAGGAACTTTAAAACCCAATTCAAATCCCATCCCGGCACCTGGAAAGGTGATGGTGGAAACACATTAGTTAGCCCTTTTAGAAACTGAGAAATCAAAGGGATCTTAAAATAAGAACATTCCTCAGACAAGCGCTTAAATATGGACAGCGCCGCCAGGTACCCCTTAATGGTATCTACTTGCAGGCCCTTGTAGGATATAGAAAGCAAAAAACAGAAAACCAAAAGGAATGGCACATTGAAAAGGATCCACATTCTGTACCCTGCACCAGTCGCAGAACTTTCTCCAACGGCAACAGTACAGGGATTTCGTTGCGGGCCTTCTGGCCGAAAGCAACACCTCCATCACGTCTTTAGGGAGGTCCCAATCCTTATACCTCAGCCTTTCAGATACCAAGCAGGAAGGCTGAGAGACTTGTCCTCTGAATGGAGAACTCGACCGCCCTCCCTGTGAGAGCAGATCGTCTCGGTAAGGAAGACGACGTGGAGGGCAGGTGGACAAGTCTAGAAGGTCCGGGTACCACGCTCTCCTGGCCCATGCCGCAGCAATGAGGATCATCCGGGAACCAAACCTCCGTAACCTCCGCAACACATGCGGAATGACGGGGACTGGAGGGAACGCGTACAGAAGTGGGAAGGACCACTTCACTATGACCGCATCCCCCAAGGCTCCTCTTGGAGGAAATTCCCGTGAGCAGAATCTCTCGCACTTCCGGTTGACACTGGTGGCGAAGAGATCCACTTGTGGGGTTCCCCAAAGGGCGAAGATCTCCAACAGATCTTCCTGAGCCAGCTCCCACTCGTGAGAGACTGTGCTCTGCCTGCTCAGAGCGTCCGCCGCCACGTTTTCGTCTCCGGCCAGATGAACTGCCGAGATCGAGATTTCCTGCTGGATGGCCCAGAACCAGAGCTGCATCGCCTCCCTGCACAGTGGAAGTGACCCTGCCCCCCCCTTTTTGTTGAGGTAGTGCATGGCCACTGTATTGTCTGTCATAATCAGTACATTCTTCCCCCGCACAGACGGCAGAAAAGCCTTCAGGGCTAGCCTGACAGCGCACAGAACAGATTGATGGAGACCAACGACCGCTGGCTGTCAGCTCGTTGGCATGAGCTCCCCAACCCGCGAGGGATGCGTCCGTCACGATCGTCACCTCCGGCCACGGTTGCCAAAACAGAGCCCCTTTCAACAGATTTCCTTCGACGGCCCATCACAGAAGGTGCTGGGCAACCAAGGGCAGAATCTGAAAAGGATCCGACATCCTGCCGGAGAAATGTGACCACTGCATCTTGGAGCGCCCACTGCAAAGATCTCATCCGCAGCTTGGCTTCTGGCACCAGTAAAATGCAGCATGCCATGAGGCCCAGCAGTCTCAAGAATCGAACGCCAGGAGACTCTGGGCACGTTGAAACTTGTCCACCATCTGCAGAATGTGATGAGCCCTCGCCTGGGGAGGCGAACACTGCCCCAGGGATGTGTCGAACACTGCTCCGATGTACTGGAGCCGCTGGGTAGGTGTCACATTAGACTTCTTTAAGTTGAGGGAGTAGCCCAGCTTGTGAAGGGAGTGGCAGGTGATGTACAAATGATCCAGGACTTGCTTGGGAGAGTGTGCCCTGATCAACCAATCGTCCAGGTAGGGGTAGACGTGAATCACCCCTTTCCTGAGATGCGCTGCCACCACTATCATCAGGTTGGTGAAGACCCTCGGGGCGCAGGTCAATCCGAACGGCAGGCCCCGAAACTGAAAATGCCAGTTGCCAACTGCGAACCTCAGGTACTTCCTGTATTTGGGATGAATCAGCACATGAAAGTAAGCATCCTTGAGGTCGAGAGACACCAACCAATCCTGAAGTTGAAAGGCCTGGATGACCTGAGAAACAGTAACCATCTTGAACTTGTCCTCCCTGAGGAGCTTGTTCAAACCACGCAAGCCCATGATGGGTCTCAATCCTCAGTCTTTTTTCGGGATCAAAAAATATGGGGAATACCAGCCCTTGTCCCTCTCCACTACAGGCACCAGTTCTATGGTGCCCTTCTCCAGCAGGGATAGGTTTTCCTGCGCAAGGAGCGGATACAGACCCTTCAAAGAGAGCTTCCACTGTGGATTGTCGTGAGGCCTCTGCCAGAAAGGAAGACAGTAGCCGTGGGCTATGATCTACAGAACCCACACATCTGAAGTAATGGCACGCCTTCCCCCCAACCAGCGAACCATGGGACATGGCCTCATGAATGAGCGGAAGTGGCTGCGGCAGTGCCTGAGGGCAAGGAGACAACTGCCCGAGCGGCTTTGGCACCTCAAGTACCTTGTTTTCCAACTCCGGTACTCCTACGTTGGCCCCTTTGACTGGCAGCTCCTCTCGATCTACCAAAGGAAGAGTAGTATCGAAAGGAACCTCCCCTCCATTGCTGTCCCCTAAAACAAAAAGGCAGAGGTTGACGTACTGCAGCGATCAAAGACTTTGCCGCAGCTTTGGAGGTCTGCAACCTCTCAAGGCTCTCGTCAGCCTTGCTGCCAAAAAGATGGACACCATCAAAGTGCATGTTGAGGAGCTGGGATTGCACATCCGGAGCAAACCCAGACTTCCGCAACCACGCAAACCTGCGTATCACGGTGCTCGCAGCCATGGACCGGCTGACACAGTCTGCCAAGTCCAGACCCGACTGAACGGATTCACACATGGCATCCTTGCCATCTTGCACGAGGGCTAGAAAACTATCCCATTTCCTCCCCTTCGGGAATATGCTCAACAGCCAACGACACACAATTCCACAGAGTGTGAGTGAATCGTGCCAGGGCGCAAACAGAGTTGGCTGCCTTTAAAGCCATACCCCAAGAAGAAAACACCTTTGCCCAACCATCAAAGCGCTTGTCGTCCCTATCCGGAGGGATAGTAGGGTACGCAGCCTGCTTTGCTGGGGCCGTAACCGCCTGCACCACCAAACTCTCCGGAGTAGGGTGCGTAGACAATTAGCAGGGGTCACCACTGGCTGAGCGGTATATTAGACTCTCCGGAGCAGTCCAAGGAGCCGCCACTCTTCTTTGCAACGCCATATGAAATGGCAACACCGGGTCAGTGGGTGGACCTTGATCCAGGATGTCTGCAAGATCATCCTGCAGAAACCACCCCAAATACTCAGTCACCCTCGACATGAGGCGCCTGTACGAGGAGTCAGCATGTGTACCAGACTCAGGCCTGCCACATTCAACCTTCGGAGAGGTATCAAGACCACTGGTGTCATGTAAAGATTGACGAAGGTCTTCCAGTTGGCTATTACCAGACAACAGGTCATCAGGAACCTCAGAAGTCACAACCTCCTCCTCATCAGACCCTTGCTTCACCTCTGAAATGTACTCCAAGGGTTGGAACAATTCCACCCTGGAAGGAGGAACAGAGTATCGGTCAAACATAGGCCACACAGACTTGCTGAGAGCCTTTCTCTGAGCTTCCACAGCTCTCCGGGGCACCTCTGGTAAATTCTCCTCAAAAGGCGTCGATGGAAGTGGCGTCTACGTCGACCGACGCACCGCCGACTTTCACAACGGCTTTGAGGCCAGAGCCCCGAGTGTGTCCTTTAACGGTCTCGGCGCCGACGACTTCCTCGGAGCCGGAGCCTCGAGAGAGTCCCTCGACGGACATGGCGCCGATAGCGTCAATGCCTTCTTAGAAGGCCTCACAGGCTCCAACGGTCTCGACGGCGTCGAGGACCGGGACCTGGACCGGGCACTGTGGCGATCATCCTTGTCCGATCGGGACCGCATCGGTTCCCGATGATCGCAACGACCGCCCAAGCCCAAAGGCGTGCGAGCGGTGGCTCTAGCGCGTTCCTTGCTGGTCAAAGGCACGGACGGAACAGTGCCCTGCGATTCGAAAATCGCCATCATCTACCGGCGGAATTCATCCCATTCGGCTGGCGATGAGTGTTTCGTAGGACAAGCCACCTGCCGTCTGGCGGAGTCCTCTGACGAGGACGGGGAAGGCGACCGGTGACGGCGCTTCCTTGAATGCATCAAAGAGGCAGAGGAATGGTGGTACCCACTCCGAGAACGAGACCCCCTGGACTTACGCCGACGCTGAGAGTCGCCCCTTGAATCGTCGGTCAAAAGACCAGTAGATTTTGACTTATGGGGTTTAGCAACCCTACCTACCGACAACTTCTTCCGCTCCCGCAAGGCCTTCGAGTTAGGGACTGGCATTCATCTCAATCATCGGTGGCATGGCGTGGCTTTCACCGAGGCACCACAAACGCCGTGCTGGTCCGTAATGGACATTTTGGAACCGCAGTCCGACACTTTTTGAAGCCCGACTTCGGGGTAGCAGAAGACGAAGACATTCTCAACTTTAGCAAACTAAGTAGAAGAACCGAGGCACGCCTAGATTCCGAAGCGAACACGTTCATGGAAAAAACAGAACTGAGGCTACGGGCGTTGTGCGTCCTAGATATAACGTCCGGTGACATCGACCATTGACGGAGGTCCTAGAGGGAACGTATCGATGTCATCGACGCAGGTTGCCTACACCGAAAATGTTTTCCGAAGCAGAACAGCTGTGGTAAATCCTGTCAAAGATGTGGAATACGTCAGAGGACACAATCCTGGAAACATCCCTTGCTCCTTTAAGGAAAGCACTAAAAACCTTTATTTTACAACTTTTATGGTGTGCCATATCTTACTGAATCGAGTTTAGCATTTTAATTCTTGCTTATGTTTTATGACAGGTTCCTGGGATCTTGTAGTTCATTTGTTTCTATGGAGCTCCTGCTCTTTTAGCTGTGTTTTTATTGTTTTTAGTGTTGTTTACCTTTTTATGTTGTATGTACTTGTACTGTGTTTCTGCACCCATTTTCCTCGGAGCCAAAGGTGCTATATAAATAAATACTTTGAAAAGCCGTGACTTGCTTTCCAAGTTTTTGCAGTGCATAGATATGGTAGCATGTGCGGTGTAGGTGATCCCACTTCAACTGATAGAGAATATTGGAAGGAGAATGAAAATAAGAACACAAATGTGTGCTGCGGTCAAGGCATCTCCCCCCTTATGTGTCAGTGCAGAAGCTGGAGGAATCTGGCATGAAGCAACGTATTACTATTATAAAGGTCACATAAGATAAGATACACCATTTTGCTGTCACAGCCAACATTTCATTAAGCACTTTGGATTTGCGATCACTTTTCAAAGCAGCAAGGGGTGAAGGAACACTGCCAGTGAAACAATGAATCGGTGAAGTCATTTTTGTAGGGAGTCAGTGCCGTCCCATATGCAGTGCCAATCAGAGACATGAAGTGACCGTCCAGGGTCGCCTCAAGAGCCATCGATAATCCACGGCTCAAGAAGTCGCCAGTCTAAGACGTTTGGTTTCCAACTGTACTATTGGAGTCTTGAGAGCACGACTACAAATTTGAAAGAAGCACACCACAAATCACCATGCAATACATAAACTGAGATACCAAGCAACAGAAACGCATGTCCCCTACTCATATTGGGGACACATTTACATATCCCGGTAATCACTGAAGCATGCCCATGTGTAGTTTTGGGTCACATCAATGTAAAGTCAGTGCTTTAAGTAGGCCGCAGCCAGCTGGGGCCCGGCAGTCTCCAAAAAGTGGGGCTGAGCCAGGGCCTCCCCCACTCACCACAACATTGGTGGGACACATTATCCTTCCGCAGCCGCAGCGGGAGAGGCGCCCGTCATTAAGTCAGGGAAGCTGACATCCAGCCACAGCATCCAGCTGATGGCACTTCTGGCAGTCAATGTAACTTACACTGGTGGCCCCTCGCGCTAGTGGTCACTAGAGGAAGTTTTTGTCCTTTTGTTTCCCCTCCCCAGGTTGCTGAGGCGTCTTTAACACTCGGCGAACCTGGGAACTCCTTGACATATTTCAAGGGTCATAAAAGATGGCTTGAAAAGTGCACAATTTAAGCCATTTTTTATAAAGCTTTGTCAACGGACAAAGACACCTCTGGCTTTGTCCCTCCGCAAAGCTTTATAAAAGATGGATTTAATTGTGTACTTTTCAAGCCATCTTTTATAAACTTAAAATTGTTGTAAAAAAAGATGGCTTGAAAAGTACGGAAACCATAAAGGTATGCACACAAATATATAAATGTTGTATATTTGTGTACGTACCTTACTATGGTTGGTTTACTTGTCAAGCCATTTTTTACAAATATAGAATTATGTTACTTGATTTCTATGTTTATAAAATATGGCTTGCCTAGTACACAAATCATAGTAAGGTATGCATACAAATACATAAATATATTTATATATGTGTTTGCGTACCTTACTATGGTTTGTGTACTTTTTAGGACATGCCCATCCCGCAAGCCACGCCCCCAAAGGAGAGCCCCCCCCCCCTCGATTTCTTACCCCACTAAAAGCCCTGTGTAAAGTCGAGATCCATTGTAGTGTGCAAGATCAGGCAAATGATATGTGGCTAAAAGGTGTAGATTTCAGAACACTGGGTCAAGGTCTGACCCCTCCCCCCCCCCCCAACATTGGTGTTGTAGTCCATAACTTTTTCCGTAATTAATGTTGATGAATGCCCATAAAAAGTTAAAAAGTAGGCTGTTAAGAAAGCAATAACACGAACGACATAGCTTCTCTTCCGGGAATATTATGCGGCTGCCCCGCACATCCTCCGAGGAAGAGGAGCTGGCAAGGACGCTGTGGAAGGAGCTCGGATTTCCTGGTGGAGCAATGAGCTCAGGTGGCAGGTCAGTCTTGTTCTCGCTTTCCAAAAGCTAATTGTCGCTTTAGCTTTCACAATGGGTCACACGTCACAAGAGTACACCCGGAGGCCATCGCCCTGCTGCCGCTATTAAAAAAATCATATATAATTGAAACCAATTATGGAGGAAGGCGTGACACACCAACTACTGCAGACCCATACACAATGAAACCAGGGGCGAGGCGACCACATATACTGTGAAACAAGAGGTATGCCACACACACACTTTTCATTTTGACACCCCTAACAATCAGCAGCAGGAGACAGTTTTATTTTCGTTATAGATCGATATGTCCCGTAGACCCTCACTACGAACAGCTACTTTTTGTGAGCGACCCGAAGGGGCCCATTGGTTAAACACACTCCTCATCATGAACGTATGCGACCACTAACAACAAAGATGTTTGGAAAACATCCTGCAGAAATACGAGAATTGCAACCAAAGAGCGTCAATGTAGAGTTTTATATGTCCGACTCCATGTAATGAAGTATGGCAACTTTTATTCGGATATGTACTTTGCTAACGTTTAATGAGTGTTTGTGATATGTAATTATTTTGTGTTTGTACAGCATGTAGTTACTAACATTGCATGAATAACGTTGGGCTGTGGGAGATGTCAAGGTATAATGAACTTGTGCAGTAAAATATCAAGACTCAATTGCTATATGAATAAATAGCACAAATATATTCATCTAAAAAAGGCGGGACATTTGTCATCCAAAGGACTAGTCTTTCTCATATACACAGAAGGCAGTGCATGCATCTTCCAGCATAGGAACTGCAAGCAACAGCACATCCACCTTGCATTCCCCTTCTCTTCCCACTAACCTAACCCACCCATCACATTTGCAGATCCACCAGAGTGCCTGGAGACCATGCAAAATGCCAACAGCGAGGCACAGCTCTCAACCCTTCCTGCTGCCAGGGCGTGTGGAAACACAGTTTTGGCAGGAGGGCACCTATTGAAGTATATGGGCGTGTAAGAGGCTTGGCAGGAGTGTAAACGTATTAGATAGAGGACGGGTGACAACCACCAAAATCGTTTTTGTTTAGAGGTATCAGAGGGTAACATACCAGCTAGGAATGCGGTCATCACAAATAAAATGGAGGAGGATCAGTGAAGTCGGACATCTCTTGTATCACAGTCTATCATAATGGCAATACAAGTGGCCTTAGGATACAGGGCACCATACAGGCCCAGGAAGTAGAGCATGGGAAGAGTTGGCTACTCATGTACTGCCACAACAGGAAGCACCAATGGGATTCCCCAGCGATGCAGACACTGCATGGACATGATGAACTGTCGACAAACTGTGTGGACATGATGAACTGTCGACAAACTGTGTGGACGCGAAGCTTGGAAGGGCCATCTTTGCTGTTATAGTGCGAATGTGCTCCAGGATGGTGCTCGTCGATGCAGGCTGCTTCACATTCCATCCCTGGAGAAGGAGGCTAAATCCACAGCAAGCACGGATTACATCTTAGCCACCTATTACTAGAAATAGACTGGTAGGAGAAGAGGGAGTGTGGACCCATTTATTTACTGTTTTCTTTCATGCACCTGAGCACCCCCCAAAAAGCTTGTTTTTCTAAGACGCACATGCCAGAGATTAACCTACATTCACATTTAAGTAGACAGGTCATGAAATATTTTTTGTTTTACATATCTTTTATTGCTTTTCGAAGAAAAGAAGAGTTGCAAACAAATGCAGTTGCAGACCACCATCAACCGGTTGACTGAAAAAGTCTCACTCAGAGTACCAGATAATTAATCTAGTGAAACGATATATAGGTTATTGCAGCGTATTTGCATATAGCAGTCAGCGAAACAAGGATAAAACATTTCACTGTTTTAACTTAAACATAGACTTCATACTTTTGGTGATCAAATCTGTCGAATTGTGAATATCCATGCATGGCTTGCTTGAATAATTCCTTTAATTGCAAGGATTGGGCTTTTTAAGGGTTCAGGGGGGATGTAGTAGGGAAGGATGGTCCTAACTGAGTGGTCACCTGGTTTTTGTATAGTAACTGTTTGTAGTAGTATGGAATGTCTGAGGCATTCCGTGGTCTCTACATCAAGGGGACATAGGTTAAACAGATCAGTGATGAGGCGATTCATTGTGGTTTACATACTTCAATGTTTTAAGTAAAATATTCCATACAACAGATTACATAGTTAGCAGTGTCACGACACAGAACAGTCTTGGATTTTTTTTTTCTCCTGAAATGAGACCTTGAGTTGCCTCCTCGGGGTTGGCCCCTTTACCACTTCCTCATGACGCTGTGCCTCCTGTTACAAAGTATCAACAACGGACCCATCTGATCATTGTAGGGCACCGTCTTCAACAATGAAAGGATGCCATTGCAGGGTGTTAATAACTTGAGACCTGCATCTAGTAAACATTTTACAATTCCAAAGTGCAATGATGCAATTCTGAGATAGACTCATTCACAAATAGTATTCGTATAATTGGTATTTTTTATTATTAGTATTAGGTTCAAATATAACCTTTTACCAAATACATCTTAACCAAAAAACAAATGATTCGTTCTCATAAAAATTCAGTATAAAAAATTAACACGTTTCCATTTCAAAACATCACCAACCACACATTCCAATCTGATGAGCTCAATACTGATAGTAAGCTCAAAGAAACAATCAAAAACATCAGTTCCGGCAAAAATTAATTAATAGAAAGTAGTTTGCAGCTGTTAGACAATAACGCCGGGAGCCATTGTTCCTAGCAGGTGAAATACTTCTTTTAGGAAGTTTAATAGCGCCAAGGTCAATGCCAAGGTCAATGACAAGCTTTCCCCCACGATCAGTCAATACCACCATTAGTCCATTGAAAACTATGGTAGGTCGTCGGTAAATGCGGCCAGCCATTAATTCTAATTTCTGTTATAGCCTGACACATAAGGACCACATGTTGCAGTGATTCAATTGAGGCGTAAACAATAGTCTGCAGGTCAAATCTGCCTCGGTTTCAACCTTAGGGCACGCAGGGCACTCAAAATATCTCTGGTTGGGAAAACATTTAAATGAAAGCACATCAACTCGGTGCGAAGGTAGCTGCTCTGGAGTTTTAAAAGATATTTAGGGAGTTATTTGAGTGTGCATGCTTCCAGAGGAGCTTTTCCATAGAGCCTTTATTTCGATCTTTCATGCCGAGTTTGGATCCCGTCCATGGCCCAGTTTCCGTTTTACTTTACACAGATTACAAATCAACAATTCTTCTGTGGCATCAAGGTTCATTAGAATTACAGTACAAATATGAATCCATTTCCGTAGCACACCTTCAGCTCCATCCGTGATCGTATAATGCAATGTTGCAATATTTGTACTCTCTTCTCACCTGTCTTCATTTGATATGATAGGTTATTTATAACGTGCTTAATACCAAGAGGTTTCTAAGCGCGAACCCGGGCAGAGAACCTGTGTTGCTCGTGTAGTCTTGCTTCCAAGGTGAGCACGTTGCTGCTGAGCGATCCTCCCTTCTTTCTATCCATCATTCTTTCATTTATTTCCTTTTTCATGAATGCTCTTATGTCTTTTTCCATGCTATCCCAATGTTCTTCCTATCTATCCTTCATTCTTTTTTTCCTTCCATCATTTATCATTGCATCTTTCCAATTCCTTCTTTCCCTATTCATTTCCATCTTTCTTTTCCTTTTCTTCTTTCCTTCCATCTTTACTTCCATCATTGCACCTGTTACTTACCTTCATTCAACCTTTCCTTTTCTCCATATTTGCATTCCTTCTTTTTTCATCTGTCCTTACTCCTTCCTTCATTCATTCATTCATTCTTCCTCTTTCAAGCTTTCCTTCCATATTTCTTTCCTTCCTTTAATTCCATCTTTCTGTGCCCTTTCATAACGCTTTCCATGCCGTCATCGTTTCTTTCCTCTTCCCATCCGCTATTTGATTGCACCCTTTGTTCTCTATTTATCTTACATTCTCTTAACAATTACTTTGTTCCATTCTATCTACCAACAATTTTTATTTATTTCCTTCCTCCCATCTATTTATATATCTCTTCCCTTTGTGTCTTGCTTTGTTTAATTCTAGCCATGTAGTTTTACTCTGTCACTGCCTTTCTCTTTTCTGCTCAGCCTCTGGCTTTTGGCATGGTGGATTATTATATTGTTTGCTCAACTCACTCGTTTCTCTGCATTTGTGGCACCGTTTTCAGTGGGTTCTCGTTTCAGCAGAATCACGCCCATCTCTGATGCAATTATGTGTATCACTCTCTGTTTCTATTGCAAACTAAGTCCAGAGTGTAAGGAATGGAATCCCCTGGACTTCTAAACAAGATATCATCCCAAAACCTTTGCTACTCCCATCACAGCAACAGCAAAGCACCAGTGGAGCCTAACCCTCCTTGGATGTCAAATCTTGGGCTTTGCAAGATACTTTTTTTCCAGGGATATATTTAATGACTCCCTGACAAAAGATGGGGTCATTATTTTATTTGTATATTTATTTATTGGATATGTGTAAGATGCCAATACAACGAATGGTGTCTCAAGGTGCTACAAGACAAAAAAGGGGGGGGGGAGAAACAAGGGAGAAATAACAATAAAGGTCCAGTAGGCCTTGTGACATTAGGATCGTGCAAGTCCAGTAACAAGAAGTGTGAGGGAGGGGAGTGCCGGTCTGCATGAAATGCGAAGTGATAGGGTGGGAAGGGAAGTACAGGGTAAAGAGGAGAGAGTGCAGTTGAAGGGGGATTGGAGGAGGATCGGGGAGGGACATAGGGACTAGGCGAGTGAGAATTCTCTGTTTAGGCTGAATTTCCTAACCTAGTGAGTCCCCCAGCAGCTTTGCTGGATTTTTGGGGTTTATTTTTTCTCCTGCCAAGAGTGAGACTCTTTTATCCTCACTCTTGGACATGACTTGAGAGTGTTTCTGTGACTTGCTATGTGCTTATGGGCTAGGGGGTATTTTTTCCCCATAGGCTATCATTGGTTTTTGAATGTGTGTTACACAGCACCCTCTGTGCAGTAACACAGGGGTGTCATAGAGACCCCCAAACATAGACTCCACACCCTGGGACTGACTACTGTCTCCCTGGGTCTGTAAAGTCACCATTGACTTTACTATTCTTAATTTAGGAACTTAACCAGTACAAACCATCTTACTGTGGAAGTACTGGTAGGGGCAATTAGATTGCCCCTGGGTCTGTTGTCGAGGGGGTACTGTCCCGTCCCCCCTCGCCGAGTTCTGGCTGGTGGCAGTGTATACCACGGAAATATTCCACCGGAATATTTCCCAATGGGATTTCCCATTGTTTTTAATGCACCACTTTTTGGTGCAATGTTAAAGATACCGCCGGTTTATTTATTTAATATAAATTCACTGGTTGGGATTTTTCGCCAGAACTCGCCGCCAAAATGGCGTCTAGGTTCACTTCAGTAACCCTGAACCCGAGTCGAGCCTTTGTTCCACTTTTGGCGGGCTTCTGCACAGAAGCCCTCCACAGTGGTGCCATTCTGTCTGGGTACCACAGGGGGTGTGGGAGGGGGTTTAGGCACCCTGGACTGAGTTGCCTTGCCAACTCATGTCGCACTCTGGTGTGATTGGCCCAAGTGGTGAGCCACCCCGCTCACCACTTAGCATGTTTGAGTGACAGCTAGGCTGTATGAATGGGGGTTTGCTGCATAAAAGCAGGGTTTTTGGGACTGGTTCTTCAGAAGTCGCCACAGGACCTAAGAAGCCGAAGAGGGAGAAGCCGAGCCGACCTGCCAAGATGACACCACCGGTGGAGCCCTGCGGAACCGTCTCACCACTTTTTCCGACGACAGAGGAGATCTCCCGCCGGAGAGTCTCCTTCCCTTAACTGGTGGGGACAACCAGTTGCTGCCTTCTTTTCGCCGTCCCGAAGCATCTCGTGGCCGCCTGCACCCCGGCAACCGGGATACCACTTTTTACCTCAGCCGCGAAAGATAGGTAAAATCCTTTGTGACCGGAAAACTCCACGGCTGGTCTCATCCCTGGTAGTGCAACGACCTTCAGCTTTCCTCCACGTCGAGATCACCTCTTCCTCTGGACGACGCCGCGACTTGCACCCACTACCAGGAACAACTACCACCGCTGGAGGATCCTTTACACTTTTAAAAGGTACTGTATTCCGCCCGGCTTCCCTTGCCACCGATTGTACGGGGTAGATTTAGCCCTCGGCTCTCGAACCTGGGTAAGGCTGGGACACCCTAACTAAACTTTTTCTAAACTCAGTAAAACCTTTTCTACTCACCTGCAAAGACTTGTGACATTGTGTGATCTTGGGCATATTTTCGCCTGGCTCTCCCTAAAGCGGGCCACGAACCAATTCTCCTTGTTCCACAATTGACTGCCTTTTCTAACCTTATGTGAAAAGTGTTTTACCTTGCTGCTTTCATTACTTCCGCTTTTTCCCTCCCTTTTCTAACAACTTGTTGGAGTGCCATCTGACGTTAAGCGCTCGCCTCCGTTTGGAAATAAGTGGTGTTAACTTAGACTTGTCCAACAAATGACTAGGGATGTACATATAAGTAATAGTGACTGTGTTTTGACTTACTTACCTTTTTCTGTGCTAGTGTAATTTATGAGTGTGCCTTTAAAATAAATAAGTATATACTTTTACACCTAGCTCTGGTCAGTGTTTGCTTGTACTACTGTGCCTCTGTACCTATCCTGTATCCTCTATATACTGCCTAACTCTTCTTGAGGGAAGTCTGACTGCTCAGCCACAGCTACCACAGTGAATATGTGTGGTGCAGACTGCTACCAAGTGGGTTTACTGCCAACACCTGTAATCTTAAATCTTTTGCAGTGGTCCCAGAGGGAACTGCACAGGTTTCTGCTTAACAGGGGGATTGGAGGAGGGTGGGGGAGGGACATAGGGACTAGGCGAGTGCTAAGGGTAGGCCAGGAGGGCAAGTGCCAGGGATTGCATGGGGTCCAGGGGGTGAGGGTCCACATGCTAAGTGCGAGGAGGGGGTTGACTGGACAGGGAGGGGCCTGGTGCCCTTTAGAACTCAGAGTGAGCCAAGCAGCCAGTCACTGCGGCAGACAGCGATGTTAGCAGGGGAGGGGCGGGAAGATCTACCCCGCACTCTCTGCTTAGAGAAATGACTGATCTGCAGAGAGTTGGAGATAGAAGACTGAAAGGCTCTAGCAGGGAGGTATTTAGGGAGAGAGCGTTGGATGGAGCGGGGTCCCAGGCCCCAGAATGCCTTGTGGATGTTTTGAACTTGATCCTAGCAGCAACCGGGAGCCAGTTGAGAGATGAACAAGTTACTTACCAACTGTAACGTTGTTTCGATTGGATGTTCCTCCCACATATTCCTCATTTTAGATATATCCTTACCGTCAGCTTGCTGCTTCGGAATTTTTTTTCTTCTTCTCTCCACCAGAGGGCGCTCTTCTTGAGGCTGCGGCGTCGATGTCCCTCGGCGGCATCAGTCGAGCATCGACGTCATCCACTGTATAAGAGCCTCGAGCTCGCCCGTTGGCTTCAGTTCTGTTTTTTTGTACATTATAGTCCATGGATTTTAATTAATGGCATGCCTCTTTTGACCCAAGCCTTATAAGAGTTTAGAGTGTAATCCACGTAAACTGTACTGTGGGATTGGTTGGGAGGGTCGATGAGGAATACGTGGGAGGAACATCCAATCGAAAAACGTTACAGTTGGTAAGTAACTTGTTCTTCGAATGGATTGTGACCTCCCACGTATTCCTCATCTTAGATAGACTCCCAAAGCAGTTTTGTCTGGTGGTGGGAGTACAGAATTTTTTCTAATCATGTACAGAATGGAGTACAGATTTAGCAAACAGACTTCCTTGAGAAGAAGTCGAGTCCAGAACATAATGTTTTATAAAAGTATGCATGGATGAGCATGTGGCTGCTGCACAAATATCTTTTACAGGGACACCCCTTTTTAATGCTGTTGAAGTTGCCATGCCCCTGGTGTAAAGAGCTCTCAATCCATCAGGTGGTTCTTTCCCCGCCAATCTATAACATTCTGTTATGGACAAAATTATCCATCTAGATAATGTTTGTTTAGTTACTGCAAGTCCGAGTTTGAGTCCAGTGTACCCCACAAACAGTTAATCACACTGACTTACTTTTGCCAATCTTGAAATGAAGAAACTAAGAGCTCTTCTGGGATCCAGTCTATGTAGCCACTCCTCTTCTTTGCTTGCATGAGGAGGAGGGTAAAAAGTAGGTAAAGTTATTTTCTGTGACAGATGAAAATCTGAAACTATTTTTGGCAAAAAAGAAGGTTTAACTCTAAGAACTACTTTGTCTTTATAAAAGATAGTGTGAGGGGGGCCGCTAGAAAGCGCCTGCAACTCACTTACCCTGCAGCTGATGTCATTGCTAAAAGGAGTATTGTTTTCAGAGTAAGGAGCCTTAGCGGGCAAGAGTGTAAAGGCTCAAATGGAAAACATTTGAGAAATTTTAGAACCAGGTTCAAATCCCACACTGGAACCTGGAAAGGTATTGGTGGAAATACATTATTTAATCCTTTTAAGAATTGAATTATTAAAAGGTATCTTAAAGAAAGATTCTTCTTCTGAAGAGCGCTTAAAAATGGATAACGCTGCCAAGTATCCCTTTATCGTACCAACCTGGAGCCCCAGATTAGCTAAATGTAAAAGAAAAGATAAAATTGTGGGGATATTACATTGAAATGGGCCCATATTCTTTTCTCTGCAGCAGTTACTGAACTTGTTACGACACCGATACAGAGATTTGTTGCTGGCCTTCTGGCCAGCAACCAATGTCTTGGAAGGAAATTACAAAAATGTTTAATATTTTAACCTGAATGGACTGTGGAAAACTGAGAAAGATGTTAGGAATGTATACCCTATTATCTCATTATAATCACACTTTTTATCGAAAAATACATTTACTTTTTACTGTGTTATGAAAAGTCTAATAAACTATACCACAATTAAAAAATTAATTCAAAAAGGGAGGGAATACAGAAATCGGCCAAGGCTGGCGCAATGGAGGCGATGGTGTCCTTGATATTTCTGGACAGCCCTCCAGATAAGGTGTGTTTTAGGCCTTTTTACGCACAGAAATCTTGACAATATAGCCCCTTTGATTCTTCCTTGTGTACCATTTACATAGGCTATTTATGGCAGCACCCCCATAAAACATGGAGCTCACTGGTGACAGCCTGGCCAGCAGCAGCTTGCAAATCCCCTCTTTACTTTAGCAATCCACACAGCATGCTTGAAAGAAGCAACTGGGATGAGACCTGGTCCGTTTATTTTGTTTAACACTCTCCTCTGTTAATGATCCTATGAAGTTAATACCTTCTTAGTAATGTACAAGGAAATGTGCGTTTTGTTCCCTTTGTTCAACTGCTTGCATTTTGTAGGTTATAGTGTTAAAGCGTTTTGAATTATGAACATGCTTTTCACATTGATTTAGGACACATGTAGCATTGTGTAAAATGAAAATGGTCTTAAACAAGGAGCTGCATTTCTGCTTCATTTTCCTGTTTTATTCGGCTTTAATAGAGGGAGCTGCAGCAGCATGGGCAAGTCATACTTTGTTTTCTTTTCATAACAGAAGCATATCAATTGCATTTAATGGCTTGGAGTTCTTCATGTCTTGAAGTTTTAGGAGAGCCTCCCAGCAAGCAGTTGTTTGGCATTTGTGAGAAGGAAATGCTTTTGGTGTTATATATGACTGTTTTTTTGTCTTAAGATTGCATGCGTTCGTGTGCATGAAAGGGCACGGTACAGATTTCTTAGAGAGCAAGGAATAGCCAGGCAAAGCAGGTATAATGGAAACAGGTAGAAGCAGTGCTGAATATATTTTGGGTGGCACAGATTGTACCGTTAGCCTCTCAACAGGGCTGCTATATATTCAGGCAAAGTAGCCTAATTTAACAGCGGAGCTGCTATAGGCATGTCATGGCACAATGCCAATTATTCTAAGCAGAACTGATTCCATAATGTCCATATTTCGTAGCAGGACTGCTATGTTTTGGGAAGGTACCTGCATTTCTTAACATATTTGCTGTAATGACACAGCACCATGTGTTGGCATTTTCTGCAGAGCTAAAGTACTGAGCAAAACAGTGTCTGAGATGAGCTCTTCCAACCATCCTCCTGAGCTGGTTTGATGCACACTAGCAGAAAGTGTAAGAAGATGGCATTACTAGCATAAACTAGAATGCCTCATACTCGTTCTTTCACTTTTCAAAACCTCTCCTTCTCCCGTATCTGATTACTGAGTTCCACTGTCAAAATCTAGCACATTTCAAAGCCTCATTATAAATCTCCTGACTTGCATATAGGATCGTCCAAACAGGCTTAGAGCTTTTGACAAGCCAGTTATGTCAGGCACACCTTGCATGGAACTGCCAGTGCCTTAACCCTACGTGACTTTCAGAGTCAACAGTCTGTTGAAAAACGTAGCTCAGTGGGTCAATAACCCTGCTGCAGAGATCATTGTGTAACCTGTTAGTTCAAATAGTGTTGATAGGTGAGTTAATGCATCTGCATCAGAGAGATGCGTTTGAGATGCAGAAAACATTAAATTGTAACAGAACTGACTTAGGTTTTGACTTATCAAAATGACTACTAAAGGTTCAGTGATTCAGAACACACATTTCATCAGGGATGCTATACCAGTAATGGCTAAGAACACCACCCTATCAGGGAGAACACACACCTGTCATCAGGGCGGACATACCTGTGATGGCTCAGAATACATACCTCTCATCTGGGCTGCTATACTTGTAATCGTTCAGAAGTAGAGCACATACATCCCATGAGAGCTGTTATACTTGTAATGACTCAGAACAGACACATTCCATCATGGCTGCTTTACCTGTGATTGCTCAGAACAAGTACGTCCACGAGGGCTGCTATATTTGAAATAGCATATAGTGCTTATAAAGCATCTGCATTATGCACGTGCTGTATCTGGTGAGACAAACCTCCAACTCTATCATTCCCAGCCTAATGGTCAAAAGGTTTGCACACATCTAGAAGGAGCATCAAAGAGTAAAGCTACACTAGATTTGTAAATAGAAAAGGCCTTTTGGGAGTTTTGGATATTTATTGGTGCTATGTGAAAGACAAACGCAAAAACAGGAGAGGAAGAGCCACTCTGAACCTACGCAATACAGGAGAACAAAGTTGGAGTGGTGGAGGGCAGAACAGAGAACATACTGGACAATCCAAAACTGGAATTCGAGCAACAGGAAGAGAGACCAAGGAACTACAAGAGAGGGCAACAAAGAAAGTGAGAAGAGAAATGGAGGTAAATAATAGGACAAACACACAATAGGCATGAGGGATAGAAGCATAGCAAAGGAGACATCTAGAGACCGTAATATAAGGAAACGCAGATCAACAGCAGGCAAGCAGAGCTGAAAATAAAAGAGCAAGTCTAGAGAAAGGCAGGCCAATAACATAAGAGGCAGTGTAAGAAAGATAATCAAAAGGTGTAGCAACCACAACAGAGAAAAGTATTTTAAAAAGCACATATAGCCATATAATGACATCAGAGAGGAAGAGGAGAGGAGTTATATCAACCGATCAGCAAGACATAGGAGGGGGAAAAAGCAATAATAGAATACAGAGATGGGAAAGAGAGCGACGGAGCAATAGACCGCAAAACAAGGCATAGCAGCACTTAACTGTGAGAGCCAGAGCATCAGTAACTGAGAGACTGGGGAAACCAAACAGCAAAGGGAAGGAGAGATGGAGCAAAAACATGGAGCAGCTGTCAAGCAGGTAGTGCCAGGCAGCAACAGTAACCCAGAGAGACACAGAAGTGATGCTGGTAGAGTGAGGGAATTGATGTATGATGTAACCAGTTGGCATCTAAGTTCCTTGTCACTAATGTTTTCAAACAGTTTTAATTTTACGCACAAATTGGATAGTTGTCAGGCAGTTTTTACTCTCCTGCGGAGGAGGAAACTCATTTTGACTCTTGAAATTGGATTTATTCTCCAATTCTAAAAATTGAGAGTAAAATACTCTCACGCCACAATCATATCTGGAGCATTAGTTCTGGAGGAGCAGGGGAGCACCTGTTTGGAGGAGGCTTTCATAGAGAGGACTTGTGTAAAGACCTCATTTGGTGCTAAAGGCTAGAAGAACAAGTTACTTTCTTACCTGGTAACATTCTTTCGATGACGTATTACACATCTTTGACATCGATTACCAGAGCTGTGCAGCTTCGAAAACTTTTTTCGGCATAGGCGTCCTGCGTCGATGACTTCGATACGCTCCCTCGAGGACCTCCTCCGATGGCACCAGATGTTATATGTAGGACGCACGACGCCCGTAACCTCAGTTGTAGTTTTTTCCCCCAGAACGTGTGGCACCAATCTTCTGCCAGCCTTACAACAGAAAACCTTGCGGAAACGGAAGCTGCAATCGCAAAAGAAATTCTGTAGCAAGGCAGGTAGGGAGGGTACGATGTGGAATACGTTGGAGGAACATCCCATAGAAAGAACGTTACCAGGTAAGAAAGTAACTTATTCTTCGAGGGGATTGTGTCCTCCGACGTATTCCACATCTTTGACAGACTCCCAAAGCAGTACCAACGTAAGGAGGTGGGAAAAGAATTTAGGAAATTTAGAATGCCCAATCAAATTGCAAAATAGAGGACTGCCTTGCCAAAGGCCAAATCCTGCCCATGGATAGAATCCAGGGAATAATGTTTCACAAAAGTATGGACAGAGGCCCTTGTGGCTGCATCGCAAATATTGCGAATCGGAACGCCCCCCCTCTGCAGTGCAGTGGAGGTAGCCATACCCCTAGTAGAATGGGCCTGCAAGCCTATAGGAGGGTCCTTCCCGGCCAAACGGTAGCATTCAGAGATCGTCAAAATGATCCATCTAGACAAGGTCTGCTTAGAAACAGCCTGACCCAAACGCCTTCTACTGTACCCAATAAAGAGGTGATCGTCCACTCTGACCCGGGATATCCGTGAGAGATAGAAACTCAAAGCTCTCCCAGGATCCAACCTATGGAGCCTCTCCTCTTCCTTACCAGGATGTGGAGGAGGATAGAATGCCAGAAGGATTACCTTCTGGCTCAGATGGAATTCCGACACAACCTTCAGAAGAAAGGAAGGCCGTACCCTAAGGACACCCTGTCCTTATGGAACACAGTGAAGGGTGGTTTGGGGGAAAGTGCCTGTAACTCACTCACTCTGCGTGCGGAAGTAACCAACTAAAAATACACTTTTAAAGGTTAACAGTCTCAATGAACAAGAATGTAAGGGCTCAAACGGAGCTCCCATGAGGAAATTTAAAACCAAATTCCAATCCCATCCCGGCACCTGGAAAGGCGACGGTGGAAACACATGAGTTAGCCCTTTTAGACACCGAGATATCAAAGGGATTTTAAAATAAGAACATTCTTCAGACGAGCGCTTAAATATGGACAACGCCGCCAGGTAACCCTTAATGGTACCCACATTCAGGCCCTTGTGGGCCAAAGAAAGCAGAAAAGAAAATCAAAGGAATGGAACATTGGAAAGGATCCACATTCTGTACTCTGCACCAGTCGCAGAACTTCCTCCAACAGCAATGGTACAGGGATTTTGTTGCAGGCCTTCTGGCCGAAAGCAACACCTCCATCACATCTTCAGGAGGTCCCAATCCTTATATCTCAGCCTTTCAGATACCAAGCATGAAGGCTGAGAGATTTGACCTCTAGATGGAGAACTCGACCCCCACTCCTGTGAGAGCAGATCGTCTCGGTAGGGAAGACGACGTGGATGGACATGTCTAGAAGGTCCGGGTACCACGCTCATGCCGGAGCAGTGAGGATCATCCAGGAACCGTACCTCCGCAACACCTGGGGGATGACGGGGACTGGCGGGAACGCGTAGAGCAGTGGGAAGGACCACTCCATTACGAAGGCGTCCCCTAAGGCTCCTCTTGAAGGAAATTCCCACAAGCAGAATCTTTCGCACTTCCAGTTGACGCTGGTGGCGAAGAGATCCACTTGTGGGGTTCCCCAAAGGGCGAAGATCTCCAACAGAACTTATTGAGCCAGCTCCCACTCGAGAGAGACCGTGCTCTGCCTGCTCAGAGCGTCCGCCACCGCATTTTCGTCTACAGCAAGATGAACTGCCGAGATCGAAATTTCCTGCTGGATAGCCCAGAACCAGAGCTGCATCGCCTACCTGCACAGTGGGAGACACCCTGCCCCCCCCCCCACTTTTTGTTGAGGTAGTGCATGGCCAATGTATTGTCCGTCATAATCAGGACATTCTTCCCCCGCTCAGACGGCAGAAAAGCCTTCATGGCTAGCCTGACAGCCCGCAGCTCTAACAGATTGATGTGGAGTCTGGACTCCGACAGAGACCAACGGCCGCTGACTGTCAACTCGTTGGCATGAGCTCCCCAACCCGTGAGAGATGCGTCCCTCATGATCGTCACCTCCGGCCACGGTTGCCAAGACGGAGCCCCCTTGAACAGATTTCTTTCGACGGCCCACCACAGGAGGTCCTGAGCGACCGAGGGCGGACCCTGAACGGGGTCCGACATCCTGCCGGAGAACTGCGACCACTGCATCTTGAGTGCTCACTGCAGGGATCTCATTCGTAGCCTGGCCTCCGACACCAGAAAAATGCAGGAAGCCATGAGGCCGGCAATCTCAAGAACTCGAACGCCAGGAGACTCTGGGCATGTTGAAATTTGTCCACCATTTGCAGAATGTGATGAGCCCTCAACCTAGGGAGGCGAACACTGCCGCTGGGATGTGTCGAGCACTGCTCCGATGTACTGGAGTCGCTGGGTAGGTGTCAAGTGGGACTTCTTTAAATTGAGGGAGAAGCCCAGCTTCTGAAGGGAGTGGCATGTGACGGACAGATGATCCAGGGCTTGCTCGGGCGAGCGCGCCCTGATCAACCAATCATCCAGGTAGGGGTAGACGTGAATCCCCCCCTTTCCTGAGATACGCTGCAAGCACCACAATCAGCTTGGTGAAAACCCTTGGGGCAGAGGTCAATCCAAATGGCAGGACCCGAAACTGAAAGTGCGAGTCTCAAACCGCGAACCTCAGGTACTTCCTGGCTTCCGATGAATCGGCACATGAAAGTAAGCATCCTTGAGGTCGAGAGACACCAACCAGTCCTAAAATTGAAGGGCCTGGAGGACTTGAGAAAGATTAACAATCTTGAACGTGTCCTTCCTGAGGAGCTTGTTCAAACCACACAAGTCCATGATGGGTCTCAATCCCCCGTCTTTTTTCGGATTAAAAAATATGGGGAGTAACATCCCTTGTTCCTCTCTGCTACAGGCACCAGTTCTATGGCGCCTTTCTCCAGCAGGGATAGAATTTCCTGCACAAGGAGTGGATCCAGACTCTTCAAAGAGAGCTTCCCCGGTGGATTGTCGTGAGGCCTCTGCCGGAAAGGAAGACAGTAGCCGTGGGCTATGATCTCCAGAACCCACACATCTGAAGTAATGGCACGCCACTCTACAAGATGCTGCGCCAGCCTTCGCCCCAACCGGCTAACCATGGGACACGGCCTCATGACTGAGCGGAAGTGGCTGCGGCAGTGCCTGAGGGCAAAGAGGCAACTGCCCGCGTGGCTTTGGCAGCTTGAGTACCTTGCTTTCCACCTTTGGTACTCCTACGGTGTCGCCTTTGATTGGCAGCTCCCCTCGATTTACCAAAGGAAGAGTAATATCGAAAGGAGCCTCCCCTCTATTGCTTTCCTCTAGGCCGAAAAGGCAGAGGTTGACGCACTGCAGCGCTCAAGGACTTCACTGCAGCTTTGGAGGTCTGCAACCTCTCAAGGCTCTCGTCAGCCTTGCTGCCAAAAAGATGGACACCATCAAAGGGCATGTTGAGAAGCCTGGACTGCACATCAGGAGCAAACCCCGACTTCTGCAACCACGCAAACCTGCGCATCACGGTGCTCGCCGCCATGGACCGGCTGAAACAGTCTGCCACGTCCAAACCCGACTGAACGGACTCGCACATGGCATCCTTGCCATCCTTAACTAGGGCAAGAAAACCATCCCGTTCCTCCCCTTCGGGAATATGTTCAGCCGCCAACGACACACAATTCCACAGAGTGTGCGTGAATCTTGCAAGGGCACAAACAGAGTTGGCTGCCTTTAAAGCCATACCCCCAGAAGAAAATACTTTCTTAGCCCAGCTGTCAAAGCATTTGTCATCCCCATCAGGAGGGATTGTAGGGTACGCAGCCTGCTTTGCTCGGGACGTAGCCGCCTGCACCCCCAAACTCTCCGGAGTAGGGTGCCTAGACAAATAGCAGGGGTCACCACTGGCTGCACGGTATTTTTTCGGCAAAGACTTGTTCACTGCCGGGAGACTCTCCGGAGCAGTCCAAGCAGCCGCCACCCTTCTTTGTAAGGCCATGTGAAATGGCAACACCGCGTCAGTGGGTGGACCTTGGTCCAAAGTATCTGTGAGGTCATCCTGCAGAAAATCCACAGGTGGAGCCGACCAACCCAGATATTCCGTCACCCTCGACATGAGGCGCCTGTACGATGAGTCAGCATACGTACCAGGCTCAGGCCTGCCAAACAACCTCCGGGGAGGTATCCAGACCACTGGCGTCGTGCAAAACTGATGCAGGTCTTCCAGCTTGCTATACCCTGACAACAGGCATTCAGGAACCTCAGGAGGCACCTCTTCCTCAGACCCTTCCTCATCCTCAGAAATGTACTCCAAGGGTTGGAACAATTCCAACCTGGGAGGAGGAACAGAGTATGAGTCGGAAACAGGCCGCACAGACTTGCTGAGCGCCTTCCTAGTAGCCTCCACAGCTCTCCGGGCTACCTGCGGCAAAAATTCCTCAAAAGGTGTCGAGGGCGCCGATGGGAGTGGCGTCGACTTCGACTGAGGCGCCGACGACTTTGACAGCGGCTTCGAGGCCGGAGCCCCGAGCGTGTCCTTCAACGGCCTCGGCGCTGATGGCTACCCCGGAGCCAGAGCCTTCAGAAATTCCCTCGACCGACATGGCGCTGACGGCGTCAATGCCTTCTTCGAAGGCCTCACAAGCTCCAGCGGTCTCAACGGCGTCAAGGACCGGGACCTGGAGCGGGCACAATGGCGATCCTCCTTGTGCATCCGAGACCTCAAAGGTTCTCAGTGATCACGCTGACCACCCGAGCCCGAAGGCGTACGAGCGGTGGCTCTAGAGCGTTCCTCGCCAGCTTCTCTCGAAGGCGTGGCCGGAACGATGCCCTGCGATTCAAAAATCGACAACATCTTCTTACGGAAGGCGTCCCATTCCTCCGGAGATGAATGCTTGGTGGGACAAGAAACCTGCGGTCTGGCGCAGTCTTCAGACGAGGACTGGGAAGGCGACCGATTACGGCGCTTCCTTGCATGCCTCGAAGAGGCCGAGGAATGGCGGGACCCACTCCTGGAACAAGAGCCCCTGGACTTATGCCGACGTGGAGAGTCGCCCCTCGAACCGTCAGTCGAAAGTCCAGCGGACTTCGACTTACGGCGTTTGGAACCCTACCCACCGACAGCATCTTCTGCTACCCCAAGGCCTTCGACGTCAAAGACTGGCATTCGTCGCAGTCATCAGTGGCGTGGCTCTCACCCAGGCACCAGAGGCAGACGTCGTGCGTGTCCGTCAGAGAAATCTTGGAACCGCAGTCCCGACACTTCTTGAAGCCCGACTTCGGGCTAGCATAACACGAAGACATTTTCTCATAGAAGAAGAACCGAGGCGCGCCGAGATTTCAAAGCGAACACGTTCGCGGAAAAAATGGAGGCTACGGGCGTCGTGCGTCCTACATAAAACATCTGGTGACGTCGGCCGTCGGAGGAGGTCCTCGAGGGAACGTACCGACCTCATCGACGCAGGACACCTATGCCGAAAAAAGTTTCCAAAGCAGCACAGCTGTGGTCATCAATGTCAAAGATGTGGAAGTCAGAGGACACAATCCCCTCGAAAGAGGAGAGAAAGAGGTAAGGGGGAGGGCGGCCAAGGGAGGCCTGAGAGCTTGGGAGCGAGGAGAGCAAGGATTGGATGTCCCGAGCTCTGGTTAAGAAGTTGGAGGCCAGTGAAGTACAGAGGGTGGTGGAGAAGTAGTGACTACAATAGGACTGGCAAGTTCCTTGCATATTTTAAACAGTTTGCCTGTTTTGCTAAGGGGCCCCAGAGATGCAGGCTTGGATATGGGCCCTCTTCTTCAAGCTGATGGAGTCTGTATTGCTTTTGGAGCAGGCGTTAGGCCGGTCTGTCAAAGAATGGGCCCGATGCCTGCCACTTCCACTCAGCAACTCTGAACATGCGTTTCAGAAAGGCTAGGTCAGTCATACCAGGTGTTGCGTCTGGAGGCAGGCTTAATGCGGATCCTCATGACAGGGGCAAGGATGTCCAAGGGGTTGGTGATAGAGGTGAAGATTAGCAAGGGCATAGTCAGTGTGGGAGTCAGTGGCAGGGGTCAGTGGGGTAATGATGGCGGCGGCGAAAGCAGCAACTGGCACTTGCTTCATCAGTCGAATGGCGAAGAAGGAGACTGGCAGTGCAGGCAGAGGCTTAGCCACGGGACCTAAGAGATCAAGTGAGAGGGTTGAGATGAGGATAACTGCTCAGATGAGAGCATCCAAGTTATGTCTGGCTAAGTGCAGCGGAACGGCGGGATGAATGGTAAGGGAAAAAGTCAAAGCAGCTGTGGAAGAGTCCAGTGGCCGAGACAGGAGAGTCAAGGTGAATATTGAAGTCTCAGAGGAGGAGAAGCATGGAGGTGGAGGCAAGACGAGAAGAGGTGAGGTCAGACCACTCCAAGAAGAATAGGGAGACCGGACCAGGAGTCCTGTAGATGGTGGCGAGAGTCAACAAGAGGGTTGGAGAGACACCAAGCTTGCAGACGAGGCATTCGAAGGAAGAGTAGGTCTGAGTGGGAGTGATATTAGCAGTGACCTAGTCAGGGCAGATCAAGGCCACTCAGCCTCCAGACCGGTTAGGCCGGGGCTTAAAGAGGATCGTATGGCCCTCACGGAGGAGTGTGTCAAAAGCAGTGACAGAGCTGGCAGTGAACCACGTCTCAGTGAGAGTGAGAACGTCAAGGTCAAAGTCTTCAAAAGGGAGACCGATATCAGAGGAGTGTTTAACAGCAGATTGAGAGTAATGAGGGTAGCTAGGTGAAGCTGATTGCCACCTTTGAAGATCTTCCGAAGAGGGGTACAGGGATGTGGAACACCCGACTGTGGTAGTGAAGGGGCAAGAAGAGTGGCAGACAGAGGAGTGGGAGGAAGTTGAAGAGAGACGGAAGACGCCCATCAAGAAGGAGGAGGTTGGGCTGAGAGCCCTGAGCTATGACAGTGCCATTTTGATAGACATTAATGATGCACCTAGAGGATGAGAAGCATGCAGAGAGTACTTCCCATCTGGTGCCACCATTAATGGGCAACAAAGAGAAAGTGGAGAGGGCAGAGACCATATGGGGAGTCCATAGGTTCGGAGAGGAACGATAATGTGACAGTCTAACTGGACGAAGCATTGACGTAGGTGTCAGCGATGGACGGGCCTGAATTAGAGACCAGGAGATCTTTTTTTGAACTTTTTCCTTCCAGGCTTGTTAGGTGTCGCCTCCCACTTGTGTTGTGAATCACACTCCCGCCAATGTAACTGCAGGGCCGCACTCCTTTATTAGTACTGGACACCCCTCTCAATGTACCAACCGAACCTGGAGAGGATAGTCAAAAGACTGTATGCCTCGGAAGCTCCCTGTATTTCCTTATAATCCTGCGCTGGGTTCCCAGAAACTGCTCACTTGATTCCTGCTGGTGCTTTTTTTTCCCCCTAGGTAATTTGGAATAGTCCCAACTCAAGAGTCTCAACGACAGGGAGAGGTAACCAAGCCTACTCTGCCTCCTGCACCTCTGGGTACAGTCCCGCACCTCACAGCCACAAGCCTGTGACCACACAACAGTGGGGTTAGTTAATTTGTACACTGAGGTCTGCACTTGTGTATGGCAGCCTTCACCGCAAAACAAAGCCAGAGGTCATCTCAAGCTACACAAAACCAACTGCTGTCAATCCTGTGGCATATGGCACCTTTACCTTATGGCCAATAGATGCACTGCAATGACTAATGCAGTACGAAAGAGACCTCTTCCAAGATGGCCACCACTTCAGCCCATACGTTTTAGTTTGTCTCACCAATCCAAACCTTCCAAATCCATGTCAGCCCCTTGGATGCACATCGAGCCGAACTCCAACTGAAAGCTCCCAGTCCACCAGATGCATCAGATCACAGACAAGAATAGCACCTACCACCTGATGAGCCTCGCAGGTGCAGGTTCTAGTGGCACAATGAGGCGCCTCTAACATGACAGGATCATATTCCAGACTCCCACGCACTGACCGCATCTTCAGGTCGCCATCTGCCACTTCTGTGCTCGCGAAGCATTGCTGCTCTCCACCCGGTGTCCCTCACTCCTCAGGCACTGCTGCTCGCAGACCACAGTGCAGAGCATCCCCTGCCCACCATATTTAATATTGCCGGCGGTCTCTCGGCACATCGCGGCCGACTGCGATGTCACCCAAAGCAGTGAGGGAAAAAAGTATGGCAGCGGGCATAACACCGATTTCGAGGGGTCAGCTCCCCTCCAAGTAACAGGTCATACATGTGCAGCCTCACGGGCCCCTTCCTTCCTACACCGCACACTCCCTGGGCTAATAGTGTGTTTACTGACTGGGCCCTCATGCACTCCCTGCCCCTGCCACCTTCACCCGCCTACCATCAAAGTCATTAAGGACTTCACACCTCATTCCCACTAGTCATTTTTTTCCCACGCAACATTGTGATAAAAAATAAAAGTATAGGAATGTGAACACTGCCCTTACACGTTATGTTAGTTGGATTTATACTGCACACCACTGCAATTTACATGTCCCCAGGCGCTCTTAAAAATCAAATTCCAAACACTATCAAGGGAGTTTATATCCATTTAGCTAAACTCTGCCCCATTATTTCTCTTATGCTGGCTGATGATAGGGTGATAGTGCCTATTCACACCTGAATTGTTGCAATGCCCTGTACTGCGGCCTTCCAGATATCCTCACTCAATATTTACAGATTGCCCAGAACACTGCCGTCAACCACCTTTGGAGTAAAGAGATGCTATATCAAGCTTCAGAAGAGCATTGCAGTCGACACAGCCCTCGAGGCCGGAGCCCCGAGCGTGTCCCTCGACGACCTGAGCGTCAACGGCATCGACGACTTCCTCGGAGCCAGAGCCTCGAGAAAGCCTGTCGACGCCCTCGACGCCACAGACGTCGATGCCTTCTTCGAAGACCTCACAGGTGCACACGGTCTCAAACGCGTCGAGGACCGGGACCTGGAACGGGTACGTCGAGAACGAGTCCCCTTGTCCGAACGGGACCTCTCCCGTGACTCGTGCCGACCACTCTTGCGAGCGGTGTCTCTCGACCTCACACGACCGACCCCACTCGGGGGCGCGGACGGCTGAGTACCCTGCGACTCAAGAATCGCCAGCATCTTCTTCCCAAAGGAAGCCCATTCCTCCGGCGTCGCACGGCTGGAGGGGTAAGCGACGTGCCGGGCAGAGCCCTCCGAAGAGGACCTGGAAGACGACCGGTGTCGGCGCTTCCGAGAATGCCTCGAAGAGGCTGAGAAGTGGCGAGACCGACTCCTAGAAGGAGACCCACGAGACTTCCGACGATGACACGGAGAGTCACCCCTCGAATCATCCGTCGAAAGCCCCGCAGACTTCGACTTCCGGGGCTTGGACACCCGACCTACCGACAACTTCTTCTTACGTTCGCGTAAGGCTTTGGACGTGAGCGACTGGCAGTCGATACAGTCATCCGTGTCGTGGGCCTCCCCGAGGCACCAGAGGCAGGCGTTGTGCGAGTCCGTCACCGACATCTTGGACCCACACTCCCCGCACTTCTTGAAACCCGGACGCGGGGTCGAAGACGAAGAAGACATCTTCTGAAGGATTTTCACAAACGAACAGGTCCAAAGAACCGAGAAGAACAGAACTCCAAAGAGTCGAGGCGTTTAAACCGAGAAACACGAAGCAACACGTTCGCGGAAAAAACGGAACTGAGGCTATGGGCGTCGTGCGTCCTACTTACCACATTGGATGACGTCGGACGAGGTCCTCGACGACGGCGCATCGACGTAGGACGCAGACGCCGAAAAAGTTTCCGAAGCAGCACAGCTGTGGTGATTACATGTCATAGATATGGAATACGTCGGAGGACCCAATCCCCTCGAAAAGCTGTATTGGAGCAAGATACTTTAGAGCACAAGCCCCTCTTCTGTAGCAACTGAATTTAAAAAGAATCGAGCCTTTGCACTGGGCCTTTGTTAGCCATTTGAAAACCTTTTTATTCTCAAACTCTGGTGTACAGTGTCTGTAGTCCATCTGTCCCAGCAGATGGGTGCCTTGAGACATTTGTATGCTGCCCCTGTTACAAAGTATGCTGTCTTCTCATTTGTTAATTCATTAATTTTGCCATCTCGCCACACAACTTTTTTTTCACATTCCCTGCACTGTTCCCTCTGGGGCCCATCAGCGTGCTCTCCTTTACCAGGTTGTCATGCTCGCCGTGCTGGAAAGTAGGCTGTGAGAAGATGATGGCTACAAGCTTTGAACTAGAATAGGAGAGTTTTTAGTACAGGTTAAGGTTTCACATGGCCTTACCTTTTCACGTTTATGTTTGAGGCGAGCCGGTTGGCTACTACTTGTTGTAGCCTGCATTTTCTGTTTGGGTACGGCTTGTGCAGTTTGTGTTGCAATGATCCAGGCATGCAGAGACTAGCTATCTAAATCTTTACTTGTTGACTCATTTGTAAGAGTTTGGTCAAAAGAACAAACGCCCCACTAGCCATGGTCTTAGATACCCACAGAGTCTGAGGGGGGGCAAGGTTGGCTCGCAAGTAAAGAACGTGCATAGGTTTTGTTACTTTATGTTGAAACTTTTAGTTTTTTTCCAGATTTGTGGGCTTGGCAGTATTGGTCGGTACTCAGAACCCATCATTACAGGACTTCGAGAACAAACATTTTCCGTTCTTTCTCCTTCACTGAAAGGTTTTCGTTATTTATTCGTCATAAACACATGGAACCAAAACACGTAATGGTGGAAGGTTATGAACTAATTTTAATCACGGACACTGCTCTGGTGAACCGTCCACACCATCATTTTTTAGCCCATCTGGTTGCCAGATTCATTTTAAAGAAGATGAGAAATCTGGGTGACAACAAACTACATCTAGAACTGAGTGAAACTTGAGTAGGATTTACCAGGCAATGGGCGCTGTGGAATGACAAAGAATAGGTTAAGTTAAATTGGGGAGGGTGGGCGGGGCGTGACTGCCGCATCTCCGTACAGCTGCAGGAAAATCCCTACCTGCACAAAAGTTGAATAGAAAATGTTTGGTAGAGAGTGTGCGCTGTCACTACTTATTCCTAATATGAGTGAACAATCCAACAATAAAAAATGAATAGCCCTGTTGGGTGACTTATTCAATTGAAAACATACAGGTCTTCTTAATGGGGTTTTATAAGGGCAACAAATAAGACCCTCACATGTGTATTTGACTTTCAAATGGGAAATAAATAAGACCTGTATGTTTTCAATTCAATAAGACACCCAGCAGGGGTATTCATTTTTTATTGTTGGATTGTTCACTCATATTTGGAATAATTGTACACAGATATCTGCCCACAGATTTTCCACAGGTCTTCAGCATCCCTGGCCTCTCTGTCTTCGGCTGAAGACTTAGTACCAGAAACCCCGGAATCCCAAGCTTTCATGTGTTAATTTGCTGAAAACGCATATAAACTTACCTTACCTTCTAGAACCCCACAAGTTCAGACCAAACCTGCTGACTTTTTCCTAGGGAAAAGTGTGACAAACATACCCACCCTTCCCAGTAACAATCACACTGTCACACACAAGACAGCTTCAAGCAGGTCACAAAATGTGCACAAACGTTTGCTCACCACCGAGGAGTAAACATTGGTGTGCTGTGTGCATCTGGAGAATTGAGGGGGCAAGTGGTTGTTTACACTTGTCTAGTAGCTTGAAAACTTGACAATTCTGCCCCTAGCTTAAGAGTATGTATTTGCATCGATCTACCTTTACATCAGACGCCAGCTCCCCTGTCTCCTTGGCCAGGGATCTTGGCATTGAGAAATGGCAGCATTACAATGGTTTCCTCTGTGGCATCAGAAGGAGTCGCAATCTTGACTGGATTCTTAGGAAATGGAAATTCTTTCTGAGATAAGCAAGCATTTACTCTAAACAATGTGTAGATCTATGTCATACGTGGTGTGGAAAAAAACCTGTATTGTAGCCATACATTATTGGCCAGTGAGTGAGGCAAAACACTTAATTTAACATTCACATAGCCAGAAGAACAAGTTAATTTCTTACCTGGTAACGTTCTATCCATAGGATGCTCCTCCGACGTATTCCACAACAATGACAGGATTACTGTCATAGATGTGGAATACGTCAGAGGACACAATCCCTTCGAAAGACTTTATATTTCTATTCAGGTGAAAAACATTAGGCCCTTGCTATCATATCTTGGGAATTCACAGTCTGCCTGTCAGAAAAAGCAGCTCTCCTTGTATGGTTAAGAATGTTTCAAGGGTGGGAACGCCAGTCTCCTGTTAGAGTTCTAGGATCAATAAGCCCCCCCTACAAACAAACAATGTGTGCAAGAACTGGCGAGCCTGTAATCCCTGTGTTGTGGAGATCGACATCATGGGCCCTGCTGCACCACTCAAATAGGTCCATGGGCAAGTCATGCAAGTCAGTTTCTCTGCTGACGAAAGTGACTTTAAGACACTGTTTGAGTCATAGCAGTTGCACAGACCACATCATCACTGTATTAGTGCCCAGCAAGCACCACCTGGTTCCATCATATGGCGACACAGCCTGATGAACCAAAGAACCCCTTTTCAAGTGCCTGTTAAACTGAATGCTAGATAACCTTACTTGAGGAAAAAAATACCAGGTGCTGTGACATGAGTTTTGAATATGCAAAGAACAACATGCAATTCTAGAGTCAGGAATTCCACCCATCCCCCAGAGGCAGTTAAATGGACGTTGAGAGCTTCTTGCGCCATAAACAGTTATTCTAACCACTCTGCAAATAAGCATTGATCGTACAGTAGATCCTACGTTTATTTTCCAAGGGTGCCATTTGAATCACTGTAGGAGTGCCTAATGCTCCTTGGAGATTAGGGATCAGCATCCTTTGTCTCTAATGATGTTTTGGACTACCAATGCCTGCATAGTCCATTACAAAGGATCGTGGGAGTTACAATACAAAGGTTTGGGGAACCACCGTTTGAAGACCCCTGTACTTATAGATGGTTTTAAGATGGAACAGTAATTTAATCCATAATAGTAGAGCCAGGTAAGAGGAAGCTTGTCGGCATGATCAGGCTTTCCCAATTCTGTCGCCATCAGAATTTCAAAGAGAATGTCTTAGTAATCGCTCAGGTTGATATATTTTTAAGTGTGATGACAATAAAGCTGGTTCCATGGAAGGTTCAGTGGGCAGTGCATAAGGTCTAAATGTGTACTATTTTCTCTACAGTAAGCCAACACAGGGATCTGATCAAAGGGGTGATAGGCTCTCTCAGTGGAGTCTTAGTTAAAAGCGTAATTCACATATTTTGTAAATGCTGGAGTCTCTTTAGAAAATACAGTGGCAAACCTAAATATGCCATATTTTATTAGACTAGGCATGAGAAAGGCAAGGCAATTATCGCCTCAATCCTATGCTGTTCTTACAAGAAATTACAACTTTAATCATCTGGTTGAACCGAGACGCCAGATAATGTTTCCAGTCAACCTCTGTTCTGACTTTTCACAGTTCCTGCTGGTAAGGTCAGGGACCTTAAGAAGAAGGCCAAAAGGATTCAAAGTCAATTTTGGAAGGGTGCTGTGGTCGGTCAGAATCAGGCGACGGACAAGGAGACATGATTTTCACAAGTTGTGTTCGCTCTTCAAAGAAAAAAAGACCTAGTAGTTCCCTACATCTGTTTTACTAATTCCTACTCTATATAAAAGAAAGTCAAAAGAGGTGCACGTCAGGATGTCAAGATAGCTAAACAGAATTGCAGTTCTCCGTCCCGAATCCTGTTCCCAGCTAGTTTTCCCTACTTTTGAAAAAGAAAACCTAAAACAATCAAGACCAGCTTTGGGCCATGCCCGAACAAAAGGGCAGCTGCTGGCTTCTGACCATCTCCATCTCTCTCTCCTGTTTGTGAGGGGCATGCTCCTCAAGAGGGTTGTGCGGTCTGTATATATCCTATAAGGATTGCTTATAATGTGGGTCAGAAGCCATGCCAGCCATTAAAAGGGACACAGGGTTACCATACACCTTAGTTCCTATATGCCTCATAAAAAGTGCTAGTATCTGGGGGAGGGATCTTATCTTAAGTCCCTCTCAGGGGGTTCTCTGCCTCCTAAGGGGCGTCACCTCCACAGGGATCCGACTTACCCTGTCCCTTAGGGAGTGTTAAGCATAGGGGGGCTCACCTCACTGGTGCCAAAGGGGGTGGTTCCACCTCAGGCAGAGGTGACAAACTCCTCCAATTCATCACAGTGCTCAACTACAAATTCAGTTTTGGTAGGATTGAATTTGAGAAGATTTACAATCACCCAATCATTAATTTGAATCAGACACGGTTGAAGGACTGCCCTCAAAATGTTAGCCTCTGATCAGGCCCGGCAGTCTCCTAAAAGGGCCTTTGAGTGGTGGTAAGCGTGGGCCCCCCGACTGGGCTTCCCTGACCCGACTTGCAACCAGATTTCCAAGCACAGCATAAACGAAAAGATGAGTGACAATACGGTTCATCGACCATAGATGTCACAATTGGTGGGGGAATCCAGCTAGTGTCACCAAGGCATCACAAGGAAGAATAAAGAGAGTGGTGTCTGTATTGGCCAGGAAAAACATGGAAGCTGCTGCCAATAGGCTGTGATTGGGCCCCTAAGTGCCTCTGGACCAAACCAGGCTTTGGCTTTGAAAGCTATCTTGACATCCTCAAACAAGCGTATGTCATAACCATGTTCTTCAGTTTCAGGATGGGCACGTTGAAGTTAGCTCCTTTCACCAAATCATGGGGAACTAATGATTCGGGAACCTGCCTTTTATCTTATAAGGACAAGTCTATTGGCTGTGAAGCATTAACTGTTATAGAAACTCTAGATTGTTAATCTATGAGTGTTTACCCTCTAAGAATGTCTGAGTTTTAGAATGGGGCTGCAGGTTTACTCTCCCTTTTTGCTTTTATCAATCCACTTTTCTTGAGCAAATTGTTGAATGAACTGTTTGTATTTTATCTTTAAAAACGTTATGTACTTTATGGTTTTATACCAAATAAAGTACGGATTGATTGATTGAGATATCACCTTCACCCATGTTTAGAATCGCATACTGAAAAAGTACTTTAATTCCAAATATCTGTTACCAACAGTGAAGGGAAGGTAAAATATGATTTGAAAAATAAAGTTCTTTTTTTCAACATACTATATTGAAGTCTTATGTATTCATTTGAATACATCATTTGAACAATAAGAAACATGCAATTATCTCAAAAGAAGAGGAGGACTGGAATGTGCATGGGATTTATTTTGATTTGATGTTTTACTTTAATATAGCTTTATTCCAGTTGATGTTTGACTACACATGAATTATTTTAAAACTCCTCCAAAACAGATTTTACCCCCTTTCATTCTAGGCGTGAAAATTAGACCGTCTTTGTTGAGACACAAATCAAATGGAATCCACATCTCAATTCCTTACCTACTTGGGATTTTCAGGTCATACCACACTTTTCTCAGGTCCCAATCCCAAATATTGCTTTGCGACCAGTTATGAAACGCCCGCCCCCTTTATTTTTCTATCCCAATTGAAGCAATGCACAAGCATAGTTCATAAAAAAATGGAAACCAATCGATCAAATTAAGGCTGCAAGGAGTCCGAGATGTAGGTTTTAAATAGCAGTGGAAATAAAGCTGAACCCTGTGATACACTGCAAGCCGCTTTAATGAGCTCTGATATGAAAGTGGACAGAGACACATTGTTGACAATCCTGCAGGAAGGACTCGATTTAACCAAGGTCTAGTTCTCATGCCCAATTCCCTTAACCTGTAGATTTGTATTCCATGACTTACAGTGTCCAACGCTGCAGGTAAAGCAAGCAGCCCCGACCCTCTGTTCCCGTTAGTTCACCTTGCAGCACAGTCATCACTCAGTGCTCCTACCATGGAGAAATTCAGCTTGTAGGTCATCTAACCAGTGGTTTTCTTTGCAGGAATGGTTGCAGTTGAGCCCTAAGAGTGCTCCTCAGTAGTTTTGCTAGATATATTATATTTGAAAAGGGACGGTGGTTATTAGGATCCTCTTCGTCAGGGTATTGCTTTTTCGTTTTTTTTGTTTTTCAGTAAGAGGTGTAAGAACAGCCCTTATGAGTTCATAAGGGACCAAGCATTGGGCTGGAGAAGCATTGATGAAATCAGCAATCTTAGAAAGAAACGGTGGAAGTTGTAATAACGATTTAAATAGCCAGGTCAGCAGTGAGTCAAGAGGAAAGATGGTTCTTTTTGGCCATTATAAGGAACAGGGTATTTTCATACGAAAGACTTTTAAAGACAACAAGGTGGTTGAAGGATGCTTCCTGAGGTAGGTTAGCAGTTTCAGGAAAATCTGACACTTTGGTCATGTTAATTTCCTCATAGTTTAGTTCTCTGGAACTGGGCAGCTTCACTTCCTGGGGCACTACATATTCAAGAGCATGGTTTGTCAGTCAACATCCGCTTTCCTGAATCTGCTGGATATGGTAGGATATGGACACTCCTCTGACAAGACAGACCCCTCCCCCCCCAATTGTGAAGGATATCTTCAGTGTTTGTGTGTAAATTATCACATAGCAAGATGTGTGATGCACTGGGAAGGGAAGAACCGGGCAGGTAACACTCCAGTAGTCAGTGGTTGATATGAGCACACAGGCACTGCATTCAACCAGAATTCACTGTGCTGAGAGCACCCTTCCAGAATTCCTATGCACCCTAAAGCATGGGACTTGGCGCTGCTAGCCTTATGATACAGTATCAAAGGTTGTTTCCGAGTGTAAAAAAAAGTTATCCTAATATTTACAACATGGAATATTGGTTGTAACAGAATTAGGTATCAGAAACTATGTAAAGATAACATTAAAGCCCCGAGATAGGCCAGTGTAATGCAACAAAACAATATTTGAGCCAACAAATAACTATCTTAGTTGCAGAATCACTCCAGATTCCTCAAATAAGCACTTCAGGAACTCGGAGTATGTACCAACTGATGATACAGCTAAAGATAAAATAGACACTCAACATGGGAATCACTAGAATACATGTAAATCGAGGATTCCGTTCTGCTTAGGGGTCTCAAAGTCTGGCTTCCTAGACTCTCTTACATTCGAGCACCAATCTTGCAATACAATCTTATTGACATTAACACATTTTCGTTTACGAACACTTATGATTCCAATTTTTCAGACATGAAATAAACAAAAGCCACACCATCTCAATTAGAGCTTTGGCATTCTGACTCCCATTGCACCCAATTACTACTAGTCAACAATACAGCATCGAATAACTAACATAAACCTCACGCCTGGACATGGGAAGCAGCTGACTCCAGAGTCAATGCAACCGGATCCGAGCTGTCCAACTGTACTTCAGAAGGATATGCAAAACTCGCCACTACGGGACCCGAGTCATTCTTCCTTCAGTCAGAAAGCACTGTTCTATTCACATGTCTGTGCTGTGCTGCACGGGCTCATTTGTTCACTGAGAAAACACCTTGGTAGCGCACGATGACCATGTTGCATCAGTTACGTCTTTTTCCTGAGCAATAGAAAGATTGCATGACAAACGCTAGAAGGGGTTTAGGAAATTATGAAATTAGAAGTTGACATAACTGGTTCTTGGGCGAACAGATATGGGACAAACCTGGAAATTCCTGCTGCAAGACAAAAAGGTACCGATTCAAACTGGGAAAATGACATACATTTGTAGGGCCTCTGATAAAAGGGCAGGTGGTGGTTGCTTTCTCACCATCACTTTATTTTCAGTGCATCAATCTACTGCCAAATAGCAGTTTATTACTATCATGAACACAGATCAGGTTAAATGGTAACAATACACCAACATAAAAAATGCTTGTGGGGCCACTAGGGGCACTCATGACAAATTACAAAGTCAAAACATACCAATATGCCGATAACACAGCTCTGTTCACTGCAGGGCTGTGGTTGGTGGTGAAGTGGGGGGACACTTTTGCCTTGTGGACACTGTTGCGGGCACAGCTGTCTGGCCCTCGTGAAGGCTGGGGGGTATGCCAAATCCGAAACCAGTGCAGTCCACAAAGAGTTGCCTGGCAGAGGGCTGGACCTGGGTGGACCTACCTGCAACTACCAAGGTGAGGAGGGGGTCGGGTGGGTATGAGCAGGTCTCGCTTCAAGGGAACTCGTCGTCTAGAGGGGAGCGGGGGTGTCCTTCTACTAAAGCGTGGCACCTGAGCCACAGAGGATCAACTGATGCGCAGTCAATCCTCTTCAGTGGTCACTATAACTTTGGCCAATGCTTTTTATTGCCTATTGCAAGAGTGAAGCTCGAATGAAAGCGGCCATAGTAGTTGTGTGCAAAATTAACCAAGCCTTTCAAAGAAAGCATATATACAGGTCAGTGATAGCAGGCTTTGGTGAAACAATAGTGAGTCGGATTTTGGGTTGAAAAGCTCCTTCTTTCCCACTAGCAGAATACCAGAATCACATTGTAGCAAGACAAAACAATGGGCACTGGTGCTCGTTGGTTGCTAGTTTATCTCATATATACAGTGGACTTTGCGCTCGTTTCACCTTTACAACAGCAATAGAAAAACATAAAAAATATAATTAACATATTTCTGTAGGATCTATAGATTTGTCAAGATGGTTTATTACGTGTTTGAGCACTCATCAAGTCATCTCTATCAAACACAGTATTCATGAAAGACAATGTTAAAGCTCGGATGAATTGTCAGCCAGCATCTTCATTTCGGCCGTAGGGCCATAAAAGTACATACAAGCACATGCAATTAAAAAAAAACATCCTCCGTATGATAATTTTAACAATTACAAGCGCAAGGCCCCAAGGCCCAGCTATTGGCCAACAAGAGTATGTCTCAATTAAGATCTCCTCCAGTCTACTCTTGACCCAAAACCCCGTGGCCAACAGGGCTTACCCCCTGGCCGTTTTCACAGCGGCACTATGTTGGCACTGGATAACACAAAATACTGGGGCCTATTTTCACAAGCGTAATCATTATTATACTGGTATGGGTGCGGATTTGGATCATACTGTTAGGTCCCAGGCGGTGTCTCGCATTGGTGCCAGGAATATCGTTGGCCACTTTCTGCTCCCAAAATGGATCTACGTAAAACAAAACAAAAAACGAATCTCAAAAGCTGGAGTTACAAAAATGCAAAACCGACTAGTTGGCATGTTGAAACTTGAGCTTTTGGTATTTTCTTCATTTGTCCCCCGCTTTACATTTAATGTATGTGTGGGACAACCCCGAACCCATTATACTGTGCTAGGTGAGCGGGGAACACCTCTGAAACCCCCTGCTCCTCTTGTACAGTATAAGGGAATTTGTCCTTTTCGTTCACTACCGAAAGCGCAGTAAACGTGTATTTGTTTTATTTTCTCATTATTTTGGTACGATACCCCCAAAATACTATCTGTATGAAGTCAAAAGCACCGTCTCCCCGGTAAGGCAGTCTGATGCAACTATCAAGGTCTTCCCGGATGACAGATTGGCAGCCACATACTGCACGGAACCAGTGCGTGCATTTGTTAATAAGTGATTCCCTGGTTTCCAAGTGGATTGGAGCCCGTTTGGGTACCTTGCAGAGAACTACTGTGCCCTCATATGAGCCCCCTCGCCGCAGGGTTTCATACTGTAGGGCCAGACCTACCAGCTGGCTTCTTGATCATTCGGTTGGTACTGGGGACTCAGTCAGAACACATAATTATGGGCTGTTCAGACAGTTGCACTGCTTGGGTCCGTACTCCTCTGGTAAAAACATAGTGGCCGTGATGGTTTGGGACCTGGGGCATCTTATGGGCCAGAGCACCATTGAAGTTGTTGGTCTCTTCAGTTGCACAGATGAGCCCTTTCCCATTCTCACTGATCAGCCTCTTGTTTATGGGGCAACGAATTTGTAGTGGACAGTCTCCTCTGAAGGTTTGGGAGCCCCATAACTTCCACCGGTCCCATCGATGCCCCCCTGCGTCTTCCCCTCTCCCATGGACTTCCACAAGTCCAAGAATTAACCTCTTTAAGTCCGCCAACTTGGACAAAACAAGGCTACATTGGCACACACTCATCCAAGGTGCCCTGTTAGCGGGGGTCGGTGGAATACAAGGTGCGAGTATTGTGTGGACTGGGTGCACAAAAGAAACTATGGTTCAACAGAGGGCTCACTCGGGAGGGGGCTACTCCCGACACACAAGTCGAGTCTTTTAATTTTAAGCTAAATTCATAGGGGAGAGTGAATGTGAGTGGAGGCACCGGCATTGGCTTCAATAACCTCAGCTTCTGTTTTCATGAGTACTGTGGGGCTTTTGGGGCCTGGTGTGGTCCCAGTATTATGAGGTCACGTTGAAAATCCTGTGGGGTTTTCAACTCTCGTTGGACTGGGACTAGGCACACCCCTCCCCTCAACCCAACCCGGAGTGGCCAGTGTAGTGGTTTGTTGGTTACAATGTTTTGGTCTGTAAGCACGTCGTAGATGCGAATGCTAAATTATCCTTGCCCAAATCAGTTCCCATTGAGCCGCTGTACAGGGTGATAGAACTAGTTGCCGGATACTTATTGGCAGTCAAAACCTCACTATTTGGAGGGGCTGGGCACATAGGTTATGTCCACCTGGGCAATGGCAATGGCGTTGCGCTCGGAATGATCCCTGTCCCGGCACTCGGGGCTATGGGTGTTCGATTTACTAGTTGCAACGGTATACGGGTGCTCCCCTGTCTTGTTATCCAAGTCTTTAGACTCCCCTCTGCCCCCAGACATTATGACTGGCTCCAAGAAACTGGCTAATCGCCTTGATCAGTGTGTAGACCTCTCTGGAAATTCTTGTATGGCTGTGGGGTTGTTTTTCCCCTATTGCCTGTGCCAGCGCCTGTTGGGAAGGATCTTGCTACCAATTGCCATTTAACAGTTAATTTCTTGCACTTCAATTACTCTTGCATAAGGATGTAGGGGCAGCATAGTTGAAAAATAAAATGTTGCTTGGCCCAAACAGTCTCGGACACAGATACAGTAGTCCTAATGCCTCACATAATCCAGAATCTCCTCGGCGTCTTCTCACATCTCGTGTGCTTTCTAGTGTTACTTGCACCAGCTGCACAGGGCTGTGGGACCATGTTCCTCCTGCGCCGAGCACCCCTGCGCGACCGAACACCCGTGCGCGACCTGAACACCCGTGACCTTTCTTAACGGGCTTCCGATTCAACATAGAGCTTCAGGCTATAGCGTGAGTGACTCTGGGCAGAAACAGTAGCAATGTCCCATGCAGTGGCACCCTAGCTTGCACACTAAAGGTAGACTCCCTCCTGCGCCAACAACCACCTCAGGGATGACTGATCTTGAGCCAGTAATCCAAACTAGGACTCTCCAGGACATAACAGGCAAGCTTTTCTTCCCTAAACTGTGCGCATCTGATTGTGTAGGCTCGGAGGAATGGTAGCAAGAACCCCAGATCGCAGCTCCACGATCAGTTCTCCGAATTGTCCAGTGCAGCACTCTGACTCCCAGCCCCATTACCCTAGAGACCACTGTATGCGAAAGGCTCAAGGGGTTATTCCAAGGAGGGATGAAAAGGTGGGGGCAGTAGAAGCATCCTACTGCTATTCGAATGGTCGTTGTAGGCCAATACAGGTAAATCTTGGGGCCCCGGGCCATGGGTTCCATGTGTTAATATCCCCGCAAAAATATCACCATAATTTTTAAAGGAGTGGAAGACACCCTTGCAAACCCCGCTCCCAAAAATGATCCCCCCCCCAAAAATATCACCTATGGCCGTTTCAGACCATATATACAGCGATATTTTGGTGGGGATAATATGTAGTGATACCAGGCCGTGGCAGGAGTTTGCTATGCACAGCAGCAGGGCCGGCGGCAGGCGTGTGCAGCATGTGCGGCTGGACTTGGTCCCGCGCATGCTAGAGCCCCGCGCCAAGGGAGCCGTTGACTCCCTCTTCTTGCAAGCTGCAGTGTGGGCCGTGTGCTCCGAGTACATACTCTGTCTGCAGTCCACTGAGCACATAGGCGGCACACACTGCAGCATGCACGATGATGGGGAAGCTCGCCTGCAAATCCTTTACAAAAGAGGCTGTGCCTTGAGGTTTCTTTTATTTCTTCTGGTGAGGTAACTTGTCACCCATCAACCTCCTGCTTAGACTCTGGAGAGACAAATGCCACCCCCCTCCCAGTGTCCCAATAGGCGCTGGAGGCCTCATATGCGCTGCTGATCACTTTCTTTCTTAAAGCAGAGCGTTTAAATTGGGTGCAATTGACTTTTAAAGGCCTATTTAAGAGACTATTGTTGTGTTAAGAACTGCAAAGGGTCATTTGTATATTGAAAGTACGTGCAAAGCAGCAGTTAGCTGCCTACAATCTGTGCCTTCATCGAGCACAAATAAACATATTACACAAAACCCTTTTAGCCATTTGCCTTATTTCCACGTTTATATTTACCAAGTCAAATAGCGTTTAAGTACAATGTAATATTTTCCTCACATCATATATGAAGCATGCAAGTGAGCCATGAATATGTGACGAGAGGTTGGCATCCTGGAGACTGGAGCGGATATTTTCTCTGATTATGGCCCTGTACTGATTTTCAGGGCACAAGTCGACACATGTGGGTGGACAGCATCCGCCCACTTTTTTCAACGGGTAGACGCAAACCCGGGTTCTGTGTTTGAGGCCAGCATTAAAAAAAAGTGCACTTGCTTAAGTGTTCAGCTACTAGGATTTCAGACCAGGTTGTCATGTTTCCAATGCAGATGCCTACCCACAAGAACAAATAAAACGTGCCATTAAACCGCAGGCCTCATGTTTGGATTTTGTTTTCTTTGGAATATTTCATTATAAATTGTTTGGCTTAAAGGTGGGCACCTTTTATACTTTGCTAGTGTAGTTAATGGAAATTCTCCTCTCGGATTACCATGTTTTTCGCTGTTGCCTACATACATAGTGGTTATCTTGTGATGTCACATCCTGTGATGTCATCAAATGCGAATTAAGGGGCCCCTCACTTGGTCCCGCAAATCCTAGGGCCAGCCCTGCACAGTGGCAAAGCAGGGGCACACTCCATGCTGAACCGCCAACTGCAGATGAGATCCGGCAGAGAAGATGAGCGTCCGCTGGCAGTAAAGTGACAAGGCAGCTCAGTCACGCCGGTGTCTGTGCTGTTAGGGTAGACGTCGCAGTCAGAGGATCGCGGGCTCACCCTGAAGCCAGCATAATCTCCCAACAGTGCAGTGAGCACCCTCCCACCCCCCAAATTCTCCCCTCAGCTCATTCGAGTGCCAGGGGATCGGCTCCAGAGTCGGAGAGTCGGCAGAGAGTCCACAGTGAGAGGTATTGCCAGAGGCACCACAGCCCCCTTCGGTACTTTTCAAACAATGCCACAAAAGGGATGAACTGCCATTTGCAACCGTGGGCCACTTTTTCATTGGTGCCCGAGACAATTTTATATCCCAGTCCGACCCTGCCGGGGCCGCCACTGAAGCCGTTGCCACCGCTTTTTGGGACCAGCAAGGGAGAAGTTGGCATGATGAATTGTAGACACCTACTTCAATTGCAGACTGTGCTCAAATCCGTGTTCATTAGTTAACCGAAGGGTGTGCGATACTGAACAAATAATTACATCTCGGTGTGCTTTATGTGGCAAAACTTGAAGTCCTTCGATGTAATTCAGTTCGCAGTGTATGCTATTAAAAAAAGAAAGCCTAACTTACAGTTTACTATGGTATGCTGTTGCTTTATATGCCGTTATCCCCTTTTATGGTACTCCATGAACCTTGGAAGGATGAAGGGCCATGCAGACTTGTGCAGTGGCGCAGCTGTGCCGAGGTAACCAAAATATTACCTTCCGCAGTTGCACTTCTATAAAACCATGCTGTATGGCCTTGATGTACCCATCTTGCATGCTTTTTGCAGGCTCAGCACTGGCCATCACGCATGGAACTACAACGCAGTATCAAATACACAGCAGCTATGGCATCCCACGCACCGCCAGCAGGCACACACAGGTTCCAGATCACTCCAAACTCTCCCACCTGCACTCAGGCTGCTTGCAAAAAGGAGTTCATGAGAAACCAACACTAGATCCCTAGACCACAGCACCGAGGTCCCCACACGCACTAGTCTCCCAGATCACAGAGATGGTCACTCGCACACCTGAGCTGTGTAGCGAATGCACGGTCAGACAAGGAAACCTTGCTGTACCCTCGGCTAGGTGCGGACATCTCAAGATGTACCCTCGTTCTGCTCGCTCTCCTCCTTTCCTGCAAAACTCTCTTCAGGTATGCTCTCGTCTAACTGGATCGCTATTTGCACCTTAAACTCCCCCTTCCCTTCCCTCTGGCAATGCAGATTTCTTCACTGCTCCCACTTTATCTGCCGAACTCCTTGCACACCAAACGCCATTACCGCCATGTACTTCTACCTTTCACATACCCAGTAAATCGACTGGCCCATCCATTATCCTTGGTGATTTTCTCTTGCTGATTTGTTTGCCCTCTCTCTGGTTCTATTCTTCCTTCCTCCCATTTTCTCGAAGAGGCCACCTGCTGGGGGGGGGGGGCGGGAGAGGTGCAGGGGGGGTTCACTGCTAACAGTATACTATTGCCTTATCCCCACGGTTTGTACTCGAGATGGATTTCAGCCTGCACACCCTCTCCTTGCTTGTTTCCCACCTCCTCTACGTGCTCATGGTCTCAAGGCAAGCATGCACAGACGACCTGGCTCCTCTAATAAACCACTGACATCGCCCCCTCTATCATTTCATTTCTACCTCTATAGCTTTACCATATTCCATTGCATAGCTTGAACAGATCTCCGACGCCTGCTGTAGCCTGGTTTGCAGTTTATAAGTTTATAAAACGACATAAACAAAGATAGATGGTGCCACAAAACCATACCAATGGCTTATGTGCTCTTTACAATACGTCTTTGGCATTGACATCACAAATAGGACTACTATTATTCGTGGAAGGTGGCAGGGTGACGAAAATAACCCAGAGGCTAAGAAAACCCTACACAGTCCTGCCATCGGATAGATCCACTACGCAGCGCCGACCCCGGCAGGAGACCAGGCTAACCAGCCACAACTGGCACCCTGACCAGGGCCACCTACTACCAGCTCCAACGAGAGTCTGCTGCCACCTACCTTTGCCTTGATAAAGACTTCGGTTGAAACACGCGTCGGCTGTTTCTTTGCTTTCACCAACTTGGCACGAAAAAGATAAATATCTATGTTGTGTTAACACCAATAAAACCATAACTCACATGACTCAAGGACTGGACTATTACTACCAGATCTCCTAACAATTTGGACCACCAAATCCAGCCAGCGCTAATTAATAACTAAGGTTTGTCCATCCCCTCCAACTACCAAACCAATTGGGAACCTAGGAGTGGCGCCCTGGAGAAACGATGTGCCAGGCGACAGGCTAAAAAACTACCAGCACCAACAGGAGGTGCGCAGAGGACCGGCGGTCCCGACACCAACACTCCCTTACCCTCTGAAACGCTAAGAAAACCCTAGTCTACAGAATCTGCTAAAATATTGCAAATTAAACGGGGCTACAATTTCTGAAAGGAAAATAAAGCACTCGTGGTCATGCGATTCTGCTCCTGCTCTGTGACAATCCTCAAAATAGGAATAAGGTCAAGGACTACATGACATTTTCATGGACACTTATTTTGGCCCAAATGTATTTTTTTCCGTGTAGATTTGCAACAATAAACGTAATTTTATTACATGATGAGATTCAAATAAAACACTCGGGGGTAGGGTGCTTTATTTCCCTTCCATGGCATTTTTTAATTAGATAATTACGGATCGATGGGCTGCCTGTGCAACAACGACTTTTAATAGAGAAGATCAAGAGAAGAGGATAATGAGAATATTTTACATCTGCGGATATGTATGTATCCATCCACTGGATGTCAGAAGGAATAATAAATACCCTGCACGTTCTTCCAATGATGACGCAGAGAAAGCAAGTACTTTCCCAGCATACCAGGGAGAAATGTTTGTGGTCTAGTGGCAGTGTATAACTAGGTTTCAATATCCCTGTACGGTGGCAAGGGAAGGCATATGCAAGCTATTCCACATCTTATTCTTTAAAATAAACAGAGGATTCTTCCAACAATACCAGAAAAGAGCGACCGCAGTAACTGGCCTCTTAGACCCCTACTATTCAATTCTGGACCGTGAGGCTTCATTATTTTAAAAGGCATATAAACGAGCCAGGGTGCATGACATTCAGTGGAAATACCTAGAGACCTGTATTATGGGCAGCCACGCAATCCACTTCCATAGCACCCCACCCAGCTGGTTATGTCCAATCCAGAAGACGGACCAACAAGACCAGTCTTTCCCCACCCTTGTGAATTAGAGAGCCCTTCCTGCTTGAGCAATGTAATAATCTCTGCTTCTGTAGGTCAGAAGTCGATCAGCGCTGTGTTACTTAGGATTCTATATCTTCTATTCTGCTACTTAAAGGGAAAAACACATTTTTGGATACACAATATTTTCCATATCCATGTATTGAATGAATAAAAACAGTGGGTCAGTATAACGCGAGCACAGTTGGGAGAAATGCCAGGCCATAGAAAGCAAAACTTATACTTGCTTTATTTATTTTAAAATGAATAGAATTAAGCATACACTACCAAGGTGGTTTCTGAGTGCCTGAACAGGGGGTTGGCGGGGCAGACCCAAGTCACTGATACTTTTGATGTGTTGAAAGAATAAGGTGGGAGGGTGGGCATAAGAGAAGAGGAACAGACTGAACGGAACATCTTGTCTTCTTTGAGTGGCCCACGAAGAGGTAAGAGGAAGGGAGACCTAAGGTGTTCAGTAGGGATATGCAGTTCCAATTTGTAAAAGTTGATTTAAGGCCCCTGGGCTTTGCAGAGGGAGACAAATTGGATTCTGTTGGCGACTGATAGATACTGGAGAGAGAAACGGGCAGAATACACACTGGCTAACAAGCAGAGTTTTCGGAGGAAGGTAGCAAACTGTACTTCAGTATTTTAGATCCTTTGCCGTCTGAAGAAGGAAGAAAGTGAAAGACAGGGGCTTTGTCCACAATTAAATATGATGGAGATGAAAGCATTGATATGGTAACGTTCTCAGGCGAAGAGAGGCAAGACAGTACTTTATAAGTTAACAAATCAAACTGGCAGGGGATGGCTGGTTTAAGAAGGTGTGGGGGGACTAAGGGAGGGGTTATCTTCAACATCATAGGTTTCCATAGGAAAAGAGCGGAGGTGAGAACATCTTCGGAGTTGTCAGAGAAAGGAGAATACCCAGGTCAGTGCTGAAACACCAACTCTGGAGAGGCAGAGGTTTATCAGAAAACTGTGAATATCAACTGTGCTAAATGTGGAGAAGAATCACAGAAATATCCATTCATTGATAAATTAAATTTGTATAATGAACTTAGTACCTGAGACCAGTCTCTACGTTCGGGACCGGGATTTAAACCTGTGTTGCTCTGCATGGCCTTGCTTCCAAGACAAACGCGTTGTCCCTGAAATGTCCTCCCAGTCCTGTTGCTGTTGCTGTCTGGGTGGATGATGATCAGAGTGCTCTCACTGAGATGAGGAATGGTTTGGTGTTACCAGCAGAGTAGAAATTACCTTGGTGCAGCTGGAAGGATTCTCAAGGAGGTTGGTCAGAAAAGAAAAGTAGGCGATTGGGTGGTAGCTCTTGGGATAAGAAAGGCTGAACGTTTTTTTGGGGACGGAGGGGATGAAAGCAGCTTGTGTAGGAGCCAAGCTGGCAAGCAGGAGTTGCAAGAAATGTTAGTTTGAGATGAATGAGGATGCTGACCACATGGCTGAGCAGTTAGTTGTCCAGGACGGGGGTGGGGGGAGTGGGGGCGGACAGTAAGACAGTTTCAGATAGAGGAGAGAATGCTGGTAGAAAGGGATTCAAAGAAGCATGGGCGAGGCGTAATGACGAGGAGCAGAGAATGAGAAGGCAATATCATGAGAGATTTAAAATAAGTTGTCTAGATCTTCGCAGGAGGGAAGAGGGTAAGAAGCACGTGGATGACAGTTTAAGAATTACACGAAGGATCTCTCTGAAAGATGTGCCATCTTCCACGTTTCTTGAGGAGTAATCTGCCAGTTTAGCAGCAGGAACAAGCTTCCTGAGCGCACCAAGGAAAGTGAGGTAACGTTTGGCTTGGGGGTGGAGAAGAGAGATGGAGGCCGCATCTTCAGACCTTAGCCCTGCTATATTGAATCCAAAACAACGTATACATGTGTCAAAGGTGGAGAAACATGCAGAATGTAATAGATACTGCACAGCCACGTTATAGACATTGTTACAGAAACCATTTTTAAACTTGATAATGTGACCTGTGCTGTGTGTCTACTAATTAAGTGCAGCATGCAGGCATTTATGGCAACATGGTTCCCTATAGGCTAGATAACCCCTGTCTCTACTTCACAATTAAGGCTGCTCAATATAGTTCAAGGCAGTTAATCAGATGGATACAATACTGGAAGCACAAGTAGAAATGATAATAAATCGGTGAACTATTATTTTTGTTAAAAAACACTATTTGCGCACATAAGTAGAAATGTACGCATTTAGTTCAGTTCACGGCACTGGATGCCCATTTACATGGTCTTGAAACATGTATTTAAAAGCCATAGTGCTAGGATGACCACTGGGCACAGCCAATTTCTCAGGAGAGTGTTGATTACTTATGTAATGAAGGAGAAGGACATGGGGGTAATGTTGGCTTGTCAGATCTAGTGGCACAAGCCCACTCGGATGGCTTGGCCCCTCTGTGTGAAACAGCCACAGAGCGGAAACCTCCAATTCGTGAGTGATGTTGGGAAACCAAGAGCTGAAGATCAAGGCTGCAATTGTCACCATGCAACTACTTTCTGAGAACTGCTATATATATCAGGATAGGCATCATTGCAAGGCACGTTCGGGCTTGGCTTGCACATAGCCGACTGTCTGTACAGAGTACCAAGCTATCTAGCACTATTTGGAAACACATGGAGGAAAGGTGCCACTAGTCATTCCTTAAAGACATACTGTCCCCCCTGCCAAAACAGTAACTTGCTTGCGGGCTACATATATGTTGTAGGGCTTGTGGAAGCCAGTCTCCTGAACCAGTGAAACATCTGTGGTGATCTGAGCCTATGGTTTAACTCCAATACCTTGAAGCAGAGCCCAGCAGTGGTGTGTCCAGTCTCCCAAAACATGAGGCAACTGCAGGATTAGGAAGGACCATTTATCTGGTCACTTGGAAACACCAGTTTAATAGTGACCTGAAAATGAGAGCTGTGGTCTTGAAGCAACGCAACAAGAACATAGTGAGATCTGGACATTAGCACCACTGCATTGAGAAAAGGGAACCAAAACGTGTTGTGCCAGACCTCTCATTTAATGGCACAGGGCAAACAAAATCCCCAATGGTGAAGAAATTCTGGTATATCAGATATGGAAAAATTGAAACATTCAAAAAACTTGAAAACGCTCAAACTCCATAGAGAGTTTTGAGCTTCCCATGAGTGACTAGAATGGGTAGCTTAGTTTACACAGGAAAGTCATACACTTATTTTATTAGTATTAGTAGTGCAACATTCACACTACTTTAATAGTCTAGTGAATCAGGCATTTAGATTTAGCTAGTCCCAGTCAAGTGGTAGGGGGCATGGGGGGTACAGATTTGGATGATTATTCTATGCTTTTAACCAAAATTAATTACACATGTAATGTACTGCACTTCTGTGTTATGTTTGCTTTGATTGTACCACTTGGAAACATTGACTTCTTTACAAATGTACTATATGAAATACATTGAATATAAGCCATTCAAAGAGGAGTCTAATGGGTCTATATAGATCTGGATCACCTTCTTCAGTCATATGTGTAGAAGCTGCAGAAAAGCTACTGCAGGCTTGCCGACATCAATAGAAGCAGTAGGGATTGTTCACCCCCAGTCCTTCCAACCCATCGTGAACTTTATGCTGCCACAAAGTCCATTTTAGAACTCTGCTGTGTTTATTGTACTTACCCAAAATACTTTATAATAAGCTAAACAAAAATGTATAGACTCTTTAGAAGATCTGCTAGCGCTCCATTCAAGGCCCTCAACAAATACATAGAAAATGGGGGGTATGGAGGGGGGGTCTTTTTAATAGAATGGAGCACCCAGTGTGGTCTTTTTCACACCTCTATCACCAGGAAGCGCAGGAGTTGGATATTGTATAACGGGAAGGAAAATCCTCGAGGGCTAGTGTTTTGTTTGTAATGTCACTTGACCTTTTTGACTCCGTTTTCACCTCAGGGCTCCTTTTCTCATTTGATGGCTCTTGCAATGTCAACTCCTACACACCACGAGAATGGTCATAATTAGGAACCTTAGCAAGTGAAATCTCCGTGTCTCTGAAGTCACAATAGTAGCTAAACTGTTATTTTCGTCATACAGCACACAGTATGCTGGAGCATAAAGGGACACATTCAACTCGGCTGCAAAACATTCACCACCATTTACAAGCACGCTGCCTGACTGAAAATAATATCTAACGCCATTGATGACTAAACACAGCAAAATCCTAGGAGCCTTTATAAAGGCATTTCTGACATTTACCTCTTTCCACCTGCAAGCACTGAAAGGACACAGAATGAATCTACAAAGCTATTCACCAGGACAGAAGGGAAAGTGGTTTGGACACAGCTGTGATGGGGCTACCTGCCAATTCAGGGGCCAGGGATCAAAGAATCGGAAAACAAGTGCAAGCGAGCGTCCTATGCCAGGGAACTGAGAGCAGAATGTTATTCACGGGGTATAGGACACAGGCTCACAGATGGACTACTGAAATATGTACTTGGACGCGTCTCACATCAAGCGCAAACCGTGTTCTGTTTCAACATAAGGCAAGCGCTGGAGAAGACACGTTTTTGGGGCTACGAGGAGTGGGCGTCGTAAATTAAAGCTGTGGGTGTGACACGATTTATAGCGGATTAGTATCTCCGCCATGTTTTTGGTTGCTGTGAAGTTGCCAGTTTGTGATACCAGCACAATGGCTGCAAGTTATTGCAGTTATGTAGGCGTCACAACAATTTATGCTAAAAACTGTTTGTCCCATTATGAGGCATCATTAACAGAAACATTAACAATACAAAGTGACATTTCTAGTAAAAAAAATAAAAAAAATCTTAAAGTAAGAAGAAACATAACTTGCCAGCATGTGCAGTTTTCGCACACAGGCATCGTTTCACTTTCTAAACAAAAAGGAACATCTAGCGTACCACGTACATATATCATCTGTCTGATGACAAAAACAACCTGAGGGTTCACCAAGGATGACTGAAGGATAATACGTCCAAAGGCCATGTAAGGGAAGAACTAGTTTATCAACATTACATGAACGTTATACTAAAGGCGTTATCTGCACGGAATAAGAATATTGAAATAATGCCTTCCAATGGGAACTAAAAAAAAACAGAAACATTTGGAAAAGGTTGTATTTTTTTTTTTTAAAGTGGCAGTATTCATGGCGAAATCCTTCCAAGCATTAGTGAAGGACAGTCACACCTCGATTGCATTCAGCCATGTGGCTTTTGCATTAAAAAAAACGCTTGACCGCGATTTCAGGCTTTTCCACCAAGAGGCCCATTGGGGAGGATACAGGTAAACTAGCTGAACCCATGCTTCCCCGCCTTCCCAGCATCCCCACCATTCAGGACTCTAGATTCCTCAAATAGAGCGCAAACCATAGTGGAAATCTGCCGCACGGGTTTTCCCCATTCTGTCCAAAGAATCCACACGAGTCTCTGCGGCATAAGTATTCTCATGCCGGTGGACAGGCAGGAGTTGTTCGACAGACACCATGCTTTTTTTCAGATGTAAGAAGCACTCGTAAAATCTGTCAGATTCCATAACAATGGCAGCCATGCACTCCCTAAGTAAATTCATTTGAATGATCCGTCTAAAACAGAAAAGGCAAAATGCCTTGGTATGCCCATTTTCCTGTTCCTATGTCACCAGTGACGAAGGGTATTCGTCGCTTCTCTCCTATGGTGAAGCTCCCCCTTTGAGACCAGGGAGACCCGCCCTAGGGGTCTTTGCAAGTGGGACCTCACTGTGAGAGACTCCCCCCTTAGGGGACCAGGACTCACGTTCATCCACCATAGAAGCATATATATGGGACTATCGGGTGTGAAGAGAATTGCAAGATCCAGAAGTTTGGCAGAAAGCAAAAATAAAAAATCATAATGCACAAGGAAAAGAATCTGTCTCTTTAAGGAGACACGTACATTTAACTTAGACGAGTAGACTGAAGAGGGAGAGCACGCTGTGGAGTGGCAAAGCAAAGAGAACAGCGTAAGCAGGTGAAACCCTCGGACATCAGGTCGCTGCAGAGAAGTGAGAAGGAGACAGATGTAAAGCAGCAGAACCCCCCTGAAATCACGCTTTGGAGACGCAGACCGAAGGAGTCGCGGAGCCCGCAACTTTCAGAGAAGTCCTAAACATCAGAGCAAAACGTTGCAGGCCCAGAGTTTATGAGGATGGAGAAACAGTGGAGAAGAGAATCATAACCCATATGGTGGCGTGACCACGACTTCGCAGTGGGCCGTGCACCCATCAAACTATGCCACAATCATCTAGATGGGGAGTGAAAGACTCCTTGGTGTGCGGAACCCTACCCAGTAGCACAAAGAGAGAAGATCAAGGGCGGGACACTGGCAATATGGAGACGCACAAGATCCAGAGCAGAGGAAGTGAACCACAGCGTGCACCGAACCCAACAGCATTCCCCTGCAGACACAGAGGTAAATGGGAGAATGCGAGAACCGGGAGGCACCTGGGAATCGTTATGAAGCAGGAAATACTTGTCCCAGTGAAAGTGACGAGATTCTGAATTTAAAACCATTTAAGTGGAACTGTGATAAATCGATAAAGTGAATAACGAATTAGCCTGAAAGAGGAGTCATTAAGGACTGGGCATCAATGCTTCAGGAAGAAGGGAAAGTACCTCATGGTTTAATAAGTAAAAAGTGGAGGAAACCAGAGAGCGAATCCTATAAGTAAGATTGGGAAGTGAAATCAAGTGAACCAGATAAGAGGAAAGGTAATCAAAGTGTGAAGCCCCAGGAGAGGGCGAAGGTCAAATTACAACAAAGTACACACAAACTAAGAAGGCCTGAGATACAACACTCAGAAAGACACACAAGTCTGCAACAGTCTGTAAGAAGGGGCATCAAGGAGAACTGTCCAAAGTCAGGCCCTAAAGTGAACTTAAAACCCAGGTGTATTGTAGAAGACTTTCATGAACCTATCCAGAAGGTGGCAAGAGACTATCTGAAGATACCATACGAAAGACACATTTTGAGTAAAGAAGAGACATTTCAATAAGAGACGGGAGACATTCTCCTGATCTACTTTAAATTAGTTAAAATAGTGGTGGGGTCAGTTAGTACCAGGGCTCAAGTGAAGGGTACAGGTGGGTGGGCGGTGTCCGCCCACTTCTTTCAGAATCTGTATATTTGTCTGAAAAAAAACAAATAATTGATTTGTTTGAATTTCGTCTGTACGAAAAATAACGTACAGTTGAAATTTTGAACACATCTACCACTCGGTACCATTTTAGTGAACAAGGGGAGCTGGGGTGTTCCCCGCACCCTTTACAAAGGCTTCAGAGGTGGCAGGGGTGTCCCTGCTAAGTAAAAAAAAAAGGAGAAAACGACCCAGCAGCACCGGTTCCCATGTGCGTAAGTGAAGGGAACCAGTGTCGCAGAGGGATAGAGGAATCGGGAGCACACGCAAAGTGTGCCGCCAAAAGTTAAGGGGGTGAGGGGATGCGGGTTACCAAAAATGTTCGGGGGAGTGAAAACCAAAAGTCATTTTCATTCAAATGACTCGTTTTTTTTCTCCCCTGAACATTTCTGATTCGGTTCAATCATGGACATTCTTTTTTTCAAGAGGTGGAAGTCCACCCCTCTGTGTTTTCAGTGAATTCATTTTTTTATTATAAAAACATAAGTGTTCCTTCCATAATATAGTATTGTGTCAGGGAATCGAACTCGGGTCACACGGCTGTGAGGCAAGAAAGTTAACCGCGAGACCACAAGAATCTCCTAACAGGTAACTTTGAAACACTCGTACTGACTTCTACTTGCCACAACACGTTTTTGTACACATTTTTAGATATAAAAAGGGCACCCTGTTCCCATCTACAAGTAATGTTTTATGAAATCATGTTCTCTTGGGAAATGCCCATTTGTCCTGTGGACTTCACTGAGTTGGGAAAGACATCTTAAAATTAAATCTGCAAATATCTTTCAATTTACGTTCACTTCCCACGGCATACACCAAATTCCTCCCCACTCTTTTTTAAGGACTTGAGCCCTAGTTAGAACTAGTACAGACCGTGGATCTATTCATTTGAGCCTTCCTGACCACGACTAGTACCATTAGTTTATCTAGCTGGGCAGCGATACCCCTCTAGTAACAGGGAAAGATGGGCTCTATGCCCATTATTGCAATACACATCCGTAAACATGTCCCTCGAGTGTCCGACTCCTTCTAACCCGCCACACTTCCCAAGCAGATAATGATGAGAATCCATTGTAGTGCAGTCCAGCTAAGGAGGCAACTGCTGTCACGCTTTCTTTTAGGTTCTACAACAATATAAAATCAAACAGTGGCAAATACAACAGGTTTTGTCTATCTTGTCAAGAGCAGATTAAAATGCCCATAATAAACATCATGCTGTGACTAAAGCCTGCCATAAGGTTTACGCCATTATACAAGTTATAATACACATGAAAGTACTTACCAAAAAACAGGCACATACTTCAAACAAAAAAGTAGAGCAAAATGAATTTGGTTCTATTTTTATTAGGGCATCTAAATCTCTTCAGATTAAATTGACAGCAGAGGAAACCTATTACATGTAAGGCAAAGAATCTGAACTTTCAAGAAACCGCAGAGTCAGAAACATCCGAAAGAGGTTAATAATGACAGATCACAAAGGCCAATACGTATTCATATGCATTGGCCATCTCACACTGCGCATCTCAGTAGTTCTTGGGTACACTACAAGGATTGAAATTAAGCCTGATCAAGCAGGAGCTAAAAGAAGCTCCTTGTTATTCAGCATTAACCAGTGAGCGTGAGTTACCACTGGGGATTGAGGAGCCAGTACATAATGTTCCACAAATCTAACTTCCATGTAAGATGCAAACCATGGTCCATTATTTATGACCCCTTATGCTTTATATGTCATATAGATGTGACCCAGTGCTTATGTATAGATTGTCCCAAACATGCAAAGCTAATGTCACATAGGTATGTTTATTCAGCATCAGTTGGCCTGGGCAGCCAAAAATAGCTCCTGGTAGCGGTTTGCATCAAGCTAACCAGGCTCTTCTAGGCTACAAGCACGAGCTAAATAGATCCCAGCTCCGCTCAATTTCGAACCCTGCACTAGCGTCTAAGAACCAAACTCAATTAGACTGCAAGTAGAAAAAGTACAATCCTTGAGAGAGCGACTGGATCACTAAGTACCTTGAGGATAATCAGCCTTGGCGATCCACATCAATCTGGCTGCCAAAGTAGATACTACAAAGATATTGCACTCATGCATGTCTCAAACGTTCTCTGTAATGCTCACCACTCCAAAATCACACACCCTTTTGCACCTTTCTGCTGCTTTCAAGACGGTCGACCATGCCACTCTCCTTCTCACTTGCCTGGACTTTGGGTTTAGCTCTTGCCTGGATCCCCACCTACCTACCTGGGAAGGTCGGATTTTCCAATTCTCTTGGAACTCACAATCCTCTGACCCCACTCCCCTACCAGTCGGCATCCCCAGATCAGTCCTTAGACCTGTGCTCTTCACCCTCTATACTTCTGCCCTAGGTAGAAGTATTTCATGCTTTGGCTTTCCTTCTACTGGCTTCCAATGCCATAGCTACCCTCTCCTCTCCCATCTCCTTCCCGCCAGACATTCTTGCTGTCTCAACCAAGGCTCCGAATCTTGTGGTCCTCTTTGATAGTGACCCACGACTGCAACAATTCATCACTACCACTGCCTCTGCTGCTCGTAGTAACCTCCTCAACATTCAGAAAATCAGTTAATTTCTTACTAACCTCTATACAAAACTCCAATCTGCCTTCTCGTGCTCAGCAAACCTCACTACTGCTCACACCTACTCCTTGGACTACCAATCTACTCTTTCCTCCCTCTGGACAAAGTCCTCAACTTCCATCCCCACCCCCACCCCCACCCCCACACCCCCACCCCCACAGGACTCACCCCTACTTCTACCTACCGACAAGATGCTGGCGGACTCTCCAAGCAAAGCCGCTCTCCTTTCAGGTTCCTTCTCCTTGTTATCAAAGCTATCAATGATCTGGCCCTCAGTACACGTCTGATTGCATCTCAGTTTACCCACCATCTCGTTCCCTCCAGTCCTCTGCATTCAACTTCACCGTCCCATGCCCTCCCTTCGCCTCCTCTCGCTTCAGCTCCTTCTCCTTCTCCTTTGTCGCCCTACTCCACTGGAACTCACTGTACGGAACTATCAAAGCCAGCCTAACTGTGGATCTTTCCAAAGGTCGGCTTAAACTTCACTTACGTGCCAAAGAAGAGCTCTCCAGCCTTCTACCCAATCCTCCCTACTGGACCCCACTATTGCCTCCAGTGATGCTTAATGATGTAATTTTGTATATTTAAATATTACTTTTGTTTGGTTTGAAGCACCTCCCCCCCTTGGATTAATGTTATCTCTGTAGGTCACCCGTTTTCTTACATATTTTTCCTGTGTGTTTTGTCCCTGTCATATGTCCTACTTGTTTACACCCTCATAAACTGGCTCGCTGCTTGTTCTCATCTTTGTGCTATTGTACAGGCACCCTTGATGGGAATGCTCCTGCCATTTATAAATGTGTTACTGTACATCGTTTATGTTTGTAATTGACAGCCCTGTTCTTCAAATAAATAAACATAACAGTATACCTGCATTTACATGTTAATAATGCAGTTACAAAATCAGCACAAATCTATTTTTTATGTTTCGTTTATTATGTAAAGATTAATCATAACGCCACCACATAACAAAAAACATAATTCCCATCATAGATACTAAACCACAAAGGGGGCCTGATGAGCAACACTTTCACCCGGAAATGCTATAATCAGCAAGCCTCCTTTCCTCATTTTTTGTGGTTTGGTTTAATGATCTTCAATTCTGTACAGAGGTGGCAACTAGAAATTACACTATAAAGTGATATTCTAATTTCCTTCTAAAGTTATGGCCTCTGTGATAAAGGTCTTGAGGTGCTTCTGAAAGTGAAGCATGTGTTCACTAAAGCCTAATAGTAGCAACACATGGTATACTGTGAATGTGGCAATACACCACTATGTTCTCAGTGGATGAATGGATCAATAGCATAATGCACATTTCTAACAGATTATCTCAACTGTTGACGTCTATTTACATGTTCGGAATAAATAGGACCTATTTGAAAGGATATGGACAGTCTTTTTAAATTGTTCGTGTCTCTGAACTTCATTGTCAACAGGTATACTTGCACGTATTTTGAGTGCTCTCCAACTTATTTTTTTGTTTACTCTCCATTCACTATTCTGCACCCCCAGACTACCATGCATCTGTTTTTACTTTACTTGACAAATTCACTATAATTGCTACTTGGTTTCTCTTTTTAGTCTAATGGTGTCTGTTGTTAATGACATTACCTCTCCCGTGTAATTAATTTTCAATTTCAAAAACCCAATGACTTCCAATCTTGTGATTAAAAGGCTCCTTTCCGTTAATGGTCACAAAGGAAAAACATACACATTTCAGGATTCAAATAGGATATATGATATTTTATTTGCATCGCGCTTATACATGCATGTTTCAGAGCGCAACGCGGCAAGGGAGGGGAACATGTGAGGACAAAAAAAAAAAAACAACGATCTTACTAGGTCCAGTGAGATGGAGAACGCACAAGTGCAGGGGAGAAGGAAGGGGGGCTGGTTAAAAAAAAACAACAGCTCGTAATGCACCCAGCAGGGTGATAAGTGTGAGGTTTAAAGCGCAGACAAGGGGTGTCTGATAAGTGCAGGTAAGGGGACTGTAGGGTTATAGATACAGACCCAAGTGCAAGTGTTGTCAGGAGGCAGTGCGGGTGTGTGGCTGGGCGAGCAGGGACCTGGGCCCGAAGTCAGAGGGTAGCCAGAGGCACACAGAGCCGAAGCAGACAGATCAGCAGGGGAGAGGAAGAGCGAAGCAAGAAGCAAGGAGGAAGGTCTTGAGGTGTTTCCGGAACCAGAAATGGCTCTCCTCAAGTTTCAGAGTGGCAGGTAGGCTGTTCCAGAGGGAGGCCCCAGCCGAGGAAAGAGATCTACCCCTAACTCGTTGCTTGGAGAAGCTACTGACCCCGAGGGAGGTGGAGGAGCGAAGATCTTGAGTGGGAAGGTGTTTACAGAGGGAGAGTTGAAGGTATTTTGGACCCAGGCACCAGAAAGCCTTGTGGACAATGCAGAGGGTCTTGAATTTGACTCTTGCAGCCATTGGGAGCCAATAACGAGATTTCAGTGCTGGAGAGATAAACTCCCAGGCCTCAAGGCCAAGGACAAGTCTCTCAGTCCTGTTCTGGATGAGTTGCAGAGGGTGGAGAGTAGAAGCAGGCAGATTTAGAAAGATGCTTGAGCAGGATGGCATGGTTGACCGTATCAAACGCAGAAGAGAGATTGAGTAGAATTCAGACAGATGGGATGTTAGAGTCAAGGTTAGAGAGCAGATCTTCAAGGATGTTCAGGAGAGCAGTTTCCATGCTTCTGGCAGCTTTGAAGCCAGACTGATGGTCATGGAGACAACCCACAGAGTCAGTGTGAAGATTAAGATGGGAGATGGCCAGCTTTTCCAAGCATTTGCCCAGGAAAGGAGTGATAGAAATTGGGCGATAGTTGGCCGGACAAGAGGGGTCGGCTGTGGGTTTCTTGAGAAGTGGGTGCACAAGAGAGTGCTTCAAAGGGGAGGGGAAGACTCCAGAGGCAAATGAATGGTTACAGAAGTCAGCCAGAGTCAGAGCAAGGGTGTCAATGTGGTACTTGATGGTCTTGGACGAACAGTGAAGAACCTGTTTTGACAAGGCATTCATAGATCAGACTGGTCTGGAAATCTTGTCAGTGGAGAACAGAGGAAAAGATGAGAAGGAGGGAGGAGTGGCTGCTGCAGGGGGGCCAGAGGAAACAGAGAAGGGGAGGGACGGGAGGGTGGATAGGATGTCCTGGGTTCTTTAGATGAAATGGGAGGACAGGGCCGTGCAAAGGGCCTGGGAGGCGACAGGAGAGGTAGAGACTTGCAGCAGGGTTGGTCAGCTCTTTGCAGATTTTAAAGACTTCAGCAGAGTTGTTATATCCCACAGAGACCCATGCTTAGATATGGGCTCTCTTCTTAGTGCAGACAAGGAGCCGATGTTGCCTTTGGAGCAGGCGGCAGGCCAGTTTGTCAGAGGATTCACAGGAAGCCCGCCATTTCCTCTCAGCCACCCTCCAATTGCGTTTAAGAGTAACTAGGTCAGAGTCGTACCAAGAGTTGCACTTGGCTTTGGGCTTCAAGTGGATCCTCGTGACAGAGCAAGAACATCAACAATATCAGAGATAGAGCAGTAGAGTGTGGAAAGAGCTCTGTCAGGATGTGAGTCAGCCCCAGGTAGAGGAGGGTGAGAGAAAGTTGTAGCGAAAGCCTCAACTGACACACACTTCATGGGTCAGATGACCGAGAAGGTAGGTGGAAGTATTGGAATAGGCTTGGCCTGAGGGGTAGCTCGGGAGAGATGGGAGGAAAGGTGAGAGTGATAACTCCAGGAGAGAGGAGTGATCAAAGGGATAGAGCGGGGGAGGTCTGAGGAGATCAGAGCATCAAGAATGTCCTGCAGAATTAGTCAGGCCAGAGGGGAAATAGAAAAAGGGAGTCACAGAGGTCACGAAAGAGTCCGGATGAAGTACCGGAAACATCCAGATGTATGTTGAAGTCTCCAAGAAGGAGGAGTTGAGTGGTCAAGGCCAGCTGGGAGGAGGAGAGGTCTACCCACTCAGAGAGGAAGGAGGAGATCTGACCAGGTGGCCGATAGATAGTAGCCACGAGAGTGGCCAGGAGAGAGAGGCAGGGAGACAGGGAGACAGGGAGACAGAGAGACAGGGAGACAGAGAGACAGAGAGACAGAGAGACAGAGAGACAGAGAGACAGAGAGACAGAGAGACAGAGAGACAGAGAGACAGCCTACAAACAAGGCATTCAAAAGAGGAGTAGATATGTAAAGGAATAACAGAGGCAGGAAACCACTCAGGGAAGATCAAGGCTACACCACCTCTGGAAATAATTCAACACAAGCACATACAAGACAGATGTGTGTGAAGGTCCACTTTATTGCGATCAACACAAAAAGAAAGTTCATCAAAATAACAACAGCGATAGAACCACGTTTCCTTGCTAAAAGCTGTACAGACTAGAACAAATGTCCCAAGTGCAAACATGCATACCCACAATATTCTATGCTCACAGCTTCTAGTAACATGAGTCACTTCCTCTTGTAAGGAGATCCTGTGGAGAACTTCCTAGCTATCATCGGAACTTCCAAGTCAGACAAAGAAAGGTTCAGAGTATGAAAAGACAGTCTTAAGGTTACAAGTTGCGCAACAGAAGAGTGGGTGAACACTTTGCCCTTTCTTTCAACAACAAAAAAATAAGATTTAAAAAAAGAAAGAAAACTGTCCTTGGGAAAATCGTTAGATCGAATGAGCACAAAACAAGACTACTCAACAAAATTCATTCTTTCTTAGAATACACTCCTGGATTACTATGCAGATCAATGTAATGAGAATTGAGATATAAAGGGCCATCCCATGGGAAAGGGACTACTGAACATATAATGTTAGCATCTGGAGTTGGGTCTGGTGGCAAAGGTATCAAATGAGGTTAGACCTCAGGCATGTTCTTTACTTGTGCAAATGGCTAGAAACAATAAAGATACTGCGGTGTGAAGCCCATTTCCAGATACGAGTGATAATCATGAATGCACCTTGTGATTTCAAACATAACAAGTCAAAGGTGGATATTTGGGTGCAACAAAAACACCTTTTCCACAGAATCAGACAGCATGATTTTAGGGCATGGCCATAATGAAGACTTTCTGTTCCAGAAGAAGGGTGTGAAACATCTTTTCTATGCACCATCAATTACCAATTACTCTTTATAAAGTAATTGAACCAAATAAAATACGTCCATTTCATGCAAAATAACTTGGGCATCATCCAAAACAATACAACCCACACTACTTCAATCTTAAAACACATCCCCTAGCACAGAGTCAAAACTGCATGTATCGCAAAAATAATCTTCAGAGTTGGCACACAAAATATCAATTACATAAATTTTCATACTGGAGCCCAAATTACAATTTGCACTCAAACACCAAAACATTCCTTTTAAAAATCAACTTCTACGCGTTTTCACCAGAGTTTGTGCAGGCTCAAACCAACAGCAAAAGACTAGCAAAGATCTCGTTCCAGAACCTCAATTTTTAAGAAATAAATTCAAAACTCACATTTTACAGGAAAATCTCAAACCAGGGAATCCCCATTCCCAGTGTGCTTGATTGAACCAGTGGGGTTTCTTTTTATATAAACAAAAGTTCTGAACAAGGGAGACAAGAAGAGCACAAGAAAAACAAACACTGTTCTGAATCACAGAGTCCAGAGCCAGGTAACCAGGAGCGTGGGTAATGAATTTAGAAAATATTTCTACTAACAGCTTGACCCTCTCCATTTAACATTTTATACCCAACAAACGTTAACCTGGACCGATTTGAGAGCAAAATGACCATCCAAGACGAGACTAATGCACTCACTGCAGCATCAGAAAATCCATCTGAACAGCAGCATTTAGAACGTAGTCAAGGTTCTGTACTCTATGGAGGGGTCAATGCTGTTGGTCTGGAAGGGAAAGTGCTTACAAATAATGGGGAGAAGAGAGACGAATTGTCTTTAATGCTCATGTTTGGGAGGATGGGTAGGCTACCAAGAGACTAGAAGTACTGGTCTCTGGTGAATTCCGAAAGTACAGAAATTATGCAACAGAACAGAGAAGCAGTGTTTCTGCCCCTGAAGAACCTCACGATGGATCCTGGTGTTAAGTACTTAAGAATTCATTTTGTGAACACATGTTGGCCGAATATAGATTCTGAGAGTTGTAACCAAGGAAACAAGTATTTTCCTTGCTAGAAGTAGGATATCATTTTTGCGTCTGTAACTTTGGTTATTTTTGTTTAAATTAAAATTGCAGATTAGAATAACTTGATTGAACCGTGTTAGTTTCATAATGTTTAGATACTAGCAGGATAATTATCTTGACACTTACATTTTCCTCTGTAGCATTTTCTATTGCTACAAATCAAGCTGCATATCAATCAGATAGACTGCCAATTTAGGCAACCCCTGAAGTCTTCCAGAAAGGAAACTAAGGGTTTCCCGGATAAATTGGACCACTGTGGTCAGTGGATGAAAAAAAGACTAAGGCACAGATTGTTTGAGTTTTAGCTTGATGGCAAAGTGTGACACTTCCACAGACGGTGGTATCATTGTGTAATCCGGTTTATGCTACCATAATCTGAGCTGCCCAAGATATTTCCTTATAAAAAAGAATTGCCAATCTCAGGACGGATGGAGAAGGAACAGGGCATACACTGAGCTTCACTGGCCACAAAGACTCTGTATTTAGGGTTGCAGTACCCCTTATGAAGAGCTTGTTCTGGATCAGTGGACTGTTAAGCAGCTATTGACCATGCACTTTTCGAGAGCTATGATACGATGCCAAGGTCTGTGGGGCGCCAACGCTCACTAGAGATGGATAGGATGAAAAAGATGGCAGAGTCTCACTAGGTCTGACTGGATAAGAATGGTTTTTTAGTTCCTTGTATAGATAGTACCTGCCCTCTGACGCTGACCTTCTCAGGCCTGGAAAAAGGTATAATGTGGTTGACAGTGTCAAAGTTATGGACTAGTCCAGGAACACAAGAATTCCTAACCTGCCTGTGTCAGCGATTAGATTAAGGGTGTCCCAGAAAGTGACCAGAGCAGATTTATTACCCTTCCCTGGCCTAGCAGGTGTGTGGTAGACCATTATTCATCACAAAGCGTTGCAGCCGTTTCACCAACTATTGTTCAAAGATTTTAGTGGTGTCATATGGAAGATCAGAAATTGGTCGAAAGTTGCCAAGGCCAGAGGGATACACCTTTGGTTTATGAAGGGTGGGGGTTCACACTGCCTCCTTTAAAGCAGAGACAAAAACCTTAAAAAACGTTTGACAATATTTTACAGCTCTATAGATCAAGTGTGTGACACACGTTCTAGAGTGTGCCCAGGGATCCAAAAAGCAAGCTGAAAACGCGTTTGTGGAAAGGAGTGCACCAGTAGCCATCAGAGATGGCAGATTAAACTGGGAACGATGAGGAAAGTTGAGTTTTGTCAAACATATAACACTACATGTTTGTATTTTATTGTGATAGAGAAGTTGGTCAGGTTAACCCCTTAAGAGCTAAGGGCGTGTATGTTTGTCCTGAATTCCCATAAGGAATCATGGTTGACTCCACCCACTCCCACAGTTAAGGTGATGAAACTTAGATCATGCAAACATCACACAACCATTATGAAGGAGAACTTTACAATAAGAATTCACATCTCAACCTCTTCACGTCACAATTCAAAGCCCTGAAGCCAAGGGGAGTGCCATGTAAAAATTACATCCTTTTGGTCCCAGTTTAGTTCATTTTATTATTTGTATTGTTTGCATTTATTTTAGAGTACAAAGCCCAGAGGCATCCATGCGCTAGTTTTACAAAGTGCATCGTACATTAGTCAAGTGCATGATTATGTATATGGTTACAGAACAAAATAGGTGTGAGTACAGGACCGGCAAAGCCACGCCTAATGGTAAGGGGGGGGCTACATCAGACCGGCATACAAGTCACAATAGGTACAAGTACAGGACTGAAAGCCACACCTCATGGTGCAGGTGCTACATCAGACAGGCATTCGAGTCAAAATAGGTGTGAGTACTGCACTGGCAAAGCCACACCTCGTGGTACAGGGCTACATCAGGCATGCAGGCAGGCATGAGAGTCAAAATAGGTGTGAAGACATGACTGGCTACATCAGGCATGCAGTTATTGTTAGCTAAAAAGCAGCGTCAGGTATGCAGTTATAGGTAGTGCAGGTGTAGCATACGGTCGAGGAGTCCAAAAAACGGGTGGTGTACAGGTGACATGGGTTGAGCAGTGCAAAGATGTAGAGTCGAGCAGGTGTGCTGTACGTGGATTACTAAACATCAAGCATGCACGGTGCTGATATACATCTCAGAAGATGAAGGGGCTATCCAAGAGGAAGGGGCTATCCAGGTCAGGTCGAAGCAGAGGGCGATAAATACAGAGAGACAGTGGAGGCAATCACATTTACTCGCGCGAAAAAGCAGGGGTCGCTCTGAGGTCGTTGGGAGGTAATTTGGATAAAGTTCAAAGTGAATCTCTCTCAGTTTCTCAGTAGCCAGATGACTGCATTCACAGAACGAACCAGAAGGCTCCACATTCTCTGGAAACATCAAGACAGGTAACCTGTGAGTCTTTGCATCAGTCACAACGTGCATTACTTTGGTATGCTTGAATACATATTTACAAAAGTATTACTGCATAACGGTCATTTCTCTCAGACACCTATTGACAGGTGAACATGCCAGACCAGTAGCATTAATTCAGCAGTAGCAATTAAAGCAATGCAAGGAATTGCAAAGGTTGTTTTAACTTATGTCAACACGTAGGAGCAATTTCTTACTCTGAGACGTGACGTAGAAATCAGATGTTCGGCATGACTTTACCTAAATAGATTATTGAATGGTTTTATGAACAAACGCGATGCTGGGGGGGGGGGGGGGGGGAACAGGGAAATAAAGGAAAAAGACGTGTGCACCAAGAGAGGGTTTGGGACAGTCAAAGAAGTGTTAACTTCGGAAGAGATGGCACCTTTGGGACACAGAAATAGCTTAGAAGAATTGTCTGGAATTGTGTCCCCGTGGCTTTTGGGGTTTTATAGCTATTAGCTGAATAATAGCTAGCTGCTAATAGTAATGTATTTCTTTTAAAAAACAGTTCACGGCGAGCTTGCGACCCGTTAAGTGAAAGAAACACTCACCCAAGATGGCCACCACAGAAATGCATGCTAGGCTCCATTAAGAGCCCTTCCACCATTTCCATGGCAGACATGAAGGTTGTGGTGGTGGAAACCCCGACAGATAAGTGGGAGGAGAAGGGAGAGAGAAAAAGTAGCAGGGACGCCGGAAAGGGGAGGGAGGGGAAAATAGCAGGGTAGGTGCAAGCAGCTTTTAGCTTGCTCAGAATTAAGGCTTATACCGTAAGGTTTATCCCACTACCAAACAACCTGATTGACTGCCGCAACCTCCCCAGATGCCAATTAGTATTCTGTTTCTAAACGAACATATTCGATTAACCAAAACCTAAAAGATAATCCTGGTCTTCACGCAATTTGCATTATGCTTATATGTTACAAACGATCTTGGGTGATGGATGCCAAGATAACTTACGTAGATTAACACATTTCTAATGCCACAGTCTAGCCTACACTACAGTTAAGAGACAATGAAAATTGTATTTGACAACATGCATATTTCTGCAAAGGTCACACGGCCCTGGCTACTGTGATGGATAGTGTTTGTTACTTTTTTTTTGAAGGATCTAAAAATCCTTTTTCACCTTTACTGTATTGAGTCTGCTTCGGGCAAGCCCAAAGACGAGGATCAATTAAGGGACTTTCCTGAATAGTTCAGCCTGAAACAATTGTTAATGTCATAATATAACAAAAAAAGAATAACAGTGGTACAAAAGTTGATGTGCTCTCAGCTGTGTGCATATGAACTCTATAATGTTGATTAAATGAAGGAGAAAACAAATAGTGTAGAATTGCTAATCGCAAAAGAAAGACAACATAGCAGACCAAAATGCAAATGTTCTAGAATTACAATCTGGTAAACGTAAAGCCAACAATTTAGAGCACAAAGTATGAAAACTCGGAAACAATTATGGTAGCATGAGCAGTCAATGTTTACATAACATGCATTGGCAAAGCCAATAGTTTTGGCATTTGTGTAGGCAGGGAACAGTAATTTTTCAGGCACTGCCATTATGATACTACTTGGCCAAAAGCTGGCAAATTGAGTTACTAACTGGGCTTATTATGGTGTTGCCTTGCAAATATCCATTTATTGTCTACACAAGAGCAAACGGCTGTTGACTGTGCCAATGCTAATTTTTAAAAGAAATGAATTACAAGAAACGGATATAAGTATGCACATATTGCTTATAAAACAAGAAGGTAAAGACAGGCTTGGTTAAAACATTCCTAACATTACCTACATTATCTACAATTTAGCAATTACATATCGGAAGGCTGTTTAGAAACATTGAGATGGTCTGTTGCTTTTAAGGAAACGCCAAAGAGGGGAAAGAGTGTGTGTTTTGGGTGGAGAGGGGCAAGTACTGAGCAGGAATGGCCATAGAGACCGGCAATGGACATCAATGTGTGGGTAAATCTCTAACCACCTCCACAGGCTGTGTGTTCCTCCGCAAATGCCCGCTGTCCCCAATAACCTCAACGTTCTTGCCCCAGTCAGGAGGATCCGCCTGAAACATGCCTCCAAACCTAACACCTGGTACGACTCCGAACTTGCAGCCCTGAAACTCAAGTGCAAAGCTGCGGAACGGAAGTGGCAGACCTCAGGCTCACCCTCTGACAAACTGACCTGTCGCCTGCTCCAAAGGCAATACAGACTCTCTATCCGTGCCAAGGAAACGGTCCACATCCAGCCTCTGGTTTCTGGGGCATCTAACAACACAGTTAAACTCTTTCAAATCTGCAGGCAACTAGCCAACCCCTCCGCAGTCTCCTTCACACCTCTTCCCTCCCAGGCCCTCTGCAACGCACTGGCCTCACACTTCACTGCAAAAACTCAGGACATCCTGAGCACTCTTGCATCCCTCCATAATGCCCCCACCCTCTTGCCTTTCTCTCCTTCTCCCATGTCACATATAATGAGGTCACCCGAGTTGTCCGCTCCATGAAGGTGTTCCGCCTACTCCTCCAGAACCATTAAGGACAACATTGGCTCTCTTGCCACAGCACTTGCTGTTTTCTGCAACCACTCTTTTGCTAAATGCCCCCTCCTGAAAAACCCTACTGCAGACGTCTTGTCCAGCCAATTTCCACCCCATATCTATCACCCCCTTCCTTGAGAAACTCTTAGAGAAACTGGTCTTCCCCCAACTTACCCAACACACTGAACTCGGTGGTTGCTTCCAATCTGGATTCCGACCATCCAGAAGCACAGAAAATGCTCTCCTAAACACCCGTGAGGAACTGCTCGCATCTCTTGGCTCAAACTCTCCAGCTGTTCCCATTTTACTTGATCTCTTCTCTGCATTTGATACGGTCAACCACTCCATCCTCATAAAACGGCTCCACAATACCCTAGGTATCTCGGAGCGGGCACAGGATTGGCTGACCTCCTTCCACAGTCATTGTCCCAGGTCATTCTGGGATCTTTCTCCTCCCCCACCTCTATGTCTACCTGCGGCATCTCCCAGAGCTCCAATCTTTCTCCTTGGCGTTTTAACAACTATCTTGCCCCGCTTGAACACATCAATTTATTCCTTCTCCCTAAACTTCCAGTGTTACCCCGATGACGCACAACTCTTCTTCAAACTTCTCTCTGATCCTCTTCTCACCTCATCTTTAATTCCCGACTATCTGCCATTCAGTCCTGGTGTACTTCCAATGATCTCTGCCTCAACACCAGCAGGACTGAGATCCTTCTTATCGGGACTCCTGCTTCCTCTTTCTCTCCCTCCTTCACTCAGGCCATCCTCCATGCCCCCCCCCCATCTCCTTCATCTGACACCAGACACCTTGGCGTCATCTTCGACTCCACTCTCTCCTTCATCCCTCACATTTAGGAGCTTGCCAAGAAGTCCCACTTTCAACTCCACCTCCTCAAAGGAATTCTTCCTTTTCTCACTTTCCCCCACAAGCTCAATGTTTCTAGAGCTGTGGTTCTCTCTAGGCTAGACCAGTGCAATAGCCTTTTCCTAAATTTACCCTCTTCCTCTCTACGACACCTCCAACTAATCCAGAGTAGATCTGCCAGACTTATCCTTGGCCTCAAGCCCAGGGACCGCATCCATCCAGCGCAAAATAAAACTCTACTGGCTCAAAGCTGCTGCAAGGATCAAATTTAAATCCCTCTGCATCATCCACAAGGCTGTCTGGGGCCAGTGACCACGCTATCTGCAACTTGCTCTCACTAAACACTCTCCCTCCAGCTCTTTATGCTCCTGTGTGTTAAACGATTCACTAAACAGTGAGCTGGTGGCCGAGCTCTTTCCTCAGCAGGCTCTCTCCTATGGAACAGCCTCCCACTCCCTCTTTGTCTTGAGCCAGACCTCCTCAAGTTCCAGAAGCTCCTCTAGACTCATTTTTACCTCCTCCTTCCTTTTCCCCCTAAACCTCACAGCTGCTGAGACTGGTGACCAGGCCCCTTCTGTGTCGTCCTGGGTACTGGCTTCCCACACCCATTTATTGGTGGGATACCATTTCACCATGACACTCAAAACAGCTCACGCCCTAGCACTTTTCTCTTGCGACAACTAGCACTTATCCCCTAATACGCCTCCCTTTCGCTCCCTCTGCACTTGCACATTCTAAATGCTCACAAGGCCTAGAAGGTCCACCTCCATTTTACAGAGTTATATCTAATTTTACTCTCATGTTCCTTCCCTGTTGCCCTGTGGGCGCTTTGAAGCACAATTTGTTGTATAGGCACCTTACAAATGCACAATAAATACATTAAAAAAAATAAATCTTCACTTCTCGTGCTAATAGTTTGTTTGTAGGCAGCATTTACACTACCACCTAAAAGCTAAAACTAAAAATGTAACCCTAGATTTATTGAACGAATTTGAGTTTAGGTCCTAATCTTAGCCATGGTCATGTTGACCCTACATCACTTTTACAATTAATAGTCAATTATCAGATTTTCTTAATTCTCATAATCGTCCATCTCCATTTGAATCTGGTTTCCCCACGGTGAGGTCATGAAAACAGTTGTTCCGAGTATGCACTTTTATTCTTCATGCACTTCATCAAAAGCTTTACACTATTTTGGTGATGTTATATCTTCTGCTGCTTTTGATACTGCTGGTTATCCTACACTTTTATGCGCTCTGTCCGTGCTTTGTATATCTATTTCGGTTCTATCATGGATTTCATGTTCTCTTCAAAATTGCTCATTTTTGGTTCAGGAAATATTGTTCTTCATCGTCTCATTCTTTATCTTATCGTGTTCCCGAATCCTCTAGTACTCTGACCTTTTCTTTTTTACTTTGCACACTATTCCATTCCATTGACTTCCCCAATTCTGTAATTTTGTTTTGAAGCACAATTGTAGGCTGCCAAGATTTATTTCTCTTTCACCTCATTGTCCGACTCATTTCATGAACATTTGAGTACATGACTATCTTTCAATTGTCCCTTGAATGGCTACACACTTTTTGCGTTTAAATCCCAAGAAAACTGACATCCTTTTCTTTCTTGCTACATCTTCAGTTGTTTACCATCCATTCATTCATTTTCCTCATCTTCAGGTACCAAATACTAACTCCACTCATGAATCTTGAATCTGTTTTTGCCTCCCTTGTCAAGAGAAATTTTTTTAGTAGTCCCTGTATGTCGTTACCAAATATATAAAGTTTATAAAAGACCATTTACCTACCTTTTCCTCTACTTAACTGCTTCTTTAAATGCTTGTTTGTTCAAAATTAAGTTAATGTTCTCTCAATGCAGGCCTCCCAAAATACATTCTTTCTTGGAGTTATTCATACCAGATATTTTTTTTAACCTTGCTTATCTTCGTTAGCTTTCCATTATTTTTAAATGTGTACCTGTCCTTGCCCCATCTAATCTTTGAGCGTATCGCTCAATCAGCCTTCAAGATAACTAGATCCTTCTACCCTGGTCTTTCTTTCTTCTCAGCGTGCTGCTCCATTAGGATTTCATCCATTTCGGTTAGTGGCCACTGTCCCTGGAATGCACTACCATACAAAGACACTGCATGCCTTTCCCTTAACAATGTTTAAAAGAACATCTGTTACCCACTGCTTTTCCATCTGACTGCATATACCAAATTCATCTTGGTTTGATTTGCCATGCATGTGGTTTGTTATGGTGCATACATTTTCATTGTTCTGTAATGGTACTTCTGTACAGCGCTTTGGATAACGGGGCTTTGCTAGATGGACTAATAGTTTAGAAAATGCTTTTCGGAATGAGAAACAGCTCAGCCAGTTAGGCAAATCGCTAAGACTTAATTTGTTTCGGTGGCACAGATATGTTGGGGGATGGAGTTATAAAATGGTTGCCTCAGCACACGATACACAGTCTCTACTACTTGTCTTTTGTTTATGGAGGTGTTGAATAAGCAGATGGCTTTGGCCCGATTATGTAAACTGATGACATTGAGGGGTAGTTCTGAAACACCCTAAAAACAGCAGGCCTTGTGTGTTCTGCAAAGTGGCCTGAAACGTACTGAATTTGCTGCCAGAGCCAAGGGGAGTTATAATGGCACTACGGTGCATTGTGGGTCGTGCTTCAGCCAAGAAAGCAGGTCGGAGGACTCCTCATAACCGTTTGAAAATATTGTACCACGTACGACGTGTAGAATGATAAGTCATGTGCTCTGTTGATATGTACCTATTGAGTCGAATCCAAAAGGTTATGTGAAATGTGATACACCTATCACCAAAAAATAAAGCTTGTAAAAAAAAAAAAAGAAAAATACTGTTCTGAAATGTCATAAAAATTACATATGTTTTTTAAATAACAATCCAGCCCAGGAAACTCGTGCACAGGTACGTTCCCAATGTTGACACAAAATCTCAACTCCTATAGAGAATCCGGAAGCTTTTGAGGTTGAAAACATGCATTTTCCGATGTGACTGGATTTCATGTATATGTTTTCTGCTACAGTCTATTGATAGTTTTCATTGAAAACTATTTTCTACCCATTTCTATTATTTACTATAAGGGCAGTATTATCCAGCAGGATGCGGAAAAAGTGATGAGTGATTACCAGAAAGAAATCATCTGAAATGTGGGACCTTATTGAACCCACGGGAAAGTGGCAAAGCAAAAGCAAATAAATGGTGTGCTATAGGCAGATTTGATAAAACATTTTTAAAAATGAAACACTGTACAGGATTCAACTAATTAAATGGAAAGTGAAATACAGCCAGTGTGGTCTATATAATGACTATCTCTTTGTGATCGCAACCTCAAAAAGCAATCAAGTGCCTCCCGTGCACCAGGACCGGAAGGGCTATCAAATATGGTCCTAAAAGAAAATCCAGGGAAATAGGCCACATTGATATGTTTGCTATTGGAAAATAATGATTGCACGAAATGTACCCACATCATGGAAGACTGCGAATGTGGTACCAATATTTAATAGTGGCAATAAGGATGACCCAAACAGCTATCACCCTATTACCCTCGTAGATGTTATGGGCAAGATATATGGCTCCTTCTTACTAAAGAAATTGAATGCTTGGTTGCATGGAGAAGGGAGACAAGACATATTCCAGACAGGATTTGTCAGGGAATTGGGGACAACACCAACAATATTCCTACTATCACTGCCGAAGGATAAAGCTCTGAGAACGAATTGCAAAATCTATCTAGCTTTTGACGACTTAGCTAAAGCTTTTGACAGCATAAACAGAGGACGATTATGGTGTAAACTGACAAGCAGGAGATGTCCAAAAGATCTGATTGATCAACTGAAAGCACTCCATTCAGACACCACAAAGAGTACGTCTAAACGTTGGGGACTATTGACTGAAGAAATACCAACAGGTTGGTGTGTTAAACAAGGATGTCCGTTACCACCTGCTCTCTTCAACCTTTATCTCTCAGAGTTGGGTCCATTTATGGAGGAAACAAGGTGCTTTCCAGGAGAAACAAACTGTGGGAAATGGATTGGATTTCAACCTGTGCTGAAGCAAATATGCACAAACTATTTCGAAATCTATCTAATGAAATAAGAGCCTTGGGAAACATTCCTGAATATATGAGGACATTTCGGGACCCTTTCTACAAGTCTCCATTTACGAGGATTAGACTTAACTTGCACAACACTAAGGAGATCTATAAGAACTGTGATTCTAGATATAAGAGTAGAGATTCGGTATGCAGATTTTGCAAAGAAGGATCATTGGAAAACTTGTACCACATATTTTTGTTATGCACTGCCCTAACTTCAAGGAGGACAAGGTATTGTGAACATTTTTTGGAAGGTGTATCATCTTCGTCACCAGAAGATCGGTGGGCCCTTTTGCTGAGAGCGGAAAGGACTTTGTTAATCATTGCAGCAGTCACATTTTTAAAAGCATGTATTGGATAAGTGGATTAATTAGGAATGGCTGTGACAATGGTTGAAACTTTTCTTCTTCCTTTTTTGTAAATCATAATGGTATAAAATTCTTTGTGGATTGGATAACATTTTTATTTGCTAAGTTTTAAGAAACTATAACTGCAAACAAAAAGAAAACTATCTACTGCATCATCTTTTCAGGCGCAAGAGGCATGCCATGATCGACCTAATACAGTAGACATAGAGATTTAGGTTCTGTCAGTAAATCAAACTCATTTAGACATTTTGCTGCCGTTGAATGGATGACTCCTAGGTGGGCAGCTATTAAGTATCCGGTATCGCGTGGCGTGACCTTGCAACAGAGGACGAGAGGACACATCCACGTTTACTTTTGGGCTCCCTAAAAAGAGAACTCACTTTCAGCAGTCTATAACAGTCTTGCAACTAATGAACCACAAGGGCCCAGTACGAAGAGGGCTCAAGATCTGCATGTGGCCAGTTCATGTCTGTGGGTGTCTGGCATCTCTGGGGGCACTCGCCACATTTTTGCAGAGGCAGACTATTACGCGTTTGCTTTCCTTCTTGGCAACACAATGATTGGGAATTTGAATAAGATGATTCTGCATTGTTCTTCCAGCTGGAAGAAAAGGTTTACAGAAATCTCACAAGAACCTCATAGAAACGTACTCTCCAAACGTGATCTGTATGGAACTGGCATTCATAGCCCAATTATCAACAGGTTATAACAGTTTAACAGCTAGTGGAGAGGTTTCCCTTCAGAGTCTCAGATACTGACAAATACCCATTTCGAACATGGAACTTGAGGAGTGATCTTGTGTCTAGGTGTTTCTTCTCAAGGACACTTTTCCGTGCTCTGTATTAGGGAAACATGAATTCTGCATAACTGCTTAAATGTGGTTCAACAGATATGTGAGCTCACGTTTCCTAGGGCAAGGCGTTAGAAACCCCATATTACTACATGAATTGACTACTGCACATGCATGATATGATAGTTTATAGAGCACCAATACACAATGTGTTTCAAAGCGCTGCAAGGCAAAGGAGGGAACAAGGGAAAATACAATGACATTCTTACAGGCCATGACAGTAAGGATGTGAAATTAACTATCGTACTCGGCCTGACAACATTTCAGATAGTGCAAGAGCCAAGACATAGATAAGGAAAGGAGGGGGAGAGTGGGAAGGAAATGGAAACAGACAGGCAACTACCGTACTAGGTCTGACGACATTTCTGGTAGAGCTGGAGAAAACAAAAGGTGAGGGAGAGGGGTACAGAAAGGGAGGGCAGGGACAAAACAAGTGGCTATCATACTAGGCCTGATGACATTTCAGATAGTGCTGGAGGGGGCAGGCGTGGAAAAAACAAGTAAGGGGAGGTGGGAGGAGACAGACGTGGTTGCGATTATACTAGGTCCAGGGACAATTCTGATAAAGTGCATAGAAGAAAGTAAGGGGAGGAGGGGAGGAGATAAGAAAAGGGAGAGGAGGAGGAGGAGGAACAGAGATTAAGCAGTCAAAAAGAGTGGAGAAGCAAGAGGGGAGAGCGAATACAATTGCAGAAGTCAGTAGTAACGCATAATGTTGCAAGCCGGGATACAAGATGAAGATGGTAACAGCATGATTCAGGGCCACCATGAGAAAGGGTGACGCACCGTGAATCAATGAAGTCCATAAAAGACAAATCCAGCATTGGCCACAAGACAGTGATGGTGAAACCAGAATGTATCAGGACAGACTCCTGCAGAAGTAGGGTGGAGGGCAGCAGGGTAGAAAAACCAAGCAAAATAGGCAACACCTGTGTGTGAGAAGAGGGTGGTGGGGCACAAGGGAACATCACAGTGGGACCAGAGGGGTGGGGATGGATGGCCTGTGGGGACAGAGGAAGTAAACACATGTTGGTGCATGCTTACCTGCTGTCTGAGCAGGAGTTCGGGCCCAGGATCCTCCTGGTCCAAACAGGAATTTCCCTTTTCTTTTTCTGCTCTTGGCTTCGGACGCCTGGGTGAGAGACGCCCTTGATCAGGAAGGAAGGAAGAGACAGGGCTAAGAAGGTGGATGGTGCTTAGGCCAGGTGATCTAGATCCAGTTGCACCTGCTCCCCATCTGCAAAGGAAAAGAGGCTGGAGGGCTCCTTAAGTAAGGAAAAACTGCAGCAACCAGGAAGGCACCAGGTGGGCAGATCTTGCTAAGTGGGGAAAAAGAAAATGGTGTCTCATATATCTTGTTCTATGCAGAGGCGTAGGCAGGGTAGGCATGAGCGGGCAAGGCCTGCCCAAAATAGGTAAATACCCACTCAGCAGCACTGTGGGATTGTACGGATATGAATATAACTGCGTTGGGCCCAACTACATTAGCTTCAGGCCTCACTTGTTAGACAATCCTGGATACACCTCTGGCTCCAACCATCCAACCACACTTGAGCAATCCTATGGGATGCATGGTTCCCGAATACTTAACATGAAAAAGTGTTACGGAGGAGGAACATCCTGAGAAATTATGTCTGAAACAGGTTTTTGTTCTGGGTATTTGTCAGCACCCGAGCCACTTAACGGCGACGGCACACTTGTTGTTTCAGTCAAGCACCTTTGCATGGTGTAATTTTAGGGGGGACAGGGGTTTGTCCCCCCCAACTTTCACGGCACACCATTTTCTCCCCATTCATTTGGTTGGGGCACCTTTTCTTCAGATGTCATGTTCCCCCCCCCCCAACATTTTCAGCAAAGTTACACCACTGCACCTTTGTCACACTGTGATTTAACCAACCTGTTGCCTTTGAACCCACGGTTACCATTGCACAAGCCCTCCCCCACCAGTTGCGCCTGCAGCACTGGCCTCCTAGCTATACCCCATGGCAGGAATAAACATGTATTCCTCACTGGGGGTTTCCCCCGATCAATTTTTCCTTAGCCGTCCCTCTTTACACACTTACTTTACACTATATTTTTTCACTTTACATTTCACTTGTCCTTTCACTATACTTTACAATGTTGTACTTTGTACTGTTTGGACACAAGCCCTTTACTGTCCAACTGTTATATCCTGTGCATAATAGGGCTACACGAGTGAGATTTCTGTAAACTGTTCCCTCCAGCTGGAAGGCGCACTACCGTTTCCATCCTCCTGTCGATAACAATGCCGAATCATCCGATTAAAAGCCCAATCATCTTGCTTAAAGCAGCAGCTGGCAGCCCACGCAGAGCTGCCCAGAAGTGTTCCTTTGAAATACATCGACTTCCTCCTCTTCCCTGCACACCCTCGGTGAGAGCTTTACTTTTGTGCTAATCAGCCAGCCTTGCAGTGACTCAGTCTTTAAATGGTTTTGTATTTGCAATGACAAAACTTGCACTAGCCAATTACCCGACGTGACGCAAGTTCTTTCGTTCTAACATTTTAGTAAGTGGCTTTGTCGCCCGTGGTAGGCACAGGGGGTAATGATCAGAAACAGGACACAGCGCCAAGAACATGTAGGGCACACGGGGGTGCACGCCAGAAAAACGCAACAAGCGTGTCATGAAGAAAAGTGAGCGTTATTTTGTTTTAAATAATTTTTTTTCTGCATCGCGTCTCGGCACGAGGTGGTTTTGTTTTCTGTGCCTCAATTGTAACTTTCAATTCGCCCAAGAACATGCCCCCCCCCAAAGCACAAAGACAGATTGGAGGCACTTAAATTCAAAAAGGTATGGAGGAAATCGTATCCATGTCTTAAAAGGCATGATCATAAGCAGGGCTTTAAGTGGGCCGGGGCCGTCTCCAGAAAGGGCTCCCGAGCCGGCCCACCCCCGAATAGCCCCAACCAGCCAACACTTCAGGTAGCCCGTGTAGAGGCTGCATGGTTACCCAAGCTGCCTGCAGGTGTCAGCACTTCGGTTTAGAAAAAAGAAAAGGCATCACCTTTTCTTGTTTCTAAACCAAAGTACTGACAGCTGCAGGCAGCAGGCGTAACCGTGCAGTGCGGGCTGCCTTATGCATGTACTTGAAACAGGAGGAGGGCTGGAGGGCCCAGCTCTCCTTTTTGTTTTCGAGTAACTACTAGTTACTCGAAAACAAAAAGGAGAGGCTGGGCCCTCCAGCCCCCCTCCTGTTTCAAGTACAGACCTTTCATTCAAGGAGCCCGTGGTTTAAGGAATTATGTACTCTAAAATATTATTGGCTAAAAAGATGGCCCATAATCAAAAATATATCTAAAACATATTTTTTTTAAAAGTCCCTATGTAAAGTATTTAGCAAATGAAGCTCAAACTGAAAAAATGTGAAGCACTAGGAGGCATCCATTTTGTGAAATGGTTTGCCTCCTGTGCTTACCCTTGCGGCACGAATGAAGCAAAAGCCAGCCAGCTGTAATAAACAAAAGCTACCACTGGGTGGCTTTTGCTTCATTGGTGCCTGAGAGCGGCGACCAGAGACTGCAGACAGGAAAGCTACATCTGGGTAAGTGCTTATTTTCTTTTTTTAAATAAGCACTAGCTGTGTTTTTTTTCCCCCGAGTTTTCCAGCTGGGGGAGCCTGGAAAACTTAGAAAGAAAAAGTTTCTTGCGCTCCTCTGAGCCGGGGGAGCCCGAGAAACTTAGAAAGAAAAACCGCAGCATTTTTTAATACAACCGCGTTGTGTTTTGAAATGCTGCAGTGTTTCTCACTACGGCGGCTTTCGCGTGGAGTCTCATGGGCTCCCCCAACCCTGAGGGAGCCCAGGAGACTCCAAGCGAAAGCCGCCGCAGTGAGAAATACAACGTTGTATTTGTAAATAACGCGGTATTTACAAATACAACAACGTTGTTATTCTCCCAGGAGCCCAGGAGACTCCACGCGAAAGCCACCGAAGTCAGAATAACAAAGTTGTTTTCCAACCACGGCAATCACAAATACAACAATGTTGTATTTGTAATTGCAGCGCATCTGCTTTGTGCCTTCATTTTATGTTTTCTGTGCTTCCCTTGGCTTGGGGAGCACCGAAAACGTAAATTGAAAATGAAGGCAGCCTCCTTAGCTCTGCTCTGGCTCTGTAAGCAAAAGCTCCTAGTAGGGGGCTTTTGCTGCTTTTTTAGTGCCGCCAGGGCAGAGCTGAGGAGGCTGCCTGAAAAGGCAAAATGGATGCTCCCATGTAAACGCTTTGAGCCTCGTTTGCTCAAAGCGTTTACATAAGAAATTTAAATCAAAATATGTTTATTGAAGTATGTTTTAGACTATTGCCCATCTTTTAAAGCAATAATATTTCAGAGCGCACTATTCCTTTAAAGCGGGCTCCTTTAATGAAAGGGCTGCCTGCTGCGTGTGAGCTGGGGCACACTGGTGTCACACCTTTTGGTGCGCCAGCCCCTTCTTTTGTTTAAAAGGAGGGGCTGGGCGCATAAAAGGTAATAATGCCAGTGTGCCCCAGCTCCAACTTTTACCAACCGGCCCCCTCCCTTAATGGAGGAGGGGCTCTCGTTAGGGGGCGTGTCCTTAGGCCACACCCCCTAACTGGGCCCACTCCCCTCGATTTCCAAACCCACTTAAAGCTCTGAACTTAAGGCATGTAGTATAACCACAGGGGTGCTTTACAAGGACATGGCACTCAAGTACAAGAGACACAGTCTTGGCCCTTACTGCAGGGGCAAACATCCGGCCTGTTGAAGTCACGTCCTCCCACTTGCAACACAAATATGCAAGACACCCTTTAGCAAGCGATGGAGTTCATGACGGCACCTTTGCCAGGCATGGATTTGTTAGAGGTAACCAACAGCCTACCACAGGTTTGAGCAGATAAGAGCTTAAGATCCCGTCTCTCACACACTCTCTGGCAACACTCCCTACCTCATAGGAGGGGTTTAGCAGGAAATTAAAAGGGCATATCTTCTGTTGAAGATCGAACTTGAATACAACATTCGGTATAGAAAGAGAAACTAACTCTAATTAAGTTTTAATCAATGGCGTTCGCCAAATAGGAACTCTGCGATTTTGCGTCCGTCGATGGTGGAAAATATCAATCTGAGGGACTTCGACGTGTGACGGGCCATGGGTACAGTGGACGTCACACTAGGGATAGTATTACTGGCACGCCCTGTCAATGTCCCTCTTCGAGTTTCGAAAACAAATGTAATACTCTGCAGCTTCCACTAGATGTCGGCCTAGGCATAGCATGTGATCAGAAGGGATGTGACCTAGCAGTTGGGGCTGGAATGCCCCTTTTGGGTTAGGACCAAGCCTGATTTGCATATGGTTTTTTCCCCTTCTGTAATGGCTTGGCAGGCTGAAAAACGATGGTCTGGAGGGTTGCCCAGAGCTTTGCCCGTGGTTATGATTAATTCAAAACCTTCCAGCCATCACCTTTCTGTTTTGCTAAAGTCACCCCGAGTGGGACGGGTATGCCCAGACGTGGGTCCCGAGTCTGCCGGGCCTAGAGAACCAAGCTACTCCTCACTGATGACGCCCAAAAAGGCTGAAACATGTCTGGGGATGCTTGTGGTCTCGTGCAGAAGGGATGTGACCTAGCAGTTCGGGCTGAACTGCCCCTTTTGGGGTAGGACCAAGCCTGATTTGCATATGGTTTTTTTCCCCCATTTGTAATGGCTTGGCAGGCTGAAAAACGATGGTCTGGAGGGTTGCCCAGAGCTTTGCCCGTGGTTATGATTAATTCAAAACCTTCCAGCCATCACCTTTCTGTTTTCCTATAGCATGTGATCTAAGCAGATTCCACAAGCCTCCGAGAGATAGATTATATATATATAATTTCAGTGAACAAACTGGTTTATGGAATGTTATGGTTAAGAGACCTTTTATAAATTGAGCAATATGGTTTATATATAATCTTCTGCTTTTTACATACAAAACAAATACCTTAAGTAATCATAACTCCCTGTACAATAAAACATCAAAGTTGCATTACGTTAATTTTATTCATAATACTGAACAAACTATTCTTGTACACACAATCGTCGCTATAACACAATCCGTACACAAATATTTACATTCCATCGTACTCCAAAATGTATACATTCCAATTATTACTGCAACTTGGATGCCTTACAAGAGACTTTGCCAAAATAATTTTACATTTGAAAGCATAAGACTATGTACAAAACGTCAACCAATTTCAATTCCCAAATGTGCTAATTCATCAGTGCAGAAATAGATGATGAAGTTTCAATGTGCATCTTGTCTTTACAAACTCGACATCTCCTCAAGCTACATGGATTTTATTTCCATGCTCCAGTTACTTCATAGCTGGTGAGCTTGTTAAATGTAAACCTAAATCTCTAATATTTTAGCAACCATCTTACTAGGGCATTTGATACAATATGTTTGCCGTTCTTTAAAACCTGGAAACATACTTACAGAACCAGTAAGAGAAGACTTATTTTCTAATTTTAAGAAGCTGCATTCACAAACCCACAGCTCAATTTTGCTAAATACAACCTACCTAAAGATGGCCATATTCTCCAAAGATTATTCTTTAACATTTATCAATGCCACAAAGGGACTATATTCACAAAATATGATTGTTTTACATCCACCTTTCTGGAGCAATCTTTTTAGGGCACCATATATATTCGAAGCCACTTACTTGATCTTGGCAAACATCATTAGCATTCTCTTCATTACAAATGCAGAGTCAATTCTATTCCAATAACTTGTACCTGGGATCCCGGTGGTAAAACCCATAAGTATCTTAGCAAAAATCCTTCCAGCTTGTATAATAAACCCCAGTAAAGTTGTCGGAATTTCCATACCGTATGTTATAAAAAAGGGGTTACTTTAGCAGTATACATTTTTAATAAGGGAAGCCAAGAATATCCACCATGCTTCTTATTTATGTTAATACTAGAGTGATCTTGTTTTTTAATCTTTATGAAGGGATTCGAATGAACTGCGAAACCCAAATAAATCAATTCATCCACTAATTCTAATTTGCTACCCTCCAGTTTTCATTTAAAAAAGTTTTATTATATTTTTGAGGTCTCAATCATAATTTTTATTTTTTCAAAATTTAACTGGAGGGCATTTTCCTTTAAGTACTTATTCAGCTTCCAAACTACTTGTCCAGGAGGATCACATCCTCTGCATACGCAAACCACAAACATTTCAATGAGCCAAGCCTAGGAGGATAAAAGAAATTCCCGTTTCCCGAATACCTCTTCAAATTCTGACATGTGATGAGTGAAAAGGAGGAAAGTTGCATACATTATTCTCACTCCTCGTCATCTGATTTTTTCAGTAAGTGTGCCTTGCCCATTATGTCTCACTTGCATTGTGTTGTTCTCGTGTGACATCATAACTAGTCTTAATAGGCCCTAAGGGATATTTTTAGTAAACAGTTTCTTCCACAGTACGGTCCCTATCAATAAAGTTGAGATTCAAAACAAAACCACGTATCTCTTGAGTTCTTAGACCCTTCCTAAATACCATTTGCTTGATGAAAAGTCCCTGGGACCTTGCCCAATACTGACGTTTTTGAAGCAGATAAGTGGAAAACATTTATACCAAATGTACCCAATGAAGAAATTGGGCGATAGTTTATTGGGTTTGCACGACAATTCTTTTGCATAAATGTGTATCGATAAACTTTATTTTCAAGTCAGAGGTATTGTGGACAATCCAATAACGTTGTTGAATAAAGATGCTAAAACAGACCACATATCTAGATTGGATTAAAAATATCAGGCGGAACACAATCCGGTCCAGCAGCTCTTGAACATTTAAATTTCACAATAACAGTATTTACCTCTTCCATTGAGATTTGTTCTTCCATTTTAACAAGTTGTACATATTTAAAATATCTTTGTCGCTATTACAAACGTTAAAGATTTCTTTAAAGAAGGTCACCCAAATTGCTTCTGGAATTGGATATCTGAGTATTTTCTTGTCACTACAGATTTAGACACAAGAGTCCAACATGTCCTATTATCCTTGTGATTTACTAAATTCAACATTTCTCCATTTCTGGTTGTGCAGAGCAACTTTCCATATGCGATGAACCAGTTCTTGGATAATTGTCCTAGAAGTAGCTTTTCTTTTTTATATATTGCTGCATTCATACTCAATTTTCTCTAACTCCCCGATGATTTCTTTCATCAATATTCTCTCCATTTCTAATTTGAAGATCAAAATTATTTTGGTCCTTGCTCACATAACATTACCAGCTCCCTGGAAGGTTACACGTTTTTAGTCATATGCTCCATATGTTTACACTTTAAAAAAAATCATTGAAAAATACTTTTGTTGATGGGACAATATGGTTGTGACACAAAAACTAAAAAACATGGAAATTAATAAATGATAGTAAGCTATGCAACCATAACTCGGGCTCCGACGATGCACTGCGCATAGACACTCAGATGGCATCATAGATATCACAGATGACATCACACACAACATCACCATGTGTACTGTTAAGTACAAGGTGACACTTTATTGTGCAAAACTGTTGCATAGTATTCTTAAAGGCAGCAATCTCTATGGCTGTTGCCCAAGAAGCTCTTCTTGTTTACAGACAATCAGCACAGTCCTTGATCTGGGGTGTAATGCATCACAAACATGCTATAAAGACATAGTAGAAGCTGTACATTGCAGCCTTAATCTTGGGAATGGATTTAGCTCAGCATCCTTAGGTTCTGGCATGTTGCTATTGAGCACATACACAGAAGCTATACACAATACAAACACATTATACCCTTTTTATACCTTTTAATCTGTTGGCAAACAATCACTCCGTTTCTTGGCGAGTTTTCTGATAATACACTTTTGGTTTCCTTGTTGCTTGACTAAAGCTACACTGTTGTGTTCACCCAACATTAATAGTATAGCTTGGAGGTAGATCTTTAGATTTCATGCGCTAAGGATAGACGAGATGTTCAATTTTCCATTTTTTTTGTTTATTTTTTTTATTTTCGGCTATATTTTGAGATAATCAATACAAAATAGTTCATTTGAGCGTACATTGCTCAACAGAAAGTTATGTAGATATCAAAATTAAGGAAACACCTCTAGACGTGTTTCACCACTATATGTGGATCCTCAGGGGGTGAATAGTGGTTATATGATTGCTGATTATCCTGAAAATGTAATAAAATAAAATGTATGGAAAAGGGTCTGAAATGATATACTAATCTAAAAAGTGAAGATCAATATTATCTGCCAATGTTGACAGACTTACCCTGTTGAGGGTGTTGCTTAGTTTTTTGCAAGTTCCCCAGCACAGATCCTTGTTTGAGGTATTTGAAATGGGTTAGATTTCCAATGTCTTGAAGGTTGGACATCACAAATTCAGGTGGAATACCTTATAGATTGTGTGATTTTTCTTATTCATAATCGTGCTATGATCATCATACGCATTTCCTCAAAAACAGATGTTACCCGATTGTGCATCATATATGAATGCACCTATGACTCAAACTTTGCGCTCTGCAATAGCCAAGAGAGTGATAATTTACTCATGGCTACTAAGAAATGATATACTGTTTGCTTGTGGGGTACTGATTATGCCTGGAAATAGCTTGCAAATTTCACATGTTTACCCATGATGCATTAACCCTCCAAGCATATTCTCTATATCTAGAGCGATGCTTGGTGCTCAATGTATATTTAAACCTGGACTCCAAGCTGCATCTTACTCAAGAGTTCTGATGGACCTGAACATGTAACTTTCTGTCCAAGTACACCACTTGAGGCATGCTCTTGTTCCATGTTGTAGTTATATCGTTCCAGAGTTATGTTTGCATAGCATGGTTGCCTGTGGTCATACATTACAGGGTTGTTATATACCCGACAGAATGCCAGTTGACAATTTGTCTCAAGTACATATTGTGAGGCATAGCCTAGTTCATCAGGGGCTTACCTGCCACCCTGCATATATTGGCTTCCAAACCCTAAACAATACCTAGTAAGCACTCTGTCAGGAGGTCTACAATTTGTTGATGTCATTTGCAAGGCCTTCTGTGATGGTGTGAGCAGTGCCTGGGGAGTTGTGGTTGTCCAGCTTACCAAAACTGGTGAATTTGTATGGATTTTGTTCTTCAAACATAAGATCTCTTCAACTAAAGGTCCTTGACGGAATTTCAATTTTTTAAAATTATTTTGTAAACCATATCTACAATACCAAACAGTTATGGCCTGGCACTTCACCCGTGGCATAGCCTTTGGCCATAAGCCCGGAAATGACACAATGACTAATTAACCGTCTACCGAACTTGCTCTAAGAACATTAGGTCAAATCAACACCTCATTGACTTTCTAGTGTTCAACAACTAACTGTTGCACCTTGGAGAAAGCTGTGCTATCTTTAGGCCAATAAGGGACCCCCAAAGCGGAGGAAGTTGCCTAGGCTGTTGGAACACCTGCGTCCATGATGAACAAGGGTTATACGCACCGTTAAGGCACAGGAAGAACGAGCCCAGCATTTGCAGTGCGTGTGAAAAGGGTTGCTCGTCATGAGGAGACCATGAACTAGTGAAACAGATGGAATCAACATCCTATCAAAGAAGATTATATTTCAGAGCCAGAACAGAAAGAAAAGAATACAAAGAACTCTGGAGCAAAAGACACTTAGGCTCCAAACACTACAGGGGCAACATGTGCAGTTAAGCAGAAAGTAATAGTGACTGCAGAGCAGGCCTTACTTAAAACTGGTGGCCATAGAGTGCTCCTGGAGAAAGCAATCAAGCCAGCAGACAAATCCTGGCTGACAGAGAAACGTAAAGCAAGAAAACCCATAGAGAGAGCCAAAAACATGTCAACACAGAGAGGAGGGCCAATGATTTGAAGCCAGCAGGCATACAGGACGTCAGGTCTTCCAAAGTTACCCATTATTATAGTGTTAATTAAAGGTGTTCTGGTCATCAGACCTCCCACAATATTGAAGTGAGGTGGATTTTACATACGAGTTACACTGGACATACAAAGTGGGACAGGAGGAAAGAAGAATGGGGGAAGATGAGAATGAAGGAGACAGAAGAAAGTAACATGATAGAAAGGTTAAGGAATTGCAATGAGAGGAACAGGAGAAGAGGTGAGCAAGGGGGGAGGGGGTAACACGAAGAGAACTGAGGCAAGGAGATGCAAGGAAATACAATTAAGTGAAAAGAGAGGTGGAAGAACGGTGTAGAGAAGGAAGGCAATCGAGAATGCAAGGCGGCGACAGAAAGTAAAGCAAAGTGAAGTGAAGTGAACAAGCAAGATGGCCAGAGGGTGCATACATCAAAAGGGAGAAGATCTAGGAAGAAAAGGAAAGTGAGAGAGTACAAGAGTTGAACAGAGAAAAATAAATGAGGTTAGAGACCGTGGAATACCGAAATAAAAGCAAGAATAAAGAAAAGGCAGGAAGAAAAACAAAAAGTATGAAGCCCTCATTCAAAGGCTGCAGAAAACAAGTCAAGAAGAGTACCATTACTCTCTACGCATTGGGGGCGTGGCCAAGCAGCCATGGAGTGAGGACGCCGAATCTACGAGCTCCGCCAGAGCCGCAGTAGTCCGATCCTGAATTGACCTTCCGAGCCATACAACTCCTCCAAGCGTTGCTCCAGCCGCGGCTGGGGCGAAGACCTTTGCCTGGCAGCTTTCTCCGAGAAAAATCGGAGCGTGGGAGCCTGGTGCGAAGCTCCGGCCCGGCTCCCCCTCTGCCCCGGACAGCGCACACAAAATGGCGGCCGCGGCGCACTAGTGGTCCCCGACCGCGCACAAGACCCGCTGGGGATCTGCCGGGCAGCGACGCCCGTGGCCGACTGGGCTCACGCACCTGGCTGGCGACGCCTGGGCGCGCGGCCTGACCACTGGAGCCATCGGACCATCGGGCGGCCTCGATCGATCCCCCGAACCACACTCTGACCGACTTCGGCTGGGCACCCCCCTGAGGCTGGGGAGAGAGACGGAGCACTATCGGTGCACGACCGAGGCATTCAGCCCAGAGGAGGAGTCGGTCTGCTGCGGCATTATCCGAGGGCTGTCCCCCCGTTCCCAGGATCAGCGAGGTGAGGAGCTGGGGGAACCCCGCGACACGAAGGCCGCGTGTTCCCCGCACCAGGCGCGCAACGCGGACTGCGACGGGGGAGCCTGCCCTACCCCCCGAACTGCACTCCGGGCGAGCCGACCGTCTTCGGCTGGGCACCCCCCTGAGGCTGGGGAGAGAGACTGAGCACTATCGGTGCACGACAGAGGCATTCAGCCCAGAGGAGGAGCCTGCCCGCCGCGGCATTCATCGAAGGCCGTGCACCCGCTCCCAGGATCAGTGAGGTGAGGAGCTGGGGGAACCACGAGACACGGAGGCCGCATGCTCCCTGCACCAGGTGCACACCACAGACTGCGGCGAGGGAGCCTGCCCTGGGGAGTGTGCTGGAGCCCTGCGAGATGAACAGAGCCCGGTGGGCCGACTCACTGGGCGCGCTTAGCAGTGCACGACTGGGGCTGGACGACCTGCACTCGACACCATTGCTCACTCTCAGCGGCACCACAACCTAGCAGGTAGATCCTGCCCTCTGCACTGGGCCCGGTGGGCTGGCCTGTGGCGGCGACCGGGACAAACACCATCGGCGACAACGGCGTGGCGGGAACCAACCCACCCAGCACCAGGGCCGGGTCACCGAGGAGAGTTGCTGCGCTGAACCCCTGCGAGGAGGGCAGCGAGAATCTGGAGAGGGTCGGGCCGCTCCCTGCAATGGCCACCTCAAGGAGTAAAGCTAGAAACGCCACGATGGACCCCTTTGTGACATCGAAGCCTCACCATGCCTCCCCCTCTGCGCTGAGAGGCGCAGCGACGCAGGCTAGCCAAGAGGAAAACACCAAGGACAACCAGGTGCTGGAGGCGATTGCAGCACTAAGAACTTTCATAGACACTAAAATCGGCGAGGTCAAAGCCGACATCCAGCTTATTAGACAGGATGCCCGCAATCTGACGGAACGCGTTACCATCATAGAATCCTCCCAGAAGGATATGTCGGACGATACAGCGGACCTCAAGGCTGAGGTGGCGGACCTCAGGAGAAAGGTGTGCTACCTGGAGGCGAGATCAGAGGAGGCGGAAGGACGCGCAAGGCGCAACAACATCAGAATACTAGGCATTCCTGAAGGGACAGAGACCACAGACCCGACAACCTATGTAGAATCCTTAATACAGCAAGAAATAGGAGCGGAGAAGCTCTCGCAGGGCTTCGCCATAGAGAGGGCCCACAGGTCGCTCCAGAAGAGACCCCCTCCGGGTTCCTACCCACGTCCCATCATAGCGAAGGTCCTCAACTTCCGAGACAGGGAAGTCATCCTGAAATTTTCAAGAGAGGGAGGTGTAATAGAACGAGGTAACTCTAAAATCACCATATACCCCGATTACACACAGTCGGTACAGAGAGCAAGGAACTCTTTCGTCCCAATCAAGGCCCGACTGAGAAAACTGAACTTAAAGTATATGCTCCTGTATCCTTCCAGATTGAAGGTGATTTATAAGGGACGAGCGATATTCCTGGAGTCGCCGGCTGCGGCCAACATGTGGATGGAGCACAACAACTTAGCTGAGGTCCCTGGGGAACCCTCCCACGAGGGCCACGGCGAAGAAAGCAATGAGCGGTAGACGGACGCCTCGGCAAGGGCTCCCTCGACCCTTGTCTGGAGCACTAGAACGAGGGGATACACCACCATCACTGAAGCAACACTACCACGAGAGAAGGCGAAATGACTACTGGGCCTGCGCGGCCTCCTCCACATGCACATGAACCACAAACCCACCAAAGACAAGTGCAGGCCTGTTGCCAATATGCACCAACTTGCGCCAGAAACCCGGACGGGGAAAGGCAGCGCAAGAGCGCCCGAGCACTGCACCCTTAAGGCAGAAGCTGGGTGCACCAGTTATAGTTACTGTTTTTATGTTACGGTTGAGACTGCCCTATTCCTGATCACCATTAGCCAAACCGAAGAGGACCCAGGACCAGACCTCGGAGCTCACCAACTTGAGCAAGCAGAGCGTGACGCACTGCTGCATCACAGATACTACGTGGAGATCACCACGGCTAAAAGTAATCTCACAAAATGGCCACACGACCCAGGATAATTACATGGAATGTCAGGGGGATGGGATCCTACCCACGAAGAAACCGCATACATTCGTACCTGAAGAGGAAGAAAGTATCAATCGCCCTCCTGCAGGAAACACACCTCTTAACTGACACTACGGACAAGCTGGCAGATTACTGGGGGGGGCAGGGCGGCGGTGCATCCTACTCGAAGTACGCACGCGGTGTATACACATGGGTGAGCCCGGGTACACCATTCCACCTGATGGGTGTGGAAGCGGATAAAGAAGGTAGATATGTGATCATATGGGGTATGCTGGAGAACTCTCGGCTGTGCATAGTGAACTCATACTTCCCCCAACACGGTATCCCTACTCATCTCAAGAAGCTATGTGCCATAATCACGTACCACAGGGAGGACATCATCTTATGGGGCGTAGACTTCAACTGCGTGCTGAATGAAGAAATGGACAGATCCACTGCGCCACGTATCCTCAACACCTCCGCCCCCCGAGCACTCTGCAGCGCGATCGAGGACTTGCACTTAGTCGACGTCTGGAGAGACTTACACCCCACAGACAGATCCTACTCATTTTACTCGGCCCCCCACGACCTGCATACCAGGATCGACCTCTTTCTCATCGATAGTGGGCTAACTTCGCAAGTCGAATCTGCGTGCTACCTTGGCAGGTCAATATCGGATCACTCCCCGCTGCTAATACAGCTCTGCCTCAGGGGCCCTAGACCACCTATTCCGATGTGGCGCATGCCGACAGACACTTTAACAGACCCCGCATTCAAGGATGCCCTGGGTGAAAAGCTGGAAGAATACATAAACATCAACAAGGGATCAGTGGAGAAATGGAGCACACTATGGGATGCCATGAAGGTGGTAACTAGGGGCGAGATAATAGCTGAAGCAGGAGGGATCAGGAGACAACTGAGAAAGGAGCTCGAGTCAAGAGAGGAGGAGATCAGACGCCTGGAGAACAATCTCCACCCTACCAAGGAGAAGGAAACCAGACTGAAGGAGATCAGAGAAGAGTGCAGAATTGCATGGGAGAGGCTGTCCAAATTCGACTTCTCTGTGCGAACCCTTAAGGCACACAAGGAAGCGGACAAACCAGGCAGGATTCTTGCCTGGCTATGCAGGAGGGAGCACCCGAGGCAGGCCCCCAAAGAGATCAAGGATAAAGATGGCACAACTCACAGGTCACAGCAAGCAATAAACGACGTATTCTCAGACTTTTACGCTGAGCTATATGCTCACAAAGACCGAATCCCTGAATCAGACATCAGAGACACCCTGGCCGAAGTTGAATTGCCTAAACTGAGCCAGGAACAACGAAATATGCTAGGAGAGGCCATCACTATTGAGGACATTTCAGAGGCGATCAGATCCCTTTCCACGAGCAAGACCCCTGGAACAGATGGCCTAACTCCAGAATTTTACAAGGCTTACGAGGGGGTCCTTGCTCCCATGCTGCACGGAGTATACACGGAGGCATATGAGACCGGGACGCTACCAAGTAGTATGAGAGAGACCCTCATAGTACCAATACTCAAACCAGGCAAACCAGCCGACGAGTGTGACTCGTATCGCCCCCTAGCGATGCTAAACTATGATAGTAAAATATTGACAACGATATTAGCTAAGAGGCTCTCTAGGGTGATAGGATCCCTGATACATGAGGACCAGAATGGTTTTGTCCCAGGACGCAATACAACGGCCAACCTGAGAAGGCTCCAACACATAATGGCTCAAACAGCTGAGCATTACGACGACCTGGCAGTACTCTCGCTTGATGCCATAAAAGCTTTTGATTCAATATTCTGGGAGTGGCTGATCGAGACCCTGAGGGAGTTCGGACTTGGTGAACATTTCATCCGGTGGGTTAGGGTGCTCTACAACAACCCAGTGGCGAGAGTGAAGACAGGAGGCATGGTGTCGAGGGCTTGGGCCATCCAAAGGGGAACCAGACAAGGGTGCCCACTGTCACCAATGCTGTATATCCTTGGCCTGGAACCAGTGGCAATCTATTTCAGGAGGCAGCTCTTCGACGCTGGCATCAACATCAATGGGGTAGATAACATCATTTCCTTGTACGCTGACGACGTCCTCTTATACCTGCGAGACCCACAACTGAACGCACCAACCGCGCTAGACATCCTCGACAATTTTGCGAAATATTCAGGGATAAAATTCAGCAGACAAAAATCTTGCTCCTTCCCCCTGGCTGGGCTTAAAGGGAAGGGCGCAGAGGAACTACCCGAGATCGGGATCCAATGGCAGCCGGTAGCCTTCCGCTATCTTGGTCTCACCATCATGCACACCCCAGCCTCCACTCATGAGTGTAACACGGAAGCAGCAATACGCGGAGTGCGCAGGTCTATCAAATTCTGGTCGAAGTTACCGCTCTCAATGATGGGCAGAGCTGCAATCTCCAAAATGATTATACTACCGAGACTCCTCTATTACTTTACCAACATAACATACTACATACCCCCGTCCTTCTTTAGGAAACTGGAATCACTAATCAGAGACTTCCTTTGGGGCCGGGCCAGACACAAACTTACACTGAACATCCTTACGCTCCCATATGCAGAGGGTGGCATACAACTGCCTGAGTTCCAGAGGTACTATCTGGCAGCACAACTAACGCACGTCGCTAAGTGGCTACTGGATGAACCGACTGCTGAGACAGGCCTCCTCCGTCAACTAATCACACCTATGCACCCGAAAGAGGTGTTATGGAGCACTCGAATAGGGCCCCCTGACCCACCCATGATTGTAAGGCTGGGGAGACAAATCTGGAACAAGGTCAGATCACTGCTCGGACTGCAACACTCATATGCACCGGACATCCCCATGCTTGCAGACGTATGCAAAATCCCCACAGACTTACCATCGATGAGGAGCTGGGAGAGCTGTGGCCTCTATACATGGGGAGACATGTTTGATGAGGGGCTGTTCAAAGACTTCGACTCATTACAATTGAAGGATGGGCTTGCCACAGGACAATTTCTATGGTACCAAAGGGTGAAGCACGCAGCCAAGACAAATTGGAACACTTGGCCTGAGGAGCCAGAAATACACCCCCTTGTGCAGGAAATGTACAACCTTGGCGACGGCTGGAAACCGACATCGAGGCTATACACACGAATAAACGACAGGTCTAACCCGAGAAGTGCGCGCCTGAAAGAGAAGTGGGAGACTGATCTGGGGACTGAAATCACGGACGGAGAATGGGCAAGAGCCCTGCTGTATCCGAAGGAGGTGTCACGGAACGCCAGGTTTAGGCTGCTCCAGCTGAATGTCCTTTACAGGACTTACATGACCCCGCACAGGATAGCCGCCTTTAATGATAAAGTCCCCCCGACTTGCCCATGGTGCCCCTCCGAACGTGCCGACATGTTCCATATGTTCTGGGCCTGCCCCAAATCACAGAAACTCTGGCACACAGCTGAGCAGACCTGCAGGAAAGCGGGAATGGAAATGTACGAATGGACACCCAAAGAGTGCCTGTTGGGCACTCACCCGAGACTGAGCAAAGTCAGGCACTTAGTGAAACTCATGGACATGGCGTGTATACTAGTGAAGAGAACGATTGCTATGGCCTGGAAGTCGCCAGCTGGTCCCAGGCCTGAACCATGGATCAGGGAACTGGAGAGATGGTCCGCTGCTGAAACAAGAGCCTGGGAGGAAGGGAACAATTGGGGCGGAGAAGAAGGGAGCACCACACTAGAGTCCTGGAAGGCCCTCATGAGAGATATGATCTTCTCCACAAGCTACAAACCCCCCTGAGCTGACTCTTCTTGCACAGACTGTAAGCTCGAAGCACTGACCAGGACGGCGGGCCCGGGCACTCCCTCGAGCCACCCCCCATGTGAAGGCAATGGAGAACGATGGTGCTGGGCTCTGGGCTTGACCCCGAAGAATGAAGGACGGTAGGGCAGAAGGAAAAGGGGCAGTCAAAGTAGTTACCACTGTTTTCCTGTTTCTGTTTATTGTTTTTTTTCTCTCTCTCTATTCTCTCTCGTGCTTCCTTTCTTCTTTGCTGCGTGTTCCTTTTCTGTTGTTCTTTACAGTTCACTTGGCAAACAAGATACGCTATAGCTGAAATGACGCACTTCTTTTGCGCAACTGTTTCTGTTACACTTATAAATGCCAATAAAAACATTTAAAAATAAATTACTCTCTACGCATTTACGAAAAACACTTTTCCCAAACGACACATACAACAATTGTAAAGCATTTGCCATTTGTCATGCATTCCAAGCTTTTATTGAACTCTGTCTCGCACACCGAATGTCCGTTTCTTTGAAGGAGGATACACGTCGCAAAGCCTGCCAACAACTCGATCTTGGCCTCTGGAAACGTAAATGTTTTCACTTTGTCCTGCTCGCATCCACCTGAGAATTACAAACTGTAAAGCTCTGTCCGACTGCAGGTTGTGAATTCATGTTCAAAGGCTCCGAAATCGCGGGTGGGAAAAAAACGCTAACGTCACAGTCATCTGCTCTGACCGGAAGGGTCTGGGAGTAGGAATGCACAGCGAAGCTGGGATAAAAGAGAAGACTCGTGTCTTGTGCGGCGAAATAAAGCAGGCTTGCAGTTGCCGCCTGAGGCAGCAGCATTCTTAAATGAAGACGCCCTTTGTTCCCAGCATTACTGAGAAAGCGGGATGAGGCAGCCGTTGCATAAAAGCACAAAAGTACCATGAGACAGCAATCCAACAGCGCCCTGTCCCCCGATAGACGTCAAGCAGGCAGGATCGTGCCTCTTCCGAAATTACTAATGCTAGAATTCAATTCTGTTCAAGGCCCCAGCTCCCACTACCTAGAGCACATAAGCAACATGCGCATGTCAGACCATTGTCATTGCTGGTAAGTTAACTCTTCCCTGTGAACACTCCCTTCCCTTCCCGTCAAGATCTACCTCCATCACAAGCATCTTCATGGATACTTTCAAAAACAACCTCCTCCATCCAATCTCATAGATCCCCAGTGTTCTGTTCTACATGGGCAACATGACTTGAACGATCACATAAACGGCCTCCAACTGATGGATACCCGTATAAAGGGCGGACCAACTTGGGCTATAACACCATTGACGAAATGCTCCACACACTGCTTTAAGTGGGGTGAGAAATCGAGGGGGTGGAGGAGATGCAATGAGGGCACGTGGCCTGAAGTGTGCCCAACACGGACACACAAGAAACAAATTGTTGGTTGCTTTTTTTGTATTGTCTCGCACTGTGGCATTCGTCCGAGTACTAAGTCGAATTGCACTGTGTTGTTTTCATTGGTGCTCAATTCATTTCGTTTCATTCAGTAGGCTGTGTCAAGCAGTCACTTGAATGAAGCCAATACAATTCAGCACGTATGAAATAGTGTGATGTGACATTGGCTTATCAGCAGCTCAGATTTAAATCCCCAGCATGGGACAATAAAAAAAAGAAATTCTCTTTTTGTTGTCTTGTGCTATGGATTCCAATCCCAGCCCTGCCATTGACAAACCAGCGTGGCAGTGCACTGTGCTGTGCTGTTTCATGGGTGCAGCATTTCTTTTGAATGAAACAAACGAAATCCACCACCTAACTAATAGCACAGTGCAACGTGACACCGACTAGCCACCAGTAGTGCACAGGTTCGAATCCCGCTGATTTGGGCAATGAGAGCCCAAACCCTGGCTCAATGAAGGTTTTTTGAGACTCTGGGCGCTCAGCCCTGGCTAGCCCTGCCTCACTTAAAGCCTTGACTTCACACGATCCTGAATAAATTACGGCAACTTTGTCAGAGGGGAACGCCGAGAGACCATGCAAACTTCAGAAGAGCGTTGAATCAAACCCCAATTACAGATCTCACATTTCCCTTTGAATATGCTTTCAATGGAGCAGTTGCTGGACACGTTTTCCATCTTTCCAGTAGGAGGATTTCCGGGGCAGCGTCCTATTGCGTTGTAATGAGTCATCCACACTTCTCCCAGCTGAACTTGGCGCTTCACGTCTTGATCTGCGTGGATGAGATCACCGAAATGGAACCCTGTCCCGGGCCTCAGCAGCGGATTACCTCATGCAGATAACCCGTCTCTGTAAATGAGTGGGTGTGGCTCCTTTCGCTCCCTTGTCATCCTGCATCCACCCTACAACACTGGACAATACAGGTTTGTTCGGAGTAGCTAAGCGCTGCAAAAGAAACAACACAGAGCAAGACGACAGACGAACGTCACTAACTGATCTACTCACCTCTTGCTCCTCCATGTACAGAGTAAACTGCAGGCTGGGAAAGAAGGATGTGAAACCTTTGAACACTAAAAGAGCAGTGTCTGGTTTATGTTCATCAAGAATCGGCAAAGCAAATAGCGTTCCCTTTTGTGCCATCAAAAGCCTTCCTGTAAACACACAAACACGTGATAGATTGTAACTCCTCGTATTTTGGCCCAAACATCCCTGCCGATGCACTCTAATCCTATCATGCAACAGCCACTGGCTGCCTCCGTTCTTGGGACACACACTGCTCTCCCACTGCAAATCAATACGGCTGCGCTTTCTTCCCGACACTCGCTCCTCTATGCAACTTCAGGTACAATGCGCAGTGTTTGCAATGTGCATTCATCTGCTCGTATATCATGCACTGCGTCTGCTTCAGGAGCGCACCCCGTGCATCCCCTCCACTGGCACATGCACAGAGCAAGGTTTCAGACACTAAGGGCTATCGGATGATGTTGGCAGCCCGAATCCTTATGCAAGGTGCATCCTTAATATAGCATCCTTTACAGAAAAGGAGGGTCCTTCACCTTGCAATGCATCTCTGTTGAAATGGGGCGGAATCAGCTCATGGCCGTACTGTCAGACTGATGCATAAGGAGGGAGAGGGCGGGGTGAAGCAAGTGACCCAGTGTTAGGTGACAACTCATGGACTGGGAAGATCTTACAGTCTGTCTAGGAGTGGAATTACACCGTACTCCGTGACCCTTCCCTCACCCGAGCCGATGCATTCTTGTGTGCGCGCTGCTGGTAACAAAGAATAGAATGAGTAATGTTGTGCTACTCAGTTACGTGTTTTATTGTGTTCGGTAGGATCAGGGGAGGTGGCAGTTGGCACGAGGGAGCCCTGGGGTAAAAGGTTAGACGCATGGGGGAATTCTGGGTTTAGTGAGATGTGGCATGGGGAAGCTCAAGGAGCAATGAAAGTGATAGGGCAATGGGCTGTGGCACTGGTCAGTTTCAGTGCAATATGAAGTGGTATGCACTTCTGGTGACAAAGAAGCAGCACTGCCATGTCATTGATGTTGGCATCACTGTTAATGCACCAACATTGCATTTAGCGTATTGAAATATCATATCGACAGGCCAGTGAAACAAGAAAGCTTAATGCCAGAAATTAAATGAAGAAAAGACAAAAAAAATGCTTCCCCTAGTGTGCACCCAGAACCCGGTACATCCCAATGCACATCATGAAATAGATTATCGAGCTTCCCACCCCCATCAAATTCATGACAAGACAGAAGGCCAGGAAAACCCGCAATCAGCCATTCCATTTCAGACGAATCCCAAATGCATCAAAGATTGACAAATACACGGAAAGGTACCCTCTCAGTCAGCCATACAGACCAAGTGCGGTGCAAATCTATCCATGCGTGGGAGAAGAGGCCGAGACCGTGGTAAGAGACACCTATATGGACAACCTGGACTAAGCACCAAGTAGCCATGTTACTGACGTCATTAGAGATACCACAACATAACAGTGTTGGACATGAAGCACACGTACAGACTGTACTGCACCACACAAACAGACACCCAAATACATGAAGGACATGAGTGCACAATTCCATAGTTGGAGGATAGATACATATACATATTGTCATTGCTTTATTATTTTGTCATTAGCCAAATTAAGTAACGCAGAAACCACAAGGCACAAGCGACCCTGAGCAAGCTTGCTGATGCTTAAAGCCAATAAGTCGCATGGACATACAGGAGTGCATATAGAACATGATTAAACCACGTATAGCTAACCCACGGGGAATGTAGTATAACAAGGACAATGTAGAAACCACATTATAAGTTTTAGAAAAATTACCGACGGCCTAAAAATCCCTGAGCAGGAGACAACCAGAGCTGACTAAGGCTAGACAGAGAGCAAGACGCATGAGACAAGGCCCACAGCCCAGGCCAAGAGATATGTAGACGTTCCAATCCCCAGACGACAAAGGGACCAGCTGCAGAGAGATTGAATAAATGCTCATAATTGGGGGCTGCAGAGCTCGATTTTATGGTCGCTAAACACGTGGAACAGCCGAAGAGGACAATGGACAGTCTTACGTGGCCCAAGTGATGACGGAGTAGTGACGTGTTTTTAGAGTAAAACTGTCCTGCGTGCCAGGAGACGGCATGAAGTACTGGAATCCACCTGTGTTCTTGCATTGATCCCTGTTGGTTTTATTTGTAATAAACCGCAGTTTGAACTTGCTGTTCTCCGAGTCGTCCGTGTATACTGGGGGAGTGAGTTGGGCTCTCCAAGTCAGCGGACTTCCAGTATCGCTCTGGCATACCTGGGAGTTCGTCCCAACACTAATCTTCAAAAAACATCTCACTAGCGTCCAACTGGGAACCCCAGCAAGATAATACGTTATGCTGGGACAACATTGGCATGTCATTGATAATATAATCAAAAATAAATAATCATCTGGAGCAGTTGGAAACTGGCCGAGCAATATGACATTTGGCATGGTTAAAAATGAGACTCGCATATTGATGTGAACATTGGCATATTAAGTAGGCTAGCATTTGATGGCACTGCACTTGCAGCCAATTACGATTCTATTTTATGGTCTGGTATTTCTGCTTGCATTTTATTAACTAGCACATGAGGAGCATTTAATGATCCAATGTAATCCTAAAGTCATATGACATGAACCTTTTGGACGTCAAATCATAACCGTAGTTGTGTCAGGGTGCTGAGGTTTGTATATGATTGGCACGTTTCTCAGTGTAGTAGTGGCACACTGGATCAGGCCCCATGTCAGTGATATAGAAAACATAACTACTGCCTGTGCATTGATTGTTCCTATGAGGGGCAATGTTTTCCGAATGGCATATACAGGATTTGGAGCAACGAAATGCTCCTGTGTACTGTTGGTCACCTGGTATTTAAAGCATTGGAATATTTCAGGTGTTCCTCTGCAGAACAGCCAATACATTCTATTATTTTCTATGAACCCAGTTTCTCCCCAAAAATGTAAGCTATAAAATATACCATTGTGAACAATTCATTTGGAGCCAAAACACAGCTCTACTGAGGGGGCCTTAATCCTTTCCTGCAGAACCACTAGATTGCCACTTCAGCTAGTTAGGCCCACAGAAAGCTCTACCAGGGCATCCCATTCCTGAACTGCAAATTGGTCCCACCTACAGATATGCTAATACAACTCATCCCGACTTGCAGCCTCTCCTAGTATTCTGACTAGACATCTAGCTTAGCAGGTGGGTCTCGATCCTAAATAGACAGCGCCTAATGTTATTGTACAAGATCCTCCCCGCGCCCAGATCCAACCGTCCCATTGGGGGTGTAGCCTTTTTCTTCCCCGAGTGGATTCCTGCCTTTGCGATTCCTATGCAGGCCTACTCCTCCTTCGAATGCCTTGTCGGTCTACCTCTTTCCTCTCTAAGTGGGCTGACCTCTCTTCCTACCTCCTGGCCTCGACCACTCAACTTCTCATTGGAGACCTCAATATCCACCTGTATATATATATTCATTCATTTTTTCTCACTCTCTCTCACTCTCTCTCACTCTGGATGTTCCCATCTCCTCTGGTCTCCCCCTCTCTAACCCATTCACCACTCCTCTCTCCTGGAGCAATCACTTTCTCCTTTCCTCCCATCTTTCCCTCTGTACCTCGCAGGACAAGCCTACTCCAGCACTGCCACCTACCTTCTCGGTCATCCGGCCCATGAAGTGTGTCAGTTGAGGCTTTTGCTGCCACTTTCTCTCCCCCTCCTCCAGCTTTGGCTGACTCTCATTCTCTGACACTTCCCTTTCCAAGCTCCACTCTGCTATCGCTGATACTCACGATGTTCTTGCCCCCGTCATGAGGATGCGCCTGAAGCCCAAAGCCAAGTGCAACTCTTGGTACGACTCTGACTTAGTTACCCTTAAACGCAAGTGTAGGATGGCAGAGGAAATGGCAGGTTTCTTGTGCATCCTCTGACAAACTGGCCTGCCGCCTGCTACGAACGCAATACCAGCGCTTTGTCTGCAGTAAGAGAGCACTCATCCAAGCCTGTCTCTCTGCGGCATCTAACAACTCGGCAAAACTCTTTAAAATCTGCAAGGAGCTGGCCAATCCTGCTGCAGTCTCAACTTGGCAAGGATAAGATATCTTGTATTTAATTACCCTGCAGCATTTATTGCTTCTTGAAAATAATTTTGTTCTTTTAGGGATAACTAAAGTACCCATCCTGGGATCAATGATGCAATGGACTTAATGAACTTTTAACATGCATTTGAGTCCCTCCCCAAGAATACTGCTTTGATAGTGATTTAACTAACAGGCATTGCTTTTATGTTTTTGTTGTGTATTTTTCAAAAAAATATTTTGTATTTTTGATCATCATTGTAAACTGCACCCAATCATGTTGCACTATGTTGATTTTTTGTTATGCCAATTGTTGAAAATATAGGATTGCACTTTTTCACAACTGTCGGTTGATCTTTTGTTTTCCTGTTCAGACACTTGCCTGTTATCTTTAGTAACAACATAATAAATATATGTTTTAGAAGCACCCAGTACATTCATTTATTGGGTGGTAATCTGCATACAGCGGCTGATTCACTCATAGGATTTCCAGAATAAGGAAGCCTAATCTCTTCTTTGCAAATATATTAGTGGACAGCTCTAGAGACTCAAGTATCTGTTCACCCAAAATCTTTATGGTTCCAAATAGTATCAGTAAGGGTAGACTCTTGTTCATCAGTCTATTCTTCACCTGTCCCCTCCCAGGCCCTCTGCACAGCCCTGGCCTCATTTCATCTCTAAAACGCAGGTTATCCTTTCAACCCTCCCATACTCTCCTCCTCCTCTCTCTTCTCTCTCCACTACCTCCTCCCCCATGCAGCCACCCCTCCTCCCTCTCTCCTCCTTTCCTCTTCTCACCCCGACGAGATTTCCAGACAAGTCCGATCTATGAAAGTCTCATCAAAACAGGTTCTCTGTTCATCCAAAACCCCAAGGACCATATTGACACCCTTGCTCGTGCCCTGGCAAACTTCTGCAATCACTCCTTCGCCTCTGGAGCCTTCCACTCCCCTCTGAAGGACTCTTGTGCACCCTCTTCTGAAGAAACCCACAGCCGAGCCCTCCCTTCCGGCTAACTGTCGCCCAATCTCTATCACTCTTTTCCTGGGTAAACTCCGGACAAAGCTGGCCATCTACCAGCTTAATCTTCACACAGATTCTGTTGGTTGTCTCCATGACCATCAGCCTGGCCTCAGAGCAGCCAGAAGCACATAAACTGCTCCCCTGAACATCTGTGAAAACCTGCTCTTCAACCTTGATTCTAATATCCCATCTGTCATCATCCTACTCGAACTCTCTTCTGCCTTTGACACAGTCAACCATGCCACCTGCTCAACCGCCTCCGTTATAATCTGGATTTCAGCGGTCAGGCCCTGGCCTGGCTGACCTTCCTTTACAACCAGCCCCCCCCCCCACCAAGGTCCAACTTGGGTCCTTCATTTCCTCTCTCTCCCTACTTGTGGTGTTCCCTGGGGGTCTAACAGAGCTCCCTGGCTTTTCAACCAATACCTGGCACCCCTCGCCCACAGCATTGCTGCATTATGCTCCAATTTTCAGTGCTATGCAGATGACACTCCGCTCGTTTTCCGGTGCCCCTCTGCCACCTCTTCCCCCTCTCTCATCTCTGACTGTCTGCTATCCACGAGTGGTGTGCTGCCAACGACCTCTGCCTTAATGCCAGTAAAACAGAGATCCTCCTCATTGGCACGCCTGCACCTTGCTTTACCATCACCCTCTGGCTGGCCACCCCCCTTGGCCCTCTCCCTGCTACCACCTGTGAGGCTAAGAACCTCGGGGTCATCTTCAACTCCACACTTTCCTTTTCTCATCACATCTCTGACGTCTCTAAGAAGTCACACTAACAACTGCACCTCCTCAGAGGTATTCTTCCTTTCCTCTCCTTCCCCGAGAAGCTCACTGTCTCTAGAGCTGTGGTTCTCTATAGGCTGGACTATTGCAACAGACCCTTTCTAGATTTGGCTGCAACTACTCTCCGCCCTCTGCAACTCATCCAGCACAGGACTGCAAGACTTGTCCTTGGCCTCAAGCCCTGGGATCGTATCCCTCCAGCCCCGAAATCTCTTCATTGGCTCCCAGTGGCTGCAAGGATTAAGTTCAAGACCCTTTGCATTGTCCACAAGGCCTTCTGGAGCTGCAATACCTTCAACTCTCCCTTTGGGTATGTCTTCCTACTCGAGCTTTCCGCTCCTCCACCTCCAACTCCCTCAGGGTCAGCCGCTTCAACAAACAACGAGTTGGGGGTAGATCCCTTCCTTCAGCTGGGGCCTCCCTCTGGAACAGCCTCCCTGCCTCTCCGAAATGTGAGAAGAACCATCTTTGGTTCTGGAAGCACCTCAAGAGCTTTCTCTTTGCTTCTGCCTTCGCTCTTCCTCTCCCTGGCTGATCTCTGTCTGCTTCTGAACTTGGCACCTGGCTACCCTCGGATTTTGGGTCCAGATCTCTGCCCCCAGCTGCATACCTGCACTGTCTCCTGGCAACCCTTGCACTTGGGTCTGTATCTGCAACCCTACAGTCCCCTTCATGCACTTATGAGACTTCCACTGCCTGCGCCTTACTTTTGCACTTACCACCTGCTGGCAGCACTTCCGGTTATTTTGATCAAATGTTCAGCACTTTACACACCTCCCCTGAGCCCCTGCACTTTCACCTTCCCTCTCCCCTGCACTTGCGCGTTCTCTATGTCACTGGGCCTAGGAAGATGGTTTTGTCCTCCCCAGTTCCCCTCCCTTCCCTCGTCGCGCTCTGAAACATTTGTGTATAGGCACGATATGAATAAAAATATATCATAATTCGCTTTCTCGCTAATGAACATCTACCATCACCGAATGCCCAGCACTAGGCACTAGCCAGAAGCGAACACTTGCCGACAGCCCGCTTGCCAGAACCCCACTCACTTTATATGGAATGCTCTCCAACTACCCTCCTCTTACACATGTTTTTCTCCTCCCTCTTGAATCCCCTAACATGGTCTCATACTGCATACACAGCAGCAACTGACAGATGCCACATAGTCACTGCCTCTGTCCAACACAGCCACAGACACTCAGCAGGCCAGCCCTGGTGCCCTACTTGCACGGCAATTCAATTGATCTGTCTTGGCTCTCATCTGCAGCAAATCAGTCTTTCGGCAGTCTCCTTTGAGGGCTGAGGAACTCAAGGGGCCTTTGCTGAGGGTGAGGGGTTAAAGGACTGCATGAGCTCTTTGGCTTAGGCGAGGTCTGAATAGCTGCTACTGCACTAGGGACTGGCTGTACCCAACAGAAGAAATGCTACAGTCCAAAATTCATGCAATTTCTCCATGCACAATACAGTAACACTGAATTGAAAAAAACAGCAAAAAAAATAGTTCCTCTTTCTGATAATTAGGTTATGCAGTAGCCCCCAACACAACAGTAATGTCATCCAGTGGTGTCAACAGCACCACTGAAATCCAAAATGAATAACACCCTCTGGACCAAAGAACTACGTAATAACTTACTCATAGGATTCCTGGCATGCGCAAATATGCTGCTGGAAGAACAGAACAACCGTAGCAGTACACATCTCTAGGTGTATCCAAAATGGCTTGTAAACTAGCACTGTATTCCTGCATAAAACAGTGATTGGAAGAAGGAGCATGCCACAATTCCTGCATGGAAGAGGACATCATCACCTCGACTTAGAAACGATCACTGCAGCACTAGCAGGTAAATGGGCCCTACAGTGCCCAGAGGAGATACATCGACTTTTATTGTCAGCGTGGTCGTAGCTTATGAATCAGTTTATCTACAGTTTCCAAAATGAAAAGGTTTAACACACAGTATATGTGAATGGCAGCAAATTCAACTCTAGCAATACAAAGGATCCAAAGGCTGCTATGGAGTACAGTGGGCATCAATGAACCACAGCACCAAATCTAGCCATAGTAATATACTTTTCACACATGTAGCTGTATTTAAAACTACCTTACAATGGCAGGACTAAAGAAGCCATCACAGGAAATAATGGACCAATTACTTACTGCGCAGGCCCACTCTGCCGGAAAAGAAGGCCCACTGCCATGCCACATGGCACCATAGAAGGTTAAATCAGCTCACTTGGTTTGCTTCACATCTTGCTCCCAGACACTTCCAGGTGTCCTGGAACAGCCTTACCTCCCCACTCAACTCCCTTTCTGTTGGTGTTCCCCAAGGATCAGCCCTGGGTCCACTTCCCTTCACTCTATACCTAGACAACCTGATCTCCTCCTGTGCTTCTCCTATGAACTCTTCATAGGTGATGACTCAGATCTTCTCCTTTCCCTCCATATCTGACGAGAGACGGTCAAATATTTCTAACCGTCTCTCCGCCATCAAATACTGGATGGCATCTCACTTGCTCATACTCAACTCCACTAAAACTGAAGTTCTCTACTTCCCATCCAAACAGGTTATCTCTTCATCTCCCTGCTTCTATTCTTATCTCCCGACTACCTTCCCTACTCTGTTTCTGCTCGCAACCTTCGACCCTTCCCACAACTTCTCGCTCTTCATCTCCAAATCTGCCACTGCAGCCAGACTTAATCTCCTTAATATCAGAAATATAAGACATCTTCCATTTAACACTGCAAAGCACCTCACCTCTCTTTAGTACTCCTCGATCTGACTACTGTGTCAGTTTTCTCTATGGGCCTTCCCAAATATGCTTTTTCACCTCTCAACAAAGTCCTAAACTTTGCTGTCCGTACACTGTTCAACCTTCGCCGCTTCATCGCCACCTCCCCAGCCCGTCGTCAGTTAGGCTGGATATCTATGAGACAGAGGGCAAAATATAAACTCATTATCTTCAAAACTATACATGGACCTACTCCGCCAAATTTGGTGGCCCATCTGACTCCCTACGTTCATTCTCGGCTCACCTTTTTACCACCTATTGTGCCTCTTGCACTCCCTCTCGTTTCAGCTCTCTTCCTCGCCTCACTCCCTTACTCTGCAGTGCTCGTCTTCTCCTCCTCTCTGCATTAAATGCACTCTATCTCCAACCTCCCAACTCTCCTCCTTTATGAAGAACCACTTGCATAGCATTCTACGCCACCAAACCTCCCTGTTCTCTCCCCCTACCGCTTTACGACAACCCAATGGCACCTATCCCTCACCCCTTCATTTTAAAACATAGCACTTCCTCCACTATTCCATTTCTATATCAGGCTCTACTATCATTGTCCCCAGTTCATGTTTCTACCTCCCCTGCATCATCGGGTCTTACATCCACATCCTCTAACCCATTAAGGACTCCGGTATTCCGCTCTGTAAATCAATGTTAAAAGGTATATATATACATATACATATACATATACATATACATATACATATACACACACACACACACACACACACACACACACACACACACACACACACACACACACACACACACACACACACACACACACACACACACACACACACACACACACACACACACACACACACACACACACACAGTCCACATACTGCAATGTCACTTGCCACAATTTAGCCCCCATTGTTAAATCACCAAGTCAAGGGCAGATGTGGGCACATCGCATCAGGAAAGTGGACACAACAGCTAGCAGACTTCAGAAAGAAATGGGGAAGGACCTTAAAAGGACCAATCATATTTTTCTAAATGAATCTGGAAGTAGGCACCCTTGTGATGCATAAAGTGAATATCCAAGAACAGGCACTTGTATGTGGTCTATTTTCTAGTAAAAAAAGTTTTTTGTTGCATAGGCACGTCTGACAAACGGTGACTAACAAACAGCTGTTTTTTAAATAAATAAAGTACTTCTAACCTCAGCCTTGAAATTCCATTACACTGAAAGGCAATATATAATTCCCAGTAGAATAAAGCCCTTGTCAACTTAAAAAAAGGATTAAAGACTGAAGTGGAACATCAGGATTCAAACTCCTGAATTGCAAGTTTCCAACAGATTCGTGAATTCGATGCACTAACCAATCCAGCTGCACTTATGTCCTTTCAAAGGGCAACGGTTGCAGAGCGGACATAACCAAAACTAAATTCTTTTAATTGAGGGAAACCCAACCAGAGAGCAGTTTAGATCTCTTAAGCGCTATAACAATTAATGGTACGTTTCCTGTGTTATGAACAAGTGGGGATTTCTAATCTCTGGCGTTTTTACAGGATGCTATGGCTACTGTAATCAGCAGCCCAACATGCAATAGTAGGTGCTAAACTGTTACACCAAAATGTATGTATTGCACATACCCTTTTCATATTTTTGACTGGACATGCTGCAGTGCACACAAACCATTAAACATCCAAGTAAGTAACATGCAGGACTCAAAAGGAAGCCCCCACACTTCACAATCAATAGAAAAACGTAAAGGGGTTTTTTCCCAACCAAAGACATCTAAAGGTACATTTCAGGCTCTGGAGTTAAGGATCATCCCTCCTATTCTCTCTGAAGAGTGCTAGAATCTCAAGTTGTAAAATTAATTGTAATGAAATACCTCCCGAAAAGCTATGTAAAAGTCCTAATCACTTTGCTGAGCATCCATGTTGATGGTTTGAGATAGAAGGCAAAGACCTAGAAGTAACTGTTCATGAGACTTTTTTCCCTTAAAATCTAAAAGGAGGGTATCGTGATACCCAGACCATTGAGGCCCACGGACCATACCACTCACCTTAATAGATGGTATAAAAGACATCGGCCAGGATAAGGATATTCCGCTTTTCTCCTCTTACGAAGAATTGATTTCCTTCCTAGACCAGAATCAATGGCGGGCAGTATTATTTTCCATTATAAAATGTGTGAAGTCAATTCCTATGCCTTGTTCATGAGATGAAAGCATTAGTTGTGCTCAGCGACCACGTACACCTCTATACATGTTATGCTATGGTAAAAGCCCCAACTTACTTCATGATGGAAAACAGCAGGAGCAAGGTTAGTGGGGAAAAATGGGTTTTGAAAAGGTGTCTGAACATAAGATTGTCAGAGATCTAATAGCTTTGCTGGTAAAGAATTTCATAAAAACAATGCTTGAAAGGCAGGGCTCGTAAAATCTACTAGCCCACTAGCATTGGCGGATAGGTTTTATGAAGGGCGAGTACCATTTGCATGATACTCAACCTTGCTGGTGAATGTGGGGATGTTAGAAACTTATTTTTAATTACAGCAAAAACGTTAATTTTATTTGATCCCTGGGTTCTTTTTTGGGAAGGCACCCAACCGGTCTTACACCCACCCAAACAAATACCCTGTGTCTCAATGGACCATGAACCGGGCCGGTGTGTAACAATGAAATATTTATTTTTAGAAATCAAATGAAAAATCTGAGCAAATCCAAATTTAGGGCAGCAGCCACCATGGGGTAGCATTACAAATGCAAAACCTTCTCACACAGTTAATTCAACTTCCAACGCATTATACATACACCTTTAAGAGAAATGGCAACAGATCACTTTTCTTCACAATCAGAGATGGCACATAGGTTATGCACTCCCCCTACAGCCCTTCCTCCAAACACCTGCTGACTAAATTCTGTGTGGATGGAAAGCAGTGGCAAGGAGTCAGAAAGAAGCGGGAAAAATAGGATTGAAAATTCAGCCCACCACCCCAGAATGGGAGGCCAAGAACGAAAAATGAAACCCCTCAAAATGAGCAAAATAGCATACTCAGATTTTAGTGGTTACTTATAGATCAGTTTACACTTGGGGTAGGATAGCTAGGACAGCAATTTGTGTGGCTGCACTACAGAGACAAGGAAGCTTACAGGCTACTGAGCAGAGTACCAAAGCAATGTGAACACAGGTGAGAAAAATCGATTTTGGGAAGGAAAACAATGCAGCAGAAAACACGCGGCAGAATTGCAATTCCTTATTTTACACAGGCTTTAAACAGGCAAAACAGCTAAGAAATTGGGCTTAGCAGTCAAAATCGTAAAATCGGTTTTGGGATGAGGAGCAAAGGTACAGAACAGATAGGATACTGAGGGGAAGGGATGGCTCTTTATAGGATGATAGTGTTGGTTTTTCTAGAGGAAATGCAAGTCGGATTTTAAAGAAAAGCAAAATACACTGGCAAATTCGGTTTTATGAGCTCAATGACTAGTTCTACTGAGACTATATTTTAAGGACTATAATTCTTAAAGAAAGGCACTTGTCATGAGGTGGTTGGGTTCGAATTACAACCAGCTCACTGTGAATCTCTTTATAGGGGAATTAATTTATTTATTTCAAATGATACTAAGGACTTACACAGGTAACTGAAATAAATATGATATATGATATGGCATTTGTAACGCGCCTATACACAAGTGTTTCAAGGCGCGACGAGGCAGGGAGGGGGGAACAAGGGGAGACAGACAACGATCCTACTATGCCAGGTGTCATTCAGATCGCGCAAGTGCATGGGTAGGTGGGGGACGGGAAAAGTGCAAGGGGGATGGAAGAGGGGAAGTGCAGTACAGGGTTAGTGATGAACAAGATAAATAATGAGGGCCAGCTGGTGGCAAGTGCAAGATAAGTGCAGACAAGTGCTGGGAAGGGGGACTGTAGGGATACAGAGACAGTCCCGCAGTGCAGGGGTTGCAAGGAAGGCAGTGCAAGGGGGAGTGGCTGGGCCAAGGACCGAGATTGGTGAGTGGCCCAGTTGCCGATTCAGTACAGTTTCAGTGATTTAGCAGGGGAGAGGGGGAGAGAAAGCAGAAGCAAAGAGGAAGGTTTTGAGGTGCTTCCGGAACCGGAGATGGTTCTCCTCAAGTTTCAGGGAGGCAGGAAGGCTGTTCCAGAGGGAGGCCCCTGCTGCGGAGAGAGATCTCTCCCCAACTCATTGCAAGGAGAAGCGGCTGACCCTGAGGGAGTTGGAGGCGGAAGAGCGAAGTGCTCGAGAAGGAAGATATTTAGGAAGGGAGAGTTGAAGGTATTTTGTCCCCAGGCCCCAGAAGGCCTTGTGGACAATGCAGAGGGTTTTGAACTTAATCCTCGAGCCAGTGTAGCTATTTCAGTCCTGGAGAGATACGGTCCCTGGGCTTGAGGCCAAGGACAAGTCTTGCAGTCCTGTTCTGGATGAGTTGCAGAGGGCGGAGAGTAGAGGCAGGAAGATTTAGATAGAGGCTGTTACAGTAGTCCAGCTTTCAGAGAACCAGGGCTCTGGAGACAGTGAGCTTCTGGGGGAAGGAGAGGAAAGGAAGGATACCTCTGAAGAGGTGCAGCTGGTAGTGTGACTTCTTAGAAACGTCAGAAATGTGAGGAGAGAAGGAGAGTGTGGAGTCGAAGATGACCCCAAGGTTTTTTGCCTTGCAGGTAGGAAGAGGGCAAAGAGAGGCCGGCCAGAGAGCTGCAGGGAAGGAGGGAGTGGGTGTGCCGAGGAGTAGAATCTCGGTCTTACTGGCATTAAGGTAGAGGTCGTTGGCGGCACATCATTCCTGGATAGCAGAGAGACAGTCAGAGATGAGGGAAGGAGAAGAGGAGGCCGAGGGTAGCCTGAAAATGAGCTGGGTATCATCCGCATAGCACTGACAGTTGGGGCAGAGAGCAGCGATGAGGTGGGCGAGAAGTGCCAGATACTGGTTGAACAGCCAGGGAGAGAGATTAGAACCCTGGGGGACACCACAGGTAGAGAAAAAGATGTCAGACAGGAAAGACCCCAGTTGGACCTGGGAGGGTCGATTTGAGAGGAAAGATGTCAGCCAAGCCAGAGCCAGACCAGTGATACCCAGGTTATCACGGAGACGGTTGAGCAGGATGGTATGGTTGACAATATCAAAGACAGAAGAGAGATCAAGTAAAATGAGAACACATGGAATGTTAGAGTCAAGGTATGAGAGCAGGTCCTCATGGATGTTCAGGGGAGCAGTTTCCGTGCTTCTGGCAGCTCTGAAGCCAGACTGATGGTCGTGAAGGCTTCCAAAAGATTCAGCATGGAGATTAAGCTGGGAGATGGCAAGTTTCTTCAGGAGCTTGCCCAGGAAAGGAGTGATAGAGATAGGGCGATAGTTAGCTGGGCAGGGCGGGTTGGAAGAGGGTTTCTTAAGAAGGGGATGTACAAGGGAGTGCTTGAGAGGGGATGGGAAGACTCCAGAGGCGAAGGAGTGATTGCAAAAGTCAGCAAGGGCAGGAGCCAAGGAGTCGATGTGGTCCTTAATAGTTTTGGAGGAGCAGGGGTGGACCTGTGCTGACGAGACTTTCATAGATCGGACTTGTCTCGAAACCTCATCAGCAGAAAAAAGGGGAAAGGCAGAGAAGGAGAGAGGAGGGTAGGCTGCAGAAGGGCCAGAGGATGGGCAGGGATTAGAGGGGGGGAGGTGATGGGAGGAGAGTGAGGACAGGATGTCCTGAGTTTTAGAAATGAAGTGAGAGGCCAGTGCCATACAGAGGGCCTGGGAGGGGACAGGAGAGGTAGAGAATGCAGCAGAGTTGCATATTTTAAAGAGTTCAGCCGAATTGTTAGATGCCGCAGTGATGCCGGCTTGGATAAGGGCTCTCTTCTTGGTGAGAACGGAGAGCCGGTATTGCCTTTGGAGCAGGCGACAGGCCAGTCTATCAGAGGATGAACATGAAGCACGTCATTTCCTCTCTGCCACCCTGCACAAGCATTTAAGGGTGACTAGATCCGAGTCATACCAGGAGTTACATTTGGCTTTGGGCTTCAGGCGGATTCTCATGACAGGGGCAGGGATATCAAGAGTATCAGATATAGCAGAGTAGAGAGTGGAGAGGGCTGTGTCAGGGTGGGAGTCAGCCGAGGGGGGAAGAGGGGGCGAGAAGGTGGCAGCGAAAGCCTCAACTGACACACGCTTCATGAGTCAAATGACCGAGAAGGAAGATGGCAGTGATGAGGGTGGTTTTGCCTGTGGGGTAGGGAGGGTGAGGTGGGAGGAGAGGAGAAAGTGATCACTCCAGGAGAGAGGAGTGGAGAGAGGGACAGAGAGGGGAAGGTCAGAAGAGATCAGGGCATCGAGAGTGTGCCCAGCAGAATGGGTCGGCCCAGACGGGAGAATAGAGTGTGAGAGAGAGTCGCAGAGGTCGCGAAAGAGTCCAGAGGGGGGACAGGATGCATCCAGGTGGATGTGGAAGTCTCCAAGAAAGAGGAGTTGAGTGGTTGAGGACAGGAGTGAGGAGGAGAGGTCCGCCCACTCGGAGAGGAAGGAGGAAAATTGACCAGGTGGCCGATAGATAGTAGCCACAGTAAGGGAATGGCTAGGAGAGAGGGAGAGTCGGCAGACAAGACATTCAAAAGAGGAGTAGGTCTGCGTGGGAATAGCAGTGGCAGGAATCCACTCAGTGAAGATAAGGGCCACACCCCCCCAGCACGGTTGGGCCCGGGCACGGAGAGGATCTTGTAGCCGTTGGGTAGGAGTGTGTCGAAGCTGGTGACAGAGCTAGCCTTGAACCATGTCTCAGTGAGACCGAGTACGTCAAGGTCCAGTTCCTCAAGAAGGCGGCAGATATCAGAGGAATGTTTGATGGCAGAGCGAGAGTTAAGAGTGGCAATGTGGAGAAGGTTGCCATCTTTGAAGGACTTCCGGGGAGGGGTACAGATCAGAGGTACGCCCTGCGGAGGAGAAGAAGGAGCACGGGAGGGGGCAGGGAGGGAGGGTAGAGGCAAGGTAGCCGAGGACAGAGGAGGGGGGACAGCAGGAGAAGAAAGGAAGTTGATGAGGCGCGGGAAGCGTCCATCAAAGAGGAGGTTGGCCTGAGGGCCTTGGACCAAGACGGTCCCAATAGCGTAGACATTAATGATGGCCGTAGAGGAGTGGAAGGAGGCCAAGAGGACGTCCCAGCGGGTGCCACCATTAATGGCAGAAGAGGAGAAAGGAGAACAGAGACCATGTGAAGGGTCCATAGGTCAGGTGAAGGCACGAAAAAGAGGATGTCAGTGAGAGTTAGAACATAGAACAGAAATATGCAGATAAAGGCTAACAGATTCTTCTAGGGAAAGGTTGAACAGATGATAATGTCAATTTGGGATTTGTATATGGTTTGAATAGGATGCAAGGGTAAAAAGTGGGATATGCAATTTTTGGGTACTGGGTGAGGTGATACCTGCAAGGTACAGTTGAGTGTGGTAATTTGGACAGCCAGCCGGGTCTCTGGACAGCAGGGCCAAGGATCTGGTCACTGGGCAGCAGGGTCAAGAGATCTGGTCACTGGGTCAGCTGGGCTCTCCGGAATGGGAACAGCTGGGCAAGGTCTGGTCACTGTGGACAGTGGGATGGGTCAGCTGGGCAAAGGGTCTGGTCACTGAATTCTCCTAAAAGGGGATAAACAGCCTCTCCTCTTTTCTCCCTGGATTATTGGGTATACCTGGATCTAGATGGGTGGTTCTGTCTGAATCTAGATGGTCCTGCCTGGATGGACTCAGCTGCCTCTGGATCTGGTTTTGGAGTTTTGGAATCTTGAATATATCCCTTGTGTCTCCCCGTCTCGCCCTTAAATAGCCAGAGTGACATCATAGGATTTTACAATCTGGGGGAAAGCACCCAAGAATTAGTCCTATCCTAGGATAGGACAGCCTATCGGGTCTTCCCACCTCCCTCTGGGCTGAGTGGTTATGGGGAAGTGACATCAGTTTATGTGTGTGCGTTTTATGACTTGCTTTGTCTCGCCACAGTTACTTTTTTTTAACCAAAAATAAGTTATGGGGCACAACATCAAATCTATACTAGTCACCATCATGAGAAACAGATATGCATATTCCATATTTCACAGGGAATCGGACAGTCCGACTGCCAACTCTGTACGAGGCAGCATTGCTTTTGGGCATAATATCGCCATTGTTATACACAGCACAAAACTTGGAATTCTGCAAATGGCTACACAGATGCATACTAGAATTTGGCATATTTTCCCCAAGTTTAATGTCTGTGCCATTTATGCTTCACCCAGAAATGCATTTTTCCTGCCATTCCAGTTCTCCAGGTGTCAGTAAGATGCCCCGGGTCTCATTTTGCTTGTTTAAAATAAATCACATTAAATATTGGCATAATATCAAATTATTGCTCATTTAGGGTGCTAGAACAAATGTCTTAATATACAATTGTTTTTTTTAAGTCAATCGGGTGAATTTGTAACAGATGTGGCCAGTCCTCAAATCCCCACAGCCAGATGTCTTCAGCCAGGCTTGGCTGGCACAAAGGACCTCCTGGGAGAGGGTGTTTGAAGGAAATCGCACCTTTAAAGGCAAACACAGGGCTTCACTCCCTTTGTATTTGATGGCAGTCCTGCCGGCCAGTCTGGTGCAACCAGTAATTATCACTCCCTCAGTCCAAGAAGAACAGAGCACATGTCCTTGCAGCATCAGTTCACAGGCAAGTGCGGAAAAAAAATGGGAGGCAAGCTTTCCTGCTAAACAGGTTTGACTGAAATGCCTGGGCCTCAGCCAGTCTGATTGAAGTCTTTGTGGGGGGTGGGGGGAGGGAGGATAATATACATGGCTTTGCAGCACACCCCCCCCCCAAGTACAATAATATTTCTTGTGCGAGCAACAGTGAAATATTTGACATTTAACTTTAAATTAAGTTTTTCCTGATTTTCAGAAGAGTAAATTCACACGTGTGTTTATTTCAGTTCATTTTGAGTTTCCCAATGTGGTTTCTGTAGCACACAGTTTCTCGTTCATTACCCTTCTGGAGTGATTTTACAGATATGGTCAGTTTCTGGGCACAGGGAGATTATATTGCCAAGCATTTTCTTGAAATTGACATGAGAAAAGAAACAACGTTATTTCTTTCATTCACTGCAGTTTGTGTGCGATTAGCAAATGAAAACACAGACCATGTTTAAATGGAAATCCGAATTCTTGGCCTTTAAAGTGATTACCCAGTACATTAGCTGTCTGGAAATGTATTGCCTTTCTTCTTGGTACTCAGAAGAAGTAAAGCATGCCAGGGTGGGTTTTCATGAAGAGCACAACTTTGTGATGTTTTAAAAATGAAATCATGAGCAAATTGCAAAGCCGTCTTGGATGTCATGTCTGCAGCTTAAGTATTCAGAAAATAGAACAGCAAATGTACTGCTGTTCTGCATGTAGGTTATTTTCAGATGGTTTAAATGGGGGTAAAATAATAGAGAGCACTCCTTTTGGTAGCATTTCTTGTATTCAGTGCTCGCCACACATATGCGCCATGGAAAGGAAAGCACAGCCATTTTTCCGCAATATTTCTATGTGGTTTTGAGGTAAAGGGATTTTTGTTGTGGGCCTTATATGTACCCCACAGCATTAAATGGCAAATACTAGTTTCACTGTGCATGCTTGACAGCATTGCAGCAAATATGTAGGTGCTTATGGCGACATGAACCATTTTCCTTAGCTACTGACCCAAGTGAGCCAGAAGGCAAATGAGGAATTAATCTATTCTACAGAAAGCAAGGGTCCGAATGTTGACATGCACCATGTACAATACAAAGGGTCTTAAAATGAACCCATTCCTCTTTAGGAAGCCACTGTCAAGTCCTAAGGTCTGAGGCAATAGGCTCCTCTTATCCCAGTTTCAAATAACACCTAAGAGATGTGTTTGGAGTATAGTATCGAGCAGTCTCGGCATGTGCTGAAGACTGAAACCTGCTGGAATGGATGACGTCCTCCAAGATTCCAGCAACAGGCTGCTTGCTTGGGTGTAACAACGCAAGCAGATAGTGTGTAAGACAGCTGAAAGGGGTAGTCCCATTGCAGAGCAGATTTGCCAACTTCAGACTCCGATAGAGAAAACAATCGAGGCACCTTGGGGAAAGACCTTTACAAAGACGTATTTCAACAGAGAAAAGATGAAAGCTAGTTGGAGGCGGGGGCACGGCAACGCTTTAAATCTGAAAATGCAATTCGTTTTTTGTCATATAAGAGTTTTAACAGAGATTTGGTTAAGTGGGCCCTGCAACTACCGTTTGGGTATCAGAAACCATACTGTGAGCAATTGTTACTAGTGAGAAGCTATTGCAGCAAGGAACCAGCATAGCTTCTTGCAAATCTAATCTGTGCAAGATACATTAAATGTTTCCATAGCATGTAACTAAGGGAATAAGTAGGTGTACTGAATATGGTCCAATTACAATTAGAGCAAGGTACTCATAACCAAAAGCAGGTAATTCTGCTGAAACCCTGGCTTGATAAAGGTTGCTATAAAAGGGATATAAAATGGTACCAAAGAGAAATCACATGTGGGTTTAATGGATAAGAATGAGAATGGCAATTAAGCATGGACTTCAAAAGAGGTGGCCCGCTTTTCAATCAAACAAAGGCTTGGTGATTGTGCTACCCTGAAAAACAGGCAGAAATGTAGAGGGATTGTGGCAATTTGAGAGCTTTAAGGCCAGTCAGAAATACGAAGTGAGAAACGCTGGCTTGGATTCAATAGATCATTCTGTAAAGCCAGTTTTGGACATAATCTGTTACAGGAGCCCACTCCCTGTGAGATATGTGGCCATGTCATTGCAGCTTGTTCCCTCCCTTCTAAGTTCCCTTTTCCACATTCTCTTGTATATGCTAGTTTTCAGATCTCCTTAACAGCACGGTTCCCAAACCGGTATGTGCATGGGGGTCAGAAGAAGGCTTCCCTGGTGGTCGACTGATGTGCCTGGATCAATTATGTAGCATAACCAACCAAGGACCGTCAAACTTGGATTACTACAGGTAAATGGGGACACATCATTATAACGTTTTAGAAGCTCATACTCCCTTTGCTTCACAGATGTTCTAACAGTTTACTGAGAGAGTCCCCTGCTGCTGCAGACGTTGTGTGATCTGGGGCAGAGAATAGCAACCTCAATGTCAGCAACTGTTGTCAGAGGCCTGTGGACGGTAGAATCAGGAGATTGACAGGAAGGCATGTCATATGAACGCTTCTTTATTCTTTAATGAAAGCAAGGCCTAAGCTGTCCACAAGTCTAGGATTCAATGCCCTACTGTACAAAGAAATACGTAATAGGGTGCTCGTCACTCAGGATGTCTAAAATAAATGAAGCCCTTGGTCCAGAATCCTATTTTAACCTGTGTTCTCTCCCTACCACTGCAAAGAAAAAAGAAATATGCTTTGGACCATTGCTGGCATAAAGGGACAATGACTGGTTTCATTCCCCCACTCTGGTGTCTCTATACTATAGGCGCCCCAACCTAGATGCACATAGAGTGTCTTTTCAGTCTCTTTCCTTCGCAACTCAGGCTTATCAAAGTTCTTTCTAGCTTCTGGTCCGGGATGCTTTCATTAACTCCCATTGGCTCCTTTCCAAGACTGGGGTTTATCTTTCTCCCCCACACAGTGGTTTATCCCAGTCTGTTCCCCACCCTGGGGGTGTCCTTTTCCTCTTTTCCCACTCAGTAACCTCTTGATCATATCCCCACTCTGGGGCTTGTCTCACTCTCGCCCCCACTCAGTGTTTTCCTTGCACTCCCCACCTTGGGGGGTCTCTCGCTTCTCACCCACCTTCAGGGCTTCTCAGTATTATCCACACCTTTGGTTCCTCTTGGCATTGCTCACTGCCTTGGGGCTTCTCGGGTTCTCACCACACCTTGGGGTTCTCTTTAGGTTCACACCGCTGTGGGGCTTCTTGTGGTTCTCCCCACTCTGGGAGTGGTCAGGTGCTCTCGCCACCTTGGGGTCTCTATGGGCTCTACCTGCCTTGGGACCTCTCGCCTTGGCTTTGCCGCCCTCCTCCCGGTTCCCCAAAGCCACCCCGTACCGTCGTCTTTTGGGTGGTGCTCCCCCGGACGTTCGGTGAGTCTGTGACGCAGAGCTAGATATGAGTCTCATCAACTGAGAGCTTGCTCTCGTTTTCGGCTGGTTTCCTGCAGAATTCGGGAGGCAGTTTCCCTGTGGGCTGGAAATCGGCTCTCCGTAGGTTCTCGCTCTGCTCCACTCATCTGGACAGGGCCCTCCCGGCTCCTCGCTCAGCAGGTGCTGCAACCTTTCTGCGGCACAGACCACCGGTGGGAAAACCATACCTAGCATACTCTTTCTTTGCCACACCTCACGAGGATCTCGGTTCTCTCGAGCTCAGCGGGGTGCTCTCTCTCTTGCTACTGCGACTAGCTCTTTGTCGGACGCTCCTCCAGGACATACATTGTTCTACTGTTTCAGGCAATGACTGTGGATACGTAGGGTCTGAAACAAACCAGCCGTTATAACAGGACGTTTTGGATTATCATACTTTTCAGCTCCCACACAACCAACAAACATATTAAGAGTTATGGGAGGATAATTGTATCCCTTTCTGGGATTTCCTGTCCCCTACGGAGAGGGATCACCCCCAGTGGGAATCCCACTTGCCTAGTTTCCTAAGGGGTGGTAGGCATTGTGGGCTCCCCTTTCTATTCCCAAAGGAGGTGGGCTACCCCTTGGGGAGAAAGCACAAACTCCTGGGATTCGTCACATGCCACTGCCTGGTTGCTGCACTGAATTAGCAACTTTCAAAGATTACTCTTTAGAAAGGTCTAATGGACAGCAATATCTACTCCTCTTGTACCTTTCACCAAAGGACCTCACTTCTTCTACTTTTGACATAGTAGATACACCCATCATATACTGTATTACAAACACTCAAGTGTGGCAGCAAGTGTGCTACATTGAATGTAATATAACCTTTTTTTTTTAAACAATTAAATTCTTCTTTTTCAATCTCTCTTTATAATAACCGGCAGCCTGCAATATCTCTTAGAACCTTTCCATAATGTTCTTGTTGAATTCTAGTTGCAACATCAATGCTCATCGGTAATAAAATGGGAGTTCCACTCAGCTTATTAAAGCTACATTTAGACATCACAGGCCCCCGTTTGAAGCGAGCACATAGAGTGGAAGGCAGGTCCCTAAATAGAACACTAATCTTCAACATCTGTGATGCGCTAGATATTTTGACTACAACTCCCATCAGCATTAGCAAGCATAGTCCAAGGTGAGGGATCACAAGAGTCAAAGTCCACCATCTGCAGAGCTACAGGTTGCAGAACCCTTCTTCAAAGTACGAATGGGTTTCCGAAATCTTTTAAAAATGTTCCCTTATTGTCTTTATTGATAAGACGACACCAACACTTTAATTAGTGCAGCTTTGCAATATAGCATTTGATCGGTCTGCATGTTGAAAAATCAGGGGTCTTCAAGAATGCTCGTCAAGAGCCAACCCAACTCCTCTATTTCAGGATATCAATACCAACTACAATGGAATGAAGTGAATCTTAAGGACTTTTATTTTCATAGCCCATGGTTTTTCTGAAAACCTGGGATGGTTGTGGGTCTCAGCCAGACTTTAAAAGCCAGCTGTGAAGTTTCACGGGTTTCCAAGTGATTTTCATTGAACTGCTAAAAATTAACCAGGTTACTCACCGTAGTGACCACCTTACTCCTAGTCCATAGTCCCCTTTCTTCTATACTTATGAGACATTCCTCTGTCCTGTGGGACGGGACCGGAGCACTTTGAAAAAGCATAAACATTTTGCAAAAATGTTTAGTCCTTCCTCCCTTTCAGCGCGGGGCACAGCATGCGGCCGTAATCCTGCCCATCTCGGCTCCACCCCGTGCATCGTCCATCGGTCCTTTTCTATCGCCAGGTCAGAGACCTTTAAGCAATAACAGAGGAACCTTATTAGAGGGGACGACGGGCAGGCATATGGGAGGAAAGGGCACTATAGACTAGGAGTAAGGTGGTCACTACGGTGAGTCACCTGGTTATACTCCTACGTCCCGTCCCCTTTCCTCCATACTTATGGGAGATTCCCAAGCACTCCTAACAGGAACTACGGGTGGATGGAAAAATCCCCTACTGAAAAAGGTTCTTCAGCACAGTCTGGCCAAACTGAGATATGGAGCTCAGGTCTAAACAATAATGTTTACAAAAGGCCGATGGGGAGGCCCAAGTAGCCGCCTTTGCGATGGTCTCCCAGGGGACATATTTCTGAAGCTGCCTTGCCCCGCACCAGGTGTGCATGAATACCTTTAGGAGGCTGCAGTCCTTGGATAGTGTAAGACTCCGTAATACAGGCAGCGATCCATCTGGAGATAGTCGCGTTAGAGGCCTGCTTACCTTGTGGATTACCAAAAGTCACCAACAGTTGAGAAGAGCTCCTAAATTCGGTTGTTCTGTCCAGATAGAACTTAAGTGCCCTTCTAACATCCAAACAGTGCAGAACCCTTTCAGCTTCTGAAGCAGGGTTCGGAAAAAAAGACCGGCAGGGAGATTGACTGGTTTAGATGGAAATCAGAGATCACCTTCGGCAGGAAAGAAGGGTTTGTCCGTAGGACCACCTTATCCTTGTGAAAAACCAAGAAGGGATGCTCCACCGACAAAGCCTGCAGCTCACTCACACGCCTTGCAGCAACCAAAAAAAAGACACCTCCTAGGATAGGTGTTTATGGTCCACCGTGGCCATTGGTTCGAAGGGTTTATGGCACAACGCTGTAAGGACCACATTCAGATCCCACGATGGGTGCGGATTACGAACCGGGGGATAAAGGCGTGTCAAACCTGCAAAATGTCCCTTAACCACTGGATTAGACAGAGTAAGAGCATTGGTCCATAGATAGGTAGGCGGATAACGCCGAAAGATAAGTTCTGCATGACAGAGCGTGAATTCCCGACTCTTCTAGGTGGGATACAAAGGACAGCACAGTGTCAATTGTAGCCGCCCTTGGGTCCAGTTGTTTGTTTAAAAACCAATGACAGACCTGAACCATTTGCTTCTGTACTGAGACCTAGTCGAGGGTTTCCTGGCTGCCTGAATAATGCACATGTTATCCGCAGACAGGTTGAGATGTTCTAAGGACCTGAACTCAGGCACCATGCCGCCAAGCTGAACGATTGTGGAGAGGGGTGCCACAGCTGTTGATCCCCCTGGTGAAGAAGATCTGGACTCACCGGTAACCTTATCAGTGGATACACCGACAGGTGTTGAAGTTCTGAGAACCAAAACCTGGCCGGCCACCACGGGGTTATGAGTAGAAGAGAACAATTCACGGTGTTCTTCAGCTTGCAAATCGTCCGATGAATCAAAGGCAGAGGCGGGAAAACATAAGCCCTCATGTTGTGCCATAGAATCTTGAGAGCATCCCTCGGGAGGAGGCTCCCAGCCCGTTTCTGGAGGCGTACAGAGGAAGCTTCTCGTTTGCTGCTGTCGCGAAGAGGTCCACTTCCAGAGTGCCCCAACGCAGGAAAATCCATGAGAGGATCTCTGCCTTCAATTCCCACTCGTAGCTGACCATCGTCTGCCGACTGAGGGCATCTGCCGTGACATTCAGCTGGCCCGGGATGAGTACTGACACCATGAAGACCTGCCCACTCCCAAATCTGGATGGACAGGGCAACGAGAGGGGGAGACTTGGTGCCCCCCTGCTTGTTGATGTAATACATTGACACCACACTGTCCGTACGGATACGGACCACTTTGCTGGCAATGATTGGTCTGAACACCTTGAGCGCTAGGAAGATCGCCAGAAGCTCCAGAAGATTTATGTGGAGGAGCCTGTCTTGAGGCGAACAAAGATCCAAGAGCTGAAGAAGATCCAAAGTCGCACCGCACACTAGAAGGGAGGAGTCAGTTGTGACTGTTACCATAGGGGCTGGGTCCTGAAACCCCACCCCCACCAACAGGTTGCTGAGAGACTACAACCACTCCAGGTCCGCTCTCATGGAAGCTGGAATCATTATCAACTTGGAGTCCGGATCCACAGCCTGACGCCAAGAACTCCGAAGAGCCATCTGAGTCCGCCTCATCTTGAGACGAGCAAGAGGAAGAACCAACACACACAAGGTCATGAGGTCCAGAAGCCTCTGAAACCACCAGGCCAACATGCTCTTCGACTACGCAAACATCTGACACGTGGCTAACAGATCCGCCATTCTGTCCCCGGTCAGGTACACTCTGCAGTCGATCGTGTTCCAGCGAAAATCCAGGAAAATCAAGTCCTGCGAGACCGCCATGGAAGATTTCCGCCAGTTCACTGACAGCCCAAAATGGAACAGGAGCTGAAGGAGAGACTGAAGATTGCACGCAACTTTCAATGGGCAAGGGCTGCGTAAGAGCCAGTCGTCCAAATACGGATACACATGGATACCCTGCAGACGAAGATAGGCCGCAATCACCGACATCATCTTCGTGAAGACACGCAGCGCCAATCTGAGGCCAAAAGGAAGCACTTGAAACTGGAACTGCTCCTCTCCCACAGAGAAACAAAGATATCTCCTGTGTGTATTCCAGATCAGAATATGCATGTACGCATCCTGAAGGTTCACCACGCTGAGCCAGTCGCCCATCTGCAAGGAGAACCGTATTTGGCCGGGCGTGATCATCTTGAATTTCTCTTGGGGTAGGAAAAGATTGCACTGGGAAAGATCTAGGGTGGTGCACAGGCCAGCCTGGTTGGGTTTGGGCACCGTAAACACCCGGGAGTAGAAGCCCTCCCCTCGTTCCCCAGGGGGAATGAGTTCCACAGCTCTGAGGTCCAGCAGCTTCTGACCTTTTAGGGAGGACGATCCCGACTGCTGGTAAGGAGGGTTGTAGGGTGGGGTAGGGGATAAGGGTAGGCGGAAGCCCGCCCGAGCGACTGACAAGACCCACCTGTCCTCGGTGATGGTCTGCCACGCCTCCCAATGAGACGCAATGCGTCCTCCCACCGGGGTCTCGTGCGAGCACGGAGAACCCTCATTTGGTGGGTTTTTTGGTGGGGTTACCACCTGAACCTGAGGAGGAGGCTGAGGAGCTGGAGAAAAACCTAGTCCGTTGCTGCCTCCGGCGGGAATTACCCAAAGGGGTATCCACTCTGTGGGATTTCCGATCTAGAAACCCTCTGAAACCAGAGGAGGGCCGGCTTTGCGACAACGTTCTCTGGGTTCTAAATGGAGTTTTAACCAGGATGGACAAGGACTTAGCTGTCTGGGTGCTGTCCTTCATTTTGGTCAGCTCCACATCCGTTGAGGAATGGAAAAGCTCCGGCAGGTCCAACACCTTGTCCTGCACCTCCTTTGAGAACTTGGTGCTGTGCAACCAAGCCTGTTGAGAGGTATCAACTCCCAGCATAAGGCCCCAAGCCGAAGTGTCGACATGATGAGCCGCGGCCTCCAGCAGATCCTTGGCCAAGACCCTGGCATCAGACAATCCCGCCTTAAAGTCCTACAGCTTCTTGACCGGAATGAATTCCTCGAACTCCGACAGACCTTTCCACATTTTTATATTCGCCCCCGCTAACACTAGTTACGCATTGGCCTGCCGGAGCTGCAGGGCAGAGTTAGCAAAAATCTTCCTCCCAAAGGAGTCGAGGAGCTTGTCCTCCTTCCCCAGGACCTGAGTAGCCGTCATAGAAGAGGATGCTGCAGGCATGGACTGTAAAGTGGCCGCAGCCACCACCGTGGAGGAGGGGGGGCGGACAAGATGCTAGGGCCACCTCTTTCGAAGAATGCAACCTATAGCGCGCGTCAATTTTCTTATTGACGAAAAGTCCAGAGTGTGGCTTCTCCCAGACTCTACAGACCTCGGCTAAAACGTCCTTCTGCAAGAACAGGCCGGTACGCTCTGAAGGAGATAAGGTGAACGCCCCCGAAAGCACACCCTGCTGTGGAGCTGGTGCCTCGGGCACTGGAACATCCAATATACGCATGTCCAGCACCCGGTCGTGGAAAGCTCGAAGAAGGTTAGGGGGAGGCACCACAGGCATAGGCGGCGCCGGCGGAACCACCGGTGGCGCGGGTGGAGCCGGAGGTGCATGCGGGCATATCTCCCTAAAAAGACCCTTGAAATGCTCCCTCATGGGGTCGGTACGCATGAGCGTCTGGAATTTGCCTCCGGAGATGGCTTTGGAGCTGCCGGAGAAGGCCTCTGATGAGGAGGATAATTTCAGGGACGCAGAGGGGAGGATTGCCAAACAGGCCCATCCCCAGAAGTGTCAACAAAAATCAAGGGTGCCGAACCCACGGGCAGCGAGATGTTGTGCGGAAGGGGCATCCGAGCGTTCGTCGTAAACTGGACGAAACGGATGCACACAAGGAACCTTGTGTTCACCTACAGAACCGCTCCCCACACCTGAGGCTGATGGCGTAGTTGTGGGAGAAGCACCCAAAATGGCCGCCGTGGTCGTGGCGGGAACGGCCGCCATTTTGCCGTCACCTGAGTGGAACTGCGGCATGCGAGGAAGTAAGGCAGGGGTCCCCGTCGGTGGATCAGGGGTCTTCATTTTAGCCTTTACACAAGGAACCTCAGCTGAGCCAGTACTATGTGGCCTGGAATGTTTCTGCGACATACCAATAGCCAAACTAGCCTTCACAGGAAGGACCTCGGCACTGCCAGTGAAGGAGGAACTTCCACTCCTTGCCCCCTCAACAGTTCTGGTGTCGCCACAAGAGCGGAAACGGTGAGAAACAGCCTTCACCGATAAGTCGTTCTCAGGCCTCTCAGAAATGTTGGTTTCCTTAGCCTCTGTACGAGGGACCTCGGACCCAAGTCCGGTCACAGCCTTTCCAGCGCGGGCCTCGAACATACGTTCGGTAACACCAAGCCCAACCAAGGCCTCGGGGCGCACCCCGGTACTTTTGAGGGAAGCCGACAAAGAGGCCTCAGAGCGAGCTCCGGTACCATACGACTCAGAGACAGGTCTACAAGCAGCCCCCACAGGAGGGGCCTCGGATTGCGATCCGGTGTCACTAGGCCCCTTACGGAGACCCTGATGAGTATGTCGAAACACCTCCTCCCACCGCTCTGACGTTGAAGTGCCCGGACAGAAAGGGAATCACAGTAAAAACAGGAGTCCCAATAGTGATCCGGACCCAAACACTCTAAGCAAAGACGATGGGGATCGGCCCTTGCGAAGTGTCGATGACACAAGGAAAAATCTGGAAAGTCTAGTTTAAATGACAGACAGACTATTACGCGATCGCTAGCGAGAGCCCGAGAGGAGGTATAAAGGAAGAAATTCTTCCGCAGATGCAAGTGCGTCCAGTCCTGAACGAGCAGAGAAAAGGACTGATGGGCGACGCGCGGGGCGGAGCCGAGATGGGCGGGTTACGGCCGCGTGCTGTGCCCCGCGCAGAAAGAGAGGAAGGACTAACATTTTAGCAAAATGTTGATGCTTTTTCAAAGTGCTCCGGTCCCGTCCTACAGGACGGAGGAATGTCCCATAAGTATGGATGAAAGGGCACGGGACGTAGGAGTAAATGGACTGTTCATAACTGGTGTATTCCTACTTTATCCATAATTAGAACATGTCTAGCATAAGAGAGGGCAAGGTTGATTATGTGTGCTCTATGTATAAACAAACTGGACTTATTGATTCCCACCCACTGACCGTCCCTCTTCGCCAAATCGATTTGGCTTTTTTCTCCCCCGATGAGGCCGTGCACCCTCCATACCCAATCTCTCTCCCATCTCATCGATCAGTGGGGGGAGGTTCGACCCCCGCAAACCCCACCGCCACTTCTCACATCTTAATGGTTGGCTCTCGCCTCAGGCGAAGATGGGTTGGATAATCAGTCTTAGCCGAATATGGGTAGAACAATTATGTGACTATGTATTATAAGAAATAAAAAAAAACACCATCAGTAGGCAAATGGCCAATACAAATCATCTTTGATTTCCTTAATAAGGTTAAGGGATTTGGCCAGGAGCCTTGTGACTGTATAATAAGGTCATGAATGGAGCACTCTGTTGAAATGAAATAAGCTGGCAACACAGTTAGGGATACTCTTTATAATATATATCACTTTCCCCAAATAAATTAGGTGCATTTTCAGTTGATGCCCACAGGAACAGGTAGAGTAATGTTTTTAAAGCTTTTTATGCAATAGAAAACACACAAAACCATATCAAACCATGTATGGGGTGCTTTTTGAAGAGGTTGTCTTGTGTCAACAGCCATATAATATTAGAAAGAGGACACTGATTTTGAAAGAAAGTTAAACACTTGTGTATAGGTGCGTTATAAATGCCATATCATAATATTTACTGTAAACGAGCAAAGGGTGTGATGGAGACTAGAGTGCACAGTTCATCAGCAGCCGAGGAAATGAAAAGATCTATTGTTACTCATCCACCATCATAAATAAGTTAGTATGTATGCATCACAACATATGCCATTGCTGCCACAGAAGCTATCTGAAAAGTTTAATTTGTTTCTCTTTCAAAGGCCGAATGCTCAACATTGCACTATTTTCTGACCAAAACAGACTACAAACAAATGAGCAATAGATGCCGAGGAACCCCACACAAAAGATTGAAACTAAAGCTTCCCAAGTTAGAGTCTTCTTATGCTATTGTATTAATAAAGTGTTCACAAAAAGGAGAGCTAAAGTAAATGCAGAGAGTACTAATCCGACAAACACTCAGCCAGACTGTATACCCAAGATTGCCACCTCGCCCAGTTTAGCAACAACTTTTACCTTTAGGGAATCTACTGTTGATGAAATCACTAATATTCTTAAAATGATGCATCCTACAAACTGCCCTGGTGAGCCGCTTCCTTCTAAACTCATCCTGGAACACAAGGAAATGTTTGCCCCCTTTCTTTGTAGATTTGCTAATGCTTCGTTTTGGTTATGTGTTATCCCCCAGTCGATAAAGAATGTTGCAGTCTCCCCCCCTATTAAAGAAAGCAGGACTAGATCCTACCGATCCAGCTAATCTTAGACCGATTACCAATACCTTATTCTTTCTTAAACTTATAGACAAGGTAGCAACCATTCAACTACAGGCTCATGTACAGGTGGCCGATATACTACACGTCAAACAATCAGGTTTTAGAAGCCATCATGGCACTTAGAGTGCTCTCTTGGATCTACAGACCTTCATGCTTTCTAAACTTGAGAAAAGTAAGTTGGGGCTGCTGATGCTGTTGGATTTATCAGCAGCCTTCGACTTGCTTGATCATAAAATTCTACTTGACAGAATGAAGACTGTCGGGGGCCTCTCCGTCAATGCCATAGCTTGGTTGAGATCATTCTTGGAGGGCCGACGGTCACAGGTGTACTGGGGGGATAGTGCTTCTAAATTACAACTTATAACTTGTGGTGTACCCCAGGGAGCATGTTTATCTCCACTATGGTTTAATATTTACATTCTCCCTCTCTGTAGTGAATTAGAGTCTTTTCAGATTTTCTTTTGTAACTACGCTGATGACTTTGTTGGTTCTCGATATCACTGGTGATTACGATGCTGACTAACCAACAGTGAATATGGTTTACCTACCTGATAAAGCAGTGGATGTCCACAAATTGGCTATGCTTGAATGCCTCAAAGACGGAATTTATGCTATTTGGCCCCCGCCAGGCACTAACCCAGTTGGACCAAGAGTATGTACGTTTCAGGATAGATGGCAGTTCTATCAAGGTTGTGCAGAAAGTTAAAACTGTGGGCACTTTTATGGAAAATAGCCTAGACTGTGAAGCTCATGTCACAGCCATCACTAAGAGCACACATTTTTCATCTTAAAGTGCTCAGGCAGGTCGCCCCACTTATCTCAGTTGAAAATCGCACCAAACTTGTAAGAGCCGTTATTTTGCCACGTGTGGACTACTGCAATGCGCTCCTAGGTGGGCCAAGCAAAGCTAATATCCAAGAACTACAAAAAGTCCAGAATAAAGCCATCCGCATCATCTTCCAGATGAAACGCTTAGAACCTATTATGGCAGCTAGGAAAAAACTACCCTGGCTTCCTGTGGAAACCAGAATCCAGTTTAAACTCCTAACCATCTGCCATAAATGCATTTTTGGGAATGCTCCAACTTTTCTGAAGGACGTTGTTAGTATTTATCAGCCCAAAAGAAATCTTAGGTCAGCCGAAGACTTCTTCTTAGGACAACATCAAGTGAAACAATCTCGTGGGCTCGGCAGGGCTTTTTCCACTCAAGGAGCGAAGATATGGAATGCGTTACCGGCTTCCTTGCGTAAAACTAAGGATCTCCTTGCGTTCCGGAAACAACTGAAAACATCTCTTTAATTCGTATGTATTCCCGATAGTAGCTCGGTCACTATACCCGTCTCTCAGCACCTGGATGCCTATGGGCTTTGGCACGGTACAACCATAAATAACATAACATAACTTGCTCGATTGGATTATAAAAACATTGACATACTTCAAGTACAAAAATTGCAAAAAATGTGCTATTCTTATTTGACTTTCGCTTCGCACACAAATCAGTGTTCAATTACTGCACTGTAGAAGTAAGGTGTTTCATTCGAATAACAATATATATCCTTGCAGCAACACATTAGGTTTTAATGAAAAGTCTTCTTTTTGTGATCGTCACAGAGTGAGATGGCTTTCGAATAGCTCGTATAGCTCGAAGGCAAACAGATTAATTTTTTAGTTTATGCTATTAGGTGGCATAAAAGCGAGATGAGATGTGGGGAGGGACACATATCCTGGGTGTGTTTGTATTTTACCGGCACATTAACATGCCGTGGACATGCTAATCTCTATGCCCATTCTGTGACGATTCACAAGGTATTATCACTTTTCCCCCCCAAGGGGGAGCCCTTTCCTATGAGGCTTGGGAGGTGCAAACACTACCCAATAGTCCGTCCATGGGTGGTTTAATGCAGGAGGACCTCACAGGGAGGGACTCCCCTCTGGGGACAAGGACAACCACCTGGGGTACAACCATTTGAACATCACCCCCCGCCCCTATATTCCTTAGCCCCCCCTCCATTTCAAACTATTGTATCGAGAGTAGACCAATGTATTTCTTTAGTACCTGGGGTACAGCCAAGAAAGAAAATACTAAGACGAATAAGAGCGCGGAAAACATGAGGATTACTGACTGTTAGTACCGAGATAAGGTGGCTCACAGAAGCATACCTGCCTACATTTGAAAATCAAAATTCCTGAGATTTATGCCCCACCCACAGCCACAAGACTCCTCCCATTTGCACATGGCTCCGCCCACACTTCCCAGCAACCTGTCAAAAAGGTAAACTCAGTTGTTGTAGCCGTCTTTAGAAACATTTTCTCTGCCTTCATTTTGCTTACTATAGCACTGAAAATCATTAATTCATTCAATGCTATGGTAAGCAAAATGAAGGCGGCGCCGCAGCCAAAATAATGCTGCTTTCAATCCATGTAATTGGATTGAAAGCAGCATTATTAGAGCGGTGGTGGCGCTGCCTTCATTTTGCTTACAATAGCACTGAAAATCATTCATTCATTCAATGCTAGTAAGCAAAATGAAGGTGGCGCCGCAGCCGAAATAATGCTGCTTTCAATCCAATGACGTGGATTGTAAGCAGCATTATTACGACGGTCGCATTGAGGCAAAGTGGGCACGAACATTTCACACCGTTTCTGGGTCCCGCCCACTTCTCCACTCGATTGGCTACCGGCGTCAGTCAATCAGGTGGAGAATATGACGGGACCCGGAAAGACCGACAAAATTCCTGAGATTGCAGGGTCTTTTCCAGAGACCCGGAGGAATGCCTAAAATTCCGGAGTCTCCAGAAAAATTCCAGGGATTAGGCAGGTATGCACAGAAGGCATGAGGAATGCCACGGAGCCATTGACAACAGGTGAAGGACCTATAATGTGGAACAGAAGGACTCCGCATCGTCCTTCCGCATTGGAGAACTCGGGAGATTCGAAGTCCGCTCTTGACCTGAGGAGAGGGCTTTTCAGAGGACACTGGCGAGTAGCTGAGGGAGTCCGTGATGGGTCCTGCATTGCAGGACCGAGCCCAGCTCAAAGCAGGCGAGGCAGTGGCACGACCTCCAGGAGGAGGTGGACCGCACGGTCCCATAACGGTGCAGAGACTGAAAGGAGCCATACCATGCGGAAGCAGTAATGAAGCAGGCGGCTGCAGGAAGGAGACTGACCCCAGTGCCTGGGAGGGACCAGCGTTGTGCAAGCAAGTCCCAGAAGTAAACAGGAAGCACGGGCAAATCGGTAGATATGAGGGGAGGGTGGTGGTCTCTGCTTTGTGCCGAGGCAATCGTAAAACTATCAGAGGGCCATCAAGGGTAGGGACCCAAAACAGCGGGAAGAGTGCACCCGAGAAAAGCTTCCTCGTATCAGTGGCAGGGAGAAGCCCACTGACCGTCAAAGAAGTGTCTGGGACAGCAACAGAACAGATCAGAGGAAATCTTTCTTGTATCAGTAGCAGGGATAAGCCCACCGACCACCAGAAAAGGGTCTGGAACCCCAACAGAAGAGAACCAAGCATCCGAGGAAATCTTCCTTGTATCAGTGTCAAAAATAAGCCCACTGACTACCAGAGAATAGTCTGGTACCCCAACATAAGGAAAACAAGCATCAGAGGAAACCACCCTCATAGCAGTAGCAGGGATCAGCCCACTAACGATCAGAGAAGGGTCTGGGAGCCCAACGTCACTGAAAGAGACATCCGAGAAAATCCTTCTCCTCGCAGTGGCTGAAAGAAGTCCACTGGATTCCAGAGAAGGACTCAGAACTTTGCTGATCTAGTGAGACAGTGCCAAGATAAGCCCCAAGTTGGACAATAACTCAAACACCATGAGAAGGGAGTTATTCTCCTTGTGAGAAAAATGAATTCTTTGAAGTACACTAAAGAGAAGCCAGAGGAAGGGAGTCATTCCCCCTGGGCGTATTGTGAACAATGATATGATATGATATGATATGGTATTTGTAACGCGCCTATACACGAGTGTTTCAACAATATTGGAGAGTGCAAATCAGTACCAGGATAAGAGAGCCATTCTCCTCCAGAAAGTGGAGTATACAAGGAATTGGAACTACAAGCTAGGGGAAGGGAGTCATTTACCTTGCATCTTTTTGCAAGAGAACATTTTGGCAACGACACCCATATACCAGCAGATGGGAGTCATTCTCCTAGAGAAGGAACCTTCTGTTGGATTACATTATTCTTTACTTGAAGTTTAAGGGACAGAAGTAGGTTGTGACACAGGATGGGGGATTTTTCATTTGAACGGACATTCTGACAAATCCTTTAGTATTAATTTTAGGCAGGGGCACCCCTCTTAGAGATGGGCATAGTGAGAGTTATTTTACTATAAATAAAAGTTCATAGCAACCAACATGCCACCCTTGTGTCAGCTTCCTTCTTTGACGCCCTTACAATTCCCGCCCACTACCAGCTCATACTCACCCAAAACCCACCCTCCTAGAATATTTATGAGCTAATTCCAACATGAAGCAACAGCAAACTTCGAGCTTTTATTGGGCTGCCATTTTTATCTCTAAACAGTCTTCAAAAAGGTAATAACTTAACTACAGTTGTTAATCAGATTGTACTGAAATAAAACGATTGCAACCATGTGTGCCACCAACAACTTGCTTTTTAAGCATTATGTGTGTCCTTGCATCTGTTTCTTGCATTGAATTTCTGTTAAAATCAAGCACTGGCAACCATCAGTTTTGGCTAATTTACAGGTATTATGTAGGTATTTGCCTGGCACTGCAATAATATGCTAAGGTTCTCGAACAATTTGCCAACCACTGGAATTTATGGCTATGCACATACCATGCCTACACAAAAGCCAAAACCGTTGGCTTTGCCAACACTTTTCTGTGTTAGTGCTGTAAATCAAAGTCAAATACAAGTTTGCACTGCTGCAAGACTTTGTTCCTTTACACAACAACCACATTGTAATAACTCTTTAGGTAGGTTTCTGCTCATAGTTCCAAAGAAAGAATGCTTTTTTGGGATTGGGAATGCACTGTGGGAGTATGCGGGGAGTTTTAGGATTTATGTCTTTGCAAAGTTCATTGAAGGACACGGCGCCAGCTTCAACTTTACAATACAAAAGAACATTATTGCTTACATGGTTATATGCACGGGATGTGCACGTCGGACGATGTACTGAAATGGTGTACATTTCTTTAACCGCAAAATGTACGATTTCGGCTTGGTTTACTTCGACAATTTGCTTTAATTACTACCCAATTCTAAAACAGTTCATACCTAGTTGTGCGCTACACAAAATTAATTTTTCATTTTTTCTGTTTCAAATTATCGAAAGCAGCTGGCAGATTCCTGGCATTGTCTTCCGTGCTTGCAGAGACGCACTGAAAAGGTACGAATTAAGAGAGGTCTTTTCCATAGGACGTTATGTAAACAATTAAGACTTTTCGACGCTTCTAAACGACCGATGAGAAAGTAAGGCAGATGGCAAGAAACGCATCTATTGGACATTGCAGGACCTGCCAAAAGAAAACGACATCGACTCTTCTGGAATCTTGCTCGCATCAGTGCCCAACCACAAGACCACACCCGGCCTCTCAACTCCAAATAGACGATCAGGAAACTATCGACTTCAGTCTGCGATGCCGTTTATCCTACGAATGAGAGGCCCAATAATAGCCGGCCCACCCAGAGTCCCTTTTCCAGGATGGAGTCCTGAAATCTACATCCTGTCTTGATTCTGCCCAGTCTACAAGTCAGCTTCACTGCCTCTTACAAAGTGGCTGCTTAGAAGTGCAGAAGAGGGAGGTGGACAATGTAAACATCCTTCAGCTGCAACGGGAACAATGGTGGGGTTGCAGGACTTTAAGTGGGCTGGGGCTAGCTCTGTCAGAGCCCCAGCAGTCTCCGAAAATTGTGTTTGAGACGGGGCTCTAGGCCACTAGAAGCAAAGGTATTTTTTCTGAACGCTCGTGTGTATAAACGAGAGATTGAGCCTTCAGAAAAAGCCTAGCCTCTTCTTCCTTTCTTGTCCAGACCCCCGTCAGGCACTATTTAAATTAGAGATGTAGGGATCACCACCTTTGTGCCCCTGGTGCGAAGGTGATGATCGATGCAAAGAGTATCTGGCAGGGGGTCGGCGATGCAAATAAGCCGCAAAACCGCAACACTTACCTGAACTGAATGCCGCCTGTTAGGCCACGGCCCTTTTGCAAAAAAAATCGAGCCGGAGTTCTCACTGGGATATTGCAACCGGCCTTTTTTGTTACTTTGGTTCACCCATAAATTCAGGTTTAAAAAAAAAAACATTTGTAGTAGGTCCATGTGATACATTCATACATGCGATTAGATCATACTGCCAATTAGGCCCAAATCTACTTTTTGAGACTATTCTGGGAAATTTGCCTGAACCTTCATGGCATGTCAATATAGCTAATGGTCTGAGGTAAGTGATAGAATTTATTTTTCATTCACTTTGACTGAACGAGATATCCATACCCTACCCACTTCCTTCTTATTTCTAATACTTTTTCCACTTTGGTCTTTTGATCAACAGGTTTCAAATATTACACATGATCAATACTGGCTTTCGCCCCAAAGGAAGAGCCTGCACTAGAAAAGCGATTGAAACATGTCATGCTATGTCTTTCTGAGTTGTATTACATTATATTGTGTATAAGAAAAGTGTACTGCTCGACCATGTTTCATTGTCTTTAATACGTCTGCACTATTGTTGTTTCTGCTTTGTGAAGTAGACATGGTGTGTTGTAGATCTGGTGTACATTTGTCAAATTATTTGTGCATATCGATTTGTTTTTATTGAATTGGGTTGATCTAGGTGTTGTTCACAAGTGAAAAGTCATTGGATTTGTTTGTGTTTTCAACTTTCTAAATGTTCTTTTTATGCACTACACTGTCTAAATACACAGAATGGTCCTGTAGCGAAGTTGAACCATCTTCCGTTAGTAGATATGCCTCACTAATTACATCACAAACTTATTCAATGGTCATGTGTATCAGAATCCATTTCAGGTCCACTCTCCAAGTCCATCATTTTAACAACCTCATTGAATTTCCGTAGGCGTTCATTTGCCACCTTCCATATCTGGGTGATAGCAATGATCAACCTATTACTCCTCCCTGATATGCACCTCAGCCAGAAAATGTCACTTTCAATATACTTCTGATCATAATCAAATCTAGCAAAGTACTTGTCATAGATCGATCTCATCCCCTGACAGCAGGTGAGAACATGTTGGACTGTTTCCACCCTAGAATCATCAGCACATATTCTGCAGATCCTTCTCTCAGCAGGTACATTAGTCCAGGATCCCTGAACCCCCAATACATTAAATCGATTGAGTCGAATATCTAAAACTATTCTGCGGTTAGCCTGCGAAGGCATACGTTTCAGATAACTTTGGGGCTCTTTTATATCTAAAGGCATCTTAGCAAAAGTGCTTAGAGCCTATTGTCAGGAGTCCAATCCAAGTCGCTGAAACTTCTGATGTCTTACACAGAGTGCTTTGCCTGCATGGAGTGGGGAATGAAACGTTTAGGGAGCCTTGGCAGAATCCAAAATGGAGGAACCCCTCTCTGGGCTAAACCTCTTCTCTGGGCTGTTCTAACTTCACCCCTTCCTCTGTCTGCCAGCTTCAAATGACTCCAGTAATCAGGAGAGGGTTCTAAATTGAGGGGTGCTGAGAGCTAGTCAGCTCCCAGGTATAGCTAGAGGAGGCTGGTTAGCTTGGCACCAGCAACTTTGAGGAGCTACTTTTGGCGCCGAAAGCTAACTGGTGCCACACAGGTATACCTAATTGCTTGGGAATTTGCACAAAAGGCTACATCATCTAGAAAATATTTAAAGCACAATGGCACATGTACTGAACATACAATTATAGTCTGCATCTCATGTGGAATTTAGATTAATGGAACCCTATGTAATAGCTTCTCATTCGCAGAGAGAAAGTGAGCAAGGTGGCATCACAGAAAAACAGGGGGCAGAGAGGAAAACGTGGCTGTAAAGAGACAGCAATGATTGATGCAGAAACTTAGTATTATGGCTGTAGCAATAAACATAGTCATTACCTAAGTGAGGGATGGTAGCAAGACAGAAGAACTAACAGGAAAAATATAGCAATCTGAAGAGGAAGTGAAAGTGAAGAGATGTAAAGAAACATGTCAAGAGAATGAAAACAAACAGTCAAGCATAAAGCAAAAGACAGAAACCTAGCAATAGGGTTGCAGGGTGTGTGCATTGTTGGTTGCAGGCTCAAGTTAGGCGAGAAAAGCAAATCACCACCCTTCCGGACCTCCAGAGTGGCAATTTTCGATGTGGCCATCTCTCAATGTGAATTTTTCAACCACTGCATTTCTTTTAACCTACATGTCCTCCGCTAAAAGTACCTAGACCTGAACCCATTTATGAGACTTTAATAGCTCCTGGGTTGTGATGAGTAAATCCTGGTTAAGAGGAAATTCCCGACACCCAGGAGCTACATACAGCGCCTTCTAGATGGACTCAGATTTCAACCCCTGCAGCACCCTAGTGTTGACTTTGAAGGACAGGTCCCAAGGGATCTCCCGGGGAGTGTTGCTCTGCTATGGGGGAAGGTGTCAACCTTCCACAGGGGGGATCAAAAGAAAAGCTTAAAAAAGGCAGGTCCCACATCATTGTTATGGATACACACAGGCCTGACAGCCAATTCAAACCAGCCTTGTCATGGATGAATCACCTCACCAAGCTGACAATAACATGGCTTCCAATGGTTGTAGTATAATTGGGCAATCTCAGTAGTCACAATGTCCTAACCAGACATAGCTTTTATTGTATTGTACTATTTTCCAGTCAATGCAGCCTTAGTAGACTAATCTTTAAATATTGATGTGTCAGCAGACTGCTGGGGTACACAATTTATAAGAATTTAAACCAGAGGTGCTACCTTTTGAAAATATGTTTTCCTGCAGTTGTTCAGGAATGCACATGCGACATATGAACGTGCGTGCTGCCACTGCAGGGAAGACACTAGGGATGTGAGAAGATGGTCACAGCTAAGATACATCATGTATGCACTATATTTTTGACATGGAGGATTATGAAAGGGGGTGAGAGGCTGATTCAAAAGCCTGCCTTTCAGAACCAAAACTATCCACATAATTGTATTGTTAAAAATCAAAAAAGTTCAGGCCATCTCGCCCTTACCAGATGGGGTTCTTTCCCATAGAGATACATTGCAAGAGACCGTGGGAGTCAGTGCGATTGCAAGAGACCGTGAGAGAGCAATTGCAAGAGTGCCAGAGACAGTTTTTACTTGTGAGGGCCCGCATGTTTTATAAGTTGACCACGGATTAGCCAATTGTTCAATAAACAGTAAGGAATGTTCACAAGTAGGTCCAAAATTGGATAAAAAAATAAAATCACAAACAACCTTCCCCTGAACTCAAAGAAGAAAACGTGTATGTAATGAGTCAGTCTGTAGGGATCAGCCCTGCCTTATGACAGTCTCCTCGAGCAAATAAAAAAGAAAAATATGGTTTTAGCATCAGAAAGGAAATGGCTGTTAAAGTGTAATGAGTCTCCAGGCGTATGATCCCATTTTCTCGATCACACTTGTAGCACCAGCACGTAATAGAAACACACTGTTGTTGCTAGAAGACCTACACGCGAAAATTGTATAGGGACAAGTGGCGTTAACAAATGTACAGATGAAAATTAGATCTCAAACACCAAGCTGCTGTGGGAGCAGTCGGATGCCTTCACATCATGAATTGGACAGCTCCACATGGGCACGATGGAGGATATGTGACCCAGAAAAGCTCAGGGTAATGCCGGACTTCTATATTGCAAGTTATCAGTCTCAGCTAAATAGAACTACAGTGAGAATCCTCATTAGCACCCTGGGCAGGGGCACCAGCCAATGGGGGAGCTCGGATCTTGGGCTGAATCCTCCAATATAAGCCAGCGTTCCAAACTCCCCCCACAGCTGTGCGCGCCTCACCCTGTGCCTACCCAGAGGCATAGACAGGGTAGGGCCTGAGCGGGCAAGGCCCACCCAAAACCAGTAAATGCCCACAAAGCAGCACTTTGTGGGCATTTACAGATATTAATGTCACTGCCGCGGGCCCAACTACATTAGCTTCAGGCCCAACTTTTAAGACAATCCTGGCTACGCCTCTGTGCCTACCTTGCGCTCTTCCACCTCATCCAAACTGCCTTTAGCATCCACGTGTAACTACAAGAGGGAGCAAAAGGGCAAAGTTAAAACATTTTTAAAAAGAAAAAAAGAAAAAAGTACCTTTATTCCGTCCTGCAACGCGTGTCTGGAACAGGAGTCGTCTTCAGTGTTCATTCTGATCAACACTGAAGACTGGCTCCTGTTCCCGACGCAGCATCGCAGGGCGAAATAAAGGGGTTTGCTTTTTATAAATGTTAACATCACCTTCAGCAACCGTGTGAAGTTACTTTGCTCAGGCCCTTAACTTGGGTGGCAGGCTGTTACCAACAGGATCGGTCGGCCGCTGACGGTCATAGCGCCTCACTAGAAGTAGGAAACTGACATTCCCGAAGGAAAACAGCCCTTAAATTTCAAGAAAGGAACATAGCTGTTACATGTCTAGAGGAACAGAGACGACCCTTACCAGAGGTGTGCCTTTTCATTCTCACGGGAGACCCTTGCATTCCTGCTGGGAATCAGTGCAGTCCCGATATTCCCCACAAAGACAGGGGAACCCTTGCACTCCCTTAGCAACTAAGGGAAGGCCTTGCGGTCCAACAATATCACCGACAGCCTTTACAGGACTTAAACACAAATACACTTGCATACAAAATAAATGCTCCTTACTCGCCAAGAGGGGCATTATATCAACATACAAAAAGAAACAGCCCTTGCATTATCACAGGCTAGCCTTTCTTTTTCCACAGACATAGGTAGACCCCTCATTCCAAGTGAGGCCATATATTGTAAAGGAGATGGGTGTAGGTTACACTGCCATACGGATAGGCCGATGATCTATTCCGTTAGGGACACAGGTGGACTAGGACGACAAAACAAACAGGCTCATTTAATTCCAGTTCGCAAAGGGTGGAATACATTGTTGCCCCCACAAATGGGTGTACCCTTGTTTGTTCTGGTAGACAAGTCACTGCAGTGTTTCAAGAATACATAATCTACAGTTAGACTAGTGCCGGAAATTGACAAAATGTATTCTTCTCCCCCTTCATGCAAAGTGGGTGAAGGGAAGGGGAAGAAGCCAAAATAAAGCAGGCAGGGATGAAGGGCAGCGCTAGATGTAGATTAATGTATCTCTCTCCCTCCACTAACCCCATAGAGCACAACCCAGGTGGCTGGGGACCCACACTACCAAGCTCCAACATCCCCCACCAAAGCAGGTGCTCCATTTGTGACCCAGAAAAGCTTGGGGGGTAATGCCCCACACCCAACCCTCAGGCAAAGACCAGGCAGGAGCAGAAGTATAGTGTTGCACATGAGCCTTGCCGTAGTCAGCGGCAGGTTCAAGTTGTGTCCTCATAATTCTCTGCGGTTGTGGTCAGGGGTCGCTGCAGCAGGTTGATTGCCGCAGACATCGTCAGATTTGTCAGCCTACACGGGACAGCACACTGCCTGGCTGCCATCTTTTACAGGAGGTACTGAGCCCACCCCTTAGAATCTAGTCATGTGCCCTTGAGTGTGCTCAGGGATCCCTGCCGTCGCAGCACATCAACTTGTGGCGCAACATCCATGGCTGGAACAAGGATGGGCGGGCCACATATAGTAAGCCAGCTTTCTAGGATGGATTAACTTTTTCCCCTGCTAAATCTTCCCAGCCTAAAGACAAACATAAGCGGTTTGAGCTTCGGGCCTCCACGCAAACGGCACTCAGACGAGACCATTTTTGCCCGTCTTGTTCCGGCCCAAATACTACGCAGAGATCAACTTTATTGTGCAAGTAAAATACAAACAAACATAGAACATAATACAAACCACACTAGAACATGCTTGATACATTACACTAAATCTAAAACGATAAGAAGTATACAATCCCCAATCATAAGAACACATTTAAGATCCAAATAAATACTACTCTTAAATGTAAAGTACTCAACTGTCCAATATATGGAAGTACTATATAGAATGTGTTGCATAAATCAAAGCATAAGTGTGACAGGTGCAAAAGTCAGGGGCAGGGCTTCTAGCACCTCCAGAGCTGCCCCATATTCTGTTGGCTGAAAGTACACGCATACATTATTTGGCCTTAACCTTCCCGGCACCTATTTGTGGTGCTAGCAGGGTAAAAACTGATATGTTGTTTAACATTTCGATCCTAACTAGTTAACACGAACACCAAGCCATCCTTGCATGTAAACATGTTCTGTAGATTCAGAATGGGGACCAGGAGCTGCTTTCTAATGTCTCTAAATATCATGAAAAGCTTAATGGTCTCTGGGAGGTCACACTTGCCATGTTCCACAGGCACACCCTCCCACTTATCGATAAGAGACTTCAATGGTAACTATTGCAGTACCAAGTCCATATTAAAAATCCTGGCTACTTGGGAGGTAAACAACATCCAGATATCGTTCGAGAGGGTTCTTGGAAACCAACATCAAATCTGCTTTTACTGTATTCATGTCCATTACTCTCCTTGATTATTTCAAAGCATCATAGTCTGTAAAACCTCTCTTACAAGAGAGGGAGCTTGTAAGTCCCTCAAAACAATGTACAAAATCCTAGGTCTGACGATTGATCTAGCGCCCCCACAGAAATCCTATCATCTGATGGAGCTCATCACACCAAAAATCAGCTGGATGTTTAATGAAGGAACTGTTGCCTCCCTCAGCTTGATCTAGTGAAGTAGAGGACTCAGTTCCACTATGCCCTCTTTGGGATAAGTGCTTTATTCCCAATAAAGAATCTGTTTCTAAATCTGTCATCCGAAAGTAATTTGAGGCCAGAGGTATGTGTTAAGATAGCTCAGTCGGTTGAGCGCTCACTACTGCGATCTGTGTGTGATCTGCAGATCACATGTTCGAATCCCGGCAAGGCCAACTCATCCTTTCGGGATCAATACAATAAATAAGAACCAACTACAGTTGGGTGATATTGTATGTAAATATGTTCTCTGTAAAACGCTTTGGTGAAAGCGCTATATAAATAAATCATTATCATCCACTTGAGCATCAAGAAGCCTGGAAGACCATCTTTTAACTACACAATTCTACTCGTTAGGTTGTCCTTCATGAAACTCTATGATCACCTACCTGACTAATTCTATCCACTTCTCAGAGCAGCACAACAGAACTCCCTCTTATCCCTAAATATGTTTTCTGCCAAAGGATCCCTGGTATAAAACCAGGGGAAGGGCTCTTCAACGGAAAAATACTTTGTTGATCTCGCCGGTAAAACAAGTGCAGCAGAAAATCTTCAAGTTGTGTCGACAAAATGCAGAAGTTGATCGGGGTCAGAGCCTTGCAGACTCATCATGATGGATTGGTGGACCTGAAATGAATGTCGGATCTGTCCTGCCCTTCATTTGATGTATGTTGCTGGTATATTCTATGTCCAGGATGGTTCTGGGCTTTAAAAGAAGAGGTATGACATTCAGCCCTACAGATAAGAGGTGTATCGGCCACTTTTTCTCCTTAAAAATAGGCAAATATTAGCAAAAATAAAAATAGGGTGTAAAAATACTGCCAACAAAAATAGCAATAAGACGCATAAAACCTTGTGCCCCTGCTTTCGCCTACACGGCTCTATGGATAGGTATGGACCTATAGTCCACGCAGTAACACAGGAAGAAACTACTATTATTACAGCCTGATCGGAAGAAGTAAACCTATATCTTTTAATGTAAATAAATAACTAAGTGCAAAGAAATCATTATTACAAAAACATTTCCATTTTCCAGTTAAAAAAGATTTGTACTCGCTTATAAAATACTCCCATTGAGAATTGGAATAACATTTTTACTTCCTACAAATGTTTACTCCCAACTTCCAAATCTTATCTGGAGCACTGATGACATTCCTATATTTAAACAGACATATTGGTATGGATTTTACAGGGTTCGGGGTGGAATGAAAGCCATGATCAGGCATTGATCTCCACAATGCAGAAGCACACACCATCACACGGTTAATATTGGCTGGCAGAACAGCCACCCTTGCTAGCAGTTCGAATAAGCCTATTGATAGGAGAAGGGGTGAAAGGGAAAGGCCATAGATGGCTACGAGGCGGCTTCCCCAAAGGAACTTGCATCCTTAACAGAAGGAAGGTCCTCTCAATGGCAAAATTATGTATTCTATTGTTCAGTAAAGGGAGCCCAAATGTAGTGCATCCTCTTGTTAGGAAAAAGTTATCTGTTGGCAACTTTCCCTCCAAAGTTTAATTGGACCCCCAATCGTATTTTCTTTTTTAACCTATTCTGACATTTTGAGGGGAAGCAACACCTTCAGATGCGCTTCCGTTGCAGTTTGCTCATTTGTTACAGGGAAACTAATCAGTCCTTCAGACTATCAGTACAGGGAAACACTATTTCCCTTTTTACCTGTTAAAGTTGTCTAACATTTTAACCGTGCACAAAGCATCTTTTAATGCAGTGCAACCGGGATCCTTTTTTTATTAATCACCCAAGCTTTTTGGTGACTTGTATATGTGCTTAAAGACAAGCTGGTGGTAGCAGATACCTTTTTACCATTTAAAATTGTTTTTTTTTTAGTGTGCTCATTCGCGTTTACTGCTCATGGCTACTAAACGTGCCTAGTATCATAAAATGGCTGTACCGGTGTGGGGGTGGTTGGTGTGTGTGTGTGGTTGTGTGTGTGTGTGTGTGGTTGGGTGTGTGTGTGTGTGGTTGGGTGGGTGTGTGTGTGTGGTTGGGGATGTGTCTGGGTGTGTGTGTGTGTGGTTGGGTGTGTGTGTGGTTGGGTGTGTGTGTGTGGTTGGGCGCGTGTGTGTGGTTGGGTGTGTGTGGGTGTGTGTGTGTGGGTGTGTGTGTGTGGTTGGGTGTGTGTGGGTGTGGTTGGGCGTGGGTGTGTGTGTGTGTGTGTGGTTGGGTGTGTGTGTGGTTGGGCGTGTGTGTGTGTGTGTGGTTGGGCGTGTGTGTGTGTGTGGTTGGGTGTGTGTGGTTGGGTGTGTGTGTGGTTGGGTGTGTGTGGGTGTCCGTGCGTGTGTGTGTGTCCGTGTGTGTGTCCGTGTGTGTGTGTGTGTCCCCCGAATAAGTGGTAGGGACGGCCTGGTCCCAGTCCACATACACTGAGCCAGAGATTCTAGGTGTGGGGCATGAGTGAAACCAATAGTTGTCGCTGAATTAACAATCATTGGCTGCTTGAATGGTGCAGATCCTTACCATCAGTGGGTTTGGACTTGCTTCCAGGCTGGATTTTGGGCAAGAAGAGGACCCTTGCAGCCATTTCTTCAACTCAGTGTTGGAGCCAAGAATACCTCCAGCTGACTGAAAGAAGATCTGAAGAAGACTGATAAAGAGGCCTGGCATCCCTTTCTGCGTTGGTCCGATTAAGCCCTGCTGGACTACTCCATCTCTGCATTCTGAATTTCTGTGGTCTGCGGCTTGAGTGAATTTCAGCATCCTAGCATCAAAGGATCCAGTCCTATAGAAGCTTCTTCAACCGCAAGTGGAAATACGCCTACCGTCTGAGTGCTGTGGCCGTCGCTGTAACTCACCTTCTCCCATCCTGTGAAGTGTCCTGAAAAGGCCTCCATCAGTGAATCTTGCATTTCTCCATCGCCAGGAGGGTGGATCTTGCATGTGAAGCTGACGGAAGAATCCTTTTACCCAGAAGCTCCTGGGCACCTCCCACCGGAATCAACAGCGGGAAATCCAATCTCTAGCAACCCTCAGGTCGACCAATCAAGCCATCTGGGAAAATCGGAGTTGGGGGAGGGTGGTAAGTAAACGCAGAAAGCATTTGTACCCCCCCCCCCATCCTCAATAGGATAACATTGGGAACCAGTTCCTTTGTATCCTAATCTTCCATTCCACTGCCTTCTGGTCATCGAACTTGGGTAGTATTTCCTAAAAGATAAAAACACAATTTACTTACCTAGTAACTTGTTGAATATCTCCTTTGAGCAATCACCCACACAAGTAAAATTTCAACTTGCCTACAGAGACTACCTTCTGGGGAGACACATTGTGGCTCCAGTGACTTTTGGGCACAAGCCCCCATTCTTCTTAGGGATCGGACTTCTAAAGTTAGGAGAATTCACTTGTGACTGCTGAACGTTACAATAGCCATATGGATCGCTGTTGCTAAGCATGGCAATCCTGAAAACTAGAGTTCTTTAAACGGGATAGTTGGCTGCATGGCCAGAGTTGTAACTTGGAAGTGAAGGCAGGCAAGGAAATGGGCATCACAGCCCCAGAAACCCATTGAAGGAAAAAAACTTCAGCGGAAGAATTGAACGGCTCCTTTTTACACAACAACCCATTGCTCAATCCTGGGTTCTGTGGGAGTGTGACATCTGTGTCACCTGGTGAAGAGAGTATTATGACCAATGTTGTAGTGGTGGCAGCAAGGGCACTCAATGCATGGAGCAGCCCTTCTGCCTCAGCATTCCCATCCAGAAGTCTGTTCTTCAATTTCACACCCTCTCCTGATATAAAGCTATCTGGAATCTACAGCTTCCTTTGTGCACGTCTACACATTGTATTAATTGTTAGAGTGGGGAGGGCTGGGGGTCGATTTAACATAGCAAAATGTCCCACTTGTGAACACTAAGTCTTCCTGAAACAAACAGTGCTGCTGTTCATTATTCTATCAGTTTTACCCTATTCCAATGAATGGGCACAACCACCCAATTGAGATTATTCAGGATGGTGGAACCAATACCAGTCTCATAAAACAGCAATTTGTGTGGCTTTAAGTATTGGGTTACCATAAGCCAGTGCATTAACTCATACAAATTACATTTGGGGATGTGATCTTCTTTAACAGACTCCTCCAAGTCAAGAAGTATGAGAAGGAAGCAACTCTTGAGCTAGGGGACAGTTTTTCTTAGATAACACCCATTAGGGGTAACACATTTTGATGCAACTGTTCATTTAAAGGAGTAGTTCACTCAAAAATATTATTGGCTAAAAGGATGGCCCATAACCAAAAATATACATACAAGATATTTTTAAACAAAGTCCCTATATAAAGTTTTGAGCAAATGAGGCTCAAACTCAAAAATCTGAAGCACTCGGAGGCATCCATTTTGTGAAATGGATGAGCCTCCTGTGCTTCTGTTAAACTCTGCCCTTTCGGTAATGAGGCAAAAGCCAGCCAGCTGTAATAAACAAAAGCTACCACTGGGTGGCTTTTGCTTCATTGGTGCCAGAGACCAGAGAATGCAGGCAGAAAAACCATCTATGTAAGTGCTTATTTCTGAATTTAAATAAGCACTGCAAATATAAAAGCTGCGGTTTTCTTTCTACGTTTTACGTTTTCTACTGTGGGGGGAGCACAGGTGACTCCAAGCGAAAGCCGCCGCAGTCACAAATACAACGTTGTTGCATTTGTGATTGCCGTGGTTTTCTAACCACGGCAATCAGAAATAGAACAACTTTGTATTTATAATTGCAGCGCCTTTGCTTTTTGCCTTCATTTTACGTTACCTGTGTTTCCCTGTGCTTGGGGAGCAGCGAAAACGTAAAATGAAACTGAAGGCAGCCTCCTCAGCTCATGTTGAGCTGTGCTCTGGCGGCAGTAAGCAAAAGCTCCCATTAGGGGGCTTTTGCTGCTTGTTTAGTGCAGGGCAGAGCTTAACAGGCTGACTGAAATGGCAAAATGGATGCTCCCATGTAAACTCTTTGAGCCTCGTTTGCTAAAAAGTTTACATAGGAACATTCTTTATAATTATTTTGAATGCATGTTTTTGATTATTGCCCATCTTTTGGGACAATAATATTTTTGAGCAAACTACTCCTTTAAGTTATGAAGCAATGGATATTGTCCAGAGATTTAAAGACCCTACTCTTCAAAGATCATCTGGACAATTGCATATTGTTCCACTGAACGCTACTTCTCCCACTCCAGAGCACCCCTCTCACATTCTACCCCTATCCATTTCAAGTATCTCTTCTTCCCCTAGACCCTACCAGTAACCCCTTGATGTGTCCACCATACAGAGCACCCTGTTCTTTTCAGGTAGATCTGAACTGTATAAATCCCATATATACATACAATGTCCTCAATGGCAGAACAAAGAACATGGAGTTGAAAAAGTCCTCCATAATATTATTGCTAGTGTGGCATGGTCAGAGGCTTGACCGGGATGGACAGGTGCAGGGGGATGGACAGGGACCCCCACCCAACTGGGTTAGGGGGCCTATCAGGGCATATGTTAAAGCCGACCCTACCCCAGAGGCGGGGCCAGGAAGCTTTGAGGGCCCAAGTCCCTGAGCCATTTTTATGTGCCTTAATTGTTGATTCTGGGACCACTGTCAATCACCCAATGCCATGCACCCTCAATTCTGAACTAAGTTAGCTCTGCTTTTTTCATCGTTACAAGGACCATCATGCCATGGAGCACTAGGTACGTGGGTGGCTGGAGAAAATAAACAGCACCAATGCAGAGTCGGACGCTCTAATGCGGTTCAAAAGAACCAAGTCTTACTCACAACACGCATTGCGAGCGGAATGCCGAAAAAACAGTCAGTGAAAATCAGAGAATGCTTGAACTGCCAGACACCAGGAGTAGGGGCAAAGAGGGTTTTTGTTGTAGCCTTGCACTAAAATGACCCAACGCCAGAGGAAAATCAGGTATAGCGTGGGCCCCAGAGTCAGATGGAATGAGGACCCAGTGGAGGGAGGAGAACAGAAACAGAAATCACAAGTACAAAAGACCCGCCAAGTCCCACCAGAGTGAAAAGTGTTTGGGTAAGGTCTTGAGATGAGGAGGTGGACCAAGAGACAAGGTGAGGGACAGAAGGCGGAGTGGAGTACTGAAGAATCTTTGGAACAGTTGGTACCACACTCTCTTACACACAATACCTCACCTTCAGCTTTATCCAAGTGGAGAGTGTAGCTGTGATTATGAGAGTGTATAGTAGTGGAGAAGGGTATAGGGAGGTATTGCAAGTGTGGACTGTGGGAGAAGATCACGTAGAAGGTGAAAGAGGTTGTAGAGGGTGTGTTTTACAGAGTCGGAGAGACAAAGTTGAACTGTAAAGGGGAAGGCTGGATGTAGGAGCGAAGTAGTCAGTGGAGTTGGAAAGTGGTAGAGATACAAAGGAAGGGAGTGTGAAGTCTGAGGGCAGAGAAGGAGGGAGGTGGGAGGAGAGGCAAGAGTGTGAAGACCAGAAGGATTAAGGGGGAGGGGGATGATACAGTGAGGGAAAGGAAGGGACACCAAGAGAGGGTGTAGGTGGATAAAGGGGAGTAGGGAGCTCAAAGGTCAAAGAGAGGAGAGAAAAGGACAGAGGGAGAGAGTGAAAGGGTGTCTGGGAAAATTCAGGTACCATCAAGGCTATCAGTGGAATCATTCTAGTGGAACTCTTACGTAAAGTAGGTCTTCCTTGTGAAGCTGGAGTGAGTAGGTTAGACAAGGAATTGGCCTTAGGACCCATCGCTCATTCTAGTTTGGTAACCCCTACTGCCCGATCTTACTCATCCCCAGAATTCACACTAATTCTGTATGTTAAGAAAACCTGGGCTAAAGTGGATGTGTCCACGGGGGGCGGGGTCGAGGAACCAGTTAGAAACACCCATTAGTCATGTCTACCTGCAGACTGAAGAGCATCCATTTGTTTTACTGATAATAACTTGTGAACCAGCAATCAGATTCCTGAGTGTACTAAGGCCATCTGTGACACTAGTTCCACACTATGCTTTGCTACGTGTCAAAAAGCTTCACAGAAGACTACGGAATACTACAAACTATCTGATTATGATGGAAAACCTTCTCACGAGATCCATCTCCAAGGCAAACACCAGTGTAATTTCCTTTAAGGAAGAACGTCTATGAATCTGGAGGTCTGGGTGAGACACATTGAAAGGTCTGAGGTTAGAACAGAGGTTGTGTATCTTCCAGGAATGGCCTACCCTTATTCAGGAAGGAATCCTTTGAAGTTATGCCCCTTTACAAGGAATGGCAGATGTGGTTTTCTATTTTCGAAAATACGAGGCTACAGATCCCCTTGCAAATCCACCATTACAATTGATCTACACTTCCTGATGCAGTGGGGGAAGCAAGGGCTGGCCACATTCTATCAAAACTGTACAGACAGGCCAGGAGTAGTCCAACATGGGTACCCTTGCTTTCACTTTCTCTTGATTTTATAAGAGGAGGCGGCATCAAGCAAGAAATACAAACCTGCCACTCAACATTCTGAAAGGGATGCAATTAGTACCAGTGTACCATAGATGAGACGATATGGGTCACTCTGGGAGCAGAATCGACCTTTAAGAAGAGTATGAGGCGCCAGAGCGCTCCAAGGACTAAAGCGCATTTCTACATGCCCAGAGGTCTCACCCACAGCATAGAGATGGATTTAATGTGCACTATAGCGTTCCTCAGATAGAAACCTCCTTTTCCTTTCCATACACTTTTTAAAACAGAACTATTGCATTTCTTTTCATATATTTGGTTAACAAATACCAATTTGTTGCAGAGCACAAAAACATACAACAATAAAAAAAAACACCAACAACTAGCCTGGCTCCCCATGCCACGTTTTATGAGGGTTTTAGATGAGGTCGCTAAAGCTCCGGAGGCATTTTTTGTTTTAATGGCCCAGACTAGACTTTAACTACTGACTCAGCAGCGAATGACATTGGGATTAGATCATCTGCTTCACTTCTTTCACTGTGGAAAAGAATGAGCTTTCAGCCTCTGTTGTCTATAATAGCAGAGCGAAGCTAAGGGCTGCTGACAAAGAAGTGACAGATGGCAGAATGTTCATGCCCATTCAGGTTTATGGCAGAAAGGTGGCGCCCTGAAATTGATTATTAAAAAGAAATAGACCACCGGCAAAAATGGCTTCTCTATAGTTGCAACACATTTTTTTTAAACTGGTGGTCGGTCAATGCCACCCAATTGTTTCTGTATTGAAAATGGGCCCTTGGCTGCACAGGGACGTCTCAGAGACCAGGCACCTTAGCCCAAACTTCAGTTCGAAATCCCCTTTAATTTCCCATGTTCAAAAAAGTTGAGTGTGGGCTTTTCTCTTTTGGCAAAGGTGTGGTGTCTACGCCATGTGTGGCCTGGTGCTACTCACGATTTTTTCTGCCAGTGGGACTTTTCAGTGCTCGGAATTTGGATTTCATTCCGCTTTCACCTGAAATTATTTGGACTGTTTGCAATGTTCTTAACATGTCCGATTTTGAATTGCAGAAGTGGAGTTAAAGGACATTCCAAAATACTCAAGAGTGGCTACAACATCAAAGTATTGAGGTAGCTGAAACTGGATGTCCTCGGCCACAATAGAGTCTTCGAGGCTGGCCTCAGGAGCAATGCAATAGTGCTCCATCGCTAGAAGAGGCAGTAGTGAGACAAAGAACAGCTGGGTATGAATTCTGACCAGGATCTTATTCAGCCCGATGAGAATTACGACTACGAACACTGTATCCGCAAGTGAAACCATTTACCATGAAGTAACTAAACTCTTCATCCGGTAGCAAGTATTTCACATTGAGTAATTAAGGTGCCAGTGTAATAATCAGCCACTCCTTTCCCAAAACCACTCACCCTTCCCCCGACGAGGGAATTCCTGTCAATGATAAGACTTCGTACCATAATAAAGACTTGGCTTCCAATTTCTCACTGTGTGACCATTCTCATTATTGTAAGGTTGATCTTTAGTAGAGTGAAAGGCTTGGGTTATCCATGCAAAACGTCTGTACATAAGGCTGCAGCACTAAACGTATATTCTTTTTCGTAAATATGCATTTTTCGTAAACCTGATTGTTTCATTTCTAAAATTCTGTCATTTTCCAAAAGGGAAGTTCTGCTTAGTGGGCTACCACCTTAAGGTGCATTTCCTTTAACTTTATTCTACAGGTGGTTTGGCACAAAGAATTCCCCACGCCAGAGACTTTGAACATGGCCCCAAGAGGCATTCGATTTGGTGGAATGACGGAGTCGATGTCACAATGGCATACGGTTAGCATTTCCTGCCAGAAGCCAAACAGGATGGGGCTGTCACCCATTTGGGAAGATGGTCGGATGAGCACAGAAATCTGCTTTTTTTTTTTTTTTTTTTAAACAGCCATCTTTGATATGGCAGAAGGAGCTGGTCAACTTGACGTTCATCATTCTTACTTTTGCTAGTTGCCTTCTGGTACAGAAACCACAAGAGGCTTTGCATCTGTTGCCACTTAAAGTGACGAGGAGAGTCGCTGCTTCACTTATGACAGCACAGGAGTGACCACGCCGCCCCATATTTTTGGCTGCTCTGCTGCCAGCCCAACCCTTGAAGCCTCAGAGGCCCATCGTCTCTAGTGTCTTTCACGCAATAAAAGGGCCAAGGGCCTGTTCTCCAACATGCCACCTCCAAGTTGAACAGTCTACAAGGTATTACACCTACAGCCTGCAACTGTAGAGGGCGCTCCAGACACTCCCCCTCCCTCCACCCCACCTTCTCTTACTCGGCGCCCCGGATTATACCCAAGGAGGGATAGCAGACCTAACTTGAAGATAGGGTTGCGGAGCCACAGGAAAACTTCCACAGCAATGCAGCCATGGATGGATCATGTAACATAGATAGGGGCTAAAGAGAAACCTATATCAATCAGACCGGATGACTGAGAGACAGGTTAGAGTCAGGACTGGCACAATGATACAGACCCTCTCCTCTAGTGCCGAGTGGTGTGGGGCTTTGGTGCAGACATGCATAGAGCTCTATAGCTTTCACAGTTAATGGGCAAAGGGATGTACAGTTATCTAGTGCTGGATACCTAAAGGACTGGATGCCTCAGAATTGGCACAGAGTCAATCACTTCTAAAGATGGACGTGCTCGATGCCGATCCAATCACCTTAACGAATGGATGTGCTAGGGATTGGTAAATGAATAAAATAATAATCCGATCAGGATTTACATAACACTTCCTACCGGATTTTTGATGTTTCTAATATTTGATGTCATTTTTTACCCAAATTATTGGTACCCAATTTATCAATCTTGGGGGCGGGGGGCTAGATCGACTTTCAGGGTTCAAACCTGTGAATGCATGTGGAACACAGGTGTCTGAGGCAACTCGTTAAGTTATCTTACTGGGACTGGCAGTGCAGGAAATGGGTCAGATCAAGATGGAGCGGCGCTCTGGCAAAAAAAGCGTTGCCATGGGCTCCGTCCTCCAGACCCAGGGGGTCCCTCGCAGATCCTGTGCCTCATGGAGCAGACCCCTTACAGAAGACTCGTCTCCTGAAAGCAGTCTGCTCCAGCTGCACAACCCATTCTTATTCTGTGCCTCATCGAGCAGACCACTTTCTTCTGAAAGCAGTCTGCTAGTTCCAAGCGTTCAGAACACACTAGAAACTGCCTAAAACTCACATACATTTTTGCAGCTGATCCAACTGGTATATATGTCCTGCATTTTACAGACATCTCTTTATTAAGGTGAATATTGTGACCAATCAAAACAGAAGAGTATATTATTTGCTTAAAAAGTTTTCTTAATGAATCGCTATAAGACATGTTTATCATTTAAAATTGTTGGAATATGTTGTTCCCATAATGCTCTTTGCTTTTATGCAAAACGCCAGGATTGGGTTATAAGTAGAGATACTGAGATACACAAAATGGCCGGGGGCCACATGCATTGACACAGCCCCCCCTTCCCAAAGCTCTGCCCATCCTTAGAAGTGACGGTTCCCCCAATAAATGTTTTCCATTTCCGTCTAGCGAAGCGGAGTAAGAACTTCTGCCAAGGACTGGATCAGAACCCAAACCCTCTGATCAGAAGACTCACTGCCACCACTGCAAACCCCTTTCACCGCTACCCACGGCCCATCACTGTGAAGACCCTGTGAAACCAACCCTACTGTGAGACCACACAGACCAAGAAGAATGTAAACCCGGAGAAGATGGTGTAATGAGGATCAAGCCTCGGTATCCAAAAATCACTGCTGATGGATAAAAACCTATCAGCAAGAAGAAGCAGCGCACTGACTAGCAGAGTTTGTGCCATCTACGACAATGTGTGTAGCGCCTAGAGCTTATCCGGCTTGGTGAACACAGATAACAAGCCTTTCCCTTCTAGAGCAGGATCACCTCAGGGTATTGGCACAGGCATTTACAGCAGTCTATAACTGGCTGTGGATTGCAACCGAATGCGAGGCAGGGACGAAAACAGCCCCTAAACAGTGAAACTCAATCTCAAAGTACTTCTGGTAAGACCAGCTACACACCGGATATTGTGGGGTCAGATGGTAAGAGGGGAAACTGGTGGATAATCAGCAACCACCGAGTGAATCATTAGAGGGGTGAAGACGCCAGCACTAGTACTGTGCGCAATGGCGTGAAGTCTTGACTAACTGAACCGCCTGGTCTCTTGTCTCTGCACTGGAGCATGATCCCCAGAAAGGAGATCGGGGCTTGAATGAGTACGGTGCGTCAGCTACGATGAGGACATATCACAAGCTACCTTTAACTCCCCCTCTTCCTGAGCAGGCTGTTGGGGGAACTCAAAGGAAAACTGCATTCATGTGCATTTACACTTTTTAAAAATTCAATAAACTAAAAAAAAATAGGAAACTACAACACGGGGAGCATAACTACAGGCAGTTGTTATTTCAGCCTAAAGAAAAGAGCGTCTCAATACCCTGCGGATAAACCCAACGTAACGTGACCAGCCCCAACTCCCTGCATTCTCTAGGTGGGCCTGGCGTGTTAATGGACAATGTCCACACGTGGCTAAAGAATACAGTTGGTTTTAGCAGTTGAGCGTTCCAGCTGCTTCCCACTTTCCCTTCCTAGCTAACTTTATGTGGCAGTTTTACGACACATACAGCAATAGGCACAGCTTCAGGGGAGCGGGCAGCTGTCTAAAATCTACTTCTAGCTGGACACTGCCTATTAGTCTATAGCATACCGTGTTTTATTAAACTCTGCCTACAGTACAAAAACAAAAATAACATTGAGCAATCAAGCATCATTCAGTGAAAAGTAGTTTCTTCCGGTACATAGTGTGGGGGTCCTCTACCCTGCAAGCCGTACAACTGGTACGATGACTAGGACCAGTGGCGTCGCCAGGAATCAAATTTAGGAGGGGCACAGAGGGGGCCAAAGACAAAAGTAGGGGGGCACAGACAAAAGTAAGGGGAGAACATGGTCACTGCTCGTGGTGGGGGGGGCATATGGTGGGTGGGGCACAGGATTTCACAGGGGGGCCCTGGCCCCCTCAGATCCCCCCTAGCGACGCCACTGACTAGGACCCAAATAGGGAGGTTGGGCCGGAGGACCGAATCGGGGGGGGGGTAATGGTCCGAGTCCCAAGTTACAGCCCCTCTTCCATCTCCATGGCGGCCCGGCAGCGTGGAGTGGCCCTAGAGGTTATGCCTCTGCCAAAAGAATAAGGTGAGTGGTGTGGTGGTGGGGGAGGGAAAAGAACAGTGACCGGAGAGTAGGGTCGGGGTAAAATGGCCTGCTGTTGCTCAGAACACGGCGTGGATTGCGCGATTCATCCCGTGATCTGAACAACCCGATTGGTTGGTTCTCCCGCCCTGGGTGCCAATATGTATGATGCCCTAATATTCATTAAATGCACTCACCACAAAGTACGTAGCAAGTTTGGAGGGGCTCTGAATGGATGCATATAAAGAAACGGAGGACTGCATAACTTAATCGAGAAGAGAAGTCAATGCTGGAGCTCTGGTGCACAATTTCGACAGTCAACAACTTAAGGCACCAGACTACACCCCCTGCCTAAACTCTGTGAGAAGTTCTGAAGAGAGCAAGGAAAGTTGCTATGTATATGAGGAGGGAATATCTATTTAAAAAGGGACTTTCCCCTTGCACCAATTATATATCAAGGGGCTCCCAATGGAGAGCACTAGAGAATAAGAAAAAAACTTCACAGGCAATAAAATCCCTTGAAGAGTTATTTTTATTAAGTGTATACGAAGAAATCAAATCGCAGCCCAAAGAGTACCAACAGAAGAGTAAAGAAACATGTTTTCCTTATGCAGCCTCTCGCGAATGAACAGAAGGCATAAGCAGTTTTTTGATTTTTTTTTTACGAGTACTCATTACAGATAACTATAGGCAACAAATGTACCAAAACACATGGTTCAAGCAGATTTACTGAATAGTATGGTACTGGATAATGCAGAATTATCACAGAATACACGGCCAATGTATGACTCTTCCCCAAGTGCACAACCAAGGTACGTCCACTCCAAAAAGTCATTCTGAGTTTATTAATACAGTACAGTTCTATTACAACGGGAATCCGAAAAAGGTCCGGAACCAAAGCTCGAGCACAACTATTTTCATCTCCTTTAATGGATTTCATTTGTACAAAAGCCTGTCTCCACGCCACTCCGGCCTGACCTCCAACCACTCTATATGGCTATATTGACTTGAAGGAATGAGGAGCAGAGTCACAAGAAATAATCAGCTGGATCAAATGCTCTGAAAAACCACAGAACAATTTCCGGTCTCCGACATTCCGAACAGCACGCACACCAAACTGGACAGGGAGCTTAAACTCAGCTGGTGTCTACTTTTCCCAATGCACAATTAAGCAGCGCTTGCAAGCATTCAAACAGCTGGTGGATCTGTACCCAGTCGTTTTCAGAAATCGATCTACTCCAGCAATATCTTTAAGAACTTGAAGGGGACATCCATGTAGATTTGGTTTCTTTTTCATGTCTACGAGAGAGTTTTAGCTCTCGGCAAGAATTCTCACGAATGCATTGCCGGGGCCCCCAATGTCAACCAGCTACTCAGTTATGTAGAGGAAGTGCACCCTGCCGAAAGCTCAGTTACGGTGGCAGGCATTTTGTAGCAGCGAGTGACACTGTAAGATGGGGTGAGACTGGTTGAAGGTGGCCTTTTAGCACTAATCTCGTCTCTCTCCTGCTTAGTACATTGAAGCGTTTACTTCTCGTGCTGCATTAATTGCATTGTATTTTTTATGTTTCTTGTGATTATTATTTCTACTAATGTCTTTAACTGCCACTGTTCTGAGTGGCTTAAGATTGGGGTCAGGGTGGATTGGCATCATCTCATACAATGTTCACCTTGCTACCAGTCCATCACTGCCCCAATTATACCAAGAATTGGTGAAACCGACAGGTCAATCTTTGCAAATGCAGAGAGTAACTTTTTTTGGGAAAATCCTTACAGGACAAATTAGCTCTTGCCCTTTACATTCACAAAGCTAGACCCACTAGCTTTGCCTAGGCTGGTTTGTTTGGTGGGGGTTATAATGGTTAAAGCTTGACTTCATAAGGATTTTTAGTACAAACTCTTTTACTGTAGCTCTCCCGGGACACTAGAAGACTGCCCCATCCTGCCGCAAGCAGACAAGTAAAGGCCAGATCTAGGAAGCTTAGCACAGGTTTTTGGTAGGTTAGCAGGCCTTTGTCATGGCAATTCTGTTCCAAATCATGTATGAATTTAGGTTTCTTTATAAATCTTACCAAACAAAAAATACAAAAGAAATAATAAACCTGTGCCACAAAACAAGACCTCCAATTACACATGCAGAATTAGTTTAACATTGCTCCTGCCCAGACAAAAGTTCCACCAGCTTTTTTAGAAGCTGTTCAACCACACTTAAATATTTTAATGAAGAAATGACAAAATGTATTTTTCTGTTCCTCAGGCCCGAATCTTCAAAGCCATACCTGTAACTGTGACAAAATCAACTTCTTGTGCACCAATGGTACAGGGGTGAATATCCTAAACCATCAATCGGCCCCACACCTCTAGTACACCAGAAGGAATCAGAACAGATTGGAAACACAAGCAAATTATGAACCTCCTTGTCCAATTTTGTTAACGTGGAAGGAACGGCAGGCTTATCTCTGAAAGGTTGTGGATCGTTGTTAGTTTGCAACACAGCAGAAATACAATTATTACCAAATGATAAAAGGGACTGTCCAGTCGAGGTTGTATACAAATATCCACTTCATTATTATCACAGACAGTTCTAGCACACTACGAAATACAACCCACCTTGTAAAGGAATGCAGAGGACAGACAGTTTCAAAGAAGAAAAAGAGATGCACTCTGGATACTAATAGGAGGGTAGTCAGTATAGTAAATAATCGCAACAGTTCAAGGATGCTTGCTTTCAGCACAAAGGAACAATGGATCATAACATGTAGCTAGGGGCCTTCGGAGAAGGACTGGTTGACAGAACCACAATGTAACTTGTGCTTGTAGGAGTTTCAGGGTGCTCAACAGGGTCGAGTCGTTTTCAGGACACTTTGCAGCTTCTACAACAGAGTTCAAGATGGGAGACGGCTGCAGGTATTAGGCAGCAGGCAGTTCGGCGGGCAAGGCTGGACAGATGACTGCAGGCTGGCCTACATGGTGGTTCAGGGTCAGGAATCATATCAGTGCTGTTTGGCGGTTCTGAAGCACTGGTAGAGGCACTTCGGACGCTTTAGTGACTGCGCGTAACAGTCAGCGGTGGAGTCGGTTGCAGCTCGAGGGGCTTGATTGGCTCAAAAATGTCCTTTAAGGAGGATGTCAGTAGATGCTTATCAATGTCCTTCTAGCTTCTTCACTGGCCTCATGTCGTCCTTTAAGGTGGACGGGCCAAAGCTGAGGAGAGTGTTGTAGGCAGCTGCCTTGTCCTTGGTTTGGTTCAGAGACTCTCTGGCACTTTCCAGCTAGGAAGCTTGCTGCAGAGCTTAGCAAGGGGTGCTGTGTTCTGGCTGGTTACCGGTTCTAGAGCTGCTGGAGGGTCCTCTGGATTTGGCATCCACCTCTGTTCCCTGGGAGATGTTTAGGGGAGGGATATTGCTTCCATCTTGGATACCCTGGCCTTCCTTTACTGGCGGAAGATGTAAGGCAAACTGTACCTTCAGGCAGGGTCCAATGTTCAACGCATTTAAAGTGAATCTAGTCAGAAGTCCTGGTTTAATGACAATATGATACAGATCAGGCTTAAGAAGCGAACAGCAGAACAGTGTTGGCGTAGAAATCACTCAGCTACAACCCTGGCCAATTATACATTCTTGGTGAAACAATATAAGGACGCCATCGTCGTCGCCAAATCTTCATATATAATAAGAGGATTTTTAATGCAAATTCCAGCTCAAAGGAACTCTTTCCAATACTGTCTGAATTTAAGGGTAAGCCACCCTCTGCGCAGGCCCCACTGAAAGACAAAAACTTGTGTTCTTCGCACCAAACTAATATCCAGTCTACCAGGGACGCATGCCCTAGTGCTCCTCTGTTCACTATGGATGGCCCAGAACTGGAATCTACATCTACCCCATTTTCTTTCCCTTGTTCTGAAACTTGTATTGCACAAACTATTCTGAGTGTGAAGCCCACTTCTTGTCAGGGTGGTGTATGTCCTTCCAGACTCTTCATGAAATGTTTGGATGTTCTTTGTCCACGGGTAACAAAATTCATGCATTTTTCGTTTGCGGAGAGAACTGTGCTGCTTTTCTTAAAAGAAGCTTGGGTCACCCCACTTCTAAAGAAGGAAAATCTTGATCCCTTTTTAGTGGATAATTATCGACCCATTACAAACGCTCCCCCTTCTTGTGGGACGGGACCGGAGCACTTATTGTAAAAAAGCATCACATTGTCCTTCTCTTTTTACGTGTGGTACCGCACGTGGCTGTAACCCCCGCCCTCCTTCGCTCCGCCCCGCGGCTCACCAGTCCTTTTCTATCACCAGGTCTGAGACCATTTAAGCAATAATAGAGGATACTTATTAGAGGGAACGGCGGGTGGGCGTATGCAGGAAAGGGGACTATGGACTAGGAGTAAGATAGTCACTACGGTGAGTAACTTTGTTATACTCCTACGTCCCGTCCCCTTTCCTCCATACTTTTGGGAGATTACCAAGCACTCCTCACAGTAAAACGGGTGGATGGAACTCCTTTACTGAAAGAGGTTTTAAGAACTGCCTGCCCGAATCGAGCATCGGCTCTGGAGCTCAGGTCTAAGCAGTAATGCTTACAAAAAGCTGATGGGGAAGCCCACGTAGCTGTTCTGGCAATGGTTTCCCAGGGAACATATTTCTGGAAGGCAACGGCAGATGCCTTGCCCCGTACAAGATGGGCATAAATTCCCTTTGGAGGATGAAGGCCCTGAACGGTATACGCCTCTGAAATACAGGAAGCAATCCATCGGGAGATAGTTGCTTTCAAGGCCGGCTTTCCTTTTGGATCTCCGAAGGTCACAAAAAGCTGGGAATAGCTCCTAAATTTAGATGTTCTGTCCAAATAAAACTTTAGAGCTCGTCTGACATCCAAATTATGCAATACCCTCTCGGCATCTGAGGCCGGGTCTGGAAAGAAAACAGGTAAGGAAATACACTGGTTCAGATCAAAAACGGATACCACCTTTGGAAGGAAAAAAGGAATAGTCCTGAGCACAATCTTATCCTTATGAAAGGTGAGGAATGGATGTTCTACAGACAAGGCCTGAAGCTCGCTTACACGCCTTGCCGAAGTCACTGCAATCAGAAAAGCCATTTTCCACGAAAGGAACTTAAAGTCCACCGTAGCCATGGGCTCAAAAGGTTTATGGCATAAGGCAGTGAGGACCAAATTCAATTCGCACTTTGGATGCGGGTTGCGCACAGGTTGATAAAGATGCAATAGACCTGCAAAGTGTCTTTTAATGACAGGGTTAGTCAATGAAAAAGAGCAAGAGTCTGTAGACAGGTAAGCGGCGATAGCCGACAAATAAGTCCTACAAGACGAGACATGTATGCCTGAAGTTGCCAGATGAGAAACGAACGACGGGACCGTGTCGTGGTAGCTTCTCTGGGGTCCAGCTGCTTAGGATATACATAAGAATTGAACGAAAAGGAACCCTATAAGGAACATACCAACAATTAGTTAAGTTTGAACTCAATTGTGTGGTGTACTGTTATTTTCATTTTTTATCCACTTGAGACCCAGTGAATACATCAACGGACTACTCATTTGCGTTTTCAAAATCAATCATTAAAGTTCAAACTTTTTCTTTACCTATAAGTCTCGCATATCTAATTTGGAAGAGCGCAATCCAATGACTCATTTTTTCTGGCCACTTCTGGAGTGCCCCAATGGTGAAAAAGGTTGGACAGGATCTCAGTTTTTAGTTCCCAATCGTAGTTGACCACCGCTCGTCGGCTGAGAGAGTCTGCAGTCAATATTCAGTTGGCCCGGAATGTGTACCGCCAGCAGCCAAACTCTGTGCTGAATGGCCCATTCCCAAATCTGAATGGCTAGATCTACAAGGGGAGGTGACCTGGTAACCCCTGCTTGTTGATGTAAAACATGGAAACCGCATTGTCTGTGCGGATGCGGACCACTTTGTTCACAATCACTGGCTTGAAAGCTTTGAGCGACAGGAAAATCGCCAGAAGCTCCAGATAATTTGTGTGAAATTGTCTGTCCTGTGGCGACCATACCTCGAAAACCTGAAGATGATCCAACGTTGCTCCCAACCCAATAAGGGAGGAGTCAGTCGTAATGGTCGTTTGGGGGGAGAGCTCCTGAAAATGAGCACCCACCGACAGATTGCTGGAAGATGACCACCATAGGAGATCTGTCAACATGCAAGGTGGAACCAGAATCATTTTGGTGTCTGGGTCCACTGCCTGAAGCCAGGAGCTCCAAAGAGCAATCTGCGCGAGTCACATCTTGAGACAAGCAAGGCGAAGAGCAAGCACGCACAAAGCCATGAGGCCTAGATGCCTCTGGAACCACCAGGCCAACATGCTCTCTGACTGAATGAAAACCTGACACGTGGTCAACAGATCCACCATCATGTCCACAGTCGGGTACACTCTACAGTCGATCGTGTTCCAACGGAAACACAGGAATATCAGGCCCTGAGAGATCGTCATGGAGGATTTCCACCAGTTCACCGACAGCCCAAGGCAGAACAGGAGCTGGAGGAGAGACTGAAGGTTGCTAGAGGCTTTCACTGGACAAGGACTGCGCAGAAGCCAGTCGAAATATGGATACACATGAATACCCTGTAGCCAAAGAAAAGCTGCGATGACCGACATCTTCGTGAAGACACACTGAACTGAGCTGAGACCAAAAAGGAGCACTCGGAATTGGAAGTGCTCCTCTCCCAGGGAGAACCGCAGATATTTCCGATGGGGGCTCCAGACCAGGATATGCATATACGCGTCCTGAAGGTCCACAATGCTGAGCCAGTCGTCCTTCTGAAGAGAGGACTTTCTTTGGCAGGGTGTTATAATCTTGAATTTCTCTTGGGGAAGAGAAAAGGTTGAACTGGGAAAGTTCTAGGATTAGGATGGTGCGCAGGCCAGCCTGGTTGGGTTTGGGCACCATGAACAGAAGAGAGTAAAACCCCTCCCTTCGTTCCACTAGGGGAACGGGTTCCACCACCTTGAGATCTAGAAGCTTCTGGACCTCGGCTCAGAGAGGGCGTCCGACTGCTGAAAGGGAGGACTTGAAGGGTGGGTTAAGGGCAGGAGCAAGCAGAAGCCCGCCCGAGCGATGGACAAAACCCACCGGTCTTCGGTGATGGTTTGCCACGCCGCCAAATGAGACGAGATTCGTCTTCCCACCGGAGTCTCGTGCGAGTGCCAAAAAATATCATTTTGCAGACTTTTTCGGCAGAGAGACTACCTGTCCCTGATGAGGAGGCTGACGAGTGAGAGAAAAATCGAACCTGTTGCTGTCTCAGACAGGAGCTACCCGTCGGGGGATCAGCTCTGCGTGACCTGCGGTCCTGGAACCCTCTGAAGCCTGAGGAAGAACGAGACTGGGATCCAGATCTCTGAGCTTTGACTGGGGGCTTTACTAACACTAATAACGTGAGCTCCAATCCGTTGTGGCGCGGGACATTCTGCCGGTTAAAACACGAGACAGAAAGTTTGTGGCTAATCTAAGGGATTTCTTCTCCTACCTAGTTGTGGGTAAGCCTTAATGTTTCACCATTTTTTACCGGCTGGGCTAAGTTGTCTTCTCTGATTGGATGTGGTCAATTAGAGTTCCTGACCATAGAACTCTTGATTTACTGATTTCAGAATCGAGATGTGTGGTTGAGTTGATGCTCCATTCGAGTGAAATGTGCTCCCGTACCTTGAACTGAGCACTTGCCGGAGTTGTATGCAAAGAACCGGAGGGCAACCATTCAAAAGGTGTACCCTGGACCACATTGGAATGTGAATCTCCCCGAGTTTGTTTAGGAGCACAGACCTGTTACTCTGGTGAGCCCATAAAACACGACATGGAATATTGAAAGTTCAAGACGTCACTTGGTTGTGAAATAATGTTTTTTCTCAAATAGTTTGATTGTGAGTTAGCGCAATTAGAGCCCAGTGTAATATACGCTGGGCTGGATTAGGAACTTCCAACTCTTAATTGGTGAAATCTGGTGTTTCGGGTGGTTCTCTTTTTCTGTCCTTTTTTCTTTTTCTCTGACTGTGATCCCTACTTTATGCTGATCTAGGATCTGTGTTCGGGCTTCTGCCATATGAAGAACTCTTTTGGGGTTTTGTGATTGACTTTCTCACCTGTTTGGTTTTCCACCTACTCTAAGGTTGCTAGACCCAGCCAATTCTCCGGCATTATGAGATTCAGGGGGATGGGAACCTGAGCTATAGATGTCATTTTCTGAAACTGCTGTAAACAGAGCTAATTATAAGCTTTGATATATCGGGCATAAGAATTGTGATTTGCCTTTGATTTAAAATGTTTTGATACATAACCGAGAATAGAAATTGATAGACTGTTCTCCTGTACCGCTTTTTTGTAGGAGAAGACAGATTTGAAAATCCACCACACAAAGTATTTAAACTTTGAAGGGAATAACCTCAATTTTGGCAACAGAAGACTTTGGTCACTGCTATGAAGCAATGATTCAATTTTTCCTGCCCCTGAAGAATTTCTATGGAATTACCCGCTAAAAGGAAAGAAACATGTTGGGCTTGTTTTTATGATTGCTGAAATTTACTGATTGTGTATGAATGAACAAAGATTCATGAATGAGTGTGTATGGTACGAATGATGATGAGTGGGATAGTAAGTAAATTAATTTTATCATGCATTATCACTGGGTATAAGCCACTTAAACATCTAGGTCCCCACCTTCGGGACTTAATTGTGGAATCATGTTGTAATGGTAGTGCACTTTAGTGTTCTTTGTTTTATCTTCAATTGCTGATTTATAACATGCTAGTGAATGACTGTAGTTTATGAGAAGTTACCTACATCAATTTTTGTATTTATCACATTTATTGTATCTGTATGAATAATAATTAAAATATGCAATTTTTATATTTTCTGACCTTCTTTGTCTTCCATCAGTGATGACAATGGTGTTTATTGAGGACATGCACTAACATTCTCTGACTCCAGGAAAGTGGTAATTTTTGAGTCACAGGCTCTTTTGTTGTTTTCAAGGGTTCTACCCTTAATGTGAGGGTCTGCTTGTGATTCCAAGTTTTCCCTCAACCTCCTAGTGTTTTGTTGTGGCTTTACTAACACTGACAGACTTGGCAGTTTGTGTGCTCGCCTTAGTCTTTGCAAGCTCGTCATCCATTGAAGAATGAAACAACTCTTTGCCGTCATAAGGCAGGACCAGAACTTTATCTTGGAACTCCTTCGAAAACTTTGTTGCATGAAGCCAAGCTTGACGAGAAGTGTCCACCCCCAACAGGAGGCCTCATGCCGAGGTGTCGACATGGTGCGCAGCAGCCTCCAGCATATCCTGCGTCAATACCCTGGCATCTGATAAACCGTATTTAAAGTCTTCCAGCCTGTCCCCAGGAATGAACTCCTGGAAGTCCGCCAAATCCCTCCACAGTTTCATATTCGCAGCTGCCAAAATGAGCTCCGCGTTAGCCTGACGCAATTGCAGTGCTGAGTTGTCAAAAACTTTCTAGGCCAAGGAGTCGAGCAAATTGTCTTCCTTGGCCAGAACTTGAGCTGCGACAGAAAAGGTCACAGAGGCCAGCTTGTATTGCAGAGTGGCGGCCCAACCACCGTTGAGGAAGGGAGAAAACATGGCGCCAAGGCTACTTCCTCAGAGTTGTGAAGCCTGTAACGGGTGTCAATTCTCTTATTTATATGTAGCCCAGTGTGGGGTTTATCCCAGACTTTGCGGGCCTCAGCCAGAACGTCCCTCTGAAGGAACAGGCCGGTGCACTCCTGTGGAGACAAGGTGAGCACCCCCGAAAGCATCCCTTCCTGCGGAGCGGGTGCCTCAGGTATTGGTAACTGGTATGCCAAGGAGTGACATGTCCAGAACCCGGTGATGGAATGCTCTGATAGAGCGGGGCTGGTCCTCACTATCCTGGTCTGTCCGAGGGTCGTCCAGAACGTCAGGATCCGCTGGTTGTGATGCGACCAGCGTCAAATTGACGTCTCGCTCTGCTGGAGTCTTGTCAACCGGAGGCAATGGAGGCAGAGGCGTAAGAGGTGCTACCGCTGCTGGGGCGACAGGTGCCTTGACAGGAACTGCCGGGACAGGACACGTCACCAGAGGGCAGATCTCCCTAAAAAGGCCTTTAAAGTGCTCCCTTATGGAATCAGTGTTCATAAGACTCTGAAACTTCCCAAAATAGGCATCCTCTGCCGAAACATTAGGTACTGGAATCGGCAGAGGCAGCTCATGAGGGGCCTACTCCCCACAAACATAGTGAGGAAGGCTGCCAAGAGGGCCTGCCACCAATGGAGTCGACACAGACCAGTGGTGCAGAAGTAGGAGGAAGCAAGACCGTATGCAGTAGTGTTATCCGTGCGTGCCAGTCATAGGAAAGGCAGAACTGATTCACACTGTCGCGTGGACAAGGTTGTCCACCAAAAAGAAGGCTCCCAGCACCAGTCGTCGATAGCGTGGGTGTGAGGGAAGAATCCAAAATGGCCGCTGTAGACCACGCGGGAAGGCCTGCCATTTTGTGAGCATCCGAGGAGAACTGCATCACATGTGTGGATGAGGCAGGTAACTCCACAGACTGGTCAGAGGACTTGATCGAAACTTTATCCTTGACACAAGGATCCTCAGCAGAGCCGGTACTATGGGGCCTGGGATGTTTACTGGACAGGAAACACGGTCAGCGACCTCTCCTTGTGCTGCTTCAACAGAACCGTTAACACCGCGAGCACGGGAAAGTTGAGGAATCCACCTCAAAGACAAGACCTTAACCGGTCTCTCAGTTCTGTCAGTACACAACTTAGCCCCGATGAGAGGAACCTCGGAATGGAGTCTGATCTTTATAGCTCCCCCGAGAGGGGCCTTCGAACCGTGGTTCGGCGGTACAGAAAGCTTCAACTGAGGCCTCAGGGCGCACCCCGGTGCCTGTATGGGAAGCTCCAGACAAGGAGACCTTGGAGCGAACTCCGGTACCCAAAGCCTCAGCACGACTAGGCTGGCTATTAGCACCTAATTGGTGAACCTCGGATCGTGATCCGGGGTCGGCAGGCCCCTCACGGGAACCCTCAGAGAAAACCCTGGTACGCCTATTAGGCCTGCGAGGCACCTCAGGAGAAACCCTGGTAGCAGAGCTTTTGAAGCCTCTCCCGGACCTTGAGGGCCCCGGGAAGGAGTAAGGAACTTACCGGGTATATCTTCTTTCCGTCGATGAAGAGTTGAAAATGCAGTGGAGGAACTCTCTGGAAGATGTCCTCCCACCGACAAAGACGCCAAAGTGCTCGGACCGAAAGAGAGTTGCAGTAGAAACACTAGTCCCAGCGGTTATCTGGTCCCAGACACTCCAAACAGAGAGAATGGGGATCCGCCCTAGTGAAGCGACGTTCACAAGAGGAACAAGCAACAAATCCCAAACGATCCGGCATAGACGGAGGACTACGCGACAGCAGAACCGGAGCAGGAGAGAAGGACAACGGGAAAAGAAAAAAGTCTTCCCGGTGATGCAAGTGCGTCCAGCTCTGACCGCTCAGAGAAAAGGGCGATGTGCAGGGCAGAGATAAGGAGGGCGGGGTTACGGCCGTGTGCGGTACCCCATGTAAAAAGAGAAGGACACATTTTTCAATTTGATGCTTTTTTACAAAAAGTGCTCCGGTCCCGTCCCACAGGACGGAACGTCCCAAAAGTATGGAGGAACAGGGACGGGACGTAGGAGTATGAGATTTTGTTGGTTCACCAGTCTGGATAAAGAAAGGGCCCTTGGCACAGAAACCGCCATGCTAGATCTTAAGGCTAATTTGAGTATTGACCGTGGGCAGCCAAATGTACTGATTCTGTTGGGCTGGTCCTCTGCCTTTGATCTTGTTGATCCAGGGTTATTAGAGGACAGGTTATGCTCGGTAGTGGGTTGTTCCCCACAAGGCAACCCAATGGATCTCGTCATTCTTGGGCCCCAGAAATGCCAAGTGTGTGTCGGTGAGGTGTTTTCCAAACTCACCCTAGTCACGTGCAGTGTTCCGGAGGGTTCTTGTATCTCCCCTGAATTTGTTCAACATCTATATTATTCCTTTAAGACTCTTGGACAGCCTGGGTGTCCAATACGTTAACTATGCAGATGACACCCAGGTTGTCGTAAAACTATCTGGCTCTTACTCCGAGGACCTCGCCAACCTCAATTCCATTTATGTCGCTATTCATGCCTGGATGGCAACCAATTCTCTTGCACTTAATGCCAAAAAGACAAAGCTTCCGATTATTTCCACTAGCTCAAAACTGAAATCCCTCTTGCCTGAATATAAGAGCTTCCTCATCTTCGGCTCCACGATTCTCGTGGCTAAGAAGGTTAAAACTCTTGGCGTGGTCTTAGATGCGGAGATTACCATGAATCAACATGTTGCCCAGACCTGATCCTCTTGTGGCCTAATTAATACACTTTTATGCAACACCTGACCGTTTCTGACTCCTGAAAATGTAGCAACACTGGCGACAGTCCTCATCAACTCTCGTTTAGATTATTGCAACAGCCTCTTCAGTGGCTGTTTGCAGTCCAACATATCTTCCCCCCAGGCCACGCAGAATGGCGCTGTTCGGACTGTTTTTGGTCTGACAAGACGTACTCATGTTACTGCGTCTAGACTGGACCTGCATTGTCTGCCAGTGAAGCTCAGAATCAAACAAAGTGCTCATCCTGACTCACAAATGCCTCCTGAACCTGGCTCCTAAATATCTGGTGGCCCGTCTGAAGCCATATGTTCCTGCCTGCACACTTCGGTCACAGAACCTATTTAAACTGGTTCAGCCTAGATTCAAACTGGTCAAAGCTGGTGGGCACGCTTCAATGTTCAGAGCCCTATTTCCTGGAACTTACTTCCTTCTTATCTGAGAACTATTCCAACAACGGTAGAATAAAAGAAAAAGTTGAACACTCCTCTTTGACCTACCACCTGATCAAACTGTCTAGCTCCCCTGCCTATTGTCTAACCCGGCCTAGACTCACTGTTTTCTAGACCAACCTTTTTTGTAGCCTCGTTGTTTTGTTGTAGGTGCGCGCCCCGAGGCCCTTGGGCATGTGGCGTGGTATACAAGAATTCTTAACAAATAATTAAATAAATGCTGAGTTCATCTTGTTACTCCTTGCAAAGTCTTCAGATGATCTGCCAAAAGAGGGGCTCTGCCTTCTTTTAAAGCCAAATGGACCACAGGGATTGGTGTAGGCTGAGCGTACCTCAATGAACCAATCCTGGGTCCCCACCAACAACCTCCTTGAATGTGTGAGGTCCTAACCACAGTGCTTTGCAACAGAAAAGGTAAAGCAGTGAAAACATGTACTACTAAGTCCCACCCATCTTTCTGTCCGATGTAGCTCAAAGGGTCTCTCTGGTTAATGGAGGGGTCTGTCGTTCCCGATGAAAGTGGCAGGTCTCCCTTGAAGCTGCGGCGCAAACAGACTCTCTGGCATGCCAACCCATATTCGCATACCTTCTGAATGGGGTCCCGCTGCGGGGATGACTACTGTAAGCACGCAGTCCCAAACATGACATTGCACTGCCAATCGATCTGGAGGGTGGGAGCTGGCTTCAGGTTGACAGTGCATAGGAAAGGGTGTTGGGGTTGCGGGTATCCTTTGTTAACCTCTGCAGCCAGGCCCCATGTGGCCTGTTTGAATTAAACACTGATTAGTATGTGACTGCTGCCACCAGCTACAAGGTTCAACAAAAGGTAGGGTGGATCCATGGAGCCTTTGTTAGTTAATTAGGCTGGACATGGCCGGGGGAAGGTTTGGCCCTCCCTCTTCTGGAGATGCATCATGTACTACATCTGTCAGGTCCCAACCAAATATGACAGGGAGGGACTGCGGCTGTAGGCTGTGTCCACCCAGAGTACAAGGGTCTATGCATATGTCGTGTGGTTAGCACAGGAATGTGTGTGCAGATTAGCCCCACACATTTTCTGGAGGTTGATCTACCACCACTCAATTTCATTTAAAATGTCCAAAAAGCCCAGGCGAGCACACACCCACGGTGCGGATGGTTGAATTGCTCACAGTAACATCTTCCTTCATAGGTCTCAAAGGCTGAGCCTAAAAAGGAGGCATCGTGCCAATGAACAGATCAACTGGTAGGCTCAGATGTTGGTCAGACAAAATCAACCTGTTCATACGCTAAATAGATAAAGCTAAATTAAACCTATTTCATTACACAGAATCTCATTAATGGCTTCTTCAGGTTGGGAAACCGGTAATTATGAAACACATCCCATTTATTCATATATGGAACGTGTCTATTCAGCACAGCAAAACTTTGCCCTATTGCATAGAACTAAAATGTTTTGCTGTGCTCAGGTATTTAACACCTTAAAAGGCACACCACCTCATCAATTTTCAACAACGTTTCAAGCAATTTATTATGCTTCCATTGTTGCCAATTTTCTTTTTAGCTTAAACAGCAGAACTATTTCAAAGAATGCATATGAATATCACAAAAACTAGCATCCAAGTTCTAAAATCTGAATAAAAATAAAACAATTCACCCACGTTTGTAACCCAATGAGCAAGAATCATCAAGTGAAATATCAAAATACCTTTCCTGAACATCAAGCTATGATGTTTCAGAACTACTGGCACACAAAGAGAGCACACAATCAGGCACGAGTGTCCAATGCGTCCAACAATACGACTCAACTCTTCAAAATCTGGAGGGAACTTGCCAACCCGTCCGCAATATCTTCTGCCCCTACTCCTTCCCAGGCCCTTTGCAATGCACTCGCCTCTCACTTCATTTCCAAAACCCAGGACATACTGAACAAACTTGTCACTCACTCTTCCAACCCAACCCTTCCCCTTTACCCCCCCACCACTCACTCTCCTCCTTCCTCCTTCGCACCCGTCTCCCCTGAAGAAGTCACAGAGCTGTCAACTCCATGAAGGTCTCTTCCAAACAGGTTGCGCCATGGTCTTCCAGAACCATCAAGGACAGCATCTTCTCTCTTGCCCCTGCTCTTGCTGATCTCTGCAACCACTCCTTTGCTACTGGTTCTTTTCCATCCTCCCTCAAGCACTCCCTTGTGTGCCTCCTCTTTAAAAAACCCTCAGTAGACCCCTCCTGTACAGCCAACTGCTGCACCATTTCCATCACCCCCTTCCTGGTGAAACAGCTCGAGAATTTGGCCCTCCCCCAACTCCTCTCCCATACCAAACTTGTTGGTGGTCTACATGACCACCAGTCTAGATTCTGAGCATCTAGAGGCATGGAAACTGGTCTTCTGAACACCCGTGAAGAACTGCATGCATTCCTTGATTCCAACTCCCCTGCCGTCATCCTTCCTGATCTCTCTTCCGCATTTGACACAGTGAACAATTCCATCCTCATAAAGAGACTCCACAATACCATGGGTATCTCGGAGCGGGCACTGTACTGGCTTACCACCTTCCTAACTGACAGTTCCTCCAAAATCATTCTGGTCCCTTTCTCCTCCCCTACTTCCTCCTCCACCAGTGGCATCCTCCAGGGCCCCATTCTTTCGCCCTGGCTCGTCAACATATACCTTTCTCTGCTGGCACACCTCATTGCCTACTCCTCCCCCAACTTCCAGTGCTACGCTGACGTCACACAACTCTTCTACAAAATTCCTACTGACGCCCTTGCACTTTCCTTCATCTCTGGCTGCCCCTCTGCCATCCAGGCCTGGTGCACTGCTAATGACCTCTGCCTCAAAGCCAGCAAAACAGATTCTCACTATTGGGTCCCCTGCACCCTACTTATTCCCTTCACTCTGGCCTTCCCCCCCATAGGCTCTCCCATTGCCACCTACTCTGAAGCCAGGAATCTGAGTCATCTTCGACTCCTCCCTCTCCTTCATCCCTCATGTTCAGGATATTGTCAAAAAGTCCCACTTTTTGCTCTTCCTTCTCAAAAGGAACTAACCTTCCAGACCTTCCCGCAGATTTGCAGAAACACTATGTACTAGCGCCTTGGTCCCCAGTGGTAGCTCCTGGTCACTGGTTAGTGCAGGGCATCCAGGACCTGCTATTCACGCCTGCTTAACCAAACTTAATTTAGATCCCTGTAAGATTCATTTAGTTTAATGTAGGGTTACTACATCAAGTGGGCCTCTTGATCTAATGTTAATGCCCCTAGTTATGCAGTTACACCCCACAATTTCAGTCAAGAAACTGGTGGTATGATTAAAACTCGAATTTATTTAAATAAATTAAAGGGTACAATCAAAGCAAATGTGTCCACGGCTTTATGCACAGGAAGTCACCAGAACATAATCACTAGCAGCTTGTCCACTAAAACGAAATTGACCTGCCTGTATTTATCTCACTGTTTCTCACACACACACAAGCATTCATTTCCGTAATCAATTGTATATAAATATTGGAGGTCTGAATGAGAAAAGCATTCTTAATTTGAACTCTGCCGCTTATCAGCTTTTGGGTTTAAACGTGCCACATAGCAATCAAAATGATCGGTGGGTCGTAACAGTAATGATTCTTCAAAATAGTTTACTTTCTCCGATATTCTAGTATCTTTAAAAATGCACATAAAGTTATACTTGCACATAGAACCTGTTGATAATTTTAGGCAAAAGCAGATGGTCCTGTGTATTGTTTCAAAAAACCCATTGGACTCGATTTACAAAAATGTATTTAGATTGCACAGAAGCGCCATCAGTTTGACACTGCGCACACATCACAAAATATAACCAAATGACGACCACTGTGCCACACCCTGTGGAATCCCAAAGTCACTCATCAAATCTTAGTACAAATTATTCTTAACTCATAAATAAGTATGAGAAAAGAATAATTTGAACTGAGATTGTTTACAATTTTAAAGTATAGTGAAATTGGGCTCCGTCATATGTATGACCAGGGCTAGCCCGCCCATCAACAATGTAACCTTGAGGAGATTACCGAACAGAACAGCATTTACCTTAATGCATGGTAGATAGCTCAATGGTGTCTTAGCCCAACCTCCCCACTTCTTTTCACATCACAAAATGCAATCGTTATTCTTGAAAGGAAATCTCACATGGCACTTAAAATGTAGTGAGAAGTACATTTCATATTACAATACTCTTGTATTCTATTGGGAGCCAGCACCCCCAGCACTTCTAAAACGCTCACTCCTGGGAAATGGCATAGAAAAGGCTGAAAAGCAAATACGATTCGTTTTAGAAGATTTGCATACTTACTTTGGGATAATTATTTTAGTTTATGGAACGAGCATCAGTGTGGCCTCCAATCCCCCGTGGTCTCTGGTCTCTCTAAGCAGAGGCGAGATTTACCACCACCTGGTTCAATCTCCTTCCTGGACATGGATCCTCATTTCCCCGATATTCCCAGCTAAACACGCCTTCAGTTGGACAGGCAGCTTGTTGTCAATCATAATCTAATCTGTCTGGCTGTCAATGAGAGAATGCCCCTTCTCCTCCGTTTTGTCTCAGGTTCTCACACGACATCCAATTTGTCTGGTTGGATAGGTCTTTCCATTGATTCACATAGAATACACCCTTCAATCTCATTGGATGATTATCATTTCTATACTTGTGACAAGAAAAAGGTGGGGCCCAGTCTGCTCTTAATGTTCTTGACTGCAGGATGGTTTTTGTTCTATATATCCTGGTAACAAACTGCTATATTCATTATATATGGAGGGTGCAAAACATGGCTAGCCGTTGGCTAGTGATTTTTAACTCGAGGCGAGTAAGAAATGGTGTGCCCTGAGAATGTACAGACTTAAAGTGGCGAGTGACTTTTTATGGCTGTATATTAACATGCAACTTGAATTTTTGCAAGATGATAAATGGACTTCTGAAATCTGTCCTTGCAGATGCACCCCTGTATAAGCAACATTAATTTGTTTAACAGACATTCATTATTTTATGAATAATTTTTTTAAGTATTAAAAGTCATAACGGTTGCACACATGGTATCAAATTGAAGAAGAGACCTGGTGTTGAAAAGCACCCAGTCCCATGTACGTAAATGGAATGGTTCCAAAGTTAAACATTGTTTTCATACATAATGTCGTACTTGAATCATGTCATGTGACCAATAACTCACGCTCAGCAACTGAGGTACATTAAAGAAGCTCATTGCAAGACCTTCGTCAATGAATGAACAGCCACTTATGACAGGCCTCTTTGCCCTGCGGGCATTAGTTTATAAGTGGCTGGCTTTATAATGAAGCAGAGTTCAAAGGGGGATCTGCGAAGTGCAAAAAGATATTTGAAGTTGGATTATAAAGAAGAAATTGTTTTTACCAGCAGATGTTAATCTCTACATACACTGCAACTCGCCGGTATTTGATACATGTATACCTTGTTTTTCAAGGATTTCATTAAAAAATGTCTTGCAAAGGTGGGGGCACGATCGGTCAGAGTTGAAACCCCAGTCAACTTGAAATCTGCACAATATATTTTTTAAGTGGATATACAACCATTGCCTTTTCCTTTTTCACATTGCAAGATATTATTTAAAATACACCATATCAGAAACTTTGTACAATAATCTGACAGTTATGGGAGAAATAAATACACTGTTTACATAGGAATACTGAACACCTTGAGGTCTTGAATATAAAGAGTTCATTTTGATTTCATTTTTCAAGTACGGCATGGTAGCTGCATTTTCGAAAGGAAGATATCTGTAGCTCAAGGCATGTTCCATGGTTTGCAAGGAATGAGCAGAATCTGTTCAACTGTATAAAGGCTGTGCATCTCTCCAATACTTAGTTTACATGTTGCGATCAGCTATATTTTTCCAAAGCGACAGGCACAGTTCTCCTGTTTTCAGGGCCATCTCTCAAGAAATCAAGTAACAGGTGAAAATCTTAATGATTAAAACTACGCATTATTTTTGCATATCTAACTTTACATTGTGGCAGTCTCAATGTCTTATGATAAGTGCTGCCCATTATAAAAGGTTCACTTGCTTTGCCAGTGTTAAGTGGGATTTCCAAAATCAGCCTTGGTGGAAATATTTTGGGAGACCTTCCTATTATGGTGAACAGGGATGACACTTGAAGGTCAGGGAAACCCAATCAAGGAACGGTAGCAGATCGGCAAGGCTTAGTCTCAGGAAGGGTGCGAGAGTGGCATAGGGCTGCAGTAGGTCTACACAGAGCAACAACAGTAATTTCAGTTAGACAGGCACGTATAAAAACACAATTATGTATTAGGCATATAGATTACACACTACATAGCAGATACAACTTCTAGTCAAATATTATCACATCAACACTGGTAAACAGATCGTAAAACCGATATATTCAACCACCTTTATAGCATTTGATTCAATGACCAGTGAAACACAGGAAAGTACTTGGATGAATAGAAATAGAAAGAATTCTTCAGAATAATCACAAAACAGCTCCCCCAAGTCTCATAAAGTCCAACCATAATATGCTTTGGGGCCTTGTGCCCAAAAGTCAAAGTATGCACTCTTCAGGTAGGTTTATATAGAGATTTGCAGTGCTGGTGGTTATGATAAGAGTAGAAAAGTTAGATAAACTTCCGATCAGGACTGAACTCTATTGCAACACACTAGGATAGGCCTAGGGAGGGATCTGTAACCCAGGTTCCAACACCAAAGGTCAGGCCAGAGTGAGTTACGGTCAGGACATTATGCCCTTGTTCCCCTGTGGGAGACAGTGTGGGGGGGGGGAGGGAGAGCAACAGGCATGTAGACTTACCCCCTGGCACAGAGTTCTCACGTTACCAATCCTAGATAGCCACTGGTCACCAAACCTGCCCAACAACAGACATTCAGGCATCAGACATGTGGATTGGATTCAGACAGGCTGGCCCTTTTCTCTGGCACACACACAAACCACCCCTTAGCCCGTGAAAACGACAGCTTTCCCAGTGAAAGGGACTTCCATATAAGCGATTTTGTGACCTTGGGTGGCAGGAAGAAGGACAATATGGCCAAACAACAAGCAAAATAATCTTGTACCACAGCCATCTTAGTGTGCTAGCCACCTTTAGTAGCTGTTTGCAGTAAATGTAATGGCCATTTGTATAGCGTCTTTCATTACTGGTATGGTCTGAACGCGCTGTAGGTTGAACGCTCTTAGGGACAGGGGGCGGTGGGGGGAGAGACAGAGAGAGAGAGAGATTTTTTAGCCGATATGAAGGTAGTGCAGGTGGCCTAGTCCCTGCTAGTCACCCATGTTGAGCAGGCATGTGGGCGGGTGCATGAGCAGGAATGTGGGTGGGTGCAGAGAGGTAGTATGGAGAGTGTGCAAGACAAATGGTGTGTGCAGCTAGACAAAATGTTATCATGGGGGATGGCTGCATTCTAATGGCAGAGGTGCTGAGCAAAGTATGTGAAGTGGGAGAGCATTACGTGTACAGCTAGACCAAATTTTTGAATGTGCGGGATTGCTGCATTCTAGTGGCTGAGGTGTTGTGCCCTGTGTATTTGAAAGGTGTATGTAGCGCAAGTTGGTATATGGTTGGTATATGCAAGTGTTCCATTAGCAAACAATATAGGGCTGTACTTGAGATTTACAGCTAGATTCAGTACAGGCCAGGTTCAAATTCACAGCTCAACGCAATACAGGCTAAATTCAAAAGCACAGCTAGATGCAATACAGGCTCAATAAGAAAAACAGATATATGCAATACAGGCTCAATTCAGAATCACATATTGATGCAATGCAGGAAAAATGTTCAATCAAAGTTAGATGCGATACAGGCTTCATTCAGAATCACAGCCCGATGCAATAGAGACTCAATTAAAAAACCCAGCTACATGCAATAAAGGCTATATTCAGAGCAATAGCTAAATACAGTTGTGAGAAACCTGAGGGTGTCTCCCCGACAAGTCCCCAGGGAACTGTCATCCAGGTGGCCAGGACACAGCCATCGCTATTGGATCCAGTTGCTGGGGGTGGACCAGTGCAGGAGGATCACCTGGATGGGGGGTCCTCTGTGAGTGAAGTGGGACATTGTAAATCAGCAGGCGGGACTCACAAAGCAGTTTTCAAACAATAAACCTTTATTCGGCACCCAGCAGAAGTGTCAGTTCACATACAAGGATTACCCAAGGCGGACCCTGCATCTGCTAATGTCCATTCCCTGCTTCTGGAAGCCTGTGTCGGCTTGGTTACTGTGCACACAATTAAAAAAAAAGAATAAACCCACCGCTCTCCTTTTCGGGCGGCTTCACAGTGCCCGCAAAGTTCTTAAGAGATGACTGCTGTTCACTGGTATCCCGAGTTCGTCAGAAGGTAGGAGAGTGGGGGCGGGGGGGAAGGCAACTTCTCTGTGCCGCAGTCGAGCACAATTTGTCAAAGTTCCTGAACCGCGAAGCATCCATCCCTCCCTCCCTCCCTCTTTTTTTCCCCCACTGGATCAGTACTTCTCCTGCTTATTACACCCAATTCCAGCCAGTAGCGTCCTCCGTCCACTCCCCTCGCACGGATCCTAGATGGAAAAGTAGAGAGCGTCCCTGAAGTCACGCATGCTTGTTTTAATGTGCATTTTTCTCTACCCCTCCCATTCCCAGGTGCAGTCAATTCTGCCACGCTCCACTGCATCAACCCCTCCCTTTTCCAGCCTTTGCCTCTTATCGTTTCTTCCCACCGCCCGATCTGATTCACACCTTGTCCCACTCGCCTCTTCTGCTTTCCTTTTTCCATTGGAGCCATCCTGCCCTTGGGTAAGGTGACTATCATCCTCTGGTTTATAAAATTGTGCGGCTTCAGCGTTTTTAAACTGCTTCCGGGAAATGCATTGTGGGAGTAGTAGTTCCCAGGTCTGTACAAGGTTAATCCCAGTTGTTACTGATATTTCAGCATTGTGTCCCGTTTGCTTTACACTTTCCTTGGTTTCCTCCTTAATTTCCCCGGGCTCACGGCACTCCACCCCTTTTGCTTGTTTTTCCACTACCATCATGCTTATGTGTTTTTGTAGGGTTTCCATGTTATTTGAGTCTCAGTCTCACAGACACCAACGGGTGAGACATGGTATTCCTCTGCTCATAACACCTTTTCCCCATCCTACCAAGTATGATACTTGGAATCTCTACCCCCGCCCCCACTTTCCCGACGCAAACACTCTCTTACGACACGAAAGAGAATGGACTAACACCAGAGCCGTTTACCCGACATATCCCAACACAAGGGTCAGGCAAAGTCATGCAATTTACCAGAATCACACACACCCGACGCCCCTTTTCCTGCCCCACAGGTATAACAGGTGGAGCACGAGAGCAAACTACGAGCAAGTAAAACCGCACAACAAGACAGCTATCCCAGGGTGGCAGTTCCAGAAGAGGAGAAAGGTGGCGAGAACTGAAGGGGCGATAAGGAGAGAAGCGACCTTGCCTTTTCCGACCCAAACCTGCAGAGCCACCGTGGAAGGAATCAGAAGACGGCGAACAATAGCCAGCGTGTGTTCGTGTGTTGCAGCAGATGTCAACAGTGCACAAAGCCCTCCTACACTGATAAGCAGGACAGGGAGAGATGCTTGCTACCGTGGTACCGTCCTTGATTCCAGAGACAAGAAAAGCCCAGGGGTTCATCGCAGCCGGTGAGTCGAGGGGAGAACTGATAAGAAACCGAACTGTGTTGGACGAAAGAAACAAATGACAAATTAAGGGAAGTTCAAAGAATTGTTGACATTTTTACGGGAAAACCAGCTGAATGGCGGTCCGGCACTACGTGGGTGCTTACTCGAGAGACTCTTGTTGATTCCCCTAATGTTGAAACTACTGATACCAGAAGGCCTTAGGAAAGCCTAGAAAAATCCCCCTGTACAGTTGAAAGTCTTTGACCAACAAGTAGTTGGAAGATTAAGGGAAGTGAATCCTGTATAATGTGAAAATAGAAGAAACAGTGAGGCTGGCAAACATGAACCTGACGAAGGGATGCCCGCCAAACGGGCCAAAGCATGATGCCCCAATGAACATTGTGTTGACAAAGAGTGAACCCGACAGAGGGATTGTTTAAAAGGACATTAAGACTTGTGAACGCAACAGGTGAAATTGTACAATTGTACAAGAAAAGGCCATAGTGAACCAGACAGAGGGAAGCCAACATTCGAGAAGGATCTGAGCTCGGAAGAGGGGGACCCAGTGGTGAAAAGTCATCACCCAATGTACATACGGAAAGGAACCTTTTGGTTTGTTATTCTGAACACATCAGGTCCTCAGAGGCAAGAGACGTTTTGTAGAAAAGAGACTGAACCACTGAAGGTCCTGATACCAGAGATCAGAACTGTAATCTCGTGCTGGGAAATCTCAAGCGTGTGCTGTGCTCCAGAGTATCGCCTTGTCCCGTGCTCAAAATGTGGGGAAGGGATACCCCCGGCTAGCACATCCTTATTTATCATTTGTGAACACTTTTCTTTCTTGTGAACACTAGCTCCCATCTTCAATTTAGGTTTAGATTAGGCATTTTTCCAACCCTCCTATACAATTTAATAAACACCCTTGAACTGTGATCACTCATGGTAGCAACAGTAAAGGCAGACACGAGTTCCTTACACAGTACAATGCCAACTTTAAAAGTTACTGCTGTGAAATGCATGCATGGAGAAGCAAAGTACTGCAGTGTCTATGGTCACCTGATATGTGGCGTGGTAGTAAGCATGTGTTCATGAACTGCAAACAGTAGCTCTGATTGTGGAAGAGTGATACTTACTTTGTCGTTCCTGGTAGGTTGTGTGGTCTGGTGTTGGCAAACAGGGGCAAACAGGGCCCATGAGCTACCTCGGAGGGAGATACCCTTTGCTTTTCGCCCTTCGCTGGCTGCCCCAGTCAAGTCTGACCGCAGGGAGTTGGTAAAGAGGACTGATTACGGTCATGTGGGTGAACCACAGACCTATTGGGAAGGGGCGGGGCGGGAGTGGGGATGGGGATGGGCGGGGAGCAGAGAGTTAGGACCAAGCTAGAGAAAGAAGAGCAATGGGAAAAAAAAAAAGAATGAAACGGCAAAGTTAAGATTGAAAGGAGTACCAGAGAGGGAGACTTACCCTCGGATGCACACCATGCTGGGAGACGATGGAAAAGCCCAGTGTGTGCAAAAACAAGGGCAGAAGGTCAGCGGGGCTTGGACCAATTTTCCGGTCATGTGGGGGAACCACAGACCGGCAAGGAGTAGGGCAGGAGGTGGGAGTCGAGATGGGCGGGGAGCACAGAGTTGGGTGAAAGAGGGGAAGATGAGTAAAAAAGAGCAATGGAGGAAAAGAAAAGAAAGTAACTGAGAAGTGCAGATTGAAAGGAGTATCAGAGAGGGAGACTTCCCCCTCAACTGTACACAAGGCGATGAAGAAAATGAATCATCATTTCATTCAGAGTCTTTCTAATGTAGTGTTTTAATTTCTTATCCCAACCACTGTCTTTTTATTGTACAAAATGTATAAAACATGGGGGATTGTACATAATACCTCGTACTGACTTGCACTTTATCAATACAATAGAAGTGGAAGGCAGTTCAGGAATATAGAAACACAAGATGCTATCTTTTGGCTTGGGGCAATGCTAAGTGTTACATTGAAATCCCTGATGAACCCACTGCTTCACTTCAGCCTTTCATACAGGTTCCCATATGTGGCGGGGAGGGGGTAAGACTCCACTGGGACTGGGTCATGCCTTTCAGGGTGTAAAGATTTATTGTATGCTTTAATCATGAAGAACTCATTAAATTCCCAGGTCAAAAGTCCTTGAAAACAAGCCTTTTTAGTAATGAACAGCTCCTACCTTTGGAAACTCCTTGGGAGAGGACAATGTTAGAAAAACACTCTAAATGTTTTAAAATCAAGTCAAATCTATGGTTCTCCAGGAGATTATAACCCGTTGGGCTGAATCCATTTAATTACAAAGGTTCAAAAGCTCTCCTCAGGTTAATGTGGCACCTTTTGAACTCTGCATAGCAATAAAGCTGGCCAACTGTTTAGCCAATGCAGGAGAACAAAGCAGGCCGGTCATCTCATTTCGAATCAATCATGGACTGAACCCATTACATATTGTACTGAAGCATGGGATTATGTTCATGATTCAAGTATTACATAATGTATCAAAATTATTTGGGCACCACTTGGAACCATGCCAGTTATAAACATAGGAATGGGTGAGCTTGGAAGCAGAGAGTTTAATCTTGCCCCAAATATGCATTCTGTACCATTATTAACAAATACAATGCTTTATATTCATAAAAGTATGCATATTTAATCACACAAATTAATGTTGCATATGCAGGCATGTGTCTGATGATAGAGTACATCTATCCATATCTCATTAAGGTGGCAGGTTGCTAGTGTGAATTATGTAACAAAAATGAATTTGCACTAAGAAGTATTAGGAGCAGATTGGGTATCCATCTCTTCTGGTCACAAATATAGAAATTATGAACATCCATTGAAGAGTGGAGGGGTGTATTCAATAGGGGTGTCTATGAGGCAATCTAATGGAACGATTGGGGCAATAAAATAGAGTGACAATCATGGCATAAGCATGGAAATATTTACACTTTAAAAAGTTTGAGCACAAAGAGGATAAGATTCTGACTCTGGGAAAAGCTGCAGGAAAGACTACCAACAGTCCTTATTGGATGAGTGCGGAATATGGATATTCTCGGCAGATGACCAGACCTTGTCCTTAAGGGTGATCCTGAATCAACTTAACTTGAGGCAGACTTGATTTTTCCTGAAAGAGGGAAGAAGGGGCCACGAGGGGCCTACTGATCGATACTTCACTGGAAACACTTCAGTGTCTACTAGCTCTGTGCCATTAACATTTAATTCAAAGTGAGCATGAGAATTCCCCAAATGAGATGATATCTGCTCTATAGCCACCATTCTGATTTTTCTTATAAAGTCTCAGAAAAGGGCGTGGGTTGCGAAGGAGATACCAAAATACATTGATTAAATAGGAAATTTACAGTGCATTCTCACTGCATTTAAAAGCAAGTGAGATGTAATTTCAGTCCAACTCAAAAACATTTCAGAGCTGTGTGCGCAGTGAGAGATAGTGTTTGATGCAGTCTGCACGCATTCATTTGTAAATTATAATCTCATTATGTGAGTAACATTAAACATTAGGCTGTGATATGAAGATGTCCTTACCATAGCCTAATTAAGATCTGCTTGATAATGGGTGCTCTCTGAAGGCAATAGCTATGTAAATGAAATGCATTAACTGAACAGATGTACTAGTAAACGTCCCAACAACGGTACACATATCACAGCTGCCACCAGCTTCTCTTAGGCACACTGTAAAAGTAACCAAAAAGGCAATATAAAAAGAAGGATACAAAGTATCCTAACTGCACACTGTAAGTGATGTGTGCAATTGTAACAGTACAAGAATTCACAAAGAGACAAAGTGCCTCATTACGAGGTCGGCGGTAACTAGTCCGTGCCGCCGATCTCGTAAGACCTTTTGTCCGCCGCCTGACATCCCAGTGCCACCGGGACATGACAAGTCCCCATTCCCATGGAGTCAATGCCGGCAGAGGCCAGATTTCATGGTTATATGCACCCTTATTTCCGGACCGCCAGACTTGTAATGTGGCCCAAAGTCTCTCAGTACTGATCTAGTCTTGGGCAGGGTGCAAAATGTGCACTCCCGACTAGACTTTTGCTAGTGATATTTGACTCTTGGCGAGTAATACATGGCATGCGGTGTGTATGTATAGAATTGAGGTGGCGAGTATCTTTTTGGCTGGCTAGTAGCTTGCAACTTGTCACCTTTCCCATAAGGATGAGCAAAACAGGCAAGGGAAGTAAAACAGAAGGATTTACTAACCTCTGCAATGTCAGGTCAGAGTTAAAAAAACTGCAAAAAGAAAGGGCATCGCACAGAAATCTAAGGGGGGAAATGTGCAAAATGAAAATCTTCCCCAACAGCGCAATATAATCACCAAACAGTTGAATCATATGCTTCACACTTGAAGAAGCAGTGCAGCTTTTCAGTGCCCCCCACTTTGAATTCATGCAAGCTTGATTTGCCTACAATTTTCCCCAGATGATAGAGATTCCGGGTGGATATTTACTTCATTTCAAGGACGTCACCACATACTAGTGGGACACTAACACCAGACCAACTTAGAGTTTAATTTGCAAAGGTAGCGGGCGCCCCTCTCTCGACAGAACAAGGCCTGATAACCTGTTCAGTGGTTATTAACCACTTGAGAGTTCGCAGCCACTGCTTTTACTCACTGTGCCTTTCACAGATGGGAAATATTCATTTGCATATCAGTCTTTGTCCTGCCCAGGGGCAGTCCAGCACCGAAATGCAATGGCAATTCCTGCGAACTCTCAAGTGGTTAATAACCACTGAACAGGTTATCATGTCTGTTCTTGCGAGAGAGGGGCGCCCGCTACCTTTGTAAAACAACTTAGAGTTTAAGTTTTAACGTTTATTCAGGGTTTTCTAATCAATGTTTTGAATTGCTCTGGAAAAATAAGAAATCTAAAAAAACTAAAGTGGAAGATCTTCCCTTGGGAGGCTAGTATTTGTACCACTACCTCCACAAGCAACCACCAGTCTCTCAATCCCATCCTCTACAAAGAGCAGTGTGAATGTTGCACTAGGCAGTAGCAATTGGCTAGTGATATTTGATTCTTGGTAAAATCTGGTGTGCTGTGTGCATGTATAAAAGGAGGTGGTGAGTGACTATTTTTATGGGTGGCTAGTAGCTTGCAACGTTTGCACCCCGATAGACTGGGAACCTCGGGTATGCTAAAGCAATAGTTTGAAAGCAGTTTTCAGGATTGCAATTTCTCTGGAAAGTCTCTGGATTTTCAGCCCAAATACAATACTCAGGAGTCTCCCTGGTTCTCTCACAGTGTCATTCAGTCTTTTAATGAAGCAAACAGTCTGCAGAGTTTCCGGTCACTTGCTTTCGGGATTGTGTGCTCCTCTGGTTTGTTTAGCTGTTTCTTCATGATTAAGCATTAATGTAGAAAATGTGTGTAAAAGTTAGTATAGGCACGTTCACTTTTCAGAAAGACATCAGCATTTGGCTTTCAGTGATGGAGCATGACTAAATGACTAGTGCTCAGCAAAATTACAGGGATGAGTAATGGATAAAACTCCTACTCAGCCCCACACTATTACTTGATCCGCAGTGACGTGAATGATAAAAGGTGAAACGGACACAGCCAGTCAGGTATACCTCCTTCACTTCTTTAAGGTAGAATGGGCCAATGGCAGACTATACGCTTCAGGAGGGATGAGAGCTAGCACAGAAGCAGACCAAACAATAGTGCTATGGTACCAAATAAAAACCTGTTTTTTTCTAGGATTTCTAGACAACCTGTAACTGACGTCACAGACACAACCCCCAACAGAATTGAAATCAGTGCTATCAATGGGACAACATACAGCCTGGAAAAAGAGAAAAACGCTGACAAGAACTGAAGCACATACAGGTTCCATGTACTAATGTCCCTGCACAAATGTCTCCTGACAAACAAATACATAAATAAATAAATAAATCACGGTTTTTTGCGGAGACATAATTACACTGAAGTTTTTTGTTTTTTTACAAGTGGAGCAGAGAACATCCCCGCAACCAAATTATTAACTGATACCCAGAAGCATACCAGGAGTACTGGCACTATGCAACAGAGGGAAAGAGAAGCTGCCGAGCTATGCGGCCATGCTCGGAGAGCTGCCAGAGTGAGCCAGCGAGGACACACAAGAGCTGCAAGCCCACTGAACCACCAGGGAAGAGAAATGGAGCCAACCCCACCATCCCTCGGGAGTCCTACCATTGAACACCACACAGGAAGCCAGAACATGAACTGGGACACTGAACTGCCTACACCGCCATCTGTGGTACAGAGCAGATCCACACAGAGAAAGTGGGCAGGGCAGGGTTTAGACCCCTTTTCAAGACTTTCCCCTTGCACATACATGCTCCAGGTGGGGACGACGGAGCCAGATTGGACAGGGAGAGGTGCCCAATCGCCAGAGGGGGTGGGAGATTTAAGCAGGGGACATGGAGCAGGAAGTATGGATCTTTGGATGAGGACAACCAAGAGACCAGCAGGAGGAAGTAGGGAGCAACACCTTGTGGAGGAGATTCCTGGAGCAGGCGAGGTATTGGCATAGGACTGAAAGTGGTTCTACAGTGTGAATAGCGAAGCAGACGAGTAGGGAAGTGCAGTGGGTGGAAAAGTAACATCAAAGGGTGGAGGCAAGAACAAGGGATAGCAGATTGGTGAGAGGTGTGAGGGGGAGAAAGTAAAAAGTACAGCCTCTATCCAACCAAGTGAGTGCAAGGCTTATGTAAAAGCTCTAGCTTTATCATGCCAGGTTTCATCAAAGAGCTCATCTTACAGATGTGGCATAAGAAGAAGACTGTCACTTTTTCAGATCAGCAGGATCTTTAGTATGCCACTAGTAGATGCAGGGTTGGGACAAGAGAGGTTTCCTCACACTCATTTAGGATAGGGGCAACCACATCAGAGTTAAGCTTAAAGGTATGGCTTTTTGTAGTCCAACTAGTGTTATGGGCGACTCCTTAATTGTCCTCTTACATTGAGCAACTACAAAAATCAAGTTTTGCTTACTTTGATTACCATAAGAATTATCGCAATTCAACGGGGTCAATGGTATAAAAGCCCTAAACCGTTAAACAATGAATCACAAGATAAGAATGACTCCGTAATTATTGCGCCAACATTTTCACAGTTGATTGGGTTTTATTATGGAACAAATATTAATGTTTTTCAGTTTGATCCAACTTGGTTTGTTGTAATTATATTGCAAGCCCCAGTGAGACACGTGTTTCGGCTTAAAAAAGCCTTTTTCAAATCTGGGCTAATTCTGAAATACCATAAAGTGTCCACCAATTCATGGTTCCCCCAAACACATTAATAAGTAGAACATTTTACATCAATTAAGAAAATTCATAAAAATGCGTAATTGCGACAGAGAATAAGGAAGGGTACAAGGGAGGAAAACATGGGTGGTAGAACAAAACAAATTTAAATGTAATTATTCATGCACAAGTATGGACCGGAAGGTAGAAAAAGAGGAAAGAAGGAACAACAATCCAAATCCAAAATACGTAGAGGACAAGAATAAATTGGGCAAATCCAAAAACATAAAACAATGAAACAAAAATAAAACAAAATAAAGTAAAGAGAGAGAAAAAACATTCTATTAGTAATCTATGCCAAATAATGCCTTCTTAAATTATGGTTGAGTATTTTTATAAGTAGCGGGTGACTTACCCCAGTTGTTTACAAAGTATATATATTCGCTCAATGCGGTTGTTATGAATTCTCTATTGGGTTAAATCCCAAACTTTCTTCCTGCCAAATTGTATTAAAAGAAATTGTCACTAACCCTTGGTCTAGGCCGAATATGATTATCAATTGCATATATTAAATGATTAGCCTGCCGTGGATTCCATGGTCATTAGTTGTATTATCATAAGTCTGCGATCTTAGGTTCGTGATCCGCTCGATCGCGTGCACATTATACGAGGTCAATTGAAAGAACACACAACTTAGTTATAATGTCAGCCTCATAATAGGTTTATGGTATTAATACAAGCGAAAAGGCAGTACAATTCGCTTACTTCGAACAAATCCTAGTCTCCCGCGTTGGCTCCGAAATCGGAGTGTAGGACGCCGTGGCCATCTTGGAAACCATAGTTATAGCGGTTTCCATGGCGACCCGGCGTCTCTCCGCCATTTTGGTTACTAAGTTACTCACGCGTTGCCATTTCAAACCCGGGCTGATGGCCAATGTACTTTATGACTGCTCGATTGCGTGCAATTATTACAAATCGGTATCACTAGTAAAAGTAATAACTGGTTTAATAATCTTGACTCGTGCAAGTCCACTGTATTTAATCGGGTCAGACGAACGTGGACGCCTTGATCATCGTTGTTTAGGACGCCGTCGCCATCTTGGAAACCGCTATAGTTGTAGCGGTTTCCATGGCGACCCGGCGTCTCTCTGCCATTTTAGTTACTTAGTTACTCACGCGTTGCCATATCAACCCCGTGTTCATGGCCAATGTACTTAATGATTGCTCGATTACGTGCAATTATTCAGAATTGGTATCATTAGTAAAAGTGATAGCTGGGTTACGACTGACTCGTGCAAGTCCACTATATTTAACCGCGTCAAACGAACAGGGACGCCTGGATCATCGTTGCAAATATTGTTGTTATAAAACTTACTTTAGCCGTGCTGTGATTTATTTCAATTTTAAGTTGCTCAATTGTATCGCATATTTTGATAATCATTCAGTAAGTGTTGGTCTCTATTTATGCTTCTTAATATGTGAATAAATTAGCATATTTCTCTCCATAAATTACTCCTAATGACAACATGATTTTACAGGCACGTTTAGTAATTACTTGCTCGATTTTATAAAGATTTGCATATTTTAAATAATGTGTCTAAATAAAAAACACACAACAGAAAACACTTGCAGTTGGTATAAACACAAACCCACATTAACATAGTCTAATGATAATTAATTCAATACAGCTTATTAACAAATACAATTCCATATTAGTACCCCACACTTAGAGAAACAATGCCATCTCATTATCTGGGTTTAGCCCTGTTACTATAGCATTGAAGTAACAGATAAGTCTTGCTTCCGCTTGTCTTAATGCTTTTGTTCTGTCACCACCTCTTTTGGATAAGGTTACCTGTTGAAGTCCAATAAAACTAATCTTGGTCTCGTCTTCCATTTGATGTGTGCTCTGCCAATGCGCTGCCAGAGGCAGAGTCGGATCTTGACTCCCAATTTTGCTTAAGTGCTCGCGAATCCTTGTTCTAAGTTCTCTTTTGGTACTGCCTATATACATTTTTTGACAGACACAGCGAATGCCGTACACAACAAACTTTGTTCTGCAATTTATGCCTGGTTTAATTTTAATTGACTTCTCTTTCTGATCTTTGAATTCCTTCGTTGCTTCACTGGCGTACTTACACATAGAGCACATCCCACATGTCCTGAAACCTGTATCGTTTTTTTGTGAGCCAGGTTTGCAACCTGGGTTCTTGAATGTCTGGTAATAATGATGGACTGATTAATGATTTGAGGGTGTGTGCTCTCTTGTAAATCAACGACGGTTTATCGCCCACAAATTTATGTATATGTTCATCCAGCTTCAGTAAGTACCAGTATTTCTGTAATGCCTTGTAAATTTCATTATGCTCTTTGTTAAATTGTGTAATGAATCTCACCTCTGTTGGCTCTGTATCCAATTGTCTGCTGCTTATTTTCTTTGAGATGTCATCCTGTATGAGGTTTTTTGTTTTGTCAAAGGCTTTTTTGACACTAGACATTGAGTATCCTCTTTTCATGAATCGAGTTTTAAGTAATTTGCATTCTTGTTCAAATCTGTTCTGTTCTTGACAATTTCGTCTTGCTCGTATATACTCGCCCAATGGTATGTTCTCAATGGTCATTCTCTGGTGGCAACTGGTGGCGTGTAACACTGAATTAACCTCAGTTGCTTTTCTAAAAGTCCAAGTTTCCAATTGATGCTTATTCACACTAATTGTCGATCTAAAAAATTGATTTGTTTTGTATTGCATTCTCCTATGAATTCAATTTCAAAATGATTCTGATTCAATCTATTGATAAATTGTATAAACAGTTCATTCGATCCTTCCCATATCAGTAAAATATCATTGATATATCTCTTCCACAATCTTATTTTGGTTCCATAGTCTGAGTCTTGATAAACAATCTCTTCTTCTAACATGCCCATGAAAAGATTTGCTAACGCAGGGGCATATTTGGTCCCCATGGCAACTCCTTTCTTCTGTTGGTATATCTTGTTGTCAAAGGTGAATATGTTGGAGTCTAGTGTCAATTGTAACATTTCTTTTAACATGTCTATTTGTTGAAAAAATGAGGCAGAATCGTTTCTGAAGGTGTGGTCTATTGTAGCTATTGCCCATTTATGTTGAATAGAGGTATACAACGCTTTTACATCCAGCGTGGCCAGGGTGAAAGAGACTTGCCATTTAAATGTTTCTAATAACCTTATGACTGAAGTAGAGTCCTGTAGGTATGATGCTAGGAGATTTGCTCTTGGCTTTAGTATTTCATCCAAGTATTCCGATAGGTTTTCCGTCGCCCACCCTATTCCACTTAGAATGGGGCGACCTTCAGGAATAGTATTGTAACATTTATGAACTTTAGGTAGGAAATACATTGTCAGTGTTACTGGATCATTCGTACATAAGAAAGCTCTTCATCTGTAATCAGTCCTTTTCTGTGCCATGTCATAATAGATTCTCCGATTTGTATCAGAATGTCTGGTTTATCCGCAGTATTCAAAAATCACATAGCATCCGGGGGTACTTAGATGGTTGGATGCCATGTTCAAATAGTCCTCCCTATTCATTATTACAATGTTCCCCCCCTTTATCCGCCTCTTTGATGACAATCGATGTAACCTTTGTCAATTTTTGAAGTGCTCTTCTTTCTCCCGAAGTCAAATTGTCCCTGGTGTGCTTATGAGTTCTATTGTTCCCTTTCTTGCACATCTGATAGAATTCTCTTGTAACTGCTTGTTAGAATGTATCAATTACATTATCTGATTGCAATTGTGGCACAAATTTAGATTTCATTTTGAGTTCCTTTTTTGTCAAACTGTTGGTTGAATATGTAATTCTTGTAACAGATTCCTCATCTCAAAACTTTTTTCTTCAGTCAATGATTGTAAAGTATAGGTGTCCTCTATGTCTTGAATTGTAAGTTCACTTTTTTCTGGTGGCTGTTCTCTTGGTATATGGTACCCTGGTGCTTTTGTAGCACAATATTTTTTTAATTTCAGTTTGCGTATGAATTTATAAAGATCAATGTGAATATCTGTTACTTTTGGTTGTTCATGTGGGTTTGTGTTTATACTAACTGCAAGTGTTTTCTGTTGTGTGTTTTTTATTTAGACATTTAAAATATGCAAATCTTTATAAAATAGAGAAAGTAATTACTAAACCTGCCTGTATAATCATGTTGTCATTAGGAGTAATTTATGGAACTCTGGGTGAGAAGAATATGCAAATTCTTTCACATATTAAGAAGGATAAATAGAAACCAACACTTACTGAATGATTATCAAAATATGCGATACAATTGAGCAACTTAAAATTGAAATAAATCGCAGCACGGCTAAAGTAAGTTTTATAACAACAATATTTGCAACGATGATCTAGGCGTCCCTGTTCGTTTGACGTGGTTAAATATAGTGGACTTGCATGAGTCATTATTAGTAAACCAACTATCACATTTACTAATGATACTAATTCTGAATAATTGCACGTAATCGAGCAATCATTAAGTACATTGGCCATGAACACGGGGTTGATATGGCAACGCGTGAGTAACTAAGTAACCAAAATGGCGGAGAGACGCCAGGTCGCCATGGAAACCGCTACAACTATAGCGGTTTCCAAGATGGCGACGGCGTCCTAAACAACGATGATCAAGGCGCTCACGTTCGTCTGACCCGATTAAATACAGTGGACTTGCACGAGTCAAGATTATTAAACCAGCTATTACTTTTACTAGTGATACTAATTCTGAATAATTGCACGCAATCGAGCAGTCATAAAGTACATTGGCCATCAACACAGGGTTGATATGGCAAGGCGTGAGTAACTTAGTAACCAAAATGGCAGAGAGATGCCAGGTCGCCATGGAAACCGCTATAACTATGGTTTCCAAGATGGCGTCCTACACAACGATTTCGGAGCCAACGCGGGAGACTAGGATTTGTTCAAGGTAAGCGAATTGTACTGCCTTTTCACTCGTATTAATACAATAAACCTATTATGAGGCTGAAATTATTACTAAGTTGTGTGTTCTTTCAATTGATCTCGTATAATGTGTACGCGATCGAGCAGATCACGAACGTAAGATCGCAGACTTATGATAACACAACTAATGACCATGGAATCCACGGCAGGCTAATCATTTAATATATGCAATTGATAATCATATGCGGCCTAGACCAAGGGTTAGTGCCAATTTCTTTTAATACAATTTGGCAAGAAGAAAGTTTGGGATTTAACCCAATAGAGAATTCACAACAACCGCATTGAGCGAATATATATACTTCGTAAACAACCGGGGTAAGTCACCCGTTACTTATAATAATACTCAACCATAATTTAAGAAGGCATTATTTGGCATAGATTACTAATAGAATGTTTTTTCTCTCTTTACTTTATTATTGTTTCATTGTTTTATGTTTTTGGATTTGCCCAATTTATTCTTGTCCACTACTTATTTTGGATTTATTTGTAGTTCCTTCTTTCCTCTTTTTCTACCTTCCGGTCCATACTTGTGCATGAATAATTACATTTAAATATGTTTTGTTCTACCACCCATGTTTTCCTCCCTTGTACCCTCCCTTATTCTCTGTCTCAATTACGCATTTTTATGAATTTACTTAACTGATGTATAATGTTCTACTTATTAATGTGTTTGGGGGTACCATGAATTGGTGGACACTATGGTATTTCAGAATTGGCCCAGATTTGAAAAAGGCTTTTTTAAGCCGAAACACGTGTCTCACTGGGGCTTGCAATATAATTACAACAAACCAAGTTGGATCAAACTGAAAAACATTAATATTTGTTCCATAATAAAACCCAATCAACTGTGAAAATTTTGGTGCAATAATTACAGAGTCATTCTTATCTTGTGATTCAACCACATCAGAGGTTGCTATTTGGATGGGGTAGAGGAAGTAAAAAAGATTGGGCAGTGGAAATCGAACACCTATCAGTGTTATATTAGACCACACTTGGTATGAAAGGGAGGGAGAGGGAGTTTCGCAGATATTTAGGAGTGATGCATGATATGTCTTATTTCCCTTATTTTATTATTGTTCATAAAAGATGGCCTATTGTCGGGTAGTTTGGCTTGTTGGTCATTCCTTTGTGAAGAGAGCACTTAAAACGGATAAATGAGCAAGGATGGCAAAGAAGGAAAGAGGTGGATGGATTGATCATGTCATGCATCAGATTTGGAGGGTTGCGATTGCACCAGCTGAGGAGAGTATTGATAGAGGTCTACAAGAGGGGTAAACTTTCAATTTCCAAATCTGGTCATTGTGCATTTGGGGGGGGGCAATAATTTGAGCATGTTGGGTGGTAGAGGTTGGTGAGAGAGCCAGCATGAGTTGCAAGGCTATTCCCTGATGCAGAGTTGTATGGTTACCCACAATGGTAGTACCGGTTTGACCCTAGTTGTTGGCCAAGGTGCAGAGCAGGTTGATGTAGCCAGGGGGCACTCACCCATCACTGCTGGATAAGTAGGGTTCACAGATGCAGGGAGGGTGTGAACTCTCCATCCCCAGAACCAGTTCACCAAGGGTCAGCTTGTCCAACAGAATGTTGCGGCGAAGTGGAGGGGGTGCTGGATGGCGACATGAGCCATAATTATTTTTCCCCCAAATGCCCAATGACTGTACACATGTATTAATGGACTTGCATTGTTAGTTGATTGCACATTTTTGTGAGGGACATTCTAAGAATGTTTTAATTTGGGGCATCATATGTAAATTGTTGCATTGTGTGTAATAAATGCGGCCAAAGGTTTTTCCCAAAAATAAAATGTTTGGGTTCTTGCTCACCTGGAGCCCTGCCCTTGTGCCCCTCATCTTAGCAAGTCCCTGCAAAATGATGTGGTGGCATTAGTGAGGTTTGTGGGGTGAGTCGTTGGGGAGGGGGGATGTGAGAGTGGTGAAGGCCAGGATTTTGCACCAGGCGGCATGATGTAGATTTTCGTAATTTTTTTTAAGACATTAGTAAATTGCTGCATTATGTGTAAAACTCGGCCAAATGTTTCTCCAAAGTGGAGCCGTACTAACATGGGGCTCTGCGTCATATGCCTCTCATAACAAGTCTCTTCTACAATTTTCTTAACAGACCAAATAGAAAAAGTTATCGTAATGCAGCCACTTCCTTAATATAGTCGGTTAATGAAGATCTCCCCGTCTCACCCAAACTGCACTCCTCTACAGATTAAAACAATTAAAGAACACTCCGCAGCAAATTGCTCCAAGCTGTGATCTCAACTGTATAATTAAGATCTACAAGATGGATTAATTGGAGAGAATAGTGTGATTAAGTGGGATGGGTATTTAAGAGCCATGTCTCACACTGCATACTGTTCCTCCTGATCGGAGGAGAGCATTCTTCTGCCAGCATCAGTTTTCGGCAACGTGTAGGTTTCTCTGGCCCAACTGAATTAGACAACACCTTGTAAAGGGGTTATAGAAATTTAATTAATAAACATTTTGGTGGTACAATAGCCTAAGTTTGCTAGGTCCAACATTTTACTCTGTAGATAGTGCCAGAGAGGCTAGATCACCTCTCCTGCTCACAAAAGAAAATGGGGTGGCTCGACCTTCTGCATGTACTTGCTGGGCAATATTGAGGGACAGTGCCCTAATGCATGCGGTGGGTAATGCATGGTGAGAAAAATGGAGTATGCTATCCCTTTCAATAAACATGGAGCAGGTCTATCTGAACGATGTAGTCTACAAAAGCTGGCTATTAGCCATTGATTTAATAGCTGGAGACACTCTGGTGGCAGAAGCACTGGTGACTGACTACCTACCAGGCCTTCAGTTAGAGCCAGGCATCTGACTGTCCGAGTATCTCATTCAGGATCTCTGATTTGAGTTGAGATTTCACTTGCCACGGTAATGTGCACACGTTGCTTGGCTAGTAGCTTTTTCAAGGAACCCGCAAGATTATCATAATTAATAATAGCCGCTTTTTTTTAAAATCTACATTACAGTTTCCCACATCGAACACATTCCTTTGAGTAGGCATACAAAGGAAGAAAGGAGAATGCCCTGCCAGCTTCTCGTCAGAACAAAAAGACGAGCCGCTATTCAGAAACTCAACCTTTTAGGTTGGATAAAGATTTCTAAAACGGGGCCCTTCAGCAGTTGCATTAGTGGCCGCATCTAGAGTCCTGGCTTGCTGAAGGCAATTATGCATGTGCAGAGCAAAAAGGAACATGAATGCCTTTACATGTCACGTTGACATGCCATTATCACGGTTTTTTCTATGCCACTTCATGCTCATCTAATCAGAATTCTTGATGTATGCAAACAAGGCATTTCAGCTCATTACTATACAATCCGTCAAACCAAATGTCTCCTCCTTGAACACTCCTCTACCGCCTCCTTCAAGTTACTTATTCTATCCCAACTCAGCTCTCTAACCCTTCGCATCGCTCACCAATCCTGCTCATGCATATACTTAGCCCGGATTTCGTTAACTCTCGTTGATTCTCCTATTGAAGTCGAGGTGCTTCCTATCTTGACTGAATGTTTTTCCATTCAATCAGTTAGCGGGTTATAAAGACCCAAATAACAATCAAAGTGTGCACTCATTTCTACTGTGACCCTCAGCATGCTGTTCCAAACTCCTGCCAATAAAAAAAGAAAAAAAATCCCCCAGTTGGCCCCACTTGGAGTCTCAGGATGGTGTACGCAACATATCCTAAGAGATTCAGACAAGTGGACAAAGGGGGCTGCCAGGAGTGTTTCTGACAAAGGCCCATTCATGTCTGCGCTCGACATGAAATCATACCACGTGTGGCTTTGTTTTTCCATATATAGGGCACAGGATAATCACCAATGTCGTGTCAACCAATATTAAGATGTGGGCACATACTTAGGCTGTTGCATGACACTTAACAGAAATTCACAGAAGATTTTGGTCTCTTCTGCAGAAGGAATCGGGTGTGGTGCGGCAGACATACTCCATCTTCTCAAGACTGGGAGCAGACATTTAAACCTAAGGAAAATAAATATTGCAGCACATACCCGAAGTTTAGCAACCCTTCAGGAACCCTTCCCAATAAAAGTTACACCACTTACAAAATGGTAATGCAAAGGGCAAGGATGTACGTACAGAGGACGTGTTGGCAGGCATGCTGTGCTCTAGTAACCTACCGATTGGGGAGGAGAGAGGGTCAGCTTGCCCCCACGGAGGCTCCACAATAAAGGTAAACGTGACATTTTGGACCAGTCAGCGGGACTTGTACGTGCAATTGCTGGGCCCTGAAAGAATCATCAGTATGGCCCTCCAGGTGGTAGAAGATTTCGTGGCCTTGGGCTTCTCCTCCAGCAGGCATCCTGGATTGCAAATCCTTTGAGAACAGCACTGAATGTGTCTTTAATCAATCCATCCTGTTATTATTCTACACACTTATCAGCAATGCCCCTCTTAAAGGGCAGCAGTTTAATGGCTGCATTGACAGGACCTGGCCTATATGCCCCACTGTCTGTTCACATATGCTTATATCCACCACGATGCCGGTTCGAATACTCACCAACCTCCCCTACAAAAGAAATTAAAATCACCTAAGAACTTGAAGGACAGCTACCAAGGCCATCCAGCTGGATGATCGCATCCCCTCTGACTCTTTCCATCTGCCATGTCTCGGCTGGGTCTCTAGAGCAGCCCCTGATCCCACTTTACTGGCATCCGTTGTCAGGATGATGGGACATAATAGCACCATGGAAGTCCACCTCTGTAGATTCTCGGGTGTTGCCACCCTCGCTGCCGTCTCATCTTGGTGGACACCGGAAATACTTTCCTTGTATCGGCTCAAATGAGGGGTCCATGGGATAGCAGATAATTCACCAGATGCTTACGGTGATAACCGAGTAGAGCGCTCGCTTTGACACCCGTGCAGAGCCTGTTAACGCAGGTTCGAATCCCGGCGGGGCCAAACTCAGCCTTTCATCCTTCCGAGGTCGATAAATGAGCACCACACACCGTGGGTAATAATAAGCAGCGCTCGGATACCTGAGGGTTTGTAGCGCTATATAAAAGCCTAATTATTATTATTATTATTATAACAAACCAATGATACCAACAGAACTGTGGCTACAATCTGCCCCACGACTCTTAACCAATCCCTTGCTGATGCTGTTTCTATTGCCAGCCATCGACTAAAGGTGACCAACTTCCATGCTCTTGGTTGGGGAAGAAACACCATTGCTTTGTCTGCTGCCATTGTTGCATCTATAAAGTCCAAGGTCTGTGTTAGAAAACAATGGGACGTTATGCTTGAATAGGAACCCCAGCAGATCCAGCACCTGACACACTCAGACTATGTCTCATTAACTCGTCGCTGTCACTTCTCACAATTAGTCGTAAGGATGTACCCAAATCCTTTCCTTGTGCAAAAACTACACCACGGGAGCTACCACCTTTGTGAAAATCCTGGGGGGAATTTTAGTCCAAGAGGTAGTACTTTGTATTCTAGATGATGACCAGCAATGACGGACCCGAAAAATGTCCTTTCGGTTTGGCGTAATCACAATGTAAATCCTGAAAATGCAAAGCTGTCAAATGTAGACACCTGGTTGGAGCATGGGCAGAATGTTCTGCAGGGATTCCATTTTGAAGTGGATATCCGCTATCCACTTGTTCAGCTTCTTCAAATTTAACACCAGCCTGTAACCTCCCAAGGCTTTCAGTATGATGAAGACACAGGGGAAATCCTTTGTTCTTATTGGTTCGTAAGGCAACAGTACCACTGCCGCCTTCTGTAGCAGATCTAAGATTAGCTGTTGTATAGCTTCCGAGAGGATTGGATTTCTGAACAGATTGGTCTGTGCCATCTGATCTTAGTGGAGAGATGTGAACTTGATCAAATGACCTCCGAAATGTAGATGTCCAGACATCTGACTATTCGTGCCCCTTCGATGAAAGCCTGCAGCCTCTGCCCAACCGGTAGAGGGCTCATCTTCTGTCCGGCCTAATTAGGGCTGCTGAGGTTTACCCGTTGGCACTGATGAATTGTCAGTTTGTAAAATCTCGGTGTGGCATTAGGAAAAACTCTCATTCTCTTGAATGACCTTTTCGGGGGTCTGGTAGAGAGCTTTTTCTCCCAAGCCTTCCCGTGCAGTGGTCCAGACTAGGTTCAATCCTTCTACACATTTTACTACCATAGCATCCATTTTAGGCCAAAACCGCAGATGCTCATGCAATGGCATGTGTAGCACCACATCGTTTTGTGCACCAACTGCTTTCCAAGCCTTGTTGTAGATTTGCCATTTGGCTGCAGTGATAGCACTCCACCACATGAGTTCTAAAACAGATGCTGTGCCAGACATCAGCTGTTTCTGTTGCTCAGTAGTATAAAACGCCACAATGCAGCCCTACTCTGCCTAAAGTTTGCTGTACATTAATTCCAGGATCTCACAGGCAGGCTCCAGCACAAAAGAGCTCTTTAACATCTTAAAGGAATTAGAAAACCCCACTCCTCCTGAAGATACCTGCACAAAGGATAAACCTTGGTGCACAGGGATCCAGAACGCCCTTGCCAACAAAATCTCAGGGCTCCAAACTAAAATTGAAAACAAACGGCAACAGCTCACTCATGACCCCTCCTCCAGACCCACCCATCCCCCACTCACCGCCTCTAGCTCAGGCTTCACCTTCAAAAAGGTTACCACACTTGAGTGTACAAAAAATTATAGCATCCTTGAAACCCTCGAACTGCAAGGGGGACAGCTGCCCCGCACAGATAATCAAGGATGCTGCCAGGGATCTCTCCCCCTTCATCACCAAATTAATAAACTTGTCTTTTTCTAACAATATGGTCCCAAGTAATCTGAAACAATCCTGGGTCCTACCCTTGCTAAAAAAAACAGACCCTCGACCCAGACATAACCACAAATTATAGACCCATTACCACTGTCCCATTTTTACTAAAGATCCTTGACAGAGTGGCCTATTTACAAATTCAGGATTACCTTGAAACTAACCGATTACTAGGTACTCGCCAATCTGGCTTTCGTCCCCAACATGGGACGGAAACGGCCCTTGTTGATCTCAAGAGCCAGATAGACGAAATCAAAGATAAAGGGAGGGCTGCTATCCTGCTTCTCCTCGACCTTTCCGCTGCCTTTGACCTGGTTGACCACAAAATCCTGTGCAACCACCTATCATCGGCAGCACACTTCTCCCACTCGGCGGTCACATGGATCCAATCCTTCCTGGACAATAGGACCATGCGAGTCTTCTCACCCATTGCAGCAGCCGACCCTATTCCCATTACCTGCGGTGTCCCACAAGGTTCGTGTGTTTCACCCACCTTGTATAATATATTCACAAAGCCCCTATTCGATAAACTGGACCATCTGGGTGTCACCTACACTAACTACGCAGATGACACCCAGATACTCCTCACTTTATCAGGCAACCACAACACGGACGCCAACAGGATCGGTGAAGTCTTCTCCATCGTTCAGGCATGGATGGCCACACATGGCCTCTGCCTGAACGATGACAAGACTGAACTGCTCCTTGTCGGCTCACCCAACACTATCCGGAATCTCAGCCCGAGCTACTCTAGCTTCATCATTGACGGCAACACCATTCCCACTGCCAAAAGTGTAAAAACTCTTGGTTTCTATCTCGACACTAACACCAACCTCGCCAAACAAATTAATAAGACCGCCTCAGCCACTGCTTACACCGGGAAACTAATCAGAGCCTGCAGACCTCTGATATCCCCCAACAATTGCCTTACTCTAGCCAGAGCACTTATACAATCCAAACTGGATTATTGCAACAGCCTGTATGTAGGTGCCAATAAAACGGTTGTTAATAAACTACAAGTTCTACAAAATAATGCACTCCGTGCCGCCCTTAATATCCCCAGAAGAGAACACATCTCAGCCACAAGAATCACATGCAAATGGCTCTCCATCCAACAAAAAATAGACCTAAAAACTATCTGCCTCACCTACAAAGCTCTTAACCACCTGGCCCCACCTTATTTAACCGATAAATTCATCTTAAAACAGAATATTAGAACCACCAGATCCTCTAATACACTACAACTGACAGTGCCCAAATACTCCCTCAAAAGAGCCGGCGGATCCAGTTTCCCAGTTCTAGCTTCACAATTATGGAACACTATCCCATCGGACATCAAATCTACCCCTACATTTCAACCTTTCAGAACTAAGATCATCACCTGGCTACTTAACAATTAACTAGCACCGTATGTATGTATGTCACTAATTCTACTATAACTGCTGTCATAACTGATGTTGTAACTATACTTACATTGCACAATTGTACAAATGTTCCTACCTATGCCTGTAACTTGATGCTCAAGCGCCCATATACCTCTGGGTCAGGTGCGCTATACAAATAAATAAACAAACAAACAAACATTGGACGCATAGCCTGCCTTCAAAAAAGCAAGGGGTTTATATACTGGATTTCAAAGTCAGTTTGGACCCCCACATATTCTTCCTTTAGTGCAGAGTCCACCCTTCTATTAGCAGAGTCTCTGGGAGGCATATCCTCTGTAGCCATGCAGGGCATCCCAGCCACGTTGGCAATTATTGAATCCGCTACTATATGTTCTGGCAAATTCCAAGTCGATGCCTTTCATAGGATGTAGTTGAGAAAAAATCTTTAGCACCATCATTTTTTTCTTGTGGAGCCTGCCCTTCTCTAGAAAAGGATTTCCAGGTGGTCTTCATAATAAGAACCTTTGAGCTACAGGTATATATCAAAACCGACGAGTAAATCCTTTTTTCTTCATCCGCAGCTAGGTCAGAAAAAGGCAAGCGTTTCCCATATCTGCTACAGCACCACTAGGCAAGCTCATTTAGCTATATACTGGCCTTTCCTGTACACATCACACTCTTCCGCCACCACCCTCAGCTTTCTTCAAATTCATCTCTTTCCAGAGCTTCCACAATGCTCTTGTCCATGAGGATTCTGAGCGCCTCTTAAGACTTTGGGAGCACTGGAGATATATTACGACGTTCCTGTGACCCTGCCCCCTGTCTTTAGAGGGCCAACAGGGAGATACAGATCTAATGTCATTCCTCCGGTAGTCCTGCAACGCCATTTGTGCCCTTCGGTGTACCTTGGTAGATTCTGGAGCAACCTCCGGCGCTTGGGTGACAGGGATATTAAGCCCTCATAGGCCTCCAGCGGACTTTATTACAGTAACACTTTCTCATATGTGCAGTGCATCCCGTCCCAGGAAAACCAGTAAAATTAGTTTAGGATCACAGTTCTCACATACTTGTGTCCTCTGTAGAAGCCATTTGCAGGCTTCTGGCAAATACGGATGTCAACAAGCTCTCCCAAGTGCGCCAGTATATGTTGGGTCCGATCTCACCTGCCCCTTTGGTGCTATAGCTCCTGCAGAGTACCAGGCCTGGCTCATATGCTGCACGGGATCAGCCATTACACTCCTTCGTTGAGGAACCGGTCCACACCCACAGGCAGCGGCTTACCAGCAATTTCTCCCTAGTGAGAGCACTGCTCCTGGAGATAACCTTCCCCTAAATACATTTACAACTGCTGCATGGCCCTGCTGCCAGACTGCACTCGCTATCAGCAGGAAAAAGAAAAGGTACTGTCCCACCCCAATCCCTACCCCTGCTTATAGAACACGTTGGAGGGACATAGCCAAGCCGGCAGAGGAGGAGCATAAACATTTTATTTTTTATTGCTTATAGCGCATGCGTAGATCAAGAGCAGCAGGCCGCTTTACAATAGGAGGGTGCCAGAATTGTGCTTGGCATTTTATACAGTAGCGCAGTACTGTTGGTGGAGGGAGAGAGGGATTTTTATTTGTCCAGCAGTTATCATTGAAAGAGCCATGTTTAGTTTTTTGGGGGCACTGGAGGATGGTGGGAGCCTTTCAAGCCTCCATCAGGAGCGAGTTCCATAAGGTTGGACGTGGCATGAGACCAGCTTCCAAGTCTTCTCTTTGAGGGCTACCTTTTACTCCGACCTTTTGATAGTTTTGCTAAGTGAGGTGCAAGCATCTCCAGAGGTGTGGAGTTTAGCGGCCAAGTAAGTTGGTATTCAGTTTGAGACTGCTTTTTAGGTGGTACAAGCAGTTTTTAATATGATCCTCAGGAAGCATTTCTGGTGTGCACAGAAGAGATCTCAAATAAGGAAGGGGATGAGGTAGGTGAGCTGGAGTACAAGGGTTACATCGGTTATTTACAATGCAGAGTAGCTAGTGGAAGTCACCTTGACTCAGTGAAGTTTTCTCCTTGAACGGTATACCTTTACATATGGTGCCTTCAATGGCCTTGTTGCGTGCATACACCAGGTGACGCCAAGAAGATATGACGGCATCTAAACATAACCTTTAATGGGACCTTCAGAGCCAGGATCTTCAGTTTTAGTAAGGGTAGGAGAGGTCCAAGGAATTGCTCAGAGAACAGAATATCATTTTATTTCAGTGGGGGCAGCACCAGGGAATACATTGTTGAGACCGATCATACAATTTGCCTTAGGCTCAGCCAGCAGGAATAGTGCCAGTGTGCAAATATATACTTGAATTAGGACTATTTTTCTTTGGACGCTAGCAGCATGAAAACGTGTTTTGCAGTGGCAATGATGGCATGTATTGCTGGCCAAAAACAAAGAGGTGATGAGTTTCGAATGAATCTTAACCTCTGGCATCGCTCGGGCAACTCTCCAGAGCATCGTTCTACGCCTGCCAAGCCAGTGCAGAAGGGGAACGACCATATGCAAATCAGGCTCTGTCCCACCCAAAAAGGGGCAGTCCAGCCCAAACTGCTAGGTCGCATCCCTTCTGCACGAGACCACACGCATCCCAAGACATGTTTTGGCCATAAGAATTTAAAGTGGGCGGATTATATCCCCTATCGTTTAAAGTTTGGAGTCAAATGTTTTTTTTTTTTTCTTTCAAGGGAGTAAAACATGTAAGTCCAATTCCCAATGGGAGTATTTTATAAGTTTGTAAAATGATTTCAAATGAAAAACGGAAATGTTTTTGTTATAATTATTCCTTTGTACCTAGTTATTCATACGCATTAAAAGATACATGTGTATTTCCTGCGATCAGGCAGTAGTTTCTTCCTGTGGTACTACGTGCACTACTGACCAAACACATCCATGGAGCTGTATGGGTGAAAGCATGGGCTCAAGCTCCACCATGTCTGTTTCCTATTTTTTATTGGAAGTTTTTTTACTTTCTATTTTTATTTTTTGGGTGCATTTGTCTATTTTTACACCCCTTATCTGTATGGCTGGCTAGACAATATGTGGAGAGAAAAGCCGTGCAGGACATTTACATGGGTTGTGAGGCAGGAGCGAAAGCAGAAATGTATTAAATTGATGTGTGATGTGCAGGGTGGCAGAAATACGAACAATGTACAGATCAATGCGGTCTTAAAATAATTCTATGAAGAGTTCTACACCCCCTAGAGTAACTGCTCAAGGGAAGAAATAAATGCACACTTAAACAAAATTACGTGGGCGGAGAGAGAAATAGGTGGTGCTATGAACACACCTATTACGATAAAGGCAATCACATCCATAGTAAGGTCTCCATCCATTAAAGCTCCAGGTGTTGATCGGCTGACAGAGTTACAAGGAGTATATTCGTATATTAGTGTAATAGCACCACACTTGTGAGGTATGCATGAGGTATTGATGGCAGAGGGTGTACCACTTCCTCCCCCCCAACTCATCAGAACTACATAACCAGACCGGGTTTGTTCAAGGAAGAGCAACAATGAAGAATCTTCGTAGGGTATTTGCAATTCTGCACACCACTGACTCTGAGACACTGGCGCCAATAGCCACACTTGATGCTGAGAAGGCATTTGATTCATTAGAATGGCTGTTTTGGTTGAACATTTTAGAAAGGTCAGGATTAGAGATTGTGTAGTGACATGATATGGACGCTATACAACACTCGTGGTGAAGCACTAGTTCTGAAGAATGGAATGAACTCAATCGCTTTATAATTATTCAGAGTGACGAGACAGTGTTGCCCACTATCCCTCACACTATCCATCAAAGCACTAGCACGCTTGCTCACACAGGCATCCAAACCAGGGCATTCAAAATTAATGTAATAAAGCATCTGGTGTCGAAATATGCAGATGACATGCTATATGTGAATCATTCAGATGTTAATTTGCGCCCGCTAGATACAGAAACATCAGTATACAAGGAGTATAGTGGACTGAAAATAAACTAGACTAAATCTGAGCACATGGCACACAATATGGAGACAGACCCAGCATTTAAAATGGTGCCCAATAAGCAAACGGTACCAATCAATCACAATATCCAGAAATGAACAGACACTGATGGCAGAGAACTACATAAAACAATCTAGATGGGTTTGAGAAAAAGGCAGAGAGGTGGATCACATTGCCCAGATTTGGGATTGGGTGCATTTCACTCATTAAAATGATTCTAGTTCCCAAGTTCTTATACGCATTTTAAAACATACCAATAAATCCCACAGTGTGAGATTTCAAGAGGTTGAAACAACTAATGGTGAGAATTATATGGGTGGGTAAAACTCAGAGGATTGCTCTGGATACTTTGGGTAGGGCCTATGAGATGGGTGGATTGGCAGTTCCACATTTGACATACCACTGCCAGGCTGCACATGCCCAGCTTGCAATATGGTGGTAAAAAGATAATCAGGGCTTAATACATGTACAGATAGAAAGAGGTAGCTCACCCAATCTCTTTGCAGGCTTTAGCATTGTAACCAAATAAGCATTTAAGGGTTGAGATACAGACATGGAATACCACTAGAGAAGTCCTGTTTAGAAAAACAGACAGGACTGTCAATAGTGCACTCGCCGGAAGCATCCATCTTTGGAGTACAGGTGCTACAGATAACATTTGAAGAGCAGTTTAAACATTTTCACAAATTGGAAAATTGTAAATTTGCTTAGCCGTTTGAAGGCGGTACGTTTACAGCCCTGGATGAAATGAGAGGGAAAGGGGTTGTAGAGAAACCCAACAAGCGCTCACACAACCCACTAGGGAAAAAGACCCAGCACACCTCTTGCAGGGAGAACCATGCTTATTGTCATAAAAAAGACAAGTACGCACCAAAAAAGAACTCTGCTGCCACGGAGCGCTCTGACGAAAACAGCATAAGCAACAAGCTATAAAGGTGCACAGTGAAGTACATTACATAGGTTACAGATCAAGTTGCCGATTGGTGCGGCCCTATACATATACCGCCTGCTCCAGAAAGGCAGCCAGGCCATTGGTCCCAGCTTCTCCTGTCCGTCTTTCCCCACGTGGGGTTCTTCTTTGTACGTCATCAGGCACAAAGTTCCCAATTGCTACCACAAATCATTGCATTCCCTATCTGTGGCCTAATGTGCACCTGGTACTGCAGACATGGGTGCAGAGGATATTTTCGAGGTTACGTTACTTGCAAACCCCATGCTCGATCGCAGACACATCAGTGCCTTCCCAAATCTTCCCACCCTGGTTTTAGGTTTGTTACCTCTCCCCTTCCCCCGGCACCTTGCAGCACAAATCACAGGGGTCCAGGATGTTCTGCTGTGATCTTCCTGATAAATTGGCGAACTAACCGTTTTATGGTCGGTGGTCTGGGGCTGGCTGGTACCCTGGAATGTTGGGGTCTTGGAACGGGGGAATCTGTGCACTATAACTTAAGGTTTGAACTGGTGAAGGGCGCTCCTTCTCGTGGGATAACTTTTCACAGTTCGCTCTCAGCCCCCTCATGGCCTTGCAGGGCGCATTTGTTCTGGGATACACGTGCTAATCATATGAAACAATGAGAGGTTTATGAATCTCTGCTGGTTTGGTCTTTCTCACTGCTGCCTATGCTGCAACCTAACCCTGCATGCACACACATATCTCTATGTCCTGGTCCGGGGTCTGCTGCCCTGGCTGCAGAACGGCGCCAAGCCTCAATTTTCTAAATGGCTGTTTTCTAAGATGACGTTTCACTCCCCAGTGCAATCTATATCCAAACATAATAACCTACCCATAACGCAGCTTCTGTCAACACCCCTCTATTCCCTATAACCTCCCCAAGCACCTACAACACCCTTAGGCCTCTGCCTCATCCAGAACCTCTTGGGGGCCTGGCACTGTCGTCCCCACTCCCCAACAGGGTGGTGAATAGTTTAACAATATTTGTATATTTTCATTTTCAATGACGCTCAAGAAACCCTTCCCAAACGTTCACTCAGAATAACCAAAATCCCCCATTCTAGTATTCATCATGGCCCCAAGCACAACTGCACATTTAGTCTTTAAAATATACGGGATAGGAAATGAAGTCAAGGTCAGCTCGAGAAAGTTGGGAAGAAAGCTTGTGTATTCAAGTGAGTAGAGGAATTGCAGGTGCATGTGCAGAGACTCGCTGAGTGTCCCTCAATTATCATAATAAATTAATTTATTACACATGTTTACACCCGGCATATAACACACCACTCAAATTGCAGTCCTATATGTCATACATCAAAGGTGAATATTTGGGGTGGAGGGGGCGCTGTTGTGCACAAACCAAGATGGCCGCTTGAGTTTTGAGCTCTGGCAGCCCAGCAGCTTTACACAGTGCGAAATCCATCCTCTAGTGCACAACTCGCTGCTTACATCGAGCTACAGAGAGCTAAAGCCTCCAGCACTCTGCCAGTTTTGGGGCGTGAGACATCTTTATCGCTGACCTGCGCCCATGAAAATAACAGCCCGCTCCTGAATTGGATGGGTGGTGGCAAGAATCACTGAGCTTTGGGGGCACGACTAACGCCACGTGGTTCAAAGGATCAGAGCTGCCCGCTGCACCTGCTCACAGTGAACGAGCCATGCCTGGCCCCTGCCTCAGAGGAAAGGTGCACATTCCAACTCCGGCGGGGCAATGTGTTGTTACCGGTACGCACTGCAGCAGCTCAGACAATGGATTACCAGGCTTCAAGCCAAGGGTGAGTAAACCGCATACTCGAGACCCTGTGCCTCCTCCCCTGTGCGGGGGAAATAGAGCTATCCCACTCTCTCTACTGCAGTGAGGCTGCTGGCTCCGCCTGGCCCAGAGCAGTGCTGCGACGGCCCCCGGCGAATCAGGAGCACAGCTGAACCCGCTGGGCGGCCGAAATTGGTGAAGCCTTGTCCCCTGCGGCGGGGCCAGAGCCACGCACATCACCTAACCACGGCTCCCCCGCCAAGCCTGATCACAGCGCCTGGGCCGTGTCTGTCCTCTCCCTCGAAGCTGGTGCACCCCCGGCTGGAAGCGGTGTTGGTACCGGTGCGCACCGCTGAAGAAACTACACTGGTTCACTACATTTGACTGGCAGTAGGTGAACCGTGTTCTTCAGTCCTTGCCCGAAGATATGGATGTAGGCTATCGCTCCATCTCTCCTGCTGACGAGACCTCCTGAACCCATGCGGAGACCGTGCCACCCCTAGTGTGAGGTGGGCGCTGCTGTGCCCAACGCCCATACACCAACAACCGGGGTCTCGTGGGACCAGGGGAGTGAACGGAGTTGCTGTGTCGGGAGACTGGCCCACACAACAGCACCTTGGATATAAGCCTCGCTCCACATACAATACAGGCCATCTTCTCCTGGCACCGAGACCTACACTTGGCCTCCTCATAGACTGGATTTTCTACAGGCTTTGGTACTCAAACTAAGCCGCATTACCCACCCTAACCATCGCTTGCCAAAACGCAGCCTAAACACCCTGCTGAACATCACGCACACCAGTTTGCTGTCATGACTGAGGGCAGGAAACAAAGGTCAATCAATGTGTTTGCCAAGGTGATGCAAAAGCCCCCTGAACCCTACGGTGAGGCTGACTGAACCCCGTCCGCCGACACCTTGCGAACCCACAGAACTCCAGAAGATGTTGGAAGACATGTGTGAAAGATTCACGACACAGCACACCAAATTCGATATGAACGACACAATCAGCTTTATCAAGACCTGCATGGAAATGTCACAGAGGTTGAAACTAGAGTGGGGTCGACTGAAGACAACATCTTGGTGCTCAGATCCGAGGTCTCCACACTGACGAGACAGGTACATGCTGTCAACAAAAAGAAAAAAGATTTAGAGGCCCGATCACGGTGCAAAAACTTGCGCATAAATCAGGGTCCTGGAGGAAAACATTGAGGGGCCCACCGCTCCCCAGCTGAACAATCTAGGCCCGGGGCTCCTCGCCGGTCCATTAGAGCCCGACTCTTAAATTACCGCGACAGAGATACACTATAACGAGCAGCCTGAGCCAAAGGAGAACTACTGCTAGGCTCAGCCAGGATCCACCTTCACCCCAATTTTTCTGTTGCGATACAACAAGAACGCAAAACCTTTCCATCTGCCAAGAAGAAACGTCTCTGCAAACTAGGGGTCAAATACTCTATGCTATACACTGCCAAACTCTGGGTCGTACACGCTGATTAGATTTATTTGTTTAAGATTTCTGAGGAGGCCTCATGATTTTTTGAAGACCACTTTCCTGGATAGCCAGGGTCTGGGTCTCACACACTGGTCTGCTCCTGTTCTGGGAGCCTGGCGGGAATGAGAAATACCTGCTCGCCCTGCGCTGTGGGATCTCCCACAGGCAATACCTACAGTCATATGTGCACTTAACCTTGCCCTTCATGTCTCACGTTGTGTTGAAGCTGTGCTGCTGCCTGCGTGCAGCCCCCATGTAGAGTTGCAATTGTTGGTTGAATGGGAGTTGGGGATTCACTCTCCTGTTTCTAAGAGGGGTGGGGGGGACACAAGTTAAAAAAATTGCCTGGCTTGCGATCCGGGATGTGGGGTGAATCTCATTTCTGGTGTGGTCATACGTCTGGTGTGTTCATACGAAGAAGTACCTGCTCTGGGCTCAGGATGTCATATGCTTACGGACTAGATGGCAGATGAGGGGCTTCTATTTATGAGCTGGAATGTTAGAGGGTTAGGCAATCCTGTAAAGATGCGTAAACTCCAATTGTAGGCTAAATACCACAAAGCCTCTGTCCTAATCCTAAAAAGAGACAAACGTGCTGGCTATGGGTTGCGACAGATTCGCCAAGACCTGGGGTACAGAGCGCTATTACACTACCTATTCCACCCAGAGCCGTGGAGTGATGACCCTTTTAGGGCGATACGTTCTGCTGCATGGTATACTGATGGGGCAGGAAGTGGTTCTTCTGAATATATATGGGCCCAATATCGACGATCCTGAATTTTACTCCCAACTGACTTCTCTACTAGCCCAATACCCCTTGGACCCCATACTATGGGGCAGTGACTTTAACACCATAGTCAATGTAAATCTGGACAGATCCGGCACCAAGATTCAGCAGCTGACCAGGTCAGCCAAGGCCATCTTGGAGGGATAGTTGCAGTCCGATACCCTCATTAGGCGGATAGATAAGATGGCAATCTTACCCAGAACCTTCTCCGACCACTACCCAGTGACTGTGTCGTTGGCGTGGTGTGAAAAGCACGGGACTGGGCAATCATTGAGACTTAAGCCAAATGCGCTTCTAGATCCTGTCTGAGTCCGAGCTTAGAGCTTGTATGGGCGAATACTTTGAGATTAACTCTGGGACTGTGGTCTCATTCTACCTTGTGGGAAGCCGTTAAGGCCTACATCTGCGTGTAGTCCTGGCAAAGGAATGCAGGATCCTCAGAGCAATCCGCTGGAACATCCAACAGAGAGTGAGGCTCTGCGTGCTGGACTTGAGGTGCAATACGCTACGACTGCTTCAACTGCCACGCTCAGCGAAATTGGGGCCACCCTTGATACTTGCAGGGATCGGGCAGAGCGGAAAAACGCAAATTCCTTGAAAACATCTGTCCCGTGAGACAGTATGGAGAGGAGGAACACCCTACCAGGCTACTTACTGGCCAGGCTGGCATGACAAGAGAACGGAACTCGCCATATCCCCAGATCGAAAGAGTGGCCGGGGCTCTAGTCCATAAGGTTTCTGAAGTTAATGAGCAGTTTCGCTCTTTCTAGGAGTCACTATATGCAAACAATGATATGGCACCTGCATCCGATATCGAAGCATTCCGCGACGACCTTCTGCTCTTGGTGCTATCCATCGAAGTTAGAAAAGCGTTGGATCGCCCAATGTCCGTTGATGAGATAATGAGAGACATCGACACTCGCATCAGGCAAAGCACCCGGATCCGACAGCCTAGCCATTGAATTTTATAAATGCTACAAGGTTCGCCTGGTGCCCAGACTGTCTGCCATGTGGGAAGAATCCTGTGCAACCGGGAGACTACCCCTCCACGCTGCGGTAATCGGTTATCTCAGTATTACTGAAGACCGATAAGCCTGCCACGCAATGCAGCTCCTATTGCCCTCTCATTGATAAACAGCGACGTGAAGATCTTCGCCAAGGTACTGGCCCTTCGGCTTGCCCCGTACATGACATTTATTATTCACCCTATTCAAGCTGGATTCATACCGGGACGCTCCATGACTCTAAACTGTAGGCACCTTTTTTAACATTCTGGCCTAGATAGATCCGGAGGCGCAATCGGTGGCAGCAGCACTAGACATGCAAAAGGCCTTTGACTCGGTATCCTGGCGGTTCCTGCGAACCATGCTGGAAAAGCGCACCTTTGGCCCCTGCTTCGTCTCTTGGGTGTGGTTACTTTATACCCTCCCTGTGACTAGGGTATGCATTAATGGCCTTCTCTCTGCTCAGTTCAAAATCACCAGGGGAACTAGGCAGGGCTTCCTTTCCTCGCCCATGATATTTGCAGTGGCGAATGAACCCCTGGCAGATATAATCTGCCAGAAGCATGCCCACAGAGGCGTGAGGTTTACAGGAGAGCCCAAGATTATCTCGCTCTATGCAGACAATGGGCTGCTATATGTACGTAACCCTGAAGTGAACCTCGCACCAATAATGCGTGATATTCTCCTCTTTGGTACCTTTTCTGGACTCAGTCAACTGCACCAAGTCTGAACTGTTTCCGCTGACGGACACCACGGATTCCCCACAAGACCTCCCTGGGTCCATCTGGTCCCCATCAGAGATCAAATATCTGGGTTTCTTCATCACGCGCCAACAGACTTCACTATACGACCGGAACTACAGGGGCTATCTTTCGACGCTGTTGCGAAAGCTAAGCGTATGGGCAAAGCTACCAATCACAGTGGCAGGACGGATCACACTCCTCAAGATGGTTGCGCTCCCGCAGCTACTATACAGATTCATTAATGTCCCGGTCTGGCCTGGGGCGAGCTGTTCAAAAAACTTAAATCTGCGATCAACAGCTTTCTGTGGCATTCGGGTGCAGTCCGGCTGAAATGGGACAAGTTAACTAGACAACACAATATGGGCGGGTTGGGTGCTCCGAACTTTGAGAGTTTACCCTCGCCCGCCCCGCACCCAATGACTCACTACTACCACTAGTCATGGAGGTCACCTCAAACCGCAGGGGAGAGTCTAGATTATACAGGCTGCTCCAGGACCGGGCATGTCAACCACTACTTAAGCATCAAGGGACCTGGAGTAGGGACCTAGGTATCGAAATAACCGATGAGATCCGGGATTCCATGTGTGCTTGCACCCAGGAGGTTTCCTTTAATTCTAGATTTCACTTAATTCAGTTCAAGCTGCTGCATAGATATCACTACACCCCGCTAGACTGCACCACATGTCAATGGAGCACTCCTCCATTGTCAGGGATGTAGCACTGATAATGCAGGATACATCCATATGCTCTGGGCCGGTCTAAAAATTGCTGCTTTCTGGGAGGGGGTGTGCAAGGCTGCGTCAGTGATGTTAGACTGTACGCCTGCACCGTGCACAAGGGCATGCTCATTTCATGAGTTTATAACGCTCCGGCGTAGCTATAGGAAATTGGCCGGCATTTGTAGGTTACTAGCTACACGCTGCATTTTGTTACTATGGATGCGCCCCTGTGGCCCCACTCTGAACTAATGGCTCCACGATGTTGCATGGGCCTCCGACATTGAGGAACGCTGGGTCGCTATGCAATCAGCATCCAGCAGACCAACAAACACATGGCCCCCCTTTCGCACCTATCTGCAATCACTGAACACGAGCAATACTGGAGACGCCGACACCACTGTACTCCTCGAACTGTAATGCTGGCGAGAATGACAGTCACTTGGCCCCTATCTCAGCTCTCATATTTACACAATGTACAAGACACCGGAACTAGTCCTAGTGTGGTATTCTCTCGTGATGGTATTTCGCAAAGTAATGTTTACCAATGTCCCTGTTGTAATCAAGCAATATAAATAAAGTTTTTTTTTTTAAATTAATAAGGTGAATCTGCCAGAAGCAGTGCTGTTAAAGCAGACGTTAAATATTTTCCCTAGATTGTTCATCGGTATTGAAGATCCGTGGGGGTGGTGCAAGATAGAACGGCAAAGGTGGTTATAGCGAGATGCCGGGTAGCCATAAATTGGGGAAGAGATCCTAAGCCGAGGCATGATAATGGTTTGCCGATTTTATATTTTGTAATGAACAAGAGGACATAGTTGTAATCTGATATAGACAGTGTGTCGTCCCAAACAATTACTTATGTTCCTGAATAAGTGTATGATAGATGGGTAAGATATGAACAATATGAATGAGACCCCTGCTTAGTAAGAGATAAGAACAAGCATTATGGTGAGAGGATGAGAGGGGCTGTGTATGCTATTAGCTTCGCAAACACAAAGTAAAACGGATGAAGGAGGACTACAATCTAATTAGGATTTGTAGGTTATGATGTGTGCTCGCTGGCCTTTTTTCTATAGGTTCTCGTACTTTAATCTAGCTTCAGTACTTGTATATGTTTGGAGTGCATTGCAGAAAATCAAAAATAAAGTGCTTTTAAAAAAGCAGCCAGAAGGAAAATTACAAAATGTCCAATTGTAAAATGTCAAAATTATGTTGCCGCTTTGTTCATGACTCACCATGGCCTCCTAATGCACGAGTAAAACAAGGGAAAATGTGTGATTCACCATTTGCTTGTGAATGGTGTCAGCAATGAGTTCCGCAAACTTCCTCACGAAAAAGAATTACATGAAGTTCACATTGATTGTCTGCAACAAAGAATTAAAAAAAAAAAAAAAAAAAAAAAAAAAAAAAAAACTTATTGATAATTGTAGGATAAATCATCAGTGAGGTCACTATGAACAACAATGCTAATCATTCTTTTGGAACATTTTACAATGCACAGTTTAGCAATGACTACATCCAGGAAGGTTTATAAATTAACAAGAACCTAAATGATGACATTGGAGTACATTTATTTATTTTATTTATTGTGCATTTGTAAGGCGCATATACAGCAAGAAATTGCGTTTCAAAGCGCCCACAGGGGTGTGAGCATGGGGTAAAGGCAATAGAATACAATAATGAACAGGATAGAGGTGGTCCTACTAGGCTTTGTGAGCATTTCTATCGTGCACTTGCAGAGAGAGAAGGGACGGAGGTTTGGGGGGTCGGAGGATAAGTGCTACATAAACGAATGCATTTATTTAGGATTTTTCCAAACGCACATTGATTAGGGATCATGCACTATGAATTTATTTTAAGAACAAGGATATCAATTTTGAACACAAATTACTTCCAAACACACATTTGCAGATAGTGGTGCCATTCCCCAGAAGGGTGCCTACAACCCTCCAATTGAGCAAAAATGAGAACAAGTGGTGAGCCAGGTTATGAGGGTGTGGACAAAGAAGAATATAGGGCAGAGAGGCAATCAAAAACAATATGTGTTCATAGGAGTTTGTTAGAAAGGACTTAAAAAGTAGAAGCCAGTTAACAATGGGAAACCGGTTTCAAGCGTCCTCTGACCCGCTGCTTTCTGCAAAGCAGGTTTTACATAAGTAGCAACTGAATCACTTATTTGGTCATCTTCTTCAACCAGAAGACATACAACCGCAACCCCACTTCTTATCTCAATTGCGAAGCTTAGCAATATATTAGAATAACATAAATCTACCTGTTTGCGCCACCAACAAGTCAGTGCTCTAGATAAGATTTTGAAGTGGGAGTATTTTACTCCCTATTTTTTGAAGTTGGGAGTAAAAATTATTTGGAGGGCACGGGGAGTAAAAAAGTACATATATTATAAGCAAATAAATACAAACTGTTTTAACTTGAAAACAAAAATGCTTTTGTAAAAATTATTTCTTTGCCGCTAGTTATTTGCTCATTAAAAGATCTATGTGTACCTCTTCGGATCAGGCAGTGATCATAGTAGTTTCGTCCTGTGGTACTACATGCAATAGTTTTCCAAACATATTCATGGAGCTGTGCAGGTGGAGGCAGTGCACAAGATCCAATGCGTACGTTTCTATTTTTTCTTAGGAGTATTTTTACTCCCTATTTTTGTATTTTAGGGAGTAAAAGTGGCCGATATGCCCCTTACTTGTAGCTCTGCAACCCGTTCACAACATTACCTTTATGTTCCTGACTGCTCGTTCTATCACTAGAAGACACAACAAAAATCTGGTAGTGGTGATACATTTCTGAGCTTCTAGCGACCACATTGTAGGTTTGCAGTCTGCCAATCGATGTTTAAACACACATAGGCCAGAGTAGGCAGTAACAGATCACCAGTTTAAACAACAGTTCAGGGAGCCCTGCAATATACACCATCCACCACGGATGAGCCAGTTAAAGGAGAGTGTGGAGCAGGACTAATGTCTGGCAGAGAGACTCCCAGGACCCCCCTTGTCAATTTGCATATTTAAGTAACGTTGGGTCTCACCCTAAGTTACTAGGGGAATCCAGACGTGGACCCCTTGCTCACTATTCTTAGAGAGGCACAGCTCCTCCCTACTGATGAGGTCCAACCAGACCGAAACACGTGTCTGGGGATGCTGTTGGTACTCTTGTTCAGAGGAGAATCGCCTAGCATTTCGGTGCTGGACTGCCCCAGGGCAGGACAAAGACTGATATGTTTGGGATATTTCTTCTCTGTGAAAGATAGTGAGCAAAAGACTCTGGGTAAGTCTCTCGTAACCAGGACTAATGTCTGGCAGAGAGACTCTCAGGACCCCCCTTGTCAATTTGCAGAGTGTGGAGCACTGCAATGCAAAATCCCTCGACATTAGCGCACAAAGCTGAATTCCACCCAGCGGAGTGGGAAACATTTTCCTGGGCTGTGTGCCCCATGTAAAGGAACAAAGGCAGTCTACCTCTTAAACCGCAGACATTGGGACCCACTTTAGGTTCAAACACTGGTTCTGAAAGGGGAGCATTACTAGAATGAGACCATACTCAAGTGGGTGTAATTTGAGAGAGCATTTCTGAGTGTCTAGGCCTTCTAGGACACGGTTTGGGTTGTGGTTGGCGGGTGCATGGTGACAAGACCAAAAACAAAAAACAAATGCATCTGTACATATACTGAAATCTAGTTTCTCCTGGTGCTACAAGAAATAGCAGTGAGGAACAGATAAAGAGATTGCTCCGGTAACTGTAGGAGTGAAAGGGAGAAGCAGCCAACATAGTTGATTGCCACTTCTTCTATTAGCCAGCACTACTCCAATTACGTGGAGGCAGGAACAGGTCAGGGCATGCTGGCAAAGGAACTTCCGGCTAAGAGGGGTTTAGTTGAATTGGCAACGGGGAAGGTTCACCCACCCACACCAAAAGGAACAACTAGAAGACCAAGACAAATTTAGGGTTACTGTAAAGATGGGAAGTGCAAAATGTTCAAAAGAAACTTTACATTTCCTTCTATGTAATAGTAATTGGTTATTTATAATGCGCTTAACACCCAGAGGATCCTAAGCGCAGACCCAGGGGTCAAACTCATGTTTCTCTGCATCTTGCTTCCAAGGAGAGCGTGTTGCCCCTGAGCTGTCCTCCCAATACAATGGCAGAATGCAGAGTTAGAGAAAGCCTCGCTGAAGAGGAACGATTCCAGGCTTGAAGCTGCGATGGTTACCCTGCAGCCAGTGTGACGAAGTTACATTTGATAGCTCTTCCTTGGGTGTATAGAGGGCCTCTAGCAATGACAGATGCCCAGCAACGGTAAGATGCGATACTGAGCAGCTTTATTTGAGGAATTCATTCAAGCCCCCCCATGCCTCTAAATCCATCCTGTGTCATGCTGTCACCAGCAGCTATTTTACAGACACCTCAACATGTACAGTTGCCTTGAGTAGTAGTGTGGACCGCACCAATAGCAACATTAGTGCTCACGAGTCTCCCATACCCACTGTTGCAAACCCATCGCTGAAAGGTACAGCTACTCATCAAGCTGCCTCTCATGAACACATCCCCTTCCTGGGTGCCGACAGCAGCAAACAAAACACACCAATATACAAAGCTCCCACTCACAAGACCAATCTATATTTTGAAGCAAACTCAAAAGTAGGAGAGAAACAGACTTGCCCAGAACCCAAGAGACAGCAAATCAGCCCACCATCGGAGGCATATTACAGAGCCACAGAGCCGTGCAGACACCATGACAGTTCCACTGGACTTCAAATTGATAGGGCCTTGCAGATCACGGATGCTAAAACACATCCATTAACAATGTGGAATTACCAACAGGGGAATACTGATTAGAGCCAGCTGACAGGCCTTAGGAAGGAAGGGCAATCAGATGGGAAAGGCGGCACAGAGAGGGAATAATCAATAACATCGCAGGGATAAAGTGATAACGGAGAACAACCTATCAAAAGCTTTTCTAGTCAATCAACCTAGTTGAAGGGTTATAAAAGAGAAAACGAATCAGCAGAAATGGAAAAGCAGTCCGACCCCACACACAATGTTAGGCATGGGTGAGACCAGATCAAGAGAGTGGAGCAAAAGCTTGCTGAGAGCTATGTATTGGAGCTTGGTGAGACCTGACAAGGAAGAACATGTTTATTTAGTTATTTACTTATTTATGCATTTATAAAGCGCACCTAACCCGAAGGTATCTTAGAGGCCATACCTCTGACAGAGCAGAAGAGCTATTTTCTGGCACATGAGGGATGCCTTATGTTTGGAAGGTGCATATATTAGAGCCTGGCAAAAACCATAAACAAGTGAGAAGAAGTACTTGTTCGTAGGAGTGTGCTTGTGTACTAGCCGGCCCAGGAGGGCAGCTAGTAGGTGTGAATATCTAGAAGCAAAGGGGGCTAGGGGAGGGACATTGGCTGGTAGCATACTGAACCGAGTAGTAGACATAGTGCTACATCCCCAGGACAAAGACTGCCAAGAAGCGCATGGGCTCTATAGCCCCAAGAGTGTACTCTAGTTAGGGAATTCTTGCTGAAGATCGGTATTCCAATAGTCAGGCCCTTAAGACTCTAAGTTGGTCCACATTGGCAACTCTGCAATAGCATTCTGTATTGTTTCTAGTTCGATTCCCATAGAATCTACAGGAGTCATCTAACCAGTCCGACCAAGTAAATAAAGGCTGTTTGAACTTTGTATGCATATGACTCATGTGTGTTTTGTTGATACCCTGTGAAACATCAGAGGCCAGGGCTGGTGGGCCAGCCACTCTTTTCCCTCCCTTAACGAACTGCAGAGTTGCCTGGGCTTCACTTTGTACAAGGTATGAGAGCAAGCAGCAGTTCTAGGTAAGCGCGTTTTAACTTTGTCCAGTAGTGACATCACATGTCACCCAGAAGCAATTAAGGCTGGAAGTGGCCCATGTCATCTGGATGTTAATGCCCTGGGATGGCAAATGCCACCCAGAGGATTATTAGGAGCTCTGTTCACTTGGATGCAGGCATTGCCAAGATTACCTGTAAGGGAACCCTTCAAAAACAATGTGGCCTGTTTTTACATCACATGTGTGGTAAGAAGTATTAAGTTTCCCCTCAACGTTGGCCTTGGTAGGTTGTGGGCCAACTATGTACACAAGCATGCCTTTTAAACTGTGTGAGAACAAAGACAATATTGGCTACTCGTCACCTTGCTTGGTATACGGTCTTGCCCATAAGCCGATTATACCACTTTTTACAAAACGAGCATATAGTAAACACGTAATAAAACGTTTTTCAAATTTGCTTTTTCTTCTAATAAATGACAACACCAAGATGACTTCCTCAACCTCTCGGCCTCTTATCAGGCCGGTCACAATGATTAACAGCCTTTCATTCAAAACATTATGAGCTGATTGGGGATACCTTGTTGTGGTGAACAATAAAAAGTGCATCAATTTTAGTATCTAGTGTTCAAACAGTCTATAGCAATCAGCAGCCCCTAAGACCACACACCACTTCATCAAGATTTTTCAACCGAGGGTCATGGTACAAGTAGGCAGCATGGGTCCATAGTATGGAACTACATTTCTGTCACTCACTAAAATATCAGAAGGTACTGGGGCATGACAGAATTCTCGAGACAAAAAACGCTCATTGATTTTTTTTATTTTTTTTATTCAGCACACCACAGAAGTGGGAGCTTCCCCTTTTGTATCATTCTCTGTACAAATATAACTGGTTTAGTTCTCAAATATACATGCAGTGTCAAATGCAATCTTCAAATTGAGGGGCCTTCAAAAATGTGCTCACTCCAATCAATAGCAAACCATTTGTCAACTCGCACTACATTCACCAACGCCCGTTTCACTATCTCTCACTCCAAAGCAGTAGAAGGCTACACGAATATTCTGAAAGGTTGATGCAAAATGCAGTTTCATATGAAGTGACCTGATGAATTTACAGAAACAGTTTCAGATGAAGACACTTTCCTCTGATGTTGCCGCCTAGAACATTTGGTGTAAATTAGAGCAAACGTTTTTCCAATCAACTTATCATTTGAAAAATCTAATGTGCTCAAATTTCAAAAACTCTTTTATAATGGAAAGACTTTAAGAGATATACCAACGCAAGAGAAATGTATAATTGAAATTAAAGATACAATCAACCTTGACAGATGCAGACTGATTCAAAACCAAACCTGAAATGATCAACAGGACAGTGATCCAAGCCTTTCTTGTGCATAAAATGTGTTAACACCCAGCAACAATCCAAACTGATTGACCACCTACGGCGTGCCTGCCATTACCAGACTATTGATAATGGAAAGTGTGGCACCTTAAAATGGGAGACTGCAATCAGCCCCTCCAACCCCATTACATAGCTACAATGTTGGTTTGCCTGTCCCATAGCCAGGGGCTGGTAATAGCAGCCGATGGGCGAGACTGGAAGGGGGCTGCAAGAGCTGGTGTTAACCTCTCACAGGGGATATGAGAGATGCAACATCTTAAATTTGGGTGGGACAAACACTTACACCATGAATACATTTGCAGAGTTCGGTCCCCCCTCCGCCTCCACTGGTATCCTTTTTTCTTCCGGTTCTTCTGCATTCCATACTGCCAGGTGCTTCACTCACCAGCTGGCACTTTCACAGGACTACTATTCATTCTTGGCTTCTGGAAGGCGGCAGGTGACGGTCTGACGTGGTATGATGGCTTCTCTGTTGCATAAATGAGGTACAGGAAGCTGAAGCGGGATGGCGGGAGGAAAGTGGTGGCACTTTGTAGTTTGGTGACCGCGTGGGTTATTTCTTAGCAGTGGGGCAGAGTAAACTTGTTTGCAAAAACAGCAACTTTCTTTTCTTTTTTGTAAAATGTAAGCGTGTGCACTGTAAATTTAATTGTACTCAACTTTGCCATTACGCTACCATCATAGGCAATTAGTGTTTTGTGTTTGATAGGTTACACATTTCGATTAAGTGGTTTCGTGATTGTGGAGTATTGCAGTTAGCTGCATTTTTCTTGATAAAAAAGATTTCGTTTGCAATGCCACACATTTTAGCTGATCTCCTTGGTAAGCTGCTGGGGTTGGTGTGGGTCTAGGGTATTGATGCAGTAATGTCCAAATTTAATAATTACGATGGAAGAACAAACTGGCGAAGAACGAAGATGAAGGGGAGAAGAGCAGTTGCTGTCGGTCTTGGTGGTTCGGCACACTAGAATGGTAGGAGTAAATCAAAGGGGAACTTTCCTGCAGTACCCAAGAGGGCCAAGAAGGCCCCACGGACCCGGGCTGCCCCTCTGGTAGCAAAGAAGGCTTTGAGAAGTGGGGCTACTGGGAAGAGGAAAAGGGGCATTGTGGATTTGGAAGATTTCCCTGCTCTGTCGCCAATGTTGTCATAGGGGTCAGCAGACCTGGCCCTCACCCCAGTCATGACAAGTGCTGTGCTTATGTCACCAGACACAGTGAAATCAGCAGTCCCTTCCCAGATCCAGTTGTCTGCTGCTCCTGCCTTAGGGCCCACACAAGGGTAAATTCAAGCCCTGTCAACAGGGCCTTTGAGCCAAGGGGCACCCATACTTACGCCTGGCCCCCTGCCTTTAACTAGCAACAATCAAATACGATGTTAGATGGTTGAATAATGGGGTTTGGTGGGGTATTAAATAATACATTGGGTGCCTTATTGCCTCAACTGCTAGGTGGTCAGAATTTCCCTGCCAACCAATTATCCATGCTCCCTTGGACTTCGCACATCCTTCATTGTTTACACAGCAAGCGTTGCGCTCCCGAAGACTGGTACATCAACCGATAACCAGTATTTTTTTTAGGGAATGTTCAAGAGGGGGCTGCATATGAAGGTAGTGATGTGAATGAATTACCCGAGGCTCAAGGGAATGGGTGGGTGACTGTGGCCTCAAGGGAGCTCAGCACGGTGACAGGGGTGCAGAGAAACGAGGGTGTGCAATCAGATAAGGATGGTGAAGAAAGGTGGTGGAGGGGAATCCTGAAAAAGAGGCCCTGCAATCTCCCCCAATTGTTATACCACCAGATGTAGCTCCCTCCATTGAGTCAGTGTTGCAAGGAGACCCCTTAACGTCTAGCATCCAGCCTATTCTCTTTGCCCCAGTATAGTGTCTTGGCATTTGTCAGAGGAGACCAAGGAGAAAACAATGAAGGGGAAGTGTGTTGATGACGTTTTGGACGTTGATTACAAAACGGATCTCAAGAAGAGGTGCAGTACATTTTGGAAACCAGCACTGACCAGATGCTGATGAACTGGATGAAAGGCTTTCTTGTGTACATGTCTGTGGTTTTGGAAAGTCCTCCGATCTTAACTTATGACAAGAAAACTTGCAGCAGAGTCTGTTTATGTTTATATTTATTGAGCCAGTTGCAAAATGTAAGCACTTCTTCTCTTTCTGTGGACTTCCATTCCACCCAGAATGTAAATGCTACAAAAAAGGCAAGGAGGAGGAGCTCCATAAGGGCCAGTAAAAGGGGGAGCCACATGGGGACATCAGGATCAAAGCCCTTATCTCAAATTACGCTCAAAGTTTTGGACTGCTGGTTAAGGGGTAACCAAGGTGTAAATGTTGCCCAATTTATGAGGCAGCGTCTTCAGTCGGGCTTCAGGATCCAAGCAATGGGTTTTTGGTCCCAAAGAAGCAGATCTCCTTAAATGCCAACCCAAGTGCAGGTCAGGAAAAGATTGAGAAGGAGAGGACATTGGTGAGCGTGGCAGGTCCTTTTGCAGGAAAAGATTGAGAAGGAGAGGACATTGGTGAGCGTGGCAGGTCCTTTTGCTCATTCTCCCCTCACCACTTCCATAACGTTGTTCCCCTTTGTTAGTGACCATCAAGGAGCCAGTGTGTTCTGCCTTATCAACAATGAGTCTTTCTTTAAGGGCGCATCAGTGAATTTTGAAATTGGGCGCATCAGTGAATTTTGAAATTGACACTAATCGTTGTTTTGCTATTTGAGAAGTGCTTCTTTAAATTCCACGTTGGGGACTTTGAGAACAGGCAGGGCATCTCTGGTGGCTAAGGAAAATTTTAAAAGCTGTTCAAGCTCCTTCTGTGAACCCCAGTGATTTTAGGCTCTTGGGTTTCAATTTCAATGGGCGTTTCTTCTTTGACAAATGCAAGCCAATGAGCTGTTCAATATCCTGCTTCTACTTCGAATCTTCCAGTACTTTTCTGGAGTGGATGATTAGGACCAAAGATGGGTCACATTACCTGGCCAATTTCCTGTTGCTGGCCAGGTCATGCACATTCAACTGTGCACAGTTTCTGGGTGTTCTTTTTCTGGATTATGAATGAGGTGGGTGTTGCTCTGGTGTATGGTTAGATAATGTCACTGACCATTTGCTCGCTGTTTTTTGGCATCGAGATTGACTTTGAGGCAGGATGTTGTAGACTGCCCAGCGACAAGATTGGGGCATACAAGTGGTCTGTCAGGCAATGTCAACTGCCCAGGAAAGTCAAGGCCCATCACCTGCAAGTATTTCTGGCGAAACAGAAGTTTGCTCTATGCATAATACCTATGGGACATCCCTTCTCTAGGTCCATTGGAGGAGCAACGTCTGGACTGAACATAAACGGTTTGACTTGCTGATGAAAACCGTGAAGGTTTGGAGGAGTTTACCAAGACTTTCGATGGTACTGTGCTGCATCAATAAAAAGCCTTTAGGGAGTTTGCAGCTCAGTATTTGCGTCAGCAATATTCTCATTGGCTTTTTATGAGGCCATTCAGGATCAGCAGGTTGGTTCCTGCTTCCAATTGCAATGGGGTGGCAGGAGGGTTCCAGCTGGCGGGAGTAATCGTGAGAGGGCTGGCAGTGAATAAGGATTGCAAAACCAAAAACTGACAAGTAGGGTAGGGGCGAGTTAGTGAGGTTAGGCCCAGGTCCTCGGATGGACTGCTATCAGGTACAGTCTCATCAGCCATAAACCAGCAAATGTAGGTGAGGCCGTTTATATGCAGCAAGTTTAGCAGAATACAGCATTGATGCAAAAGGGTTTATCGGCGGTTCTTTCAGAACAGGTGTGGCGAAAGTGACAGCCGTAGGGAAATGAGGAGGTCCAAAGAATTGGTAGATGGAATTCACGGTTGTTTTAGGAGGTATGTTCTTGTCCATCTAACTTTCGTGAAATTAGAGGAGTGCTATCCTTACGATTTCTTGCTTCCTTCCAACGGAACATGCATAACATGAGGGTGGTTTGGAATAACGGTCACGCATTTCTGAGGAGAGCTGGAGCCAAGCAAAATGGTGCTCGAATGGTTTATTGTTGGGTTTTGGGACTAGCAAAGCTGAGATGTGTGGGCAACGATTTTCTCACTAGGAAAGATATTGCCACTCCTTACCCAATTGTGGTGCATCTATGGGGTAAAATACATGGTCCACTTGAGCAAATAAGGGAACGTGGGATCAGCTGCTAGCTGAACTTATTTTGATCGCCAATAGATTCCCAAAGGATATAGTAGCATAGTCAACTAGGACTATGGATGGTCTGATATGCAGCAAGCAAGAAAAAAGGTAAAAGAGTTGGTAAGCAAGTGTAATGGAGAAATGACCAATTAGAATATTGGCAATGGGACAGAGGAGAATTCACACCATGGATTCATAAAAGGAGATTATGTTCCACAGGGGCATGCATCTTTGGAGGTGGTGCATGGACCTCATGGCATGGCATTTACAAAGAAGTTATGGTGGTGGGTAGGACGAATAAGCAGTTCATACATTCATTCTTTGAGGTGGTGATCGCAGCATTGTCAGCAGATGATGTAAACAATTTTCCCCACGACAAGGGACGAGTTAGGTTCATTTGGATGGGTGGTAGTACTATTGGTGCCACTCACCAGCCATTGACATCACAGCCTGGAGATAAGAGGAGAGTGCTGGAAACAGGCCCGGATGAATGGAGTGGTGGCAAAGAGGCTCAGGGTCGTCCCATATGGGCATTATTTAAGAAGGGACGAGGCTGCAGGCAGTCAAGACCTTTTTTTCCTAAAGCCTGAAGCTCCCGCTCATTTGCGGGAGAATCAGCCTTTAGGAAAAAATGCCTCGGCTTCCCGCAGCCTCACCTTTTCAACCTTAATGGTGCTGCGGCCGCATGCCAGGCAATGCATGGCAACGGGCAGTGCCACCATTAAGGCTGAAAACATTTGGCGCTGTCCACCGCCAGGCATCCTTTAGTTGATAGATCAAGAGATCAGCACCCTCTCCCACAGGAGGAGAGGGTGCTGATATCTGCAAAGGGATGCCTGTCAGGGGTGCCTGTAGCCCATTATGCCGAGGCTTGTCTAGGGGCCGTGGCCTAACAAGCTGACAGGCGACTCCTGCCGTTAGGCCAGGCCCCCTTGATGTTCCCTGGCTTGTTTTCCCTTGCCACTCAAGGCACTGCATAGCACCCAATCTATGATACCACACATTCAGCAGTAGAAGGAGAATACATGGGCCCATCTTCCTTTGCTACCAAAATGTGACAAAATTGAATGTTCAAAGCACCGATTGCAACATTTGCATGCAAGTGAAAACAATGCTGGTGCTAAACAACCAGTGCCCCAGATTCTATTTGAGAGTGAACCATTAGGTAGACGGTGGTCTGAGCAAGGGAGGGCCTAGGGGGATGGGTCGAGATACTTTACTTGTAGAGAGTTCTATTAGGACGAACCTTGAACACGATGTACAAGAATAGGACTGGTCAAAAAGTAAACTCAAGTCTGGAATGACTCCGAAATCATGATATGTGCTCAGTGATTTGGGTAAGGCAAATGAACACAATTCTGTTTGCGGTAGACCATTCACGAGTCATTGCAACATTTGTAACAGCCAAACAAAACAATGATGTTGCTGAAACTGTAGCAGGTCGAAATACAAGAGTGGCATATATATTGGGCTATGCAGAACACTGCTGAGGTACAGGGAAGGGTCTTGCTGGCTAGCTGTGGTCATTGCAATAAACTCAGATCGAATCGGAATGTTGTGAGCTCTTTACTAAAAGCAGTCAAAACCTACGAGAATCGGTGTTCAAAGTCGGAAAAACAAAAAAATGAGTATATCGTTAAAAAAAGTTGTCCAACTGCCGTCATATTCCAAAATAGCTTATTTTATAACTATCTTGGTGCAGAGGCCCCAAGCAGCGTTCCAAGAGCCACGACCGCGCAGCTTGTGACAAAACACTTGAGGCAACAAGGCAAAGTGCTCCCACGGTTGACATTTTGACAAAGAAAGCCTTGAAAACAACAGCGATCAGTTGGGCAGAGGAAGTACAAAAATACACTGCTGCTTTCAGAGCCGTGACACATCGCAATACTCATTTCTTTTTCACATGACCGGAGAGATCAGAATTGGATTCAGAATAAAGACATGTCCCTTCAGATGGAGGCAGCTAAAAACCGAACTATATACAGTAGGCGGAAGGAAACCTAGAGGATCAAATCGGGCTTACATGGCCCACCAGAAATTTAGAAGTGATGGGTCCTGGGCAACAGAAGCCACAATTACATACTGACGGGATCTCCAAGTAGGTAGATGTTGATCACAGATGGACACTAGCTGCCTAAGCTTAGGTTCCACTTGGCCTTCATTTCTGCCATTCCCTCCCGTACATCAGAATTACTCCTTTACTCGTTTGGTCTGACCTTTCACAATTCTTTTAATGCATCGTGAAGCCACTACTCCAACTCGATGTCGATTCATTCACTTACCGTGCTTTCTGTGAAGTAGTTAATCCGCCAAGATACTCCCATAACGGGCCAATCCATTTTGCCACCATGCCCAGGTACTCCAAACACATGCCCGAATGCACGCCGCTAAATAACTATCACTCAGTACTAATATTGCAACAGGATTATATGTCCCAGAATGCAGTATGTTCCACATATTACTTATGGCCCCACTGGCCTAAATTGGGTCTTCCATCGTGTAGGTTCGTTCACACAGATGTGAGTCAACGATCAGATTTGCCTCACCCCGTGCAAATTACACTACGGACATGCACATTCCAAAATACATTCTCTATCAATTTAGACGCAATTTAATGAACACCGACTGCAAATCGACTTCAGACCCCACAGAGCTACACTTTCAGGTGCAGCACGTTGCTTTTCATGGTGCAGATAATCACAGGCAATGCATCCCAGACTGCTGTGACTTAACATGCACGCCGAAGACTGCATGCCACATACAAGACAGCATACCTTAATATAGATGCTTCTAAAGGACATGTACCTCACACAGTTCAGATGTCTCACAACACACAAGACTACACGTCAAATAACGCACATGAATCAAGTGCCTGCAGAACTGCAGTGCCAATAAAGTACCCCCCTCTTTCTTTACACAGAGCAGAGGACTACATGATGCTCCAGAATGCACTTAACATCACTTAGTACAAACACTCCATAAGACTACCTTTAAAAAAAAAAACAGTCATCCTCAGTTCCGAGCCCTCCTCAAAATGGCTACATGTCCCAGAATGCACTTTCCCCACGCAGTATAGCGGATCCCCCCAGACTACGCATATTAAAATGCTAGGTTAGGTTGTCACTTTCTTATATAGCGCTAGAACCCAAAGGCATAGTAGCACCCCATCCTTTCTAGGGCAGGTGCCCTAGCAGAACTACATACCACTGCAGGCTCCCAGCCCAGTACAGAGGTCCTCATCCAGTAGGACTAAACGGCCACAGAATGCTCTCTGCCTTACAGTATGGAGACTCCACACAGAGCCACATGTGGCATAATAAACACTACCTCATTGATATTATGAATTGCTAATGTTACAAAAGTGGTCTTCAAATTGAGCGATTTTCTCTCATGTATCCCACGTCTCCCTAAAACCACTTCCTAAAACATTGCCCCCCCCCCCCCAATTGTCCTTGAGGTTCACTTAAATCTAGGTACGTGTGCGTTTTCTCTCAATGCTCTCCTTCATTGGCCTAAATTACCTCCATGTAGCATGGAGAGAAATAGATAATGGTGCAAGTGAAAAAACGCCAAAAATGGAATTGAAAGGAAGCATGGATGATTTTCACCATAAAGTATGTATGCACCTTGCCTAGATGAGTGTGGAGGACACACCACAACATTAGACGTTCCACATAGCTTTTACACTGGGCTAGCAAAGTGCATGGTGAGGGAGCGATGCCATTTCTTTCTGCATGGATTCCAGCATCATGGTCTCATGAACGGCACAAAAGTGCATATTTCTGAGCCGAAGCATTTGATCGAGCAGCACTGTTCATTGTGGCAAATGAATGCTGAGAAGTGCATATTCCGGTTCTGTCTTCCATTAACTATGAGCACAGCTCAATACTTTGGGAGCTGCAGTCATGTAAAGTACATATTCTGATTCCAGTTCTTCTAGTAGACCAGAACCGTGCTTTGTAGGAGATGTGGCCCAGCTCACTTTACACAAGAAGCGAGCGATGCGCCCAGTCACTGATTGGCTGTGTGACCATTACATTGTATACAGATGGGGGGGGGGGGGGGGGGGGTTCCCTTCAAACTCTTCTTTGACTACCAATATGTTCCATGTCAAGTCTCCTTGCTGGAAGACGCCTCCACTATGCTTGGTACTACCTTCTGTTCAGAAGAAGGCCCCGACAGCATGGGGGCGTCGCGTATCATCCTCGATGGGCATGCAAGCCTACAGGCCCTGACAGACAGAGGCTAAAACAGCAGGAATCTCTTTAGCAACATGACATGACATTATAGGTTATTTATAACGCGCTTAAAACCCAGAGGTTTCTAAGCGCGGACCCGGGGCTCGAACTTTTGTTGCTGCATGTCGTCTTGCTTCCAAGGCAAGCACGTTAACCCCGAGCTATCCTCCCGAGACAAACGGCAGGAGGAGAGCCTCCACTTGAAAACTTGGCTGCTTTTCTTTTGTTGTCGCATCTAGCTGTGGTGGGCACCTTCATTAGGGTCTCATTTGTCTGCGTTAGTAGATTTTGGTGGGGCCTGGACAATGCTTACTATCCTGACATTTGGTGAAGATACCCTCCTATTCTTAACTGATCTGATCTCCGTTAGCACCGGGCACTCCCATCACTTGCTCTGCGAGCTACATCCCCCCTTGAATAACACAGGTTACATTTCTACACTTTGGTCTAGATTACCATAGTTCTCTAGTCCCGTTTGGGGCCGCACTAGACATGTTGGCTTTTTCCATACGTTTGCCCTGGCTGTTTTTTCTTTTTTCAGTCTCACTTGTTCAACAGTTACATACTCAGTTCTTTTGGAAGAGGAGACTGTACATGAATGCAACACTGGGGTTGGGGATTGTTCACTGTGGGGTACTACTTGCTGTTAGAGTGAGGTCCTTCAGAGAGGCCCTTTGCTGTTGATCTCCCCTCAGAAGGGGTGGTGGGTACTCCGATTTTTGGTGGAGATCTACTTTTGGACACAATATGGGGGATCTTTGCTGCTGGATATGATTCCTAAGGTTAACAGTCTCAAATGTTCCTTTGTGACACATGAGACTGTTAAGATTGTTTGCCCGCACACACAAAGGCTTGCTTAATTCTCCTTTTAAAGAGGAATGCATTACTTCATTGTCATGCTCACTGCGATCCCAATGTGATTCTCTTGCAGGAAACCCATCTGAAGCAATCTGATGAATGGCATCAGACCTCTCGTAGGCTTCCTTGCCAATTTGTTGCTACTGGAGGCACTAAACAGGGGGTGTAGCAATACTGCTGATTCGAAAACATACTTTAAGAGACAGGCACTTGGAGATAAGGAGGGGCAATATCTGGGTTTTTTAGGGATGTGGGGGGGATCCCTCATTTCCTCCCCCCTGTCTATGGCCCCAATGATGATCAATGCTCCTTTTTTAACTGTCTTTTTCAGACTATAGCCCAGTTTGCGGGTGGTGGATTATTTTGTGGGGGTGATTTTTATGCTGTAGTGGATCTGGTGAGAAATCGCACCTCGTGGCCTCTTCTGCATGTAGATTCAAAAGAAGGGGCACCTGGCTAGGCCCCGATAGCCCAGGTGGGCGTATATTTTTTAAATAAACCAAAATAATCAGGGTGAAAGATCACATGCACATTCTCAGATGTACTCCTACACAGAAAAAAATATGCAAATTTGAATTTCTTCAGGGTCAACTAAGTCTTTTGCCTTGACTTATTTATTAAATACAAGCAATTTTTCCTGCATGTGAGACATAAACAAAACCCCAGGACACTTGGCTATTTACAATGTTATATATAATACAGGTAAGTACAACCCAATCAAATAAAATGGATTTAAATAAGCAAAAAACATGTTTATCTTTTGTTAATCGACATAATTGTTTTTTACAAATGACATGCGAGACACAGAACAGAACATATTCTGGTGAACGAAAGACAGTGTAAGAGATGGACACTGAGTTTTATGAAGAAGTCGTCGACACTATTGGGTTTTGGCCAGGTAAGGCTACTTATTGGAGCTTGTTTGCGGTTGGCCTTCATCAGGACTTGGAATAGGTGATTGTATCCGTGTCCAAAGAGTCTCTGTCAGAGAATAATGGGTCTGGTAAAACAAATCTTACCTTAGGGGGCTTCAGACCCTAGTACCATGCATTTAATCCTGGTATCGGCAGGAAGACTGCGATTTATTGCCAGGCGGAAATGTATTCTAGCTAGGGAAAAGAGACAAGAACACCAAAAATGTCGGTGTTTTTCCCATAACCGCTGGTTCAAAGTTACATGGAACTCTGTGGCTATATGAGGCACTTGGGGCACTAGGTGGGCTTCAAGAAAGTGCTAAACACTGTGCACACCCGCTCAAGCATCTAGGAAAAGTAAGAATGCCGTTTCAAGTCTTGTGGACTGTATGTGTGCATCAGTGGAAGGCATATTTCCCCTCTAATCCTGATCTGGCCTTGGAGTGTATGCTGCACACTTTGTGCCTCTATGCTGACATATTAGAAATAAATAAGAATGCTGTGTCAAGTCTTGTGGGCTGTGTCTGTGTATTTGTAAAAAGCCCTTCTGGTCCTGAAGTTGGCTTAGAGCAAAAACTGTATGCTGTACGCCTGTTTCGCTTGCCTAGTTAGTTTCGAGGCGTTGCCCGTATTAGTCTGGTGTGTGTCTGTGTAGTGGAGAAGCATGCGGGACCATATTTGTGCAGTACAGCGTTAATTCGACCTAGCATCGCTGGCTTCAGGGAAATGCATGACGGGGGACTCTGTTGGTGCCGTCCGGGATCTATTCACTGAGGAAGCTTGGTCCACAATTGAAAAAAGTACACACCGCACAATGAAACGTCACCCCGTCATATGTTGACAAACACGCACTGGACTTACTTGGTCAAATGCTCTGTATGCGAGCGAAAGTCGTCTACAGCCTGCAGAGGCCCGAGTCCATGTGTGCAGCTTCAGCGCTGAATGGACGACGACAGAGTTGCCAAGGCAATCACTCAGTCAAGTCAAACCGTGGCCATTGCGAAGCCGAGGTAACCCCGCCCTCAGGGGAGTGAGGCTGTGTTGGCGGCCAACGGGGAGCTGCCGTGTGGGGGGCCCCAACAGGGGTGTGTGGCAAGCTCCGCCTTGCTGAACAGCACGTTGGTACGCCCAAAATGCTTTCTAGCCGGGTAGTTAGTTCCAGAGCTTCTCAGCGAATGTCTCTGCATATAATCCCTGGTGTGAAATCGAAGCTATCGTTTGCTGTAAAAGGGACAAATGTCAAAAAATATGTATATGTATATCCGCGGATCATTCTAAGCATCTAGATCATGGCCTAGTGTTCAGAGGCATGATTGTTTTCCGTGGTGTATGTTGTTGGTCAATATTAGAATATACCAGTTGTGTCAATACACTTAAAGTACACAGCAGAGTGATCAAATCAGAATTGTACGACATAGACCTAGAAATGCAATTAGAGTATATGCATTCACGTAGTTTGTTACACAGTTGGTCCTGATAAATGTGTGCTCACAGGCACTCTCTAAACACTAGGTTAAACAGCAAAAAATAATAAACTAATGTAGGTCACTCTTACGCTGTTTCTCTTTCTATGAAGTTACAGGCCATGCATCTTGCTAGAGGTTACAGGTTTCAGTCACAGTACATTATCGTTAGAGAGAAACAATTGACCCGTTTCGCTTCATGTAGTAAAACAAAAAGTTATATAAAGGCGGATGTAAAGCAAAATTAAAACATATCAAGTTGTGTAATTGTTGTTTTTCACATATTTCTAGGTATAAAATCATATGATTGTGGTAGCCAAAATGTGTGTTCACATTGTGAATTTCTCAACAGTTGGTCAGTACATTATTGGTAATCTATACTGTGTGCTCCAGATGTTTTGCGAGCATGTATTCACAGGCATACATTTGTATGTGTGCACATAGACACGACAATTAATTCATTGTTGTATTATAGAATCTGTTGAGAGGTGCTCTTAGTCCGGTTCGTGGACACAAGCTTGCGATTGCCATAATCACTAATTCCAGAAATGTCTCCACTCAACTGTGATGTTGAGCCTGTTCTTAACCGCGTGGAGTCTATGCACCCACCATTATTTTTATTTAGTTATAGATTTATTAATGTCACCTCCTCTTTTCTGTGGAGTCAGTTCTATGACTGTCCAGATCATGTCTTCGTTGGAGTGTCCCATTTGGGTATAATGCTCAACCAACGGCTTGTCTGGCGTTTTGCTCTTTATGCAAGGCCGATGTTCGGAGATGCGCTGTTTGATGGGTCTGATGGTTTTTCCAATGTAAAATTAGGTTGCAAGGGCACCTGATGATACATAGAACGTACTTGCTGTTAAAATTCGTGTGGCTTTTGAGAGTCCAATTGAAATCATTGTGTGTGAACATTTTGGTGGGTACAGTGTATTGACATGCCACAAATTTCCCACACCTAAAGTGTCCTACTACCGGGGGTAGATTCCACAATGTGTTCGGTTCTTTGGTAGGTTCTAAGTAAGTATCCACTAAAGTAGCTCCCAGATTTTTGTTTTTCTTAAATGCAAAAATCGGTTTCTTGTCTGGGGTCCCCTCATTTTTGATTAAGTGCCAGTTTCTGTTGATGGTGTCTTTTGTAAGGTTGCTAAGGGGACTGTATGTGGTAACACATACTATCAGATGATTCATTGGTGTTTTGTTCTTTGGTGTAAGACAAATCTCGGGATCTGTGTTTTCCGCTCTCTTTCTCGCCATCTTGATGGATTTTTTTCGGGTAGCCTCTGTAGGACAACCTGGACTGTAAGTTGTTGGCATGTACTTCGTATTTTTCATTTTCCGAACAGTTTCTTCTAAACCTGAGGAACTGTCCATAAGACAGGTTGTACTTTAAGCCTTCGGGGTGGTAACTTGAGAAGTGTAGTAAACTGTTTCGGTCTGTTGGTTTTCTAAACAGTTCTGCTTTAAAACCGTTGCCTGACCTGTAGATATGCAAGTCTAGGAAATCCACGGCTTGGTAATCCCATTCAATAGTGAAACAGAAATGGTCATTGCGTTTATTAAGCCACTGATGGAAGGTAATGAGATCTTCTTTCGTATCTGTCCAGATTAACAAGACGTCGTCTATATAACGTCACCATAGTTTGATCTTAGTCTTGAAGGGGCTGTTGTTGTCATTTACGTGGTTCGCTTCATATTGCGAGACAACAGAGGTAGTTAGTCAGTATATCAACAGCTTACAGTCGAACTTCATTAAAGACTGTACAACATATAATTCAATCAAATTTTAATTTTATATTAATGGAAAAACATTGTGGCTTAAAAAAGTAATAGGGTAATCCCTTGTACTTAGCATAAAACAATTGTATATTGTTTAAAAGACAAACAACTTTGTTGGGACACTAATTATTGCCAGAACAATAATTGGCTTCCATCTTGATGATAGAGGTGTGGTTCTGTGATGAGTGTGGGAAACAGTAATTGTCTCACACTTAACACGGGACCTCTATTAGATTGTTATTGATAGTTGTTAGATCATCATACTAGTGTTAATGCTAGATGGTAAAACTTTTTCTTCTCTTCATATTGCGCCATACAGACATTTTCCACATCTGGGACGAATGTGGCCCCCAGACTGACTCCTTTTACCTGTTGGTACAGTAGTTTTTTTAAATAAAGGTTTCTGACATGGCAAGCCGGACGCATTCTATAATGGAATTTGTCGGGGTGGTGATGGTGGCCACTTTTCTATCGAGGTACCATATTATTCAGTATTTTCAGCTAAATGAAATAGGGGAGGTCTCTCTGGGTTCAGTATGGGAAGCATGAAAAAACATAATTAGGGGTGATTTTATTACTTTATCCGCTACACGTCGCAAGCTATTGCATATGCATATTTTTACTGTTGAGGCACGGGTTCAAGCTTTGGAACAGGAAAATAAGTGAACAAGCTCACAGAGGACCTACCATCCGTTGAGGAACACAACAGGAGAGCTGGAGACTCTACTCACAGGGGTGGCAACCAAGTCTCTCTTGCGTACTAAACAATATTACTCGAGGAGTAATAAGGCTAATAGGGTTGTGGCATGAAAATTGCGCCGTCTCCAAACTAGGAATTATATTAGGTGTCTCAGGGATCCCAGGGGTGAACTCAATTCTGATGAGGAAACTAAGCTTAACATTCTCACTGATTATTATACCTCCCTTTTTCAGGCTGAGACGTTCGACACCAAGCAACAACAACAATAATTATAACACTTGTCTCTCCTCGTACGTATGGAGGAAGATGAGCAGCAGCTTGAGCGTCCGATCGAGGAGGAGGAAGTTGTACAAGCTATCCAGGCTCTTCCTTTTGGCAAATCACCTGGCCCTGACGGGTTCGCCATAGCTTTCTACAAGGAATGTGAAGCCCAGTTAGTGCCACCACTCACTCGGCCATTTTAGTAAATTATTCAGTGACCGGCTCTGTGATCTCTACTATGGCAGGTTCTCACCGCTCTTTTGCGTAAGCCCAGAAAGGACCCAAAAGACTGCTTGGTCCTGAATTATGATGCGTGCATCTATTCTAAGGTCTTAGCTTGCCGCCTTGTCCCTTTGCTTCCTAAGCTGTTGGGAACGGACCAATCCGGTTTCATCCTTGACTGCAAGGCTCAGGATAACATTCAGAGGGGGATTAATACAATGGGTTGGTTTAGTTAGAACATTCCAATGGCCCTCTTGTCACAATTAAAGTTTCAATAGCATTAGCTGGTCCTACTTAACTGGATTGAAGCAAGCTTTTGGTTTCGGCCCCAATTTCCTGAAACTTATTTTTGCAAATGTCGCATGTCCATCTGCATCCATTAAAAATGAACCGTAAACTCTCCATCCGGATCCCCATTCATCAAGGCACACACCACGGTTGCCCCTAATCACCACTTCTATTCACTTTAGCTCTCGAACCCCTGGCCACAAGTGTAGGAGGTAACCCCTTTAATTACTGGAGTTAGACCTACACAAAACGTAGCCCTTTACGCTGACTATATTATTTTCATGATGGCCGATCCCGTGTCCACTCTGCCAGCGATTACTAGGAGTTGGATGTCTTTCCTGAGGTCTGTGGGTACTCATTATGCTAAGTCAATAATATCCTCATGCCCCGAGCAGACCTCAATTCCTTAGTGGTTACCCATTTAGATGGGAGGAAGATAAGCTTAAATATCTGAAAATCTATCTTACCCACTCACATGCTACCCTCTTTCAACACAACTATCTGGCTCTGTTGTGTGATCTGTACCAAGACCTGGAGCGATGGAAACATTCCGAGATATCCTGGTTCAGTAGGTGCACGGCCATTACAATCCATGTACTACCTTAATTACTTTACCCTTTTCTGGCTCTCGCGGTTCCTAAAATACACCAGTACCTGTTGGCTGCCCATATATCGTTTATATTCGATTTCTCTGATGCTCAGCTGACTAAGCGCTGGGTGGAGTTCGAGCAGGCGTGTCTCGCCATTCCCTTGGCTTCTCTGCCTTGGCTCTCATCCGAGTACCGGCCCCCTTGGCAGTCGTTTCTATCCTCCACTCTGACCAAGTTAACCTACTGGGACAGGGCAAATCATAAATACTGACTCACCACCTATCCTTCACCGCCGACGCCCGTCTTTCATAACCCTTTGTTCACCCCTGGTCTGAGTGGTAGAGATTTCTTTCACTGGCTGGACGGTGGACTACAGGACCTGGGTCACCTATATGATGGAAAGATCCCCCATCACTTTTGAACAGTGAAAGATGACCTTTACACTACCAAAGGCAGAGAGGTTCCATTATGTACAGCTTAGACGCTGGGTGCCCCACCCCAAAACTATGGGTGGGGGAGTTAGGGACCAAATGCCTTTTGAGAAATTGGTATCTCTTAATCTTTCCTGACATAATGTCTCCAATATATATAAGCTACTGGTCATGGAAACGGGAGAGGAGACCGAGACGTACATAAGAAACTGGGAGAAGGATTTGGGTTGCACAATTCCATACACATCATAGGAAACTATCTGGAAGAGGGCCTCTAGGGCATCCACAGGTACCACTATATTGGAAAATACCTATTCTACACCAGTGGTATCTCACACCGCTTGCATACTATGTATTCACTTGTATCCCCTTGTATCCCCTCATTGCTGGAGGGTGTGTGTGTGTGTGAAGGTCGGATCCATGGCCCATTTTTGAGGGTATTGCCCTGTTATTAAGCCTTACTGGGCAGTGGTTATTACCTTAATCCATCAAATTGTGGGTATTCAAATCCCCTTGGGCCCCCTGGTGGTTTTGATGGGGGATGTAGACGACCAAGAGGTCTTTACTATAAGGGCCCCCAATTCAGTATGCTTATTGCAGCCAAGTTAAGCATTGCTCAATATTGGAGAAAGATGGAGGCTCGCTCCCTTAACATGGTGTGGGCAAAAATGTGGCATATTTGTGCTATGGAAAAGATTATGCCACCCTTTCTGACTCGTTAACTAAGTATCAGTGCATATGGGGTCCCTTTGTAAACTTAGTGATTTCGAATTATTACAGTCCACACATTCCCCACCAATGTGGAAATAGTTTTTGTTATTGTAAATAAGAGACATTATTGGAAAGACTGGACGCCATCTCGAGGCAGGTCCTGTGCACATTTGCTTTGTATAGCTACAAATTATTTCGCCGTTTGGACCCCTTTATTCATTTTCCCTTTTGTCTCATTAATTGTGCATGCACCACTAATGATAATGGGTGGCGCTACCTCTCAGCTATACCTCTGCCTCATTATGGTTTGCTGTTTGATTTGGTACATTGCCTATTTTCCTCTTCTAAATTGAACAATTCAATAAATATAGGTTTAAAAAGAAGACTACCACATTCGGTCTACTAGACTAGCAGGAATTTGCCTTGAAAACAAAACTCAGCGCAAAATCCACAACACAATGGTCATCCATTCCTTCGCCTTTAGCAGTCTGCACAGAGTTCGCAATGTCTCTGATTTAACAACTTTTTCATCAACTAGAGGCAGGGAAGAATAATTTGAGGCAATATTAAATCTTTGTAATCAAAAAGAAAACGGGAGAAAAAGAGAGCAGAGAAGACAGTTATGCGAAACAAAGGAAACGCGATGGTAAGAGTGAATTGGGAAGCAAGAAAGCCCAATAATGGAAGGAATACAAGGCAGCAAAGTAGCTCCAATAAAGAAAGCACATGGGAGGGCGCAACAGAGGGAAGATAACCCAACAAGGCAGGGAAGAAAACCAGATGAGTGAAGAAAGATTAGAAAGGGGGGAAATCCGATTACAGTAGTAGGTTAAAGAACAAAGGGAATCAGATACATTAAGAAATGGATGGAAGCAAGGTGAGTAAGGAAATTATTCCAATAAGAACAAAAAAGTGGTGGTGGAAAGTAAGAGTGGAAAGAATGATCAGAAGGAGAAATTAACCCAATAACGCAAGGAAGGGAAGAAAAGTAGGGTGAATGAGGTAAGGAAATCCAGTATGGAAAAAGAGGCAAACAACACAGGAAAACTGGTCAAGGAAGGAATTCAGATGAGGGAAGGGCGGGTAGAGAAGGGAATCAAATAAAACCACCCAAATACTAGATGTGTGGCTGCCAATGTAATTACCCCAACTGTAATCCAATATATAAAGAAAATGCCGCTGAAAACAGCTACCCACCTACACACGTCCTAGGTGTGTCTAGTTGCAACAAGTGCTATCATTCATGTCAGTCAATAGATCAGGACAGGAAGAATAGAGATAAACATTTTAATTTGTAAACGTAAAAACAGTCAAACATTTTTAACAAAAAGACAAAAATGCATTTTGTTTACACAACATCAGATAAAAAAACTTTGTGAAAGTCAATATTTTCAACCAACCACAATAAACACAATCATCATATTTTAACTATGTCGTGAGGTTAGTAAGGGTGTGAGGTAGACATATTGCTATTTCATATGTCCTTGATTCATCATTAACTTGTCCTTGGCTCTGTCGACACAGAAAAATATGTGTTTCTGGGTACTAGCAGCAGTTCTTGAGAGCAAAGCACTCTATAGCCAACTTAAAATACTATAAGATGTGCGCTGAACCGTCTTCAGGACGTTATATAGTAACACCAAGAATTGGATGTCAGAAAAAAGTTCATTGGTTGACCCTTCACTTCTGGTAATCTAAAAACCAAAACGAAAACAACGTGTTGGTAACATAATTAAAACCCAAATGGGAGTGTCATATCTCTGAGTGTGCACATGCAACCATTCTCACTAACCTTTTGATTACTTCATTAACGTGTGTGGCCTCAAATCAGGTGAACGTGTAGACCAAATTGAATTGTCCGGACTGTGGATTCTCACAGTTGTTGAAACTAAAAGGGAAATATAAGATAAGCCTTAGGTGCTCATATTTACAAGTTACTCTTAACTTTGAATGCAACTTAATGCGTGTTGCGTAATCATTACTCTGTAATTTCATATCATAGGGATAACACTGTGTTTAATGTTGAAAAGCCCAATCTGGACTTATACACGTGTCAAGCCCAACAGTTAGGGAGTCTGCCGTACATCCAGTCTCTAGATAGTAAATGCTCAGAATGAACAGCCCGAAAATAGTGGCGTTGCAACCTGTCTGAATGTTTATTTCCCAGAGCGGACGTTCGTACGCTTACCTCTTTAGTGTGTTCTTAATAGTGACTCTCTCGCTCGCACGCTGTCGATTTCTCACGGCAGCCTCCGATTATGGTTGCCATATGTAACTACACAAGCATACAGGGAAACTAGACCGTGACTAAGATAGCAACGTGATACAGTGCGTGCGCCATCTTGGAAAGAAACATGGCGGATATGGCTGATAGATCTTGTATTGGAGCCATGTCAAGGCCCAAATGAGCATAATATTTAGGCCATATTGCTCTCTGCTATTGCATTCTTTTTAAACATGTTTGTGTCTTTCATGTGGATATTGTGACATCTATGATAGTCACGGCAAAAATGGCAATTGAACTATTTCTACTAAAGTGGAAATCGAATCAATTTAAGAGTGTAAAAAATTCAAATATTTCGGTGGGAAGGATAACTGAAGAGTATGTTCAAACAATTTCACCAAGGTTGTGCGTGATAGCTGGAGGTGTGACAGAGAATTCCATCATACTTTTTCAAGGTTGCATCTTGTCATTTGTATCACAGATATATAGTCAGCAGTCTAATTTTTGCAGGGCAATTTGGTAACAAAAATGACTGAGTGCCCCTACAAAAAGGGGACAAAAATATATATAGGATCCAAGAAATCTTTAATGGCTCACTTATGCAAAAACAGACTCCATTCATAAATCCATTTCTGTTCTAGTTGTCTTAACTTACGGTCTCTGTCTCCCCCACGAAGGTGGGCTGGCACAGTTTGAATTATAAACCACTCAATGTCTTCGGCAGTGTGTTTAGCTGTGACGAAAAGGGCTACTAATGATTTAATCAGGCACTGAGTTTTTAACGCACGAGCGATGTTCGCAGATCCTCTGCTTAATGGGTCTCTTTGTCTTGCCGATATATATTAGCCCGCAGGGGCATGTGATGGCATAAATTGCCCATGGTGTGTTGCAGTTCGCAAAGCTCTTTAAATGCCAAATCAAACAGTTTAGATTAAGGGATTTTAGATTTTTTGTCAAGCGACATACTGAGCAGTTTTCGCATTTGAAATGTCCACTGACTGGTGGGAGGTGCCATAATGTTGTCTGTTTCCGGGTGGAAGGTGTCTTTGAAACTTTGTACGTGTTTACTAATTTATCACGTAAATTGGGCATACGTTTAAATGCAAAGCGTGGTTTTTGCAGAGCAAAGTCTTCCTTTTGAATCAAGGGCCAGTTTTTCAAAATGCAACGTCGAAGGTCGTTGCTGATGGGGGAATAGGTAGAAACGCATGTGATTTTGTCCACATGGACTCTACATTGTTTTTCCAAGCACTGGTTTCTATTAGTGTTACATGCCCTTTTCATTGATCGTCGAATGATGTACGGTGGGTATCCCCGTTCTTCCAATCTTTGGTACAAATTGTTACTATTGCTGTGGAAATCTTCCTTTGTTGAACAGTTGCGTCCAATGCGCAAAAATTTACCAAAAAAAAAGATTTTCTCGCAATGATTGAGGATGGAAACTTTTAAACGACAGCAATGTGTTCTTGTCTGTTGGCTTCTTATATAGAGTGGTGTTTAAATTGCCAGAAGGTGTTTTGTAGATCTCTAGATCTAAAAAGGCTATTTTTTGATGATCTAAATTCATAGCGAATTTTATGCAGGGCTCTTGTGAATTTAACCACGTAAGGAATTCTGTCAAAGTTGTTTCGCTGCCATGCCATAACAGAAACACATCATCTATATAACGATGCCAAGCTTTAATTTGCGTTTTGAAGGGATTGTTTTCATGGTACACTGATTTTTTGTTCTAAGTTGTCCATGAATAAATATGCTAGGTCGGGAGCAAAGGTCGCGCCCATGCTTGTCCCGTGTAGCTGTTGGTAAAATGTATATTCCACCCTAAAAAAAAAAAAAACAAAAAAAAAAAAAAAGGTTGACCAATGCTATTCTGATGCATTCACATATGAAATCTGACGGAACCGTTAGATCTTCTCTTGTTTCAAGATATGCATATACAACCTCAATGCATTCCAATTGGGGGATGCTAGTATATAGCGATTCCACATCTAGTGTGACCAAAATATCGCTAGGGTCAGTGACAAGATTATTGACAATTTTAATCATATTGGTGTTATTCTGGACATATGACCTCATTTTTAATACAAAAGGTCTGAGAAAAGAGTCCGTATAGATGGACAACGGTTTTAATAAAGAGCCAATCGCAGCTACAATGGGGCGCCCTGGTGGATTGATGGCGTCTTTACGTATTTTAGGGAGGCAGTATAGGGCTGGAATAGTGGGATGGCTTGTTGTAAGAAAGGCCTTTTCATCCTCATCTATCCACCCTTCATTGGATGCATGTAACAGAAGACTGCTGATTTCGGCCCGTATGGTGTTAGTTGGGTTTCCCGGAAGCTGTCTATAAAACTTTTGTTTTCCAGTTGTTTGTTAACTGCAGCTTTGTATTTTTGAGTGTCCCATAACACCACTCCTTCGCCATTTATCCGTTGGTTTAAAAACAAATAGGTCACTGGTCTAGAGACCAGTGAGGGCTGAATTTTCTTCTTTAGAGAGATTGTTGGTGCATCTATTCTTTGTTTTGATAAGTGTTTTCATCTCTCGGAGCATCTTGTTCTCGAAACTGACGATCTCAGGTGAAAACATCGATGCCAGTGGTATAAAGGAGGAGGGTGGTTTGAGGCCTGTTGCACTTGTTGTTTGAACCACAGGATCTTTGTCAGAAAAAAATATTTTAATCTTACAATGCGAAAGAAATTGCGCATGTCAATTTCAGTTTGAAACAAGTTGGCACTATTGGTTGGCACGAAAGACAAACCTTTACTCAAAAGGTTCATTTTAATTGGAGTTAGAGTGTACTGACTCAAATTGAAGTTAGGAATCCCCGACATTGGAGTTACCAAGTGCCAAGTGTGGGGAGAGGGGGGGGGGGGGGAGTGGGTGCTTGCCATTGATGGGTGCACATCCCGTGATTGCTTGGCTGTCGCGTTTTGCCTCTTTTGCCCAGTCCTTGAAAAAACTGGAGTCCGCGGCTGGGAAATAAACATTCAGACAGGCTGTAACGCCACTATTTTCGGGCTGTTCAGTAAAGGTATTCTTTTTCAATTATCACAGATTGAATGCGATTGAAAAAAGTATATTGGACTTTAAGTAATAGCCAGGCAGTTGGAAATAAAACTAATCCAGGGTAACATTTAAACAGTTTCAAAATGAACTGTATAAGTCCAGTTTGGGCTTTTCAACATCAAACAAAGTGTTCCCCTATGATATGAAATTACAGAGTAATGATTACGCAACACGCATTAAGTTGCATTCAAAGTTAAAAGAGTAACTTGTAAATATGAGCACCTAAGGCTTATCTTATATTTCCCTTTTAGTTTCAACAACTGTGAGAATCCACAGTCCGGACAATTCAATTTGGTCTACACGTTCACCTGATTTGAGGCCACACACGTTAATGAAGTAATCAAAAGGTTAGTGAGAATGGTTGCATATGCACACTCAGAGATATGACACTCCCATTTGGGTTTTAATTATGTTACCAACACGTTGTTTTCGTTTTGGTTTTTAGATTACCAGAAGTGAAGGGTCAACCAATGAACTTTTTTCTGACATCCAATTCTTGGTGTTACTATATAACGTCCTGAAGACGGGTTCAGCGCACATCTTATAGTATTTTAAGTTGGCTATAGAGTGCTTTGCTCTCAAGAACTGCTGCTAGTACCCAGAAACACATTTTTCTGTGTCGACAGAGCCAAGGACAAGTTAATGATGAATCGAGGATATATGAAATGCAATATGCCTACCTCACACCAGTAATAACCTCACAACATCGTTAAAATATGATGATTGTGTTTATTTTGGTTGGTTGAAAATATTGACTTTCACTAAATGTTTTTTATGTGATGTTATGTGTAAACAAAATGCATTTTTGTCTTTTTTTAAAAAATGTTTGAGTGTTTTTACATTTACAAATTAAAATATGTTTATCTCTATTCTTCCTGTCATGAATGATAGCACTTGTTGCAACTAGACACACCTAGGACGTGTCTAGGTGGGTAGCTGTTTTCAGTGGCATTTTCTTCATATATGTTTGCATCTGGTCCTCAGCCACACAGCCCCCTAAAAAAAGAGGACTTCACAGCTCTAATTGCTTTGTTTACCCCCCCCCCCCAACTGTAATCCTCAAAACCCATCTTGTGTAGTTTCCAAGGAAAACATCAGTCCACTTTTCATCTTGGATGGACACACAAATTAGTAATGTTCGAGTCATGTCGCCACTCGCCTGTAGCATTCTGAGCAGTATTTTTAGTATTTACTAAAGTCCATGTGTGGTGCGGCTATATGTTTGACTGGAAATCACAACAGTACAGACCCATGGACATGACCTGGTCTACGGCAGATTAGCAAGTGGCAACTGCAGCCCTAAGAATGTGTATGCTTTGCTAGAATTAGATTGGATCTAGAAAGGGGATGTACCTGAACTGGGGGGTTAAAATCAATGTGGCTGCCACTAGGGATGTAACGGTATAACGGTATACCGTTAAAGATACCATGAACCACTCAATTGAACGATAATAACCGTCACATTTTTTATACCGGTATACCGTTAAGTGTGCTTTTCAATCTGATTTAGAAAGGCTGCAGTAAGCAAGTGCTGCACAGTCTTGGTCTTGCACTGTTGGATGTGCCATCTGACAAGTAGTTGCAGTTGGAGCAGTTTTTAATGCCATTCCATAAACCACACGTGCCTGACACAAAATCAATATGTTTGCAATAGGAAGAATAAATACAGTGTCAAGAAGGAAAAGGGTTTACTTTGGGTTGGCGGCTTTGGGGTTTATATATTTATAATGGATAATATTTGCTAAACATATGACAATGGGGGATTTCCCTGGTTCTATCATTGGATTTACATATAATAAGTCACACTGCAAAATTCACTAATCTCTGTGGGTATTCCCTGCTGCCACACCAAAGGCCAACATGTCCGTGATTACTGAACACCTTTTGGCCCGCAAGTAAACTAAAGGCTGTAACGTAAAGTGAGCGTGCGTATGCGTGTGTGTATGCGCACAAGCGTATACTACCATCAGCCTCCATTGATCTGTGGCATGCAGGTTATAAAGATGGCAACATGTTAATCTTCACCAGTAGCTAGTGGGGGAGCTAAAAGCCTAAATGACCACTTAAGAAAAGTTATTCAGTTTGCTTTGCCAGTCGCAGGAGGGCTCCCCCCTCCTCCTCTCCACACGTGTGTGTGTGTTTGGTGGAAGCAAGGGGTGGCATTTCAGTGGAAAGTATGTTGAAAAGCCCAATTCTGGCCCTGGGTGCCTGGTTTTGTTTGTGATAAATCTGACAATTTATGACCTTTTAGAAAATATTTGTTAAGATTGGTTAACTCCACCTGCTATACCGCGATAACCATGATATACCGTTATTTGGCAAGAAGGTTATCGTTTCGTCATAAAACTAATGCCGTGACACCCCTAGCTGCCACACAGGATGTTGAGTCAGTGAGCTGGATAATCCATATATAGCACACACTGCCCAGCTAAATCACCTCTTGATGCTGGACTTTGCTGAAAAGAAGGGAGTAGGGGGAAAAAAAAGCACACTTAAGAGATGTTTAGGTTCTTGTTGATTGTCTCGGAAAGAGTTTCAATATGTAGGTCCCTAGCCTAGACAGAGAAACAGTGCTCTACTTGAGACTTAGGCAATTAAAAAAGTGTCTACTGGTAGACCTTAGATATTGGGAAAGGGTATGACGGCTGATACGGGTGCAGCTATTCTAGGGTCTCATCCCAGAGATTTGGGATGAAGGCAGGGTGCCTTTATGGGCGGTGAACCAGTGCAGGGATTCCCTGTCTTGCGAGTTGTAGTCCCGCTTTCTGAGACCCAGAGAAAGCCTAAGTGCTGCATTCTGGGTCACTTGCAGTCTATGGATGCAGACTCTGGAAGACTGACGAGAAGGGAGTTGCAGTAGTCTATTTGCCAGTTGTGGCTCAGACTACAATTGCAAAGTCTTCTTTGAGAAGGAAAGGAATAACTTGTCTTATATTTTCATCTTAAAGGAGACAACTTGAGGAACATGGGGAATAGGTGCATCGATAAGTCAATGGGAGCATGGCAGCTCTGATTGGGGTAGTAAAGAGTAAAACGCCGGCAAGGATGCAAGACAGCTAAATCGCAAGGGTGAGACTTAGAGATGGAGGAGGTGAGGGGGGCAAGAACTGACATTTCAGTATCAGACTCATTTAGCTGCAACCTTCTCATTTGGGGCTGGAGGCCAGAAAGAGGGTGCGTTAAGCTGAGAGGGATGGGAAGGTGGATGACAGCTACAGAATAAGATGAGCATCATCGGCATACAAGTGATATCCAACTTTGTATTTAAGATGTGCCAAATGTTCAGGTTACATAGCAGAGGCGAGATGGAGAGCTCTACAGGACACCATAAAGGGTGAGGTACTTGAGCTGAGAGGTTGTTCAGTCAAGAGGCTTTGGTCTGAAACATGGAGAGTATGAGTCAGTACACCATGTCCACTGTATCGAAAGTCTCTCGAGTATCTAATAAACCAATCTCATGAAGCACTGACCAAAATCATAGCTTCATGGATAGCATCTCAGACAGACAAGAGAGCAAGCTCCATGACATGACCTGGGAGAAATCATGATTGATGGTCACTCAGAATATTGTTGTTATAAAAGTAGACAGGTTTCGGAGCAGTTAATACTACTTCTCCAAGAGCAAAACTGAGTAGACGCTGGTGTTGGGACCAGCAGGCGTTGCAGACTATTACAAAAACAGATAATTATTCGCAAAATATCACAACTCAAAAGCCATGCTAAATCTGGCAGGCGTGCACAGACCGTTTGTACATCTGTCAGTACAGAACAGAAATCCACGGCTAACAAACAAAAATCAGAGCGAGAATGGCTTCTCTGTGCCACTCACAGCCGTTTCCCCAATTAAAAGATTCATTTTTTGTTCCAGTTCCAGGCAGAGAATTACTAAGAGCGTTACTCATGCGGAAGTCATCTGCACGGACTTCATGTTGCCCAAGTCTGCTCTAAATACAGAAGAGGCCTTTAATGAGTCACAGAGGGCTAAGGGATAATGTTTAACTCCTAGTAAAACTACTCAAATCTGCACTTTGATGCCTACAACCTTGCCGGAGTATCAGCTTGCTGACTATCACAAAGCGAGCTCTTGGCCCAGAGACTAAAAACGAAAACGTGTAGAGGAGACACAGCGCCAGGATCTGTGACAGATCTGGCACATTCACAGATAGAGATCTAATCAACAAATGTGGCTAATTTAGAGATGTCAGATGGGCCCCGTCTTTCAATCTGTGTGCACAAAAACTCCATCCATGAGAAAACTTGCAGGAAGAGAGCAAAACACGTTGCTGGGACGTGGTTCCGTGTCCATCTGAAGAAAAGGATTTGGAATCAGAGGCCATTGTCCTTGATTGCGGACAACCAGAACAACTTGGGAACGTTCACCACTTTCTGCAATATATGTGCATATTTACAAACACACATACACAAGCACACACACACACACACTTGTAACCTGACTTTTGCTCCCATCATCTCATTGCTGGTCCATGCATAGCCCAGTCTCATTCAGTTTTTGATAGGACGTAAAAAATAGGATTCATATAGCTCTCAGGGAAGCAGAAAAGCTACTTTTGAGGGCTAGTCATAAGTTGAATCCAAATCGCAGCAGTCCCACAAAGCAACACCCATTTTATGCCTGACTTTATTCTGACCCTTTATTCGGACACAATAAGGGGATTTATGATGCTTAAATGTTGGCCTTTCTACTTAAAAAGGTTCAAAGCCACAGCTTTAGGTAAGGTTTTTATTCTGAGGATTCCCATTAGTATAATACTGATTATTATTACAGTGTTTAGAAGCAGGCGATTTCCGTCATAGAAAATGTTCGAATATTATGATATTTTGTACTGAAGAATGTGTGCAGGGGACACGAGAGCGCGTTGGGTAGATCGTATAACAAAAGGTTTCATTTGAACTGCTCAGTTAAACAACATGGTGTAGTCCGAGCACATAGCAAATTGAACCCTGACCACCATCAATTACCAGTTGACACTAAACAAATTTAAATCCCAGCAGGACATACCCATTAAGCCTTTCAAAGGCGATCATTTGAAAACCATTCCATTTGGTGATATGTTGATTTGAGTTTATTCTTTTGGCAATTCTATTGCAGAGCACAAACACTTTTCTAAATGTTTCGTGCATGACATTGCTCTATGTGATAAGGGTCCTCCCCACGTTCTTTGTTTCCTTGGGGAGTTGGGGCGGCTGTTGCCGAGACAGGGGAGTTGGAGACTTTAATGACAAGTCAGAAGGAAACAGGTTACCCCGCCCTCTAGCGCGGAAAGATAGGGTAGTCATGACTAATTTATCTGGGGGAGTATTTCGATTGAGTCCATCACGTATAATACATGTCTTATGTACTGATGATGGCCCCCATATAAATCTACGACGAACGTCGTGGGATGGGGGGTGGGGATTCTGGAGAAAAAAAAAAATTAAAAAAAAAAAAAACAGGCAGAAACACGCGTCTACCTATTTTGTTAAGTACATCCTAATAGTCTCAGTGAGCAAAAGGGAATGGTTCCCTGAGGGCGAACAAGTCATCTTATCCTGATTACGTACGATTCCTATTATTCACCGAGTGGCAACTATTGTCTTTAGAGGGTACGGATAGCTAAGGGTACATAGTTTACTATGCCTAAAATATTAGAAACACTAATCAAGTTGTTGAAAGTCGCCATCATTATACAAAGCTCATAAGTGAGAGGTTTTTTACACGTTTGCTAATGCACAAAAGGCACCTTCTACTAATCCCCAATAAAGCACTTTGATCTTGAATGTATGTTTGCACACGCTAAACTTGCACAAAGAGTCAGAAGTGTAATGTGACTTGCTTGGACATTTCTCTGAATGTTAATATTTGCATAATAAAAGGTTTTTAATATAAGATAAAAGGTACATTTCAGTTATTTGTTTAAGCAAAGTGATTCGTGACCAACCTATCTTTCCACGCTAGAGGGAGGGGTTTCCGTTTCCTTTTGTCTTGCCATTGTGCATGACATTGGGCAAGAGATGGGAGATGTGGAATGGGCAAGAGATGGGAGAGCTGGAGATTTGGTAGTGGCACATTGGCTATGTGCACGTCAGTGCGACCTGGGCATGGAGAGTAATATTTCAGTCTTGCCTAACCAGGAGCAGACTGTAGCAGCAGCTGGGGTAACACCCAATTTAATCAAAATAAAACTGTCCGTATAGAGGTTTTGTTCGATTTGGGTGCTACCGTTTTGGTCGCGGCAGAAAATACTGAACATGAGAAGCAGGGGTTCAGAGATGTCCCCTGCATCCTTAACATTGGCGGCACAGGACACAAATTGGTCGGGCCCCCGTTTTTAATGAACTGTCAAAACGGGGGCCTGAGCAGTTACACTGCGGCCAATCCACCCTTGAACAAAACGTTTGCAGGCAGACAACCCAGATCCGCAGCTGGCAACATAGATGCAGAGAGTAACCAGGAGGGGACCCCCAAGTAAATCTGTCCCTTCCGTTTGATCATGAGGGAAAGGACGTGCCTTTTCTTCTAAACCCACAAATGTGTATGCATTCTCCAGAGACCCAGAGGAAAGCCCAATATCTGATTATCTGGGGGTTGAGGGGAGATGCAATAAGCAGCTTTTAGGTGGACTACAAGCTTTCCTGCGGCAGATGAAAATGTGATAGCGATATACTTGAGCAGGTGGGAAGGAGGGTAGTCGGTGGGCGGGAAAATATAGCATGTGTCTTAGAACTATGACCACAGATACGATGTTGAAGTGAAGTGAGTGTGTTGCACTCCATATTCTTTGAGGTTGGGAGAACAATGATTTTAGTGAGTCAAAATAAAAGCAGTTCCCATTCTCAATGGATGTTTTATAGGAGGGTATAAAAATATATTTTGGACAGAAAAACCTATTTTGTTTGTAATCCTTATTTCTTGAACCTAGGAATTCATGCAATTAAAAGATGCATTTTTACATTAAAGGTCCCATTCAGATCAGGTAGCAATATTGTTAGAACTTTCAGCTGGCACTGCTCTCCTACAACCAGTTATCCAAACACAATGTGGAGCATGTGGGTCAAAGAGGGGAGGTCGGGGTTGGCCCACCTATGTATGCACGTTTACAACACACAGGTATATGTATTTGTCTGTCTGTCCTCCTAGATGACTTTGGTTTCTTTTAATGTATTTTAACAACCAATTTCTTTTCTTGAAAGCATTTTACTGTATGTTGAGCATAAACGTAGCTGATATGGCACTAATCTCAAGGGCTGCTTGAGGCATATTGGGAAGAACCTCTGTTTTGTTTGCTTGAGTTTTAGGCTTAGGCTGTTTCTTCCGATTCACTTTCATGATACCCAACCAAACCCATTGGAGATCCACAGTGAATTGGTTAGGTTGACCACATTTTAGCAGATCGTTAGGTCATCTGCATATGAATGAAAATGATAGGCAGAGACGAACCTAAAAAGGAATGTAAATGGCAAGCACATTCAGCAGAAGATGGCAGTAAAGGAAGAACCATGGCAGTCTTTGCTCATCACAAGCATGGCGTAAAATACGGGAGGACCCACTTTCACCTCTGTTCCCTCAACATGGAACGGGCTGAGGAAATGGCTAGAAACTCAAGTATACCATTTCAGCTCATCAACAAAAAGATATTTGGATTCCTATGAATGGTACAGACAAGAAAGTGAGAAGTACTGCGACTTATCACTGTAATCCGGTACAAGAAAGTACACCGATTTCATTCTTCAAAAAACAATTCAGTATGACTAAGTCAGTTAATACCACAAACGAGGATACATAATATGTACTGTAGAAAGGTGACACTACAATATAATCAATTACTGAAATGATCCTACAGCTTAAAAAATCTAGAACTGCTGTTCCAGACCAACTGTGTAGTATTGTTTATAAACAGCATCCACTATTTATATTGAAATGTACATGCCGCTCCGGCCAGAGTCTATGTGTATGTAAAGGGAGCATTTTGGTGCTTTTTTAATTCTTTTTTTTTTTAAATTTTTTTACGGTTTGGAGAGAGGATACTGAACATTATAGGTTGATTTCCCTAGTGGATACATAGGCAAAATCTTTATGATGTGCCTCACGGGCAATTGAAACATGAATTTTTTTTTCTCCAACTAAAAAATGTTTTATTGGCCATACTGGGTTTTCAAGAAAGTATGGCAACAAGTATAAGTTCAATGTTCTGGTTTCTTTTGGTAAAAATAGCTTCAGCCGCAAATTTGAATCCCCTTCATGTCGCAATTATTGATTTTACCATGAAATCTGACAGAGTAAATAGAGCAAACTTTTGGCAGAAATTGCGACAATGAGGCAGATTCATCCCTGCGTCTTTTAATAATGGAATTCCATGAAAAGACGACAGTACCGATTTGTTTTGGTCCACAAAGTACCCATCAAACGATATTCTGACATTTTGGGGTGTAAAACTGGGATGTTTACTTTTACCAATACCACTTACTTTTATTTAGCAGCTCCATCTTCCCATCTATCTCAGCTAAGAGGTTTTAAAAAAAAAAAAAGGGAGGTGGGGGGGGGGGCAAACTCCCATTACCTTGTCTACGCCCTAATATTTGATATAGGAAAGCTAGGTCTAAAGCAGCTTTTGAACAGCTTCCAATGTCATGCCTAATTGAATAACTTGGACATCAACATTTCAGAAACAAAAATAATGCAATATACATCATGGCATTACAAATATAAGTTTAAGCTGGTTTTCAATACTCTAAAGTCACTAAACTGAAACATTTAGGTATCTCTTTTCACTGAAGAGTGAACTGGAATCTGTAAAAGAGTAAACTTCCTGTGAAAAGAAAGATTCATGTTATGATATTGATTGAAAAGAACCTAAGTGGATATTCTGTAGCCCCTACTCTGAAATGAAAGTAAGAACAATTCCCACAATATTGTTTGGAGCAAACATTTGGACTCTTAGTGAGGAGTCCAGAACCAAACATTAGAATTGCAATGCTCTGGAACAACTCCAGTACAGCCATTGAATTTGGACTCTGGATATAGTCTTGACAGAGTCTAGCTCAAACTGCAAAAGCAGGATTTATACTGCAATTTCCCAAATGTCGAGGTTCCATGTTAATGAGATTACTGCAAAATGATGTACTAACCAATTCCTCAATTTGTGGCAGTTTGGTTGTAAGGCTATGCTTAAAAAAGAATGGGGTAGCAGTCTTTCTTGGGATTCCTAGACGGGCCCAGGTGTGATGAAAAATAGGCAGAAGAAGTTATAAAAGCAGTGAACTGGGACCATTTGACAATGCTGATGAAGGCGAAACATAGTATTAACGAATTCTCAAATGCATGTTCATTTCCGAACGGCTCAGCTGCTTTTCTTCTACAATTTTCTTTTAAGTCTAAGCAGTGGCATTTATCTGCAACTTGATATAATCAACCGCACACCAATTAAAAAACGTGTAAGAAATGGATTTGATAGGGTTTTTTTGTAAGTGCAATGAAGTCAAAACCATGAGACATTTTTATACAAGCTGTGCAGCATTAGGGGATTTGAGGCATCATGCATTGGTAAGTTTGTATTGAATAGGATTAAACGTTTAAGCAACTTCTTCCAGTGATGGGAAATTGATATATGATATGGCATTTATAATGCGCCTCTACACAAGTGTTTCTAGGCACGACAAAACAAGGAGGGGGAAACAAAGGAAGGACAAAACAACAATCTTACTAGGCATTGTGTCATTCAGATCGCGCAAGTGCAGGGAAGAGACAAGGGGAGAAGTGCCAGGGCGGAGGGGAAGGGAGAAGCGCAGGTAACTCAATAAGTGCAGCCAGCGGGTGGCTCATAAGTGCAGAGAGAAGGGACTGTAGGGCTGCAGGTACAGACCCTTAAGTGCTGGGGGAGCCCAGAGGCAGTGCAAGGGCAACTGGACATGCAGGAGCCTGGGCCCAATTTCAGATGGTATACAGGTGACCTGTCCGCTGAGAAGTCAGGTACGTTAGCAGGTGAGAGAAAGAGAAAACAGAAGCGAAAATGAAGGTCTTGGGTTGCTTCCGGAACAGGAGGTGGTTCTGCTCAAGTTTGAGAGAGGCAGGGAGGCTGTTGCAGAGGGAGGCCCAGACCGAGGAGAGAGATCTGCCCCCGACTCTCTGCTTGGAGAAGCATCTGAACCTCCGAGAGTGGAGGTGGAAGAGTGGAGAGCTCGAGAAGGAAGATGGTTTGGAAGAGAACATTGGAGGTAGAGCAGTCCCAAGCCCCAGAACGCCTTGTGGACGATGCAGAGGGCCTTGAACTTGATCCTTGCAGCCATGGGGAGCCAGTGAAGAGATTTCAGGGCTGGAGAGATACGATATCTGGCCTTGAGGCCAAGGACAAGTCTCGCAGTCCTGTTCTGGATAAGTTGTAAAGATCGATGGGACCTTTACAACACATCAATGACAATGAAAATGTAATTGATTTTAATTATAATACATTAGATTTTTTAATTAAAGGAGCATCTGATAAAGTCAGATAAGGAGTAATGTGGTTATTTTATGTTATAGATTTGTATAAAATATATATTTTTAATATATTAAATATTTATATGAAACTATAGGGCACTATAATAAAATGTACACAAATATTGTGGAAGATGCCGTCAAACAGAGGTCTGCGGAGGTCAGCTCTAGGATCTGCAATTTTTGTGTTTCCAGCATTTAAAACAATAGCAACAGTTAGGAAAAATCAAATGCAACAACAATTTAAGACGGCACTAGGAAAAGAGGCAATGTCTGCTAAAGGCTTAAAACTAGAATGAAAGTACTGTACTCACATCTTATCAGATCACACACTGTCACACTCAGTATTCACATAGTGGCAGTAACAAAACTTGCTGCCTACAGAATAGTTTAGCACTTAATGTATCACAGCATAAGAAGTGTTCCTGCTACTCAAAGTGATGGTATATTTCAAATACTGAATATTTTGGTTACACATGATATCTGTCAAATGACATGTTCTCCCTCTATGCACAATGAAGCGTCTTAATGGAACTACGGCAGCAAGCCCATGAGGTCATTCAGAGGATACAACAACCCAAAATTCTATGAAGCCTACAGGATCGATGAGTACTTAAAAAAATAAAATAAAAAAGATAAAAAACACAGAACGGGTGGCACCATAGGTTTTGATTTTTTTTTCTAAACAATTACTTGGCTTTCACAAAAAGCAAGTATTCAAGAACTCCACTTCATGCAATACTAAGATAACTTCAGCAAAAGAAGCCGATCAATGTACTCTCCAACTCAGTCAAGAAAGCCGCTGCTTGGACGTTTCTGTCGAGGAACAACAAGCACAACTTCAAAAGTTAATTAATAATATTTATTTTCTTTGCACCAAACTCTGACTTGGTCCTCTCCGGTGTTATATGGTGGAGAAGAGAGGGGGGCAGGGAAGGAGTTGTTTCTACATGGCCACGATGGGGGCAGGCCTGGGTAAAACCATTGGGAATATGGGCAATGACCAACGGGGACATCACCAGGCAGGAGATGCTGTTGCTGCCAGCATATTTAGTTTCAGCCACCGCCAGCCCAGATGTGCTTTGAGCCCAGTACTGAGCTTGATCATACACACCCTCCATGTTGTTCTTCAGAGCATAGCGAATTGTGTTTTCTGATTCTGTGTTTGAGACCATCAGTTGCCGTTTGCTTCACTACAACTCGGTGTGCATGCTCGAAGTGTTCCATTACCGAGGACAGCTGTCTAGGTTTTTTGGGGGCATATTCTGTCATTTAAGTTGGGAAGGATAGGGCATGTCTTTATTAATGCACCATATTCAGTTTTCTAGTGGGGAGTGTGGGATTGTGTTTAATCTACTGCCCAATCTCCCCTCTTGCCCCCAACCCGGACGATCGCACATCACTCCACCGTCCTGCCAGGGCTCCCTCCCACTGCTCAGGCTCTCAATCTAGGGAGACCAGCCGATTGCGTTGGACCTAGGAAAGCAACATCGAAGATGAACTCCATCAGAGTTCAAATTATGTATAACCTGCTCCACGTCTGTGGACACCTGCCGCAGGCACGGGCAGCCATCCATGCACTATTAAATGCAGCTATGGCTATGCAAATCTGGTCTAGCAGCCCGCATAGCCGACCACAATGAAACCCCTGACGTGCCTCAACACCTCTGTCCTTAGTATACAGCGACAATCTACAAAACATTTCCGTCTAACTGGGCACACATTGGGTCTCCAGCACTAGCTCTCTAACCTAAACCACCAACAGCACCCACCCACTTGTCTGACCTATGAGCAGGGGTGGACTGGGAACCAAAAGAGGCCTTGCAAATAATTTTCAAAGTGGCCCAATACTATACATTTTTAGCAACCCCAACTCTCTTCCTATGAGAAAATGTGAAAATAAAATACAAAAGACGGCCAGGGTGCAGAGGCCCACCGGGAAATCTGCAGTGTCCCCTATAAGCCAGTCCACCCCAGCCTATGGGCTGCTTACTGGAGGCTAGCCAGCCCTCATACGACCTAACCTGGCAGAATGCACACATGAATCTTAAAGTGAACTCTTAGAATCTCCCATATATGGACTTCGGTCTCTGAGGGCGTCCCAACCACAAAGCGCATTGAGGCCATACAAATGGGGAAAGGGCGCTATATAAATGACGAATACAATACCTATTGATTTTGCTTTTAATTGTTGCAATTTATACTAAAACACACACAGCTCCTTTTAACATTAGAGGACACTGAGAATGTCACAGAACAAGATTTGCTTAGCTACTTAAAGACTGATGATCATAATATCAACATACCACAACTGCAAATTAAATCCGAATTCACTCCCAACATCTCTGGTAACAATGCAATAGACTCATTCCACAAGGCAGTAACCACTGATATTCAAAAATTAGATGGAAAAAATAAATACATTTTTTTAAAAAAGAGTGTAGAGGAGCAGGTGGCGGCCCCTTCTCTAGTCTCCACCCCTTCACCACCGTCCTATTGGAGTAGCAGAAGAAGGGCTACCATTGGGAGTCCATGCGTGAGTTTATGTGACAGATCTATACCGCATTGAATGTATGAAAGACGATATGCACTAGTCAGCCTTTCAGAAGCTATCCTCACATTGAGTGAATGGAGGGAAGTTACCAAGAAGGATGTCAATTGACCTGAATGTAGGGAAGCGGCTCCAAGAATAATGGATGAAGGCTAAAAAAAGGTCTGATAACGATATGATGTCATAAAGAAGACAAATAAGCCTAAGTAGAAACTAAATGAAAATATTTAAAAAACTGACTATGTAACAGAAGCACTGAGAGAAACAAGTCCCAAAGATGAAGTTTTCGTAAAAACAAGATGAAGTAACATGCTGACCAATAACTGTAAATACGCTGGAACGCAAGGTAGAAGAAGCATTTAGAAGCTTGCTAAAAATATATAACGTTTAGGACGGCCAATGGAAGAAAATGGTTCACGGCTCGTGTTGAAGAATAAACCCAGCTACCTCAGAAACAAGCCTAGGATTGCAAATTGAAAAATTGATAAAGCAGCTGTTTTCATGTGCAGAATAAGGGAGTATGTTGGCCTGAAGTCAAGCTGCAATTTCCTGAGATGGGCTCTAGGCAGAGAGAGGGGCGAATGAATAGACCTTGTGCATGAGACATTTCTGCTAAGATTATAAAGGCAATGACATTTGCCAATGCCAAGTATTAAACAACCACAAAGGAAAAACGCCTATGTGAGGTGAAGTGAGCAAGTCTCTGAAGGCCAGAGAGGGTACCGACACCCTGGTTAATTAAATCAAATAACAGAAATTCAGAGACAAAAAATTGACAAAATCGAGGTCTCCTGTCAAATGATGAAGAACTCAAAACAAAGGCTATTCATTGGCGCTTCAAGTTAAGATAATGGTGTGCTCACACTCCCTTGAATGTCGCAGAACAGTAAGCAGACTACGGGGTCAACTACAAACGATAGACTTTGGCTAAGGATCCAGTCGATGACATACGATGGACTAATTGGGAAAACAAGGCGATAATTTGACGCAGCTTGAAAGCCTAGGTTTCACTTTGTTAACATGCTGCTAAACGAGCCGAAAGTCCAAGGTTGGATAGGGCTGCGAACCAATCAAAAAGGCATGCCATGCACTTTCATATGCAATGTTGCAGTTATTAACCCGTTGCCATATCCTCTGCTATAATCAGTATGTGACGTGCGTAGAAGTAGCTCAGGGCGTGTCCTACAGAAAAGGGACAGCCAATGAGATCTCAACACTTTTGTTATTTTATAACTAGATATGTTCCCCTAATCCAATCCCTCCCGGAGTTTGGTTTTTGTGAAATGTCACATAGGATGACGTCACAAATGACATACATAAAACGATATAAACTCTATGAAAACAAACTTTGGTGTGAAAAATCGAGCATCTACTTTGATCGCTGTATTTCTCCCTACTTTCTTTTATTGAGGTTAAAGCAGTGTTTTACCATCTTCCTTTGGTCTGTCTGATTATTTGGTCTGTGATAATTATTGGTAATCCCATCTATCACAAAGAAGATGCGCCAAGGTGCTAGAGCACAAAAGTCAGATCTGAAAGAACCGGAGGATGGTTAAAATTCAGGCCCTGAATAATCTTAAGAGCGACATAGAACTAATAAAGGAAGCAGGCAAGGGAAGAAACATGGTTATTCTCAATAGAATGGATTATATGGAGATGGTATCCAGAAGCCTCCAAATGCCTGGATGTTATCAACACTTGCAGACTAATCCCACCAAGACAATCACTAGCGATTGTAAGAACATGACCAACAAAAGACCAAGGAGGGATGAAACACGAGGAGGGACGAAACACGCGTTGGCTGTGGCTCTCTTACAGCATTGCATCCTGCCTAGCAGAGTTGGATTTCTAGTTCTAGTGCCCTAACTTGGTGATTACGTGATTTAAACTTACTTGAGACAGAAAGTTGAGTCAAATGATGCTGCCTCAGTCTGCTTTTTTAAAATTTATTTTTTTCTTTTTAAAAGGCTCGCCTTAATCATCTCCTTTACAAACCAGGAGGATGAAGGAAGGAAATTGAGGGGGCTAAAGTACTGTGTGCACGATTTTGAGGCCAGTCCCTTAGAATTGTGTGTACAGGACATTTTGGACTATAGTGCAGGAACTAGGGTTAAAAAGGGAAAAGGCAAACTTCTGTGCAGTTATAAAACCCTGAGGCTGCATGCAGAACTTTGAGACTGGAGCAGTGGGCATTCTCACACAGCAGACACTCAGCAGCTTGCATCGCTGCTGCAATTACTGGGTGAGTGCAGAGTGCCAGAATGGTTTCCTGCAAATTGAGAAAAATGTTGCAGGACCATGAAAAAAATCCTGCTTGCACAGCTCTAAGACACGTAGACATTTCTCCCTTGCCCAGGTACTTCCTGTGCACCCGGCATTCAATATTGGCTGTGCTGAATTCAAGAAGGTTTTGGAATGCTGATATATATCTTTTTTAAGATTTAACATTTTGCATTAAATGATAGAATAAATCCCTGCCCCTGTGTCCCCTGACCCCCCCTCTAACACTCCACCAAACCTACCTCTCCAGCCCCCCTCACAGGGCTGCTTTCCCCCTAGCACGCGGATAACAGTACTTTGCCCCCAGCATCTTGACCAAGGAGGCAACATGAGACAATCTCCAAAGGTTTTGCGGGCACATTTGAAGCCAGTACTCCTCCCGCAGGTATGTCAACACTAATCCCCAATCTTTCCTGAATCGCGTATAGTCCCCCCTGGATGTTGTACGCAACCCACTCCATAGCTAGAATGTGCCAGCTCTTTGAGAGCCACTCATGAAGTGTGGGGGGTACCTTGTTTTTCCATTTCCGGGCTATCACCAGCACTGCCGCTAAGAACATAAACATACAAACCTTAAACGTCGCTCTCCCTTGCAGCGCACTTTCCCTCCTCGATAGACCCAGCATGCATACCTCCAACCCCAGCAGAAAATCCAAAGTGCAAAATGTCTAATATCGTTGCTATTAGAACCGAAGGGAGAAACCCTGAGGTGTTAAAGACAAGTTAAATCTGAAAGAAAATGGACCACAGCAAGAATATAGGAAAAAAGATGGCCACCATGAAACTGGAACGTTTCGAGAATGGGGGTAGAGGGTTGCGTGTGGAGGAGACCAAGTCTTGAGGCAGACTGGCAGAGATGGAAACTGCCCATTTACAACAGGCCACAATGGAAATTGACAAGGATCATTGTTGGGGCGATTATTAAAAATGCCAAAGGGTATTACTCCGCATAATGAACATTGCAAGAAGACATGTACAAGTACAGTGGTTTAGGCATGCTTAACACATGCAAATATGTATATGCTGTGTAACATAGTAACTAGAATTAAACAATTAATCAGTTAATTATCAAGCAGTACACCATTATAGTGTCAAAAAGAAAAGAAAGTGTGAACAGCATTAAAAAGCCCTGATACTCCAGGGTATGGCGCGCTATACAAATAATAAACTACAAACTACAACCACAAACTACTACTACTACAAAAAAACATTTGTATTATCAAAATACAATGATCCGTGACAGCACAATCATACACAAATATATAGACAACAGGTGAAGGTTACTTTTTTCAAATACAGGTAAATAAAACAGTAGAACAGGATTAAAATGTGCTAAGAAAAATTGTTTTCACCCAATAGTTACACTGCCATTGGTTTGTATTAGGCTGCAGTTACTTCGTTAAATATAACCCACTTGTGGAAAGAGTGCCTGAAAAATAAACTATGTGGCTCTTAAACTATTTGCCATTATTTCTGTAGAATGTATTCTAGTTGAATGATTTACCACTTCCTTCCAGAATATTTGAGGGACAGACCACACCCCTCGTTCTTACATCGGCATTGACTCGAAGGGCAACGGCAGCGTTTCCAGCCACGGGGCCAACCCCCTCAGAGCAAAAACAAGTTGCTAATCCAGGCGGCAGCAGCCATCCAAAGGTCAGTGCAGAGGACTGTAGCCACGGCACCAGATGAGACTTTACAGTAGGAGTATTCTACTCCCTATATTTGGAAGTTAGGTGCAAAAAGAATTTTTTTTTTTTTGGAAGTACAAAAAAATCCCTTCCAAGTAAGAGTATTTTTGAAGGAGAGTAAAATATATGTGAAATGTAAAACATTGTTTTCAATCCATACTTTTTAGCACCACGTAATTTGTGCAAATTAAGATGCATTTTTACCTTAAAGCTCCCCTTTAGAGCTCCTTTAACTTGCAGGGCTCTGCTGGTGCACTGAATAGGGGTGGGGAATAGGTGGGACCACTCCTATGTATCCTTCATTCCTAGTTTGCGTTGGGAGTATTTTAACTCCCCATTTGATTTTGTTTGAGTATTTGCCCGTTTTAAAGTGTCAGGTATGCTGGTTCTCTGTAAGACTGACTGCAGCAGGGTACATTATACGGTGCAATATGCCTGACATCTCAGGTGCCACCTCTAGTAACAGAGGCACTGACTCTGCCAACACAGCAGTAATACACAGTTATCCTCAACCAAAGGGGTCCACAAGGGCTACATCCATTGCACGTTTTCAGGTTACCCATACAACGTAGATTTAAACATATGTCATATAAATGGAACTTAGTCCAGGGATATCCTGAAAACGCGGGGCCTAATTCACAGAAGTGTTTTATAATGGCAAAACCCCATTGGAAAACGTTCTGTGAATCAGGGCCCTGGTGTGGTGAGAGTTCGAGGACCAGACATGGAAACACCCCCCCCCCCCCCCATCGAAGATTTCAACTGACACTTCACATGCTTACCTTTTTTTTTTTTTTTTTTTTTTTTTAAGAATAATGTTAGGGCAACATCATCAGGAAAGCAATGGTTCGCATGAAAGGATTGCCTTTACGTGTTTAAAAATACTAGACCGTCAGACATCAAGGGCATGAAACATCAGGTGAAACAAAGCTACTTGCGCTTATTACAAAAGGCCAAACTCACGCATTATGTTAGCTTCACCATGTCAAATGAGAAAAGCTCTTGCAGCGCAATGAATCATTAAAATGCAAGCTAGGTTACAGGTCACCGTCTCCCAGGAGCCCTGCTCTGAATGCCAGATGCATTTTAAACATTTAAAAACTGTAGACAAACAGAGAACACCGTCAGACAAGCAGGTGCTGTAGAAAGCTATCAGGGACCAAGACCATGGCTAGTGATAATGGAAAAGATGGGCACAGCAAAACAATTCCATGACAAGTGTAAACTTGGGAATAATGAACAAAACCCGTAAGAAGAGCTGCAAGGGGTAAAGTACAGAGAGAGGGCAGAGACGGTTCCAGATCAGATTAGTCAAGTATGAGACTATCGGGCAATCTACAACAGTGGGCACAAAGACTCAAAGTAGAGCTTCCATCCCAAAATGGCCCCAGGGCAGAGCTGACAAGGTCGTGCTGCGAAGTTGGGCCCAAGGCCGCAATTACTGCTCCTGTTCCACATGTAAAAGGAATGTTTTAGCTTTACAAAAGGAGCGAATCCCACAGATTTTCAAAGTGGACTAGACACCTCACAAAGACAGACAGATCCGGTATAAAACTGCTTTCTCTGGAACCTTGTCCACTAGTTCACCACTTCACCATCCATCGGTCTTAAGGCTGTCGGATCTAGTTCTGCACAGTTTTATAAAAGGTCACACAGACTTGTAAATGGGTAACTGACCAAGAGGGATATATTACAGTGAAAGGGCAATAATGACATGAACTAAATGAGAATGAAGCTTGAGTTGCCTAGGTTATTGATAAATCGCAGGGTTAAATTTACCCAGTGGGTGTTAGTAGCCCATTAAAACGTTTAAGTTGAGCATGTTCCCCTCCCCATTTTTCCCTTCCTCACCAGCTGAATTGTCCACATTGATCTGCGTTGAAGGGATGATGGTGAAAGGAGATTAGAGGAAACTAAACGCGTGATGGGCTAAGAAAAAACGGGTGTACCACCACCTTCCCTTGTGATATTCCAAAAAACAATCCCGACGTCGGCCACCTAGACCAGCTTTCCCTCCCAAGCGCTGATGACTTGATACCTAGCTATGCTGAAGTCACATGCCTATCACGAGGACCAACCACTGTTCCAACCATGTCTGAACACAAAGCTGCGCTTACATAGTTGTCAAGTGGCCCCACGTCATGTGTGAAACCGTAGCCAGTGCAGGCTTTTAACTTGGCATGCTTGAACTTATAGACCCCTACTTACAATGGGGGGAAAAAACTGCAAGTCTCATCACGCAACAGAAAAAAACAGGACAATCTCAAGGTGCCACCCAAAACATGTTGACAGTTGACAGCTATGCGTATTGCAACGGTCCTCGAACTGTGATGTCTGATGGCATAGGACGCAGTGGCACGTTTCATTAACAAGCTGAAGCTTCAGAGATGTCACAGAGCAGTGGCGCTCATTTCGAAAAAATAAACTGACAATTTATTAACTTCAAACGACAATATACCTAGAAACTTCATTTAAGATACTTTGACGATGCAAGCTTATCATATTCCGTCACCTGCAGTCCTTTTCAATCACGTTTTTCACAAAGTAGTAGATTATGGATCTAGACAATTTTTGTTTTTTAAAAAATAGTAAAAAGCTTTTGTCTGTTGAGCATTAAGATGTTATACGTACAATTTTTTAAGACTGTGTGGAAAGAGGGTTATTCACGTACAACAAGCGTGATGCAAGTTTTGTGATATTAGGTCTGTCCAGAGAAGTATTCTTAGATACACTTTGTCTTATCGGGATATATCTAGATTCCAGTTGTTTGCCCACACAATTTGGGCAAGAGGATAACTTACATTAGTTAACATCTGGGGAACAGATGGGCAGGGAGCCCAAGCAAGTGACTACCCATGCCAAAGTCGTGACTACCCATGCCAAAGTCATAACTACTATGACTGGGCTCTTATTCAGACTTTTCAGTGCTTACTCACAACATATACCTTGTTTCTAAGGACAACCTCAATTATGTGTGTATTTACTAGAAGAAAGCATCCCATGCGCTCAAACTTGACGAGGTAATCTGCCAAAGACAAAATAATGCGAGCTTGATAACTGCTGCGGGTGTCAGATTGGGGAGGAGCTGGTGCCCCACTAGCGTCCTAGATAATGAAAGTAAACAATTGTTTCTGACATGCTGTGCTAGGTACTCATCATATTTGTGAACCAATCTAGGACAAATACTGTAAAGAAAACATTGCAGGCTGTTTATTACTATTTTATACAGTTCATAACTGCAGGAAAGTAGCCTACACGTGGTTTGGCCCTCTGGGTCGTTTTTCTAGGCCATAGACAATTTAATCCAATTCAAACACGTAGTTACACCAATGGAATCTCGTGCAAAAAAGCAAAGGCTTCAATTAAAGAGCCCAGGCCTCGCTCGCTTTCTGTGCCATCAGTACAAAAAACTCCTCGTCTCAAAACCCAATTGGTCCAATTATACGATCTTAAGGCCCACTGGCTACACTGAATGTGTACTAATGACAAAATAAGGTCTCCTTGCGGGAAATCCCTTATGTCGCCGTTTCCAGCAGCAAAGAACACAGCCTTTCAACATAAGGTGGGGGTGGAGGGAATCGGCTTCTCTTCACCTGGTTGAATGTGCCTATAGGAGAACAGAAGAGACCCTACCGGCATAGTAATAAGACAATGCCCCCAAGTCTTGGGCCACATATCCATATTCTATATACTTGCCCATATTCTTTGAGCCCACCACAGCTCCTACACTAAAACTAGAAATCTAGAAGCCTTATTTGACACTTGTTAATGTCAATCTTGTCGCACAACGAGACAATTCCACCCAGCTACTTTGTTTAGGATCATTCCATCCTTCGAAAAAGACAGACATCGGAAACCACAGTGTAAGCTATTGTCACCACTCAATGTGAACATAACGCTTTAACAGGGGGTGCCAAAAAGACCCATTTGTCCTTTAATTCGGACAAAATCGAGCTAGCACTAGACCCTAGAACAAAACACAATGTCTCTGTGGTTAGAATGATATAGCCTGGCATACTAAAGAAACGATTGAGGACAGAACTTTCCAGAGGTTCAGCCCACAAATGCTGCAATGCTTAGTATCTGGTGTACAGGTGCTTACCATATACCCTACCACACAACTGATGGCGGCAAAATATCTTTATGGAAACGTGGGTGCGGAGCAGGTGCTGAACTGTGCAATAACTTCAAACTAGACATCCTCAGAGGGACAGTGTTTATGGCGACAATGGAACCACAAGGAAATGGCAAAAAGAATTTGCGTGCAATAGAACCACGTCACTGTGTTCTCATGTGCTGAAAATATGATTAATAAAACTGAAAGCATAAAAAAATGCCCACTTTGTATTTTTATTTCATATAACTTCAATACATTTAAACTAATTAGCAATACGAGGAGCAATTCAGAATTTGGCACCAGTACTGGTAGGCAAAGTTCAGAACAGTCCCGGCATGGAGAAAATGCCCTGCCAGTACATAGAATATAAGGAAATACAGTGAAATAGTAGCTTTCACATAGCAGAGTACCCAAGACATCTTACGCTAGTGTTTACAAGCATCACTGTGTGCCAACGGGGGCTTCGCATTCCGGAATTTGGAATGCCTGGCACTTGCTTGCCTAGCTTTCCACAGAACAGTATTTGATGCTACTGCATTACCGATCCTAAACCTTTCACTTGAACTGAATGCACGCACCCTCAACTCCCTTCACCTATGGCATACTGATTCTGTTAATGTTATATTTTGACATTATAAGTGCTTCCTAAATAAGCACATGCAGTAGCTAGTTCCTTTTACACAATGCGAGACACACACTCACACAGGCAGAGAATATTCATTTAGTAGAAATATTGCCTTGGATATCACTTTGGAAAGTTTGCTTCCTCCCACCCCTTAAAAAAAACACAGATTCCAAGTGTTTGCTATAAAACCAAGACTAGGAGAAGATGAACCCATGGCATAGGGTCAGTAGATAGCTAGGTGGCTTTTCACAGAGCTCTTATCTGCCCTTTTCTGAGAATTCTTTCCTACGAGTCTTGCAGCTAATGACACAAGAGGTACCTTTTGTGATTTGTAAGGGAGGCATGGTATCACAAGTATGACACTGACACAAGAGGTACAAGCTTCAAACCCTTTATTCAATTCCAGGCTAGGCCAGACTTTGGGGCCAGTCTTTTATAACAACCCGCAGGGGGCATTAGAACTATGTCAGTGGGAATCATATGTCAAAGCCCATGGATTCTTTCGTGGTTCTGAGGCTAAGTTTCTAGAATTTTAGGGTCCCCCAATCTGTCTCAATTGAGTCATATCCCATTACTGACACCATATGTAAGGGAGGCATGGTATCCCAAGTATGACACTGACACAAGAGGTACAAGCTTCAAAACCTTTATTCAATTCTCGGGGTTTGGAAAAACTGCTACTTTGCCCTATAGCTATGATGGGAGTAGTCTCTACCATCAAATAAGGAAAGCACAGTCCTAGTCAGTCTATGTCAAATCGAAATGGCCTATACTAACAAAACCTAATGCCTGCTCTCTTTTACAAAAAAGTATGTAAAGGGGAATATGTATGCAAAGGAAAGTCAGTTTTACAACATAAAGGATCAAGGGGGCTGAGTCAGCTCTCCTTCCCATGTTGGACAGCACGGAGTAAGGCGGCCCCTTGTAAGCAGGATGACATACTTTGGCCCAGGTTATCAAAAAAAGAGGCAGTTCAAAACATGGGTCGAGACCCACTCTACCTTCCAAGTTAAATTCACTTATTCCAGTTTCCAATGGCTCCTTCAAAGTTCAACAAGAGTTCAAGTAGGTCTGCCTCAGTCAGGCTCAGACATCGTAATCACAGCACTTGCAGGGGTTCCCTTGCCCAAGCTTTATCCACATTCGTTAGGGGTTCCCTTCCCCATATCTTATTTCATGTTCCAGGTCTCTCTCGGTCGGGCTCGGACCTTTCACGGATGTAGAAGACTTTCGAATGTGCGAGGCCTTTTTCATAGACCTCTGCAGGACCACTTCGACGTTCATTTTATCTCTCCCTTCTGGCATTTCCCCAGTGTCTCTTGGTCTCCGTAGTTCCATAACACAATCAACAAAGTTCAAAGAAATATTTTCTCTTAAAGCAATCACCCTTTTTTAACTTCCCCCTTTTGACGGGGTTAATCTTGACCATTGCGCATTTCAAAGTTTGTTCACTTTGTAGCTTGCTAACAAGACATTACACATTTCGCTGAGACTTTCAAGTGGGCTACTTCCTTTCCCCGGACCACTCTGCTACTCTGTATCACTGGCTTCAGTTAGCAGGATCTTTAAAGTTTCCTACTGATTTGCCTTCTTTCACGTCTCATGAGCACATGCGCAACCTTCAATTGTATGATACATTGTTGCAGCTTCAATCTTTCCTTGACCTAAACCGGCCTTCCATGTCTTTCACCAACTCACTGGTTGTGTGCACTCCTTTCTTTTCTCTGCGGCTTTGAATCAGGAGTTAAGGTTGATACCACAGGCTTGTCCTTGCCTCCCCAACTCTGCCGTTCACCAGGGAGCATCGCTGGCATCCTTAAAACACAAAAGCAAGCTTCTTCTCGTGTGGGATTTGGTTTTCTCTGTGTATCCTTCATGATTTTACAGAGGCAACAAACTGCAGAGATCTTCAGGGTCTCTCTATCCCTCGCTTTAGACCCTCAATGGGTCATCCTGCTCCAGTGGGTTTGCCTTCGCCCCGGAAGACCTGCTCCTGCTCATGTCTCACCTGGCTCAGAGTGAGTCTCTACGTTTCACCTTTTATCCGTGTGGGGGGAGCTAATGGGAATCAGATGTATGCGATTAAGAGTAAGTGTCTGACTTTGCCTGACCTGATTAATGGGACATGTCCAATGAGATATGTAAGGGTTAAACCTTTTTACTCTCAGTCGTTCTCTTCCTCTGCCCAGTGTTTGTACCGAAAAGAGGGTGCCAGGGGGTGTCGGGATGTTGGTGAATCCTAAAAAAAATATGATGGGGTATGAGCACAGGAAAGGGGGGGGGGAATACCGCTTGTCACCATCGGTCGTCTCACCCCCAATCCCTGAAGATCCCCTCACCCAGGTGATCCTCCCGCACTGGTCCACGCCCAGGGTCTGAATCCAAAGGCGATGGCCGTGCCCTGGCCATCTGACAGAGATCCCCCGGGGACTGGCAAGTAAGACACCCTTTGGTTTCTCACAGATCCTATCCACAATACTGGGATTTCACCATCCCAGTAAGAATCAGTAGGCCAAATGGGAGTTAGTTGATCGCAAGGGAGAATTCCCATCCAGACATCACAGTTTATCTGCACTTCTTAGCTCAACATTCGAAGTGTCCCTTCCAACACATTTCCATGGTATATTCCCACATCTTGAGCGTCTGACATCTAAGAGGAGCAGGGTAATGAACATTAACACACTATAGTTTGTGCATGTCACTCTACTCACCAGGCAGATTAGAAAGCATGTAAATGTATTTTGCTGCATATTTGAAAAAGCAGGGACTACAAGGATTCTCTAGGCAGCAAAAGTGTTATAAAAATAGACATTTTCTTGTAATTCAACTATTCTCTGGAACGAATAATTCCCATAAAAGAAATAAAGCATTTTTATCATCATTTAGGCCATTTTAACTTCAGGAAGCACTGTTGAAGAGGTCCTCTTTGTGGAAGGTGCTGCTCAAGCTACTGGTCTGAACATCTCACCTGAGCAAGGCAGGGGGCATAAAGGGACAGACCTGTGCATACCAGTTACTCCCCATTTTTCCTGTTTGGTGCATTGGCCTGACTTTTAGGGAGCAAAATAGACTAGTACTCTGCTTATCTGCAACCTTGTAACCAGGCATGCAAGTATTACTTTCATGTGCTATTCAATCAGTACCGAGTGGAAAGATTGCCTTTGACAGATTTCACCTTACTCCATGCCTCACTTTCCTGATCTGTCAGCAAAGACAATGGTGGAGGAAATGCAGAGTGTATGCAATGTGGTATGCACCAAATTTCTTTGTTACAACTTACGAGTGGAAAAGTCTTAGTTATTCATGGTAGAGCTGGGAGAACAATACTTCCAATTAAACCAAAGAGGCAGTACCAGTGTGGGGTGCATTTAAAAGGCCCGAAACAGAAATGCCTTTCACCTGAGAAACCGCATTCAAACACTGCACCAAAAACGGCTGCGCTGTGCATTTCCTGCCACTTGAGTGACAAGCAGTTGAACACTAATCCAAAAACAGCCCAGCGTTGCTTTTATTTCATCTGAATGACAAGAAGTATGCACTGCATCCAAAAACGGCCTTGTTGTACTTTAATTCACATGAGGGGCAAGAATTTCAATCATACAACCAGACACAGATTTTGCTTTCCATGTCACTTGAACAGCAGCCCTTGAAACACTGCAAATGAAAAAATGGCTTGCACATGTGAAAAAAAGAAGAGATATGACTTTAAAAAGCCACAGTGAAAGGATAGTTCTTGCACAGAAAAGTCAGGGAAATCTGCTTGGGGGAAGGGATTGACTAAGATCATGTTTCCACACACAAGACTTCTGTAACTTTAAAGAGGCACATAATACCGTAAAAACCAGTTTGAGGCCAAGTCAGGAAACCTCTCAATGAAAAGCCCTGCTTCGCACCTACTAGTGAATCATCCCGCAATGAGATGTGATGTTACAGAGGGCGTTAGAATTCCCTGCTCTGCCAAACTTGAAGTCAGGGGCTCAGGGATTTAAAAGAAAGCAAGTGCGGCTAAAACTTGACTGGGAGGTGTGAGCTCCTTCCTGCAACCACTACCAAGAACAAACTGACAACTTCAAAGAGGGTCATAAAAATCTCTGGTCACCGGCTGTGGGGGATAAATCGCCCCTCCCACAGAGAGAGACTGATCCGCCCAGTTGACATTAAAGGACCAATTCCATTTTAAGGCATTTTCGCAGCAATTAGAATAAGAAATAATAAGTTCATTTTATGCTATGTTTAGCTAAGGTGCTTTTTCCTAGGACTTTGGGGACTGAAATGGCCAGTTAAGACTAGCTTCTGGCTGTTCGGAACATGTGACAATTATGAGATTTGATGGAAAGATGGAAAATGAAATTATGAACATGCTTGTTCATTTGCAGAGTTGTAGCGGTTATACATTTAATGAAACTAAAAAAAATGTGCCAAAGGGTCCTGCTACCTCGTACGGAGTTGGCGATCAGCTTACCCAATTCCCTATGACCCACTAGAACTGCATATCTAGTTCATACATCAGTGGCAAGTAGAATTATGAAGTTGTGGGACATAACTGGTTTTTGTCAAGAAGTGGCCAAGAGAACAAAGAATAGTAATAAATGCAAATGGCCAGATGGTGCTCTCTTTCCTTGAACCAATCATGCAAGGGGGGCGGAGAGAAGAAAGGTAAACTGTCCTATCTGAGCGGTAGGGGTAATTATAGAGCACTCCCCCTAGATTGTAAAGTTAGTGATGTCATTTGGGCTATATAAGGGGGACTGTACTAAGTCAGAGGGCAGAAATAATCCAGGGAGACCAAAGAAGGTGGACGGAGAGGAGGCAGCTGAACCATACCAAGGCAGGGTGCAGTAGCCAGACCACTAGCTGTCCAGAGTGTACTGAGGTCCAGCTGGCTTTCCAGAATCCCAAACCAAGGCTTACTTTGTAAGTAGCAAATACCCCAGCCCTTCCTTTTTGTAGCATTGCACCCATTGAAACCCCACATTGCTAGTGTAATTCAGTGACCTACCCATAAAAGAAACTGTGTTTCGCCTTTGTATGTTAGCATATTCCCTTTGGTAAAACTCTCAGTGCCTGTGTAAATCCTTAGCATATTTTAAGTAAATCAATTAATTACCCCATTGAAATTCACAGTAATAGTTGGTTAAAATTCAAAATTAACCACCTTGTCCCTGGTGTCTTTCTTTAATAACTATAGGCATTAAAGTGTTGCCTCAAAAGAATTAGTCTCCTTGTAACTGAAAACTGAGTTTATCTGTGTATTGAGTGCATCACCACACAAATTCCTATTCACATCAGTCCTAGAAAAAACCCAAACCGTAGTCCCATTGAGAGTGATCCCTTTTTGCCTACAAGTTTCTGTTATGTGTCTCTGTCCATGTTATTGAAAACAGATTCCTATTCCGAGCTATACCCCTTCCCTGAGCTGTCTCTCATTGTAAATCTGGTGTAAAATGAATTTCCATTTGCCATTGTATTTTTCCTTTTGCATTTGCTTTCTCCCAAAAGTGATTTTCCTACTTTATTTTTACGTTGCCCTGGTGTGCCGAATAGTAGTCTCTAAGCTTCCCTATCTCCTCAAGTGTAAGCAACACGAATGTCCTTTCATTCTGTCCCCTAACAGTTGTGAGCAATAATCGAAATCCCATTCTGCAGTTTTGCTCCGAAACGGGTTTTTGCTTTCTTTGCTGGCCTCCCATCTTGGGGTGGTGGGCTTTACACAAAATCTGATTTCCTCTCTCTATCCCTACTACTTGCCACTGCCTTCCATTCAAAGGAATCAAGTTAGCTAATGTTTGGGTGTGAGTGTTGTGGGGGGGGGGGGGGGCCAGTGCTAAACCGCTGGTGTTAGCTCTTTCTAAAATTGCTCATTCTCTGTGTTGCCATTAAAGATTGCGAGTATTCTAATTAATTGTAATTAGATATCTTGACCTAATTGTTTTGCAGAGATTAGTGCAATTGTGTACCACAACTTCAGTGGCTGTAAAATTGTTTGATTTTCCTTTTTCATTAAATAAGAAATTAATACATATCTTATTGATACACACCGGCACGATTCCTGGTCCATTGTGACACAGGGTGTTTGTGGAGGTTGGGTGTAAGACTGGTTGGAGGCCTACTGAAACAAAAGAATACGTGACTTATTACAAATAAAAAGCACTTTATTGTACGCCACCTTCATTGTCGGGGAAGGAGTCCCTGGCTAGAGTGTGCCATGTAATAAAACCGTGACTACAGGGAAGCACAGGGCCATCAGATGCAGTAACTGAAGAATTTCTATTTGAATAGGTCACACGCAGGTACTCTGGAAAAAAGGTAAAAAGGTATTCTTCCAGTTGGTTTAGGATTTGTTTTTTGGCATTTGTTTTTGACAACTTTTCAGTGCACTTCACTTTTGACCTGGTTATAAAATACAACCTGCCGTTGCTTTTTTGCCGATACCCTTGCCATTGTTAACGTCTACACTTACTCTCTCTTGAATAAGACACCAAGAGTGCAAATTAAGCAGCATATAGGGTAGTCTCGAAATGCAGGCCTTATTAAGTATGCCGGCTGCACACCTTTACAGACACCATATAGGTTGGCCTGGAACACCACGCTGACTGAGTTACATGGGCGTTGACACTAGTGTGGTTTTGTTGTTTTTTTCCCTCAAAAAAACCCCACCCATACTTAATTCCTGCATAAGCGAAGAACACTTGCTTCTTTGGTTTTATTTCACCAACACACACAGGTACAATTATAAAGAACTCTCCTGTACTGCAAAACAAGTCAGCCTGGGACATCGTTCTATAGCCCTGTGTTGGGTGACACACAACCAATTGTTTTACTGTGCAAATCTAGGATTTCCATAAAGCACAATTAAGCGGAAGATTTAGCACATCACTTTAAAATTCCCCAAATTAGATGGCTTTCTTATTCTCTGCTTTCACCTTCATTCTTGTTTCACTGTCACCCTCAAGGACCATCAATGCATGTAAAGTGTCGATAGTCCAGTAGCCCTTGGACATAAAAGTACATCAGAGATGGCTTCATAAATATATGGAGCACAGCTGCAGAAATACTGCCTGTTAGATAGCTTAGCATATCAGGCATTTGTTCCTCTCTAGAATGCAGCAAACCACAAAGGGGAGCTGGATTTCCCCGATGCACAGAAGTGCCTCCCAGTCCCTTTTCTCTTGCAGTAATGAGGTAATGACAACCCATCCCGGATCCATGGTGCGGTCCTTACTCCTGTTGAGGATTAATCGCTGTGCCATGGCCAGGGACGATATTTGGGGGTCTTCATTTCTACCCCTGTGGTCTCCCTTGCTAACCCTAAAAAAAAAAAAAGAAATTACCTAAAAAATTTAAAAATGTAAAAAAATACTTTAAAAAAAAAATGTAACCTCCTGGGCTGGCTGTGGCCAGCACCATGTGGCTCTTTGTTTCTGGAGTGGCTTGCTTTCTTGTTCAGGCCTCTTAAAAATGAACGATGGGTTGCACAAGTGTAACACTTTGAGCAGTGACCCTAAATAAGAAAGAATAGGAATAACAAATAATTTGTCTTTCTGGAATTCTATACAATAATTGGTAGACTCAAAGGTTTATTTCAGGCACACTTGAGGGTGTGAGTCACTGATTTAGCCTGTTCTTAAAAACCTCAACTCGGCCCTTCATCCTTCTGAGGTTGATAAACGAGTACCAACAAAGGTTGGGTGATATTGTATGTATATATTTTCTATATAAAGCGTGCAGGCGTAAGTGCTATATAATAACACATCATTATCATTTGGACGTCTGCTTGCATTCACAGTAATTTGGTAGTATGGCCTAGACACATTGATCTTAACAATACATATGGTGATCCATTCTTTTAGGAAATGTAAATCACAGTATAGTGATATCGTAACCATATTTTTGTAGTGTACTTAGAAACAATGTGATGCCCCTTCCTGGTTTGTCAAGGCGTGAAAGGTTCGTTCCATGGCTTCCCGTGATGTGACTTAGGGGAGCGGTCGAATGACATCACTTCCTGTGATGCCATCAGAGATCAAGGGTCGTGTGATGCCACTTCCGCTGGCCCTGGCATTTTGGTGAAATGACATCCCTGGCCATGGCCAGTGGCGCAACATCATTGAGCAGATCAGACTCTGCCCCCCCACCCAAACCCCCTGAAATTTTGGGCTTTGTTGACACGATTTGGCTGACCTACAGAGCCGTGGATGTACATAACAGGACACAGGCATTAAACGGTGCCTGGGCTTTCCTGTTAACAAAGGCCCTGCAATTACTAATGTAAAGCATTTCATTGTTAGTACCTGCATTCATTTGCATACATTTTTAGGCAATTGAAATTGTGACGTAGGGTTAGTACTTGCATGCCAGAGGAGTCATTGGAAGAGGGGTGAAGGGGGAGTGGCGCCGGAGACAGCTCATTCTCACGGGAGTTCTTAAATGTGTGGTTTCAACCTTGAAGGAGAGTTAACTGCTTGTAACATTGAAGCTGCACAAGAATAGTCTCATGACAATGTGTAAAGATGTTGGTATGTTTGACCCTCCTCTGCAGTCTCTGAAGTTAGCGCCTCTCCCAACATTTGAAGAGTTAGTACCCCCCAAAAATGTGCACGAGGCCACCAGGGGGCGTGCTGATGCTGGGAGCTTCAGTGTGAGCGTCCCGCACGACGGCCCAAAAAAGTGGACTGTGCCCCCACCTTTAGTGCCCCTACCCTGCCTCCAAAACCAGGAGATTCTGCTTGGCGAACGCCCCGGGAACCGGTAGACAGAAAAGCATCCAGAATCGGTTTGTAAATACTGCGGTTTCGCCTACAATGTAGGAGAGGCAAAACCGAACACAGAGAGCCATTCCTGTGCTCCGGAGTACTGAGGGACGAGGACCGCGCAACCAGCGGAGGATCAGGCCAGAAGAACTAGGGGAGCAAGTCTGTGCCCGCTCTCCCTCCTCCCCCATGGCCATCCTCAGTGAGAGGGAAGACCCGTCGGCCCGCCCCCGCCCCTCCTGTGGGATATTTTTACCCATGCCAATGCGCCCCACTGCACACCTTTGCCAATGGGGGAAAGAAACTGCCAAAAATGGATGAGCTAACTCATGTGCGCGCCAAAGCTGCAAAACTGCGCATGCTTCATAATTCAGACAAAGGCTGCACCACCCTGCCACACAGTCAAAGTTGATGTCAAAACAGAACTCCCTGCAGGAGATTGTCAGTGGGTGCTGTTACCCTTCACGTGAAGCAAGGCCACAGAAGTGGGCTAAAATCTGAAAATGCCTTTAAAATACAGTTTTCCAATCAATTGCAACCTTCAAAGTGCCATTTTGGCGCTAAATTCAGTCATTTTCCAAGTGAACTATTGAAATGAAAAGTGTGCTGAAATCACAAATCATCCAGTGCAGTCAGAAGAGAAAACCAGGCCTCACTGACTGACAGCAGCTAAGAAATGTCTTAATGAAACACCAGTCCAGCAACAATTTCCTTTCAGTTACACAGGAAAAATGCGGATAAAAACAGCAACATATCTAGTTCAGCTGTATAGAGAAGGCTCCAAGCATAAACTGAATACTTACGTCCAGATTACAGACAATTTCCAGCACTCAAAGACAGAATAATGCTGAGTTGAATGTGTGTGCTGCATAAGAAAATAAGATGTAAAACCCAGTTTAAAAGTGTTTCTTTTTCCTGAAGAAATTGCAAAATTCGCCTATTTAAAGCAGGTTTGTGATGAGCTTAATTCCTTTAAATATCCAAATCCCTTATAAACTGTGCTTATTTTGTATGTTTTAAAGGAAAGACCTTAAAGTGAATTTTAAAAGTAACCCAGTTTGGAGTTAAGTAAATACTTAATTCTGACCTGACAGTGCTCAGCCTGGGAAAAATGACACTTCAGTTGACACTCCCTTGCTACAAGAAGCCTTAATGGATGCTTGAGGTTCCCGCATATTGATAACAAGGAGCACAGCAGACTTTCATCTCTGGCTGAGCCGAGAACAATGGGCAGCTGCCTACTGATCTCTAGAGGGGAGCTTCCCTCTCAAGAAAGAGGACACACCTCCCTGATCAAAGGAATGTGACAGCTGTTGCCTGTGAAAGGGAAGTTACAAAGGAAAAAAAACTGCCCAGAACTTTTGGTGTTTAAATCCTTATTTGTGATTAAGTTTGAAACTCTTTAACTGTGCAACCTGAAGGAGGATAAATCTAAAAATTGGTAGATGTTAACCTAATTTCAGGCCATTGCTTTGAAGACATTAATGAACCCTGTACCACCTAAGGAACCAAAGTTACAGGAAAACCATAATTGTAGCGAAACTATTAATGCTGCAAGTCGAAGATTGTATATTCATGCGCCAGTGATAATCGCCCAGAGAAGTAATGAATTAGAAATTATTAGTCCAAACAATGATTAAAATTGATTAATTCTATAGAATGACAGAGAGCTCTCACAGAGATGGGATTGAATGTGAAAATAACCCATAAAATATGTAATGTATGTGTCTGATTTTATTAGGGGACATAATTTTCTAAATGTACATTTGTACAAAAGTTGTTTTGGTCAAAATCAATGTGGGAGTTCCTTAATCCCATCATAAAGATGACAGCTCTTTTCTGGCTGCCAACCAGAACAAGGCAAGTGCCTTTGGCCACTGACAGCCGTGGGGCTGTGGTTTGAAATTCTGCCCACACCATAAACTTTGTGATGTCATTTGGTAGAATCTAGGACCTTCCCCACACATAGGGACACTGCTTCCTGAACACATCCAGATTTCCGTGCAGCGCTTTGTTCTGGACTTCTTCATCCTATCCAGAACTTTTCATCTTGCAGCTGATTCCAGACTCTTTGCAGAATCCAGGGCTTAGCATTGCTGAACTTTTTATTTAGCTAGGCCCAAATTCAACCATCCCAAACTTAATAGAATTTAATTCTGATCCAGTCTGGCTTGCTACCATTAAGGCTTGCCTGCTGAAACTCGCATCCTGCTAATCTGCCATGTCCAGTGACCAGAAGGGCCAATCCATTCCAAATCCAGTTGAGGTGCTGTCCAAATTGACAAGAACCGCACAGCTGACTGATCCCTCCAGAAGTGCCCTGCTGCTGGTAGACCTGACCCGATGACCATAACCCTGACGGTCCAATATTAAGTACAGTGGACTGTAAGTATCAACAGGAATAAGTCACCCATAGTATATTTGTCTTGTCTTATCCCAATCTCAACGTATCCCATCTTTAACTTCAGAACCCTAATATTGTCAGAACCATTCTTGCGCTGAGGTTTCTCATTTGTCTCATTTAACTTTAACCCATTAGTGATTTGGATTAAGTAATTCCAATACAAAAAGGAAACTAGAGTATCACATGTGAAGAGTTACAAGCGGCTGTGAATAACTGGAGATTCATGCATGGCATTCTCTTTTTCATAGTCATTAATATAGTTGCAACGCTCACCTGATATCCACGGGGACGCCACTCAGCCTGCCCGGACTTCCGACCACTTCGAACCCTTCCCTGGACTTTGCTCAACCAAGCACTGGGCCTGAAACACAGGATTACCAGAGGTCAATTCCCTATTGGTCTTGCTTTTCTCCCCCCCCCCTTCTTCCGTGGGTCCCAACCTTTCCCCGGTTCTCTCCTCACCTTGTTTTTTGATGTGGGGCGCTCTCCGTCCTGCCTTCGGTGCAGGGGTGCGTTGGGTGATGCGGGCTGGAGGGTGCCTAGTTGCTTCACTGGCACGGGCCCGGCGGACGGGGCTTGTTGCGACTTCAGCCCGGCCGGTAAGTGGAATGAGCCTTACGAAAGTTCTGATGGCTCTAGTCCCTTTAATACTGTGGCTTTCTTTCCCTAGGTGGGGAAGGTCTTGAGGATGGCGACGCGCTGCTGAGGTAAGTAGGAGTGCGGAGCGTGATGCTTATTGGCTTCCTTCGCACTAACCAATGTTTGCCTTTTCCGTGTCCTTTTAGGTGCCGCAGTAACCCAGCATGGAAGCGAGCCGAGGAGATGAGCAGCGGTGAGTAAGCGCAATGTGCGGCGCCTCTTAAATGTTTTTGCACTAACCTGATGTGTCTTTTCCCCCTTTTTCAGATCTGTGGGATGCTCCAGAGCAGAAGTTGTCTGATCGATGGGAATTCAGGTAAGGGTCAAACTCTCTTTGCAATTTCGAGAGAGCCAAGTATTGCTGAATGCTTACTAACGTCTTTTCTTCTATTCTTCTCCTCTTTTCGTAGGGCGCAGCGTGCCGAGATGGAGATGACTCTGCCGTAGGAATCCGCAAGACTGGGAAGAGCTGGACAGAAGTTGGATGCTCTTCAAGGTGAGTATTGGTAATTATGTTCTTGTTCTTGCAGGTGGCACTGGCGCTGAAGAAAGAAGTGGGCTCTTTATGAGATCCAAGCACGGTGAGTGTCATGCTGCAGGTGCAGAGAAACGCAAAGCAGGTTTCTCAGGCCGGGCATTGTTTAAATAGTCTGTAGGTATCCCAGGTATCCCTGGGCTGAGCCACACCCGAAAGACTAGACTGCTCATCCAGTTCAAGGAACTGAATTACATGGGGGGGCATCCATTGGCCCATAATACATTGCAAGTCCAATGCTAAGTGGATCTCAGGACTGTGTGAGCTTGGTGCCAAAGGCGCCAAGCCTGAGTCCAAGTAGGTCTCTGGGGAGATGGAGAGGCCCTTAGGGGCCGACTAGGTGATCGTGACCTGGCTCCAGCCTGATATGCCAGGGGGCTGGGGGCAGGAATCGTGACAATAGTGTAATAAAACCTGTCATTTTAAAACCGAATTTCTGCTTTTCTCTGCGCCTATTTTTTTTTCAAAAATGCCTCTTACTAAAACTTCAATAACTTCTTCAATTTCATAGATAGAAACCTAATTTCAACTCTGACTGATATTTAAGACCCCTAGCTACATACACAACCATACCCGCATCGTGGAGCAGTGTATTTGACCAGTTTGTATATAAAAAAAAATAATTTTTAAAAAAAACGCATAGTGACATTTTGCCGCAAATTTACATTTTTCAAAAGTTGTACACGTGGCTTTTCCCATCCAAAGTGTTTCTCAACTCCCATCCTGATCTAAAGTGTGTACTGTTGCTTATCTTGTCGCTCGTGTGTTAGGACCTGTTAGTGCTTTCATAAGAATTTCTATCAATTTAAACATTTTTGCATTGTTTCAGAAAGCCATTTTCACCTGTCATTTTAAAAGTGTCAATTTCCAAAAACTATTTTTATTTTCTCTTGTTTGGGGGAGGGAAGACTGCATTCAAACTCTAGACAAGTTCTTTCATTGCTGAATACCTGCTGCTTACTTACATCTGTGTAGAATTGCTCATTTGTGCCTTAAGAACTTTGCAGGGGGAAATAGTAACCTAAACGCCATCTGTTCACAAACCAAAACTGTTCTTTTTCCTGTGTTTTCTATTCTGCATTATTATAAGTGAATTCAATTGCTTTACTTATTTTTGAATTACATTGTCACCGCTTGGTGATTGCTGCCCCATATATACATATTAAAATGTATGCGCTATTTGAATTTAAATAAATAAATACATCTTTACAAACTAGCCCAATTCCTAGTCCACTGTGACCTGGGGGGTATTTTGACACGGGTGTGATATCAGTGGTATATCATTCAGAATATTGAACTTAGACACAAAATAATAAGTATTTCATTTGCGCACTACATGCTAGGCAAGTGCCTAATTGAAATCCTTAACACCCCCCACCCTGCCGTTCACGCTGCGCATGCGCTGCACTCAAGATTCTGCCCACGGGAGCGGGCCACATGGAGAAAACCTCTGACCTTGAGAGGGGGGGCTCCTTTGTGATGTGGAGGCCCCAGAGAGGCGCTGCAGGCCCGATGTGCGGGAGGACACGGGACGGGTGGTAGAACCACCGCCATACGCCACCTGGAGGTCACGTTAGTGGAGTCAACATAATCCCCAGCTTCAGTGGCTGACCCACTATAATCAAATGGCCTTGGAAAAAGTCAAGGCAACTGAAGGGAAAGGAGAAGTAAGCCCCAGCTTCCGGAGCAAGCAGGGAACAGCAGCAGGGGTTTTAAACAAGCCCTGGAGAGGAACTGTCGCGTAGGGCAGTGAGGTGAGAGGGCCCCCCCCCACTTGAGACGACAGAAAGTTGGGGTACTAGGGGGGCCCTGGAAGAAGCGGCAAGCAAGTGCTTATGGGACCATAGAAGCATACCACTGGGGGAAGGACCACAGAGTGGCTCAGATCTGGAAAACAAAAGGTGGACCCCGCCCAGAGGCAGCCCACCCACGGTAAGGGGTGGTAGAAGAGGCCCCACAAGGAATGGTCAGAAAGGAGGGGACCCCCCCGATCTCAGGAGTTTGCTCGCCGGGGCCAGAGAGAGTGGTGCTGCACCCTGGGAAGGGGTGCGCAACGATGGCACAGAAAGGCTGAGATGATGTGGAAGTTGATCCGTGCTGATCGTGCAGGGTGGTGAGGGGCCTCGAAATCGGGGCATGTGCCCGCCCCCCTGGACTGCAGAGAAGTGCGCCGATCAGGAGAGGGAACCCCTTCTTTGGAACACAAAGAAGGCAGAGTAAGTCCTCCAGCAACAGTGTTAATGAATGAGTGCGACAGCCTGGAGTAGTGGAGGGGAACCTGGATGAGCGTACATTGGTTTCCAAGGACTGAAGGAGCGAGTGGGACCCTCGACCGCACGGATTAAGGTCCCACAGCAGCTGCAGGGTGAATCGCTGGCTGAGGCTTCCTCCTGGTGGCAGACGGAGACTGTCTGACGGGGAGAGGCATCCCCCCGCCTCCAGGAATGGGGACAGGAAGTATTAAGCTTATCCTGGGAGGAGTGTGCCTCCGGTGTCAGGGCGTGTGCCCGCCTCCCAGACTGCAGACAGGGAGGACACCCCCAGACTTAAAGGCGTTCCACGAGAGAAAACGGAAAGCGAACGTCACCAACCGGTCCACACAGAACACAGAAGGGGACGCCCCACAGACTACCCTTGGGGGGACAGCAGGGAGAGGCGTATGGAAGCAACGCTTAAGCCGGCCGCCTATAGGTATACATCGAGTGGCCCAGGAGATCGTGACACAGCGGAGTGCAGCATGGCCACCGCACCAGAGGAATCCACTGCAACCAAGAAGGATGTTGCTGCACTAATGGAAGAAATACGGAATATGAGCGCAGACATTGGGAGCAGGGAGGACAGAAATACTCAACAAATTGACAAAATGGAGGAGAGACTTGAGGAAGTCAAACACAATCAATCCTCAACAGCCTAGAGACACACAGACATGCGTTTCACTGAAATGGAGAGACAAGAAGAAGAACTCAGGATGAAGTTGGACGATCTTGAAAATTGTGAGAGGTGGAAAACCTCAGACATTTTGGTATCGCAGAGCGGGAGGGGGAAACAGAACTGTACCTGAAGAAAGCATTACATGAGATCACAAAATTGGTCTTCAAGGATGACACTATTGACTAGGCTAAGATTGAAAGAATTAATCGAGCTGGTGGGGCTGCCGGGGGACCGAGGCCAGTCCTCGCCAAGTTCCATAACTATGCCGACAAAGTGAAGATTCTTGAAAAAGCAAGGTCGAGAGGCCCGGTCACATATGGCACATCCAGATGACGATATTTCAGGACCTATCCTCCCTGACTTTGACCAAGCGGAAACTGTGCTCTCCCCTTACCAAGTGGCTAAATGAGAAGCGAGTAAGATCCAGGTGGGGGTTCCCGTTCTCCATCTCCTTTGAATATGATGGTCACAAACACAGCTGATGACAGAGCAAGACATTCGGAAGGTCACTGGTGAATTGCTCGGAGAAGCCGACACTTTTGAGAATCGTGGAGACAAGGTGACAGGTGACAGGCAGTGGCTGATCAAGGGACATGGGAGAAGACGGATGTCGGGATCTAGAAAATATAAAAAGTTGAACACGTCACCCATGGCAGACGCTTGAACCAGGTCAAAAAACATTTAAGACGAGGTACCGGGACCGGGGCGTCGCCCACCGTAGCGTACTCTGGTGAAGTGTGACCTGGTGGGTCACTGATGTGGCCGGCAGTTTTTTGGTGTGGGTTGAGGGCAGGGGTCCATCGGTTGAGTTGGCCCAGGTTGGGGGAGTGGGGGGCAGATTGAAGTAGGAGACCGGGGGGGACTCACATCAGGTATTAATGGGGTGATGTGCGATTGAGCATGGGGGAAAAGGGGTATGGATGATAGAGGCAGGGGGCTCGAAGTATAATGGGTTTGAAGAGCACAGGACTGGAAGGGAGCTGGTTCCAACTGGTGGTCCATACTTTCCCTGGTAATGTTAACCGGGGCATTCGGGCGCCGAGGAGGCCTAAGAAGGGGATCAGGGGTCACCTTAGAAGGGGGAAGGACAAGGATCTTAAGAGTTTACCGGTTGTAGGGGGTAGGATTTATGTGCGAGGGCCGCCCATAGCGCCTAACGGTCGGAGGATAAGCATGATGGGACAATGGTTGTCTGTCAGGGAGACAAGGGAGAGGGTCTCTTAAGGGTGGGGACGATGAATGTTAAGAGGATGAACTCGGCCACAAAGCAGTCATTGGTGGCTAGGGAATTTCGTAGATGTGGTTTTGATGTGCTGTTCCTTCAAGAGACTAAATACGAACTGGGGCAGGAATATTGGGGGATCGGGCCCCCTGAGAAAAGCAGGGGTAGGAATCTTTATTGCTAAAAGACAAAGGATTGAGGTCACAAAGGTCGGGGGGGGTGAGGAAGGTACGGCTATCCTGATCTCAGGGACTATAAACAAGGTTGGGTTCACATTCACAACCATCTAATAACCTTGTTGCCCCTGGTTTGGGTATCTGCTGAAAACCCTCCCAAAGATAATGCTTGAAGCTACGGGACATATCATTTTGGGGGAAGACTTAAATATGTGGGCAGATTTTAGGACTGACAGACAAACCCAGGAGGGAAGGATAGACAAAGGGCCCAGGCCAGTGCATGTGGAGGTCTTGGGAATGCTGGAGGTTTATGGGCTACAGGAAATATGGCGGCACCTACACCCCCCACACGGCACATTTACCAGAATTGACTACATTTATATTTCAAGGGGTCTATGGGAGGAGACGATGAGCTTGGAGATCACTCGGATTTCGTGGTCAGACCATGATTTGGTTTTGGTCGACCTTAGCTGGCAAGGGATGGTACCAAAGGGTTCTAAATGGAGATGCAACGATTCCCTGTGGAAAGGCCCAGTGTTACACAAGGAACTTTCCAAAGAGATTGTCGAATATTTCAAAGCAACTAATAAGGGGTAGGTTTCTAGGAGAACGGTATGGGAAGCGGGGAAGGCGACGTGGAAGGGGATCCTGATCAGGGAGGGGGCCCGGAAAAACCGAGAGTGGAAATTGACTGAAAGCAAGTTACGGGCTGAAATTGCCCAGCTAGACGGGAGTGCCAGGGACACCGTAAAGGGGAGGGAACAAAAGGTCTTGGAGGCAAGAAGCAAAAGGGAGGAATTGCGACTCCTTGAGGAAGGTCAGGTAACTAGGAAACTGCAGTTCCTGAAACAAAAGATTTGAGAAGGGAGACAAGGCGGATGCATCGTTAGCAGCACGGCTCAGAGGACAGCGAGCCGACAGGTGGGTTAAGATCATAGAGGAGGTGGGGCGAATCGAGGAACAAGGGGGGGGGATGGGGAGATGAGGCATTTGCATCATTTTAGGAGGACCTTTATACAACAGGCATTAACCCGTATACTGTAGGGATAACCCGGTACTTGGAGGGAACTCGGGTGCCCAGGATCTCCCGGGTGGATGCCAAGGCCCTTGAAGCCCTAATAACTGCTGACGAAATAAGGAGGGCAGCGTCAAGGGTTCCCATGGGAAAGGCCCCGGGAGAGGATGGTTATTCTGCAGGCTTTTATAAGTCTTTCCTTACCCCCCCCCTTATCCCAATTATGGTAGAATTGTTCAATTATATCCTGGTGACGGGGGAAGCACTGGAGACCTTTTCCTGAGCAATGATCACAGTCATACCGAAGGAAGGCAGGGACCCCCAAAAATGCAGATCATATCACCCCATCTCACTCTTAAATATCAATGCAAAAATGTACCTGCGTGTCCTGGCGGCAAGACTGGAGACACACATGCCCCAGTTGATTCATTCGGACCAAGTGAGTTTTATAAGGGGATGCCAGGGGGCGGACACATTTTGGAAAACCTTGCCCATGATCCATGAAGCGAGGGACATGGGTGGGGTACCCTGTTCTTCTATCTGTGGACACTGAGAAAGTCTTTGACAGTGTTAGGTACTGGGCAAAGTGGGTCTTGGTCCAAGGTTCATGCGAGGCATTATGGCAGTCTACGTGTCACCTCTGGCGTGCGTGTCTGTCAACGGAGGCTTCTCCCAATGGTTTGCTTTGAGCAGGGTTACGAGGCAAGGCTGCCCTCTCTCTCTGATTTTCTGATTTTATTTGCGCTCTCTTTGGAACCACTAGCAGAGAATTAGGGACGACTCAGGGGTAGAGGGACTCATGGTGGGGGGAGTGGAATAAAAGGTTGCATTATATGCAGATGACATGATCCTGCACATAAAGAACCCCCCCAACCTCCATACCCAGGGTAATGGCGCTGATTGAAGAATAGAGAGATTTCTCGGGTTTAAGATCAACAGAGCGAAATCGATACTACTTCCACTGGCATGGGGATGTGGATATGGGAAGCCTCACTCCTCTGGGGCTGGTGGTTAGTCAGGACACATGAAGATACTTGGGAATTAACCTCACAAGGTTCATAGAAGACTTATTCCAGGCTAACTTCCCCAGGCTGCTAGCCGGATTTCGGGCAGACCTAGTGAGATGGCTCAGTCACCTTAACGGCCTTAAAATGGTGCGTTTACCGAGATTCCTCTACGCATTTCTGTAATGCTTGTGCGAAAATGCGAGTCAGAATAACATGGCATCGATGCGCAGCCATTTTTGACACTCAGCTCACATCACAGTAATAAAACCTGCGCTTCCGCGGGCCTCACAGAATAAACGAGCAGCAGCGAAAACAGAGCAAGGTCACAAATATTATTGCTGAGGGGACTCACTGTGGGGAATAGTTATTGTATTGAAGGACGAATACAGAAAGGGAGTAGGGGTTCTGGGAATGAATGCGAGGAAAGGGACGCTGCGTTTTTCCACTTCTAACTGGATTTGTCCACCCTCTGCCCTTCGTGATCTGCTTGTGCAAACACAACTGAGAAGGGCAGGGAAATGCCCCCATAAAGGAAGTTAGTTTGAATATAATATATATATATATATATATATATTATACATTACTCACCGTAATCGTATTTCTGATGCTTGTATCTGCTTAGAGTCACATGCTGTGCATAGGCCGGCATCTAGTGGAAGCTGCGGAGTATTAAAGTTTGTTTTTCGAAACTCGAAAATGGGCGTCTACACAGGGCGTGCCAGTAATACTATCCCTAGTGTGACGTCCGCTGTACCCAAGATCCCTCACGCGTCTAGGATCCTCAGATTGTATTTTTTCTGACATGAGGTAGCATGAGGAGTAGCGCGAGTACAGATAATCCAAGCAGATAGACAGAAAGGTAAGACTACAAGTAATCATGCGCCTTCTCTCGGAGGGGAGGAAGGGTGGGTCGCATGTGAATCTAAGCAGATGCAAGCATCAGAAATACGATTACGGTGAGTAATGTATCCCTTCTGAGGCTTGTGGAATCTGCTTAGATCACATGCTGTGCATAGAATAGCGAGCAGTACCGGAAGAAGGAGGTGGAATGTGAGAAGGGTCATGAGCAAATAAGTGTCTTAGAACCGCTTGTCCCACTTGTGTATCTGCCTTGGAATGGGTGTCAATGCAGTAATGCTGAGTAAAAGTGTGAATAGAGCTCCAAGTAGCTGCTTTGCAAATGGTGTCAAGGGGTACATTTGCAATGAAAGCCAGAGTGGCCCCAATGCCTCTAGTAGAGTGGGCCCTTGGCGTAAAAGGCAGAGGCTTTTCAGAGAATGAGTAACACAGCTGGATACAGTTAATAATCCACTTCGAGATGGCACCTTTAGAGACACGATCCCCCTCTCTGCCTGTAGCTACGGAGACAAACAGTTGATCTGTTTTCCTTAGCGGTCTGGATTTATTTACATAGTAGAGGACCGCCCTATGCACATCTAGGGTGTGTAGTTTTACCTCAGCCGAGCTTTGCGGGTTCTGGAAGAAAGCCGGAAGCTCGATGGACTGGTTTACATGGAATTTTGATATAAATTTAGGTGAGAACCTAGGGTGTGTGCGTAAAATCAGTTTGTCTTTATGGATAGTAAAGAAGGGATTCTGCACTGACAGAGCCTGAATTTCACTGACCCTTCTTATAGAAGTAATAGCTACTAAGAAGGCCGTTTTATAAGTCAGGTGTTTGAGACTGCTTTTATGCATGGGCTCGAAAGGGGGTCCCATGAGCTTGGCTAGCACCACATTAAGGTCCCACCCTGGTGGTGGGTTTGAAATAGGAAGGTGAAGTCTCTTTACTCCTTCCATGAAGGCTTTAACTACTGGTACCTTCCACCACAAAACCTTGCTATGGGAAGTGGTGTAAGCCGAGAGGGCTGCCAGGTGTACTTTGTGAGTTAAAAACCAATCCTGCATCTAGCAGGTCGAGCATGTATGTAACAATAGTGGAAGGAGTGCAATCAACTGGGTTGATGTGTCTACTCTGGCACCAGATAACAAACCTCTTCCACTTGTCAAAGTAACAGTGCCTTGTGTTTGGTTTCCTAGATTCCTTTAGGATGACCATACACCTCTGTGGTAAATTGAGGTGTCCAAACTCTATGACCTCAGGAGCCATGCTGCCAGGTTCATTGAGTTGGGTTGCTGGTGCACTGTTTGACCTTGGTGCTGGGACAGTAGGTTGTACCAGGCTGGAAGTTTGATGGGCTCGCACACCGCCATCCTGCGTAGGTGTGGGAACCATGGTTGTCTTGCCCACATGGGAGCAACTAGGACGAGCGTCATCGACTCCCTGTTCATCTTGTTCACCACTTTCCTGATGAGAGGAGTTGGTGGAAAAGCGTACGCAAACATCCCTGACCAGTTCATCCACAGGGCGTTCCCCTGGGAGTCTGGTTGGGGGAACCTGGATGCAAATCCTGGGCATTGTCTGTTTTCGCTTGTGGCGAATAAGTCTATAGTGGGGAAACCCCACTGAGAGAAGATATCTTCTACGACCTCTCTGTGAAGAACCCATTCGTGTTCCTCTGGGAGGGAGTCTCTGCTCAGAGCATCCGCTAGGGAATTGAGCTCCCCTGGAACATGTTGTGATGACAGGAAGATTTTCCGTCTGAGTGCCCATATCCAGATTTTCTGGGCAAGCTTGGACAGATTTGGCGAGCGAGTCCCTCCTTGCTTGTTCAGGTAGAACATGGCTGTAGTGCTGTCTGTCCGGATTTGCACTGACAGGTTTAGTAGGTGGGGCTCGAACGCCTGAAGCGCTCTGAATACTGCCAGAAGCTCTAGCAGGTTGATGTGGTTCTTGGCCACTGAGTGAGACCAGAGACCCTGAGCTGTGTGGTGGAGATGGTGAGCTCCCCACCCCGTCAGACATGCATCTGTAGTGACTACTGCCTGTACTTCGGGATCGTAAAAGGGTTTCCCCTGTGCGAGATTTTCTCTTGTCCACCAGTGAAGGCTTTGTACCAGTGTTGGCGAAACGACCACTAGATCGTCCCACTGACCACTTGCCTGAGACCACTGTTTCGCCAACCATTCCTGCATGGGACGCATGCGCAGGCGCGCGTGGGGGACCAGGTAAATGCATGACGCCATCATGCCCAGTAAACGCATTGCTTTGCGTACCGTTATTTGTTGACCGGACTGATAATGCGGAATTTGCAGTAGTATATTCCGAATTCTTTCTTCTGAAGGAAAGGTCAACCCCTCCTGGGTATCCAGGATTGCTCCTAGGAATTGTTTTGAGGTGCTGGGCACCAGGCTTGACTTCTTCTCGTTGATTGAGAAGCCTAACTCGTGGAGGAGGTCGATAGTCCTTTGAATGTTTATCCTGCAAACTCCTGGGGTTTCCCCCGTTATGAGCCAGTCGTCCAGATAAGGGTACACTGGGATTGCCTCCCTGCAGAGGTGTGCAGCCGCCACCACCAGTACCTTGGTGAATACCCTTGGTGCTGAAGCTATCCCGAAGGGCAGTACCTTGAATTGGTAGTGGTGACTGTCCACCTTGAGGCGCAAGTACGTTCTGTGCGCTGGGAACATGGAAATATGAAAATAAGCATCTTTCATATCCAAGGTTGCCATGTAATCCCCTTTTTTAGGAGGGGGATTACCTCTTATAGCGTGGTCATACGAAATTTTTGGGGCTTGACATACTTGTTGGCAGGCCGTAAGTCCAATACTGGGCGCATTGTCAAGTCTTTCTTTGGCACAAGGAAGTAAGTTGAATTAATACCCTTGTTTACCTGGTGTCTCGGGACGAGTTCTATCACGTCCTTTTGTAGAAGAATGGCGATCTCCTCGAGGAGAATCTTCTGATGTTCTAAGGAGTGTACTCTTTGTCGTGGAGGATGGTTCCGGGGACGCTGCAGTATCTCTATACAATATCCCGTGGATACTGTTGACAGCACCCATCTGTCTGATGTGATCCCTTCCCAAGCCTGGGTGAAGTTTGAAATGCGTCCCCCTACTGGGGTTGCGTGAGAAGGGACCCTGAACTGAGCGTCACTGCTTTGGTGGAGGCGTGCCGCCTCCCTTGCTGGGGCTGCCTCTGCCTTTACCACGACCTCTCTTATTACCTCTGCCGTAACCCTGAGTAGACTGTTGGTTGTTGTTCCACTGTGTACCCTGCCCCTGGAATAGTTAGATCCTCTCTGGGAATTTTGGCCGCGTGGGCGACGAAAATTACTATTCCCTCTCTGGTTAGGGGGTTTATTGGTTAACTGGCCAAGGGATTTGAGTGTCTCGTATTCGTCCTTGGCATTTTTCAGTGCGTCTTCGACCGCCTTACCAAACAACAGATCGGCTTCCACCGGTTTGTCTAACAATGATGCCTGAGTTTCTGCCTTAAAACCAGACTGCCGTAACCACGCATGTCTCTTGATAACAGTACCTTCTGCTATCAATCTGCCTGCGTTGTCCGCGGCGTCGAAGGTTGCTTTCAAAATGCAACCAGACACGGGTCTACCCTCTGCGGAAATCCGACCTAATTGGCCCTTTAACGGTTCAGGAGCAGAGGCTATGAGAGCCGCGACTTCTTCCCACTGATGGCAGTTGTAGCTGGCCAACAGGGTGGTGGAGTTGGCAATCCTTGCTTGATAGGCGGACGTTGAGGCTACCTTCCTGCCGAAACCGTATAGTTTTTTGCTCTCCTTGTCGGGAGGAGCTTCTGACGAAGACAAGGGTGTCCCAGCCCTTTTACGAGTGTTAGTGACAACTAGGGAGTCTGGCTTCAGATTCTTGGTCTTCACAAAAGGAAGCCTCTCCTTGATACCGTGAGTATGGTCTTGCCTAAGGTTGTACCTCGAAGGGTTCGGACCTCATCGGAGTTTCAAACCGGGCCTTCTTACTCGGGGGGATAGGATCAGTAGAGCCTGAGGGTGTGGCCCCTTGTGGAGCATACGAGAGGAAATGTTCTGGATTTTTATCATAAAAATCAGCCAAAGAAGACATTCTTGACATGACCCTATGTCTTCACTGTACCATTTTTTGGAACTGGGAATGACTCTCTCAGCAAGTCTATGGGATTTATCTTGAGTAGCTTTGCTGGTTGTGGACCTATCAGCAGACCTGGGCTTGTCTGTCTGTTTAGGGGGGGGTGGAGTGTTTCACAGGTGTGGAAGAATGTACAGGTAGTTTCTTCTGCTGTTTTCCCCCCTCCCCGTGCGTAGAAAAATGTTTTCCCTGTCCCTTAGTGGCTCCGGAGTTTTTCGACGCCTGGCGTCGAGGATCGGGAGAGGTGTCCCTGTCCTTCGAGCGTGGGGCCTCGCTGGCTTTAATTGCGGGCTCCGACTCCTGGAGCGCGGCCTGGGGGTGGAAGTCGTCTTCGTCTTCCGACGATCGAACTTCTGTTAGCCTAGGGAGCGATGCACTCTTGGCAAGAGTGGATGATTGCCTGGAGTCATGCGGCGATCTTGATCGAGAGCGCCCAGAGGACACCGAATCGGACCGTTCTGTCTGTGCCTCTTTCAGAGAACTCGACGTCGTCGAGTCTCGGTTGGACTTGGTGTGTTTAGTGTGTGTAGTATGTGAAACGCTTGTGTCGCCGGGGGTCTTCCCTATATATATATATATCGGGGAGTCGCAAGTGTAAGTGCTTCCCCAACATGGCCAAACAGATGCAATGCTCCCGATTTGTAAATTCCTTTGGCAGGGGAAAAAGCAGAGAATATCCTTTGATGTACTTACCCTGCAGAAAGTCAAGGGTGGAGCTTCCCAATATGAAACTGTACTACAAAGGCGCGCAGGTACGGGTTCTTGTCCCACACCACCGAATGCAGAGAGAGGACCAACGGATGGGCCTGGATAATGTACAACTGTCCCCTGCCTCAGTTGGGGAATGGCTGAGGGTCCCTAGAAACAGGCTCCCCCGCAGAATCTGCGACCACCCTATTCTGGGCACAATATGGGAGGTGTGGAGACAGGGTACCGAAATGCATTGGGTGACAACCTGGCACTCCCCATTGAGCCATTTGTGGGTGCCAGAAATAAGTGACGCAATCCCAGATCCAGGGAGATTTCAGGCCTGGTTTGAGGCAGGTCTTGAGAGAGTGGGACAACTATGGAGGGACGGTACATTTGTTACTATAAGTGAGCTGGAAGGGGAGCTGGGCTTAGTACACTTGCGGTCTTCTCATATCAATTGAAAGGGGTGGTTACGAGTGGAAAATTGAGGGACAAGATAGAGGGACCTTACTCCTTTCGAGCAGCTCTTAGATAAGAAAACGGAAACGAAGGGCCCGATTTCGATCATGTCCAGAGAACTGGTGATCGCAGGGAAGGGGTCAACTGAAAAGGTGAGACGGAAATGGGAAAATGACCTGGCGAGGGAGATGGACCCTGCGTTGTGCTTGAAATTGTGTAGAGGGGCCTCCTAGATGTCGATTTCCAGCCAATAGAAGCGGCATGCCATTAAGCTCTTATATAGGTGGCAATTTGTCCCCGTCAGGCTTTCTTAGATGTTTCAGGATGCTAGTCTGGAGTGCTGGCACCGGAGTGGGGCAGGGACCGACTACTAGCATATGTGATGGGGATGCCAACAGGTACAGATGTTTTGGGACCAAGTTTTAGGCTGGATAAAGGAAATTGATGGTGTTCAACAAACTAAAAGGCCGTTCTTGACCCTGTTCGGGATGGACGAAGTGGACAGGGATCTGGGCAAGATTGCAGGGCTGGTGGCGCTCCTGCGGCTCACAGCACGAAATGGCAATGTGCCCAGACCCCATGTAAGAGGGAATGTGTCACTGAATATATGTACTATGAAAAGGATCATAGTGGCACTGCATGGGAGGACAGCATCTCATGAGACCATGTGGCGGGATTTCATGGCCAAACACTTGAATAATTAAAGTAACAGGGGGTTTAATATACAGATCGAGATAAACCGGATTGTGTTATAATCAATGGATGTAAGGTATATAATGACCTCTCGGGGGACACTTCGGAACATTGGACTACAGCTAGAGAACTATGAAAGGCGCAGGAGGCGGCCATTGACATGTGTGTGACTTAGTACTGCATTTCTACCCTGCGTTATATGACCGAAGGATTTTGTGTTAATGTTTCTTTAAATTGAGAAGATTCTGTTACTTGGAGGGATGGGGTGGCAAGGGCAATGGGGTAGAAAGGGCTTGCTTTCCTGGTTGATGTGTTCATATATGTGTCTTTTTTTCTTTGTGAAAATCCGAAATAAAACAAAATGCTAAATTGTCATCAGATCCAATGCTAATACAGAAGAGGCGAAGGAGAAGGTGAAATCGTATAAAATTTGGCTGCGTCACCGACGGCACCAAATCTATCAAGCCGATGCCGAAGAGATGCTTCGGACCCTGAGTGGGAAGAGGTCACAGGATTTTTGGGCACTGATTAGAACAGGTGCCAAAGAAGCTAACACAAGCTTGCCGAATAACGTGGCAGATCACATATGGGTCACTCATTTCACAGACTTCTATAAAAAACCAATGGGAACGTCTTCCCCGATCCGGAACAAAAAGGAAAGTAGATGGGAGATACCTACTGATATTGCAACCATCGCTTACAAGATCAAGAAATTAAACAATTCCAGGGCAGCCAGCCCAGATGGGATTACAAACTTGGAATTTAAAAAACACCCGGAAGCCTGGGCAGTATTCGCTAGAGGAGTGTTTGAGAAATGCATCGAAGCGAGTGAGATTCCAACATTTTGGACAAAAGCCTGTGTGGTCCCAATATACAAAAAGGGGCAAGAAATGACACAGGACATTATTGGCCCATAGCGCTGTTGGATACACTAGGAAAAGTCTTCAGCTCTTTTGCCTTGGAACATTTTCGAAAATGGACGCAACAATCCAACTATTTTGATCCTTTACAGGCCGGCTTTGTGAAGGGTATGGGTACCACAGCCAATATCCTGCTGTTGAGCACCTTGAAGTAAAAGTTCTTGGAAGGAAAGCCCGCCATACAATTGGTATTTGTTGACCCGGTCCAAGCCTTTGACGGGGTCAACAGAGAAAAACTTTGGGACAAACTGAACCATCGTAATTGTCCTGAATCAGTCCTTGGACCCATCAAATCACTCTATACTTCAACATCTATGAGAGTGAGATTGAATAAAGCCGGCCTACTGTCCAAAGAGATACCAACGTCCCGTGGAGTCAAACAGGGGTGCCCTTCAGCCCCGGCTTTGTATAATTCTTATACAGCAGACTATATGGATACGCAGATTGGGCTGAGAACATTCCCCCCTACAATAGGCAACTCAGTAATACCTAGACTCCTTTATGATAGAATTCTTATTGACCAGACATCGGCGGGTCTTCAAAGGCAATTTCCCAATCTTATCGCCCATTTAAAGGACAACAACTTGGAACTAAACAAAGCTAAAACAAAAAGCATGATGCTCAGTAAGTGTGCAACCGTACAGAAGTCTTTAAAACTTTACGCCGAGGGATGTCAACTGGAGACGGTAAAAAGCTTCCAATACCTAGGAATAATGCTAAATAATAGCAAGAGCGAACAGCCAATGCAGGAATTCCTGGAGTGAAAAATTCCTTCCCTGGTAGCACAGTCTAAAGTGGTCAATCGGAAGTTTGGTTGCTTCTCCTTAAAACCTACAAATGCTTTCTGCAAAGCTAAAATAGTCCCTAGTCTAACTTGCGGAGCTGAAACCATGCCCCTCCTTCCCGATACAATTTGGAAGGACAGTTCTGGAGGCGTGTTCTGACCCTGCCTCATTCAACAGCAATGGCGCTAATTTGTAAAAAATTGGGTACAACTTCCATCAAAGCAAGTGTCTAAAGGAATGGCCTGATGTTATACAGGAAAATAATAGGAGGTGCCCTGTACATTTCTCATTAATCTCATCAAAACTGAAATGGAGGACAAAAACAATATAATGCTCATTGGATGGAGACAAAAAAACAGGACTATCCTAGAGCGAATTGGCAGCACGGAGGAAGAACTAATCCAGAACCCAGCCCAGACAAGGTGAATAAAAAGCTACACAAACTGGATTGAAACCTTGGAGGAGGCAGCAGGATACAAGATCACCAAAGATGACATAAAAAACTCGTCCTACTTATTGAAATTTCCTAACCAACACCTAAGGAAAGGTTTTTTAAGGAGCTGATTGAATTTAACGAACACCAATGAAATACGAGCTATAAGAGTCCATGCGAAGTCCAATTCCTGCCGCTTTTGCGAGACACCCAATCAAGTGGAAACCATCAAGCACCTCTTGTTACTGTGCCTGGGACTGAAGAGCGAAAGATATTCTTAGCTGAATAACCTTATGGAAGACGCTTACACTCTCGACGTACAAGAATGGTGGGCCCACCTTATTGGAAGAGAAAAAAAGAAATGGGCAATAGCAGTTGTTGGCTTCTTCAGACAGATTGGCCTGATATGAAACCACAGGAAATAGCGATCTAGGTGAAGTGATGAGATGAACTTGGAATATAAACTTTCTTTTAGGGATTTTGTAAAAGTTGTTTTTTGACAATTAGATCAAATAAAAAATGTTTTAAAAAAAGTTACGCATTTAAAAAAAGTCCACCTAGGTGCAGCCATGGCTGAATAATAAGCAGAGGTAGCTAAAACGTCTGATAACTCTGACCCAGTTAAACATCTCTTACAAAGCAGCCGTATGTATTCACTCACTGCCCACAAGTTACTGTTGCATGGTAAGTATTTTGGATCGGGGGAGAGGCATGGCTTGCAGCCATGGTGTGAGCAGACTCCTGGGCTGAGCTCCCGCCTGATCCGACGAATATCCAATTCAAAAGACCAGTTCCCCGCATTCATTCTGCTTGAAATTACAGGCTATAAACTTTTCAGGAGTGCTCAGACGAATTTCCAGGCTCGCGTCTGGGAGGGATGTCCAGGACGAAGAATTGCGTACCTTAAGGGCTGCCGACAGAAGCAGACCCAAAATGGCGCCGGAGATCACGACGCAACAGTAGTGGAGCTGGGGAACAGGACGGATCAACGCAGCCGCTGTCAAGAGTGCAACCGTATTCCTTCTAAAGTCAAGGGCATATCAGAAGACCGCCCCCCCCCAGCTGTTATCGAGTGAGGAAGCCGCCCCGGCACCCCTGCTCTACAAAGAAGATCCCTGAGGCGAGAGAACGAGCACTGGCACCCTCTGGGACACAGCAACTTCAGTATCGACTCCTCGCGTGTGTCGAGGGGCAAAGAGGAGGCAGCGGCGGCAGCACTGGCGATCGGAGCACCAGTGGGCTGAGGACGTGTGGCATGAGTAATGAAAGGAGAGGAGCTCCCCTTACCCCCCCCCGCAGTGCGTGTCGCACAGGATAATGGCCCTCCAAATACACTGGGGCAGGCTGGGATTGACTGCTTGGACTTCCCAAGGGCAACATTCTCACTTTGCCTTTTACTTTTTGCTGTTGCTGGCCACCGCTTCACACAAGGATGCCAGTGGGTGCTCACTAACAAAGCCTAGCTCATTTTGAGACCAGTGGAGGGTCAAGGTAGCACTCCTCTGCTACAGCACAAGAGTGCCTCATCATCTTTGACACAGGGGACGAGCTGTCCAGCTCTAATATGACAAAGTGGACCAGAGATACACCAGGTGACACAGCGCACTAAGTACCACCAGCTACTGGGTGCAATTCCACATGCCCAAAAGCGCTACACGACAGTGCCCGCGTCTTCTGCATTATAAATAGTGCTTACAACAGACTGGATGCCTCCTAAGGCCAGCAAACTGAAGAGCAGCCAAACAACACTAGATAGTTACGCCAAGAATAAACAGATGCCGTCCACAGAGAATATGGCAGTGACCCAGGACAGAGGGAAAGACATAGTGGAGATGCACAACCAGGTTTTGCATGCCATCGCGGACCTAAAAACCTGCCTGGGGATACAGATGGAAGAAGTCAAGGTGGTCGTGGGCCCGTTACGCCAAGACATAAGGAAACTTTCAGAACAGACCACGCGTCTAGAGCAACAAACCAAGGAAAACGCAACCATCCACGACCGATAATTGCAATATTTCTCAATTATAAGAACCAGGAAAAGATACTCTCTCACTCCAGGCATGAGGCACACTATGCAGAGCGTGCACAGACTTGGCTGTCTACCCAGACTACACTTATCAAGTACAGAAGAGCAGAGCCCACTTCTCGGTAGTGAAGGCTTGTCTCAGGAGAGCAGGCTTGAAGTGTATGCTGATGTATCCTGCCCGATTTAAAGTCCTAAATAAATCGTGCTCTGTTCTTTGACCAGCCAGAAGAGGCACAGACGTGGATGGACCAAAAGGGCATAGGCCCCACGATGGACGAGGAGGATCCACCACCTGCACAAAGCTGGCGGCGAGCAATGCCTAAAGTTAGGTGCACAACGGCTACACCTTGGTGGACCCGGGCCATCGCCGTTGAGTCTTGTTAGAGACAAGTGTGTTGCGGACTTAATGGTTTGCTGTTTTGTGGAACATGGTCAATTATGTTTCTATTTGCCTTCAAAGGCGGGTTTGCCTACTGACTTGATCATTGTCATTAAGAAAGGAGATCTAGCCCGCCATGGTGGCTGGCCCGTCCTCACGATATTCCTTTTTTGGGCACTGGTTATTGTTCCCACCCACTGAGCATCAGCCCCTGGCTCATGTGCTGGGGGTGACTGCGAGAGGCGGATACGTCTGAGCACAAGTGGTAATGCTGGGGGATTGTTCATAGTTGGAACCGTTCGGGAAGTTAAGGGGAAGGGTTATGTTTTGCCTGAACTAGCGCCAGAAACACACTGTGGCAAGGACGCATAGAATTGCCTGCGGACCTAGAATTCTGAAGAATTGGCCAATGGGCTCTGGATGGGGGGGGGCTCCATATGGAGTATGTATCCATGGCTAGTAACGTGAACTTACTTACCTGAAATGTTAGGTGTTTGAATACTTATGTGAAGAGGAACAGAGTCTATTTGTGATTTGCGCAGGTGTAAGATAGATATTGCCCACTTAACAGCAGACAGACAAGTGATGCTAGCAAAGGAATGGAAGGGGCAACTGATCGGCTCCCTGTACTCGGCATACGCCAGAGAGGTTCTAATCTGGACAGGGCCCACAGTGCCCCTCAAGATAACCCAAATCAAGACTGATAATGAGGGCAGGATGGTGCTGGTGCAGGGGTTCTTAGCAAACACTGACACTTGCTTAGTCAACACGTATGCCCCGAACCACAACACAGCAGAGTTCTTTCAAACACTACATTCGAGGCTCGGCCCTTACAGAAGTAGTAATCTAATCTGCGGGGTTATTTCAATTGTGTCGTGGATTCATGGTTAGACGAGTAGATGCCAAGTTTCACAAGCCAACCCCCACCCCCGCCAGGTCCCCAAGAACACTTCTGGCATCCTTTAATCTGTTAGACACCATAGGACGCTCCACCCGGTCTCCAGACTCTACTCACACTATTCCGCACCCCACACAGTCCACACTAGATTAGACTATTTCTTTGTAGGCAAAGAAATGTCCCACGAATTTATCACTGCTGAATACAAAGGGAAGGTTTTGTCAGACCACGCCCCGCTCCTACAGCAATGGCAGTATACACCCCGGAGGTCCTCAATACCAACCTGGAGACTTAGGAGTGAATCTTTTTATGATGTCCCTTTTCGGATACATATTAGTGACAATATTATTGACTATTTCACACAAACCTCTGGCAGTGTGCCCAGCGCTGGGACCCTATGGGAGGCCCTCAAGGTGGTCATTAGAGGTGTCGCCATTGCTAAATCAGGTGGCATCCAGGCTATGATTAACAAGGAGTGGACCTCCATGGAAGAGGAACTCCAAAAGGTTGACACAGACACATGCAGGCCAAGGGGATGCAGATGCAGAAGTACTAGCACTGAGGCAGAAATGCCTGGGACATCAGGAAAGATTAGGAATGTATAATTACTTGAAATATATTGAACGGCAACATGCAGAAGGGGACAAACCGGGCAGGTTGTTGGCATGGCTATAGAAGGAGGAAGAGAAGCAAGTGCCCATTCATTCAATCCGCACACAACACAGCATCACGAGACACACACAAGAGGGAATTAATGCTGTCTTTCAGGCATTCTAACAGGCTCTTTATCATGAGGAGACTAAAGCCACACAAACATAGAAGTAGTGTTAGGCAAGATTGGCCTCCCCCAGCTGGACGTCGCACAGCGGGCGGGTTTGGACGCCCCATTACGGCTGAGGAAATACTGGGCATAATACAGTCCTTTCCCACATGAAAACCCCAGGCTCTGACGGTCTACCCAGTGAGTTCTACAAGGAATTTACAGAGGAATTAGCTCCACACCTCCTGGATGTGCTTCTGGAAGCGTGTGATGCTGGTGTCCTCTTGCGTAGTCTAGGAGAATCAATACTTATACCCCTCTTGAAACCCAATAAATCGCTGATGCAGTGCTGTTCCCATCGCCCCTGTCCATGCTCAACCAGGACAGTAAGATATGGGCGGTACTATTGGCACACATGCTTAAGAAAGTGATTCATATGCTCGTACACCCAGACCAGACGGAATATGTACCAGGCAGGAATATGTCCCGGAACCTGAGGCGATTACATCACGTCATAGATAGTACTGTTGCCTGGGAGACCTCCTGCGTGTTTGCCACTCTAGCTGAAAACCATTCGACTCAGTTAGATGGGAATGGCTCTACGCCACACTGGATAGATTTGGCTTTGGCCAAGAGTTCATTAGATAGGTAACATTGATATACACTAGACCACTTGCATGAGTCAGGATGGGTAAACCTATCTCGGAAGCATGCGAGCTCGAGAAGACCAGGCAAGGTGGTCTGCGATCCCCCTTGTTTTACATCCTAGTTAAGAACAGAATATGGCACAGCAGGTATAGCCATTGACGGCGCACGGCACTTCATTTTTATTTATGCTGATGACACAATGGTATACATTCAAAATCCGGAGGACAACTTGGAACTAATACTGGAGGTCCAGGCGCTCTTCGCAGAGCTTTCGGGCATCACAACCAGTGTGGCAAAATAGTCTTTGTTCCCACAAGCAGGCCTCTCTAAAAAGACGCCTGTGGAACTGCCAGTCCTGGCACTACAATGGAGCGTGGACTTGTTCAGATATTTAGGGGTGCATAGCTATCGTGAACCGATGCTGGCACATATCCACAACACAGTGAAAGCTCTAGGAGGCAATTAAGAATTCAAATTACATTTTGGGATAAACTTCCCCTTTCGCTAATGGGCAGAGTGGCGTTACTGAAAACGGTGGTCCTCCCCCGGCTACTACACTATTTTGTAAATGTCCCGTACTACATTCCTAAAGCCTTCTTCACGATTCTCGACACCCTTTGCAGGGGATTTTTATGGTGGAACAGCCGAAGCAGGATTGCGCTGGTTTCCCTACATAGGCTTTATGAGAAAGGGGGCATTAGGATCCCACACTTTGAATTATACTACGTGGCGGGGCAACTGCAATTCGCAGTGAACTGGCTAGCAGACGACCCTACCGCAGATACTAAGTTACTGCAACCAGCCATGCCAAGCTTCTTAAAAGAAATCGTGTGGAGCAAACAGCCCCAAGACCGCCAACACTCACACTTAGTATCGCTGGGTATTCAAGTATGGGATAGGGCGCACACATTGATAGGACTTCGGGACCCTGTCTGGGTGCAGATCCCATTAGTGTCGGTAGTCCCAGCGGGCTCCCACACATATCTAGGTATATGCACGGTTTGGGAAGGATATGGGGCAACTACAATAGGAGACTTGCTACATAACAATTCCCTGGTGCCCTTCCATGAGTTGGCCGAACACACTGGATTACCCCAAGGCCAGTATTTATTATATTGTAACATCAGGGAAGAGATCACCCATAGATGGCCCACCTATGGGGGAAGTGCTTGAAAAATACTCAGTAATTGACATCCTGTATGACATTTTCGGAAGGGGGACACGCAATCTCTAGGATATATGACTTGTTAACCGGGGGCCCCCCTCCCACCAATCTGGTAGCCACGCTTAACTGGGAGGAGGAACTAGGCGCCCCATTTTTAGATAGACACTGGGCTCCGATACCATAAGACAGTGTCCCGGAATGCACGGTTACAATTGATCCAACTATTCTTAACACACAGAGCATACATGACTCCACTGAGAATCTCAAAGTTCCCATGCTCTGAAGAGCAACACTGCCCTAGATGTGCTGCTGCAGAAGCTGGCATGCTGCACATGCTTTGAGTGTACCGCAACATACAAGAATACTGGAAAGGGATAGAAATGAGAATGAATAAGGGAGGGCTCCAGATGAATGTGATGTCCCCAGCTGGTTGTCTGTTAGCTCAATTTCTGCACCCTAAATCACACGCACATACATAGAATGAAAGACTTTGCATACATACTGGCCAAGCGCAGAATTGCCATTGCATGGAAATCCCCCAGAATAGAAGACTGGTGGCGAGACCTGAAAAAGTGGACCCTAGCAGAAACAGCGGCTTGGAGCGGGCCATACAACTGAGTCGGCCGAACACCGGCGAAGATACCTCAGCTTGGAACGTCCTGATACAAACATTATTTGCACCGGGCGGGGTGGATTTGGATAGGGAGGACAAGCCCCAACAATCACAACGTGGATCAGTTCCACAATAGTCAGGACGGACTCACGGTTGGCGCTAGTTATTCAGGCAGGGTGAGGGGGTGGGATAGTGGGAGGGTAGGGTTGGTTGGACATTGTGGACTTGGTTGGTTAGGTTGATATTGTAACAATGTGTTAAGGGATGCAATGAGAAAGTACTCCAACGCTGTATATGCAGGTTGAAACCAATAAAACTTGTAATGTAAAAAAAACTCTGATCAGCTTTTCCGTAATATGCAGAACTCAAAATGTAGTCTTAAATTTCAAGAAACCAAATATTCTATATTTTTGAAGAAAAAAAAAAGTTGGTTGTTGAAAACATGGAAATTGTAAAGGAAAATGGTGTACCCGAGTTTAACACTTTTGAGTACTCAATCTATAAAGAAATTTGAAGATAAATATAAACAAACCTTTGATAACCCAAAAAAATAAATGTATTTTGGACTAGGAGGATAGCTCAGGGGAAACATGTTTGTCTTTACAAGGCTGAGTAGCATGGGTTTGATAGGATCTATAGTGCTTTTGTCACAACTTCTTTCAACATTTTAAACCGGTTTCATCCCCCAGGACTGCAGTACACTTCACCCTACACCATTGATCAACGGCATCTATGTCCGCTCGTTATATTATTTCAACCCGCTTGCCTGGTGTACAAATGCCTCAACGGGCTAGCACCAGACTATCTTACAGCTAGGTTTTGTCCATTCCATCCGAGCAGAGACTTACGTTCTGGAGACAAATTACTGGTCTGTGTGCCGCGTTCCAAATTGGGAGGCAGGAGATTTGGTGCGTTTGGCCCCAAATTGTGGAACCAGCTCCCACTTGAAATCAGAGCATGTCAGTCCTTTGGACTTTTCAGAAAGATGCTGAAAACTTTTTTGTTTAAATAAGCAAATCGCCATCATAGACTGCACACATTGTTCATATACTGTTAAATTCTTTTTTTTGATAGTTGTAACCTGCGCCCCGAATACAGTTAAGTCTGTTTGGTGCACTCTATAAATCCCCAAAATAAAATCTGTCCAGGGAGGATAGCTCAGCGGCAACAACATTGAAAACAAGATGACACGAAGCAACACAGTTTGGATCCCTGCGTCTGAGCTTAGAAAAACTCTCGTTAATAAGCGCGTTATAAATACGCAACTAAGACAGATGCCCCCTGTCTGTGTGCTTTAAAAAAAAAAAAATATATATATATATATATATATATACACATAATTCAGAAGAAATGTCACAACTCAGCAGGATAGAGAGATGATGCAAGCTTACAATAAAAGCTCCAATATTCGCAAAATGAGATGTTTCAGATCAGAGAGCTACAGCTGGAAAAAACAATGGTGCATGATCTCGTGCCTATACTGCCGTTTCGATTTATTTTCAAACCGACCGATGTTGATATTTTTCTGGTACTATTTAGGCTTGCCTACACCTTGAGATTTAAATATGTTGTTTCTTAAGCATTTACTACCATTGGATACAATGGAACTCTCACTAAAAATTCAAACTTTCTGAACCATCCCTGGATTATGGCAATGCTCTCCTCACTGAGTGCCCCCCAACCCCCTTGCCTGGTCATACAAAAATGCAGCAAACAGGCTCATACTCCACCTGCCCAGAAATTCAGACATCAGCCCCACTCTTGCCCAACTCCACTGGCTCCTCATACCACAGAGAATTGCCTTCAAGTACTGTATCCAAAGCCGCCCACCTTAAAACTCCAGCTTACCTGCATGAAAACCTCAAACCTATCACAAACACCAGACAGGCCAGCCAGCATCTTCTACACATTCCACTCTGCAAACTCACATGAACACAAAAACAAGCATTTACCCAATGGGAACATAGGGAAACACCCTACTTCTCCACAATCACGCTGCACCCTCCATCACCACTTTCAAAACGTGCATGGAAATATACCCATCCCCCTCACACATACTCCTACCCTTCTCCACTACCATTGCGCGTCTATCCTAATCTTCCTATCCTTTCCTGAATACAAAAATTCTAATAAAATATAATGAATTCCCCACTGTGGAATCCTGTTTCAGGCATTATTAGTCCGCAAAGAAGATAAAAGCCTAAAAACGTACGTGAACAAAAATGTGGGAGCTGCCATTCAGCAAGGCATAATTTCCCAAAATTCCCATTTTCACTATTGATGGTCTGTCCACCTTCCTCGAAATGGTGTTAATTTAATAGAGGCAGGCAGCACATGTGTAGGTGCCCACTATGCGGAAATGCCGACCATTCCGCAGTGGCCTTTGCAGGTGCTCTTTTTGTTGCGCTATAGATGTTTTAATCGCTACAGAAACTCTAAAATGCGAAACCGGTCGCAGAAAGGTGGAACATGTCACAGGGGGAGAGATAGAGAGAGAGAGGTGTAGTTGTTAATGGAAACATTTTAAAAACACGAAACATAGATGTACAGCTAGACCTGCGTTTGAATGTCAGGCTCCCATGACAGGTTTTATCATTTTGCGGAGGGAGCACGCACGTCAGTCGGCTCTCTTGAGGAATGAATGTCACGCGGACCCCATCGACGGGAGCACGGCCCCTCATACGACGCTGTTATCTGCCATTCTATTTTCAGCACGTGCTATAAAACGTGTTTCCAAATACTAGTGGGTCAGAACGGAAAGGCTCCGATAAGCGCGGCATGAGGACTTGGACGCACGCCGCTTGCATGTCTCTCCTTAACCAACCTCCATCCGCAGTTATAACTCAGGTGTCTGAAAACGTCTGTTTTTTTTGTTTTAATCTGATTCGGTGGCTGATTCTCAGCTGCACGTAAAATAAGAAAAAAGGTTCACACTGAGATAGAAAGACACCTTACCGGCATAGAATGTGGAGCAAAAAAGTAGAGCAATTCCCTTCCGGAATGGCACTTTCCTTATTGTGCATGGAACTAAGAACCAGGCCCTCCTCAGCCGTTCATGGTAATGGAACTGGCAGGAATACTTTCCTGTTTACCACACCCATAGACAGCCAGACTATGTTACCGACTGTTTCCTTCGGCGAGGACGGTGCTGCTGCTGCGGATGTTCCAGCAAACTACGGAAACAGCATAGCTAAGAAGTACATTCTATGCCTTGCCTCCTGGTGCATGAACGCACATAGCAGGTTGGACACACTATGCGCCAAACATTCATAGCAAAAGCTCAGGGGACAGGCAGAAATGGCTTATCCAAGACCAGGACATGCACATTTTAACAAACTAATGCATGAACGAGCTGATTTTCCTAAACATTCAATACTTGTAATGGTTTCAAGGCAGGTGGGTTGCAGGCTTGACACAACAGATGCTTGACTCTATTCGAAGAGAAGATTTAGCTTCTCAAAGGGTCGAGGTGGAGAACAGCTGCTCTGTACAAGGCCGGCGAAAGAGCATTCCAGAGACCTTCCAAGAGAAGAGACTGTTGTGGATAAATAGAATCATGTATTTATAGTTTTAGTTCATGGCAGCGTAGGACAGTTCAGGCGCTGGAACTTAAGAGGACAAGGTGCATTCAATAATCGCACTTACGGTCAAATATACTTTCCAAAATGATGAGCTAGCGAGAGGTCTTGTTAGTTGCCACTTACCATTAAATCAAAGGTCGAGTGCACGGGTTTAAAAAGCACAGCATGCACACATAAGTAAGAGCCAATGTAAAAGGAAAAAAATAGGAACATTTGAAAAGTTGATGCCCACGTGAGCATTTATATAACACAAATAAGCAAGGTCATGGTGGTCCAAATAATGATTAGAACTTCTCACTTCCGAATGTCAAAATATCTGAATTGACAATTCCTGGAGCAAAAAAACTGCCATTATTATTTAATTTGTGTGCACTACGTGTAGTAACACATATACATATTAAGCCATATGATATTCAACATCAAACGTATACATGATATAGTACATGGGTAGAAGTATTCAAATAGACAATATTTGAAGTTCAAATTTCAACACTTGCATTCTCTAGGTCTCCTACATTAGGAGACATGAGACTTCAATGGTTGCAATTGTCTGGTAGAAAGCACATAAAAGTGAAACAATCAAACGTTGCATGACAACATAAAAAACAGGTCAACACAACAGTGTTTTGGCCATTTTAGCTAAACTTGTGTAGCAGTGGTTTAGTAGGCTTCATCAGGACGGATCAATTCTTGTGTGTGAGGAATCCTATGTGATCTGTCGGAGTAAACAGACTGAATAATGTATCAGAAGTGAGCATCAGTCCTAGACATCTAAAAGTTGGAATGCATAGAATGCTTGAACAACAAAGTTCTCAGCGGAGAACGTTGGAGATTGCGGTGCTTACCGTAATCAAAGAGGGAAATTGGCGTACTTCATCTAAGTGTCAGCGTACACTGATGGTAGTAGGTAAATTGTGGTTCTGTACTGGGTTCAATCCTAAAGGTAATCACCATAAAAATATTAGTGGTATATTCCCTAGGTTCGAGGGTGCTAATCGGTGAAAGGTATAGTTCTTACCACCCAGAAAGTCTGTGTGAGCACAGGTTCTCAGCGCAGGATACGCGGTAATGAGTGTAGATCCGGATGTTCAAAATGGATTCAAATGTCCACTGTGAAAAGGACAGAAAATTAATCAGGAAGCCGCTAGTGTGAGCAGAGGGGTGCTATTAATAGCTATTATTGGTAAAAACCCTGTGCTACCTGTCGGGGCGAGGTGAAGTGCCCGGCTGTTGTTAAAGGCTATACTGCATGCACTATACATATCGATTGCACTAGTGGTGCCAGAGTGTTGGGCTTGGATAAGCGTAAATCTGTGTGCGTAATGATTGTAACAAAGATGTGATCTTCCCGAAGCAATGAGTCATAAATAAGTGTTACTGATCACCCGTGGAGTGATAAAATAAACGTCCGCGTGTCACGTAGGCATCACACGTGTCTCAGGATATGAATGGAGACCTATCAGTGCGGACCGCGAGCGCTACTAAATGCATGGATATTCCATCGGCTTAGCTGCAGCGGTGAGTGATAGCGTGTGGAGGATCGGACCATGCAGCAGCTCGAAAAGCTAGCCGGTATAATGAGGCCTCAAGATGTGCAGTCACCACTAGCCACTGGCTAGTAATAACATTCTCTTGACAAGTAAGATGCAGTGTTTTCTGCGCCTGTGGAGATCTGAGGGGCGAATGGCTTTTTATGCCTAGCTAGTTGCTTACATTTTGAACATTTTACCACTGGTACAATATTGATTCGCATTCCTACAAAAAAAAAAAAAAAAAAGCACCTATTAACCATAACCTTGCGTTGACAGGCGGCATTCCACATTGCAACATGTTTATACAGGCATTAAGTGAACAATTAGAAAACCATTTAGACAAGTGTATCATATCACATCAGGAGGCCTCGGACTCCAATGCGGCCTATCAGCACACTCATTCTCTGCTACATTGCAAAATCAGTCTAGGCAAATACTGTTTAGCTCCACATTGCGCTTTGCCTACAAGAGCAGGTCAGGCCTCCGATGACCCAGCCGTCCGGGGCACAATCAGTAAGCAAACAGTGGAACGGCCTAGGTAGGGTACAAGACTGTGGGCACGCCCCACTGTAACTTATTCTGGGAGACAAACTGAAATTCACAATGGTTATCGCCACGCTCAGGACGTGAGGAACGCCATATGACAACAGACCTCTGGGAGATGTGGGGGAAACCTGAACACTGGGGCAAGCAGAGGCACAGAGCCAAGACAGAAGGGTCTGGATCAAGGCCCCCCTACATGGGACAACGGCCTGCTTTTTGCAACGAGGTTCAATAGTTTCCATTTCTGCAGAAATTAACCAGTTTCGAAAAAGCAGCAAAACAATGCCACAGAGTGCAGGAACAACAAACCCCAAGTAACTGACACGGGCAACTGAAGTCACCAAATCCTGCATACTTGCCATGTACAGATTCCAGCAGCACCCAACCCTTCACATTTTATGAAATGTTTAGACAATTGTTTGCTACTAAAATGCCTCACAAACCTACCCAAACACTCGAGTAAGACGGGAGCCCACGCAAGTAGACAATTCACTGACCTTGAATATATTTTGGGTCACATTGTACACCACTGGTGTTCTCGGCACTTTCACAGTGGTGGGCGTCCATAATTCACAAGAGGTCATGCACAAGATAATCGCCAGGGTTTGTGCCCCAAGCTATTGGTTTGTCCTCCAAATTACTTTATCTTTATTAATCAAAGCATGCAATAATGTAAAAGACAGACAAACCAGTTTCACACCAGATGGTAACTAAGTACTGTAATACTTTGTGTACTGAAAGGCAACCGTAACTGTGCAATTATTAACCAAGCCCTTTACAATGTGGGAAGTAAACAGAAACCGGGGACAGTAATTGCCTCTGTCTCGAAAAAGAAAATAATATTTTTTTGTTCCGTTTGTTGCTTGAATAGTGCTTTACAACAATGTTGGGCCATCCTAAAAAGCAGAGAGAGGGTGGGGTGGAGGAGGAGTACAGTGGAGAACGTAGCACAGGAGCATGTATCTTTACGCTTAAATGTGCTTGCATGGTGTAGGTCTAAGGATTAAAACAAAGACCTCAAGTTGTCCCATGTCGGGTGAGAGTAGCTCACCCAGTGGTGTGGTACGTACAGTTTTCCATTTGCCCATTTAAAAGAAGGAATATAGGTACCAGATTGCAAAGTTAACCCCAGGACTGAACTACTCACAACTTCAATTAAACGGGAAACAGAAAAGCTCAGGTTAGACTATTCAGTTTATAGCGATTTTAGGGGGGGCATTTTTAGAAGTGTCTGAAATGCCAAAAAAAAAAAAAAAAAAAAAAAATTTAAAAAAAGAGAAAAATATAGTACTTGAATTAGTCTGATCGACAAATCCATGTCAATTTCTGATATTCAGTGTCCACAGCCACAGTGACCGCGAGCCCCACACACCATTTAGGTGACGGAACTCCCTGTGAGAGACCGTTTTCAAATCAGCGGCACAAATAGGACAGTAGAAATGGAATTCTGTAAATTCAGCAGGTACTATTTTAATTAAGCAAAATGTACATATTTATCCCATAAAGATTTATTTTTTCCTAGCAGAATGGTGGGGCTTGTTGTGGAAGAAGGTTGAAGAGGTAAGGCTGTCATACGATTCGTGTCACCAAATGAGGCGTATGGCCTACAACAAGTAGAAGATAGTAATGTGCGACATGCCAAAAAAGAAACCCGAACTACCCTCCTGTCACATTCACCCTGACACTTCCGAGGACTAATCTGAGCCACTGCCTCTATTCAATAGCAAAAGAAAGATGCTAAGATTCTTTTGGTTACAAAAAAAGTAAGCGTTCACCTAAGCTCAACAACGAAAATTTAAATCCAACAGTTAAGCCTGAAACAGAGGAATGATGACTGCGGTACAGGAAGCCAGAATGAACAAGACATAACCCCAAAAATATTTTAAAAAGTGTGCCCTTTTTGAACAGAAATGAACTTGCCAAAAAGAACCTCAATGAAAACGTCAAAAGAAGGTCTACAGCGGGCAGGATGGGTAATGCCACTGCATGAATGTGTAAGGCTAGGAAGTTCAGCATTAGGGATGGACTCTCTTGCTTCATACTGTAGCTCCTTTCTCGGCCCCACGCCCCTCTTCCTAAACACTCATAAGCTGTCCGCCTCTCCAAGTAAGCTACATGCATAATACCAAAGAAAGGTGCTTTGTGGAGCAGAAGGATTGCATGCATATATGTATGATACGATATGGCATTTATAACACGCCTATACAAAGGTGTTTCAAGGAGAGAAAATGTAAAATCTGGATGCCATTTGAGTGCCTTCCAAATGTATGGGAGAATAGGTCTGTAGGACCCCCCCACATTGCCCACCTGCGTGAGGCTCATGACTCGTCGGCGGCCCCCATGCACCTGGGCCCGGGAGGCAGAATGGCTGGTGATCGACGCGCGAGGCCACACAATCCGTGGTATAACACAACATAGACACCATTTTTTAAACGCCAAGACTCCATTTTAGATATGCTGACCTGGGCCCAAGCGAAATAGCCTGCGGGCAAAAGCTGCAGCTTGGCCCCCACTGACCGCGCACAAAGAGCCTTGCACTTCCCCTTTGCCTCCACACCATGGCAGATCCACTGAAGGCCTGTTCTCACGAGCAACCAGACACGAACAAGTATCAGAACAAACACTGTATCGTGTACCTTCCGCAGTACATCATTGCCCTACAAGTGACCTGACTTGTAGCCAGAGTTTGGAAAATAACAAGAACCATACCAATCAGACAAGCCCCGACCTTGCATCTAACCCCAAACATTTAAAATATATGGCGTCTATGACCTCCCTCCATGAACCCCTGCACAGATTCCCCCAGATGACGTGCCAACTACGCTTACCAAACCACAACGGTTCACAGGGTTGTCTGCAAATGCTAAAATGGGTGTTGGAAAGGGATAAAACTTATAAAGTTATTAAAGCAAGGATGACCCCCGCCCACCGCAAGACACCATGTGCCCTGAAGGTTTAATGTAAGCTCTCGAAAAATCCCACCTTGTGTTAACTAATGTTTGCTGCTAATGTACAACGGACAAAGCATGAAGCAATACCTAGAATGCTTGTGTATAATGTAGTGAAACATGTTTTAAAAGTGTATGTAGGTCCTCAAGGGTGTTAAGCTAGTTTTTGCTATAAATGAAAAAGTTAAACAAACCTATTACTTCCATGCTCCCGAGTACACAAACCAACCTGACACTACCTCACGTTTGTTATTCGTATGCCTTTCCCATGAATTACAAGTATGTGTTCGACGAACGTCGTGTATCGCAAGTGCTACTGCCAACCCCCATTATTATGAATGAAGAGATGTACGAATTTGTAAACGATAGAAATATGTAATCATCCTAATGCTACTAACTTTCGCACCTGTCCCCTCTTATGGTATATGGTGCAGCCCAGACATAGAGAATCGCTCGGAGTTACAAGGCCACCTCCCCCTCCTCCTGCCAAGGCCCACCAGGGCTTGCTGGTGTTCGAACAGCACAGCCTCCCCACATTTCTGCTGGACCCGCTTCAAGTATTTACCTCCCCCATGGCTTGGCCAAGTGAATTATGTGCTACCTGGTCCTAAATCCCACCGCCTTTGAGGGGCCAGATATGTGCCCTTACTGATCCAATAGTACTCCAGTTCACGGCAAGTTAGTGGGCCATGTAGACAGTTATTCACCCCTGTACTAACATATCGTAAAACAATCCCTCACCACATCTAACAGAATAGAATGACAAGGCAGCATACCCCGTGCCGAGAGAGGAGAGGAGAGGAGAGGAGAGGAGAGGAGAGGAGAGGAGAGGAGAGAATGCAAAGTGTTAGTGCAGCCACCAATCATCAACACAGACTGCATCCGGCCTGGCAGCTCCACTCCCCTGAGACTATGTGCGCCCCCCCCCCTTCCCCTATAGCTTATAGGATGCAGGACATATTTTTGTATTGAATATGACTGTCTTTGCTATTGTCAGACAGAGCACTCTCGGAGCTTGCAAAGTCCTTTGCATGCCCTATACCAATTTATAAAAGCCCTTTTACTTCACCCACACTTGGTCCTGGTCTCATTCCCTCCTGGGGTGTGTCCTTTACTGCCTCTCACTGAGGGGGGGGTTACTGCCGTATGGGGGACGCTTACTTTCACCTACATGATCTTTTTTTCTACCGATCTGACACAACTTTGAGGCAGTTTTCTTCTAGGACATGAAAAGGGACCAACATTCCTGGGAATCCTCAAAGGGACAAGAGGTATGGCAGGCCAGTTCAGACTCAATATTTTTGGAGCATTTATGTACATAATATGGTGGGTCAGAAAGAGGGCATGGACACTCACATGGTTCATGTATTTTTAATAAAATAAAGTTATAAGACCTAGCTTTCCCTAACACTATGGGTGGCCCCTGCCTATTTTACTAAGGTGCTCGTCTGTCAGTCATGAATGTCCAAAGGAATAAGTCAGCTGTCCAACACTAGCCCAACTGACCCTACCATTATAAAAAACCAACTTTGAATAGCAGGACTCCCTTCTCCTGAGGATACCGCTAGTACCAATCTGTAGGATTTCAATCCATAAATAGTCTCTTGGGACTTTCTGAATCAACTTCTGTAACTTGTCAAAAGGTACTGTGGGGGTTCACTCTTCCGCGGAAATCTCTTTTGGCGATCTTTTATATGATCGGTCTCTGGTTGTTAGCTTCTGTATCTCTTTAGAAAATACTATACTATGGTGAGCTTTCCTTTCTGGGCAATTATTATTCCACTTGCTTGGGTTTACACGATTTGATATGGAGTATGTCCTCTGAACTCTGGTTCATAATGCCCTCTCTTTTTACATTAGGTCCTTCTTGTAAAGAATATCAAATTCCTTTTCCCAGGGTATTATTCTCAGATTATCATGAAAAAAAAAACCTACTGAGAAATGACTGCATTTCTTTTTGGTAGAATTTGTTTTTAGTAATGCGGGGGGAGGGGAGGCCCTCTTCCCCCCACCCACCACCTTCACCTATTCCCTTACCCCACCCCCTGCTATATATTAATACAAAATGAACAAAAATCCCTACCTAACAAATTCAATTTAAAAAATTCGGTCATTTCTAATTAGCTAACGTTGCATGTGATTATTTCTGCAGATACCATTATTCTCCACTGCTCTTCTTTTCTCTCAGTATTTATTCTTTCTCTTGCATCACAACAATTTAAGTTAGTTTACATCACAGTTAACTTTGTCTAATGATGTGTACTGAGATGAGTATGTTATAAAGATTCCCTCGTCGCCTCCTGGACTCCATGTTACCTTTGCTTTTGAAGAACGCCTTCCGCAGTCTTCTTCCTTCGGAAGCTTTCCTCTGGTCATGGTCTGCTTCCGCCTTGTCGCCGCTGGAGTTTCCCTCTTTACGGTCTCTCATCTCGTTATGGTGTGCCGGTGCTCTGTTAAGTGAGCAGATATCTTGCGACTCTGTATGGTCAGTGGTATCGGCAATGTTTTGTGAATCCCCTGTCCACCACAGATCCTCCTTCGTGGTCTTGCTATCACCTGTTCTTGGGCTCCTGCCAGGTCGGCTTCTCACGTTTCGGGTTTGCCGTAGCTCTGGTGTCCCACTCACTAAGCTCGAGCAAGTTTGAAACCCACAAGTTTTTCGCTTCTGCCTTCTCCAGGTATGACATAGCTCAGGGCCTCCCCGGCTCACGTATGTGTTCTTCTCTTTCTCTTCTCACATCTCTTGTTTCTCTTACCATGGCTTGCTGAGGGCAAGCTCTTTAACGTCCTCATCCCAGTGAATGGGATATTTTGACTGAAAGGGACATTTTTCCCCCATAAGATAATGGCATCCATTAGTGGATTCTTCATCCCAGACACATTCCCTTGTTTCATCACAGTAACTAAACAATTACGGACATGTACTCCACTGAACTACTGAAAATGTGCAAAATCTAACAGAAGTAGGACACGGAACTGGAAACTGGGAGATATGGCAGTCAAGGGAAAATGCATAGGGTAAGCGTGTTCCCAAGAGTAAAACCACAGCATGAACTCATGTCGTGGTTAATATAGCATAAATAAGGGGTGTTAAACCTGTCCTTTACACCCCCTGCTCCAGAGTTTACTTAGAGCACTGCTAACATTGCCAAAACAACTTCAGGGTTTTGCAAACGTGGGCCCCACACCCTTTGAATAAGCCTAGTTTGAATAAGCCTAGGGGAGCCCATCTTTTGCAAAACAAGCTCTTGCGAGCTCATCCCATGCTAACAGAGCAGAACAAAGACATGCCGCATTAAAAGCAGTCAACATAGGACCTGCCATCTCTCAAGCAAATACATGCTGTCACCAGACTCACTGACTGGAATAAAATACTTTACACGAGAAGTTCTTTTCTCCACTCGCAATGTTAAAGTGACGCGACAGTCGATATTTAAACTCAAAAACAATGAAAGAATATGCTAGAACAATCCAATGACAACCGCAGCTCAAAATAATATTGACATTTGTGATTTACAGCATGAGGACTTGTAGTAGCTGTAAGGGTGCAGAAGTACTAGTCTGACACAGTGGTGGCATGCTTGTTGGCAAAGACTTTTATTATAAAAGGAAAGAAAAGGAAAAACCCATCTTGTCCTATTTCTAAGAGGGGTTGCCATGCCTCAACCAAAATACTAAGGACTCCGTCAGGATGTCAACTTCACCACCTTAGAGGTACTCTCCCTTTCCTGACTCCCACCTAGAAGCTCGATGTCACTAGATCTCTGGTCCTCTCTAGGCTGGATTACTACAACAGCCTCTTTCTCAATCTACCTCTTTTTTCCTGTCCGCCCTTTTAAACTAATCCACAATAGGGATGCAAGACTTATCCTTGGCCTGAAGCCTATGGACCGTATCTCTCCAACCCTAAAATTTCTCCACTGGCTCCAGATTGCTGCAAGGATGAAATTCAAGACCCTTTGCATCATCCATAAAGCTGTCTGGGACCACGCTACCTGCAACTCGCTCACTAGATACCCTCCCTCCAGACCCCTTCGATCTTCGCCCAGCTCCAATTCTCTGCTGGTCAAACGCATCTCCAAGCAGATAGCTGGTGGCAGATCCCTTTCTTCGGCTGGCTCCCTCCTCTGCAAAAGTCTCCCTCTCCTTCTCCATCTTGAACTGATCCCCTCAGTTGCAAACAACTCAAGACCTCCTGCTCCCTCCCTCCCTTGACATCCCCACAGCCACCGAGATGGGCACCCGGTCCCTCAAGAGCCCAATATGGTCCTGGCCTTTGACCACTCACCACCGCTTCCACCACCTCACCCCCAAGACTACCCTCTGACCTACAACTGCTGGGTGGATGTCTCTTCCCTTGCCACGGTTGGGGGCCCTCAAACACTTACCACCCCCTGCCTCTCACTTCGTCTTCACTCTGCACTTGCACATTCTGAACATCCCAAGGCCTAGTAGGACCGCTGTTGTCCGTTTTCTCTTTATTTATTCATTGTCATTTCCATGGTTTATTTTCTCCCTTGTTCCATATCCTTTGCCTTGTGGAACTTTGAAACACTGCCTTGTTGTATAAGTGCTATATAAATAAACAATAAAAAAAATATAAAATGTGTACCTTTAAAAGTTGCTTGGTCTCTTTTCCTCAGGGGTCTGTGGTAGTCCTAATGATGGAAGGTCAGCACCCAGAGTGGAGGCAAGGAAATACCTTGACCTTTGGATCAGTCTTTGAAGAGGACATGGTGACTGAATGCTTGCTAATAATCCACCCACGCTGGACATTGTCCTTATAACAATGAAAGCACCACTTCTATGGATGATGTATAGCAGGTAAAGAACTATTGCTGCATGAAATTGGAATCCAAATGCCTGCTTACAGCCCTCCGCATGACAGAGGAACTGCAAAACACATAATTTGAACTGCAAACTGATTGTGCCCTGAAGCGGCCCTTACAGTTCTGCAACTGTCTTAACATCTTTTTTGAACAATTGATTGAAATTTTGATGAATAATACTACATTACCTCAATGGCCTCGAGAATGTATAAGTGAACACATAGCTTTCCACTGACCTTTTCAGAAACCATTAGACTCTGGACTGTTAGTGTTCCTGTTAGTAGGAGATCAAACAGACTCAACATGGAAGCATCCACAACTGAACCAAAGCTGCCTTAAAAAAGGTCCTTACTATTCATTCTAGAGACCTACAACTGATGAAGCTATTCAGAATTGCTATTGCTTGATAGTCTCATATTAGTATTTTAAACATGTTTTCTTTAAGACCAGTCACATCTTTTCAGTTGTATGTCTATTGATCATCCAGAGTTTGCAAAAGTACACTTGATATTTTCCTGTAAATGAATGGTTCTACATTTAAAATAACCTGCTGAAATCCTATTTATTGAGATTACATCTATGGCCTATGTTGTAACCTCAGCCAGCCTATCCACCTTTAACAAAGTGCATCCTTAGTACTCAGCCTTGTCATCCAATGGTGAAAATACTGTGGTGCTGCTACGTATGGAGTGCCCATCTAAATTTCAACACATCCAATTCATGACAGAAATCAATTATAAGCAAATTTCAGACATCTTCAGTATACAAAGAAAAAGATTTCTTCAAAGTCTACTTTTCCCAATGGCACCGCTTAGAAAATATAAATATTTCTTTGTGGTTCATCACACTCATGAGGCTTCCATAAATTCTGTGTTCCCCCTAAAAGCACCATTCTACATTTGCCACTAGGAAAAGGATGGTCTTTGGTCCGATTTGGGAGGAGAGGGGGAGGAGAACACCTCTATTTGAGAGAAGCCTTCTCCCTGAATGCAGACAGTGCGAGACGCAGAGAGAAAGAGGAGCCTTTATGGCTTGCATCCCTCCGTTATCCGAAAGGCAATACCTAGGTAGCGTCATCCTCTGGTCGAGAGTGACCATCTCAAAGGCCAGCAGTCAGAATGCAGTGTCCTGTAGTGCGCTCTGAGATGGCTTACAAAGACATTTCAGTTGGTGCTGAACACTTTAGATCTCCGGACACAGCATATTTCCATCACAGTATTCATGCAAAGCCAGTGATGGAAACTATTTACTACGAAGATGGAATAGGGACTTTATTCTCACTCCTCCCAAAAACATGTGCCTCTCAGAAGATGAATCAGGAACACCTGGAAAATAACCCAAGCGAGTAGTGTTTCCTATAACGTTGCTGGCAAAGTATAAAAGGTGCACACCTTTTCAACTTCAAAAGCTGTATTTAAGTATGTCCTCCAGAGTATAATCCTAACAAGCGATTTCACAGGCATCCTGATCAGACATTCAGGTGGTATTGTGGGTTAAGTATCTTTCCCCTAGTCCCAAAGACCAAGGTTTGAATCCCAGCTTCTGAACACATTAAAAAATTGAAGGATGCAACTTGATTTTTCTGGATCCAAGATGGCGGGAGACATGTTTTGCTTGTTCGTGGGTCCCGGAAAAAACAACCGAAAGTCCTGTACTGTGTAAAGCCATACCCGGCTAAACTCCCAGAGATACCAGAATTTTACATATACACAGTCAATGTCCCCTGTGCTGCACACGTCAAAAAAACAGTGTACACACGCACCCAAACAGCCATTTATAAAAACGGAGTTATCAATCATACACATGACACAGAACAGAACTATTTTACCATTGTCCTGTCCCAGCCCTCCAGTGGCAACATTATACACAAGATAACGTGATGCATTATACACAAAGATGTACAGTATATAGTTAACACACTATGGGCCTCATTATTAGTTTGGTGGTATCCAGTCAGTAAATTTGGCGGGATACCACCAAGCGGTCATACTGTTACTGGCACCTGGTCTGCCGGAAGTACCGGCAGATTACAGGTAGCAGTAAGGGTATGTACATCCCCATTCCATAGGACTCCATGGGGGGGGGTGGGGGGAGATTGCCAGTATTACCAGTTCTGGTAATACCTGCGGTTTTTTGCTGGTGGGGTGCCCGACTTACTCTTAGCGGGTGGTAAATCAGACCACCCCATCGGCAAACTTGTAGTTTGACAGTGCGGGGAGAGTGTCAGGAACGTAATTACTGCCACTTTTTTCTAGAACCGCCAAACATGTAATGAGACCCAATGTGTCGTATTGCAAACGTTCCTGCTAAAACTCATGTTCTGCACATGTTGATGCAGCACAGCAAGCGTAGCTAAAGGGTGTACAAGTAGGAGACTAACACACAGGTGGCATATTTTTGGTTATGGACTTGGGTAAAAATAAAAGAGAAAACCCTAACTGGGCCCATTACTAAGAGTGGGTTCCCTGCCTCAACCAAACACTAAGGACTGTCAGGATGTCAGTCAAAAACAAGTTGTTTGTACAAAACCCCATTTCCTCCCCTTACCATCTAAATTAAACAAAGTAAAAGGGTGATCTTCTTGGTCCGTAAGAATGGCTCCCTTTTTCTGGACAATAGACCAAACTTCACTTTCTGGTGAAGAAAAAGGAAATGTTGTTCAAAGAACGTCAAAACCAAAATTCTCAAAAAGTTTCATTGGCTCGGCACTCCACCAATGCATGAGGAAAAATCAAGTCTTCCATCTCCACAGTTTTGGGGGAAGGGGGGGGGGCAAACTTCCTCAGGTTTCTCAATACTGTTCACAGTACCAGGAAGGACGACTTCCTTCTCCTGGCCTTTACCGTGCAGTTTACAATGCCAGGGGGAATAACCCACTTGCCCTGGTCTTTCTTGGGCTTCTCACAATGCCAAAGAAATGTCTCCCTTCCCTAGCTTCTCAAACAATGTTAATCAACACCAGGGGGAATGGCTCCCTTCCCCATGCCTCCCTCAGGCTTTTTTCTGTGCGTCAAGCCCCTCTCACAGACTTATGTTAGACAGACCTGGTGTACTCTCCCACCAGGTACTGCCACGAGGAGGATGCACCTTGCAGGAAGTCATTCCCTTTTCCGGCCTTCCCGTATACCGTATTCACTATCCTGCCAGGTACAGACCTTTTTCCAATTCTTCCTTCTTCTCTTTGAATCCCGGACCCTGTTAGTAGTGTCCCAAAAGATGTTGGTTGTAGAGATATCCAAGTCTCTGGTGAGAATGTTAAAGCTCGCGGTGGTCACGCGCGCTCTTGTGATTGTTTAGCGAGAGCCGCGTGACCAGGTGGGCGGTTGGAGTGAGAGGAAAATAATTGTACGTGACGAATGTTGGTTGGGGCTCCGGGGAGCTCCGTTTTAATAAACGAACTCTTACCTAATTCATGGTGCCGTACCTTCTTCAGTGGCGACGAGGCACGGAGCTCGCCACGGAGCCGGCAGAGCGATCCTCTGTGGAGAGGCAGAGTGCTGGGACGTCGGAATCAGTAGCGGACCCCAGACGCTGTGCAGAGCAGCACACGGAAGTGGGGGACCGCAAGAGGACTGTCTCCGCAGCAGCCGGATGGTGAGGTGCTGCAGGGAGACGGTTTCCGCGGAGAAGGAGGATCGTAGTGCTTTTTGTTCCCCGCCTCGGCGGCTCACTGACAAGAGCCAAAGCAGTCAATCCAGGTCGGTGCCGCCCACCCACCCCAGCTTCATTGGACACAGAGGTGAGGAGTGGAGGGGGGTGAGGCTGGGCTAAGCAAGCACTAACAACAAATGACAAGAGGGGGAGGCACATTAGAGATACACTCCAAAATGAAAACAGGGCCACCTGCATTATAAGACAGTGCCACCCAGAGGATACAGATGGTATATAAAAGTGAAGTGCTGCCAAAAGAGGTTAAATAAAAAGTCAAGGTTTAAAGAACTTTGGAGTAGAGAATAGTATAGCCAAAGAAACATTGTCAGTGGGGAAGGAGGAACCAGTTAGTGACTGTCTGTGGAAAAAGTATATATATATATTGGAACCAACAAATCGGGATAATACAAATAAAATGGCTGCAGCAAGTATGTCACCGCCACCACCGTTCCTGGCAGAACCAGGTGCCCCGCCAATTAGGTGGGACAGGTGGAAGAAGTTATTTGACACGTATTTGATTGCCATAGGAGGTGATAAATTTGCATCACCAAGGAAAGAAGCGATTTTGCTGCACAATTTAGGAACCGAAGGCAGGAGCGTTTATGATGGGTTGCCAGATCTTCCACAGCAAGGCCAAGGAGATGTGGATCAGTATTCAATGGCAGAAAGGAAATTGGAAGTTCATTTTGAAGCTAAAAAGAACATAACATTTGAAAGACACAAGTTCTTCCAGAGGGTACAAGATCCACAAGAACCTGTGGAAAACTTTATTGCAGCGTTAAGATCCCTTAGTCACACGTGTGAATTTGGACTACTCACAGACTCTCTGATAAGAGACCAATTGGTTAGATGCACGAACAATATAAAAATACAGGAGAGGCTATTGTCAAAAGATGCATCACTGGAGTTAGCCATAGACACGGCAAGAAGCATGGAACAGACCCATAAATATATGAATACTATGAAAGGAGATAAGTCAGATGGAGAAGTGGCAGCAGTGAGGGGACTCCGTAAAGGGGTTCCTAACAAGGAAATAAGATGCTATAAGTGTGGGAGTAACCGCCACATATCAACAAGTATGTTCTGTCCAGCAAAAAATATATCGTGCCTGAAATGCAAGAAAAAGGGTCATTTTGCGAGAGTATGTCGTGAATCAGGTATGGTACAGAACATCGAAGCAGGAGGAAGAGTACATGAACAAGAAGAGGACCATGCAATGGGAGTGAGCCACCAAGCAAAACATGTGCTAGAAATATTGGAAGTTTCAGATAAAGGAGGGGCACCTACGGATGTGTTCATGATCAACGGGAGAATAGTAACAATGAAAGTGGACAGTTGTTCACCGTGGACTTTGATGTCGAAGGCAACGTTTTTGGGTTGCATGCAGGGAAATGTAAAGCAGTTGAAAGAACATGACATTGAACCCTATGCTTATGGAAATGTAAAAATTGAGATTTTAGGGATGTTTCAAGCATCCATCAAATACAAAGGAAGAAGCTGTGAAGCTGAGATATATGTTACTCAAGAAGGCTCGTCACTCCTGGGGTGGGGTGAACAGTGGAAGTTAGGGATCAGAATCCAAGCGAATGCGGAAAGGCCTATAGATGTAGCAGAGTTGAAAGATAAATGGGAGAAGGAATATCCTAGAGTGTTTCAAGAAGAATTGGGAATGTTAAAGGGATTTGAGCATCAAATCCGGTTGAAAGCAGGAGCCAATCCTAAGGTGCACAAAGTGAGGCCAGTGCCTCATGATTTAAATGAAAAGCTAAAAGTAGAAGTGGAATTGCTACTTCAAAAGGGAATAATTGAAAGGACTGAAAGCTCCGAGTGGTTGTCGCCGGTGGTGGTAGCAGCTAAGGCAAATGGAGACATTAGACTATGTGTAGACCTGCGAGATCTGAACAGAAACATCTTAATAGATAGACATCCTTTGCCGATAATTGGTGACAAGTTATCTGTGTTGAACAATGCCAAGATATTTTCAGTTATTGATCTTTCACAGGCATATCATCAAGTCCCATTGAAAGAGGATTGTCAACATTTGACGGCATTTATTACAGTGTTTGGAACATTTAAGTATTGCAGGATGCCGTTTGGACTCGCCTCAGCGGCGGCTGTATTCCAAAGGGTGATGGAGACAGTGTTGAATGGAGTAAAGAATATAATTGTGTTTCAGGATGATGTACTAATGGACTGTGAAGGGATGGCCAGAGAAAGGAGAGTTAGAGAGTACATTCAATACCTGGTGGGAGATAAAGGATGAGTTGAATTTGTGTGAAAACAGACTAAGGAGGGGTAGATGTGTTATTCCACCACAATACCTCAGGTCTGTGTTGATAAAACTGGCACATCAGGGACATCCAGGAGAAGCCGCCATGAAAAGGAAGTTGAGGCAGAATTATTGGTGGCCAGGAATAGACAGAAGTGCAGAAAGGTATGTCAAGGATTGCATGATTTGCCAAACTAGTGACAAATGCAGGGTGGTAAGAGAAGCACCATTAATACCTAATGTAGTGCCAGACCAGCCTTGGAGTAAGTTGGCTGTGGACATAATGGGTCCAATATCAGGTTTGGGAGATGGATTAAAATTTGTGTTTGTGGTGGTGGACTATCATTCTAAATGGTTTGAGTGGGAGGCGGTGAAGGAAGTCACGGCTAAGGAATTGATTGTGTTTCTGGAGAGAGTTTTTCTTAAAGAAGGAGTGCCTGTGGAAATTCGGACAATGGGGTACAATTTGTGTCAGTAGCAATGAAGACATTTCTTGCAGAGTATGGCATCAAACACACGAGAACGGCATTGTATAACCCTAAGGCTAATGGGCTTGTTGAAAGGGTTAACAGGTACAAAAAAGGGGGTTTACAAATGGCCATGAAATCAAGACAACCATGGAGAGAAGTATTAAGGATGTTAACATGGAATTATGTCACTACACCACACTCGGTAACTGGTATATCTCCATTTGTGTCAATGAAGAGTAGGGAACCAGGAACGAAGTTATGTCCAGGTTGGTTAGGCATGGCCAAGGTGGTGAATGTGGATCGGAGCCACATAATGAAACTCATTGCTTTGAATCAAGAGAGGAACAAGGAATTGTTTGATGATAGGATGAGAGTGAAGGAACAAGAATGGAAGATTGGAGAGATGGTGTATGTTAAAAATCCCCGACTAGTGAACAAATGTGTAGAAAGTAAGTTCCTGGGACCGAAGAGAATTTGTTCAGTAAAAAGTAATGTTGTCATTTTGGAAGGAGGAGAAGTTTGGTCTAAAGGAAGGTTGGCAAAAGTAAGGGACGTGAAAGAGAGTAAAGTGGGAGAACAGTTAGAAGGAAAAGAAGAAAAAATGAGAAATGGAAAGGAATTGGAAAAAGAGATGAAAGAAAGTGTGGTGACAGAAAAGAGTGATGATGCTGGTCTGATAACCAATGAAGAAGGTCCGCATAGGTCTAGGTCAAAGCCAGTATGGATGAGAGATTATGAAACTTGAAATTTCATCTTGAAATGCAAATTGTATGTGGATTTAAATAAGAATATGTTAACACTTCATATTTAAAATTCAGATAACTTATTATATAATGAACACAATAAAATTAAGAGTTATGTTTTCTTTACTCTGTTAATATCAAATTATCTTGTTAAATTTTCTGTAAAGGGGAAAGATGTGTAGAGATATCCAAGTCTCTGGTGAGAATGTTAAAGCTCGCGGTGGTCACGCGCGCTCTTGTGATTGTTTAGCGAGAGCCGCGTGACCAGGTGGGCGGTTGGAGTGAGAGGAAAATAATTGTACGTGACGAATGTTGGTTGGGGCTCCGGGGAGCTCCGTTTTAATAAACGAACTCTTACCTAATTCATGGTGCCGTGCCTTCTTCATTGGTTTTCTTTCTCAGGGTCGCAGGCCCCCGCTTAATATTTCTTCACAAACTCTTAAATAGTTTAACTTATGGGTGTGGGTCCCAGAAAGGCCTTTCTTGCTTGATTTTGCTGATAGACTTAGTTCACTCTCCTGCCAAGTACTAACGTGCGGCTCAGAGGTATAACAGAGTTCCTTTCCCTTTATCAGGGTTCTATAACCTATATTCTTGGCTTCTCCCTCTCACCTTCATGCTTTCCACCACCTTCTCGCGGCCCCCAGCACCTTCCCGGCAAGCCTGCATACATTTTTTTCGTGGTCTGCAATGATTTCGGGTCTTCCCTGGTTCCTTGCTATCAGCTGCAGGGATGCCCCAATCCTCGCGACCCTTCTTTGACCGGTGGTGGTTCTGCAGCGATAATTCTCTTACAGGTAGCACGGCTCCTCCTTCCTGGTCCTCAGGAATGCCAGAGATTCGCCTTCCTGGCTTGCCGAGCGGTCCTTCTGCTTTGAACCTGCTCCGGACCCTATTGCTCTGGCCTCGGCGTTCCAGTCTGCCCTCTTCCAGTACTGTGCTGGCTCTCGCAGTTCATCAAGGGAGGGCTCCACACTATCGCAAGTCCTTCCTCAGTTTTTATACTTGCACAAAGCCATATAAACTAGAATGCTTACTGTGGTTCCATAGGAAGATCTTAATGGTTCCGTTGGGCTGAGCTTCATGGCTCAACACATCTTCTTCGTCTCAGTACAAGTATGATCTCTCCTTATTGGGTTTGCTGGACTCTTCCTCGTCCCATTTTTCCAAAATACTTTAGTCAAGTGGTCCCTACTCTTCTTCTCAGTTATTTTCCTAAGGGCTGGATTATCTACTTTACACAGGTACATGGATGATGGATGTGTGTGAGGGACTAATGTACTGTGCCCAGAGAATGAGGATGGTTGGGATGTATTTTGTACACACTGCAGTCTCCCCGAAGAGTTGGCCCATGGGGCTTAGGGGGGGTGCCTCCACACGAGATCCTCCCTCCGAGTACCACCCCCAGGGGGGGCTATCGGATAGTGGCCACGCTTCATGGGAAGAGGCTCTCACTAGGGGGGAAGGGAGGGCATCAGAGGATTCGTCACAATAGGCACTAATGCAACAGAGAAAATGAGGATAGATTTAATATCGATGGACTATAGGCGCAAACAAGAGGGGGTTTAATGATCTGTGAGTCTGCAGGACATCCAGACATTAAATGGCATTTCGTTTTTATACAGCACCAAATCATCACTGTGGTAGTCTTGGAGCTCCTAGGTTTGTCTTGCCCCCACTAGGAGGTAGGGTGTGGAGAAGTGGGTGGTAAAGGGAAGGAAGGTAGCACATAAAGGACAAACAGGGTAAGGCAAACTAATAAGGTAAAGAGGAAAGGGGTAGTGATTGTGGAAGCTTGTATGTGTACAATTCAGGGTTTGAATTTGCTGGGTCCTGTGTAGCTCTTGCTTCTAGTCTAGGGGAGCCTGGTTAGCTTGCAACCGACAGCTACCAGGAGCTAGTATTGGCTCCCCAGGCCAACTAGTGCCGTACAAACATACATATGTGACATTAACTAAGTATTTGATAAGGTAATAAAGAAAAGTTAAGTCACATTTAAACAGAATGGATCCTGCACAATAGGAAAAAAGTTAGAGTTTGCCTCTCCTGTGCAAGTTATATTTGAGGTGCGCTGCATACACGCTCCTGGTTCCCCAGTGCTAGCTCCTGCCTACTGTGCGATGCCGGACAGCCATGAGCTGGTTTTAGCTCCAGCTCACTGGTTCTTAATTTCGAACCCTGAAACTCCAGTCAGCAAGAAACTTAAATGATTAGCGTGGACAGTGAGAAGTAAACAAAAAGGTGCCTGGGCTAAAGGACAGTTTCATTCAGGGCAATTGAATAAATAAATATACAAATGTGTATGGCTACACAAGCATGGGGGCTTATGTTGTCCTAGAAGGCATTTAATGTCTGTAACAAAATAAATACTTGCATAATAATACTGGGACCACCAATCCAGAGAGCCAAGAGCTGCTCAGTCTAGGAAGGACTTTGCAATAGGTAAACATGAACAGAAACAGGTGAAGGAAGGCGGGTGAAAAGAGGTTCCAACTTACAAGACGTTTTGCACGTCTTGGCCCCCTAGCAGTATGGAATGTTTTGAGTCACCAAATTGTGTGGGTCTTGTGGTGGGTGCCCATGCAAGTTGAAGAGAGAACACCCAAAAGAGGTGTATGGTCATTGCTGCCTAGTATCACGGAGGCTTGCCCAGGGAGTGGTGCAATGTTCCCCTGCCAGAGGTATCCAGACCGTGTTCTGCAAAATAATAGAAAAGTGCAGCACAGAAGGGTAAAGCGGGAGGTGTGGAGAGGGTAAAGAGGGAGGGGGCTAAGGTTAAACCCACATAGAAAATGTGTACCTGTAAGAAAAAGAAAGAGGGGTAGGGAAAGAGTTAGTGATAGTCTGCATGCCCGCAGAGTCAGTATAGAACAGGGATCTGCAAATTTAGGATCTCCAGATGTTTTGGACTACAACTCCCATCAGCCCTAGTCAGCAAAGTCAATGGTGAGGGATCATTGGAGTTGCAGTCCAAAACATCAGGGGGACCTCCAGATGTATAAGAAAGCATTGTTCGGATAAGAAGAGGGAAATTGCTTATGCGCCTGTGAGCAACGGCATACCCGCGTGGGAGATTCTATTACTTTTATAGGGACAAACTGATATTAATCAGTTGGTGGCTTTGTGATGGGCTTCATATGTGATCCAGTGTACCGTTGAAGCGTGGCAGCTTTAATGTCCATTAGGTTTCACCGTCACCTGACACACCCGAGAGAGAGAAATTCAGAATGGCCCAGCCGACTGCCAGGAGCAAAAGATACCAGTCGCCCCCATGCCTGGAGAATGCGGTGATGAGAGACAGAGGGTAAGAAATCAGGGGTGTGGGATGTCCTTCGGAGTGACATACTGAGGGAAGGGTGCAGTAGGAATCAATAGTGTAATATTCTGACAATAAATTGTCAAAGGATGCAGGATATCTAAGCATATTAGATGTCATGTTTTTCTTTATCGTATGAAGCAATGAAAAAAGTAGGGGAGAAAACGTAGAAATAAAAAGGGAGAATAGATATAACACGGTAACACAATGATGCTATTCTTCAAATGTGGCAAACACAATAATTTGAATAGGTTCGATGTTTCCAATGCACAGGAAAACACTGAAGCCGTGTTTTTCAGCTTCCTTGGTTTACCAGACTTTGATGCATGCACAGTTTATAGGTCAGCTATCTGTGCCGGGGGAGGGCGGCTGACAACGGCTCTCCTCACTTGCTAAAACTATCATTAAAAAGGGGTAATGGAAGTCACAAAGTAACTGGACGACCAACAAGAAATGGAAGGCACAAGCCGGGAAAGCAGCAGGTGCAGACATTCTGGTTTAGTCTGTATCAAATTGTCTCAATTGCAGCAGAAACACCCAACTTCTGCATTATCAAAGTTCTATAATACACCCACTCTCTTAACTTGCCCACCTATGGGTTGATTGGATTATTATCATCTGGGACTTTTACTGCATTGTCTATAAGATCGGAATAAACCTCCAATCACCATAGGATGGGGAAAGTCAAAGATAGCGCTAAAGGGCCTAGGCCCTAGGGAATGAGGAGGAGCTTACGCATCGTGAACGCTTTGGACTCCGCTTGCACAACAGCACAACCTCAACGAGTAACCCACCTCCAGATGTTTTAGGTCTGTGGATGCCCTGCACAGTTTCTTACAATGATCATCGCTTGAGAAATTTTATTCTGCCTGCCACAGGAAGAAATACGATGCTTAAGTTCAGAAGCTAGAAAAACCAAAAAGCAATAAAGGTTTATTTTCCAAAATGCTTTTATACTTACCTATTTTATATGTGGTTATCTAGACGCACATACTACTGGAACTAAATGCAATGAAGTACCCAATTCTTACCCTAGGATCTTGCCATCTGTGCCAATATTGCATTACAGCATTTTCCTACACATTTGTATATGTCTTTTGTGGCGTCTTGTACTTTTTATATGGTAACTCTGAAGGATGTATTCCAGCTTCGTGAGCTGGACCCTTTGACCCCTCATTAACGGCAACTCTACTTGCATTTTTTTTTTTTAACCAGGTCCACAGAATACCATTACCTTTATTATGTTCTTATTAATGTTCACAGCTTGTTTGTGGGGACATTTATTGAGCCAGGCCAGATGAAAATTTAGCACCGGGGCTCCCACAAGACAACCAACTGCACACAAGGCCTAGGCTATACATCTTCAAAGTGTCTATTCGGCTGAGGTCTTCCAAGTGGAAGAGGGAAGAGAGGAGATTGCTGCTATGACATAGAGGAAGCCTAGGCACAGAGGGCATTACTAGGTCAAAATATAAAATATTGAACGTTAGTTATTCTGGGAAGCAGTGGTGGCTGGTGATTTTTTTTTATTTTAGGGGTGCACATATTCCCCCATGAACTTGCAGGGGCAACCATGGGTAGTGAAGGACCGCAAACCAACCCAAGGGTGGTAGTGAGGCGTTCTCATCCCTCGCCACCCCACCCCAAGAAGATTGTGTTAAACCAGCGCATTTTACTGCACACTCTCTATGAAAACGTGGGAAAAATCCACAGGGTTTGTAATCGGTTTTGTGGGGTAACACATGAAAAAAATCCAAAAAATGACAAGCCACCAGCAGTGCACACGACCATTTTCCAATATATTTCCCTCCCCCCCCCCCGATGTCTTGCCCACAATAATTGCCACTATAAAAAGATGTTCATGCTGGCTGCACCAATATATGCCAATATTTTGCTTACCCATAATACCACTAAAGCCACCCCTGGCCCAGTACACACATGCATACACTCACTCATTTACCAGAATATGCATATAGCATTCAAACATATCCTAATTCATCCGCTCACATATAGACTCAAACCTTTGCACACACATTGTTTTTAATCTTACCAGCATCCCCAGTCGGGACACCAGGCAACTCTGTGTCACACTGCGCGCAATCAAACCCCTCTGGTTCCAGCGCAGTGTTTAGAGCTTCCTGGTTCCTGTACATAAGCGGGTGGCCTGGGGTGCATCCATCTCACCGCCTCAAGGCCGCTCAATGTGCTGGGAGAGGCAAAAGCAGCCATTATGCACATTCTGCCCTGCAGTACCCCAACCTCATTGCTCTGCAGTACCCCAGCCTGCATTCCCCCGATGGGCCATGCAAGGCAGGGGGGAAGCATAACGCCCGCGGCCTTGCATAGCCCATTGGGCATGCATGCTGCAGTACTGTACAATTCTTAAAATCACCAGCATCTAGAGAATACAATGCGTATTATCAGATAAGTTCACCTCTTTATGACAGCAACATTGTACCGTTTCCTTTACGTCATTTACCAAGTGGCCATTGAACCAAACAGCATGCCCGGGTTGTATTCATATCTCCAAGTGCATATAGACAGTGCTAGCCAGCGTTAAGTCATCAAAAATACACCGCACAAATGTTATTACCAACTATTGTCAGAAACTGTTGATTATTTCTACGTCACTTTAATCACTACAAAACAGAATTAACCTTTGCTCCCAATTCATGTATTTGTCTTGATTAGTAAATCATCTGATAATCAAACTTGCCTCATACCGTCTACTGTGTGTATTGTATTGTATTCTTGCTATACGATTTGGTTCCTTAAACCTGTCTTCGTGTCGCAAACAGCGTCAGAGATGAGACGCATGGGATTTCGTATCGCAGACAGCCTCAGAGATGAGACGCATGGGATTTCGTGTCGCATACAGCCTCAGATGAGACGCGTGGGATTTCGTGTCGCATACAGCCTCAGATGAGACGCATGGGATTTCGTGTCGCATACAGCCTCAGAGATGAGACGCATGGGATTTCGTGTTGCATACAGCCTCAGATGAGACGCATGGGATTTCGTGTCGCATACAGCCTCAGAGATGAGACGCGTGGGATAGGGAAGCATCGAGTATGCGATAAAGGTAAACTACAATCACTGCACAAATAGACCACCTAAAAAAGTCACAGACTCCCCAGAGAAAAAAACAGAACCACATAATTCCCCCAACTTGCGCTGTTGATAGAACATTTTAAACGGAGATTGTAGGCAAGGAGGACTGCATTTGCGGCCGAGGCATCTACTTGCTGTGATTTCAGTTCAGTCTCTGGTACCGTGCTCATGCATCGTGGGGTAGAGGCAGGCGATAGTTTCTTACAGCGGAGCCGTACTTAGTCCTGGTACTGGCCTACACACACTGTACAGTATCTGTTCTACATTTAACAGATACTGGTCCTTATCACAAACATGAAAGCGGTCATAGTTCATGTACTTATTTGCTTTATTTTAGATGTTGCAGAGTGCAACATATCACAGAAATTATCAGAGTACCTGAGGAAGATGGCATGGGAAAGGGAAGAAGGGCTGGGCCAAAAAGTGAGGTCTTTAAAATTGAAAAAAATTAAAAGAGTCTGGAGAGATGCGGTAGATAATTCCAAAATGATGGCATGCTGAATTGTCTTCTCCTCGAAAACCCGAGTTGACGGTAGAAGGAGTAGCCAGGTTTGTGGTGAAGGTCTGAAGAAGTCTTAATGTTCTGTGGTGGAAGATGAGAATGGACAGGTGAGCTGGAGCATTTCAGATGAAGAATTTGTGGAATGCGGCATGGGATTGAAACACGTTGGTCTCTCTCGAGTGCCAGTGCAACGATTGTAAAATAACAGATGTTTCCTGCAGAGCTCAGACAGGATGGAGACTTATGTAGAGTGGCTAGAAAGGAGGAATTGGTACTTACCAAAAGGGTGCTACAGGAGTTCACTTTAAGGGATTCTCAGTCAGGGTTGGAAACGGTAATCCTGGATGTCTTTCAGAGTAAAACAAATAGGAGCGGATAGTGTTCATATGTGCCTCAAACGAGAGAGATGAGTAGAGAATAAAACTAGCTGTTGGCTTTATAGTTACGAAGATGTTTTGAGCCAGTTGATTTGTATTGGAACAACTGGCGAAAAAGTGGAGTTGAGCGCTAGGGGGAGTTAAGGATCAAGAATTCTGCTTTGACAACTTTTAAGGGTGGCAGGTTGTCAAATAGCAAGGAATACATTGAGTTGAGAGTGAAGGAGATCTGATCTTGCTGACTTGAATCATTGCCCAAAAGTCTAAGTATGGTGCCATTGCTGTAGAGAATCTGAGGAGGGCGTCTGAAGGGGGCAGGCAAACATTAATGACAATAGAAGGAAGCAACCCCCAAGGCATAGGACAGGTGCAGTGGGAAGAAATTTGCACTGGCAAACTTGGGTGAATTCATTAAATGGGAAGTAATCGAAACAGCAAAGAGTAGGGAAACAAGGGCCACTGATACAAGCCTGTGCAGCAGAATTAGAAACATCAATATGTCAAAAGGAAATGTGTTATCTATGGATCTCGTCGGCATGCTTCCGTGGAGGCAACAATGGTAGAGTGAACTACAGCTGTGCAGGACCTAGACAGTACATTAATTCCCCATCTTAATGCTAAGAGGGTACTCCTCGGAAAGCTTTCTGTGATGGGGATTTCCGCTGCTCTAGTGATGATGCACTTGTGGCCATTAAGAAGATGAGGATGACTCAAGATGGCCACCACCACAAAAAAGACGTGCCGGCAGCAGCTCTGCATGCCCAAAGGCTTACACAGGGTATCCCACCACCCCAAGACCTTTGAGCGGAACCCCGCAGCGACGTGAGGGGAGACTGCCGCCATGAAGCACATCTCATCTGAGCCTAGGTGGCTGTGTTGACAGCTGCGGCTGTCCGCTGTGGTGCTAAATCACTGCAGCGCAGAGAGAGTCAGAGGCTGCTCTGGAGGCCCAGAGGCAAGCTAGCTAGGGTGAGTGCTACACTGCGGCAGGGCGGTAGTGACCACCATCCAGCTATTCACAGTGGAGGGAGCCGGGATGGAGGGCATCCGAACGCCCATGGAGTCAGATGCAATGGGAGTGCACCGTGGCGAGGAACCCTGTAGTGAGGCCCTATGCTGGCATTGGAGGGAAAGCACACAGATATAGCAGTCAGGGAGAATGAAGGCCTTAGGGGAGCACTGCAGTCGAGTGCATCTCCCCTCTAGCCCCCTCTCCCTCCATGGCCAACATGAGCAGGGATCAGCCCACCGTTGGTCGAACAGTGTTCAGCAGCAGCCCCAGAGGTACCGGTCCGGGCTGAGGGGCGAGGGAATTGCCCCAGCAGTGGCAGTGGACCTGCTGCACAACCGGCAAAGGAGTAGGACCCCAGAGGGACACCAGTGAGGTCCTGGAGCGACAGAAGGGCCTCCAGTGCAGCCTCGGTCCGAACTCCGGTCAGGACATCTTAATTTGGCCCCCGGGAGCAGAGTGTCTGGAGGAGGGGGGGTGCACCAAAGGCTTATCACACCTGATGCAAGGAGACAATCAAGAGGTCCCCACCCGCCATCAGAAGCAACGGGAGAGTAGGTGATCCAGCAGAGGGGAGAGCAGTAATCGGGCCCTCTGGCGAGTGGATTGTGGGTCCTGTTCCCCCCCTGGTCCCCTGAACCTGGAGAGTTTGAGGTAGTTAGTCAAGAGTTGCGACAGGGGTCTAGGCAGAAGCTGATGGGGTCCTGGGCACCGGACTTGCAGAACTGAAGCCCAGAGAAGTTGGGCATATGTTAAAGGAGAAGCAGGCAGTGGGGGCCAGAGAACCGGTGGGCACCCTCCCTACAATATGGGCCCAGAGTGAGGTCAGAGGGCTGAACAAGGTGGTTTGTGGCATGACAGACCAGGGGAGCAGACGGCGAGGGCGATGGGCGGGCCCATGTGTCATGAAGACCTGTACAGTGGAATGTCAAGCCTTCAGTCAACATTAACCAAAGCTTTCCATGCACAATTCCAATTGATGAGAGCAGATCTTAATTCAGGTCTGGCAGAAATACGCCAGGAAGTGGGCAAGCTCGGAGAAAGGACTGACTTCCTGGAAAGAGGCCTCCAAGAAGTGGAGAAGGACACGACAGAAAATGAGGAGGCAATAGAACGACTGAACCATGCCACCCAAACCCTGGAGCTAAAGATGGAGGATATGGAAAAAAATAAATAAAAAAAAGATCGCTCAAGGAAAATATATATAAGGATTAAAAGCTTGCCGGAATCGATGGCTGATAGGGAGGACATGGAGGCTCAAGTCCAACAGATATTTGGGGGGCTTCTGGAAAACCCCAGAAGAAAGTGGTCTGGAACGCATCCATAAGACTGGAAGACTGTCAGTGGAATGTCTTGTTCGCTTTTTCACTCTACACGCAGAAAGAGGTGGTCTGGAGAGGAGCAAGAGCAGAAGAACCAGTGCTGTAACAGGGGTCTCATATAAAACTATTTCAGGGTCTGGCCGATAAAGAGGCCATAGGCAGACGATGTGTGGGGGGGGGAACGATGCAAGGGGGGGCAGGACTGGGGAGGGTCAGGATGGTGGGAGGCAACAGTGGAGGGCACAAGGGGAAGGGCTACAAGGTAACAGAAGTTGGGTACCGGTATCAGGGTAAGGAAGCAGGAGGGTCAGTTCAAGTAGGAACAGGGGCAAGGTACCTAATGCAAGGGCTGGAGGCTGCGGAAGAGATCAATGGAACAGGGGAAGCAGCAAGAGTGAGGGGCCGAGGAACGGTAGGATGCAGGAACTCTTGCAGAGTCATTATTCAAGTGTGCAGCACACAAAATGAGGGGACTCAACTCACCCCTCAAAAGGAAGAAACTAAAGCTGAGCACAGAGAAATCAAATCCCGATATCCTGGGACTACATGAGACCCACCTGCTGAGGTCAGACCAGGTGAGATTGATACTAAGGGGTTTCTCGCGGATTATCCATGTCTCAGGCCTAAACAAGACATGTGGGGTGGCCCTGGCTATTCGAGATGCAGTTGACTTTAGGATAAGAGCCACTAAGGTTGATAAAGGGGGCCCATTTGAATGAGTGGTGGATGACCTTGAGGGAGTCCCATAAACAATAGCATCAATATATGCCCCCAACACAGGGCAGGAGGGGTTTCAGAGGGACCTTCTGGATATGCTGGAGGGGTTCTCTATAGGCCATATTATACTGATGGGCGACTTCGACATAGCCTGGTCCCAGGAATTAGACAGGGGTTCAAAGGGGTTGGCTCACAGGGGAGGGGAGGAATCTAGGTCGTTGAGGGACAGGTTGGATGCCTTGGGCTTTAGGGATGCCTGGAGAGGGTTGCACAGAGACAGGGAGGGCTTTGCCTTTTTTTCACCCCACGGTACATGGGTCACATTCCCGTATCATATATCTGGGTCTCAACTCCGCTGTTAGGACATGTGACTGAACTAGAGAAGGGCCCTCTCGGCATAGCAAACCATACAGTGATCTCAATGGCTCTCACCCTCACCGGACGCAAGGCGTTGCTAGGGCGCTGGTCGGTACCAGCGGGAACTGTTGAGGGATCTGATCATTAAGGAGACCCTAGAGAACAAGATTAGGGATTTCTTCGACTTCAATACGGCTGCAGACACAGGGGAGAGTACCCAATAGGATGCGTTTAAGGCAATGCTCAGGGGTGATCTCATCGCGGCAAAGGACAAGAAATTAAGGGTGCTAGAGATGCAACTGGAAGCTGAGGTAGGTGGAATCAATAATGGCGGGAGTACTAACTAGACGGGCTATGAGGGAATATAGCCAAGCAGTGGGCCAGATCAATGTCCTGAGAACTAAGAAGGCAGAGAGATCCCTACTATTTGTCCGCCAGCGGTTTTATGCCAAGCCAACAAATACATTTGTTAGGATACTGGTGCAGTTGTTGAGGGGGGCATCTGCCAGCAATACTATAACAGAAATAACAGATGACCTAGGTATTCGACACTCTCTCACAAAGGAGATCCAGGAAGTCTTTGTCCAATACTATGGGGACCTATTCCAGTCTCAGAATCTAACCGTTTTCTGCAGGACTTGCTAAACGGGGTCCAACTACCCAAATTGGGAACCGAGGCTAGGAAAGTCTTGGGACGGGAGATTACAGAGGAGGGGGGACAGAAGGTCATCTTGGCACTATCCCCTCTACACCCCAACAAGTCACCTGGGCCAGATGGATATACTGCAGCTTTCTACAAAACGTTCAGGCGAATCCTTCTCCTCCACCTAACAAGACTCTTTAATCACTTGCGTGAAATTGGCCACATCTTGGCGTCAATGTAGGAGGCAAAAATGATCGTCATCTCTAAACCAAACAAGGATCCCACCAGGTGATAGCATTAATATAGATGGCAAAATGTATACCAAAATCTTAGCCAACAGATTGGTGGATCATCTGCTGTACTTGATCCACCCAGATCAGTCGGGGTTCGTGATGGGGAGACAAACTTTCGATAACATTAGGCACATAGCACACCTGGTGGAGAAGGCCCATCGGACAGCGCTTCCAGCGGTCCTACTTTCCCCTCGACGCCAAGAACACTTTTGATCATGTGGAATGGGCATTTATGTTTAAAGTGATGGAAAGGGACTTCATTCGTATGGTTGAGGTGAATTACAATACCCCGCTGGTGCAGCTATTAATGGATCTTTATCCAAGGGTTTCAATCTAAGCAGAGGGAGCCAGCAGGGTTGTCCCCTATCCCTCCTGCTCTATGCTATATACTTAGAGCCCTTGCTGCAATTTCTGCATGAATCTCACTAGGTACACAGGATACCTTTCGGAGGAGTCCATCATAAAACTGCAGACAACGTATTACTCACACTTACGAAGCCTGGGGAGTTGGTGGGGTCATGTAGGAGAATGCTATCGGAGTTAGGGTGGTCTCGGGCCTGAGGATCACCATTCCCACCCATGCTGGGCTCCATTAAAGCGGACCTTAGTAAATGGAAAAACTTAAGAATGTCCTGGTTAGGCAGAATAGCTGCAGTCAAGATGCTCATGCTTCCTCGACTGCTCTCTCTCTTTTTCCGGCTCAGCCTCTGGCGGTCCCCAGCAGCTTTTTCTGAGACTTGGGTAAAATTACTGGTCACTTTATCTGTGAAGGTAAGTAGCCACAGCTCAACCGGGGCCTTCTAATGTCCCCTAGGTGTGAGGTCAGTCTGGCGCTTCCCAATTTTCAACAATACTGTGAGGCTTTGCAGATCTGCATCAAAAGGGAGTGGCTCTTGGGAAGCGGGGGGAAATTATGAGTAGTCATGGACTGGGCTGTATTGGAAGGGGACTTGAGAAACAGTCTATGGCTTCCGCACCAACACAGGCCTTGGCATCTGCATCCAAGCTCCATAACTAAGCTTGTGGCCGACACATGGGACAACTTAGTCAAGAAGTATGAGATCACAACGTTTCCATCCCAGTTTACTCCGCTGTATAATAATCCAGAATTTTCACCGGGAATGGAACCGGGGGCTTTCACACTGACAAAAAGGGAGATGCCACGTAATTCAGGATATGTTTCAGGGCACCACTATCAGACTCTTCCACGAGTGCAAACAATGTTTTGGGTTGGGGGAAAATGAAAGGCTGTGTTATTCCCAGATGAGGCATTGGCTTCTAGACTCAGTTATCAAGAAGGCAGCAATGCACCCATTCGCTCACTTAGAATAATACATGGCGAGACATGATGGCGAAAGGGGCCAAATATCGGGTCTTTACAGGGTCTTGGGAGCAGCCACCCCCGCGCAGCATGGCCATATATGGCGCATTGGGAGAGGACGATCAGTAGGGAGCTGGATAAGAGCAACTGGGAAAGGCTCTGGTCATTGGTACCCAAGGTGGTTAAGGCAACTCAATTACAGGAGGGTTATTACAAACTGATATTCAGGTGGCACTAGACACCGTTCCGTCTCCACAGCATATATCCTGAGTCATCCAAGGCATTTTAGAGGAGATGCGGGGACGAGGGCCGCTCCTGATCTCACATAGGGTGGAGATGCCCTAAAATTGAACCATTTTGGAGAAAAGTGCGTTTAGCCCAGGTGGTCATTTTCGGGAAGGCTGCAAGGGTGTCCCCAGAGGAAGTGATACTAGGGATGGACGACGGGACATTGGGAGAAGAACCCAGTGGTCAGAGGAAGGCCAGACAGTGCTCACTCCGGTGGCAATGCTCCTTATAGCACAGCTTTGGAAAGGAACAGATACCCCCTCACTGCAACACTGGCTACGGAAAATCTGGGCGATTGTGGCCCTTGAGTGGGCAACGTATGCAATGAACAACAACATAGCCTGCTTCGCTACGGACTGGGGACGAATCCTCGGCTTCCTCAACAAAGACTTTAGAGCCCAATGTTCCCCTCAGCGCCTGAAAATGCTAGACTTATGTTGAGCTGTCTCGAGTGCTTCTTCTACTTTTCTTTGAGGTTGTAGGACTGTACTTGCCTGCAGGGGGGTGGGAGTGGCACGGGGAGGGGAACTGTTAAAGTTTTTCAAGATTGAGGGGAATTTTTTGCGACTCGTTCCTTTATTGTTGAAAATCAATGAACAGAGTTTAAAACTAAAAAAAAGTAAAAAATGAAAAGAGGGAGGATGAATTATTCACTATATGCAGACTATTTGATTGGGTACTTGATCTTGGGCACTGAGCTACATTTACCTAGTATCTACTGCAAGACAGACTGGTGTTGAATGTAGACGGACTGTTCGTAATGAATTATTGACGTACTTGTACCTTGGAAGGCAGAATACTGGATGGTAATCGTAACATTAGGAAGATTTTGTGTCCTGTTGAAAGCAGGGGGTACTGAATTAAGCTCCCCAAATTGTTGAAGCTATAGTGACTGTCTTTTTAATGAGATGTGATTAAATATAATCACTATATTCTACAGTGTATGGATTTATTTTCATCTGTTGGTATTTCCAAATGAACAAGTTCATGGATGGAAACATGTAGGGCTATCGAAGTGGAATTACTTTTATATAAGTTTATGCTTCAATTACAATTATTGATACTTTTTGAAAATCAAAGTGGCTGTAATGATAACACTACAACTCTGGAACTTGGCAGGACGCATCAAGTCTATTCTTCGATGAAACAGCAACGTAACTTGCTGCCCGATGTTTTATCCAGAGTCCATTACTTTCAACGGAAAGAAAGGATCATGGCCGCGGCGTGACAAAAAGAGCCAGTGGAGTTCCGGGACTCAAGGATTTCCCTATATCAGGACCTGGCACCACGCACCCTGGCGAATAGATGGAAATTACACATAGTAATGGCTTGGTTACAGTCGCAAGGGCTCAGATATTGCTGGGGGTTCCCTTACAAACTCCTATTAGAATACCAGAACCAGCGATACGCTATTGGTTCAGAAAAAGAAGTGTCAGAGCTGATTAGTGGGACTCCAGGCAGCACTCAAAATGATCCGGGAGTAGCAAGAGTAACCCAAGGAGACCTAGAAGGAGGCGACTCTCAGGGACAACACCGGCTGGACTGGGGATTGAACTGGGTCGGAGCGTACATACTTGGCGCACTGACATATGAAACTTGCAGTTTCAGAATATTGAAGATCCAGATTTGCCAGGTCCTTGGAACTGCCGGTAAGGGACTATGATCTCCTAGGTTAGCAAAAATGGTGCAAATGTGTAACAATGTGTTTGAAGCTACCAGGGGTAACTGGAGAGGGGTGATAGTTGCCATGAGGGAATGACGCCATTGGGAATGTTATTGTGAATAACAATGTTGGTTCTTTAGTGTTAAAGCTAATGGTTTAGTTCTTGGGGAAATCGCACATTTTGGTTCTGGTCACTCACGAGTTCTTAGGCATTACTTCTTGAAAGTGTTACTCCAAGGAACTCCTCCCGATTCCCAGTTTCTCTTAGTGATGAAATCCTGGCTCGAAACGACACATGATGGTATCCACTGATATCTCATGTCTGCCCTTAATGTTCGGCGTCTGAAATCCCTAATAAAGCGGAAAGCATTAATACAGAGAATCTCCTCTCTGGAAGTGGATTTGGTTTTCCTACAAGAGACCCATCTATTAAAAGATGAAAAGCATCTCATTACTAAAAATGGTACCCATGTGAATATTTTGCGAATAGTGTCTTTAAACAACGGGGAGTAGCCATCATGGTTCACAAGAGCCTTGCGAATATTGGAAGTCTTGCGGGATGCAGAAGGGAGATTTCTGCTACTTTAAGGTTATCTGGGGATTGCAAGCTCATGGGCCTAATGAAAAGCAGGCTGAATTTCTGGGGAAATTCTTGGAGACCTTGGCGGGCTTCATGGAAGGGGAAATCATAATGGGGGGCGGGAGGGGTTAAATTGTGTGGTAGACCCGACCATAGATAAAACACTAGCCCACACTTCTAATAACAAAAATAACTTCTACACCACAACGACTTGTGAGAGAGCTTTCCTTACTAGAGACATGGTGCTTTTTCCACTCAGGGGAGAGGGAAAATACGTTTTACTCTGCTGTGCACAAGGCCTTCAAGACTAGAAAAGTTCCTTGTCTCATCCCGCTGGTTAAATAGAGTTCCTGCCAAATGCTCTCATAGACCATTCTCCCGTAAAATTGTAGTTAGACCTAGGTCAGGACACGCCATGGCAAAAACCTCCATGGAGATTCAATGAAGCTATACTAATAGATACGGTTGCAAGGGCTCACATAGAAGAGGCTATAGACAACTACTTTCGGGAAAATGTTACAGAGGGTATGGATATGCAAACTGTGGGATGAGGGGAAGGTGGTCTTTCGGGGGGGACCATAATCGGGCATTCGTGGCAGAACTCAAACTATATTGGTCCATGCTGGAGGGCATAGTTCAAGACAAGGAGAAGGTGCATGCATCAAAAGTCAGGTGCTCATCACGGGACCGCAGAATAGCGAGACACGCCCTGGAGACTCAATTGATGGGGAAGGAGGCACAGTCTATTCTTAAGATGAAAATAGTTCTACTCTAGTGGCAACAAGGCAAATAAATTATTGGCAGCCAAACTTAAGAAAGCGGCAACTCGTAATTATGTTGGAGCATTGAGGGGTGAAGATGGGACGCAAGTAGTTACGGAAATAGGGAAGTTGAAGATTTTGGAAGAATTCTTTCGTAAGGTTTCCACCCCACATCAGGGAAACCCTACACATATTCGAGAATGTATTGAACAGGCACAACCCCGCCACCCCCCGAATCCCTGACACTACGAGGGAAACTTTAGAGAACCCCATATCCGCCTAAAATGAAGCCCAAGCCATACATGCATACGTGTTCTCCCAGCGGGAAGGCCCCCCCGGTCCAGACAGGTTTACCAACTGATTTTACAAAGCATTTGTAGGTCCCTTAATCCCGCAACTCACCACTCTATTTAATTCCTTCTGCGAATCTGGGAAAGTGACAGATTCCATGGCAGAATCCGTAACTACACCACTTTTGAAACTGGAGAAAGACCCTGAGATCTGCACTTCCTACCGCCCCATTGCTCTCCTAAACACTGACACCAAATGCTATACCAAAATCCAGGCTACAATGTTGGTAGAGGTTCTACCACACCTAATCAACAAAGACCAAACGGGTTCATTAAAAATACAGGTGCTCATGACAACATTCGGAGGACCGGACAGCATTGGCTCCTAAAATCCTGGGGGGATTATCACTCCTTTCCCTAGATGCCAGTCGAGCATTTGATACCATGTCATGGGATTCTTTACAAGCAGTACTGCCATCTTATGATTTTGGCCCAGTGTTTAATAAACTAATAATGGCTAACTTCCAAATTCCATCCACCAAAATCAAAGTAAATGCTGCTAGATCCGCTCCACTCCCTCTGGCTAGGGGCACGAGGCAAGGATGCCCGTTGTCTCCCTTAATTTTTGCATTGGCTTTAGAGCCCCTGGCACAAATGATACAAAGCAATCCACACATACTGGACACATGAGGGTAACACACATAAAGTGCTGTTATGTGCCAATATTATCGGTTTCCTTCAGAAGCCTTTCCTGTCGATCTCGCCTTGCCTTCATCTCCTAGAAAGATTCACCCAGGCATCAGGCTTCCGCATTGACCGCCAGAAATCAGTGAGGCTTACAATCATAGAACCACCTGAAACCCACCTGGCTCTGCAGTCAGCCTTTCCTTTTTGGTGGGCGGATAATGAAAATCGTATACCTGTGGGTTTGCATTACTACATCGTACAAAGCCCTGGCGGGGAGCCAACATCCCTGCTTTGTGGAAGGAGAATAAAGACACTGAAACTTTAGGAATTGCAATAAATCTCATGGCTTGGTAGAGTCAGGGCAATTAAAATGACAATTCTACTGAGGCTCCTATTTGTCTTTCAAGCACTACCAATCCTCGTCTCAGAGAGAGACCTTCCAACTACAGAAGGCAACTAGTCAATTCATATGGAAAAAGAAACCACCTAGAATTTCGCGCCAAGTATTCCTGAGGTCAAAGGGGAGGAGGGGATTTGGGGTCCCAACTATACAGCGCTACCTCAGAGCAGCACAGATTGCACCAATGCTCGAATGGGAGCTAGAAGACTGGCCCATTTAGCTTTCCTACTGAAATCTGCCAGGGTTCATTTGCTACACTCCACCCGAGCTACCCTTACTACCTGGGATAAAGATTGTTCGCAATTGGAATTTAAAACAGGACTATACAAGATAGTAGTCCTCTCACATTTATAGAATGCAAAAGAAAAGTTAAACTTACCTGAAACTGACCGTTTTAGATACTTTCAGATCAGACACTGGGTGTCCAATGGCTGAGTTATCCAGGCAGGTTTGCGTCTCCCCATAGGGATTGAACTTCAGATTGCAGAAGGGCAGGAGCTTTGGAAAATATCTAGTTGCTACCGCCCACTACATAGAGCTTCAATTGAAGAAAAACATCCATATATATGAAATGCTGGGAAAGGGAATTAGGGGTACAGATCCCAACATATCAGATTCTTGGCAGATAATATGGGCCCGAACTCAAAAAAGCTCCAGATGCACAATGTTCAAGGAGTGTGCGATAAATAAAAAAATATGATATTGTTGGTACATAACCCCACAGAGATTACACCCCACAGAGATTACACGCAATTCTACCCGAATATCCAGTGCGCTGTTAGCATGGGTGTGGTCAGCTGGGGATCTCACACATATGTGGTGGCTTTGCCCTAAAATACGAACATATTTGCAAGAAATCCAGTCGAGTATAATTGGGCCCCATTCGTTGAATTTGTGCAAGAGAAAGAGCACATGTTCTTTAGGCCGCAGATATTGAAGCATTTATTTCAAAATTAATGTAATTCGACACATGCGGGGGGAACCCTGCGGGGGATGGGAATATTCTAGGGGAAATGAGGAAGTGAAGTGTTGTTGGAAATATATAAAAGGAACACTAGGACAACTCGTAGGGCCAACTGTTATTAATATTGTTTGTTAATTTGTTTTATTATTTGGGAGGATTATGGTAATGAAAATGGAAAAGAAGTGTCGATGTTCCCATTTTGAATGTTATATCACTGTTCGAGATTTCAATAAAAAGACAACATTTGAAGAAATAAAAATTAAAAGAAATACATTTGTGATTAAGTTTTCAGTTAGTCATTATTTTTCACTTTAAATATATGTTGTCATTAGACAAACTATATGCATGGTCAATGCTCACTACGTACGATTTGATCAAAGCACCACAAATTGTGGTAAACTGTATTCTGATAACCATAGTAACTTCTGCGTAAAACAAAGTGTCAATAGAGGCAGACAGATCAAGGAGTACAGTGGTCAAATTGAATTGCTACCATAAAACCTAATGTACTCAGCTTTGTACAGAATACAGAAACCACTAGCTGCTGCTCCTTCTTTGAAGCTGTACTAAAATAAGCGTATACAATCTTGTAAAAAAACAAACAAAAACAAAAAAAAATATATCACATTTAAATACAGACGACATGTACCAAATTCTGTTGCTGATACAATGTACTCAGAACTGTGCAGAATACGACTACATGTAATTACTCACAGGAAACCCATTAAAAATATTCTTAAAGGGAAACTTCAGAGCAATGTACAAGTCCATAATGCCACACTTAATAACGAAAATTCCACCCAAGCAATCTCTGCAACTACTTACTTATCACACCTCTCCCCTTTCTCAAAGACATTTTGCAGATACACTTTGTGAGACAATCAGTTAAGCTAAAGCCCTCCTGCAGTATGAAAACCGCATCATTCAAGCGGTGGATGATGCCACCTGCATAATGGGCAATGGAGGACGCCTCCTCCCTGCACTATTGGACATACCAGTTCTTAAAAATAAGAGACATTAGTCCAAATGGGCCCTCCCAAATCCAAACAGCCTGCCTCTCGACACCCCACCATCTCCTGTAACTTTCGACCTCTACATAGAACTTACAGTAAAATGCAGACACACAACTGTATCTGTCCCTTCTGCGAATGACTAGCAGCACTTCAAATCTTGCCTTTCCTCATTCAAACTTGGATGTATAGCACCGACTTGATGCTCAGCCAAACAAAACGGAACCAATCGTACAATCAGAAAGGCTATTGGGCCTGAACCTGGAAGGAACAATGCCTACCCCAGCTCAACAGCATGGGCAATTCCTTTATCTTCCATTGCATTTGCCACTTTAAAGTGCACAATGGCATGTTAACTGAGACTGCACACTATCAGTTTTCCCAGAAGCAAAATAATGCCATTATCTCCTAGAAACAAACTTCTGGTGTCTGATCTATCATTCAACCATGGCCCTCCTCCCATGTGTATATGTGCCAATGCACTGATGTCCACAACACCACGGAAGCTGCTAAAAGAACATTACACACCCAACGGCCTCATCAAGCGCAACAAGAAATTATATTTCATAATATCTACCTTTAACAAACTTTAGGTTCTGCCATGGAAAATCAGAATAATTGTCAGGGTCTGTGTCTTCACCTCCTAAACAGGGATGGTAAACACAACATTGAAAACCAAAACACCAGACTTAATCACCCAATGCAAGACAAAAATCTGGCGACAAGCCTTATCACTCGGAGCTCGGAAGCCATGAAACAACATCCCAGAACAAATCTCTCCCACAATTCATAAAGGAATTAAAACCCCACTCCAATCAGCCCTTTTCCAAGGCCCAGCAACAACCTCTGGGAGAAGACATTATTGGTCAAACCAAAACCAGGTCATCAATGCCTTCAGCACTGAGATGTTGCTTGTCCCCCCCTCCCCTTCCTCCCTCAGTGGTCTATAGCTTGGACAGCAAACTTAACAAATACCCAAAACACAGATAACGAGGCTGTTGGCGATATACCTGGTACTATAGATTACATTGACAGATCACACATGGCATACTTAATGCTGTAGTTCATAGATCAATTAATGAATAGATTTCTTACCGCAGACCCGTACCCATCCTTGCTGTTGGCACACACATTCCCTGAGGATCCTCTCCAGGGCTCTGCTACCCTCTAGTTCATCAGGCTCTTGGTGCAGCCCCGGGTACATGTCCTGAGGGGAGCCTGGCACAGGCCAGGGGGCCAGGCTTAGCATGAGGACCACATATAGCCAGACCAAAGGATGTGATGTCTCCTGTGATGTGAAGTTCTAGTTTCTACTGTGCTGCAGAGAGGTTGTTCTAGGCCAATATTGATTTATCTGCCCCTGACGCACTGTTGTCTTGGGCGAGATATTTATGTTCGAGGGGCTGCACGAGAAGGCGTGGATGAGAGTTTGTACCCAAAGTCCGTGTCCTGATGGAAGTCTTGCTCTTAATAAAGAGGTGAGATGGGGCACTTATCTTGAGGAAGGGGGAGGAGGGTTGTTTTCTTGCAGATTCGTATCTTGTGTGTCAGGGGTTGCTATTGGGGCAACAGACTTTGGCCTGCGAGAGACACTAGTCCTGTGGGAGCTCTTGAGACACGAAAGGAGGGGGCTTTGTCCTACGGGGGTCAGAGGCTGGCGTGTCACTAGCGCAGAAAAAATAGATATTTTCATGAAAATGTGGGGGAGGTTCTGTTCGTGGTTGTCATGGGTGTTCTTCCAAAGGGTGCGGGCTTTCTTGCCTTGTGGAGCGAGTGTGCTCTTCGTCCAAGGAAAAGCTAGTCCCGTTCGTTGAGGGTCTCTTATTCTGGAGAAGGAAGGCTGTATTTTCCGTAAAAGCAGTGGTTCTCGCCCTGGCGGCTTCTCTGCTACCCAGTGTGTTCTTTGGGATGGCGGGGTCTTTACTCTCACGGGGAGGCTTCCTATTCACGTCTCCTGTTTGCTTCTTCGGTGGTGTGCGACTCAGGATCAAGTCCAACCTCTACCCTTCTCTCAGGGACTCACACAGCCCCGACTCGTATACCCCCCTCTGTCAACGTACTACAGCGCTTGAACCAAGGCCCCTCCCACAAGCAAAGTTCCAACCCCCTGACCAAGAGAAACCCCGCCCCTGTATTTAGACCTACCTCCTAGCGACGGCCTTCCCCCTGCTGGCGAAGCCCCCCTCCATAGACTATAGGTAATGTCTACTTCCCATCCGAGAAAGGGACCTTTGCAATGCCCCGCCTATTCTTCTTCACGTGACTTTGGGCACGTTTCCTTCACTACCAATGCATGTAGCGTCCTATGTCATCTTCGTGTCCCTGTTCCTGAAGTTCCTGAGTGGAAAGCGGGAAGGCTCCGCCTGACAGGCTGCTAGCGCGCAGGAATCCTGGGTGCGCTTGGTGGCCCTCATCGTTATTTTTGTGGGCGGGAACGGGGAAGTCTCTGGCTGCAAGAGCAGCCGCAACTGCGCGATCTTGGGTGCCTGAGATTATAATGTAAATTTTCTTCGGGATAGCGGGAAAGTTCCTCCAAGACACCACATGGAGCGTCCTGCTTCATCTTGTGCCTCATTTTTTATTATGAATGGGAACCGAGGAGATTCTGGCAAGAGCAGCAGGAACCTGTGTGCTCTTGAGTGGCTGACATTAACATGGCGATTTTCTTCGAGATACCGTGTAAATTCCTGCAAAACACCACCTTGAGATGGGGGAGCGGAAAAATTACATTTACTTAAAAACATGTTTTCATCTATTCAACGTGAAAGGTATGGAGGGGCTAAGAAAGGGAACAGTGCTCACAGTGAATGGCGGGCGAACGCAATGACGGAGGAGGCCATGGCGGGCGCCGCCCCTTAGTGGGGGCTCCTGGCCAGCCTACCCCCTTGCAATGCATGGGTGGGCTAAAGGGAGGTCTGGCCCGGAAGTGTAACGGGGATGACACCCACAATGCCGGAAGGGAGAGGGGGCGCAGGACCGAGAGGAAGTTGGGCCTATAAAGGCCTCCACGCGAGTGGCTTTCTCACCCCGGAAGAAGGAACATTCAAGTAAACCATCAGAAAGGGCATGCAAAAACTCAGATAATGGAAGAACAGCAGGGTTCCAATACAAATTGCCCACTATCCAACTTGGACATTCAATAGAACTTCTTCTTGCCAGTCTCACCATAAGGATCCCCTGGATACTATTTGAGATAAGAACAGAGGATTTAAAGACCTCATTACTAGAGGCCACCAAAAGACCCCCCCATTGGTCTGCCAACCCCTGGAGCCAAGGCCAACTGCTGAAAAATAGAGTACCCATCTATACCCACTAAGCAAATTAACCAAGTTTCTTGAAAAAGAATTGGGTCAAATGTTTTAAAAATGTCTGATCTTCTAGGCTCCTCAGAGAAGGAGGCATAACCTCTAGTATTCCATGATAACACATTAACCTGAGTCGACCCTACAGCTTCGGATGGGTCATACCCATCTTAAGAAAAACTTGTGAGATTACTTTGGGGAGCATATCCCACAGATTCGATTGAATGGTTGCGGGAACATCCTTAGTAGCTGCTCCCCTAGCATGCTCTTGGTTAACTACCTGGAAAAAGTGAGCGGTAACAGGTACCGGACAAGTCACAGAAATCAAGTCAGTAGAACTACAAATGGTTGTAGTTCTACTACTGGTTGGTGGGGGGAGTGAACATGGCCGATGTTTGGGGGGCTGTTTGGGAGGGGGTGGTGTTTCACTGTTGGGCTAAAAATTATAAAAGTCACTTGGGTAAGGTTTGCAAGAAATTGACGGTATCACATCACACATTGAACTAGAGGTGGATCCTTGTATTTCATCTTGGACATTGCATGTACCGCTGGCTTGAGTTCCTCAGTTAAGTTGCTCAGTTGGAATGTCTGAGGTTTTGGAAATCCCTTTAAGGCATGTAAGATAATGGCCTATGTGAAAGCGAAAGGTGCTAATGTTATCTTTTTGCAAGAGATGCATATATTGGCTAAACAGGCAGAACTATTTGCACCAGGGTGGGGGAGGAATAGATATACGTCCTATTTGACGAAGGCCAGGGGGGTCATGACTTTAATACGCCGAGATATACAGTTTGTGCACCTGGATAAAAAGATTGACGAGGGAGGACGATATGTATTGTGCATGGCACTCCATGTGGGCAGGAGGTACTCCTGCCGAATGTGTATGGCCCTAACGTCGATGTCGCTGAATTTTTTGATTATTTCAATTGTGCGCCCAGTATCCAATGGCCTTATTGATTTGGGGGGGGGCATGAACATTATATGAAGCACAACCTTTGATCGCACTTCGGATGTGCCGAGATGCCCTACTAGAGCGGGACAGGTTATTTTGGCTCCTATGGGTGAAATGGATGTGTGGCGTATGTTCACTGGGACGGGAAGGGTATATACATATTACTCCATTACATAATATGTATTAAAGAATTGATGTGTGGATGATATCCATTTCACTATTGCTTATGGTGGAAGAGTGTTCTATATTTCCTCACACATATTCAGATCACTCCCCGATTTCTCGCTCTCTGATGTTATCCAAACAGGATGGGGTGCGCCCTCCATGGCGCTTTAAGCCTGTGCACTGCAGGATCCAGTGTTTACTAATCTGCAGGAGCACATCACCACATATCTTGAGTTAAACGATGGCTCGGTGGGATCTGGTGCAATCTTATGGCAGTCGTTTAAGGCATATATGCGTGAGATTGCGATCTAAACTAAGTTTGGGTTGTTGAAGGCGATAAGAACTGAGATGCGAGTTTTAGAAACTGAACTCTCTATATTACAGGTCCAATATACTCCGTGCCCTACTTTATCTTTGCAGCATGATATTAAGACTAGGTTGGAAGCATTCTGTGAAGCCGCCGATGGAGAAATACGATATTTAGATAGACCTGCCATGGCGAGGCGGTATGGCGAAGCTGATAGGCCAGGTTTAATGCTTGCTCGGACAGTACGGAGTGAATTTGGGAATAAACTCATTCAGTGCATCGAACGATTGAGTGGCACATGTAGATGGGGATATTAATAGTGTTTTATCATTGTTACTACACTCTATACATGGCCAAGACCACTGCAACCCCACCCCCAGGATAGATGAATACTTGGATGGGATACAAACAACTTTACTGTCAGTGGAGCCTAGGGAGGCACTTGAAGCCCCATTCACGATTGATGAGATGGTTAGCGATCAAAGAGCTCTTTGGTGGGAAATCCCCAGGGTCACATGGCTTTGGCGCAGAATTTTATAAGGTATTTTGTGAGGAGCCGGCTCCACAATTACTGCGGGTATGGGTGGAGGCGCTAGAAGAGGGTATATTGCTGGAGACTTTACGCAAAGCGATCATCATTTTTCTTTTACTGAAGCCGGATAAGATTGCAAGTGAATGTGGGTCGTATAGACCTTTATTGCTCATCAATACTGATGCCAAGATATATGCCAAAATGATAGTAATGCGATTGTCCCCTCTGATGCCATATATGGTGCACACCGATCAATCCGGATTCATACCCAAACGGTCGACGGCTTCTAATATTAGACTTTTTTAATGACGTTCTGGCACAGGTCCCAAGGGTCGGCTGTTTCGCTTGATATGCAGAAAGCCTTTAATACTTTTGCTTGGCCTTTCTTGTTCCGCATTTTTTAGAATGATGGGTTTGGTCCTCATTTCATTTTGTGGGTCCGCGTATTATAAATACACAGCTGTTCACTCGTGTGAGTACCAATGGTAGGATGTCACTGGCCTTGAGATTAGGTAGTGGGACCAGACAGGGCTTTCCCCCTCTCTCCCCTTCTGTTTGCTTTGGTTGTTTAGACTTTGGCAGATTTAATCTGGGGTAAATATGAGGGGGTTAGTATACTTCTGAGGGGGAAATTCAAAGTTATGGCACTATCGCCGATGATATTTTATTGTACCTAGGGGACCCTGTGACTCACCTGGCACTGGTGCTTGAGGCAGTACAAAACTTTGGAAAATATTCTGGTCTCATCCTCAATAATAAGTTTGTAATTCTTCCTTTATTGGATGGTACTCAGGCTATGGTTAGTACGCTGGGTCTGAATTGAGCTGCAAGCGATTTCTGTTACTTGGGCATAGGGTGGCACATACGGTTTCAGAGACCTTTGATCTGAATTATGGTAGATACTTGGGTGAGTTACGAGTTCAACTTTGTAGGTGGAGCGGTATCACTATGTCTATGGCCGGACATCTGGCACTGATGAAGATGAGCATTCTGCCCAAACTTCTTTACTATTTTCATAACATCCTGTTGTGGCCCTGGTGTGGGTTCTTCTCGGAGCTGGTGGGCTTGTGCTCCTCATTTGTATGGTCGGGTGGTCAGATTCGGATCGTCTGGGATCGACTGGCAAGGGCCTATGAGGCTGGAGGTCTATCAGCCCTGGACTTTGAATTATATTATTTGATGGCGCAATTGTATTATGCAACATTTTGGAATGCGATCCATCCAGAGATGCCGCATGTGAGGCTGGAGTGCTTATGGGCGGGCTCCACACCGGCGATTCTGTTGCATGCAGGGAACACGTACTAGAGCAATCGCTGTCTGGACCCGTTAAAGGTGACGCAAGATGCTTGGATTAGGTTGAACAAGAAGGGTAAGGTCGTGACTATTTATAACAAAAGGATCCCCCTTCGGGGCATGAAGAAGGTAACACCTGCCACTGATAATTTATTGGAGAGGAACTGGGGAAGGGCGGGTATCGAGATGTTAGGCGATTTGTATATACACGGGTGATAACTCGACTGGGAGGTAATCAGGGTGCATGTTGGGGACACTGCTCTACAATACTATTGTATGCGTGCGGCAATTCGTGAAGGTTGGCCGGTGTACCTATCAGAACCCATGTCGCATCCTTGTTTGTCGTATATTATCTCGCCCTCTACATACAAGAAATCCATCTCGACACTTTACAAGATTGCACAATCACTGGTGGCAGTGAAGGGTCCTAATAATAGGGCTAAATGTGAGAAGGATCTCGGCACTGCGATTACAGATTCGAAGTGGATACAAATCTGTTGACTAATTAAGGAAGAATCGCCTCATACAATTTAAGGTTGTGAACAGATTGTACTACATGCCTGCAATGTTATCAAGGGTTAGTGCAGCCACCGTTCAGGTATGCCCCAGATATCGGTGTTTGGATGCTCATTTATTGCACATGTTATGGGGTTGTACTGAACTAGGGTTGTACTGGAGTGAAGTGTGTCAGACAATTGCAACAGCTGTCTTTGGTTGAGTGTGTGCTGGGCTATACATGCAGGATATCAGTTGCTCAACGTAGGTTCTTAAATCTAAGTTTGTTAGCCAAGACGGCTATATTGATTAGCTGGCAAATCCCTCTACAGTGTTGGATTGGTAACATGGTGTTACTTGGGCCAATACTAATGAAGAACTGAATGTACAAGCGGTGTCTATCATGTGCCGACCCAAGGACATTTGGCAAATGCATCAGAATAAGAATGTATTTATTGGTTTTCTTTGTTGTCCTGACTACAGTCTGTGGAACCATGCTTTGTTAAATGTGGATATACTGTGATTCTATTGCAATGTGTTATTGTAACCTCTGAACCAAGTGCCTAATAAACAGAGTTTAAAAAGAAAAAGAAACTGGGCCGCCTCTGAGCAAAATGTGGGCAGGCTGCCCAAATGAACAGTAAGTCCAAAAGGGTATGAACTATTGCGTGCCGTCACTGCACCTTACTCCCAGTATAGTGCCTGGGTTCCCCCACCTGCTCCTATCTCAGTCTCTGGGCTCTCTTATCCCACTCCTTGGGATCTACCCATCCCACCACAGACTCTGGGCTCCCTCCATCCTGCTCCCAGCCTCTGCCATGGCTCCCTTCATCTTGCTCTAACCACAGTCCCTGGGCTTGCCCCACCCAGCTCCAGTCAATTCTTTCAGCAGAGGGGCATCATGATTTCTCCTAGATATGCCACAGCAACCGTGTGTAGCAGAGGAGCCCAAGTCAATCAAGGGCGGTTCTCCCCCAGGGATTTCTTTTCTTAAATAATGAGTTAAAATGTCGCATTTTAGCGCATACATTTAAAAAAACGCTGGGTAAAAAGCCAAACAGTCTGCAATTGGCACTAGGGGCAGGCATCACATTTTTTACTGGACATCTATTGTAGATGTCCAGTAAAAATATATATTGTCCCTGTCCCCTGGGCCTCACAGTTGCCTAAATCACGCACACAATCAAAGTGATTATGTGTGTATGCAAGGTGCTGGTGGGCCCAGGGAGAAAGCATGATATTTATTACTGGACAACTATGATAAATGGGCAGTAAAACAAATTCCATCCCTGTCCCCTGGGCTCCACAGCATCTCAGAAGAGGGGCTTATTTTGGCAGGTGGGTAGGGGGAATTGTGCAACAAAATTATTTTTTAAATGCTTTCGTTGTACAACCCTTGCACCCCACTCACCAAAATCAGTTCCACGGACCAGCACAAACACACACACACTCTCACAGCATTCACACTGCAAGCACTCTATCATTCAATACATGAGCACCCGTCACCGTACACTCCCTCATAATACAAGCATACACGCATCCATACATATAAATAAATTAACATAACTTGCGTTCTGCTCCGGTTCTGAAGTTTCCTCCCCAGCACTCCAGCTCCTGCATCATGAACAGGAATCTGGAAGCACATGCATGCAGGGGCCTGAGTGTGGGTGCTGAAACGCCCTGCTCCAACCTGCCTTGTCTGTGCAAGGAGGTGCAGGAGCTGCATCTGGCACATACTGACATGCAGTTCCCCCAGGTAGCATTTCCAATTAGCTATGCAAGGCTGGCGAAGCAAAGCGCCCGAGCCTTGCATGGCTCATTGAGCACGTGCGGCTGGGGAACTGAACTGTCAGACACGCCCCTCACCCATTATAGACTAGCCACACCTACCCAGGGCTCCCCCATCCATGCTTTTTCTTTCCTGTGTTGTCTTTTTACTTTTCAGGCTGTGGTCTTGCCCCCCAGGAATGCGGCCGCCCCACCGTTTTAATAACTCTGGTGTAGAGGGAGGGATGGGACATCTTTGTGGGGTCTGGACCGAAGGGGGGCATCTTGAATCTGGAATGCAGGGATGGGGCAGCTAGGTATGGATCTGGGGGGCAGGCTGGAGGCATCTTGGTGTGTAGAGGATGGGGCATCATGGTATGGGTCGGGAGGGATAGGGACACATTGGTGTGGGTTTGGAGGGTGGGATTGGGGCATCTTGGTCTGGGAGGGAGGGATGGGAGCACACCTGTCTGGGTCTGAAGGGTGGGATAGGGCATCTTGGTGTGTGGAGAGGTATATCTTGGTTTGAGTCTGGAGGGCAGGATGGGGGCATCTTGCTTTGTGGAGCGAGGATGGGGCAACATGGTATGGGTTTAGAGGGGGTTGGTGGCATCTTGGTGGGGTCCTCTTTGGAGGGGTGGTGGCATCCTGGTGGGCTATGGAATCGAGGGATGGGGGCATTTTGGTATGGGTCTAGAGGGAGGAATGCAGTATCTTGGTGAGGTCAGGCTTGGAGGGTTGGTGGTCTCTGAAATGGAGTGATGGGGCATCTTGGTGTGGGTCTATAGGGAGGGTTGGTGTAATCTTGGTGGGGTGTGGCGGGAGGTATGGGGCATCTTGGTGTGGGTTTGGGAGGGACGGATGGGGCACATTGGTGTGGGTCTGGAGGGCAGGATAGCTCCATCTTGCTGTGTGTAGAGAGGATGGGGCATCATGGCTTGAATCTAGAGGGAGAGATGGGGTATCTTGGGTTCTGGCCTGCAGGGTTTGTGGGATCTGGAATAGGGCATCCAGATCCCACCAACTGGAATGGAGGGATGGGGCATCTTAGTCGGGTCTGGAATGTAGGTATGGGGGCATCTTGGTGTGGGTCTGGAGGGAGGGATAGGCGCACATTGGTGTGGGTCTGGAGGGAGGGATGGGCACATTGGTCTGGGTCTGGAGGGTGGGATGGGGGCATCTTGGTAGGGTCAGGAATGGAGTGATGGGGCCATATGTGTGTTGGTTTGGAGGGCCGCACAGGGCATCTGTGTGCAGGTCTGGTGGGTGGGATGGGGGCATCCTGGTGTGCCAGAGGGAAGATGGGGCTTCATGGTATGGATCTAGAGCGAGGCATGGGGGCATGTTGGTGGCATCTTGGCGGATCTGGAGTGAGGCATCAGGGCATCTTGGTGTGAGTCTCGAGGGAGGGATAGGGGCCCATTGGTTTGGGTCCAGAATGGAGGCGTGGGTCATCTCGGTGTGAGCCGAGGGCAGAATTGTGCCTGAGGGAAAGCTGGGGAATCATGGTATGGATCTGGAGGATGGGATCTGGAATAGGGCATCTTCAAGTAGGTATGAAGGATGGCATGGGGGCATCTAGGTATTTGTATTTATTTTTATTTATATAGCACCTTACTCCAAGGCGCTTTACAGTTTAACAAGGATACACAAAACATAGAACAGTAGAAGCAAACAATATACATGAATTAGACCAAAAAACAGTATGTAGAACAATTTGCATGTGAGAAGGAGGAGTAGGGGAGGGGGTTGGGGAAGGAAGGGTGAATGAGAGAGATTAGGGAGTAAATTACATAGTAGGAAGAGTGATCATAGGGAGGAAGGGGGAGAGTGGATAGAGCTGAGATTGGGGTAATAGAGGGAGGGAGAGAGAGAATAGGGTGTCGGGGGGATGAAGGAAGAGTGATTTCAAGGAGGAACAGAATGAAGAATAGGTGGGGATGGAGCAGATGGAAAGAGGCAGGGAGTTCCAGTGTAAAGGGGCAAGGAGCTGAAAGGAGCAGTAACAAGAAGAGGCACAAGAGGGAGGGGGAACAGAAAGTAAGAAGAGATCAGCGGAGCGAAGGGAGCAAGAAGGAGTGTGGAATGAGAGGCGAGAGGAGAGGTATGGAGGGGCAAGGTCATGGAGAGATTTAAAGACAAGATAAAGGAAGTGCAAGTGCAATTTAAGTTGGGAGTGGAAAGGAAGCCAGCCTAGGTTGGAAAGTGAATAAGAGATGGAGTCAAGGGGAGAGAGAAGGCAAAGGGTGCGGATAGCAGAATGGTAGATGGATTTGAGGGGGGCAAGGTAGGAGGCAGGGAGACCAAGGAAGAGGGAAGAACAATAGAAGAGGCGAGAGAAGATGAGGGCAGAGATTAAAAGTTTGGTAGCATGAAAGGAGAGAGGGGAACAGACTTTACGGATGTTAAAGAGGTGGTAAGGACATGCACGAGAAGTAAGGGATATGTGATGGGGGAAAAAGAGAGGGAAGGAACGAGGTAAATGCCTAGGTTGCGAGCATGGGTGGAAATGGGAAGGTTAGAAGGGGGCAAATGAATGGAAGGAGGGAGTGTGGGGGGAGGACGTGTTTTAGAGGGAAATAATAGTTCTTCCGTTTTATCAGTGTTAAGAGAAGGATAGTGAGATGACATCCAGTTGTTTAATGGTGGTAAGACAGGAAGAGAGCTTTAGATGTAGATCAGGGGTAAAGGAAGAGAAGGAGAGATATAGCTGGGTGTCATCAGCGTAGAAATGGTGAGAGATCCCGAAGGAAGAGATGATGGGGGCAAGGAGTGAAGTGTAAATAGAGAATAGGAAGCGACCCAGGGCAGAGCCTTGGGGAACACCATGGTCCAAAGGGAAGGTAGGGGAGGATCGACCACCCCAAGAGACAACAAAGGAACGTTGGGAGAGGTAAGAGGAGAGCCAGTTAATGACAGAACCTTTGAAGCCGAAGGAGGAAAGAGTATTGAGAAGTAAAGGGTGATCAACATTATCAAATAGTATAGATACAAATATAATAGAATGTAATATATGTAATAGAACAGTATAGGTGGGTTCTAGATCGGAGGGACGGGGGAAATAGGTTGGGGTCTGGATCGGAAGGATGTTGGCATCTTGGTGGGATCTGGAATGAAGGGATAGTGTGGTATCTTGGTGTGGGTCTGGAAGGAAGGATGGGAAAATGTTATGGGTCTAGAGGAAGGATGTGGGCATCTTGGTGGAGCCTGGATTGGAGAGATGGTGGCATCTTGGTGGCTTTTGGAGAGTGGCATGGGGCATCTTGGGTGTTTGGAGGGAGGGGGGCATCATAGTATGGGTCTGGGGGTATGGCGCATTTTGGTTGGGGTCTGGATTGGAGGGAGGGGAGCGTCTTGGTGGGGTCTTGAATGGAGGAATGGGGCATCATGGTATGACTCTGGGGGAGGGATGGGGACCTCTTGGTGTGGATCTGAAGGGTGGCATGGGGCCTCTTGATGTGTGAATGTGGATGGGGCATGTTGGTGTGGGTCTGAAGTGCAGAATGGTGGCATCTTGCTTTGTGGAAGGAGTATGAGGCATTATGGTATGAGTCTGGAGGGAGGGATGGGGCATCTTGGTGGGGTCTGGATTGGAGAGCGGCATCTTGGATCTGGAATGGAGGGATGAGGCATATAATGGGGATATGTCAGGGAGTGATGGGGTATGTGGATCTGGAGTGAGTGCTGGAGCACTCTGGTGTGAATGATGGGGCATCTGGAGGGATGGGGTATGTAGGTCTAGAGAGAAGAGTGTGTCTCTACGGGAGGGGTGGGAACATGTGGGTGTCGAGGAAGGGATGGGGTAATCTGGGTTGGGTCTGGAGGCACTACAGACTGGGCTATCTGTCATTCTAGAAAAAAGGTTGGTTTGTGCCACCCGTGTGTGCGTCTGGAGGTAGAGGTGAAGGATCTGGGTGTGGCTCAGAAGAGAGGGATGAAATATCTTGGTGTAGTTATGGAGGGATAGATGTTGGCGTCTTTGTGTGGGTTTGGAGGGATGGATGGTGAAATCAGAGGGAGGGATGGTGGCATGTGGGTCTTGAGGGGGGATGGTGGCATTTGAATCTGAAACATGTATTTGGAAGGAGAGATGGGGCATCTGAGTGTGAATGGGGGCATGGAGGGCTGGGGCATGCAAGTCCAGAGGGAGGGATGGTGGTGCATGGGCCTGGAGGTACATATTTTGCACTTGGGCCTGGTGGGATGAGATTGGTGGCTTGTGAATGTACAGTATGTGTTTAAAGGGAAAAGAGAGTTGCGCATCTGGGTTTGAATGGACAACGTGGGGAAGAATACTTCATGTTAGTCTGAATGTTGGATTGGGGCATCTGGATGTGACTGTGGGATTGGGCATCTCGGGGTAGTGTGTGAATGGAGAGATGGGGCATCTACGTCTGGAGAGAGAGATTGGGACATCTGCATGTGAATCGAGGGATGGGTGATGGGGACATGAATATCTGGAGGGATAAGGCACTTAAATCTGGAGCACCTCTCTGGAGCGATGGATGGGGTTATTTGCATGTGAATCGAGGGCGGAGGATATCTGTGTTTAATGAAAGTATGGTGGCATGTGGGTCTGGAGCAAAGGAGGCAGCATCTAGGTGTGAATGGAGGGATTGGGCATGTAGGGCTGGGGTCATCTGCGTGTGGGGGGCGGGCAGGGGCGTTTGGGTTCTGGAGGGAGGGCTGAAGCACCTGTGCATTGCTTTGGAGCAAAGGGTGAGGCATCTGGGTGCGAATGAAGGAATGGGGCATGTAGGTCTGGAGGGACGAATAGGTGCATCTAGGTGTGATTGGAAGGGTGGGACATGTGAGCCTAGAGGGAAGGCTGGTTGCATGTGGGTCTGAAGGGAAGGATGGGGCATGCGTGTGAATGGAGGGCAGAGGGCGAGTTCATTTGGATGGATGGGGCTGTGGTTCTAGAGGGACGGATCATGGCTTCTGGTTGTGGGGAATCAAAAATAGTTGGTAATCAACTAAGTTCTCCCCCTCTACTACACTCACGGAGGGCCCTAAAAAAAAACTATTCTCTATGCACTTTTAATGAGGTCTAAACCCCGTATGGTGGCATGCCATCACTCGGAGTGCGTGCCTGCTGGCACAATGATGTGTAAGGCTCAGGCTCCCGATATTTAGGAACAAAGTGCACTTAATTTTGCACTTTCTCATTGCAGGCATATGAAAGCTCTATGTGACGAAGCACTAGGTGTCGTCACTTCTTCCCGAGGGGGAGCCCCTTCCCATGAGGCGAGGCCGCTGCCCGATAGACCCCCTTGAGGGTGGTATAATACAGGAGGATCACATGATACAGTACAGCCCTTATGAGCACATCTGAAACTCTTGCTCCTCTTTCGCTCCTCTTTCCTCTTCTACCTTCTTTATAGACAGTAGATCTATGTACTGTGGTAAGGCTGAATGTCTTCAGATCCTTGAAAGTACTGGGATGAAGAACCACAGGAGCCTATGTAACCTAAATGCTGGAACGAGTGGGCCCCGCAGTGTAATGAAATTAGGACCCATGAAAGAAACAAAGGGCTAATGATCTAGGGACAGCTGGCAACATCGTATAAAGATCGAGGATGAACTAAACTAAATGCAGGAAGATTGCCATGGGGAGCTGCACAAGGTTGCAGGTGTCCTGAGCAGCGAACACGGGAGTTTCAAATCCGCGTTACTGATCTGAGACCCAGTGAGGGAGACTCCCTTAGAACAGTGGTGGAGAGGAGTCAACTGATAATAACTAAAGGAGGGCTAGATCCCCTAACCAAGAGAGAGAATCTGAGGGAAGATCCCTCACAATATGGCAGGCATTCTCCTGGATCATCCAGCAGGAGTATACAAGTTGTATTGAGAACGTTACCACCAGGGGAAGGGAGTCATTCCCCCTGATAACGTCTGAGACGCAAGACTGTGAAAATGGGTTTTGACAAGCCAAGGACCCTAAACCCAGGAGAAGGGCGTCATTCTCTTGGGACAAGAACACAGATGCTTTATTTTACAGTTTGTAGTGTAAGAGGTCGGAATAAGGTTTTCTTGGCACAGGATGGTGGACAAGTTTGACTTGACAGACACTCTGACAGTTAACATATCTCTTTATTTGAGGTAGGGAAATTCCCCCCATCCCTACCCTCCCATCTAGTGATGGTCCGGATTTCTCTTTCCTTTTACTTGAATAAAAGTCTTTAACCCCAATCATGTCACCGTTGCTTCAGTCTTCTTCTGCACTCTTACACCTGGCATCCTCCAACACCTCCTATCCAACAGTAGTACTTGTCAATAACCATGTCTCACTTTGAATGCATACTTGTTTCACGTCTTCAGTTCATTGTTTTTTTAATAGGGGCTGTTCAAAAGTGAACGGGTGACACAGGAGCCCTGGGCGGCAGCCCCATGAACATGGGTACCTGGTGATACCGGACCAACTCGTGGTTGCTTCCCCTGTTTACTGTGATGCAAGGACAGTGCAAACACTGACCGGGAAAGCAGACTGTTCTTGCCAGATGATGGTGGAGCCTCTGATGGATGGTAGCAGAAATCCAACTGAAATGTTAGCAGACCTGCAACAATGTGGAAAGGAGCTAGTACCAACAGGCAGTGGCAGGGTGGCAGGAGAGGAAGGAATAGGAGGAGACCATGCAGGAATAGATGAAATAGGGGGACTAATCAAGGCCAACAGGAAAGGACAAAATGTAAGGCTGGAATTCACAAAGGAGAAGTCAGGACACTGCAGGCAGGGAACTGGCTGAATGCATTAAGACACGCTCAGCCGAGGAAGAGAGGGTGTTAAATACCCCTTCCTCTTTGAAAACGAGGCCAACAGCGCAACATTGCTGTGGAGACCCCTGAGGTTGACATACACAATGCATACAGGGAACCCGACTACTGCACATGCGCAATGAAATGATCATGGCGCCGCCCAGGAGAGATCTGCGTCCGTGGACAGCCAACCTGCTGAGACCAGACGCCAGCAAGGATAAAGACATTAGGGCGGGCGCCAAAGGTAAGGTCTATTGAAGGTATGTGTACGTGCATGACTGTGAGAGCTGGACTGAAAGTGGATGCGTGCGTGCTATTATGACTGCGGGTACGTGTAGATCTGAATGGAGATGTGGGAGTGTGTGACAGTACTCAGCTGCCTCCCTACATCACATGGTAATTGCATACAGAGCTTCGGGTCCCAGTGGCTACCTTGCAGGCCATTTGACTCAACCACCATTCATGGTAACTTCTTTGTCTGTGTAACCAACTTGAAACTGCTCATTATTGCAGAGTATTGTACATTTGAAATAGCCTACCACTGCATAGTGTTGCACATTTGACATAGCGTACGACTGCATAGTGTTGCACTAATGCATTATCAGCCCATATTGTGACTTTCGAATCTAGGTGAACCCTCAGTGCCTTAATTAATTACATGTATTCCTAGCCTTCACTGTGACTGTCAAATCTAGGTGAACCCTCATTGCTAAACTAATGCATTCAGCCCATACTGTGACTTTCGAATGTAGGTGAACCCTCAGTGCTTTAACTAATTACATGTGTTCTAATTACATGTGCACATGTGTGACTATCAAAATCGGGCGGACCTTCATTGTTAAACTGATGCTTTTTCAGCCTGTACTGTGATTGTTAAAACCAGGTGAACTCTCATCGCTTGAACTAGCTGTCCGCATCCTTAGCCTTATTGTCACGATAACACTACTGAACCCACCCATCTGCATTGCACTGCTATCCTACTCTATGATTATCTAATATAGGTGCATCACAATTCAGCCCCTGCTGAAATCGCACCCTTTACCTGCACACTGCTCTCTTTAGCTTCAACTGAGAGAGTTCAACTAGGTTATCCCCTTCTGCTGAAACTGACTACTAACCATCATTATACAGTAGCCCTTTAGTGACACCTATCACTAATTGCTACAAATAATAACGCCAGCTAAGTGCCCACTGCCACCTTGCCTAACATGAGTAAAATAATAAATATCCTAATTCTCATGCTCATGATTGGTCTTATCTCAATCATGGCCTCTGATACCTACAGCACAAGTGCGCCCACAGACAGAAACATGAGACTCAGGTCAAGACTACCCTGCATCTATGAACCTAAAAGAAACAAAACGAGCAACACCACTGGACTCCTCTCTAACCACCACCACCTGACCAAGCGAGCACAGGTAGCTAAAACAGTCACTCCTATCTTAATGCCGGACCACGATTACATAGAGAAGCACTCAAACCAAAATAGACACATAACTAAACCCTCTCACAAACCTAACCCTATGAGCTCTTTAACGCTAATGGGGTCACTCATAAACGCTAGATCCATAGTTCCCCACGCCACCGAAATTGCAGACATCCTAAATAGTGATAGTTTAGGCCTACTCGCCATAACAGAGACCTTGCTCCACGAGGCTGCAAGACCTACCATGATGATAGCCATACCCGACAGCTACCAGATCCTAAGGGTAGATAGACCTAACACCAAAGGCGGTGGCTTAGCCATTATCTCCAAAACAACCTTGCCCATTAGGCTTGCCACCTCTCCCCAGTGCTCTTCCTGTGAAATACTCACAGCCAAACTGCTGTTATCTAATAACCGCACACTGACCATCCATTTGATCTACAGGCCCCCAGGACCACTAGGGACCTTTGAAGACGACCTTACTAACCTTATAGCGAACAACTCTCAAAACCACTCCCAAACTTTGCTAATGGGCGATTTCAACATTGGACTCAATGACCCAGATAACAAACATGCCCTCTCTATGGCAGCTCTACTCAATGATAACAGGCTTACCCAAAAAGTCCTAGCCTCTACCCACATCAAAGGCAGAACCCTTGACTGGGTAGCAGACCTCCACTGCAACATTGCCATCACTGACATTGTCCCACAACTCTGGACAGACCATTATCTAATAAACTTTACCGCCACACTTGATCTCCTTAGCCTTAAAACTATCAACATGGTACCCGCCCTCCCCACCAGAAGTAAGAAAGATATTCCTGCCGAAAAACTCATCCCCCTCCTCCTCCCGGCTATTAATAGCCTGGACAATAACACCGACCCAGACACCATAGTGGATACCTTTAACAAAGCCATGACCACTGCACTAGACACCATCGCACCTACCAAACTGCGTAAAGGCAAGCAAGAAGCACACCTGAATGCCTGGTTCACACCCCAACTTAAAGACTTAAGAAAACAAAAAAGAAAGCTTCAAGCCATCTGGCGCAACTCACCCACTGAAAACAACAAAGTCAAACTAGCCCAACTTTCCAAGCTCTATAAGAAAGAAATCATTAATACAAAAGAAATCTATTCAACGATAGAATCACAAAAGCTAAATCAAATACCAAGGAACTCTTTTTCCATCCTCCGGGAAATGGAATCTCCACTACAACCAGTAGACACTACTCCCAAGAACAAGATATGGTGTACCAACATACAAAACGCCCTATCTAAGAAAATCACCACCCTTCAACACAAAATAACAACAAAAAAGGACTCTCTGCCCATCTCTGATCAAAAATCACCACCGCCTATCGAGCCCAATACTATCCCTCCCTTCAGTTTCAAATCTATCTCCATTATTGACACTGAAAAACTCATTCTTTCCCTGAAACCGTCCAACTTCAAGGGCGACAGCTGCCCAGCGCAAATAATAAAGGATGCAGCCAGGGACCTAGCCCCTTTTATATCGAAGCTTATAAATTCCTCTTTTAAATCTAACACAGTACCTACCAACTTGAAAGAAACAAACCCTTGATCCATCCATCCCAACTAACTACAGACCCATCACTACCGTGCCATTCCTTCTCAAAATCATCGACAGGGTGGCCTACTTACAAATCCAGGACTACCTGGAAGCCAACCACCTGTTAGGTTCTCGTCAATTAGGTTTCCGCCCCCCCCCCATGGCACCGAAACAGCCCTGCTAGACCTCAAGACTAAAATTGAGGAGTTGAAGGATAGCGGAAAAATGGCATTGCTACTTCTACTGGACTTGTCTGCAGCCTTCGACCTGGTGGATCATGCAGTTCTATGCAACCACCTCAGGCTCGCTGCCAATTTCACTGGGGAAGCCATAGCATGGGTCCAATCCTTTCTAGCAAACCGGACTATGAGAGTCTTCTCAACTTCAGCCTGCACTGATCCGATCCAAATAACATGTGGAGTCCCACAGGGATCCTGTGTCTCACCCACCATGTATAACATCTTCACCAAACCACTGTTTGATAAATTGCACAGACTGAGTGTCACCTTGTCATAAATCACCAATGTATCAATTGAAAAGGATACGGTAACCAAAAAAGGATACAATTGGTAGGGCTCTTCCGGATCCTTTTTCACTCGACTTGATTGTAGTTAAGTCAAATTAGACCTTCCAAATGATATAACTCTCTGACTGATGAAACAGGCAGAGAGATGGATCACTGGAAAGGGCATGGGTATTGTATCGGAAGTCAGCCTAGGATAGATAAAGTATCATAAGAAACTGTCCCAAACTCAACTCACTATGATAGCAGAGTATTAGCATTAATTCAAAACACTGACCTTATGGCAAAAACTGAAGTAATCAACGAAAGTCTCTTGAAGAAAACCAGGAGTTGAACCAATGACAAAGGAGGGGAAGATTAGTAAGGGAGACTTATCCCGAACGGCACGAGGCTCATGCTAGATACCGGGTTGGTGCACCACAGGATAGCGTCCAAAGTACTGTGCACAAATCACCTTCCAATAGTTCATGAAATACTTCCTTTCCCACGAAGAACAAAAAATAGAAGTTCACCTGTTAACTATCACAGGTACCAAAAGTTCCAAGTAGTTCAGAAAACCACGTGCAAGATTGTACGTGACAGCGTACACGCAGCCAGGACAGCTGCGCTTGGAGACAGCATCCGCGTGTGGAGATTTGGCACGCGAACAGGTTACTCGCAGCCCAGGACAGCCGCGCTTGCAGACAGTGTCTGCGTGGAGATTTGGCACGTGAACAGGTTACACGCAGCCCAGGACAGCCGCGCTTGCAGACAGCGTCCGCATGGAGATTTGGCACGCAAACAGGATACACGCAGCCCAGGACAGCTGCGCTTGGAGACAGCGTCCACCTGGAGATTTGGCACGCGAACAGGATATACGCAGCCCAGGACAGCCGCGCTTGGAGACAGCGTCCGCATGGAGATTTGGCACGCAAACAGGATACACGCAGCCCAGGACAGCCGCGCTTGGAGACAGCGTCTGCGTGGAGGTTTGGCAGGCGAACAGGATACACTCAGCCCAGGACAGCCGCGCTTGGAGACAGCATCCGCGTGGAGATTTGGCATGCGAACAAGATACACGCAGCCCAGGACAGCCGCGCTTGGAGACAGCGTCCGCGTGGAGATTTGGCATGCAAACAGGATACACGCAGCCCAGGACAGCTGCTCTTGGAGACAGCGTCCGCGTGGAGATTTGGCACACAAACAGGATACAAGCAGCCCAGGAATTAGCGTGTGGAGGAAAACACGCTACAAAAGGCCACAGAAGTTGCTGAAGGGAATGCGAGGACGCAGGTCCAGAGTTCAGCTACAAAACGCCAAAAATGAATTAATCAGAAGCAGCGATCAACGTTTCCACGCTGCTTATGTACGTACAGCCGTGACCCACGTGACGGAACTAAGTCACGTAAATTTAACAACGTGAAAAATGCAGACGTCGTTTTCCTGGCAACGCATCGAACAACCTCCATTTCGAATAGAACGGTCTAGCGGTTCTATGGGCGTAACTCATTCTGTATGGAGAGGTTGTTCCCCATCCAGAGATATGTCCAGCAGGCATGACACACCTACACAAATTATGCAGATGACACCCAAATCCTCATACCCCTTTCGGGCAACTATGAAACGGACTGGGCTTTGGTGAAAAAGATATACATCCTCATTCTGGCCTGGATGGCAACCCACGGCCTCTCCCTGAATGACGATAAAACTGAGATACTGCTCCTCAGATCTGACACCAACCTAAATAAACTATCCCCAAATTACTCATCCTTCAATATTGATAACAATATCATCACAGTTATGCCTGTAGTAAAAACATTAGGTTTCTATCTAGACTCCTCCCTTACCCATAAAAGGCAAGTTAGCTCCCTCGCTTCCACAACAGCTTACTTTTTTTAAAAACATTTTTTTTTATTAAGTGTATTTGGTTTATTACAAACCTTTCACAATCAGAAAAAGAAAATTTCATTTCTAACAAAGAGATCTAACTTAAGAGGACAACACAGAAATACAAAAAAGAGATAAAAAAAACAACAAACCCTTAAACAGATAAATAAAATCTAACTTAATATAACTTTTTAAATTACACAACAGGTACTTTTGATAATATTTTAAAACACATTTTTGCAGGTTTTACGATAAAACAATAAATCTTCCTAGTTACACCAATTAACTTTTTCGCATTGCATCTTCTTCGTCGCATAGGTCTAACTTTTTAAGGGTTTTTTCCAAAAATTTGACCGTTGCAAAGTTTATTTTTGGAGTTCGACAGTCATATATTAGACTCCACCACTTCTCCGAGTCTAAACCGCATAAATCAACGATGTTGCTATTTAGATACAAATTTCTAAGATCTCTTAACTTAGGGCAAAATAATACCAAATGTCTGAGGGATTATTCGCTTCTTTTGCACAGTCTACACATTGTGCATATCTTTTCTTTGGTGTATTTTGCCTTTGTTGTTTTGTTTCGAAGAACATTCAATCTAAAGCGCAACAATAGATCTCTTTGTTTGCAGTTCGGGAATTTTCTCAAATAGTTCGGTACAATAAACATTACACCCCAATTGGATTCCGAGAGTGTATGAGTTTTTGACAATGCTCTTTTTGTTTCAGCATTTGACCAGTCTTTGGCCCATAGCATTCTTTTGACGGCTATTGGATTTTCTGCCAATGTTTGGATTTTCAAAGTTGCCTTTTTTAGAATTCTTTCATTGTCTCTTTTCCATACTTTTTCTTTGAAATTGTCATTTTCCCAGAGTACTTCGAATTGAGGAGGCGTCAAATTGGCCATTGTTTTTCTGTACAACATCAGCTTACAATTGCAAGCAAATCCGCGCTGCCATACCATTCCTCTCCAGGGTCAGTTGTATCACCCTGGCGAATGCACTAATCATGTCCAGACTAGATTATTGCAACGCCCTGTACTCTGGAGCCAACAAATATGTCACGGACAAACTTCAACGACTGCAAAATAATGCCTTAAGAGCAGCGCTGAATGTCCCAACCAGGGACCACATCACCAAATTCAGGAAAGAGACCCATTGGCTAAAAATAAAAGACAGAATCCTCCTAAAAACCATCTCCATCACATCCAAATGCTTAAACAAACTAGCTCCCTTGTACCTAGCGGATAACATTTCTAGGAGAACCATAACCCGACCCACCAGATCTACCAATTCATTCATGCTCGAAACCCCTCGATTTAAGCTGACTAGAGCTGTTGGAACCAGCTTCCCAGTCAAAGCTGCGCAATCCTGGAACTCACTCCCAATTGACCTTAGACGCCCACTACCCTATGCCAGATTTAGACATAATGCCATCAACTGGCTCCGCACCAATGACCTATAACTCTTTGCCCCGTCTTCTGACATTCTACCCTCACCCTTCTATTTAGACTATGCTTAGCCCTGGTCCTTGACCTGCACTGCTTGATCAGCTAGATCCTGTATTAGACACTGTACTATATGCTACACTCACATGTATATACCCTCCCTAAATATAATATAAGTAATGCCTAGCCTGGTCCTGATTTGCACCTTGATCAGTTATATTTGTTGTATTATACCCTGTATTATGTACTGTATTATATTGCATTGTACTATATTGTATTGTACTCTCATGTATGTACCTGCCTGTAACTAAGCCTCGAAAGGTCTTGTACCGTTGCGCCCATCTACCTAAGGGTTTGGTGTGCATTAACAAATAAATAAACAAACAAACATCCAGGAATAAATCCGAGTTACTACGTATCCACTTGTAGAAATCAGCAAACTGTTGTTGGTTCAAAGAAAGGTACGTTTATTGAGAGACCCCGCAGCACAGCCTCCATGTCGACATAGTCGGCCCCTTCACCAATGGACACCTTCCTCCACGTTCCAAGACTCCAAACGTTCCACTAGCTGATCTCTAAGCTACCACACATCTCCCCCCACCCCACCAACAATCAACACACAAAACACAAAGGTAAACCCCAGGGAAGCAGCAACAAACTGACCAATAGTGCATAATATGGAAGCAGGAACAAACTGCACAATAGTGCATAATAGTGAACAGCGAAAATGCATATTAAATCATGAACAAACATGCTGTGAAAACAGAACCATTAACAACACACCACCCACCGCCCAATAATAACACCACCCTCCTCCCCATCTCCCAAACCCAAAGAAATACAAATTAAGAGAAAACTATGACAGCTGCAACTGGTCACCGAACTGTACAAGAGCCAAGAATCTCCTGAAACAAACCAACACCCTAATGTGATCCTTCAACCTAACTGGCTCCTTTCTCCTTCTCAAACCACTAACACCAACACCATCCCTGTCACCACCAGCCACAACCAAATCCCTCCCATTGTCATTAACCTCACCTGATCCCTCCAACTCCTATACCACTATCATCACCGAAGACATCCTCCAACCCCACATGCCTGTCCCTACACACAACTACTTCCTCCACACCTTCCACTGCTACCACTCTATCCAGATAGACCCATATCTACCCTAACAACATTCCCTAAACCCTCTAGAACTTTCCTGGGTTCCAAAAATGTAGACTTCCCTTTGGCCGGTGTGCACACCCATCTTTACCTGCACCCACAACCCAACCATCACCACAGCTCTTGCCTAAGCTGTGCGCTCCAACTTGGCATCATAGTACTCTTTGCTACTCCTCATATCCTCCTACATCTTTTTCTTCAACTTAGCATCAAACTGCTCATTTTCCTGGGCACTCCTTGGCCCATCTCCACCTTTCACCATACTATTCGCCCACACCGGATTTAGACCTGTGCTGGCCTCTCTACCTCTCATGATCCTAAACGGCAATACCTGAGTGACCCTGTTGGGAGATACTCTTACACTCCACATGCCTCTCTGAACAGCCTCACACCTCCATACCATTCCTCCCAGGCTGTTCGATCACAACCAACCAACACCCTGCTAAACCGCTCAAGCACACTTTGATTGAGGCCTATACAAAGATGTGAACTTCCATTTGAAATCCCTCTTCCTCACATATTCTGCCATCTCTGTGCTTCTAAACTGAGTGCCATTGTCACTCCACATTTCTACTGGAAAATCTTCTCTCCTGAACACTTGTTCCAGGAACTTTATTATCTCACCACTCGACATTTGTTTTTACCCACTTCACCTCCGGTCACTTTGAAAAATGATCTACAAGAACAATCAAATACTTATGCTTTTTACCAAACATTTCATACGGACCAAGTATATCAATTACCACCCTTGACCATGCCCCTTCAGGCAACTGCGGTGACAACAATTCTTGCTTGTGAGTCTTCAAAGCCTTAGCACAATTTTGAAATGCACTACATTCCCTAACCACTCTCTCCACCATCACATCTGTTGCTGGCCATCAATAACTCTCCCTGAGCTTCCTTTTGGTGCATGTTGCTCATGAATGCCCTTCATGTGCTTTGTCAATAAGTTTATCTCTGAAAGACACCGGTACTACAAACACCATTCATTTGCACTCCCTGATTGGTGATATCGTAGCCCAAAAACTCCACCTCATTGGCACTGAATATACATTACTCTGGTTTGACAAACAAATGATGGTCTTGTAAGCGTTGAAGCACTGTTGAAACATGTATGACATGTCGCTGATATGAAGGAGAATAGATCAGAATATCATCCAAGTAAATGATGACAAATTGGTCCAGAATGTCACTGAAAATGTTGTTCATGAAGTACTGGAACATAGCAGGAACGTTACATAGGCTGAACGACATCACTAGATACTCAAAAAGCCCATAACGTGTCTTAAAGTCTGTCTTCCATTCATCTCTTTGATGAATACAAACCAGATTATAGGCTCCACGGAGGTCCAGTTTGGTAAACACCGCAGATTAACCCAATTGGTCCAAATGGACAGAGATTAATGGTAAAGGATATTGATTCTTTACTGTGATGGTAGACAGTGCTCGATAGTCCATGAAAGGGCGAAGGTCCCTTTCCTTCTTGGGAACGAAGAATAAGGGGGAATCTGCTGGTGACTTAGAGGGATGCATGAACCCCAATTGTAGTGCCTTATCGCTATACTGTTTGAAGACCAGATCTTCCTTCAGAGTTCAGGAGTAAACCCAACCTACAGGGAACTTGGCCCCCGGTACCAATTCAATTGGACAGTCATATGGTCTGTGTGGAGGTAATTGTTCAGCCATGCCTTTATCAAACACATCCAAAAATGAAGCATATTCCGGCGGTATCACAACCTCCTCGCTTGCAACTGAACCTACCTCAGGAGTTAGGCTAGACAAAGCCAGACAATGTGACTTCCATGTAACCCTTTGTTCCTGAAAACAATGTTCATTGCAATAGGTGGAAGGAAACTGTAAAGCCCCATTCACCCAATCAACCACAGGATTATGTACGTTAACTAGGCCAATCCCAATATCACGCCGCAGGATCTGAACACTTGCCTGCACAGCTGTTCGCTCTGCGGTCCTTCGCCAGCGCAGCAGACCCACTGGAGTTGTCCTCGTCGCCAAGTTGTAGAAATCAGCAAACCGTCGATGATTCAAAGAAAGGTACTTTTATTGAAAGACCCCGCCACACATCCTCCATGTCAACATCGCCAGCCCCTTCACCCTTCCCCCACGTTCCACATTCCATCAAGAACCTGAACTTTCCACTAGTTGATCTCTAAACTACCACACTGCTCATATGGCTTTAGGAAGTGGAATGCTATGTAAAGAACCGTTACTTAAGCATGTCATAAAAATATTAAATAAGCTCTCCTCAAGATATACAGGTGGACATTGCATTCAGAGTTTATTATTGGGTGAAAAAAACAAATGTTTAGCATGGTGCATCTATTCTATTAAGTAGTGATCAATGTGTTTGTTGCAATGGCTTCATTGCCATTTAGTAGATGTGACTGGGCGGCCTGCCACAAATAACTACTCGAATGCTGTCAGACAGTCCAATGGTGTTTATTGGTGATTTGTACAACGAATACGTGGTTGAGGGTTCTTAAAAATGGTCTTTAGGGTCTACTGGGTTCTTGGGTAATGTTTGGCGATAGGGCAGTCCCTTTCTCGCTGTTGCTTCCCTGGCCTTCTACCCACCCCAGGCGTCCTTAAATTGATTTTTATTGCTGGCCAAAGGTGTCCCGTATCTGTCTGATGTTCTGACTAAGGCTGAGGTGTTTTCCCTAATTTGATGGCTGACTGACTCCCTAGAGGATTTCTAGTCTTCCCCTGACCTATCCTGCTTAGTGTTCTGGGTAGATGGGGATGGTGCCTTCTTCCGCTCAGTGCCACTTGCTCTCCTTGCACACAGTCTTGCCTGACCACCCGCTACACTGGGTGTCACAATGTCTTCCCCCCGCTGTGTTCCAATGCCTCTGATCTCTCACTCCCCTTTTCCATCTCCAACCTTTGTGGTATTATTTCTCTTCTTACGCCTGTTCTTCTATTAACCTTGTCTCAAACTACCGCTCGATGTCTGCCCCCGCTGTTATCTTCTCTTCCTGCCTTCCTCTCGCTCTACTTCCTTGCCTCTTGCTATTCTTCTGTTAAAATCTCTCTCTGCTCCTACCATCACTTCCATTCTCCCACTCCCTGTCGCTCTTACTTTTCTCCCTCTACTATTATTCCTCCTCCATTATTTACACTATCAATCTACTACCCATGTTCCCTTTAGTCTTATTCTTCATGGCTGGTACAACTACTATCTCCACTCGCAACTACTAACTCCCACTACCAATATCTTTTACTCTATCAATATTCTACACAGTCTTTAATCTCTCTGGCGGGCCAGAAGAACGGAGACACAATGTTGACATTTCCAGAGAATGTTTTATTAAACTATAAGACTAATGCTCGTCTATCCCTATGAGTGTTTTCCCTGCCTATATAAATAACTAAGGTACTCGTCTGTCCCAATGACTCGCCATACAAAAAATTGTCAGCTGTCCAAAAAAGATGAATTAAATCAGACCCTACCACTATTCTAACCAAAGGAAATGAAGTCCGGAGAATGACTCCCCTCTCCTGACTGTCTCGTCTCAAAGAGTTCCTTCTTCACAGCAAAGTTATTTTAATAGGGTAATAGGTTAATAGGACAATTGTGTGTATGCTGCACTCAAAATATTGAATGCCATGCATCCAAAACTCACAAAACTCTTGTTCTCCTCTTTGAGGGAAAGGTGAGTACTGTAATGGCCACAGGATTAACAGAATATGCAAAACTGGTTTCCTGATTTACAGGTTGTCCTCGAGCAGAGTGGGAACATTTATGATGCAGTCCAGGCATGGATGGCTGACAATTCACTTACCCTAAATAGCAAAAGGACTGAGCTCTTGATCGTAGCATCTGGTCCTCTTCTTAAGAAACTGGACACTTCTTTGACAACTTTTGTATTGCGCGTAACAGCATCAATGTCTCCAAGAAGGTTAAAACATTTGGGGTAATCATCATGTGGCCTCATCTCTAAGCTTCTTAATCATATCCGTCCTTTCATATCAGTCAAGAACAGCTACCTTCGAGCCGCAGCTTCAATTAACTCCAGACTGGACTATTGTAACAGCCTGCCGGCAGGCACATTGTATTCCAACTTCCTTCTTTACAGGTGGCAAAAAATTGCGCATTTCGCGCCATCCATCGTATGTCTGAACAAACTCATGTATCCGCTGTACGCAGGAAACTGCATTGCTTTCCAGTAAAACATTGATTTACTCATAAGATCCTCACCATTTCTTTTAAATGCCAATCCAGTGCTAGCCCCAAATACCTGAAGGACCTCCTGAAGGTTCATACCTCAGTGAGGTATCTTCGATCCTCGGTTTATCCAACACTACATCAACCCAGTAATTAAGTGTCTTCAGTTAGATGGAAAGGTAATTAGCAACTGAAATTAATGTTATTGGAGTAGTTCGCTGCCATGACATAGTATTCAGGAAAGTATAACCAGCAAAGATGCTTTATGACGGCTGCTAGACAGTAGGAGCTTAATTCTGAATGAAAGACTCACCACAGGCAGCCGGTGGGCAGGTAGCGACAATGCTTAGGAGCCGCGGGAACCCGTGTGGCAGAAGAACCACCTAAACATACTACAGGCAGGCAGGGAACAGGACGCTGAGAGCCGTGAAAATCTGTGCAGCGTAGAATTCCCTGAGCACGCTGCAGGTAGGCTGAAGCAGCGTGGAGGAGCCGCAGGAAACCACACGGCATGGAATTCCACCAGAGCACGCCACAAGCAGTCCGGAAGCAAGCCGCGGGGAAGCCGTTGGAATCCGTGCGGCGATTAGAAGAACAGCTGTACCAAATGAGGCAAGGCACAGCTGAGCAGAGCGGACCGGGACCAGAATAATTCTAAATGTCAAAAATCATATGGCTCAGGAACATAGAAGGAGGAAAGACTGTCCATAACAGTCCAGCCTCAAGAGTGAAATACACTAATCAGAAGCACCGGGTGAATTCCCAAGAATGCTTAAATGGAAAATTCACGCCCCCAAAGTTCACGTGACAAAACAAACATAACTACGTGTTACTGAGTCACTAATACCGTTTCCTTGGGGACCTCAGAGAGAATTTGTAATGTCTATAGAAGGGCCTGGCAGCAGATCCGATTGCATAATGCCTCCTCTTCTGAACAGGAGGCAGATGACGGCATTCTGAACAGTCTAACAGGCATGATGGTACCATTCCCCAAGTGCCCCACCACACCCCTGGATGAATGGAAACGTCGCAGTTTCCCAGGTACGGCCCTCCGGCCCATAACCTTTCCAATCAACCAGATAGTAAGGTTTACCGGACCACAACCGTACATCCAAAATAGCTTTGACCTCCTATTCAACAGAACCCCTCAACGAAACCGTAACAGGCCGGATAGGCAAACGTGTAGATGCGGTACATGGCTTGACCAATGAGACATGAAAGACCGGATGAAACCTCCACCGGTCAGGAAGCAACAGCCGAACCGCCACGGGATTCATGATCTTAGAGATCACGTATGGACCCACAAATCTAGGAAAAAGGGCCCTTTTACCTGGGATTCTTTGTGGACAACCACACTTTCATGTCCTTCCGGCTCCTGTGGGCATCAGCATATCATTTTGCTTATGTCTGGGCCTGCAACAGCTGTGCCTTGATCTTGTTGTGTAGCGAAACCATGTCTCTGACACAGGAACCTGCCGCTGGATTAGCAGTAGACAATTGTGTATCCAGAGGAATGGATCAGGGATGTTGTCCATACAATGCATAAAATGGAGAAACACCCGTAGCTGAATCCACTGACTTATTATACGCAAACTCTGCCGAAGGCAGGAAGGCCAACCAAGTGGATTGATGTTGTAAACAGAGACAATGTAGATACTGTTCCATTGTTCTGTTTGTGCGTTCTGTTTGACCATCCGTCTGTGGATGAGAGGCACTTGAGAACTTGTCGTCAGTAAGAAAAGCCAAACTCTATGCCTTCCAGAAATGAGAGGGGAACTGAGACCCTCTATCAGTAATGATGACTGAGGGTAGGCCAAAGAATCGAAAAACCGCCTTCATAAAAAGTTCCACTAGCACAAGAGCTGTGGGTACACTGACACAGGGAACAAACAAAACCATTTTGGTAAAGAAGTCCACAATCACCCAGATGGTATCGTAACCGTGAACATTAGGCAATTCCACAACAAAATCCATAGACACCATATACCAGGGTTTATGAGTCCATGATAGTGGATGCAGTAGATCCATAGGCTTACCGGGAGTGGTCTTGCATTGTGCACAGATGTAACAAGAGGCCACGTAGTCCACCACATCTCGAGCCATGGATGGCCACCAACACCACCTACGAAGTAGTTCCAGTGTCGTCTTCTGACATGGATGTGCTGCAACCAAAGAATCATGCCCCCACCATAACGCCCGCTGTCAGATCTGTTTGTTATGCAAAAACAAGACGCCTTGAATGTAGGGCAAACCTTTGAGTTTGTCCAACCTATACTCTTGTATTTCTTTAGGAACTTGAGTCACCCAAGTCTGCAGTTCTTTCTTAAAGGTGGGCTTAACTGTGCAACTGAAAACTATGTGATCAGACAAAACGTTGGTTTGAGACGCCAAAGCCAAGGGAGCTTCTGAATCCAACTGTGACAGAGCATCTGCTTTAGCCACATGACACGCTGGCCTGTAGGTGATTTGGAAATTAAACTGTGCAAAAAAGGCATGCCACCTGGCTAGGCGAGCAGTCAAACACTTCAATGTCTTGAAAGCCTGTAAATTGCGATGGTCTGAATATACCACCACAGGATGTAAAGCACCTTGAAGAGGATGTCGCCATTCCTTAAAAGCATCTTTGATAGCAAGTAATTCTCTTTCAGTGACAGTGTAGTTGCCCTTATAGGAGTTTTGTTTGTGTGAAAAGTAGGCAACAGGATGCACCAACTTGGTGTCAGGACATTCTTGTGATAGAATGGCTTCTACTGCGATACTGGAGGCACCTGCCTTAACCAGGAACGGCAGATCAGTATTTGGGTGTTGTAGTAGTGAAGGCTTTCTTTAGGTAATCAAAAGCCGATTGAGCACCTGCATTCCAACAAAAAGGTGTTTTAGTACTAGTCAATGAAGTAAGCGGTGCCACCACAGCAGAAAAGGACTGGATGAAACGTCGGTCAAAGTTTGCAAAACCCAAGAACGACTGCAAAGCTTTCACTGACGTCAGGGTAGGCCATTCTACGATAGCCTTCACTTTGGAGTGATTCATTTGCACTCCCTGATTGGTGATATCGTAGCCCAAAAACTCCACCTCATTGGCACTGAATATACATTACTCTGGTTTGACAAACAAATGATGGTCTTGTAAGCGTTGAAGCACTGTTGAAACATGTATGACATGTCGCTGATATGAAGGAGAATAGATCAGAATATCATCCAAGTAAATGATGACAAATTGGTCCAGAATGTCACTGAAAATGTTGTTCATGAAGTACTGGAACATAGCAGGAACGTTACATAGGCTGAACGACATCACTAGATACTCAAAAAGCCCATAACGTGTCTTAAAGTCTGTCTTCCATTCATCTCTTTGACGAATACAAACCAGATTATAGGCTCCACGGAGGTCCAGTTTGGTAAACACCGCAGATTAACCCAATTGGTCCAAATGGACAGAGATTAATGGTAAAGGATATTGATTCTTTACTGTGATGGTAGACAGTGCTCGATAGTCCATGAAAGGGCGAAGGTCCCTTTCCTTCTTGGGAACGAAGAATAAGGGGGAATCTGCTGGTGACTTAGAGGGATGCATGAACCCTAATTGTAGTGCCTTATCGCTATACTGTTTGAAGACCAGATCTTCCTTCAGAGTTCAGGAGTAAACCCAACCTACAGGGAACTTGGCCCCCGGTACCAATTCAATTGGACAGTCATATGGTCTGTGTGGAGGTAATTGTTCAGCCATGCCTTTTATCAAACACATCCAAAAATGAAGCATATTCCGGCGGTATCACAACCTCCTCGCTTGCAACTGAACCTACCTCAGGAGTTAGGCTAGACAAAGCCAGACAATGTGACTTCCATGTAACCCTTTGTTCCTGAAAACAATGTTCATTGCAATAGGTGGAAGGAAACTGTAAAGCCCAATTCACCCAATCAACCACAGGATTATGTACCGTTAACTAGGCCAATCCCAATATCATTCCGTACTGTGGCGCAACAATGAAAATCAAAGACCATATCTTCGGAATGCCCTTCCTGGGTGACCATGCGTAACAAAACAGTCTCTTCAACGACCATGCCGGATGCCAGTGCAGTACAGTCAACTGTATTCACCGTCCCAGGACAATCCTTAGACAGCAAAGGAATCCCCAAAGAACGGGCGTATTGAGCATCCATGTAATTCTTAGTTGCCCCTGAGTCCATAACGGCATTAACCTGTCTGGTATTTGAGGCAAAGGATAAGTTGACTGGCACTGTGATAGGTGAAAAAGGGAATTGGAACCCAAACCTGACAACGGGACTCCAACTATTTCCGGGCTCTGGCGTTTCCCTGCTTCTTTACAGGTTTTTAGGGCAAGTGGCAAGGAGATGCTCAGCGGAGCCATAATACATACATAGATTGTTTTTCATTTGGTTCTCTCTTTCAGCCAATGAAAAACGGCTTATGACCGCCCCTACCTGCATAGGTTCCGGTTCTGGGGAAGTCAGAACTGAAGTGTCTGACCTGGCCTTAGTGGTTGTAGGTATTTTTCTTTTCACCCTTCCTAGCAGACCTACGTGCATCAATCTGAAGGACCAGGTTGACTAACTTGCCCAATACCGTAGGAATCACGGGTATGGTAGAAAGAGTGTCCTTCAGTTCCTCAGAAAGTACTGCAGACTTCTTACCCTCCGGCGAGTCCGTCTCAGCTTCCAACTGATTGAACTTAGCGAGATAACTCAAAAAGGATTGAGTTCCCTGATGAAGAGTGTCACAATCATACAGTAGTGGACTATTATTTTCTAACGGTGGATTAGCCCAAGAGGCAGCTGTTCCCCCTAAATAGGAAAGTACAAACGCTGCCTTCATTGTTAAGTCTGGAAACAAAGTTAGACAGCACAGAAAGTGCAACCTACATTGGTTCACAAAGGTCCTATAGGTTTTAGGGTCACCCATAAACCTCTCAGGAGAGCTAATGGAAACTGCATTGGGATATACACAGGCACTGTTTCTGATTTGGGAGGCAAAAATCCAGAGCGTGAGGCCACCGCCAGAGGCGCTGTAACCTCCTGGCTTTGTGCCCTTACTGTGTCCTGAAGTACATCACTGTTGTGACGCATGAAATCATTGGCCGTGGTCATGTCGTTCCTCAAATCTGCTACCAACTGTAGCAAGGATGCCAGCGTGACCTGTACATCCATTATTTTTTCTTTTAGCTTCTGATTCTGTTGGACTTGATACAAAGAAAACAACTTCAATTGGAAAGTAACACGCTTACCGGACTGACAAATAGTCTGGGCTGAAGTTGCAGTGTCTTGGACAGATGACCACTTTTGAAGATTTGTAAACCTTCACAATGATCCACTACTCCAGCTGGGAGACTTCAAGCAGGTGCAGTGAATCACCGAGAAGGGTGTGGTTTTTCCCTATTATGAGGAAATACTGCGTTGTAGTGTTGCTAATTCTGCTGGATGACTCAGCTGGATGGAATCTTCTTGCCTAAAAGAAGATGACTGAATTAAGTATACTTAACTAAATACCAGAAGACCAAACACCCCCCACCTGTTCTACGGATGAGAGTTCCTCCTACTTTGGGATGGAGAGCAGATTGAGTTTGGAGAACTGAAGAACAAGAACTGAAGACTTCAAGGAAACGAGAAAAGGAAGGGAGGTTAGTTAGGTGATAAGCCCGGGCCACACGAGGGATGTATTAGAGTCGGGGAAGGTGCAACTAAATCAGCAAAGCATCATTGACTTCTGTGCACTGTAGTGTTTCAGTTTCCAGAAAGGAAAATCCCAACAGTGTTACTAGATCACACAAAACAATGTCTCTAGTAGATCTAAATCACTTTTACCAGGCAATAGGAATCCGGTACTGCAATGTTCACAAGCATGTGTAGGATGGCAGTAATTAAGTGTCTTCAGTTGGATGGAAAGGTAATTAGCAACTGAAATGAAAGTTATTAGAGTAGTTTGCTGCTATGAAGTAGTATTCAGGAAAGCATAACCAGCAAAGATGCTTTAGGACAGCTTCTAGACAGTAGGAGCTTAATTTGAATGAAAGACTCGCCACAAGCAGCCGGTGGGCAGGTAGCGACAATGCTGAGGAGCGGCGGGAACCCATGCGGCAGAAGAACCACCTGAGCATCCAGTAGGCATGCAAGGAACAGGATGCTGAGAGCCGCAGAAATCCGTGTGGCATAGAATTCCCTGAGCACGCTACAGATAGGCAGAAGCAGCCGTGGAAGAGCCACGGGAAACCGTGCGGCATGGAATTCCACCACAGCATGCCACAAACAGTCCGGAAGCAAGCCGCGGGGAAGCCGTTGAAATCTGTGCGGTGACAGGAAGAACAGCTGCACCAAATTAGGCAAGGCACAGTCGAACAGAGTGGACCGGGACCAGAGTAATTCTAAATGGTGAAAATCATACGGCTCAGGAACATAGAAGGAAGAAAGACTGCCCGTAACAGTCCAGCCTCAAGAGTGAAAAACACTAATCAGAAGCACCGGGTGAATTCCCAAGAATGGTTAAATGGGAAATTCACTCCCCAAAGGTCACGTGACAAAACAAACATAACTACATGTTACTGAGTCACTAACACTGTTTCCATGGAGACCTGAGAGAGAGTTTGTAATGTGTATAGAAGGTCCTGGCAGGCGATCTGATTGCATAATGCCTCCTCTTCTGAACAAGATAGTGCGCAGAGCCAGATGACGGTGTTCTGAACAGCCTAGCAGGCATGACACCCATGACCTGGCCTCTTGTCACAATAGCCTCCTGTAAGGGGGCAAGAGTAAGACTTGGACACAGTGGCATCTTAGATATTGGTTTTAAACCTGTATTCAACACAATGACAAGGTTGGGGGATATGCTATCTAGCCCTAAACTCTAAGAGGAGTTTCCCTGCCTGAACCAAACTAAGGAACATCTGTGTCAGGATATTAAACAAAAGATCATCCTCCGTCCTGTGTCCAAACCCTAAACCGACCATTACACTCTTAACTCAATATAATGTGCACAAGGGTATTTCTGCAAGCTATACTTTTATAGTCATTCCCAGAGTTCCAAAAACAGAAATATTTAAGGTGTAGAATAGAAAGGAATAAAGTCCCACCAGGAAAGGGGTCTCCCTTGCCCTAGTTTCTTCTGGTAATTAAAATGCCCCTTTATCACAATTCGCGATTGTTTCAAGGGGCTTGAACCTTCCCTTGAGCCACCTTGAAACACACAGTTTTCTCCAATGTTCAGATTCTCATCCTCTATATTTCCACGGACTTTAAAGGGTCATGGTTCTCCCCTTTTCCATCCTTATACCCCTGGTATACTCTCCTGCCAGGGTACTTGCCACTTTTTTAACAATCCTCAAAGAAGGGGAATGATTTTTCCCTTGAATATTCATTTCACAATTTCACACTCTTGGTTTACTCTCCTGTCAGGATGTCACACCACTATTCCACAAAGTTAAGTTTGTTTCTCTTACCAATCCTGATTTACTCTCCTGCCAAGGTATCACATTAGTGAGTGTGTTTACCTCTCTTTCTTGGATGTGAGTCCCACACTCACGGCATGCCTGGTTCACTAACCTGTCAGGGTTTTTCCATTCTTTAATCACTTTTCCTCTTATCCATGAAATAATATTTGTCCAATACCGGGTCACTGGCCCTTGGTCAGCAAAGTCTGTTTCAATATTCACTCTTCCTTTCAAACGTTGGGTCTATGCCCTTTTTCCAATACTATCGATTTCACATTGATTTCTCTTTTGAGACATTGGGCATCAATATCGTTCACAAATGTATCAAATTATTCAAAGGCTTCACTTTGTCTTTCTCACACTGTTTCTCAGACATGGCATACACTTTCAGGCGCCCCGGTAACCCATCCTCTTTCCCAGTGTGCACTGGGGGGCTTTTGTGTTTCTCACATCACTCCGTCTCTGTCCTCTTCGGTTTGCTGACTCGGCATGTGTCCCGTTAGCCGGTTAGCCCTCGCTTTGCCGCCTTCTACTGTGCGCAGCTCTCACGCATCAGTCTCTCAAGCGGCGAGCTTCCGTCATTCTGGCTTCTCTCACCTTTCAGGGTAGCCTCAATGCTGCTTCTTGCGGTTTGCTAGTTTCCAGCATTCTGACCTGCATCAGAACAAGTTACCAAACAACTCAGTCTCTGCCTCTCTCTCAATAGTCTGTCAGCTATGGCAGTTTTAAACTTCCCGACATTGCTGAACTATTTCCATAGACTAGACAATGGCGTTGGCTTACCGCTTCTGGTCGTCTTCATTGCACCTTCTTCCTCGTCTCAGTACTAAAATTGGTGGGGTGGGGGTGAGATGCGGGCAGGCAAATAAGATGATTGATTGGGAATACCTGGATGTTCTTCATCTACATTACAATACGCCATGTAGGTATTTTGTAAAGGTATCTGGATGGCATTGGGAATTATGGCTGCAAGATTATTTTGATGCAGTATTTTCTTGTCCCTGTGGAGTTTGTCTTCCCCCACGTGGTCCTTCCGCAGATAGCCACCCCCATGGTCACAGTAGGGTAGCTTTTGCCTTTCGCTGGCCATGTAAGAGAAGCTCCTCTCCAGAGAATCAGTGACGATGTTGCTAGATTCGTCACACTCCCCAGTGAAATGTTTTGCCCAGGTACTTGGTATTTATGACTTTTTTGTTGAAAATATGTTTTTATTAATATATTAATTTCTTTATAGGTTACAGAATGTCACAGTGCTGGTAATCAAATGGTACGTTTAGCTGTTAGCATGCACATTTTGACAAGCAAGAACTAGGACATGCCGGTGCAGTTAGAGTCCTGTCAACAACATAGTGCTACCAGCATTGTGTGACATTAACCAAACTGTTATGATATGATTGGTAATTTGTAACACGCTTAATACCCAGAGGTTTCTAAGCGCAAACCCGGGGATCGAACCTGTGTTGCTCCATGTCGTCTTGCTTCCAAGGCTTCCAATGCGAGCATGCTGCCCCTAAGCTATCCTCCTGAGACTACAGTACCTGTTCAACAGGTACATAACACTGAAACATCTTCCCATCCCCTATCCCTGTCCCCGCCCTCCCTGGAAGCAGAAGCGTGACCATGAGTGTGCTAAGATAAGACTGGTATGAAGTCCAGTGGCTGGGGACTCCTTTAGCCTTGGGCTGTGTCGGTATGGTGGGCCAATATCGAGGGAATGGGTGCAGTGCAAGTCTTCTATGGTGTGGGACCCCTTGCTTTTGTGTAGTCGATTGTAGTTCACGAACGGTAACCATTCTGTGTCAATATGTGCATTTGATTCTTGGAGAATTGCTGTCAGGCTTTGCATTTGATAGATTTCATGTGCTTTGATCAGCCATTCTTAGTGGGTCGGGAGGTGTTTTGGGAGATGGACCTTTAGCTCCACCCCTTTACCTAAAATAGGCCCACCTTTAGAATTAGTAATTGTGCCTTTTGTCCATAAAGCAAGTTTATTGTACATATGGCCGGGAGGGGGACTTAGATGACATCTTAACAGTCACACTAACCCTGTCTCCCTGAACCACACAAAGAACACAAATTATATATAATTTGCAACAGTTAATACACTCTCCCAGATACTGTTACAAAGGCATCCCCCCAAACATGATTGGTTGCCCTGTACAGAGAAATCTAAAACCCACACAGTTCATTGGACACAGACATTATAACACAATCCCCTAAAAACATATAATTACAAGGTTTACATTTCCAACAAACCCCTTCCCAAAAACCTCTCCATATTGTGTGGCAGCCTTGCCTCTTAGTTACACAACAACAGAATTCCTATTAATGACGCACACGGACCTGCCCTAAAGGTACCTAAGCACATGAAGACAAGAGAAAGACACGTAGAGTCCCTTTTGACCTATTCGTGTTTGCTAATCGGTTTGCCCAAACCTGTCTGGTGTCCCATATTTATGAATACTGATCTTTCCTATTCACATGAGTTCTGCCCATTCTCTGACAACCCAATTGCTCTTGCGAAATGCATTAATGATCTCCGCAAGTGCCCTGAGAGAAGCCACCTGTTCCAGACAACCCTGCGAGTTTCACAAATGCCTATCCTTTACAACAATAAGCTCTCCCGTTCACCAGAGATCATATCTTCCCTTCGCCCTCCAGCATTTGAGCCATCTGCAAATTGACCACAGCCACCCCGTTGACCAACTTACAAAACCTGTTCCCTGACTGCTGATGGGGCCTTTGCAAGCCGTTGCCAGGATTGCGAAAAAAAACCTTCTAATTAATCCACAATACTAAGAACCATGATACACAGAGCAACCACACCTCATATATTTCATATCTTTTACTAAATTCCAAAAATACTTCCCATATATGCATACCATTATGTGCTCATTTTATACCTATTATGATCTCCTCAAATGATTGCCACTCATACAGCTAAACTCCATGTGCACATATTGATCGCCTGCTCCACCTGCGTGGGGAAGGGCCCTGCGTGTGACAATGTTTCATCGTTATGTTTCTGCGCGCATGCAAATCTACAAATGCATTGCCTCTACACAAACAAACACAAAGTAACCTAAATGTAACACGTATGGCATTTACCATGAATATTGTAATGTTTGTAGCAATTTGCGAAAGTGACAGAAATGACGATGACATGTCCACCCCAAGTCAGTGGGATGGCACATGAAGTTTGAACTTTTCCACTTTCCTAACAATCCTCCTTTTAGTCAATCCATTAACTAACAAACCAATTTCCTAATCCTCAATCTCACTATATTTATGGAACAAATCTTCACAATCATTTTTCCTATACTCCTCTGCTAGATAACCCCAGTTTGACTCATCATTAGTTCCAAAATCTACCCATTGTTCTACACATTCACTCCAACTTGGAGAAGGACAGAGCCCCTTGACCCCCTTCAATCATTCTGAGTGCCCATGTGAAGAGAATTGGTCCTATACCTAACCTTAGACGGGGTTACAAGAAACATGGCAATACTCCTAGGCTTCTGAGTCGAGCAGCATCGAAGACATATAACTGACTAGAACAAAAGAAACTGCAGAAAAAATCAAAACCGGTGAAAGTACTTTTAAGATTATGTTCATCCACGATGGAATCGAAGAGAAAAGAGAGTCCAAATCAATATTGTCAGTAATTCCTGCTTCCCTCTCCATGGCCCCCTTCAAATTTTGTAATTCAGTAATTGTTTGAGCCAAAGTTCCATTATCTGAGTCATTAAGAGGCTCATATGTGCAGCAAGTTTTGCCCAATTTATGGCACACCCCACCCTCCACAGCTGTTCGGAGGTCCAAAATGTAGCGATTCTGCAGGGCTATAAGACGCAAAGCCTTAAGTTCTTCTTTGATGGCACTGAGCGCTAAAACAGAGGAATTGACAAATAATAGCAATTCGTAACATTTTATTTGAAGCCATTTTGCATTGACAAGATTGCACGCCTGGGGCCAATAAAGAGGAAAAAAAAGTTTCAGTATGGCTAAACAGTCGGAAACGATCAGGAATGTTTGTTAAAGCCTCAGAAGATGCTGCTGACAAATAGTTCGATTTTTTTCGATCTCCTCAGAAAGTCTGTTTTTTTCTAAAGTCCTGAAAAGTTCGTAGGTTGTCCTGGTCCAACGACATAAGCGATGCAAGGGGACAAAGTTGCATCAAATGTGGACTCAGACAGTGTCGGATGGCTCTGCAGAACCACGAGGACCAGCACGTGCAAAGTGGTGACGCGGCATACACCTCCAGGCCGGAGGTATTTGTTTGTATGAAAAGGGCCCACATGACCAGAATAAATCGAGAATCGCTGCCGTACCTCCAGCTAAATCAGGAATACGCAGAGTGGTGCTACAGTTTTGATTTGTGCACACAGGCACTGTGCCATCGCCCTTAAAACACAGAAAGAAAGTGTAAGTAACCATATCTTAACAGTTTTCTCAGGCGCCTTGAGCCATGTCAAGAAATACACATATTTCCTCCAAACGTGGCCACATGCCAAATTAGTTTGTGGCACCCCTTATTCAGAGGGTCCCACCATCCCTCCAGCCTTGCAACTCATTACCTCTTGCTCCTATTTGTTGTTCACAATAATCACATCATCAAGGTTAAGCCTCACTCTTTGTGTACAACGAACATCTTTGTAATCTTCCCCATTCGAAATTAAACATTCTTCATCAATCGGAAGGACAGAATCTGCTACAGATTGCCCCTGAAACTGCCCTCGAACCCTGCATAGGGCTAGGTGCACCAGACATCTGTCACTTCTACCATATTAGGAATAAATAACCTAGGGACACCAGAGGCATGGGGAATGAGGGAGAAAATGTAACATGACTCAGTTACTCTCTCTCTTTCTTCCCCCACTTGCTTCATGTGCTGGTACCATACGTTATCAGCTGCAAAACTGTGCACGTCATTTACAATTTCTAAAGTCCCATCAGAAGCAAAATCAGTTTCAAAACTCTTGCGTTTCTGTAGTGCGTTCATTGTACCCAAATAACTCAATATTTCCTCCTCCTGTACACATCTTTTGTCTAAAACATATGACCCAAAAAGAAAATAAATCTATAAATGACTGAACACATTGCCGATTTCATTCCATATGTGTGTCGTGACAAACAAAAAAGTCCTTATACAACCCATTCCCACTAAAACAATTCTCAGGTTTCTTACGCTCTCCTCCCCCCTGTCAGCTGGAACAAACCATGATTCTTTAGATTCCACTTAACTTAATTATTAGTAGACTGATGTTCCTCAGGCGTCGGTGGGGGTGTACTGGTATCCCTCCGTACATCATGGACATGCACCCATTTAATGCCCTCAACTTTCACTGCCGCAGGAGTAGAGAAGATGATCCTATGGGGTCCATAGAATAGACCGTCGTTCCAGCGACGGATGAAGACCCTCTCGCCGGGGAGTAGCAACAGATGGTGATGCTTGTTTTGCTGGTGAGATGCAGTAACCTGTGAGGACAAATTCTAACACTCTTGGTTAAAGCCTTAAGATAGTCCCCAAATTCATTTCCCAGAATTTCTGCTGACTTTTGTGCGTCGGTACCTATGCATGCGGGTGAGAGAGGTGAAAACATTCTACGACCCATCACCTCTCGTGGGGACTAAGGTGGTGATCCTTTCCAGGCTTATTCAGCAGACAAAACAACGCCAATGAAAGGCAATAAAGCCATGACTTACGCAAATCAGAACACATTTTTGACAATTGCGTTTTCAACAAATAATTGAGATGCTCCACAATCCCTTTGGCCTGAGGGTTGTACACCGAGCACAACCTGTGCTGTATCCCCAAAAGTGAAGTCATTTCAGTGAACAAAGCATTAAAGAAGTGAGTCTCATTATCGAACATTAACACTTCACAAATACCCCACCATAGAAATGCCTCTGTCACCAAGAATCTGGACGCTAATTTGGGTGCCCACAGGGTCCAGCTTCAAGCCCTCGGGAAAATGGACACACAACCACAATTAATAACGATAGATGCCGCACCTCTGTATGATGTCAACAAAGTCACCATGCAATTTCCTAAAAGGACCTGATGGTCAGGGTATATCCCCTCTTGCTGCATCATTGTATTTCCTGGTTTTAATTCCTTACAGAGTGTGCAATTACCAATAAACCTACTCACCTGCTCAGAGAGGTTCTGCACAAACCAATCCTCCTGAAGTTCCGCTGTAATTTGTCACTGAGGAGTATGTGCTGGGAAATTCAGTTGCTCCAAAGCCACAAGAAGCAACTCCACTGGCATCACTACATTCCCTGTCATGTACTGCCTCAACAACAAATTGGTGGGCAAGAGCATGCACACCATCTTCGCCCAAAGCTCCTTTTCCTCCCTTGATGCTTTCCCCTGCAGTTCAACAGTTTGTAACGAGGGGACTGCAGTATATGGGACTGGCAACTGTGCCTGTTGGGACATCATTTCAATTTTTGGGATATCTGGGAGGGGCAAATATGCTGCAGCCTTTGCCGATCGGTCCACGGCATAGTTACCAAGTGCTACAAAGTCAGTTTTACTAGTATGCGCAGCACATTTAACAACCCCTACCTCCACAGGCAACGTTAATGCATCGATTAATCGTGAAAGCAGCACAGCATGCTGGACAGGCGTCCCATCAGATCTTCTAAAACCTCTTCTCTGCCATCTAGATAACCCAGAATGTATTGTTTTGGTAACATACGCAGAGTCGGAGTAGATAGTGACTGCCTTCCCCTTACTCATTTCCAGCACTTCAATAAGCACCACCAATTCGGCTGCTTGCGCAGAGTAATTTGACTGCAATCGCTTCTCCACCTCTACCCGATACTTAACACCCACACGACTTATAACTGCTGCTCCTGTATGTCTCTCACCATTGTCCTGATCTATTATTGATGATCCATCAAAAAAGTGTTCCTACTGTCTCCAAAGCATCTTCTTTAAAACTTGTATTTTTCCCTCATTTCCCTCATAGGTCACACAATCATGAACATTATCACCAGGCTGCACTGGGTTTACTACGTGACAGCTCACTCGTCGTACAGAAGCATTTGACAAAATAACCTTGTACCCTGAAACTCTGAGTAGTCCAAGTTGATTTAGATTTTTCCAAAATTGTAAAAACTGCATTCTCCACGTACAGTGTCACTGGGCAGCCCAAAGTGATGGCTGAGGACTTTTGTATTGCAAAGCCATCTGCCACAAGAGTTTGCTCACACAGAAACTGACCCTGTATAACTGAGTCTAACAACCCACTATAAAAGGCCAAGGGTTTGTGACCTAACAATGTTTTCTGTGTTAGGACCGCTGTCATTACCTTACCATCTGTATTGTAATCCGGATTCGCCAAAACTGGAGCATTATTGATCGCAGTCTTGAGCTCTGGAAAACAAGTTCTCATTATATCTGGCCACTCCACAGGTCGCTTCTCTTTCTGTGCTTCCTTGAGAGCTTGCAGCAGGGGCCTCGTGTGACTAGAGTAATAGAAAATCCAAGACCTACAATAGTTATAGAGCCCCAAAAACTGTTGCATCTCTTTTACCGTAGTTTGTTGAAGCATGTTCTGAACTGTGGTGGCTCTCTCAGGCATTACCCTTCTCCCTGCAGACGATAATGCCTGTCCTAAATACACTACTTCTATTTGACAATATTGCAGTTTTTCTTTATCCACTTTGTACCCCTTCTACGCAAGCAGGGTGAGGAGCCTGACTGGGTCTCCTTGGCACTGTTCCTCTGAAGCACTACAAACAAGTAAATCGTCCACGTACTGAATTACAGTGCTGGACATTTGTAAGTTCCCCAAATCCATCTGAATAATTCTGTTAAAAACACTTGAACATTCACAGTACACCTGGGTTAACCTTGTGTGTTCAAATCTCTGTCCACAATGCATAAATACTGTGAGGTACTGTGAATTGGGGTGCAAAAGAACCGAGAAAAGGGCATTTTTCAAATCAATAACTGTGAAGCGGGTCGACCTAGTAGGGATGTTACAACGAATGGGAGCAGGATTTGGTACCACTGGAAATTCTGCTTCAACAATGTTGTTCAGAGACTGCAACTCCTGAACCATCCTCCAATTAAAGCTCTTTGCCTTCTTCACAGGGTAAATTGCAGCATTACATGGGGACACAGAAGGTTGTATAATGCCTTGCTTCAACAACACCATAATGGTCTCATAAATCCCTTTGCCTGCCTCCTTAGACATGGGGTATTGCCTAACCCTTGGTAAATTTGCTCCTGGTTTGAATTTTATTTGTACTGCCCCTACACCTTTCAATAACCCCACATCATGGGGATTGCTGGTCCATGAGTGGTCTGGCACTTTCTCCAAATCCTCCTTTCAATATGGCAATGTTTTTCTCACGATAAGCATGGTCTGTGGTACCTCCATTTGTTCCACCATAACCTCACAAGGCACCCCAATCTCAAAAACCATTTCTCCTGTGTCTTCCACATCCTCGAACAATTGCTTATCGGACACATCTCTTGAAGAGGTTGGATCAATACACAACACTCTGCACCATTTGACTCCTTCCTCATCGGTACCTGAAAGAACCACCCTGTCCTTCTTCACAACCACGGCTTCTAGAAGAATGGTAACGATAGTCCCTGGCGCTATTACTTGTGACTCGGCAGACCAGAAAAAAAATTCTGGGGTCCCCGCCATGTCCGATCTCTTATTCGAGGTACCCAACTTAACGCTATCATTACCCCATACAAGAATAATGCAGAATGTACTGGCACCCCCCCCTAATCGTGCTGTCGCTGCAATACGCGGGGAAAAGCACTGCTTCTCCTAGTGGGTACAATCCTGGAGTTGAGCACATTATGCCCTCCTTTGAAAAAGTGATTGACATATTATGCTTGCTCAGGAGGTCCCTTCTCAAAAGGTTCTCTGGAGTATCTTTGCAGTAAACGAAGGCAGTAGATAAAGTTTGATTTCCTACCTGTATACGCAAATCTTCAGTGTACGAAACTGATAGGACAATCCCAGAAAATCCCTGCATGTCCATTGCTTTGCCTGATATGGGAAATCCACCTGCTTTAATACAGGATTTCATGGCCCCTCTGTCCACCATGGAAGAGAATGTCTGTTTACCTACCTTTAAGCCTATCCGGGGTTCCTCTTCCGGATCTGTAGTAACCAATAGACGTGGACACGTGCAAGATATCTGTGGGCTGGTTTATTCCTGATGCATTTGAGCACCAAGATGCGAAAAAGAGTTTCCTCCGAGTACACTTGCACCAGTATAATGGGTAACCGTCCCATTCGGTTGAGGATTTTTCTCCCAAGCTTGTACTGGCACCTGGGCTGAAATGATCGAGGCATGAGTCTGTGTCATTCCAGTTCAACCTGTACTTGCTGCAATGGAGCAGAGCTTGGGGCATAGGGTGATATTTGGGTATTCATCTGGAAGGGACCTGCATGAAAATACTGTAGTTGACTTCGACAATCCCGTGACACATGCCCCATTCTTCCACACAACCAACACTGCACTCCATACATTCCTCCATACCCCCCTCCCATAGGCCCATTGAAACGGGGGCCCCAATCCTTCAAATCCGGCGAATGACCCAATGCCTCGCGAAAATCCTCCCATACCCTGTGGAAATCCTCTCATCGGTCTTGGCCCAGGTATATACCTGTCCGTCCATGCTTGTCCCATTCCAGAGTCTATTTGTCCTTGTTGTCCCAACTGTCCCTGCTGTCCCACAATGGGGTTGGTCATCATCACCCACTCTAAACAAATCTTCACTATTTTTTCTGGACCAGCTTGACTTCAGCCTTTTGTGCCTGGTCCGTACTCTCCTTTTCCTTTTCCTGTTGCCTCTTACAAAAATGCACAATGTGTGCCTGTATCTCCTGCCAACGCTTCGCCTCTATCCCTACGACCTTGTCTAGGTCATGCTGTACTTCCTTAGAAAGTCCCTTTTTCAACATATCTTTAAAAAATAGCAACATATTTTCCCATGCTTCTCCCATCTCTGCCCTCCAAATCTCCTGAATCAACTGAATGCGGGTAGTGGGATCCTTGTCTAACTTCATTGTTTTTGCCAAAATAGAATTTTTGTCTGGTGTATCAGGATACATTATCCTCAGTGCTCCCCAAACTTGTGTCCTATAGTTATCGAAAGCCACTCCATCATGAGCGTTGATGTATAATTGAATTCCCGAATATCCCGCTGCCTTCCACAATTCATCTTCCTGTTCCTCCATCAAGGCTGTGAAAAGGGTGGTCATGTCCCCATTTGCCAATATGACACCGGCAGTTTGTTTTTCTAGTGCATAAACCCACTTTCCGGCCCCTGCAGTGAGCAAAGGAAGCATCTTCATTAAGTTATTCTGGTCCATGTGTGACCACTGGACATAATACGCCTTCCCCTGGCCCTTCTGGAGTAGTGGGTATTGAGTCACTTTTGCCTTTACTAGGGCTTCCCGTATCTGTCCTTGGCCTTCCCCTATAGCCATGTGGGCTCCACAGTGAAATGGAAGGCCCTATGGCATACCACACCCATGTGTCTACCGCAGCAGGCCACCTCTCTTTCCCTTTGTTCTAATTCCACATCTGTAGTGGCGCTTTCTTTTTCCATGTCCACACTTACTCTCTTTATGACAGATTTATCTAGCCGTATGAGAATCTGACCATGTCTCCATCTTCCTTCCTCTACTTCATATTTTTCCCTGTTCTCTACTTCCTGCTTTTTACTCCTATTCTGTTGTACCCATGCCACTTCCCTCTCTACTAACCTTGCTGCTTCTTCCTGATTCTGTCATTCTTGTCTCATAATCTATCCTGGAACCGAGGGCCATTCTCCCCTTGCTGACTCTCCTTCCTGCCTACTCCTTGCAACCCTCTCTCGCTTTGGCTCTTCTAGATAGACTTTTCTTCTTTCTTCTTCCATTCGGGACCCGCCAACACCCTTTACCAAAGAAGGCGTTACCCTTCTATTTCCCTCATACTCGTGTCTCTCGAAAATTAGTGCTGACGCAGGTGTTACCCCTGACCGTCTTGTAACCATCAGAGTTGTCACTGAAGAATATGGATGTTTAAACTCTGTATTTGTATACCCTTCTGCAGGCGAGAAAGGACAGCACCCATATGGGGGCAGTGCAGATCAAATTCCTGCACCTTCCTTCCTCGTCACTTCTTCCATAGCTATGACCTTCTGGGCCTTCCCGCCCTTCTCATATACCCTCCAGAGCTCCAGGATATTCTGTATATTATCCAATTTTGACCCCTTATAATTGGTTCCTAAGAAAGTACGTAAGTTTTCCAATATATCATTATCATAGGTCCCCCTCACTAGGCCACGGTGTAGACATCCTGCCCTTCATTTCCCTCAACCATTCCCAATGATATTTCAACATTTTTATTTTATGTCCAGGGAGCACTTGACATAAATGATTCAATGGAGTTTCCATGTTTCAACAATAATCCCCCAAAAACTCAAAAGCCCAACCCATAAACATAAAAATGACTACCCAAATATTCCTTTTCTTTCCTTTAAAAGATTTTCCCCACCCTCAATCTCTGCGCTCACTTCTTTGTCATAACCTCCTCAATAACTATGTTTTCCTCAACCGTGCACAAAAGACATCTTATTAAAACATGCCGGCCCAAATCCTTTCCATTCCTTGAGATTTCACCTTCACTTGAGCATAGAAGGAGCGCAATGTTTTCCACTACAACACTGCTGTTTCTCTTCTTTTCACTAGTATGGCCCTTTCTACTACAGCGCCATCTTCCCAGAAACTACCAGAGGAGACCCACACAATGTTAGACTAACCGAGAAACTTGTGGTGCTGGGTCTGCCCACGCAATTAGTACAAATAAGGCCTTACAAAGGTATGCCTCAGAAAGGTATCTATGGGTGGTCTTACCATAAGATGCCACCTCACTCCACCCTGCACTGAAAGACTACACTTTTAAAATAAACTAGATAATAATAAAAATGTAACAACATAACATGATTCATACACTTCATAAACACATTCACTCTTCAACCTGCTTAGTCCCTTCTAATCCCACAAACACAACCCTTGCCCTACCTAAAAAAAAAGGGAAAAAAACCCTGTTTCCTTTTTCTCCTACTATACCCTACTTGGTTTACCTGACAAAGATGCACTTACGTGGACTTTGAAGCCTCGAAGTGCTCTGAACTAGTGCTCCCACAATTGGTTCTGCTTCACAGCTGGGCTGCAGAACTTCCACCTCAGGGAGCAGACAGGCCTCTTGGTGCCTGCAAACCACTTATTTTTTTGTGCTCGAGCTGATCCCTGCAGAGAAGGACCACAGTCGAGCTGGGCGAACAGGAGACCCCCAATATTTTCAGATAGCCCAAGACTCCTGGCTGGCTCGCCAAATTGTAGGCATGGACCTTTAGCTCCGCCCCTTTACCCAAATTAGGCCCACCTCTAGAATTAGTAAGTGTGCCTTTTGTCCATAAAGCAAGTTTATTGTACATACGGCCGGGAGGGGGCTTATATGACATCTAACAGTCACACTAACCCTGGTCTCCCTGAACCACACAAAGAACACACATTATATTCTGACTAATTTAAGTTTAAGACAGCTTTTCATATCTTACATGACCTGTAGCCATGAAAGGCGTTCTTCAAATATACAGCACACTTTAACATATAAAGTTAGTGTGTGACACTTACTGTACAAATACTCGTAGGCTCTGCAAGATCAGCCAACGTCCAGGAAATGGTGCTTTCCTGTTCTGGCAGATTGGTCAACCAGAAATGACAGCTCACAGCCTGTTTTCACTTCACACCATTAGGTGTTATCTTTGACTTCACACCATGAGGTGTTATCTGAGAGCAGCCTTTTAACCTCACACGGTTAAGTGTTATATCTGATAAAGACTCAAGAACAGAAAATTGACAGACGCGAACAGAAACATTGTGCACATTTGCACAGTTAAGGCCCATAGGGTACCATGGAGCAAAATAGGTAACACGTAAGAAAGATGTCCCTAGATAACAGACAGCTAGCTAAGATAGCATTGCGAAGATGCGATGTTGCAGAACTTCACAGATGCCATAGAGTACAGTGAAGGCTTTTACTAAACTGGTACAGAGATCTCATTGTGAGGTGCAAAAACCCACCTAATGTAGTTTTACATAGGAGGCCTACCTCGAGCGAATGCAGCGACACGCTAGTTCTAGTCCTCACTGTTCCAAACAGCGGATATGACGAACGCACATGTGCAGGGCCCCCATGTTACGTGATAGATATATAGTCCAGCACAAAAAGGGGGAAGCCCAGCAGACCTGCCAGTCCATTCAAGCCAGAGGGGCTTGGGAGGAGTGCCGATCAGCAGCAGCACAGGAGCGAGACAGCCAGTCCCAGCTAAGCTGAACTCGTCAACCCAAGAAGGAGCTGTTTCATTTGAAGCACACTGCGCTCTAAAACATAAGTGACAAGTGGAAGCTTGCTGGGTGCATGGAGACTGATGGTGTGTAGTATTATCTTGTATAGTATAGTATAGTGTAGCGTAGCTTAATGAGAGATAAAGGTTACCCATCTGTTAAACTAAAACCACTACATGTTCTATTACTTACACATTCAAACATGCTCTTTGCCCACATGTCAATCTTGTTCATAGGTGTGAAGTTATGTTATATCTGCTTTTGCTTTAGCCTGTTTAATGAGAATAAGAACCCTCAAAAGATAGGGGGTCATATTAAATGCATTAACATGATAACTCCTGTGTCAAGTGTATAATTCAGAGTAATGCGTCAGAGTGTTATCTCTTTGAGTCTAAGAACTTTACAATTCCTGACTGTGTATGTTTAATCATGTTGATAAGCATGTGAACCTAGGCATGCCTGTTTGTTCGAGCTGAGACACAGCTTAAGGTGAGTTGTGACATGAATGACTGATGACCAAGGGTCTGTTCTCACAGCCTCAAACGAGGTTGAGATAAGAGGCTTGTGGGCATGCCTAATCATAGGCAATCAAGACAATACAGTTTGCAACAGTTAATACACTCCCCCAGATACTGTTACAAAGGCATCCCCCTAAACATGATTGGTTGCCGTGTACAGAGAAATCTAAAACCCACACAGTTCATTGGACACAGACATTATAACACAAGATTTACATTTCAAACACACCCCTTCCTAAAAAGCTTTCCATATTTGTATGTAGCCTTGCCTCTTAGTTATACAACAACAGAATTCCTAATAATGACGCACACAGACCTGCCCTAAAAATACCTAAGCACATGAAGACGAGAGAAAGACACATAGATTCCCTTTTGACCTATTTGTGTTTGCTGATTGCATTGTCCAAACCTGTCCGTTATCCAATTTGTATGACTACTGACCTTTCATATTCACATGAGTACTGCCCACTCTCTGATAACACAATCGCTCTCCTGCAATGTATTACTACTAGGTGTGTACCGTATATAGTATATTTACTATTCGGCCAAATACCAAATAGTTGACCTAAGTATTTGGTCAGCCCGAATAGTGTTTGTTTTGCCAATGGGTGTTGTAACAGGACTACTGTGAAGGAAATACACAGTGCTTATAAATAGATCATAGCTGTAACTAAGCTTTAGCTGGGTAGTTTTATTATTGCTTCCTTTCACTGCCTAATAAGAAATTCAGTAGGGAACTGGGGCTGTTTGGGAGTTTTCAGTCAAAAATGTTCCATCACAACTCCAATTACTTAAACATTTGCATATTGGATTAGGCACTGCTAATAGCAAAGAAACAACTTAAAGTCATTTCCCAGGCTTTCCAAATCAATCCCTGCTCCATCATGTAAAAGGTGGGGTCTTCTGTCCTATAAAAGGTCTAACACACACAGACTGGGCAGACTCAAATTCACTCATGGGCACTCAATGAAGAAACTCACTCGTTCACCGACTGAAGGGGAAGAAGGAGGGAAAGAATGGTTTATAAGAACCAGAAGGAGATGGAATAGATTGCCCTCTGTTTGGACTCATTTTGGATTAACCACAGAGCCCTGAAAGTGAGGCTTAGAAGGAGTTAAAGTCCCAGGCCTTTTCCGGGGAAGAGAAAACAGACAGGCTGTGCAGAAAAGCTGATCCTATCTTACTGGCTGATACCCAACTATTCCTAGAGAGGGAGAATTCAAGCAGTCCTTAAGAGGGTGCCCACTTGTTTGTGATTCAGCCAAAATAAATCCTGATGTGAGTATTATCTAAAGGAGAGTTAATATTGGGGGGAGAAATACTAAAAGGGGAATTAGATTAAATCCTGAACCTGCTTTGTTAGTACTGAGGGTTGGGAATATATGAATTGGTTGTGCATCCCAAAAAGTTAAGAAAAATGTCAGAAGTATATGTGCTTCTGGAAAAAGAAATATTTTATAGATTAGTCCCATGGTGTGTATACAGTGAGATTCACCTGACCTTTTTCTCTGGCGATGACGTCTAGCACAGAAGATCTATTAACGGGTCAAAAAGGTCATCTTACTGTGTCTATACCTAGAAAAAGAAGATGATTGAAGTCATTCCTGGGTATACCATGAAGCAGAATGTTGTTATTAATGCAGGGTTGCTCAAGATAAAAGGGAGACGGTCATTAATGTGCTGTCCATTTATTTCCCACTGTTCAAGGTGCCCACCGTAAGGAAGAAAGGTATATTTTACATGGTAATTGAATAGAAATATCACTTAAGGGAATTTTGCCAACATACTGCCTAACATACATTTTCTTTTCTACAATAGTTTGTTACAAATGAATTGAACCTCTAACCTGTCTATCGAGTAAGGGGGGGGGGTCTTTTGAAAAAAGAGGAAAAAGTGAGAAGTGAATAGGCAGTGATGTTTTAACTAATCTGTTGTTTGCACAAATGAAAGATTCCTCCTGGATTCTCATGCACTCTATTGTGCCTGCATGCTCAGGGTGAAATAAATGCTTGGATACTGATGGTGAAGTGTGCGTTACTAATGTCTGTATTTCCATATCTGTGGCATTGAGAACTGAAGTTTCTAATGTGTTGATTATTTCTTATCATTGACCTGTTGTGCAGAAACAATTTGTTTATCTGTAATTTGATTACATTATTGTTACGCTCACCTGGCTCCCACAGGGGCGTTGGTCGGACCCGGACTGCTGCGGGCTCCACCCACGTGAAGCGTAGTGCAGCGATGACTGACTGGATCTGCCCTCCTAATCTTGTCTGCTTGACCCATAGAAATATTCTCCTACAAGTGGAGAGATGGATTTAGCCACTTGTGGATTCAAGTGATAGCTCCCCCACTGTCCACCCCACTAATCACCTCTGTGCCCTCTCAGCAATGTCACCTTATATTCTTGAAGGATGAGCCCTCCATCCTGCGAAGCACACAGGGGCGCGTTGATGACCAGTTACTTCACTGGCCTGAAGATATTGGAAGAGTTGTAGACGAATCCTGACTCCAAAAGGTCCTAGCAAAGAGCCGTAAGTATATAGTTCGTAAGAGTTCAAAATGTCTGGAATTCACTCCTGCCCAATTCCTCTTTTATCTTGCAACTTTCACCCAATAAGAAGATTGACTGCTGAAAGCGCTCCGGTAAAAGTCTTTGTTACCCAACACTGTCCGGTAAATAATGCCAAGGGTTAAACTTGCTGCTTTCTCCTTTTCTTACAGGTGCGGCATAAGAAGATGTGGCGTGCTGATAAATAATACCTCCGGCGGTAAAATCAGGTAAGCATACGGCGGCTAAAGAGATTGTCTCTGTCTGTTCTCTCTGCTCACCTTGTTGTTTCTTGTCCCCTTTAGGTGCCGGGATATGGCGATGTAAAGATGGAGACAGCGCCGGATCGAAGAAATGCTGCGTGGGACGGTGAGTATGGCGCGGCACTGCTGCTGCGATGCCACGCGTTTAAAACAAAGTCTTTCCTCTGGGTTGAAGATGCGATGAATCCGGAACCAGGTAAGAAATCAGGTAATACTCTTGTTCTAAGCTTTGCATCTTTCCTTCTTTCTAGGTGCTCCAGGTTCGAGGCGGGCGTGGCAGAGGCTGGATGCTGCTGCTGGCCCGGTGAACGTTACGCTGCTGGATGCAGAATAACGCGAAGCGTGTGCTACTCTTCGGGCGTGGTTTAAATAGCCTCCAAAGTAGTCCCAGGTAGGTATTCCTCCCCAACCACACCTGAGTAACAAAACAGTCCCTAAGGTAAAGTAGTCCCTTCTAGGCCTCACATGGGTTTGGATCTTCTTGCAGCATGGTCTGCATCAGGTAAGTGTGCACCTATGAGCTTGGTGCCTATGGCGCCAGGACTGATGTCCCATATGAGCCTGGCGCCATAGGTGCCAGGACTGAACCCAGACAGCCCCTAACAGGGGTTGCTGGGTTTTCTCAAGGCAACATGATGCCTGCTCCCGGGGCTGATGGACGTGGTCTGGATGCCCGGGGGTATGCATCATGACAATTATTTCTATTTGGTTAATAAATAGACCTTCTGTACAACCCTGAAATGAAGGGGAGCTATGTTGAATCAATTCTATTAATTTGGGGGTCCCAGAAAGAACCCTATTAAATAAAGGGGAATTGTGCATACCTGGTTTGGTGTGGGTGGAAAATGTCCCTGAATTAGATATCACCTGGCTAAAACATCCTACAGAACTGGAGGTCCCATGAGAAATGATTTCTGGGATTACTAGTGTCATTGCAATCTAGACCCTTTTTAGCCAAATTGGGCAAAGCTCATTAATGTGCCTGAATGCTTTGTGTTGCATTGAATTATGTAGTATTGATCCCGCAGCCTCATTAGAAAGCACTCAGATGTGCACAGAAGTAGGAATTGTTACATAGAAAATTATTAGAGATTTGAATTAGAGTTGTAAGTGATTGATTGGGAGTGGTAAAGTCAAAGTAAGAAAAGTTTGCATTTCTGCTTACTAAGAACTTGGGAGATAGATTGCTATATTTTGAACTGCAAAATGTCTGACATAGCAGTACCTGTGACCAAGGCCCATGCCAATTCAAAGTTATAAAGGGGATTGGACAGCCGCAGATATTGACCTTTGGAAGACAGATATGCTATATAGAATCGCCTCAGTGGATGGGGACAATTGAGATGAACGTGGCCAATTAAACCAATCCAAACAGAAGCTTTATATAACTTCCACTGTCATAGAAGAATGCTTTAAACTAATCTACCTCTCTGCAGATTTGTATTTTCACCTCCAACTGGTGGAGGGCAGATTAGCAGGCAGTTCAGATTAAACAGTGCATAAAGCAGCCCAGAAAAAGTCTGAAGCTGAACCCCAAGCAATTGTGTAGCAACCAACTGCAAGACATTGTGCAGCTGCCAAGATCTCTGAAAGAAAGCCAGTTTTCCAAATTGCAACAGCACAATGTCATAGATCAAATGCAAGCCGAAATTAAGGCATCTCACGATGAACTGCAGAATCAGATGACACCATTTTGTAGTCTTCAGGGCATTTATGATCAGTGTATGAAGGCCAAACATAAGTTAGAAGAAAAATATAATAACCAATCTGCGCATAATAATGCCTGGTTAGACAACATTGTGACACTGAAACTACACATAGCGGAATTAAAACAAGAAAATAATGAACAAATTCTCAAGTAAGTTGAGTCCCAAAATTAATTTGACCAAATTATCCATAGTTTAAGTGTCACAAGACGGCAGAGAAATGAAAGATGCAAATTTGTATCTATAGGACAAACTGAACAAATAGAAACTGACCTGAAACAGTCAAGAGAGTTTGCCCAATAGCTGAAGTGTGCATTTGCACAGACATCTCGGCGGGTAAATACTCACAGTAGAGAGTTTATTAGCACATTATTCCATGCACTCCCAAAATACATAATCACCCAATTAGTGCGGGACTTCAACGATTCGCAAACTCGTGAATGGGTGATTTCACAGGCTACTAGGATTTCTGAGGTCCAAAAACCTATAGAAAATAATTATCCAAAAACATCCCATTCAAATTCAACACCTACCACTGCAAAAGTGGTGGAGGTGAAGAGTGCCCTCCTTTGTATCTGTAGTCCGAATGTTTGAAGAGTGCTTCTCCTACCATCAAACAGGAGGCCCTCTATCCATTCCCAATCGGGCGACACTCAACCAGTGTTCCAAAATACAGACCCTTCTGACACTCGTAACTACATAAGTCCACGGTACCTGGGCCCTAGGCCCATAATGGGCTACAGATACACTGCCTCACAAAAGGGGGGGAATCCGATTCAAGGGACTGCTCCCCTGGGAAATCCTACTCGGAATTTCTAACAGGAGACAAATCCTGTACTCTCTCAAATCAACATTTTTAAACTATTTTCCTCTTCCAAGATTCCAGCACAATAGAGCCCAAAATCAAGGAGAATGGAGACCCAGAAATGAAGGCTGCGGGGGTAAGCTTCAAACAGACTGATTTACTTTGCTAGGAGGAATAGATACCCTTCCAAAGGGCAACAAAGGTATGACCCAAGACTGCGCTATGATTCTGAGGGAGGAGAAAAGATCTATCAGCTTGAGCGACAGGTCAAGCAATCGACTGAGAACATTGGACAGATGTTGAGGGCCCAACAGAAACGTCAGACTGCCAGTGTTCCCTGAAATGCCCAAACGTCTGAGTCAGGTGCCCCGGGGGACAATGACAGCAGGCAAACAACACCAGTGACAGTATCCTAGTGGAAGCAGAAAACGGCGATAGGGATGAAAAGATATACAAAGCCTTAGAGGAAGCTTCCTTTCTGACCAATACAACGGCCCCTGAAAAGAAAAAGAAGAAAATAGTAGCGTAATTTCTTTCAACTGGGAACTGGAACCAAAAGAACAGAGAAAAAGAGTGAAATTCCAATAAAAAACAGAATAGCCACTAATTGAGACAGAGGAGTACACAGGAATCCCAGAAAAGAAAGTATTCTCTTTCAGAGATGAAGTGACTCCTAAAGTAAAGTTGGTAGAAATAGAAAATCCTGCATACGTGAATATAGAAAAAGATATTGAGAAGTGTGGAAATACCCTTAGATACAACAGCTAATTTCATAACACCTAAAGTATAAACCCTGAAAGTCCAGAAAAGCAGAGGTACCTTCCCCCTAAAAGATTCTGACGATTGTCCTCTGAAAAGAGAAGACAACAAAGAGTCTGCGTAAAGCAGGGTTATATCTATTCCCTATCTTATTTCCAAATGTGTTTTTATTCCGACAGGTTCCCAATCCAGCTTGCGTGAACTTGACCTTGCAGAAGGAAATACAGATATGTGGACAACCCAAGGTTTTGTCCTAGAAATAAATGACATCAAGACAATTCATGCAAAGCTGTCAAATAAATCACACTTTCTTTGTAGACTGGAGGCTTAAGAAGGTAGGTTCTTTGCTCCTGTCGAGATACAAGGTCATGGTGAATTATCAGCTCTGGTAGATACAGGGTCACTTGCGACCTTTTGATTTCAAACATTTGAGAAACTCAACCTGGGAAGAGAGGAGAGACATAAAATTCCCCTCAAACCTTCCAGGAGAACTCCACAATTTTGATGGAAAGGACATTTATGTCAATAGGATTGTGGATCTGGAAATCAAAATTGGGTGACACTGTCTAAAACATCTGGTGATCGTCGAGGTTCCAGACAGCACACCCTGATACTGGGGAACGATTTCCTTTGGAGTCTGTGCCCTCTGATTGATTGTGTGAACCAGGTTCTCTGGGCCCAAGCAAACCGTCCCATTAAGCTGAAGAGAAGTATCAATTATGTCAGTCTGAATGATACTTGTCACTTGATTGAAAGGCACCCAGTCAAATTGAATTTCTTTTCAAAATAATCAGGTTCCTGAAACCACAACATCTCAGTAGGAGAACAGAGTAGTGAGGGGACCTCATCTCAACTCCTAAGAATTAATCTGCCTCCTAACAACAAATGCTTTTCCACATTGGAAGGAAATACCCTAAAGTTTTATATACAGGAGGACCCCAAATAATTTCAAAGGGCTCCTGGAAACATTTCAGAGAAACATAGTTATATTTTGACCGACATCCAGAAAAAAGGCAAACACACATTCTTCCCCATTCGGATAAATGGAGAGGAAGATTCTGTGCTTGCCAGAGTCTGTCTAAACAATGGAAAAAGCTTCATGAGCGAAGCACTGTTTCAGCAGCTCCATAAAGATCAGGACACTCCCTGCTATAATTTGACAAATAAATAGGAAGTTGGCCTGGAAACCAAAAACATGTCATACCTAGCAGGTGCAGGTTAAACATGTCAATTGGCAATACAATTATTGACCATAATTGTTGGATCGTTAGAGATATCACTTCTGAAGTTTATCTAGGTATTGATATTCTTCATTGATTTGCAGTTAATTTGGATTTTTATTAATGATAAAGTTTGGCCACTACTGGGGGGTAACTCGGTGGGCTTTGACAATGTCAAGAAAGCATTTTGGTCAGCTTAATTGTTGCCTTATGCTGTTGAAGCCCAAGCAAAAGGATTCCCAACATTATTCTATTGACTTAGAAAACAAAATTATAGGTCAAATTCCTGAAAAATGTTATGATAAAACAGACAGTATGCAACCATAAAAGATCAACACCTGATATGGTGGATATTTCTTGGTATATTCCTCATGCCCTTATGGGGTAGAAGAGGCTACCTGTGACATCTTGGAAAACGAGGTAATATTTAGAGTTCATAATCCATTGAACCTCCTGTCCAGGTAAATACCATGAAAAGTGATCTCTCCACCCAACTGCAGGATACTTCTGAAATATCAACACCAGAGGTGTTTCCCGGTTTTCAGTAGAGGGTTGAAGAACAAATTAGTCTGGCCGATGCCTGTGAAACTGATGAACAGCAACAACAACTGAGAGAGGTATTTCTGGATTTCTAGAGTATCTTCTCAGTTGATGCCTATGATTGTGGGCATACACCTATCCATTCTACCACAATGACAGTGGATCCTGAAATGGCTCCCATGTTTGTAAAGCCATACCAGTTGCCTCTCGCATCCATGGAATCACTCACCGAGCCCATCAGAAATCTGGAATCCTGTGACATAATTCAACCTATCCACAGTACCTTTAACAACCCGGTACTGGGGATTCTAAAGCCCAATGGATAATGGAGACTTTGTGCTGATCTGAGGAAGTTGAATAAATGGGTCCACATGAAAAGGAGGCCTCTTCCCTATATTGATGAAGGACTGGCACATATATGTTGCATATCGAGATGAACGGATATCATTGGTTGTAGTCACAACTTTAATCAGATCCATATCAAAGGGCTGCAGCTCTCCCCTTAGACCAGCAGCCAACTGTCTATACTAATTCTAACATAAACATTCTAGAACAGGGATTCTCATGATGACACCAGTGCTGTGTTACACTTGAAATTCACTGAACGATGTACAATGTAACACTTCTTCTTCCCTTACAGCAACAACAATGAGATATGAACGGTCATTTTTCGAGGTGGCCATCTTGAACAAAACGAGAACCAGGAAAGCATTGGTGTTACTCAGATTACCTCCTTGCCGCTTGCTCTTTATTCCAGACATCCCCTCCGTCCAAGCGAATGGCATTACCCAGATCCTCACACACCTTCCTGGCATTAAAGTATTTAGAGTCAGACTCTCTTGTCCATCTTCGTAACTTGATCTTCACCTCATCTCCTCTGCTAAAACTCATAAATTTACAAGCATGTTTCTCGTCATGCCACTTTTTGCAATCATCTCCCTTCACCCTTACCTTATCTCTGACCAGCTGAATATTTATATCCGTTACCTTGGCATGTCCCATCCAGCCGGGAACCAGTGGGGTGTTAGGTTTGCGACCTTGCATCAATTTAAATGGCGCAACTCCAATAATAGAGCGCAGGGTGTACCTGTGTTGACACACCCTCCACAGAATCTCACTCTTCCAATTCCAACCAAACTGCACTAACATCCATTTCCCTTCCATCAGCATTCTATTAAAACGCTCCACACAGCCATTACTTTGTGGGTTATGAAGGGCTCTTCTTTTTTGTTTGACACCATGCTCTCTCGCCCACAACTGAAGCACCTTCGAAATAAATTGCAGACCATTATCAGACACTATCACAGCAGGCCACTCTTCTCTCCAAAAAACACTCTCAAGACAATGTATCACCTTTGCCGTGGTGATGTCATTGAGAACGCAAACTTCCAGCCATTTTGTTAGGCAAATCCATTACCACCACCACCACATAACAATTCTGTGCACCACAAAAATGTAATGGACCCAACAGATCAACTGCAATGATGTCCCAGACTAACTTGGGACTTTCCGGTATAACCATGGGGGACATCCTTACCTCCAACACTCTATCGCTATTCATACACTGCTCAAACTCTCCTATCCTCATCTCAATAACATGTCCATGTGCGGCCACCAAAAATCCATCTTAACGAGTGCCTTCATTCTACAAATGCCCATGTGGGAATTATGTCCAATTGTTTCTTCTATCACTTTGGGAGTGATCCACACAAATATCAGGGTCGTCGCACAGAACTATTGCCTCCTCCTCCTCCTCACCTGTTTCTGTAGATAAGGCTTCGATTCTTTTCCCACCTTTATTCTTGCCTTTGTGTCTTCTTTCGTAGAGATAGGGCCTCCCTCGGTTCGAAGCCAATCTGCTGCCTTTCAAATGATGGCAAGCGAGAGGGGCTCCTTCCCGATGGTGTCCAACAGAGGAAAAAGCCCAAAGGCAGAAAAAACCTCTCGGATTGTTCTTGTGACACCGGGAGCTGCAATAGTTGACAGACTGTAGTAGCATGAAGCTTCCAGATAACAAAGGATGCAAGCGTAATCTCCAAGAAACAGGTCGAGACTCGGATGTCAAAAGGCTCCAAAACTGCAGCAGGTAAACCTCCAAAACAATAGGGGTGCACTGGATAGGCACTGCTGATAAAGGACTGAAGGCTTCCCCTCAGTTGGGGAAAAGCGGGTAACCAGGGATGCTCTGGAAAGGGAAAGGAAGTCTGACAGATCGGAGCATGCGTTATGCAGAAAAAAGCAGACGGGAAAGTTTCCTGGAAAAAGAAAAAAAAGGTTGGGAGAAAAGGGTCAGATCCCAGAGCGGGTAGAGAGCCAGAACAAGAGGATCCGGCGCAAAAAGAAGGAAGCAGAGTGAAGTACCCAGAACGAACAAAAGAGCATACCGGATAAAGAAAAAGGGTGGAAGGAAAATGAGAAGGCAGGCGAGGAACCTGGGAAAGCAGAGAGTGAAGCACGGGAAGAAAATACTAGCGTTAATCTCACTGAGGAAAAAGCAGTGAGTTGCAAGGCAAAGCTGGGGCGGAAGGGGAGGAGCTAAAAGGCGGAAGAAAGAGAGGTGCACAAAAGACTAGATCTACACACCCGATAGAACGGGAGTGTAGTGGAACATTCTAACGGCGATAGAGTGGCCTAGTAGGCCAGATGCGCCAATATCCTCTACTTTCTCACACATACCCTCCGGAACAACTAGGCACTGCCCTCTACAAAGTATACCACCTGTTATACACAACTCATCCTTAATTCCCCGGTACTCTTTGATTTGTTTCCCCAGCACTGTCATCCACATCACAACTACATCCCCCTCTTGGGTTCCCGATATACTTTATCCTCATCACAAGTTTCCAGCCATTCCTTCTCATGAAGAGTCTCCTCCACCACAAAAATATCTCTGATACACTCATCTTCCTGCACATCCACCTCATCAAATTTCTTGAGTGGTAGCTCCCTGGACAAAACATCAGCTATCACATTGTCTCTACCATTCACAAGTTCCACTACCAAATTCCGATCCCTGTATCCTCGTAATCCACTTGGACATGCACATTGAGACTCCATCCAAACCCTATTTTATTTAGGATGGCAATCAGCAGTTTATGATTCGTGCGAACAACACATTTCCTGCCATACAGATAAACTGTGAACTTCATTATGGCCCATAATATGGCCAATGCTTCGCTTCTTGTTCAATAATCGAAGCCCTAGAAGCGTAAATTATGGTATGCTGCCCAGAGCCATCCTCCTGCATCAGCACTCCTCCAAGCCCACACTCAGAGGCATCTGTATACACAACCTCTCCTTCACATTCCTTACTCCATTCGAACTTCACACCTTTCCTTGTCCATCTTCTCATATTCACTGTCTTATTCGCTAAACTTTTCACAAATTTGGAGTAGTACTCGATCATCCCTAAGAAAGAAAATACCTCAGCTTTGTTGGCTGGGGATGACATTGTTTTAATAGCCTTAACGGTACTTCCCTTTGGCCTCATACCTTCACACGAAATACTATATCTCATGTAATCTACTTGATTCTTCCTGAACTTGAATTTATCTAATGTCAATGTTAGTCCTGCCTCTTCCAGCTTTATCAACACCCCTACCATTTGTCATCATGTTCCTCGAGATCTTTACCCCATACCAATATATCGTCTTGATAAAACTTAACTCCACTAATTCCTCCCAAGATCTTATGCATAACCAGTTGGAACACACTAGCGGACGAAATGAGACCAAAAGGCATACTGACACATAAAAATAGAACTACATGGGTAATGAACGTTAGTATGCCATACGAAGCGGGAAGCTTCTTGATTTAATTATAACTAGAGCATAAATCTAATAAAGAATATACCTTAGAACCACTTAGATCAGTGTTCATCTAATCTATTTTAGGTAAGAGAAACCTTTCTGTGATGACATTCTTGTTGACCTCCCTGAGATCAAAATATAGTCTTATCATACCATCGGCCTTTTTCAGGATCACAATGGGGCTAATCCATTCAGAGGCTTCTGACGTCTCAATCACACCTTCTTTCAGCATCCTCTCTAATTCCAATTCTACCTCTTTCTTAGAAGCAAGAGGTACTGCTGGCCTGAGTCTAGCAGCAAATGGTGCAGCATTTCTCTTCAACTTAATCTTGTGAACAAAATTCTTCAAACAACCCACTCCATTCTGAAAAACTTTGGGAGCCCATTCAGCGATGGCACAACCGCCCTTCTCAATTTCGTTCTTAGTCTCACCATTGGGTCTCCCTACCATCATGTTGCATCCATTGTATACCTGTTCCTATTGGGATCAATTTCATGTCTAAAGCCTCCTGGCAGCTTGAATATAGTAGATTTCCCCCAACATTAGTTATGTACACTTTTGGCTCTGTAGACTTGCCTTTGAAGCTTAGTTGGGCATCCAACTCTCCAATAATGACAATGGGACTTCACTTTAAGCATTTACCCTAACTTTGGCTTTCTTTAAGACACCACTCCCTAGACTTTCTTGCCATGATTTCCTACTGATGAGGGTGTAATCCGCACCACTTTCTACTAGCATTTCAACATCCATGCCGTTTACCTCAATAAGGGTGCAAGGTTTCCTAATTTTGACACCCCCCACAACATGACAGCATCTACAACCTGTATGATATTGAGGCCTTCACATACATCTACAACACCATTGTCCCCTTCATCCTCAACATTACCAACCTCAGCACCACTCCACATCCTACAACATTTTGATACATGTCCCCTTCTATCACATCTTCTGCATTCTACAAATCTCGCAGCACATTCTCGGTCTCTTGCAAAATGCTCCATATTTCTACATCTGTAACACCCTCTTGTGGATCTGGGTGATCCACAACCACTTGCCTGTCCTTGGAAGCCTCTTTCCCTTCCTCAAGTCCTCCAATTTGCATCTTTCACTTTGACCCTTTCTTTTGGATATAGTTGGAAAACTTCTTTCTTCTGAATAGGCTGGTCTCTGTGCTCTCTGAACCTTTTTTTGTATGTTCAGTATGTTCATCAACTTTCCCTTCCTTTGACAGTTCTTTGATGCACGACGACGTGTGTTCAACATTCATCGCTATCTCTATGACTCTGTCTAAATCCGTATTGTTCTCCTTCCATAGCTCTTCTCGCACCTTGTCTTCAGCGCACTTAATCATCAGATGGTCTCTCAAATGTTCCTCGCGGCAGCATGAATTAAATTGCCACTTGACAGCCAGCCCTCTCAAAACTGTGAGGAACTCCTCTATGGTCTCTCCTTTCTTCTGATCCCTAGTGGTGAACCTGTATCTTGGCAAAACCTTGTTCCCTTTGTTTTCAAAATGTTTGTCAAGCTTTTGTATGCTTACTTCAAATGGATTCATATTGGCTGTTTTTAAACTGAAGGAGGATTTGTCCACTGTCAAAATGTTGATTTGGTTGAACAAAACACCTAATCTGTGTGTTGCTCTTGCTTCACTCTATGCTCCACGTTAGTTGCTCATTGCTTGCTTCTCTTTCTTGCGTAGTTTCCCAGCTCCGAGGAGGACAGAGCACGTTGCCACGACAACTGTCAACAATGAGAGCCTGTGCTACGTTGCAACTCTACGTTGTGCGTGCTCCACTTCATATCACACACATTTGCACAAGCGGAGAGATCCTGTTGTTCTGTTCGTCTCTGACACTACCTCAACTTCACTGTGCTTGCTGGGGAATGCAAGCCAGCCTTGTATGCATCTACTGAGGTGTCTCGTAATGTCTGGGCGGCAAACTTGCTTCTCCTTCTTTCTCGCAGCACAGCGTTACAATGGAACGGGTCTCAGGGAATGTCGGTGCGGCTCGGAGGTAACAATGTCCTTGGTGCATACCGTTTGATGACCATTTGATCAAAGGTGCCGGGTGCGTCGGTGCGGCCTCTCACCTGTTAGTGTTCCGTACCCTTTCAGTTGCATGCCCTGTGCTATCTTCCTCCCAGATGTCTTTGGCTTTACCTCAAGGATGAGGAACCGGTAATTGTTATCCGGTGCATGAGTCCAATCCAGTCACTGCCTCACAAGCTGCAGCCCAGGCAGTGATCCTCGTCGCCAGTGTTACGTAGCAAGATGAACGCGTATCATTGGTTGTTCTCACAGCTTTAATCAGATCCATCTCAAAGGGCTGCAGCTGTCCCCTTAGACAGGCAGCCAACTGTCTATACCAGTTCTAACATAAACATTCTAGAACAGGGATTCTCATGATGACACCAGTGCTGTGTTACACTTGGAATTCACTGACATCGCCCAAGGTGTTTTATGATAACTTGTACAGGGAAAACTATGCGCAATGTAACACTTCTTCTTCAAAGGAACTATGTACAATATAACAATATCCAAGGATCAAAAGTGTACTCAGCCCTTGACTTGACAAACGGTTATTGGAATAGAGACGCTCAGTATAAGCTTGCCTTTACGTTATGAGGGACAACAATATACTTGGACCTGTACTCCCTTCAACATGGAAATGAAATGTCAGGAATTGACTTCAACATTTCCTTCACAAGCCCATGTCTGATCTGGGTGAAAGAGGAAACTTGGCCTTTGTGGACGATCTGTTGATAAAACGTTCAACTGTGGAAGAACATCTGGCAGAAATCAGATATGTTCTTACACAGTTGCAAAAAGCTGGTGAAAAATTTTGTTTCCAGAAAGCACAATGGTGCAATGGTGCAAAATAATCACTAATCATATTGCTTGGACCTATAAATGACTCTCTGTTTCCGATGCCCGCTTGTGCAGATAGGCGTATGGGCCAAGAGATTACTCAGTTTATGACTTATTCCATAAACAAATCTCTGAAACAGGGAACAGTGCCTCAGAAGCTAAAGAATGCCATTGTGACGCCACTGTTAAAAAAAAAAATGATCTTGGACCATGGCAGTCTTTGGAATTACCAGCCGTTAGCAGGACTCCCATGGCTGGGGAAAATTCTGGAGAAGGTGGTCACATGCCAGGTGCATGACCACGTGGAAAAGGAGTTGCTGTTGGGCTCCTTTCAATCAGGTTTTCAGCCCAAGTTCGGAACAGAGACATTGTTGTTGACTGTGCAGGACGACCTTTTAAGGGTCGCGGATCATGGAGAGCTATGACTGTTGGTGATGCTGGACCTTCCAGCGGCCTTTGACATTGTCGATCACCACATCCTGCTCAACTGCTTGAGAGTAGTAGGCAATGTTTCCAAACATGGATCTTTTCTGGCCGACTGACAACAGCAGGTCAAATTTGGGGGATACATTTCAGACCCTATTTTGATGGGATGTGGAGTACCACAAGGGTCCTCATTGTGGCCTCTGCTGTTTAGCTTGTACTTGTGGATATTCTGAAGAGTCATGCAATGAATTATCATTCTTACGCCGATGAGACCCAGAGTTTTATTAAAATTGGAAATATTGAGGCAACTTTCTCCATGGTTAAACATTGCTTGGAAGAAGTGAGTGGGAGGATGTCTGAAAACCAGCTTCAGCTGAACGTGTCTAAAATGGCGCAAGTACTGTTTGGACCTAAACATCTATTCATGGATGCAAAAGAATCCTTTGTCCCTAGCCTCCTTGGCACAGAGCTGAAGTTCGGTTCCAGGATAAATAATTTGGGCTGCATTTGGCAGGATAATCTTGGAAGCGAGGGTCAGGTAGGAGCCAAGGTGCAGGCAATTTTTTACTTGCTGCGATTGTTATGGAAAATGTTACCATTCATTCCAGGCAAAGGCCATGCTATTGTGGTGGGTGCCATGATGAATGCCCATCTGGACTACTGTAATAGTCTTTTGCTCAGCATTCCGGCCAAACAACTGCATAGGCTTCAAAAGCCCACAATGCGGCCGTTAGATTGGTCTGCCATTTAGGTAGATCGACCCATGCATCCCCTTTTTATCGACCATGGATTGGTTGGTATTGGAGGACCACATCAAATTTAAGGTGGCATGCTTGATTTTAAAATGTTTATATGGACTGGCCCCTGCCTATTTGAGAGACAAACTGTCGATACCAGCCTACCAGGCTGCTACGATCAAGAGATCAGTTGCTGTTGACTGTTCCTCTGTCGCTATGTGTCTCAAGGGGAGACAGAAGCTTTGCTGTTCTTGGCCCGAGGCTGTGGAACAGCATTCCCCGAGGACCAGTTTCGTAGAGCTCTCAAGACCTTCCTTTTAAAATAATGGGGTAGCGACTGGTTTCACAGATACCTGTTGATTGCCAGTTTTATATAAAAACATGACAAAGTCAACAAGGTAATCTCCTACACGAGGAAAACATTATCCTCCATAGAAAAATTCAATGATTGGGAATAAGCACTTCTGCCAATGGTGTGGCTGTTGAGAAATGGCCACCCATTTATCCAGGGGCAGCACATCATAGTAGAGACCTTGCACCAACTGTTACAATATCTACAAAGTCATAGAATATGGGCTGGCAATGTCTCTACTTCAAGAATCACTTCTTGGATTCTATCAATGCAGGACTTTCCTGTGTAGGTCAGATACAGCCAAAATAAGAAGAGCCCTCTATCTCAAGGATTGGCAGGCCTACATGATTGTGCTGAAGAACACTCTCTCAACAACGAAAGTCTGATCACCAATGATTCCCCCGCTTAAAGTGTATGAAGAAAGCACATGTCAAGGGATAACCCCAGTTTATGTGGATGGATGTTCCTAACATATTACAAAAGACAGGGAGAAAAAATTGGTTGCTGGCATTGGGGATGCTTGTGTAAATGATCTTCCCAAACCCTCTGTTGGTTACAAAATAGGTATAAGCAGTCAGGTGGCAGAGCTGATGGTGATTTATCAAGCTGTCCTCACTGCTGTAAACCAACTGACAGAACTAATTATATTCATTGATTGTGTGCGAAATCGCTTTGTGGAAAACCTGATTAATTGGAAAAACAGAGGCATGCTTTGTGCAAATAATAAACCATTAAAACATGGTAGATTGATCCAGACTATTGACGATCTGGTAACGGCTAACGAAATGACCATCTATTAGAAAAAGATCAAAGGTAATTCCAAGATAGAGGGTCCTTATAAGACTGGAAATTATGTAGATGATTAATTGGCCTAAACAGGAGCTCTGCAGGGGCACTTCATAGATATGGAACACCTCCTGGAAGAAATTCAGGTCACAGCAGTGACCAGATAACAAACCCGCACTGAGCTTAAAACTACTCAGTGGAGTAGGGATGCACCTGATGTAAATTTGTTCACTGCTCAAAGAGGATCCTATTATTGGAAAATTCTATAAATACATAGAAGATCCAGTCAGATTTCCTCTGACAGAATCAGACTACAAAGGAAAGGAGGATCTTTGTATTCTGATTAAATTTTAGAATATGTTTAAGATTCAAGCTAGGCTGTTGGTGAGGAAACCCCAATCTGGTTATGACCAGTGGGTGGTACCTACCTCATTCCGAAGTATGATGCTGAACCATGCCCATGACCCGGCCACTGCCAGTCAGAGGGGATTTCAAAAGACCCTTGAGATACTGCGAGAAGTCGCTTACTGGCCGCATATGGGCCATGATCTCAATATCTATTTAAAAGGATGTCTTGTGTGTGGTCAGTTCCAACCGAGTTCATCGACACACAAAGCTCCTTTACAGAAAAGAGGAATGACGTTACCATGGTCCGATTTGAGCTTGTCCTGATAGCCGTTGCATCTATACCTTCTGCCACCAAGATGTCTCCATTTGAATTGATGACTGGACGAGAAAAGCTATTGCCTCAACATCTGCTTTACTGAACTCGGGAGCAGACGTTGGTAAGTGCCTCAACTACTCATGAGTATATTGAGAACTTGAGGAAGCATCTACAGCATGCTTTTGCATATGCCCAACGCAACCTGGAGAAGACTGCTGAGGGAATGAGGTCTTACTATAACCTCAAGACAACAGAACGGGAGTATGAGATAGGTGACAGGGTTTATCTATACAATTTTCAAAGAAACCAAGCCAAGAGGAAGAAATGTTTACCTTCTTGGCGAGGTGATTTTGAGAGCATAGAAAATATCTCTCATGTCGCCTATAAAATCGAAATCCCAAAAGTAGATATGGTTCAGGAAACATGGGTTCATATCATCAATTGAAAAGCTGGCACGCTCATTCAGCTTTGAAAATGATTGAGGAGCAATCTGAAGTCAGAGCTGAAGAGAATGGTGAAGAATGAGTGCTCGAAAAAGACTAAATGAAAAAGGACATGTAAAACATTTCATGATACAATGTATTGTTTTCATAAAAATGTGTTCCCCTATGTGTTACTAAATCAGCCTTTCTATTTCTAGGACCTGTGGAATGGGAGCCTCAAAGGAAATCTCTTGAAGGAAAAGAACAGAGAGGGAATGAAGATGCATCTGAAAAAGAATTCTGAAGATCTCTTGCCCTCCCCCTTTTGCTGCTGCAAAGAGCAAGAGCAATAAGGGGGATCTGTAATTGTAAGGCTATCCCCAATGAACATAACTGCTAAGGCAACATGTGGGCTGCAGCCTGCGCACAGCAGTTTGGAAAAAACACCAAAATGCAAGCAAAATGTGAATTTTTTCAAGTCGCCTAAAACCAGAATATAGAGACATCGCCTCAGATGAACATATTAAGTACGAGAAAATAATCTGCAACTTTTGTTAAAATGGGGAACTGCTAATCTGCAGAGAAAGAATAGCAGCTACAGAAAGAAAAACTAATTTGCATTTTACTGCTGTGTGTGCTCATTTTATTCTATAGAAATAAAGAGTCAGGATTATGAAACCTACCAATGTTGAGAATATGGACTGTTGATAAGAGTTGGATAAGCCAAGGCAATATGAACTATGGTGTTTTATGAAAATAGGGACATTATAAGTCACAATTGTGACTGAAACTAACTTTAAATGGATCAAGCACTGAATTCTGACAAACAGGCATCCTTTCAACTCACAAAGATCCCAACCCCCCAGCATGCAGGATGGGAGGATAGATGAGTTCCTTTGCCAAGCTAAACAACTCTCTGAAGCTGGACACTGCAGATAAGGAGCCTCTTTCAAATAGGCGAAACAAACCAGAGTTTATAAAGTTTAAACCATTGTGTACTAAATTACGAAAAGCTGTTACGTATCAAGACTGAAACAATCACTTGTGGATATGTGATAGCATACATGAAACTCGTGAACATCACTGCTTTTGGAGTAATGGGCGAGTTGAAACAACTCCACAATAAGTGGACCAGTTCAATTCCCTTACATAGTCAAATGAGCTTGTACTCTGTGAAATCCAATCTGAAAAATATATTGAAAGATGTAAGCTATGAACAACAGATGACCGACCTATCGACTAAAAATCACAGCGGGATTTACTACAATGAGCGTATATCCCGAGGTCAGATCCCAAACTACATCTATGCCTACCCCAATCCACAACAGTACGGCAATACCTCCTATTGAAATTCAATATATCCGAGGCATTAGAAGTAAAAGGCTCTCAAATGGGTATTCCCTGTGACAAGCGATACTGCCGCTTATGTGGTAATAATGTTACTGAGACGTTACATCACTTGTTAATTGTGTGTGAAAGCCTACAAGCCCTTCGGTATCGACATATGAAATCATATAATAACACTTTTAAGTATGATGAAATTGAGACATTATGGTCACTATTTATGAGTGGAAATGATATAAACCTAATGTATTTTATGGTGTTATTATATAAGAAAATTGTTTTAATCCTACACTGTATTGTTTGATTATGTGAGACAATTTTAAGTGATACCATATGAATCCTGTACTATCCAAATGCACTTTTGAATGGTTAATGTAATAGTAATCTGAGATGTTTTAATTGTAATAGAGTTAGATTAATTGTCTGTTTTTAAAATGTAACATGCGAAAGCAATGATATATAAAACATTTGTTTTGTTATATGTATATCAATAAAAACTATGAAAACTATAAAGTTTAAAGGTTGAACTTTATTACTTGCCCTATCTATGTGTTAGGGCTAACATTTTTAAAACAATAATTTAAATTCAGATGGTTCCGTGGTCCTGCTCAGTCAAATCTATTTACACCATCTTGCAGGCCTTCCCGAATGTAAGAATGTAACACTTGACAGGAATGCAGGTCTGGAAAATTCTCAAGAGGAGGCAGGACAGAAGTCGTAAAAAAACCTCAAGAACTGCAAACTATAAGGGATGTTACCATGTCCAGGCCTCTGCCCTAAATACCTTGATGCTCTGCATTAACAGCATGGCCAACAGGTACCAGGCAGAAAAACCAAAGAGGCGAAGTGATCATTTATATATTAAATAAATGTAATTAAATAAATGTAACTTATGTGATGAATATGATGATGTCATCACTCCTTTTCCTGAGGTAGCCTCTGCTCATGTGGCCAGGGGATGGCAGCTGCTACCTGATCCTGACCCTCGGGATGGCTCTATGGGATAAGACAACCCCCCGGGGGATGGCACAGCATCATCGGAACCAGTCAAATACCCCCAATCCCTGCTAGGGATGTTCCCTCCCTTCCTCATGGATTTGTGGCATTTTGTAGCACTCTCCCTGAACCACTAGTCAAATCTACTTCAATTATTCCACAATATACCCAAAGGAATAGTTTATTAACAACTGATGATTGCCCCCAATAACGTTTAATATCAACTTCCTCAACATCTCATAAGAAAACAGAGCAACAACTGAGACGAGAAATAGGCGAGGAGTAATGATGATTACTGCCAACGAGAATACTTAACAAAGAAGGTCAGAGTACTCTCTGTGTTTATATAGTGAGCATCAATGCAACCTATCCGTCTCTAAGCGCCCATTAAATCATGGCAAGAAGATACAGTATACAGCAACGTGTCTTATTACAAACATTATGTTGGATAGAAACAAATTGAATTCAATCCAGTCGACACACCAACACTATTAAATATAATTTATTAACATTTCTTGAAAAAATTATTATCATAAAAAACACACATCGTCAAAAATGTTAATATTATTCAAAGTGTAAACCAATCTGTCCAGAGATTTGGTTCTGTATCTCACCTTCCTAGATGCAGAGTTTTGATCTAAAGCAGCGACTTTGAGCACTCTAGTACTGGGCCTATGTGTTTTTCATCGGCGGCACGGATAGAGACAACTACATAAAACTTGCTGTAAGCTGTTGGTCTGCAGATAACGAAATTATTGCACGTGTTCATGTCTAGTGAAAGATCTTGTACGTCCTCACTGAAGAGGTTTTATCTAAACGGTGCTGGTTATCCAAACTTGTCATCAAGGGCACACCAACTAATATGGTGTGTTCTTCTAGGGTCCGATTTTCGGTCCTCTAGATATTTGTAGTGGTTTAGGCACATTGAGGGTATTTACCACCCCTTTTCTACATCCCGTTAACTAAATGTCACGGAGATGATAATGATCAATTTGATAAATTGAGCATTTGCGCCAGATTGATGTTGTTTATTCTGTGTTTGTATTTAGGTGAGTAGTTCCGGTGCAGTCTATCCGTTCCATTGTTCTCCATCTACTATTCACCTGACCATACGGGACCATAATACCCCTGAAGAATTTCTGTTTACTTAGACCCATACAGAAAGAAACATGTCGGGTTGGGGAATATACTGTTAATTATAAACAGTTTCAAGTATAACTAGTTAGAGTCGGACCAGATTGTAGTATTTAAGTCTGACTCATTAGTGAGTGTGTATGATCCATATTTAATATTGGACTTATATTGCTAAACTTGTTTTTTAGTACAATCATTTTTTATAATGAAAATTATCTGTAAAATGTGTATGAATTTATGAATGGTTTGAGAGTGAATGTGGTATGGTTGATGTGTGTTGTCTTGTGGTTTTAAGATGGGAATGTTATATTGTACCAGCCCATGGATGAATTGAGGGGACTGGTTTACACTTTGAATAATATTAACATTTTTGACGATGTGTGTTTTTTATGATAATAATTTTTTCAAGAAATGTTAATAAATTATATTTAATAGTGTTGGTGTGTCGACTGGATTGAATTCAATTTGTTTCTATCCAACATAATGTTTGTAATAAGACACGTTGCTGTATACTGTATCTTCTTGCCATGATTTAATGGGCGCTTAGAGACGGATAGGTTGCATTGATGCTCACTATATAAACACAGAGAGTACTCTGACCTTCTTTGTTAAGTATTCTTGTGTTCTATCCAGGTCAGGTCACAGTATTGAGATATCCCTGGTATCCCCTGTTACTCTTGTTGTTTGATACTGCCAACGAGAACCATGGGCAGTGTACCCGCCCACAGAGTTTTCATGGAAGCACGAGCACTGTTAGTAACGGTACTGGTGCTTTCGTCTCCCTACGGACTCCACAATAATGGGGAGTTACATTTTCCGGTGCCTTCGTCCCTGATCTGCCGGGACTTGTAATGTCCCGGTGGTACCGGAAAGTCAGGTGCCGGAAAAGTGTTACAAATCCGACGGCAACCCACCGGTAGCACCGGCAGGGTTACTGCCGGACTCATAATGAGGTCCATTGTGTGTTGAACTATGATGAAAAGTCTACCGAATATTTGTAAAATAAGCTGAGTGAATAGATGAAAAGTACTGAAAATACATTGTTGACAAAATGAGCAGATGAGAAGTACTGATCCACATTATTGAAAACAACTGCATACAAGTCCTGGCAGGACAGTATACCAGGCAAAGTCAAGTGTTTGAAAGGAAACACACACAAGTCCTGGCAGAAGAGTATGCCAGGCAAAGTGTGATAACCTGGTGTAGAAAGGAAATCTTAAGGAAGAACCATGCCCTTGAGATTCTGAACTGTTGCAAATCTGGAAAAGAACCTGGCAGGGGAGTATACCAGGTGACTTTCAAGTCTGGCACCTGCACCCCAATGTGTGATACAATAAAAGGAGAACTCTAAGGAGGACTCATACCCTTAAGATTGTAATCCATTTTGAATGTGAAAAGAAACCTGGGGAAGGGAGCCATTTCCTAGAGAGTGGATTGCAGTACCAAAAGGAGAGCGTTATCCCTTTGGGCCTCAAGGAACCTGATTATTCTGCGTTTGAACGTTTTTGTATTGATAAAAGGAACCTGGGGAAGGGAGCCATGCCATGGAACTGTGAAATTTGCCCATTTTGAACATTTTCTGGTTGGATTTATACCTTTCTGGTGGATTTTAACATTTGTACACTTTGAGACCGAGATACAATGGAGCACATTACCAGTGTGGTGGTGCGGAAAAAAATAGTGGTAACATAATTACTGCCACCTTTCCTGCACCAACATACTAGAAGTATGGCCCTGGAGTGGAGGATTTACCTCCAGCTTCATGCTGGAGGTAAATCCTGCCACTTTCTGCCAAATATCGGCAGAATCAGTAGAAATACCAAAGCAGTAATTCTGCTGGTGGTAATTCTGCCAAGAAAGCCCCATAGAGTCCAATCGACTCTCAAAACATTAGATGAACTCCACCATTGCCACTTGTAATCCGGCAGTAATTCCACCGGACCAAGTGGTGGTAACAGCAATTCTGTTGAGCAGTATTCTGGTGGATTTATTGCCAGAAAACAGCCCACATGTTAATGAGGCCCAATATCCTTTGCACCTTAGAGTTAGTTTTAGAGTGTGAGGGCCAGAATCGTTTTTCAGACACAGGACGTATTTTTGCTTTGGACATTGTGACAAAGTACAGACCCATTTGTTTTTGGTTGAGATAGGGAAACACCTCCTGGATTAGGGGTAGAGAGACATTTTCCAACCCTCATTTCATTTAATAAATGTTATAACCAAAACAATGAGTCCTCTGTGTCTGTGTCTCATTCCTGGCTCCTCACACATGGGATTCATGATTTTGCCTATAACTCTTGAACAGAACCTTGTAGAAACGTAATTGTGAAATGTTTAGTTTGAGATGATCGATTCAGGGCTACCCAGATGATCTTACTTTTGTGAGTTTTATTTATGCAAATTAGGCACATTTGTATTTGGAGGCAAAGAAAGGGTCCACACTAGTGTAGGATATATCGTAGTGTTCACAGTGATGAGCCCATTCTGTTGAGATGGAAACATTAGTTGAATATAAATGTAGAAGTGAGATAAAGGGAAAAATCTATAAGTCTGAAATGATTCATGCTATAATGGTAAGGATTGCATCAACTGATTTGCGCCAGAGAGAGGAATCTGGTGAGCAAATTATTAAAGTGGTCAAATAGTGTGAAACAGGCATGGTCTCAAGAGAGATGGCACAGACAACAGATGTATAGTTCTAAACAAGGATGTATTAATGTTCAGGATGGTGTAACGCCTAACTAACCCTATACTATGGTGAGAATTTCCCTACCTAAAGAAATCTAAGGAAAGTCTGTGTCCACAAGTCCAAATTAAAAGTCTGTCTGTGTCAAAACCTATGCTTGTTCTCACAACTACAACAAACTCTAGTGGGGAAATGTTCTCAACCAAATATAAGTGTTCAAGTTCAACACAGTTCCAATGTAACTTTGTTTGAAGGAAGTTTGATCACGTTCTGAAGTTATCTTCTGTAGATTCACAGACCCACTGCAGATTTTTGAAATTTTACTCTATCATTGTCCACAGGGAGCTTCTCAGTCTACTCAGTTGGAATGGCGAACGGACTTGTGATCTTGCCGAAGGCCTAGAGTTACTTCGTGCCGTCGGTCTAAAGGTGTCTTAGTATTAATAATCAATAATTAATGGCCAAAACCGTCCTCACACTACCAAGTGTTCAGGAGGAGAGGAATTCACTGATGGGCCCATAGGTCAGCGCTCACCCTCTAGAACTTGTAAGACAAGATAGCTGCACCATGTGAGGTCTGGGAGTGCAGGATTCACTTACTCCAACACGACTCAATAATGAGGACTCAGTAAGTTGGCAAAGGGAAGTCCGTTTAATGATAAGTACATCAAACAGAGAAACAAATGAAAATCAGCAGCATTGCGATCACCTGTCTCGCTCCGACTTCCTCGAACTTCAGTAGAACAGTCATTGTTATAGGCAGAACTCGCCATCACTAACGTCTAATTCTATAAAAAATCATCATGCAATATAATTGGTTAGGAAAGGTAACTTAAGTATAGGTGTTATATCTGTATATGATAATAGGGCATGCAGATTTGATAACTCTTATCGGGTGGGCGTCTACGCCCATCCCTCTATAACACGCGTGATAGACGTCACTACAACTACGACGTCTTATTGGTTCTACTATCTACAGGACTCCGGATAACTTGGTCCATTGTGATTGGGCGGGTTACACCCCTAGACATAAATCTCCACTTTTAATTAGCAGCATGAAGAATGGACACCCATGTGCCTGGCGTCCCAAGTTTCACCCTGCCTCCCTTCCATCAATCAGTGTTTTAGGGCGATGTGTCAATTAGTTGGCTAAGGATGGCCTCGAAACTGTAGTCTCTTATCGGGAAAAGTTATGGCATCCTCGGGTCCTGGATGACATCAGGCGATGGTACTTCTTCGCGCCTGGCTGGTCACATGTTAGTTCACCATGAATCTGCTTCAGTTTCCAGCTTTTAGTGCATTTAATTCTATTTCAGCCTCGCCACCTGCATGGGCCCCCCTTATCTTGACCTTCATGAGGCAGGCTGCTTTGCTCTGACGTTTGAGTCTTGTTAGCTGACGCTCTCCTCGCTTTATCTGGTTGACCTCGATTTCCTAGGCATGAGCCGCTCTTTGTTGAGTTTCGATTCCGCTCCTTCTCTTGCCTTTGGCTGGGTTATGAAACTAGGCCTGTCAGGCCTCTGGCAGCCTGGGTACATTTCTGCTTTTACAAGATGGAGTCGCACTCGTATAATGTGCCTAATTGAGGTAGATATATGGTTGGCGCTTGCCGCTCTATCTTCTACTAAGCATTGCAAGCAGTATCGATTTCTTAGCACCTTGCATTTCAAGCCTATTTACACACGTTTAACAGGTCGGTTGCTTCCATCTTGTCTCATAGCACCGTTTCCTCACGCTTTAACATTGTCTCTTCTCTGTGTCCAATACATTTATTTTCGTAGTTACTCGCACTGGCGTGCTTGTCTTTGACAGCCGCTTTTGTTCATTCACGAGTCTGTCCAGGCCCTTAAGTCATTTCCACTGGCCTACCATTAAGGCTTTTGGGGTCTCTTCGTGGACCGTATGTAGGTACTCTTCATTCGTATCAGCGGCTGGTATGGCTGTCTGATAGGGTACCGTGCTGCCCAGGGTTGTCTGGTTATGGGTGCTTCAACAGGTATGGATCTTCTGATTTATACTGGGCAGAGTCCCAGTGCAGCTCTTTGTAGGTTCATTTGCTCTTCATACGTCACATACCTTGGCGAGTACGCTCTTGGTACCTCGAAATGAGGGGAAGGGGTGCAGGCCATGTCTGGGACCTCCTCTACAGTATAACAGTTCACACAAAAAGAGGGTCTTGGGTTTCCCTTCCCCAAGTTCAAATGTAATCAAGTTCATACAACACTGTGATCCTGGGACTCCCTGCCCCAAGATAAACACTCTCCAGTTCTTTGACTCTCATGGTTACCCAAGATTTAAACTGTTCAGTTGACTTTACCTCCGTTTACAAGTTCAGAAGAGAATACAGGGTCTGTTTGACCTGTCCTTTGGTTAGCTTCACCAAGGGCATACACTTCTTTGCTGCTTTTCCAATATTTAGTGATTTCTGGTCTAGGCTTAGTTGTCAGACCTCACGGTCCACCCATTACGGGTCACGCAACCAGCAACCACATGCCTTGTCTGGGATTTGACTCTTGATGTGGGCAATGTCAGTGTTTAGGAAACTTCCTGGTCTAGGCACAGTTGTCAGACCACACCGTCCACCCATCGCAGGTCACACAACCATAAGTATCCCCAAAGCCATTGTTCGGTATTACTTACTTTTGTAGCAGGGGGTTACTTGATACACTTGATTGTCCCAACATTGTCATGCAGTCTTTAGCACTTCATAGTTTGATCAAGTAACAACTTTCTTTTAATTAATTTCTTCATAATTGTAGCGTTCACTTGGTTCCACTCAAACCACAACTTTCCTGTCACCTAAGATTCAGTAAATGTAATGTTACATTGTATTTGTCAGGATAGCATCTTTAATTCAGTTCAGTATTCAGTACAATCTATTTTATATTGTGCAGACTTTAATAGCACCTTTTATACAGTTTGGTATTCAGTAAATGCAGTTTTGAGTTGGCCATGTGTTAAATAACACCTTTCATTTAGTTTGGTATTCACTAAGTGCTATATTGCATTTCATCTATGGACCGTTACCATTTCCATGGTCACTTGGAACGCTCTGGCGTTCCTATTGCCTCCCGACACTTACCGTTCGGCTGCTTCCTCCCAAGTGGGAAAACCAACTTGCCAGTTTGCCTGGTGCTCCACTCCGCACCCGCCGGCCTGCATGCTTGGCTCTGCCTATGCTCCCTGGCAGTGCCTGATGTACGCCTTCCCTTGCAAGGATTCCCAGTCCTCCACAGTCTCCTCAACAAGACTCTTGGGGGTCTCTGTTGGCATGTCAGTGCCTCAGCTTTCTCGCTCTTCAGCACAGAAACTCCTTGGCTCCTTTCTGCTGATGCACCTCCACCATACATGTGCTTCTGATTTCCACCTTTTATACTCTCCCCTACCACTAACAGGCTGCAGGTGAAGCAAGGTATTGTCAATTACCTGACCCTGCTTAAGTCTGATCTTTATTGCTACATGCCTCCAGACCACTCTTCTTTGTCCCAGTACCAGAGTGGTGTTTATAATAGGAACTCTGCACTATTTTATTTATTTAGGCATTTATAAAGTGCACTAGGCCCAAGGGCATCAACGTGCATAGGTACAGACAGCAGGTCAGATTTTACCTGAAAAAGAAATCAAAGACAGACTTTGGTGGTATAAAGTACGGCTTGAAGATGTTGGTTAAGGCGACGGGATTATGGTCATTACTGTGTGTTTTCCGAGAAAAGCAGGGTTTTAAGCTGCTTGCGGAAGGACCAGTAAGAGTGTTCAAGTCTTAGTGATGATGTGAGATTGTTCCAGTTCTTGGCGGTGATGACGGGGAAGCTTGTTCCTCCAGCTCTTTGGAGGCGGAATCTGGGGGGGTTAAGACGATTTGTGTGGGTTGAGCGAGTAAGCCTGGTGTTTGATGCTTTTGAGAATTTGGAGCGGAATTTGACATACATTTGTGGGTTATGGCTAGAGTTTTGGAACAGATGCGCTCTTTGATAAGGAGCCAATGAGCATTTCTTCCAGCCAGCGAACTATTATCTTTTTTTGCAATGTTCCGGGCATCTCGTAAGGCGTTGTTTTGTATGATCTGTAGTTTGGTTAGGTTTCCAGATGAGGTGCCTGCGTAGAGGGTGTTGCAGTAGTCCACTCTCGAGCCTATCAGAGCCCTTGCGATGGTGAGGCAGCTTTATGACGAGAGGAATGGACACACACAGATAGGTTTAGATATGTATGCTGCAGATGAGGCGATAGTGTTGACTTGTCTGGATAGTGATAGTGTAGTGTAGAGTCTAGGTACACCCCAAGGGTTTTGACATGATTGGCTACTTGGATAGTAATGGCGCCGATATCAAAGGATTTGTATGCTGGATCAAGTTTATTTAATAGGGTACAAGACCCAACTATGAGCAGCTCTGTATTGTCATCATTGAGACAGAGCATGTGTGCTGCCATCCAGGTTTAAATGGTTTGGTACACTTGTTTCAATGAGGCAGAGTTTGTGGCATAGTCAGAGGTCAAAGGTAGGAGTAGCTGTTTGTTGTTGGTGTAGTTAGTGTAGGAGATTACTTTGGCGTCAAGTAGGTCGTACAGTGGCTTTGTAAACATATTGTACAGTGTCAGTGACACACAGGATCCTTGAGGGACACCAAAAGTGATGGGTTGGAGGGGCTGAGGCAATGTTAGTGAAAACTCTCACTGTTCTGTTTGATAAGAATTAGGTGATCCATGAGGCGGCTTCGGAAGAGAATTGGGCTGAGGTGAGATGGTGGTTGCACAGTATTTGGTGGTCCACTAAATCAAAGGGAGCTAAGAGATCTAGCAATAGAAGGAGGGCAAGTTTTCCTCCGTCTTTAGATTTGTCAAGCTGGTGTTTTAGGTCTAGTAGGGCTGCTTCCGTCCTGTGGCCTGGCCTGAAGCCAGATTGTTGCAAGCCTAGTAAATTGTTGGATTCCAGGTGTTGTTGGATCTGCAGATATGCCGCTCTATCCAGTATTTCTTTGAAGGAATGGTACCGTGGTAATGGGTCAGTAGTTGGTTGGGATGTCGGGGTCTTGTGTGGGTTTATTCAGGATGGGTAATACCCAAGCGTCTTTTAAATTGGCAGGCACAATGCCTGTGGCGAAGGAGGCATTGATGATGTAGGACATAAGTGGTGCTAGTGCTTCTGCACAGTCTTTAATGACTGGGGTAGGACAGATGTCTCCTTGACATCTGGAGGGCTTGAGACCCTACATAATTGTGTTGTCATCATTGACTGAGACAGGTTTGAACTAAAATAGAGCAGTGTTGGGTTTGGTGGCTGAAGGTTTCGGGTCGGGATGGTGTTTGGGTGCGGCGGGCAGTGGGCTTTTCTTTTGCTGGATTTTGCGTTGAAGCATAGAGATGTTGCCCATTAGGGCAGATTGGATGTTTGTGCACATGGCAGTGTCTTTGGTGCAGTTGCTGTTATGTGGGGCTGGAGATTCAAGCTCACAGAATGTGCTGAAGAGTTATCTAGTACTTGAATAAGCTTTTGCAATTCTGGCATTGTATGTGGGGATTTTAGCTTCAAAGATAGCAGTCTTGTAGGCTTTAGTAGTGGATGTGAATTGGGTTTTGTTTAGATGGTAAGGGTTGTTTCCCTATGAGTTTTCCGGCTTGGTGTTTTGGTTTACAGAGGATTTTAAAGTATGGGGTAAACCATGTGTTGACATGGGCACAGGGTTTGGATTTCCGATTGGTTAGTGGAGCGACTGCATTGATAGTAAAAGTCATGGTTTGGTTATAACGGTCAACCAGTATAGTAGGATCGCTGATATGTATGACTTGCTCTCTGAGAGAATTAAGGAAGGGTAGAATGCTTGCATTAGTGATGTTCCTAGAATTCCTAGTTTGTATTGCGGGCTTTGGGGGTGGTTTGGAGTGCTGTGTCTGCGTGGGATGTCACAATTTTAGTCTGCAAGCCAGTCTAGGATTCGACCTTTGTTATCGGTAGGAAGGGTGATACGTGTTATGAACCCAGCTGTGTCCATGGTTTTAGCCAAGTAAAGGGAGTTGGGGTCAGAGGTATCGTGGAGGCTTAGGTTTAGGTCTCCAGGGATTAAGCTTTTGGAGGTCAGGATGGAGTTGGTGGAGATGGCATCTTCAAAAGAAAGAATTTGGCCGGGAGGTCCGTATATGAGGCAAATGGTTGCTGTAGCTCTGTGTGACAAGGTGAGTTTGAAAGACAATAGGTCTCCAGATTGTAAAATGTGGGTATTGGTGTTCTTATGGTTGGGGGGTCTTTGGATATGATGGCTACGCTGCCTCCTCTTCCATCTTATCTGTCTTTGTGGAAGATGGCATAGTTTTGGGGCAGAGCAAGGGAGAGAGCAGGGCATTAAGCTGCATTGAGCCAGGTTTCCGAAATGGCCAGCAAGTCTAAGTTGTTAGCAGTAATAAGGTCAGGAATGCCCAGTGCATGGGCAGTCATAGATCTAGCATTGATTAATGCTCCCTTTATGGAGTGAGAGCCACGTTTAGGGTCTGTGGTAGTGGGAGTAGTACAATTGAGGTTGGCTTGGGCTAAAGAAGGTCTGGCATTATGTGTTGAGACACATGGTCGGCACTGGAGGTGTAGGTGAACTTCGACTTCCATGTGAGGAGGGCAAATTATGCCTTTTCTTGGGTGGGCAGAGGAGGCAATTGGTGTTTCAGTGTTGTGGGACTGGGGTGGCACAGGGCTGACATACCGAGAAGCAGGCTCTGTGGTAGGCTTGGCTAGGTCTAGCTTGGTGGTGAGGGACGGCTTCAGAGAGGTGTGACCAAGGATACCGCTCAGGGTGTTCGTGAATGCAGGCTTGGTGGGTTGTGTGTTTCTGAAAGAATCATAGAAGAGGTTTGGTATGCAGTGGGGGTAGGGTCGCATGGTAGTGGGTGCAAGACTGGGTTTGAGTGTATGTTGTTTCAGTTCTGCAGACTTTTGGGCGTTGGTGCCATTTCCATGGCTGCTCAAGGAGTAGGTGGAGTAGGTTTGTGCTGTTAGGCCGGAGCGCCTAGTGTAGCTGGGCCATGGGCCAGACGGTGTGTGGAAGATCTGTGCAGGCATGCTAGTGGTCCGTGACTTCGGCATAGGTTTAGTTTGGTGCCATAGGTGCGGAATGGCTTGATTAAATAAGCAGGGAGTCAGAAATGTACATGGGGGTCTGGAGCGTGAGCAGGGCAGTGTCAATGCCATAGAGGTTGTGCATTTGTGTTTGCACAGGTTGGTTTGGCCATAAGTAGGCTGAGAGGGCTCCTTCATGGCTAGGTGAAGAGCGGCAGGTGTAGTCGAAACCGGAAGTAGTGGCAGATTTTTGGGGGGGCAACATATCTTGTGTTACACTGGATACTGGCTCCATTGAGGGAGAGTTGTGCTGCAGCTTTGGTGCCGCTATTCTTAAATTTCTGAGTGGCAAAGCCTGGACGTGGTGGCTGTTTGTTCCAAGTGGCGCAGAGAGGGTCAGACAGTGCCTTAATGGTGAGGAGGTTGCATATGTTGTAGTGCTGGTTGCACGTTGAAGTTGGCGCTGGCATTTTTGTTGCGGCGCAATGTAGGATGCCTCATTAGTGAGGGATGGTACACCAAGCGGTGCGGTTCTGTGTGAGCAGGGCGGGCTGTGAGTAAGCGATCGAGGTAGCACGGTGGAGGGATAGATAGCATATGGGCAGTATGGGATTTAGCATGTTGAGGGTCGATTACGATGTGACGGGGAAGACAAATCGAGGCGCATGGTGGTTGGTGGTCAAAGGGGGCATCTTTACGGGACAAGCCAACCGTAATAAGATTTACAACAGGATTACCTTTTATACATTGGTCCACCTGGATGATGCTTCCTGCATACTCGACAGTGCGCGATGGGGAGCAGCGGAGAGCGCCATAGAGATGTGGTGGCCTTAGACCATGGCCTTCGACTGTGGCCGGCGTCGCCTTCTGGAACGGGTGTGAGCTGGGTATTTTGGTCAGCGAGGGCAAATCAGAAGGCTGTAGGTGGCTCATGGAAGGCAGATGCTGATTGATTAGAAATCAATGTGGCAGCCATTTTAGCAGATTTGATTGTCGGGGCTCGCTGTTCTTCCCTGCTGGGCAACCGTTCGATCTTCCATTCAGTCCCTCTCCCTCTCAGTGTGTGTTTGTTTACAGGCAGGGGTTTTCTCTCGCCAGGAGCATCAATATCTGCTGTTTTATCCTATGTCGGAGCAGAGCGGACTGTAGATGTGACGAGTTCATATCACAACGCGACAGCGCCCCACTCTATGGTTTTTTGGTCATGATGGCGAATTCCGCTGGAAGATCGGCTCCGACAGGAGAGCTTTCTGGCCCGACAGTCTCCCAGTAAAATTCTGATTCTTCCAGTAGGGGATCAAGGCAGAGAAATTCCAGTACAATTCCTACTTCCCAGATTTCCCAGTCAAAGGGTTTGGTACTTCTGGCCACCCAGGAGTTTCCAGCCTCTGACTTCATGTCTATTTCCCACTCTCATGGGCAACCTCTGTACCGTGGATGAAAGGATCCTATAATGAAACCACATGCCACAGATAGCCTCATGAACAAACCAACTCTCAAAGAGAGTGCAACCGTTTTAATTGAAATTATTGTGCAGGGGCTTCCTTTAGGCCGTTTCCCTCTCCCCCATCTCTCCTGGGCAATTCCCTCCTTAGCAAAGGCATCCCTAAACCCCAGCATGATCACTAGAGCTCAATAACCCCTACTGTCTAATAGCTGCCCGGCTGGTAGTGAGGGTTGTGATGGGTCAGTAATGCGAGGCGGACAACTGTTTGAAGATCTTACAAAATATGCCATTTTATTTCAAAAGAAAATGTATCAAAATGCCTCACTTTCCCTACTCTATTGAGGAATTCCCTGCCTATTCTAAAAGCTAAGGGAACGCACTCTAAGACAGGATAACTGGCCCTCACATTAAACAACAAACACATAGATAAAACGTATGTCATTTCAACAGAACATAAACAGTATGTACATTTCCTAAATGACTTTCTAAAGTCCTGGGAGATTTCCCTTCCCTAGGATTTAAAGTCACTTGAACACAATGTTTGACCCTGAAAAGGAAATGTCTTCACTTTTGTCCTTAAAGATGTACATTTAAAGCAAAAGTTAATTATCAAAAATGTTCCAATGGTAACAATCTCCTCCTTTTAACAAAAGTTCCACCTGCAACAATGGTCCTCCTTTTGGGCGAAGTCAAAACAGAACTCATTATTCTGGGGTCCACGTCCAACATTAATAAACTTGGCCACAGTTACACTTCCTTTGACATAGATGGCAACACGATTAAGGTTGCCAAGGAGGTAAAAACCTTAGGCTTTTACCTTGATTCCAGCCTCACATTGGCTAAACAAGTGAATGCAATGGCATCAGCCACAGCCTACTCATTCACTCGCAGCACCACAGCGGCCTGTGAGGAGAAGAAGAGGAAAACACCGGTTAGCTTTAAAAGACAATAAAGGCGCTGCGCTTCGTGCTTTCTCTTACCTAGAAAACGTGCCTCTCCATCCGGCACGCCAGAGGACAGGGTAGGAGGCAGCTCACTGGGGGGGACCCCACCTTAAGGTGCAGGTTATCCCAAGCAGTGATGCTTCCATACATCCCTTTTGTGCTGAAGCACAACTGTCTGTAGGATATATGGCAGTTGAAACATGTCCTAATATTCAGGGCCCTTTTAAAGGGGACTGGTGTGGTTTCTAACCCAGCCCTGATGACACCCCTACCTAAAAACCAGGACCAATGGTGTATTTTCTCTTGTTCCAGGAAGGGATGGAAAGGGCTTGGGGCCCATGCAGGAATAGAGAGAGCTAATACGTTGCTTAAGTCAAGCAATCTCTTGTCAGAGCTCAGAGGGACCGGATCCCTCGCAGACACCTGGAGGCAGGGCCACGTTAGAGGTGTGGATGGCAGAGAGCTAGCAGAATGCTGCCGAGCCCAGGGAGGAGGCGGACAGCATCGAACAGCCTGACCAAAGGAGAAATGGGCAGCTGCCAGAACGGTTTTCCAGCGTCCCTCAAACCTCACGCCAAAGTTCTGGCACCAGCAGACAGGAGGAACCGAATTTGAGGAACCGATCAAGAGAACATCAGAGTTGCGGTTCTTCATCAGCTGTACATCACTCCAACATAAAAACTACCTCAAGAATCACAAATCCTAAGGCAAGAGAGGCCAGCAAGCCTATGATGGGCAGAGAAGGGTCCGTTGGATTAAGCCAAGTTATGAGAGATAAGTAAGATATCACCTTCTACCACAGTGAAACAGAGACTTACTGTAAGTGCCAAACCAAGCCAGCTAGCTCGTGCCAGCCACTTTTATGCAGAAGCAAATCTTTGAACTATTGGAACAATTTGTTTTTGTAGCATTGAACCTTATCACCAGGTCGGGCCTTAGAGCAAGAGAAGAACCAGAGAGAGAACCTGGGGAGGGGAGGGCCGAAAACCAGCCACCAGAAGCCTAGGTATAGTGAAAGCAAATTACTTAGTGTAGGTTAGATTTGGATGCAGGCCAGAATTTATGTGAGACATCCTGACAAGCACCCGTTTGTTATTTTCTTTGTAGTTAGGGAACCCTCATAGAAATAGGGCTAGAGTTTTTTTTCTTCAATACACATTATGAATCATGTCTTCTTGTCCGTCTACTATGTCTGACTTGACCAAGCTGCGCATAGTATTGCAGGAGAAGGGCAAAGCACACAACTATACATTTACAATTACATGCAAATGACAATGTTAGTAGAGCTGAGTAGTACAGTAACTTTGTATTAGCAATTTTATATGTTGGGTGCTGCGTGATTTCTTATGTGAGTGAATGCCTGATGGCGGACTGGATTTAGCATGTGACTCTGCTGTCTAATATGAGACACAGAACAAAAGGTTGAGAAAGCAGCATACATATGTGCATTAGTGCAGAATGTCCATGTTATTAGACCAAAAGACTAAACATTGTCAACATTTCGACTCCAATAGTACCATGGAAAATAGAGGAAATGAAAACCTTTGAAAGGTTCAAATGTTTGCCACACGTTCCATCCTCTTACAGGACTTCATTGGGTTAGTATGATTAGTCAAACAGGCTCGCCGAATATAGAAAAGGGAACATTCCACTTCCCCTTGAGCGTAGAAATAGTCATGTGATGGGTATCAAAGTTGCTGTTGCCTACCATTGGAAAAGAAACGCCATTTTGGAGGTGTATTACATGCAAAGAATCCACTGAGGAAAACGTACATTGTAATGATACATGCTAGTAAAAAAAGCCACTTTGCAATCCGAAAGGTATAGAAAAGAAGTTGAATGTGCCTAGCATTACATAATACTTGTTCTGGGCCAAAGTGCAAGTCCAAAAAACTATATCAAATATATTACAATAATACAGTGAAAGGATTGCGACAAGTTCATAGGCCTGTGGCTAAATAGTGAGAGCAGTAGACAAAGTTAAAATAGGTTGTTCTAAATGTTCAATTTCATCACTATGGAGAAAGAGAACCTGACATTTGTTTATGAAATAATTAAGCCCCAGCGGGCAAAAAAAAAAATATCAAATACTATTCAGCAACTGTTTAATAATTATTCCAAACAATTATCCAAAAGTATGGAAAATTACAGCATCAAATATTTACATAAAAGTAGACAAATACTCTTTATCTGTCCCGAACACAACTTTTTGCAGTTGAGGGCTCTGCAAGACTTTACAAGCAAAGTACATGCACGTATTGCAAACCTTATGTGTTAAACAGCAAATTATTTTACATGGCCATTATATGCACATTTAGTACACATCTTGTGTAAAGCCATGGTGTGATCATTAGTCCAGAATATGGGTACTGCAGAGAATATTGTGACAATAAATCCAGAATATGGGCACTGAAGAGAATACTATGCACTCTCTTCCTCTGAGAATGTACCGTCCCCTGGAGTATTTTACTCTTCTTCGCACGCCTCGGTTAATAGGTGGAGATGACACCCCACTCCTACTAGCGACTGTCAGGGCTCTCTGTCCCAGGAATCAGAATGTTGTGGTTATTTTTTGCTGTAGAGGTTCAAAAGACACCACATCTGCACAATCTCTGGAATCCTCGTGTGCACTCTTTTTATGACTGGGGTTGGTACCATTAAGATGTCTTCAGTTGTGAGTCTTTGCCTTGATTGGTAGAGATGGAGCATTTCATTCTGTTGCGTGTTTATCAAGCTTTCTTATCTTTGAACCGGCAGAGTTTATGGCCAAGAAACAGAGGTCATAGCAGGATAGTTTTTTGGGATGCCTCCCCTTTCCTGACTCGACCCAATAGTGTCTCCTGGCAGAGGCGTCGTTCAGGCCAATGGCTCTTATTAGGTTGAATGAAATATGTTAGCATTATATTTCCAGTACCTCATCACAGTTCTTCCCCTTTTCTAGGATGGTGAAGAGCACCTGGACATCTTTGAAGAGTAATGGGCCATATATGCTGAGTAGATTGCAGTCCTGAATTCAAGTTTAGTTTAGTTTAGTTTATTGTTTGCTTGTTAGGCACTCATACAGCAACTCAATTCTGTTTCAACGAGCCCACAGGGCACCAGGGAGGGAATATGAAATTGCAGTGCAATTACAAAATACAAAAATATAGTGGGGGAAGGGAGCCAAACCTACTATGCCTTGTGAGTATTCAGAACGTGCAAGTGCAGCAACGAAGAGGGCAGTGGGATAGGTGCTGGGGTGTCCGTGCTCGAGGGTGAGCCACAGCTGAAGTGCAAGGTACGGTGGAGTCTCCAGTGCTGAAGGTAGACAGAAGCTGGGGAGATTGGGTGCGAGTGGTCAGGGGCCCTGAGGATGCATAAGGGTCTAAGACACCAATCACAGCAACTGTGAGATTTGCAGAAGAGGGAAGAAGGGAAGGAGGAGGAAACAAGGAGATTCTTGAGGTGCTTTTAGAACTTAAGAAGGTCTTGCTCAAGACCCAGAGGGAGTAGGAGGCTGTTCCATAGGATGGATCCATCTGAGGAAAGTGAGCAACCTCCTGCTCTCTGTTTAGCAAAACCTTTTACACACCGGGAGTTGGTGCCAGAGGAACGTAGAGGTCTAGAAGGAGCGAAAGTTGTAAGAGAGAGTTGCGGATAGTGTGGTCCCCGGCCCTAGGCAGCCTTGTGGATGATGGAGAGGGATTTGAATTTGATCAGTGCAGCAACCGGGAGCCAGTGGAGACTTTATAGTGCAGGGGAGATGCGGTCCCTGGGCTTAAGGCCAAGGATAAGTCTTGCTGCTCTATTCTGGATTAGCTGAAGGGGTGGCAGAGTGAAAAATGGTAGATTGAGGAGGAGGCTGTTGCAATAGTCAAGTCTGTAGAGAACCAGGGCTCGGGAAACATTGAGCTTCTGGGGGAAAGTGAGAAAATGGAGAAATCCTTTGAGAAAGAAGAGTTGAAAGTGGGACTTCTTAGCAATGTCCTGAGTGTGAGGGAGAAAGGAGAGAGAGGAGTCAAAGATCACTCCAAGGTTTCTGGCTTCAGAAGAAGGAGCCGGGGGAGAGCCTAAGGTGGGAGGCCAGAGAGAGTGGAAGAAGGGGAGAGCAGGGGTCCCAACCGGAAGGATTTCAGTTTTGCTGGCATTGAGGCAGAGATCGTTGGAAGTGCACCAGGCCTGCATGGCAGATTGGCAGTCAGGGAAAAGGGAAGGTGTGAGTGAGTCAGCAGGAAGTCTGAAAAAGAGTTGAGTGTTGGCTGCATAAGGAGTGCCAGCTGAGCAAAGTAGATGTTAAAAAGCCAGGGGGAGAGGATATATCCCTTGTGGACACCACAGGTGCAGAATGAAGCAGAAGAGGACAAGGTGCTCAAGATGACTTGGGAAGAGTGGTCAGTTTGGAAAGATGCCAGCCATTCCAGTACCCGTTCCGAGATTCAAGGGTATTGTGAAGCCTTTGTATGAGGATGGAATGGTTGACAGTCTCAAAGGCAGAGGAGAGATTAAGTAGAATGAGGATAGCTGGGGACTTGGAGTCCACGGATGCAAGCAGTTCTTCACGGGTGATAAAAGAGCAGTTTCCATGCCTCTGGATGCTCGGAATCCAGATTGTTGATTGCGGAGACCACCGAACAATTCAGTGTGCGAGTTGAGTTGGGACAAGGACAGCTTTTCTAGCAGTTTCCTCAGGAAGGGGGTGATTGAAATAGGGCGGTAGTTGGACGGACAGGTATGGTCTGCTGAAGGTTTTTTCAGGAGCACGCGCACAAGGGAGTGCTTGAGGGAGGAGGGGAAAGAACCAGCAGGAAAAGGGTGGTTGCAGAAATCAGAGAGTGCGGGGGCAAGAAAGCCAATGTTGTCCTTAATGGTTCTGGACGACCAGGGGGAATTTGTTTTGGAAGATGCCTTCATAGAGCGGACAACTCTGGTAACTTCTTCAGGTGTGACAGTGGTGAAGGAGGAGGGTGACTGGCCAAGGGAGGCAAGGGGGTCTGGTGTGGGTTTGGCGGGTGGGCAACAAGGGTCTTCAGGATGTCCTGAGTTTTGGTGGCAAAGTGTGTGGCCAGTGGCATGCAGAGGGCCTGGGAAAGAAGAAGGGAGGAAGAGACTGCATACGGGTTGGCTAGCTCCTGGCAGATTTTGAGAAGTTCAGCCTTGTTATTGGATGCACCAGATACCCGTGCCTGGATGTGGGCCATTTTCTTTGCACGGATGGAGAGTCTGTATTGCCTTTTGAGCAGGCGACAGGCCAGTTTGTCAGAGGATGAACCTGAGGTTTGCCACTTCCATTCCGCTGCTCTGCACCTTCGTTTCAGGGCTGCAAGTTCAGAATTGTACCAGGTGTTACGCTTATAGGCGGGTTTCACGAGGAACCTCATGACTGGGGCAAGGAGGTCAAGAGTATTGGTGATGGCTGAGTGAAGGTTGCTGAGAGCAGAGTCAGTGGTAGAGTATGAAATAGGGGTGAAGGGGAGATGAAGGTAGAAGCAAAGGCTGCTGCTGACACTCGTTTCATCGGGCGGAGGATCGAGAATGAGGTTGGCAGGGCTTTTGAGGGTGTGGTAAGAGGGCCAAAGGGACCCAGGTGGGAGGAGAGGTGAGAGTGGTCTGACCAAGAGAGAGGGGTGACCAGAGGGGGAGTGAGAGAGAGGTCAGAGTGGATGATGATGTCCAGGATGTGTCCAGCCGAGTGGGTTGGACTGGAGGGGAGAATGGAGAGGGAAAGAGAGGTGCAGAGATCAATGAAAAGAGTGGATGCTGAGGCGGGAGAGTCCAATTGGATGTGAAGTCACCCACGAGGAGGGGGTTGGATGTGTTTGACAGTAAGGAGGAAGAGAAATCACCCCATTTAGAGAGGAACAGGATGGTAGCACATGAAGTCTGGTAAATGATAGCAATGGTCAGAGGGAGGGAAAGATGACCAACTTGCAAACCAGGCTCTCAAAGGAAAAATAGAGTTGGGTGGGTAAGATGGAAGAAGGAACCCACTGAGAATACATTAAGGCAATCCCACCACCAGCACGGTGAAGTTAAGGATTGGCTAGGATCTTGAAGCTGTCAGGGTGGAGGGAGTCAAAAGAAGGGGCTGAGCTAGCATTGAACCAAGTCTCGGTGGGAGCAAGAATGTCAAGGTCAGTGTCTTCAAGAAGTAGGCAGATGTCAGCAGAATGTTTGTTGACTGAGCGGGCGTTAAGAGTCACCAGGTGGAGGGGGTCTCTGCCTTTGAAGTATTTCTGAGGAGGAGTACATGGGCATAGTACTCCGGTCAGAGAGGGAGGGCCAGTGAGAGTGGAGGGAGGAGAGGCAGCATGTAACGCTCACCTGACTCCCACGGAGGCACTGGCCTGGTTCGCGCTGCTGTGAACCCTTCTAAGGTGATGCGCAGGGTTCGGAAGATGGACTGGACCGGGCCCCCCAAATCTGGCTTGTCTGGCTCGCAGAAGCATCCTTCTGTAGGCGAAAATAGGGGATTAACTGTCTGCGGGATAATGCAATCAGCCTCCCACATTCCCCTCTCAGCCTCCTCGAAACCCTTCTGTGATTCCTCATAGCGTCTCACCTTAGGGTCTGGAAGGACGAGCTCTCCATCCTGCTTCTGATGCAGGGGCGCGTTGGTATCCAGTTACTTCACTGGATTTTCGGATTGGTGAGAACCAAACTTGCTTGGCTTCCAGGTAAGTTTTTTGATAAGAGGTTCCCCTTGTGTCCATGCATTAATGTACTAATGCTAGTGTCTTTTTCCCCATAGGGGCCGGGCTACGGAATGCCGGGGAACAGGCACCGACCCGAGATGAGAGGTGAAATCCTTGTAGAAATCAGGTAAGTCTTTAATGAGCGTTTTTTGGTAATGTCTTTTCATTCGCTCATTAATGCTGATGTCTTTTTTTCCCCTTAGGGGCCGGGGTCCGGAAATGCCAGGATGCGGCGCGGACCCGAAATGAAGAGGGAATGAGTCAACAGGTAAGTCTTAACATGGAGATTTAGCTTTCCTTATTCCCTTCTCTCTCTCACCTTTTGTTCTGGTCCTTTTCTCCCTAGGCGCTGGGGCGTGACTGCCAATCCGGATGATCGCTGCTGAACATGGAGGCGCCCTGTAAAGGTGAGTGCAATGCGGCGCTTCAGCGATCGACGCGATGAGCTTTTAAATAAAAGTCTTCCTTTTCAGGATTGTCGGCGAGATGTCTCCGGGATGCGGATTTAGCAGGTAAGGACTTTTCCTTCTTCTGTTCTCTTCTTCTCTTCCTTTGCAGGTGATCCAGGATGCTGGCAGGCGTGGCAGAAGTCAGGATGCAGGAGCAGACACGATGAGCGTCCAGCTGCTAGATGCAGAACAACGCGAAGCACGTGTGGCTGTTCGGGTGGGGTTTAAATAGCCTTGGAAGAAGTTCCAGGTATGTATCCTTCCTCCAATCAGGTATGTATCCTTCCCCGACCACGCCCGGATGGTAAATTAGTCCCACAGGTAAAGTAGTTCCTTTCAGGCCTCAAGGAGACCGGGATCCTGCAGCATGGTCTGCATCAGGTAAGTGCACCCAAGCACTTCCATAATGAGCCTGGCGCCTATGGCGCCAGGACTGATGTCTTTTATGAGCCTGGCACCATAGGCGCCAGGACACTGTCCAAAGGGCCCCTATATGGGGTTGCTGGGTCCTTCCTTGGGGACTGGATGTCCGCTTTCGGGGTGCAGGGCTTGAACCGGCTCCCCGGGAGCGGACATCATGACACAGCAGAATGAAGTCATAGAGAAGGAGGTTGGGTTGAAGACCCTGAACCAGGATAGTGCCAGTGTGGTAGACATTAACAATGCAATGTGAGGATGAGAAGCTAGCTCAGTGCCATCGTTAATGGGAGAGGAAGTGAAAGGGGAAAGAATAGAGATGAGATGAGTCCATAGATCTGGAGAGGGGACAGTGATATGAATATCTGTGAAGACTTCTGTGGAGGTTAAGCTGACATAGGTGTCTGCGATGGGAAGGCCAGGGTTTGCACGCAGGATGTCTTTTTTGTGCTTTTTCATTGCAGACTTAATGAGAGAGGGGGCATAAGAGATAGAGTAGCAATTAGAGAAGATAGGAGAGATGGTGAGAGATGGCAAGTGCCATTAGGATGGCGGAGGGAAGTTGAAAGGAGAAGGGTGACTGCACTGCAAAGCTCTAGCCTAATCTCGCAGGTGGCCTAGTAGTAACAAGGGAGAACAAAAGCAATAAAAATTTGAGCGCAGGATGGAAAAGGCACAAAAGCAGTGAAATCAGGATGCAGGATGTAAAAGGTTTGATGGTCCAAAGGGGGAGCTTCTCTTATAGTGAACATATGTGCATACAGCGAAGGAAGAGAGAATGCAATTGACTATGAAGGAATCTGGGAATTCTTGGAACCAACCGTGGAGGGGCTGAAGTGTAAAACATTTCTGGTTGCTTACTCGCTTTTATTATGTTCTTCACATTCTGTAGTATGGCCAGCCCAGTACTGGGGCCTACGTATCATGTCCTAGTTCCCCTGCTGCCAAGTGAGACTTTCTCCCAGATCTTATCCTGCTCCACTCTATCTGTTAAATGAGATAAATTGAGAGTCATGTGGATGGCCTCCCCATACCCTGAAGGTGGTGCAGGAATGACCCTTCGATGGATGAAAGGGTGGTAACCATGACATTGTGCCTGGCAAGCTTGGCAAATTGAGCAGAGTTTTGTAATTTTTGGATCCTACCATGGCCAGTTGCACTGACTACGTTGAGGCTGGAGGTTTCCAGTCTCCTCACCTGGGAAATTCCAGAGCAGGCACAGGCCTCCATCCCTCATGACGACAAACTATGGACCATGGAATACAGGGGCTGAGAAGTGGCCAAAAATACTCCTTTGCCTGTTCTTTTATTTTCTCTGATCACAGTCCATTGATTTTTTTTTACATTTATTGTGCAATAGCCAACTTTTGACTTTTAACACTTTCAAAACAATGCATACAAAAGATAAAATTGCCACCCTTCAAACAGTTTAGACAAATCACTACACTAAAATGTTCCTCAAAAGGAACAAAGGAAAATCTCCCACGACATTTACATTATGGAACACATAAGTAATAAAAAAAAGAATAGAAAAGCAGAAGAGAGCTTAATTCAAAAAATGAGCGAAGAAATCGAACGTCCAATAATCATCTATGCACATAGCAACAGTTCCAATAAACAAAGCCATGAAAAAACAAAACAGAGCAGTGGCTCAGCCCATTTTGACTCTAATTATTGTTCATTTCCTTTAGTTCAAAAAAAGGACTCAGTTCTTGATCAAATTCAAGTCCCTTAAGGCTCTGACAAGTTCCATTGAGAGAACAATAGAGTATGAACACCATGCACTCCAAAAGTATATATAAAAATTGTCTTACTAAGTAAAGTTAGTTGTCCATTTAATTTTGAGGATGTATGAGACTCATTAAAGGTGCAGGGGAGTAAAGAAACAACCCTGGCATATGGATTGTCAATACAATAGAACAAGAATAAGTTCCTTGTTAGGGAACTCCCGTCTGCTGCACACTGTCTATGGCAGAGGAAGCCCAATAATTTTAGAGTAATGGAGAAAGGTTTCTTAGTTAAGGTCACTCTTATTCTCTGAAAGTCTATGTAAAAAAATGAAAATTAAACCATAGGTATACAATTTACAAAATTCTTTTTCTTAAAGATGATTTATTCCGAACATATGTGCCCAACGTGTTTCGAGAAAAGTTCTCTTCATCAGGGGCTGAAAGTTCATTCACTTTTCATAAATCTAAAAATATTCAAACAGAAACATATATGCAAATCAGTCAAAGCAAATCTTCAAATGAGGTTTTCTTTGTGTGTGCAGATTTAAAACTCAATCAACATCTGATTCAATAAAGTTATGTAGTAGTACACTCTAGTCATCCTGGTTACTATTCGCATGGGGTAATGTATTCAAAGTCAATGATCAATTCATTAATGCTAATCTTGATTTATAATTAGTAATTCAATAACCCATAGGATCAAAAGGTCATAAACCGATGGAACAGTTTAGAACTAAATGTAAAATGGATCTAAAGAAACATATTGAAATGAAAGCATACCATGTGCTGAACAATATGACTTCATAAGCTGTTGACTAGAAGTAAACCGTGTGCTCACAATATGGTTTCAAAGGTGTAAAATAGGAATCCACAAAACCTAGAAAATGCAAATGTAATATGTGTGAAAAATGTAAAATGTAAAAGGAAACGTGCCTAGGGTATGACGAATATTTTTATGACCAGTAGGTGGAAGCACTTACTTAAGTATGGTCGTCAAATCCAAGATAACCAAAGATGTGAGCATGGAAAGCAGCTGATTAAATATGGCACGAACAAGTGGACTTGAAAGTAATTCAATAAATGGCAGCATGGAAAGTCCGTGTGCCTGCAGCAAAGGAACAGAAGACGTAAAGGGGATCTGATTACTGGGCTTCAAGAAATGTTGTACTGGTGAAGAGATGCAAAGATAAAGTCCTCCAAGATACTTACAATCGACTGTGCAAGAGCAGTGGGGTGCCGTTCGGGTGTCGCCATGTTTAGAGATGGAAATCAAGGCGGTTTAAATATGCATCATTTTCTCCCCTGCACCTTTAATGAGTCTCATACATCCTCAAAATTAAATGGGCAACTAACTTTACTTAGGAAGACAATTTTTATATATACTTTTGGAGTGCATGGTGTTCATACTCGATTGTTTGTACACCCCCCCCCCAGGGTTGGCATATATACACACCTGCACCCAGACACCAAAGATATGTCCTTCTCCAAAATCAACACACTAACTGATAAAGAAGCAACCACCTTCACCTTCAGCGAAGAAGAAGCTAACCTTATCCTAGGCCTCATAAAGGACACGGATAAAGAATCAACAGGTGATGATAATCCCGAGAGACTAATCTTTAAATTGGAAAAATTAATCCGAAGGGAAATTTTGCAAAAATTGCATGCGACAACTTTAGCGCAATACTATAAAAGCAAAAAATCCCCAGGGGTCTACATGTCTATATTCGCCCCACATTGTGCAGAGATAATCAATCATTTGTCAAATGTTGGGAACAAATCCTAAATAAATGCTCATTGGACCTTATACTTCTAACCACTGAAGAACTAGCGAGATCTTTGTCCTCCATCAATCAAGAAATAAATGATCTAACTGAACAACTCTCCAAATTAAAAACTGCAGAGGACCTTAAAACCATCTTGGAAGATACCAACAAAAAATTGGAAGGGTATAAACGTGATATTGAACAACGCAAGATAAGAACATTTTGCCGAGACACACTTGACTACGCGCGTGATCTTGTATACATGTGGCAAGAATTCTACAATAAACAAAGACCGGGACCCACAAGACCACCTCGACCTTCTGGACCTATGAACAATAGTGACAGTAGCGACGTGACTAGTGGGGAACAAGATAATCCACATCAAACTCCATCTATATCACAAACACAGCCTCCTCAGGAATCATCACAAATACACCCTCCACAGGACATAACAGGAACACCTACTCAACTGGACATTGCAGCTGCAATTTCAACTGCACCTGTTTTTGTATAAGGAGGAAAACCCAAAGAGGGCAGAAGAAAACCAAGGCACAAAAAACAAACACTAGACTCCATAATTGTGAACATCTCTTCAAACAACTTACTACGTCACACATGGACACCCTTAATTTAGGGTTATCCTTTATCCCTACTACCAATACTTCAAACTTTGAAGAAGAATTCAATCTGTTTAAATTGATACGAAAAATGGAACTCAAAGTATTCTTTGATTCACTCCCAGAAACATCGGACAACACATGATTTCTTAGAATTAAAGAATAAGAGCTCATTTCAGCCACAGATTAATCACCCGATTATCAATCTTTTCAACTTAAAGACATCAGAAGAACTAAAACGTCTGAAATACAGCTCCCCTAAGAACATCAACATTAGAAAACATCAATTGAAATTAATAAAAGAACTAGCAGATGACACAACTATCACCTTGAAACCAGCAGATAAAGGTGGTGCCCTAGTTCTAATGGACACTGAGTTCTACAATGAAGGTTGTTGCAACCTATTAAATGATCCAGGAACATATCTTGCTCTAGATACAGACCCGATTTTTTCAATCAAAGAAACCATCAAACAGACGATAGAAAAAGCCACAGATATGGACAGGATATCAGACAAGATAAGCGATTTTCTTATAAAAAAATTCCCGGTTACACTGGTTTTTTATGCTTTACCAAAAATACACAAAAACAAAAACAACCCTCCATTTAGACCTATTGTGGCGGGTACAGAAAGTGTTTTTCACCCCATAGCAGTTTATTTAGACCAGGCTTTACAACCACTGGTCCAACAAACCAGTGGTTGTAAATCCTTATTTGAAGGATACATCCCATTTCTTGAAACTCCTGGAGGAAATACAAATTACTGACCCCTCAGTGATTCTATTCACATCGGACGTCAATAGTCTAAATACATCGATCCCTCACCAACAAGGTATTGAATCTCTAGAATGGTTCCTTCTTAAACACAGGGAGACTACAATACACAAGACATTTGCCATTGAACTGATTACCATAATTCTATACAATAACTATTTCCATTTTAACAGTAAATACTACTTACAAATTGCAGGGACATCAATGGGCTCACCAGTAGCCCCACCCTATGCAAACATATTTATGTTCCACTTTGAAGAAACACATGTACTTAACAAAGATCCCTGGAAGACAAAAATCGCCTTTTGGAAAAGGTTTATTGACGATATTTTTGGGATATGGAATGGCACCATTGAAGAACTTCATCAATTTTTTGATTACCTGAATAACTGTAATGAAAGAATTACCTTCACTCTCGAAATAGGACAACCTGACATACACTTTCTAGACATCTACATTCAAAAACAGGACTCACTTTAAATACTAGTATCTACAGGAAACCTACAGATTGTAACAGTACTCTTCACTTTGGAAGCTTCCATCCCACTCATCTTAAAGAAAACCTTCCCTTTAGCCAGATGTTAAGACTCAAAAGGATTACATCTGATGCCACGCGACTACAAAGTGAATACGATGAAATGAAGAAAAGATTCAGAAAAAGAGGATTCCCGGATGAAACATTGAATAAAGCTGTGGTACGGGCAGAATCATTCACCAGAATCCAATTATTGGAAGAACAACCTAAAAAGTCCACTACCAAACTTATCTATACCATGAAATTTTCAAGTCAGAGTTATCAGATCAAAAAGATTATCACTAAAAATGGGATCTCATAAAATCTGATTCAAATTTAAACAGACTCTTCCCAGAACCTCTGATGTTTGTTGGCATACAAAAGAGGGAGGAACTTTAGAGACAGTCTCATCAAAGCAGAAAGGAAGAAAATCTCAGGCCAAATTACTTTGATGAAGCAAAAACCTGGAACCTACCCATGTCTGCAGTGTCAACACTGCCCCAATATCATCAAGGGAGATCACGTGCGCCACCCGAGGAATGGCAAAAAAAAATGTCTTCATGACTTTGCCACATGTGATAGTAAAACATCATATATGCCCTCAGGTGCCCTTGTGGGAAATATTACGTTGGTAAAACCATTAGAAAGGCAAAAGAACGTTGTACGGAGCACAAGTCCAACATTAGAACTAAAAACGAAAGGTCTCCAGTATTTAGACATTTCAAGGAAAACGGTCACAACATCAACCAACTACGATGGGTAGTTTTGGAAACAGTACACTCATTACCTAGAGGGGGAGACTTTGCCAAGAAACTTGCCCAAAAGGAATTATGGTGGATACACAAATTAGACGCAGTCCAACCACATGGTCTCAATGAAGAATTTTATTTAGGTCCTTTCCTCTGAATAATGTTGATGTAAAATGGATAGGTGTTAAAAATGTACAGATCTTATACCTAACTTGATTTCCGTAGAATTTGATTGTCAACTGAACATATTCAACAAGATTGTACACTCTATGCCTTAGAAGTAGTATCTACCTGCATTATGTATATCATTATTCAAAAGTCCGTGGTGAAAGACTGGGTATGTTTGGCACTTATCAGATTGTGCACTCCACATTTAGGAGACAGGGTCTGCCTGTGCCACATTCTACATATACAAGAATATATATTTCTACATAGTTGTTTTTCAGGCCTCCATATGTGAAATGCAACACCCTTTTTCAATACATTTATTTTTTTATACATTATAGCACATAAGCCCCATATGAGGACTTCAACCCACATTATAATATGCTATACCCTTCATTCTATACGTTCGTGTCTCTTTTCCACTAGCTTCAATCCTATTTTTGCTCGCAGTTAATGTGATCCATTTCTCACTGTATTTATCCCGTATCTGTTATTTACCTTCTGGCACCATCTTGAGATGCACACCATTTAGCCACTGGATCCGTGCCACATGCGCACGTACTTCTATGTTTATTTTGCATTCCTGAAGTATTTGTAAGTGTCTAACATGGACAGGACTGAACATTTCATGTGTCCACATACTGAGAATATCTTTATGTTCAATTGCATAATCCGTTAGTTTTCTTATTCAAACCGTGTGACATTGTTAGTCACATTCCCGGCATAACAAACTGGTTTGTTTACACCTGTGACGTCACACACATCCACTACGTGATGACGTCACACGTATGATGCATATTTAAACCGCCTTGTTTTCCATCTCTAAACATGGCGACTTCCGAACGGCACCCCATTGCTCTTGCACAGTCGATTGTAAGTATCTTGGAGGACTTTATCTTTGCATCTCTTCACCAGTACGACATTTCTTGAAGCCCAGTAATAAGAACCTCTTTACTTCTTCTTTTCCTTCGCTGCAGGCACACAGACTTTCCATGCTGCCATTTATTGAATTACTTTCAAGTCCACTCGTTCGTGCCATATTTAATCAGCTGCTTTCCAAGCTCACATCTTTGGTTATCTTGGATTTGACGACCATACTTAAGTAAGCGCTTCCACCTACTGGTCATAAAAATATTTGTCATACCCCAGGCACGTTTCATTTTACATTTTACATTTTTCGCACATATCACATTTGCATTTTCTAGGTTTTGTGGATTCCTATTTTACACCTTTGAAACCATATTGTGAGCACACGGTTTACTTCCAGTCAACAGCTTATGAAGTAATATTGTTCAGCACATGGTATGCTTTCATTTCAATATGTTTCTTTAGATCCATTTTACATTTAGGTCTAAACTGTTCCATTGACCTATGACCTTTTGAGCCTATGTGTTATTGAATTACTAATTATAAATCAAGATTAGTATTAATGAATTGATCATTGACTTTGAATACATTACCCCATGCGAATACTAACCAGGATGACTAGAGTGTACTACTAAATAACATTATTGAATCAGATGTTGATTGATTTTTAAATCTGCACACACAAAGAAAACCTCATTTGAAGATTTGCTTTGAGTGATTTGCATATATGTTTCTGTTTGAATATTTTTAGATTTATGAAAAGTGAATGAACTTTCAGCCCCTGATGAAGAGAACTTTTCTCGAAACGCGTTGGGCACATATGTTCGGAATAAATCATCTTTAAGAAAAATAATTTTGTAAATTGTATACCTATGGTTTAATTTTCAATTTTTTACATAGACTTTCAGAGAATAAGAGTGACCTTAACTAAGAAACCTTTCTCCATTACTCTAAAATTATTGGGCTTCCTCAGCCATAGACAGTGTGCAGGGGACGGGAGTTCCCTAACAGGGAACGTATTCAACTTCCATTGAGAGAGCAGACTCATGACAAGAGGATAATCTCACCCAGAACTCGCCAGAATTTAGCCAAGATACCTGATGAACAAATCTGCCAAATCTTCGTTCCCTCATGCACCAAGTGCCCAGGCAGGTTGATAATTAATATTTAGATGATTGCATAACCCTGTTATGACACTTGTCACAGTACAGGTCTATTTTCCCTTCTCTATCTCTAGTGGCCAAAATCTCCAGAGTAGGAAGTAGATTTAATCGAAATCTGAGGAGCGATAGTCCAAAACATAAATCAGGTGTTTTTTTCAGATAGGCGGGGACCATGGATAGAGGCTTGTCCACCACAGTAAAGGAGCCAGATCTCTTTGCTCTCCTCATACTCTCTATAGTGTCTATCCAGTCCCTTTGTTTGACTTTATATTTTACCCTGTCTGGATGTTGAAGGAGTAAGTTCAAATCAGTCTGCTTCCTCTAGAATTTCCAAGCATCTTTGCTGGAACTTAATCAGAAACTAATTTTTACCCCGATGCAACTCTCCAGCAATTTCCTCAAATAGAGAATTCTTCGGGGCATCTAGAATTGATCTATACAATGTCAGCCACTTCCGTTGTAGCCATGATCTGAGGGACAGCAAACCCAGTTCATAACGGAGAGAGACTATTGGCACACAATCCGGTAGTCCTAGTGTGCGTTTCCACAACTTGGCTTCCCAGAAGTCCCACTCAAGTTCCATAGCTAGAGAGTTGTAGTCCAGACCAAACAGGATTATCGGAATTACTTTCCCTATATAAAATTTCACCAAAGGGAGAATCGAAAATTCGCAAAATTGGGATCTGATTTTTTTCATTTGTGCTCCCAATTTTACAACTTTTAGGTCAATTGAGCGCAGCAAGCTGTCTGTTGTTGGAAAAGAGCTAATTGATGCTCCCAAATAGATTAGTTCCGGGACAACCTCAATCAGTCATTGATCCAGATTCCAAACATAATGCCTTACTATCTTTCTTGGATGTTTAAATCTTATTATTTTAGACTCTGCTGGATTGATGGTGAGATTATTTTTACAGGCATAATTTTCTAGAGCAGACAAAAGGCACTGCAACCCTACTTGGGAAAGGTCCAGGACTACCACGTCATCCGCGTATGCCAGCCAATTGATTTTTGTTTTGCCAAGGACCGGTGATATTAAACCTATGCCCCTCAGCCACTTGGCCAGATCTGCCATAAATAAAATAAACAAAAACGGGGCTAACAGGCATCCTTGGTGGACCCCTCTCTCTACCCTAATAGGGTTTGTCAAAAGACCAGGTCTAGATAGCCTCACCTGCATGGAGTTGTTGTGGTGTAATTCCCGGTATCCAGTTAAAATGTCGAAAACATTTTTTCAAATGCAATAATGTCGAATATAATAATGGCTAAAAAAAAATTTCTAATATGTTTTTTTATTTGTATGTTTTTCTTTGGTTTAGCTAGTAAAAATAAATTGTAAATAAAAAAAACAGGGGTTGGGGGAAACCCCCCCATTTAAAAAAACTAAAAAACTAATGGAAATCTTTTTTTTCAGCATTTTCTTTCTCGACATTATGGCAATCGAAAAAATGTCATTCGACATATTCACTATAAACCGTATTTCTCTCAAGATTTACAATAAACTAGGAGAAATACCCCAATCATCCAGTTTTTTCCATAGGAGATTCCTGTCAATCGTATCAAAGGCTTGGGAGAGGTCTAACCAGGCCCCAAAAAGGGGAATCCCCCCTCCTTGGGCAGACTGGGCAGTCAGACAGCTTAAAACCAGCCCATTGAGAGAGGTAGATAGACCCTTTCTGAAGCCCGATTGCTGCCTTGGAATGACCCCCTTCTTTTTTGCCCAAGCTTCCAATTCCCCTAAAATGAGACCTGTAAAGATTTTGCTGTCTGCATCTAAAAGGGAGATTGGATGGTAATTAATTGCTAACAGTCTATCCCTCTTTTTGTAAATTGGAATCACTATGGAATTCTTCGATGAATCAGGGAAAAGCTTCAGACAAATGATGTTATCAAAAGGTTTTATTAGAGTCTTTGCCCACAGGGGAGAATCAATTTTTAGTATTGAGTTGCTCAACCCATTGGGACCCACAGCTCTGGAAGCTGATGATTTCCTTATCAGCAATTCCAGATCTGCAGCAGAGAAGTCCAGGGACCACTTAATCTGTGTATTTCTATCCCTGACTATAACATTTGGAGAGTCATAGATCCTAGCAAAGTGCTCACACCAAACCTGTTCTTGGATGACCACGTCCTGTTTTTGGCTACGGTTTACCTCATTTTGCCCTACCAAAGCCCAAAAGTTCCTTGAGTTTCCCCTCGATAGAGCTGATAACATTCTCTCACCATCCTGTTGCCACACAAGGTACCTTATGCGCCCTATACCAGTTTCTATAGTTATTACTGAGGGTTCTCAAACATTCCTTAACCTGCATCAAATCTGTACACATTCTCTTTAACTTCCCTCTTTCAGATCTAAGAAGCTTCTTCCTTTCAGTTATTTCGACATTAAAAGTGTGTTTATAAATCCTATGTGTGTTCTGGAAAACGGAATCAGCAGATGCCAAGTTAGAAAGAAAAAGAGAGAAATCACCTGTGCTATAAAGGTTCGAGAGTTGTTGATCTCAAAGTTGATGCACCGGAACCCTCAATTCACAATTTAAACCTTTTGCCCCCCTGTGAAAAGTGCTTACAACATTTCCTGCTCTATTCGTAGTGAGCACATGGTCATATATCAATACATCGTGAACTCCTTCAAACGGCAGCACTGCTCTTAGTATTAGATGATCATCACTGTTCCCATCACCAACTTGAAAACTTGAGCATGATTCAAAAATACATTTCGAGGCAAAGAGATAATCGATAGTTGAAAAGGCGGATCCTATATGCCACGACGGGGTGGTTGGGATATCCCCCACAATGTTCCCATTAAACATTTCAAAGCCCCATTCATGCATAAAATCTACCCAAATTTTCCCGTTTGTGGTAATCTGACGACAAACAACCAAAATAGGGTCCTCTGTGGAGATACATTGGCAGTTTAGATCCTCTGCAATGATGAGACCATACAATGGAAATTGGAGTGAACATTCCAACACGCCATCCAAGAGGTTAGCAGAAACTCTGACAGAGAGATAGCATTGGGATTCCAGTACACATTTACAATGAGCCATGTTTTTCCCTTGTTAACCCCTCTCCTTGTGGCTCTCACCACAAGAATGCCTTCACTGATATTTGACACCATTTTTGAAGACTCAAAAATCTCATTGCTACAGGCTTCAAGCAATCCCCCCGTAGGTCTTCCCCCTTCTGATCCCCGAGCTAGTTGCTGAAAAATAGAAAAACCATCAACCGCCACTGGAACTGTTAACAAAGTCTCTTGAAAAAATATTAAATCAGATAACTGAAATATTTGAGTTTTCCTTGGTTTCTGGGAGAAAGATGCATACCCTCTAGTGTTCCATGATAGTACATTTATTTGTTTCTTCCCTAGAGTCTCTGTTGGGATATACCCATTTTCAGGAAAACCTGAGAGATTATCTCCGGAACAACTTCCCACATATTTATTGGATTGGAAATATTTCTCTCTTTGTTGGTAAAATCTGTATTCTGTTTTAAGTTCTCTAAGCGAGTTTGGTTTCAAAGTTGTTGGAGTTGGACATATCTGGGAGACCATCGGACCTCTCTCGTCCCAAGCCAATGTCTCCCTCAAGATTAAGTCCACACCCTTTCTTGATTTCATGGTAACCTCTGCAGTGTTAGTGTCAGATCCAAGCGGAAATCTCACCACCTCAATGTCAAATGATGTAAAATATTTTAAGGCGGGAATCGTCTTCATTGCCTGCAAGATTTTAGAACGATTTAAAGGCATGGAGTTTTGGGCAATGGGAAGTTTTCTCGAGAGAAAGACTTTACGCTCCTTTACTTAATTACCAGAGTTTGAGGCACTTGAAGATCTTCTTGCCTTATTGCTAGTCTCTGACACTCCTTCGAAGGGGTTACTTCCGTTATCCCTTGCAGAATTTGACACCCCCTGACTAACAAGGGAATGTGTTTCCAAGTGTTTGACTGGGAGCCCTCTGAGGTTATGGCTACACCCGTAATTACTGTTTCCCCTATATTGGGGCATCACATTTTGCCTTTTTCAAAAAAATTGGAGCATTTTTTACTGATGACTTGATGGACTTATTTTTACCTTTTGCCAAAAGAAATAATGGAGCAATTTTCTTTGGTGGCTCGATTTATTCTGTTTGACTCCCCACAGTTAGTTTTTCCATAGATTTACTTTTTTCTACCAAGTAGTGATTTTGTTGGCTTTTTTAAATAACCGACTTCTTTAACTTTTTTCCTTGACCTCGTTTTGGTGGAATTTCCTTCTGTTTGGATTCATCCTTTTTCATACCTTCTTTTAATTTCTTCAAGAATTGGTTTGACTCTGATGACTTGTGCTTCTTTTTGCTCTTCCCTTGAATAATTGCCTGTGCTGGAGCTTTAGATGTTACTCTTGCCCGCCTTTTTCTTTTCATTTTCGTTCTTCCATTCACTTTCTTTCTCTCAGGAGCCACACAGTTAGAATCTCCTGAGGATATATTAATCGGCTGCTCCCGCTCAACTTGCAAAAGGTCATTATCCACTACTAGAGCCACCCTCAAGAACTACTTCATTATTGACTCTGAAAGTGGAGTATCTTGTAGAAAAGATTCTTTGTTTGATTTTTGGGGGGGGCCTTTCTCTTGGATCGCCGATCTTCTATCGATGAGCTCAAGTTTCTCAGAAATGGTCATCGACATCTTCAATAGGTCTGCACAAACAGCTGTCACATGATCCATTTTTGCTGATTGATCCCTGACTTCTTTTTGCAGAACCTTCACCGCTACCCCCATTGACTCATTAATTGCCGATTTCAGATCAATCATAGTTGAGTCATTTATCTCCATTTCTTTATTCACCTCCAATAAAATGCCTGCATGTTGCTGAACTTCCATCGTTAGATTTTCAAAGACTTTTGCCAATGATGTCAAAACAAAATTTAAAGCCGTTATTGTTGGGGGTGCCAATTCCTGGGATGTATTAGCCTGATCCATGATGGGATTTTTTTGTGGAATTATCGGAGGATTAATGGCCTTATATGCACTAGGTTCTTCGCAGCGAGACCACTCTTAATCATCATCCGCTGCGTTTTGTTCAGGGAGCTCATTCACTGATTCCGCCACTTCTAACTCCAAGAGGTCTTCGTCTCTTGGCTCAATGAGATCAATGATTGACTGACTGCAACTGATGGTCCCCAGAGTCCACTCGGGCCTCTTCTTCAGCAGATCGAACGTTCACAGTAGAATTCAAAGATAAGTCTGTTGATTTTGCAAGATGGTTGGAAATCACCTTTTTCATTGTAGTTGCCCTTAGGGTATAGTCCAAATTACCTTGGAAGAGGGCCCGAAAAGGATGATTTAACAGGGTCGATTCAGTCCCTTTAAAACCCGCTTCTGCTGAGTCTTTTTGGAACCCAGAACCTGTAGGAGATTGATTATCAGTAGGATAGGTACTTGGGGGGGGGGGGGCAAAAATGCCTCCTCCTGTTTTATAGGGTTTAAAGAAACGTGTACCCCCCTTCTCAGAGCACTGTGACTTCTTTGAGACTACTGTTTTCTTAGACAGATTTTCCCGACTAGTTTGTGATCCTTGCACTGAGCTGTGTAAATCATACATTGCAGCCCCTTTCTCCACAGTCCTCTAGAATGGATATTGATTGCAAGCTCCAAGTATGAGACTTAGAACTGATGGCAACATCTTTGCCCACCAAATACCCAAATACAGACTAACAGTAAGTATCAACACAATGCTCCGATAACAAATGACAAAGACAATTGAGGGCACCCGAAGCGTGGCTCAAAGGACTAGGTCCCGCAGTCACCACTACCTCAGGGTCACCTTATAGGCAGCAACTACCAGCAACTCCTTTCCGTTAGGAGCAGGATTGACAAAATTAAAGTCCACTTTAGACTCACTGGTACACTTCAGTCACAAACCTCAGGGACAGATTAAAGGGCAGACCACTCCCGAGCCCGTTGAGCTTTAGGAACTCTCAAAGTCTATTTAGTGTTCTCACACAATATGAAGTGCCAAATAAAAACCAGCTCACCAAATGGCAGAGCAAGAAACTTACCCCTACTCTGGGGGTTCACCACGTTCAATCCAAGCCTCCAGAGCACCTTGGGCTTGGATGGCACCTTTCACGCAATCCATGTGTCTGGAAAACCTGCGTACAATGATAAAAGTCTGCCATCAAGTGTCCAGCGCACAGCAAACAGCCAACAGTAGAAAAAGCATGCCCTTTACCAGCGCGGGCTTCACGCCGCAAGGGCGGCTATATTACAGTTAAATACTCTTTGGTTCCTGAGTGGGCAGAGCTACACAGGTCGTAGCTTTTAAGGCAGCAGTGCCTTATTACCCTGATTTTCCTGCATGCGTCGGAATCACAGCAACTGCAATGGTAATGATAATAAAAGTCCAGAGCACTCGGACACGTTCTATTTGTGCAATGTGCTTGCAGGAAACACACGGCAGGGTCTTGGCAGGAGACACAGCAGATCAGCACAGCACAGCCAACAGTAGAAAAAGCACGCCCTTTACTAGCGCCGGCTTCACGCCGCAAGGGCGGCTATATTGCAGTTAAATACTCTTTGGTTCCTGGGTGGGCGGAGCTACACAGGCCGTAGCTTTTAAGGCAGCAGTGCCTTATTTCACTTATTGTCCTGCAGGGCTCAGAATCACAGCAACTGCAATGGTAATGATAATAAAAGTCCAGAGCACACGGACAAGTTCTATTTGTGCAACGTGCTTGCAGGAAACACACAGCAGGGTCTTGGCAGGAGACACAGGAGACACAGCAGATCAGCACAGCCAACACAGTACAAAAAGCACGCCCTTTACACAGTCCATTGATTATCTTTGGCTGAGAACAGATAAAGCAGGGCAGGGTTATCAGCTGTGTGGTAGAAGTCCATTAACAGGTCAGTGGGGCATTCCGACCTGCTGTCAGACACTGTTTACTCAAGAGCAGCAAGTGTATAAAGTAACTTCTAAAGGTCAGTGGCCCAGACAGTGATAATCTAAAAATGGCCCACAACGTTTTCTGCCTAGGGGTGACAGGGAATCCTCTGAGTGATCCAGATTATGCGATGTCTGCACCAGCTTGCAGAAAGGACTGTTATGGATCGAGCTGGGCTACCGAGCCCCGGTTCAGGAATGCTGTTTCTTGGCCTCTCTGTGTAGAGTGAGGACAGTGGCCAGTGAGGAGTCTCTGATGAAGAGACTTATCAAAAGAGAGTCCCAGATCTGAGGGTCCTATCAGTGTTGATGGAATTGCAGTGACCAGGAGGCCCAGGTCAGATGGATTCAAACAGGCACTGCAATAACATGCTGTCTTGGCAGGGTTTTGCCCACAGGGAGGTATCCAGCCTTGGGTTAAAACTCTAAACTGAAGCAGGTTGTCCGGTAAGGAGGACACCTATGCCTGCTACCCATGTAGGTGGGAACACAAGGGTCTTGGCCTTTCAGCTTAGAGGCAGGACAGTGATCCAGTAGCTTAGTCCAGAGTAAGACTTCTGAGATTGACGTAGGAAGTTTCAGGATGGGTGCCTAGGCCTTAGGGTTATGGACATGTTGTCTGAGATTACCAGGAGATGTGTAGTGCCTCACAGGGTTCCCATGAGTAACACAGAACAACTCCTCTCTGACCACCCTAACTCGCTGGCTGACCTCTACTGAAACACTTTGACTAGAGCTGTCAATACCGTAGCCCCACTGGCTCCCCGCAAGGGTAAACCTCCAGATCATATTAATGGATGGTTCACCCCTAACCTCTAAACTGTACGTTTGAAAAACTGCTTAGTGGTGTAAAACAGGGCTGTACGGTTGCAGCGACTTTATTTAACCTGTATTTAGCAGACTTGGGTGTTGCATTGGTAAATTCTGTGTCCTGTCTGCTCAAAATTGGCCTTTATTGTTTCAGTTGGTTAGCCTATGCGGACAACCTCATTTTGGTCGACCACACTCCGAAAGGGCTGCAAAAGTTAATTTCAGACCTAGGAGTCTTTGCCAAAACTAATGGTCTGAACATTAACATGGCTAAGAGCAAAGTAATGAAATTTACCTTCTCCAAAAACAAGTCCACGAGAGTCACGTGTACTCTGAACGGCCAGTTGTAAGCGAATGTCAATACCTATAAATATTTAGGTGTGCACGTCCAAAACAACCTGAATTGGGAAACCCACTGGATGGCAACAAAGGCAAACGTGCTATCGGCATTTTAAGACAATGTATAGGCCAACAAGCTGGAATATCTATAGAGACAATCCTGTTGCACCAAACTATGATTCGCACTATTATGCTGTATGACATAGAGAGATGGGGACATCACTATGGAGGGAAACTGAACTGCTTTGAAGCTGTGATGTTGCGCCACTTGATGTTCCTCCCTAACTCACTTCCAATTGACTATCTATATTTAGAATGTGACTTTAGTTTCAACAGTTAAGATGGTCATGTTTTGTGATAACCTGTCACAACTAAGGAAAAATACCATGATGGGGACGTTTCTAGATACGTTTCATAAAGTGGACAATTTCATGGCACTTGGGACGCTTGGTTTGCTGCTTTCTATGCATGCAAAATGGACAGAAGGATGTCTTGGTCTTGCCTCGAATGGACAGGTTTATACGATAAAGTTGCATATTAAATTTAAAAATAAATGTCTTTGTAAAGATCAAAAGCTCACTAACCTGTATTCTGGAAGTAATGCTACTGAGTTTTGTGACTATATATTTGAACGTAGCAGCAAGCCATCCTATTTAACTGCTTATCCAAACAGTATGATTGCTAGGCAATATATGAGATTCAAATGTAACTCTAGTAATGCTTTGATCCCTCAAGGAGTACGATCCGGAATTCCACCTGAAAACAGATACTGTCATCTGTATGGCAATAATGTCCTTGAAACAATTGAACACTTGTTAATTAACTGTGAAAGCCTATGTAATTTATGAAGGAGTTATTTAAACTCTTATCGTTGTGGGATGAATGGTGACTGCAACCACCTATTGTGGTCTGAGTTTATGAAAGGGTGTGATCTTAATCTGATCTTTTATCTTGTCAAATTTTATTGGTCGTGGGTTTAGATCATCACCAGTCTATATTGATGAGCCATCTTGGTTTGATAAATCCTAGTTTTAAGTTGTCTCTGTGTTTTACATTTTCACTATGTGATGTATTTAATATATTCTATTTAACTGTATTTGAACTGATGTATCTATCATAGCTTGAAGGTTTCCTTCTATTAGATTGCTCACTAGCCTCGCTCAAGATACATCTTTTAGATAATGTTGGTAACAATGTAAAGCAACTTGTTTGACAAATTGTATGACACCCTGAGTATTCACCTGCTTATTAACGATGTATTTTAATTCTGACTATGAATTTTATGAGAGATTGTATGTGTTAAATGTCTTATATATAATTGTATGTTGGATGTGCAAAGCCAATAGGCTGTATGTATATGGACAAATAAACAAATAAACAAAAAACCGCCTAGCAGAGGCTGCCTGGAAGAAGGCACCAGCCACCTCACCCAAAGCTCTATTCAACAAAATTGCAAGAGAAAATAAACAGGCTATCATCGCAGCTAAAGCAGCGGCCTACAACTCAAGAATCTCGAATGCCAAATCCAACTCCCAAGAAAGCTTCAAAACTCTCGGGGAGCTAGAATAACCTTCGGCTAATCCTACCAGCATCATCAAAGAAGAGCGGTGGCGTTCGATCATACAGGATGCCCTGAGGTCCAAAATCACCTCCTTGCAGATGAAAATCGCTCTAAAACAATCAAACATTAAAGCCATTATCACTCCTGCACCACTCTCCTCGGACCCCCACACACCGACTTTTCAATTTAGAGAAATTACAGAAGCTGAAGCCTCCCTTACCCTCAAAAGTCAAAAGCCCTGAAGATGCAAGGAGAATGTTTGCCTAGCCACGATCATCAAAGACTGCTCTGAAGCCCTAATACTGTTCATCACAGGGTTCATCAACGCATCCTTCGCCTCACATTAGGTCCTGTCCAACCTGAAAGAATCATGGGTCCTCCCCCTTCTTAAAAAACCAACACTAGACCCAGCAATACCTTACAACTACTGCCCAGTTACCACAGTCCCTTTCCACTTAAAGATACTGGATAGGGCAGCTTATAACCAAATATAATACTTCTTGGAAACCAACCACATCCTAGGATCACGTCAATCAGGCTTCAGGCCATGCCATGGTACTGAATCGGCACTACTAGACCTGAAAACCAACTTTGCAATCTCAGGGACGAGGGAAATCCAGCTCTGCTCCTCCTCCTTGACCTTACTGCCAAATGTGATTTAGTAGACCACAAAAGTATCTGTCACCACCTCTCAACAGCAGCCAACTTCTCCCAAGAAGCTGCCACCTGGGTGTCATCCTTCTTTGAAGGAAGATCAATGACAGTCTTTTCAGAAACAGCCTGTGCCGCCACCCCATCCCCTGTGGTGTCCCCCAAGGTTCCTGTGTTTCTCTAACCCTCTACAACATTTGTACCAAACCCCTCTTCAACCTCTTGGTCTCTATCGGCATCTCCTACACCAATTGTGCAGATAACACCCAGGTCCTCCTCCCTCTCTCTGGCAACTACGATAATTACTCCTTTACCATCAACACAATCTACTGGACAATCCAGGCCTGGGTGGCCACTAACCAACTATGCCTTAATGACGACAATACAGAGTTACTACTGGTAGGAACCTAAGCAATGCTTATAAATCTTAACCCTCAATTCACATCTTTCACCATTGGTGGTATTCAGATCCCTGTCTCGTCCTCAATAAAAACACTCAGGGTCCATCTGGATGCCACCCTCTCGCTCTCAGGGCATGTAAACGCTATTGCCTCATCATCCACATACACAACTAAACTGATAAATGCCGCCAGACAATTCTTGACACCGTCCAGTCCCCTCACTATCGCTCTTGCGGTCATAGGAGCCAGGCTGGACTACTGTAATGCACTCTTCGCTGGTATATCCAAACAAAAAATGGACAAAATGCAGATAATCCATTACAATGCCCTATGCTCTGCACTCAACATCTCCAAAAGAGAGCACATCCCCCCTGCTAGAAGATAGGCTCATTGGCTCCCTATCCGGGAAAGGATAATTTTCAAAATGCTGGCCATCACTCACAAATGGCTATCTGATGCAGCCCCAGCGTACCTGTCACAAAAAAAGCGTGAGCCAAAACCTTCAAACCAGAGAGGTTGATGCACGCAAACCGTCTTGTGATACCTAAGTTTAACTGAGTCAACGCAGTAGGCTCCAGCTTCCCCACTTTAGCAGCAAAGCACTGTAACTCCCACCCACCTGCCTTGCATGCAGAGGAATCATATTGGGCCAAAGTTAGGTGAACAACCGAGTTTTGAGGGCTTTGCGGGAGGCCCAATATGGTTCCTCTGCATGCAGTTGCCCAGATTCTTACTAGGATTCATTATGTTGCATATGGAGGTAGTTATTTCAGCACAGGTGGCTCTCCTTAGTCATGTTGCTGGGGTAAGGAGGTTGACCCAATAGTGGGTTAGTTCAAAGTTTTTCAGATGGAGGCATGGGATGAATTTCCTTCTGCTAGGGGAAATCTCCCAGATTTTTTAAAAGCTCTTGTAAAGGGATTCTGCCATGAAAGTCAGATCCGCAAAACCGTCTCAATTTGAGACAACACTGTGTTGGCGGGGTTGATATGATATGAAATTATGATATGATATGGCATTTGTAACACGCCTATACACAAGTGTTTCAAGGCGTGACGAGTCAAGGGAGGGGTAACAAAGGGAGGATGGACAAACAATCCTACTAGGCCAGGTATCATTCAGATCACACAAGTGCGTGGGAAGGGGGCAGGGACAGTGCAGTACAATGGTATAAGATAATAAGTAAGTAACAGCAAGCAAGTGGCAAGTGCATAAGTAACTGCGGACAACAGGTGTCAAGGGCAGGTAGGGGGACTGTAGGGATACAGAAACAGTCCCCAAGTGCGTGTGTTGCCTGGTGAGCTGTGCAGGTGTGAGACGCTGGCAGGGAGGAGATGGGCCCGAGATCACGGGGTGTCTAGGAAGCCAGTGCAGTTCCGGTTACAGCCAGGAGGTCAGCAGAGGAGAGGAGGAGAAAAAGCAGAAGCAAAGAGAAAGGCCTTGAGGTGCTTCCGGAACCGGAGATGGTTCTCCTCAAGTTTAAGGGAGGCAGGGAGGCTGTTCCAGAGGGAGGAACCAGCCGCAGAAAGAGATCTACCACCAACTCGTTGCTTGGAGAAGTGACTGACCCTGAGGGAGTTGGAGGCGGAGTAGCAAAGAGCTTGAGAAGGAAGATATTTAGGAAGAGAGAGTTGAAGTTATTGAGGCTCCAGGCCCCAGAAGGCCTTGTGGACGATGCAGAGGGTTTTGAACTTAATCCTTGCAGCCACTGGGAGCCAGTGCAGAGATTTCAGTCCTGGAGAGATACGATCCCTGGGCTTGAGGCCAAGGACACGTCTCGCAGTCCTGTTCTGAATAAGTTGCAGAGGGCAGAGAGTAGAAGCAGGCAGATTTAGAAAGAGGCTGTTGCAATAGTGCAGCCTAGAGAGAACCAGAGCTCTGGAGACAGTGAGCTTCTGTGGGAAGGAGAGGAAATGAAGAATACCTCTGAGGAGGTGCAGCTGGTAGTGTGACTTCTTAGAGACGTCAGAGATGTGAGGATAGAAGGAGAGTGTGGAGTCGAAGATGACCCCAATGTTTCTATCTAGATGGTCTGCCCACCATTGACTACATTATTTATCAACATTCACCTGACGAACCCCTATATAGTTGCTCTTGGGCATGGGTAATTGGCATGCCAGCAGCATGGGTAGCTGCCATGGGGTATCGCTTTGGTTCTTCACTAAAAAGTATAAACACGATTTTGGTTGCCAATCTGCTGCAAAAGTGGTAGAAGTCTACACTTTGGAGGGATCATTCATAAATGGAAGATGTTCAAGCCTAGATGTTACTAGCTGGAATGTACAGAACTCATGTTATTCTAATTTTTGCATTGCCTTTTTTGCAATAAAAATAAAATACCTTCGAAAGTGGACAAGTAGTTTAACATTACATAATTGTATGAACCCAGCCATCCGGTGGTAGTTTATCATAAATAAATATAAGCCATGTCTAGGTTTTCACGTAGTGACTGCTACAATTACATACTTATTCATCCACAAACAATTGATGTCACATTATTGTCAGCTTGGTGGACAGTGACTCATTCATGACAGGGCCTCGTGTATATTAGGCTATCTGGGCTGGGTGTACTCACAGCAAATATGTTGGGTCTAGCCCAGAAAACTATCTCTTTGCACCCTCAGAAGGGTTGTCACCTACTTCCAGGGAACAGGGACATTCCCTGGGAGGTCCCTGGAAGCAGTGTTTCAAAGACAGCCCTCTCACTTCATTGGCTACCTCCCATGAGGGTGATGAATACTGGAGTACTTTTGAAGAAGACAGGGAAAGGGGGTGGAGTTAGAATAGCCCAAGAGTGAGCTTGGGCAAAGAGAGGGCTCTCACCATCTATGATTTTGCTAGGGCTCCCAAACGTCCTCTCCCCCTCCACACTTCTTGTAGACACGGCACTTTGGGTATGACATCAGCAGTAAAAATACACTTGTTACAGCAGCCAGGATTGGACGCTTAGTAACAGGCTTGCTATAGACCAATCCATTGTAGTTAGTTCATTCATCTTCTTTGGCCTACTGAAGAAGTTTTCACCTGGAATTCTATCAGGGGTACTGTCTGCTCCAAAGCCCTCTACCATAGAGGTGAAGATAGATACTTTCAAGAAGAAGGCAAGCTCCATTCCCCAACCATCCAAGGGGCACACGGTTCAGGGGCTACCTGCCTGCTGAGACACTGGTACCAAAGACTCTGCCTACGGGAAGAGGCAGCCCTGCAAATGCTCTTGGACAACCTTCCTGGCTGGAAAAGGCAGAATAAAGACTTGCAGTATCATTTTGGACCATGTTCTTGCTCGCAAAGCAATCCAGGGACTAAGACCAGCTCTGCGCTCTGGTTCTTGCCTTAGACTGCTTGTGAATTATGCCAACCCAGACAGCACCTTTCTGTCCCAAGCTTCTGTGTACCCAGTGCTGTTGCTGCTTGTGAACCAATTGACCTGCACACCAAACCAACACTGAATCGCTGCCTCAGAAATCTCGCAAAATCCTAGATCAATGTCCTTAGCTCAATGAACAAGACTGAAAGGTATATAAAGTGTTTCTGTCCCCCTTGTCTGCCTAAAAAGACATTAGTGACATTAAAGACCCCACTCGTTACCCTTTTAAGACCATCTTAGTGAACTTGAACATTGCTACGGAAATTCTTGCCTTGCTGTTCCCTCTTCAAATTCAGAGTTCTCCTTTATTCCAAAATCTGCATTCTCTGTATTTCCCTTTACAAGGATGGGTTATGAGTGTTTTTATCAGTTGGGTGTATTTTGAGATTAATTTAGGTTTTATATTTTTATAAAAAAAACCTTTTTGGGATTGTTCTTTTGTAGTGGTATCACAGTACTGTTGCAGTTTTAAAAATGCCTATGCTAGCTTACATCCAATCTGAAAAGTGTCATCTCTTAGCGCTACCCTAAGAGATGTGATGAATCGTAGGTATACATCCCCTCTCCCCAAATGGTAGCCTCCCCCCCTTTGAGGCTAGGGGTCTGGGCAAGTGGGACCTCACTGGGAGAGACTCCCATTTAGGGGACAAGGACTCTTGTTCCTTTGAGGAACCCCCTAAGCTACACAGCCTAGTAACATACCTGGGACCGATTGCTACACAGACTAATGTACCATATACCTGTTTGGCTGATGGTAATGCTGGAACCTATCAGCATGAAGAATAAAATGAGAATCTCTCTTTAAGAGGTTGTGCATATCTAACTGGGTTGAGTGGAGGAAGTTGGAGAAGCAGAGAGTATCCTACGCTGGTGACGCTCCCAGACATGAGCATGCCTGGAAAAGACGGACCAGAGAACAGTCGCGGAGTCCGCGACTTTTGAAGAGTGGCTGAATGTCCGAGCAACACACTGGAGACAAGGCTTTTACAACAGGAGAACTGCTGTACTTCAGGAAACCAGAGTCCTGCTGCAGGTGATGGCAAGACCACATCTCTACCGTGGTGGGCAGGGTGTCCAACCAAACATCCTGAGACCACCGAGAAGGCAAAGGGAAGCATGAGCAGCTTCCAAGTGGTAAAGCCTGCATATGGCACAAGGGAACCAGAGAACGGGTGACCATCGAGCAAGGAGAGTGAAAGAGTCATTGGGAACACGAGCAGCTTCCCAATTGGCCACTTTGCATACGGTAGAAGGACGGCTGGAGACGAGGGCACAACGAAGAGAAGGAAGAAGAAAACCAGCACCAGAGAAGAGCACCCACGCGAACGCAAGTGCCCTCAATGTTCCACCGGTGTACAGAGAATTAATAGGGAGGACGTGAGAAGCGGGATATTGCTGGGGCAATGGAAGACGAGAAGAAGAACTCGTACCAGTACTCACAAAGAGTTACTAAATATAAACCTAGGCAGTTGGACCTGTATAAAGATAAGAAGCAGGGAATTGAATAATCCTGGATATGGCAAGTCTATGAAGGTTTCAAACCAGAACCTAACAACAAAGGGAAATTACTATATGAGCAAGAAGCTGCACCAAGTTTGTCAAGTACAGAAAGTGGCGATATAGAGAGAATCTATAACTGGGGAAATATCAAGTGAGCAGAAACCACAGCCAAGCTGAGATAACCTGAATCAATAGACTGTGGGAGGTCTAAAACCTCCGACCAACAAGTGACAAAGTATCATGAGGAAGGCTGGCCTAAATACTTTTTTAAAGAGAATATCAAGGTCAAGAATTTTGTAAAGGAATAACAAGAGTTAATAAGAGAAATAAAGAGAGACTGTTACTGAAGATTATGCGTGATAACAACCCAAATAAAGACATTGATATAAAGAAGCAGTCAGAAAAGACTGGTATATCAGGAGAATCAAGTCAATCTCCTGGAACTAATTTCTTTGTGGTAGGTTAAGGGTAGTACTCGATTTGGGCAGAGAACGTTTCTATCCTTGGGGCTTCCTGGCAATAGACAAGCACTTTTAGTTAGGGAACCCACACTAGAATAGGTAAATCTAAAATGTTCTCTTATTATTCAAATAAAAGTAATTTGGAAAAGTCCTCCAAGAGTCTGACTCCTTCCGACCGACTACATAGGTGATGAAGGTATACCATTCATGTTGTGCCTTTGTCACAGATGGCTTAAATAATACTCTAACTGCCAGAGAGGGGTGAAGGGTTTGTATTGAACTTTTGATCAGTACGCTAAGGCCCTCCCTCTCTCATCTAAAAGCACCAATCCCTCCCTAACCCAAGTGTTCTTATTCTCCAGTTTAATATATACTGCAGGTTTCTCCTCACCGCCTAAGTTCTAAGTTTTGCTAAGAGGGAAAATCAAAAGGCAAGTGCTGTATCTGTCTAAACTCTCAGAGGGACTTCCTTTACTCACCTTACACTATCAATGTTTTGAGTTGACTACAAGAGATTTTAGGGAGTGCCTTTCAGACATGCTGCCCAACTCAGTCCTCTTCCTATCACACCCATGCCCCACCTCTGTCAGATATGGTCTGCTCCCAACGCCACTTTCCTTTGCTACTTCTTCTCCCTGTGTCTTCCTCCTCTGCCCCTCCAATCTCCCTTACTCCTCGTACGGTTTGCCTCCACCCTTTGATGTTACTTCTACTGCCTCCACACTAGGACACCCCATACACACTACTACTCCCTCCTACACACTACTACCCCCTCTTCCACACTACTACTCCCTCCTACACACTACTATGGCCACCTCCACATTACTACTCCGTCCTCTACACTACTAGCCCCTCACTACTACTTCTCCCCACCCTCTCCCCATTCACAGTCCTTTCACTTTTACAACCACTACACATTCATTCCCTATACTCTCTTCAATAATCCCACAGACTAGTCTTACATACATCCTCACAATGCAGTTCCACTTGCACTCATCAACCAATATCTCACCTTCTCTGCAATCTTGCCTGCACGCTCTTGTCCACCATCCTGCCTCCTGCTCGTCCCTTGTTCTGCCACATCCTTGTCCTCAGACCTCCCCTGAACAACCCACAACATCGTGTTTCCTGGGATTACTTTTATACCCGTCACAATCCTCTGGTTGGTTGTATGGCACTGGCAAATTAGCAACCCTCATCAGCCTTGCGGCAGTGGCCATAGTCTCCATCTGCTATACAGTTTGTGGGTGGGGTAATGGAGAAGAAACATATTTTAGGTGTGGGGGCTGCTTGCCTAATCCTGAGGCTTGCTATCTTTCACACATTGCAGTTTTCTCTCGACACCCAGGATATGTTTGTGTCATCTGCTGCTCCCACTTTTCCTTGCTGGGGGACTGGGTAAAGCTCCTGTACGGCTTAAGCCAACTAGCAGCTTTGTTTGCTGCTTACCTGTCTCGCTGTTTAGTCCCTGACGATGGACTAAACGACCGGGATGCATCAGCTACAGTTTCTGCCATTTCTGCCAATGGAAATACAGTTGCACCAATAAAGGATGCATACAATGACAATTCACAGAATTTGTTTCATTTTCATACCCGTTTATCAATAATAATGGTGTATACTACGCAGTAGTTTTCACTACATTATGGCGTCCCCAGGTCTGATGATTTAGATCATCAGAATAATTATTGTTGCTAATTCAGTGCCACTCATCATCTCAGCCTTCTTATCCAGGTGAAAAACGTGTGACCCACAGCTTGCACGCAGATTGCTGCAGAAGGTGCATCAACCAGCTGAGGTACCTTACAAATTATATTCTTTTTTTATTTTTTTTTATTTATTGGCAGAGGGTTTATTTCAAACGTTTACCACATATTTATATTTATGAAGTAAAAGAAAAGGAAAAGAAAAAAGCATCACATAAGTTGATGAAAAACATAAAACAAGTAAAAAGACAAAAATCTAAAAATCTTTTGGAACACTAGCATCAATAAAACAGTTAAGGTTGTCTACACATTTTATATTATTTGGATAGCATCGTCAGTGTCATTTTGCTATCAGAATGATGATCTTGTGAGGACTTTGAGTTTGAAATGTACAACAACAGCGAGGCTGTTTGTGTGTTGACACGCTGGAGATTTCTCTCAACAATTTTGTTAAAGCAAATATGAGGCGGAAATTCTTCCCCTCGCATAGTTCTAACCACCGGTCCTGAACGTTTATGGTTCGGGAGTCGTCCACGAATGAGCCCAAATATTCTGTTCTCAGGTCTTTAATATGAGGACAGAGTAGAGTCAGATGTGTTCATGTTTCCCTTGGTGTGCTGCATAGGCGGCATGCATCATTGTCTTCTACCAGTTGTTTACGGTCTTTAAGAACTTCTTTAGTATGAAATTGATTGAGCCTGAATCTTAAAAACAAATTTCGGTGTAAAGCACTGGGGAATTTGATCAAATTCTCTGTAATTTTATTTTTTAGAGCTCTAGTTTCTAAAGCTATACACGACTAGAAGCTGGATTTTGATTTTTCTGATTCTGTTACGATCTAGCCTCTTAGCCAGAGTGTTTTCTTGGCAGCCTCTGGGTTGGTTTTCAGGGTATCAATTGATATCTCTGCATCCAGAAGGAGATTGGAGCATCGTTTCAGCCACAGATTCAGAGCCCAGTCTGTGTTTTTGACTTCATTTCCTTTTAGGATGTCAAATTGGATCAGGGAGTCTTCTACTAATACCTTTCGGTACAGTGATAAAGAGTTCCACACTACTGTAGCATACAAAGACCGTAAGCCCAGCTCTTGCTTTATTAAGCTGACTGGGACACATTGAGGGAGATGTGAGATTTTTTTTCAAAAGGTACCTTCCAGGGTCGACCAGATCTTCCAAGGCATGTATAGTGATGCCTCTGCTCCATATGTCAAAATTGGACAAACTTTCTGTTTGTAAAAGTTGAGCATGGAAATTAAGGAGAATTTGCCAAATTTTTGATGGATGATCCTGCCCAGCGTCTTTAAAATCTTCACTTTCGATTTTAAATCAAGTATTCTTTGGGAAGAGCCCTTAGCAATCTATCTTAGGCAACAATATGACCCAATCGGTATAGAGGTGGGAGGGGAACGACATTTTATATCCTTGTATGCAGATGATATGTTACTATATCTGAAATACCCGGAGGAAAATCTTCAATATGTTCTGGAGGTAATGGAGAGGTATGCCAGGCTGTCCGGTATAGCGGTGAACCCCCAGAAATCTAGTTTGTTCCCGCTGGGTAGCTATGTGGGAATTCAGGCAGAAGGGTTGCCGGTGTTGCAGGTCCCGTGGGCAGTGAGCTCTTTTCGCTACTTGGGAATAGATGTGTATCACACGGTAGAGGAGGAACATAGGCGCAACACGGAAATAGCCATTGGGAAAATCGGGAAATGCATGAGGTTCTGGGAGAGGTTGCCTCTGGCGATGATGGGCCGAGGTGCTATGCTTAAGATGGTGGTTTTACCTAGGCTGTTGCATTATTTTAACAATATCCCATACATGATACCTAAGAAGTTTTTTGTTAAGCTGCATGGTATGTGCAGGGACTTTTTGTGGCACGGCACCCGGAATAGAGTTGCGTTATGGAAGTTGCAGAACTTCTACGAGAAAGGCGGCATTAAACTGCCTAATTTTGAGGTTTACTATGTTGCGGCCCAACTGCAATACGTGGCTAAGTGGCTCTCAGATGACGTGACCCCTGAGCACAAGTTGTTTGGGAGGAACTGTACTCCTTTTTATTTGCGGGAAATTATCTGGTTGGCTAGCTCGGAATTGAAGGAGCGCCCTAGAATGCTGTTGCTGGGGCGGAACATGTGGCGGCGAGCCTGTCGGATGATGGGGGACCCTTTCCCGTGTGTTCTGCAGATACCGTTGGTCGCACTGGTGGAGGGGGACAGGCAGCTGAGAGTAATTATTAGGACCTACTGGGAATCAGTGGGACTGGTCACGCTAGGAGACATGTGGCGAGACGGGACTATCACGACCTTTGAAGGACTCGGGGGGGAGACGGGACTACACGTGGGCCAATATGTCACCTATCATGTACTAGTGCAGAAGATTCGTAGTATGTGGCCTGAAACGTCGTTAGCGGAGGAACCAGATGCTACGGCGGGGGTAATATATGATATATCGGAGGGTGGGCATGAGGTCTCAAGGCTGTATGAGATGATGATGACCAAGGTGGGGAAGGACTTGGGGTACTTGAGATTAGAATGGGAAACAGAAATGGGAGCCCCGATTGAAGATGGGATGTGGCAAAGGGCTTTGGGATATCATAAGAAGGTGTCGAGAAATGCCAGGTTTAAACAAATACAGCTATATGTTACGCACAGGGCATACATGACCCCTCTCAGAATATCGAAGTTCCGAAATGTTGGGCGCCAGGCGTGCCCTAAGTGCGACGATGAGAGCGCTGACATGATACACATGTTCTGGGCGTGCCCGGGAAATTGGAAGCTACTGGGGCGAAGTGGCGCAGAGGTTAGCGGCAAAGGGGGTCACGCTCCAGGTAGACTCGGCCTGGGCCTGCTTGTTGGGAGGGTATCCCAGAGCGAAGAAACTTAGACATGTAGAGAAATTGAAAGACTTGGCATACGTACTTGCGAAACGAAGGATTGCCATGGGATGGAAGGGGTGTCACAGGCCACGAGTGGAAGTCTGGTGGAGGGACCTACAAAAATGGGCGGAGGCTGAAACGGTGGTGTGGCAAGAGGCTAGTAGTTATACTGGGGATGAGGAAATGGGTTCCCTCATGGCGTGGAAACTATTGATAGCTGAATTGTTTGGAGCAGTGTCGGATCCAGCTGAATCTGAGGGCAGCGATGCCCAACCGCACGGAGCAGACACTGAAAGTGAGGAACACGCAGGCTCATAGGGGGGGGGTGGGATTGGGAGTGTAGTGTTTTAGGTTGTCAAACGTGTTTAAATGAAACGTTATAAGCTTTACTGAATGCTGGTTGTTGGTTGTTTGGTTCTAATAAAAACTTTAATAAAAAAAAATAAATAAAAAAAAAAAAAAGTATTCTTTGGGAAATTACAAGGCTTGAGTGTATGTCAATGCCTAAATATCTTACATTTGATATCTGGTGAACCCGTTCTTTTGCCAAATGCCACTTGAATTTTGAATTTCTTTCATTTCCTCTTATTTTCCGGAAAACCAGAATGGCCGATTTTGATGCATCGATTCTGAGGCCGTTGGATTGCACATATTTGTCTAGCAGATTTCATTTGCGCTGCAAGCCGATTTCAGTTTGATATATTAGGATCAAGTTGTCGGCATATAACATTTGCCCCAGTGGTTCGCTGTTTATCCTGGGGGGATGGGACGTTTTATCATTCACGGCATCTTTCATGTCAGAAATTAACAAGTTGAAAAGTTCTGATTACAGAGGGCAGCCCTGTTGTAGGCCTTTCATGGTGGCTATTTTCTTAGACAGCAGACCTTCAGAGTTCAATTTTATTTGGACAGATGTGTCAGTGTATAGAGCCATGATGGGAAACAGTAGATCTGGGGGGCATTTCCATGAAGCCAGCTTTCTCCACAATAAATTGTGATCTACGCTGTCGAAGGCTTGCGCAAAGTCGTCTACATCAATGTAGGTTTTCTTGCCTTTGGTCAGGGCTCTTGCTTTGAGGATGTTCAAAAGAAATAGAACAGACTTCTCATCGGGACAGCCACAGACAGCTTCACTCTCGCACCACTCCTCTATTCGTGTGATCTATTCTTTGGGTTTACCTACTTAAGGATAGATGAAAAACAAGGGTGGATATAAGAGGAATGTTCTCCCAGAGGAGAAAGTAAAGTACAATCAAAAAATAAAGTAATGTCACTGGGTTTTGTATAGTGCAACTTCTTACATTTGGGCGGACTCTGCATTACAAACGTTGTGGAGGCAGGGCTTTCAATTAATCGTGACCGCTATAATTGCTCATTGCCATTCTTGGTTCTACCACCAACAGGGGTGTTGCTAGGTCTGGAAAAGACCCGGGGTTACTCTGATGTCGGAACTGTTGAGACTGGGGGCTAGCTAGCCTTTTGGCTGTAGCTCCTGAGATTCTATCCGGTGCTACAACCAAAAGACCAGGGGCTATAGCTCCCTTAGCGCCCCCCTAGCAACGCCTCTGCCCACCAATGTGGGGTATGTGAGGTTGCCAAGGGCAATGCTAATAGTTGTGAGTTTCTCAAAACCTTCCATCATTTTTTAATTTTGGCGGGAAGCTGTCTGTCATTAAAAAAACACGTGACTGTGACATCACTTCCTATAACATCACTTGGGTCAAAGGTTACAGCATAAGCTTCACCTCCCACAAGCACTCACTCCACACACATTCCATTGAAAGATGGCAGCCCTGATGGCCAGGTTTCTGCACCTGTTGGCAGTCCAAAGCCTGTATTATTGAAGAAAAAAGAAAAATATGTTAGGTACTTAGGATCTTATTGTTTTGGATAGATATTTTGGTAAGGGGTTTGCTGCCTCTGCAGGTGGGCGCGTCAATAAGGAGGTGGTATGTTATTGCAGGCCCATGCATCTATCGTCATAAATGAAGATGCGGCCCTGAGGGCCACGGTCTTGAAACGTTGTGGACTTTGAGTGGCCGCTTTTTTATCTATAGCATGCGTGTTTTTTCTGGCCTCCTACGTTTTATCCAGCAGCACTCTCTGCTGGAAAACCTCGAGAATTGCAGCACCAATCGGAGCTGTGAAGATGAGAAATGCATTATTACACAGGAGATAGACATGTGTTTACATTATTTTCTTTGTAAGACGCTATTAATTGCAGACTAAAGTCTTTGTAATGTTTGAAATGTTAGAAAGCTTGGGGTTTTAGCCAGCCAGAATAAATGCTTAGTGGCCCCATTGTCGTGACTCTTCGCGTGACAGGTATGGTGCGTGTTGTGACAGCCGTATAGAAATGTACGAACGTAGTGATGAGAACGGATGATTAGAGGAAGATGAATAAAGAGTGGGCGCCCACGTTAGGCGGGACCCAGTGTTCCCAGGGTGTTGCCATCGCCGTGTCAATTTTAGTACGGCCTGCACCGGCCTTGGCCTACTTAAATGCACACAGCACACAACGAGGCTCATTTTGTGAAGCGTTTTAATTGCATGCAGAGGGCCACCCGTGTGTTGTTGGTTCCCCTGCGTGGAATTCTCCACTTTCACAAAACGGAGTGGAAAATGAAAGACGATGTACGAACAGACAACATGTTACGCTTTTTATTCTACGCTCCATTCTGTGAAATGTGTAAAACACCGCCTGCAAAGAGCGCTTTGCAGATGGCATTTGGAATGGATTCCTGCGGGATCCGCCTCATATGATATGATATGATGTGGCATTTATAACGCGCCTATACACAAGTGTTTCAAGGCTCAAGGAGGCAAGGGAGGGGGAACAGAGGGAAGACAGACAACGATCTTACTGGGCCAAGCGTCATTCAGATCGCGCAAGTGCAGAGGAAGGGGGAGGAGGGAAAGTGCAGTGCATGGGATAATAGAATAACAACATAAATAACGGCCAGCAGGTGGCAAGTGCAGGGTGAGTGCAGAACATAAGTGCTAGTGGGGGGACGGTCGGGATACAGAAAACAGTCCACAGGTGCAGGGGTTGCCAGGGAGGCAGTGCAGGCGTGCATCTGGCAAGGCTAGGCCCTGAGATAAGATGGGTGGCCAGGTAACCAGTGCAGTTTCAGTAACAGCCAGGACATTAGCAGGGGACAGGGGGAGAGAAAGCAGAGGCAAAGAGGAGGGTTTTCAGGTGCTTCCGGAACCGCAGGTGGTTCTCCTCAAGTTTCAGGGAGGCAGGGAGGCTGTTCCAGAGGGAGGCCCCAGCCGAAGAGAGAGATCTGCCACCAACTCGTTGCTTGGAGAAGCGACTGACCCTGAGGGAGTTGGAGGCGGATGAGCGAAGAGCTCGGGAGGGAAGGGATCTAGGAAGAGAGAGTTGAAGGTATTGAGGCCCCAGACCCCAGAAGGCCTTGTGGACGATGCAGAGGGTTTTGAACTTAATCCTCGCAGCCACTGGGAGCCAATGTAGCGATTTCAGTCCTGGAGAGATACGATCCGTGGGCTTGAGGCCAAGGACAAGTCTCGCAGTCCTGTTCTGGATGAGTTGCAGAGGGCGTAGAGTGGAAGCAGGCAGGTTTAGAAAGAGGCTGTTGCAGTAGTCCAGCTTAGAGAGAACGAGAGTTCTAGAGACAGTGACCTTCTGGGGGAAGGAGAGGAAAGGAAGAATACCTCTGAGGAGTTGCAGCTGGTAGTGTGACTTCTTAGAGTCGTCAGAGATGTGAAGCGAGAAAGAGAGTGTGGAGTCGAAGATGACCCCCAGGTTTTTAGCCTCTCAGGTGGGAGCAGGAAGAGGGCCAAGAGAGGCCAGCCAGAGAGTGACAGGAAAGGAGGGACGGGTGTGCTGATGAGGAGAATCTCGGTCATACTGGCCTTAAGGCAATGATCATTAGCGGCACACCACTCCTGGATGGCGGACAGTCAGTGATGAGAGAGGGAGAAGAGGTGGCTGAGGGTAGCCTGAAAATGAGCTGAGTGTCACCCGCATAGCACTGGAATTTGGGGGCAGAGCGCGGCAATGCGGTGGACAAGAAGTGCCAGGTATTGGTTGAACAGCCAGGGAGAGGGGTTAGACCCTTGGGGAACACCACAGGTAGAGATAGAGATAGAGGAGAGGAAGGACCCACATTTGAAATGTAGTTTGATTCAACTAGAGGAACTGATGATATGGGGAAGGAGTCCATGATTCTTTTATAGCAGGTGATGTTGTTCATAAAATAATCGAGACTCTCCCCTGAGGAGATGGTTCCAATGATTCTGCCAAGAGGACTCATGCAGCCTATTTCAGCCTTCTTGTCAAGGTGGCTTATGAGAGATTCCAGCTGCGCCAGGTTCGCTAGAGTGCACCAAAATAGCTTGAGGCATATCATGCCTGGCTACAGCAATGAGCCCTCTCCTACATCTTGGGCAATGAAAGGGGGACGTTTTATCACAGTTGATGTTTTGTCCAGGCTTCGCCTGCAGATCCCATGTGAGCCAGGCATCGCACAGCAAGGCATCCTTGAGCTGGGCAGGCCACACAAATGACAAAACAAGTGAAGACTACATGGATGAGGCCCTTCCTAAAGTCACATAGGGTCAAAGAAGTGAAAGCCATTCTTTATTGTCCCATGGTATGGGGTAGGCCCTCTAGCAAAAGCATGCAGTGAAAATAGCCACAGAAGTCACCGTTGCCACAGACTAGTATGAATATTGTCGAGAGACTCTGCCACACAAGGGATAATGGGGCCAAACAAGTGGGTGTTGTCAGCTCACAAACCACTCTGCCAAGGAATGACACCCTGCATTTCCAACAAACTCGAGGACTCCTTCAAATCCTTCAATATCAACGGCAATATTATCAAGGTGTCTAAGAAAGTAAAAACTCTGGGTTTTTACCTTGACTCAACCCTCACCTTAACTAAACAAGTCAATGCCACAGCTTCGGCAGCAGCCTACACTTCAAAGCTCATTAATGCCCGCAGACCCTTCCTGTCACCCGACAGCTGTATCACTCTAGATAGAGCCCTCATCCTTTCCAGACTAGACTATTGTAACACCCTCTATGCTGGTACTAAGAACTATAATATTAAAAAACTGCAGGTGATCCAAAACAACACCCTGAGAGCAGGGTTAAACATACCCAGGAAGACTCACATCCCCCTCATTAGACGGAACACACACAGACTTCCCATCCAAGAGTGAATACTTTTCAAAACATTATCTATGACCCACAAATCCATTCATAAGTCTGCCCCGAAATATCTGGCAAATAAATTCACCTCTAACCCATCTAATAAGCCTACAATATCTAAAATCAACACAATTACTTAACACGAAGACTGTAAGGTTCTGCTTTATGTATATATGTAATACTGTATCTGTGTAACTCTCTTAACTCTTTTTGTCATGTTCACTTGTGCAATCTTTGTAACCCATGATTTTTCTAACTGTCAAGAACAGCACCCAGATGCCACCAAGTTGGGTGTGCTATACACATTTCAAAATAAATAAATAAATGCTTTAGGACCACACATTTCAGAAACAAAGACTGTGCATGGTCAAGATGACTTCTGTGGACCTAGTGTGAGGTGCCAAGAAGACATGCCCAGCAATGAAGATAATGAAGAAGTATTCTTGATATCCACAATTTTTGGGGCCACAAAAGAAAAAGAGGACACTGGGGTGCTGGCGAATATCATAGCCAAGAACCAGTACTTCGCCGTCAACTCGCACCCTGTCTTCCCGCTTACACTAGGGTGAAAATCTTCAGTTAAGGAGGGCAACACCTTTGTCTCTAAAGGCTACCTCTGTCACAGTATTTCGTCATGAGCAAGACACTGTGCAAGCGAAATTCTGTTTTACCTCAGAGTGACGAAATATCATGCTCAACTATGACACCACTGAGGCTATTAGGTTGTCCACTTTGCATACAGTGTGTACATAGCTGTCAAGACCCTAATAGTAGACTATGCAGACTATTTACGCCTAAATTGGAGATAGGATGCCTAAAAGGACAGCACGTGCATCTATACATGGACTTCATAGTCCAGCAAGTGGCGCTTCATCACAGATGAGTATCTTTCCACCTTTGAAAAAAAGTAGCACTGGAATTGTTGAAACTAGAGAGAGGAGGCATTATTGAGGAAGTGACAGACCTGGCACCATAGGTGTCTCCAATTGTAGTAGCGACCAAGCTGAAGCAGACAGACATTAGCTTGCCTAACAAAGTGCTAAATCAGGAAAGGGACCTGACCTCCACTATTGATGACATTGCAGACTTGCAGCGGGCAATTGTCTTCTTGAAAGTAGTCCTAAATGCTGGTTGAGACCAGGTATTGTAGAATGGGTCGAGGTAAACCATTGCATTGCCCTCCCACATAGGCTGTTGTGGTACAAAAGGCTTTTCTTTACTGTCTCTTCTGCAGCATAAGTATTTTTACGCACTGTTAACGGGTCCCCCAAGAGTGCTTAATGTGAGCAATGAATTGTTGATCTATGCTTAATTGGTCCAATGCCATTTGGGGAGGCTGTCAAATGTCTTTCAACAACTTGCTTAAAGATCATGAGCTCAATCAAACCAAGGACAAATGAGAGTTTCTACAGGAACACATGTAATTATTTGGATGCATCTTGCAAGACTTTGATTTGTCTGCAGACTCAAAAAAGGTGGATGACAAAGACTGTGTCTGCTCCCTGCTACCTGTTCCCATCGGACGTATGCAGTTTCCTGGGGATGGTCAGCTTTTTTGGGACTTTTATTGCAGCCCTAAAATATATCAGAGTGCCCCTACGACATCTAATACATAAGGACTGCACGTGGGACCATGGCATAAGGAAGTAAATGACTTTAACAAACATGAAACACTTGTATGAAGATGTCCTGTCATCCAGCCAGCTTCTCTTCTTTTTCTTCTTTATTTCCATCGTGGCCCTGACTCCATCCATGCATAACACCATCCGCCAAGGGCCACCAGTCCTGTGCCATACCCACTGATACGCATCCATCCCTCACAAGGGAGGATAAAACGGATGTAAGAACTGTGATGAGGAAGATGTGTACCGTTAGGTAATTAAGACATAGCCCCTCATATCCTTCTTCCTTGTCAAAGAAGAAACGGCACACACAGATCTGAATGCTGCGCACCCAGTGAGAGGATTTATTAGCATGATTCATCCAACACTGCAAATCAACAAGAATGGGCCACCTGAAGTACACCCTGTGTAAATGCCTGATGAGTGTGGCCGGGCAGATGCAGTCTGTAATGTACCGTGAAGGTAGTGAGGGATGCCCAAGTGGCTGCTCTAATCGTGTCTTGGAGACAAGCTGCTTTTGCCTCCTCCTAGGAGGGCAACACCCCCACGTAGAATGGATTGGGGTTGAAAGACCGAGTGACAAATGTTCGAGGGAGAAAAGACCGAAGATTATTTTTTTGAAATAACCTTCGGTCTTTTCTCCCCAGAACATTTCTGACTTGGCCAAACCCCTACCCACACCCCAACCCACACCCCTAAACACACCCCTACCCACACCCCCAGCCCTCTGAATGCTCACCAGATGGGATAACACACAAAGGAGTAAGCCACAGAGATCACCCCTTTAAGCCACGTCTGATTGTAGTTGTAGAGCACCTTCACCACAGCGCTTTACAGAGCAATCAATAAACAGTACAATTAAATGAACAAATGAAAAGGAAACAAATCAAGAATAGGAAAATAAGAGGAGATGGTGGGCCTTAAGATGAGAGCAAAACATATAGAGAGAAGGATAAGCATGTATATTGGGAGGGAGCGCATTCCACTGTTTAGGGGCGGGAAGAAAAAAAGAACAAAAATATGAGGAGGCCCACAGGGGTTTGGGAGAAGAAAGAAGGTGGGGAGGATGAGAACAGAGAGTTTGAGCAGGGATGTAGGGAGAGACGAGGAAGGAAATTTAGGGAGGAGCTAGACCATGGTAACATTTAAAGACAATAGAGAGGAGGTGAAACTGAAGACGAAGGTCAAAAGGAAGAAAAGAGAAAAGGCTAAGTTTTTTAAAATTGAAGAATGAGGGGGGGTAGCTGGAAAAGAAAATGAACTGTAGAATTGATGATAGCGCAAAGAAGACTAAGATGAGATGCCGGTAGGCGGACCAGCAGAGCAGAACAGTAGTCAAGTCGGGAGACGATAGATGAGAAAATTTGTTGCATGAAAAGAAAAAAGATCTGGATGTTTCACAGGTTAAAAAGGTAAAAAGAACAGGCCTTAGCAGTAGAAGATATGTGATTGGAAAAAGCAAGCCCGGAATCGAATGTAACACCCAGATTGACAAATTGAAAGCCTTCAATCCCTGCTCTATACGTAATGACAAGCTCTGAGGGGTAAAAAAGGCACCTGACATTTCTACATATGTCAGAAGGTCCATTCTGACATTCAACACCACCAGATCCTCAGCTTCTGCGGGAACGAGTTATAATGGAAACCTAGAAATGTTGATATCCTGAGCGATAGAATGATGGGGCCATTTTAGGCCTAAAGAAGGGGTCAGATTACAGAATCACTGAACAGGGAGTAACCTGGAAATAAGGTGCAACACATATGAGTGCCCCAAGTTCCCAAATCCTCCTGGCAGAGGTATTGGTCACTTGAAATACAGCTTTGATGGTTAGGAATTTCAGGTTTGCACCCTGGCTCATAGGGCAGTCCCTGCAGAGGTCTGGGAATAAGGGGTTAATCCCAGGTAGCAAAAGAAGATTTGGGATGCCCCTTTGCATCAATAGGGCATAAAACCTGATTTTGCGCTTTGAAAACACAAATGTAAATCTTGTATTTATTCAACTACTGTCTGCTCAGTATATAAAGTCATGATTGTACATTGGGTTGGTTCACATTAATGTATTACATATTGCACACACATTCAAATTGAAAAGCTGTGGTCATTTCTCTCGTCCATTGCGCTGATTTGAACTGACCTAGTGTCCACCTCGGTGTAGCCCCATCCTGATTTTGTACCGCAAAACTGATCAGATCATGGGTTGATGTTTTGGCCACAGTAAGAAGCACCTGCCTCTTCTTGTTCAAACTAGTTTTCGAGGCCAGGCTCTGATCACAAGATGGTGTTTATCCCAAGAGAAAATTACATATATATATCTATAAAAAAAAATATATAATATTTGAGCCTTCCTATAGCAGTATTATGGAAAACAGCTTGTTTACAATGTAACCCTGAGGACCTCTATTAGCTAAAGATAGTATTTTCTTCAGACAGATTGAAGTCAAAGATAAACAAAAGTTTCGTATTTTGTCAAGTGACCAGAGTATTCAATTATTTAAAGATCTATAACTTTATGGTAGACTATTATTTATGGATCCAAAACCAATTTCATATGATAGAAAAAATATATTTCTGTAAATATAAAATTGGATTAAGAAAAAAAAGAATTCCCAAAATACTTAAGCGACAGACTCATGTAAAGTGTCTCTGTGTGCGAGGTAATACAGGATTCAAGGGTTTTTGTTTGATTACATTGTCACGTTTTCATAAGGAGGTATCCGATAGAAAAAAAAATGCCATTTTACACGAGCAGTGAGTTTTTTCCTCCCAACCTTCCAGTCATTTGAGTAGGGGTGGACCTTGGTAGGGGGATTCACTCGTGGTTGGCAAAGTCCACCCCTAGTGGACCAGCCACAGGACTACGAGTGAATCCCCCCACCACTTAATCCCAAGATTAGTGAAGAGTTTGGATTGGAAAATACATTGCACACAGATAGATATGAACCAGAGATCAATATTAACCAAAGGAGATGGCTGGTTGTAGAGGAATAGGGAGTGATGACAGACACCATCTGGGAGAGTTGTGATTTCTAAGGAGGCCGCAGAAAGATTAACCCTATTCTGGGGGAGATAGACAGTCCACATTGAAACCTGGCTACAGCACCTCGAGGGACCTTCCAGATTGAGGATATTTCTATTTAATTACTTTTTTAATTGATTAATGTGCATCAGTTCATTAAGAACCTTTCACATATTTACAAATCAATCATGCTTCACCAATTCTAACATATTCACAAATACATTCACAGGTTTTTAAAAACACAACCATACATACATAAAAATATGGGCATTACAATTTCCATTTATCCGTTCGTGAACACTGATCAATGCAAAGCGCCACGGATATCCTCTGTTAGCAGACCCCACTTAGTGATTAGCATGCTAGCAAGCATTGATGATACCCAAACAGAGAGGGTCAAGGCTTATTCTTAGAGATGAAAAGCAACATTTCAAAGTAAGTACTGCAATATAACTCCAGATTGCTCCATATTCCCGTCAGTACAACTCCCCAGGAGTAAGGGTGGCAAGGGAGTAACAAAGCAGATGCTAGTTTTAAGGAAACGCGGGTATAGTATAAGATAAGATCTATTGTGCTTTCTATTCTAGTTAAATGCAAAGTGAGATTTAATTTCCATAAATCCCAATGCATTTTTGTATTGAGAAGTGACAGCCTTTTGTGCAACTTAAATGCAGATTGTTTCTGTCGAATTATGCCAAATTAAAACAGAATCCATGTGTCCTATCGGCATAGTCGATAGGACTTGAGGGAACTCAATACCCCTTTCTTACAGACAAGAACCCTCCTTCCTGACATTGAAATCTGGAATAAAACATTGGTTGAGCAACAAGCCTCTCCAATGAGTTGCCCTTCGTCTGTATCTTGCTACCTTCCTGTAGGTATCGGGTAATAATATCGCCATATATATGGTCGCCGTAAATAATATCGCCGCGAAAATGTCGTGGCGATATTATTTGGGTGACCGTATATATGGGGACAGAGGCAAAAAAAAAAACAATTTAAAAAAAAAAAAAAAAGATGAAAAAAAGAAAAAAAAAGTTTGGGGGTTGCGGGGGTGTCCCCCGCATGTTCCATGCAATAATGGCCATTTTTCGGCGATATTTTTGCATGGCGAGATTTTTGTGGCGACATTATTACATGGAACCCTTCCTGTAGTTATGCCCTGATTGCCTGATGCACTATTGCTTATGTATTTTTTTTTTACAAATGTTCCTTGATCCCTGACCTATCTGTAGCCATTGGTCCTCCTAACTGCCACTGGCCCTCATTACGACCCTGGCGGAAAGTGACTGACCGGACCGCCACAGCGTAAATAGCGTTTCCGCCATTGCACGAAGGAGCAAAGTGCGGCCCATTCCGACCCATCGGGCACGAGCACCACGCCATGGCGGAAGTGCAAAGTCCGCGATGGCGGAAATGACCCCAAAACGGCCCACACCGCCGCCGTACGGCGCCCTAGGTGCAATACCGCCACCCCTCTTAGCGGTCCCGCAGTGTGCGCCTACCGGAAAGTACGGTGACCGGAAATATACGGAAACGGAAGTTAAAACATGGCCCCGGAACGGGAAACATCCCGCCGAACACCTATAAAACCACTAAAACCACACAACCACTAAAATCACTACCCTGAAACACACCCCAACCCGTCATCCACCCTAGCGAAACCAAGAAAAATGGGAAAAGTAGCGAAGAAAGCGTGCGACCGCAAGCGGCAGGTCCACTTCTCCCGTGAGGAACTCACCGTGCTAACAGAGACCCTCCAGGAGAATGCTGCCGTCGTCTTCTCCACGCAAATGACCAGAACGGCACTTGCAAACAAGAAGGCCATATGGGCTCTGGTGGCACAGCGGGTAAGTGCGGTGGGGACCGCACCCCGCACCCCACAGCAATGCCGCAAGCGATGGGACGACCTGCGGATACGCGTCCGCAGCATACTCTCTGCCAACCGCAACATTGCCACAGCCACCGGGGGAGGCCCTGAATCACCCATCAAGTTGACCCCCTGGGAAGAAATCTGTGCGTCCACCATCGGAATGGAGAGCATAGAGGGAGTCGGAGGGATGGAGAAAGGAGTGCAGACATCCGAAGAATCAGGTAGGTGGGCCAAATAAAACAATGCCAAATCCACACAGTCCATCCATGTGAAGTACCATGCGTCCACATAGTGCAACAGAAACACATGTCCAGGAGAACGTCCACACACATCGGCCTGATAGCGCACGTTAAAACCCACAATAAATACATAAATAATTAAAAACCCCTAAAACACGCACTACACGTGCAGCAGGCACACCCTAACTGCAGGCTGCAAAACAACTGCACCCTCACTCCACACACAAATGAAAGCACCTCCAAGGCCCCGACCCAAATCACCCTCAGGTACCACTCCAATGCATGTGATACAATGCCATTCCAATTCCCACAGACCCATCAATAACCCTCGCCCTCCTTTACTCCACCACAGGGTCCGATCCAAACGACGAGCTCCAGGACACCCCTACCAGCACACCTGCAAAGAGGGCCAAGACCAACGGCCAGAGACCCTCCACCTCAGCTGCACGCATCAAGACACGGCAGCAGCACAAATCAGGTGGCAGCACAGAGGAGGGAACATCAACAGGCACCCCAGCAGCCAGCATGCCCACACCACCACCACCACAGGTCCCCCCAATGGATGCCACAGAAGGCACTGCCTCTGGTGGCAGCAGCACCATAGGTGACACCCCATTGATGGCAGCATGCTCGGACACCGAAGACGGGGATGTCGAAGTCAGATCCATCCATGACCTGTCCCAATCCCCCTGTCTGTCCCATCCCGTACAACATGAGGATACCACGCAGGGGCACCCACAAGACGTCGACTGGCCATCCCCCACAAGCCCTGTGGCAAGGCAACATGAGGACAACAGCCCCTCTGTGACACCCCCGCAAATGGCCATGGCCCAGCAGAGGCAACAGTCCCTCGACCAGTTAATCGTGCAACAGCAGCAAATGGCCACGCTCCTCAAGGACCATGCCGATGAATGTGGGGGCACTAAGGCAGACATAGAAACATCAACTGAGACACTTAGGGCAGAAATGGAGAGAGGTACAGAGACGCTAAGGGCACAAATGGAGAGTAGCACCGAGAGCCTGAGAGTCCAAATGGAGAGAAGCACCGAGAGCCTGAGGGGGGAACTGCATGCGACGTCCAAAGACGTATGTGCCGAACTTGCCGCAGTGCGCAGTGTGCTCACTGAGCTCTCGCAAACCCTTAGGGACATGCATGGACGTGAGCAGGCAGACACATCATCCGTTGCAAGTTCCGTCCAGGGCAGCCCCCAACGTAGATCTGGGAGGAACCTGCGCTCCACAGGCAGGGGTGCCCCTGATACCCGCAGAGGGGGCTTGCAATAGCGACTGCCCATTGACAATGAGCATCTTTGGACACTGGTGTTCGGGGGGGAGGTAGGAGGGTGGAGGGGGTGTGTTGGGCTCACTTGGGTGGCGGGTCGATAGGGTGTTCAACATGATATCACATATGCCATAAACAGTGCACGATCAACCAATGAGATGTGTGGACATTGATCTTTGTGTACTAGGCCATCATAGGCGTACAGTCCATATTGTGCATGTCCCAGACACACACAGTGCCACGAGTCCCGTGTCCATGTATCAGCCACCAGGCGTGAGTGCTAGAAGCATGCATCAATGAGATGCTGACGAATGTCACGGGCCTCCGGTGCCTCGCAGACTCCATGAGGTGCTGCCACATCCCCACCCTCATCATGACCATCATCAGGTGCTTGCAGTTCTGCGTCAGGGGGCATGGGCACATTTCTACGTACGCACATGTTGTGGAGCATGACACATGACCATCTTTGCAACCTTCTCATGGCGGTACAGGAGTGCCCCGCCAGACCTGCTGAGGCAGCGGAAACGAGTCTTCAGTAGGCCGAATGCCTGTTCAATGACTACACGGGTACGTGAGTGGGCATGGTTGTAGTCCTCCTCATGCTGGTCCCGTGGGTTCCGGACTGGTGTGAGGAGCCATCTCTTCAGTGGATATCCAGCATCACCTGTATGTGGACGAGAAACGCATGATGTGGAATGCCATTGCTACGTACGCACACCCCCCCCCCCCCCTTCCTGCCAGGTCATTGCCAAATCACATACCCCACATAATCATGCATGTAATGAGACTCACCGAGTAGCCAGGATCTGTTCCCTGCGTGTCGCTCCATGTAGCGTGGTATTGTAGAGTTCCTCAAGACCATAGAATCATGGGTTGATCCAGGGAATCGGGCACAACAATGTGTAATGATCCTGTTGGAGTCGCACACCATTTGTACATTCAGGGAATTAAATTGTTTTCGGTTGCGGTACTGGGCCTCCATTGCATGTGGGACGACCAATTCAACATGGGTGCAGTCGATGGCACCAATGCAACCCGGTATGCCGGCAAGTGCATGGAATCCCACTTTTGTGTTGGTAATTTCCTGCTCCGAGCGTGGTAGAGAGATGTAGTCGTCTGCGTGCTGCAGGAGGGCATCGAGCACTTGCAATAGTGTCCGTGAGAACAGTGGCTGAGAAATGCCATGCAACTGTCCGACTGTGTGCTGGTAGGTGCCTGTGGCCAGGAAGTGGAGTACAGACACCACCTTCAGTAGGGGTGGGATGGCGGTTGGGCTATCTATCATGCTGACAAGGTCAGCCTGTGTCATGTCCACAATGGCGGCTATGGTGTCCCGGTCCAGACGGTAGAGGGTGTGGATCTGCTCATCAGTGAGGTTGAACGGATGTGCTCGGAGGCGTGGGATTGCGGGCTGCCTGCGTGGTGGTAGTGGCTGTGCTGGCGGCCCTTGCTGGCCCTGCCTTGGCCTCCTCCTCCTCCTGCGTCTCCTCCGTGCGGCCGGTTGTAGTTGGTGTTCGTCTTCTTCTTGGAGTTGGAGTACTTGCAGTGCTATCAGGTCCCCCAGGGCCAACATCGCGAGTCCTGCCGGTAGCATTTCGGTGTGGTTGTGGGAGGAGACTGGCTGTGCAATTTATGTGTTTTCAGGCTGTATGGCCTCCACCTGTGGTGATTCATTCCACCTGTGCAAACTGCTCTCCCCTTTGGCCGGGCACGTCCCGCGCACAACGCTGCAATTCGGGGAATGGCATCTTGCTATTGCAATCATGTATTTGTACCCGATGGCCGTGTAAGATTGGTTGATATGTTCATTCTGCTGTGGTCCCATTGTTTCCCATACTATCTGTGCAGTCGCGAACAGACTTGTGAAGGGTCAGCGGAACGTAGTACTCGAGTAACGGTGGGCCCTCATGCATCACTGTACCGAGTTGCAACGACGGGCGGGGCGTCCCATTTGTGGGTGAAGGCAGTTGCCATTTTCACACACAGCCGCACTCGATGGAATAATTAGTGATTTCAAACGGCCACAGATGCCTTTTCGACGTGATGTTGCAAATGAGGAATTCGAAGGGCGGCGCTTTCGGTTTCCAGCTAGCGGCGAGGAGATGCCCACAGGTCTGACTGCAAATATAACGTTCTATTGTTCAATGTCCTTGAGACAGGGGCCATGGCGAGGAAGCAATGATTGATATGAATAGTTTGGGATGCGCAATAGCTACGTGGCCGATGAGGCCGGCCGTTCCCAAATACATGTTACTTCACGACACTGGAATTACGGGCTGGGGCACTGTGGATTTTGCAGGCTGCATAACGCACAGACTCAATGGATGTTTCTAATGTCATGTGAGTAATTATTCAGGCGTTTTGATCCCGGGATGAGGGAATGATGGATGGATGCATGGCCAGGTGATTTGATACAGAGTTTGCCATGTACAGGGCTTCTTGGGATCTATCCGCCTCCCCTACGCTATGTGATGCAGGGCTGCCATAGTGGGACCATCGTCTATCTGGCCTTGTTGAGCCCTCCCTGTCTCGACGCGCCCTCAGACACTTGTGTCCATGCACGTTAACATTCCCATCTGATGGAATCTGTTTTGACAGACGCATGCACAGGTACACTCGTTTGTGATGGTGTTTGCACCTCGATATAGATGGTTATGAGTCGCAAGTGGTTTTGGGGTGGTGATGATCCTTTGGAGTGGGCTAGCATGCATATGGCTGTGGATTTAGTGTGATCATTGAAGTGAGTTGTTCGAATGTAGTTCTGATGGCCATTCTGTTCTTTTTCTTTTCTTTTGGTTGACAGGTATCTCCTCCCCTTTTGCCACTGCCATCTGTATGCCACTCCTGCAGATGGGTTTTACTCCCGACACCTGCTGCTTCGTGTTAATCAGTGGAGCAGCATTACGATCTTATGGGACGATCGCCAATGGCCCACATGCCCTTACGCAGTACTGGTGGCTCGGAGCAACATTTCGGCCTTTCAGCTGGACTAGTGCCTCCCCATTGGGACGGCCCTGCGGTTCTGTGCGCTTCCATGTTGCCTTTTCGTACGTGAATGTGGCTCTGTGTACCATGAGGGAACAGGGCGTCACACAAGTAGTGGCTGGTCATTTCTTGCGGATGCAGCCCACAATGGTGAAAAGTGTTTTGGAGTTCATGGCCTGATGGCTGTATGGGCTTGGTGATTTTGATGTGCATTAAATGTCTATTCTGATTTGGCCCGTGTAGCGTTTTTCTTTGCAAGTGATGTGGCATATGCCTATTTGGGGGGCGATGTATTGTGGGGAGATCTGCATTGGGTTCCAGCTTCGGAGTTTAGTTGCGTGGTACTGTACTGGGCGCGTTTGCCTACGAAGCCCGTGAGGTCAGGGATGGGGGCTGCCAATATGACAGTTTGAATGTTGTCATGCTCAGGGGCGGGGGATTGGGTTTTGTGTGACAGATGCCGGTCAGCCAGGTGGACTGGTGGAATGATGTGATTCTCGGAATATTGCTGGTCACAGGTGCCTGTGTTTGCGTGCGTTTCTTGGTGGGGGACTGTGGTCATGTCCATTGGGATGGCTTCTGTATTCGTGCCATCTGTGCCCTGCAGCTCCCATTGGCCCCTGTTGTGTTTCTTTTGTTCGTTGGCATGCATGGGTGACTTGTACATTTCAATGGTTGCATTGTGACTTCATTGCACCTACGGGGAGTTGTACTTTGTGGGCAGGGAGCGGTGTACAGGCACTCAGTGGGGCCGTTTACGGTTGATTCGCGATGCCGTACTTCTCACCATGGCGGAATGGTACATTCCGCCATGCTTGATGGCGTTAGGTACATGTCCGCTAGCGTCGGAATTGGCGTACCCTTGCGCCATGGTGGTGTTTGCGGTTTGGCATGGCGCGCGCGCGCGTGCTTGGTGCAGTTAGCGTTGGCGTTCACTACGGTGTCGCTAATGGCTTCGTACTTTGCGGTGACGGGTCATAGTCGCACCGAGCGCTATTCGATGGCGGTATTGCATTTCCGCCATCGTTTTCCGAATTCCGCCAGGGTCGTAATGAGGGCCACTGTGTTTTTGCTTTTCTCCATGTATGTAACTCCTAACTTTTTCCAGCGCCCAGTTACCTCATGGTCCGGTGCCCGATATAAATAATAAACAAATACAAAATACAAATAGTCGCTGATCCTGTCCATGGTGCAGTCATGAAGCTCCATCGCCTGACAGAATATTATTTATCATTTGTCGCTATTGTGAGACTTAGTCATAAAAAGTGTGAACGATAAAAGGTAGCTAGCTTACAGGACATATTTCTATTCACTGAAACTCGTGCAAAGGTAAAACCAATGCAACCCCTTATTCTGAAATGCACAGGGGGACTCATGTATGAATTGACAGGGTAGGGGTACCCCAGTAGGAACCAGATCCATTTTGTTCTTGCCTACATTTAAATCACCTGCACATAGCTTACACATTCACAACCCCACACTCTCATATGGGAGCCAGGTTGAGTAAATATGTGCACATAAATGTAATTTGTCCAAGTACCATTCCCATGATACCATACTTGTTTTGATACTGCAGAAAATCAAGCTTTTTTGAAGAATTTTGTCATGGTTGATAAACACACGTGAACACACTGGACATTAAGCAGCACTATTATTAGTGAAGTGTATTGTCTGCTTACATAGGAAAAATCATAGAAGTGACAATGTATGTTTGTATTGACAATAGAGAGAATTAAGTGGGCGGGGCACTTTCGTTTTGTAGATAAGCTGCACGTGACTGAGCTTTATACGGGCATGGTAATTTTGTTTTGTTCACAAGCTGTCTGTGTTTGGCTAACATTGTGGTGACTTCCGTGGCATGAAGCTGGATGTCATCTTTGTTTGGATTTGACTTTAATTCTTTTAAATACATTGAAATGTGTGTAAAACTTCCTGTCTATTGCCCAGAATTGTGGGATGGGACTGTATGAGCAGGGGACATGACATCAGTTTTGTCACACTAATGAGCGCTCATAATTTAAATCAAAACAAAACAAAACAACATCTTTACAAATTGGGGGGTTGTTGACAGGATGTTAGGTTGATGACATCACTGGAGTCCATGTGCACTCATGCATTTAGTAATATAAAAATATGCACAAGATTACCCATCTGTGCGAAGTTGAATAGTGCATGGGATTAGATTGTCCCTTTTGTGTATTCTCCGAGTATATGGGCAGTGATTGTGAATTGTAATAAAATATCAGACTTTGAAATACAGAAAAATATTCAAGTGGATTTTTATAGTTATTGAAGGCTGGTAAATCTAATAAATTGATTGAATAAATTTGCAATCGGACATACAATCCAGCCATGACATCACAGGGCGTCAGGGCAGATTTGAATGTGGCTATTGACCGTGCACTAACTAGATACTTTTAGCATAGACACTGGCTGATGCAAGATATTGAAAAATGTAAAAAGGATATGAAAGTTAAGGTCGAAAACATGGGCACAGATATTTGGGTTACACAAGGCCCGCTAGATGAAACACTTCAAAAAGTCAACAGCTAAAGACAGAAACTGACCCTTGTGAACTTTCCAGCACATCTCTTATTTTACCTTCAAATTATATAGAATACATTGGAAGAACACGTACATGAGTTGCACGTTTTACAGTAAATGCTCATAAAGCCTCAGCAGAAATGATACTCATGCACCAAACTAATGAGAACAAGAGCTCAAACCTTTGAGTCTCTAAATGGCAAGCAATTGCCATTACAGAAACAACACAGGCAGTACAGAATTAAATGAGAGTGTGTCAAGAAGCCAAACAGTGCCTAAAGACAGAACTTTCCAATACTAATGACATACATAATAAGTGTCTGCAGACACATGATAAATTGAAGGCCAAAATAACTAATCAACCCGCTCAGATTGAAGGATTATTAGATGACATTGTGAATATAAAAATGCAACTGAGAGAGAGTAAAGCTGCACATGCAAAACTTGTAATGAAGGAGATTGACTTTCAGACAGAATTTGATCAGCTATATGATATACAAAGTAGCAAAGGGTTCAGTTAGCCCAAGAGAAAGACAGAACAGTTCAAGAAATACATCAACTCACCTTACAACTGACACACGCATGCCGAAACACAGGGTGATCAAAGTAAGGTGGCTGTGCAACAGTTAATACAGAGAATAGGAAAAAAGTATAATTGTGGGAGAATTTAGATGCGTTAGGCAAAGATCTTGATGATGCAATGTCAGGGATTGAACACATCTGAAAACGAGAATTAACTAGCTGGCAGACTATCAGCCAAGAGTCAACAGAAGAAACACAAATGTATCAAAAATAAAAAAAGACCTTTTACAGAAGGAGCTAGAAAAATGGTCTTCCAAACTAGGGCATTTGACACTAACCAAGCTAGCTTAAATTAATCTAGTGTAAGGGTGCAGAAGGAGGAGACTGATTCACAGGTGGCATGATTTCTGGCACAAACTTTTATTTGTTAAAAAAAAGAGGAAACCTATCTCTCCCTAAATGTGAGAGGGGCGTCACTGCATCAACCAAGGAACTAAGGAATCTTTCAGAATGTCCAAGTAAATAAAAAAGAGTCCACAATCATTTGTCAAAACGGCTATTTCTATCCCGTACAGTAGTAACTAAACTAAAGAGATACTGGATCTTCTTGGTCCAGAAGAATAGCTCCCTTCTTCTGGACAATGACTTATGGTTCCCATTGGTTGGTGGGAACTGCACCTGCGTGAATGACACTCTTCTCCAGGTTTCAGTTCCTTTCCAGGAATCAACACAAAGTTCCAGCTTGAGATGCTGTAAAGATCTCAGTTCAAACTCAAACGTTCCAACTCAAACATCACTCCTTATTGCCCATAGTTTGCCTCACTATTGGGTTCCTAAAGAGTGCCTTCCTTCTCTGGATTCTTGTTCTCAATACTCTCACAGTGGTAGGGGAATGACTCCCTTCCCTGGGCCTTCCTCGGCTTTGCTTCATGGTACACAACAACAGGGGCTATGGCCTGATCTGTCTTGGTTTGTAGTTTTCACCATAGTAGGGGAAATGCCTCTTCCACTGGGTCCTTCTCAGGCTCTTTACCACCGTTAGCGATGGCTGGGGGGAATGATTCCCTTCCCTGGGCCCTTCTCAAGCTATTTATCACAGTTCACGAAAGCTGGGGGAATGATTCCCTTCCCCAAGTCCTTCTCAGGCTCTTTACCACAGTTCACGAAGGCTGGGAGAATGACTCCTTTCCACAGGCCCTTTACCAAAGTTCATAATGCCATGGGGACTGACTCCCCTCCCCTGTCTTCTTTTCACCTTGTTTTACTGGTTTGTATGTGTGGATCCCATAGCTGTAGGATTCTGCTGCTATTTAGAGACCTGGTTCACTTGTCTTCCAGGTACTGCATCAAAGAAGAGGATTTGTGATGCTCTTCTCAATTTGGATGCAGGTCCCAGACCAATAATTCTCTTTCTGACACTCTGGCCATCCTGGCTAACACCTCTGCCAGGTACTGTAACAAAGAAGACGATTTGTGATGCTCTTCTCAATTGGGTGCTGGTCCCAGGCGTCTGCTTCTCTTTCTGACTGTTCTGGTTGGCCTGGATCACCCCTCTGCTAGGTACTGTGCCGAAGAAGAGGATTTGTGATGCTCTTCTCAGCTGGGTGCAGGTCCCAGACCTGATTTTTGTATATCTCTCGAACCCTTCCAAAGCCCCATCAAGTGTCCTGGCAGCCCTGGTACCGGCAAGGGTCTTGCCTACGCTCTCCGGGTGGTGTGCAGCTTTTTCGCGTTTCCTGTTGTGTTCCTCTAGGCTTTGTTCGTGTTTCTGTGTGCTGAGGCAGCTCCGCAGCTCTCTACTCCTCGCTGGACGCATGTCTGTCTGACTGGGATGCCATGAGGTCTTTGTCATCTCAAGGTTGGTTCCTGTAGCCTTCCGGGTCTTCTGACCTTTGTGAATGGTAAGTGAGCTTCTCAGCGGCTCGGTAAGCGTCCCAGATGCCATCTTCGAGTCCCTCTGATTTTCGGCTCTCACGATCTCCTCCAAGGTTGACTTCTTTCTGGGTTCCTCCATGGAGGGTTGAACACTCTTGAGTTCCTCCTCACTTTTTATGCTCATACAGTGTCCACATTGACTGGAACGCTTACTTTGGTTCCGCAGGCATTCCTGATTGCTCCGTACTTCTTCTTCATTCCAGTACTGACATGGTCAATCTCTACTGGGTCCGTTGGACTCTTCCTCGTCCCAGTCTTCCAGTGTACTTCAGGTGGGTAGTCCCTACTCTTCTTCATCTCAGTACTTCTGATGAGGGTTGTGTTATCTACCCTACACAAGTACATGGACGTGTGGGGAACTAGTGTGCTCAGTATAGGGTAGGAGGATGAGGGAGGTTTTGGTGCAGTGTGGACATACTGCATTCTCCCAGGATACTATCGAGTAGCAGCCTCACCTCCCTGGCCTCATGGGAAGGAGCTCTGCCTCCGGGAGAAATGATGGCATCCAGGGATTTGTCACACTAGGCAATAGCCTGTGTGAAGAAAACAACAGTTGATAATTGAAATTGTAACAATGCTAGGTTGAGACAAACAATCTGTGATGTTCAAGTGAGTTCTGACTCTCAGTCTACAACTCGCAGACAGATGGGTTTTGTGGACTGAATTCTTGAGACTACCTCTCCATTCCCAAAAACCTCCCATAGTCATTCTGGTGGTCTTTGCCCACCGAGCCATAGCCAAGATAAAGGGTGCAACCGACACACCATCTCCTATTCTCAAATGTTCCCAGATGCACAGGAAAACCTGATTTCCCTGTTAGGGTACAGAGGAATTAGGAGTTGAGGGAAGAAGAGTTGCAGTGTATGATTCGACACAGACCACTTAGTCACAGTCTGCTTGACTGAGATTGAGAGACAGAAAATGCAACCTAAAATGGCGTTTTTAGTCCTTATCTATGCCAGGGAGAATGGTGATTCCCCACAGCCCATGCGTAATTGGAAAAACACAGGGTTTGATTGAAAATATGATAACTTGCCATACTATCCAGCCCATAAAAAAGGATGAGGCATTTAACCCAGAAGACCAACAGGAAAGAGAGAAGAGAGAGGATCCCCATTACCATACACATAGAAAACCTCCTTATATTGACAAGTTGGGGGAAATATGCAAGCAGGGAGGAGGATTCAAGTACGGCCTTTGATTCTGATTAGGGTAGCTGTTTTCGAACGACCCAATCCAGCAGATTAAGGCCACAAAATGATTAATGACTCCTTCCAATAAAAATGACACCTATTCCATTTGGGAACATCTAAAATTGTTCATACAGATGATGGCATTGTTTGGATTACAGAATTAAAAAAAATTATATAGATTTTCTCAAATTGACGTTTTCTCCAGAGTTGTAAAGTTTCCTTGCTACAAATCACTACAAATGGTCGTCTTACAAAGCGGACATTTAGAAATATGTTCCAACTCACAGAAATCGCCAAGAAGCCTGCAAGGCAGTCCATGACTTAATGTGTGCTGAGGATGATTCTCCTACAGAGTTTACTCAAGAACTCAAATTCACATTTGCCCAGATTTCTCACCATGTCCATACCAAAAGTCGAGACTTCAAAACTACATTATTCAACGCCATCTAAAATACCTAGTGACTCAATGAGTCTGATTCAAGAAATCTCGAGTTAATTAATCTCAGTCTACAGGGATCTTTCTTCTGCTGTTAAGTATCCTTACAGACAAGGAATACTCACTGTTCAGAACCAGCTGACTAGTCCTGCACTGGTCATGCAAAATATTGAGCCCACAAAACCAGATAATTACATTAGTCCACCGTATTTAGGCTCGTAGGACTATTTACCAAGAGAATTACCCTCCTCCCCCTAAATTCCAGGACAATAGATCCCAGCACACGGGTGAGAGGAGATCCAACAATACATAAGGCCTCATTATGGTTCCGGCGGTAGCCGTGCCGGTAAAAATGGCACGGCTGCCGCCGGAGTCCATTTTTTTCTGGCACCCGGCAGTGTGCAATTACCGGGTCATTACAGCCCCGGCGGGCCCCAGAAAAAATGACTCCCCATTCCCATCTGAGTCCCATTGGACTCAATGGGAATGGGGAGGACGGTAGCACCAGCACCATTTACAAGGTCTGCGGGCGGGTGCCGATCTGGTGGGTGATGGCACCCGTCCGCAGAACTCGTAGTTTGCTGGTCCAGAAACAACAGTACCGGCCAGCTTACAGGTACCGTTGTTTCCGGACCGGCAAGCTTGTAAGAACCCCATACAGTCAGTCAAAATAACTTTATTCAGCCTGAGAGGCCACCAAATTACATCCTAATAATACGTATCTAATACATTATTGCAACAATCCCAAAAAAGCAAAAAACAAAACAGTGACAGAGGCAGCACTCTCCTTGAGTGCCACCGGGCAGATCTTTAACCAAAAATCAAAACCACCATCACCAAGCCTCTTTTAACTCCTGTATCGCCTCGGGTCCAAAGGAGTAAGATTCGCCCCAGAAAGAGGTCTGTTGCTAATGGTATGACCATGAAGGGGCACAAGGTTAAGGTTAGGGGAAGGGCTGACTGTAATTCCACTTGCTCGAGTCTGCCCGTAGCGATTACATTGTTCTAGAACATCCCTTGCAGTGTGATCGTCCCTGAAGACCAGTTTAACAATGTCAGCTTTGGCAGGCAGTTCCTTAGACAGTCTGGTGCCTCCAGAATAGAGCCATTATACACAAACCCACAATCCCCTACAGACCGGAACCATTGAAGGCATTCTTTCGAGAGGGCGTCCCTTGGTTCTCTTCTATCAGAGGGCAATTTTGTGACCCCATGAAGGAACACCGTAGAACTTCTACATCCTTCATGTGCATGGTGCCTATGCAGAGAACTTCCATGACAGGGGATTGAGGCATTAACCACCCTCCCCTCTGGGCGCTTGTTACCTGAGACCCTCGGAGCAAGGTTCCGTGATGGTAGGGGCTCATTCCCCAAAGTTGGGCTCTTAATAGGTTCTCTCCGTAAGATTGGTATTGGGGGTTGGATCGCTTCTGGTTGACTCTTCGTAGTTGGGGGAATCAATGGTGCTCTCCCCAATGTCCCCAGAGGTCCTCCAACCATAATGCACCGCAACATCGGGTCGGTGGTCCTCCCAACATGGCCGACCGCGCAGAAGCACTGCTCTCTAGCGTTTACGTATGACGCGCTGCCTCCTAGAAAATAGGCACGCCCCCGCGGCTCTGCGCATCTCAACGCTACTGTTCCGAGTTGTTCGGCAAGTGCTATTGTTTCTTCTCCCTTCCGTCAGTGCCCCATTCCTGTTTCTTACCATCCTTTCCTTCCTGGTAACTCTTCTGAACTGCTCTTTGCATCCGCTAGGTCCGTTCATACTTACATCCGGGACTCCGGTTCTGTGCTTCGGTTCTCGCGGAGTTCCCTTGCACGCTGTGGGCATTGGACTTCCTGCTCCTATTCCTTCCTGGATTCCGCCGCCACAGTCCTCCTTCCTGGATAGTGAACGCTACCCTGCTTCCTGAGGCAGACAGCGATCCTCACACTGGAACCAGAGGATACACGCCCTTACCTGTATAAGTCCCGATCAGTCAGGAAGAAGGGAGGAGCTCCAAAGAAGACACCGACCAAAGACAAACAGGTGAGAAAAAGGGCAGAGTGTGACACCCAGATGATCCTCCCTCGCTTGTCCTCCTCCAGGGTTGGAATCCAACAGCGATGGTTCATCCCTGGCCACCTGGGTGTTGTAGCCCTGAGGTTTCCTATGGAGAACACCCTTAGGTTTCTCACTTGAGTCACATTCAGGCTGAGAGGTTTCAAGGGGTTCTGTCTGGGTGAGAAAGGAAGCTTTCTTTTTGGGCTTGGCATCTACCCTCCCTTAGGCCCCCTGATCAGGAACCTGTGGTTTGTCTGACGTTTCCTCCAGTCATTCCCCCCCACTCCCTCCGAGGCATCAGCCCTGGTTGTTTGGGAATTCTGGGATGCAGGGTTCGGTTGAGGGTTGGACTGCATACTCAGCATGCGTCCGAGGGTCGTCCGTCAGTTTCTGGTCCGGTTGCTCCAGCTGTGAGTCATACCTCTGCTACTCCCGAAAAGGGTAACTATCCCTTCTCCCAGAGAAGCTCGGGAACTGGAAATTTGCCCCACAATTTTCCATCCAGAATCTCCCTTCTCCTGGGTTTAGGGATCTATTGTCCTGGAATTGGGGAGAGAGAGGAGGATTATTTTGGAAGTTCTGGTCCGGGGGATATCTGGGGGAAAAGTTCAGGTTGGGAGGTGAAGTGATACTTCTCTCCTGAGGGAAGTTTGGAGGGAGGTTTCCTGCTGCAGTACTTGCCTGATTGGTCCCTTATAGGTGGACCATTTATAATGATCCTGGTCCTCCAGCCCTGCAAAGAAACTGGAGAGGTGAGACTGTCCATTTCGCAATGTCCAAATGTGATGCAATTCACATAATTTCTGATCTGAAATGATGCCATCATCTGCTCATAAAGTTGCAGGTGCTCCCATAGCAAATACTTGGCATTCTTGTGGTATGGGGTCAGGAAGCTTTTTATGGCCTTGAGGTGTCTTATTCTGTCTTTCACCAATCCATTGCTCTGTTTCCCTGTCTTTTTCTTCCTCTGCACTGGAGTTCAGAAGGACTCAGAGCTACTACTGCTACTCCATTCCCTGTCTTGCAGGCACTCCCTATCTCTATGAGGCTGGAAATGTCTCCAAGAACCACAGGGTCTGGGAGTTAACTTGTGCCACCGTGATTTCCCCTCTAGTCGCCTTTTGGCAAAGGATGGCATACAGTTTCATCATCCCTCCTTCCAGGGAGTATGGGGAATTCCCCCTTCCCCAGAATGTACCGAGGTTTTTAGAATGCCCTTCGTAGGCTGAGGGTCTGGATTTTCTCCTTCAGCGAAGAGGGTGTGGAGGTCTTCAGCCAGTATAACTCCCTGACTTTCTCATCATAGGGGTTTTCATGGTCTGATGTACTTATAGTATTCCTTTCAGTCTCCCGGGATCCGCTGGTCTGCCGGCCCTTACCTTCTGTATGGTAGAGGTGAACTATTCATCAGGATCAGACTAGGACTGGCCTTCTCGATCGGTTGGGCTAAACATGAGTAAATCCAACTGCCTCATGTTCCCCTGTTCTTTATTGGTGGCATACATGAGGTCAGTTCCCATTTGTACTTGGGAGGTTGCCGATGACTGGCCAGAGGCCCCCTATGGTGGGAGAGGTACCTTACCTTGATCAGCGGGCCTTGTTCCATATCCTGATTGGTTAGGGTGCTTCAGAACCTGTTTGTATTTCCTAATTTCCTAATTTAAATTTTCAGTCTTGCCTTTCTCTGTTTAGATTTCCTTCTGGTGCCCTGAGAGCTGAACTTTTAGCTCTGACATTGATGCTTAGCTGGCTTCAAGTGCCTTGCTAATCTATTCCTCACAGCCTAAACCTCTTCAGGGGTACTGTCTGCTCCAAAGCCCTCTACCATAGAGGTGAAGATAAATACTTTCAAGAAGAAGGCAAGCTCCATCCCCCAACCATCCAAGGGGCACACGGATCAGGGGCTACCTGTCTGCTGAGACACTGGTACCAAAGACTCTGCCTACGGGAAGAGGCAGCCCTGCAAATGCTCTTGGACAACCTTCCTGGCTGGAAAAGGCAGAATAAAGACTTGCAGTATCATTTTGGACCATGTTCTTGGTCGCAAAGCAATCCAGGGACTAAGACCAGCTCTGCGCTTTGGTTCTTGCCTTAGACTGCTTGTGAATTATGCCAACGCAGACAGCACCTTTCTGTCCCAAGCTTCTGTGTACCCAGTGCTGTTGCTGCATGTGAACCAATTGACCTGCACACCAAACCAACACTGAATCGCTGCCTCAGAAATCTCGCAAAATCCTAGATCAATGTCCTTAGCTCAATGAACAAGACTGAAAGGTATATAAAGTGTTTCTGTCCCCCTTGTCTGCCTAAAAAGACATTAGTGACATTAAAGACCCCACTCGTTACCCTTTTAAGACCATCTTAGTGAACTTGAACATTGCTACGGAAATTCTTGCCTTGCTGTTCCCTCTTCAAATTCAGAGTTCTCCTTTATTCCAAAATCTGCATTCTCTGTATTTCCCTTCACAAGGATGGGTTATTCGTGTTTTTATTAGTTGGGTGTATTTTGAGATTAATTTAGGTTTTATATTTTTATAAAAAACCTTTTTGGGATTGTTCTTTTGTAGTGGTATCACAGTACTGTTGCAGTTTTAAAAATGCCTGTGCTAGCTTACATCCAGTCTGAAAAGTGTCATCTCTTAGCGCTACCCTAAGAGATGTGATGAATCGTAGGTATACATCCCCTCTCCCCAAATGGTAGCCTCCCCCCCTTTGAGGCTAGGGGTCTGGGCAAGTGGGACCTCACTGGGAGAGACTCCCATTTAGGGGACAAGGACTCTTGTTCCTTTGAGGAACCCCCTAAGATACACAGCCTAGTAACATACCTGGGACCGATTGCTACACAGACTAATGTACCATATACCTATTTGGCTGATGGTAATGCTGGAACCTATCAGCATGAAGAATAAAATGAGAATCTCTCTTTAAGAGGTTGTGCATATCTAACTGGGTTGAGTGGAGGAAGTTGGAGAAGCAGAGAGTATCCTACGCTGGTGACGCTCCCAGACATGAGCATGCCTGGAAAAGACGGACCAGAGAACAGTCGCGGAGTCCGCGACTTTTGAAGAGTGGCTGAATGTCCGAGCAACACACTGGAGACAAGGCTTTTACAACAAGAGAACTGCTGTACTTCAGGAAAGCAGAGTCCTGCTGCAGGTGATGGCAAGACCACATCTCTACCGTGGTGGGCAGGGTGTCCAACCAAACATCCTGAGACCACTGAGAAGGCAAAGGGAAGCATGAGCAGCTTCCAAGTGGTAAAGCCTGCATACGGCACAAGGGAAGCAGAGAACGGGTGACCATCGAGCAAGGAGAGTGAAAGAGTCATTGGGAACACGAGCAGCTTCCCAATTGGCCACTTTGCATACGGTAGAAGGACGGCTGGAGACGAGGGCACAACGAAGAGAAGGAAGAAGAACACCAGCACCAGAGAAGAGCACCCACGCGAACGCAAGTGCCCTCAATGTTCCACCGGTGTACAGAGAATTAACAGGGAGGACGTGAGAAGCGGGATATTGCTGGGGCAATGGAAGACGAGAAGAAGAACTTGTACCAGTACTCACAAAGAGTTACTAAATATAAACCTAGGCAATTGGACCTGTATAAAGATAAGAAGCAGGGAATTGAATAATCCTGGATATGGGAAGTCTATGAAGGTTTCAAACCAGAACCTAACCACAAAGGGAAATTACTATATGAGCAAGAAGCTGCACCAAGTTTGTCAAGTACAGAAAGTGGCGATATAGAGAGAATCTATAACTGGGGAAATATCAAGTGAGCAGAAACCACAGCCAAGCTGAGATAACCTGAATCAATAGACTGTGGGAGGTCTAAAACCTCCGACCAACAAGTGACAAAGTATCATGAGGAATGCTGGCCTAAATACTTTTTTAAAGAGAATATCAAGGTCAAGAATTCTGTAAAGGAATAACAAGAGTTAATAAGAGAAATAAAGAGAGACTGTTACCGAAGCTTATGCGTGATAACAACCCAAATAAAGACATTGATATAAAGAAGCAGTCAGAAAAGACTGGTATATCAGGAGAATCAAGTCAATCTCCTGGAACTAATTTCTTTGTGGTAGGTTAAGGGTAGTACTCGATTTGGGCAGAGAACGTTTCTATCCTTGGGGCTTCCTGGCAATAGACAAGCACTTTTAGTTAGGGAACCCACACTAGAATACGTAAATCTAAGATGTTCTCTTATTATTCAAATAAAAGTAATTTGGAAAAGTCCTCCAAGAGTCTGACTCCTTCCGACCGACTACATAGGTGATGAAGGTATACCATTCATGTTGTGCCTTTGTCACAGATGGCCTAAATAATACTCTAACTGCCAGAGAGGGGTGAAGGGTTTGTATTGAACTTTTGATCAGTACGCTAAGGCCCTCCCTCTCTCATCTAAAAGCACCAATCCCTCCCTAAACCAAGTGTTCTTATTCTCCAGTTTAATATATACTGCAGGTTTCTCCTCACCGCCTAGGTTCTAAGTTTTGCTAAGAGGGAAAATCAAAAGCCAAGTGCTGTATCTGTCTAAACTCTCAGAGGGACTTCCTTTACTCACCTTACACTATCAATTTTTTGAGTTGACTACAAGAGATTTTAGGGAGTGCCTTTCAGACATGCTGCCCAACTCAGTCCTCTTCCTATCACACCCATGCCCCACCTCTGTCAGATATGGTCTGCTCCCAACGCCACTTTCTTTTGCTACTTCTTCTCCCTGTGTCTTCCTCTTCTTCCCCTCCAATCTCCCTTACTCCTCGTACGGTTTGCCTCCACCCTTTGATGTTACTTCTACTGCCTCCACACTACGACACCCCATACACACTGCTACTATTTCCTACACACTACTACCCCCTCTTCCACACTACTACTCCCTCCTATACACTACTATGGCCACCTCCACATTACTACTCCGTCCTCTACACTACTAGCCCCTCACTACTACTTCTCCCCACCCTCTCCCCATTCACAGTCCTTTCACTTTTACAACCACTACACATTCATTCCCTTTACTCTCTTCAATAATCCCACAGACTAGTCTTACATACATGCTCACAATGCAGTTCCACTTGCACTCATCAACCAATATCTCACCTTCTCTGCAATCTTGCCTGCACGCTCTTGTCCACCATCCTGCCTCCTGCTCGTCTCTTGTTCTGCCACATCCTTGTCCTCAGACCTCCCCTGAACAACCCACAACATCGTGTTTCCTGGGGTTTCTTTTATACCCGTCACAATCCTCTGGTTGGATGTATGGCACTGGCAAATTAGCAACCCTCATCAGCCTTGCTGCAGTGGCCATAGTCTCCAGCTGCTATACAGTTTGTGGGTGGGGTAATGGAGAAGAAACATATTTTAGGTGTGGGGGCTGCTTGCCTAATCCTGAGGCTTGCTATCTTTCACACATTGCAGTTTTCTCTCGACACCCAGGATATGTTTGTGTCATCTGCTGCTCCCACTTTTCCTTGCTGGGGGACTGGGCAAAGCTCCTGTACGGCTTAAGCCAACTAGCATCTTTGTTGGCTGCTTACCTGTCTCGCTGTTTAGTCCCTGACGATGGACTAAACGACCGGGATGCATCAGCTACAGTTTCTGCCATTTCTGCCAATGGAAATACAGTTGCACCAATAAAGGATGCATACAATGACAATTCACAGAATTTGTTTCATTTTCATACCCGTTTATCAATAATAATGGTGTATACTAGGCAGTAGTTTTCACTACATTATGGCGTCCCCAGGTCTGATGATTTAGATCATCAGAATAATTATTGTTGCTAATTCAGTGCCACTCATCATCTCAGCCTTCTTATCCAGGTGAAAAACGTGTGACCCACAGCTTGCACGCAGATTGCTGCAGAAGGTGCATCAACCAGCTGAGGTACCTTACAAATTATATTCTTTTTTTTATTTTTTTTATTTATTGGCAGAGGGTTTATTTCAAACGTTTACCACATATTTATATTTATGAAGTAAAAGAAAAGGAAAAGAAAAAAACATCACATAAGTTGATGAAAAACATAAAACAAGTAAAAAGACAAAAATCTAAAAATCTTTTGGAACACTAGCATCAATAAAACAGTTAAGGTTGTCTACACATTTTATGTTATTTGGATAGCATCGTCAGTGTCATTTTGCTATCAGAATGATGATCTTGTGAGGACTTTGAGTTTGAAATGTACAACAACAGCGAGGCTGTTTGTGTGTTGACACGTTGGAGATTTCTCTCAACAATTTTGTTAAAGCAAATATGAGGCGGAAATTCTTCCCCTCGCATAGTTCTAACCACCGGTCCTGAACGTTTATGGTTCGGGAGTCGTCCACGAATGAGCCCAAATATTCTGTTCTCAGGTCTTTAATATGAGGGCAGAGTAGAGTCAGATGTGTTCATGTTTCCCTTGGTGTGCTGCATGGGCGGCATGCATCATTGTCTTCTACCAGTTGTTTACGGTCTTTAAGAACTTCTTTAGTATGAAATTGATTGAGCCTGAATTTTAAAAACAAATTTCGGTGTAAAGCACTGGGGAATTTGATCAAATTCTCTGTAATTTTATTTAGAGCTCTAGTTTCTAAAGCTATACACGACTAGAAGCTGGATTTTGATTTTTCTTATTCTGTTACGATCTAGTCTCTTAGCCAGAGTGTTTTCTTGGCAGCCTCTGGGTTGGTTTTCAGGGTATCAATTGATATCTCTGCATCCAGAAGGAGATTGGAGCATCGTTTCAGCCACAGATTCAGAGCCCAGTCTGTGTTTTTGACTTCATTTCCTTTTAGGATGTCAAATTGGATCAGGGAGTCTTCTACTAATACCTTTCGGTACAGTGATAAAGAGTTCCACAATACTGTAGCATACAAAGACCGTAAGCCCAGCTCTTGCCTTATTAAGCTGACTGGGACACATTGAGGGAGATGTGAGATTTCTTTTCAAAAGGTACCTTCCAGGGTCGACCAGATCTTCCATGGCATGTATAGTGATGCCTCTGCTCCATATGTCAAAATTGGACAAACTTTCTGTTTGTAAAAGTTGAGCATGGAAATTAAGGAGAATTTGCCAAATTTTTGATGGATGATCCTGCCCAGCGTCTTTAAAATCTTCACTTTCGATTTTAAATCAAGTATTCTTTGGGAAATTACAAGGCTTGAGTGTATGTCAATGCCTAAATATCTTACATTTGATATCTGGGGAACCCGTTCTTTTGCCAAATGCCACTTGAATTTTGAATTTCTTTCATTTCCTCTTATTTTCCGGAAAACCAGAATGGCCGATTTTGATGCATCGATTCTGAGGCCGTTGGATTGCACATATTTGTCTAGCAGATTTCATTTGCACTGCAAGCCGATTTCAGTTTGATATATTAGGATCAAGTTGTCGGCATATAACATTTGCCCCAGTGGTTCGATGTTTATCCTGGGGGGATGGGACGTTTTATCATTCACGGCATCTTTCATGTCAGAAATTAACAAGTTGAAAAGTTCTGATTACAGAGGGCAGCCCTGTTGTAGGCCTTTTATGGTGGTTATTTTCTTAGACAGCAGACCTTCAGAGTTCCATTTTATTTGGACAGATGTGTCAGTGTATAGAGCCATGATGGGAAACAGTAGATCTGGGGGGCATTTCCATGAAGCCAGCTTTCTCCACAATAAATTGTGGTCTACGCTGTCGAAGGCTTGCGCAAAGTCGTCTACATCAATGTAGGTTTTCTTGCCTTTGGTCAGGGCTCTTGCTTTGAGGATGTTCAAAAGAAATAGAACAGACTTCTCATCGGGACAGCCACAGACAGCTTTACTCTCGCACCACTCCTCTATTCGTGTGATCTATTCTTTGGGTTTACCTACTTAAGGATAGATGAAAAACAAGGGTGGATATAAGAGGAATGTCCTCCCGGAGGAGAAAGTAAAGTACAATCAAAAAATAAAGTAATGTCACTGGGTTTTGTATAGTGCAACTTCTTCCATTTGGGCGGACTCTGCATTACAAACGTTGTGGAGGCAGGGCTTTCAATTAATCGTGACCGCTATAATTGCTCATTGCTATTCTTGGTTCTACCACCAACAGGGGTGTTGCTAGGTCTGGAAAAGACCCGGGGTTACTCTGATGTCGGAACTGTTGAGACTGGGGGCTAGCTAGCCTTTTGGCTGTAGCTCCTGAGATTCTATCCGGGGCTACAACCAAAAGACCAGGGGCTATAGCCCCCTTAGCGCCCCCCTAGCAACGCCTCTGTCCACCAATGTGGGGTATGTGAGGTTGCCAAGGGCAATGCTAATAGTTGTGAGTTTCTCAAAACCTTCCATCATTTTTTAATTTTGGTGGGAAGCTGTCTGTCATTAAAAAAACACGTGACTGTGACATCACTTCCTATAACATCACTTGGGTCAAACGTTACAGCATAAGCTTCACCTCCCACAAGCACTCACTCCACACACATTCCATTGAAAGATGGCAGCCCTGATGGCCAGGTTTCTGCACCTGTTGGCAGTCCAAAACCTGTATTATTGAAGAAAAAAGAAAAATATGTTAGGTACTTAGGATCTTATTGTTTTGGATAGATATTTTGGTAAGGGGTTTGCTGCCTCTGCAGGTGGGCGCGTCAATAAGGAGGTGGTATGTTATTGCAGGCCCATGCATCTATCGTCATAAATGAAGATGCGGCCCTGAGGGTCACGGTCTTGAAACGTTGTGGACTTTGAGTGGCCGCTTTTTTATCTATAGCATGCGTGTTTTTTCTGGCCTCTTACGTTTTATCCAGCAGCACTCTCTGCTGGAAAACCTCGAGAAGTGCAGCACCAGTCGGAGCTGTGAAGATAAGAAATGCATTATTACACAGGAGATAGGCATGTGTTTACATTATTTTCTTTGTAAGACGCTATTAATTGCAGACTAAAGTCTTTGTAATGTTTGAAATGTTAGAAAGCTTGGGGTTTTAGCCAGCCAGAATAAATGCTTAGTGGCCCCAGTGTCGTGACTCTTCGCGTGACAGGTATGGTGCGTGTTGTGACAGCCGTATAGAAATGTACGAACGTAGTGATGAGAACGGATGATTACAGGAAGATGAATAAAGAGTGGGCGCCCACGTTAGGCGGGACCCAGTGTTCCCAGGGTGTTGCCATCGCCGTGTCAATTTTAGTACGGCCTGCACCGGCCTTGGCCTACTTAAATGCACACAGCACACAACGAGGCTCATTTTGTGAAGCGTTTTAATTGCATGCAGAGGGCCAAGAGAGGCCAGCCAGAGAGTGACAGGAAAGGAGGGATGGGTGTGCTGATGAGGAGAATCTCGGTCATACTGGCCTTAAGGCAATGATCATTAGCGGCACACCACTCCTGGATGGCGGACAGTCAGAGATGAGAGAGGGAGAAGAGGTGGCTGAGGGTAGCCTGAAAATGAGCTGAGTGTCACCCGCATAGCACTGGAATTTGGGGGCAGAGCGCGGCAATGCGGTGGACAAGAAGTGCCAGGTATTGGTTGAACAGCCAGGGAGAGGGGTTAGACCCTTGGGGAACACCACAGGTGGAGATAGAGATAGAGGAGAGGAAGGACCCACGTTTGAAATGTAGTTTGATTCAACTAGAGGAACTGATGATATGGGGAAGGAGTCCATGATTCTTTTATAGCAGGTGATGTTGTTCATAAAATAATCGAGACTCTCCCCTGAGGAGATGGTTCCAATGATTCTGCCAAGAGGACTCATGCAGCCTATTTCAGCCTTCTTGTCAAGGTGGCTTATGAGAGATTCCAGCTGCGCCAGGTTCACTAGAGTGCACCAAAATAGCTTGAGGCATATCATGCCTGGCTACAGCAATGAGCCCTCTCCTACATCTTGGGCAATGAAAGGGGGACGTTTTATCAAAGTTGATGTTTTGTCCAGGCTTCGCCTGCAGATCCCATGTGAGCCAGGCATCGCACAGCAAGGCATCCTTGAGCTGGGCAGGCCACACAAATGACAAAACAAGTGAAGACTACATGGATGAGGCCCTTCCTAAAGTCACATAGGGTCAAAGAAGTGAAAGCCATTCTTTATTGTCCTATGGTATGGGGTAGGCCCTCTAGCAAAAGCATGCAGTGAAAATAGCCACAGAAGTCACCGTTGCCACAGACTAGTATGAATATTGTGGAGAGACTCTGCCACACAAGGGATAATGGGGCCAAACAAGTGGGTGGTGTCAGCTCACAAACCACTCTGCCAAGGAATGACACCCTGCATTTCCAACAAACTCGAGGACTCCTTCAAATCCTTCAATATCAACGGCAATATTATCAAGGTGTCTAAGAAAGTAAAAACTCTGGGTTTTTACCTTGACTCAACCCTCACCTTAACTAAACAAGTCAATGCCACAGCTTCGGCTGCAGCCTACACTTCCAAGCTCATTAATGCCCGCAGACCCTTCCTGTCACCCGACAGCTGTATCACTCTAGATAGAGACCTCATCCTTTCCAGACTAGACTATTGTAACACCCTCTATGCTGGTACTAAGAACTATAATATTAAAAAACTGCAGGTGATCCAAAACAACACACTGAGAGCAGGGTTAAACATACCCAGGAAGACTCACATCCCCCTCATTAGACGGAACACACACAGACTTCCCATCCAAGAGTGAATACTTTTCAAAACATTATCTATGACCCACAAATCCATACATAAGTCTGCCCCGAAATATCTGGCAAATAAATTCACCTCTAACCCATCTAATAAGCCTACAATATTGAAAATCAACACAATTACTTAACACGAAGACTGTAAGGTTCTGCTTTATGTATATATGTAATACTGTATCTGTGTAACTCTCTTAACTCTTTTTGTCATGTTCACTTGTGCAATCTTTGTAACCCATGTGTTTCTAACTGTCAAGAACAGCACCCAGATGCCACCAGGTTGGGTGTGCTATACACATTTCAAAATAAATAAATAAATGCTTTAGGACCACACATTTCAGAAACAAAGACTGTGCATGGTCAAGATGACTTCTGTGGACCTAGTGTGAGGTGCCAAGAAGACATGCCCAGCAATGAAGATAATGAAGAAGTATTCTTGATATCCACAATTTTTGGGGCCACAAAAGAAAAAGAGGACACTGGGGTGCTGGCGAATATCATAGCCAAGAACCAGTACTTCGCCGTCAACTCGCACCCTGTCTTCCCGCTTACACTAGGGTGAAAATCTTCAGTTAAGGAGGGCAACACCTTTGTCTCTAAAGGCTACCTCTGTCACAGTATTTCGTCATGAGCAAGACACTGTGCAAGCGAAATTCTGTTTTACCTCAGAGTGACGAAATATCATGCTCAACTATGACACCACTGAGGCTATTAGGTTGTCCACTTTGCATATAGTGTGTGTACATAGCTGTTGAGATCCTAATAGTAGACTATGCAGACTATTTACGCCTAAATTGGAGATAGGATGCCTAAAAGGACAGCACGTGCATCTATACATGGACTTCATAGTCCAGCAAGTGGCGCTTCATCACAGATGAGTATCTTTCCACCTTTGAAAAAAAGTAGCACTGGAATTGTTGAAACTAGAGAGAGGAGGCATTATTGAGGAAGTGACAGACCTGGCACCATAGGTGTCTCCAATTGTAGTAGCGACCAAGCTGAAGCAGACAGACATTAGCTTGCCTAACAAAGTGCTAAATCAGGAAAGAGACCTGACCTCCACTATTGATGACATTGCAGACTTGCAGGGGGCAATTGTCTTCTTGAAAGTAGTCCTAAATGCTGGTTGAGACCAGGTATTGTAGAATGGGTCGAGGTAAACCATTGCATTGCCCTCCCACATAGGCTGTTGTGGTACAAAAGGCTTTTTTTTACTGTCTCTTCTGCAGCATAAGTATTTTTACGCACTGTTAACGGGTCCCCAAGAGTGCTTAATGTGAGCAATGAATTGCTGATCTATGCTTAATTGGTCCAATGCCATTTGGGGAGGATGTCAAATGTCTTTCAACAACTTGCTTAAAGATCATGAGCTCAATCAAACCAAGGACAAATGAGAGTTTCTACAGGAACACATGTAATTATTTGGATGCATCTTGCAAGACTTTGATTTGTCTGCAGACTCAAAAAAGGTGGATGACAAAGACTGTGTCTGCTCCCTGCTACCTGTTCCCATCGGACGTATGCAGTTTCCTGGGGATGGTCAGCTTTTTTGGGACTTTTATTGCAGCCCTAAAATATATCAGAGTGCCCCTACGACATCTAATACATAAGGACTGCACGTGGGACCGTGGCATAAGGAAGTAAATGACTTTAACAAACATGAAACACTTGTATGAAGATGTCCTGTCATCCAGCCAGCTTCTCTTCTTTTTCTTCTTTATTTCCATCGTGGCCCTGACTCCATCCATGCATAACACCATCCGCCAAGGGCCACCAGTCCTGTACCATACCCACTGATACGCATCCATCCCTCACAAGGGAGGATAAAACGGATGTAAGAACTGTGATGAGGAAGATGTGTACCGTTAGGTAATTAAGACATAGCCCCTCATATCCTTCTTCCTTGTCAAAGAAGAAACGGCACACACAGATCTGAATGCTGCGCACCCAGTGAGAGGATTTATTAGCATGATTCATCCAACACTGCAAATCAACAAGAATGGGCCACCTGAAGTACACCCTGTGTAAATGCCTGATGAGTGTGGCCGGGCAGATGCAGTCTGTAAAATGAGTGTGGCTGGGCAGATGCAGTCTGTAATGTGCCATGAAGGTAGTGAGGGATGCCCAAGTGGCTGCTCTAATCGTGTCTTGGAGACAAGCTGCTTTTGCCTCCTCCTAGGAGGGCAACACCCCCACGTAGAATGGATTGGGGTTGAAAGACCGAGTGACAAATGTTCGAGGGAGAAAAGACCGAAGATTATTTTTTTGAAATAACCTTCGGTCTTTTCTCCCCAGAACATTTCTGACTTGGCCAAACCCCTACCCACACCCCAACCCACACCCCTAAACACACCCCTACCCACACCCCCAGCCCTCTGAATGCTCACCAGATGGGATAACACACAAAGGAGTAAGCCACAGAGATCACCCCTTTAAGCCACGTCTGATTCTAGTTGTAGAGCACCTTCACCACAGCGCTTTACAGAGCAATCAATAAACAGTACAATTAAATGAACAAATGAAAAGGAAACAAATCAAGAATAGGAAAATAAGAGGAGATGGTGGGCCTTAAGATGAGAGCAAAACATATAGAGAGAAGGATAAGCATGTATATTGGGAGGGAGCGCATTCCACTGTTTAGGGGTGGGAAGAAAAAAGAACAAAAATATGAGGAGGCCCACAGGGGTTTGGGAGAAGAAAGAAGGTGGGGAGGATGAGAACAGAGAGTTTGAGCAGGGATGTAGGGAGAGACGAGGAAGGAAATTTAGGGAGGAGCTAGACCATGGTAACATTTAAAGACAATAGAGAGGAGGTGAAACTGAAGACGAAGGTCAAAAGGAAGAAAAGAGAAAAGGCTAAGTTTTTTAAAATTGAAGAATGAGGGGGGGTAGCTGGAAAAGAAAATGAACTGTAGAATTGATGATAGCGCAAAGAAGACTAAGATGAGATGCCGGTAGGCGGACCAGCAGAGCAGAACAGTAGTCAAGTCGGGAGACGATAGATGAGAAAATTTGTGGCATGAAAAGAAAAAAGGATCTGGATGTTTCACAGGTTAAAAAGGTAAAAAGAACAGGCCTTAGCAGTAGAAGATATGTGATTGGAAAAAGCAAGCCCGGAATCGAATGTAACACCCAGATTGACAAATTGAAAGCCTTCAATCCCTGCTCTATACGTAATGACAAGCTCTGAGGGGTAAAAAAGGCACCTGACATTTCTACATATGTCAGAAGGTCCATTCTGACATTCAACACCACCAGATCCTCAGCTTCTGCGGGAACGAGTTATAATGGAAACCTAGAAATGTTGATATCCTGAGCGATAGAATGATGGGGCCATTTTAGGCCTAAAGAAGGGGTCAGATTACAGAATCACTGAACAGGGAGTAACCTGGTAATAAGGTGCAACACATATGAGTGCCCCAAGTTCCCAAATCCTCCTGGCAGAGGTATTGGTCACTTGAAATACAGCTTTGATGGTTAGGAATTTCAGGTTTGCACCCTGGCTCATAGGGCAGTCCCTGCAGAGGTCTGGGAACAAGGGGTTAATCCCAGGTAGCAAAAGAAGATTTGGGATGCCCCTTTGCATCAATAGGGCATAAAACCTGATTTTGCGCTTTGAAAACACAAATGTAAATCTTGTATTTATTCAACTACTGTCTGCTCAGTATATAAAGTCATGATTGTACATTGGGTTGGTTCACATTAATGTATTACATATTGCACACACATTCAAATTGAAAAGCTGTGGTCATTTCTCTCGTCCATTGCGCTGATTTGAACTGACCTAGTGTCCACCTCGGTGTAGCCCCATCCTGATTTTGTACCGCAAAACTGATCAGATCATGGGTTGATGTTTTGGCCACAGTAAGAAGCACCTGCCTCTTCTTGTTCAAACTAGTTTCCGAGGCCAGGCTCTGATCACAAGATGGTGTTTATCCCAAGAGAAAATTACATATATATGTATATAAAAAAAAAATTATAATATTTGAGCCTTCCTATAGCAGTATTATGGAAAACAGCTTGTTTACAATGTAACCCTGAGGACCTCTATTAGCTAAAGATAGTATTTTCTTCAGACAGATTGAAGTCAAAGATAAACAAAAGTTTCGTATTTTGTCAAGTGACCAGAGTATTCAATTATTTAAAGATCTATAACTTTATGGTAGACTATTATTTATGGATCCAAAACCAATTTCATATGATAGAAAAAATATATTTCTGTAAATATAAAATTGGATTAAGAAAAAAAAGAATTCCCAAAATACTTAAGCGACAGACTCATGTAAAGTGTCTCTGTGTGCGAGGTAATACAGGATTCAAGGGTTTTTGTTTGATTACATTGTCACGTTTTCATAAGGAGGTATCCGATAGAAAAAAAAATGCCATTTTACACGAGCAGTGAGTTTTTTCCTCCCAACCTTCCAGTCATTTGAGTAGGGGTGGACCTTGGTAGGGGGATTCACTCGTGGTTGGCAAAGTCCACCCCTAGTGGACCAGCCACAGGACTACGAGTGAATCCCCCCACCACTTAATCCCAAGATTAGTGAAGAGTTTGGATTGGAAAATACATTGCACACAGATAGATATGAACCAGAGATCAATATTAACCAAAGGAGATGGCTGGTTGTAGAGGAATAGGGAGTGATGACAGACACCATCTGGGAGAGTTGTGATTTCTAAGGAGGCCGCAGAAAGATTAACCCTATTCTGGGGGAGATAGACAGTCCACATTGAAACCTGGCTACAGCACCTCGAGGGACCTTCCAGATTGAGGATATTTCTATTTAATTACTTTTTTAATTGATTAATGTGCATCAGTTCATTAAGAACCTTTCACATATTTACAAATCAATCATGCTTCACCAATTCTAACATATTCACAAATACATTCACAGGTTTTTAAAAACACAACCATACATACATAAAAATATGGGCATTACAATTTCCATTTATCCGTTCGTGAACACTGATCAATGCAAAGCGCCACGGATATCCTCTGTTAGCAGACCCCACTTAGTGATTAGCATGCTAGCAAGCATTGATGATACCCAAACAGAGAGGGTCAAGGCTTATTCTTAGAGATGAAAAGCAACATTTCAAAGTAAGTACTGCAATATAACTCCAGATTGCTCCATATTCCCGTCAGGACAACTCCCCAGGAGTAAGGGTGGCAAGGGAGTAACAAAGCAGATGCTAGTTTTAAGGAAACGCGGGTATAGTATAAGATAAGATCTATTGTGCTTTCTATTCTAGTTAAATGCAAAGTGAGATTTAATTTCCATAAATCCCAATGCATTTTTGTATTGAGAAGTGACAGCCTTTTGTGCAACTTAAATGCAGATTGTTTCTGTCGAATTATGCCAAATTAAAACAGAATCCATGTGTCCTATCGGCATAGTCGATAGGACTTGAGGGAACTCAATACCCCTTTCTTACAGACAAGAACCCTCCTTCCTGACATTGAAATCTGGAATAAAACATTGGTTGAGCAACAAGCCTCTCCAATGAGTTGCCCTTCGTCTGTATCTTGCTACCTTCCTGTAGGTATCGGGTAATAATATCGCCATATATATGGTCGCCGTAAATAATATCGCCGCGAAAATGTCGTGGCGATATTATTTGGGTGACCGTATATATGGGGACAGAGGCAAAAAAAAAAAACAATTTAAAAAAAAAAAAAAAAAGATGAAAAAAAGAAAAAAAAAGTTTGGGGGTTGCGGGGGTGTCCCCCGCATGTTCCATGCAATAATGGCCATTTTTCGGCGATATTTTTGCATGGCGAGATTTTTGTGGCGACATTATTACATGGAACCCTTCCTGTAGTTATGCCCTGATTGCCTGATGCACTATTGCTTATGTATTTTTTTTTTACAAATGTTCCTTGATCCCTGACCTATCTGTAGCCATTGGTCCTCCTAACTGCCACTGGCCCTCATTACGACCCTGGCGGAAAGTGACTGACCGGACCGCCACAGCGTAAATAGCGTTTCCGCCATTGCACGAAGGAGCAAAGTGCGGCCCATTCCGACCCATCGGGCACGAGCACCACGCCATGGCGGAAGTGCAAAGTCCGCGATGGCGGAAATGACCCCAAAACGGCCCACACCGCCGCCGTACGGCGCCCTAGGTGCAATACCGCCACCCCTCTTAGCGGTCCCGCAGTGTGCGCCTACCGGAAAGTACGGTGACCGGAAATATACGGAAACGGAAGTTAAAACATGGCCCCGGAACGGGAAACATCCCGCCGAACACCTATAAAACCACTAAAACCACACAACCACTAAAATCACTACCCTGAAACACACCCCAACCCGTCATCCACCCTAGCGAAACCAAGAAAAATGGGAAAAGTAGCGAAGAAAGCGTGCGACCGCAAGCGGCAGGTCCACTTCTCCCGTGAGGAACTCACCGTGCTAACAGAGACCCTCCAGGAGAATGCTGCCGTCGTCTTCTCCACGCAAATGACCAGAACGGCACTTGCAAACAAGAAGGCCATATGGGCTCTGGTGGCACAGCGGGTAAGTGCGGTGGGGACCGCACCCCGCACCCCACAGCAATGCCGCAAGCGATGGGACGACCTGCGGATACGCGTCCGCAGCATACTCTCTGCCAACCGCAACATTGCCACAGCCACCGGGGGAGGCCCTGAATCACCCATCAAGTTGACCCCCTGGGAAGAAATCTGTGCGTCCACCATCGGAATGGAGAGCATAGAGGGAGTCGGAGGGATGGAGAAAGGAGTGCAGACATCCGAAGAATCAGGTAGGTGGGCCAAATAAAACAATGCCAAATCCACACAGTCCATCCATGTGAAGTACCATGCGTCCACATAGTGCAACAGAAACACATGTCCAGGAGAACGTCCACACACATCGGCCTGATAGCGCACGTTAAAACCCACAATAAATACATAAATAATTAAAAACCCCTAAAACACGCACTACACGTGCAGCAGGCACACCCTAACTGCAGGCTGCAAAACAACTGCACCCTCACTCCACACACAAATGAAAGCACCTCCAAGGCCCCGACCCAAATCACCCTCAGGTACCACTCCAATGCATGTGATACAATGCCATTCCAATTCCCACAGACCCATCAATAACCCTCGCCCTCCTTTACTCCACCACAGGGTCCGATCCAAACGACGAGCTCCAGGACACCCCTACCAGCACACCTGCAAAGAGGGCCAAGACCAACGGCCAGAAACCCTCCACCTCAGCTGCACGCATCAAGACACGGCAGCAGCACAAATCAGGTGGCAGCACAGAGGAGGGAACATCAACAGGCACCCCAGCAGCCAGCATGCCCACACCACCACCACCACAGGTCCCCCCAATGGATGCCACAGAAGGCACTGCCTCTGGTGGCAGCAGCACCATAGGTGACACCCCATTGATGGCAGCATGCTCGGACACCGAAGACGGGGATGTTGAAGTCAGATCCATCCATGACCTGTCCCAATCCCCCTGTCTGTCCCATCCCGTACAACATGAGGATACCACGCAGGGGCACCCACAAGACGACGACTGGCCATCCCCCACAAGCCCTGTGGCAAGGCAACATGAGGACAACAGCCCCTCTGTGACACCCCCGCAAATGGCCATGGCCCAGCAGAGGCAACAGTCCCTCGACCAGTTAATCGTGCAACAGCAGCAAATGGCCACGCTCCTCAAGGACCATGCCGATGAATGTGGGGGCACTAAGGCAGACATAGAAACATCAACTGAGACACTTAGGGCAGAAATGGAGAGAGGTACAGAGACGCTAAGGGCACAAATGGAGAGTAGCACCGAGAGCCTGAGAGTCCAAATGGAGAGAAGCACCGAGAGCCTGAGGGGGGAACTGCATGCGACGTCCAAAGACGTATGTGCCGAACTTGCCGCAGTGCGCAGTGTGCTCACTGAGCTCTCGCAAACCCTTAGGGACATGCATGGACGTGAGCAGGCAGACACATCATCCGTTGCAAGTTCCGTCCAGGGCAGCCCCCAACGTAGATCTGGGAGGAACCTGCGCTCCACAGGCAGGGGTGCCCCTGATACCCGCAGAGGGGGCTTGCAATAGCGACTGCCCACTGACAATGAGCATCTTTGGACACTGGTGTTCGGGGGGGAGGTAGGAGGGTGGAGGGGGTGTGTTGGGCTCACTTGGGTGGCGGGTCGATAGGGTGTTCAACATGATATCACATATGCCATAAACAGTGCACGATCAACCAATGAGATGTGTGGACATTGATCTTTGTGTACTAGGCCATCATAGGCGTACAGTCCATATTGTGCATGTCCCAGACACACACAGTGCCACGAGTCCCGTGTCCATGTATCAGCCACCAGGCGTGAGTGCTAGAAGCATGCATCAATGAGATGCTGACGAATGTCACGGGCCTCCGGTGCCTCGCAGACTCCATGAGGTGCTGCCACATCCCCACCCTCATCATGACCATCATCAGGTGCTTGCAGTTCTGCGTCAGGGGGCATGGGCACATTTCTACGTACGCACATGTTGTGGAGCATGACACATGCCATGACCATCTTTGCAACCTTCTCATGGCGGTACAGGAGTGCCCCGCCAGACCTGCTGAGGCAGCGGAAACGAGTCTTCAGTAGGCCGAATGCCTGTTCAATGACTACACGGGTACGTGAGTGGGCATGGTTGTAGTCCTCCTCATGCTGGTCCCGTGGGTTCCGGACTGGTGTGAGGAGCCATCTCTTCAGTGGATATCCAGCATCACCTGTATGTGGACGAGAAACGCATGATGTGGAATGCCATTGCTACGTACGCACACCCCCCCCCCCTTCCTGCCAGGTCATTGCCAAATCACATACCCCACATAATCATGCATGTAATGAGACTCACCGAGTAGCCAGGATCTGTTCCCTGCGTGTCGCTCCATGTAGCGTGGTATTGTAGAGTTCCTCAAGACCATAGAATCATGGGTTGATCCAGGGAATCGGGCACAACAATGTGTAATGATCCTGTTGGAGTCACACACCATTTGTACATTCAGGGAATGAAATTGTTTTCGGTTGCGGTACTGGGCCTCCATTGCATGTGGGACGACCAATTCAACATGGGTGCAGTCGATGGCACCAATGCAACCCGGTATGCCGGCAAGTGCATGGAATCCCACTTTTGTGTTGGTAATTTCCTGCTCCGAGCGTGGTAGAGAGATGTAGTCGTCTGCGTGCTGCAGGAGGGCATCGAGCACTTGCAATAGTGTCCGTGAGAACAGTGGCTGAGAAATGCCATGCAACTGTCCGACTGTGTGCTGGTAGGTGCCTGTGGCCAGGAAGTGGAGTACAGACACCACCTTCAGTAGGGGTGGGATGGCGGTTGGGCTATCTATCATGCTGACAAGGTCAGCCTGTGTCATGTCCACAATGGCGGCTATGGTGTCCCGGTCCAGACGGTAGAGGGTGTGGATCTGCTCATCAGTGAGGTTGAACGGATGTGCTCGGAGGCGTGGGATTGCGGGCTGCCTGCGTGGTGGTAGTGGCTGTGCTGGCGGCCCTTGCTGGCCCTGCCTTGGCCTCCTCCTCCTCCTGCGTCTCCTCCGTGCGGCCGGTTGTAGTTGGTGTTCGTCTTCTTCTTGGAGTTGGAGTACTTGCAGTGCTATCAGGTCCCCCAGGGCCAACATCGCGAGTCCTGCCGGTAGCATTTCGGTGTGGTTGTGGGAGGAGACTGGCTGTGCAATTTATGTGTTTTCAGGCTGCATGGCCTCCACCTGTGGTGATTCATTCCACCTGTGCAAACTGCTCTCCCCTTTGGCCGGGCACGTCCCGCGCACAACGCTGCAATTCGGGGAATGGCATCTTGCTATTGCAATCATGTATTTGTACCCGATGGCCTTGTAAGATTGGTTGATATGTTCATTCTGCTGTGGTCCCATTGTTTCCCATACTATCTGTGCAGTCGCGAACAGACTTGTGAAGGGTCAGCGGAACGTAGTACTCGAGTAACGGTGGGCCCTCATGCATCACTGTACCGAGTTGCAACGACGGGCGGGGCGTCCCATTTGTGGGTGAAGGCAGTTGCCATTTTCACACACAGCCGCACTCGATGGAATAATTAGTGATTTCAAACGGCCACAGATGCCTTTTCGACGTGATGTTGCAAATGAGGAATTCGAAGGGCGGCGCTTTCGGTTTCCAGCTAGCGGCGAGGAGATGCCCACAGGTCTGACTGCAAATATAACGTTCTATTGTTCAATGTCCTTGAGACAGGGGCCATGGCGAGGAAGCAATGATTGATATGAATAGTTTGGGATGCGCAATAGCTACGTGGCCGATGAGGCCGGCCGTTCCCAAATACATGTTACTTCACGACACTGGAATTACGGGCTGGGGCACTGTGGATTTTGCAGGCTGCATAACGCACAGACTCAATGGATGTTTCTAATGTCATGTGAGTAATTATTCAGGCGTTTTGATCCCGGGATGAGGGAATGATGGATGGATGCATGGCCAGGTGATTTGATACAGAGTTTGCCATGTACAGGGCTTCTTGGGATCTATCCGCCTCCCCTACGCTATGTGATGCAGGGCTGCCATAGTGGGACCATCGTCTATCTGGCCTTGTTGAGCCCTCCCTGTCTCGACGCGCCCTCAGACACTTGTGTCCATGCACGTTAACATTCCCATCTGATGGAATCTGTTTTGACAGACGCATGCACAGGTACACTCGTTTGTGATGGTGTTTGCACCTCGATATAGATGGTTATGAGTCGCAAGTGGTTTTGGGGTGGTGATGATCCTTTGGAGTGGGCTAGCATGCATATGGCTGTGGATTTAGTGTGATCATTGAAGTGAGTTGTTCGAATGTAGTTCTGATGGCCATTCTGTTCTTTTTCTTTTCTTTTGGTTGACAGGTATCTCCTCCCCTTTTGCCACTGCCATCTGTATGCCACTCCTGCAGATGGGTTTTACTCCCGACACCTGCTGCTTCGTGTTAATCAGTGGAGCAGCATTACGATCTTATGGGACGATCGCCAATGGCCCACATGCCCTTACGCAGTACTGGTGGCTCGGAGCAACATTTCGGCCTTTCAGCTGGACTAGTGCCTCCCCATTGGGACGGCCCTGCGGTTCTGTGCGCTTCCATGTTGCCTTTTCGTACGTGAATGTGGCTCTGTGTACCATGAGGGAACAGGGCGTCACACAAGTAGTGGCTGGTCATTTCTTGCGGATGCAGCCCACAATGGTGAAAAGTGTTTTGGAGTTCATGGCCTGATGGCTGTATGGGCTTGGTGATTTTGATGTGCATTAAATGTCTATTCTGATTTGGCCCGTGTAGCGTTTTTCTTTGCAAGTGATGTGGCATATGCCTATTTGGGGGGCGATGTATTGTGGGGAGATCTGCATTGGGTTCCAGCTTCGGAGTTTAGTTGCGTGGTACTGTACTGGGCGCGTTTGCCTACGAAGCCCGTGAGGTCAGGGATGGGGGCTGCCAATATGACAGTTTGAATGTTGTCATGCTCAGGGGCGGGGGATTGGGTTTTGTGTGACAGATGCCGGTCAGCCAGGTGGACTGGTGGAATGATGTGATTCTCGGAATATTGCTGGTCACAGGTGCCTGTGTTTGCGTGCGTTTCTTGGTGGGGGACTGTGGTCATGTCCATTGGGATGGCTTCTGTATTCGTGCCATCTGTGCCCTGCAGCTCCCATTGGCCCCTGTTGTGTTTCTTTTGTTCGTTGGCATGCATGGGTGACTTGTACATTTCAATGGTTGCATTGTGACTTCATTGCACCTACGGGGAGTTGTACTTTGTGGGCAGGGAGCGGTGTACAGGCACTCAGTGGGGCCGTTTACGGTTGATTCGCGATGCCGTACTTCTCACCATGGCGGAATGGTACATTCCGCCATGCTTGATGGCATTAGGTACATGTCCGCTAGCGTCGGAATTGGCGTACCCTTGCGCCATGGTGGTGTTTGCGGTTTGGCATGGCGCACGCGCGCGTGCTTGGTGCAGTTAGCGTTGGCGTTCACTACGGTGTCGCTAATGGCTTCGTACTTTGCGGTGACGGGTCATAGTCGCACCGAGCGCTATTCGATGGCGGTATTGCATTTCCGCCATCGTTTTCCGAATTCCGCCAGGGTCGTAATGAGGGCCACTGTGTTTTTGCTTTTCTCCATGTATGTAACTCCTAAGTTTTTCCAGCGCCCAGTTACCTCATGGTCCGGTGCCCGATATAAATAATAAACAAATACAAAATACAAATAGTCGCTGATCCTGTCCATGGTGCAGTCATGAAGCTCCATCGCCTGACAGAATATTATTTATCATTTGTCGCTATTGTGAGACTTAGTCATAAAAAGTGTGAACGATAAAAGGTAGCTAGCTTACAGGACATATTTCTATTCACTGAAACTCGTGCAAAGGTAAAACCAATGCAACCCCTTATTCTGAAATGCACAGGGGGACTCATGTATGAATTGACAGGGTAGGGGTACCCCAGTAGGAACCAGATCCATTTTGTTCTTGCCTACATTTAAATCACCTGCACATAGCTTACACATTCACAACCCCACACTCTCATATGGGAGCCAGGTTGAGTAAATATGTGCACATAAATGTAATTTGTCCAAGTACCATTCCCATGATACCATACTTGTTTTGATACTGCAGAAAATCAAGCTTTTTTGAAGAATTTTGTCATGGTTGATAAACACACGTGAACACACTGGACATTAAGCAGCACTATTATTAGTGAAGTGTATTGTCTGCTTACATAGGAAAAATCATAGAAGTGACAATGTATGTTTGTATTGACAATAGAGAGAATTAAGTGGGCGGGGCACTTTCGTTTTGTAGATAAGCTGCACGTGACTGAGCTTTATACGGGCATGGTAATTTTGTTTTGTTCACAAGCTGTCTGTGTTTGGCTAACATTGTGGTGACTTCCGTGGCATGAAGCTGGATGTCATCTTTGTTTGGATTTGACTTTAATTCTTTTAAATACATTGAAATGTGTGTAAAACTTCCTGTCTATTGCCCAGAATTGTGGGATGGGACTGTATGAGCAGGGGACATGACATCAGTTTTGTCACACTAATGAGCGCTCATAATTTAAATCAAAACAAAACAAAACAACATCTTTACAAATTGGGGGGTTGTTGACAGGATGTTAGGTTGATGACATCACTGGAGTCCATGTGCACTCATGCATTTAGTAATATAAAAATATGCACAAGATTACCCATCTGTGCGAAGTTGAATAGTGCATGGGATTAGATTGTCCCTTTTGTGTATTCTCCGAGTATATGGGCAGTGATTGTGAATTGTAATAAAATATCAGACTTTGAAATACAGAAAAATATTCAAGTGGATTTTTATAGTTATTGAAGGCTGGTAAATCTAATAAATTGATTGAATAAATTTGCAATCGGACATACAATCCAGCCATGACATCACAGGGCGTCAGGGCAGATTTGAATGTGGCTATTGACCGTGCACTAACTAGATACTTTTAGCATAGACACTGGCTGATGCAAGATATTGAAAAATGTAAAAAGGATATGAAAGTTAAGGTCGAAAACATGGGCACAGATATTTGGGTTACACAAGGCCCGCTAGATGAAACACTTCAAAAAGTCAACAGCTAAAGACAGAAACTGACCCTTGTGAACTTTCCAGCACATCTCTTATTTTACCTTCAAATTATATAGAATACATTGGAAGAACACGTACATGAGTTGCACGTTTTACAGTAAATGCTCATAAAGCCTCAGCAGAAATGATACTCATGCACCAAACTAATGAGAACAAGAGCTCAAACCTTTGAGTCTCTAAATGGCAAGCAATTGCCATTACAGAAACAACACAGGCAGTACAGAATTAAATGAGAGTGTGTCAAGAAGCCAAACAGTGCCTAAAGACAGAACTTTCCAATACTAATGACATACATAATAAGTGTCTGCAGACACATGATAAATTGAAGGCCAAAATAACTAATCAACCCGCTCAGATTGAAGGATTATTAGATGACATTGTGAATATAAAAATGCAACTGAGAGAGAGTAAAGCTGCACATGCAAAACTTGTAATGAAGGAGATTGACTTTCAGACAGAATTTGATCAGCTATATGATATACAAAGTAGCAAAGGGTTCAGTTAGCCCAAGAGAAAGACAGAACAGTTCAAGAAATACATCAACTCACCTTACAACTGACACACGCATGCCGAAACACAGGGTGATCAAAGTAAGGTGGCTGTGCAACAGTTAATACAGAGAATAGGAAAAAAGTATAATTGTGGGAGAATTTAGATGCGTTAGGCAAAGATCTTGATGATGCAATGTCAGGGATTGAACACATCTGAAAACGAGAATTAACTAGCTGGCAGACTATCAGCCAAGAGTCAACAGAAGAAACACAAATGTATCAAAAATAAAAAAAGACCTTTTACAGAAGGAGCTAGAAAAATGGTCTTCCAAACTAGGGCATTTGACACTAACCAAGCTAGCTTAAATTAATCTAGTGTAAGGGTGCAGAAGGAGGAGACTGATTCACAGGTGGCATGATTTCTGGCACAAACTTTTATTTGTTAAAAAAAAGAGGAAACCTATCTCTCCCTAAATGTGAGAGGGGCGTCACTGCATCAACCAAGGAACTAAGGAATCTTTCAGAATGTCCAAGTAAATAAAAAAGAGTCCACAGTCATTTGTCAAAACGGCTATTTCTATCCCGTACAGTAGTAACTAAACTAAAGAGATACTGGATCTTCTTGGTCCAGAAGAATAGCTCCCTTCTTCTGGACAATGACTTATGGTTCCCATTGGTTGGTGGGAACTGCACCTGCGTGAATGACACTCTTCTCCAGGTTTCAGTTCCTTTCCAGGAATCAACACAAAGTTCCAGCTTGAGATGCTGTAAAGATCTCAGTTCAAACTCAAACGTTCCAACTCAAACATCACTCCTTATTGCCCATAGTTTGCCTCACTATTGGGTTCCTAAAGAGTGCCTTCCTTCTCTGGATTCTTGTTCTCAAGACTCTCACAGTGGTAGGGGAATGACTCCCTTCCCTGGGCCTTCCTCGGCTTTGCTTCATGGTACACAACAACAGGGGCTATGGCCTGATCTGTCTTGGTTTGTAGTTTTCACCATAGTAGGGGAAATGCCTCTTCCACTGGGTCCTTCTCAGGCTCTTTACCACCGTTAGCGATGGCTGGGGGGAATGATTCCCTTCCCTGGGCCCTTCTCAAGCTATTTATCACAGTTCACGAAAGCTGGGGGAATGATTCCCTTCCCCAAGTCCTTCTCAGGCTCTTTACCACAGTTCACGAAGGCTGGGAGAATGACTCCTTTCCACAGGCCCTTTACCAAAGTTCATAATGCCATGGGGACTGACTCCCCTCCCCTGTCTTCTTTTCACCTTGTTTTACTGGTTTGTATGTGTGGATCCCATAGCTGTAGGATTCTGCTGCTATTTAGAGACCTGGTTCACTTGTCTTCCAGGTACTGCATCAAAGAAGAGGATTTGTGATGCTCTTCTCAATTTGGATGCAGGTCCCAGACCAATAATTCTCTTTCTGACACTCTGGCCATCCTGGCTAACACCTCTGCCAGGTACTGTAACAAAGAAGACGATTTGTGATGCTCTTCTCAATTGGGTGCTGGTCCCAGGCGTCTGCTTCTCTTTCTGACTGTTCTGGTTGGCCTGGCTCACCCCTCTGCTAGGTACTGTGCCGAAGAAGAGGATTTGTGATGCTCTTCTCAGCTGGGTGCAGGTCCCAGACCTGATTTTTGTATATCTCTCGAACCCTTCCAAAGCCCCATCAAGTGTCCTGGCAGCCCTGGTACCGGCAAGGGTCTTGCCTACGCTCTCCGGGTGGTGTGCAGCTTTTTCGCGTTTCCTGTTGTGTTCCTCTAGGCTTTGTTCGTGTTTCTGTGTGCTGAGGCAGCTCCGCAGCTCTCTACTCCTCGCTGGACGCATGTCTGTCTGACTGGGATGCCATGAGGTCTTTGTCATCTCAAGGTTGGTTCCTGTAGCCTTCCGGGTCTTCTTACCTTTGTGAATGGTAAGTGAGCTTCTCAGCGGCTCGGTAAGCGTCCCAGATGCCATCTTCGAGTCCCTCTGATTTTCGGCTCTCACGATCTCCTCCAAGGTTGACTTCTTTCTGGGTTCCTCCATGGAGGGTTGAACACTCTTGAGTTCCTCCTCACTTTTTATGCTCATACAGTGTCCACATTGACTGGAACGCTTACTTTGGTTCCGCAGGCATTCCTGATTGCTCCGTACTTCTTCTTCGTTCCAGTACTGACATGGTCAATCTCTACTGGGTCCGTTGGACTCTTCCTCGTCCCAGTCTTCCAGTGTACTTCAGGTGGGTAGTCCCTACTCTTCTTCATCTCAGTACTTCTGATGAGGGTTGTGTTATCTACCCTACACAAGTACATGGACGTGTGGGGAACTAGTGTGCTCAGTATAGGGTAGGAGGATGAGGGAGGTTTTGGTGCAGTGTGGACATACTGCATTCTCCCTGGATACTATCGAGTAGCAGCCTCACCTCCCTGGCCTCATGGGAAGGAGCTCTGCCTCCGGGAGAAATGATGGCATCCAGGGATTTGTCACACTAGGCAATAGCCTGTGTGAAGAAAACAACAGTTGATAATTGAAATTGTAACAATGCTAGGTTGAGACAAACAATCTGTGATGTTCAAGTGAGTTCTGACTCTCAGTCTACAACTCGCAGACAGATGGGTTTTGTGGACTGAATTCTTGAGACTACCTCTCCATTCCCAAAAACCTCCCATAGTCATTCTGGTGGTCTTTGCCCACCGAGCCATAGCCAAGATAAAGGGTGCAACCGACACACCATCTCCTATTCTCAAATGTTCCCAGATGCACAGGAAAACCTGATTTCCCTGTTAGGGTACAGAGGAATTAGGAGTTGAGGGAAGAAGAGTTGCAGTGTATGATTCGACACAGACCACTTAGTCACAGTCTGCTTGACTGAGATTGAGAGACAGAAAATGCAACCTAAAATGGCGTTTTTAGTCCTTATCTATGCCAGGGAGAATGGTGATTCCCCACAGCCCATGCGTAATTGGAAAAACACAGGGTTTGATTGAAAATATGATAACTTGCCATACTATCCAGCCCATAAAAAAGGATGAGGCATTTAACCCAGAAGACCAACAGGAAAGAGAGAAGAGAGAGGATCCCCATTACCATACAGATAGAAAACCTCCTTATATTGACAAGTTGGGGGAAATATGCAAGCAGGGAGGAGGATTCAAGTACTGCCTTTGATTCTGATTAGGGTAGCTGTTTTCGAACGACCCAATCCAGCAGATTAAGGCCACAAAATGATTAATGACTCCTTCCAATAAAAATGACACCTATTCCATTTGGGAACATCTAAAATTGTTCATACAGATGATGGCATTGTTTGGATTACAGAATTAAAAAAAATTATATAGATTTTCTCAAATTGACGTTTTCTCCAGAGTTGTAAAGTTTCCTTGCTACAAATCACTACAAATGGTCGTCTTACAAAGCGGACATTTAGAAATATGTTCCAACTCACAGAAATCGCCAAGAAGCCTGCAAGGCAGTCCATGACTTAATGTGTGCTGAGGATGATTCTCCTACAGAGTTTACTCAAGAACTCAAATTCACATTTGCCCAGATTTCTCACCATGTCCATACCAAAAGTCGAGACTTCAAAACTACATTATTCAACGCCATCTAAAATACCTAGTGACTCAATGAGTCTGATTCAAGAAATCTCGAGTTAATTAATCTCAGTCTACAGGGATCTTTCTTCTGCTGTTAAGTATCCTTACAGACAAAGAATACTCACTGTTCAGAACCAGCTGACTAGTCCTGCACTGGTCATGCAAAATATTGAGCCCACAAAACCAGATAATTACATTAGTCCACCGTATTTAGGCTCGTAGGACTAATTACCAAGAGAATTACCCTCCTCCCCCTAAATTCCAGGACAATAGATCCCAGCACACGGGTGAGAGGAGATCCAACAATACATAAGGCCTCATTATGGTTCCGGCGGTAGCCGTGCCGGTAAAAATGGCACGGCTGCCGCCGGAGTCCATTTTTTTCTGGCACCCGGCAGTGGGCAATTACCGGGTCATTACAGCCCCGGCGGGCCCCAGAAAAAATGACTCCCCATTCCCATCTGAGTCCCATTGGACTCAATGGGAATGGGAAGGACGGTAGCACCAGCACCATTTACAAGGTCTGCGGGCGGGTGCCGATCTGGTGGGTGATGGCACCCGTCCGCAGAACTCGTAGTTTGCTGGTCCAGAAACAACAGTACCGGCCAGCTTACAGGTACCGTTGTTTCCAGACCGGCAAGCTTGTAAGAACCCCATACAGTCAGTCAAAATAACTTTATTCAGCCTGAGAGGCCACCAAATTACATCCTAACAATACATATCTAATACATTATTGCAACAATCCCAAAAAAGCAAAAAACAAAACAGTGACAGAGGCAGCACTCTCCTTGAGTGCCACCAGGCAGATCTTTAACCAAAAATCAAAACCACCATCACCAAGCCTCTTTTAACTCCTGTATCGCCTCGGGTCCAAAGGAGTAAGATTCGCCCCAGAAAGAGGTCTGTTGCTAATGGGATGACCATGAAGGGGCACAAGGTTAAGGTTAGGGGAAGGGCTGACTGTAATTCCACTTGCTCGAGTCTGCCCGTAGCGATTACATTGTTCTAGAACATCCCTTGCAGTGTGATCGTCCCTGAAGACCAGTTTAACAATGTCAGCTTTGGCAGGCAGTTCCTTAGACAGTCTGGTGCCTCCAGAATAGAGCCATTATACACAAACCCACAATCCCCTACAGACCGCAACCATTGAAGGCATTCTTTCGAGAGGGCGTCCCTTGGTTCTCTTCTATCAGAGGGCAATTTTGTGACCACATGAAGGAACACCGTAGAACTTCTACATCCTTCATGTGCATGGTGCCTATGCAGAGAACTTCCATGACAGGGGATTGAGGCATTAACCACCCTCCCCTCTGGGCGCTTGTTACCTGAGACCCTCGGAGCAAGGTTCCGTGATGGTAGGGGCTCATTCCCCAAAGTTGGGCTCTTAATATGTTCTCTCCGTAAGATTGGTATTGGGGGTTGGATCGCTTCTGGTTGACTCTTCGTAGTTGGGGGAATCAATGGTGCTCTCCCCAATGTCCCCAGAGGTCCTCCACCCATAATGCACCGCAACATCGGGTCGGTGGTCCTCCCAACATGGCCGACCGCGCGGAAGCACTGCTCTCTAGCGTTTACGTATGACGCGCTGCCTCCTAGAAAATAGGCACGCCCCCGCGGCTCTGCGCATCTCAACGCTACTGTTCCGAGTTGTTCGGCAAGTGCTATTGTTTCTTCTCCCTTCCGTCAGTGCCCCATTCCTGTTTCTTACCATCCTTTCCTTCCTGGTAACTCTTCTGAACTGCTCTTTGCATCCGCTAGGTCCGTTCATCCTTACATCCGGGACTCCGGTTCTGTGCTTCGGTTCTCGCGGAGTTCCCTTGCACGCTGTGGGCATTGGACTTCCTGCTCCTATTCCTTCCTGGATTCCGCCGCCACAGTCCTCCTTCCTGGATAGTGAACGCTACCCTGCTTCCTGAGGCAACAGCGATCCTCACACTGGAACCAGAGGATACACGCCCTTACCTGTATAAGTCCCGATCAGTCAGGAAGAAGGGAGGAGCTCCAAAGAAGACACCGACCAAAGACAAACAGGTGAGAAAAAGGGCAGAGTGTGACACCCAGATGATCCTCCCTCGCTTGTCCTCCTCCAGGGTTGGAATCCAACAGCGATGGTTCATCCCTGGCCACCTGGGTGTTGTAGCCCTGAGGTTTCCTATGGAGAACACCCTTAGGTTTCTCACTTGAGTCACATTCAGGCTGAGAGGTTTCAAGGGGTTCTGTCTGGGTGAGAAAGGAAGCTTTCTTTTTGGGCTTGGCATCTACCCTCCCTTAGGCCCCCTGATCAGGAACCTGTGGTTTGTCTGACGTTTCCTCCAGTCATTCCCCCCCACTCCCTCCGAGGCATCAGCCCTGGGTGTTTGGGAATTCTGGGATGCAGGGTTCGGTTGAGGGTTGGACTGCATACTCAGCATGCGTCCGAGGGTCGTCCGTCAGTTTCTGGTCCGGTTGCTCCAGCTGTGAGTCATACCTCTGCTACTCCCGAAAAGGGTAACTATCCCTTCTCCCAGAGAAGCTCGGGTACTGGAAATTTGCCCCACAATTTTCCATCCAGAATCTCCCTTCTCCTGGGTTTAGGGATCTATTGTCCTGGAATTGGGGAGAGAGAGGAGGATTATTTTGGAAGTTCTGGTCCGGGGGATATCTGGGGGAAAAGTTCAGGTTGGGAGGTGAAGTGATACTTCTCTCCTGAGGGAAGTTTGGAGGGAGGTTTCCTGCTGCAGTACTTGCCTGATTGGTCCCTTATAGGTGGACCATTTATAATGATCCTGGTCCTCCAGCCCTGCAAAGAAACTGGAGAGGTGAGACTGTCCATTTCGCAATGTCCAAATGTGATGCAATTCACATAATTTCTGATCTGAAATGATGCCATCATCTGCTCATAAAGTTGCAGGTGCTCCCATAGCAAATACTTGGCATTCTTGTGGTATGGGGTCAGGAAGCTTTTTATGGCCTTGAGGTGTCTTATTCTGTCTTTCACCAATCCATTGCTCTGTTTCCCTGTCTTTTTCTTCCTCTGCACTGGAGTTCAGAAGGACTCAGAGCTACTACTGCTACTCCATTCCCTGTCTTGCAGGCACTCCCTATCTCTATGAGGCTGGAAATGTCTCCAAGAACCACAGGGTCTGGGAGTTAACTTGTGCCACCGTGATTTCCCCTCTAGTCGCCTTTTGGCAAAGGATGGCATACAGTTTCATCATCCCTCCTTCCAGGGAGTATGGGGAATTCCCCCTTCCCCAGAATGTACCGAGGTTTTTAGAATGCCCTTCGTAGGCTGAGGGTCTGGATTTTCTCCTTCAGCGAAGAGGGTGTGGAGGTCTTCAGCCAGTATAACTCCCTGACTTTCTCATCATAGGGGTTTTCATGGTCTGATGTACTTATAGTATTCCTTTCAGTCTCCCGGGATCCGCTGGTCTGCCGGCCCTTACCTTCTGTATGGTAGAGGTGAACTATTCATCAGGATCAGACTAGGACTGGCCTTCTCGATCGGTTGGGCTAAACATGAGTAAATCCAACTGCCTCATGTTCCCCTGTTCTTTATTGGTGGCATACATGAGGTCAGTTCCCATTTGTACTTGGGAGGTTGCCGATGACTGGCCAGAGGCCCCCTATGGTGGGAGAGGTACCTTACCTTGATCAGCGGGCCTTGTTCCATATCCTGATTGGTTAGGGTGCTTCAGAACCTGTTTGTATTTCCTAATTTCCTAATTTAAATTTTCAGTCTTGCCTTTCTCTGTTTAGATTTCCTTCTGGTGCCCTGAGAGCTGAACTTTTAGCTCTGACATTGATGCTTAGCTGGCTTCAAGTGCCTTGCTAATCTATTCCTCACAGCCTAAACCTCTTCAGGGGTACTGTCTGCTCCAAAGCCCTCTACCATAGAGGTGAAGATAGATACTTTCAAGAAGAAGGCAAGCTCCATCCCCCAACCATCCAAGGGGCACACGGATCAGGGGCTACCTGTCTGCTGAGACACTGGTACCAAAGACTCTGCCTACGGGAAGAGGCAGCCCTGCAAATGCTCTTGGACAACCTTCCTGGCTGGAAAAGGCAGAATAAAGACTTGCAGTATCATTTTGAACCATGTTCTTGGTCGCAAAGCAATCCAGGGACTAAGACCAGCTCTGCGCTTTGGTTCTTGCCTTAGACTGCTTGTGAATTATGCCAACGCAGACAGCACCTTTCTGTCCCAAGCTTCTGTGTACCCAGTGCTGTTGCTGCATGTGAACCAATTGACCTGCACACCAAACCAACACTGAATCGCTGCCTCAGAAATCTCGCAAAATCCTAGATCAATGTCCTTAGCTCAATGAACAAGACTGAAAGGTATATAAAGTGTTTCTGTCCCCCTTGTCTGCCTAAAAAGACATTAGTGACATTAAAGACCCCACTCGTTACCCTTTTAAGACCATCTTAGTGAACTTGAACATTGCTACGGAAATTCTTGCCTTGCTGTTCCCTCTTCAAATTCAGAGTTCTCCTTTATTCCAAAATCTGCATTCTCTGTATTTCCCTTCACAAGGATGGGTTATTCGTGTTTTTATTAGTTGGGTGTATTTTGAGATTAATTTAGGTTTTATATTTTTATAAAAAACCTTTTTGGGATTGTTCTTTTGTAGTGGTATCACAGTACTGTTGCAGTTTTAAAAATGCCTGTGCTAGCTTACATCCAGTCTGAAAAGTGTCATCTCTTAGCGCTACCCTAAGAGATGTGATGAATCGTAGGTATACATCCCCTCTCCCCAAATGGTAGCCTCCCCCCCTTTGAGGCTAGGGGTCTGGGCAAGTGGGACCTCACTGGGAGAGACTCCCATTTAGGGGACAAGGACTCTTGTTCCTTTGAGGAACCCCCTAAGATACACAGCCTAGTAACATACCTGGGACCGATTGCTACACAGACTAATGTACCATATACCTATTTGGCTGATGGTAATGCTGGAACCTATCAGCATGAAGAATAAAATGAGAATCTCTCTTTAAGAGGTTGTGCATATCTAACTGGGTTGAGTGGAGGAAGTTGGAGAAGCAGAGAGTATCCTACGCTGGTGACGCTCCCAGACATGAGCATGCCTGGAAAAGACGGACCAGAGAACAGTCGCGGAGTCCGCGACTTTTGAAGAGTGGCTGAATGTCCGAGCAACACACTGGAGACAAGGCTTTTACAACAAGAGAACTGCTGTACTTCAGGAAAGCAGAGTCCTGCTGCAGGTGATGGCAAGACCACATCTCTACCGTGGTGGGCAGGGTGTCCAACCAAACATCCTGAGACCACTGAGAAGGCAAAGGGAAGCATGAGCAGCTTCCAAGTGGTAAAGCCTGCATACGGCACAAGGGAAGCAGAGAACGGGTGACCATCGAGCAAGGAGAGTGAAAGAGTCATTGGGAACACGAGCAGCTTCCCAATTGGCCACTTTGCATACGGTAGAAGGACGGCTGGAGACGAGGGCACAACGAAGAGAAGGAAGAAGAAAACCAGCACCAGAGAAGAGCACCCACGCGAACGCAAGTGCCCTCAATGTTCCACCGGTGTACAGAGAATTAACAGGGAGGACGTGAGAAGCGGGATATTGCTGGGGCAATGGAAGACGAGAAGAAGAACTTGTACCAGTACTCACAAAGAGTTACTAAATATAAACCTAGGCAATTGGACCTGTATAAAGATAAGAAGCAGGGAATTGAATAATCCTGGATATGGGAAGTCTATGAAGGTTTCAAACCAGAACCTAACCACAAAGGGAAATTACTATATGAGCAAGAAGCTGCACCAAGTTTGTCAAGTACAGAAAGTGGCGATATAGAGAGAATCTATAACTGGGGAAATATCAAGTGAGCAGAAACCACAGCCAAGCTGAGATAACCTGAATCAATAGACTGTGGGAGGTCTAAAACCTCCGACCAACAAGTGACAAAGTATCATGAGGAATGCTGGCCTAAATACTTTTTTAAAGAGAATATCAAGGTCAAGAATTCTGTAAAGGAATAACAAGAGTTAATAAGAGAAATAAAGAGAGACTGTTACCGAAGCTTATGCGTGATAACAACCCAAATAAAGACATTGATATAAAGAAGCAGTCAGAAAAGACTGGTATATCAGGAGAATCAAGTCAATCTCCTGGAACTAATTTCTTTGTGGTAGGTTAAGGGTAGTACTCGATTTGGGCAGAGAACGTTTCTATCCTTGGGGCTTCCTGGCAATAGACAAGCACTTTTAGTTAGGGAACCCACACTAGAATACGTAAATCTAAGATGTTCTCTTATTATTCAAATAAAAGTAATTTGGAAAAGTCCTCCAAGAGTCTGACTCCTTCCGACCGACTACATAGGTGATGAAGGTATACCATTCATGTTGTGCCTTTGTCACAGATGGCTTAAATAATACTCTAACTGCCAGAGAGGGGTGAAGGGTTTGTATTGAACTTTTGATCAGTACGCTAAGGCCCTCCCTCTCTCATCTAAAAGTACCAATCCCTCCCTAAACCAAGTGTTCTTATTCTCCAGTTTAATATATACTGCAGGTTTCTCCTCACCGCCTAGGTTCTAAGTTTTGCTAAGAGGGAAAATCAAAAGCCAAGTGCTGTATCTGTCTAAACTCTCAGAGGGACTTCCTTTACTCACCTTACACTATCAATTTTTTGAGTTGACTACAAGAGATTTTAGGGAGTGCCTTTCAGACATGCTGCCCAACTCAGTCCTCTTCCTATCACACCCATGCCCCACCTCTGTCAGATATGGTCTGCTCCCAACGCCACTTTCTTTTGCTACTTCTTCTCCCTGTGTCTTCCTCTTCTTCCCCTCCAATCTCCCTTACTCCTCGTACGGTTTGCCTCCACCCTTTGATGTTACTTCTACTGCCTCCACACTACAACACCCCATACACACTGCTACTATTTCCTACACACTACTACCCCCTCTTCCACACTACTACTCCCTCCTATACACTACTATGGCCACCTCCACATTACTACTCCGTCCTCTACACTACTAGCCCCTCACTACTACTTCTCCCCACCCTCTCCCCATTCACAGTCCTTTCACTTTTACAACCACTACACATTCATTCCCTTTACTCTCTTCAATAATCCCACAGACTAGTCTTACATACATGCTCACAATGCAGTTCCACTTGCACTCATCAACCAATATCTCACCTTCTCTGCAATCTTGCCTGCACGCTCTTGTCCACCATCCTGCCTCCTGCTCGTCTCTTGTTCTGCCACATCCTTGTCCTCAGACCTCCCCTGAACAACCCACAACATCGTGTTTCCTGGGGTTTCTTTTATACCCGTCACAATCCTCTGGTTGGATGTATGGCACTGGCAAATTAGCAACCCTCATCAGCCTTGCTGCAGTGGCCATAGTCTCCAGCTGCTATACAGTTTGTGGGTGGGGTAATGGAGAAGAAACATATTTTAGGTGTGGGGGCTGCTTGCCTAATCCTGAGGCTTGCTATCTTTCACACATTGCAGTTTTCTCTCGACACCCAGGATATGTTTGTGTCATCTGCTGCTCCCACTTTTCCTTGCTGGGGGACTGGGCAAAGCTCCTGTACGGCTTAAGCCAACTAGCAGCTTTGTTTGCTGCTTACCTGTCTCGCTGTTTAGTCCCTGACGATGGACTAAACGACCGGGATGCATCAGCTACAGTTTCTGCCATTTCTGCCAATGGAAATACAGTTGCACCAATAAAGGATGCATACAATGACAATTCACAGAATTTGTTTCATTTTCATACCCGTTTATCAATAATAATGGTGTATACTAGGCAGTAGTTTTCACTACATTATGGCGTCCCCAGGTCTGATGATTTAGATCATCAGAATAATTATTGTTGCTAATTCAGTGCCACTCATCATCTCAGCCTTCTTATCCAGGTGAAAAACGTGTGACCCACAGCTTGCACGCAGATTGCTGCAGAAGGTGCATCAACCAGCTGAGGTACCTTACAAATTATATTCTTTTTTTTATTTTTTTTATTTATTGGCAGAGGGTTTATTTCAAACGTTTACCACATATTTATATTTATGAAGTAAAAGAAAAGGAAAAGAAAAAAACATCACATAAGTTGATGAAAAACATAAAACAAGTAAAAAGACAAAAATCTAAAAATCTTTTGGAACACTAGCATCAATAAAACAGTTAAGGTTGTCTACACATTTTATGTTATTTGGATAGCATCGTCAGTGTCATTTTGCTATCAGAATGATGATCTTGTGAGGACTTTGAGTTTGAAATGTACAACAACAGCGAGGCTGTTTGTGTGTTGACACGTTGGAGATTTCTCTCAACAATTTTGTTAAAGCAAATATGAGGCGGAAATTCTTCCCCTCGCATAGTTCTAACCACCGGTCCTGAACGTTTATGGTTCGGGAGTCGTCCACGAATGAGCCCAAATATTCTGTTCTCAGGTCTTTAATATGAGGGCAGAGTAGAGTCAGATGTGTTCATGTTTCCCTTGGTGTGCTGCATGGGCGGCATGCATCATTGTCTTCTACCAGTTGTTTACGGTCTTTAAGAACTTCTTTAGTATGAAATTGATTGAGCCTGAATTTTAAAAACAAATTTCGGTGTAAAGCACTGGGGAATTTGATCAAATTCTCTGTAATTTTATTTAGAGCTCTAGTTTCTAAAGCTATACACGACTAGAAGCTGGATTTTGATTTTTCTTATTCTGTTACGATCTAGTCTCTTAGCCAGAGTGTTTTCTTGGCAGCCTCTGGGTTGGTTTTCAGGGTATCAATTGATATCTCTGCATCCAGAAGGAGATTGGAGCATCGTTTCAGCCACAGATTCAGAGCCCAGTCTGTGTTTTTGACTTCATTTCCTTTTAGGATGTCAAATTGGATCAGGGAGTCTTCTACTAATACCTTTCGGTACAGTGATAAAGAGTTCCACAATACTGTAGCATACAAAGACCGTAAGCCCAGCTCTTGCCTTATTAAGCTGACTGGGACACATTGAGGGAGATGTGAGATTTCTTTTCAAAAGGTACCTTCCAGGGTCGACCAGATCTTCCATGGCATGTATAGTGATGCCTCTGCTCCATATGTCAAAATTGGACAAACTTTCTGTTTGTAAAAGTTGAGCATGGAAATTAAGGAGAATTTGCCAAATTTTTGATGGATGATCCTGCCCAGCGTCTTTAAAATCTTCACTTTCGATTTTAAATCAAGTATTCTTTGGGAAATTACAAGGCTTGAGTGTATGTCAATGCCTAAATATCTTACATTTGATATCTGGGGAACCCGTTCTTTTGCCAAATGCCACTTGAATTTTGAATTTCTTTCATTTCCTCTTATTTTCCGGAAAACCAGAATGGCCGATTTTGATGCATCGATTCTGAGGCCGTTGGATTGCACATATTTGTCTAGCAGATTTCATTTGCACTGCAAGCCGATTTCAGTTTGATATATTAGGATCAAGTTGTCGGCATATAACATTTGCCCCAGTGGTTCGATGTTTATCCTGGGGGGATGGGACGTTTTATCATTCACGGCATCTTTCATGTCAGAAATTAACAAGTTGAAAAGTTCTGATTACAGAGGGCAGCCCTGTTGTAGGCCTTTTATGGTGGTTATTTTCTTAGACAGCAGACCTTCAGAGTTCCATTTTATTTGGACAGATGTGTCAGTGTATAGAGCCATGATGGGAAACAGTAGATCTGGGGGGCATTTCCATGAAGCCAGCTTTCTCCACAATAAATTGTGGTCTACGCTGTCGAAGGCTTGCGCAAAGTCGTCTACATCAATGTAGGTTTTCTTGCCTTTGGTCAGGGCTCTTGCTTTGAGGATGTTCAAAAGAAATAGAACAGACTTCTCATCGGGACAGCCACAGACAGCTTTACTCTCGCACCACTCCTCTATTCGTGTGATCTATTCTTTGGGTTTACCTACTTAAGGATAGATGAAAAACAAGGGTGGATATAAGAGGAATGTCCTCCCGGAGGAGAAAGTAAAGTACAATCAAAAAATAAAGTAATGTCACTGGGTTTTGTATAGTGCAACTTCTTCCATTTGGGCGGACTCTGCATTACAAACGTTGTGGAGGCAGGGCTTTCAATTAATCGTGACCGCTATAATTGCTCATTGCTATTCTTGGTTCTACCACCAACAGGGGTGTTGCTAGGTCTGGAAAAGACCCGGGGTTACTCTGATGTCGGAACTGTTGAGACTGGGGGCTAGCTAGCCTTTTGGCTGTAGCTCCTGAGATTCTATCCGGGGCTACAACCAAAAGACCAGGGGCTATAGCCCCCTTAGCGCCCCCCTAGCAACGCCTCTGTCCACCAATGTGGGGTATGTGAGGTTGCCAAGGGCAATGCTAATAGTTGTGAGTTTCTCAAAACCTTCCATCATTTTTTAATTTTGGTGGGAAGCTGTCTGTCATTAAAAAAACACGTGACTGTGACATCACTTCCTATAACATCACTTGGGTCAAACGTTACAGCATAAGCTTCACCTCCCACAAGCACTCACTCCACACACATTCCATTGAAAGATGGCAGCCCTGATGGCCAGGTTTCTGCACCTGTTGGCAGTCCAAAACCTGTATTATTGAAGAAAAAAGAAAAATATGTTAGGTACTTAGGATCTTATTGTTTTGGATAGATATTTTGGTAAGGGGTTTGCTGCCTCTGCAGGTGGGCGCGTCAATAAGGAGGTGGTATGTTATTGCAGGCCCATGCATCTATCGTCATAAATGAAGATGCGGCCCTGAGGGTCACGGTCTTGAAACGTTGTGGACTTTGAGTGGCCGCTTTTTTATCTATAGCATGCGTGTTTTTTCTGGCCTCTTACGTTTTATCCAGCAGTACTCTCTGCTGGAAAACCTCGAGAAGTGCAGCACCAGTCGGAGCTGTGAAGATAAGAAATGCATTATTACACAGGAGATAGGCATGTGTTTACATTATTTTCTTTGTAAGACGCTATTAATTGCAGACTAAAGTCTTTGTAATGTTTGAAATGTTAGAAAGCTTGGGGTTTTAGCCAGCCAGAATAAATGCTTAGTGGCCCCAGTGTCGTGACTCTTCGCGTGACAGGTATGGTGCGTGTTGTGACAGCCGTATAGAAATGTACGAACGTAGTGATGAGAACGGATGATTACAGGAAGATGAATAAAGAGTGGACGCCCACGTTAGGCGGGACCCAGTGTTCCCAGGGTGTTGCCATCGCCGTGTCAATTTTAGTACGGCCTGCACCGGCCTTGGCCTACTTAAATGCACACAGCACACAACGAGGCTCATTTTGTGAAGCGTTTTAATTGCATGCAGAGGGCCAAGAGAGGCCAGCCAGAGAGTGACAGGAAAGGAGGGATGGGTGTGCTGATGAGGAGAATCTCGGTCATACTGGCCTTAAGGCAATGATCATTAGCGGCACACCACTCCTGGATGGCGGACAGTCAGAGATGAGAGAGGGAGAAGAGGTGGCTGAGGGTAGCCTGAAAATGAGCTGAGTGTCACCCGCATAGCACTGGAATTTGGGGGCAGAGCGCGGCAATGCGGTGGACAAGAAGTGCCAGGTATTGGTTGAACAGCCAGGGAGAGGGGTTAGACCCTTGGGGAACACCACAGGTGGAGATAGAGATAGAGGAGAGGAAGGACCCACGTTTGAAATGTAGTTTGATTCAACTAGAGGAACTGATGATATGGGGAAGGAGTCCATGATTCTTTTATAGCAGGTGATGTTGTTCATAAAATAATCGAGACTCTCCCCTGAGGAGATGGTTCCAATGATTCTGCCAAGAGGACTCATGCAGCCTATTTCAGCCTTCTTGTCAAGGTGGCTTATGAGAGATTCCAGCTGCGTCAGGTTCACTAGAGTGCACCAAAATAGCTTGAGGCATATCATGCCTGGCTACAGCAATGAGCCCTCTCCTACATCTTGGGCAATGAAAGGGGGACGTTTTATCAAAGTTGATGTTTTGTCCAGGCTTCGCCTGCAGATCCCATGTGAGCCAGGCATCGCACAGCAAGGCATCCTTGAGCTGGGCAGGCCACACAAATGACAAAACAAGTGAAGACTACATGGATGAGGCCCTTCCTAAAGTCACATAGGGTCAAAGAAGTGAAAGCCATTCTTTATTGTCCTATGGTATGGGGTAGGCCCTCTAGCAAAAGCATGCAGTGAAAATAGCCACAGAAGTCACCGTTGCCACAGACTAGTATGAATATTGTGGAGAGACTCTGCCACACAAGGGATAATGGGGCCAAACAAGTGGGTGGTGTCAGCTCACAAACCACTCTGCCAAGGAATGACACCCTGCATTTCCAACAAACTCGAGGACTCCTTCAAATCCTTCAATATCAACGGCAATATTATCAAGGTGTCTAAGAAAGTAAAAACTCTGGGTTTTTACCTTGACTCAACCCTCACCTTAACTAAACAAGTCAATGCCACAGCTTCGGCTGCAGCCTACACTTCCAAGCTCATTAATGCCCGCAGACCCTTCCTGTCACCCGACAGCTGTATCACTCTAGATAGAGACCTCATCCTTTCCAGACTAGACTATTGTAACACCCTCTATGCTGGTACTAAGAACTATAATATTAAAAAACTGCAGGTGATCCAAAACAACACACTGAGAGCAGGGTTAAACATACCCAGGAAGACTCACATCCCCCTCATTAGACGGAACACACACAGACTTCCCATCCAAGAGTGAATACTTTTCAAAACATTATCTATGACCCACAAATCCATACATAAGTCTGCCCCGAAATATCTGGCAAATAAATTCACCTCTAACCCATCTAATAAGCCTACAATATTGAAAATCAACACAATTACTTAACACGAAGACTGTAAGGTTCTGCTTTATGTATATATGTAATACTGTATCTGTGTAACTCTCTTAACTCTTTTTGTCATGTTCACTTGTGCAATCTTTGTAACCCATGTGTTTCTAACTGTCAAGAACAGCACCCAGATGCCACCAGGTTGGGTGTGCTATACACATTTCAAAATAAATAAATAAATGCTTTAGGACCACACATTTCAGAAACAAAGACTGTGCATGGTCAAGATGACTTCTGTGGACCTAGTGTGAGGTGCCAAGAAGACATGCCCAGCAATGAAGATAATGAAGAAGTATTCTTGATATCCACAATTTTTGGGGCCACAAAAGAAAAAGAGGACACTGGGGTGCTGGCGAATATCATAGCCAAGAACCAGTACTTCGCCGTCAACTCGCACCCTGTCTTCCCGCTTACACTAGGGTGAAAATCTTCAGTTAAGGAGGGCAACACCTTTGTCTCTAAAGGCTACCTCTGTCACAGTATTTCGTCATGAGCAAGACACTGTGCAAGCGAAATTCTGTTTTACCTCAGAGTGACGAAATATCATGCTCAACTATGACACCACTGAGGCTATTAGGTTGTCCACTTTGCATACAGTGTGTGTACATAGCTGTTGAGATCCTAATAGTAGACTATGCAGACTATTTACGCCTAAATTGGAGATAGGATGCCTAAAAGGACAGCACGTGCATCTATACATGGACTTCATAGTCCAGCAAGTGGCGCTTCATCACAGATGAGTATCTTTCCACCTTTGAAAAAAAGTAGCACTGGAATTGTTGAAACTAGAGAGAGGAGGCATTATTGAGGAAGTGACAGACCTGGCACCATAGGTGTCTCCAATTGTAGTAGCGACCAAGCTGAAGCAGACAGACATTAGCTTGCCTAACAAAGTGCTAAATCAGGAAAGAGACCTGACCTCCACTATTGATGACATTGCAGACTTGCAGGGGGCAATTGTCTTCTTGAAAGTAGTCCTAAATGCTGGTTGAGACCAGGTATTGTAGAATGGGTCGAGGTAAACCATTGCATTGCCCTCCCACATAGGCTGTTGTGGTACAAAAGGCTTTTTTTTACTGTCTCTTCTGCAGCATAAGTATTTTTACGCACTGTTAACGGGTCCCCAAGAGTGCTTAATGTGAGCAATGAATTGCTGATCTATGCTTAATTGGTCCAATGCCATTTGGGGAGGCTGTCAAATGTCTTTCAACGACTTGCTTAAAGATCATGAGCTCAATCAAACGAAGGACAAATGAGAGTTTCTACAGGAACACATGTAATTATTTGGATGCATCTTGCAAGACTTTGATTTGTCTGCAGACTCAAAAAAGGTGGATGACAAAGACTGTGTCTGCTCCCTGCTACCTGTTCCCATCGGACGTATGCAGTTTCCTGGGGATGGTCAGCTTTTTTGGGACTTTTATTGCAGCCCTAAAATATATCAGAGTGCCCCTACGACATCTAATACATAAGGACTGCACGTGGGACCATGGCATAAGGAAGTAAATGACTTTAACAAACATGAAACACTTGTATGAAGATGTCCTGTCATCCAGCCAGCTTCTCTTCTTTTTCTTCTTTATTTCCATCGTGGCCCTGACTCCATCCATGCATAACACCATCCGCCAAGGGCCACCAGTCCTGTGCCATACCCACTGATACGCATCCATCCCTCACAAGGGAGGATAAAACGGATGTAAGAACTGTGATGAGGAAGATGTGTACCGTTAGGTAATTAAGACATAGCCCCTCATATCCTTCTTCCTTGTCAAAGAAGAAACGGCACACACAGATCTGAATGCTGCGCACCCAGTGAGAGGATTTATTAGCATGATTCATCCAACACTGCAAATCAACAAGAATGGGCCACCTGAAGTACACCCTGTGTAAATACCTGATGAGTGTGGCCGGGCAGATGCAGTCTGTAAAATGAGTGTGGCCGGGCAGATGCAGTCTGTAATGTACCGTGAAGGTAGTGAGGGATGCCCAAGTGGCTGCTCTAATCGTGTCTTGGAGACAAGCTGCTTTTGCCTCCTCCTAGGAGGGCAACACCCCCACGTAGAATGGATTGGGGTTGAAAGACCGAGTGACAAATGTTCGAGGGAGAAAAGACCGAAGATTATTTTTTTGAAATAACCTTCGATCTTTTCTCCCCAGAACATTTCTGACTTGGCCAAACCCCTACCCACACCCCAACCCACACCCCTAAACACACCCCTACCCACACCCCCAGCCCTCTGAATGCTCACCAGATGGGATAACACACAAAGGAGTAAGCCACAGAGATCACCCCTTTAAGCCACGTCTGATTCTAGTTGTAGAGCACCTTCACCACAGCGCTTTACAGAGCAATCAATAAACAGTACAATTAAATGAACAAATGAAAAGGAAACAAATCAAGAATAGGACAATAAGAGGAGATGGTGGGCCTTAAGATGAGAGCAAAACATATAGAGAGAAGGATAAGCATGTATTTTGGGAGGGAGCGCATTCCACTGTTTAGGGGCGGGAAGAAAAAAGAACAAAAATATGAGGAGGCCCACAGGGGTTTGGGAGAAGAAAGAAGGTGGGGAGGATGAGAACAGAGAGTTTGAGCAGGGATGTAGGGAGAGACGAGGAAGGAAATTTAGGGAGGAGCTATACCATGGTAACATTTAAAGACAATAGAGAGGAGGTGAAACTGAAGACGAAGGTCAAAAGGAAGAAAAGAGAAAAGGCTAAGTTTTTTAAAATTGAAGAATGAGGGGGGTAGCTGGAAAAGAAAATGAACTGTAGAATTGATGATAGCGCAAAGAAGACTAAGATGAGATGCCGGTAGGCGGACCAGCAGAGCAGAACAGTAGTCAAGTCGGGAGACGATAGATGAGAAAATTTGTGGCATGAAAAGAAAAAAGGATCTGGATGTTTCACAGGTTAAAAAGGTAAAAAGAACAGGCCTTAGCAGTAGAAGATATGTGATTGGAAAAAGCAAGCCCGGAATCGAATGTAACACCCAGATTGACAAATTGAAAGCCTTCAATCCCTGCTCTATACGTAATGACAAGCTCTGAGGGGTAAAAAAGGCACCTGACATTTCTACATATGTCAGAAGGTCCATTCTGACATTCAACACCACCAGATCCTCAGCTTCTGCGGGAACGAGTTATAATGGAAACCTAGAAATGTTGATATCCTGAGCGATAGAATGATGGGGCCATTTTAGGCCTAAAGAAGGGGTCAGATTACAGAATCACTGAACAGGGAGTAACCTGGTAATAAGGTGCAACACATATGAGTGCCCCAAGTTCCCAAATCCTCCTGGCAGAGGTATTGGTCACTTGAAATACAGCTTTGATGGTTAGGAATTTCAGGTTTGCACCCTGGCTCATAGGGCAGTCCCTGCAGAGGTTTGGGAACAAGGGGTTAATCCCAGGTAGCAAAAGAAGATTTGGGATGCCCCTTTGCATCAATAGGGCATAAAACCTGATTTTGCGCTTTGAAAACACAAATGTAAATCTTGTATTTATTCAACTACTGTCTGCTCAGTATATAAAGTCATGATTGTACATTGGGTTGGTTCACATTAATGTATTACATATTGCACACACATTCAAATTGAAAAGCTGTGGTCATTTCTCTCGTCCATTGCGCTGATTTGAACTGACCTAGTGTCCACCTCGGTGTAGCCCCATCCTGATTTTGTACCGCAAAACTGATCAGATCATGGGTTGATGTTTTGGCCACAGTAAGAAGCACCTGCCTCTTCTTGTTCAAACTAGTTTCCGAGGCCAGGCTCTGATCACAAGATGGTGTTTATCCCAAGAGAAAATTACATATATATGTATATAAAAAAAAAATTATAATATTTGAGCCTTCCTATAGCAGTATCATGGAAAACAGCTTGTTTACAATGTAACCCTGAGGACCTCTATTAGCTAAAGATAGTATTTTCTTCAGACAGATTGAAGTCAAAGATAAACAAAAGTTTCGTATTTTGTCAAGTGACCAGAGTATTCAATTATTTAAAGATCTATAACTTTATGGTAGACTATTATTTATGGATCCAAAACCAATTTCATATGATAGAAAAAATATATTTCTGTAAATATAAAATTGGATTAAGAAAAAAAAGAATTCCCAAAATACTTAAGCGACAGACTCATGTAAAGTGTCTCTGTGTGCGAGGTAATACAGGATTCAAGGGTTTTTGTTTGATTACATTGTCACGTTTTCATAAGGAGGTATCCGATAGAAAAAAAAATGCCATTTTACACGAGCAGTGAGTTTTTTCCTCCCAACCTTCCAGTCATTTGAGTAGGGGTGGACCTTGGTAGGGGGATTCACTCGTGGTTGGCAAAGTCCACCCCTAGTGGACCAGCCACAGGACTACGAGTGAATCCCCCCACCACTTAATCCCAAGATTAGTGAAGAGTTTGGATTGGAAAATACATTGCACACAGATAGATATGAACCAGAGATCAATATTAACCAAAGGAGATGGCTGGTTGTAGAGGAATAGGGAGTGATGACAGACACCATCTGGGAGAGTTGTGATTTCTAAGGAGGCCGCAGAAAGATTAACCCTATTCTGGGGGAGATAGACAGTCCACATTGAAACCTGGCTACAGCACCTCGAGGGACCTTCCAGATTGAGGATATTTCTATTTAATTACTTTTTTAATTGATTAATGTGCATCAGTTCATTAAGAACCTTTCACATATTTACAAATCAATCATGCTTCACCAATTCTAACATATTCACAAATACATTCACAGGTTTTTAAAAACACAACCATACATACATAAAAATATGGGCATTACAATTTCCATTTATCCGTTCGTGAACACTGATCAATGCAAAGCGCCACGGATATCCTCTGTTAGCAGACCCCACTTAGTGATTAGCATGCTAGCAAGCATTGATGATACCCAAACAGAGAGGGTCAAGGCTTATTCTTAGAGATGAAAAGCAACATTTCAAAGTAAGTACTGCAATATAACTCCAGATTGCTCCATATTCCCGTCAGGACAACTCCCCAGGAGTAAGGGTGGCAAGGGAGTAACAAAGCAGATGCTAGTTTTAAGGAAACGCGGGTATAGTATAAGATAAGATCTATTGTGCTTTCTATTCTAGTTAAATGCAAAGTGAGATTTAATTTCCATAAATCCCAATGCATTTTTGTATTGAGAAGTGACAGCCTTTTGTGCAACTTAAATGCAGATTGTTTCTGTCGAATTATGCCAAATTAAAACAGAATCCATGTGTCCTATCGGCATAGTCGATAGGACTTGAGGGAACTCAATACCCCTTTCTTACAGACAAGAACCCTCCTTCCTGACATTGAAATCTGGAATAAAACATTGGTTGAGCAACAAGCCTCTCCAATGAGTTGCCCTTCGTCTGTATCTTGCTACCTTCCTGTAGGTATCGGGTAATAATATCGCCATATATATGGTCGCCGTAAATAATATCGCCGCGAAAATGTCGTGGCGATATTATTTGGGTGACCGTATATATGGGGACAGAGGCAAAAAAAAAAAACAATTTAAAAAAAAAAAAAAAAAGATGAAAAAAAGAAAAAAAAAGTTTGGGGGTTGCGGGGGTGTCCCCCGCATGTTCCATGCAATAATGGCCATTTTTCGGCGATATTTTTGCATGGCGAGATTTTTGTGGCGACATTATTACATGGAACCCTTCCTGTAGTTATGCCCTGATTGCCTGATGCACTATTGCTTATGTATTTTTTTTTTACAAATGTTCCTTGATCCCTGACCTATCTGTAGCCATTGGTCCTCCTAACTGCCACTGGCCCTCATTACGACCCTGGCGGAAAGTGACTGACCGGACCGCCACAGCGTAAATAGCGTTTCCGCCATTGCACGAAGGAGCAAAGTGCGGCCCATTCCGACCCATCGGGCACGAGCACCACGCCATGGCGGAAGTGCAAAGTCCGCGATGGCGGAAATGACCCCAAAACGGCCCACACCGCCGCCGTACGGCGCCCTAGGTGCAATACCGCCACCCCTCTTAGCGGTCCCGCAGTGTGCGCCTACCGGAAAGTACGGTGACCGGAAATATACGGAAACGGAAGTTAAAACATGGCCCCGGAACGGGAAACATCCCGCCGAACACCTATAAAACCACTAAAACCACACAACCACTAAAATCACTACCCTGAAACACACCCCAACCCGTCATCCACCCTAGCGAAACCAAGAAAAATGGGAAAAGTAGCGAAGAAAGCGTGCGACCGCAAGCGGCAGGTCCACTTCTCCCGTGAGGAACTCACCGTGCTAACAGAGACCCTCCAGGAGAATGCTGCCGTCGTCTTCTCCACGCAAATGACCAGAACGGCACTTGCAAACAAGAAGGCCATATGGGCTCTGGTGGCACAGCGGGTAAGTGCGGTGGGGACCGCACCCCGCACCCCACAGCAATGCCGCAAGCGATGGGACGACCTGCGGATACGCGTCCGCAGCATACTCTCTGCCAACCGCAACATTGCCACAGCCACCGGGGGAGGCCCTGAATCACCCATCAAGTTGACCCCCTGGGAAGAAATCTGTGCGTCCACCATCGGAATGGAGAGCATAGAGGGAGTCGGAGGGATGGAGAAAGGAGTGCAGACATCCGAAGAATCAGGTAGGTGGGCCAAATAAAACAATGCCAAATCCACACAGTCCATCCATGTGAAGTACCATGCGTCCACATAGTGCAACAGAAACACATGTCCAGGAGAACGTCCACACACATCGGCCTGATAGCGCACGTTAAAACCCACAATAAATACATAAATAATTAAAAACCCCTAAAACACGCACTACACGTGCAGCAGGCACACCCTAACTGCAGGCTGCAAAACAACTGCACCCTCACTCCACACACAAATGAAAGCACCTCCAAGGCCCCGACCCAAATCACCCTCAGGTACCACTCCAATGCATGTGATACAATGCCATTCCAATTCCCACAGACCCATCAATAACCCTCGCCCTCCTTTACTCCACCACAGGGTCCGATCCAAACGACGAGCTCCAGGACACCCCTACCAGCACACCTGCAAAGAGGGCCAAGACCAACGGCCAGAAACCCTCCACCTCAGCTGCACGCATCAAGACACGGCAGCAGCACAAATCAGGTGGCAGCACAGAGGAGGGAACATCAACAGGCACCCCAGCAGCCAGCATGCCCACAACACCACCACCACAGGTCCCCCCAATGGATGCCACAGAAGGCACTGCCTCTGGTGGCAGCAGCACCATAGGTGACACCCCATTGATGGCAGCATGCTCGGACACCGAAGACGGGGATGTCGAAGTCAGATCCATCCATGACCTGTCCCAATCCCCCTGTCTGTCCCATCCCGTACAACATGAGGATACCACGCAGGGGCACCCACAAGACGACGACTGGCCATCCCCCACAAGCCCTGTGGCAAGGCAACATGAGGACAACAGCCCCTCTGTGACACCCCCGCAAATGGCCATGGCCCAGCAGAGGCAACAGTCCCTCGACCAGTTAATCGTGCAACAGCAGCAAATGGCCACGCTCCTCAAGGACCATGCCGATGAATGTGGGGGCACTAAGGCAGACATAGAAACATCAACTGAGACACTTAGGGCAGAAATGGAGAGAGGTACAGAGACGCTAAGGGCACAAATGGAGAGTAGCACCGAGAGCCTGAGAGTCCAAATGGAGAGAAGCACCGAGAGCCTGAGGGGGGAACTGCATGCGACGTCCAAAGACGTATGTGCCGAACTTGCCGCAGTGCGCAGTGTGCTCACTGAGCTCTCGCAAACCCTTAGGGACATGCATGGACGTGAGCAGGCAGACACATCATCCGTTGCAAGTTCCGTCCAGGGCAGCCCCCAACGTAGATCTGGGAGGAACCTGCGCTCCACAGGCAGGGGTGCCCCTGATACCCGCAGAGGGGGCTTGCAATAGCGACTGCCCACTGACAATGAGCATCTTTGGACACTGGTGTTCGGGGGGGAGGTAGGAGGGTGGAGGGGGTGTGTTGGGCTCACTTGGGTGGCGGGTCGATAGGGTGTTCAACATGATATCACATATGCCATAAACAGTGCACGATCAACCAATGAGATGTGTGGACATTGATCTTTGTGTACTAGGCCATCATAGGCGTACAGTCCATATTGTGCATGTCCCAGACACACACAGTGCCACGAGTCCCGTGTCCATGTATCAGCCACCAGGCGTGAGTGCTAGAAGCATGCATCAATGAGATGCTGACGAATGTCACGGGCCTCCGGTGCCTCGCAGACTCCATGAGGTGCTGCCACATCCCCACCCTCATCATGACCATCATCAGGTGCTTGCAGTTCTGCGTCAGGGGGCATGGGCACATTTCTACGTACGCACATGTTGTGGAGCATGACACATGCCATGACCATCTTTGCAACCTTCTCATGGCGGTACAGGAGTGCCCCGCCAGACCTGCTGAGGCAGCGGAAACGAGTCTTCAGTAGGCCGAATGCCTGTTCAATGACTACACGGGTACGTGAGTGGGCATGGTTGTAGTCCTCCTCATGCTGGTCCCGTGGGTTCCGGACTGGTGTGAGGAGCCATCTCTTCAGTGGATATCCAGCATCACCTGTATGTGGACGAGAAACGCATGATGTGGAATGCCATTGCTACGTACGCACACCCCCCCCCTTCCTGCCAGGTCATTGCCAAATCACATACCCCACATAATCATGCATGTAATGAGACTCACCGAGTAGCCAGGATCTGTTCCCTGCGTGTCGCTCCATGTAGCGTGGTATTGTAGAGTTCCTCAAGACCATAGAATCATGGGTTGATCCAGGGAATCGGGCACAACAATGTGTAATGATCCTGTTGGAGTCACACACCATTTGTACATTCAGGGAATGAAATTGTTTTCGGTTGCGGTACTGGGCCTCCATTGCATGTGGGACGACCAATTCAACATGGGTGCAGTCGATGGCACCAATGCAACCCGGTATGCCGGCAAGTGCATGGAATCCCACTTTTGTGTTGGTAATTTCCTGCTCCGAGCGTGGTAGAGAGATGTAGTCGTCTGCGTGCTGCAGGAGGGCATCGAGCACTTGCAATAGTGTCCGTGAGAACAGTGGCTGAGAAATGCCATGCAACTGTCCGACTGTGTGCTGGTAGGTGCCTGTGGCCAGGAAGTGGAGTACAGACACCACCTTCAGTAGGGGTGGGATGGCGGTTGGGCTATCTATCATGCTGACAAGGTCAGCCTGTGTCATGTCCACAATGGCGGCTATGGTGTCCCGGTCCAGACGGTAGAGGGTGTGGATCTGCTCATCAGTGAGGTTGAACGGATGTGCTCGGAGGCGTGGGATTGCGGGCTGCCTGCGTGGTGGTAGTGGCTGTGCTGGCGGCCCTTGCTGGCCCTGCCTTGGCCTCCTCCTCCTCCTGCGTCTCCTCCGTGCGGCCGGTTGTAGTTGGTGTTCGTCTTCTTCTTGGAGTTGGAGTACTTGCAGTGCTATCAGGTCCCCCAGGGCCAACATCGCGAGTCCTGCCGGTAGCATTTCGGTGTGGTTGTGGGAGGAGACTGGCTGTGCAATTTATGTGTTTTCAGGCTGTATGGCCTCCACCTGTGGTGATTCATTCCACCTGTGCAAACTGCTCTCCCCTTTGGCCGGGCACGTCCCGCGCACAACGCTGCAATTCGGGGAATGGCATCTTGCTATTGCAATCATGTATTTGTACCCGATGGCCGTGTAAGATTGGTTGATATGTTCATTCTGCTGTGGTCCCATTGTTTCCCATACTATCTGTGCAGTCGCGAACAGACTTGTGAAGGGTCAGTGGAACGTAGTACTCGAGTAACGGTGGGCCCTCATGCATCACTGTACCGAGTTGCAACGACGGGCGGGGCGTCCCATTTGTGGGTGAAGGCAGTTGCCATTTTCACACACAGCCGCACTCGATGGAATAATTAGTGATTTCAAACGGCCACAGATGCCTTTTCGACGTGATGTTGCAAATGAGGAATTCGAAGGGCGGCGCTTTCGGTTTCCAGCTAGCGGCGAGGAGATGCCCACAGGTCTGACTGCAAATATAACGTTCTATTGTTCAATGTCCTTGAGACAGGGGCCATGGCGAGGAAGCAATGATTGATATGAATAGTTTGGGATGCGCAATAGCTACGTGGCCGATGAGGCCGGCCGTTCCCAAATACATGTTACTTCACGACACTGGAATTACGGGCTGGGGCACTGTGGATTTTGCAGGCTGCATAACGCACAGACTCAATGGATGTTTCTAATGTCATGTGAGTAATTATTCAGGCGTTTTGATCCCGGGATGAGGGAATGATGGATGGATGCATGGCCAGGTGATTTGATACAGAGTTTGCCATGTACAGGGCTTCTTGGGATCTATCCGCCTCCCCTACGCTATGTGATGCAGGGCTGCCATAGTGGGACCATCGTCTATCTGGCCTTGTTGAGCCCTCCCTGTCTCGACGCGCCCTCAGACACTTGTGTCCATGCACGTTAACATTCCCATCTGATGGAATCTGTTTTGACAGACGCATGCACAGGTACACTCGTTTGTGATGGTGTTTGCACCTCGATATAGATGGTTATGAGTCGCAAGTGGTTTTGGGGTGGTGATGATCCTTTGGAGTGGGCTAGCATGCATATGGCTGTGGATTTAGTGTGATCATTGAAGTGAGTTGTTCGAATGTAGTTCTGATGGCCATTCTGTTCTTTTTCTTTTCTTTTGGTTGACAGGTATCTCCTCCCCTTTTGCCACTGCCATCTGTATGCCACTCCTGCAGATGGGTTTTACTCCCGACACCTGCTGCTTCGTGTTAATCAGTGGAGCAGCATTACGATCTTATGGGACGATCGCCAATGGCCCACATGCCCTTACGCAGTACTGGTGGCTCGGAGCAACATTTCGGCCTTTCAGCTGGACTAGTGCCTCCCCATTGGGACGGCCCTGCGGTTCTGTGCGCTTCCATGTTGCCTTTTCGTACGTGAATGTGGCTCTGTGTACCATGAGGGAACAGGGCGTCACACAAGTAGTGGCTGGTCATTTCTTGCGGATGCAGCCCACAATGGTGAAAAGTGTTTTGGAGTTCATGGCCTGATGGCTGTATGGGCTTGGTGATTTTGATGTGCATTAAATGTCTATTCTGATTTGGCCCGTGTAGCGTTTTTCTTTGCAAGTGATGTGGCATATGCCTATTTGGGGGGCGATGTATTGTGGGGAGATCTGCATTGGGTTCCAGCTTCGGAGTTTAGTTGCGTGGTACTGTACTGGGCGCGTTTGCCTACGAAGCCCGTGAGGTCAGGGATGGGGGCTGCCAATATGACAGTTTGAATGTTGTCATGCTCAGGGGCGGGGGATTGGGTTTTGTGTGACAGATGCCGGTCAGCCAGGTGGACTGGTGGAATGATGTGATTCTCGGAATATTGCTGGTCACAGGTGCCTGTGTTTGCGTGCGTTTCTTGGTGGGGGACTGTGGTCATGTCCATTGGGATGGCTTCTGTATTCGTGCCATCTGTGCCCTGCAGCTCCCATTGGCCCCTGTTGTGTTTCTTTTGTTCGTTGGCATGCATGGGTGACTTGTACATTTCAATGGTTGCATTGTGACTTCATTGCACCTACGGGGAGTTGTACTTTGTGGGCAGGGAGCGGTGTACAGGCACTCAGTGGGGCCGTTTACGGTTGATTCGCGATGCCGTACTTCTCACCATGGCGGAATGGTACATTCCGCCATGCTTGATGGCGTTAGGTACATGTCCGCTAGCGTCGGAATTGGCGTACCCTTGCGCCATGGTGGTGTTTGCGGTTTGGCATGGCGCGCGCGTGCTTGGTGCAGTTAGCGTTGGCGTTCACTACGGTGTCGCTAATGGCTTCGTACTTTGCGGTGACGGGTCATAGTCGCACCGAGCGCTATTCGATGGCGGTATTGCATTTCCGCCATCGTTTTCCGAATTCCGCCAGGGTCGTAATGAGGGCCACTGTGTTTTTGCTTTTCTCCATGTATGTAACTCCTAAGTTTTTCCAGCGCCCAGTTACCTCATGGTCCGGTGCCCGATATAAATAATAAACAAATACAAAATACAAATAGTCGCTGATCCTGTCCATGGTGCAGTCATGAAGCTCCATCGCCTGACAGAATATTATTTATCATTTGTCGCTATTGTGAGACTTAGTCATAAAAAGTGTGAACGATAAAAGGTAGCTAGCTTACAGGACATATTTCTATTCACTGAAACTCGTGCAAAGGTAAAACCAATGCAACCCCTTATTCTGAAATGCACAGGGGGACTCATGTATGAATTGACAGGGTAGGGGTACCCCAGTAGGAACCAGATCCATTTTGTTCTTGCCTACATTTAAATCACCTGCACATAGCTTACACATTCACAACCCCACACTCTCATATGGGAGCCAGGTTGAGTAAATATGTGCACATAAATGTAATTTGTCCAAGTACCATTCCCATGATACCATACTTGTTTTGATACTGCAGAAAATCAAGCTTTTTTGAAGAATTTTGTCATGGTTGATAAACACACGTGAACACACTGGACATTAAGCAGCACTATTATTAGTGAAGTGTATTGTCTGCTTACATAGGAAAAATCATAGAAGTGACAATGTATGTTTGTATTGACAATAGAGAGAATTAAGTGGGCGGGGCACTTTCGTTTTGTAGATAAGCTGCACGTGACTGAGCTTTATACGGGCATGGTAATTTTGTTTTGTTCACAAGCTGTCTGTGTTTGGCTAACATTGTGGTGACTTCCGTGGCATGAAGCTGGATGTCATCTTTGTTTGGATTTGACTTTAATTCTTTTAAATACATTGAAATGTGTGTAAAACTTCCTGTCTATTGCCCAGAATTGTGGGATGGGACTGTATGAGCAGGGGACATGACATCAGTTTTGTCACACTAATGAGCGCTCATAATTTAAATCAAAACAAAACAAAACAAAACAACATCTTTACAAATTGGGGGGTTGTTGACAGGATGTTAGGTTGATGACATCACTGGAGTCCATGTGCACTCATGCATTTAGTAATATAAAAATATGCACAAGATTACCCATCTGTGCGAAGTTGAATAGTGCATGGGATTAGATTGTCCCTTTTGTGTATTCTCCGAGTATATGGGCAGTGATTGTGAATTGTAATAAAATATCAGACTTTGAAATACAGAAAAATATTCAAGTGGATTTTTATAGTTATTGAAGGCTGGTAAATCTAATAAATTGATTGAATAAATTTGCAATCGGACATACAATCCAGCCATGACATCACAGGGCGTCAGGGCAGATTTGAATGTGGCTATTGACCGTGCACTAACTAGATACTTTTAGCATAGACACTGGCTGATGCAAGATATTGAAAAATGTAAAAAGGATATGAAAGTTAAGGTCGAAAACATGGGCACAGATATTTGGGTTACACAAGGCCCGCTAGATGAAACACTTCAAAAAGTCAACAGCTAAAGACAGAAACTGACCCTTGTGAACTTTCCAGCACATCTCTTATTTTACCTTCAAATTATATAGAATACATTGGAAGAACACGTACATGAGTTGCACGTTTTACAGTAAATGCTCATAAAGCCTCAGCAGAAATGATACTCATGCACCAAACTAATGAGAACAAGAGCTCAAACCTTTGAGTCTCTAAATGGCAAGCAATTGCCATTACAGAAACAACACAGGCAGTACAGAATTAAATGAGAGTGTGTCAAGAAGCCAAACAGTGCCTAAAGACAGAACTTTCCAATACTAATGACATACATAATAAGTGTCTGCAGACACATGATAAATTGAAGGCCAAAATAACTAATCAACCCGCTCAGATTGAAGGATTATTAGATGACATTGTGAATATAAAAATGCAACTGAGAGAGAGTAAAGCTGCACATGCAAAACTTGTAATGAAGGAGATTGACTTTCAGACAGAATTTGATCAGCTATATGATATACAAAGTAGCAAAGGGTTCAGTTAGCCCAAGAGAAAGACAGAACAGTTCAAGAAATACATCAACTCACCTTACAACTGACACACGCATGCCGAAACACAGGGTGATCAAAGTAAGGTGGCTGTGCAACAGTTAATACAGAGAATAGGAAAAAAGTATAATTGTGGGAGAATTTAGATGCGTTAGGCAAAGATCTTGATGATGCAATGTCAGGGATTGAACACATCTGAAAACGAGAATTAACTAGCTGGCAGACTATCAGCCAAGAGTCAACAGAAGAAACACAAATGTATCAAAAATAAAAAAAGACCTTTTACAGAAGGAGCTAGAAAAATGGTCTTCCAAACTAGGGCATTTGACACTAACCAAGCTAGCTTAAATTAATCTAGTGTAAGGGTGCAGAAGGAGGAGACTGATTCACAGGTGGCATGATTTCTGGCACAAACTTTTATTTGTTAAAAAAAAGAGGAAACCTATCTCTCCCTAAATGTGAGAGGGGCGTCACTGCATCAACCAAGGAACTAAGGAATCTTTCAGAATGTCCAAGTAAATAAAAAAGAGTCCACAGTCATTTGTCAAAACGGCTATTTCTATCCCGTACAGTAGTAACTAAACTAAAGAGATACTGGATCTTCTTGGTCCAGAAGAATAGCTCCCTTCTTCTGGACAATGACTTATGGTTCCCATTGGTTGGTGGGAACTGCACCTGCGTGAATGACACTCTTCTCCAGGTTTCAGTTCCTTTCCAGGAATCAACACAAAGTTCCAGCTTGAGATGCTGTAAAGATCTCAGTTCAAACTCAAACGTTCCAACTCAAACATCACTCCTTATTGCCCATAGTTTGCCTCACTATTGGGTTCCTAAAGAGTGCCTTCCTTCTCTGGATTCTTGTTCTCAAGACTCTCACAGTGGTAGGGGAATGACTCCCTTCCCTGGGCCTTCCTCGGCTTTGCTTCATGGTACACAACAACAGGGGCTATGGCCTGATCTGTCTTGGTTTGTAGTTTTCACCATAGTAGGGGAAATGCCTCTTCCACTGGGTCCTTCTCAGGCTCTTTACCACCGTTAGCGATGGCTGGGGGGAATGATTCCCTTCCCTGGGCCCTTCTCAAGCTATTTATCACAGTTCACGAAAGCTGGGGGAATGATTCCCTTCCCCAAGTCCTTCTCAGGCTCTTTACCACAGTTCACGAAGGCTGGGAGAATGACTCCTTTCCACAGGCCCTTTACCAAAGTTCATAATGCCATGGGGACTGACTCCCCTCCCCTGTCTTCTTTTCACCTTGTTTTACTGGTTTGTATGTGTGGATCCCATAGCTGTAGGATTCTGCTGCTATTTAGAGACCTGGTTCACTTGTCTTCCAGGTACTGCATCAAAGAAGAGGATTTGTGATGCTCTTCTCAATTTGGATGCAGGTCCCAGACCAATAATTCTCTTTCTGACACTCTGGCCATCCTGGCTAACACCTCTGCCAGGTACTGTAACAAAGAAGACGATTTGTGATGCTCTTCTCAATTGGGTGCTGGTCCCAGGCGTCTGCTTCTCTTTCTGACTGTTCTGGTTGGCCTGGATCACCCCTCTGCTAGGTACTGTGCCGAAGAAGAGGATTTGTGATGCTCTTCTCAGCTGGGTGCAGGTCCCAGACCTGATTTTTGTATATCTCTCGAACCCTTCCAAAGCCCCATCAAGTGTCCTGGCAGCCCTGGTACCGGCAAGGGTCTTGCCTACGCTCTCCGGGTGGTGTGCAGCTTTTTCGCGTTTCCTGTTGTGTTCCTCTAGGCTTTGTTCGTGTTTCTGTGTGCTGAGGCAGCTCCGCAGCTCTCTACTCCTCGCTGGACGCATGTCTGTCTGACTGGGATGCCATGAAGTCTTTGTCATCTCAAGGTTGGTTCCTGTAGCCTTCCGGGTCTTCTGACCTTTGTGAATGGTAAGTGAGCTTCTCAGCGGCTCGGTAAGCGTCCCAGATGCCATCTTCGAGTCCCTCTGATTTTCGGCTCTCACGATCTCCTCCAAGGTTGACTTCTTTCTGGGTTCCTCCATGGAGGGTTGAACACTCTTGAGTTCCTCCTCACTTTTTATGCTCATACAGTGTCCACATTGACTGGAACGCTTACTTTGGTTCCGCAGGCATTCCTGATTGCTCCGTACTTCTTCTTCGTTCCAGTACTGACATGGTCAATCTCTACTGGGTCCGTTGGACTCTTCCTCGTCCCAGTCTTCCAGTGTACTTCAGGTGGGTAGTCCCTACTCTTCTTCATCTCAGTACTTCTGATGAGGGTTGTGTTATCTACCCTACACAAGTACATGGACGTGTGGGGAACTAGTGTGCTCAGTATAGGGTAGGAGGATGAGGGAGGTTTTGGTGCAGTGTGGACATACTGCATTCTCCCTGGATACTATCGAGTAGCAGCCTCACCTCCCTGGCCTCATGGGAAGGAGCTCTGCCTCCGGGAGAAATGATGGCATCCAGGGATTTGTCACACTAGGCAATAGCCTGTGTGAAGAAAACAACAGTTGATAATTGAAATTGTAACAATGCTAGGTTGAGACAAACAATCTGTGATGTTCAAGTGAGTTCTGACTCTCAGTCTACAACTCGCAGACAGATGGGTTTTGTGGACTGAATTCTTGAGACTACCTCTCCATTCCCAAAAACCTCCCATAGTCATTCTGGTGGTCTTTGCCCACCGAGCCATAGCCAAGATAAAGGGTGCAACCGACACACCATCTCCTATTCTCAAATGTTCCCAGATGCACAGGAAAACCTGATTTCCCTGTTAGGGTACAGAGGAATTAGGAGTTGAGGGAAGAAGAGTTGCAGTGTATGATTCGACACAGACCACTTAGTCACAGTCTGCTTGACTGAGATTGAGAGACAGAAAATGCAACCTAAAATGGCGTTTTTAGTCCTTATCTATGCCAGGGAGAATGGTGATTCCCCACAGCCCATGCGTAATTGGAAAAACACAGGGTTTGATTGAAAATATGATAACTTGCCATACTATCCAGCCCATAAAAAAGGATGAGGCATTTAACCCAGAAGACCAACAGGAAAGAGAGAAGAGAGAGGATCCCCATTACCATACACATAGAAAACCTCCTTATATTGACAAGTTGGGGGAAATATGCAAGCAGGGAGGAGGATTCAAGTACTGCCTTTGATTCTGATTAGGGTAGCTGTTTTCGAACGACCCAATCCAGCAGATTAAGGCCACAAAATGATTAATGACTCCTTCCAATAAAAATGACACCTATTCCATTTGGGAACATCTAAAATTGTTCATACAGATGATGGCATTGTTTGGATTACAGAATTAAAAAAAATTATATAGATTTTCTCAAATTGACGTTTTCTCCAGAGTTGTAAAGTTTCCTTGCTACAAATCACTACAAATGGTCGTCTTACAAAGCGGACATTTAGAAATATGTTCCAACTCACAGAAATCGCCAAGAAGCCTGCAAGGCAGTCCATGACTTAATGTGTGCTGAGGATGATTCTCCTACAGAGTTTACTCAAGAACTCAAATTCACATTTGCCCAGATTTCTCACCATGTCCATACCAAAAGTCGAGACTTCAAAACTACATTATTCAACGCCATCTAAAATACCTAGTGACTCAATGAGTCTGATTCAAGAAATCTCGAGTTAATTAATCTCAGTCTACAGGGATCTTTCTTCTGCTGTTAAGTATCCTTACAGACAAAGAATACTCACTGTTCAGAACCAGCTGACTAGTCCTGCACTGGTCATGCAAAATATTGAGCCCACAAAACCAGATAATTACATTAGTCCACCGTATTTAGGCTCGTAGGACTAATTACCAAGAGAATTACCCTCCTCCCCCTAAATTCCAGGACAATAGATCCCAGCACACGGGTGAGAGGAGATCCAACAATACATAAGGCCTCATTATGGTTCCGGCGGTAGCCGTGCCGGTAAAAATGGCACGGCTGCCGCCGGAGTCCATTTTTTTCTGGCACCCGGCAGTGGGCAATTACCGGGTCATTACAGCCCCGGCGGGCCCCAGAAAAAATGACTCCCCATTCCCATCTGAGTCCCATTGGACTCAATGGGAATGGGAAGGACGGTAGCACCAGCACCATTTACAAGGTCTGCGGGCGGGTGCCGATCTGGTGGGTGATGGCACCCGTCCGCAGAACTCGTAGTTTGCTGGTCCAGAAACAACAGTACCGGCCAGCTTACAGGTACCGTTGTTTCCAGACCGGCAAGCTTGTAAGAACCCCATACAGTCAGTCAAAATAACTTTATTCAGCCTGAGAGGCCACCAAATTACATCCTAATAATACATATCTAATACATTATTGCAACAATCCCAAAAAAGCAAAAAACAAAACAGTGACAGAGGCAGCACTCTCCTTGAGTGCCACCGGGCAGATCTTTAACCAAAAATCAAAACCACCATCACCAAGCCTCTTTTAACTCCTGTATCGCCTCGGGTCCAAAGGAGTAAGATTCGCCCCAGAAAGAGGTCTGTTGCTAATGGGATGACCATGAAGGGGCACAAGGTTAAGGTTAGGGGAAGGGCTGACTGTAATTCCACTTGCTCGAGTCTGCCCGTAGCGATTACATTGTTCTAGAACATCCCTTGCAGTGTGATCGTCCCTGAAGACCAGTTTAACAATGTCAGCTTTGGCAGGCAGTTCCTTAGACAGTCTGGTGCCTCCAGAATAGAGCCATTATACACAAACCCACAATCCCCTACAGACCGCAACCATTGAAGGCATTCTTTCGAGAGGGCGTCCCTTGGTTCTCTTCTATCAGAGGGCAATTTTGTGACCACATGAAGGAACACCGTAGAACTTCTACATCCTTCATGTGCATGGTGCCTATGCAGAGAACTTCCATGACAGGGGATTGAGGCATTAACCACCCTCCCCTCTGGGCGCTTGTTACCTGAGACCCTCGGAGCAAGGTTCCGTGATGGTAGGGGCTCATTCCCCAAAGTTGGGCTCTTAATATGTTCTCTCCGTAAGATTGGTATTGGGGGTTGGATCGCTTCTGGTTGACTCTTCGTAGTTGGGGGAATCAATGGTGCTCTCCCCAATGTCCCCAGAGGTCCTCCACCCATAATGCACCGCAACATCGGGTCGGTGGTCCTCCCAACATGGCCGACCGCGCGGAAGCACTGCTCTCTAGCGTTTACGTATGACGCGCTGCCTCCTAGAAAATAGGCACGCCCCCGCGGCTCTGCGCATCTCAACGCTACTGTTCCGAGTTGTTCGGCAAGTGCTATTGTTTCTTCTCCCTTCCGTCAGTGCCCCATTCCTGTTTCTTACCATCCTTTCCTTCCTGGTAACTCTTCTGAACTGCTCTTTGCATCCGCTAGGTCCGTTCATCCTTACATCCGGGACTCCGGTTCTGTGCTTCGGTTCTCGCGGAGTTCCCTTGCACGCTGTGGGCATTGGACTTCCTGCTCCTATTCCTTCCTGGATTCCGCCGCCACAGTCCTCCTTCCTGGATAGTGAACGCTACCCTGCTTCCTGAGGCAACAGCGATCCTCACACTGGAACCAGAGGATACACGCCCTTACCTGTATAAGTCCCGATCAGTCAGGAAGAAGGGAGGAGCTCCAAAGAAGACACCGACCAAAGACAAACAGGTGAGAAAAAGGGCAGAGTGTGACACCCAGATGATCCTCCCTCGCTTGTCCTCCTCCAGGGTTGGAATCCAACAGCGATGATTCATCCCTGGCCACCTGGGTGTTGTAGCCCTGAGGTTTCCTATGGAGAACACCCTTAGGTTTCTCACTTGAGTCACATTCAGGCTGAGAGGTTTCAAGGGGTTCTGTCTGGGTGAGAAAGGAAGCTTTCTTTTTGGGCTTGGCATCTACCCTCCCTTAGGCCCCCTGATCAGGAACCTGTGGTTTGTCTGACGTTTCCTCCAGTCATTCCCCCCCACTCCCTCCGAGGCATCAGCCCTGGGTGTTTGGGAATTCTGGGATGCAGGGTTCGGTTGAGGGTTGGACTGCATACTCAGCATGCGTCCGAGGGTCGTCCGTCAGTTTCTGGTCCGGTTGCTCCAGCTGTGAGTCATACCTCTGCTACTCCCGAAAAGGGTAACTATCCCTTCTCCCAGAGAAGCTCGGGTACTGGAAATTTGCCCCACAATTTTCCATCCAGAATCTCCCTTCTCCTGGGTTTAGGGATCTATTGTCCTGGAATTGGGGAGAGAGAGGAGGATTATTTTGGAAGTTCTGGTCCGGGGGATATCTGGGGGAAAAGTTCAGGTTGGGAGGTGAAGTGATACTTCTCTCCTGAGGGAAGTTTGGAGGGAGGTTTCCTGCTGCAGTACTTGCCTGATTGGTCCCTTATAGGTGGACCATTTATAATGATCCTGGTCCTCCAGCCCTGCAAAGAAACTGGAGAGGTGAGACTGTCCATTTCGCAATGTCCAAATGTGATGCAATTCACATAATTTCTGATCTGAAATGATGCCATCATCTGCTCATAAAGTTGCAGGTGCTCCCATAGCAAATACTTGGCATTCTTGTGGTATGGGGTCAGGAAGCTTTTTATGGCCTTGAGGTGTCTTATTCTGTCTTTCACCAATCCATTGCTCTGTTTCCCTGTCTTTTTCTTCCTCTGCACTGGAGTTCAGAAGGACTCAGAGCTACTACTGCTACTCCATTCCCTGTCTTGCAGGCACTCCCTATCTCTATGAGGCTGGAAATGTCTCCAAGAACCACAGGGTCTGGGAGTTAACTTGTGCCACCGTGATTTCCCCTCTAGTCGCCTTTTGGCAAAGGATGGCATACAGTTTCATCATCCCTCCTTCCAGGGAGTATGGGGAATTCCCCCTTCCCCAGAATGTACCGAGGTTTTTAGAATGCCCTTCGTAGGCTGAGGGTCTGGATTTTCTCCTTCAGCGAAGAGGGTGTGGAGGTCTTCAGCCAGTATAACTCCCTGACTTTCTCATCATAGGGGTTTTCATGGTCTGATGTACTTATAGTATTCCTTTCAGTCTCCCGGGATCCGCTGGTCTGCCGGCCCTTACCTTCTGTATGGTAGAGGTGAACTATTCATCAGGATCAGACTAGGACTGGCCTTCTCGATCGGTTGGGCTAAACATGAGTAAATCCAACTGCCTCATGTTCCCCTGTTCTTTATTGGTGGCATACATGAGGTCAGTTCCCATTTGTACTTGGGAGGTTGCCGATGACTGGCCAGAGGCCCCCTATGGTGGGAGAGGTACCTTACCTTGATCAGCGGGCCTTGTTCCATATCCTGATTGGTTAGGGTGCTTCAGAACCTGTTTGTATTTCCTAATTTCCTAATTTAAATTTTCAGTCTTGCCTTTCTCTGTTTAGATTTCCTTCTGGTGCCCTGAGAGCTGAACTTTTAGCTCTGACATTGATGCTTAGCTAGCTTCAAGTGCCTTGCTAATCTATTCCTCACAGCCTAAACCTCTTCAGGGGTACTGTCTGCTCCAAAGCCCTCTACCATAGAGGTGAAGATAGATACTTTCAAGAAGAAGGCAAGCTCCATCCCCCAACCATCCAAGGGGCACACGGATCAGGGGCTACCTGTCTGCTGACACACTGGTACCAAAGACTCTGCCTACGGGAAGAGGCAGCCCTGCAAATGCTCTTGGACAACCTTCCTGGCTGGAAAAGGCAGAATAAAGACTTGCAGTATCATTTTGGACCATGTTCTTGGTCGCAAAGCAATCCAGGGACTAAGACCAGCTCTGCGCTTTGGTTCTTGCCTTAGACTGCTTGTGAATTATGCCAACGCAGACAGCACCTTTCTGTCCCAAGCTTCTGTGTACCCAGTGCTGTTGCTGCATGTGAACCAATTGACCTGCACACCAAACCAACACTGAATCGCTGCCTCAGAAATCTCGCAAAATCCTAGATCAATGTCCTTAGCTCAATGAACAAGACTGAAAGGTATATAAAGTGTTTCTGTCCCCCTTGTCTGCCTAAAAAGACATTAGTGACATTAAAGACCCCACTCGTTACCCTTTTAAGACCATCTTAGTGAACTTGAACATTGCTACGGAAATTCTTGCCTTGCTGTTCCCTCTTCAAATTCAGAGTTCTCCTTTATTCCAAAATCTGCATTCTCTGTATTTCCCTTCACAAGGATGGGTTATTAGTGTTTTTATTAGTTGGGTGTATTTTGAGATTAATTTAGGTTTTATATTTTTATAAAAAACCTTTTTGGGATTGTTCTTTTGTAGTGGTATCAGAGTACTGTTGCAGTTTTAAAAATGCCTGTGCTAGCTTACATCCAGTCTGAAAAGTGTCATCTCTTAGCGCTACCCTAAGAGATGTGATGAATCATAGGTATACATCCCCTCTCCCCAAATGGTAGCCTCCCCCCTTTGAGGCTAGGGGTCTGGGCAAGTGGAACCTCACTGGGAGAGACTCCCATTTAGGGGACAAGGACTCTTGTTCCTTTGAGGAACCCCCTAAGCTACACAGCCTAGTAACATACCTGGGACCGATTGCTACACAGACTAATATACCTATTTGGCTGATGGTAATGCTGGAACCTATCAGCATGAAGAATAAAATGAGAATCTTTCTTTAAGAGGTTGTGCATATCTAACTGGGTTGAGTGGAGGAAGTTGGAGAAGCAGAGAGTATCCTACGCTGGTGACGCTCCCAGACATGAGCATGCCTGGAAAAGACGGACCAGAGAACAGTCTCGGAGTCCGCGACTTTTGAAGAGTGGCTGAATGTCCGAGCAACACACTGGAGACAAGGCTTTTACAACAAGAGAACTGCTGTACTTCAGGAAAGCAGAGTCCTGCTGCAGGTGATGGCAAGACCACATCTCTACCGTGGTGGGCAGGGTGTCCAACCAAACATCCTGAGACCACCGAGAAGGCAAAGGGAAGCATGAGCAGCTTCCAAGTGGTAAAGCCTGCATACGGCACAAGGGAAGCAGAGAACGGGTGACCATCGAGCAAGGAGAGTGAAAGAGTCATTGGGAACACGAGCAGCTTCCCAATTGGCCACTTTGCATACGGTAGAAGGACGGCTGGAGACGAGGGCACAACGAAGAGAAGGAAGAAGAAAACCAGCACCAGAGAAGAGCACCCACGCGAACGCAAGTGCCCTCAATGTTCCACCGGTGTACAGAGAATTAACAGGGAGGACGTGAGAAGCGGGATATTGCTGGGGCAATGGAAGACGAGAAGAAGAACTTGTACCAGTACTCACAAAGAGTTACTAAATATAAACCTAGGCAATTGGACCTGTATAAAGATAAGAAGCAGGGAATTGAATAATCCTGGATATGGGAAGTCTATGAAGGTTTCAAACCAGAACCTAACCACAAAGGGAAATTACTATATGAGCAAGAAGCTGCACCAAGTTTGTCAAGTACAGAAAGTGGCGATATAGAGAGAATCTATAACTGGGGAAATATCAAGTGAGCAGAAACCACAGCCAAGCTGAGATAACCTGAATCAATAGACTGTGGGAGGTCTAAAACCTCCGACCAACAAGTGACAAAGTATCATGAGGAATGCTGGCCTAAATACTTTTTTAAAGAGAATATCAAGGTCAAGAATTTTGTAAAGGAATAACAAGAGTTAATAAGAGAAATAAAGAGAGACTGTTACCGAAGCTTATGCGTGATAACAACCCAAATAAAGACATTGATATAAAGAAGCAGTCAGAAAAGACTGGTATATCAGGAGAATCAAGTCAATCTCCTGGAACTAATTTCTTTGTGGTAGGTTAAGGGTAGTACTCGATTTGGGCAGAGAACGTTTCTATCCTTGCGGCTTCCTGGCAATAGACAAGCACTTTTAGTTAGGGAACCCACACTAGAATACGTAAATCTAAGATGTTCTCTTATTATTCAAATAAAAGTAATTTGGAAAAGTCCTCCAAGAGTCTGACTCCTTCCGACCGACTACATAGGTGATGAAGGTATACCATTCATGTTGTGCCTTTGTCACAGATGGCTTAAATAATACTCTAACTGCCAGAGAGGGGTGAAGGGTTTGTATTGAACTTTTGATCAGTACGCTAAGGCCCTCCCTCTCTCATCTAAAAGCACCAATCCCTCCCTAAACCAAGTGTTCTTATTCTCCAGTTTAATATATACTGCAGGTTTCTCCTCACCGCCTAGGTTCTAAGTTTTGCTAAGAGGGAAAATCAAAAGCCAAGTGCTGTATCTGTCTAAACTCTCAGAGGGACTTCCTTTACTCACCTTACACTATCAATTTTTTGAGTTGACTACAAGAGATTTTAGGGAGTGCCTTTCAGACATGCTGCCCAACTCAGCCCTCTTCCTATCACACCCATGCCCCACCTCTGTCAGATATGGTCTGCTCCCAACGCCACTTTCTTTTGCTACTTCTTCTCCCTGTGTCTTCCTCTTCTGCCCCTCCAATCTCCCTTACTCCTCGTACGGTTTGCCTCCACCCTTTGATGTTACTTCTACTGCCTCCACACTACGACACCCCATACACACTGCTACTATTTCCTACACACTACTACCCCCTCTTCCACACTACTACTCCCTCCTATACACTACTATGGCCACCTCCACATTACTACTCCGTCATCTACACTACTAGCCCCTCACTACTACTTCTCCCCACCCTCTCCCCATTCACAGTCCTTTCACTTTTACAACCACTACACATTCATTCCCTATACTCTCTTCAATAATCCCACAGACTAGTTTTACATACATGCTCACAATGCAGTTCCACTTGCACTCATCAACCAATATCTCACCTCCTCTGCAATCTTGCCTGCACGCTCTTGTCCACCATCCTGCCTCCTGCTCGTCTCTTGTTCTGCCACATCCTTGTCCTCAGACCTCCCCTGAACAACCCACAACATCGTGTTTCCTGGGGTTTCTTTTATACCCGTCACAATCCTCTGGTTGGATGTATGGCACTGGCAAATTAGCAGCCCTCATCAGCCTTGCTGCAGTGGCCATAGTCTCCAGCTGCTATACAGTTTGTGGGTGGGGTAATGGAGAAGAAACATATTTTAGGTGTGGGGGCTGCTTGCCTAATCCTGAGGCTTGCTATCTTTCACACATTGCAGTTTTCTCTCGACACCCAGGATATGTTTGTGTCATCTGCTGCTCCCACTTTTCCTTGCTGGGGGACTGGGCAAAGCTCCTGTACGGCTTAAGCCAACTAGCAGCTTTGTTTGCTGCTTACCTGTCTCGCTGTTTAGTCCCTGACGATGGACTAAACGACCGGGATGCATCAGCTACAGTTTCTGCCATTTCTGCCAATGGAAATACAGTTGCACCAATAAAGGATGCATACAATGACAATTCACAGAATTTGTTTCATTTTCATACCCGTTTATCAATAATAATGGTGTATACTACGCAGTAGTTTTCACTACATTATGGCGTCCCCAGGTCTGATGATTTAGATCATCAGAATAATTATTGTTGCTAATTCAGTGCCACTCATCATCTCAGCCTTCTTATCCAGGTGAAAAACGTGTGACCCACAGCTTGCACGCAGATTGCTGCAGAAGGTGCATCAACCAGCTGAGGTACCTTACAAATTATATTCTTTTTTTATTTTTTTTTATTTATTGGCAGAGGGTTTATTTCAAACGTTTACCACATATTTATATTTATGAAGTAAAAGAAAAGGAAAAGAAAAAAGCATCACATAAGTTGATGAAAAACATAAAACAAGTAAAAAGACAAAAATCTAAAAATCTTTTGGAACACTAGCATCAATAAAACAGTTAAGGTTGTCTACACATTTTATATTATTTGGATAGCATCGTCAGTGTCATTTTGCTATCAGAATGATGATCTTGTGAGGACTTTGAGTTTGAAATGTACAACAACAGCGAGGCTGTTTGTGTGTTGACACGCTGGAGATTTCTCTCAACAATTTTGTTAAAGCAAATATGAGGCGGAAATTCTTCCCCTCGCATAGTTCTAACCACCGGTCCTGAACGTTTATGGTTCGGGAGTCGTCCACGAATGAGCCCAAATATTCTGTTCTCAGGTCTTTAATATGAGGACAGAGTAGAGTCAGATGTGTTCATGTTTCCCTTGGTGTGCTGCATAGGCGGCATGCATCATTGTCTTCTACCAGTTGTTTACGGTCTTTAAGAACTTCTTTAGTATGAAATTGATTGAGCCTGAATCTTAAAAACAAATTTCGGTGTAAAGCACTGGGGAATTTGATCAAATTCTCTGTAATTTTATTTTTTAGAGCTCTAGTTTCTAAAGCTATACACGACTAGAAGCTGGATTTTGATTTTTCTGATTCTGTTACGATCTAGCCTCTTAGCCAGAGTGTTTTCTTGGCAGCCTCTGGGTTGGTTTTCAGGGTATCAATTGATATCTCTGCATCCAGAAGGAGATTGGAGCATCGTTTCAGCCACAGATTCAGAGCCCAGTCTGTGTTTTTGACTTCATTTCCTTTTAGGATGTCAAATTGGATCAGGGAGTCTTCTACTAATACCTTTCGGTACAGTGATAAAGAGTTCCACACTACTGTAGCATACAAAGACCGTAAGCCCAGCTCTTGCTTTATTAAGCTGACTGGGACACATTGAGGGAGATGTGAGATTTTTTTTCAAAAGGTACCTTCCAGGGTCGACCAGATCTTCCAAGGCATGTATAGTGATGCCTCTGCTCCATATGTCAAAATTGGACAAACTTTCTGTTTGTAAAAGTTGAGCATGGAAATTAAGGAGAATTTGCCAAATTTTTGATGGATGATCCTGCCCAGCGTCTTTAAAATCTTCACTTTCGATTTTAAATCAAGTATTCTTTGGGAAGAGCCCTTAGCAATCTATCTTAGGCAACAATATGACCCAATCGGTATAGAGGTGGGAGGGGAACGACATTTTATATCCTTGTATGCAGATGATATGTTACTATATCTGAAATACCCGGAGGAAAATCTTCAATATGTTCTGGAGGTAATGGAGAGGTATGCCAGGCTGTCCGGTATAGCGGTGAACCCCCAGAAATCTAGTTTGTTCCCGCTGGGTAGCTATGTGGGAATTCAGGCAGAAGGGTTGCCGGTGTTGCAGGTCCCGTGGGCAGTGAGCTCTTTTCGCTACTTGGGAATAGATGTGTATCACACGGTAGAGGAGGAACATAGGCGCAACACGGAAATAGCCATTGGGAAAATCGGGAAATGCATGAGGTTCTGGGAGAGGTTGCCTCTGGCGATGATGGGCCGAGGTGCTATGCTTAAGATGGTGGTTTTACCTAGGCTGTTGCATTATTTTAACAATATCCCATACATGATACCTAAGAAGTTTTTTGTTAAGCTGCATGGTATGTGCAGGGACTTTTTGTGGCACGGCACCCGGAATAGAGTTGCGTTATGGAAGTTGCAGAACTTCTACGAGAAAGGCGGCATTAAACTGCCTAATTTTGAGGTTTACTATGTTGCGGCCCAACTGCAATACGTGGCTAAGTGGCTCTCAGATGACGTGACCCCTGAGCACAAGTTGTTTGGGAGGAACTGTACTCCTTTTTATTTGCGGGAAATTATCTGGTTGGCTAGCTCGGAATTGAAGGAGCGCCCTAGAATGCTGTTGCTGGGGCGGAACATGTGGCGGCGAGCCTGTCGGATGATGGGGGACCCTTTCCCGTGTGTTCTGCAGATACCATTGGTCGCACTGGTGGAGGGGGACAGGCAGCTGAGAGTAATTATTAGGACCTACTGGGAATCAGTGGGACTGGTCACGCTAGGAGACATGTGGCGAGACGGGACTATCACGACCTTTGAAGGACTCGGGGGGGAGACGGGACTACACGTGGGCCAATATGTCACCTATCATGTACTAGTGCAGAAGATTCGTAGTATGTGGCCTGAAACGTCGTTAGCGGAGGAACCAGATGCTACGGCGGGGGTAATATATGATATATCGGAGGGTGGGCATGAGGTCTCAAGGCTGTATGAGATGATGATGACCAAGGTGGGGAAGGACTTGGGGTACTTGAGATTAGAATGGGAAACAGAAATGGGAGCCCCGATTGAAGATGGGATGTGGCAAAGGGCTTTGGGATATCATAAGAAGGTGTCGAGAAATGCCAGGTTTAAACAAATACAGCTATATGTTACGCACAGGGCATACATGACCCCTCTCAGAATATCGAATTTCCGAAATGTTGGGCGCCAGGCGTGCCCTAAGTGCGACGATGAGAGCGCTGACATGATACACATGTTCTGGGCGTGCCCGGGAAATTGGAAGCTACTGGGGCGAAGTGGCGCAGAGGTTAGCGGCAAAGGGGGTCACGCTCCAGGTAGACTCGGCCTGGGCCTGCTTGTTGGGAGGGTATCCCAGAGCGAAGAAACTTAGACATGTAGAGAAATTGAAAGACTTGGCATACGTACTTGCGAAACGAAGGATTGCCATGGGATGGAAGGGGTGTCACAGGCCACGAGTGGAAGTCTGGTGGAGGGACCTACAAAAATGGGCGGAGGCTGAAACGGTGGTGTGGCAAGAGGCTAGTAGTTATACTGGGGATGAGGAAATGGGTTCCCTCATGGCGTGGAAACTATTGATAGCTGAATTGTTTGGAGCAGTGTCGGATCCAGCTGAATCTGAGAGCAGCGATGCCCAACCGCACGGAGCAGACACTGAAAGTGAGGAACACGCAGGCTCATAGGGGGGGGGTGGGATTGGGAGTGTAGTGTTTTAGGTTGTCAAACGTGTTTAAATGAAACGTTATAAGCTTTACTGAATGCTGGTTGTTGGTTGTTTGGTTCTAATAAAAACTTTAATAAAAAAAAATAAATAAAAAAAAAAAAAAGTATTCTTTGGGAAATTACAAGGCTTGAGTGTATGTCAATGCCTAAATATCTTACATTTGATATCTGGTGAACCCGTTCTTTTGCCAAATGCCACTTGAATTTTGAATTTCTTTCATTTCCTCTTATTTTCCGGAAAACCAGAATGGCCGATTTTGATGCATCGATTCTGAGGCCGTTGGATTGCACATATTTGTCTAGCAGATTTCATTTGCGCTGCAAGCCGATTTCAGTTTGATATATTAGGATCAAGTTGTCGGCATATAACATTTGCCCCAGTGGTTCGCTGTTTATCCTGGGGGGATGGGACGTTTTATCATTCACGGCATCTTTCATGTCAGAAATTAACAAGTTGAAAAGTTCTGATTACAGAGGGCAGCCCTGTTGTAGGCCTTTCATGGTGGCTATTTTCTTAGACAGCAGACCTTCAGAGTTCAATTTTATTTGGACAGATGTGTCAGTGTATAGAGCCATGATGGGAAACAGTAGATCTGGGGGGCATTTCCATGAAGCCAGCTTTCTCCACAATAAATTGTGATCTACGCTGTCGAAGGCTTGCGCAAAGTCGTCTACATCAATGTAGGTTTTCTTGCCTTTGGTCAGGGCTCTTGCTTTGAGGATGTTCAAAAGAAATAGAACAGACTTCTCATCGGGACAGCCACAGACAGCTTCACTCTCGCACCACTCCTCTATTCGTGTGATCTATTCTTTGGGTTTACCTACTTAAGGATAGATGAAAAACAAGGGTGGATATAAGAGGAATGTTCTCCCAGAGGAGAAAGTAAAGTACAATCAAAAAATAAAGTAATGTCACTGGGTTTTGTATAGTGCAACTTCTTACATTTGGGCGGACTCTGCATTACAAACGTTGTGGAGGCAGGGCTTTCAATTAATCGTGACCGCTATAATTGCTCATTGCCATTCTTGGTTCTACCACCAACAGGGGTGTTGCTAGGTCTGGAAAAGACCCGGGGTTACTCTGATGTCGGAACTGTTGAGACTGGGGGCTAGCTAGCCTTTTGGCTGTAGCTCCTGAGATTCTATCCGGTGCTACAACCAAAAGACCAGGGGCTATAGCTCCCTTAGCGCCCCCCTAGCAACGCCTCTGCCCACCAATGTGGGGTATGTGAGGTTGCCAAGGGCAATGCTAATAGTTGTGAGTTTCTCAAAACCTTCCATCATTTTTTAATTTTGGCGGGAAGCTGTCTGTCATTAAAAAAACACGTGACTGTGACATCACTTCCTATAACATCACTTGGGTCAAAGGTTACAGCATAAGCTTCACCTCCCACAAGCACTCACTCCACACACATTCCATTGAAAGATGGCAGCCCTGATGGCCAGGTTTCTGCACCTGTTGGCAGTCCAAAGCCTGTATTATTGAAGAAAAAAGAAAAATATGTTAGGTACTTAGGATCTTATTGTTTTGGATAGATATTTTGGTAAGGGGTTTGCTGCCTCTGCAGGTGGGCGCGTCAATAAGGAGGTGGTATGTTATTGCAGGCCCATGCATCTATCGTCATAAATGAAGATGCGGCCCTGAGGGCCACGGTCTTGAAACGTTGTGGACTTTGAGTGGCCGCTTTTTTATCTATAGCATGCGTGTTTTTTCTGGCCTCCTACGTTTTATCCAGCAGCACTCTCTGCTGGAAAACCTCGAGAATTGCAGCACCAATCGGAGCTGTGAAGATGAGAAATGCATTATTACACAGGAGATAGACATGTGTTTACATTATTTTCTTTGTAAGACGCTATTAATTGCAGACTAAAGTCTTTGTAATGTTTGAAATGTTAGAAAGCTTGGGGTTTTAGCCAGCCAGAATAAATGCTTAGTGGCCCCATTGTCGTGACTCTTCGCGTGACAGGTATGGTGCGTGTTGTGACAGCCGTATAGAAATGTACGAACGTAGTGATGAGAACGGATGATTACAGGAAGATGAATAAAGAGTGGGCGCCCACGTTAGGCGGGACCCAGTGTTCCCAGGGTGTTGCCATCGCCGTGTCAATTTTAGTACGGCCTGCACCGGCCTTGGCCTACTTAAATGCACACAGCACACAACGAGGCTCATTTTGTGAAGCGTTTTAATTGCATGCAGAGGGCCACCCGTGTGTTGTTGGTTCCCCTGCGTGGAATTCTCCACTTTCACAAAACGGAGTGGAAAATGAAAGACGATGTACGAACAGACAACATGTTACGCTTTTTATTCTACGCTCCATTCTGTGAAATGTGTAAAACACCGCCTGCAAAGAGCGCTTTGCAGATGGCATTTGGAATGGATTCCTGCGGGATCCGCCTCATATGATATGATATGATGTGGCATTTATAACGCGCCTATACACAAGTGTTTCAAGGCTCAAGGAGGCAAGGGAGGGGGAACAGAGGGAAGACAGACAACGATCTTACTGGGCCAAGCGTCATTCAGATCGCGCAAGTGCAGAGGAAGGGGGAGGAGGGAAAGTGCAGTGCATGGGATAATAGAATAACAACATAAATAACGGCCAGCAGGTGGCAAGTGCAGGGTGAGTGCAGAACATAAGTGCTAGTGGGGGGACGGTCGGGATACAGAAAACAGTCCACAGGTGCAGGGGTTGCCAGGGAGGCAGTGCAGGCGTGCATCTGGCAAGGCTAGGCCCTGAGATAAGATGGGTGGCCAGGTAACCAGTGCAGTTTCAGTAACATCCAGGACATTAGCAGGGGACAGGGGGAGAGAAAGCAGAGGCAAAGAGGAGGGTTTTCAGGTGCTTCCGGAACCGCAGGTGGTTCTCCTCAAGTTTCAGGGAGGCAGGGAGGCTGTTCCAGAGGGAGGCCCCAGCCGAAGAGAGAGATCTGCCACCAACTCGTTGCTTGGAGAAGCGACTGACCCTGAGGGAGTTGGAGGCGGATGAGCGAAGAGCTCGGGAGGGAAGGGATCTAGGAAGAGAGAGTTGAAGGTATTGAGGCCCCAGACCCCAGAAGGCCTTGTGGACGATGCAGAGGGTTTTGAACTTAATCCTCGCAGCCACTGGGAGCCAATGTAGCGATTTCAGTCCTGGAGAGATACGATCCGTGGGCTTGAGGCCAAGGACAAGTCTCGCAGTCCTGTTCTGGATGAGTTGCAGAGGGCGTAGAGTGGAAGCAGGCAGATTTAGAAAGAGGCTGTTGCAGTAGTCCAGCTTAGAGAGAACGAGAGTTCTAGAGACAGTGACCTTCTGGGGGAAGGAGAGGAAAGGAAGAATACCTCTGAGGAGTTGCAGCTGGTAGTGTGACTTCTTAGAGTCGTCAGAGATGTGAAGCGAGAAAGAGAGTGTGGAGTCGAAGATGACCCCCAGGTTTTTAGCCTCTCAGGTGGGAGCAGGAAGAGGGCCAAGAGAGGCCAGCCAGAGAGTGACAGGAAAGGAGGGACGGGTGTGCTGATGAGGAGAATCTCGGTCATACTGGCCTTAAGGCAATGATCATTAGCGGCACACCACTCCTGGATGGCGGACAGTCAGAGATGAGAGAGGGAGAAGAGGTGGCTGAGGGTAGCCTGAAAATGAGCTGAGTGTCACCCGCATAGCACTGGAATTTGGGGGCAGAGCGCGGCAATGCGGTGGACAAGAAGTGCCAGGTATTGGTTGAACAGCCAGGGAGAGGGGTTAGACCCTTGGGGAACACCACAGGTAGAGATAGAGATAGAGGAGAGGAAGGACCCACATTTGAAATGTAGTTTGATTCAACTAGAGGAACTGATGATATGGGGAAGGAGTCCATGATTCTTTTATAGCAGGTGATGTTGTTCATAAAATAATCGAGACTCTCCCCTGAGGAGATGGTTCCAATGATTCTGCCAAGAGGACTCATGCAGCCTATTTCAGCCTTCTTGTCAAGGTGGCTTATGAGAGATTCCAGCTGCGCCAGGTTCGCTAGAGTGCACCAAAATAGCTTGAGGCATATCATGCCTGGCTACAGCAATGAGCCCTCTCCTACATCTTGGGCAATGAAAGGGGGACGTTTTATCACAGTTGATGTTTTGTCCAGGCTTCGCCTGCAGATCCCATGTGAGCCAGGCATCGCACAGCAAGGCATCCTTGAGCTGGGCAGGCCACACAAATGACAAAACAAGTGAAGACTACATGGATGAGGCCCTTCCTAAAGTCACATAGGGTCAAAGAAGTGAAAGCCATTCTTTATTGTCCCATGGTATGGGGTAGGCCCTCTAGCAAAAGCATGCAGTGAAAATAGCCACAGAAGTCACCGTTGCCACAGACTAGTATGAATATTGTCGAGAGACTCTGCCACACAAGGGATAATGGGGCCAAACAAGTGGGTGTTGTCAGCTCACAAACCACTCTGCCAAGGAATGACACCCTGCATTTCCAACAAACTCGAGGACTCCTTCAAATCCTTCAATATCAACGGCAATATTATCAAGGTGTCTAAGAAAGTAAAAACTCTGGGTTTTTACCTTGACTCAACCCTCACCTTAACTAAACAAGTCAATGCCACAGCTTCGGCAGCAGCCTACACTTCAAAGCTCATTAATGCCCGCAGACCCTTCCTGTCACCCGACAGCTGTATCACTCTAGATAGAGCCCTCATCCTTTCCAGACTAGACTATTGTAACACCCTCTATGCTGGTACTAAGAACTATAATATTAAAAAACTGCAGGTGATCCAAAACAACACCCTGAGAGCAGGGTTAAACATACCCAGGAAGACTCACATCCCCCTCATTAGACGGAACACACACAGACTTCCCATCCAAGAGTGAATACTTTTCAAAACATTATCTATGACCCACAAATCCATTCATAAGTCTGCCCCGAAATATCTGGCAAATAAATTCACCTCTAACCCATCTAATAAGCCTACAATATCTAAAATCAACACAATTACTTAACACGAAGACTGTAAGGTTCTGCTTTATGTATATATGTAATACTGTATCTGTGTAACTCTCTTAACTCTTTTTGTCATGTTCACTTGTGCAATCTTTGTAACCCATGATTTTTCTAACTGTCAAGAACAGCACCCAGATGCCACCAAGTTGGGTGTGCTATACACATTTCAAAATAAATAAATAAATGCTTTAGGACCACACATTTCAGAAACAAAGACTGTGCATGGTCAAGATGACTTCTGTGGACCTAGTGTGAGGTGCCAAGAAGACATGCCCAGCAATGAAGATAATGAAGAAGTATTCTTGATATCCACAATTTTTGGGGCCACAAAAGAAAAAGAGGACACTGGGGTGCTGGCGAATATCATAGCCAAGAACCAGTACTTCGCCGTCAACTCGCACCCTGTCTTCCCGCTTACACTAGGGTGAAAATCTTCAGTTAAGGAGGGCAACACCTTTGTCTCTAAAGGCTACCTCTGTCACAGTATTTCGTCATGAGCAAGACACTGTGCAAGCGAAATTCTGTTTTACCTCAGAGTGACGAAATATCATGCTCAACTATGACACCACTGAGGCTATTAGGTTGTCCACTTTGCATACAGTGTGTACATAGCTGTCAAGACCCTAATAGTAGACTATGCAGACTATTTACGCCTAAATTGGAGATAGGATGCCTAAAAGGACAGCACGTGCATCTATACATGGACTTCATAGTCCAGCAAGTGGCGCTTCATCACAGATGAGTATCTTTCCACCTTTGAAAAAAAGTAGCACTGGAATTGTTGAAACTAGAGAGAGGAGGCATTATTGAGGAAGTGACAGACCTGGCACCATAGGTGTCTCCAATTGTAGTAGCGACCAAGCTGAAGCAGACAGACATTAGCTTGCCTAACAAAGTGCTAAATCAGGAAAGGGACCTGACCTCCACTATTGATGACATTGCAGACTTGCAGCGGGCAATTGTCTTCTTGAAAGTAGTCCTAAATGCTGGTTGAGACCAGGTATTGTAGAATGGGTCGAGGTAAACCATTGCATTGCCCTCCCACATAGGCTGTTGTGGTACAAAAGGCTTTTCTTTACTGTCTCTTCTGCAGCATAAGTATTTTTACGCACTGTTAACGGGTCCCCCAAGAGTGCTTAATGTGAGCAATGAATTGTTGATCTATGCTTAATTGGTCCAATGCCATTTGGGGAGGCTGTCAAATGTCTTTCAACAACTTGCTTAAAGATCATGAGCTCAATCAAACCAAGGACAAATGAGAGTTTCTACAGGAACACATGTAATTATTTGGATGCATCTTGCAAGACTTTGATTTGTCTGCAGACTCAAAAAAGGTGGATGACAAAGACTGTGTCTGCTCCCTGCTACCTGTTCCCATCGGACGTATGCAGTTTCCTGGGGATGGTCAGCTTTTTTGGGACTTTTATTGCAGCCCTAAAATATATCAGAGTGCCCCTACGACATCTAATACATAAGGACTGCACGTGGGACCATGGCATAAGGAAGTAAATGACTTTAACAAACATGAAACACTTGTATGAAGATGTCCTGTCATCCAGCCAGCTTCTCTTCTTTTTCTTCTTTATTTCCATCGTGGCCCTGACTCCATCCATGCATAACACCATCCGCCAAGGGCCACCAGTCCTGTGCCATACCCACTGATACGCATCCATCCCTCACAAGGGAGGATAAAACGGATGTAAGAACTGTGATGAGGAAGATGTGTACCGTTAGGTAATTAAGACATAGCCCCTCATATCCTTCTTCCTTGTCAAAGAAGAAACGGCACACACAGATCTGAATGCTGCGCACCCAGTGAGAGGATTTATTAGCATGATTCATCCAACACTGCAAATCAACAAGAATGGGCCACCTGAAGTACACCCTGTGTAAATGCCTGATGAGTGTGGCCGGGCAGATGCAGTCTGTAATGTACCGTGAAGGTAGTGAGGGATGCCCAAGTGGCTGCTCTAATCGTGTCTTGGAGACAAGCTGCTTTTGCCTCCTCCTAGGAGGGCAACACCCCCACGTAGAATGGATTGGGGTTGAAAGACCGAGTGACAAATGTTCGAGGGAGAAAAGACCGAAGATTATTTTTTTGAAATAACCTTCGGTCTTTTCTCCCCAGAACATTTCTGACTTGGCCAAACCCCTACCCACACCCCAACCCACACCCCTAAACACACCCCTACCCACACCCCCAGCCCTCTGAATGCTCACCAGATGGGATAACACACAAAGGAGTAAGCCACAGAGATCACCCCTTTAAGCCACGTCTGATTCTAGTTGTAGAGCACCTTCACCACAGCGCTTTACAGAGCAATCAATAAACAGTACAATTAAATGAACAAATGAAAAGGAAACAAATCAAGAATAGGACAATAAGAGGAGATGGTGGGCCTTAAGATGAGAGCAAAACATATAGAGAGAAGGATAAGCATGTATTTTGGGAGGGAGCGCATTCCACTGTTTAGGGGCGGGAAGAAAAAAGAACAAAAATATGAGGAGGCCCACAGGGGTTTGGGAGAAGAAAGAAGGTGGGGAGGATGAGAACAGAGAGTTTGAGCAGGGATGTAGGGAGAGACGAGGAAGGAAATTTAGGGAGGAGCTATACCATGGTAACATTTAAAGACAATAGAGAGGAGGTGAAACTGAAGACGAAGGTCAAAAGGAAGAAAAGAGAAAAGGCTAAGTTTTTTAAAATTGAAGAATGAGGGGGGTAGCTGGAAAAGAAAATGAACTGTAGAATTGATGATAGCGCAAAGAAGACTAAGATGAGATGCCGGTAGGCGGACCAGCAGAGCAGAACAGTAGTCAAGTCGGGAGACGATAGATGAGAAAATTTGTGGCATGAAAAGAAAAAAGGATCTGGATGTTTCACAGGTTAAAAAGGTAAAAAGAACAGGCCTTAGCAGTAGAAGATATGTGATTGGAAAAAGCAAGCCCGGAATCGAATGTAACACCCAGATTGACAAATTGAAAGCCTTCAATCCCTGCTCTATACGTAATGACAAGCTCTGAGGGGTAAAAAAGGCACCTGACATTTCTACATATGTCAGAAGGTCCATTCTGACATTCAACACCACCAGATCCTCAGCTTCTGCGGGAACGAGTTATAATGGAAACCTAGAAATGTTGATATCCTGAGCGATAGAATGATGGGGCCATTTTAGGCCTAAAGAAGGGGTCAGATTACAGAATCACTGAACAGGGAGTAACCTGGAAATAAGGTGCAACACATATGAGTGCCTCAAGTTCCCAAATCCTCCTGGCAGAGGTATTGGTCACTTGAAATACAGCTTTGATGGTTAGGAATTTCAGGTTTGCACCCTGGCTCATAGGGCAGTCCCTGCAGAGGTTTGGGAACAAGGGGTTAATCCCAGGTAGCAAAAGAAGATTTGGGATGCCCCTTTGCATCAATAGGGCATAAAACCTGATTTTGCGCTTTGAAAACACAAATGTAAATCTTGTATTTATTCAACTACTGTCTGCTCAGTATATAAAGTCATGATTGTACATTGGGTTGGTTCACATTAATGTATTACATATTGCACACACATTCAAATTGAAAAGCTGTGGTCATTTCTCTCGTCCATTGCGCTGATTTGAACTGACCTAGTGTCCACCTCGGTGTAGCCCCATCCTGATTTTGTACCGCAAAACTGATCAGATCATGGGTTGATGTTTTGGCCACAGTAAGAAGCACCTGCCTCTTCTTGTTCAAACTAGTTTTCGAGGCCAGGCTCTGATCACAAGATGGTGTTTATCCCAAGAGAAAATTACATATATATATCTATAAAAAAAAAATTATAATATTTGAGCCTTCCTATAGCAGTATTATGGAAAACAGCTTGTTTACAATGTAACCATGAGGACCTCTATTAGCTAAAGATAGTATTTTCTTCAGACAGATTGAGGTCAAAGATAAACAAAAGTTTCGTATTTTGTCAAGTGACCAGAGTATTCAATTATTTAAAAATCTATAACTTTATGGTAGACTATTATTTATGGATCCAAAACCAATTTCATATGATAGAAAAAATATATTTCTGTAAATATAAAATTGGATTAAGAAAAAAAAGAATTCCCAAAATACTTAAGCGACAGACTCATGTAAAGTGTCTCTGTGTGCGAGGTAATACAGGATTCAAGGGTTTTTGTTTGATTACATTGTCACGTTTTCATAAGGAGGTATCCGATAGAAAAAAAATGCCATTTTACACGAGCAGTGAGTTTTTTCCTCCCAACCTTCCAGTCATTTGAGTAGGGGTGGACCTTGGTAGGGGGATTCACTCGTGGTTGGCAAAGTCCACCCCTAGTGGACCAGCCACAGGACTACAAGTGAATCCCCCCACCACTTAATCCCAAGATTAGTGAAGAGTTTGGATTGGAGAATACATTGCACACAGATAGATATGAACCAGAGATCAATATTAACCAAAGGAGATGGCTGGTTGTAGAGGAATAGGGAGTGATGACAGACACCATCTGGGAGAGTTGTGATTTCTAAGGAGGCCGCAGAAAGATTAACCCTATTCTGGGGGAGATAGACCGTCCACATTGAAACCTGGCTACAGCACCTCGAGGGACCTTCCAGATTGAGGATATTTCTATTTAATTACTTTTTTAATTGATTAATGTGCATCAGTTCATTAAGAACCTTTCACATATTTACAAATCAATCATGCTTCACCAATTCTAACATATTCACAAATACATTCACAGGTTTTTAAAAACACAACCATACATACATAAAAATATGGGCATTACAATTTCCATTTATCCGTTCGTGAACACTGATCAATGCAAAGCGCCACGGATATCCTCTGTTAGCAGACCCCACTTAGTGATTAGCATGCTAGCAAGCATTGATGATACCCAAACAGAGAGGGTCAAGGCTGATTCTTAGAGATGAAAAGCAACATTTCAAAGTAAGTACTGCAATATAACTCCAGATTGCTCCATATTCCCGTCAGGACAACTCCCCAGGAGTAAGGGTGGCAAGGGAGTAACAAAGCAGATGCTAGTTTTAAGGAAACGCGGGTATAGTATAAGATAAGATCTATTGTGCTTTCTATTCTAGTTAAATGCAAAGTGAGATTTAATTTCCATAAATCCCAATGCATTTTTGTATTGAGAAGTGACAGCCTTTTGTGCAACTTAAATGCAGATTGTTTCTGTCGAATTATGCCAAATTAAAACAGAATCCATGTGTCCTATCGGCATAGTCGATAGGACTTGAGGGAACTCAATACCCCTTTCTTACAGACAAGAACCCTCCTTCCTGACATTGAATTCTGGAATAAAACATTGGTTGAGCAACAAGCCTCTCCAATGAGTTGCCCTTCGTCTGTATCTTGCTACCTTCCTGTAGGTATCGGGTAATAATATCGCCATATATATGGTCGCCGTAAATAATATCGCCGCGAAAATGTCGTGGCGATATTATTTGGGTGACCGTATATATGGGGACAGAGGCAAAAAAAAAAAAAATTTTTTTTTAAAAAAAAAAAGAAGAAAAAAAGAAAAAAAAAGTTTGGGGGTTGCGGGGGTGTCCCCCGCATGTTCCATGCAATAATGTCGCCACAAAAAACGGCCATTTTTCGGCGATATTTTTGCATGGCGAGATTTTTGTGGCGACATTATTACATGGAACCCTTCCTGTAGTTATGCCCTGATTGCCTGATGCACTATTGCTTATGTATTTTTTTTTTACAAATGTTCCTTGATCCCTGACCTATCTGTAGCCATTGGTCCTCCTAACTGCCACTGTGTTTTTGCTTTTCTCCATGTATGTAACTCCTAAGTTTTTCCAGCGCCCAGTTACCTCATGGTCCGGTGCCCGATATAAATAATAAACAAATACAAAATACAAATAGTCGCTGATCCTGTCCATGGTGCAGTCATGAAGCTCCATCGCCTGACAGAATATTATTTATCATTTGTCGCTATTGTGAGACTTAGTCATAAAAAGTGTGAACGATAAAAGGTAGCTAGCTTACAGGACATATTTCTATTCACTGAAACTCGTGCAAAGGTAAAACCAATGCAACCCCTGATTTTGAAATGCACAGGGGGACTCATGTATGAATTGACAGTGTAGGGGTACCCCAGTAGGAACCAGATCCATTTTGTTCTTGCCTACATTTAAATCACCTGCACATAGCTTACACATTCACAACCCCACACTCTCATATGGGAGCCAGGTTGAGTAAATATGTGCACATAAATGTAATTTGTCCAAGTACCGTTCCCATGATACCATACTTGTTTTGATACTGCAGAAAATCAAGCTTTTTTGAAGAATTTTGGCATGGTTGATAAACACATGTGAACACACTGGACATTTAGCAGCACTAATATTAGTGAAGTGTATTGTCTGCTTACATAGGAAAAATCATAGAAGTGACAATGTATGTTTGTATTGACAATAGAGAGAATTAAGTGGGCGGGGCACTTTCGTTTTGTAGATAAGCTGCACGTAACTGAGCTTTATACGGGCATGGTAATTTTGTTTTGTTCACAAGCTGTCTGTGTTTGGCTAACATTGTGGTGACTTCCGTGGCATGAAGCTGGATGTCATCTTTGTTTGGATTTGACTTTAATTCTTTTAAATACATCGAAATGTGTGTAAAACTTCCTGTCTATTGCCCAGAATTGTGGGATGGGACTGTATGAGCAGGGGACATGACATCAGTTTTGTCACACTAATGAGCGCTCATAATTTAAATCAAAACAAAACAAAACAACATCTTTACAAATTGGGGGGTTGTTGACAGGATGTTAGGTTGATGACATCACTGGAGTCCATGTGCACTCATGCATTTAGTAATATAAAAATATGCACAAGATTACCCATCTGTGTGAAGTTGAATAGTGCATGGGATTAGATTTTCCCTTTTGTGTATTCTCCGAGTATATGGGCAGTGATTGTGAATTGTAATAAAATATCAGACTTTGAAATACAGAAAAATATTCAAGTGGATTTTTATAGTTATTGAAGGCTGGTAAATCTAATAAATTGATTGAATAAATTTGCAATCGGACATACAATCCAGCCATGACATCACAGGGCTTCAGGGCAGATTTGAATGTGGCTATTGACCGTGCACTAACTAGATAATTTTTGCATAGACATTGGCTGATGCAAGATATTGAAAAATGTAAAAAGGATATGAAAGTTAAGGTTGAAAACATGGGCACAGATATTTGGGTTACACAAGGCCCGCTAGTTGAAACACTTCAAAAAGTCAACAGCTAAAGACAGAAACTGACCCTTGTGAACTTTCCAGCACATCTCTTATTTTACCTTCAAATTATATAGAATACATTGGAAGAACACGTACATGAGTTGCACGTTTTACAGTAAATGCTCAAAAAGCCTCAGCAGAAATGATACTCATGCACCAAACTAATGAGGACGAGAGCTCAAACCTTTGAGTCTCTAAATGGCAAGCAATTGCCATTACAGAAACAACACAGGCAGTACAGAATTAAATGAGAGTGTGTCAAGAAGCCAAACAGTGCCTAAAGACAGAACTTTCCAATACTAATGACATACATAATAAGTGTCTGCAGACACATGATAAATTGAAGGCCAAAATAACTAATCAACCCGCTCAGATTGAAGGATTATTAGATGACATTGTGAATATAAAAATGCAACTGAGAGAGTGAAGCTGCACATGCAAAACTTGTAATGAAGGAGATTGACTTTCAGACAGAATTTGATCAGCTATATGATATACAAAGTAGCAAAGGGTTCAGTTAGCCCAAGAGAAAGACAGAACAGTTCAAGAAATACATCAACTCACCTTACAACTGACACACGCATGCCGAAACACAGGGTGATCAAAGTAAGGTGGCTGTGCAACAGTTAATACAGAGAATAGGAAAAAAGTATCATTGTGGGAGAATTTAGATGCGTTAGGCAAAGATCTTGATGATGCAATGTCAGGGATTGAACACATCTGAAAACGAGAATTAACTAGCTGGCAGACTATCAGCCAGGAGTCAACAGAAGAAACACAAATGTATCAAAAATAAAAAAAGACCTTTTACAGAAGGAGCTAGAAAAATTGTCTTCCAAACCAGGGCATTTGACACTAACCAAGCTAGCTTAAATTAATCTAGTGTAAGGGTGCAGAAGGAGGAGACTGATTCACAGGTGGCATGATTTCTGGCACAAACTTTTATTTGTTAAAAAAAAAGAGGAAACCTACCTCTCCCTAAATGTGAGAGGGGCGTCACTGCATCAACCAAGGAACTAAGGAATCTTTCAGAATGTCCAAGTAAATAAAAAAGAGTCCACCGTCATTTGTCAAAACGGCTATTTCTATCCCGTACAGTAGTAACTAAACTAAAGAGATACTGGATCTTCTTGGTCCAGAAGAATAGCTCCCTTCTTCTGGACAATGAATTATGGTTCCCATTGGTTGGTGGGAACTGCACCTGCGAGAATGACACTCTTCTCCAGGTTTCAGTTCCTTTCCAGGAATCAACACAAAGTTCCAGTTTGAGATGCTGTAAAGATCTCAGTTCAAACTCAAACGTTCCAACTCAAACATCACTCCTTATTGCCCATAGTTTGCCTCACTATTGGGTTCCTAAAGAGTGCCTTCCTTCTCTGGATTCTTGTTCTCAATACTCTCACAGTGGTAGGGGAATGACTCCCTTCCCTGGGCCTTCCTCGGCTTTGCTTCATGGTACACAACAACAGGGGCTATGGCCTGATCTGTCTTGGTTTGTAGTTTTCACCATAGTAGGGGAAATGCCTCTTCCACTGGGTCCTTCTCAGGCTCTTTACCACCGTTAGCGATGGCTGGGGGGAATGATTCCCTTCCCTGGGCCCTTCTCAAGCTATTTATCACAGTTCACGAAAGCTGGGGGAATGATTCCCTTCCCCAAGTCCTTCTCAGGCTCTTTACCACAGTTCACGAAGGCTGGGAGAATGACTCCTTTCCGCAGGCCCTTTACCAAAGTTCATAATGCCATGGGGACTGACTCCCCTCCCCTGTCTTCCTTTCACCTTGTTTTACTGGTTTGTATGTGTGGATCCCATAGCTGTAGGATTCTGCTGCTATTTAGAGACCTGGTTCACTTGTCTTCCAGGTAGTGCATCAAAGAAGAGGATTTGTGATGCTCTTCTCAATTTGGATGCAGGTCCCAGACCAATAATTCTCTTTCTGACACTCTGGCCATCCTGGCTAACACCTCTGCCAGGTACTGTAACAAAGAAGACGATTTGTGATGCTCTTCTCAATTGGGTGCTGGTCCCAGGCGTCTGCTTCTCTTTCTGACTGTTCTGGTTGGCCTGGATCACCCCTCTACTAGGTACTGTGCAGAAGAAGAGGATTTGTGATGCTCTTCTCAGCTGGGTGCAGGTCCCAGACCTGATTTTTGTATATCTCTCGAACCCTTCCAAAGCCCCATCAAGTGTCCTGGCAGCCCTGGTATGGCAAGGGTCTTGCCTACGCTCTGCGGGTGGTGTGCAGCTTTTTCGCGTCTCCTGTTGTGTTCCTGTAGGCTTTGTTCATGTTTCTGTGTGCTGAGGCAGCTCCGCAGCTCTCTACTCCTCGCTGGACGCATGTCTGTCTGACTGGGATGCCATGAGGTCTTTGTCGTCTCAAGGTTGGTTCCTGTAGCCTTCCGGGCCTTCTGACCTTTGTGAATGGTAAGTGAGCTTCTCAGCGGCTCGGTAAGCGTCCCAGATGCCATCTTCGAGTCCCTCTGATTTTCGGCTCTCACGATCCTGTCTCCTCCAAGGTTGACTTCTTTCTGGGTTCCTCCATGGAGGGTTGAACACTCTTGAGTCCCTCCTCACTTTTTATGCTCATACAGTGTCCACATTGACTGGAACGCTTACTTTGGTTCCGCAGGCATTCCTGATTGCTCCGTACTTCTTCTTCGTTCCAGTACTGACATGGTCAATCTCTACTGGGTCCGTTGGACTCTTCCTCGTCCCAGTCTTCCAGTGTACTTCAGGTGGGTAGTCCCTACTCTTCTTCATCTCAGTACTTCTGATGAGGGCTGTGTTATCTACCCTACACAAGTACATGGACGTGTGGGGAACTAGTGTGCTCAGTATAGGGTAGGAGGATGAGGGAGGTTTTGGTGCAGTGTGGACATACTGCATTCTCCCTGGATACTATCGAGTAGCAGCCTCACCTCCCTGGCCTCATGGGAAGGAGCTCTGCCTCCGGGAGAAATGATGGCATCCAGGGATTTGTCACACTAGGCAATAGCCGGTGTGAAGAAAACAACAGTTGATAATTGAAATTGTAACAATGCTAGGTTGAGACAAACAATCTGTGATGTTCAAGTGAGTTCTGACTCTCAGTCTACAACTCGCAGACAGATGGGTTTTGTGGACTGAATTCTTGAGACTACCTCTCCATTCCCAAAAACCTCCCATAGTCATTCTGGTGGTCTTTGCCCACCGAGCCATAGTCAAGATAAAGGGCGCAACCGACACACCATCTCCTATTCTCAAATGTTCCCAGATGCACAGGAAAACCTGATTTCCCTGTTAGGGTACAGAGGAATTAGGAGTTGAGGGAAGAAGAGTTGCAGTGTATGATTCGACACAGACCACTTAGTCACAGTCTGCTTGACTGAGATTGAGAGACAGAAAATGCAACCTAAAATGGCGTTTTTAGTCCTTATCTATGCCAGGGAGAATGGTGATTCCCCACAGCCCATGCGTAATTGGAAAAACACAGGGTTTGATTGAAAATATGATAACTTGCCATACTATCCAGCCCCTAAAAAAGGATGAGGCATTTAACCCAGAAGACCAACAGGAAAGGGAGAAGAGAGAGGATCCCCATTACCGTACACATAGAAAACCTCCTTATATTGACAAGTTGGGGGAAATATGCAAGCAGGGAGGAGGATTCAAGTACTGCCTTTGATTCTGATTAGGGTAGCTGTTTTCGAACGACCCAATCCAGCAGATTAAGGCCACAAAATGATTAATGACTCCTTCCAATAAAAATGACACCTATTCCATTTGGGAACATCTAAAATTGTTCATACAGATGATGGCATTGTTTGGATTACAGAATTTAAAAAAATTATATAGATTTTCTCAAATTGACGTTTTCTCCAGAGTTGTACAGTTTCCTTGCTACAAATCATTACAACTGGTCGTCTTACAAAGCGGACATTTAGAAATATGTTCCAACTCACAGAAATCGCCAAGAAGCCTGCAAGGCAGTCCATGACTTAATGTGTGCTGAGGATGATTCTCCTACAGAGTTTACTCAAGAACTCAAATTCACATTTGCCCAGATTTCTCACCATGTCCATACCAAAAGTCGAGACTTCAAAACTACATTATTCAACGCCATCTAAAATACCTAGTGACTCAATGAGTCTGATTCAAGAAATCTCGAGTTAATTAATCACGGTCTACAGGGATCTTTCTTCTGCTATTAAGTATCCTTACAGACAAAGAATACTCACTGTTCAGAACCAGCTGACTAGTCCTGCACTGGTCATGCAAAATATTGAGCCCACAAAACCAGATAATTACATTAGTCCACCGTATTTAGGCTCAAAGTCTATCTTGGGCTATAAGGACCACCTCCTAGGACTAATTACCAAGAGAATTACACTCCTCCCCCTAAATTCCAGGACAATAGATCCCAGTACACGGGTGAGTGGAGATCCAACAATACATAAGGCCTCATTATGGTTTGGCGGTAGCCGTGCCGGTAAAAATGCCAAGGCTGCCGCCGGAGTCCATTTTTTTCTGGCACCCGGCAATGGGCAATTACCGGGTCATTACAGCCCCGGCGGACCCGGTAATTTCCCATTGCCGGGCCCCAGAAAAAATGACTCCCCATTCCCATCTGAGTCCCATTGGACTCAATGGGAATGGGGAGGACGGTAGCACCAGCACCATTTATAAGGTCTGCGGGCGGGTGCCGATCTGGTGGGTGATGGCACCCGTCCGCAGAACTCGTAGTTTGCTGGTCCAGAAACAACAGTACCGGCCAGCTTACAGGTACCGTTGTTTCCGGACCGGCAAGCTTGTAAGAACCCCATACAGTCAGTCAAAATAACTTTATTCAGCCTGAGAGGCCACCAAATTACATCCTAATAATACGTATCTAATACATTATTGCAACAATCCCAAAAAAGCAAAAAACAAAACAGTGACAGAGGCAGCACTCTCCTTGAGTGCCACCGGGCAGATCTTTAACCAGAAATCAAAACCACCATCACCAAGCCTCTTTTAACTCCTGTATCGCCTCAGGTCCAAAGGAGTAAGATTCGCCCCAGAAAGAGGTCTGTTGCTAATGGGATGACCAAGAAGGGGCACAAGGTTAAGGTTAGGGGAAGGGCTGACTGTAATTCCACTTGCTCGAGTCTGCCCGTAGCGATTACATTTTTCGAGAACATCCCTTGCAGTGTGATCGTCCCTGAAGACCAGTTTAACAATGTCAGCTTTGGCAGGCAGTTCCTTAGACAGTCTGGTGCCTCCAGAATAGAGCCATTATACACAAACCCACAATCCCCTACAGACCACAACCATTGAAGGCATTCTTTCGAGAGGGCGTCCCTTGGTTCTCTTCTATCAGAGGGCAATTTTGTGACCCCATGAAGGAACACCGTAGAACTTCTACATCCTTCATGTGCATGGTGCCTATGCAGAGAACTTCCATGACAGGGGATTGAGGCATTAACCACCCTCCCCTCTGGGCGCTTGTTACCTGAGACCCTCGGAGCAAGGTTCTGTGATGGTAGGGGCTCATTCCCCAAAGTTGGGCTCTTAATGGGTTCTCTCCGTAAGATTGGTATTGGGGGTTGGACCGCTTCTGGTTGACTCTTCGTAGTTGGGGGAATCAATGGTGCTCTCCCCAATGTCCCCAGAGGTCCTCCACCCATAATGCACCGCAACATCGGGTCGGTGGTCCTCCCAACATGGCCGACCGCACAGAAGCACTGCTCTCTAGCGTTTACGTATGACGCGCTGCCTCCTAGAAAATAGGCACGCCCCGCGGCTCTGCGCATCTCAACGCTACTGTTCCGAGTTGTTCGGCAAGTGCTATTGTTTCTTCTCCCTTCCGTCAGTGCCCCATTCCTGTTTCTTACCATCCTTTCCTTCCTGGTAACTCTTCTGAACTGCTCTTTGCATCCGCTAGGTCCGTTCATCCTTACATCCGGGACTCCGGTTCTGTGCTTCAGTTCTCGCGGAGTTCCCTTGCACGCTGTGGGCATTGGACTTCCTGCTCCTATTCCTTCCTGGATTCCGCCGCCACAGTCCTCCTTCCTGGATAGTGAACGCTACCCTGCTTCCTGAGGCAGACAGCGATCCTCACACTGGAACCAGAGGATACATGCCCTTACCTGTATAAGTCCCGATTAGTCAGGAAGAAGGAAGGAGCTCCAAAGAAGACACCGACCAAAGACAAACAGGTGAGAAAAAGGGCAGAGTGTGACACCCAGATGATCCTCCCTCGCTTGTCCTCCTCCAGGGTTGGAATCCAACAGCGATGGTTCATCCCTGGCCACCTGGGTGTTGTAGCCCTGGGGTTTCCTATGGAGAACACCCTTAGGTTTCTCACTTGAGTCACATTCAGGCTGAGAGGTTTCAAGGGGTTCTGTCTGGGTGAGAAAGGAAGCTTTCTTTTTGGGCTTGGCATCTACCCTCCCTTAGGCCCCCTGATCAGGAACCTGTGGTTTGTCTGACGTTTCCTCCAGTCATTCTCCCCCACTCCCTCCGAGGCATCAGCCCTGGGTGTTTGGGAATTCTGGGATGCAGGGTTCGGTTGAGGGTTGGACTGCATACTCAGCATGCGTCCGAGGGTCGTCCGTCAGTTTCTGGTCCGGTTGCTCCAGCTGTGAGTCATACCTCTGCTACTCCCGAAAAGGGTAACTATCCCTTCTCCCAGAGAAGCTCGGGAACTGGAAATTTGCCCCACAATTTTCCATCCAGAATCTCCCTTCTCCTGGGTTTAGGGATCTATTGTCCTGGAATTGGGGAGAGAGAGGAGGATTATTTTGGAAGTTCTGGTCCGGGGGATATCTGGGGGAAAAGTTCAGGTTGGGAGGTGAAGTGATACTTCTCTCCTGAGGGAAGTTTGGAGGGAGGTTTCCTGCTGCAGTACTTGCCTGATTGGTCCCTTATAGGTGGACCATTTATAATGATCCTGGTCCTCCAGCCCTGCAAAGAAACTGGAGAGGTGAGACTGTCCATTTCGCAATGTCCAAATGTGATGCAATTCACATAATTTCTGATCTGAAATGATGCCATCATCTGCTCATAAAGTTGCAGGTGCTCCCATAGCAAATACTTGGCATTCTTGTGGTATGGGGTCAGGAAGCTTTTTATGGCCTTGAGGTGTCTTATTCTGTCTTTCACCAATCCATTGCTCTGTTTCCCTGTCTTTTTCTTCCTCTGCACTGGAGTTCAGAAGGACTCAGAGCTACTACTGCTACTCCATTCCCTGTCTTGCAGGCACTCCCTATCTCTATGAGGCTGGAAATGTCTCCAAGAACCACAGGGTCTGGGAGTTAACTTGTGCCACCGTGATTTCCCCTCTAGTCGCCTTTTGGCAAAGGATGGCATACAGTTTCATCATCCCTCCTTCCAGGGAGTATGGGGAATTCCCCCTTCCCCAGAATGTACCGAGGTTTTTAGAATGCCCTTCGTAGGCTGAGGGTCTGGATTTTCTCCTTCAGCGAAGAGGGTGTGGAGGTCTTCAGCCAGTATAACTCCCTGACTTTCTCATCATAGGGGTTTTCATGGTCTGATGTACTTATAGTATTCCTTTCAGTCTCCCGGGATCCGCTGGTCTGCCGGCCCTTACCTTCTGTATGGTAGAGGTGAACTATTCATCAGGATCAGACTAGGACTGGCCTTCTCGATCGGTTGGGCTAAACATGAGTAAATCCAACTGCCTCATGTTCCCCTGTTCTTTATTGGTGGCATACATGAGGTCAGTTCCCATTTGTACTTGGGAGGTTGCCGATGACTGGCCAGAGGCCCCCTATGGTGGGAGAGGTACCTTACCTTGATCAGCGGGCCTTGTTCCATATCCTGATTGGTTAGGGTGCTTCAGAACCTGTTTGTATTTCCTAATTTCCTAATTTAAATTTTCAGTCTTGCCTTTCTCTGTTTAGATTTCCTTCTGGTGCCCTGAGAGCTGAACTTTTAGCTCTGACATTGATGCTTAGCTGGCTTCAAGTGCCTTGCTAATCTATTCCTCACAGCCTAAACCTCTTCAGGGGTACTGTCTGCTCCAAAGCCCTCTACCATAGAGGTGAAGATAGATACTTTCAAGAAGAAGGCAAGCTCCATCCCCCAACCATCCAAGGGGCACACGGATCAGGGGCTACCTGTCTGCTGAGACACTGGTACCAAAGACTCTGCCTACGGGAAGAGGCAGCCCTGCAAATGCTCTTGGACAACCTTCCTGGCTGGAAAAGGCAGAATAAAGACTTGCAGTATCATTTTGAACCATGTTCTTGGTCGCAAAGCAATCCAGGGACTAAGACCAGCTCTGCGCTTTGGTTCTTGCCTTAGACTGCTTGTGAATTATGCCAACGCAGACAGCACCTTTCTGTCCCAAGCTTCTGTGTACCCAGTGCTGTTGCTGCATGTGAACCAATTGACCTGCACACCAAACCAACACTGAATCGCTGCCTCAGAAATCTCGCAAAATCCTAGATCAATGTCCTTAGCTCAATGAACAAGACTGAAAGGTATATAAAGTGTTTCTGTCCCCCTTGTCTGCCTAAAAAGACATTAGTGACATTAAAGACCCCACTCGTTACCCTTTTAAGACCATCTTAGTGAACTTGAACATTGCTACGGAAATTCTTGCCTTGCTGTTCCCTCTTCAAATTCAGAGTTCTCCTTTATTCCAAAATCTGCATTCTCTGTATTTCCCTTCACAAGGATGGGTTATTCGTGTTTTTATTAGTTGGGTGTATTTTGAGATTAATTTAGGTTTTATATTTTTATAAAAAACCTTTTTGGGATTGTTCTTTTGTAGTGGTATCACAGTACTGTTGCAGTTTTAAAAATGCCTGTGCTAGCTTACATCCAGTCTGAAAAGTGTCATCTCTTAGCGCTACCCTAAGAGATGTGATGAATCGTAGGTATACATCCCCTCTCCCCAAATGGTAGCCTCCCCCCCTTTGAGGCTAGGGGTCTGGGCAAGTGGGACCTCACTGGGAGAGACTCCCATTTAGGGGACAAGGACTCTTGTTCCTTTGAGGAACCCCCTAAGATACACAGCCTAGTAACATACCTGGGACCGATTGCTACACAGACTAATGTACCATATACCTATTTGGCTGATGGTAATGCTGGAACCTATCAGCATGAAGAATAAAATGAGAATCTCTCTTTAAGAGGTTGTGCATATCTAACTGGGTTGAGTGGAGGAAGTTGGAGAAGCAGAGAGTATCCTACGCTGGTGACGCTCCCAGACATGAGCATGCCTGGAAAAGACGGACCAGAGAACAGTCGCGGAGTCCGCGACTTTTGAAGAGTGGCTGAATGTCCGAGCAACACACTGGAGACAAGGCTTTTACAACAAGAGAACTGCTGTACTTCAGGAAAGCAGAGTCCTGCTGCAGGTGATGGCAAGACCACATCTCTACCGTGGTGGGCAGGGTGTCCAACCAAACATCCTGAGACCACTGAGAAGGCAAAGGGAAGCATGAGCAGCTTCCAAGTGGTAAAGCCTGCATACGGCACAAGGGAAGCAGAGAACGGGTGACCATCGAGCAAGGAGAGTGAAAGAGTCATTGGGAACACGAGCAGCTTCCCAATTGGCCACTTTGCATACGGTAGAAGGACGGCTGGAGACGAGGGCACAACGAAGAGAAGGAAGAAGAAAACCAGCACCAGAGAAGAGCACCCACGCGAACGCAAGTGCCCTCAATGTTCCACCGGTGTACAGAGAATTAACAGGGAGGACGTGAGAAGCGGGATATTGCTGGGGCAATGGAAGACGAGAAGAAGAACTTGTACCAGTACTCACAAAGAGTTACTAAATATAAACCTAGGCAATTGGACCTGTATAAAGATAAGAAGCAGGGAATTGAATAATCCTGGATATGGGAAGTCTATGAAGGTTTCAAACCAGAACCTAACCACAAAGGGAAATTACTATATGAGCAAGAAGCTGCACCAAGTTTGTCAAGTACAGAAAGTGGCGATATAGAGAGAATCTATAACTGGGGAAATATCAAGTGAGCAGAAACCACAGCCAAGCTGAGATAACCTGAATCAATAGACTGTGGGAGGTCTAAAACCTCCGACCAACAAGTGACAAAGTATCATGAGGAATGCTGGCCTAAATACTTTTTTAAAGAGAATATCAAGGTCAAGAATTCTGTAAAGGAATAACAAGAGTTAATAAGAGAAATAAAGAGAGACTGTTACCGAAGCTTATGCGTGATAACAACCCAAATAAAGACATTGATATAAAGAAGCAGTCAGAAAAGACTGGTATATCAGGAGAATCAAGTCAATCTCCTGGAACTAATTTCTTTGTGGTAGGTTAAGGGTAGTACTCGATTTGGGCAGAGAACGTTTCTATCCTTGGGGCTTCCTGGCAATAGACAAGCACTTTTAGTTAGGGAACCCACACTAGAATACGTAAATCTAAGATGTTCTCTTATTATTCAAATAAAAGTAATTTGGAAAAGTCCTCCAAGAGTCTGACTCCTTCCGACCGACTACATAGGTGATGAAGGTATACCATTCATGTTGTGCCTTTGTCACAGATGGCTTAAATAATACTCTAACTGCCAGAGAGGGGTGAAGGGTTTGTATTGAACTTTTGATCAGTACGCTAAGGCCCTCCCTCTCTCATCTAAAAGTACCAATCCCTCCCTAAACCAAGTGTTCTTATTCTCCAGTTTAATATATACTGCAGGTTTCTCCTCACCGCCTAGGTTCTAAGTTTTGCTAAGAGGGAAAATCAAAAGCCAAGTGCTGTATCTGTCTAAACTCTCAGAGGGACTTCCTTTACTCACCTTACACTATCAATTTTTTGAGTTGACTACAAGAGATTTTAGGGAGTGCCTTTCAGACATGCTGCCCAACTCAGTCCTCTTCCTATCACACCCATGCCCCACCTCTGTCAGATATGGTCTGCTCCCAACGCCACTTTCTTTTGCTACTTCTTCTCCCTGTGTCTTCCTCTTCTTCCCCTCCAATCTCCCTTACTCCTCGTACGGTTTGCCTCCACCCTTTGATGTTACTTCTACTGCCTCCACACTACAACACCCCATACACACTGCTACTATTTCCTACACACTACTACCCCCTCTTCCACACTACTACTCCCTCCTATACACTACTATGGCCACCTCCACATTACTACTCCGTCCTCTACACTACTAGCCCCTCACTACTACTTCTCCCCACCCTCTCCCCATTCACAGTCCTTTCACTTTTACAACCACTACACATTCATTCCCTTTACTCTCTTCAATAATCCCACAGACTAGTCTTACATACATGCTCACAATGCAGTTCCACTTGCACTCATCAACCAATATCTCACCTTCTCTGCAATCTTGCCTGCACGCTCTTGTCCACCATCCTGCCTCCTGCTCGTCTCTTGTTCTGCCACATCCTTGTCCTCAGACCTCCCCTGAACAACCCACAACATCGTGTTTCCTGGGGTTTCTTTTATACCCGTCACAATCCTCTGGTTGGATGTATGGCACTGGCAAATTAGCAACCCTCATCAGCCTTGCTGCAGTGGCCATAGTCTCCAGCTGCTATACAGTTTGTGGGTGGGGTAATGGAGAAGAAACATATTTTAGGTGTGGGGGCTGCTTGCCTAATCCTGAGGCTTGCTATCTTTCACACATTGCAGTTTTCTCTCGACACCCAGGATATGTTTGTGTCATCTGCTGCTCCCACTTTTCCTTGCTGGGGGACTGGGCAAAGCTCCTGTACGGCTTAAGCCAACTAGCAGCTTTGTTTGCTGCTTACCTGTCTCGCTGTTTAGTCCCTGACGATGGACTAAACGACCGGGATGCATCAGCTACAGTTTCTGCCATTTCTGCCAATGGAAATACAGTTGCACCAATAAAGGATGCATACAATGACAATTCACAGAATTTGTTTCATTTTCATACCCGTTTATCAATAATAATGGTGTATACTAGGCAGTAGTTTTCACTACATTATGGCGTCCCCAGGTCTGATGATTTAGATCATCAGAATAATTATTGTTGCTAATTCAGTGCCACTCATCATCTCAGCCTTCTTATCCAGGTGAAAAACGTGTGACCCACAGCTTGCACGCAGATTGCTGCAGAAGGTGCATCAACCAGCTGAGGTACCTTACAAATTATATTCTTTTTTTTATTTTTTTTATTTATTGGCAGAGGGTTTATTTCAAACGTTTACCACATATTTATATTTATGAAGTAAAAGAAAAGGAAAAGAAAAAAACATCACATAAGTTGATGAAAAACATAAAACAAGTAAAAAGACAAAAATCTAAAAATCTTTTGGAACACTAGCATCAATAAAACAGTTAAGGTTGTCTACACATTTTATGTTATTTGGATAGCATCGTCAGTGTCATTTTGCTATCAGAATGATGATCTTGTGAGGACTTTGAGTTTGAAATGTACAACAACAGCGAGGCTGTTTGTGTGTTGACACGTTGGAGATTTCTCTCAACAATTTTGTTAAAGCAAATATGAGGCGGAAATTCTTCCCCTCGCATAGTTCTAACCACCGGTCCTGAACGTTTATGGTTCGGGAGTCGTCCACGAATGAGCCCAAATATTCTGTTCTCAGGTCTTTAATATGAGGGCAGAGTAGAGTCAGATGTGTTCATGTTTCCCTTGGTGTGCTGCATGGGCGGCATGCATCATTGTCTTCTACCAGTTGTTTACGGTCTTTAAGAACTTCTTTAGTATGAAATTGATTGAGCCTGAATTTTAAAAACAAATTTCGGTGTAAAGCACTGGGGAATTTGATCAAATTCTCTGTAATTTTATTTAGAGCTCTAGTTTCTAAAGCTATACACGACTAGAAGCTGGATTTTGATTTTTCTTATTCTGTTACGATCTAGTCTCTTAGCCAGAGTGTTTTCTTGGCAGCCTCTGGGTTGGTTTTCAGGGTATCAATTGATATCTCTGCATCCAGAAGGAGATTGGAGCATCGTTTCAGCCACAGATTCAGAGCCCAGTCTGTGTTTTTGACTTCATTTCCTTTTAGGATGTCAAATTGGATCAGGGAGTCTTCTACTAATACCTTTCGGTACAGTGATAAAGAGTTCCACAATACTGTAGCATACAAAGACCGTAAGCCCAGCTCTTGCCTTATTAAGCTGACTGGGACACATTGAGGGAGATGTGAGATTTCTTTTCAAAAGGTACCTTCCAGGGTCGACCAGATCTTCCATGGCATGTATAGTGATGCCTCTGCTCCATATGTCAAAATTGGACAAACTTTCTGTTTGTAAAAGTTGAGCATGGAAATTAAGGAGAATTTGCCAAATTTTTGATGGATGATCCTGCCCAGCGTCTTTAAAATCTTCACTTTCGATTTTAAATCAAGTATTCTTTGGGAAATTACAAGGCTTGAGTGTATGTCAATGCCTAAATATCTTACATTTGATATCTGGGGAACCCGTTCTTTTGCCAAATGCCACTTGAATTTTGAATTTCTTTCATTTCCTCTTATTTTCCGGAAAACCAGAATGGCCGATTTTGATGCATCGATTCTGAGGCCGTTGGATTGCACATATTTGTCTAGCAGATTTCATTTGCACTGCAAGCCGATTTCAGTTTGATATATTAGGATCAAGTTGTCGGCATATAACATTTGCCCCAGTGGTTCGATGTTTATCCTGGGGGGATGGGACGTTTTATCATTCACGGCATCTTTCATGTCAGAAATTAACAAGTTGAAAAGTTCTGATTACAGAGGGCAGCCCTGTTGTAGGCCTTTTATGGTGGTTATTTTCTTAGACAGCAGACCTTCAGAGTTCCATTTTATTTGGACAGATGTGTCAGTGTATAGAGCCATGATGGGAAACAGTAGATCTGGGGGGCATTTCCATGAAGCCAGCTTTCTCCACAATAAATTGTGGTCTACGCTGTCGAAGGCTTGCGCAAAGTCGTCTACATCAATGTAGGTTTTCTTGCCTTTGGTCAGGGCTCTTGCTTTGAGGATGTTCAAAAGAAATAGAACAGACTTCTCATCGGGACAGCCACAGACAGCTTTACTCTCGCACCACTCCTCTATTCGTGTGATCTATTCTTTGGGTTTACCTACTTAAGGATAGATGAAAAACAAGGGTGGATATAAGAGGAATGTCCTCCCGGAGGAGAAAGTAAAGTACAATCAAAAAATAAAGTAATGTCACTGGGTTTTGTATAGTGCAACTTCTTCCATTTGGGCGGACTCTGCATTACAAACGTTGTGGAGGCAGGGCTTTCAATTAATCGTGACCGCTATAATTGCTCATTGCTATTCTTGGTTCTACCACCAACAGGGGTGTTGCTAGGTCTGGAAAAGACCCGGGGTTACTCTGATGTCGGAACTGTTGAGACTGGGGGCTAGCTAGCCTTTTGGCTGTAGCTCCTGAGATTCTATCCGGGGCTACAACCAAAAGACCAGGGGCTATAGCCCCCTTAGCGCCCCCCTAGCAACGCCTCTGTCCACCAATGTGGGGTATGTGAGGTTGCCAAGGGCAATGCTAATAGTTGTGAGTTTCTCAAAACCTTCCATCATTTTTTAATTTTGGTGGGAAGCTGTCTGTCATTAAAAAAACACGTGACTGTGACATCACTTCCTATAACATCACTTGGGTCAAACGTTACAGCATAAGCTTCACCTCCCACAAGCACTCACTCCACACACATTCCATTGAAAGATGGCAGCCCTGATGGCCAGGTTTCTGCACCTGTTGGCAGTCCAAAACCTGTATTATTGAAGAAAAAAGAAAAATATGTTAGGTACTTAGGATCTTATTGTTTTGGATAGATATTTTGGTAAGGGGTTTGCTGCCTCTGCAGGTGGGCGCGTCAATAAGGAGGTGGTATGTTATTGCAGGCCCATGCATCTATCGTCATAAATGAAGATGCGGCCCTGAGGGTCACGGTCTTGAAACGTTGTGGACTTTGAGTGGCCGCTTTTTTATCTATAGCATGCGTGTTTTTTCTGGCCTCTTACGTTTTATCCAGCAGTACTCTCTGCTGGAAAACCTCGAGAAGTGCAGCACCAGTCGGAGCTGTGAAGATAAGAAATGCATTATTACACAGGAGATAGGCATGTGTTTACATTATTTTCTTTGTAAGACGCTATTAATTGCAGACTAAAGTCTTTGTAATGTTTGAAATGTTAGAAAGCTTGGGGTTTTAGCCAGCCAGAATAAATGCTTAGTGGCCCCAGTGTCGTGACTCTTCGCGTGACAGGTATGGTGCGTGTTGTGACAGCCGTATAGAAATGTACGAACGTAGTGATGAGAACGGATGATTACAGGAAGATGAATAAAGAGTGGACGCCCACGTTAGGCGGGACCCAGTGTTCCCAGGGTGTTGCCATCGCCGTGTCAATTTTAGTACGGCCTGCACCGGCCTTGGCCTACTTAAATGCACACAGCACACAACGAGGCTCATTTTGTGAAGCGTTTTAATTGCATGCAGAGGGCCAAGAGAGGCCAGCCAGAGAGTGACAGGAAAGGAGGGATGGGTGTGCTGATGAGGAGAATCTCGGTCATACTGGCCTTAAGGCAATGATCATTAGCGGCACACCACTCCTGGATGGCGGACAGTCAGAGATGAGAGAGGGAGAAGAGGTGGCTGAGGGTAGCCTGAAAATGAGCTGAGTGTCACCCGCATAGCACTGGAATTTGGGGGCAGAGCGCGGCAATGCGGTGGACAAGAAGTGCCAGGTATTGGTTGAACAGCCAGGGAGAGGGGTTAGACCCTTGGGGAACACCACAGGTGGAGATAGAGATAGAGGAGAGGAAGGACCCACGTTTGAAATGTAGTTTGATTCAACTAGAGGAACTGATGATATGGGGAAGGAGTCCATGATTCTTTTATAGCAGGTGATGTTGTTCATAAAATAATCGAGACTCTCCCCTGAGGAGATGGTTCCAATGATTCTGCCAAGAGGACTCATGCAGCCTATTTCAGCCTTCTTGTCAAGGTGGCTTATGAGAGATTCCAGCTGCGTCAGGTTCACTAGAGTGCACCAAAATAGCTTGAGGCATATCATGCCTGGCTACAGCAATGAGCCCTCTCCTACATCTTGGGCAATGAAAGGGGGACGTTTTATCAAAGTTGATGTTTTAGCCAGGCTTCGCCTGCAGATCCCATGTGAGCCAGGCATCGCACAGCAAGGCATCCTTGAGCTGGGCAGGCCACACAAATGACAAAACAAGTGAAGACTACATGGATGAGGCCCTTCCTAAAGTCACATAGGGTCAAAGAAGTGAAAGCCATTCTTTATTGTCCTATGGTATGGGGTAGGCCCTCTAGCAAAAGCATGCAGTGAAAATAGCCACAGAAGTCACCGTTGCCACAGACTAGTATGAATATTGTGGAGAGACTCTGCCACACAAGGGATAATGGGGCCAAACAAGTGGGTGGTGTCAGCTCACAAACCACTCTGCCAAGGAATGACACCCTGCATTTCCAACAAACTCGAGGACTCCTTCAAATCCTTCAATATCAACGGCAATATTATCAAGGTGTCTAAGAAAGTAAAAACTCTGGGTTTTTACCTTGACTCAACCCTCACCTTAACTAAACAAGTCAATGCCACAGCTTCGGCTGCAGCCTACACTTCCAAGCTCATTAATGCCCGCAGACCCTTCCTGTCACCCGACAGCTGTATCACTCTAGATAGAGACCTCATCCTTTCCAGACTAGACTATTGTAACACCCTCTATGCTGGTACTAAGAACTATAATATTAAAAAACTGCAGGTGATCCAAAACAACACACTGAGAGCAGGGTTAAACATACCCAGGAAGACTCACATCCCCCTCATTAGACGGAACACACACAGACTTCCCATCCAAGAGTGAATACTTTTCAAAACATTATCTATGACCCACAAATCCATACATAAGTCTGCCCCGAAATATCTGGCAAATAAATTCACCTCTAACCCATCTAATAAGCCTACAATATTGAAAATCAACACAATTACTTAACACGAAGACTGTAAGGTTCTGCTTTATGTATATATGTAATACTGTATCTGTGTAACTCTCTTAACTCTTTTTGTCATGTTCACTTGTGCAATCTTTGTAACCCATGTGTTTCTAACTGTCAAGAACAGCACCCAGATGCCACCAGGTTGGGTGTGCTATACACATTTCAAAATAAATAAATAAATGCTTTAGGACCACACATTTCAGAAACAAAGACTGTGCATGGTCAAGATGACTTCTGTGGACCTAGTGTGAGGTGCCAAGAAGACATGCCCAGCAATGAAGATAATGAAGAAGTATTCTTGATATCCACAATTTTTGGGGCCACAAAAGAAAAAGAGGACACTGGGGTGCTGGCGAATATCATAGCCAAGAACCAGTACTTCGCCGTCAACTCGCACCCTGTCTTCCCGCTTACACTAGGGTGAAAATCTTCAGTTAAGGAGGGCAACACCTTTGTCTCTAAAGGCTACCTCTGTCACAGTATTTCGTCATGAGCAAGACACTGTGCAAGCGAAATTCTGTTTTACCTCAGAGTGACGAAATATCATGCTCAACTATGACACCACTGAGGCTATTAGGTTGTCCACTTTGCATACAGTGTGTGTACATAGCTGTTGAGATCCTAATAGTAGACTATGCAGACTATTTACGCCTAAATTGGAGATAGGATGCCTAAAAGGACAGCACGTGCATCTATACATGGACTTCATAGTCCAGCAAGTGGCGCTTCATCACAGATGAGTATCTTTCCACCTTTGAAAAAAAGTAGCACTGGAATTGTTGAAACTAGAGAGAGGAGGCATTATTGAGGAAGTGACAGACCTGGCACCATAGGTGTCTCCAATTGTAGTAGCGACCAAGCTGAAGCAGACAGACATTAGCTTGCCTAACAAAGTGCTAAATCAGGAAAGAGACCTGACCTCCACTATTGATGACATTGCAGACTTGCAGGGGGCAATTGTCTTCTTGAAAGTAGTCCTAAATGCTGGTTGAGACCAGGTATTGTAGAATGGGTCGAGGTAAACCATTGCATTGCCCTCCCACATAGGCTGTTGTGGTACAAAAGGCTTTTTTTTACTGTCTCTTCTGCAGCATAAGTATTTTTACGCACTGTTAACGGGTCCCCAAGAGTGCTTAATGTGAGCAATGAATTGCTGATCTATGCTTAATTGGTCCAATGCCATTTGGGGAGGCTGTCAAATGTCTTTCAACGACTTGCTTAAAGATCATGAGCTCAATCAAACGAAGGACAAATGAGAGTTTCTACAGGAACACATGTAATTATTTGGATGCATCTTGCAAGACTTTGATTTGTCTGCAGACTCAAAAAAGGTGGATGACAAAGACTGTGTCTGCTCCCTGCTACCTGTTCCCATCGGACGTATGCAGTTTCCTGGGGATGGTCAGCTTTTTTGGGACTTTTATTGCAGCCCTAAAATATATCAGAGTGCCCCTACGACATCTAATACATAAGGACTGCACGTGGGACCATGGCATAAGGAAGTAAATGACTTTAACAAACATGAAACACTTGTATGAAGATGTCCTGTCATCCAGCCAGCTTCTCTTCTTTTTCTTCTTTATTTCCATCGTGGCCCTGACTCCATCCATGCATAACACCATCCGCCAAGGGCCACCAGTCCTGTGCCATACCCACTGATACGCATCCATCCCTCACAAGGGAGGATAAAACGGATGTAAGAACTGTGATGAGGAAGATGTGTACCGTTAGGTAATTAAGACATAGCCCCTCATATCCTTCTTCCTTGTCAAAGAAGAAACGGCACACACAGATCTGAATGCTGCGCACCCAGTGAGAGGATTTATTAGCATGATTCATCCAACACTGCAAATCAACAAGAATGGGCCACCTGAAGTACACCCTGTGTAAATACCTGATGAGTGTGGCCGGGCAGATGCAGTCTGTAAAATGAGTGTGGCCGGGCAGATGCAGTCTGTAATGTACCGTGAAGGTAGTGAGGGATGCCCAAGTGGCTGCTCTAATCGTGTCTTGGAGACAAGCTGCTTTTGCCTCCTCCTAGGAGGGCAACACCCCCACGTAGAATGGATTGGGGTTGAAAGACCGAGTGACAAATGTTCGAGGGAGAAAAGACCGAAGATTATTTTTTTGAAATAACCTTCGATCTTTTCTCCCCAGAACATTTCTGACTTGGCCAAACCCCTACCCACACCCCAACCCACACCCCTAAACACACCCCTACCCACACCCCCAGCCCTCTGAATGCTCACCAGATGGGATAACACACAAAGGAGTAAGCCACAGAGATCACCCCTTTAAGCCACGTCTGATTCTAGTTGTAGAGCACCTTCACCACAGCGCTTTACAGAGCAATCAATAAACAGTACAATTAAATGAACAAATGAAAAGGAAACAAATCAAGAATAGGACAATAAGAGGAGATGGTGGGCCTTAAGATGAGAGCAAAACATATAGAGAGAAGGATAAGCATGTATTTTGGGAGGGAGCGCATTCCACTGTTTAGGGGCGGGAAGAAAAAAGAACAAAAATATGAGGAGGCCCACAGGGGTTTGGGAGAAGAAAGAAGGTGGGGAGGATGAGAACAGAGAGTTTGAGCAGGGATGTAGGGAGAGACGAGGAAGGAAATTTAGGGAGGAGCTATACCATGGTAACATTTAAAGACAATAGAGAGGAGGTGAAACTGAAGACGAAGGTCAAAAGGAAGAAAAGAGAAAAGGCTAAGTTTTTTAAAATTGAAGAATGAGGGGGGTAGCTGGAAAAGAAAATGAACTGTAGAATTGATGATAGCGCAAAGAAGACTAAGATGAGATGCCGGTAGGCGGACCAGCAGAGCAGAACAGTAGTCAAGTCGGGAGACGATAGATGAGAAAATTTGTGGCATGAAAAGAAAAAAGGATCTGGATGTTTCACAGGTTAAAAAGGTAAAAAGAACAGGCCTTAGCAGTAGAAGATATGTGATTGGAAAAAGCAAGCCCGGAATCGAATGTAACACCCAGATTGACAAATTGAAAGCCTTCAATCCCTGCTCTATACGTAATGACAAGCTCTGAGGGGTAAAAAAGGCACCTGACATTTCTACATATGTCAGAAGGTCCATTCTGACATTCAACACCACCAGATCCTCAGCTTCTGCGGGAACGAGTTATAATGGAAACCTAGAAATGTTGATATCCTGAGCGATAGAATGATGGGGCCATTTTAGGCCTAAAGAAGGGGTCAGATTACAGAATCACTGAACAGGGAGTAACCTGGTAATAAGGTGCAACACATATGAGTGCCCCAAGTTCCCAAATCCTCCTGGCAGAGGTATTGGTCACTTGAAATACAGCTTTGATGGTTAGGAATTTCAGGTTTGCACCCTGGCTCATAGGGCAGTCCCTGCAGAGGTTTGGGAACAAGGGGTTAATCCCAGGTAGCAAAAGAAGATTTGGGATGCCCCTTTGCATCAATAGGGCATAAAACCTGATTTTGCGCTTTGAAAACACAAATGTAAATCTTGTATTTATTCAACTACTGTCTGCTCAGTATATAAAGTCATGATTGTACATTGGGTTGGTTCACATTAATGTATTACATATTGCACACACATTCAAATTGAAAAGCTGTGGTCATTTCTCTCGTCCATTGCGCTGATTTGAACTGACCTAGTGTCCACCTCGGTGTAGCCCCATCCTGATTTTGTACCGCAAAACTGATCAGATCATGGGTTGATGTTTTGGCCACAGTAAGAAGCACCTGCCTCTTCTTGTTCAAACTAGTTTCCGAGGCCAGGCTCTGATCACAAGATGGTGTTTATCCCAAGAGAAAATTACATATATATGTATATAAAAAAAAAATTATAATATTTGAGCCTTCCTATAGCAGTATTATGGAAAACAGCTTGTTTACAATGTAACCCTGAGGACCTCTATTAGCTAAAGATAGTATTTTCTTCAGACAGATTGAAGTCAAAGATAAACAAAAGTTTCGTATTTTGTCAAGTGACCAGAGTATTCAATTATTTAAAGATCTATAACTTTATGGTAGACTATTATTTATGGATCCAAAACCAATTTCATATGATAGAAAAAATATATTTCTGTAAATATAAAATTGGATTAAGAAAAAAAAGAATTCCCAAAATACTTAAGCGACAGACTCATGTAAAGTGTCTCTGTGTGCGAGGTAATACAGGATTCAAGGGTTTTTGTTTGATTACATTGTCACGTTTTCATAAGGAGGTATCCGATAGAAAAAAAAATGCCATTTTACACGAGCAGTGAGTTTTTTCCTCCCAACCTTCCAGTCATTTGAGTAGGGGTGGACCTTGGTAGGGGGATTCACTCGTGGTTGGCAAAGTCCACCCCTAGTGGACCAGCCACAGGACTACGAGTGAATCCCCCCACCACTTAATCCCAAGATTAGTGAAGAGTTTGGATTGGAAAATACATTGCACACAGATAGATATGAACCAGAGATCAATATTAACCAAAGGAGATGGCTGGTTGTAGAGGAATAGGGAGTGATGACAGACACCATCTGGGAGAGTTGTGATTTCTAAGGAGGCCGCAGAAAGATTAACCCTATTCTGGGGGAGATAGACAGTCCACATTGAAACCTGGCTACAGCACCTCGAGGGACCTTCCAGATTGAGGATATTTCTATTTAATTACTTTTTTAATTGATTAATGTGCATCAGTTCATTAAGAACCTTTCACATATTTACAAATCAATCATGCTTCACCAATTCTAACATATTCACAAATACATTCACAGGTTTTTAAAAACACAACCATACATACATAAAAATATGGGCATTACAATTTCCATTTATCCGTTCGTGAACACTGATCAATGCAAAGCGCCACGGATATCCTCTGTTAGCAGACCCCACTTAGTGATTAGCATGCTAGCAAGCATTGATGATACCCAAACAGAGAGGGTCAAGGCTTATTCTTAGAGATGAAAAGCAACATTTCAAAGTAAGTACTGCAATATAACTCCAGATTGCTCCATATTCCCGTCAGGACAACTCCCCAGGAGTAAGGGTGGCAAGGGAGTAACAAAGCAGATGCTAGTTTTAAGGAAACGCGGGTATAGTATAAGATAAGATCTATTGTGCTTTCTATTCTAGTTAAATGCAAAGTGAGATTTAATTTCCATAAATCCCAATGCATTTTTGTATTGAGAAGTGACAGCCTTTTGTGCAACTTAAATGCAGATTGTTTCTGTCGAATTATGCCAAATTAAAACAGAATCCATGTGTCCTATCGGCATAGTCGATAGGACTTGAGGGAACTCAATACCCCTTTCTTACAGACAAGAACCCTCCTTCCTGACATTGAAATCTGGAATAAAACATTGGTTGAGCAACAAGCCTCTCCAATGAGTTGCCCTTCGTCTGTATCTTGCTACCTTCCTGTAGGTATCGGGTAATAATATCGCCATATATATGGTCGCCGTAAATAATATCGCCGCGAAAATGTCGTGGCGATATTATTTGGGTGACCGTATATATGGGGACAGAGGCAAAAAAAAAAAACAATTTAAAAAAAAAAAAAAAAAGATGAAAAAAAGAAAAAAAAAGTTTGGGGGTTGCGGGGGTGTCCCCCGCATGTTCCATGCAATAATGGCCATTTTTCGGCGATATTTTTGCATGGCGAGATTTTTGTGGCGACATTATTACATGGAACCCTTCCTGTAGTTATGCCCTGATTGCCTGATGCACTATTGCTTATGTATTTTTTTTTTACAAATGTTCCTTGATCCCTGACCTATCTGTAGCCATTGGTCCTCCTAACTGCCACTGGCCCTCATTACGACCCTGGCGGAAAGTGACTGACCGGACCGCCACAGCGTAAATAGCGTTTCCGCCATTGCACGAAGGAGCAAAGTGCGGCCCATTCCGACCCATCGGGCACGAGCACCACGCCATGGCGGAAGTGCAAAGTCCGCGATGGCGGAAATGACCCCAAAACGGCCCACACCGCCGCCGTACGGCGCCCTAGGTGCAATACCGCCACCCCTCTTAGCGGTCCCGCAGTGTGCGCCTACCGGAAAGTACGGTGACCGGAAATATACGGAAACGGAAGTTAAAACATGGCCCCGGAACGGGAAACATCCCGCCGAACACCTATAAAACCACTAAAACCACACAACCACTAAAATCACTACCCTGAAACACACCCCAACCCGTCATCCACCCTAGCGAAACCAAGAAAAATGGGAAAAGTAGCGAAGAAAGCGTGCGACCGCAAGCGGCAGGTCCACTTCTCCCGTGAGGAACTCACCGTGCTAACAGAGACCCTCCAGGAGAATGCTGCCGTCGTCTTCTCCACGCAAATGACCAGAACGGCACTTGCAAACAAGAAGGCCATATGGGCTCTGGTGGCACAGCGGGTAAGTGCGGTGGGGACCGCACCCCGCACCCCACAGCAATGCCGCAAGCGATGGGACGACCTGCGGATACGCGTCCGCAGCATACTCTCTGCCAACCGCAACATTGCCACAGCCACCGGGGGAGGCCCTGAATCACCCATCAAGTTGACCCCCTGGGAAGAAATCTGTGCGTCCACCATCGGAATGGAGAGCATAGAGGGAGTCGGAGGGATGGAGAAAGGAGTGCAGACATCCGAAGAATCAGGTAGGTGGGCCAAATAAAACAATGCCAAATCCACACAGTCCATCCATGTGAAGTACCATGCGTCCACATAGTGCAACAGAAACACATGTCCAGGAGAACGTCCACACACATCGGCCTGATAGCGCACGTTAAAACCCACAATAAATACATAAATAATTAAAAACCCCTAAAACACGCACTACACGTGCAGCAGGCACACCCTAACTGCAGGCTGCAAAACAACTGCACCCTCACTCCACACACAAATGAAAGCACCTCCAAGGCCCCGACCCAAATCACCCTCAGGTACCACTCCAATGCATGTGATACAATGCCATTCCAATTCCCACAGACCCATCAATAACCCTCGCCCTCCTTTACTCCACCACAGGGTCCGATCCAAACGACGAGCTCCAGGACACCCCTACCAGCACACCTGCAAAGAGGGCCAAGACCAACGGCCAGAAACCCTCCACCTCAGCTGCACGCATCAAGACACGGCAGCAGCACAAATCAGGTGGCAGCACAGAGGAGGGAACATCAACAGGCACCCCAGCAGCCAGCATGCCCACACCACCACCACCACAGGTCCCCCCAATGGATGCCACAGAAGGCACTGCCTCTGGTGGCAGCAGCACCATAGGTGACACCCCATTGATGGCAGCATGCTCGGACACCGAAGACGGGGATGTCGAAGTCAGATCCATCCATGACCTGTCCCAATCCCCCTGTCTGTCCCATCCCGTACAACATGAGGATACCACGCAGGGGCACCCACAAGACGACGACTGGCCATCCCCCACAAGCCCTGTGGCAAGGCAACATGAGGACAACAGCCCCTCTGTGACACCCCCGCAAATGGCCATGGCCCAGCAGAGGCAACAGTCCCTCGACCAGTTAATCGTGCAACAGCAGCAAATGGCCACGCTCCTCAAGGACCATGCCGATGAATGTGGGGGCACTAAGGCAGACATAGAAACATCAACTGAGACACTTAGGGCAGAAATGGAGAGAGGTACAGAGACGCTAAGGGCACAAATGGAGAGTAGCACCGAGAGCCTGAGAGTCCAAATGGAGAGAAGCACCGAGAGCCTGAGGGGGGAACTGCATGCGACGTCCAAAGACGTATGTGCCGAACTTGCCGCAGTGCGCAGTGTGCTCACTGAGCTCTCGCAAACCCTTAGGGACATGCATGGACGTGAGCAGGCAGACACATCATCCGTTGCAAGTTCCGTCCAGGGCAGCCCCCAACGTAGATCTGGGAGGAACCTGCGCTCCACAGGCAGGGGTGCCCCTGATACCCGCAGAGGGGGCTTGCAATAGCGACTGCCCACTGACAATGAGCATCTTTGGACACTGGTGTTCGGGGGGGAGGTAGGAGGGTGGAGGGGGTGTGTTGGGCTCACTTGGGTGGCGGGTCGATAGGGTGTTCAACATGATATCACATATGCCATAAACAGTGCACGATCAACCAATGAGATGTGTGGACATTGATCTTTGTGTACTAGGCCATCATAGGCGTACAGTCCATATTGTGCATGTCCCAGACACACACAGTGCCACGAGTCCCGTGTCCATGTATCAGCCACCAGGCGTGAGTGCTAGAAGCATGCATCAATGAGATGCTGACGAATGTCACGGGCCTCCGGTGCCTCGCAGACTCCATGAGGTGCTGCCACATCCCCACCCTCATCATGACCATCATCAGGTGCTTGCAGTTCTGCGTCAGGGGGCATGGGCACATTTCTACGTACGCACATGTTGTGGAGCATGACACATGCCATGACCATCTTTGCAACCTTCTCATGGCGGTACAGGAGTGCCCCGCCAGACCTGCTGAGGCAGCGGAAACGAGTCTTCAGTAGGCCGAATGCCTGTTCAATGACTACACGGGTACGTGAGTGGGCATGGTTGTAGTCCTCCTCATGCTGGTCCCGTGGGTTCCGGACTGGTGTGAGGAGCCATCTCTTCAGTGGATATCCAGCATCACCTGTATGTGGACGAGAAACGCATGATGTGGAATGCCATTGCTACGTACGCACACCCCCCCCTTCCTGCCAGGTCATTGCCAAATCACATACCCCACATAATCATGCATGTAATGAGACTCACCGAGTAGCCAGGATCTGTTCCCTGCGTGTCGCTCCATGTAGCGTGGTATTGTAGAGTTCCTCAAGACCATAGAATCATGGGTTGATCCAGGGAATCGGGCACAACAATGTGTAATGATCCTGTTGGAGTCACACACCATTTGTACATTCAGGGAATGAAATTGTTTTCGGTTGCGGTACTGGGCCTCCATTGCATGTGGGACGACCAATTCAACATGGGTGCAGTCGATGGCACCAATGCAACCCGGTATGCCGGCAAGTGCATGGAATCCCACTTTTGTGTTGGTAATTTCCTGCTCCGAGCGTGGTAGAGAGATGTAGTCGTCTGCGTGCTGCAGGAGGGCATCGAGCACTTGCAATAGTGTCCGTGAGAACAGTGGCTGAGAAATGCCATGCAACTGTCCGACTGTGTGCTGGTAGGTGCCTGTGGCCAGGAAGTGGAGTACAGACACCACCTTCAGTAGGGGTGGGATGGCGGTTGGGCTATCTATCATGCTGACAAGGTCAGCCTGTGTCATGTCCACAATGGCGGCTATGGTGTCCCGGTCCAGACGGTAGAGGGTGTGGATCTGCTCATCAGTGAGGTTGAACGGATGTGCTCGGAGGCGTGGGATTGCGGGCTGCCTGCGTGGTGGTAGTGGCTGTGCTGGCGGCCCTTGCTGGCCCTGCCTTGGCCTCCTCCTCCTCCTGCGTCTCCTCCGTGCGGCCGGTTGTAGTTGGTGTTCGTCTTCTTCTTGGAGTTGGAGTACTTGCAGTGCTATCAGGTCCCCCAGGGCCAACATCGCGAGTCCTGCCGGTAGCATTTCGGTGTGGTTGTGGGAGGAGACTGGCTGTGCAATTTATGTGTTTTCAGGCTGTATGGCCTCCACCTGTGGTGATTCATTCCACCTGTGCAAACTGCTCTCCCCTTTGGCCGGGCACGTCCCGCGCACAACGCTGCAATTCGGGGAATGGCATCTTGCTATTGCAATCATGTATTTGTACCCGATGGCCGTGTAAGATTGGTTGATATGTTCATTCTGCTGTGGTCCCATTGTTTCCCATACTATCTGTGCAGTCGCGAACAGACTTGTGAAGGGTCAGTGGAACGTAGTACTCGAGTAACGGTGGGCCCTCATGCATCACTGTACCGAGTTGCAACGACGGGCGGGGCGTCCCATTTGTGGGTGAAGGCAGTTGCCATTTTCACACACAGCCGCACTCGATGGAATAATTAGTGATTTCAAACGGCCACAGATGCCTTTTCGACGTGATGTTGCAAATGAGGAATTCGAAGGGCGGCGCTTTCGGTTTCCAGCTAGCGGCGAGGAGATGCCCACAGGTCTGACTGCAAATATAACGTTCTATTGTTCAATGTCCTTGAGACAGGGGCCATGGCGAGGAAGCAATGATTGATATGAATAGTTTGGGATGCGCAATAGCTACGTGGCCGATGAGGCCGGCCGTTCCCAAATACATGTTACTTCACGACACTGGAATTACGGGCTGGGGCACTGTGGATTTTGCAGGCTGCATAACGCACAGACTCAATGGATGTTTCTAATGTCATGTGAGTAATTATTCAGGCGTTTTGATCCCGGGATGAGGGAATGATGGATGGATGCATGGCCAGGTGATTTGATACAGAGTTTGCCATGTACAGGGCTTCTTGGGATCTATCCGCCTCCCCTACGCTATGTGATGCAGGGCTGCCATAGTGGGACCATCGTCTATCTGGCCTTGTTGAGCCCTCCCTGTCTCGACGCGCCCTCAGACACTTGTGTCCATGCACGTTAACATTCCCATCTGATGGAATCTGTTTTGACAGACGCATGCACAGGTACACTCGTTTGTGATGGTGTTTGCACCTCGATATAGATGGTTATGAGTCGCAAGTGGTTTTGGGGTGGTGATGATCCTTTGGAGTGGGCTAGCATGCATATGGCTGTGGATTTAGTGTGATCATTGAAGTGAGTTGTTCGAATGTAGTTCTGATGGCCATTCTGTTCTTTTTCTTTTCTTTTGGTTGACAGGTATCTCCTCCCCTTTTGCCACTGCCATCTGTATGCCACTCCTGCAGATGGGTTTTACTCCCGACACCTGCTGCTTCGTGTTAATCAGTGGAGCAGCATTACGATCTTATGGGACGATCGCCAATGGCCCACATGCCCTTACGCAGTACTGGTGGCTCGGAGCAACATTTCGGCCTTTCAGCTGGACTAGTGCCTCCCCATTGGGACGGCCCTGCGGTTCTGTGCGCTTCCATGTTGCCTTTTCGTACGTGAATGTGGCTCTGTGTACCATGAGGGAACAGGGCGTCACACAAGTAGTGGCTGGTCATTTCTTGCGGATGCAGCCCACAATGGTGAAAAGTGTTTTGGAGTTCATGGCCTGATGGCTGTATGGGCTTGGTGATTTTGATGTGCATTAAATGTCTATTCTGATTTGGCCCGTGTAGCGTTTTTCTTTGCAAGTGATGTGGCATATGCCTATTTGGGGGGCGATGTATTGTGGGGAGATCTGCATTGGGTTCCAGCTTCGGAGTTTAGTTGCGTGGTACTGTACTGGGCGCGTTTGCCTACGAAGCCCGTGAGGTCAGGGATGGGGGCTGCCAATATGACAGTTTGAATGTTGTCATGCTCAGGGGCGGGGGATTGGGTTTTGTGTGACAGATGCCGGTCAGCCAGGTGGACTGGTGGAATGATGTGATTCTCGGAATATTGCTGGTCACAGGTGCCTGTGTTTGCGTGCGTTTCTTGGTGGGGGACTGTGGTCATGTCCATTGGGATGGCTTCTGTATTCGTGCCATCTGTGCCCTGCAGCTCCCATTGGCCCCTGTTGTGTTTCTTTTGTTCGTTGGCATGCATGGGTGACTTGTACATTTCAATGGTTGCATTGTGACTTCATTGCACCTACGGGGAGTTGTACTTTGTGGGCAGGGAGCGGTGTACAGGCACTCAGTGGGGCCGTTTACGGTTGATTCGCGATGCCGTACTTCTCACCATGGCGGAATGGTACATTCCGCCATGCTTGATGGCGTTAGGTACATGTCCGCTAGCGTCGGAATTGGCGTACCCTTGCGCCATGGTGGTGTTTGCGGTTTGGCATGGCGCGCGCGTGCTTGGTGCAGTTAGCGTTGGCGTTCACTACGGTGTCGCTAATGGCTTCGTACTTTGCGGTGACGGGTCATAGTCGCACCGAGCGCTATTCGATGGCGGTATTGCATTTCCGCCATCGTTTTCCGAATTCCGCCAGGGTCGTAATGAGGGCCACTGTGTTTTTGCTTTTCTCCATGTATGTAACTCCTAAGTTTTTCCAGCGCCCAGTTACCTCATGGTCCGGTGCCCGATATAAATAATAAACAAATACAAAATACAAATAGTCGCTGATCCTGTCCATGGTGCAGTCATGAAGCTCCATCGCCTGACAGAATATTATTTATCATTTGTCGCTATTGTGAGACTTAGTCATAAAAAGTGTGAACGATAAAAGGTAGCTAGCTTACAGGACATATTTCTATTCACTGAAACTCGTGCAAAGGTAAAACCAATGCAACCCCTTATTCTGAAATGCACAGGGGGACTCATGTATGAATTGACAGGGTAGGGGTACCCCAGTAGGAACCAGATCCATTTTGTTCTTGCCTACATTTAAATCACCTGCACATAGCTTACACATTCACAACCCCACACTCTCATATGGGAGCCAGGTTGAGTAAATATGTGCACATAAATGTAATTTGTCCAAGTACCATTCCCATGATACCATACTTGTTTTGATACTGCAGAAAATCAAGCTTTTTTGAAGAATTTTGTCATGGTTGATAAACACACGTGAACACACTGGACATTAAGCAGCACTATTATTAGTGAAGTGTATTGTCTGCTTACATAGGAAAAATCATAGAAGTGACAATGTATGTTTGTATTGACAATAGAGAGAATTAAGTGGGCGGGGCACTTTCGTTTTGTAGATAAGCTGCACGTGACTGAGCTTTATACGGGCATGGTAATTTTGTTTTGTTCACAAGCTGTCTGTGTTTGGCTAACATTGTGGTGACTTCCGTGGCATGAAGCTGGATGTCATCTTTGTTTGGATTTGACTTTAATTCTTTTAAATACATTGAAATGTGTGTAAAACTTCCTGTCTATTGCCCAGAATTGTGGGATGGGACTGTATGAGCAGGGGACATGACATCAGTTTTGTCACACTAATGAGCGCTCATAATTTAAATCAAAACAAAACAAAACAAAACAACATCTTTACAAATTGGGGGGTTGTTGACAGGATGTTAGGTTGATGACATCACTGGAGTCCATGTGCACTCATGCATTTAGTAATATAAAAATATGCACAAGATTACCCATCTGTGCGAAGTTGAATAGTGCATGGGATTAGATTGTCCCTTTTGTGTATTCTCCGAGTATATGGGCAGTGATTGTGAATTGTAATAAAATATCAGACTTTGAAATACAGAAAAATATTCAAGTGGATTTTTATAGTTATTGAAGGCTGGTAAATCTAATAAATTGATTGAATAAATTTGCAATCGGACATACAATCCAGCCATGACATCACAGGGCGTCAGGGCAGATTTGAATGTGGCTATTGACCGTGCACTAACTAGATACTTTTAGCATAGACACTGGCTGATGCAAGATATTGAAAAATGTAAAAAGGATATGAAAGTTAAGGTCGAAAACATGGGCACAGATATTTGGGTTACACAAGGCCCGCTAGATGAAACACTTCAAAAAGTCAACAGCTAAAGACAGAAACTGACCCTTGTGAACTTTCCAGCACATCTCTTATTTTACCTTCAAATTATATAGAATACATTGGAAGAACACGTACATGAGTTGCACGTTTTACAGTAAATGCTCATAAAGCCTCAGCAGAAATGATACTCATGCACCAAACTAATGAGAACAAGAGCTCAAACCTTTGAGTCTCTAAATGGCAAGCAATTGCCATTACAGAAACAACACAGGCAGTACAGAATTAAATGAGAGTGTGTCAAGAAGCCAAACAGTGCCTAAAGACAGAACTTTCCAATACTAATGACATACATAATAAGTGTCTGCAGACACATGATAAATTGAAGGCCAAAATAACTAATCAACCCGCTCAGATTGAAGGATTATTAGATGACATTGTGAATATAAAAATGCAACTGAGAGAGAGTAAAGCTGCACATGCAAAACTTGTAATGAAGGAGATTGACTTTCAGACAGAATTTGATCAGCTATATGATATACAAAGTAGCAAAGGGTTCAGTTAGCCCAAGAGAAAGACAGAACAGTTCAAGAAATACATCAACTCACCTTACAACTGACACACGCATGCCGAAACACAGGGTGATCAAAGTAAGGTGGCTGTGCAACAGTTAATACAGAGAATAGGAAAAAAGTATAATTGTGGGAGAATTTAGATGCGTTAGGCAAAGATCTTGATGATGCAATGTCAGGGATTGAACACATCTGAAAACGAGAATTAACTAGCTGGCAGACTATCAGCCAAGAGTCAACAGAAGAAACACAAATGTATCAAAAATAAAAAAAGACCTTTTACAGAAGGAGCTAGAAAAATGGTCTTCCAAACTAGGGCATTTGACACTAACCAAGCTAGCTTAAATTAATCTAGTGTAAGGGTGCAGAAGGAGGAGACTGATTCACAGGTGGCATGATTTCTGGCACAAACTTTTATTTGTTAAAAAAAAGAGGAAACCTATCTCTCCCTAAATGTGAGAGGGGCGTCACTGCATCAACCAAGGAACTAAGGAATCTTTCAGAATGTCCAAGTAAATAAAAAAGAGTCCACAGTCATTTGTCAAAACGGCTATTTCTATCCCGTACAGTAGTAACTAAACTAAAGAGATACTGGATCTTCTTGGTCCAGAAGAATAGCTCCCTTCTTCTGGACAATGACTTATGGTTCCCATTGGTTGGTGGGAACTGCACCTGCGTGAATGACACTCTTCTCCAGGTTTCAGTTCCTTTCCAGGAATCAACACAAAGTTCCAGCTTGAGATGCTGTAAAGATCTCAGTTCAAACTCAAACGTTCCAACTCAAACATCACTCCTTATTGCCCATAGTTTGCCTCACTATTGGGTTCCTAAAGAGTGCCTTCCTTCTCTGGATTCTTGTTCTCAAGACTCTCACAGTGGTAGGGGAATGACTCCCTTCCCTGGGCCTTCCTCGGCTTTGCTTCATGGTACACAACAACAGGGGCTATGGCCTGATCTGTCTTGGTTTGTAGTTTTCACCATAGTAGGGGAAATGCCTCTTCCACTGGGTCCTTCTCAGGCTCTTTACCACCGTTAGCGATGGCTGGGGGGAATGATTCCCTTCCCTGGGCCCTTCTCAAGCTATTTATCACAGTTCACGAAAGCTGGGGGAATGATTCCCTTCCCCAAGTCCTTCTCAGGCTCTTTACCACAGTTCACGAAGGCTGGGAGAATGACTCCTTTCCACAGGCCCTTTACCAAAGTTCATAATGCCATGGGGACTGACTCCCCTCCCCTGTCTTCTTTTCACCTTGTTTTACTGGTTTGTATGTGTGGATCCCATAGCTGTAGGATTCTGCTGCTATTTAGAGACCTGGTTCACTTGTCTTCCAGGTACTGCATCAAAGAAGAGGATTTGTGATGCTCTTCTCAATTTGGATGCAGGTCCCAGACCAATAATTCTCTTTCTGACACTCTGGCCATCCTGGCTAACACCTCTGCCAGGTACTGTAACAAAGAAGACGATTTGTGATGCTCTTCTCAATTGGGTGCTGGTCCCAGGCGTCTGCTTCTCTTTCTGACTGTTCTGGTTGGCCTGGATCACCCCTCTGCTAGGTACTGTGCCGAAGAAGAGGATTTGTGATGCTCTTCTCAGCTGGGTGCAGGTCCCAGACCTGATTTTTGTATATCTCTCGAACCCTTCCAAAGCCCCATCAAGTGTCCTGGCAGCCCTGGTACCGGCAAGGGTCTTGCCTACGCTCTCCGGGTGGTGTGCAGCTTTTTCGCGTTTCCTGTTGTGTTCCTCTAGGCTTTGTTCGTGTTTCTGTGTGCTGAGGCAGCTCCGCAGCTCTCTACTCCTCGCTGGACGCATGTCTGTCTGACTGGGATGCCATGAAGTCTTTGTCATCTCAAGGTTGGTTCCTGTAGCCTTCCGGGTCTTCTGACCTTTGTGAATGGTAAGTGAGCTTCTCAGCGGCTCGGTAAGCGTCCCAGATGCCATCTTCGAGTCCCTCTGATTTTCGGCTCTCACGATCTCCTCCAAGGTTGACTTCTTTCTGGGTTCCTCCATGGAGGGTTGAACACTCTTGAGTTCCTCCTCACTTTTTATGCTCATACAGTGTCCACATTGACTGGAACGCTTACTTTGGTTCCGCAGGCATTCCTGATTGCTCCGTACTTCTTCTTCGTTCCAGTACTGACATGGTCAATCTCTACTGGGTCCGTTGGACTCTTCCTCGTCCCAGTCTTCCAGTGTACTTCAGGTGGGTAGTCCCTACTCTTCTTCATCTCAGTACTTCTGATGAGGGTTGTGTTATCTACCCTACACAAGTACATGGACGTGTGGGGAACTAGTGTGCTCAGTATAGGGTAGGAGGATGAGGGAGGTTTTGGTGCAGTGTGGACATACTGCATTCTCCCTGGATACTATCGAGTAGCAGCCTCACCTCCCTGGCCTCATGGGAAGGAGCTCTGCCTCCGGGAGAAATGATGGCATCCAGGGATTTGTCACACTAGGCAATAGCCTGTGTGAAGAAAACAACAGTTGATAATTGAAATTGTAACAATGCTAGGTTGAGACAAACAATCTGTGATGTTCAAGTGAGTTCTGACTCTCAGTCTACAACTCGCAGACAGATGGGTTTTGTGGACTGAATTCTTGAGACTACCTCTCCATTCCCAAAAACCTCCCATAGTCATTCTGGTGGTCTTTGCCCACCGAGCCATAGCCAAGATAAAGGGTGCAACCGACACACCATCTCCTATTCTCAAATGTTCCCAGATGCACAGGAAAACCTGATTTCCCTGTTAGGGTACAGAGGAATTAGGAGTTGAGGGAAGAAGAGTTGCAGTGTATGATTCGACACAGACCACTTAGTCACAGTCTGCTTGACTGAGATTGAGAGACAGAAAATGCAACCTAAAATGGCGTTTTTAGTCCTTATCTATGCCAGGGAGAATGGTGATTCCCCACAGCCCATGCGTAATTGGAAAAACACAGGGTTTGATTGAAAATATGATAACTTGCCATACTATCCAGCCCATAAAAAAGGATGAGGCATTTAACCCAGAAGACCAACAGGAAAGAGAGAAGAGAGAGGATCCCCATTACCATACACATAGAAAACCTCCTTATATTGACAAGTTGGGGGAAATATGCAAGCAGGGAGGAGGATTCAAGTACTGCCTTTGATTCTGATTAGGGTAGCTGTTTTCGAACGACCCAATCCAGCAGATTAAGGCCACAAAATGATTAATGACTCCTTCCAATAAAAATGACACCTATTCCATTTGGGAACATCTAAAATTGTTCATACAGATGATGGCATTGTTTGGATTACAGAATTAAAAAAAATTATATAGATTTTCTCAAATTGACGTTTTCTCCAGAGTTGTAAAGTTTCCTTGCTACAAATCACTACAAATGGTCGTCTTACAAAGCGGACATTTAGAAATATGTTCCAACTCACAGAAATCGCCAAGAAGCCTGCAAGGCAGTCCATGACTTAATGTGTGCTGAGGATGATTCTCCTACAGAGTTTACTCAAGAACTCAAATTCACATTTGCCCAGATTTCTCACCATGTCCATACCAAAAGTCGAGACTTCAAAACTACATTATTCAACGCCATCTAAAATACCTAGTGACTCAATGAGTCTGATTCAAGAAATCTCGAGTTAATTAATCTCAGTCTACAGGGATCTTTCTTCTGCTGTTAAGTATCCTTACAGACAAAGAATACTCACTGTTCAGAACCAGCTGACTAGTCCTGCACTGGTCATGCAAAATATTGAGCCCACAAAACCAGATAATTACATTAGTCCACCGTATTTAGGCTCGTAGGACTAATTACCAAGAGAATTACCCTCCTCCCCCTAAATTCCAGGACAATAGATCCCAGCACACGGGTGAGAGGAGATCCAACAATACATAAGGCCTCATTATGGTTCCGGCGGTAGCCGTGCCGGTAAAAATGGCACGGCTGCCGCCGGAGTCCATTTTTTTCTGGCACCCGGCAGTGGGCAATTACCGGGTCATTACAGCCCCGGCGGGCCCCAGAAAAAATGACTCCCCATTCCCATCTGAGTCCCATTGGACTCAATGGGAATGGGAAGGACGGTAGCACCAGCACCATTTACAAGGTCTGCGGGCGGGTGCCGATCTGGTGGGTGATGGCACCCGTCCGCAGAACTCGTAGTTTGCTGGTCCAGAAACAACAGTACCGGCCAGCTTACAGGTACCGTTGTTTCCAGACCGGCAAGCTTGTAAGAACCCCATACAGTCAGTCAAAATAACTTTATTCAGCCTGAGAGGCCACCAAATTACATCCTAATAATACATATCTAATACATTATTGCAACAATCCCAAAAAAGCAAAAAACAAAACAGTGACAGAGGCAGCACTCTCCTTGAGTGCCACCGGGCAGATCTTTAACCAAAAATCAAAACCACCATCACCAAGCCTCTTTTAACTCCTGTATCGCCTCGGGTCCAAAGGAGTAAGATTCGCCCCAGAAAGAGGTCTGTTGCTAATGGGATGACCATGAAGGGGCACAAGGTTAAGGTTAGGGGAAGGGCTGACTGTAATTCCACTTGCTCGAGTCTGCCCGTAGCGATTACATTGTTCTAGAACATCCCTTGCAGTGTGATCGTCCCTGAAGACCAGTTTAACAATGTCAGCTTTGGCAGGCAGTTCCTTAGACAGTCTGGTGCCTCCAGAATAGAGCCATTATACACAAACCCACAATCCCCTACAGACCGCAACCATTGAAGGCATTCTTTCGAGAGGGCGTCCCTTGGTTCTCTTCTATCAGAGGGCAATTTTGTGACCACATGAAGGAACACCGTAGAACTTCTACATCCTTCATGTGCATGGTGCCTATGCAGAGAACTTCCATGACAGGGGATTGAGGCATTAACCACCCTCCCCTCTGGGCGCTTGTTACCTGAGACCCTCGGAGCAAGGTTCCGTGATGGTAGGGGCTCATTCCCCAAAGTTGGGCTCTTAATATGTTCTCTCCGTAAGATTGGTATTGGGGGTTGGATCGCTTCTGGTTGACTCTTCGTAGTTGGGGGAATCAATGGTGCTCTCCCCAATGTCCCCAGAGGTCCTCCACCCATAATGCACCGCAACATCGGGTCGGTGGTCCTCCCAACATGGCCGACCGCGCGGAAGCACTGCTCTCTAGCGTTTACGTATGACGCGCTGCCTCCTAGAAAATAGGCACGCCCCGCGGCTCTGCGCATCTCAACGCTACTGTTCCGAGTTGTTCGGCAAGTGCTATTGTTTCTTCTCCCTTCCGTCAGTGCCCCATTCCTGTTTCTTACCATCCTTTCCTTCCTGGTAACTCTTCTGAACTGCTCTTTGCATCCGCTAGGTCCGTTCATCCTTACATCCGGGACTCCGGTTCTGTGCTTCGGTTCTCGCGGAGTTCCCTTGCACGCTGTGGGCATTGGACTTCCTGCTCCTATTCCTTCCTGGATTCCGCCGCCACAGTCCTCCTTCCTGGATAGTGAACGCTACCCTGCTTCCTGAGGCAACAGCGATCCTCACACTGGAACCAGAGGATACACGCCCTTACCTGTATAAGTCCCGATCAGTCAGGAAGAAGGGAGGAGCTCCAAAGAAGACACCGACCAAAGACAAACAGGTGAGAAAAAGGGCAGAGTGTGACACCCAGATGATCCTCCCTCGCTTGTCCTCCTCCAGGGTTGGAATCCAACAGCGATGATTCATCCCTGGCCACCTGGGTGTTGTAGCCCTGAGGTTTCCTATGGAGAACACCCTTAGGTTTCTCACTTGAGTCACATTCAGGCTGAGAGGTTTCAAGGGGTTCTGTCTGGGTGAGAAAGGAAGCTTTCTTTTTGGGCTTGGCATCTACCCTCCCTTAGGCCCCCTGATCAGGAACCTGTGGTTTGTCTGACGTTTCCTCCAGTCATTCCCCCCCACTCCCTCCGAGGCATCAGCCCTGGGTGTTTGGGAATTCTGGGATGCAGGGTTCGGTTGAGGGTTGGACTGCATACTCAGCATGCGTCCGAGGGTCGTCCGTCAGTTTCTGGTCCGGTTGCTCCAGCTGTGAGTCATACCTCTGCTACTCCCGAAAAGGGTAACTATCCCTTCTCCCAGAGAAGCTCGGGTACTGGAAATTTGCCCCACAATTTTCCATCCAGAATCTCCCTTCTCCTGGGTTTAGGGATCTATTGTCCTGGAATTGGGGAGAGAGAGGAGGATTATTTTGGAAGTTCTGGTCCGGGGGATATCTGGGGGAAAAGTTCAGGTTGGGAGGTGAAGTGATACTTCTCTCCTGAGGGAAGTTTGGAGGGAGGTTTCCTGCTGCAGTACTTGCCTGATTGGTCCCTTATAGGTGGACCATTTATAATGATCCTGGTCCTCCAGCCCTGCAAAGAAACTGGAGAGGTGAGACTGTCCATTTCGCAATGTCCAAATGTGATGCAATTCACATAATTTCTGATCTGAAATGATGCCATCATCTGCTCATAAAGTTGCAGGTGCTCCCATAGCAAATACTTGGCATTCTTGTGGTATGGGGTCAGGAAGCTTTTTATGGCCTTGAGGTGTCTTATTCTGTCTTTCACCAATCCATTGCTCTGTTTCCCTGTCTTTTTCTTCCTCTGCACTGGAGTTCAGAAGGACTCAGAGCTACTACTGCTACTCCATTCCCTGTCTTGCAGGCACTCCCTATCTCTATGAGGCTGGAAATGTCTCCAAGAACCACAGGGTCTGGGAGTTAACTTGTGCCACCGTGATTTCCCCTCTAGTCGCCTTTTGGCAAAGGATGGCATACAGTTTCATCATCCCTCCTTCCAGGGAGTATGGGGAATTCCCCCTTCCCCAGAATGTACCGAGGTTTTTAGAATGCCCTTCGTAGGCTGAGGGTCTGGATTTTCTCCTTCAGCGAAGAGGGTGTGGAGGTCTTCAGCCAGTATAACTCCCTGACTTTCTCATCATAGGGGTTTTCATGGTCTGATGTACTTATAGTATTCCTTTCAGTCTCCCGGGATCCGCTGGTCTGCCGGCCCTTACCTTCTGTATGGTAGAGGTGAACTATTCATCAGGATCAGACTAGGACTGGCCTTCTCGATCGGTTGGGCTAAACATGAGTAAATCCAACTGCCTCATGTTCCCCTGTTCTTTATTGGTGGCATACATGAGGTCAGTTCCCATTTGTACTTGGGAGGTTGCCGATGACTGGCCAGAGGCCCCCTATGGTGGGAGAGGTACCTTACCTTGATCAGCGGGCCTTGTTCCATATCCTGATTGATTAGGGTGCTTCAGAACCTGTTTGTATTTCCTAATTTCCTAATTTAAATTTTCAGTCTTGCCTTTCTCTGTTTAGATTTCCTTCTGGTGCCCTGAGAGCTGAACTTTTAGCTCTGACATTGATGCTTAGCTGGCTTCAAGTGCCTTGCTAATCTATTCCTCACAGCCTAAACCTCTTCAGGGGTACTGTCTGCTCCAAAGCCCTCTACCATAGAGGTGAAGATAGATACTTTCAAGAAGAAGGCAAGCTCCATCCCCCAACCATCCAAGGGGCACACGGATCAGGGGCTACCTGTCTGCTGACACACTGGTACCAAAGACTCTGCCTACGGGAAGAGGCAGCCCTGCAAATGCTCTTGGACAACCTTCCTGGCTGGAAAAGGCAGAATAAAGACTTGCAGTATCATTTTGGACCATGTTCTTGGTCGCAAAGCAATCCAGGGACTAAGACCAGCTCTGCGCTTTGGTTCTTGCCTTAGACTGCTTGTGAATTATGCCAACGCAGACAGCACCTTTCTGTCCCAAGCTTCTGTGTACCCAGTGCTGTTGCTGCATGTGAACCAATTGACCTGCACACCAAACCAACACTGAATCGCTGCCTCAGAAATCTCGCAAAATCCTAGATCAATGTCCTTAGCTCAATGAACAAGACTGAAAGGTATATAAAGTGTTTCTGTCCCCCTTGTCTGCCTAAAAAGACATTAGTGACATTAAAGACCCCACTCGTTACCCTTTTAAGACCATCTTAGTGAACTTGAACATTGCTACGGAAATTCTTGCCTTGCTGTTCCCTCTTCAAATTCAGAGTTCTCCTTTATTCCAAAATCTGCATTCTCTGTATTTCCCTTCACAAGGATGGGTTATTAGTGTTTTTATTAGTTGGGTGTATTTTGAGATTAATTTAGGTTTTATATTTTTATAAAAAACCTTTTTGGGATTGTTCTTTTGTAGTGGTATCAGAGTACTGTTGCAGTTTTAAAAATGCCTGTGCTAGCTTACATCCAGTCTGAAAAGTGTCATCTCTTAGCGCTACCCTAAGAGATGTGATGAATCATAGGTATACATCCCCTCTCCCCAAATGGTAGCCTCCCCCCTTTGAGGCTAGGGGTCTGGGCAAGTGGAACCTCACTGGGAGAGACTCCCATTTAGGGGACAAGGACTCTTGTTCCTTTGAGGAACCCCCTAAGCTACACAGCCTAGTAACATACCTGGGACCGATTGCTACACAGACTAATATACCTATTTGGCTGATGGTAATGCTGGAACCTATCAGCATGAAGAATAAAATGAGAATCTTTCTTTAAGAGGTTGTGCATATCTAACTGGGTTGAGTGGAGGAAGTTGGAGAAGCAGAGAGTATCCTACGCTGGTGACGCTCCCAGACATGAGCATGCCTGGAAAAGACGGACCAGAGAACAGTCTCGGAGTCCGCGACTTTTGAAGAGTGGCTGAATGTCCGAGCAACACACTGGAGACAAGGCTTTTACAACAAGAGAACTGCTGTACTTCAGGAAAGCAGAGTCCTGCTGCAGGTGATGGCAAGACCACATCTCTACCGTGGTGGGCAGGGTGTCCAACCAAACATCCTGAGACCACCGAGAAGGCAAAGGGAAGCATGAGCAGCTTCCAAGTGGTAAAGCCTGCATACGGCACAAGGGAAGCAGAGAACGGGTGACCATCGAGCAAGGAGAGTGAAAGAGTCATTGGGAACACGAGCAGCTTCCCAATTGGCCACTTTGCATACGGTAGAAGGACGGCTGGAGACGAGGGCACAACGAAGAGAAGGAAGAAGAAAACCAGCACCAGAGAAGAGCACCCACGCGAACGCAAGTGCCCTCAATGTTCCACCGGTGTACAGAGAATTAACAGGGAGGACGTGAGAAGCGGGATATTGCTGGGGCAATGGAAGACGAGAAGAAGAACTTGTACCAGTACTCACAAAGAGTTACTAAATATAAACCTAGGCAATTGGACCTGTATAAAGATAAGAAGCAGGGAATTGAATAATCCTGGATATGGGAAGTCTATGAAGGTTTCAAACCAGAACCTAACCACAAAGGGAAATTACTATATGAGCAAGAAGCTGCACCAAGTTTGTCAAGTACAGAAAGTGGCGATATAGAGAGAATCTATAACTGGGGAAATATCAAGTGAGCAGAAACCACAGCCAAGCTGAGATAACCTGAATCAATAGACTGTGGGAGGTCTAAAACCTCCGACCAACAAGTGACAAAGTATCATGAGGAATGCTGGCCTAAATACTTTTTTAAAGAGAATATCAAGGTCAAGAATTTTGTAAAGGAATAACAAGAGTTAATAAGAGAAATAAAGAGAGACTGTTACCGAAGCTTATGCGTGATAACAACCCAAATAAAGACATTGATATAAAGAAGCAGTCAGAAAAGACTGGTATATCAGGAGAATCAAGTCAATCTCCTGGAACTAATTTCTTTGTGGTAGGTTAAGGGTAGTACTCGATTTGGGCAGAGAACGTTTCTATCCTTGCGGCTTCCTGGCAATAGACAAGCACTTTTAGTTAGGGAACCCACACTAGAATACGTAAATCTAAGATGTTCTCTTATTATTCAAATAAAAGTAATTTGGAAAAGTCCTCCAAGAGTCTGACTCCTTCCGACCGACTACATAGGTGATGAAGGTATACCATTCATGTTGTGCCTTTGTCACAGATGGCTTAAATAATACTCTAACTGCCAGAGAGGGGTGAAGGGTTTGTATTGAACTTTTGATCAGTACGCTAAGGCCCTCCCTCTCTCATCTAAAAGCACCAATCCCTCCCTAAACCAAGTGTTCTTATTCTCCAGTTTAATATATACTGCAGGTTTCTCCTCACCGCCTAGGTTCTAAGTTTTGCTAAGAGGGAAAATCAAAAGCCAAGTGCTGTATCTGTCTAAACTCTCAGAGGGACTTCCTTTACTCACCTTACACTATCAATTTTTTGAGTTGACTACAAGAGATTTTAGGGAGTGCCTTTCAGACATGCTGCCCAACTCAGCCCTCTTCCTATCACACCCATGCCCCACCTCTGTCAGATATGGTCTGCTCCCAACGCCACTTTCTTTTGCTACTTCTTCTCCCTGTGTCTTCCTCTTCTGCCCCTCCAATCTCCCTTACTCCTCGTACGGTTTGCCTCCACCCTTTGATGTTACTTCTACTGCCTCCACACTACGACACCCCATACACACTGCTACTATTTCCTACACACTACTACCCCCTCTTCCACACTACTACTCCCTCCTATACACTACTATGGCCACCTCCACATTACTACTCCGTCATCTACACTACTAGCCCCTCACTACTACTTCTCCCCACCCTCTCCCCATTCACAGTCCTTTCACTTTTACAACCACTACACATTCATTCCCTATACTCTCTTCAATAATCCCACAGACTAGTTTTACATACATGCTCACAATGCAGTTCCACTTGCACTCATCAACCAATATCTCACCTCCTCTGCAATCTTGCCTGCACGCTCTTGTCCACCATCCTGCCTCCTGCTCGTCTCTTGTTCTGCCACATCCTTGTCCTCAGACCTCCCCTGAACAACCCACAACATCGTGTTTCCTGGGGTTTCTTTTATACCCGTCACAATCCTCTGGTTGGATGTATGGCACTGGCAAATTAGCAGCCCTCATCAGCCTTGCTGCAGTGGCCATAGTCTCCAGCTGCTATACAGTTTGTGGGTGGGGTAATGGAGAAGAAACATATTTTAGGTGTGGGGGCTGCTTGCCTAATCCTGAGGCTTGCTATCTTTCACACATTGCAGTTTTCTCTCGACACCCAGGATATGTTTGTGTCATCTGCTGCTCCCACTTTTCCTTGCTGGGGGACTGGGCAAAGCTCCTGTACGGCTTAAGCCAACTAGCAGCTTTGTTTGCTGCTTACCTGTCTCGCTGTTTAGTCCCTGACGATGGACTAAACGACCGGGATGCATCAGCTACAGTTTCTGCCATTTCTGCCAATGGAAATACAGTTGCACCAATAAAGGATGCATACAATGACAATTCACAGAATTTGTTTCATTTTCATACCCGTTTATCAATAATAATGGTGTATACTACGCAGTAGTTTTCACTACATTATGGCGTCCCCAGGTCTGATGATTTAGATCATCAGAATAATTATTGTTGCTAATTCAGTGCCACTCATCATCTCAGCCTTCTTATCCAGGTGAAAAACGTGTGACCCACAGCTTGCACGCAGATTGCTGCAGAAGGTGCATCAACCAGCTGAGGTACCTTACAAATTATATTCTTTTTTTATTTTTTTTTATTTATTGGCAGAGGGTTTATTTCAAACGTTTACCACATATTTATATTTATGAAGTAAAAGAAAAGGAAAAGAAAAAAGCATCACATAAGTTGATGAAAAACATAAAACAAGTAAAAAGACAAAAATCTAAAAATCTTTTGGAACACTAGCATCAATAAAACAGTTAAGGTTGTCTACACATTTTATATTATTTGGATAGCATCGTCAGTGTCATTTTGCTATCAGAATGATGATCTTGTGAGGACTTTGAGTTTGAAATGTACAACAACAGCGAGGCTGTTTGTGTGTTGACACGCTGGAGATTTCTCTCAACAATTTTGTTAAAGCAAATATGAGGCGGAAATTCTTCCCCTCGCATAGTTCTAACCACCGGTCCTGAACGTTTATGGTTCGGGAGTCGTCCACGAATGAGCCCAAATATTCTGTTCTCAGGTCTTTAATATGAGGACAGAGTAGAGTCAGATGTGTTCATGTTTCCCTTGGTGTGCTGCATAGGCGGCATGCATCATTGTCTTCTACCAGTTGTTTACGGTCTTTAAGAACTTCTTTAGTATGAAATTGATTGAGCCTGAATCTTAAAAACAAATTTCGGTGTAAAGCACTGGGGAATTTGATCAAATTCTCTGTAATTTTATTTTTTAGAGCTCTAGTTTCTAAAGCTATACACGACTAGAAGCTGGATTTTGATTTTTCTGATTCTGTTACGATCTAGCCTCTTAGCCAGAGTGTTTTCTTGGCAGCCTCTGGGTTGGTTTTCAGGGTATCAATTGATATCTCTGCATCCAGAAGGAGATTGGAGCATCGTTTCAGCCACAGATTCAGAGCCCAGTCTGTGTTTTTGACTTCATTTCCTTTTAGGATGTCAAATTGGATCAGGGAGTCTTCTACTAATACCTTTCGGTACAGTGATAAAGAGTTCCACACTACTGTAGCATACAAAGACCGTAAGCCCAGCTCTTGCTTTATTAAGCTGACTGGGACACATTGAGGGAGATGTGAGATTTTTTTTCAAAAGGTACCTTCCAGGGTCGACCAGATCTTCCAAGGCATGTATAGTGATGCCTCTGCTCCATATGTCAAAATTGGACAAACTTTCTGTTTGTAAAAGTTGAGCATGGAAATTAAGGAGAATTTGCCAAATTTTTGATGGATGATCCTGCCCAGCGTCTTTAAAATCTTCACTTTCGATTTTAAATCAAGTATTCTTTGGGAAGAGCCCTTAGCAATCTATCTTAGGCAACAATATGACCCAATCGGTATAGAGGTGGGAGGGGAACGACATTTTATATCCTTGTATGCAGATGATATGTTACTATATCTGAAATACCCGGAGGAAAATCTTCAATATGTTCTGGAGGTAATGGAGAGGTATGCCAGGCTGTCCGGTATAGCGGTGAACCCCCAGAAATCTAGTTTGTTCCCGCTGGGTAGCTATGTGGGAATTCAGGCAGAAGGGTTGCCGGTGTTGCAGGTCCCGTGGGCAGTGAGCTCTTTTCGCTACTTGGGAATAGATGTGTATCACACGGTAGAGGAGGAACATAGGCGCAACACGGAAATAGCCATTGGGAAAATCGGGAAATGCATGAGGTTCTGGGAGAGGTTGCCTCTGGCGATGATGGGCCGAGGTGCTATGCTTAAGATGGTGGTTTTACCTAGGCTGTTGCATTATTTTAACAATATCCCATACATGATACCTAAGAAGTTTTTTGTTAAGCTGCATGGTATGTGCAGGGACTTTTTGTGGCACGGCACCCGGAATAGAGTTGCGTTATGGAAGTTGCAGAACTTCTACGAGAAAGGCGGCATTAAACTGCCTAATTTTGAGGTTTACTATGTTGCGGCCCAACTGCAATACGTGGCTAAGTGGCTCTCAGATGACGTGACCCCTGAGCACAAGTTGTTTGGGAGGAACTGTACTCCTTTTTATTTGCGGGAAATTATCTGGTTGGCTAGCTCGGAATTGAAGGAGCGCCCTAGAATGCTGTTGCTGGGGCGGAACATGTGGCGGCGAGCCTGTCGGATGATGGGGGACCCTTTCCCGTGTGTTCTGCAGATACCATTGGTCGCACTGGTGGAGGGGGACAGGCAGCTGAGAGTAATTATTAGGACCTACTGGGAATCAGTGGGACTGGTCACGCTAGGAGACATGTGGCGAGACGGGACTATCACGACCTTTGAAGGACTCGGGGGGGAGACGGGACTACACGTGGGCCAATATGTCACCTATCATGTACTAGTGCAGAAGATTCGTAGTATGTGGCCTGAAACGTCGTTAGCGGAGGAACCAGATGCTACGGCGGGGGTAATATATGATATATCGGAGGGTGGGCATGAGGTCTCAAGGCTGTATGAGATGATGATGACCAAGGTGGGGAAGGACTTGGGGTACTTGAGATTAGAATGGGAAACAGAAATGGGAGCCCCGATTGAAGATGGGATGTGGCAAAGGGCTTTGGGATATCATAAGAAGGTGTCGAGAAATGCCAGGTTTAAACAAATACAGCTATATGTTACGCACAGGGCATACATGACCCCTCTCAGAATATCGAATTTCCGAAATGTTGGGCGCCAGGCGTGCCCTAAGTGCGACGATGAGAGCGCTGACATGATACACATGTTCTGGGCGTGCCCGGGAAATTGGAAGCTACTGGGGCGAAGTGGCGCAGAGGTTAGCGGCAAAGGGGGTCACGCTCCAGGTAGACTCGGCCTGGGCCTGCTTGTTGGGAGGGTATCCCAGAGCGAAGAAACTTAGACATGTAGAGAAATTGAAAGACTTGGCATACGTACTTGCGAAACGAAGGATTGCCATGGGATGGAAGGGGTGTCACAGGCCACGAGTGGAAGTCTGGTGGAGGGACCTACAAAAATGGGCGGAGGCTGAAACGGTGGTGTGGCAAGAGGCTAGTAGTTATACTGGGGATGAGGAAATGGGTTCCCTCATGGCGTGGAAACTATTGATAGCTGAATTGTTTGGAGCAGTGTCGGATCCAGCTGAATCTGAGAGCAGCGATGCCCAACCGCACGGAGCAGACACTGAAAGTGAGGAACACGCAGGCTCATAGGGGGGGGGTGGGATTGGGAGTGTAGTGTTTTAGGTTGTCAAACGTGTTTAAATGAAACGTTATAAGCTTTACTGAATGCTGGTTGTTGGTTGTTTGGTTCTAATAAAAACTTTAATAAAAAAAAATAAATAAAAAAAAAAAAAAGTATTCTTTGGGAAATTACAAGGCTTGAGTGTATGTCAATGCCTAAATATCTTACATTTGATATCTGGTGAACCCGTTCTTTTGCCAAATGCCACTTGAATTTTGAATTTCTTTCATTTCCTCTTATTTTCCGGAAAACCAGAATGGCCGATTTTGATGCATCGATTCTGAGGCCGTTGGATTGCACATATTTGTCTAGCAGATTTCATTTGCGCTGCAAGCCGATTTCAGTTTGATATATTAGGATCAAGTTGTCGGCATATAACATTTGCCCCAGTGGTTCGCTGTTTATCCTGGGGGGATGGGACGTTTTATCATTCACGGCATCTTTCATGTCAGAAATTAACAAGTTGAAAAGTTCTGATTACAGAGGGCAGCCCTGTTGTAGGCCTTTCATGGTGGCTATTTTCTTAGACAGCAGACCTTCAGAGTTCAATTTTATTTGGACAGATGTGTCAGTGTATAGAGCCATGATGGGAAACAGTAGATCTGGGGGGCATTTCCATGAAGCCAGCTTTCTCCACAATAAATTGTGATCTACGCTGTCGAAGGCTTGCGCAAAGTCGTCTACATCAATGTAGGTTTTCTTGCCTTTGGTCAGGGCTCTTGCTTTGAGGATGTTCAAAAGAAATAGAACAGACTTCTCATCGGGACAGCCACAGACAGCTTCACTCTCGCACCACTCCTCTATTCGTGTGATCTATTCTTTGGGTTTACCTACTTAAGGATAGATGAAAAACAAGGGTGGATATAAGAGGAATGTTCTCCCAGAGGAGAAAGTAAAGTACAATCAAAAAATAAAGTAATGTCACTGGGTTTTGTATAGTGCAACTTCTTACATTTGGGCGGACTCTGCATTACAAACGTTGTGGAGGCAGGGCTTTCAATTAATCGTGACCGCTATAATTGCTCATTGCCATTCTTGGTTCTACCACCAACAGGGGTGTTGCTAGGTCTGGAAAAGACCCGGGGTTACTCTGATGTCGGAACTGTTGAGACTGGGGGCTAGCTAGCCTTTTGGCTGTAGCTCCTGAGATTCTATCCGGTGCTACAACCAAAAGACCAGGGGCTATAGCTCCCTTAGCGCCCCCCTAGCAACGCCTCTGCCCACCAATGTGGGGTATGTGAGGTTGCCAAGGGCAATGCTAATAGTTGTGAGTTTCTCAAAACCTTCCATCATTTTTTAATTTTGGCGGGAAGCTGTCTGTCATTAAAAAAACACGTGACTGTGACATCACTTCCTATAACATCACTTGGGTCAAAGGTTACAGCATAAGCTTCACCTCCCACAAGCACTCACTCCACACACATTCCATTGAAAGATGGCAGCCCTGATGGCCAGGTTTCTGCACCTGTTGGCAGTCCAAAGCCTGTATTATTGAAGAAAAAAGAAAAATATGTTAGGTACTTAGGATCTTATTGTTTTGGATAGATATTTTGGTAAGGGGTTTGCTGCCTCTGCAGGTGGGCGCGTCAATAAGGAGGTGGTATGTTATTGCAGGCCCATGCATCTATCGTCATAAATGAAGATGCGGCCCTGAGGGCCACGGTCTTGAAACGTTGTGGACTTTGAGTGGCCGCTTTTTTATCTATAGCATGCGTGTTTTTTCTGGCCTCCTACGTTTTATCCAGCAGCACTCTCTGCTGGAAAACCTCGAGAATTGCAGCACCAATCGGAGCTGTGAAGATGAGAAATGCATTATTACACAGGAGATAGACATGTGTTTACATTATTTTCTTTGTAAGACGCTATTAATTGCAGACTAAAGTCTTTGTAATGTTTGAAATGTTAGAAAGCTTGGGGTTTTAGCCAGCCAGAATAAATGCTTAGTGGCCCCATTGTCGTGACTCTTCGCGTGACAGGTATGGTGCGTGTTGTGACAGCCGTATAGAAATGTACGAACGTAGTGATGAGAACGGATGATTACAGGAAGATGAATAAAGAGTGGGCGCCCACGTTAGGCGGGACCCAGTGTTCCCAGGGTGTTGCCATCGCCGTGTCAATTTTAGTACGGCCTGCACCGGCCTTGGCCTACTTAAATGCACACAGCACACAACGAGGCTCATTTTGTGAAGCGTTTTAATTGCATGCAGAGGGCCACCCGTGTGTTGTTGGTTCCCCTGCGTGGAATTCTCCACTTTCACAAAACGGAGTGGAAAATGAAAGACGATGTACGAACAGACAACATGTTACGCTTTTTATTCTACGCTCCATTCTGTGAAATGTGTAAAACACCGCCTGCAAAGAGCGCTTTGCAGATGGCATTTGGAATGGATTCCTGCGGGATCCGCCTCATATGATATGATATGATGTGGCATTTATAACGCGCCTATACACAAGTGTTTCAAGGCTCAAGGAGGCAAGGGAGGGGGAACAGAGGGAAGACAGACAACGATCTTACTGGGCCAAGCGTCATTCAGATCGCGCAAGTGCAGAGGAAGGGGGAGGAGGGAAAGTGCAGTGCATGGGATAATAGAATAACAACATAAATAACGGCCAGCAGGTGGCAAGTGCAGGGTGAGTGCAGAACATAAGTGCTAGTGGGGGGACGGTCGGGATACAGAAAACAGTCCACAGGTGCAGGGGTTGCCAGGGAGGCAGTGCAGGCGTGCATCTGGCAAGGCTAGGCCCTGAGATAAGATGGGTGGCCAGGTAACCAGTGCAGTTTCAGTAACATCCAGGACATTAGCAGGGGACAGGGGGAGAGAAAGCAGAGGCAAAGAGGAGGGTTTTCAGGTGCTTCCGGAACCGCAGGTGGTTCTCCTCAAGTTTCAGGGAGGCAGGGAGGCTGTTCCAGAGGGAGGCCCCAGCCGAAGAGAGAGATCTGCCACCAACTCGTTGCTTGGAGAAGCGACTGACCCTGAGGGAGTTGGAGGCGGATGAGCGAAGAGCTCGGGAGGGAAGGGATCTAGGAAGAGAGAGTTGAAGGTATTGAGGCCCCAGACCCCAGAAGGCCTTGTGGACGATGCAGAGGGTTTTGAACTTAATCCTCGCAGCCACTGGGAGCCAATGTAGCGATTTCAGTCCTGGAGAGATACGATCCGTGGGCTTGAGGCCAAGGACAAGTCTCGCAGTCCTGTTCTGGATGAGTTGCAGAGGGCGTAGAGTGGAAGCAGGCAGATTTAGAAAGAGGCTGTTGCAGTAGTCCAGCTTAGAGAGAACGAGAGTTCTAGAGACAGTGACCTTCTGGGGGAAGGAGAGGAAAGGAAGAATACCTCTGAGGAGTTGCAGCTGGTAGTGTGACTTCTTAGAGTCGTCAGAGATGTGAAGCGAGAAAGAGAGTGTGGAGTCGAAGATGACCCCCAGGTTTTTAGCCTCTCAGGTGGGAGCAGGAAGAGGGCCAAGAGAGGCCAGCCAGAGAGTGACAGGAAAGGAGGGACGGGTGTGCTGATGAGGAGAATCTCGGTCATACTGGCCTTAAGGCAATGATCATTAGCGGCACACCACTCCTGGATGGCGGACAGTCAGAGATGAGAGAGGGAGAAGAGGTGGCTGAGGGTAGCCTGAAAATGAGCTGAGTGTCACCCGCATAGCACTGGAATTTGGGGGCAGAGCGCGGCAATGCGGTGGACAAGAAGTGCCAGGTATTGGTTGAACAGCCAGGGAGAGGGGTTAGACCCTTGGGGAACACCACAGGTAGAGATAGAGATAGAGGAGAGGAAGGACCCACATTTGAAATGTAGTTTGATTCAACTAGAGGAACTGATGATATGGGGAAGGAGTCCATGATTCTTTTATAGCAGGTGATGTTGTTCATAAAATAATCGAGACTCTCCCCTGAGGAGATGGTTCCAATGATTCTGCCAAGAGGACTCATGCAGCCTATTTCAGCCTTCTTGTCAAGGTGGCTTATGAGAGATTCCAGCTGCGCCAGGTTCGCTAGAGTGCACCAAAATAGCTTGAGGCATATCATGCCTGGCTACAGCAATGAGCCCTCTCCTACATCTTGGGCAATGAAAGGGGGACGTTTTATCACAGTTGATGTTTTGTCCAGGCTTCGCCTGCAGATCCCATGTGAGCCAGGCATCGCACAGCAAGGCATCCTTGAGCTGGGCAGGCCACACAAATGACAAAACAAGTGAAGACTACATGGATGAGGCCCTTCCTAAAGTCACATAGGGTCAAAGAAGTGAAAGCCATTCTTTATTGTCCCATGGTATGGGGTAGGCCCTCTAGCAAAAGCATGCAGTGAAAATAGCCACAGAAGTCACCGTTGCCACAGACTAGTATGAATATTGTCGAGAGACTCTGCCACACAAGGGATAATGGGGCCAAACAAGTGGGTGTTGTCAGCTCACAAACCACTCTGCCAAGGAATGACACCCTGCATTTCCAACAAACTCGAGGACTCCTTCAAATCCTTCAATATCAACGGCAATATTATCAAGGTGTCTAAGAAAGTAAAAACTCTGGGTTTTTACCTTGACTCAACCCTCACCTTAACTAAACAAGTCAATGCCACAGCTTCGGCAGCAGCCTACACTTCAAAGCTCATTAATGCCCGCAGACCCTTCCTGTCACCCGACAGCTGTATCACTCTAGATAGAGCCCTCATCCTTTCCAGACTAGACTATTGTAACACCCTCTATGCTGGTACTAAGAACTATAATATTAAAAAACTGCAGGTGATCCAAAACAACACCCTGAGAGCAGGGTTAAACATACCCAGGAAGACTCACATCCCCCTCATTAGACGGAACACACACAGACTTCCCATCCAAGAGTGAATACTTTTCAAAACATTATCTATGACCCACAAATCCATTCATAAGTCTGCCCCGAAATATCTGGCAAATAAATTCACCTCTAACCCATCTAATAAGCCTACAATATCTAAAATCAACACAATTACTTAACACGAAGACTGTAAGGTTCTGCTTTATGTATATATGTAATACTGTATCTGTGTAACTCTCTTAACTCTTTTTGTCATGTTCACTTGTGCAATCTTTGTAACCCATGATTTTTCTAACTGTCAAGAACAGCACCCAGATGCCACCAAGTTGGGTGTGCTATACACATTTCAAAATAAATAAATAAATGCTTTAGGACCACACATTTCAGAAACAAAGACTGTGCATGGTCAAGATGACTTCTGTGGACCTAGTGTGAGGTGCCAAGAAGACATGCCCAGCAATGAAGATAATGAAGAAGTATTCTTGATATCCACAATTTTTGGGGCCACAAAAGAAAAAGAGGACACTGGGGTGCTGGTGAATATCATAGCCAAGAACCAGTACTTCGCCGTCAACTCGCACCCTGTCTTCCCGCTTACACTAGGGTGAAAATCTTCAGTTAAGGAGGGCAACACCTTTGTCTCTAAAGGCTACCTCTGTCACAGTATTTCGTCATGAGCAAGACACTGTGCAAGCGAAATTCTGTTTTACCTCAGAGTGACGAAATATCATGCTCAACTATGACACCACTGAGGCTATTAGGTTGTCCACTTTGCATACAGTGTGTACATAGCTGTCAAGACCCTAATAGTAGACTATGCAGACTATTTACGCCTAAATTGGAGATAGGATGCCTAAAAGGACAGCACGTGCATCTATACATGGACTTCATAGTCCAGCAAGTGGCGCTTCATCACAGATGAGTATCTTTCCACCTTTGAAAAAAAGTAGCACTGGAATTGTTGAAACTAGAGAGAGGAGGCATTATTGAGGAAGTGACAGACCTGGCACCATAGGTGTCTCCAATTGTAGTAGCGACCAAGCTGAAGCAGACAGACATTAGCTTGCCTAACAAAGTGCTAAATCAGGAAAGGGACCTGACCTCCACTATTGATGACATTGCAGACTTGCAGCGGGCAATTGTCTTCTTGAAAGTAGTCCTAAATGCTGGTTGAGACCAGGTATTGTAGAATGGGTCGAGGTAAACCATTGCATTGCCCTCCCACATAGGCTGTTGTGGTACAAAAGGCTTTTCTTTACTGTCTCTTCTGCAGCATAAGTATTTTTACGCACTGTTAACGGGTCCCCCAAGAGTGCTTAATGTGAGCAATGAATTGTTGATCTATGCTTAATTGGTCCAATGCCATTTGGGGAGGCTGTCAAATGTCTTTCAACAACTTGCTTAAAGATCATGAGCTCAATCAAACCAAGGACAAATGAGAGTTTCTACAGGAACACATGTAATTATTTGGATGCATCTTGCAAGACTTTGATTTGTCTGCAGACTCAAAAAAGGTGGATGACAAAGACTGTGTCTGCTCCCTGCTACCTGTTCCCATCGGACGTATGCAGTTTCCTGGGGATGGTCAGCTTTTTTGGGACTTTTATTGCAGCCCTAAAATATATCAGAGTGCCCCTACGACATCTAATACATAAGGACTGCACGTGGGACCATGGCATAAGGAAGTAAATGACTTTAACAAACATGAAACACTTGTATGAAGATGTCCTGTCATCCAGCCAGCTTCTCTTCTTTTTCTTCTTTATTTCCATCGTGGCCCTGACTCCATCCATGCATAACACCATCCGCCAAGGGCCACCAGTCCTGTGCCATACCCACTGATACGCATCCATCCCTCACAAGGGAGGATAAAACGGATGTAAGAACTGTGATGAGGAAGATGTGTACCGTTAGGTAATTAAGACATAGCCCCTCATATCCTTCTTCCTTGTCAAAGAAGAAACGGCACACACAGATCTGAATGCTGCGCACCCAGTGAGAGGATTTATTAGCATGATTCATCCAACACTGCAAATCAACAAGAATGGGCCACCTGAAGTACACCCTGTGTAAATGCCTGATGAGTGTGGCCGGGCAGATGCAGTCTGTAATGTACCGTGAAGGTAGTGAGGGATGCCCAAGTGGCTGCTCTAATCGTGTCTTGGAGACAAGCTGCTTTTGCCTCCTCCTAGGAGGGCAACACCCCCACGTAGAATGGATTGGGGTTGAAAGACCGAGTGACAAATGTTCGAGGGAGAAAAGACCGAAGATTATTTTTTTGAAATAACCTTCGGTCTTTTCTCCCCAGAACATTTCTGACTTGGCCAAACCCCTACCCACACCCCAACCCACACCCCTAAACACACCCCTACCCACACCCCCAGCCCTCTGAATGCTCACCAGATGGGATAACACACAAAGGAGTAAGCCACAGAGATCACCCCTTTAAGCCACGTCTGATTCTAGTTGTAGAGCACCTTCACCACAGCGCTTTACAGAGCAATCAATAAACAGTACAATTAAATGAACAAATGAAAAGGAAACAAATCAAGAATAGGACAATAAGAGGAGATGGTGGGCCTTAAGATGAGAGCAAAACATATAGAGAGAAGGATAAGCATGTATTTTGGGAGGGAGCGCATTCCACTGTTTAGGGGCGGGAAGAAAAAAGAACAAAAATATGAGGAGGCCCACAGGGGTTTGGGAGAAGAAAGAAGGTGGGGAGGATGAGAACAGAGAGTTTGAGCAGGGATGTAGGGAGAGACGAGGAAGGAAATTTAGGGAGGAGCTATACCATGGTAACATTTAAAGACAATAGAGAGGAGGTGAAACTGAAGACGAAGGTCAAAAGGAAGAAAAGAGAAAAGGCTAAGTTTTTTAAAATTGAAGAATGAGGGGGGTAGCTGGAAAAGAAAATGAACTGTAGAATTGATGATAGCGCAAAGAAGACTAAGATGAGATGCCGGTAGGCGGACCAGCAGAGCAGAACAGTAGTCAAGTCGGGAGACGATAGATGAGAAAATTTGTGGCATGAAAAGAAAAAAGGATCTGGATGTTTCACAGGTTAAAAAGGTAAAAAGAACAGGCCTTAGCAGTAGAAGATATGTGATTGGAAAAAGCAAGCCCGGAATCGAATGTAACACCCAGATTGACAAATTGAAAGCCTTCAATCCCTGCTCTATACGTAATGACAAGCTCTGAGGGGTAAAAAAGGCACCTGACATTTCTACATATGTCAGAAGGTCCATTCTGACATTCAACACCACCAGATCCTCAGCTTCTGCGGGAACGAGTTATAATGGAAACCTAGAAATGTTGATATCCTGAGCGATAGAATGATGGGGCCATTTTAGGCCTAAAGAAGGGGTCAGATTACAGAATCACTGAACAGGGAGTAACCTGGAAATAAGGTGCAACACATATGAGTGCCTCAAGTTCCCAAATCCTCCTGGCAGAGGTATTGGTCACTTGAAATACAGCTTTGATGGTTAGGAATTTCAGGTTTGCACCCTGGCTCATAGGGCAGTCCCTGCAGAGGTTTGGGAACAAGGGGTTAATCCCAGGTAGCAAAAGAAGATTTGGGATGCCCCTTTGCATCAATAGGGCATAAAACCTGATTTTGCGCTTTGAAAACACAAATGTAAATCTTGTATTTATTCAACTACTGTCTGCTCAGTATATAAAGTCATGATTGTACATTGGGTTGGTTCACATTAATGTATTACATATTGCACACACATTCAAATTGAAAAGCTGTGGTCATTTCTCTCGTCCATTGCGCTGATTTGAACTGACCTAGTGTCCACCTCGGTGTAGCCCCATCCTGATTTTGTACCGCAAAACTGATCAGATCATGGGTTGATGTTTTGGCCACAGTAAGAAGCACCTGCCTCTTCTTGTTCAAACTAGTTTTCGAGGCCAGGCTCTGATCACAAGATGGTGTTTATCCCAAGAGAAAATTACATATATATATCTATAAAAAAAAAATTATAATATTTGAGCCTTCCTATAGCAGTATTATGGAAAACAGCTTGTTTACAATGTAACCATGAGGACCTCTATTAGCTAAAGATAGTATTTTCTTCAGACAGATTGAGGTCAAAGATAAACAAAAGTTTCGTATTTTGTCAAGTGACCAGAGTATTCAATTATTTAAAAATCTATAACTTTATGGTAGACTATTATTTATGGATCCAAAACCAATTTCATATGATAGAAAAAATATATTTCTGTAAATATAAAATTGGATTAAGAAAAAAAAGAATTCCCAAAATACTTAAGCGACAGACTCATGTAAAGTGTCTCTGTGTGCGAGGTAATACAGGATTCAAGGGTTTTTGTTTGATTACATTGTCACGTTTTCATAAGGAGGTATCCGATAGAAAAAAAATGCCATTTTACACGAGCAGTGAGTTTTTTCCTCCCAACCTTCCAGTCATTTGAGTAGGGGTGGACCTTGGTAGGGGGATTCACTCGTGGTTGGCAAAGTCCACCCCTAGTGGACCAGCCACAGGACTACAAGTGAATCCCCCCACCACTTAATCCCAAGATTAGTGAAGAGTTTGGATTGGAGAATACATTGCACACAGATAGATATGAACCAGAGATCAATATTAACCAAAGGAGATGGCTGGTTGTAGAGGAATAGGGAGTGATGACAGACACCATCTGGGAGAGTTGTGATTTCTAAGGAGGCCGCAGAAAGATTAACCCTATTCTGGGGGAGATAGACCGTCCACATTGAAACCTGGCTACAGCACCTCGAGGGACCTTCCAGATTGAGGATATTTCTATTTAATTACTTTTTTAATTGATTAATGTGCATCAGTTCATTAAGAACCTTTCACATATTTACAAATCAATCATGCTTCACCAATTCTAACATATTCACAAATACATTCACAGGTTTTTAAAAACACAACCATACATACATAAAAATATGGGCATTACAATTTCCATTTATCCGTTCGTGAACACTGATCAATGCAAAGCGCCACGGATATCCTCTGTTAGCAGACCCCACTTAGTGATTAGCATGCTAGCAAGCATTGATGATACCCAAACAGAGAGGGTCAAGGCTGATTCTTAGAGATGAAAAGCAACATTTCAAAGTAAGTACTGCAATATAACTCCAGATTGCTCCATATTCCCGTCAGGACAACTCCCCAGGAGTAAGGGTGGCAAGGGAGTAACAAAGCAGATGCTAGTTTTAAGGAAACGCGGGTATAGTATAAGATAAGATCTATTGTGCTTTCTATTCTAGTTAAATGCAAAGTGAGATTTAATTTCCATAAATCCCAATGCATTTTTGTATTGAGAAGTGACAGCCTTTTGTGCAACTTAAATGCAGATTGTTTCTGTCGAATTATGCCAAATTAAAACAGAATCCATGTGTCCTATCGGCATAGTCGATAGGACTTGAGGGAACTCAATACCCCTTTCTTACAGACAAGAACCCTCCTTCCTGACATTGAATTCTGGAATAAAACATTGGTTGAGCAACAAGCCTCTCCAATGAGTTGCCCTTCGTCTGTATCTTGCTACCTTCCTGTAGGTATCGGGTAATAATATCGCCATATATATGGTCGCCGTAAATAATATCGCCGCGAAAATGTCGTGGCGATATTATTTGGGTGACCGTATATATGGGGACAGAGGCAAAAAAAAAAAACAATTTTTTTTTAAAAAAAAAAAGAAGAAAAAAAGAAAAAAAAAGTTTGGGGGTTGCGGGGGTGTCCCCCGCATGTTCCATGCAATAATGTCGCCACAAAAAACGGCCATTTTTCGGCGATATTTTTGCATGGCGAGATTTTTGTGGCGACATTATTACATGGAACCCTTCCTGTAGTTATGCCCTGATTGCCTGATGCACTATTGCTTATGTATTTTTTTTTTACAAATGTTCCTTGATCCCTGACCTATCTGTAGCCATTGGTCCTCCTAACTGCCACTGTGTTTTTGCTTTTCTCCATGTATGTAACTCCTAAGTTTTTCCAGCGCCCAGTTACCTCATGGTCCGGTGCCCGATATAAATAATAAACAAATACAAAATACAAATAGTCGCTGATCCTGTCCATGGTGCAGTCATGAAGCTCCATCGCCTGACAGAATATTATTTATCATTTGTCGCTATTGTGAGACTTAGTCATAAAAAGTGTGAACGATAAAAGGTAGCTAGCTTACAGGACATATTTCTATTCACTGAAACTCGTGCAAAGGTAAAACCAATGCAACCCCTGATTTTGAAATGCACAGGGGGACTCATGTATGAATTGACAGTGTAGGGGTACCCCAGTAGGAACCAGATCCATTTTGTTCTTGCCTACATTTAAATCACCTGCACATAGCTTACACATTCACAACCCCACACTCTCATATGGGAGCCAGGTTGAGTAAATATGTGCACATAAATGTAATTTGTCCAAGTACCGTTCCCATGATACCATACTTGTTTTGATACTGCAGAAAATCAAGCTTTTTTGAAGAATTTTGGCATGGTTGATAAACACATGTGAACACACTGGACATTTAGCAGCACTAATATTAGTGAAGTGTATTGTCTGCTTACATAGGAAAAATCATAGAAGTGACAATGTATGTTTGTATTGACAATAGAGAGAATTAAGTGGGCGGGGCACTTTCGTTTTGTAGATAAGCTGCACGTAACTGAGCTTTATACGGGCATGGTAATTTTGTTTTGTTCACAAGCTGTCTGTGTTTGGCTAACATTGTGGTGACTTCCGTGGCATGAAGCTGGATGTCATCTTTGTTTGGATTTGACTTTAATTCTTTTAAATACATCGAAATGTGTGTAAAACTTCCTGTCTATTGCCCAGAATTGTGGGATGGGACTGTATGAGCAGGGGACATGACATCAGTTTTGTCACACTAATGAGCGCTCATAATTTAAATCAAAACAAAACAAAACAACATCTTTACAAATTGGGGGGTTGTTGACAGGATGTTAGGTTGATGACATCACTGGAGTCCATGTGCACTCATGCATTTAGTAATATAAAAATATGCACAAGATTACCCATCTGTGTGAAGTTGAATAGTGCATGGGATTAGATTTTCCCTTTTGTGTATTCTCCGAGTATATGGGCAGTGATTGTGAATTGTAATAAAATATCAGACTTTGAAATACAGAAAAATATTCAAGTGGATTTTTATAGTTATTGAAGGCTGGTAAATCTAATAAATTGATTGAATAAATTTGCAATCGGACATACAATCCAGCCATGACATCACAGGGCTTCAGGGCAGATTTGAATGTGGCTATTGACCGTGCACTAACTAGATAATTTTTGCATAGACATTGGCTGATGCAAGATATTGAAAAATGTAAAAAGGATATGAAAGTTAAGGTTGAAAACATGGGCACAGATATTTGGGTTACACAAGGCCCGCTAGTTGAAACACTTCAAAAAGTCAACAGCTAAAGACAGAAACTGACCCTTGTGAACTTTCCAGCACATCTCTTATTTTACCTTCAAATTATATAGAATACATTGGAAGAACACGTACATGAGTTGCACGTTTTACAGTAAATGCTCAAAAAGCCTCAGCAGAAATGATACTCATGCACCAAACTAATGAGGACGAGAGCTCAAACCTTTGAGTCTCTAAATGGCAAGCAATTGCCATTACAGAAACAACACAGGCAGTACAGAATTAAATGAGAGTGTGTCAAGAAGCCAAACAGTGCCTAAAGACAGAACTTTCCAATACTAATGACATACATAATAAGTGTCTGCAGACACATGATAAATTGAAGGCCAAAATAACTAATCAACCCGCTCAGATTGAAGGATTATTAGATGACATTGTGAATATAAAAATGCAACTGAGAGAGTGAAGCTGCACATGCAAAACTTGTAATGAAGGAGATTGACTTTCAGACAGAATTTGATCAGCTATATGATATACAAAGTAGCAAAGGGTTCAGTTAGCCCAAGAGAAAGACAGAACAGTTCAAGAAATACATCAACTCACCTTACAACTGACACAGGCATGCCGAAACACAGGGTGATCAAAGTAAGGTGGCTGTGCAACAGTTAATACAGAGAATAGGAAAAAAGTATCATTGTGGGAGAATTTAGATGCGTTAGGCAAAGATCTTGATGATGCAATGTCAGGGATTGAACACATCTGAAAACGAGAATTAACTAGCTGGCAGACTATCAGCCAGGAGTCAACAGAAGAAACACAAATGTATCAAAAATAAAAAAAGACCTTTTACAGAAGGAGCTAGAAAAATTGTCTTCCAAACCAGGGCATTTGACACTAACCAAGCTAGCTTAAATTAATCTAGTGTAAGGGTGCAGAAGGAGGAGACTGATTCACAGGTGGCATGATTTCTGGCACAAACTTTTATTTGTTAAAAAAAAAGAGGAAACCTACCTCTCCCTAAATGTGAGAGGGGCGTCACTGCATCAACCAAGGAACTAAGGAATCTTTCAGAATGTCCAAGTAAATAAAAAAGAGTCCACCGTCATTTGTCAAAACGGCTATTTCTATCCCGTACAGTAGTAACTAAACTAAAGAGATACTGGATCTTCTTGGTCCAGAAGAATAGCTCCCTTCTTCTGGACAATGAATTATGGTTCCCATTGGTTGGTGGGAACTGCACCTGCGAGAATGACACTCTTCTCCAGGTTTCAGTTCCTTTCCAGGAATCAACACAAAGTTCCAGTTTGAGATGCTGTAAAGATCTCAGTTCAAACTCAAACGTTCCAACTCAAACATCACTCCTTATTGCCCATAGTTTGCCTCACTATTGGGTTCCTAAAGAGTGCCTTCCTTCTCTGGATTCTTGTTCTCAATACTCTCACAGTGGTAGGGGAATGACTCCCTTCCCTGGGCCTTCCTCGGCTTTGCTTCATGGTACACAACAACAGGGGCTATGGCCTGATCTGTCTTGGTTTGTAGTTTTCACCATAGTAGGGGAAATGCCTCTTCCACTGGGTCCTTCTCAGGCTCTTTACCACCGTTAGCGATGGCTGGGGGGAATGATTCCCTTCCCTGGGCCCTTCTCAAGCTATTTATCACAGTTCACGAAAGCTGGGGGAATGATTCCCTTCCCCAAGTCCTTCTCAGGCTCTTTACCACAGTTCACGAAGGCTGGGAGAATGACTCCTTTCCGCAGGCCCTTTACCAAAGTTCATAATGCCATGGGGACTGACTCCCCTCCCCTGTCTTCCTTTCACCTTGTTTTACTGGTTTGTATGTGTGGATCCCATAGCTGTAGGATTCTGCTGCTATTTAGAGACCTGGTTCACTTGTCTTCCAGGTAGTGCATCAAAGAAGAGGATTTGTGATGCTCTTCTCAATTTGGATGCAGGTCCCAGACCAATAATTCTCTTTCTGACACTCTGGCCATCCTGGCTAACACCTCTGCCAGGTACTGTAACAAAGAAGACGATTTGTGATGCTCTTCTCAATTGGGTGCTGGTCCCAGGCGTCTGCTTCTCTTTCTGACTGTTCTGGTTGGCCTGGATCACCCCTCTACTAGGTACTGTGCAGAAGAAGAGGATTTGTGATGCTCTTCTCAGCTGGGTGCAGGTCCCAGACCTGATTTTTGTATATCTCTCGAACCCTTCCAAAGCCCCATCAAGTGTCCTGGCAGCCCTGGTATGGCAAGGGTCTTGCCTACGCTCTGCGGGTGGTGTGCAGCTTTTTCGCGTCTCCTGTTGTGTTCCTGTAGGCTTTGTTCATGTTTCTGTGTGCTGAGGCAGCTCCGCAGCTCTCTACTCCTCGCTGGACGCATGTCTGTCTGACTGGGATGCCATGAGGTCTTTGTCGTCTCAAGGTTGGTTCCTGTAGCCTTCCGGGCCTTCTGACCTTTGTGAATGGTAAGTGAGCTTCTCAGCGGCTCGGTAAGCGTCCCAGATGCCATCTTCGAGTCCCTCTGATTTTCGGCTCTCACGATCCTGTCTCCTCCAAGGTTGACTTCTTTCTGGGTTCCTCCATGGAGGGTTGAACACTCTTGAGTCCCTCCTCACTTTTTATGCTCATACAGTGTCCACATTGACTGGAACGCTTACTTTGGTTCCGCAGGCATTCCTGATTGCTCCGTACTTCTTCTTCGTTCCAGTACTGACATGGTCAATCTCTACTGGGTCCGTTGGACTCTTCCTCGTCCCAGTCTTCCAGTGTACTTCAGGTGGGTAGTCCCTACTCTTCTTCATCTCAGTACTTCTGATGAGGGCTGTGTTATCTACCCTACACAAGTACATGGACGTGTGGGGAACTAGTGTGCTCAGTATAGGGTAGGAGGATGAGGGAGGTTTTGGTGCAGTGTGGACATACTGCATTCTCCCTGGATACTATCGAGTAGCAGCCTCACCTCCCTGGCCTCATGGGAAGGAGCTCTGCCTCCGGGAGAAATGATGGCATCCAGGGATTTGTCACACTAGGCAATAGCCGGTGTGAAGAAAACAACAGTTGATAATTGAAATTGTAACAATGCTAGGTTGAGACAAACAATCTGTGATGTTCAAGTGAGTTCTGACTCTCAGTCTACAACTCGCAGACAGATGGGTTTTGTGGACTGAATTCTTGAGACTACCTCTCCATTCCCAAAAACCTCCCATAGTCATTCTGGTGGTCTTTGCCCACCGAGCCATAGTCAAGATAAAGGGCGCAACCGACACACCATCTCCTATTCTCAAATGTTCCCAGATGCACAGGAAAACCTGATTTCCCTGTTAGGGTACAGAGGAATTAGGAGTTGAGGGAAGAAGAGTTGCAGTGTATGATTCGACACAGACCACTTAGTCACAGTCTGCTTGACTGAGATTGAGAGACAGAAAATGCAACCTAAAATGGCGTTTTTAGTCCTTATCTATGCCAGGGAGAATGGTGATTCCCCACAGCCCATGCGTAATTGGAAAAACACAGGGTTTGATTGAAAATATGATAACTTGCCATACTATCCAGCCCCTAAAAAAGGATGAGGCATTTAACCCAGAAGACCAACAGGAAAGGGAGAAGAGAGAGGATCCCCATTACCGTACACATAGAAAACCTCCTTATATTGACAAGTTGGGGGAAATATGCAAGCAGGGAGGAGGATTCAAGTACTGCCTTTGATTCTGATTAGGGTAGCTGTTTTCGAACGACCCAATCCAGCAGATTAAGGCCACAAAATGATTAATGACTCCTTCCAATAAAAATGACACCTATTCCATTTGGGAACATCTAAAATTGTTCATACAGATGATGGCATTGTTTGGATTACAGAATTTAAAAAAATTATATAGATTTTCTCAAATTGACGTTTTCTCCAGAGTTGTACAGTTTCCTTGCTACAAATCACTACAACTGGTCGTCTTACAAAGCGGACATTTAGAAATATGTTCCAACTCACAGAAATCGCCAAGAAGCCTGCAAGGCAGTCCATGACTTAATGTGTGCTGAGGATGATTCTCCTACAGAGTTTACTCAAGAACTCAAATTCACATTTGCCCAGATTTCTCACCATGTCCATACCAAAAGTCGAGACTTCAAAACTACATTATTCAACGCCATCTAAAATACCTAGTGACTCAATGAGTCTGATTCAAGAAATCTCGAGTTAATTAATCACGGTCTACAGGGATCTTTCTTCTGCTATTAAGTATCCTTACAGACAAAGAATACTCACTGTTCAGAACCAGCTGACTAGTCCTGCACTGGTCATGCAAAATATTGAGCCCACAAAACCAGATAATTACATTAGTCCACCGTATTTAGGCTCAAAGTCTATCTTGGGCTATAAGGACCACCTCCTAGGACTAATTACCAAGAGAATTACACTCCTCCCCCTAAATTCCAGGACAATAGATCCCAGTACACGGGTGAGTGGAGATCCAACAATACATAAGGCCTCATTATGGTTTGGCGGTAGCCGTGCCGGTAAAAATGCCAAGGCTGCCGCCGGAGTCCATTTTTTTCTGGCACCCGGCAATGGGCAATTACCGGGTCATTACAGCCCCGGCGGACCCGGTAATTTCCCATTGCCGGGCCCCAGAAAAAATGACTCCCCATTCCCATCTGAGTCCCATTGGACTCAATGGGAATGGGGAGGACGGTAGCACCAGCACCATTTATAAGGTCTGCGGGCGGGTGCCGATCTGGTGGGTGATGGCACCCGTCCGCAGAACTCGTAGTTTGCTGGTCCAGAAACAACAGTACCGGCCAGCTTACAGGTACCGTTGTTTCCGGACCGGCAAGCTTGTAAGAACCCCATACAGTCAGTCAAAATAACTTTATTCAGCCTGAGAGGCCACCAAATTACATCCTAATAATACGTATCTAATACATTATTGCAACAATCCCAAAAAAGCAAAAAACAAAACAGTGACAGAGGCAGCACTCTCCTTGAGTGCCACCGGGCAGATCTTTAACCAGAAATCAAAACCACCATCACCAAGCCTCTTTTAACTCCTGTATCGCCTCAGGTCCAAAGGAGTAAGATTCGCCCCAGAAAGAGGTCTGTTGCTAATGGGATGACCAAGAAGGGGCACAAGGTTAAGGTTAGGGGAAGGGCTGACTGTAATTCCACTTGCTCGAGTCTGCCCGTAGCGATTACATTTTTCGAGAACATCCCTTGCAGTGTGATCGTCCCTGAAGACCAGTTTAACAATGTCAGCTTTGGCAGGCAGTTCCTTAGACAGTCTGGTGCCTCCAGAATAGAGCCATTATACACAAACCCACAATCCCCTACAGACCACAACCATTGAAGGCATTCTTTCGAGAGGGCGTCCCTTGGTTCTCTTCTATCAGAGGGCAATTTTGTGACCCCATGAAGGAACACCGTAGAACTTCTACATCCTTCATGTGCATGGTGCCTATGCAGAGAACTTCCATGACAGGGGATTGAGGCATTAACCACCCTCCCCTCTGGGCGCTTGTTACCTGAGACCCTCGGAGCAAGGTTCTGTGATGGTAGGGGCTCATTCCCCAAAGTTGGGCTCTTAATGGGTTCTCTCCGTAAGATTGGTATTGGGGGTTGGACCGCTTCTGGTTGACTCTTCGTAGTTGGGGGAATCAATGGTGCTCTCCCCAATGTCCCCAGAGGTCCTCCACCCATAATGCACCGCAACATCGGGTCGGTGGTCCTCCCAACATGGCCGACCGCACAGAAGCACTGCTCTCTAGCGTTTACGTATGACGCGCTGCCTCCTAGAAAATAGGCACGCCCCGCGGCTCTGCGCATCTCAACGCTACTGTTCCGAGTTGTTCGGCAAGTGCTATTGTTTCTTCTCCCTTCCGTCAGTGCCCCATTCCTGTTTCTTACCATCCTTTCCTTCCTGGTAACTCTTCTGAACTGCTCTTTGCATCCGCTAGGTCCGTTCATCCTTACATCCGGGACTCCGGTTCTGTGCTTCAGTTCTCGCGGAGTTCCCTTGCACGCTGTGGGCATTGGACTTCCTGCTCCTATTCCTTCCTGGATTCCGCCGCCACAGTCCTCCTTCCTGGATAGTGAACGCTACCCTGCTTCCTGAGGCAGACAGCGATCCTCACACTGGAACCAGAGGATACATGCCCTTACCTGTATAAGTCCCGATTAGTCAGGAAGAAGGAAGGAGCTCCAAAGAAGACACCGACCAAAGACAAACAGGTGAGAAAAAGGGCAGAGTGTGACACCCAGATGATCCTCCCTCGCTTGTCCTCCTCCAGGGTTGGAATCCAACAGCGATGGTTCATCCCTGGCCACCTGGGTGTTGTAGCCCTGGGGTTTCCTATGGAGAACACCCTTAGGTTTCTCACTTGAGTCACATTCAGGCTGAGAGGTTTCAAGGGGTTCTGTCTGGGTGAGAAAGGAAGCTTTCTTTTTGGGCTTGGCATCTACCCTCCCTTAGGCCCCCTGATCAGGAACCTGTGGTTTGTCTGACGTTTCCTCCAGTCATTCCCCCCCACTCCCTCCGAGGCATCAGCCCTGGGTGTTTGGGAATTTTGGGATGCAGGGTTCGGTTGAGGGTTGGACTGCATACTCAGCATGCGTCCGAGGGTCGTCCGTCAGTTTCTGGTCCGGTTGCTCCAGCTGTGAGTCATACCTCTGCTACTCCCGAAAAGGGTAACTATCCCTTCTCCCAGAGAAGCTCGGGAACTGGAAATTTGCCCCACAATTTTCCATCCAGAATCTCCCTTCTCCTGGGTTTAGGGATCTATTGTCCTGGAATTGGGGAGAGAGAGGAGGATTATTTTGGAAGTTCTGGTCCGGGGGATATCTGGGGGAAAAGTTCAGGTTGGGAGGTGAAGTGATACTTCTCTCCTGAGGGAAGTTTGGAGGGAGGTTTCCTGCTGCAGTACTTGCCTGATTGGTCCCTTATAGGTGGACCATTTATAATGATCCTGGTCCTCCAGCCCTGCAAAGAAACTGGAGAGGTGAGACTGTCCATTTCGCAATGTCCAAATGTGATGCAATTCACATAATTTCTGATCTGAAATGATGCCATCATCTGCTCATAAAGTTGCAGGTGCTCCCATAGCAAATACTTGGCATTCTTGTGGTATGGGGTCAGGAAGCTTTTTATGGCCTTGAGGTGTCTTATTCTGTCTTTCACCAATCCATTGCTCTGTTTCCCTGTCTTTTTCTTCCTCTGCACTGGAGTTCAGAAGGACTCAGAGCTACTACTGCTACTCCATTCCCTGTCTTGCAGGCACTCCCTATCTCTATGAGGCTGGAAATGTCTCCAAGAACCACAGGGTCTGGGAGTTAACTTGTGCCACCGTGATTTCCCCTCTAGTCGCCTTTTGGCAAAGGATGGCATACAGTTTCATCATCCCTCCTTCCAGGGAGTATGGGGAATTCCCCCTTCCCCAGAATGTACCGAGGTTTTTAGAATGCCCTTCGTAGGCTGAGGGTCTGGATTTTCTCCTTCAGCGAAGAGGGTGTGGAGGTCCCTTTGTAGTCTCATCTTCAGCCAGTATAACTCCCTGACTTTCTCATCATAGGGGTTTTCATGGTCTGATGTACTTATAGTATTCCTTTTAGTCTCCCGGGATCCGCTGGTCTGCCGGCCCTTACCTTCTGTATGGTAGAGGTGAACTATTCATCAGGATCAGACTAGGACTGGCCTTCTCGATCGGTTGGGCTAAACATGAGTAAATCCATCTGCCTCATGTTCCCCTGTTCTTTATTGGTGGCATATATGAGGTCAGTTCCCATTTGTACTTGGGAGGTTGCCGATGACTGGCCAGAGGCCCCCTATGGTGGGAGGGGTACCTTACCTTGATCAGCGGGCTTTGTTCCATATCCTGATTGGTTAGGGTGCTTCAGAACCTGTTTGTATTTCCTAATTTCCTAATTTAAATTTTCAGTCTTGCCTTTCTCTGTTTAGATTTCCTTCTGGTGCCCTGAGAGCTGAACTTTTAGCTCTGACATTGATGCTTCAAGTGCCTTGCTAATCTATTCCTCACAGCCTGAACCTCTTCCTGTAAAGCTTCATTTTCCATCTGAGCTTGTTCTAAAATGTATGCCTGCTCCCTGTGCTTCTCGGTGAGACTAACAACTTCTTTCGTCTGAGTATCTCTATCCTGAGTGACCTGAAATAGGTCAGATTCTGCGCACCTCAATTCCTCTAGGAGCTCTGTATTTTATTCCCTCACTTTGTTGAGTTCCTGCAACCAAGTAGCACCCTTTTCTGTATCAATCTTCAATTGGTTTACTTTTTGTAACAGGACACAATTGTCCTGCTGTAAGCATTCTTTTTCTTTCACAAGTTACATTTTCTGTCATTTTAAATAAAGCCTGTAAATCTTGGTGCAATTGGTCAAATTAATCCTGGGAGTCAACCCATTTTTATAATTAACTGGTTATTTTCATACTTCAGTTCCTTGATGATTTGCTTGGAAGCCACTGTTTCATCCAGCAATGCACTATTATGAACGGTCTGATCAGGGGCGTAGGAGACACATAAAATCGGGGGGAGGGGGACAGTGGACACCTTGGGGCCTTTGTTACAGATACAAACCACAGTGTAAAATGATCTGTCAATTTATTTGTAGTGAGTGATGATCACGCACATTTGTTAAAAAAAACACTTTTTTTGCATGCTCTGTATGCATGATACATTCTGTTGCTATTGTTCATATGATATGATATGGCATTTATAATGCGCCTATACACATGTGTTTCAAGGCGCGACGAGGCAAGGGAGGGGGAACAGAGGTAAGAGAGACAATGATCATACTAGGCCAGGTGTCATTCAGATTGCGTGCAAGTGCATGGGAAGGGGGAAATGGGAGAGTGCAGGGGGGAAGGGAGGAGGGGACAGTGCAGTACATGGGATAATACATAAGCAATAAAATAAAAATACGGACAGCAGGTGGCAAGTGCAAGGGAAAGTGCAGACATCAGGTGTCAAGTGCTGGTAGTGGGACTGTAGGGATACAGAAACAGTCCCCAAGTGCGGGGTAGCCAGGAAGGCAGTGCAGGTGTGCGACTGGCGGGGGAGGGGACCTGGGCCCGAGATCAGAAGGTCGCCAGGTAACCAATGCAGTTTCAGTCAGGAAGTCAGCAGGGGAGTGGAGGAGAAAAAGCAGAAGCAAAGAGAAAGGTTTTGAGGTGCGTCCGGAACCGGCGATTATTCTCCTCAAGTTTGAATGTCAACCATATCCATTATATCTTTGTGTATATTGCACACACAAACATGATTGAGTCTTATGTGTAATGTGAATATTGGCGAGGTGGCTCAAGACAGACAACCAGCTCATCTGTGCAATTTCGGATGCAAGCGATACAAAAGACAGACAAATTAGAGTTTTAACATGATAATACCCACAGCAGAAACACAGGTGTTTCGAGTGCGAAAGGTTAATCACGTTTGCAAGAGCAGTGTGTTTTTAATCAGAGCACACGCGAGTTGCACATGGGATAAAGTATATTGCAGTCACTGACCGAGGAGAGCCTTGACCACATACAGGAACGAAGCTGAAGCTCGAATCAAGGTCAAGAAACATACACTATACTATACTTTCGTGTGTCATAGCAGAGTCAAGACCGCTTAAAATGAATGATCATCCCACTACCTGCTTTAATATTTGCAAGAAAATTTGAATGGTGGCAGAGAATCTGGCAGAGAGAGAAAAAGCACATTGGGGGTCAGGGGGCAGATCTGACCTGCCTTGTTTAGTCCAGTCTGCATGAACACCCAAAACTGTGAGAGGTAATATAGGAAGACAAAGGAGAGCCTCAACAGGAATGCGGGGTAATAGTGAATGTTACACAACTTGAGAACCTATCTATGGAGCCCCCAGAGGCGACTTCCCCACATCAAGACACAAGGATGAAAACTGTGCTTGTGAAAGAGGCTAGAATGAGAGCACACAAAGCTGCTTCATGTCATTACAGGAAATAGGAGCGTGTAATTAATTAACTATTGCTTTCAAGCAAACACATATTCTTTCAGCAGAGTGACAAACCCAGCACATGCTGAAACCCAAAAGCAGAGGAATGCCAGCGTTCTAAGGATTGGCTCAGTCTGGGCTGGATGTGGGTAGCATTGCAAGGACAATCCTAGAATCTTCCATTCAGGCAAGGAATGGTTTAGTGCCACTGCCAGGGATTTTTCCGCAATTCCTTACTACTGTCGAGAAAGTGTGGCATAGCCTGGGAACGTTTGCATGCTACAGTGAAACGTTGCCCTGTGTAGCGCGGTAAGCTTCGGATTAACGGTGGAAGTTCTGCCAGGTTGTAGAACACAGGTGCCTCTGTTCACTTTCCCCATTTAAGATACTTAAAAAGGGTTTCTAGTCCTAAAATGTATTCTTTTCAACATCCCTCCAGCTAGAAGTATCCTTCCATCAATGTGCCTTGATTACAAAGGTAGGTAACCTCCAATGCACTCCCACATTTCCACCATTGGTGATTCCCATTGTTGACCATTAATGGTTAGAACAAGAGACATGGGTGGCTCTGAGCCTTCTGAAGCCTGGACATTTTCTAGGCCCCCTTTATGCATGCACATCAGTTAGGAAGCCTTTTGACAGGTAGTGCACGTGCACACTAAAGAATGTAAGGGGTGCAAACCAGTGGGCTGATTACCGGCTGGCCTCTTTGCCTTGGCAGTTTCACGGGTGTTGAAAAGACACACAGAGCACCTCTTAAGCCAGTGGCCACTGCTAAGCTTTTCAGTAATCATCCGAATACCACACCTCCCCTAATGCCCACACTGTGCTGAAGTTACCCTATTGCGTTTCAGGGTATCTGCAGGATGACCGGGTCACCGTGACCCGGTCACCCTGATGTGGCATAGGGCAAAGTGGGTTACGGTACGCGTACAACTGTTCTCCTTTCAGGTAGCCGACCCCACCCGTCACCCCACCCTTAAGCATAGGGGCGTGAGAACGAGAGGCAGCATAGGAGAAAACTGGGACAGAGAAGGCCGGGAGACACATAGGCAAATGTGGAAGAAATAAAAAGCAGTGTCTATATTTTTAAAGGTGGATCCAAATTAATCACTTGCCCACCTATCCAATGAACAACCACTGGCCTCTGCCCACACCCAAATCCCTGCTGCAGGGCTACCTCTGCCACATCAGACAGCCCAGCAAGCAGCAAGTGAGACTGCAACCACTTGAATTTCGCTGGTCGTTGCTATAAAAGCAAATAGGATGTGACCGTCCCTGCCCAGTCTGAGACTCAGCACACAGCATCTGCATCGTCCACAAGGCCTTCTGAGGCCTGGGGCCTCAATACCTTCAACTCTCTCTTCCTAAATATCTTCCCTCTCGAGCTCTTCGCTCATCCGTCTCTAACTCCCTCATGGTCAGTCGCTTCTCCAAGCAACAAGATGGTGGTAGATCCCTCTCTTCTGCTGGGGCCTCCCTCTGGAACAGCCTCCCTGCCTCCTTGAAACTTGAGGAGAACCATCTTCGGTTCCGGACACACCTTAAAACCTTCCTCTTTGCTTCTGCTTTCTCTCCCCCTCTCCCCTGCTGAATTCCTGGCTGATTCTGAGACTGCACTGGTTACCTGACCCCCCCATCTGATCTTGGGCTCTTGCACGCCTACACTGCCCTCCTGGCAACCCCTGCACCTGGGGACTGTTTTCTGTATCCCTACAGTCCCCCCACCAGCACTTATGTCTGCACTCACCCCGCACTGCCACCAGCTTGCCATTCTTCTATTTATCTTGTTATTTATTATACTGTGTACTGCACTACCCCTCTCCCTCCCCCCCGCACTTTTCTTTTCCCCCTTCCCTTGCACTTGCGCGATCTGAATAACAACTGGCCTAGTAAGATCATTGTCTGTCTTCCCTCTGTTCCCTCTCCCTTGCCTTGTGTATAGGCACGTTATAAATGCCATATCATATATCATATCATATCACATCACTACCTCAGTCAACCTGCTCGCTCATGCTCTGTGCTCGCTTCGACAACAGTAGTCAGCAGCACTGTGACTGGACTCTGGAGGCTGCTCAGCAGTGCACTGCACAGGGGCACGTGCAGTTTGTTTCTTGCCCGGGCAGTGCTAGGAGTCATATGCGCAGGCACAAGGCTCGGGCGTGGCAGCCCACGAGCAGAACTTTCGTCTTTGCATGCAAGTGAAGTTGCAAGCAACTGCCCGGCCAGGGCTGTCATAAGGTGTGGTGAGGCTCGGGGCAAAACATTGGGTGAGGCCCCCATATAATTTTTTGCACTGGGCCAGCAGTGGCACCGTCGCAAATATGAGACGCAAGAAATCTCCCCTTGAGTTTATGTGGAGGAACACAAATATGGGTAATTATTACAAATGCAAATCAACTGCAGCAAAGTTATATTTCTGTTGTGAAGAAAGGTTTATGCCAGACTAACTTTTGTATCATTTGCATAAAGATATAAAGGATGGTATGATGGTGTGTGGTGCGTCATACCAGCATTAAGGAGCATCCTGCCCCTGTGTGCACATTAAAACACACATCATAAACAGTGACAGATAGATGATGTAAAGTGGCAGCTGGTGAATTTCTGAAATGAAGAGGCTTAAATGTTTGCATCAATTATGCAGGATCGACAAAGCACAGTGAGGGAGACCAAACCAAACAAGGGAAGTTTGAGGGGTGTCTCTCTACCAAGAAAATGTTTGAAACATTGGGTTAAAATGATGCATTTTACAGCACTTTCTTTGCAAAATAGGGTAGAAATCCATACAGTTTGCAATTGGTTTTGTACGGAAGCACATGAAAAAACCCAATAGTTGCAAGTCACCAGCCATGCACAGGAACTTTTTCCAATACATGTCATGCCGTTTAAGCACACAACATATGCTAATATAAAAATATATTTGTGCTGGTTGTTCCCATGTATGCCCATTCAGGCTGCACCAATATATGCCATTATTACCATATAAGGACTCCCAGCCAGTAAAAGAAAGTAGTCCAGGCTGACTATGCACCATAAATGTTATTGCTGACTAGAGCGGCATATAGTCAATGTGGTTCAGTTTAGCAAAGTAGTATATTTGCTTAACACTTGATGCATGGTCCTGTAAATCAAGGGCTAAGCAAAACAAGCATTGGCAATGCTAACAGTTTGGGCGTTTGTGTAGGCATGGGAAAGGCACTGCTGTATTGGTATTAACTGGCCGTTGATGGTAGCAGGTGCAAAATGGTTTTAGTACCTGAGCATCTAATAGCAGTGTCTGGCAAATGCCTAATACTTATACACAAGCCAAAAATGTTGGCTTTGCCATTGCTTGTTTTTAACAGGACTTCAGTGAAAGATACGTGGTGCTTTAAAATCAAGTGGCTGGAGGCAGACCTGGTCAAGACATTTTTATTAAAGCAGTAGTGTGTTTACAACTTCAATTAGTCATTAACTCTCAAATGATGTGTTTGAGAAACCACTCACAGACACTTTGAGGGCAATTTTGATGGTAAGGCTTGATTGAGGTTAGCTCAACGAGTTCCAATGAGGAAGTGTTTTGGGTAGGGGTAGGCAGGAACTGGGTGGGAATTGCCATAGGGATTAGCATGGCCATGGGAAGTTTTCTGCACTGTGGAGCCCAGTGTGGGGGCAAGCTGGCTCCCCCGCCACAGGACACATTAGGGCATTTCTCAAAGGGTCTATGCCTCTGAGAGGTCAGCCGGGTTGGGATAGACTCTTGTCAGTCTCACATCAGGCTCTGATTAACCACTGACAGACTCTGCAACAGCCCTATAAGTCTTTCAGAGGTATTGGGCTGTCAATATATGTGTCCCTAGGCCAGCGCATGTTTGATTGTTCTCAGAGTGGAATGCCTGGGAGGTTTGAAGTAGGTACATTTTGCATTTTCAGATTTGCTGCAAAGGTGGAAGGCTATAGATAATTTCAATATCAGTGTTCTTAATGCAATATGTGGATTCTTTCCTGTTTCAGAGTGGTAGGAGGCACCCCTTATTAGTTTTGGTTATTAGGTGGTGCCTAAGCACCACCTATGAGCCAAAACTAGTAAACTGGATTACATATAGGAGAGATATAATGATAATGATGTGTTATTTATATAGCGCCTTAATCCAAAGCGCTTTACAGAGCACATATTTACATACACTATCACCCAACCGAAATTGGTACTCATTTATCAACCTCGGAAGGATGAAAGGCTGAGTTGGCCTTGCCGTGATTCGAACCTGCGATGTGCAGATCACGCTCAGATCGCAGCAGCAAGTGCTCAACCCGCTGAGCTATCTTACCGGATATAGGATATCAGGAGAGGCACAAAGCTTGTGGGTGTTGTTTGGTTATTGACTCACCCATTGACTACCCCATGCTAATAATCCTATCGCCATACCAACCCACTACCTGCATCTTCCCAACCAAAACATATCCTCATGAGAACTCTTTGAGCAATCGCTATGAAACAGTAACACCAAACTTTGTGCAGTAGAGGGCCTTACAGTGTTATTGCTAAGGAGTCTTCTGAGAGTTATTGGCTCAACTCCCCACCTATCCTGAGACTGGGGGATCTGCTCCCTCCTTTTTCCTCCCATGTTTGCTTGCATATCCATTGCTGCCAAACTGCCTAACCTCCCCCACCCCCATTCTTCTCTCCTCGATCCATTGAATCGCTGCTTTCCTCGGTGTGTACTTTCTCCTAAGACGTGTTAAGTGCTTTGTTGCTTGCTGAAGCACGGTCTGTGCTCAATAAATATCGTAATAATAATAATAGAAATACAAATAATAATTGCAGCTGTAATTGTGCTACTGTTGTAATAGAACGTGCCTTAACCAAGTGTGCCTTCAGCCACTTGATTTATAAGTAGTGTGTGTGTTCTTGCATCTCTTCCTTGCACTGAAGTCATATGAAAAACAAGCACTCTCAAAGACAACAGTTTTGGATTGTGTATAGGTACCATAGGCATTTGCCAAGCAATGGTATCATTTGCCTAGGTGTTCACACCATTTTGCAGCCGGTGTCGTATCATGGTCAAGTATCACCATTCAGGCAGTGCATGCCAATTGCCTACCTCATGGCTACACAATGCTTGTTTGTAGTGGTTTCATGCAGTACATATCATTCTTCCATGTTATAGTGCATTCGAAGATGGAAAGTTTATATTTTATCCATTTCAAGAGTGATTTATAAAAGGAGAAATGCACCTTAAACCTAAATGTGGTTTGGAAGGTTGGCAAGAGTGCATCCCACTCTGTTAGAGTTTTGGAAGGTCGGCAACACTGATTCTGACCGTGGTGTGGAAGGCAGCAGCAGGTATGTTTTCTTCTGCTTTTTTAGCTTAATAGGAGTCACGGCTCCTTCTGAAAATGATGTTCCGTAATCGATGAGTAAAATGTACACCAACCTGACGGTCTAACTCCCACAGCGCGCACGTCTGTTTGGGTGTGTGTTTTTATGTGTGTTATGAGTCACCTCAGTCACAGTATACAAGCTCTCGAGTCTTTGACTTGCTACCACCCTAGTTATCAGGGATATAAAGCTGTCAAGTCAAAAGATGGGCCACTGTCCTATAGCGGCTAAGCTCGCTCAGCATTGCCAGAGCTCCATTAGACAGCGCTCCTGGACCTCTATATGTGTGGAATGACGGTCAGTCATTGAATGTGCTGCGAAACCCCCTATGTGCGAGACCTGGGGCTGTTTGCCCCTCCTGCACCCCCCTTGTGACGGCCCTGTGCCCGGCACTGCCAGCCATTCCTGGCTGAGCCAGGAATTATGTGCAGCAGCAGCGGACAGTGGCAATGTGCTGTTTGTGCACAACAAAAGATTCTGGGGGGGGCACATATGCCATTATATCCCCCACTTAAAATTGTGGGGGATTTGTCCCCTCTATGCCCCCATGTCCTACGCCCATGAGTCTGATCATTAATTTACCTTGAATGTAGTTTACAGTTTCTGCACACTCCCTTCAGGTGTCTTGGAGTGTAGCAAACTCGGTTCTCTGTCTGCACTGGCTTGCAAATGGGGATTTCACTCGTTTTGCTGTTGTTCTGAGACTTTAATGATTCACCTCCAAAATCTGGCTCTGTTGCTATTTCTGCTTCATTTTTTTCAATGAGCTGTTAGTTGAGCCATTTAAGTCTGTTCTTCACGTGTTATTTGGGCCATGTAAAATGCCTCTAATGCTTTGTTTGTGTAACCTCCCACCTTCAAGCCAAATGTCAATTCCTTCTGATGTAATCTCGTGCATCATTTTAGTTTGCCAGTTCCCCTCATCCCCCTCTGTCCACTCTCCACAAATGAACAGTTTGGTGAGGAGATGTTTCCTGGCATCACACACATCTATGGTAGTCATTTTAAAATGGCTTTTTGCAATTTGTGTACAACTTCCTTTACGCAGGGGCAAACATTACCCCGTTCCCACTTAATTTCCTCTCACAATTAAATCAAAAATTAATTCATACTCAATCTTAATCTTTCAACTATACACCTCCCTGGAATTTAGGGTCAAGTTGTCGCAGCACTTTAACAAAACAAAGACAACTTTCCATCCACATCAATGCAATTAAATTAGAATGTATAGTCTGTCACAATGCACTTGCCATGAGTCAAAAATAGCCAGCCAAATCCCGTATGACCTCCCCAATCTGTAACGGTTTATTGAGAGGCCAGCCTCAACAGGGGGAGTTCCTTCCCTCCCCAACAAACCCTCATACAACAAACTATTTAATGGAGTCATTGTTCAGCCCTATTTCAGACTCATATCATGCCACTTGGATCCCTCTCCCATGCCACCAATGAGCCAAGAACCAGGCCGTTTGTACAGAAAATATATTTATTTAAATTATAGGTAATGGAGATCGCACTGAAACTACACATGCCACCATTGGCTCACAATTAAAATTCTTTTTAAATCAATCACACAAGTTGGTTTGGAAAACACACATCACAACACTTTAATTTATGCAGGTTTCGTTTTAAGGAATAATCAGCACTGGTCCATGAACAAAATCAATACGCATATGCAGTGCTATGCAATTTTGATTTTCCTGCGAGATTAAAAAGGCTAGCAGTTTGGTTTTCAGAATTGATTATTATTATTACATCCAAGGTTTTGCTTTGAAATAAACAGTCTGACTTTAAAGCAAGACATCCATCACATGTTCAGTGTGGGATACATGAGCTCTCACTTTTGCAAAGCACTTCTCTGCCAACCCCAAAAACCCAAGCAATTACATGCAGCACCCTTCTATTCAAAGGCCAGGTCTAGGGAGTGGGGATAGTTTAGAAGTTGTTGAGACCCCCCTCATTTGAAGGCCCGTCTCGGGGAAGTTGAAGAGAAAAAGGTGGATGATTTTTAATTTTGGATTTTCAGACCCCCCCCTTCATTTAAAGGCCTGTGTTGGGGAAGTTGACAGTTTAGGGATTTTTTTGTTGTTTAGGGACAAGGACACCTCTCTTCCTTAAAGAAGTCGGGTTCAACAGGAAAAATGGGATTAACTAATTACATTACGGTCCACAGTTTTCAGCTACACTGAGAATGAGCTTTATTAATTTCGAATATTCACACAAATCACCCTGTGGTTTTTTCCCAAAAGGAAATAATTACATTAATATTCAGTAAAATATGCTAAGTATCTGCACAGTTCCCCCCAGCCTCACTAATGGAAAAGAACCCACCAATAAAAGGGAATGGGTTAATTAAATAGATCCCCAGACTGACCTTGTGCTGGATAATCTAATTATTTTTGAAAATCTCTGGGCTTGGAACTCAGGGACTGAGCAGAGCTTCGCTTGTAGGGAAAACAGGATTCTAGCCAGCACTTTAATCAATTGGATCCCACTGCACTTCTCTCTCTCTCTCTGGCTCCAGTAAAGAATCACTGCCTCTGATTACTAGTCTTCCCAGCAATAGAAATCCAGCACTCTTCCAATATTGCCCCTAGATGTAATTTCAGGAGATCTCCTTTGGTGATTTTTGGCAACAGCCCGCTTGGTAATCATTTTGCAGCTCTCATAGTGCATCCACTTTATATACCAGTGATGACACAATCAAGATTTCAATATTGGGCAGTGCCCTGCACAAATTATCATACATTTGATTGGTCCTTCACTCAACTCCCCATCCTGGAAGTCCAGCCCCGCCGACAGATAGGCTCTAGGGGTGGTGACATTTAATTATGAAAATAAGGAAGGAAGGAGGCAAATCCACTGTCTAGAATAACATTTTTTTATATGTTACATTGGAGGGTTTCACCTAAAAATGTCTCTACATGGTAGCTGTTTTTATTTTACAAATAATCATCATAATGTATATATTTCTGTGAGCCTCTCATCGTGACAAATCTATCTAGATGTCTCTCATGCTCACACCATGTTGGCTGTGCCATCAGTGTTTTTTTCTCAATTACATGAAAATGATAGCAGTGATTATGATCAAACTCTACCACCAATTATGTGATACATTTAGCCACTATTGTCCCAAGTTCCAGCTTCTTCCCACTTTCTGGGGAGATGTGATTACATTTGACCTAGGTACCCGAGTTCTGAAATTCTTATTTTTATGACAATCACCCTCACAGAACTGCCTTGAAATTAGCTGTAAAATGACATCTTCCACAAGTCTGTAACTGTTCTTCAATTGCTAAATAAAATCACATGTCCAATGTAAGTCCATGGCCACATCATTAACATATATACTCCCTGATGCATGGAATTATTTGCACGTAAAAGGCACATTTGCATGCTATTCTGCCAGAAAATCCCTTTTTGAGGTATGGGGATTTTCCGGCAGAATGGCGTGCAAATGTGCATTTTACGCGCAAATAATTCCATGAATCAGGGGCATAATATTTAGTCTCACTTTTTCAAAAACAGTCCAGCTCAGCACTGCTGGTTTCTATTTCCTTGAAGCCATGTAACACAGAGCCTGTTAGGCAGCAATGTTGACACTGTCTGCAATAAATCCTCTGGCCTTTTGTACTTTGAAACTAATGAGCTGTTGGTTGTAAATAATTGGGATGCATCGGCCACACAGAGATCTCCCATTGCGGATAATGAACCAGGCCAGCCCTGTGATGTCATGAGCCCATGCTGATATCTGGTATTCTGTCCAGTTATTTAAAGTTGACTACCATTCTGATCTTTAAACCTTCTATTTTCTTGTATATTTCAGAGTTCAGCTTCCCTTGATTGCAGCCCTCCATACATTGCAGTCATGCACTGGCTAGGCAATTTGCTCGGTAAATACATTACTCTTCAGAAACAACAGATCTGGCAATGGGGGAAGTTTGTTTTAATACCATTACGGATAGGAAACACTGACCAGAATGCTGTACTTTGCTTGTCACAATATCTTTCTTTAAGCATGAAGCCTTTCTTATAATATGTTTATTAGGCAGCTGAACACTTTTTCTCTAAGTGCTCCTTTAGAGTTGCAAAATACACACACGTTGGAACATTTCAGTTTCAGTCCCTTGATTTGCACACAGCAATGGGCCTCATTACACGGACGGCGGTAAGGGTTAACGGTCACCGTTAATGGCAACGGTGACCGTTAACCCTTACCGCCGTACTACGAGGTCCCTTTGCGGGTTGGAGGAATTAACGCCTGCTTCTTGCAGGCGTTAAGTACCAACCCGCTAAGGGACCTCGGAGCTAATTACGGCACCGCAAAATTGCGGTGCCGTAATTAGCGCCTTCCCCATTCCCATAGAGCCCTATGGGGCAGAAATGGGAATGGGGAAGGGCAATGGCGGAAAGGGGATTTACCGCCCCTCCAACCTTGGAATGGGGCGGTAAATCCCCTTTCCGCCAAGGCGGTGCCGGTAATTTACCGGCATGGTCCAGGGTGCTAATAGCACCCTGGATTACCGCCTTCCGTGTAATGAGGCCCAATGTGTATTAATGTTGCAAAGTTTAATGAAGGGCTTCTGTATTGGAAGGTGGGCCTTATGTCGCTTTAAATGAAAATATTACTTGGCTTTAACTCTCACATGCCAGGCCCAGCTTCCCCTATTTTCCAGTGCACACAGCATTAAAATGTGTGGCAGTTTCAGTGAAAATGCAATGTGATGTGCCTTTCCAATCTAAACCATGGTTATATTTTCTCAGCTGGAGATGCAGGTGCATTACCATTCCTTTGTGTTGCACCCACCTCTCCTTTTGTTTCTTAATCTGTGGCCCTACCGCTGCAGGTAGCCCTTTCATGAGGCAGAAACAATAATCTCTTGTGGGAGAGGAGGGGCTGAGAGAGAGGCTTGCAGCAGAGTTGTGAAAGGCTTGCCTGCAGGGGGTTGGCACCACAAATGAAATAAAGGAGAGGTGGGTGCAGCAAAATGAATGATAGCGGTGCACCTACCTCTTCCATTTGCATTTGAAAAAAGGCAACCACAAATCAACGCAAGTACTGAGGCTACACACTCCTGTGCGAGCCCCCCACCTCGATTTCTCACCACACTTAAAGCACTGCCAGAGCACATACTTATGAGCAGATGAATACAGTTTTGATGTACACAGAAGGTGAGGCCCCGTGGTCCAGAGTATCACTGTGTCCAGAGTTCTCAGGTTTTCCATGGCCATGTGTGAGAAGGCCATCCAGCCTTATATTTTTGCATGGCAAACACAGCAGGCATGTTATGTTTGACACTAATTCATGACTTTTAGACAACATCACCTAGCGCTGTTATGGCCCATAATCACAACAGAAAAAATACAAAAAACAAGTCCCAGAATGCAATTAAGGGTGGCCCAAAAAATCAGCGAGACTACTCATCCCAGCTCCACCATCAAGGGTTCCACTCATCACATAACAACCAGCCAGTGGCCTCCTGGGCCAAGAAAAAAACAGTAGTCAGACACTGCTAATTAGTTGCACCCACCTTTTTTATATCATTCCCCAGATTTACTGTATGCAAGGCCACCATCATTCAATTGAAGGCAAAACTTAAAAACCACTGCCCTGACTGTGAGGACAGAAATCCCCACACAACTTGTGGGCCTTGGGAGGGTCTGACTGCGACCTACAAATGGCCGGGGCACCAATGAAAAAGTGGCCCACAATCTTGGCAAACACAACCAAAGGGGGAGTATTTGGTAACATGCGTTGCAAATAGTGCATTTGAAAGCACATTTGCTCAGTAACATTGGTTAAAACTAAAGTAGTAACTCAGGATACTGGCCCACTTTTGTCAAAAATACTATTCCACAGAATAATAGTGGGCTGGTACTTCAGGCATTGCACAGCCGTGCCTGGCCTTGGGTCTCTGTGATTGATGCAATTGCATAACACCATACATAAGTAAAGAAGCATTGGGAGTGCCACCAGTTCTGGCTTTTGTGTAGGCATGGGAAAGGCATTTTTTCACGCACTGTTGTTGTGCTATTAACTGGCTATTACTGGTAGCAGCTGCATAATAGTGTGAGTAGCTGGGCATATAATAGCAGTGACTGGCAAATGCCTAATACTTACACACAAGCCAAAACTGTTGGCTTTTGCCAGTGCTTGTTTTTGACAAGACTTCAGTGAAGGACACACATAGGGCCTCATTATGCGGTAGGCAGTAAGGAATCACCGGCACCGGTAAGGGCACCCGTGCCGGTAATCCCTTAACGCCCTACTACGAGGTCCCTTAGCGGGTCCCTTCCCTAACACCTGGTTTATGGAAGGGACCCGTTGAGGGACTTCAGAGCTAATAACGGGCATGCTAATAGTGGGCCCGTAATTAGCTCCATCCCCATTCCCACTGAGCCCTAGGAGGGCTCAAATGGGAATGGGAATGGTTCCCGGAATGGGGACTTACCGGGTCCTCCAAGGTCGGAATGACCCGGTAAGTCCCTATTCCGGTAACACAGACCCGGAATGCGGTAAGGGGGTAGCCATGGCGCTAATAGCGCCATGGCTACCGCCTACAGCGTAATGAGGCCCATAGTGCTTATACATCGAGTGGCTGAAGGTAGACCTGGTTAAGACATTTTTATTACACCAGAAATGCGTTTACAGCTTCAATTAAGCCATTAACCCTCAGAAGACTGCTTAAAAAAACTCTTTTAAGCACTACAAGCACGAAGTTTGATGGTATGGCTTGATAAAGTAACCTCAAAGAGAGCCATGGAGGTTGGGTTTTGGAGAGCCAGAAAGTGGGTGGGATTGGCCATGGGGATTAGCATGGTCAATCAATGGGTGGGTGAATAACCAAACAGCTACACGCTTTGTGTCCCTCCTCACATGTCATGTATCCATAGTTGCAATCTAATGCAATAGTTTCAGCTAAAACTGTCTCCACCTTGTGGTCAACAGTAAAAACGAATCTAACGTGAAGCGCATGATTTACCAGCCGCACGTATAACATTCCACTGTGTAATATATTGCAAAATGGTAATCGAATGGGATAATCGGTTTTGCACTAAGTAGTTTAAAATATGTGCTTTATCTTTTTATTTTAAAAGCAGCTATATTTTAAGCAGCTATAAAACAAATAGTACAATCATAGTGCGTATACACCAGATATTTCGATTTTTAGTGGTTTCGCTCGTGAGGTAAGGAAACTCTTGGCCTCACTGTAACTCTGCATACAATGTAGATTCAGTCGGAGTGTGTCTCAATGTTGCTGCTTTCTCGAAAAAGAGACTTTCCCAAGGTGGCTGGCGAGGGGTAGGGCGGGACGGGGCAGGTTCGGCCCGCCCACGTAAGCGCGGTATTGCTGCACACTCGCCCGAATCGGCTTCCACAAGTCTTGCTGCCAGTTGAAGGGACGAAGAGCGTTGGCTGAGATGGCTTTTGCAATCCGGTGTCGCAGCCAAAAGCTTTTCCTCATCGAGACCATGCGGGGGATGTTCAGGTCTGACTCTGGATACATGGGAAGGGGGGCGCATTTTATGACAATGTGTGGGACCCACTAGGGAAGAGACGAGAGTTGTGTTGTGGGCTGGAACTCTGTGGGCGGGACAGAGTGAAACCTGTCAAGATAAGTGACAGGATGGTGCTGGCAGGAGCGGCCCGACCACCCGCCCTGAATTAGCCCCCCACCGAGCTATCTCAGGGGGACTCATTGAGTGTCTCCCCCGAGCTAGCGTTGTGGCAGAATGTGCTCTGGGGAGCGGAGCGCATTTAGTAACAATAGTGGAATGATTCGAAGCATCAGCGCCCAATGATTGAAAAATGTGCCCCCACCCAACATTTTTGTTTTACCGTCCAGGTCTATGGCAGCTAAGGCCGTCCATAGGTATTGGAAGAGTGGGTGTCGTGCCCCGCTGGGTGAGGCAGGAGTTAGTGAAACTGACAGGAAGTGTTGCCAAATATCTTGAGTCACGTGGAGCAGCCCCTTCTCAGAAGTGTAGGGCATCCCAGCGCTTTGATCAAGGGGCGTTTGCATTCTGGGGTTTGTTTTTAACATTTTAAATATTGGCCTACATGTGTAATGCGTCTGTGTTAAAATGTCCTATACAAAATACTCCCCACAAAAACCCTGAAGCAGCACAAATGAAGAGTTAAAACACGAATTTAGTGTTACTATAACATGTTGGGAAGCCATTCTTGCCAGCCACTGAACGTTCTGGATATTTCCACTGTTTTCTCACTCGTTTCATCGGGACTGCTCCTTTTCGCTCATATCAGGTCAAGAGTAAATAGATGCCTACTTTCCTTGCCTGGTTGCGATTTTTGTTCCTTTCACTTTTACAAATATCCTCTTCTTTTCACTTAATTGTTGAAAGAGCGTTCTAGTGGAAGCTGCATGCACTTGCTGTGGTTTTTGCAAGTATCCAATAACGATCAGAGGACTTGTGCCAAACAGCGGTAATTCTGATTATATAATTCAGATGTTAATGTTAAAGGTATTGTATCGCGCACAGTCACCAACGGAATTGGTTCCCAGACACTCAGGCGGATCTGCAAACAAGAGGGCGGGAATGGGTTAGTCAGGGGAAGAGGAAGTAGGAAATTGAGAAAGTGGTGTTCCGTCTACAGATTCAGTGCGCTGAGCTTTGGTGAGAATGTCGGACTGATGCGAGACATTGTGTGCTGTTGGTTCGGTTTATGTGTTGTTTGTTGGTGTGGTGAAGTGGGTCCGGTTTGCTGAGCAAGAGGACGGTTGTGTGGATTTTAGTGTGAATTAGGTATGCAGAGATTTGAGCATAGGGTTAGGGGGTATGTCTCCTAGTCCTTATAATTCTTGTTCTATACGTAGGCATATTTTCACTTTTTCTTTCCTGTCCATCTAATTATGAGTGTTTGCGTAGCACATTCCCAGCTGCGTTGTTTTGAACTTAGTGTAATAGGTAGGGGTGTGTCTTGTCCCCATCTCTGGTATTGTTGCTGAAAATTAGCGATCACCCTACCCTTGCTATTTCCTGTCGATGGTCCATTGTTGCTTGTGTGCAGTTTGTAGGGCACAGAGTGATTGATATATCATCTTTGCCTTTCCATCCCTATCTATCTGTGATCTTTCTTTGGTATCGTTCTATCATCTCTATCTCTCAGTTGGTAAGTTGATATGCCATAGATTGTTCTTCTTTAAATTATGTTTATGGGTGGTAGCTTTGGGGGAGTGGGAGGATAGGTTTCTGCTCTCAGCGTTGTTTCAGCTGTGTATATGCCCCCATAGGTGTTCTTCTAGTAATGGGGTGAGGAGCCAGGATTTGAGGAGTTTTCTGAATAGGAGGAGATTTCTTGCGTTACGTATGTTGCTTGGTAGCTCGTTCCAAGTTTTTGGAGCGAGGTGAGAAAACGAAGAACCTCAGAATTTTCTTTTGTTGTAGGGTTTTGTTTCCAAATGGATGTCGGTGCTCGATCTGACTGTCCTTTTTGGGCGATGCAGGCTTAGTTTGTCTCTTAGGAACTCTGCGCCTTGGTTGTTGATTGCTCTGTGCTTAATGCACATTGATTTGAACTTGATTCGCTGTTTTATTGGTAACTAGTGTAATGTTTTCAGCGATGGTGTGATGTGTTTCATTCGGGCTAGTTTGAGGAGCAGTCAGAGGTGTTTCAAACGTACCACGCAATTCTGGAACATATCATCTTTGGGGGATCATTGTCAATGAAAAGTCAAGTCATTCTAATAGCGGCTAGGATCGACTGTCCCACCAAGACGTGACTGTGGCTCAGGACCTGGGAAGCCTCCAAACCTTCTGGTATTTTCCTTTCACATCTCAGCAACCAGCTCTTCTCTCGCCATAACCAAAGAGTCCCTCCCTGCCTCCTTCTCATAGCCGGGGACCCATGATGTGGGCAAGAAAGGTTTGGGTGATTTTTCCTGGAACGGTATGCCGTGGGCCGTGATGCCGCTAGAAATCAACATTAGGTGGGGAAAACCAGGGGGCATAAAAGACAACAGGGGGCACTGGGTGTGGCAAGCGTCAAGAGGCCAAACTGGTTTAAGTAAACATATTTCACCACGCTGTTTGAGATCATAAAAAAATTGGCATTATGCATATGTGTCAAATTTTGACTTTTGCTAAGGGGCAATCTTTGCCCCCCATATAGATGTCTATAGATTTCAGTTTGTGCATAGCCCCATTTAGGAGGTTTAGTCATGAATGGGAACTGGACTGCTGATAATGGAGTGAATTTGAGCACAATCAGAGAACCACATCGAGGACTTGATTCACAGACTTGTTTTATAATGTCGCAATCCCATCGAAAAACACTCTGTGAATCAAGCCGATAATATTGATGCGCCCTAAGCAGAAAGATGCGTAGGTAGCTCAGGCGGTTTAATGACTGTTGCTGAAATTTTATTAAGGAGTCATGTGAAACCTGTCGCTTTTTGCAATTCGTTATATGAAAAAATGTGCTTCATAATGCACCTTCGACCAGGACAGGGGGTTGGGCTGGTTGGTTGCTCATGTTCAGAGCCAGGGTGCTGCCCCCCATGGTGAAACTCAAACGTTGACACCCAGGACTGCACAGTTAATGTTTCTGATAACTGCTACCAGAATAATAGACACATTTTAATTTCGATTGAGCAGTTTGACAAGCCGATATCAACTTTAGAAGTATGCAATGCAATAAATTACTAAAAGGAAGAGGCACACAAATGGCAGGGGATTTGTGGTCCAATTCACACTGCAAAAAAGATAAACGTTTGACTATAAGTCTAAGCAATATGCTTCTCTTTGATCATGTATTTTGGTTGTTTCATGTTAAATTGTAGACCGCACATGTAGCAAACTGTGTGCCCGGCATGTCTAAAACCTGCATTTAACATAGATTTCCCGCCCCCCCTACCCAGTGGTATCCATGCCCCATTTATTCCAGTGTTGTCTGCTTCAGGCCCAATGAAATGACAGGCTAAGCAAATAAAAAGACTGTAAAATCGAAGGAGCAACTTAACGAACTTTGTACTTCACGGCGATAGGGGCAGAACACCAATTGTGGGGGCGGCAAAGCTGCAATTGGGGACAGCAATGACCCCACTTTGCTCCCGGTACAGATGCCAATGCCACAGAGACCTATTTCCCTGTAGTGCTGTTCTGGGGGATTCCGCCCCCTGTTGCTGCACTGCTTTTCTCCTATCCACCCACCCATTGTTTGCATTCTTCTGCCATGCCTGCCTTTCTTTCCTCCATCCTCTTAACCAGTGGTGGAAGTGGACAAAAGGAACTTGTGGTACTCTTGACTGCATCCAAAAAGGAGGGAGTGGGATGGCAGAAGGGCAGGGTAGGGCAGGACATGGGCAGACTGGGCTTGACTGGGTTTGCAATCTACAATGACTCTTGTTTTTTTTATTTTTTTTTATTTCTTTTATTGATTTTATACAAACAAAACAATGAAAACCAAACAAGCAGCATAATCATAATGGTTCAATTACACATCAAGTTATCGTACTGACTGCTCCCATTATCCCTCCCTCCCCCTGTGAGCCTATTTGTCCATCTCTTTCAGTGTTTGGCACATGCGGCCGAGTTTCGTCCTCTTCGGAGTCTTTTGGGTTTGATATTACTCCAAACAATTCTGTTATTAGCGTTTTCCAGGCCAATAGGGTGCCCACCTCCCCCTCATCAGCCCGGCTGCTCGCATCTTGCAATGCCACCGTTTCAGCCTACGCCCATTTCTGTAAGTCCTTCCACCATACATCCACCTTAGGTTTGTGGCATTTCTTCCACCCCATGGCGATCCTGCGTTTCGCAAGCACATACGCCAGATTTCTTAGTTTCTCAATATGTTTGAGTTTCCGTGGCCTAGGGAACCCGCCCAGTAAGCAGGCCCAAGCCGTGTCTATGACAAGAGTAACCCCTTTATCGGCCAGTTTCTGCGCCACATCACTCCAGTAGCACCTAATAATCGGGCACGACCAAACCATATGTGTCATGTCAGCGTTTTCCAGGTTACATTTAGGACACACTTGTATGCCAGCGTTTCGGAACTTAGATATCCTCAAGGGGGACATGTATGCCCTATGCGTTACAAACAGCTGAATTTGTTTTAATCTGGCATTTCTAGATACTTTTTTGTGGTAGCCCAGGGCACGCTCCCACATCCCGTCCTCCATCGGGGCCCCCACTTCCATCTCCCAGTCCAGTCTCAGATGCGTCAAATCTTTACCCACCTTAGCCATCACCATCTCATACAGTCTCGAGATCTCATGACCCCCTTCAGACATATCATACATGCTGCATCTGGTTCTTCTATCAAAACTGTTTCTGGCCAGGTGCTCTTAATCATTCGCACCAATCTAATGTATGTGACATATTGCCCCGTGTGTAGCCCCGCCTCTTCGTTGAGTTCTGTAAACTCCTTAATGGATCCCTCCTGCCAAACATCGCCTAGCGTTGCCAGCCCCACCGATTCCCAGTAGGTCCTAACAATCGCCCTTAGCTGATCATCCCCTCCTGTCAAAGCAACCAACGGTATCTGCGGGAGGCATGGGTATGGGACCTCGATTAGGCGACAAGCCCTACGCCAAATTTTCCGCCCAAGCTTCAACATCGCAGGGCGCCCCCTCATTTCAGTTTCGGACAGCCAGATCATTTCTTTTAAATAAAACGGGGCACAGTCCTGCCCAAGCACCCTGTGCTCAGGGGTCACTTCATCGGAAAGCCACTTAGCCACATATTGCAACTGTCCCGCCAAATAATAAACCTCAAAATGGGGCAGTCTAATACCTCCTTTTTCATAAAAGTTCTGCAGTTTCCAGAACGCCACCCTATTTCGGGTACCGTGCCACAAGAAATCCCTACACATGCTGTTCAATTTACTAAAAAACCTCTTGGGTATTATGTATGGGATATTACTAAAGTAATGCAAAAGCCGGGGCAGAACTACCATCTTGAGCATAGCCTCCCGCCCCATCATCGCCAAGGGCAATCTTGCCCAGAACTGCATGCTGTTTCTGATTTTCTCGACGGCTACTTCCGTATTGTGTCTGTGTTCATCTTGCGCCGTGTGATATATATCTATGCCCAAATAGCGAAAAGAGCTTGTTGCCCACGGTACCTGTAGCACCGGTAGTCCTTCTGCAGGGATCCCCTTATAGCTACCTAATGGGAATATGACAGACTTTTGGGGGTTCACCGAGATGCCCGACAACTCTGCATACCTTTCCATCACTTCAAGTATAAGAGATTTTCTTCTGGGTATTGCAAGTACAGCAACAGATTGTCCGCGTACAAGGATATCAAGTGTCGTTCTCCTCCCACCTCAATGCCAATCGTCTCATATTGTGCCCTAAGGCATATTGCCAAAGGCTCCAGGGCCAAGATGTAAAGCATCGGGGACCAGGGGCACCCTTGTCTGGTGCCTCTGCCAAGTTGCCATCTTTTGGATATCACCGCTCCAGTTCGGACCCTGGCAAGCGGCTCACTATACAACATCTTGGCCCACCTGATATAGCACGGCCCCATACCATATCCTTCCAAAGCAGCCAATAGCCATGACCACTTGACCGAATCAAAAGCCTTGACTGCATCTAGAGACACTATTGCCATCTTACCCTCGTTCTTATTACCCCATTCGACCACCCGATGAAGTCGCCTATGGTTGTGTGTAATGTTCCTGCTCGGGACGTAACCCGTCTGATCAGGATGTATGAGTCTGCCAATCACTTTCCGCAATCGATTTGCAAGGACAGCTGTGAGAATCTTGCTGTCTTGATTGAGCATCGACAGGGGCCTGTAGGAACCACATCTGTGCTCCGGTTTATTGGGCTTGGGCAGCGGTATTATAATCGCCTCTCTAAGTGACTCAGGCAAGCGTCCTATCTCAAACGCTTCACTCAACATGTCCAGCATTGGGGGGAGGATTTCCTCCTTGTATACTTTATAAAATTCGCTGGGGAACCCATCTGCCCCTGGGGCCTTACAAGTGGGCAGCTGCTTTACTACCTCATCTAACTCCTCCCTCTCTTCGTCGCTTATCTTGGGCAGCCCTATGTCTTCTAACGTTTCGGTTATGGTGCGCTGGTCGCCTATCTCATCATCTCCATACAGCACTCTGTAATATTCCACAAATTCTTTGTTAACCCCCTCTTGCGTGGCCACCTCTTCTCCATCCTCCCTAATAATAGTCCTAATCGGAGGCTTAGGGGTCTCGCTTTTGTATAGCCAGGCCAAAAGGCGGCCTGTCTTGTCTCCCCCCACGTGCTGCCTCTCAACATATTTCTTATAATTAAGATTGCAGAGTCTTTCCCAGTGCCCTGCACATTGTTGGTGTAGTTGGAGTACCAGCTCCGTGTCTACATCTTTGCTATTTAACATTGTTTCTAGCTCAGTTTCCGCCCTCTGTAGGTCAGCCAAGACCCCACCCTGTAACCCTCTTGACTTAGCAATGGCCGCCCCCCCGCATCACCACCTTAAAAGCTTCCCATAGTGTGCCCGCAGAGTCAACACTTCCAGTATTTTCCACAAAAAAGTTAGTAATCTCCTCTCTTATATCTTCTCTAAAGATTGGATCTTTGAGTGCCTCCGCTCGGAGGCGCCATGTAGGGATTTTCGCCCTCGGGGGGCAATATTGCCATCCGAGGATCAGGGGCGAATGATCCGAGAGGACCCTGGCCTTGTATTCGGTTTGAGTAATCCCGGACATCACATCTGCTGTGACAAAGACGTAATCGAGCCTAGTGTGCAGTTGGTGCGGGGCTGAATAGTGTGATTATTGCCTCTCAGTGGGATGTTTCATCCTCCACGCATCTGTAAAACCAAAATCAGTTAGCAGCGTCCACAACGCTCTCGCCGCTGGGCTAGGCTTACCCACCCTGTCATCTGACCTGTCCACCACCGGATCCAACAGACAATTCCCCGCCCCAGATCACCGCGCTCCCCATACACACACTAAGATTGGTACACAGGGCTCTGAAATATGCTGCTGTGTTTTGGTTGGGGGCATATGTGTTTACTATGCATACCTCCCTGCTCTCCACCAGCCCCCGCAGTATAGCCATCCTTCCATCCATTTCAACCACCTCTTGTGTCAATTTGAACGGGACATGCGGTGCCACCCAGATTAGCACCCCCCGGGCATATGCAGAGTATGGTGAGCCCACTACAGTCCCTTTACACTTTCTCTTAACTAGGTCCAACTTCTACCGCGTCAAGTACGTTTCTTGTAGTAATGCGATGTCTATTTTCTGCCTTTTAAGATACATCATGATCTTGTTTATTTTCAGGTAGCTGTTAAGGCCCCTGACGTTCCATGTTATTATCCTGAGGTCCCCCATAGGTCGTTAATAAGCACCCACCCGATCCTCCATCGATTACGTCCCTTCATGCACCGCAAGTACCACAAACGGATTCTCCCAAATAGGCTAGAAACAAAACTTAAAGTCCCCAAACCACACACACACACTCAACTCCCCTTCCCTCAACTTTCTGCCCACCCACCCCTCCCCCAACAATACCCTCCCCAACCGTTGCCCAGCTCCATTCCTGGATCTCAGGCACTCCCACGTCTAGCCCTGCCGAGCGCAAGCTTCTACTTAGGGCTCAGTAGGATAAAGCTGCCCTAATGGCCGCTGAAACTAATAGTCTATTGGGGTAGGTCGTCCGCGTTCTGTTGCTCCTTTCAAAAAACATTACACATTCAATTGCCAAACCGTTACCGATTACGTTTACACTCACTATATTCCAGTCCGAATCGAGCACCAGCCTCAGATTGTGTACAAAGTGCAGTTAGTCACAGCTTCGCCATACAATCGGGGTCCTTCTCCTTACTGAATCTTCATTTGGTATGATCCTGCCGATCCCGATCCGCTTCTTGTTCCGGGCAGCCCTGCAGGTCCAGCCATGCGACAACATCCTCAGGGGTATCGAAAAATAGCGCTTTGTTCTTATGTAGCACTTTCAATCGTGCCGGGTACAGAAGCATATATCTGATTCCTGCTGCCCTCAGCCTCCTTTTGACGGCTACGTAGCTGTACCTCTGCCTCTGCACCAGCATCGTGTAGTCCGGATATGCTGTGATGTTGGCGGATGCTCTCTCTATCGTGCCGCCCTTACGAAAGTATTCAAGGATCTTTTCTCTATCTCTGTAATTCAGGATCCTCGCGATGATCGGTCTCGGCGGGGCCCCCGGCCATGGTTTCCTCATCAGGGTGCGGTGCGCCCTCTCCACCGTAAATCCCTGCGAAAGATTACCAGCTCCGATCCCTTGCAGGATCATGTTTTCAACATAGTTTGTGCGATCTTGGCCTTCTTCTCCCTCCGGAAGGCCAACCACGCAAATGTTTTCTCCTCGCCCTTCCTTCCGCCTCTTCCACACGATTTTCCAAGTTAGCAACCTGTTGTTTTAAGACATGAATCTCCTTCGCATTGCTCGTGCTAACATCGGTATTAATCTTCACCCCACTTTCCGAACTGCTGTTCCTTTCTGCAAGTGCCCTAACATCTTTACGTAGCAGGGTGAGTTCTGTACCCACAGCATCGATCTTATTCTCCAGAGCTGTGCGTAGATCCGCCATTGCCAAGTCCCATTTAGCGCTTAGCTCCGTTATAGCTTCTAGGATCTGGTGCTTATCCCCTTCAGGGGCATCCTCCGCAGGGGTCTCGATCGCGCTCTGTACTGATGTTGAGGGGGTCCGTTGCGTTCTCGTGAAAGTCTCCATTGTGGGTTGCTTGGTCTTGACTCTCAACCCTTTCGCAGACATGGCGCTTCCCGCTGCTCCTGTACGCCTCTGCTTTAGTGCTGCTGTCGCACCGTCCTCGGTCCGACAATGGTCCGGCTTCCAGGTCACCTAACGCACATTCGAGATGGCACTTCGAATTGTCTTGCGGATGGGCTATGGCCTCACACTCCCCATGCAACTTCCGTAGGCCTCGTCACCCAAGCATCCAATGTCATCTCCTCTTGCGGTCAGATCGCCGAGGCTCCATTCGCGTGTGTCAGGCCGGGTGCTCTCATGGATTTGACCACTCTGCCATATCACCCAATTGTGTTACTTCTCCAGGCAATTTACCGCAGCCGCGTCCCGCAGGTCCGGGGAATCGGTTTCGTTTCTCCTTGGAGGCCTTTCCTTTGTTAGCCGCCATCTTGGTGTCGAAGCAGCCACACAATCGCACCGACAAAACCATGTATATCTCACGATTCTCGGGGACTATGAGCTTCTCCAGCGAACTTCACTTAGCGTGCGGCTTCCGACACCTGACCCTCAAAGTTCTAGGCGCTCGTTGCAGTTTCAGCAGGTAAATTTGGCAAAAATAGAGTCGGATCACCAGGTCACCTCACGCAGCACGTCCTATTCCATGGCCAGATAGCCATGCCCCCCCTACAATGACTCTTGTTGCTTTGTGAATAGACTAAACATTGCCTGGAATATGTTTTTTAAAAAACTGATGGCACTATATTCGTCCCCAACAAATAGCAAAATAATATATTCATTAACAGAACTATTTGATCCAACTGTGCATGTACATTAAACAAGGTACTATTTGACACACATCTCTTTAGAACATGTTTATTAGAACAATCTATAGATCATCATTTACACCAAAACACATACAAACATAGCTTAAACATATTTTGATTGGCATTACGTTTTAATTGCACAGGGCTCTAAACAGTGTCAGTAGGTACAAATGCATGTTTCCTACATGAATTGTACAGGAAGTTAATCCAGCTATGTATCCTTTGTTCGTAATAAATACTTTTATGTATAAATAGTGGAAATTGAGTCAAACAGAACTTCAGTACGTCAGGCAAGCCCATAGCCCCGCCTTGCACTCAATATACTTTGCAGTTGCCATTAATCATCTGGCTGCAGTCACTTCAGTTGAATACAAGCATTGGCAAAGTCAACAGTTTTGTCTTTTATTTAAGCATGGGATAGGCATTTGCCATACACTAGCACTACCAGGACATAAGACGGAAACAGGTGGACATTGGTGTGATTATCTAGGCATATGGCACGAGTGCCTGGCATATGCCTATCTATGACCTATACAAAATCCCAAACTGTTGACTTTGTCAATGCTTGTTCAAACAGTACCTAAGTGCAAGAAGCAGATCTAAATCTAGTGGTTGGATGGTGGCACGCTTGGTTAATATATTTTTATTACACCAGTGGTGCATTTTATAGCTGCAATTAAGTAATTAATTCTCAGCAGACTACTTAGAACACTGGCAGGGTGTGAGTGCTTGATAGAGCCAGCTCAAAGAGATCCATGGAGGAAGGGTTTTTAGTAGGCAGGGGCAGATAGCAGTTAGCAGTGGGATTGGTCATATGGATTAGCAGTCAATTGGTTGGTATGTAATTAAACAACACTGTGTGTCCCTCCTCACATCTCTCTCTTAGCTGTACTACAGTGCAATCGTTTCGGCTTATAGCCAAAACTAAAAATAGACTGAAGTAAAACTAAGGTAAAAGCAAAGCTCTGTGGTCATTTCCCCTTCTAGTCCTGGGCTGCTGTAGTCTACCGCCCCTCTGCTCCTTGGTTGCTCTGGTGAGTCATTCTTCTCCGGTCCTCGGATCTCTTGTGATGTGCTCTTTTGGTCTTTGACTCCCTGGTAAGTCGCTGGCAAAACGCTCCCATTTTCTGTGTGCTGTTGCTGCTTGCAGTGCACCTTGAAAGCCCCAAATACCCACACTTGCATGTTGTGTCCATGTAATCAAATTTTGCATTGATTGGTGAAAGATATTTTAATAACCACTTCAAAACCCATCTACCTCCCACCCTAAATGACAATACATCGTGGCACACAACCCGTCTGCTGAAAGGTTGCACAATGGAACATACTCTATCTGAAGGCGCGTGTCTGCACTACATTTCCCTAAAACGCCAACATAATCCCACCAAAGATGCATCAACACAGCTCCCCACATCCCTTAAGCACCTCCCTGACACAATCACAGACAACCACACACACAGGTACCTTAGCAAAATGGAGCACACATTAACCACTGCTCCAGACAGCTCACAACATATCTGAAACGTATACTGCACAGAGAGCCCTATCCTATCTTTTCAGATCTGCACACATCTATGTTGTTGAAAGCAATCTTGCCCTGATCCCCCTGCTCCGGCATTAGCCCCCCGCCCTTTCTCTTGCAGATCCAGAAGCTCCTAGAAAGTGTGAAAATTGCACATGGTGTGCAATAACATAGCATAACATGACAGGACATAGCAAAGCGCTTCCCTCATTCTCCTGTGGGGCAGTACTTTGAATAATAATATTAATAATAATGTATTTTTTATATAGCGCTACACACCCATAGGTCTCAGAGCACTCAAACAACAGAAGTCATTATTATCCCACAGAGTGCGACTAATTTTATCAACCTCGGAAGGATGAGTTGACGCTGCCGGGATTGAAACCAGCCACAGCAGGCTGCACACAGATACCAGGGGCGAGCGATTAGCTCGCTGTGCTATCTGACCGGCTATAACATTGGCCCGGAAAACATTTAATGTTGGTTCGGCCGCTGTTAGGTCGCTTTACTAGAATCTCTGTTGCAAAGACTGGTTGGGGAAACTATGGGCCTCATTACTAGTGTGGCAGTCCGGAAACAAGGGTGCCGGTAAGCTTACCAGCACCCTTGATTCTAGACCGCCACACGACAAGTCTGCCTGTAGGAGCAGTTGCGCTCGGCAGGTATGACCCTGCCGGGTGCAATGGCCCCGGTAGGCAGATTTGTCACAGAAGCACCAACACTGTTAGTAACGGTGCCGGTGCTTCCGAGTTCCCATTCCCGTGGAATCCTATTGGACTCCACGGGAATGGGGACTTACCAAATTGGACGCCTGACTTCCAGCGCAGCCCGGGACTTCCCGGGGAAGTCGGGCACTGGAAATGGCGTTTCAGGGTCAGCGGCAACGGCTGACCTCGTAATGAGGCCCTATATCTATCTACCTGTGAAATCAAGTGATGTGGGACTAAGGGTGGGCTAGTGCAACACCAATGCAATGCGACATCCTTGGGGGCCACTATCGGAGGACACCAGGGGACACCATTTTGTCCCTAAACTCATTATTATTTGCCCAGACTCACACTTTGTGGCTGAACAGTGAAGCAATGATTACCACCCACTGTACAATTTGGGCACTTGACGCCATACCTTCCAAAGTTTACTTGGTACAAACATTTAATTTTTGGATGCTAAGGCCTGCAATAATACTGTCTCAAAGTATTTACTTGCAAAATGCACATATTGCATCGTAAAGCAACATGTAAATCCTTTATAGCAAAATGTTAAGCCAAAATACTATCATTGTAGCTTAATTTCCCACATCCTGAATGGAAAAATATAAGTCCTAGCATACTAAACACTAGACGCCTGAAACATCTACTTAACCAGTGCACTTTCAGTTGTTAATGATTTTGAGAACATTCGACTATAGACATAAAAGCAAACTTTATTTTTTAGCATGTCAAGCTTTTAGACGTCATGGATCTAAACAACCTTTTCAAGTGTACTTCATTGTGTTGCTTTCTTGAACTGTCAGATTTGCAAGGTGACAGGTGCTTGGCAAGGCCTTTCAATTGGGAATGTCCGATCATGCTTAAAGGAGAGTTCCGGGACTTTTTTTTTTTATTGTCCCTACGGGTCGGCCATGTGTTTGTAAGCATAAATCGGTAGATCGTAGGAAACTTTCCTATGGACCTTACCCGACTTTTCGCCCATTATCGCACTCGAAATCAGCCTCCATTTTGTGATAATCCTATCATTTCGCCGCATCGACCTGGCTCACCTGCCTTTGCGGCACTAAATCAAATCCCCCGCCCCTGAAACAGACTTTATCAAAACATTCATATTCCCCGCCTCTATCCGTGACGTGACTGAGTTGCGTAGGCAAACGCGCCCAGGCATCTTCTACGCGACTCCACACAGACCCCGGAAATCAACACAGATCAGCTCACAATACAGCGCGCCACAATTCGGAATATGAAACTGTACTTTGAAATCAAACCGCAAGATTGTAAATGTGGTAAAGTACATTTATTTGACATCAAATGTTTAGAGAATATTCAGCGATTTGCATTTTTATTTGCTCACGTTCCAAAAAGTTCGTATTGAGGAACGCGATGGTCCTTTGCTGTACACAGGGTCTTAGAGCATCTCACAATACAGCGCCACAATTCGGAATGTGAAACCGTGGTTTAAAAGCAAACGGCAAGATTGTACATTTGGCAAAGTACGTTTATTGGACATCAAATGTTTAGAGAATATTCAGCGATTTGCATTTTTCTTTGCTCTCGATCCAAATTAGTTCGTCTTGAGGGAAGCGATGTTCGTGTGCAGTACACAGGGTGTTGGTTTACGATAAAAATAAGCTCTTCGGTCGCACTGATAATCGCATGGCTGTTCCAACAACGAGGCACTAGGCCACCACAACGGTAGGTATGTTGCATCTAACCGTTAGTACCGCGTAAGGGCATACTTGTACTTGGCGATCGTCCCATAAAATGGTCAGGGTGGTAACGTTGTTCACGCGGAGAAGCAACTGGCGGCTGTAGAAGCCGTCCGCCGGTGTCTGGTACTCGTGACACAGACAGTAGTGAATGATGTACCTAAAAACATAAAAAATGAAATTAGTCTCACCATCAGATCCTTATTAAAATTATTCATTTCATAGCGAGGACAGCGCTACTGGGTGTACACAAGTATTTAAAGGCGTGGCGAGGCATGGAGGGGGGGGGAGTGGAGTACAAGGTAAGTAGCATAAAATAATAAATAAATAGGGCCAGCTGGTGGCAAGTGCAAGGTAAGTGCAGAACAAGTGCTGGGAAGGGGGGGCTGTAGGATACTGAGACAGTCCCCCAGTGCAGGGGTTGACAGGGAGGCAGTGCAGGTGGAGAGTGGAAGGGCCCAGGACCGAGGTCGCAGACAGTGGACCAGTTGTAGCAGGGGAGAGGGAGAGAGAAAGCAGAAGCAAAGAGGAAGGTTTTGAGGTGCTTCAGTAAAAGCAGATGTTTCTCCTCAAGATAGTGCGCGGTAGAAAACAATATGCCACATAGAACGAACAAGTACAACTGAACCCGTCTTTAAAACCACTGTATAGTAATGAAATTGCGGTATAAACTCATCAAAAGTTACTTACATTATATTTGCATTTTCCATTGTGTCTCTGTGTAGGGCAGACCCGAAACACCACTCCTTCTTTGCCGACGTTACTTCTTCTAATGAACGTGGCTCATCGTTTCGTTTCTGAAATTTTATTCATTATCTTTTCTTAGTCTTTCAGGATGGTCCCGGCCTGTCAAGGTCAAATCACAATAGAACCTTATATTGGGTCGTGGGCCGTTCCGCCACCCGAGCAAAACATCAAAGCAGCTGACCTTCACTTTGAGCGAGCACACATTTCTAGTTAGCTGCAGTTAGTTTTAGGGACATCTTGTCTGCGTGCCTTTTTTTTTATTGTCCCTATGGGTCGGCCATGTGTTTGTAATACGGAAACATTCTATAATTTTTGTAAAAATGATTTATATTACTGTTTGGTTTAATTGCAATGGGCCTGCAACATGAGGAGACTCGAGAGAACAGGCAATCAAATTACAATCATTTAAACCGTGATGTGTATTTCTCAATGAGCTCTGCTTTAGGTGGACATGGAACAGAGGCAATGTTGGGTGGCAATGCAGTTGTCCCCTGCATAGGTTCGTTCACCACTCCATGTATGTGCCTATCGAGGACATCTACGATAAGTCTCTCAATAAACTCATATTGCATATCCTCAAACACTGGTTTGATCACCCATTGTTTACTTCTTTTAGTGAAGGCCTTATTGTAGCGAAGCGTCCCTAAAGTTCCGGTCGTCCTACTTTGTTGACGGCCAACATTATGGTTATGTGCCAAGACCGCTAGAAGAGTCCGATTTATCATGCCTTCCATGCCAAAATGCAATCTTTTGGGCCTGTACTTTAGGCACATATTGTGGAACACCTCCAAATCTCCTGTGTGGCAGAATTCCGTGAGTCCCCTCAAATCTCTTGTTATAGTTTTATCAAATACAATCTTTTCAATGGCCTTGTGAGTGGGTGATGAAGGAATCAACCACTTCTTCTTCCGTGCCTCCTCTGTGGACAAATGGCCATGTTCACATTTGTGGAAATGCTCATTTGTCGACCATCGATGTACGTTGCTACAGTGCAACATTACTGACCGCCATTTTTCCAGTAGAATTTCCAACGACCCTTCACATGTTTTTGAGCTCCACCAAAGATGGTTGCTGATTGACTTGGACCACTGTGAAATACCTTGCATATCTTTTTTTTTTCCTGCAGCCGACAATTTTTTATTGATTGTTTTTGCAAGATGCCATACGTCAAATTGGTGATTTATATTTTTGTACTCTTCTCTCATTGTCTTGGCAATTGAAACGTGTCTGTCCGTGGCTATCGGGTCGATCACCATTCCCCGCGATTGTAGTTCTTGCAATGATGCTACAAAGCCAACTTTCTCCATGGCCACTGAGGATGTACTTTGTGACACCTGCACGACCACCGAACTCACAATTTTCTTACTTTCCATGTCCTGAAAGTGGTAGGTGCAGTACTTGGCTGAAAATCCTGGGCTGTCGCACTGTCCATCACCGGCTAGCCTGAAGCGTTTGCCCGCGAATGTACTTTCCATTGACATTTTTTCCATTCTCCAAGCTTCGCTGATGGCTGGAAATAGATAATCGGTTTGGTATTTGTAGAACTGACTTTTCGCAATGAAATGGATTCCCACAAACTGAAAGAAATACTGTAACTTTTTAAAACTTGAACCACTAAAAAGTGCGGCCGCTGCACAAAGTAGATTGCCTGCTGGCAGTTGCCCCAGCATGGGTTGTGCAGACCATGCGAACGGATGATATTGTGTACAGGTGGCATGTATTTTAAGGTTAGTGCCTCGAATTGCACGAGTCACATTAATCAATGGCTCCCCACATACTTCCCCACCAACCCAATGCCCACATTTCATCATCATAATAATATCCATCAAACAGCTATCGAATACAATGAATTTGGCCTCTTTCCTTATACTGTCACTCTGCATCCCAGCTGGTTCGGCCTGTAACGTTGAGGACATGTCACTCGCATGAAAGGTACAATCTCTGATATCGTCTTCCGCTATGCTGAGTGATATTGATGGTGTTTCATTGTCGTCCACTTCATTCTCTTCCATTGCAACATCTGTTCCTTGTCCGGAGATGGGAGAAAAAAACAATGTCTTCAACTTTCGCGCGCTCTTATTTTTTGCGGGTGTGGATTCTGTGAATTGATCTCCGACTGCATCCAAACTACCAGGAGGACATTCACTATCAATGGCTGGTGGTGGTATAGCTCCGTTGTCAATCACTTCATATTCTTCCCATTGGCACGATGCATCTCCAGTCTCAAGTCCCTGCCAAAAGGTTTGACAAGCAACATCTCTCGTTCGCTTCACTGTCTGTGTAGATCTAGTTCTTACACCCACTCGCAACTAGAGGACAGATTAGAAAAGGGATGTTCAGTTTAAACACAACTTACAGTATTGAACTATTGAGAGTGAAAGACAACATAATATAGTGAACAGGACACTAACCTTCTTTTGCTTTCTTTTCTTTGAAACTTTCTTGCCTCGAACTTCAACATCTGGACGCTGTTGCTCCGACTCGTGTGTGCATGTCTCCACTTCCTCTCGCGCTGCAACGACTATATTTTCATGATAAGCACATCCATCACTCACTGAGGCTCCATCGACTCCCTGAAACATAGAACTTTCATTAGTATGTATAATAATATTGAAAACACAAAATGTACTTGGGGACCAATACCCATACGTACATCTCAATAGCAAAACACGAATGAACGCATTGTGTAGAACATTCAAACGACAATAGTTCACGCATTGTTGATCTAGTTAGATTGAACTGTCAAGATCCATACCTCGGGCTCCGCATAGACTTCCATTGATGATATTATTGAAGATGACGCTTCAGCAACTCCCTGAAACACAGTAATTGCATTAGTATGGTTTTCTATTTTGTTTAAAAGAACATAAACTTTCTGCAGGCGTCAACGGCTCATCTAAATAGACCTGCACAAATGATCAGTTGTCTAAAATAAATAATGGATATCTAAATATGATTCGATTTGCTCCATCGTTGGAAGTGTCACCACCCAGAGATCTGCATCAACTACTAGGGGTGATGTTCTTGTTGAAGAAGCTCCGTCAGCTCCCTGAAACATAGTACTTGCGTTAATAAAGAAGCAAGTATAGCGGATGTAATCACGTCATTTGATCTCGCATGATTGATCTGTCAGTATCCATACCTCGAAATGCATAAGAACATCAAGGGACGCTGTAACTGCGGTGCACACTTCTGCAAGCTGTTGCGCCGACCCGTAACTGCATGCTCCCCCTTCTTCTTGGACTAATGCTCCATCGACTCCCTGAAACATAGGACTTTCATTAGTAATGAACACAATATTGAAAAAAGAAGACACATAGGAGGGCGACGACAGAAGGACATACCAATGGCTAAAAACGAAAGAAACATTGTGTGTAACAATCACGCTACAAGAATGCAAGATCTGATGATCTCCATCGATGGAACTGTCCGGAAACGTACCTCGAGCATCTGAGTGACATCTACGGTTGTCGTCAATGCGTTGGACTCCTCAGCATCTCCCTGAAAGACAGTACTTGCATTATTTTGGATAACAATAATTATAACTGAAAACAAAGACTAGAGGACGAGTACTGTGGTGTACCATTAGGTAAAATAATTACACGATCAATTAAAACTATTGATTTACATGCCTAAAACAAGTCAGTGTCAGAATAGCTAAGTAAGATTACCCGATAGGCGCTTGAAGTGGCTGATGACTGCAATAACGACACGGATGGAGAATCTTCCGCCTTCATATTGAGTGGATACATAAATGGGGAAATTATTGTTAGCTAATGCTACACACTACCGCAAGGCCGAGAGATAAATACGTAAACTTGACTCACCAGTGGAGGGATGTGGACGAATAGAGTGGGAATAGCGGTTGAGAGCAATTTTCGCCTCGCTCGCGGTGTTTTCTTCTTTATTAGCAATGATGTGGAGTACATGTCTGGGCTAAAGTGCCTGCTGCAGATGCGGTATCGATCACCCCTCTTGTCCGCAAAGACTTCTAGGACTCTACTTTCTAGCTCAGAGGCTGGATATCCGCAATATCGGACCCATTCTCTTATCTGATCTATTGTCTTAGGGAAAACATGCATTATAGTACCTTCAGATTTGTTATGGGTCTTCGAAGGGCAACCGCCAATGGAACAGGCAGGCATTATGGAAAGTTCTGAAAAGTAAAGATCAACAATTCTCTATGAATACCAATGTGTTAAAACAGTAAATGACACATAAAAGGTTCAATGCAAGGTCCGTTTTGGTTCTTGGAACTATACACGTTATTCACATGCGGATAAGTATTTCAATAACTTTCAAAAAATAGAAAAAGTAATTTGACTAAACTCAGAACATGTGACTAGTTCCTTGCATGTACTGTCGAGAACGAAAAGAAAACATGGATGCAATTTGATGACTACTAGCAAATAGATATAAATTAAAAAATTGGGCGCAAAATGATTATGGTACATGGATTTACCTTGACGAACAAACAGTTGAATGCAGGGATCAGAGTAGTTTCTTGTCGTAGAACAGGGACCAGTTCACAGGTTGCAAACTGACGAGTTTGCTCAAAGTGGTCACGGAAGTTCACAGAGACGAAGAGCAGATAACCAGCACCTTCACGGGTTGACTAGCAAAGCGCAAAGAAGTTCTCATTAGAAATATGAAGTGGGTTATAAAGAATTCGAAACAGGGGTGTGTTTGTGAATGAATGACGTGTATATGTCGTGGCATTATGCGGTTTGCAGGGGGCCGTCCAGCGTGTGGGGGGATGCTTGGCAGGAGACACGGGGTCTGGAGGTAGACATGGGAACAACAACCCATGCTCTATAGACTACTTTGAAGTGTACATGGTCTTTGGCACCTCTTGGCCTTTATCGCTCCCTGACAGCTCCACTTGTCAGCACAAGTACCCCGGTGCGAACTGCCTTTGATAGGGCGGGGGGTGGATTGGGGCGGTGGTCGTGCAGACAAGACACAGGAAGACTCGTGAATGGAGACACACTTATGTGGATTGCAGGGGGCCGTCCAGCGTGAGGGGGGATGCTTGGCAGGAGACACGGGGTCTGGAGGTAGACATGGGAACAACAACCCATGCTCTATAGACCACTTTGAAGTGTACATGGTCTTTGGCACCTCTTGGCCTTTATCGCTCCCTGACAGCTCCACTTGCCAGCACAAGTACCCCGGTGCGAACTGCCTTTGATAGGGCGGGGGGTGGATTGGGGCGGTGGTCGTGCAGACAAGACACAGGAAGACTCGTGAATGGAGACACACTTATGTGGATTGCAGGGGGCCGTCCAGCGTGAGGGGGGATGCTTGGCAGGAGACACGGGGTCTGGAGGTAGACATGGGAACAACAACCCATGCTCTATAGACCACTTTGAAGTGTACATGGTCTTTGGCACCTCTTGGCCTTTATCGCTCCCTGACAGCTCCACTTGCCAGCACAAGTACCCCGGTGCGAACTGCCTTTGATAGGGCGGGGGGTGGATTGGGGCGGTGGTCGTGCAGACAAGACCCGTTTGCCGCAGGGCCTCACCAAGGAGAGGCCATCTAACTGAATGTAAGAGGATGGCTGCAGGATCTACTACATGGAAGGCAGGGGGGTGAGTTTATAAATACCTCACCCTCCCAGGAGAATATATGGGGGTCATCTCTGTACCCGGTGCCCAAAAAGAGGATTTATTATGATCAACCATATTTATTATTTACCTATAACCATGTTTTGTATCAATAAAATCCAACAGCTTTTTATTGCCAACGCTTGATGACAACCCACAAAATAATATATGTATGACTGCTGCATATATGGGTTCAACGGTTATGTGGATTGAAGGTGTGCGGCCAGCGTGAGGGAGGATGCTGGCCGGAGACATGTGGTGTGACAAGACAAGGCACTGGAAGGCTATTCAACGGAGACACACTAGATTCATTTAAAAAATCAAAACAACCATTGTTAAAATAAATGTTGGGCTTTATTTTAGATTTTAATTAAACATAAATAATAAACATTATACATTGTAAAGTTGAGGTTGCAGCACATCGAGGGAAAATCCGCGGTATTGTCCACTGTCACTGGGGAAATGTTGTCTAATGGCAAGTACCGCACAGGCAGGTATTACTCTCCGAACGCGGTGTCCGAGCCTCCCGTGAAGCCACCAAGTGAAGCAACGATAGGCCACCAGCCTGTACCACCTGTGAAAAAAAAAGATGCAAACTGTATTAAACTGACCAAACTTTCTTATCAATGTCGATTCAGGTAACACATGTCATTTTTCTTAGAAAAAAATTATATCTAGAAAATGCACTATATGGAACCAATTTACGTGCGTTCGAATGATATGTAAATGTAATTTTATATGTGGGAGACGACCATGAAATAGTGGTGGCATCACTGACATCACAAACAGAGTATACTTACTCGTTACTCGGATTACGCGGACGAACAGTGCCACGAAGTTCGTGCATAAGCACCATCATCATCCTCAACACTGTCCGTGAGAGGCAGGCTTCCCTGAACTCTGGCAGCTCGGTGATGCATTGCGGACTTTGCTCGCCTTCCTGCAGACTTTGCTCGCTTTCCGAAATGTAGGCCAAGCACCCGGAATTTTCACGGCAGCAGCAGTTCTCCTCCTCAGTTGGCATTAGCTCGCACCGATTGCACGTGCACCAGGTGGAGACGCCGTCCATGCGACATGGTCCAGGCTCTTCATCCGTTGAATGGTCCTCCCAACTGCCGTCCGAATCCCCATCGTTTTCGCGTGCTTGCCTTTCCAGTAGTTCCTCCTCGGTGTACTCGGGCTCGTACATATACGGCATAAGTGTGGCCATTGTGCGGTAAAGATAGTAAAATAATTTACAGAGATGGTACAGGTGTTCACACGGGCTACAAGCGGCGAAGGTAGCTGACCAGAGCACTGAAACGAGTCACAGAATACTCAAAGTAACACAGAGAGAGTAATGGAATCGAAAATCTGCTGCTGTATGTTGTGAAACGGTCTGTTTATACTTATTGGGGAAAGAGGCGTCCTGCCATTTCCATGGCAACACGTCAATAGCTGAGGCGCAGCGATTGTTGACACGAGACGTGCTTGAAATGGGCAGTACGCGTCTGCTGATGTCAGGCTCAGGGGCGGGGGATTTGATTTAGTGCCGCAAAGGCAGGTGAGCCAGGTCGATGCGGCGAAATGATAGGATTATCACAAAATGGAGGCTGATTTCGAGTGCGATAATGGGCGAAAAGTCGGGTAAGGTCCATAGGAAAGTTTCCTACGATCTACCGATTTATGCTTACAAACACATGGCCGACCCGTAGGGACAATAAAAAAAAAGTCCCGGAACTCTCCTTTAAGACAGGCTCCGCTGCTGATCACTGAAGAAACATGTTGGGGATTTAGTTGAGGTGCTGGCTGCAGGGCCATGGAGGGGCTGCCCCTGTGTCTGAGAGGGGCTGCCACTTGGGAGATGAGCTGTGTTTATATGTTCGACTCGCGAGGAAAAACTGTATCCCTGACGCTTTTTATGATTCTTTGAACTAAGGGTACGGACATCAAACAAGTGAACTAGTGGCATGGCGTACCAATGACTTCTATGGCATTTCCACCTCTGCTCTTCACCGACGTTTTTTTGTGTAGCACTTTCTATGTGGAATACTATCAAAGTTTTGTGATCCAGAAAGTTCTTTTTTATGGATCTTAATCACGTTATTCTAACATTAGCATGGTAGTATTAGATGTTTTAATTCTTTCAACACCTGTCTGGTTTGACCCAGTGTCTTGTCGGTTATCGATCAAGACAATTACAAACCGTACATTTTTTCTGACGACCAAAGAAAACCTTTTTATTGTTCACTTGGCCTGGTATGCATTCTCAACAATATTAAACCAAAACAAGCAAATTACAATTACAAAAATATACAATTTCATAAAGTCCATAAAAGATCAGCAAAGATAAATGGAGCAACATATGACCAAAACTTGTGTCAAAGTATAAATGCTTCTCTATATGAATAATCTACAATAAAATAAAATTAACAAAGTCTTGCCCATTGCTATAATCTGTGGGCTCAGGGGACTTTAGCAGTTTTTTTGCTTCATGGCATGGTTTCATTAATGATGTTACTTTGGCAATAAGCCCCGAGACTGCGGGCCATTACTGCATAAAGTAATGTCCCCGGTGCCCATAGTTACAGGCCCAAGCGTTGTGCTTCACGGGCGGAATTTTTTTTTAATAAAGGCCGCCACGGACAGAAACCATAGTCTGTTTTCTCTTTCCGTGGCGGCTATAGTAAACGTAGAAAATGGCCGACATGGAAGGGGAGAAGGGACGGTGCGTAGTTCCTTCTCCCCTTCCATGGCGGCCATTGAAGTAAATAGAAAAAAAAAATTGCATGTACATGTAGTCCCTTCTCCCTTTCCATGGCGGCCATTTCGGAATGAAAATGCTGTCGTGACTGGAGCGAGCCGCACACCATTGCGTGCTTGGGGTTACCGTGTAGTAAGCCTCTGAATGTAGCCAATCACACGTAAGTCCTTCTCTTTTTTTTCCCGCGCTGGGTACTAAAATAACTACGTCCATAGTACATTTTTTTAACATTTTATGGTTTATATAACACCAACTGTGGTCAGAGCTGCTTCCTCATTTTATCCACTGAAAAAGGGAACTTATTTGACACTGCCAGAATGCAAACATTAACCGGCAGATTAAATACCGATCTCTAGAGATCTAAAATTGTATGTGGTACCTGGCCCCATGTGATGAGCCCACTTTATTAGCACAAGTAGAAGAAGTGCCACACAGAAGTAATCTTTATGCAAAGTAACTGCTGAGTATTCTTAGATTAGGAAACTGACAACAGGTGTACATACCACTCCCTGATGTATTCATCTAACATCCTCTGTCCCTCGTTGCAGTTTGTGATGAGGAGGGGACAGGGACTCGGGTGCGATGGTAGAAGGAATGCTCTGTGCTGCTGCTTTCCCAGAGGAAAGCCGCTTGGCTCCGTTAAATGTGTAGCCCTGTTACGTATGATTCAGATAACGATGCCCCTCCCCCACGCTGGAACTTACTTCTGGGCCATTCTCATGTTTTACACATGCAGGCTTGCTAAGTGTAAATCATAAGCAAGAAGGTGTCTGTGCAATGAGAGCTGTCTCAGTGCACATATGTTATCATTTGTTAGTTTTGGCTCAAAGCTTCAACCAGTCTATCAACACTATTGGTGTGTAATCTAGAGTGGGTAAGGCATCTCGATGAGGTAACGATTTGCTTGAAATCGGTGAATCTGGCAGTATTAATCCCTGCATGTCCGACTTTGCCCCTTTTTGAGATTGAAAACTACGTACAATCATTTTATATTGTGCTTTATAAATGGCGGTGTTTATTATTATTATTAGAGAGGGCAAATGGCACTCAATCCAACTTCTTAACATTCCTGGCGTGATGCCAGTGCTTGATATGATAGGTTATCTAAGCGCGGGACCTGGGATCGAACCTACATTGCTACGTGTCGTCTTGCTGCCAAGACGAGCACGTTGCCACAGCTATCTTCCCCAGACAATCGGTTATCCTTTTTTTTTCCTTCAAATTTAGAGCAAATTTAGCCTGCACCGAGGACTATGTATTTTCTTTAATCTGCAAATACTGGTATCTAGCTCACTGTTGCATGGAGTTGTGGCATGCACCGGACTCCTCCTAATATGCAATGCCTGTGATGGCCTCTGAGTCTTTAGATTGCATCAGAAGGATGTAGCTTCGTGAGTGGGTGCTCGCTGGCACTGTTCTTTAAATCACTTTTTTTTTTTTTTTTTTACTATTGCGGGATGATTCCGCTCCTGCTGCTCCTTCTGAGGATGTGCAGGCCCTCGCTTGCTGGGCGCTTCTCGCGCTCGAGGGGAAATCCGAATGCTTAATAGCTTATGGAGCTTGTCTGCTAGCTCCCTTCCTCACTGCCACAGCCGCGTAATGAGTGAGACACGGCTCGGCGCTCAACGAGCTACGCCCCCACGAGGGTGGGGGGGGGAATATCCTCCGTGTTGGCCCTCTGCGAGGGCTTGAGGCGCTCGCCGCTCAGCCCCGCCTCAACAAGGGAGGGGGTCCGCCACAGCGCGTCCGCTCCCCGCTGGGGTGGGGAGAGGCCTTAAGGAGCTCTCCGGCCCGGTGGAACATCCCTGAAGTGCCGGGGCTAGCGGCCGTCGGAGCTCCAGATGCTGCCACAAAGCAGCTAATTAGCTCGCGCTAAAGGCTACGTGAACGCGGCGGCTGCCGCCCTTGAATAGGACCGGAGTTCTACTTAAACACTCCTTACAACAATTAAAGTCTGCAATCACTGTAACTACCTAAACACGCAGCGCAAACTTGTGGTGGAGATATATTAAACCCCAATATAACCCAATCTTACACTAATGCTACTTAAATACACATTATCTGAGAGGTAAAAAGAAAGTCACTTATCTGCTTGAAGAGCAGTAAAAGAAGAGGAGGAGCCCAGGAACAGGATGTGGTCATAGCTGTGCTGGAGAGAGAAGGACTACAGAGACTTTGGGATTTGTAGTTTTAAAGTGAAAGTCATATGGACATTTCTTTGTTGTTGATTGAGATAGTTTGTTGAAACTGCTGAAGGGTAGTAAATAAAAAAGTTGAAGCATAATGCTCGCCTCCAGTCTTGTCATAGAATCAGCCACCCGAGTCAAATCCTTCACTTTGCTTGGCTATATAACAGCTCTGGAAAGTAATAGATGTGTCTGATCAAATATAATACACGGCTAAGTGCGGGGAAATGCAAAACGGGCATTGGCAGAGACTACAGTTTTCACCTTAGTACAGGTGTTATGAAACAGTTTGGTGTACTTGTTTAGTGACTAATAGGTAACCCCGAATTTTGGTAGTGTGTGCTTTGATATTTTGTATTCTTGTAGCGCCGTTTACATATGGAATGAAAACGTGTTTTTCTATCTAAAAAAATAATGATATAGATTTTTAGGTATTGTACTTTTAGAGAGGTAGTAAGATATGCAATAAAATGTGACTCGTATAGAAAAAGTTAATTTAGAGTAAAAGTAAAACAAATAGTACTGCGTTTTTGCCTTTTCCCCATTTGGGTGTGCTGCGCTTATTTCCCGTTTCTATCTACTACAATGATTCTTTTATTACCAAATGTAATGGCGCCCAATGATTTGGCTGTGGGGTAATGGGCATAGACAGAAAAAAAAGATGGCGGTCCTATTCTGGATCTCTTGGTTGTAAAGGATGTCTCAGCCTTCCTTGACAACCAGCCCTGGCATGTGGATTGCCACTTAGGGAGCACTCTGTTTGCTATTCCATGCTCTTGGTATACCGAAATCAACACTTTTCTGTAAACCTTTACTTTTTTTTTTTTAGTTTTGGCTAGTGCGCCGAAACAAGTGCATTATCGTACAAATAGAGACACATGGCATATGAGGAAAGACACAAAGCTTGTAGGTGTAGTTTGGTTATTACACACCCATTGATTGCCCATGGCCATGCTAATCCCTATGGCCATTCTCCCCCACCCCCTCTTCACCATTTATGCCCAAAATACATCATCCTGGCATCTCTTTGAGCTGGATTTATAAAACCTTAACATCAAACTTTGTGCTTGACGTGCCTGCTACTGTTTTTTCAAAGCAGTATTTTAAGAGTTAAGTTATCTTGCATTTCTATGGCACCTACTGTCATAGTTCATGGCATTGAAGCACTGTTACCTGTCAGAGAGGCAAAGGAGGAGAATGATAGAACATTCAGTAGCCATAGGGAGGAGCAAAGTTGTGTAGATAGTTGGGATAAGGGCAGGGGATAGAGAAGGTGCTCAAGAAGGCATGAGAAGGAAAAGGTAAAAGAGCTAGGTGTACAATTGGACCATTACAGGACTCAACTTTTTTCTTTGGGGCACCGTGCCAAGACGAGAGATGGCTGGAGAAGAGGCGTTCGGTGTGCCTGGGGGTATGCCTGGCATTTACTCACTGCATGGTGAGCTAGGGGATGTTGAACCCATGCCCAAGAAAACACAGGTGTCAAAGCCTTTCTACTAACTTCCTGAGGGTCCCTCAACAACATTTGGCAGGGGTTGTTTGACAGAAATCCGTTTGCCAAGGTTGTTACAGCTCCCTGAAAAGTGAGCAAAAAAGGCTCACCTTTTTTGGTGTCTCCAGTTATTCAGTATCTCTATATATTATCCTCACCAAAAATATTGCCATATATATGGTCTTCAGGAAAGGCCATAGGTGATATTTTTGGGGGGATAATTTTTGGTGGTTTTGGGAGCAGGGGTTGTAGGGGTGTCCCCCGCTCCTTTAAAAAATAATGCAGGGTGTACCCTGCAGGTTGCATGCCTTAATATTGCCGCAAAAATATGGTGATATTTTTGAATGGTGATATTTTTGCGGGGACATTAACACATGGAACCATTTATTCATGCCTCAGTTACCAAAACCCTAGGCTTGTGCGCCAAGTGCTTAAGAACACCATGTCTGTCTATGGCTTAGCCGTGGTCAGAGTTCTGAGCCTTCCAGAGTGTCATGGAAAGCTAAGGCATGTAGAAACCATGCCCAAGAAAACACAACAAGCAAAGACCCATATTCACTCCCCTGAGCGACGAACGGCCAAGTTCTATAGATGGGAAAGCTATAAGGAAATATGTGCACATTTAGCTAATGGTGGTATTTCAACAACGGCTTCCTTGGGAGCAGAAGCCCCATTCCGGCCTTCCTGGAGTTTCCTTAATCCTACTAGGACCTCTCGGGTAATGGATATATTGGTGTGTGAGGCAGTAATCCTCTTTGGCTGAGCGCTTATGGGAGTCAATTTACATAATCCCACCTTTGACTAGCCGTCTCACCCTGTGCTGCAGTTACTGTGTCCTGATAATAGATGGTATAATGCGAAAGATAACAGGGGTGTATGGTCTAGTTAACAGATTAGGTTCCAAGTCTACTTTTCTGTTTTTTGTTGTTTATTTTGGAGTGTTTATGGGGTTAATATCTGCTGTTTTATAGCAGCTTCAAAAGGGCGTCTAAATTAGACATTTTAAAGCAAAACCTTATAATGAAACCATGACCTCATATAACATGACCTATTCAGCTAATATAAAAGGAAAACAACATCATATTAATCCCAGCCCCTCTCCCGATTGGAATAAATAAATGCATACAGTAGCACCCAGGTACAAAACACAGTGTAACATATCAAAATCTGAGCGTAGCACTTCAAAACCGGGCGTGGTATAGATAATGTGGCTCAGTGCAGGCATATGGCAAAACATGGCATTGCTAGGCATCCCAAACAAATAATGGTGGAACCCAGCAGAAACTGCACTGCAACAGTAGAGTGTCGCACACAGAAAAACGCTACTGGTGTAATATAAATGTCATAACCAGGTCTGCCATCAGCCACTCAATTTATAAGCACTATGCCTGTCCTTCGCTGAAGTCCTGTTAAAAACATGCATTGGCAAAGCCAACAGTTTTGGCTTGTGTACGTTTTAGGCATTTCCCAGGCACTGCTCTTATATGCCCGGGTACTCATACGTCTTTCCTGTGTCTACACAAAACTGTTGGCATTGCCAATGGTTGTCTGCGTATGTGTTTGATACAGTATCTAAAACTCTCTAAAAGGTTAATGTGGGAAAATTAGCTGTATGGTAAAGCTAATAAAAATGTAATGCATCAGTGCACTACCCTGCTTGGACAGTTGTGCAGCCTACACCTCATCCCAAAATTTGACTGCGCAGTTGTCCAAGTCTGCTGGTGTCCACTGTTTGTATTGCTCAGGCAAGAGAAATGGTCACGTACCAGTGCCATAAGACTAGGTTTTAGAACCTGCAGAAGAGGTGCCAATCAGATGGCCAGAAACATGCCTGAATTAGTTTTGCCATGCACCGGGTGGCCCCTTCTGCAGTACTTACCTGCTCTCGACTAGGACTACTTGCCATCACGCTTCACTCCACAGCATGGCCACGAAAATACTGAAGAAAATCCCCAGAAGCCACCAATTCCCTTTTCTCTAAGGCAATGAATTGTTGTCAAACTCCCTCCAACCCAGCCCCATCTGCCAAAAGCTTTCCATGGCCCTTGTCATTTGTCAAACCCCTGCTTCTCTCTTGATTCGAATGAAGCAATTAAAATAAAGGTACCACACTGGGCCCCACGGTTCACAGGCATAACACACAAACTGGCTGTATATCCCCTCTTTCAGACCTCTAGAGGCACACGCCTGATATGTTGATGATTGTGCTACCACTGTTCTTGTAAAAGGACTGGACATAACAAGCTTCAACTGGACTGCAAATACAATGACCGACACCTGACAAACCCCTCTTGCCTTCCTGAGAGCACACTTACAGTGTGGGCTGTTTTCTCAGTTCTTTTCCTCTGCTCTCCACTTTGCCCTATTTAACACAGTGTACCATTTAGGCCTTGAAGATTGCAATGTGTGGGGGAATTAAAAATCCACATGCCTTTCTGAGCAAAACTACAAATCGGGTACAGACAGGCACAGACTACAGGGCATCTGCAGGAGGGGCTATGAAAGCTGTAATGCTGTGATGTTTTTCAAATGCTTCATTTTCTCTCTGCCGGAGGAAGTGGAGACATTCCACGAAAGCTCCCAAATATGCAAAATAAATAGCTTTGTTAGCCTAATTAAGGTATTGACTCGTTTTCTTCTGGATCAAAATTCTATCCAACCATTGGCTAACACAGTACAAACAAACTGAAAACCTCCAAATATGTACAAAAATGCAAGGATAAATCCTTCGATTGGCACACAGTCTTTTATTAATGGATCCCTCGGCAGGAATAAGACGCTTGTATTATGCGTTTCGCAACCGACCTGTTTCTTGATCGCATACAATAACAACAATGTGGATAGCGCTCTATATACATTACAGTGGTCTCTATGGTCATAATAGGATGCATAGTCCCTCGTTTGTGTTTACAGCATGTCAATCGGACTGACGGAACGTACAAAAGCAGTCGGCCATGTTCACATTAAGTTAGAAATTAACCTCTAACCAAGAGTTACCCAGTTTCAAATAACAGTCAATGCAATGTCAAGATATACATATAAACCTATGCGTAAAGTGCTTAATGCTTATTTATCACAGGCATAATAGTTAGATTTACATGCCCGAATGGAAATCAGTCATTAGACTTCCATGAATGGATTAAGGTGCATAAAAACAAATGGACCATAACTGCATCATACTAGCATTCAATTTGGTTTCTAAAGTGCATATACGGAATGTGTTATATGGTTCCACTTAAAACTAAAATCAGCGCAACTCCGGGGGTGGTGGCAGGGGGTAAAAGTGCATAGTGCTTACCTCTGGGTAAAAAACCCAATTATAAAGTGCATGGTGCTTAACCGGAGTTTTCATAATCGGGTGCATAGTGTGCTAAAGTGGCATGTGCATAGTTTCATCCACCGAATAACTCTTTTAAGGTGCCTAATGCTCGGATCTGAATACCTCCAGGGGGAGGTATGATGTTATCAATGTGCAAATACGCACATTTAAAACCCCTAAGTTAATACTTAATCAGATGGCTATTCAGTATATAGCATACATATCCCAGAGTAAAACCCTGATTATATTCAATTGAAAGTGGGATCATAAAATTCTAAAATTTCAGACACATAGAAAACACATTTGAAACATATTTAAAAGAAAGAACTCCTCTACTCTTCAATGGCCGAGACTCAAACGCTCAACCTATCCACATTGTACAGTACAGATAACATCTCCATGTCACAGTGACCTGCTGAAAAATATTAAACTTGACACAATTTAAAACGAATGAAATAGTGCATACTTCACTTATATATGGAAACCACTTTCTTCCGAACCCCGCAAGACCTACTTGCAAATCCCCCCCCCCCCAAAAAAAAACTCACAGCACTCCACTGATCTTTCATTTAGAGGGTTTAATAGATTATTAGTATGTTGAATCACGTAACCATGGCAGAGTTTAGCAAGAACTTCCAGAACAAAACCGCTGGTGCTTCGTTCGGCTGCTATCAGATGGTAATTAGCAAGCATTTTCTTTTAAACAACGTGATGTACAGGTGCATAGTTACAGATTGTCAACCATAGACATTGGACTGGCACTAGATAATGGTTCTTACAGCAAACATGCGTGCCATATTAACCTAGTGTTTATTACACACAGATCATTTGAGCAAATATGGACCAGCAATACATAAAACATGATTTCCAGTCCATTGTAAAGCACCAAGACTATCACTAACAATATGCATCATATTAAGCTTTAATGTGCAATTTATTGCAAATAATTAAAAAATCGAAGTTGTTTCTCGTGGAATACGAGATAAATCAACGTGTATATTCAAAGGACTTCTCCAAAAGAGAGACAGGCAAATGGCAGCAGCAAAGTTGGTTAGCACCTGTTCGTGTCAGTCCCACAAAGCAGTTATAATCCATCTCGTAGTCAACAGTTGAAGCAAGTGCACAACACTGTATTCTTGAAGGTCACTCGGGTGTGTGTGTATATATATATATATATATATATATATATATATATATATACAGCGTTTGCCCATAATTCAAGTATAGATTATGAAATATTCGAACACTGCTATTATACCCAGGCTGGGACAATATTGGAATTCCTGGCCCCTACTCTAAAGACAGCACAGCTATTGCTCCCAGTCTTTCCTAATCGGACAGCACAAGTGTGCAAAATAGCAATAATAGCAGCTAATATTTCAATTATTTCCTTATCGAATAGCCATAATAGCAGCTGATTGTTTTTTTTTTTTTTGGGTGGAAAAAATACATACATCTGTATACCACATATAAAAATACATACATCTGTGAACCAAATATAATATTTATATATATATATATATATATATATATATCGGGCGTGTAGTTATGGTAAAGTTGCTAAACCCATAGGAACACCACTTTTATTGGCGACTTATAACTTCGCTCCCGCTGGAGGAATCTGCACTAAACTTTCATAAAGTATATGGCCCACTCTGAATTTTTCTGGCAAGTTTGGTGAGGTTTTGTGCAGGGGGAAAAAAGTTATAGGGGGGTCCCAATTATTTTTTTCTTCCAAAGACTGAATGGGCAAAAACTTTGCGCATGGCTACAGCCCAAACGGCTGGACGGATTTGCACCAAATTTACAGCAGGAGCGGGGGCTTGGGTCAGAAAGCATGCTTTTGTGTGTTTGGTGGGAATCCGATCAGTACTTTTGTTGCAAACAACTGAAATGTACATCTCTAAAAATGTGGGATATCTGGGTCCGCTCCGTGGACCCATTTCCCTGTTCGCTCCATGGACAGAAGTGTCATAGGCTTGCGGTGCGGCATGCTGTCGGAGAACTTTGGACGTGGCCGGTGGTTGGCTGGAGGGAAGCGTGCTGTGCGTCAACATTTTTTGGCTAACGTTACCATGGTGTATCGGAGGGCAGTGCGCCGGCGGAAGGGTCTGGAAAATATACCGTACGACATGTGTTGGCGGCAAGAAGGGAGGGAAAGGGCGGGGGAGTGAGAAGGGTATCATGTTACATATGTAAATAGGTGGAAGAAGACAGAGGCGTGCCTGCAGGATTTGTGCGTATTGCGCCAATTTGCGGGTACCTAGATAGGTGACTACTTTGTATGGTGATTGGAGGCAGCTGTGGTAATGGCCGGATAGCTTGTGCAGCAACCTGTTTGCGGCGACCTCTTTCTGTGGTGAGTGGTGGCAGGTGAATTTCAGAAGGGGAGTGAATTGCACATGACATAGGTTGGGTGGGAACGCGGGTGGCTGCGCTCTGCAGATGGATTGTGGTAGTTGGGCACATGGTGACATGCATGGGTGAGTTGTGGTGGGCCTGTTGAAGGATTAGACTATTGGGTGCATGGCCGAAGGCCATAGGGCATGCACTCAAGAGCCTAGGGCTTCAGCACACCCACCGCAGCAATGCATGTCTGACTCTGCATCCGGTAGAGAGTGGTGCTTGCATAGTGTGGTGTGTGCAGATTGGTCGGAGTAGGGCCAATGTTGTGAACAGTATGTGGGTAGGTTGGCAGTGACACAATACTTTGTGAAAGAAAGTCGGTACGACCATAGTATGTGAATGAAAGTGCACAAGGGTGCAGGAGACAGTGTTTTCTTTCTACATTGTGATAACTGTTGCAATTTATTTGCTGCATATCTCCATGGCGGTGCGCAGGTTGGGTATCAGTGCTGGTGGCAGTGGTGTGTATGTTGATTGTCGTAGTTGGTGACATGCATGGTGGCATTATGTTGCAGGGGGTAGTTTCAAGGCCTAGACTATTGGGTACATGGCCGAAGGCCGTAGGCCATACACTCAAGAGCCTAGGGCTTGAGCACACCCACGGCAGTAATGCATTTTTGACTCTGCATCAGTTAGAGGGTAGTGACTTGTACGGAATGGTTGTGGAGCACATTTCAGATGCAATAGAGCAGCAGAAGTGAGCTGCCATGCATGCATTTATGTTTTGTTTCGCAGGTGAGGTCACTGTTAGAACATGGCAACATTTTTCATGTGTGAGATACATGCAGTGTGGGCACTGGGTGAAGTGTTTGAATGCTGTCAGTATGGAAGAGGGTATGGTTGAAGTGCACCTTATATGTGCTTGGATAGTGTGTTGTGTGCAAGTTGCTTGGAGTAGGGGCAATGTTGTGAGCATTTTGTGGTTAGGTTGGCAGTGACACAATACTTTCTGGGTGTAAGTGGGTAAGACCATAGTATGTGAATGAAAGGGTGTAGGGGTGCCGGAGACAGTGCAATGTTTGCAGATTATGGTACCTGTTGCATTTTATGCTCAATTGCTGTGCGGAGGTTGGGTAGGAGTGCTGGTGCCAGTGGTGCATATGTGCATAGTGGTAGTTGGTGACATGTTGACATGCATGGTTGCATTACGGTGCAGTGAATGTGTGCAAGGAGCACACCCACTGCAGCAATGCAGGTCTGACAGTGCATCAGGCACAGGGTGGTGACCTTTGAGAGAATGGGTGTGAAGCATTGTGCGTTCCATGGTTGTGGTGATAGTTGCAACATGCTACCGTATGTGGTGTACGGCAGGAGATGGTGCAGTGAGAAGTTGTGCAGTGTGGCCACAGGGTGCAGTGTTTCTATACTGAGAGTATGGAAGAGGGTATGGCTGAAGTGAAGCTCATATGTGTTTGGTTACTTTTCTGTGTGCAGATTTATTGAAGTAGGGCCAATGTTGTGAAGATGTTGTGCTTAGGTTGCCAGTGACACAATTATTTTTTGAATGCACTGAGTAGGGGTGGTGCATGCTGTGGTATGTTTGTGGAGTCTGCTAATTGTGGCACGTTTTCGTGAATGGGTGTTTTATGGTGTGGGGGGAGTTGGGTAGAAGTGTTGCTACGTATGTTACATTTGTGCATAATGTTAGCTACCCACATGGTCGCATGCATGGATCCATAGTGTTGTGGTGGGTGTGGACAAGGGCTGCACTGTTGTGTGCATGGCCAAAGGTGTGCTGGTTGCGCCTAAGAATCTTTGAGGATGCTGCAATCATGCATTCTTTAGTAGACGTTTCTGGTGGAGGGGCTTTGGAATCAACCGGAACATGCACTGATGGTGTTTAACGGTAAATATGGAGTGGTGGACAGAAATGATAGTGTGCAATGCAGAGGTTTTGTATGTGATTGCTGCATGCGTGTTTGAAAATTTCACAGCACTCAATGAGGGAGTGCTGCAAAAATGCCAGTGCAAAGGGAAGAAGTATTGTGTCTGCTTTACTGGGCAGTGGCCCTCACTGTAGATAGGAAAGCGCACGTGCCACATCCTGCCATTATGAGCATGGTGGCCATGGAAATGGTATTGTTAGAAATTGGCAATTGGGTGTTTAGGGTGTGGTTGACAGGAAGGGGCGCTACCATTTTTTCTCAATACTGTGTCGTGAGGTTGGTAGAGATGGAGAGACGAAAAGTGCTTATCGCCGGTGATGCCTTTGTGCGCCATCTGCACAGGTGTTGTGTGCAAAGAGGCGTTGCTGGTAATTTCGGTTTGGAAGGAGTGGATGCTTTCTAGGGCTGTCAGTATGACTGCAGTTTCGGCTGGATGGTTCGCCTTTGCAGATATGTGGCCTCTGTCACGAACGTTGACTTTGTCGTGGTGCTCTATGGAAGTCTACATTTGGGTTACATGTCGTGTTGTAAGTGGTTTCAACCCAGCACTCCAACTAAGTCGATGCCTAGCGTGAGATGCCCAGCTGGAACGCTTAATTATATATTTGTATGTCTAAAGTTCTTTTATTTCTGAACGATGTACCCTTATATCATGCCCCTCTCTTTGAATCCCCCGGTCTCACTGAACCAAGAAGGTTGTTTTGTAAAGTTAAAAGATTTATTTGATGGATTTGAACAATATATATATATATATATATATATCACACTTTTATGAATTATGAACAATATCTGGATACCACACTATTAATATTTATACATTGATCAGCGTTGGGTGATATTACAGTCAACAATCTCTTTAATCAATAGGAGTATGGGTGAAAAGAATAATGTAGCATAGAATAAAACGGGGTGTGGGTTCAATGAAATGCAATGATATGAGATTAATGCAGCACAGAAATAAAACTTGATATGGATTCAATCAAATGCAATATAATCATTCTTTCCCCCTGATACTACTCAACCCCCCCCCTAATATGTAATATAGAGATGGAAGGAGAGAAAACAGATTTCAGGAATAAACAGTCTACAAGTGCAGTTTCAATCCCAATTCCCCCAGCAAGTTTAGAGAGAAACAGGAATGATTTTAAACAGGTCAAATGCTTTTGAATGTGGCTTGCAATGAAAGGGAAAACACAGAAAAATGACTTCAATTCTCTAAAGTGGATTCAGAACTAGTGGGAGCCGCTTTGGATAGATTCATGTAAACACTAGCAATGATGGTTGGATAAATAGCAGGTTGGAAACTGAATTCAGAAGTTGAATGCAAGAAATGGCTATTTTACATGTGGTGAAATTGAGCCAAATGCAGAATCACGGCAAACTTTTCTGCGTGCGAGAAACACGATTGCGGCAAAACTATAAGGAGTTCGAATGCGGTTTTGGATTCGTTTGAAAGCTGAGGATGTACAGTTCAGAAGTCATGAAGGTTTTAGTAAAGGTCGATTTTTCTCCAAAAAGAGTCAAGATTTCAAATGAGATATGTGCTTTTGAAGATTACCACCAGGATTTCTTATTACTAAGGAAGGCTATGAAGATGCGAAATACCAACGGTACAGCCACCAGTCCAGAGGCGCCTCTGTCTGATCTTTGCCCGCTGCAAAACTTGCCTTTCTTCAGCAAATATATTAGCGCAAAGATGATTTATCACTACAATTATCACAGAATTAAATGGATGAGAGAAGGGTTCAGGACAGACAAAAGAGGTTTTACAATGCAGTCCGGATATGTTAGAATGGGTTGGATTAATTTTACTCAAGGGTAAGAGATTGGCTATGGACAATTCTATGCTAGATACTCACAACTATGGTTTTGGAATAGGCCCGTCAAATATCTGGTCAAGGGTTTTGGACTGGAATCTGCTAGCCACCGGACAGGATTCAGGCGCTTGGTTCTGCACTCAGCAAGGCACTCTGGTCTCTGCACGGCCTCTTGGACTGGATCTGACGGGTTGGTTCTGGGTTACAGCTCTGCTATACTGGTTTGGATCTCTGGGTTCTAGCAAGAAGCAGAAAAACAGCACAGCCCGGCTGTTGAATTGATTGTGCCCCTTGGAAGTTTGGGTTCAAATCAGGTTGCAAGATTTTAAAGGCCAGCTGAGAAGGGTTCAGCTTTGGATTCTGGGCCTTCTGCTTCAGAGTTCTGGAGTCTTGATCTGGGTTCTGGAGTCTTGATCCGGGTTCTTCCTGCAGAGCGCTTCGCCAGTAAATCAGTTGAATGGTGAATGTGTGTGTGTCTCTAGGTCCTCAACAGCCCCTATTTATGTATTTCCCAAGGGGGTGGGTAGGCTGAATATACAATGCCCAACCCTCTAAGAATCCTATTGGTTAAAGTCTTCCCTCTCTCCTGATTTGAGAAGGAAACAGTGTGTCATAATGTGCCATAGTGATGCTGCAATTTACAATCCAGGGAAAAACCTCCCCTTTGTTCCTACACAGAAAATCTGTTTTTCATATAAAACATATTTCCAATATCACCAACTTGCTAATAATACATATTTACATTACAGATTAAATAAGGCACGTATCTATCAAAGTCCCATCTTTTTAGAGTTTCGGTTCACAAATGACAGTTTTTCGTGCTTTTGGTTGGTTACCCAGTGTCGGATCTGTACACATTTTTCCAAATACATGCACATAACATCTGGGCATACTCCTGTGAAGTTTCATATTTTTAGCATTATCACAACTGCTACAAAGTCAACATTTTCGTTGTTCAGTCTCTGAATATCGCACAAATTCCAGAGTGGTTTTAAAACGTGAGCAAAAATTTCATTTTACCAAGACTATTTACAGATTTATACCAATTTCTATGAGTCTTTTTTTCAAAATGATATTTTCTGTGCTCTCTGAATAAACAAAATTGTCTGTCTCCACCCCCAAGGTTTTGGCTGGGCCAGAGCAATCCCAGCAGTTGTTTTCTGTCACACCCGAATTTGCATTTCCTTTCATTCAAGGGAGTCTTTTGTTTCTTGTCAGAGCAACAGGCCAAAGTCCCCTCCCATTTCCTTTCACACCTCCCTGACAGTTCTTCAGCAGAGGGTAGGGGGGAAGATTCCTTTGTTTGGGAGAAACTGTGGAATGTCTTTGAAGCTCAGTGTGGCTGGCTTTAACTTGCATTTAAAACAATGTTTAAAATAGTCTTTCTCTAAAATACAATTTACATTTTTACAAATATAGCCACAAATCTCTTGTCACCCTATATTGCTTTTGATGGGAAGTCTCTTCTTTTCCATACTTTGATTTTGGCGAGCGGCGGTACTGCGCCCATTTTTAACATATTTTTCCAAGCAAACATCTTTGAATGTGGATTGTCTTCTGATAAAATATGATTCTGCTGACATTGTGGTTAGGTGAATTCTTTAAATAAAGTGATGTTTAACACCCAACAAGGATGTTGGATCTTTTGTTATGTTTGGGAACCATGATTTTTGCACTTTCCACAGCCAAGGAAAAATGGATTTTTAAAGCAGTTCTGTGTTTTCCTTTGTAATGCAGCACTGCTTTTTCAAGTAGTTTCATTTTCCTCTGTGGGCAGCCAAATGATAGGTTTTGGCAGTGGTCTCTTGTGTTACCACTGACATAGGTGAAATGGATTGGCGGCCTATTTTTCAGGTTTTCCTGCGCCCTTTCAGAGATTTTTAGTGCAAAGATCTTTTTGGCGGCCACTCTGTTGTTTCTGATGCAGGCACTGCACAGTGATGTTTCAGGGCATAGACTAGTGGGTTAAAACATCCCACAGTGTGGACGTTTAATCCGTCGCCTGTAGTGGTTGCTGAACGCAGTGATGCAGGTTTTTCCTACTGCCAATGCTGTTTTCTCATGCATAACACCAGGAGGAGTATGGGCCCATGCCAGTGTAATTTGTCCCCAGAGAGAGGTCGGAAAGTATGTTATAAACAGAATCATGTGTGAATTTATGCAGACCGCTGGCATGTTCTCCACCCACTATGAGATCATGAGGTCACAAAATATGCAGTGGTTCCATAGAAATGGCATTTATTTGAGCGCCATTGGCAATGCCATTTTCTTTTACACTGCAAGAAGCATTGAGCAGAAGGTGGTAAAAATGTGAGGAGAGGCAAACCGAAACGCATATAAAGAGAAAAAACAAAAATGTTGCATGCATGTAAAAGAAACCCTTTCTACATCTACGATGGAAGACCCAATCCCCTACGCAGCTTGATATTGCTCCCCCTGTCACCCCACCTCTCACTATCAGGAAAAGGTAGCGGATTCCGCTGTACTTTTAGGATTACACGTGTCACATCCTGGGTGGCCATGTGGATGGAGAAATCGTGCATACCTTTACTGAACTTTGTAGTGGACGTGCTTTGGAATGGCATGACACTTGTACTGTGAATGTATAACGGTACATTTGAAGTGTTGTACAGGAATGACAGTGTTGGATGACAGAGGCTTCAATGCAATTGGTGGATCTGTGTGTGCCTATTTACGCGTAACCCAATGAGGTAGTGCTGCAGAGAAGATAGTGCAAACGGAAAGACTGCTCCAGCTTTACATGGGTGCGTCCCTCGCTGTACTTTGGGAAGCGCATGTGCCACAATCTGCCCTTCTCACCATGTTGCCCAATTGGCATGGCACTGTGGGGATTATCCAATCGGGTACTGTGGGTGTGATTCACAGGAAGGGCCGGTCAAAATGTTGTACGTTATACTCTGCGTACTGAGGGTGGCTGACATGGCGAAACGCATTGTGTTAACTGTAGGTGATCCCTTTGTCATAGATCTGCACAACTATGCCCTGGAAAGACACTTTGCAAACAATTTTGTTTTGCAAGGAGCAGATGCATTGTGGAATGCTGTGTATGATTGCAGTTCCGGTGATATGCATGCACTTTGCGAAGACCTGCCCACTTTTGCTACTGTCGATGTTCTCATCATCCACTACGGCAGCATGCATATGGGTTATGTGGCTTGCTTAGATTTGTTCCGTCGACTGAGGAGATTGCTGGATGTCGTGAAGATGCTTTTTGCCACTGCCAAGGTGCTTTTCTCATCCATAATATCACAAAGAGTATGGGCCAGACGCAGGAAGGTGTCTCATCAACAGAAGCATGTATACTTTTTTGTCTGCTCGTGGAATGTTCTTCTGCAACAATGACCTCATTAGTTGTGGAAATACCGAGTTTTTCCAAGAAAATGGCATTTTGTTGTCACCCATTGGCATGAAGAGTTTACTGTAATAATGTGAGCACAAGAAAGCACAAAAGCAAATAAAAACCGGAAAAAAGGGTTTTCTCTAGAAGCATCTAAAAAAAAAAAGACTCTTTTAAGAGCCGTCCTTTACCACAAACTCCTCCATACCCTGGTTGCAAGTTATTCCCCACGCATCACGAAAGCCATTACCGGGGATTTTGAGGATGGCGGCCTGGAAATGGGACTGTGAGTATTGACCAATCGGGTGATTAGGGCGTGCAGCAATAGGAAGAAGGACTCCTGCTTCCCTCGGGCCCGGCCCTCGCGGTACTTGGGGAAGCGCGCGTACCACATTCTGCGCTTCTCACCATGCTGGCAGGGATTGTCCTATCAGGTGTGCGCCACAGGAAAGCGTGCCAATAGGAAAAAGGACTCAACCTGCTTTTCTGGGGCGTGGCCCTCGCGGTACTTGGGTAAAGCGCACGTGCCACAATCTGCGCTTCTTCGCATGCCGGCCAATGGAAATGGGACTGTGGGGATTGTCCAATCAGGTGCTCGGCTTGTGCGTCACAGGAAAGGGCGGCAATATATTTTCCCATTACTCTGTGTACTGATGGTAGCAGGCAGAGATGGAGAGACGCATTGTCTTGATAGTCGGTGATGCCTTTGTGGAAAATCTGTTCCAGTATGCCGTCAAAAAAGGCTTTCATGGCAATTTCGATTTGGAGGGAGTGGAGGTTTTGTGGTGCTGTGGCGATTTGTGCAGCTTCGGCACTGTGCTTGCAGTATGTCGACAAGTGGCCACTTAGGTACTGTACATAGTGTGGTCGTGCACTATGGATCGTTGAATTTAGGTTCCATGCCTTGTTCCCGTCTGTGCCATCAACTAAAGAAGGTGATAAAAGTAGTGCTGCATATTTTTCCCACTGCCAAGGTGCTTTTCTCATGTATACCACCAAGATTACTATGCTCCTCTTACAATGATTGCAGTCGCCAGCTAGAGGTCGGAAGGGGTCTCATCAACAGAAGCATGTATACTTTTTTGTCTGTCTTCTTCTGCAACAATGACCCCATTAGTTGTGGAAATGCAGAGTTGTTCCAAGCAAATGGCATTTTGTTGTCGTCCATTGGTAATGCAGTTTTCTTTGCTCGTTTACTGGATACACTGAAGAGTTTACTGTAATATTGTGAGCATAAAAAACACAAAATCAAATAAAAACTGAAAAAAGGTGTTTCTCTAGAAGCATCTGCAAGAAAAAAGCTATTTTCAGAGCTGCCCCTTACAACCAACTCCCCCTACTCCCCCTGCAATTTATTCCCCCACGCCTGCACGCAGCATGAAAGTCACATCCAGGGATTTTCCAGATGGCGGTAATGGAAATGGGACTGTAGAGGCAGAGGGAGTGCGCAATAACGTTTCTAGGCGTGGTGTGTATGCCGAGGACTGTTGTACAGAACTGAAACTGTTATTGACGGATGCGTGTGGAACTTTTCAACAGTATGCAATGACGGCGTGCTGGAAAGAAGACAGTAGAAAGGGAAGAAGGAATGTTTCTGCTTTATTGGGTCATGGCCCTTGCCATCTTTAGGGAAACACACGTGCACATAATCCCGTTGTCGGCTTGCTATCCATGACATTGGGACAGTGGGGACTAGCTCACCTGCGGGTGTCGGTCACAGGAAGGGCCGTTCTTAATGTTCTACATTACTGTGCGCACTGAGCCGGACTGACGTGGTTGCAATTACTTGGGGTGTGGCCTTTTGTACGGCTGCTGTGGAGAACTTGCACCTGGAAAACAGGCCTACATTGTTCAAAAACCTAGCTAAATGTACAACAGTTTGTAAGCGTGTACTTTTCTGAAAAACACTCAGTGATGTCATCCGTGTAATTTGTGATGGCATCTTTGATGTCATGGGTGTTAGTCCCTGCAGTGCACACTGGTGGCGTGAGTTATGGTTGCTTAGCTTACCATACTGGGGAATTTCGGGTGGTTTCCGGTTTTACCTGTAACCATAACGTCCCTGTAACAACGTTTTTCCATTGAATTTCATCGGTTTTGGCCTAGGGCCATATTAGCCGTAGAGTTAAGGGCTGATCTGTGGGGCTTTCTTTTGCAGTATTGGCTCAAGTCCCTAACGTCAGCACAGTTCTGTGGGGCATCAGCAGCTGGCAAAGCCCCATCGAGCGGTCATTAGCACTGTAGCATAAAGGGCTGCCATTCTAAAGGAGGGGAAACTGAAACTTGGAGTATGTATTTATCGTTCTTTCATTGACATTGTTCCTTTAAAAAGTGCTTTTACCTTCACAAGATCAAGATGGTTGCATTTATAAGCACACAGTTAAAGTGTGCTTCTTGATTGTTCTTTGCTTTTATGTTTGTACAGTGTTTGTATACCATCAGTGACTGCTTTGCATTGTTCCTTACTATACCAATGCTGTGTTGGTTATGAGAAACGGTACCCATTCTAAAAAGTAACTCGTGAGGGTAGAGTGCATATCTGTAGATTTCTCCTTAAGCTATTAAGGGAGCTGTTTACTGGGGAAACGCCCAAATCTAAAGGTGTCTACGAAAGATGAGATGGCCATCTATGGTGGAAAGTTGCATAGATTGTTTTTATTTTTGTTACAACCGAGAAATCTGTCCCTTTCATTTCAACTTGGTGAATGATCAGTTGTAACCCATGTGTTGATTTTAAACCTATATCGGTGGTGAATTGAGTGCATATATTAATTGGCAACTGCGAGCAAAACTTGTCTGAACTGATGATAGTAATTCTACAGCACCAAGCGCACGTTGTGATGGACAGTAACACTTGCGGGGCTTTCTGATTGCAATGGTGTGAATACCGATTGTAAAAGTTAGTGACTGCTAATGATGTTAGTACCTGAACATATATGATGGCTATCACCAACCCAAGGGGTGGAGGGGGCAAAGGCTCACAATAAACCTAATGGGTTGTGCCTGAACAATGGGCCTCATGACAAGTTTGGCGTTGCAGGAAAAAAGTAGCGCCACTTTTCCTGCACCGCCAAATTAAAAGTCTGGTGGTGGGGTGGCCGGAATTACCGGGAGCTGCAAGCTAACAGTAATTCTGGCACCCCACCACCCAAAAATGCCAGCATTACCAGTGCTGATAATACAGTAATACTGGCAATTCCCCCTATGGAGTCCTATAAGACTCCATGGAATGGGGAATTACCACCATTGCCGGCACTTGGAATATGCTGGTAATTCTGGCATTCCAAGTGCTGGTAACAGCATTTCCGTTTTTGGTGGTGTCCTGCAGGATTTACCGACTGGATACCACAAACATTGTAATGAGGCTCAATATCTTTTAACATGAAAGGAATGGGCAGACAAAGCCGACATTTGTTTGAGAGCAATTCAACAACCGTTTTGTTGCAAACAATTTTAGGGAGAGGCGGATTCCAGTAATACACAGGCATGCAAGGCCTATCGATTGCTCTTCGGTTAATGTTTTTTATTTGGTGCATTATTTGGTGTTTTTTGAATGGCGCATCCGAAGCAAAGAGAGAAAAGCTGGACAGAGAAGTTCTGACTATCCTGCCTTTCATGAGGAATGTTCTTAGTTTGTGCTGGTGCGCCCCAGGGAACAGAGGGAGATACTGAATCCAAAGGACCCTCCAGCAGCTCCAGAACCGGTACCCAGCCAGCACACAACATGCCCTGCTAGGCTCTGCAAGCAAGCTTTCTCGGTGGGAGGTGCCAGAGAGTCTCTGAACCAAACCAAGGACAAGGCCGTTGCCTGCAATACTCTCCTCAGCTTGAGGCCATCCCCTTTAAAGGACGAACGGACGAAGCTAGGAGGAGTGCATCGACAAGCATCAACCAGCGTCTGCCTTAAAGGCCATTTTCGAGCCATTTGTGCCCCTCAAGCTGCAACCGACTGCACCGCTGACTGTTGTTACGCTGCAGTCGCTAATGCTGTCTGAAACACCTCAACCAGTGCTTCAGACCCTCCAACCAGCACTGAGACGATTCCAGACCCCGAGTCGTCATGTAGGCCAGTCTGCAGCCGTTCATCCAGCCTCGCTCGCCGAATTGCCTACCGCCTGATACCCACAGCTGTTTCCCACCTTGAACTCTGTTGCAGAAGCTGCAAAGTGCCCTGTAACTGACTTGACCTGTTAAGCACCAAGAACTTCTACAAGCACAGTGTACATTGTGGTTCTGTCCACATGGTCCTTCTCTGAAGGCCCCTAGTGCCAGTTTATGACCCATTGATCCCTTTGTGCTGAAACCAAGTATCCTTGAACCATTGCGATTAATTACTTTACCATTTACCCTCCTGTCAGTATCCAGAGTGCATCCCCTTTCCTTCTTGAAACTGTCTGTCCTCTGCATTCCTTTACGGGGTGGGTTGTTTTTCGTAGTGTGCTAGAACTGTCTGTTTTGATAATAATAAAGTATATATTTGTATACAACCTTGAATGGACAGTCCCTTTCATCATTGGGTAATAATTGTAATTTCGCTGTGTTGCAACTAACCAACGATCCACAACCTTTCAGAGATAAGCCTGCCGTTCAGTCCACGTTACCAACATTGGACAAAGAGTATTATAATTCACTTGCGTTCCAATCTGTTCAGATCCCTTCTGGTGTACTAGAGCTGTGAGGCTGATTGATGGTTTAGAAACCGATATTCACCCCTGGACCACTGGTGCCCCAGAAGTTGATTTATCACAGATGGGGGTTTCTGTATGGAGAGAGGTCCTTTTTCCTATCTCTTTTTTTTTTTAAATGTATTTTGTTTCTATTTCCCTCCTCCTCCTGGGAAGAGTTTTATAGTCACTCTCCTACTCCTACTCCCATTCCTCATGTTATTCTGTTTCTGTCCAGATTAACAAGAGCTCTGGGAATTCTGTCGGGTAGGGTACTACTTTTATTCTTCCACTAGGGAAACAGCCTTCTGCTGGGTCAGTCTGCGTTTCTAATGGTAATCAGTGGTCTTTAATTATTTTATGTATGTATTTGTCTGCTTGTTAGGCGCTTCTATAATAAGAAAATAGTGTTTAAAAGTGCCCACAGGGCAGGTGAGGGGGTAGGAGTGGGAAATGCATTGAAATGCATAAAAACACAATATTTAAGAGCAGTGGGGGGGAGGGGAAGGAAAGGAGTACGAACCTACTATGCCTTGTAAATATTCAGAACATGCAAGTGCAGCAAGGAAGAGAGCAGGGGGTAAGTGCTGAGGAGTCTGAGTTCATGGCTGAGCCACAGATGAAGTCCTACGAATGTTGAGTGGAGCCGTGAGGGGTGTAAGTACGAGCCTCCAGGGCGGATGGTATAAGTGCAAGTGCAGAGGATAGACAGGAGCTGAGTTGATTGGGTGCAGGAGGTCAGGGCCCCGAGGATGCATAGGGGTCCAGGACACCAATCGCAACAACTGTGGGATTAGCAGGGGATAGAGGAAGGGGAAAGAGGAGGTAAAGAGGAGAGACTTAAGGAGCTTCCAGAATTTGAGAATATCCTGCTCGAGGCGCAAATGGAGTGGGAGGCTGTTCCATAGGAGGGAGCCAGCTGAGGAACGCAAATAATCACCTGCCCTCTGTTTAGCAAAACTCTTTACACACAAGAGTGTTGGAGCCAGAAGAGTGCAGTGGTCTAGAGGGAGAGTATTTAGTAAGATAAAGTTGAAGATAGTGTGTTCCCCGGGCCCAGACTGCCTTGTGGGTGATGGATCTGAATTTAATCTGTGCAGCAACTGGGAGACATTGAAGACTTTTTAGTTCAGGAGAGATGCACCCCCTGGGCTTAAGGACAAGAATAAGTCTTGCTGCCCATTCTGGATTAGCTGGAAGGGTCGCAGAGTGGAAGATGGTAGCTTCAGGAGGAGGCTATTGCAATAGAGAGAACCAGGGCTTGGGTCACATTGAGCCTCTGCGGTAAAGTGAGAAAAGGGAGAATTCCTTTGAGAAGGGAGAGCTGAAAGTGGGAATTCTTGGCAATGTCCTGAGTGTGAGGGGTCGAAGTTGACTCCAAGGTTTCTGTCTTCAGAAGATGGCGCAGGGGGAGAGCCCAAAGAGGAAGGCTAGAGTGAAGGGAAGAAGGAAGGAGCAGGGGTCCCGATGGGAAGGATCTCCATTTTACAGGCGTTGAGGCAGAGATTGTTGGCTGTGCACCAGGGCTGGATGGCATATAGGTAATCCGGGATGATGGAGGGTGCAAGAGGGTCGGCAGGGAGTTTGAAGAAGAGCTGTGCGTAACACTGGAAGTTGGAAGAGAAGGAGGAGATGGCGCGTGCAAGCAGAGTAAGGAAGATGTTAAAGAGCCAGGGGGAGATGATAGAATCCTGGGGGACACCATAGGGATGTAGCAGAGGAGAAAGTGCCCAGGATGACTTGGGAAGAGCGGCCAGTAAGGAAGGATGTCAGCCAGTCCAGTGCCCATTCCGAGATACTAAGGGTATCGTGAAGCCTTTGTATGAGGATGCAATGGTTGACTGTGTCAAAGGCAGAAGAGAGATCGAGAAGGATAAGGACAGCTGAGGAGTTGGAGTCCAGAGATGTGAGCAGTTCTTCACAGGTGCTTAGAAGAGCAATTCCGTGCCTCTGGATGCTCGAAATGGAGACCACCAACAAGTTCAGTTTGTGAGTTGGGCACCTCCTCCTTGCTGGAGGAGGGGCCGCAGGTCAGTGGCAACACAGTGGCCTTCCCAGCGGCACATTTGTGGGATAAAGGTCATGGCTCAGCCTCCGGAATTGCTGCTCGACCTTGGGGGCTCCATGTAGCAATAATGCAGCACGTTTGGCATGAATTGTGTTATGACGACACCCTTGCAGCACTCCATCAAAAAGACAAATGCACCACAGGAGTGGTAGATGCTATGGGTAGTATCTGCTTCCTGGCATGGTCCCTATGGGTAAGAGGAATGTGTATGTCTGCTTGTTGGAGCTTATGCCATTCACAATTTTTCCCAATTCTGCATGTTAACGGGTGGAGGGAAGGGAGGCCTTTCTAGCAGAATGGGTGGAGCATTGTGCCTTGTTCTGTAAGGTAGAGGGTTTAAATCCCGGGTCTGGAATTGCACTGAGTTTACTTAGGCATTATGTATTCATTCTCATGACAGGGTGGAAATCTTTTGGGATTTTTAATGAGTTGACCGCTGGCTGCTGAATTTTGAAGTGTGCCTGTAGCACATGGGGTGGAGTCCCAGCACATCTGCCTTTAATTTGCATACTGGTAAAATGGGGGAGGGGATTACTGTGGCAATTCTCTCAGGTTTATCACTTTTAAACTTATTATTTAACCATGTCTCATTACTTTGCTCAGGTGGAAGGATTCTTTTTTCTCCATTGTCCTTAGTGCTGGTCATAACTGTATGTTTATGCTAGCACTAGCTGCTGTTTGGCCGAGTTAACACGTTTACTGCTTAGTTTCATAATGGGTTCAGGGGATTTTGTTACCTTACTATGGTCTTTTTCTGTTTTGATATAGTGCATAAAGGAAAGGGTAGGGATAACTTTACAGTGCAGTTAATTACTATTAAAGATCCGCCTTTAAAAAACGGGTGGTGCACTTCTGGTTGCAGTTGCGCCCATTATGCATTGGGATGGAGGCAGTATGCTCAAAACCCAAGAATAATTGACATTTTGTTGGTGCCAAAAATCCTTTTGTCCTTTTTAGGGAGGGTTAGCAATTTCATCTTCATTTCTGAAACGCAAGCTCTTTCAGGAAGAGTTTGTCTCTCAATGTATAGAATATTATTCTCAATCCCAAAACCACCCTGCCCCAGGGATTTACCCGCTGGAAGAATCGTAATCGTCTCAAACTCTTTGGCCAGTTAAATTGTTGCAGTTGAAGCTGCAGGGCCAGTCTGGGGATCTCAATTACTCCAAATAAACCTTCTGTTGTTCCAGCCATCGGGCTTGATATTTCCTTGTATAATCCATTGAAATATCACAGGAATGGCTGTGCTTTTTCGTTCGGTTAAGTGACTTGCCTGCCATTGTCGGGGTGACTAGAGTCTGGCATTTTGCTGGTTTCTGTGGTAGGTCAGACATAGAAGACGGACAAGAGGTCATGTCTGAAACAGGGATCCTTATTTAAAGTAAATAATGCCTCATCTATACCCTACTTCCAAGATGGGTTCCCTACTCTATACAAAGAAATTCTGTCCTTGGTCCAAACCTACACTACCCTAACATCTACCCTACCAGTATGAAACAAAAAGGATAGCATAAACTTTAGTTGGAATAGGGTTACATTCCCCCTTGACATGGATTAGTGGTGGCTGGTTTTCTGACCCCCACCCAAAGTTCTCAATGTCTTTTCTGGGACTAGGCCTGTCGTAGTTCAAAACCAAAACAAAGAAATGTCTCTCAGATTTCTTCTTTGCAAAAAGGCCTTGTCAATCAGTCCAAACAATTCTGCACATATCCCAACTCCCGGGATGCATTCTCCTCTGTGGAAATAGCAGGTCTTCTTGACCTAGGTGGGTCAGTATTCACAACACCTAATGCAGCTCTCACAGCAACTTGAAGTACTTTTTTCGACTTGGGAAAATGTCCTTGCTCACTCTTGCTTGAGTTGTGGGACTTCTTATCCCCTTGTGGAAATGTTTGCATCTTGGCCCGGCCTGGGCTCCTCAGATTTTCGGTCTCTCCTTGTAAGTTGATTCTCTCACCCTCTCGTAAGATGTTTGGACTCACATCAAGGTGTGGGCTATAGGCCTGTTCAACCTTTCTTTGTTTCTCAGTTTTTTTTCCCCCTTGTGGGGGTACTTGTACTCTCAGCCTGATGTGGGCTATGAGCTTTCTCTGCCCGTTTTTGCCACTTGGGGGTTCTCGCCCACTTGTCAGTATGTGAAGGCTCTGCCTTGTGTGTGCTTAGGGCTTTCCTGCTCTACTGTGATTGTCAGTTCTTTTACCCCTTTGTGGGATATGCAGATTTTCAGCCCGATGTAGGCTATGGGCTTTCACAATCCTGTTTTTCTTGGACGTTTTCTTTTTATTTATTTATTTATTTATTTTTAGCTGGCAGGCATCTATCCAATAGGAAGCGCTGTGTCTTAGCTGGCAGGCATCTATCCTATAGGGAGAGCTGTGTCTTAGCTGGCATGCATCTATCCTATAGGAAGCGCGGTGTCTTAGCCGGCAGGCATCGATCCGATAGGGAGGGCTGTGCCTTAGCTAGCAGGCATCTATCCTATAGGGAGAGCTGTGTCTTAGCTGGCATGCATCTATCCTATAGGAAGGGCTGTGTCTTAGCTGGCAGGCATCTGTCCTATTGGGAGAGCTGTGTCTTAGCTGGCAGGCATCTATCCTATAGGGAGAGCTGTGGCTTAGCTGGCAGGGATCTAGCCTATAGGAAGGGCTCTGTGTTAGCTGGCAGGCATCTATCCAATAGGGAGAGCTGTGTCTTAGCTGGAAGGTATCTATCCTATAGGAAGCACTGTTTCTTAGCTGCCAGGCATCTATCCTATAGGGAGAGCTGTGTCTTAGCTGGAAGGCATCTATCCTATAGGAAGCACTGTGTCTTAGTTGGCAGGCATCTGTCCTATAGGGAGAGCTGTGTGTTAGGAGAGCTGTGTGTTAGCTGGCAGGCATAAATCCTATAGGGAGAGCTGTGTCTTAGCTGGAAGGTATCTATCCTATAGGAAGCACTGTTTCTTAGCTGCCAGGCATCTATCCTATAGGGAGAGCTGTGTCTTAGCTGGAAGGCATCTATCCTATAGGAAGCACTGTGTCTTAGTTGGCAGGCATCTGTCCTATAGGGAGAGCTGTGTGTTAGGAGAGCTGTGTGTTAGCTGGCAGGCATAAATCCTATAGGGAGAGCTGTGTGTTAGCTGGCAGGCATCCATCCTACAGGAAGCACTGTGTCTTAGCTGGCAGACATCTGTCCTATCTGGAGAGCTGTGTGTTAGATGGCTTTACCAATACATAAAATCTATGATATTTATTAAACCTTTTCTCCAGTTACAATTCAGCATTATACAAAGCATTTTTAAGGATAGTTAAAAAGATTTTTTACAAATTGAAATGCAATACCCTTTTTTCCAAATATTTTAATCGCCAGAAATTTGTTTAAAAATACATATAGTAATAGTTCGTTTTTAAATTCTAATCCCTTCATGGGGCATGCAAATTCTTAGCCTGGCTTGGTCTTGGGTCTTTCTTACCTGGAGTGTGTTTTTCAGCTTCTTCACCCCTTCTTGGAGAATGCAGATTCCCAGCACGGCATGGGTGAGCGGCTTTCTCAGCCCGACTGTGCTTGTCAGCTTCAGCTTGAGGGGTATGTGGATTCTCAGATCGGCATGGGCTCTGCTGTGGCCTCACCGCCCTCCACCCGCTTCTTGTATGAGGAAGCATGCCTTCTTTCCAGCTGTGGTGCTCGTCCGTGGGTGCGGTTTCTCTGGCCAGCACGGTTCTGAGCTCCCGATCTTGCTCTGGTCTGCACAGTCGGTCCTCTTGTTGGTTTCTCCCATCAGGGACTGGCAGGGTTCTAGCGTCGCTTAGACGGGATGCCGGCATGCTGCTTCTATTTGGTGTTGCTTCCTTTCTCTAATCAGCCTACTTTAGATCTCTGCTCTAAGACTTTCTGTGCATACCTTTTCTCAGTTAAGATTTACCTCTAAAGCAAAGTTGTTTTCAACTCTGTTCCGACCTCTCTCATCGCTTTTACACATTCGGCCGTTGGGTTCTGTTGGTATTTCGTTATTTCTCTAGGAGCCTGTTTCCTCCACCCTTCTTTTTTTGTATTCCCATTAAGAGTAATCTTTCTCTTAAGATAGCCTTGTATACATCGTTGACTACCCTTGAGGAGGTGGAGCCTGAAACCGATAAAGGAACTATAGAGAAATTCTCTAAATGCACTTACTAATTGTTGTTGCTCTAAAGAGTGGAACTAAATCGCCACTGTCTCCTGTTAATAATGATCCTATGTTCCAATGTAATCTCTATGCCCCGAGTCTCATGGCCTGAGCACAAGGTGGGGAGAACGTCACTCTTCTTGCAATACAAACATTTGAAAAATCTGAAAATAATACAACCATCTTTACCACTAAACAGGTATATGAACGACCGTGGCGTTACTGAAGTCTCCAAATAACAACCAAACCATGATCCTGAATAAGTTCCAATGGAGCTAGGTGAACTCAGGCTTGCTGGAATATCAGATCTTTCAAGGTCAGGAAAAGTTATGTTCAAATCTTCAGCGACTACAGAAAGTTGGAGTAGCAAATCTATGCCAAGAATAAATCTGTTCAGGGCAGAGCAGTTTCCTGTAAAAAACAATCCTGAGGCTTTCAATGGGTTCAAAATCCTGTTAATTCCAATCACCTGTAAGCCTAAATTCTTCCTTACCAGTAGTGCCTCTCCTCGAGAGGAGGCGGAACCAGGAGTGCATTTCTTCATCAACCCACTCGTATTCCCTGAAAAGCAGAGGTGTTGCTAGCGGGTGAGGGGGCTGAGTGGCTATAGTCTTTTGGTTGTAGACCCAGATAGAAGTTTAGGGGCTACAACCAAAAGGCTAGCTAGCTAGTCCTGAGTCCTGACAGTCCCGACATTAGCATAGCCCCAGATCTTTTCCAGACCTAGCAACACCCCTGCTTAAAAGGTTGATTTCCCTCTCTGAGAACATAAGTCTCCTTGGCTATGCAAACGGCAGGTTTACTTTCGTCTTAGGCCGTCATCACCATGGTTCTTTTCCTCCTATTCTCCAATCCATAGACCTTCACGTAAACCACTTTCACTCTTTGCCCAGCCATTAAATGTATTTATTTTTACAACAGCGGGCAATTAGGAGCCTCTATACCTGGACATGTTTGTTTCTTTTTCGCACGGAAATGCACACATATTTTGCTTTTAGATTTTCCCCACACCCCCTAAAAATGCTCCACTCCTCACTGGAACCTAGCCAGTATGCAGAAAACCCTGATCATGGTATTCAGTGTCCCAGATTTCTTTACTATGAGTGACCTCCTATAACCCACCCTAAGAACATACTCCAAATCAACTGAAGGAGCAAGTAGTGATGTAAAATAACAATACAATGAGCTCTGACGTAAAAGTGCAAGCCATAGTGTAAACCATCTGTTAAGGGTTCATCAAAGATGCTACAATACAGAAACGGAAAAATTGCTAGTGTTGGGAGAATACCTAAATCTACTTTGTACTAGAAGCATTTTGCATACTTAGCAGTCATGTAAAGTTCAACAGGTTAAATAAAATACTTGTTCGACCTGTCTCTGCAGTTACCAGATTAGCCTGTTTTGCTATTGTATAAAGTGTCACAGTGAGCTAGACGTGCTAGTGTGACCCATTATTACTACAGCTTAACTAGGTATTAATGCCCTCAAGAGTTCTATGAAGAGCTCAAGGTATCCTTACTGTCTCGGGAGGATAACTCAGCGGCAACATGCTCGCCTTGGAAGCAAGACGACACGGAGCAACACAGGTTCGATCCCCGGGTCTGCGCTTAGAAACCTCTGGGTATTGAGCGCGTTATATAACCCATCATATCATACTGTGAACTGCAAACGAACTAGCTACAAAGGTCTCTGCTACTTTGTGGTATTAAAGAAAAACGTATTGTTCTTCCAGGCGACTTCAAATGTTACTGAAAGTTGAAGCAAGACTTTTGCAGCCTTTTTTAATTAAAGCGTCTGTTTTCTTTTTCAATTCCCAGTGCCACCTAGAGGTACATGGTGTGACGAATTTGGACAGTTTGTCCCTTCTCCCCAGATGGGAACCATCCCCTTTGAGGCTAGGGAGGTGAGCCCGCTCAGTAAGACCATCCTTGGGGTTCTTGGAAAGTGGGACCTCACTGGGAGTGACTCTGCTCTCGAGAGAAGGACTCCCATTCCAATGTATGTTATCTGCCTATATGTGAATTGGAAAGACAGTTACTTATGTTTTGAAACCACCAAATAGGGACTTTTCTTCAATCTCTAGGGTTTAAGGTAATGCTGGATCTCGCCTAAATGCCTTAGTCCCAGAAGAAGGACACAACACTTTTTGTTTGTGCTTGGGTGTATAAAAACACTGAGAACTTTGAACCAAGGAGTCAGAGTAACTCCTAGGCAGTGGGAGGAGAGAATCCTACGAACAGGCAATCTTATTATGAAAAGACGTCCTGGGAGTGGTGCCACATTAGACCGCGGAACAAGCAGTAACATGGAGAGCGAACAAAACGCTCATAAAACGGCAAGACGCCCCAGGGTTGGCGTCCTGACCAACAAAGAGGCCAAGGTCGGGGGGGGGGGGACTGAAAAGCAACCGTCTCATCTCGTGCCATGACTATAAGGAAGCTGTGGTGGACCCAACAACTGACACCGATATCAGATGCAGAGAAATACATTACTGCGGGGGACGAGATACCGAAGTAAACGCTCCCGAAGAGAGAACACAATTGAAAGGTACGAACGTTGACGAGGTTACGGGAACCTGATAAACCCGAGTAGAGACACAGCAAGCCTATCAGTGGGCCAAAGTGCGTTGAAGCCCTGCAAAGCCAAAAGATATTAAGTCTTGGCTGGAGAAGCCATAGGGGTTACGGGAGCTCTGAAAACCCAAACGGGCAAGATTCTGTATCAAGGCCCTACTCAAGTAAGTCTGACAGAGGGCCAGAGGAGTCTGAGTTTTAAAACACACAATTGGGAAGAAATCAACCCTAAAGGGTTCAAACCTGCAAGAAAAAGACAGGTTACTGACCGTTACCAAGGGGGAAATGATGTAGCTGCATTCAAGAAACCTTGTTGTGTGTGAGAAGAAGGAACTCTTTATGGCAAGACTTGAGAAGCGACCAATGCAGCCTATGGAGAGGCTTAAGAACTATATATGAAACTAATGAACTTTAGAAAAAATGTGTTAAAGGTTCACAAGAACTCTTAGGAAATGTGTAAAACTGTTAGGAATCCTGTTTTCTGAGAAGGATTCCAGGACTGATTAACTTTATAAAAACCTAACTTTCTAAAAATCTGCTTCGAGGAGGTGTCCAAGTGTTGGTCCAGGCAATAGTCGCAGGCAGAGGCCTTGTCCTGGTTCCTTTTTCTTTTTGGTGGTTTTTCCTGAAGTGGTAGGGACATTTGATTACATTTTGGACTGATCACTTTTTTGTTTGGACTTTAGCGTACACCCTTAGTTTTGTTAGGTAGGGAACTTTCCTCATAGCGATAGGGATAATTCGAGCATTTTACATATATTTCAAATAAAAACCCTTGGAAATGTCATGACTCATCTGACTCCTTCTTCTGGTTCACCACAAATGGTGTTAGAAGTGGAATGTAGGCTGGGACCCCTCCTCTTTACTAAGTTGGTAGAGAAGGCCAAAACCCCTACTCTCCCCAATCTTTTGGCTTATATATATATATATATATATATATATATATATATATATATATATATATATATATATATATATATATATATATATATATATATATATATATATATATATATATATATATATATATATATATATATATAGCATAGAGACCCTCTCAATCCCACCGAATGATAGGCATTTAATACCAACAGGTCTGAGTCTTTCCCCTCCACCTGGAACCTACAGCAGACTAGCGACTCTTAGTCAGGATTAGCCTGGCGATATGCCTTAGAGATTGCTGCTGGTGTATAAGATCCTGATTATAGGGCGGAGGTGAAGGTGATCCTCCATAACCATGGAACCACTGCCTAGCCAGCTAAAGAGGGGAAGCTATAGCCCAAGGGATTCTTCAGAAAACCCTTGTCCCAGTACCCCAAGAAGTGGAGACCTTAGTAGAAAACAAAAGAGGGTCAATGGGGCTTGGGGCGGTCAACCTCGTTAGAGAGTAGTCTGAGGTGAGAGAGGCCGAAGACATTGTCCCATTACCCGATCTTGCCTTCGCTCAAAGGAACAACCCCGACCTAATGGTTGCCTTTGTGAGGGTAACTTTGGTAGAACAAGGGCATAATCAAGCCCCCCCTCAAAGGACTTACTTTATTGAGGAGACGTGGGAAAAGATGGTCTTCACCGAACACAACTGGATATTCCCCGCACGTACTCATCGGAAGCTAGTTTTGGAGCTGGCCCGGTCCCATCTTACATCTGCCCATCAGGGGATTGGGATACCAGGTGTGTTAGGCAGAAACCTGTGCAGTTCCCTCTGGGACCACTGCAAAAGATTTAGGACTACAGGTATTTGGCAGTAAACCCACTTGGTAGCAGCCTGTACCACACAGATTCACTTGGTAGCTGTGGCTGAGCAGTCAGACTTCCCTCAAGAAGAGTTAGGCAGTATACAGAGTATTCACAATAGGTCAAGAACACACAATAGAACAAGTAAACACTGACCAGAGCTTGGTGTAAGAGAGATATAATTATTTATTTAAAACCACATCTAAAAAAACACACAGGCACTTAATAGTAAGCAATTCAAAAACACGGTCACTAAAAGATATACACTCCCTTAAAAGAATATTAGACAAGTCTTAAGTAAAGCCCCACTTATTTTCAGACAGCGGTGAGTGCTTAACGTAGATGGCACTCTAATAGTTCGTTTTTAAAAAGGGAGAGAAAAGCAGAGAACAATTTGAAACAGATCCCAACACTTTTACAAGAACAGAACAAGAGAGGAAGGAAAGGAAAAACCGTGAATTCAGAGTCAGTAGGCCGGATCCACTTTAAGGGGATCGAAACAAAATGTGTCCACGGTCACACGGTTGCAGTGCACAAAAGTCTTGTAATGATTCAAAAAGAAGTTGGACCAAAGAAAGGGACCAGTTAGAGGGTCAAGGCGGCCAGCCCTGTCCAGAAGGTTAAGGAGTTATTATTACCTTGTTGCAATCTTTAGAAAGGGAGGCCTGGCGGACACAGTAACTAAGTGGTGAGAAGGCTCCAGCGGGGGCAGTTGTTCCTGGCAGCAGATGCAAGTCGGTGCTTCGTCCGGGGGAAGAGAGGATCTCGTCGTGGAGGAAGACAGGAGTCTGTTGCACTGCCTGGGAAGAAACCAGCCGCGGAGTTTCTCGGGTACAAGGAGCGGTCCGGTGATTTCGCGGTTCAGTGGTGAGTGGCTATCAAACTGGGCTGGGGTGCGAAGAAAGAAAGGTAAACTGGTTGTGCCCACCAGTCAGGGGAAGAAGCCTCTCCAGCCGGGAGATCTTCTCTGTTGTCGGGAAGTGGTGAGTCGGTTCTGCAGGGCTCCACCGGTGGTGTCGTCGTGGTAGGTCGGCTCAGCTTCTCCCTCGTCGGATTCTCAGGTCCTGTGGCGACTTCTGAAGTTCCAGCCCCCAAAGCCCTGCTTTTATGCCGAAAACCCCCATTCACTCAGCCTAGCTGTCACTCAAACATGCTAAGTGGTGAGCCAGTCGGCTCACTACTTGGGCCAATCACACAAGAGTGCGACTTGAGTTACCAAGGTAACTCAGTCCAGGGTGCCTAAACCCCCTCCCACACCCCCTGTGGTACCCAGACAGAGTGGCACCACTTTTGGAGGCTTCTGTGAAGAAGCCCGCCAAAAAGTGGAATAAAGGGCTCGACTTGGGTTGGAGTCACAGAAGAGAACACAAACGCCATTTTAGAATCGAGTCTTGGCAAAAAATACCAACCGGAGAATTAATATTAATTAAATAAACCGGTGGTATGTTCGAGGCTATAAGAATTAAATAATTAAAGTTGGTAGCCTCGAACAATGGGAAAATCCCATAGGGAAATATTCGCGGTCGAATATAAAAAGTAGTTTCCACTGCCACCAGCCAAAACTTGATCAGGGGGGACGGAGACGTGCCCCCTCGACTAACAGACCCCAGAGCAATCGAATTGCCCCGACAAGTACGTCCACAATATGATGGTTTGTACTGGTTTCTGTTAATAATTTGGGACTAGTAAAGCCAATGGTGACTTTACATGCCCTGGGAGACAGTAGTCAGTCCCAGGGTATGGAGTCTATGGTGGGGTGTCACTATGACACCCCTGTGTTACTGCACGGAGGGTGCTGTGTAACACACATGGGGAAAAACACGAGCCCCTATGGAGTAAAGGACCCCATAGCCCATAAAACACATTACCAATCAAAGGAATACCATTAATCATGTCCAAGAGTGGGAGAAAAAGAGTCTCACTCTTGGCAGGGGGAAAAACAAACTCCAGAAATCCAGCAAAGCTGCTGGGGGACTCACTAGGTTAGGAAATTCAGCCTAAAGAGAGAATTCTCCCTAACAAGGTGATACTCCAGTTTCACTGGCCTGGAGTGTTCGCAGATGTGAAGAACTATGTCTTCACTTGCAAGATTTGCCAGAAGACCACACCTACTCCTGTTCTCCATGCCTCATTACAACCACTTTCCATTATTGAAGTGCCCTTCTCCAGAATGGTGATGGACACAGTGGACCCGCTAGAAACATCTAAATTAGGGAATAAGTACACCCTAGTGATCTTTGACTACACTATCCCACACCCCGAAGCGTTTCCTCTTAGGAATAATACTAGTCAACAGATCCTAAAACCTCTGCATCCGTTCCTTCCAAAAGTAGGGTTCCCCAAGGAAATCCCCATGGATCAGGTGTAAGGGTGTTGAAGAAGAATAATGAAAAAAGGGTGGCATTTTGGTTCAAAAAAGCTTTCATTTATCAAGAAAAGAAACCCTCACTATCCCTATCTTCTAAGAGGGGTTTCCCTGTCTCAAGCTAATACTAAAGGATCTGTCAGAATGTTCATCGAAATCAAACTTCACCATCCTGTGTCGCAACCTACTTCTATCCCTTACACTACAACTAAAGAATAAGTCAACCAAAAAGTTCCTTCTCCAGTACAATGACTCCCATCTCCTGGTGTTTGGATGGTATTCCTAGAAATGCTTTTGGGCAAAAAGAATGCCAGCCAGAATGACTCCCTTGCCCTGGCCTGTGGTTCCAACAAACCTTTGCAGCTATCAACTTTCGGAACCAGGAGAATGACTCCCTTCTGCTGGTATTGGTTTAAACGCTCCAATATAGTTCACACCAAAGCCAGGGGGAAAAGGCTTTCAGTTTCTTCAACCTTCAGGACCACATGACTTATTGATTCACACAGTCCAATATAGAACACACCAAAGCCAGGGGGAATGTCTCCCTTCCCCTGGCGTCTCTAGATCAAAAGGGCTTTCATTAACTTTCAGAACCAGGAGAATGACTCTCATCCCCTGGAATTGGCAAAGTTGCATGTCCTTCTCAGGGCCTCAGCGGACCTTTCCCTGGCACTGCAACAAGGATGCCTTCCTCAGACACTTAATATACTTATGTCGGGGCCCCAGTCCCTTCTCTGATGATCAGTGGGCTTGTTGCTGCCACTGCAATGAGGAAGTTCTCCTCTGATGCTTGATGTACGTGTGTTAGGGTCCCAATCCTGCCCTGGTGGTCAGTAGGCTTGTTGCTGCTACAGCGACGAGGAAGTTCTCCTCTGATGCTTAATGTACTTGTGTTGGGGTCCCAGAGCCTTCACTGGTGGTCAATGGGCTTATGGCTGCCGCTGCAACAAGGAAGTTCTCCAAGGGTCAATGTGCTTGCGTTGGTGTCCCAGACCCTTATCTGGTGGTCAGTGGACTTAAGGCTGCCACTGTGATGAGGAAGTTCTCCTTGGATGCTCAATGCGCCCTTCCCAAAGGGCTGTCGGGGAGCCTTTTGAGCCTGCCTCTCTTTGACCCTGTGTCCTCTCTGAGTCTCTTGTACCTCCTGCTACCTTCTTTGGGACTTCAGTACGACACCAGGGCTTCCTGGGACTGGTGCGCATCTCTTGAGCTCTTCGGGATTCTCTCCTTTGCTTCCGCAGAACCACAGAGGTTCAGCTTTCTACTGGTCTGCATGTCTCTCTCTTCCTGCTTCGTGTTTTGGTCTGCTCCTGCAGGGCCCACAGAAAACTCCCTCAGCACTTTGCCAGCGTCCTCTGCTCTTCGGCACCCCCGGTCAGCTGACAGGACTTGAAACTCCCGCTCCGGATGTTTTCCACACCTGCTGCCTCTCGCGGCTTGGTTTGGCGAAGTCTTCAGTCTTTCGTCTCTTCTTATACAATGTTTCCAGTCCCGCCCTGGCAGATTGTCAAAGTCCTTTGCTGTTCTTGATGGATTCATCTTCATGCATTTTCAGGGTTGCCTCATACCATTACTAGCACAGTTAGTACTCTTCATGTCTTCTGTGCTCTTCTTTGTCCTGGTACTTTCTGTTGTGGCTGATTCTTCTACACTACAGAAATATATGGGTCTATACTCAAGGAAATGGTTTGGCATGGCAGGGGAGGGTTAGGGAGGGTTGGGGTGTGACGTTGACCACGGCTATACTGTAGGTGATCGTTCTTATCCCCAAAGAGGGAGTCCCTCCACATGAGGGCGTCCCGCACTATACCACCCCCAGGGGGACTATTAGGTAGCGGCCGTGCCTCCCTAGCATCATCCCCCTTGGGGAGAAGTGACAATACCTTGCGAATCCTCACACAGTGTACCACTTTTATGTTGAAAATCATGAAAGCTGTTGATGAGATGCTGCACATCAAAACCATAGAGACCTCCATCTATCATCCCCAGACGAGTGGCCTTGTGGAGCGGTTTAACCAAACCCTAAATAGAATCCTCTACAAGTTGGTAGGCTGATGGTAGAAATTGGGATGTGATGATTCTATGGGCTCACTTTGTTGTTAGGAAATGCCACGACTCACTTCCTAGGGTTCACTGACCCCGTACCTCCTATGCGCTGTTGGCGCCTTCCCTCGCGTCTCATGCAGAGGAAAAGAGTTGTGCTGCCACTAGGTTCCTGGCACACGGCAGCTCTTGGGACTATGATGCCGTGCCCGAAGTCACGTGACGCCTCCATGATCTTGCGTCACGGCACTGCCTGGAAGCATTCCGAACACCGCAAAGAAGAGTACCTATGTACTCGAGGGAAGCAGTGCAGTGCTCCTGAAAGTGTACTCTATACTTCCGGTGAGCTCTGTTTCTTTGTTCCGCTTCGCTTCCCTGATGCTGTTGCCTCCTGATTCTTCTTCTGCTTACTCGGACTGCCTGTTCCTGTTCCTCACTTGTTGTGATGTCTGTTTTTTCTCTTGACTGATACCTGGGCTCTTTGACTTCTGCAAACATTTACATTGGATTGTTCTGCCTCCCCTTTATCTGCTATGACGTTTGTGGACCTTCGTGGATTGTGGTGTTTTTCTTTTTGTTTACTTTTTGGGGTTTTTGCTCTGGAACTTTGGATTACTACTGTTCTGGTTCCTGGGTGGATTCCTTGGACTCTGGACATTGGAGTGATCACCAAGAACAGAACTCACCTCCTCGTGAACCCTTTTCTGTCCCTCCAGATTGCATCGTCTTGCCGTACGGGTCAGGGTTGTCTGTCAAAATCCTCATTTTCCTCTGCATTGCCTGAAGTGTAACTCCCATTGACACTGCGGTAAGAGCCAGCTGTGTCTGACTAGGTTCCCTGCATTTTCTATCATACCAGCAGGTAGGAGTTTGGGACAAGGGAGAGAGAGGTGGTGTGTGTCGGGTTTACTGTCCTGGTATTTGGCCTCACCTGTGTTTGTTTCTTGTTCCCTCTAGCACCACTGGTCGCTCCTGCCTTTTCACTTGAGCCCTTTATCAGGTTATTTCCTATACTCTGCATGCTGTGCTCTCAGTGGGAAAGTCTCCCTATCAAAGGAGACCCCAGTTACTTCACTTAAGTGACTGGGGTTAACTGTTTTCAAGCAAGTCCTTGACAGGAAAACACCTCAGGTGTCTCTAGGGTATTGCTCTTTTGAATTACTATATGGGCAAGAACCTCTTAGCTTACTGTATATGACGAAAGAGACCTGGGACGAGAGAGAGGAAGCCATTCTACCCATTTCCCCGACAGCCCAGGACTTTAAAAAATGCCATATGACTGCTGTTAGGGAAATTGTCAAACATCACCCAGGTAGGACACAAGAACATCAAAAATCCCTACATGACAGGCCAGCAGTAGCCAGCTCTTTTTCCATTGGAGAATCTGTCCTAGTTCTCCTTCCCACCTCGGATAACAAAATGATCTCAAAATGATACGGCCCCTATAAAATTCTTGAAAGAAAAGGTCCCTTGAATTAGTAGTGGCCCAACCAGATAGATGACAGAAAACCCAAACCTGCCATATAAACCTGTTGAAAGAGTTGATGGTTGACCATGTGCAGGAGAGTACAGTGACCATGGCCACCCTCCCTACAGACCAAGGCCTCGAACAACAGTTGGTCCTTAACCATCTACTACTCTCCCAATTGGACCAATTTCCAGAGGTCTTGTCTGAGCATCCATCCAGGAGCATCCAGGTAGGATGCAAAAGGTCTTCCACTACATATTGTGAGAAACCTGAAGGTGTCTCACTTACAAGTCCCCGGGGATCTGTCATCCAGGTGACCAGGACACAGCCATCGCTATTGGATCTAGTTCCTGGGGGTGGACCAGTGCGGGAGGATCACCTGGATGAGGGGTCTTCGGGGAGCGCAAGTAGGACACCGAAGGGTGAGACACGGTATCCCCTTTATGACACCTTTTCCCCATCCTGTCCAGTAGGATACTCAGAAACACGCCCCCCCCCCTTTTTGCAACACAAACAATTTCTCAATGGACTAATATCAGAGATGTTCACTAGACATGTCCCAACACAAGGGTCAGGGAGAGTCAGGCAATTGCAGACAACTGCACACACACCTGACTGCCCTTTCCCTTCCCCACTGGGATAAAAGGCACAAGAGCACACTCTGAGCAAGGCCAAATGCACAAGGAGACCACTATTTCAGGACGGCAGTGAGACCACTATTTCAGGACGGCAGTTCAAACAGAGGAGAAAGCTGGCGAGACCTGAAAGGACATCCTGGAGGGAGTTACCCATGCCCTTTTCAATCCACACCCGCAAAGCCTCCAACAAAAGAAACATAAGACTGGGAATCACAGCTGGCAAATTGTGCAACAGATGTCAACAGTACATGGAACCCTCCTGCACTGATAGCCAGGGCGGGGAGACATGGTTGCCATCGTGGTTACCGTCCTTGACTCCAGCGGCAAAAGAAACGGCAAAGAGTTCAACACAGCCGTTAAGTCGGAAGAACCTAAAAGTGGGCCGGACTTTGTTAGACTCAAGGTTGCAGTGGCAACATTAAGAAGATAAAGAGACAGAGATCCTTTGTGTGCAAACTTGGTACCAGAGATAGAGTGGTCCAGCGCAACATGGGGGCATGTTCAGAGGTCTCTGACTGGTACCCCTCTCCTGAACAAAGATATGGTATTGGGCTTAAAGGGGAAGGAACATACCAGTACCAAGAGGCCATAGGGAAGGTCGACATGAGGTGTCAAGGTGGTCATAAATGGGTCACGCAAAACTCATTGTCCAATCGAAAGTCCTTGACACATTGAAAAAGAGTTTGAGTGCAGAATTGTGAACCCGACTGAGGGAATTGCGAGTCAGGCGTTTGCACCCGGCGGAGGGGAATGCTGTGCGAACTGGTTATTCTGAATAAACGCACCCTTGCGATAGGCTAGCAAAGTGACCCATCGAGACGTGATCTCCCTTCGGAAGGCTTTGTTTAAAGTTGGCAAGTGCTGTGAAAGGTCTGTGCCCAGATGAGGGGACCTGACTAAAAGGTGGTTGTTTAAAAAGACATTGGGACTCTTGAATAGTACAAATAAGGAAAATGTGAGTAAAGGGCGATAGTGAACCCGACTGAGGGACGTCAAGAGAAAAGTTGTGAAGAAGCTAAGTGAATAACATTGTGACAAGTATGAACCTGACTGAGAGATGTCTGCGGTGAATGGTCGGTCTGAGCCCGATTGAGGGAGGCTAATCACTGAGAGGAGGATCGGAGCCCAGCTGATGGGGAGCCTAGGGTGAAGAGTAATCGCCATACAAGATTACAAGAAGGAACTTTTGTTTTGTTGTTTTGACATATCGGGCCCTTTGAAGCAAGGGACTTTGCATGAGAAGAATCTTGGGTACAGAAGGCCCTGATATAGTGAAAAGGAACTGTGAGCTTGTGCCAGAGAAGCCCAGGAGTGTGCAAGAGTCCCACCTTGTCCCGTGCTGAAAAGCCTGAGGAAGAGGGACTCCGGCCATAACATCCTGACTTATCATTTTGTGAACACTTCTTTCTTTTCTTGTGAACATTATCCCACACTATTTTGTAGCATAGCGGTAAGGATTGGCAATAGGTTTTCTTAATATAGTCCCTTTTTATTTGACTAGACTCCACTAGGACAGTATTCTTATTATTTGATGGTCGTAGCTTGCTCCCATCTTAGATTTAGGTTTACATTAGGCATTTATCTCACCCACTTTACAGTTTAATAAACACCCTTGAACTGTGATCACTTGTGTCTGTCTTGCTTTGATACCATGCCTTTCTTGCAATATGCACCCCAGTCGGGTGAACAGTAAATTTAAACACTATACATGATCCCGGGGGAAGGAGAAAAATTATCTAGACCGAGCTTCGTGAAATGCTCAAGGCCAACATCATAGAGCCCTCAGAGTCTGTGGTCCTTTCCCATCATTTTGTTGGCTAAGCCGGATAAGTTGTGGAGATTGTGTATAGATTTCAGAAAATTACATTCCGTCCCCACTTTTGATAACTACCCCATGCCCAAAATTGATGAGCTCCTTGAGAAGCTATGGTCATATAAATACGTATCCACTCTGGACCTAACCAAAGGTCACTGGCAGGTGCCCCTAAACCCCACCAATGGGGGGCGAGGGGAGGCCTTTTCCACTCAATCTTAAGACCGTACTCTAGTTTCTCCAGATCATTATACATAGTAAGACCTGGCCTGAACACACGCACTATCTTTATGTGATAGCAGGAACCCTCAGGAGAGCAGGCTCAACAGACAGCGCAATGAAATGTCATCTGGACCAGTCTGCTGTAAAGTATCTGGGCTACTTTTTGGGAAATGGACTGATTAAACCCCAGACAGAAACGGTCAAAGCGGAAGAAAAGACACACGAACCGAAAACCATGAGACCTTCCAGCTTTCCTCGGATTGACTGGCTATTACACATGATTTATACTGAATTATTCCACCTTGGCCGCCAGTCTTACTGACAAGCTCGAGAACTCCTACTCACAAAAGCTTGTCTGTGAAGGAGAAGACCATCGAAGCGTTGAAGGCCTCAAACAAATCCTGTGTCAAATGCCTGTCTTGAAGATGCCTGACTTCAATCGAGGATGGATGCTTCTATGGCCAGAATGGGATCCGTGTTGTGTGAGGAGTCAGAAATGTGAGACGGACACAAAGGTAAAGATTTCTCGTGTAAAAGGAAAAAGGGTGGGATGAACGCCTATCTTTCCCTATCCTAACAAAGAGGTCCCTGCCTAGCAAACTAAAGAAAAGTGACCTACTGTCCAAAAAGTCTCTGACCCTCAAACTAATAAACACAATATAAGTATACAAGGAAGGTATGGCTAATTCTAATTCAAAACAACAAGTTATCAGTTCAAACTTAAAGGGGTCTGAAAGCACTCCTTGTCACCAGGGATGGGTTCCCATCCCCTGGATCAATTCATGAATACTTTGAGCACCGTTCTGACTCAACAAAGTTGTGTACAACTTCTAACCACTGTGTCTTTCCTCTGTGATACAGCAAATGAATTGTCCACAAATGTTTGCTCACAATCCAATACAACTGGTATTTTCCACTACATCCTTCTTGGGAAAAGTAAATGTCTTTCTTTCATAACACAAGTTCAAAACTGAAGCAATTGTTCTTTCTAGAATGTTCAACACTTTTTAGCATGTCACACCTTCCTCAAATAAACCACTCTTATCAGAATAGCACAGCACTTTTGGTAGGATAGCACAGCAACAATATTTATTGTGCCTTCTTCAAATAAACTACTTTTGGCAGGATAGCACAACCACTTCTCTTGGTTCAACAAAAGATCTTTCCACCATAGCGTTTTGCCAAAACATACTTCATCTTCGTCTTTTTTGGTCTACTCGCCTGCCAGGACTAACTACTATGATTCCTTTCCTTGTATCCCTTTCTTGGTGTACTCGCCTTCCAGGAAGAAAACTCCTACAAAACATGATGGCAATATTGATTCCGAGACTCTCCACACCAATCTCTTTTGGAAGGAGGGTTGAACAATAACTGCCTTTTCTTATTTCCTTTTGACTGTTGGCAGTTTGGGTTACAAGTTTCCCCCAGTTGTTATCCCAAAAAGGGAAAATTGTGCCATTGTTGCCTCTGTATGATTTCACAGTCTCTTGGCTGTTGGCAACAGTACCGGACATAAACTTTCTCCAATGTATATCTCCTGAAAGGGGATTTACGCCTTTGTTGTTTTATTGTGGCTTTCTCACAGTCGCTTAGCTGTTGCAAATGCTGGTTGACAGCTTTTCCCAAGTGTAGTAACCTATGAGGGAACTTGCGCTTTTGCCGCTTCTGGTCAGCATTCACATTTAGCAAGCTCACTGGCTTTCTTTTGGTGGCTCCTTCTCGCAGTCGGGTATTGCGGAGGACATCCGCTCTCCTGCCCGTTCTCTCTCCTGCTTCCGCGTACCTTCATTGAGCTGCGCGTCAGTCTACAGGAGCTCTGTCGGCTCCAATGATCTTCTGCAGCTTTCTCTCTCACCGACCACGCCGTGTGCTGCATTGGGAGCGTGTCTCCTCGTCAGTTGGACTTCTTGACACGCTGCTTCCCGCTGCGCAAACTCTGCCCTTCTGTTCGCCTTCACCCTTTGTGACCGCTTCCACTGGTGTTCTTCTTTCCGTAGCTGCTTCAACAGCTACACCTTCCTCCAACATCTTCTTCATCGGCTTCTCCTGCTTTCTCTTCTTCCTTCACCACTTACAGCTGTGCCTCATGTTGGGATTTAAATACCCTACTCAGGTTCCTTGGTCTGCAACAACTAGACCGCACCTTTGGAAAAACAGCACTTTGACTCCTCGTTGCCTCTGTTCCTTCTTTCTCGTCTTGGTACCATAAGCATTATGCTTTAAAGTCCATATGGGATTGTGTAACAGTTGTTCTGTTTTAGAATAAGCCATCAATATTTTGGGAAGTATAGGAGAATCATGAGACAAGGAGACCACCAATTTCCCAAAGCATGAGTCCTCTCCCATGTGATGCTCCCAAGTGATACCACCCCCCAGGGTCAGGATCAGGTAGCGGCTGCCTTCCACTGGCCATGTGAGAGGAGGCCCATGCCCGGGTTCTAGTAGTGATCTAACTAGATTCATCACAGTTGTCACAGGAACACCCCGTCTTGTACACAAGTTGAACAGTCTTGGCATATGACTGTCAAGTGGCATGACCGTCATATGCCACAGTAGAACTTGAATCCATAGCCATCAAGTGGGCAATCCTGACCCTGCGTTATTAACTTGCAGGAAGAAGGTTCCGTCTCATGACCAACCACTCCCCCCCCCTAACCCCCCCTGCACCCCTAACCTGGATGAGTCTGAGAAAAGATTCTAATGCCCAAGTCATGAGATGGTTTTAGATCTACAGCCATTTTGTTTCTTGGTGGAACATCGAAAGGGGAAAGAACAAGGCAATGTGCATTCTTTCCCACTTCCCATTCAAAGTGGAGCCTCTCCTTTAACAGGAGGGGTATGTGACAAATCAGGATTTGTCTCTTACCACAGAGAGGAGCCACGCCCTTTGAGGCTAGAGAGGTGAGCCTGATAAGCAAGACTTTCCCTAGGGGCCTGGGCTAGTGGGGTCTCACTCGTAGTGACTCCCCTCTTGGGGACAACGACTCCCATTTCACTAAGGAACTCCCGGTCCAACGTACATTATCTGTCTATATGGGAAATGGAAAGTCTTGTTATTTCTGTTTTGAAACCACCAAAAAGTGACATTTCTTCAATCGCTTTGGTTTCAGGTAATGCTGGTTTGTGCTTGTGTGCATAAAAACACTAGGACCTTTGAATCAAGGAGTCTGAGAAACTCCTACACAGTGGGGGGAGAGAATCCTACACAGAGGCAACCTTTTTACAGAAAGACATCCGGGGGGAGGGGGACGCGGTGCCATGCTAGATCTCAGCGGAGCCATCGGTAGCATGGAGAGCAAACAGCACGCTCATAAGACGCTGGTGTGCTGATGTCCTGACCGACCGAGAAGCCAAGGTCCAGTGGTGGGGGGTTGGAGAAGTAACAGTTTCATCTGGTGGCGTGACCACACGGAAGCCGTGGTTGGCCTGGGGACCGACAACCAACGCTGATACCAGACTGCAGAAGGGACCCTGGAATCCGAGCTCAGCATGACAAATACATTTGCTGTGGAAACGAGCTACCGAAGAAGCAAACACTCCCAAAGAGATAACGCAATTGAAAGGTACAAACATTGACAATCAAGGGTGGGGAAGCCAACAAGTTTACGGGAGCTGGATAAACCAGAGTAGGGACACAGAAACCCAATCATGGGCCTAAGGGTGTTGGGAAGCACTGCAAAGCCAAAAGACATTAATAGTTTGGGAAGTCAGAGGGGTTCTGGGAGCTGGGAAATCCAGACACCATATCAAGGCCCTACTCAAGTAAATCTGACAGAGGGCCAGAGGGCTTTGAGAAACCCAAGAAGTCTGAGTTTTGAAACACAAAATTGGGGAACAAAGCAAACCGGCAAAGAAAGGTTGTTGTGTGTCAGAAGAAGGAGACCTTATGTCAAGACTTGAGAAGCTGAAATAAACAGCCTATGGAGGTGCTTGAGAACACTATGATACAAAACTATTCAACTTTAGAAAAATGTGATAAACTTTCACAAGAACTCGTTGGAACTGTTACGAATCCTGTTTCCTGAGAAGGATTTCAGGACTGATGAATTTTCTGAAAACCTGCTTGGAGGAGATGTCCAAATGTTGGATCAGTCAATAGTCCCAGGCAGAGTCCTTGTCTTGGTTTTTGGTTGTTTTTCCTGAAGTGGTAGGACCAGTTATTTGGTCAGGTTTTGGAGGAAAACCTTTTCGTTTAAGACTTTGACATGCACCCTTTTTTTAATTTTGTTAGGCAGGGAACTTCCCTTATAGTGATGATAGTTTTACTTTTTTTAAATAAAAACCCTTAAAAATGGAATGTACTCTTTCTTCCACAGTAGGCTTTCATCAGCCAAAATAAAATGAGAATGGCCCTGCTGATATATTCGAATTTTCCCTTCAAGCGTCGTCGATCTTCAATTGCACTAAATAATTCAGAAAACTTGCCTAGATACCGGGAACAGCTTCTTTGGCAGATTTTTATTGTGGGGGCTAGCGTGGTGCATGTTGAATACCTTTGCTGATATCAATTTCTGAGATGATTCCATGATTAAACTACTATTCACAAAGGCCTTAAGATCTGCAGCTAAACTCTGCACTAAAGTAAGTCACGATCCCCCGGAGATGGCTTCCGTTGATGTTCGCTTTTCTGCTTGGAGAGCCATGGCTGGATCCTGACTCGTAGCAGAGGTTGTCGGTGCAGTTATGAGCCAAGCCTCTGTTGCTCAGTAGTTAAAATCCATGGGCTTCTACTTTGCTGACACAACTAATATGGAAAATGTCTCGCCTCCTCCACCCCACGCCTCTGTGTGGCTATGAAGAGGAAAGGTCAGAGTCCTGCTCTGACTGTTTACCGTCTGTAGCCACTCATTTGGCGCAACACCATCAACCCTGGCTGCCTTACTCACACATTGCCCCATCAATTGTACAGGCTTGTTCTGAAAAGGGATATCTGCCAGCAGCCCCGAAGAGCAAGTCTTAGGCCCTCATTACGGGTCCGGCAGAAACCCTGCCGTAACACCTGCAGGTAGCAGCCAGACCTGTAATGATTTACCGCTGCCTGACTTGCCGGAATCACAGGGGCATTACAGGGGCATTACAGCCCCGCTGGTCCGGTAAGTCAGGCGGTGGTAAGTTAGTCCCCATTCCCAATGAGTCCGATAGGACTCAATGGGGATCACGGAAACACTGGCACCGTTAATAACGGTGCCAGTGCTTCTGTGAACGTCTGCGGGCAGATGCTGTTCCGCCAGGTCAGACCTGGCGGGCAATACGGCACCCGCCCTCAGACTCGTAGTTTTCTGGTCCGGAAACAACAGTGCCGATAAGGTTACCGGCACCGTTGTTTCAGGACCAACAAACTTGTAGTGAGGCCCTTAGTCATGAAATCTAATGCGACTGACTGATATGACGAAGGTTGTTGAAATAGGTTTTCGTGTTAAAGTTACTTTTTTCTTACCAGGACTATTGTAAGGCCATTTGCTCTCATCAATGTGTGCCCACTTTAGAGTCCAGTCAGACATGTCAATAATGCCTTTATTGATTTGTATTGGTTTTTCATCTTTTTAGAAAACATATATGCATGCATTTTCTTGGTTTACCTTATATTGCACATTTACTTGAGTAAGATTTGTGAAAATAAATAAGGACAAGTCATTTTTGTGCGATTAAAACGGGCAACCACATGTTCAAACGTTTACTCTCCTGTAAACTGTAAAACCTTTCTATATGAATCATTAAATGTTTTCATAGATCAGGAACGCCGTTGTTTCTCACTTACAAAGAAAACCTTTTTGGTTGGCACATTTTTCACAAAAATAATATTAAAAATGTATTATGTAAACCTAAAAACGTTATGCAATTACATTTAGGAGTTACGTTCTTTCTGAAAATGTGGAGCAGTCGGATACTTGGCTGTTTTATGGAATGCTCGGATGTGCCCCATGAAACAGAGTTTCAATAAACCTATTGGAGATCCTATGTGTGACAACTCTGAATCTGATAGAATCATATAGTATATATTCGTTGATGGACACTTTATTCTCTTTCAAGTTGTAATCTTTCAGATGTGTTCTACTTAAAAGAATCCTCAGGTTGATCCACACTGGCACACCGAACAGTTGTTACATATGGGAAAGCTAGCAGCTTGGGAAGTCGGCCACCTGGTACCGCCAGACATAGCGCTAAATCGACGTACATACAGACTAGGTAATTCAATTTGCCAATTGTTGGTATTTTTCTGGTGAGAGACGCCAGCTGATTCTGAGTTTGATATCAAAATGTGCCAATGTTTGGAGAAAATATGGTGTACCTACATATTTTGGTCACTAAATGTGGCGAAACACTGATGGAGGAATCCACCAAATTATTATTTTGGGGAAAGCAATCATATGCGTTCAGTCTGATCATCTTTAAATATACTTGTGCTATTGTCAAGATAAAATGTCTAGCTTTAAAACTTTGTTCTACGGCATTAACCGTTCAGTTTTTAGAAGATCAATTCCATGTAGTGAATACTCTGCATCAAAGAACATAGATGTGCACTCCTAGTATGTAAACTACTTACTCAGTGTAGGGGATTCTGAACACTGTTGAAGCAGGTACACTATTTTTCACAACCATCAGCCCATAAAAGGCCTCCAAATGCTCATGGCTGTAGGTTAGGCTGAGTTCTATATAGGGTGGAACTCTGAATTATTTTTTTTTTATGGTATTGTATTTGTATTTATGTAGCTCCTCCTCCTGTGTGCTTCCCTATTTCGCAAGAGATTAGCAGAATAATGCAGCTAAATGACTCCATGGCATCTCGAGAACCCTGCCTCATTGGACCAGGCATACTCTCTCCCATATACTGTATCTTCAGCACAATATAAAACATGGACTTGGGAATGGGATGCCCTGTATGTAGAATGGAAAGCTCCACTCGTATAAGAAACCCGCTGTTCTACCAGCCTGGCAGCAAGTCATTTAGCTTCTTACCGATCGAATAGCGGGCTTGGGTGGTAATCTACAATTATAATTACAGTTATGGAATGGTCTGATAGTATCAAGAACAACTAACACCCCCCCCCCCCCGTGGCATCCTTTGATTGTGATGTCGTTAGACAACTATTATTTGCTGGTGTTGTCAGCCATGAAGGGTGGGACATTCTCCACAGTTTAGGGCACTGAACAATGTTTCCACTGCAAACAGCCCTACACATAAGGGGTTTATCGGCCACTTTTACTCCCAAAAGTGGCCAAATACTGCCAAAAATAAAAATAGGGAGTAAAAATACTCCCAACAAAAATCCCTTGCCCCCTCTCTTTCACCCACACAGGTCCAAGGATATGTTTGGATTCCTAGGGTCACAGGAAAAAACTACTGTTATTACTGCCCGATCAGAAGAAGAAAACCTGTATTTTTTAAGATGCTAAGAAATCATGATTACAAAAACATTTGCGTTTTCCAGTTAAAACATGTTTTTATTTGCATATAAAATACTCCCATTATGATCTGGACTTACTTTTTTACTCTCTAAAAATAATTTTACTCCCAACTTTAGAAGATAGGGGGTCAATTGCTGCAACTTCAAAATCTTATCTGGAGCACTGACTGCAAACCCCTAATTTTTGAGGGAAAACGCACCAAAATTAACAAAACTCAGCTTAATGGTGCAGGACTTGCTTTAATGGAGCTCGGGCACCATCTTGCCTAGGAGTTTTCATATCACAAATCGTGACAGCCCTCTGCTTCGGGGTGTCCTGTTGAAACTGTTCAGCAGGTGCTGAGGTCTTGGTACCAGGGGTTCTAGGGCTCACAGCACCTGTGCACATCACTCATGTCATGTCATCTGCTGCCATTATTTAAGGAAGAAGGATGCATTGCAACACTTCCTGGTACTTTGTCTCCAATGTTGTTGTACCATGGTATATTGCCTGAAAGCAGGGGCAGAGGGGTGGAGCAAGAGGGATGTGGGGCCGCATAGCAGGAGATGGGGTGCAGGTAAACCCACTCCCCTGTCCGGGAAATAGGTATGGCGAAGGGGTGTTGGTGGGCGGCATTCCGCAACATTGCTCTTTCTCTTGTAACTTTTAGACGTAGGCTAAATTGTCCCATCGTTGGGTGATTTAGCAGTCTTCTGGGGCAGTGAGCTGGCATTGGGCATTGAGGAAAGGTTGCCTGTTTCTTCGTGTGAAGTATGTTTTGGCAGTTCCCTCAAGCCTGACAGACTAAAATCCATGGATATTCATTTTGTATCCTCTAAATTTTGATAAAACTTGTATAGCTTGGTTCTTTTATTCCTCAAATAGCAGACTGATTTCTCTGTTTATAGCGCTGATTTCATCAAATTCCTGTAGTTTATTGTTAGTATTATATAGTCAACAACATTTAGACTTTTAATTCAAGATATAAAAGAATACCAATAAACATCCATATAAAACAAAATCACATAAATTGGAAGTGGTTGGTAAGCATACTACACAGTCATGCTATAACAATCAGTATTGCTATCTAACATAAAGTTATAGCGCCAACATAGTCAGTATTTATTCCTGTATTTAAAATAGGGCTGTGCCGAATAGAATATTTAGCATATAGAATAGAATATGAAACCAAATTTTTATTTTATTTCGAGCTTTATTTGATAAATAATGTTCCAAACTTGAGAAAACACACCTATTAAACAGACACATGAAGCACCATTTTAGATGCATTATATACTTTATTTCTCTTCATTGTAATTGATGTAGCATCTTCATTTAAAGTATAAAAGCCAGGAAAAAAAGCAGATTTAACCAAACTGAATGGACCAACTGTACACAAGGTTGTTGCATATTCAAAACCAGTGCCAGTTAAAGTAGGAGGCTTAACAAATGCAAAAGGACCATGTTGCAATGAACAAAATGGATAATGCAATTTGCAACTGCCTTCGTGAATCAAACGCATTGCATCCTCTATCCAGTTGCAAAGTTACTGCAGTGGAATTTCAAAACTTCTTTCAAGCTCACATAGAAATTTATAAAATGGTTCATGTCGGCTCATGCAGGACACAAGTCAAGGGGAAAGCTGAAATGCTTGAACTCCATCTGGCAAGTATTCACCCCACCCAAACAAATGCTGGTCACTTTTCACTTATCCTAGCCACTCCTTATCGCCAATACACAAACATATGCAACTTATCATTCCTGATAAAATATCAGATAATGTTAAACCCGGGACTCAAGTGCTTAAAAAGAGAGAAGCAGGGACTATGACATACGCAATGGGAAGTGACATTACTGGAACTGAAAGTCTCCTAAAGTGTAATATGCACATTTCTTTCAGTCTGTCTTTTCCAACTGAAAAAAGTGCACATTGCATATAGACATTCGCCAAAAGAATAGATTTTCATTAATGTTGCAGGCTAAGTATAAAATATGAGCACCTTTTTAAGAATCTGTAAGAAAACATGCCCTAAAGAGCAGATTACAATATAAGATATTTTACAGCTGTGTGATAGTCTGGTCTTGTGACTAAGTGTCCTGTTTAATTCAATTCAGGTTTGCAAACTGAAGTCTATATTTGCCTTTCTGAGTTTTTGTGGCATTGTATTCAAATGAGAATGTCAAAGTAGAGATAAAAGAAATAAAAAAAAGAGAATGTCAAAGTATTTGGCAAGAGACGAATAGCAAGAAACTAGTCATTTAGTTCCCTTTGTCACATCTTGGACCATCAGAAAACCTTATTCCCTTTGCAGACCATTACTCATCCCATAATAGTGCACTGTTTTCTGCATGAAATCTTGAAGAAGAAAAAGATGTAAAACCGGAGACACTTCTTCACTGCCATTATTATACAGGCTAACTACTATGCTCTTATAAATCCCACACATGCCTACACACTCTGCTCTTCAGTATAATATACTCCTGTTTGAATCAGTAATCTCTATGTATTACTTTATGCATTACTGCACCAACATTAAGCCATGTAATCTAGAAAATAAGTGCTGTTTTAATAGATCTTCGGGGCTGCGTTGGCTTTTTCACACTCGACCTTCAATTTCCTTCAATCTCCTAGCGCATGTATTTATTTCTGGTATACAGAATGTAATCCAGGCCCCACGAGGCCTGAGAGTGCTTTACAAGGTTCCGCTCAAATGATAATGTATGCACACACTGGCGATTCGTGACAGCAGTCTGAGTTCCGGAAAAACTACCGGAAGAAGGAACCGAACCAACCCTAACGTTTCTTGACCCGATTCGCGCCCTTTACCCAATAACGCACGTTAGTCCAGTGAGGAAGGGGGGTAGTTACTAGCGGGTAAGAAAGGCGCCAAAGTTGCACAATTAAGACCTCAGCATGGCACAGCAGTCATTAAAAAAAAAAGTTAGTGGGGGTTCCTTTATTGGTGATAAGATGCAAGACAGATAATTACTATTCCGTATATGTGGATTGGAACGTGAAAAGCAGCAAGGTGTTATGGTGGGAAACTTAGGAGTCCAGGGGGCATGTGTGCGGACGTGCCAAGGGGAAGTTGCCCAACATGCCGGAAAAGGATGCCTCAACCCCAGCGGTGACATTATGAGTAGACCGTTATGTATTCCGACTATAAAAAGACAACTTGTAACGAAGATAACCGCTCGTATTACCACACTAAGAATTGGCCCGAATGTTTTAACGCTGGTGTAAGCGATGACGCATACATAAATCCTGTACAATATTCGCTGTCGGTTCCTTCTGCGCATTGAAGGCACCGCCGCCTGCCTTTCCCTGGCGTGTGCTGCGCTTACCTCCGTCAGGCCGGTCCCAGCAGCACTGGCCAGAGCCCCTGAGAGGTAGTCTGCCCATCGGATCCCCCGCAGCAAGACTGAGCCGGCTGCTGCTGGCATCCATCCTGCAGCCCTGAGAGGGATCAGGTGCTCAGACCACGCGCCCCCCTCCCGCTCCCTCGCAGAGTCCTGGCTGAAGGCGGCAGCACTGCAGTACGTTCGATCCATTAGAAGGCAGTGGGTCCCGCGGTGCCAGGACAGGACTGTAACCAGGGACGTCTCCTGACGCAGGGCGTCTTCCGGGGACCAGCGGCCAGGCTTCATAGGATGGGGGCGCAAAGCAAAGAGGAGTTGGCAGCGTGCCTGGGGAGCTAGGGGATGGAAGGCGGAAGAGGAAACGTGGCGCCAGTTGTGTGCGGTGATGGTCATGGGAGGACGTGGAAGAAGCAGGGCTATAAGTGGGCCGGGGCTGGCACGGGCAGAGCCCAGACAGGCTCAGAAATATGTATCTGAGGTGGGGACCTGCAAGGGCCCCCTAATGTCTCCGGGCAGCCCGGTCAGGTAGAGGGCAAGGCGTTTTTCAAAAGCCTGAAAATACCTTTTCTCTACAATGGTGGCGCTGGCACCTGCAAGGCATACCTTTTAATCAAGAGATGCCCTGGAAACCGAGGCGCCCTCGTTTTACGGAGTTCAGGCTTTAGGAAAAAAAAGGCCTCAAGAGGGGAGGGCAGAGGATGCTGCTGATCTCTATAAAGGGCAGCTGGCGAGGGTGCCTGCAGCTCATTAAAAGCCGGACTCGTCAAGCCCTCTAACCCCCATGATGAGCCCGACTCATTTTGCCATGCTACTTAAGGCACTGGGAGGAAGTGAAGCGAAGGGGTAGATTTAATGAGGGCTGGAAGCGGAAAACTAAAATAAAAGGCTTAAGGTGAGGGTGGTGGGAGAAGGGGAAAAAGACGTTAGGAATCGAGCCATAGAGGTGAAGAGGGGACACTGAAGGGGGTAGAAGAAAGGCGCTACTGAGGAAGTCAGTACGGCTAGAGAGGGCTTGGGCTAGTGCCGGGGGCGAGTGGGATGTCCCAAAACGGAGCAAAAGTAAACAGCAGTTAATAAAGGCATCTTGGGTATCGTGACCCGGTTTATTCCTTTCTACGGTAGCACCGAGCCTAAAGTAGAAGTGTGGCGCCCAGCTCGCCGCACAGGCAACCTTCTCCCTCCTTTTTATTCCTTGGCAGTCCCTACACAGCCTTCCTCGCACTGCAGCACAGACTGGCTGCAGAAGTGCTGCAGAGTTCACAGGGGGCCTGCAGAGGTAACATTATCCGCGAGCTCTGAAGCACATTTATTTTATTCATCTATATGGCGCTCTTAACCCAAAGGAATCTGGGCGCAAGTTTACAGGTTGAAATTGACGTAAAAGTGGTTTAATTTTCATTTAACAGGATACATACAGTAATAATATTTACATCTCAGAATTGAGATACATACAGTATTAATATTATCATATTAGAATGAAGTACCGGTAGTTACATTATCAGTTTACAAAGTTGCATACATTAATGAGAAGAGGCAAATTAAAGTGCAAAGCAAGAGTATAATACAGGGGAGGAGATAACGTTGTGGTGCCAGGCATGGCATATTACAGTGTAGGAATGCTCTAGTTTTATTACAGGGTCTTTAGTCTGCTACTTGGTTCCTTGTTATTCCCGTGAGAATAGCCACGTTTTTACTTTTTTACAGAAGGTCCAGTAAGCAGTCTGGAATTCCATGCCACCTGACCTTAGAACTCAGAGTTTGGATGCTAGGACTGGGAAACTCTTACCACCTGTTTTTTTCCAATTTGTATCTGGGTACAATTAGTTGGTTGATCTGGGAGGGTCTGGTTTGTCTGTTCGATTTGGTTCTTAGTGAACTTACAATTTAAATATTTGGGGGCTTTGTTCGCCAGGCACTTGTGGGCTAAGGATAGTGTTTTAAAGGTGATTCTTGTTGACTCCAAGTGAGGTAAAGTGGAATTCTCACTGTCACCGACTGCTTTCATTCAATGCACTAGAAATCCTCTTTGAGGTCAGCCAGAAGGCCTTCCTTGAGGCTAACGGAAACCCTGAGATCGGGGAGGACCTTAATCGAGGTTGCTAGAGACACTAGGCCTGATTTACAGAATCCCATTAAAAACGCTTTGTTAATCAGGCACCCTCTTGCTAATACTACAAGGTCAGTGGTCTGCCAGCATCAGGGCGCACACTGGCCAGTGCCGCACAATGAGGAACTCATGGAGCTCAAGGGCATGGCAGAGTAAGTGGAGGGGCAAAGGGGCAAGTTAAACAACATACGCTTCTCATGCATTAACTTTTGCAAAAAGTAGCAGTCACTGTCACCACTTGATTTTGTTGACAGTCAGGAGTTCATGTACATTGGGGTTCCAGAACCTTGCTCAATTGTGTTTTGTGAATGTGAACCTACCTGGGTAGAGCAAGGCCTTAACCGGGTGCCCTTTCCTCCAAATTTGGCAAAGGGGCAAGGCCATAGGACATAGGAAATATAGTCAGTGCCACAAGCAGCAGCAATGCTCAGGACTCATGCCATAGTTTCCATTGTCACCAGCCCCAGACAGGAAGGGAGACACATCAGGGGGCTAATAACACAGAGGTGACATAGATCCAAGAGCAGGATGAGGCAGGTAGGAAGGAACACTGACCACAACGGCGGGCGAACGCGCCAGCGAAAGCAGGCATGGCGGGCGCCGCCCCTTAGTGGGGGCGATACAGGCCGCCCTTCCCCTCCCCCCAGGCCTGTAAGGAAAATGCGCCGGGGGGGGGCGGCTGATGACGAAAAGGGGGCCCGCCCCCCCGGCAGGGCGCGAAAGCTTCAGGGGCAGGGCGGGAAACCGGGGAGAAGCCGGGCATAAAAGCCCGTGCTGGTGTGAGCATTCACACATCCTCCCTCGGTTTCCCGTCTTGCCAGAGCTGCGTCGTTTTTTTTTTTGTTTGCAGCGTTCGTGAGGCCAGTGATTACATGTTCCAGTAGAGGAATAGGAGCGTTGTCGAGTTCCAGTGGCAGCAGGTTTCGGTTCCGGACGGGAAACAAAGGTATGTGTATATGCGCGTGGCCAGATGGGCAGGGGGGCCGAGTGGAGTGTCTTGGCGTTTGTCTACCAGCGCGAGGGGGTCGTGGGTTCGCGTTTGGCCCCCTGACTTTGAGGTTAATTGGCACCGGGGCCGCCGGGCCTCGTGTGTCCACAACGTAATCTTAAACTCAGATGAATTTGTGGTGTTTTCGGTTTCAATTGGGTTTTCGTTTTCAATTGGGGCCGCCGTGATTATCTGGGCCCCCGTGCCTCGTTTGTTCTAAAAATGTACTTTTGAATACGTTTTCATGGCGGGATATTTTTACATAAGGACGATCATCCAGGTGTTCAGTGCGTCGTTTAACAAAAGCTCGCTTTATTTATTCTGAATTTTATGTCTGTTTAGCACAGCCGCAAGTGGCGCAAGCGGTAATGGCTTGGATTGGTAATGCGGGAGACCTTGGTTCGAATGCAAGGTGCGGAGTCTTGTGGGCATGTTCCTTTTATTATGGCGCGCTAAAATTTTGTTTGTATGATGGTCGCACTGATATCAGCACCTGAGGCATGCAACAGGGCCGCTGTGCCTCGTATGCCACAAAGTAATGTTTGGTCACAATGACCGTTTCACGGCGTGTCTGTGTACATTAGGGCCAACAATACTAGCTTTCTGTGCATCGTGCGCTGAAAGCAGATTTATATGCTCTGATTTTTATGTTTGTTTAGCGCAGCCACCAGTGGCGCAGGCAGGTCAGGGCTTGGACTGGAATGCGGGAGACCTGAGTTCGAGGACAAGGTTCGGAGTATCGCGGGAATGTTGTTTTTAAAAGGGAGTGCCGCAATTTTGTTTATATTATTGCCGCAGCGCTTAGTAGTTTCGGCATGTTCTGTCTGCATTGGCCGCTCCAGGGGTTTATTTCCCACGTGCATCAGGGTAATGAGGATGCCTCACACGGCCGGCTCGTTGTATTTACGGCGCTGTGCCGTGTTTAATTTTCTGAAGCCACAAGGTATCAGGTCTGCTTACGTGCTGCATTGGTCTTTTGTGAACAGCAGGTGTAAATAGGAGCTGGTCGATCGCTCTTGATATACGTGAGGTCCAAATCTCGGGGGGGGGGCTAGGGGGTCAAACGCCGAGCTGATAAATGAGCACCGCGCACCACAAGCAAATACCTAAGGGTATTGCCTCGGATGGGTGGGCCGCTTGGAGCTGCTGCGCCGCGTCCATTTTAGCGGCGGCACGACGGCTAGCTCCGGCGGCGGGTCAAATGCTAGGCGGGTGAAGGGGGGGGGTTTGCGGGGAGCACCGTGCCGCATGTATTCAGCCCCACGCGCCGAGATCGGGTTCATGCCCGTGTGGTTTGGTGTGCGGATGTGTGAGGGTGGGGGGCAGTTGTGGGTTTTACCGGTTTTGACGGGATGGCGGGTGGGAAAGCGGTTTGCAGTTGGTGTTTGGGGAATTTCGCCTCATTATAGTAGCATTTAAACAGCAGGCACACGGAAATGGCCATGAGGAGCTGGGTTAGGGCGGGAGGAGGCGGCGGGGGGAGGGGGGGGGTTTTGCAAGGTGAAAAGTACACAGGTGGGAAAAGGGGCACACAGGGCGAGGAGAATACATTCAGGGGAGGGGGGGGAAAAAAAAAAAAAAAAATTTACACCGAGTGGTTAGTACATGTGTCCAGAAGCGGCAGGGGAACAACTGGTTTTGTTTGTTGATTATCTGGGACTGTGGTGGTTTAAGGCACACTTAGAACATTCGGGTAGTGGTGTTATCAGGGTGAATGTTGGCAAGGGGTAACTTTGCTGAAAATGTTGGGGGGGGACACGACATCTGTAGAAGGGACTGCCCTAGCCAAATGAATGGGGAGAGAGGGGGGGGGGGGAGAAAGGGAAAGAAGAAAAAAAAAAAGAAAAAAAAAAAAAAAAAGAGATACGGTACATATTCAGCACAGCCAGAAGGCCATATATGCAGTTCGACCTCCACCTTCTAAAATTTGGAGCCGTGTAGTTTTCCCTGCCCCCTCCGGATCGTCGATTTTGTCTGCAGTAGTGGCCTTAGCGCCAGTGGAGAAGTTCGAGGTCAGGTTTCCGGGTTTTCCAGCGCCAGCAGGGTTCGGTTCCAGTCGTAAAGAAGCAAAGGCACAGGTGAGCGAGGGTCGTGCGCAGTAGAAAGGGTCACAGATCCGCAGTGTTATTTGCCAGGCACACATGGGGGTGGGCTCTGGGGCCCGCTGGTAATGCAGGGTCAGCCTGGGGGTCACATTAAGGACACTTGTTTTGCTGCTTCGTGCGTGCTGCTGTTCGAGTTGGGGTCCTGTGGTACCCGAATAGCTGGTGGGGGTCAGTGAGGTGCCTGAGGGCGAATGCCAGGAGCGAGGGCCCGGTTCCAGACGGGAAGGAGCGTCGCCATGGCGTCTGGTCTTGCCTAAGGTGTTGAGGCCATCATTCTAGAGTATGGGCAAGATTCGGACGGGGGGGTGCCCAGAATGTAATTTTGGGATGGGGCCGGGGGACCAAGGAGTGGGAGTAAGTAAAAGCGGGGATAATCGAAGGACTAGTGAACATCACCAGGCTCAGCATACGCAACGTCGGGTGTGTGCATTTGGAGTATGAGGAACGGAGCTGAGAGACTCTATTTCAAGAGTATGGGCAAGATTCGGACGGGGGGGTCCCAGAAGGTAATCTTGGGATGGGGCCGGGGGACCAAGGAGTGGGAGTGAGGAAAAGCGGTGGTAATGCTAGGGACATTGCTATGTAGAAGGGCATTCTTTATCAATATGATTATGCAAATATGTGCTATGCGAAGCGCTATGTTTAAACGCGCTATTATTGTGCATGTGAAGTGCCTTTGATGCCATAACCCGAGGCTGCAGACGGATAAGGGGCAGCAAATGCGGGGCGTGAGGAAAAATCACTTAATCACGACTGAATAACTGGGGTGGGGGGTCCATGGCAAGGGGGTTTTCGGAATGCACTTTGTTTGCTTATAAGATCACATGCCACGGCCTTGCTGTAAGGGGCATCATGGGGGGGGGGGGGTTCAGGCAAGCGCCATAGGCAAGAGCCGGCAGCGTACAGCGTTTTGGGGAGGTTGTTGGGTTACACGTGGCCTGGGTGCCACAATGGCAGATGCGATAGAGGGCTCGCTGCTGTATACATAAGTGGGTTTTGGTAATAGTCAGCAGTGGCAAGAGCATACCAAGAATTAACAGCTGCCCGTGGTGCGGCAGTTAACAGGGATTGGTAAACAAGTTGGGTAAGATAGGTTGATTTGTACGGTTTATCGCCCTGTTTGCCGTGTGTTCATGAATTGCATGGGTAATAGGGGCAGGTGTTGGTAGTTTGATTACACAGTATGACTGCCCGTGATTGTGGTTAGCTACAGGCTCGCTAGGATGGTGCTTAATACACACAGTGGTGCGCAGCTTAGCTGGAGCTTTGATGGCCTTGCATATCGTTTCATCAGGAAAATCACGCCATGTTTGGTAATAGGTACAGGTTGGTAGGCGGTTCTCTGAAAGGCAGGGGGATGATTCTGGATTCGCCATCCCCTCATCACTTGAAAAGTACCAGGGTATTTTGAAGGGGACGGGACCCACCTGTCCGAGGTGGGCACTGCTTTGACGTCATTAGAATGGAGGACGGCACTTCAAAATGCGGGATGTGTATGAGAGGCCCGAGTGGGGTGGGGCACCTCCCAGGATGCCAGCCATTAAAATACAGGGAGTGCCCTGTGGAAGCAAGCTGGTGTGGGGGGAACTCTCTGCCGCCGGCAGCCAGCAGAGAGTCTTGGAGGAATCACAGGCCAATCCCTGAAACAAAGCACTGCTAGCAGACCCACAGGGGAACGAGCAGCCAAGAGTTTAGATGCACGGCGCCCCAAGAGCAATAGGCTTGGGGGAGGCCCTGGGGAAAAAGGGGAGGGATGTAGGGGACTTGGGAGGCAATTCCAAGACCCAAATTGCGGGGGGGGGAGGGAACGAACAACAAACTAAAAAGAGGGCAGCAAGTGAAGCTGGTTGGAGGGGAACAAGAGGAGAATACGGGGGGGTATGCTACCGGGACCAAAAATTACAGCAGGGGTAAGCCGTCACGAAGGGGGAGGGGCAAGAGGGGGGAGCTGGAGGAGGGAGGAAGAAAGGTAGGAGCATCGGGGGCGGGGGGAGCCCGGACAAGGAGGGCCAGCAAGGACAGGAAAGAGGGGGCCTGGCGGGGCGCAGCATAGGGGACCGGGGGAATGGGGGAGACAGTTGGGAAAGGAAGACAGTACGAGGGACAGGGAATCTGGAAGAGATATGACACCAGCCAAGGGGGGGAGGACACCTGCTAAGGCTGCAGTTGGAGGGGGGGGGCGCCTTGAGTGAGAGGGAATTGCGATGTTTCTGGGGGGCTCGGGGACACAGCAGGGAGACCTGGGGGGGGGTTTTGGCATAGCGGGGGTAGGACTAGGATGCCAATAACCGGAACAACGCGAAGGCGTAGGGGGGGCTGAGCAGAGTTTGGCAAGAAAAGGTTAGATGGACGTCGCAAGCGACGGCCAACTAGGCAGGCAGAAAGTGGGGGCCGGCATCGGAGGGCGGTGCCGGCCCAAATACGGATACGTAAATAAATTGTAAGGGCACTTGTGGTGGTGCCGGTATAGGAAAATGTAAGGGCACTTGTGGTGGTGCCGGTATAGGAAATTGTAAGGGCACTTGTATGGTGCCGGTATAGGAAATTGTAAGGGCACTTGTATGGTGCCGGTATAGGAACCTGAACATTAGCGAGGCACCGCGTGGCTGCCGGTTTTAGCTAGAGCCCGTAGGACACGGGGCAAGGGTGCGGGGGGTCGGGCACCCGCTACAAGACCTAGCAAGGGGCAGGGTGAAATGGGGGGCACAAATAATTGACTGCAACTACGGCCGGGGTAGAGAGAGGTGGATAGCCAGGGCCGGGCTCAATCCGAGGCGTCCACCGGACGAGTACGATTGGGGGGGGGGGGAGCCCTAGGTAGCCGCACTCGGAATAGTGTATCGGTGACGGTGAATTACGGATCGCCTGTAAGATAACTCCAAGACTTTATGCAAATAAAGCTGCTGAGGCATGTTAACCTTCCAACCCAAACTGGTGTCGTGTCAATTTTCTACTGCTTGCATGGTATGACTGATTAGGAGTAGAGGGGGGGGGGTAACAAAGGATGGATAAAGGGGGGGGGAAGGCAAGGCGCTGAGTGCCCACGCTACGGCGGGCGAACGCGCCAGCGAAAGCAGGCATGGCGGGCGCCGCCCCTTAGTGGGGGCGGTACAGGCCGCCCTTCCCCTCCCCCCAGGCCTGTAAGGAAAATGCGCCGGGGGGGGGCGGCTGATGACGAAAAGGGGGCCCGCCCCCCCGGCAGGGCGCGAAAGCTTCAGGGGCAGGGCGGGAAACCGGGGAGAAGCCGGGCATAAAAGCCCGTGCTGGTGTGAGCATTCACACATCCTCCCTCGGTTTCCCGTCTTGCCAGAGCTGCGTCGTTTTCCCACCCACCCTCCCGATAAAAAGTATGTGAATAATGTTCTCTTTTGTCTTACAGGTCGCCCAGCGGAGTTACATTGCGATCCCTTTACAAAGCACTGCCAGCAGACCCACAGGGGAACGAGCAGCCAAGAGTTTAGATGCACGGCGCCCCAAGAGCAATAGGCTTGGGGGAGGCCCTGGGGAAAAAGGGGAGGGATGTAGGGGACTTGGGAGGCAATTCCAAGACCCAAATTGCGGGGGGGGGAGGGAACGAACAACAAACTAAAAAGAGGGCAGCAAGTGAAGCTGGTTGGAGGGGAACAAGAGGAGAATACGGGGGGGTATGCTACCGGGACCAAAAATTACAGCAGGGGTAAGCCGTCACGAAGGGGGAGGGGCAAGAGGGGGGAGCTGGAGGAGGGAGGAAGAAAGGTAGGAGCATCGGGGGCGGGGGGAGCCCGGACAAGGAGGGCCAGCAAGGACAGGAAAGAGGGGGCCTGGCGGGGCGCAGCATAGGGGACCGGGGGAATGGGGGAGACAGTTGGGAAAGGAAGACAGTACGAGGGACAGGGAATCTGGAAGAGATATGACACCAGCCAAGGGGGGGGAGGACACCTGCTAAGGCTGCAGTTGGAGGGGGGGGGCGCCTTAAGTGAGAGGGAATTGCGATGTTTCTGGGGGGCTCGGGGACACAGCAGGGAGACCTGGGGGGGGGTTTTGGCATAGCGGGGGTAGGACTAGGATGCCAATAACCGGAACAACGCGAAGGCGTAGGGGGGGCTGAGCAGAGTTTGGCAAGAAAAGGTTAGATGGACGTCGCAAGCGACGGCCAACTAGGCAGGCAGAAAGTGGGGGCCGGCATCGGAGGGCGGTGCCGGCCCAAATACGGATACGTAAATAAATTGTAAGGGCACTTGTGGTGGTGCCGGTATAGGAAAATGTAAGGGCACTTGTGGTGGTGCCGGTATAGGAAATTGTAAGGGCACTTGTATGGTGCCGGTATAGGAAATTGTAAGGGCACTTGTATGGTGCCGGTATAGGAACCTGAACATTAGCGAGGCACCGCGTGGCTGCCGGTTTTAGCTAGAGCCCGTAGGACACGGGGCAAGGGTGCGGGGGGTCGGGCACCCGCTACAAGACCTAGCAAGGGGCAGGGTGAAATGGGGGGCACAAATAATTGACTGCAACTACGGCCGGGGTAGAGAGAGGTGGATAGCCAGGGCCGGGCTCAATCCGAGGCGTCCACCGGACGAGTACGATTGGGGGGAGGGGGGGAGCCCTAGGTAGCCGCACTCGGAATAGTGTATCGGTGACGGTGAATTACGGATCGCCTGTAAGATAACTCCAAGACTTTATGCAAATAAAGCTGCTGAGGCATGTTAACCTTCCAACCCAAACTGGTGTCGTGTCAATTTTCTACTGCTTGCATGGTATGACTGATTAGGAGTAGAGGGGGGGGGTAACAAAGGATGGATAAAGGGGGGGGGGGAAGGCAAGGCGCTGAGTGCCCACGCTAAGGAAGAAAGGCTTTTTCACACCAATGTGTGATGGGCCGTCTGCACCAACCGGCCAGGCGTGCATCCAAGCACCCGAACAAAAGGCAAAGGACATGTAGTACGAATATAAGGAGAGGCAACTGGAGGGAGACTCCAGTCCTTCATGGTGCTCTAAACAGAGCACCAGAAAATCATCCTGAGAACGCAGGAGACTACATTTCTTGAGCATTGCCCTGCTTGAACATTCCTGCAAGCTTGGCCTGATTCAGGCTAGCGTTACCCTCGTCTTTCTTCGCTGTGAGATTTGCCTTGCTCAGACGAGGTCCTTGCAGAAGTTGGTTTTCGTTGAGCATTGTCCTGATCGAATATTGCTGCGAGCTTGGCCTGATGCAAGCTAGCTGTGCAATCGTCCGTCTTTGCCCGAGCTTTACATTGTTCAGACGGGCTACCTGCAGCAGTTGGAGCGCACATATCAAATAGCCAGCGGAAGAAAGGCGCAGCAGCATGAAGGAAAAGGAAAGCACAGTGGGTTTGACCTGAAGAAACTGGGGCGACCGGAGAGAAAGACGAGTTGGAAACGAGAGTCGAGGAAAAAACTCCAGATCAAGTGGTAAGCAGGGCGGAACCTGGCAAGGAGCAATACGAGAGGAGTCCCGGCTGTGGTTGCCAAGCAACAAAGCAGGGGTGATTCACGCTGGCTGGCGCGGTAGCAAGGAGTTGCTGAAAGTAAAGACGGTCAATTTCACAACAACGGTCACACTTGTGAGTTACACGCCAGATTTGAAAGGGGGTCGAAGAAAGTAGTACACAAGTGCTACGTACATCCTTCAGACCGATGACAGCACAATAGAGGAAACCAGCAACTACAGCATATCACATTACGAGATAATAGCAACAGAAAGGCAGAGACAGAGCTGTTTCGAGAAACTACAAGGCCTAGGAGAACATAGGCGAACGTTCCTTTCCCAGCAGAAGGAGAAAATAGTGCAGCATGATCAGTGGGAGGCCCAGTGGTTTCCTTGCATTAGCTTTCAGCCAGCAAATCACAAGAGCACAATAGGGAAAGAAGGAGGCATGAGGTCACCTCAAAAGCCTTGCAGAAAGCCTGTCATCGCCGGGCGGAAGATAACGCTTTCTTTTATTAGTTTGTTAGGTCATAAGCTGCATGTTAGGTTAAAGAAATGTATGCAATATGGATATCAGGCTCGCTTCCCCCGGCAAGGGGAGTGCTGAGGGGCGCACATAGGGCAACCTGATTTGCATCAGCCCTAAAAAAAATCACGCAATTATTTGGGCGTTTTTGTGTCATGTGGGTGGTATTTACTATAACAGCGCATTTCTTATAATCGCAGCGCTCGCTTTGCCAAACATCAGTAGCATTCCCGAGCACGGGGCAGGCCCAGGTTTTGCAGATCGATGGTGCCAGCAGGTATAATGATGATGTTCTGAGTAAGGAATTATATAAAATGTCCGGCGGTTAGTTACATTGGCCAAGTGATTGCAAAGTGATAGCTGTGTTGCGTAGTGACTACGCAGTGTTACGCATGCGCAGCCGGCAACGAGGCTCGCGCATGTGTGTTTATAATAAAGACGGTCCACCCGGCAGTTGCGGCCGGGGACCTGAGCAATACACACTCGTCCCATGTGGTTCCTGCAGCATGTGTGCATGACTGCGTGTGAGTGCAGGTGTGGGCCCTGGGCAGGCCACACCTTATAACTCTGGTGACGAGGACGACCCCAGAGCCCTGTATCACCGCTGCGAAGGTGTCGGAGACAGAGGCTCTCCTCCGTGTCGGCACAGACTCGTGCGCACGGCCGGTGGCCATTTTGATCATACGCGGATCGCTGCGGTTGCAGCCCAGGAGGGTGCTCGTGCGCCGGCTGCAATCCCCGTGGCCGAGAAGCTAATTTCTGGAACTTTCCACAGCCCTAGCTTGTAGAAGGGCTGTGGCATCAAAAAAAAACAAGAAGGAAAGAAGGACAAAGGGAGGTTGCCCCTGGCTGTGAAAGGAGGTGCCGAGACCTTTCTACACCCAAGTCCACAGGGCCATCTGCTATCATCCGTTGGTGCTGGACACCCACACTCCCATCCAGTGACTGGGCTGTTTTTCCACCTTCGAAGAGCACCAATCTGTAAGTACTTTGCCCTGCTGCCATCATGGGTGAGGTTGGAGAAGAAGAGGGTGCCCCTGCGCCTGTCCCACGCAGGATGCACAGCACATTAGCGCCCATGCCCAAATTTGACACCACTGGCCCACCATCCAAGCTGGGGCCAAAATGGCTTCTGTGGTTCAAGAAACCGGAAATGTTTTTCAAGGCCTCCGAGGAAGAGGACGACAACCCGAAGATCGCCACCATGGTGTACTCTGCAGGACCGGAGGTCCACAGAATGTATGACTCAACATCCCGGTGGTCACGTATGATGCTGTGAAACCGGCTCTCCGAGATCATTTTCTTCCCATGGCAAATGTCGATTTCGACAGATTTCGTTGTGTGCGGAGAGGCAGCAAGAAGGGGAGTCGCTGGACCAGTTCTGTGCACGGCTGAGGCACCTAGCGAGCACCTGCAGGTGGGTGAATGAGGAGGAGATGGTATGGAACCAGCTGCTGCAAGGGTGCAGTTTGGGGGAAGCTAAGGAGGCAAGTGTTGAGAGAGCCTGGTCTGACCCTACAGCAAATCCTTGACACAGGGAGAGCTTAAGAACTGCCAGAGTCCAGGGGGGCGAAGATGGATGCATCCATGCACCCTGGCAAAGGTGAAGAAGCTTTCACTATAGGGCGCTCTGCCCCAGGGAGGGCGCAATGGACACCAAGGCGGGGGGGATGGTCCTCCTGCGACTGGCAATGCACAGTTGTGCCCCTGTTGTGGTTATGACCTGCCACATGTGGGAGAATGCCCGACAAAGATGCAAGTCTGTGGCCGGTGTGGCACACCGGGACATTACGCGAGGGTGTGCAGGCCATCCACCCCGGTGATGGCATCGAGGGGGACAGTGACAATAGGAGGGAGCAACACCCGGAGAGTGAGGGGTGTGTCGTCAGTCGAGCAAGGCATGCAGGACCTGGACATAGCAGAGGAAGAAGAGGAGGAAGAGGAGATCTTCTTCATCTCGAGCATTGCCACTGGTCCCAGAGGAAGCCGACAACCGACGTGCACTGTGAACATGGGGGGGTCACGACTCCGGTTCTAATAGACACGGGCGCGTCCGTTTGCGTGCTAGCGACTGAACATTATGAAGCTCTCCCAGGCCCTCCCGAGTTGTCAGAATACAAGGCGCTGATATTTGCTTTTGGGGGAGACACCGATCGATCCAAGTGCCTTTTTTGGGTGTCAGAGTGTTAAAACAGAAGAATCTGCAGTTGTTCTGGAGAATGCGTGAAAAACGATGAATAAGAGTGTGAGAAATACACAGGACGGACAAAGTGAGCAGGCGCAATGTGTGACACCATGCAGTGTGTTTACCCACAAACTCAAGAATATGAGTACATCTGGTATGAACTCATCTCATATGTTTTGGGCTCTGGATAGTTTATTATCAACGTTGGTAGCCAAGTGTGTACTATTGGAAAAAAAATTAGATATACAATCATTGCTCTTACATTAGAGTATCAATCGAAATAGAAAGATAGTGAAAGACCAAGGGGCCAAAGGCTAATACAAACTCCCAGGACAGATTCATATGTCCGAAAGAAAGCAGATGCTGAACCTACCCAAGCTAAATCCGATACATTGTCCCGAAGGTTATTGGCAATGGTTACCTACAGCCCTTAAACAAGATTTCCAGTCACAGTGTCAATGACAACAGCTTGCTATGTTCCTAGGACACCCAAGGGTTTTCCCACCTATTTGGAGAATATGGCCTTGTAAAGTCCATTATCTTGTTTTCGATAATTGTTCTTCAAGAGACCTGGTTAATAGAAGAGGTACACTTCGACGGAGATAGCACAGTGCATCAACCGGCTGCTAAGAGTCTGAAAGGCCGCCCCAAAGATGGATTATTGATAACTGTGGCCCAACCTTTGGTGATCATAAAACTAAAAGTATCTACTCCCATTGTATTGGCGGCAATGCTAACTAATGCTCAGTTAAAGGTCCTATGAATAAACATTTATGATTTGCCCAACTCTGTTACAACAGGGGCTAACATTAAAACAGTAGCTTAGTTATTGAATATGTATTGCCATTACCTTCCCACCTGGGTGATTTCAATGCAAAAATTGCACTTGGCGATGAAGTTTGAAACGTGGCAATGTCCTCGGGTCTAACTAACCAGTGCAATGTAACCGTCAAGGCAAAGCTTGGGCGAAATTGCTCCAACTCCATAGGTTTATGAAACTAGACGGTCTTTGCCCAGCAGACGGCCATATGGCATACACACTTGTCTCAAAAAATAGTGCCTCCACAATCGACTATGTATTTGTAAACTCCACTGGTATGTGATTGATCCAAGACATGAGTATCATACCAGGGGAAGAGAGTGACCATTTCCCTCTGTGCATGCTACTGCACGCCCAACCTGTATCAGAGGCTCCTCCTGAGTTCGATGCGAACGGAAATATATTCCTGAATGATGGGTTAAATAGAATAAAGTTGAATGATCAAACCTTTGAAAAAGCGAATGAGGTAGTTGTCAAAGTAGTCCAAGAATTCATTAAGCAATATGTCACGCAACCTGCACTTAGCGCAACTAAGATAGTTAATGCCTACGATGAGATGATGAAGCAAATTCCTGCTACGTTAATGAGTAACAGGCAGTATCAATTCATCCACAAAGTCTCAAATAAGTATTTAAAACACGAAAGAACTATGATCATTGAGTGGTTGATGCTAAAAAATAAATGCGAACCAATATTGCATTTGTGTTTCACCCCTTGCTGGGGAGTAAAATATGGGCTGAACTCTCCTATAATATCAAAACTATTAAAAGAGCCTACAGTCAATGGCTCAAACAACATAAAAGTAATTGTGCAAGGGAGAGTTGGTTGAAAATTGCCAACCTACCATAGTGAACAATAACACAGAGATCTAGAAGGAAATACGGGGGGAGGGGCAATACGAAACGTGACCTAACCATCAACTGTGTACCTGAACCGGTTTGGTTAGACTACATAGCTAAAACTTTTGGTGCCGTAGACATCAATGACGATATCATTGAGGTACCTACCAGTCAATAATTGGGAATGTAAAGCAAAGCCCTTGGATATTATGGCAATCATTGAGAAACTAAACCACTCCTGTTCTGCTGGCCCTGACGGGGTGTGTAATAGTTTGCTTTAAATGCCCACATCTGGTTGGGCCCATGCCCTGTATCTACTATTTTGTGAAATAGGTAGACAAGGCAAAGTTTCAGAATCCTGGAAAAACAGCAACATACACCCAGTATACAAAAAAGGGGCCTGGAACCAACCCACTAATTATCGACTTCTAGCTATGCTCGATATCCCTGCAAATTATTTAGCAAGATTATTGCTTGAATAGTTGAATACCTGGAACAGTGAGAACAACATTTTACCGCCCAACCAAACAGGTTTCAGAGCCAAAGCCAACACCTCCCACAGTATATTAATCCTTACATCAGCAATTGAGTACTCATTGAAGCGGTGGGACACTAAAGTTTATTGTGCTTTTATTGATTTTAGTGCCGCTTTTGACTCGGTTAATTGTAACAAATTGTGGCGCAAACCTTTATAATGGAACATCCCCTTAGGGCTATTAAAAATGCTCATGCTTTTATACAGCGAGACCTCCATGCGGATCCACTTAGATGCCCGTGGTAAATTATCCAAATCCAAGCGTGCGGGAAACAGGTTAAGACAAGATAACACAAGCCAACACAGCTTTCCACCCACACTAGAAGAGCACTGGTCTTTGTAATGCAGCACTACAACGCTCAGACTGGTCGGCACTGGCATTATGCAAAACGTACAATGACTCGTTACAATGAGAATACACAGGGAGCCATTTTCTTAGCGATATAACAGTTTTCTTATCACCCAGCGCGCTTACACTGGCGGAGACAACATCAGAAGCACAAAAGGCTGAAATTCGAACCTACACACAGACCTTTTTGCAACAAGCGCATTAACCCACTGAACCACCTCACAACTCAGTTTACATGTTCTGGTAGTTATGTTATTTAATGCACAGCGCTTATACAATAAGTACATTGGGTGTCAAAGCACCCACCACATTGGAAACATGTTTAAGGTCAGCAGGAAGAGAATAACAGCAACAATTAGTTTTAGGCTAATAGAAATTATGAGGAACGCACTAGCCGAAGGGGTAAAACATTGGTTAGAACAGTAGCAACAGCACAGGTTTTAGCTACTCCTCACACACGGGAATCAAAATGGGACATTTCAAATTCAAATCGGAGGTTCAAGCGAATTCTCTATATTTATGTCAGCAGAGGCTGGGGGAACGGTACAAGAAGAGGACTGCAGTACTTCGTGAACAACGTTTACTACAACAGCAGCAGGAAGCACAACAGCAAGACAAACCAGCCAATAAGAAAGCATAAGAAGAGCAATCGAGTGAGGAAGAATACAAATTAGAACTAAGTACCAGACTGGGTACGGCGAATAAAAGGAGAAACCGAAAGAAGGGGCCTCCATTTCGCACAGCACTCCGAACGGAACACAGCAAAATTACTGTGTATGCAGTATACTGCAAATACGACAACAAGAACACTACACGGTGTGGTTACAATCAAAGAGAACCAGTTAGAACGGGTCTCCAATTTGCAACACTCCGAACGGAGCACAGCAAGATTATTCTGCGGACACAGTATGGTGCAAATATAACAAGAGCACCGCACAGTCCTGTTGCAATCCGGCAAGGACACACGAAAATCAGACAGCAGGCAGTCACAAGGTGGCAGCAAGCGAAGCGGGTAAGTAGCCAGAGTATAAGTAGGGGCCAAAGGGTGGGTGCAAGAAAACCCACCACAAAATGTGACGGACTGGGTCAGGGCCAGTAAAGAAAGGCTATTAGATAACAAAATAATCACGCAGAGATAAGTTACACAACACCTGGCCAAGATAGATAAAGAGGATAGATAAGTTTGCCAATTGAAGTTGCTCAAGCAGCGATTACAAGAGATAGTAAGGGAAGATTGCGGGCAATCTATACCTCAGAAATCAAAGGTTAAGATAAGATTATCTTTCATGGCAGGGGGCAAGAAGAAAGTGGCTTAATCCAGCCACTTAAATAAAACAGCCAGTAGCAATGAGGACAATTCGAATAACCCAGACGCAGTAGAACTGTGATAATAAATGGGGAGCTGCGCAAAGGCCTCCAAAACACAAGAGGTACATTATTGCTGCTACACTAAATACAGTTATGTGACTCAGTCTATATTCAAATGTTCAACATCAGGAATAAAAGTGAGCTGAGAAGGGGCAGCGTAAAATATGGTTATCTAGTATACAGATTGCACAAGCGCTGACCTCCAGGTACTTAAAGGACGGTACTGTCGTAAAGGCACTAGGACTCATAAGTCACAGGAGGTAGGTGAAATTAAGACCACAGTGAAAGGGCTCAGTTCAATGTATGGCGAGAAGTTACAAAATGCATTTGTGCATCAGGCAAACACCATAAGGCACCAGTAATGTAACCAGCAAAGCAAAGTTGCCATAAAATGCCATGTAGTGGGCAACAGACACCAGGTTAAGTTAGAATGGGACACACATCACAGCCACAGGTTAAACTAAGTGGATTACAATGAGGCCACAGAGTGACAGAGGCTTCAAGGCAAGATATGTGATTGGGAGCTAAAAACTACAGTTTTGTAAAAGCGGGAGGAAGAGTAATAACTATACACTTAAAAGTACAAACCCGCTCCGACATAGGACGTCCTATTTGATAAACAAGGCCCAGAGATCGTATTACATAGGAGCCCAGAAGGGCAAAACTGAGCGGTTGTTGGTTAGGCTGCTAGTAAAACCATAAGGTCTGACTTAATACAAGCAAAATAGAGGTGACAAACCAAGAAAACCTCTCTCAGGTCAGCAACGTAAGGGAACAATGGGCGGTCAGAAAACTCCAGTGTGGCTTTGGAGGGGACCAGGAGCATGAGTGAGTAGTAATACATGAAATAAGGGCAGAAGATGGGCTTATCAACAGGTTGTGGGACGACATCCCATAAGAGCAGTGAGATTAGCCATTAAGAGACCGAACAGAGAGGTGCAAAGAAAGGCCTCCAACAAGGGCCTCAATTGGCGAGATGCTAAAAGTCACCATTTACCCAACGCCGAATGGCCGAGGGTAGAAATAAAAAAGAGCAAGTCACCCACTGACGAACGGCCCGGGGAGGTTTTAAAATAAAAACAAATATTTGGGAGGCCACCAGGGGGCGCGGGCAAAATGGCTGCCTAAACTTCACGCTTCCCACACGTACCCGGGAAACCAGCGAAGAAATGCGCACCAACTAAGTGTAGCCCCCACCAGACAGCGAAATTCATGAAGAGGCTCGAACGGACCCCGGAGGTGCCCTCGTTCCCGTGCCAGCGGTCCTTGTGCCTCGGCCCCTCCCCCAGATGCCACCAGAGAAAACGCAGGCAGCAGACTGTAGCGCGGCCACCCGCGCTGGGAAGGGAGGAGCCGGGCGCCCCATCCGCTCAGCACCCGCTCACCCTGAGCGAGGCCCCCCGACACGCCGCTGCGACCTGCCGGACTGCGGAGGTCCTGCGCCGGTGATCTTCCCCCACCCCGCCTCTGGAGTCAATTAAAGTAAAGCGGAGATCCGTCCCCTCAACGGGGGAAGTGGTGGGGGATGATCTCGGCGCAGCCTGCCAAGCTCCTTTGGACCAGCATCAGGGAGGCATAGGAGTCGACATCCCTCCTGCCCCCCATCCTCGCCAACAAAGCATACGCAGACCTGGGTCGACGCGGGAGCGTGCCCGGGTCCCCTTCCTACATGGTGCACCGCCGCGGCGACACTCGGGCACTGTGGGCCCGTACCGGAAACCTTGGAGGAATAGCTGTGTAGGTCGGGGGTCCGTGACGAGGCCCCCCCCCCGTGCGATCCTTCCTGTGAGCCTGGGCCGAAGCTGGAGCACGCCTGGGCCCTTCACTGCTCCCCACGCCGAGCCATTGGAACTGGGCTTCCCGTCCCAGGTGCAGGGCAACCGAAAATCACCTCCACCACGCTACAGGACCGCATCGGGCCCCCTGCAACAGGGAGCCTCGGCCACGGAACCCCTGCTGGACCACCCTTGCGGAGCACATCAGGTGAGCACACAGAGCACTGCTGACCCAGGGGCCCCTGCCTGAACACGTGTACTCTTGGGTACCCCATTGCATCCGTCAACTGGCTTGGGGGGCAATGCAGGAGGCCCCACAGGAGCACTACCCCCCCCTCAACACGTTAAGGTGTAAGAGAGCGGTAACACAATTGGAGCCCACCCAAGGAGGGGTACCCCCAATATCTGAACTTTTGGGCACCAGCTACGAACTACCCACCCCCCCTGAGAGTGGTACCAAGGTGGACACTAGAACTCTACCGACCCGAGACCAGCGCATTGGGGGGGCCGCCTTGATGAGACCAGTGTGATAATTCACAAAACAGAGCCCAGGGACCAATGCGCGCTTCCAGTATCGAGGGGGGGGGGGGGACCCCACAGATTTGCCTCACACATTGGCACAAACGACTCAGGACCTGAGGTGGGCGTCGGAGGTCGCCCCACGAAGCCACAGTAACCCAGAACAATTGTAGTCCCATGAGTTGGAAAGAGACGCTGGCGAGATACCAGTTCACCCCAGGACATTCGGAAATGGATCCCGGGCCTGCCTCTGCATCGGCCCCAGATATGAATACAATCCAGAGCAATATCCAGACGATCCTCGAGGAGATCAGAGGTATGAGGACAGATATGGGTGCCAAACTGGCCGATCTCACGGCCAAGGTCTCCACTTTAGAAGACCGGATGGAAAGGGTGGAGAACAATCAAGCGTCAACGGACCTCCTTGAAACGGAGATGGAAGTAAGGTTTAAGGAGCACCAGCGCCGTGAAGAGGACCTCCGGCTTAAGGTCGACGATCTGGAAAACTGCAAAGGAGAAATACCTAAGGCTTTTCGGCCTTGTGGAGACAGAGGGGGAGACCCAAACGGGCTTGGAGGGCAAGGTCCAGGACATTATCAGGATTGTCCTGGGATCTGACTCCGGAGAGACGCTCCTGCTCGACAGGGTCCACCGGGCAGGGGGGGGTGGGAGGGGCCCGTGCTCGGTGCTGGCAAGATTCCACTACTACAGAGACAAAGCCAGGCTACTGGAGAGGGCGAGGAATCTGAGGGACATTCAGTATGGGAACTCCAGGGTGACAATCTATCAGGACCTCTCCGCCCTCACGCTCCAGATGAGGAAGAAATGCGGATCCATCACCAGATGTCTACAGGAGAAAGGGGTCCGATACCGCTGGGGGCATCCATTTTACCTGGCTTTCGAATGGCAGGGACATAGACACCAGCTGGTCACGGAGGAGGACATTCAAAGAGCCACAGACAACCTGATAGGAGACCTCGCAGGAACATCGAGAGAACAGAGCAGAGGCGACAGGGACCACAATCGTGCCCCTGGGGGCCCAGACCCCATGCAAGGGAAGCTTAAAGTCAAGGGGTCCCGATAATTCTAGAAAACAAGACACCCCCCAACGGACCGTGGGGACCCCACATGAACACATGATCAACGCCAAGGGTCCAACCACCAGGCCGAGGATTAGCTCATGGCCTTCAGGTGAACCTAACGACCAGGGGAATGCGTTTGTTACTCCGGAGGGGAGGGGTGTTCCACGGCCTTAGAGCCATTGTTTAAATGACTTAAGTTTAAAGTTACAATGTTGCCTGGCACGAGACTGTTTTAAGTGTCGAGTTGAGTGTTACTTGGTGATTAACATTCGAAGGGGGGTGAAGGCCTGTGGACCCACGCCATGGGGCACATGACGTGGGACAGGCGCAGTGGACCACACACCATGGCCAGTTTGGGGGTTGTGGAGGGGGAGGGTCCTCGTCGGGCCCCTTTCCAGTCAGAAGAGGGGCTGGTACTCCCTAGCATAGGGCGCAAAGAAATATGTTCCACACTAAAGTGTTTTCCCGCGGCCAGGGTAGCAACCCTGGCGGTTCGTTGCTCATTCTAAACCCCACTCGGGGCGACGGTGACGAACGCCTCACAAAATGGGTAGAGGGGATAGAGGGGGGACAGAGTTTCAGATCCGGTTGAGGGGAAAGGGGTAAGCCAGTTCGAGCCACGGTATTTTGTTTCACAATGGGTTCTACACAGGAAATGCACAAGGGGGTTTCAAGAGCGCAAGATAAAACAAGTCAATGATTGAGGGGAAGATGGGCACGCTGAATGTTAAGGGCCTCAACTCCCAGAATAAGAGATCTCTCACGAGCAAACAATGATTAATGGTCCTATTCCTACAGGAAACACATTACAAACAGGGGAAGGAGTCTATGATAAGGGGGAAGGAAATCGGTAGTAATTACTGGGCCTCTCACAAAAATACCAAGAAGGAGTGGGTGGGTATCCTCTTGGGCAAGCACTCCACCTTACAGATGTAAAAACCAAAAGGGGTTTTGGTGGTCGGTTCCTGAAGGGTACCTGCGATGGGGAACGCTGGCCACCCTATATGCACCCAACTCGGGCCAGGTGCGATTCCTTACTCAAATTGTTAGGGTGATGGATGAATGGGCTGAGGGGGCCATGATACTTGGAGGGGACTTCAACCTCATAATGGACCCCCGCCTGGACTGGTGATCGGCAAAGGGAGTAACGCCCAAGGGAATCTCCAAGGACAATCTAGCTCTGAAGTCCATTCTCCAGGAACACTATTGGGTTGACATATGGTGTAGAACATATCCGTCCCAGGGTGGATATACCTTTTCTTTCGCCCCCACACTGCACCTACACAAGAATTGACCTCCTGCTAATCTCCAAGGAAGGGAGTGGGGAGGCCAATCAACCAAGGGTGGAGGCGATAACATGGTCAGACCACGAATTACTTATAGCCGACTGGTCACTCCCCATCTCCCTGAAGTCATCACGATGGCGGTGCAACGACACACTCCTTAGGGACCCAATATTTCGGGAATCCCTGCAGAAAGAAATGATAGCCTACTTCGAGACCAATGATAATGGGGAGACCGACATGTCTGCGGTCTGGGAGGCCGTAAAGGCCACCTTCAGGGGCCTCTTGATAGCTGAAGGCTCAAGACGTAAGCGTGAACGGGGCTTAATCTAAAATAAACTCCGCACAGAGCTGGCCGCCCTGCGACTTAGGCTGGGAGTTCCCGGAGAGGACCGCGAGGCTCTCCTAGTAGAGATGCAGGATAAAAGACAGGAACTACACACGGTCCTCATAGGGGAAGTCATCAAGAAAGTCAGATACACCAAACAGAGGTACTACGAACGGGGGGACAGGGTGGGGACCCTCCTGGCGCAAAGGGCTCGAGGATGCAGGATGGTACTGGGGTGGGCCACCTCAGGGACAAAGAAGGGAGGGTTCGTAGGAGCCAGGAGGAAATAGCAGAGGGCTTCGCCGACTTTTATAGCAAACTCTACTCCAGACAAGAGGGCGAGTCATTGGACGATATTCGGTCCTACCTGGCAGAACATCCCGGCTGAGTGACTCGGAACGGGAGGTCTTGGAGGGGGAAATAACCGAGGAGGAAGTGGAGGGCGCATCAAGAGGTTAAAGGCTGGGAAGGCCCCGGGGGGGGGGGTGGTTACACGGCGGACTTCTACAAACAAACCCAATCCATCTTGGTGAAGCCGCTGGCCAAATTGTTCAACCAAATTAGAAATTGTGACTCAATCCCACCCACGTTCTTACAGGCCCTAATCACTGTTATACCCAAGCCCGGCAAGGATCAGGCAGAATGCGGGTGGTATAGACCTATCTCGCTTCTGAATTTGGACGCCAAAATCTTTGCCAGAATCCTTGCATCCAGACTGGAGGGCTGCCTTCCCCGCCTTATACATCCTGACCAGGCAGGTTTCATCCTAAACAGACAGGGCTCTGATAATATGCGGAAGACCCTCCACGTGCCCAGCTCGAGGGTGGTCCGGGAAGAGGACGCGCTCTTATTGGCCCTCAACGCAGAGAAGGCCTTCAACGGGGTCAGTTGGGCCTTCATGGGGGAGGTTTTCTCAGCTCTGGGGATGGAGCCCAGGTGTGTCGGTTGGATGTCGGCGCTATACTCCTCTCCATTGGCTAGGGTGGTTGCAAACGGGATGGAATCACGGACGTTCCCCCTGGAGCGGGGCACACATCTGGGAGGCCCACTGTCCCCACTAACATACGCACTGGTGATGGAACCATGGGCAATTTCTGTCCGCAACGACGTGGCTATCAGAGGGGTACAAATAGGAGAAATGCATTGCAAGATCTGCCTGTTCACGGATGATGCACTACTTTACTTTACATTACAGGGCCGTCTCAGACGGTCCCCAGGATCCTCCAGGGCTTGACGCGTTATGGGGAGCTTTCGGGGTACAAGGTCAACCTCGGGAAGTCGGTAGCATTCACGGGGGGAGACCTGGCCCACCCAGAGGCAAATTATGTGAGAGAGCTCCCCTTCAGATTACAGGAGGACGCGTTCTAATATCTAGGGGTTCAGCTGACACGAGACCCTGATGGCCTTCCTGAACTTTCTCTGGTCCGGTAAAAAACACAGGATTTCCTATGATGTGCTAACCAGGCCGAAAGACGATGGTGGGATGGGCTACCCAGACCTTGAGACATAACACTGGGCATCCCAGCTGAGAGTACTGATCGACCACTTCACTCCTGGCACAGAAAAACAATGGGTAGCCATGGACAACAAGCTCCTCGCACCTGTCACAGTAGAGGAATGGCTCTGGGTTCCCAGAAAGAACATCCCAAGAAGGGTCCTGAACCACCCAGTCTTGAAAGTGCTGTGGTCCCTCTGGAGGGAGGGAGGCTACTACCGCTGGCTCACAACCTGGCCCTCCCCACTGAGCTGTATCTGGACCCCCCCTTTTTTAGAGAAGATAGCAGAGCTAGCCGCATTTCAGACATGGTTTGAAGCCGGTCTAGTCAGGACTGACTACCTTTGGGTGGGGGGCTCATTCCTACCCTTGCAGGATTTAGAGGAAGCCCTGGGAATAGGAACCCTCGCCCCATTCCGATACCTACAGCTCAAGGGGGTCCTTACTGAAGCATCATGGGAGACACCCTCAGAAGAGACGTAACTGAGTTTGAGAAACTCCTCATTTCCACCCGGGGCACTAAGGGGGGTGATATCCCGCCTCTCCAAACTCTTCTTGTTCTCCGTGCTAATGGACCCGCCACCGGCACACACACAGTGGGGGAGGGACCTAGGGGAAGAGATCAGTGATGAAAGGTGGTCTGAAATGTGCAGACGGGCCAACCGCTCCACGGCCTCGCTGCAATTCCGGCACCAGGCCCTTAAGGTAATACATAGATGGCACAGCCCCCCCGCAGAGGATTGCCAGAATGAGGCTGGGATACGATCCACATTGCTGGAAATATAGGGCAGAAAGAGGGGACTATATCCATATGTGGTGGAGATGCCCGGTGGTCCAGACATACTGGGGCAAGGTGCTGTCCTGGATCAAAGGGGTGGACGGAGTTGAAAGGCCCCCTTGTCCCTGGCTCCTCCTCTTTGGAAATGACACGGGGGATGGGCAGGAGGGAACCCAGAGCCACATGTTACAGGTTATGCTGATAGCAGCTAGATGTTGTCTTGGACAGAAATGGAAAAATCCCAACATGCCGGGAGAAAAGGTATGGGTTACTAAAGTAGGGGCCATTTATGACATGGAGTTTCTCACGCACCTGCTAGATGAGTCCAAATCAAACATTGAGGAAATATGGCTGCCCTTCTTTGAAAAATATGGATGCCCTGCCTAGCGGGACGGGTTCACAACAGGGGCTCCCCCCCCCCCTAGATGGGGAAATCCACTTCCCACCGGACTAACTGAGAGCTACCCAATGTTTGGCCCGAAACTCTAGCTTGCAAAGTGACACTCTGTTTAAACACCGCTAAGCTCTCCAAGAACTCACCATGTGAACTTTACACGAAAGCTCGAACTGGGGGTGGGTGGGGGTAAGGGGCAAGGGGGCCCATGTTATTATTGATTTTATGTTGACTTGTGGTTAAACTTGCAATGTAAAGTTATAACGCAAAAATGTATAAAATACGATTTATTTACTCAATGCCGAAAGGCCAGGGCTAAACGGAACATGCAACAGGAAATCCAGTTTTCACACAAGTAGGAGCTGGGAGGGAGCTTGACGATAAAGATATGCAAATAGAAGCAGCTAAATCATATGCTGGGTAGTGGGGCCCCCAAAACATTAAGTTGCTAGCACGATTGGATTTCTAGTGGGTTTTTCAGGAATTAAATTTCAGAAAGCAGTAGTACATGGTGCTAGGGATCACGGATCAAGCCCCGTAAGGTTTGAACTAGATGCCTGGGTAAGAAACAACTACTGTAGGTCAACACGCACCCAGGGTAATCTGACTAAGGGGATAAGGGATCTGAAATTGCTATGTTTGCCTAGACGGCAATAGCGGAGGACACAACTACCTAGAATTAAGCCAACAAGTGAGGCTGAAATTCTCCCGCCGCCAAAGGGAGCAGGCTCCATTAAAACTATAGACATGGTAGAGCGAGAACAGTAACACAAAATTTAGAATTTGCGCAGCAGCATGGGACTCCAACATAGCAGGCGCAGCCCGAGAGTGGGCAGGCCCAGAACCCCGGCACAAGACCAAGGGTGGGCTAGCTGATAAAGAGGATAGATGAGTAAGGACTTTTGGGGAATCTGGATGGCTGCTGACCCATCCAGGTGTGGTGGCAGAGGCCACCGGGGGACACCCCCTAGCCCATGTGCCCAAAAGTACAACGAGATATGAGACTTATAATGAGTGTAATTTATAAATAAATGACAAATATGTCTTATGATTTATGTATGTGCAAAAAAATCCACGTCCTTTTTATTGCCAACACTAAAACCAATGTCTCAGTCATCTGTGGGGCAAACCCAAAGGGGGGGGGATTTGGGTTTGCGGGGGGAAGTGCAAATGGTTGCCATCTCTGCTCCCCAGCTTATGACCAGTGCCGCGCAATGAGGAACTCGTGGAGCTCAAGGGCACGAGAGAGTAAGCAGGCGCAAAGGGTCAAGGCTATAGGACATAGGAAACAAAGCCAGTGCCATAAGCAGCAGCAATGCTCAGCACTCCATGCCGTAGTTTCCAGCCCTCACCTAGGGCCCATTGTCACCAGCCACAGAAAGGAAGGGAGACACATAAGGGGGCTAATAACACTGAGGTGACATAGATGCAAGAGCAGGATGAGGCAGGTAGGAAGGAACACTGACCACAAAGGAAGAAATGCTTTTTCACACCAATGGGTGATGGGCCGTTGGCACCAGCTGGCAAGGCGTGCATCCAAGAACCCGAACAAAAGGCAAAGGACATAGCTTCAGGCTATGTAGTACGAATATAAGGAGAGGCAACTTGAGGTAAACTCCAGTCCTTCTTGGTACTCTGAATGAAGCACCATAAGTTATCTGGCTAACGCAGGAGACTACATTTCTTTTCCCAGAACCCACCCACCCAGAAAGAAGGAGAAGAATGAGAAAGGAGAAAGGAAGAAGCAGAGAAAGAAAGGACAACGAATGTTGTTCGCAAGCTGTGGGAAGAAAAGGGCGGCACGGGCCACCGGGGAACACCCTCTGGCCCATGTGCCCAAAAGTGCAACAAGAGATGAGACTTTTTATTATGAGTGTAATTCATAAATAAATCACATATGTCTTATGATTTATGTCTGTGCAATAAAATCCACTGCCTTTTTATTGCCAACACGAAATCCAATGTCTCAGCCATCTGTGGGGAAAACCCAAAGTGGGAGGGGGTTTGGGTTTGCGGTGGAAGTGCAAATGGTTCCCATCTCTGCTCCCCAGCTTAATAGTATGCGCCCTAGAGCCGATCATCAGGGACCCCGTTCTCACACTGGGGTCCATGTTGTATCCTTGTCCTTTACTGCTTTTTATTGTGTGTTCTGTCGTGTTTTCCACGCACGAGTTCATGTGGGACTCCTGGCGATGCAGCTCTCTTTTGGTTTGGTGTACAGACACATGGGATACCCTTTTGGTACCCATGGGTGGGGGTACAACCCTGTGCCCCTAGTGTATGTTTTTGGGCACCTGTGTGTGGCCCACAGAGCAGGGTATGGGCTGGTGGCAGCTCCATGCTGAATTTGACAGGTGCCCCGAGTATCCTCCATTTTGGGATACCCAGGCCCTGCCATTGGAATCAGTTGATTCCTGATAGGAAACAAGATGGCCCCTGTGGCCTCTTGCTTTCTATTGCCTATTACCTTGTTTTCCCAAAGTCCTGGGAAGCCCTGACTCTGTCCCTTCCCCCTGACCGGCTGTTGGGTGGAAGATCCATATATGGTGTTGTTGGGAAGTCTAGGCCAGACTGGCTGGAGCCTTTCCAGAGACTGTATGTTGTGAGTGGGACCTGGGTGAATGGAGTGTGTGACAAATACGCATTCTGTGTTGTGGGTGTCTAGTATCTGGTGTTTGACACAATGACTGAGACAGCCTTGCCCAAAACTGGTATGAATGCAGTGTGGAGTGTTGAATGGCTGGATACTTGTCCCAACACACGTAACTTGTTGTGAGTGTCTGGAGAGGAGTGAATGGCCTGAATGCACTATGCACCTGATTGGATGCCTGCCTGCATGAATGCCCTTCTGACCGATTGGTTGCCTGAGTGTGACCCAGCAGAATGAATGGGAGATCAACTAGTATATCTGGGGGCCTCTCACTGCTAGAATTAGTGTTCAGCAGCAGAAGAGTTACTGGAGTGAAATGGAAGCTTAACCTTGAAGACCTGCTGGAAGAGAAGAATTGCTGTTGCTCTCCTTCACAATCTGAAAGCTGCTGTGTCTCCAAGAACTGACCCAGAGAGGACCCGGTAAGGCGCCCTCTTCCCGAGCTACGAGGGACCATCGTGCACCAGCTGATCTTTGCCAAAGCTCCCTGGTAGACAGACCTACGACAGGCTGCCGACCGGAGACGGGGACTGCTTCAGAATCCCAAAGAGAAGCGCCCGGACTGTTGTCCGCCACTGTCGACGACCGCCGTTGCCGACCGGAGCCGGCGTGCTCCCGTTTTGCCTAAGAACTTCATTTGATCCAAGGACGCTCTCGTCCACATCGTCGCCGCTGCATCCTGCTGGAGAAGGCCTGACCGTCGACGCGCCGAGGAGCATCCGCCGGTGGGTTTCCCGCCATCCAAAGACCACAGAGACGCCGACAACTCGACGCCCTTGCTGGGCCACAGTTCTTCAAACTCTTTGCGATCCAGAACTATCGACACTGAGGTGCCCTGCACGCCTCTTCCTTGCAGGACGTTTACGCTTCCCTGTCAACGAGCACCGCTAGGAACGAAGCTGCCACTTCACTGTCGTAGCTCACACTGTTCTCTGTCGGACGTTCGACCCGTGACTCCTGCCTTAAAGGGAGGGCACTCAGGAAGGGCCGTCGATTCCCCGCCGAGGAACGCTACAACACCAGGTACTTTGGGGTTGCAGAACTATTGGGAAGTCTTTTGTGAACAATATATGGAATGGGCTTGTATCTTTACTCTACAGGTTGCCCAGGTGGGGGGGGGGTCTCCACACAGAGCTGTGTTTAACAGTAGCAACCAGTATTCTGCCAATTGTTCAACCATCTTGCTTTCCTTCCTCTCTCTACTGCTCGTTTTCTCTTTATTGGTCTGTGTGACATTTTGACAGTATAGTTGATGCACTTTAATGAGATCTGATAATATTTTTGGTACCACTGTAGAACTGTTTATATTTACCATTGTTGATTTTCTGAGCACAAAGTGAGTTGTTGTGATAGTATACATAACCTTGAATATCAATTATATAAAGACTGTGTTTTAACCAATACCGTGTGCGGACATTCCTTTGTGGGTGCTTGGGGACTAGACTGTACTTAAGTACCAGCCTGCATCACCTCCTGAGAAGCTAGGCCTTGATTGCTCGTCCATTGCTACCACAATAGAGAATCTTGGCTGGGGTCCTCTGTGCTTCTCCTCTACCATATAGAGAGCGGAAATACAGACCCCCCCTCCAGTCTTTACACATGTGAATGGAAACTGCTGTTAATTTCTGCTATGGAGGACTTTTACTTGGAATCATTCAAATTAAAAGTGAGAATTTTTCAGTAAATGAATGAAAAAGCGCACCTTTTGTCTCAGCGTTTTTGTGGGCCATTTCATAGGGTGAAATGTCTTGATAGTTAGTTGTGGCGAATGCATATGGCTGGAAATGCACATTTTCTGCACTCTGGTTTCTTTATTGGATCCGAATTGGTCCAGGAAAGTATAATCAGCTTTGTAAGTAGTAATATATTTAATTACTGAGCTTTTATACTGTGCCAAATCCCAGCTGTAGTGGTCTTGTAGTGCCTATCCTTGTCTAAAACTTTAGGGTGTATTGCATCCCCCACCCATAGTTGTACTCAGTGGAGATGTGCATTAAGGATATATGTGTGTATATATTTTTTCAAACTAGAGGGCGCACTCTGGTTCCCAGCTCAGTAAACCTTCCACAGTCCAGGTGTTCTTCTCCTCCAAGCGCTTTCAAGCCTCTTGCACTCATCAGAGAGGCAGTCTATTCAGGTGTTGCTTGTTAGTACCAAATATGGCCTTGGGGGATTCTGGTTGCTGTAATCTATGCAGGTAGCCAAGAACCAACCAACCATGACGCGCCATGGACATCAGGTCTTGCAACCGAACGGTCCAAAGCTCTGAAGTTTGCCATCTAGTTCTGTTTTTTCATTTGAATAACGAGACTTGTAGTAATGGTAAGTACAAGATCACAGTATTTACTACAATTTAAAAGCATCCTTTGGGACAGAAGGGTATGCCTTTTTTATTATCGCACTGCATTAGTTAAATTCCTAAACAAAGTGTAGGCAGAAATGTGCGAGTATCAGAGTGTCCTTTGCCTTTTTCTGCATTGTGGGCTGTGGCATGAGTTTCTGGCTTTCCTCCCACGTGTTTGTATAATGGACATTAATACCCATCGAGGGGGGTGTGGCGGCCACCCAGCCAATGATGGGGCTTGGAATGGGGTCTTTACCAAATGGTAGAGACCCCGCTCTTAGCCTCCTCAGAGCGGGAGGCCACCATCTTCCTTAGCCGGAATTCAGATACGTGCGCTCTCCCCCGCATCCCCTTACCCTGACCCCCATCCCCCTTTCCTACATACCCACCCCACCCCTGCACCACTTACCTTGTGCTGCGTTGACCCTCTCTCGCACCGGGAACACTACTGTTCCCAGCCTGTCTCCGACTCGTGAACGGCCACCATGGAAAGGGAGAAGGGACTAGGTGTAGTTCCCTTCTCCCTAATCCATGGTGGCCATCTTTTCTTTTAGTTTGTTCTCGAGTTGAGAATTAATTTAAAAAAAATTAAAAGTGCCTTTGGCTTTATTAAGAAAACCTTACAAATATAATTTCACACAAAGAGGACAAATGCATTTGTCAAACATTAATTTGTAACAATAATTTGCACATATAATGATACAAAATAAACTATTCCATGCAAACCCTCATTACTAAGCTTTGGTTTAAATATCATATAAGCAATATAAACAATGGATATATGCTAAAAGAAGGGCCATATTATAGAGCCATGGTCATGACATTTCCCAAACATGAGACAGCTGCACTAATAATGACCGATTCAGCTGAATAAAAAGTCCCCCAGAATTGGTTAGACACCAAACCATCGGGTTAGCTTATCAAATTGCTATATCCCTTACAATATTTCTCCTTTAAGGCAGTGCAGCCAGTAAAAATATGGTGGCTAGTTTGAACCGCTTGACTGCACAAGCAACAATATCTTTTCACATAAATGATACCCCGCCATGCACCCACATACTCAAAAGTAGGTACAATATTAAAACCCATACATGTAATAAAGCACCCAAGTTTGTGAGAGCAAGATTTAAGTAAATAAGATTGAGGAGTGTCCAGTTGAAATCCTTGAATGGTATATTCCACATATTGTTTTTTTCCCATATAAATTAGCAAGGTTCAAGGACCTATCCCAACCCTTAGTTTTGATTTTCAACATTTAGTATAAAGTGGGAATAATCAGCAAGAGGACGTGCCAATTTACAATAATAGCAAAGTGTGTCATAGCTAGCCGCTTTAATTCACAATAGAGTTTATTTTTTGACAATTGTTCAAATCGTTTCTGCCAAGAAGTCCTAATAAAGAGTCTGCATTGTTCTGTGCTCGACACAAAAAACATACTGCATTGGGTCGTCCAAAGAGCAGTGAGTAAGTTAAGGCTGAGCTCACACCTCAGTGCCTCAACAGGCATGGTTTCCCTTCTACCAAATCGAGCCAAGTGACTATATGCGCTGGGAGTGACCCTAAGCCATACAGGATACCAGGGATCACACTGATCTTATAGATTCCAAGGAGACCTTCGATGTTATGGCCCCTCCCCTAGCAGTAGAGGTTTTAGTTATCTTCCATTTCTTAAACACTTTCTGTGAAATAAGTGACCTGTAGAAAGTAGAAGCTGGGTGATATTTGATCGGTAGACCGAAATAAGCATAACAGGGCACAACCTCCTACAAGTCATCCTCTAACTTCCATCTAAAGCATTTGCTATTTCAGTTCAGCTTTCCCATGACCATCATTTTGGTCTTCTTAAGATTTATTTTCGTATTATTCACAGAAGCAAAGGAAAATAAGGCCTCTATAGAACTCTGCAGTCCAATGGGAGTGTGGTCTAAAAGCACTGTATCATCAGTTTATGCCAGCCAAGGGACTGTTTCCTTCCCGATACGACATGATTTAACAGCCATGTCCATATCCGCCACATAAAGGATAAACAACAGGGGTGCAAGAACACACCCCTGTTTCAAACCATGATTAGCTGGAATGGAACGTGTTATATGGTTGCATTGATCCACATGGATAACTACAGAGGTACCAGAGTACATATGTACCAGAGTACATATGCTTAATATAGTATAAAAGAAAAGGGTCAATAACTTATCGTTTTAGCTTTTCCGATAGCATAGGTCGAGAAATACAGTCAAATGCGCTAGCATAATCCACATAACAGAAATAAACTATTAAGGTGTCGCAAAAGATCTGCCATTGCTCCTGAACCCGGTTTGCTACTTTTTAATAGGCCCCGCTCATCCATCCACTCTTTAAGTCTGCACAATATAAGGGCTGAGAAGATTTCACAGCTTGAGTCTAGCATGGCGAGAAGCCTGTAATTCGAAGGATCAGATCGGTTACCTTTTTTTAACACAGGAATCGAGATCGATTCTCGCCAGCTAGATGGTATAATGCAGATACTCAATATTCCCAAGAAAACACGAAAAGAAGGTGGGCCCAATACTCAAGATCTTTTTGATAACGATATTGAGGAGGCCATCAGGGTCAGGAGCATGAGAGTCCTTCATTTTCTTAATGACCATCAACAGGTCATCCTTCTCAAAACCATTAGGAACAGTCAAGGCAGGTCTGTGCGTACCTATATCTTGGCTTAGATTAGGGATGTTATATAAACCAGTGATGTGCCTAATCCAAACCAAAAATCTTCAGGGAGAGGATTAAGATACTCAGGAGATTCAGCTGCTACAAATGTTTGATAATTATGTCCATTTTATTTTTTACTAATGTGCGTTTTAAGCAGCTCAAAAATAAACCTCCAATTTGCATTATTTATATTACATTTATAGTTACGTAGCCAGTTTTTATGACAAGTGCGGAGAGTTGTAATACAACTTTTCTTGACGTCCCAAGATAAAGTGATAGATTTGTGTATTATGCAGAGTGCTTTGCGAAAATGCTTTTTCCTGTTGGAGATGTTAACATCAAACAACTTTTAATCGTTAGTTTTTAGAGTGAAGAAAAGCCAGACCAGAATGTATTAGGCTCACTGTGCTGTCCGTCAATGCCCGATTATCCTAGCAATTCCTTGATTACAACAATTCAATAGAACAACCAACCTGCTTAAGCATCCGTTTGAATGTTAGTACATTATACTCAAGCCAGATTACTCGATTGCCCTGAATTTGAACGGAAATGTCCTAAGGCAACCTATTGATTGTTCTCTCATGTGCAAAACCAATGAACCAAGTGAGTATAGCATGATCACGGAGGACAGTAAAATTAGCGAAAAAGTGCGCAAGACGTTTTCCATCTAGTAGTACCCATAAAAACATAAAATCTCAAAAAGGACCTACCATTAGACCAAGTGTAATCGGTGTCCTTACCCTTACGGTCCTTTATGTGTAAGTATCTCAAATCATACTCATGCAAAAGATCATTCCAACCTTGGCTTGGCACAGAAAGCCTCCCATGATAAGTATCTAGACACAACCTTCAACTATATCACGGCAGGTTATATCACTGACAGAGGACATCAAACATTAAAATCACCACTATGATGTTATTTCGAGGGAAGCGTGCCACTCACTCGGACATTATCCCTTCAATTTGCATCTGAATCCCAGTCTTATTCCCACCCAGGGAATCATATAAGTTGATAAGTAATAATTTATCAAGTGGGGCAGGCAAGCCTTCAAGGACCACACATAAGACATAAGGAGATGACCTGCCAAAGAAAAATTCACTCAATTTGATATGGGCTTTAGCACCCACTGAGAGGTGAGATTGCAGGTCTACAAATGACGGTAAATTCATTGTTCATAAAATCAGTGCACAACCAAGTCTCCTGCAAAATAAAAATATCAGTCGATGCAATAGCAGCAATGGCAGAGCAATTACATAGGAAAGAACGACAACCTCTGGTGTTCCATGCCAACAGATTACAAGCCCACAATGGTGATACACGACTTTGCCTAATATCCCTCAGAGATTCCGGGATCTAATGCTCAACCTCACCCAACAATGGCATCTTTTAAGGGTGATTTGGGTAGAGAAAAAAGAAGACTGGATCGCTCGGAAACGTGTCCCCTCTCCAAAAGAATCTCAGCAGGCTGGATAGGTTTTGGCTGTATAATCTCAGTAGGGTGCTTCGTCGAAATGTGTCTGCGACAAACAATCAAGTTTAAACTCAAAGACCTAATATGGGCACAATTGGCGCAATGAAGCTCCACAATGATTGGAGAAACACATTCTAGCAAGACCCAATTCTGAGCACAATGTCTGGAATTTCCACATGCACAATATCAGTCGTGGTGATAGACCTTAGTGAAGGAACTTGGTGTAACCACCGTAATAAACAACTGTGGTTCATTGCCGAAGCCATTTGTCCACAGGGCCAAGTGGAGGATGTACCTGTTTATGATTTAGAGGGCTCCTCACCAAGAGGCTCGCCAGCCAATACAGAGTAGCGATTATTAGTGGGAACCCACACTGCACATGCCTTGCTAGTAACTATAGGAACCTCCTCACTTGCTGCATGAACGGCCAAAACCACAGTCGCAGCATTCTTTCTCTTCTGATTTTGAGGCACCACATATTTAACTTTGCAGCATCTTTTCTTGCGAATGCGCTGCAGTGCCACAGATTCCTTATGCAGAGACACATGGAGGGTTTAAAAAGTCGTGCTGGCTCAGGCATTATTGGCCCGGAAAGCTGAAGTGTAGGTTGAAGAGCACCAAGTATAGGGACCTCAGATGTGCTGGATTATGCAGATCTCAGTTGCATTGGTGAAGGGTGACAAGAAGAGGTAGCTGGTTTGGAGTGACAGTCCCAAATGGAAGCACTCATATTGGGATTTATGTCATCATCGTCCCAAATGGAAGCACTCATATTGGGATTTATGTCATCAATATTATCATTCTGTTGTTAAGAATGATATCCACCACTCTGGCCAATATGTTCTTCAGTTCAAATTTCTCCTTGTCCATATTGGAGCATAAACCAAAAATTGCATCCACAGTGATCGCATCTGCTTTCAAGCTATGAGGTATGATTTCTCCGGCAGCTGTTGCGCTCCTTAAGCATATAGTAGTATCTGAGTCACTATCTGAGGGTTCAACATGAGACACAAGCCTTAGCAAGTCAGGAGAAGCAGACACATTTGTGCCTGTGATGTTATCATAGTCCTTCAAAGAGGTTTTGTTTGCTACTACAGCAGGAGAACACACCGACTCTCTTTGGAGGCTAAGGCACACATTTAACAAATAATTATTATCAATGGTGGACAAGAGGGTACTGTTGGGAAGCAGGGGCGATCGCCCCAGTCTCCCCAGATGTTCAAAAGGAGGCAGAGGACTAATAATGTGTTTTAGACGCGTGGGGAGGTTATAAAAGGGCAGAGGGGTGTCCATAGACACTGCCTTATGGGTAGATCCGATTTGTTTAGGTATAGGTTGTGTTGAGAGTGAAACGCCATTTTAGAAGCTAACTACCATTTTGAAATTGAAGCTAAGTGTCGCGCTGCTGCCAGGACAGTAGGCACAGTCCCAGAACAGACATTCAGGGTCAGGTTGCAGCATAGACATCAGTCAGAAAATCCAAACCCGCAGACAGTCATAAACCTCTTATTGTCTCATACTATGAGCATTCGTATCCCAGAAGGAATGCGCCATGCAAGGCCATGAGGGGGCCGAGAGCTCCCTGTGAACAGTTATCCCACGTGAAGGAGGGCACAAGCCGCTGACCTTTCCTCCAGCCCAAACCCTAAGTTATAGTGCCCAAATGCCCCTGTTCGAAGACCCCAGCATTCCAGAGTACCAGTCAGTCCCAAACCACCGACCATAAACCTTTTAGATCGCCTATTTATCAGAATGATCATAGCCGAATGTTCTGGACTCTTGTGATGTGTGCTGCGAGGTGCCTGGGATGGAAAGTAACACATTTAAGCCCAGGGCGGGAGGCGGGAAGAACTAGAACAGCGCTGACGCGTCTGGGATCGAGCTGGGGTTTGCAAGTTATCATGACCTTGAGCATATCCTCTGCACCCATGTCTGTAGTACCAGGTGCACATTAATCCACAGATAGGGGATGCTATGATTTGTGCTTAAAATTGCCAATTGGGGACCTCACGTCCGATGACATGCTAAGAACCACCCCCACGTGGAAGAAGATGGACAGAAGAAGCTGGGACCAATGACCTGGCATCCCATATGGAGCAGGCCGCCTATTTATAGTTCTGCACCAACCAGCTACATGGATCTGGAACCTATGTGATGTACGTCAGTTGTGACGCTTTTTACCTTTGTAAGCTACCGCCCATGCTGATTTCGTCAGAGATTCGTGGCAGCAGAGTTTGTTGCTGGCACGTATTTGTCTTTTTTATGGAAATAAACTTTGTTCTCCTTGCAAGAGGTGCGCTGGTCCTTTTTCATTAGTGAGTTGTATTTTCTTCTTTCTGGTGTGAGCATTGAGGGGCTTCTCTACAGTACCAGCCTCTGTGCAAGGGGGATGGGCGGCAGAATACACCTCAAGAGAAGCATCTGAGGGCACATTGGCTACTTCGAAGAAGCCCGTGATTTTAGATTGATCCCCGACATAGTCTCCATCTTGTCCTTTTTGGAACAAGGACCGACACCATTAGCAGGGGAATCCGGAACGGTAGGACTCCCATGCGTTTCGTTTCACTGCGCAACACATAGGTGCAGGATTTCAAAGTTTTCATATGAATAGAAAAGCAGCGTCACAAAGAATACAAATATGAACAGTCTGACTGTGTCAATGCTACAGCACCGCCGCAAGATGAAGGACTGCAAGACTGCTGTGACACTTTACAATACACTTGCCAACGTGCATGCTAATGCGCAGTTTTAAAAAGATAATTCCAGGCAAAAATGTAGATCACCATTTCAAAGATGGAAGGCAGCCACAAGCAACCAATAGCAGAGCCCAGCACAACAGGCCTCTTCTCCCACTGCAGACACGGATCCATCTGCAAGACTGCAGTGCCACTTCACAAGACAGCTTGATGCAAACACACTGTTAGTACCCCGGTACAACGTGCCATGATACTAATAGTAATATAATCCTTGCTGGGAAGCATTAGCAGTCCAATAATGATCCAGGGCTCATATTAAAGCCCTTGCTTCGCTTGGGCTTGTAACTCGTGCTCTGGGAGATTACGTGACTGGTAATGCCCCCATGCTTGGGTAATATTGCTTAATTAGCACCCTGGAGGAGAACGCTGAAATCCTGGCAGTCAGTGAGACTCCATGGCCAATATTTGGCAGTATAGCCATGGATCCTGAAGCCTATCAAGAATGCAATGCTCCTGCTCCATCGCCGCTGTCCCCGCAGCCGTCACAGCCACCTTCTTCTCTACTCTTTCCGCTTTGGGCCTCCACCCACTCCTTCTGTGCCACGCCCCTTGTCGTGGAAGGTGTCACACGCCTGCCATGCTTCTTTCACCCAATGGCATCTAAAAGATACTACTCCTGTATGCTCCGACACAGGCATGTCAGTAGTATATAGCCCGTCTGCGGGGTGCTAATAGGCTGGGGTGCTTTTCTTGTCCCCACCTTGGGTTAACACTTCACTGTAGTGTTTATCATTTGCTTTTCACTGATTTCCTCGGCTCTTGTTACTGTGTTTCATTTGGTTCAAGCTTGCACAATGTCCATTAATGCTATTTGCTGTTTTTCCTTGTATTCCAAATTGCACATCACTCTTATTTCACTCATGCAATACTTTCATGTGCTTTTCATAACTTTTCCTTAGTTCAGTATTCAATAATGTATGAAACACTTTAATAAACTTTGATAAATTGTCCTTAGTTCGACCCTTTTATCATGCCTTTTCCTCAGATCGGCATCTCCTTGTGCCCAAGCCAAGCCCCTGGAGCGTCCTAGCTTGCCTGTTCTCCGTCACTCACCGGTCTCCGGCAGCTCCTCCGGGTGCTTTTGGCTTCCTCCTCTGAGGTCTCTCTCCCCTTTCACCCGCCGGGAGCTTCCACGAGCAGCGCTCGTCCTTCCGAACCTTCTTGCGACTTGGAATGCCACCCTGGAGTGTCCCCCAGCTCCAGCACGGGCACTCGGTACTGGAGTCTGCAGGGCACCTGACCTCCTCATAGCCCGTTCAGCTGCAGCATCTCTCTCACTCTCCTGCAGCGACCTGTGTGTCGGTCCATCTCCTGCCTGCTCCGTACAGGGATGGCATGTCCTTCTCCCCAAGCGGGTTGCTTCCTCCAGGCAGTTCTCTCGCCCTGGAACTCGTGCCTTCTCTTGCCACTGACATGTCTCTCTTTATATACACCTGTAACCTTTCAGCTGGCTACATGTGTAAGTCATTTGCCTGACCCGAATTAGTGGGACTTACCTGACCATGGTAGTAGTGTTTCCCAGTCCTCTTCCTCATCTCAGTACTAGACTGGTGTTCATAACTAGAAGTGTGCATTACTCCTAGTTGCCTCTTCTTCACCCCCATTTTAAAGGCATATGAATGTGGAACAGTGTGAGTATGTGACATAGGGGCAGATTGATAATAACCTACGAAGGTAGGGGAGGGCAGGGTGCATTCTGACAAGGGAAAGGGGATGTATGTCTAACCTGCTCACCTGAGTGGGTATCTTCCTGCATGATCTTTTCCTTGCCCCTTTACACTGAGGATCTATCTGAGGGTCATTTTTAACAGAAGAAGAAGATGGGGCTTGAGAAATATCCTACAAACTTTTCTGTGACGGAAGGTTCATTGGAAAAGGGGAATGGGAAATACTGCGTCTCCTCCGAAGACATCCTCACCCAATTCCCAAGTACTACACCAGGTGATCCTTCCTCACATATCCACCCTCGGGGTCAGGATCCAAAAGTGATGGCCTTTCCCTGGCATCCTGAGAAGAGGATCCAAGGGGAGTAGATGGGAGGATGTCCTCAGGTTCCTCACACAGCACACTCTTTGAACTCCCACACTTGTATTTTGTATTTGCATTTTCTATTATTTGATATAGTTGAATTGTTTTATATAGTTGAAGTTATATATTTTTATTGTTTTATATAGTTTCACACTTCACAACTACTTCCTCGTATTGTCACCAGGCTGGATGAATGACTATGCAAAACAGGGCCAGATTTAAATTTCTTCTCCCGGGTTCACAAATATATCCATGGTAAGGCACCAATGTATCTATCCAACACTACAAGCCTTCTTGTAATCTACGCTATGCCTCCTTGACTATTCTTGTGGCCTCTTTCCCTCCCTGTGCTTCCTCTCCCTTCTGCTCCTTCTCTCTTCTTGCTCCACTTACATAGAATTCTCTTCCCCCGGACATCCGAGAAACAGTCCACAAAGTGATTGGTTCAAAACCAAACTAAAAGCCTACCTCCTCACCTGCGAGTTACCCTCTTAACCTACTTCTCCTCTGCCTGCTAGATGAAAATGTTCCCTTGCCTCTAACCTGCCTCTGTCCATCACTTCCTCTGCTCCCACTCTAACATCATGGCCACATCCCGAGCACAGCTGCCCGTACCGCCTAACTGCACTTAAAAAGGTCCAATGTTCTTTGTCCTTAATCTATGTATGTTTACTTTTGTATTGTCCTCGAGGGCCTGTTCCATTTTCTCTCCTCCACAACCTGGTCAGAATGTCCCTCAAACTCACCCCATTGTAAGAAGCTGACAGCTTTCCGTCAAATTTGATTTCTTATATATTGTACGTTCTTCTATGATCAAAAGATCATTGTTCTTCCTGTATATTTGAATAGCCACGAGCCTCTGATTTGCTGCATCATAGTTCCCATGGATGGGGCAATTGAAAGATGTTCGACTGCTGGGAAGGCGGGAAGGACCTACAGGTAACCCAATACTTGATGCAGCCCCTCCTCATTTCGCAGTCCCGGTTCCTTTTACTTTGTAGCCTAATGAATGGCCTGTACAGGGCCATAAAGTGGATCTATGCTGAAATTAGCAGGATTTACTTGGAATGTATACAGCTTTGATATTTCAGTTCTTGTTTGAAACGCTGTAGAAAAGCCTACAGTGGTCAAATGTATACTTCAACACATAGGCCAAAATGGGCCTCCATTACGAGGTAGGAGGTAAGTACCAGACCTTACCGGCATGGAGCAAATACTGTGTCCGTGTAGCTTCGAAGCCGCTATTAGAGGGTTATTACGACTACGTGGGCACGAGCTTTGTGCCATGCCGGGTACGACCTTACCGCCATGACGCTAAAGACCCAAAAATCGCCCTTACCGGCATTGCGCTAAGCGCAGATGGCTCCAACGCCATCCGTGGCTCCGGCATTAGCGGTTACCGCTGTCAGCGGTAACCGCTATTAACGGCCACCGCTATTAGCGGTAACTGCTAATAGGCGGAACCGTAAGTAGCGCCACCGCACAGGAACGGGAAAGAGCATGGCGGCCATCTTTAAAAACACAATCCATTGCCATCCTCTGTACCCAGGACCCACATCACCACCACACTTGTCCCAATATATACCTGAAGCACATCAGAATGCCCAAGACACTTAAAGAAGGTGCTGCGCGCCTGCGCAAGGAGCGCTTCTCAGAAGAAGAGCTCAACATGCTTGCAGACACCTTGGTAGAAAATGGGGATGGTGTCTTCTCCAATGATATGCGGCAACCTGCACTGATGCAAAAAAGAGATCTGGGCGGAGGTGGCGCGTAAAGTGAGTGCCGTTGGCACCACCCCGCGCACAGTTAAAGATGTCCGGAAGCGCTGGGATGACCTGCGGTTACGCGTCCGCAACATCATCTCTGCAAACCGTAACCAGGGGATGGCAACAGGTGGTGGAGCTGGCTCACCCATAAAGATGACCCGCTGGGAGGAGACCTGTGCGAGCACTATTGGAATGAAGGCTATCGAGGGAGTGGGGGATATGGAGCGTGGAGCCCCATCATCAGCTGATGCAGGTAGGTGTCCCAAATATACTACTGTAATGAAAAACATGATGATGTCCCCCTGAACTGACAGTGTAATGATGCAAAGGAGGGTCCACCAGACACATGTCCCCCACACTGCCTACAGGCAGTGCACAGCACCATCTCGTCAACATGCATGATGCACCCCAAATATGTTTTTGCCCAGACGCATCCCTGCATGACCCACCCAAAAGGCAAGCAACCCGTATGTCACTACTCCAACGCCAAATACCTGCCATTCCCATAGATATGCAGCTACCCCAATGCATGCCCGATGCACGTAGACCCATCACTAATGCCCTCCCTCTCTTGGTCCCCCACAGGCACGCAATCAGACAGCGATGACCAGGACCCCAGGGAGGAGGCTGCGACAGCACTCAAGAAGTCCAGGGGCATGGAGGGAGTAAACCGGCCCTCAACATCAAGGGGAAGAGGGCAACATGGACTACTGCGCAAGCCCAACACAACCCAAGAACCTACAGCACCAATGTGCATTAGGGCCACCATGTCACGCCGCCCGCATTGGGGTCCACTTACTTGAAGCGGCGCGCCCCGTCCTGGAGGCTGTACCCGCGCTTTCGCTTAGGGGTTCCTGGGTTGTTCTGGTCATCGCGCGCTTCCGGGTTTCCTGGGCAGGTTGGTCAGCGCATGCGCGGGCGGCCATTCCGCGCTCTTCGCGCATGCGCGCTGCACGGAGTACTCGCTTTGGAGGACCTTGCGGTCCACGCCTCTCTCTGAGCCAACCAACGCTTGGGAGTCGGCTCGGCTTGCGTTCCAAGCCTCCTAGGGGTTGGCAGTCCTATTTAAGGAGCCCGGTCGTTCATTCAGACCGCGTCTCAACGCGGTTTGATTAGGATCGTGTTTCCTCGCCGGTTCCTTGTGCCTACCTTACCTGTTACCTGACTCCTGTCCTCCTTGTTCCTGGTACCCTCGGGTCCTTACCTGTAACCTGACTCCTGTCCTTCTTGTTCCTGGTACCCTCGGGTACATTCTGCAGTTGCCTTGCCTTGTCCTTCCTTCTCTTGTCCTGTGGTAGGGTGGTTCCCTTTCCCCTCTTCTGAGTTGGGTGGTTCCCCTGTGGTTATTAGTTGGTCCTTGCCTTGTACCTTGTCTGCCTGCACTTTCAGCCTCCCTCTACCTTGTGAGCCATTCTTCTACCTTCCTTCCCGGATCCTGCCTCCTACCAATCTTCACTGTGTCCTCTCCCTTGGGACTTCCATCTTCCGGATCCAGTCTTCCTTGGGACTTCCATCTTCCGGATCCAGTCTTCCTTGGGACTTCCATCTTCCGGATCCAGTCTTCCTTGGGACTTCCATCTTCCGGATCCAGTCTTCCTTGGAACTTCCATCTTCCGGATCCAGTCTTCCTTGGGACTCAGTATCGTCATCTGGAAAGGCTCCCCCTGTCAGTGCTTGCACTGTCCTGACGCCACGTTAATCAGGGGTGAGCAGACTCGTGGCGTTGGGAGCTGGTTCATCTCCAACCCGGTTCCATTCGGGCGGGAGCTGGGCTGGCTTCTCGCGTCATCCACATCCACGCAGGACTCCTGACAGCCTGGCATCATCATCAAGGTCTTCAACCAGACGAACAGGTACGCAACGTCCTCGTGACGCACTCTATAACAGATTGAGACGCCTGCCTTCGGATACTTCGGACACTGAGATGGAAGAGGACCCAGGTCTTCGTATTGAAGTACAAGCTCTTCGTGCTGAGATGACAGCACTCCGTCAGGAGAACGTGGCTTTACGTCAAATGGTGACACAGAACATAGGGGCATCTCCACAGTCTGAAAACACCATGGCCCACACCGCACCCATCAAGTTCGATGGAGACCCCAGACGTGTGGGTGAATTCTGCAACCATTGTCGGATACATTTCCTCTACCGTTCGACTCATTTCAACAATGACAAAGCCAAGATCGGCTACATTTTGGGCAATTTATCTGGGAATGCTCTTGCTTGGGCTACACCCCTGGTTGTTACTAATAGCCCCATACTTGGCGATTTCTTGGCCTTTGAAAAAGCGTTCTTGGATGTTTTTCAGTCTCCTAATCTGGCTTCCACAGCACAGAATCTATTGATGGACATTCAACAGGCAAATTCCGATATAATAACTTATATCAGCCGTTTTCGTCAACTAGCGACTGATTCCCTATGGCCAGAGATAACACAGAAGACCTTGTTTCGCCGGGGATTAAGAGAGGAATACAAGGACGAGTTGTTGCATATTCCTGAACCCGAAGATCTACAGAAACTTATTGAACAGGTTTTGAGGATAGACCAGAGATTGGCCGAGAGAAAGGGTGAGAGACGTCGGTTTGAGAAGGTGTTCCCCAGGCCATCAACCCTACCGACTGGACTGCCAGTTCCTTCGGATTCCTCTACCGAACCAATGCAATTAGGCGCAGTAAGGGGTCCCTTATCAGAAGAAGAGAAGAAGCGCAGAAGAAGACTGCGATTGTGTCTATACTGTGGAGCTGCCGGTCACTATCTGAGTACCTGTCCTTTGCGCCCTATCAAGAAAGGGGGAAACTAGGAGGCCTGTCGTCTATTGGAAAGGCCACGACAGGTTCTTCCTTGCTACAAGTCCTTTCTTGTGCCAGTACGGCGTTTCCGCCTATGCAGCCAGCCGTCTTGATGATTTTGCAAATCAGTCTGAAGTGGCAGGAGAAGACAATTGATGTCCATGGATTATTGGACTGTGGGGCTTCCGGTAATTATATTGACAAGGAATTCGCCATCAACAACGGCATACCATTGCTCACCAGAAGAAATGCGATACCTGTGGAGGTCATTGATGGCACACCTTTGTCTTCCGGACCTATTCGATTGCATACTGTTGGCATGCTATTGCGAATCGAGGCTCATGAGGAGGAGATCGCTCTCGATGTCATCAAATCGCCTTCATATCAAGTGGTGTTGGGACTACCTTGGCTTCAGCGACACAATCCCTCGATCAATTGGGAGTCTCGTATTCTAGTGTTTACCTCTGCTCTTTGTATTCAGGAATGTTGTGGTTCCGGCACGTCATTGAAGCCACCAACCTCAACCTCTCTTACCACCGGTAAGAACCCGCTTGGTTTGTGCTCCTTGTCCCAGATTCCACATGCGTATGCTGACCTGAGGACAGTATTTTCTGAACCTGGAGACATACCCCTTCCACCTCACAGAACTTTTGATTGCTCCATTGACCTGATTCCGGGTGCGGTGATCCCACATGGGAAGGTTTATTCCTTGACCCAGACCGAAAGACTGGTACTTCGGAACTACTTGGATGAGTGTGTCAAGAAAGGATACATCGTACCTTCTAAATCCCCCGCGGGATTCCCGCTGTTTTTTGTGAAGAAGAAGGAGGGCACTCTACGGCCATGTATTGATTATCGTCAATTGAACGACATCACCCTTAAAGACAGGTACCCGTTACCGTTGATTCGAAACATCATGGAGTCATTACGGTCAGCCAGGGAGTTCACCAAACTAGACCTTCGCGGAGCCTACCATTTGGTCAGAATCAAGGAGGGCGACGAGTGGAAGACGGCCTTTAAGACTCCATTTGGGCATTACGAATACAGGGTAATGCCCTTCGGGTTGTGTAATGCCCCGGCCGTCTTCCAGCGGTTCATGGATCACATCTTCAGCGACTTGATTGGCATCTCGGTTTGGGTTTATCTGGATGATATCCTGATCTTCTCAGAAAATCCGGAAGAACACGTTTCACATGTACGAGAGGTCCTTCTACGTTTATCACAGTATCAATTGTTCGCCAAAGCTGGAAAATGTTCATTCCATCGGAACAAGATGGAGTTTCTGGGGTATGTAATCAGTGAGGCTGGAATCCACATGGATTCTGATAAAGTACGAGCAATCCGAGACTGGAAACAACCTCATGACCTGAAGTCCCTCCAAAGATTCCTGGGATTCGCCAATTTTTATCGGCGCTTCATTCCTCAGTTTTCCCGTATCACGGCTTCGTTGACACGTTTGACCAGCGTTAAGACTCCGTTCCTTTGGGATTCAGAGGCATTAGCAGCCTTCAACCGTTTGAAGACGGCGTTCAGTACAGCTCCTGTTTTACGTCATCCCAACGACGAGATGCCTTTCATCGTTGAGGCCGATGCTTCCAACTTCGCTGTTGGCGCTGTTCTCCTACAGAAGCATCCTGTATCTAACGAAGAACACCCGGTGGCCTATTTCTCACGAAAGCTCGCTCCGAGCGAACAGAACTACGCTGTCATAGAGAAGGAACTCTTGGCCATAAAGACTGCGTTCGAGGAGTGGAGGCACCACTTGCTGGGAGGACGTTTTTCTGTAGAAGTCCGCACTGATCATCGTAACCTGCAATATTTGCGATCCTTGCAGTGTCGCACCGCTCGCCAGGCCAGGTGGGCTTTTTTCTTTTCACACTACGACTTCAACATTACTTACATCCCCAGCTCTCAGAACCTGAAGGCTGACGCCTTATCGCGCTCTCTGAAGAAGGAAGAGAAGGATTGCAGTCAGAACACTCCATTGATTTCTCCTAAGCATTTTCTTTTGACGATTTCTCCTCATCTGCAGAGAATAGTACAAGAAACATCGGTGGACCCTGATCGAGCCGACATTCTGAAGCGACCACAGATCACTGAACACAACGGTCTTTTGTTCTTTTTGAAACGTCTGTACTTACCGACGTGTTCACTCCGGTTAGACATCCTTCAAGGTTTACACGATTCACATGTTGGTGGTCATCGTGGCGTCAAGGCCACTCAAGAGCTGATTTCCAGACAATTCTGGTGGCCGGGTTGGGCCAAGGAGGTCAAGCGGTATGTGGAGAGTTGTCCAGTTTGCGCTCAAACTAAGACGCCAAGAAGAAAACCTATGGGATTGCTTCAGCCTACTGAAACACCGCCTTACCCATGGCACACCATCGCCACTGACTTTATTGTCGAGCTTCCGCCTTCTGAGGGCAATACTTGCATTATGGTAGTAGTGGACTGTTTCACGAAGTATGCTCACTTTATCCCTTTTTCTAAGATACCTACCTCCTCTCAGATGGCTCTGGCATTTCTACACAACATTTACCGGCTACATGGGTTACCGGAGAAGATCATCTCTGATCGTGGCTCGCAGTTTCTCTCTTCGTTTTGGCATCAATTGTGCAATCATCTTGGTATCCGCAGAGCCTTGAGTTCTGGTTATCATCCGCACACAAACGGACAGACGGAGAGAACTAACCAAACCCTAGAGCAGTACCTACGCTGTTATGCCAATGCTACTCAATCCAACTGGGTGAAGAATCTTGATTTGGCTGAGGTATCCTATAACAACGCAACGCATACTGCTACGGGTATCAGTCCTTTCTTTTGCTCTACTGGACTACATCCTAAGTTGGTTCCTTTTACTCCAGTACTACCTAGTGCTGTTCCTTCGGCGGATCAAATGGTTTCTGACATCCAAAAGCAGCACGACCTGGCCCGGGGTACCCTGGTTGAGACACGGAAGCGCATGAAGAAGCAGGCAGACAAGTGTCGGACTACGGAACCGGATCTCCAGGTGGGCGATCTGGTTTGGTTGTCCTCTAAGAACCTGCCTGTACGCAATCTGCCCACCAAATTGGCACCCCGATTCTATGGGCCTTTCAGGATTTCCAAACGTTTGTCCTCAGTTGCTTTTCGACTGGTGTTACCCCAATCTTGGCGAGTGCATCCAGTGTTTCATGTCTCCCTTTTGAAACCCTTTGTGAAGGATGTCTTTGGGCGTTCCAGTCCTCGGCCTTCCTCCATTCAAGTACGGGGGGTCCCTGAATTTGAGGTACAGGAAATATGTGACTCACGGATCCGTCGGGGCGTGCTCCAATACCTTGTTGATTGGAAAGGTTACCCTGCTTGTGATCGCACTTGGGAGCCCCGCTGTCATGTGCATGCGCCCCGTCTGGTTCGTGACTTTTTCCTTCGTTGTCCCTGGAAGCCGGGGGCTCCGGGTCTTTCTGGGAGGGGGCATAGTGTCACGCCGCCCGCATTGGGGTCCACTTACTTGAAGCGGCGCGCCCCGTCCTGGAGGCTGTACCCGCGCTTTCGCTTAGGGGTTCCTGGGTTGTTCTGGTCATCGCGCGCTTCCGGGTTTCCTGGGCAGGTTGGTCAGCGCATGCGCGGGCGGCCATTCCGCGCTCTTCGCGCATGCGCGCTGCACGGAGTACTCGCTTTGGAGGACCTTGCGGTCCACGCCTCTCTCTGAGCCAACCAACGCTTGGGAGTCGGCTCGGCTTGCGTTCCAAGCCTCCTAGGGGTTGGCAGTCCTATTTAAGGAGCCCGGTCGTTCATTCAGACCGCGTCTCAACGCGGTTTGATTAGGATCGTGTTTCCTCGCCGGTTCCTTGTGCCTACCTTACCTGTTACCTGACTCCTGTCCTCCTTGTTCCTGGTACCCTCGGGTCCTTACCTGTAACCTGACTCCTGTCCTTCTTGTTCCTGGTACCCTCGGGTACATTCTGCAGTTGCCTTGCCTTGTCCTTCCTTCTCTTGTCCTGTGGTAGGGTGGTTCCCTTTCCCCTCTTCTGAGTTGGGTGGTTCCCCTGTGGTTATTAGTTGGTCCTTGCCTTGTACCTTGTCTGCCTGCACTTTCAGCCTCCCTCTACCTTGTGAGCCATTCTTCTACCTTCCTTCCCGGATCCTGCCTCCTACCAATCTTCACTGTGTCCTCTCCCTTGGGACTTCCATCTTCCGGATCCAGTCTTCCTTGGGACTTCCATCTTCCGGATCCAGTCTTCCTTGGGACTTCCATCTTCCGGATCCAGTCTTCCTTGGGACTTCCATCTTCCGGATCCAGTCTTCCTTGGAACTTCCATCTTCCGGATCCAGTCTTCCTTGGGACTCAGTATCGTCATCTGGAAAGGCTCCCCCTGTCAGTGCTTGCACTGTCCTGACGCCACGTTAATCAGGGGTGAGCAGACTCGTGGCGTTGGGAGCTGGTTCATCTCCAACCCGGTTCCATTCGGGCGGGAGCTGGGCTGGCTTCTCGCGTCATCCACATCCACGCAGGACTCCTGACAGCCTGGCATCATCATCAAGGTCTTCAACCAGACGAACAGGTACGCAACGTCCTCGTGACGCACTCTATAACACACCACCACAGCACCCACACCAGCCACCACCACACAGGAGCCAGTGGCTGAAGGCACTGTATCCACTGCCAGCAGTACTGTCTGGGAGGCAGCTGCCACAGCAGCCATGTCAGATGATGAGGCACCTAGTCTGACACCTGGCACACCTACCACATAGGCCCCCTGCAGTCACCCCATCTCTCCCCACCCAGCATACACATGAGCCGTCTGCTGTGGAGTCATGGCCAGGGAGTTACAGTCCCACGCCGAGCATGCATGAAGCACCAAGCATGTTGCTTGCACCTTCTACATCCACCAGTGTCTGGAACAGCCAAGAGGGGATCAGGGCAATCCAACAGCGCCAGGAGGAGCTGACAGGGCTGTTGACCCAGCACATCACCGAATGTGGCCAGGCAAGGTTGGAAATCGGGGAATGCACAGCATCCCTCAAATCTGCCATTGAGTCCCCTTCCAAAGACATACGTAGCATATTGGCGGCTGTGAGGCAGGTCCTCACCCAAATGGCGGCAGCATGGAGGCCCTGCGTCCCGCACAGGTGGTAGAACAACCTGGCACATTCTCAAATGCCAGCTCCATTCAGGCCAGCCCCCTGCGTAGGTCTGGGCGGAACCTGCGCAGGTCGGACAGGGGTCCACCTGATTCTGGAAGAGGACAAGGGGTGTAGGTGTAGCCATCCATTCGGAACTCATGTAGATTTATGATGCATGCGAGTGCACACCATGTGTGGGAAAGTTGAGGGGGGGGAGAGGGTGTGTGGGGGAGTTGAGGGGGGGAGAGGGTGTGTGGGGGGAGTTGAGGGGGAGAGGGTGTGTGGGGGAATTGAGGGGGGAGGAGGGAGAGGGTGTGTGGGGTGGAGGGCTTGTGCACTATGTTATATTTCTTCAATACACCTGTTGTGAAATTAGAATTCACATGCGCGCACATTGCTTATTGTGTACGTGTGCTTTATTGGTGGACAGTCTAGTGTCCATGTCCCTGACACACCCAGTGCCCTGAGTCCTATCTCCATGTCACACTCCGCATCCATTTGTGCTAGAAACATTGGTTAATCAAAGTCCGACGCACAGCACGTCCCTCCTGTGCATCGCTGCCTCCCTGAAGTGCAGCCCCATCTCCACCCACCTCATCCTCATCGTCAGGTGGTTGCAGTTCAGCTTCAGGGGGCAGAGGCACATTCTGTCTGATGCACATATTGTGTAGCATGACACATGCCATGACGATCTTGCCCACCTTCTCATGCCCGTACAGGAGTGCCCCACCAGACCTGCTGAGGCAGCGAAAGCGTGCTTTCAAAAGGCCAAATGTTTGCTCAATCACCACCCGTTTACGTGTATGCGCACGATTGTAGTCCTCCTCGTGCCTGTTCTGCGGGTTCCGGACTGGGGTAAGGAGCCACCTCTTCAAGGGATAGCCTGCATCAACTGCATGTGTGCAACAAAGGTTATGTGCAAGTGATCACATCATATGGGGCCTGTATCAATGAAACCATAGCATGCATTTATTTCCTGTTTGCACCCACATATCCATGCATGAATAGAGCCACATGATGTGACTGCAATGTGTTAATTCATCTGATCGACAGGTGTGCGTGGCATCGTCTAGTGGGTGCAGGGGTGTCCTATTCCTTTTGAGTGCTCATGCACTGTGGTAGTCCACGGCAGTTGTTCACATGATCTGGGTGATGTGTAGTCAATTGTATGCTTACATCCTGTCACCGTTGATGGCAGACTCATGATTATCTCACTCTGCATGACAGATGGTGGCATGCTGTTTTGGTGGACCTCTGTGTTGGTGTAGGGGTGTGTCCATGTATTTTGCCCTCATGTGACTCCTTTGTACGCAGTAATGGACAACTGTCCTTTTTGATGATGGTATTTGGTGCTGTGCATTGGCCATACTAATTGCTTGTCGCTGCATTGTGTTGCGGGGGCTACGGTCTGATTATGTGCAGTGTACATGTTGATGGCTATGGAATGGTTGTAGCACTGCATCATTTTCATGGTAGGACAGCTTACGTCTTGCATTTTGGGGTCAGGTGTCAGGTCCGGTCTGGCCTGCTTTGGGGTATGAGCATGGTCCATCCTCTCAGGTACTCTCAGCCAGGTGAAGTATGCATCTCCCCCCCATCTCAGCCAGGTGAAGTATGCATCTCTCCACCACCCCATCTCAGCCATGTGAAGTATGCACCTCCCCCCCATCTCAGCCATGTGAAGTATCATCGCGCTGCCATGAGCCTGACATACAGCTCACCGAGTAGCCAGGATCTGTGCCCTGCGTGTCGCTCCATGTAGCGTGGTATCCTGGAGTTCCGCATGACCATTGAATCATGGGTTGATCCGGGAAATCGGGCACAACAATGTGTGATGATCTTGTTTGAGTCACATACCATTTGCACGTTGATGGAGTGGTATAACTTCCGGTTGCGGTACACTGGCTCCATGGCATGTGGGACCACCAATTCAACATGGGTGCAGTCGATGGCGCCAATGCAACCAGGGATGCCGGCCAGTGAATGGAAGCCAACTTTGGTGTTGGAGATCTCCTGGGCTGTCTGTGGTAGGAAAATGTGGCCGCCTGTGTGCTGCAGGAGGGCATCGAGCACTTGGTTCAGCGTCCGTGAGAATAATGGTTGTGATATGCCATGCACCTGCCCTACGGTGTGCTGGTAGGTGCCTGTGGCCAGGAAGTGGAGCACAGACACCACCTTCAGTAGAGGGGTGTATGGCGGTACCGATGTCTATGAGGATGGCAATGGCGTTATGTATCATGTCCACAATGGTGGTGATGGTGTCCCGGTCTAGACGGTACAGGGTGTGGATCTGCTCAGGGGTTAGGCTTAATGGATTTGCTCTGATTCGAGGGATTGGGGGCTGCCTGTGTGGTACAACTGCCTGCAATGGTGGTGCAGGCTCTGCCTGCCTCACCCTCCTTCTCCTCCTGTGTCTCCTTTGTGCTGCCTGTTGTTGTTGTTGTTGTTGTTGTTGATGTTGTTGCTGGAGTTGCACTGCAATCAGGTCCTCCAGCCCCAGCATAGCTACTAGTATTGGAATCATTTTTGTGTGTGACTGGGTGTGGGGTGGGGTGTGCTCCTTTTGTGCTGGCCCAGTCAATATTGCCTCCACCTGTGATGATTGTGTGCACCTGTGGCAGTTGGGAACACTGCACATGACCGATGCCGGTATTTGCTCCATGCCGGTAAGGTACTTTTCTGTCTTCTGTAGGCTGTTATTAGCATGTCCGCATTACTTGTGTTCAGCTCCTGTTTACGCCATGCCGCTATTGCCGGCATGTGAGGTCGCGTGCCCACGCCCATGGCGCTAATAGAGGCACCATTATTTACGGTACCGCTAATAGCGGGTTGGTGGGTCGTAATGGGCCGGAGCGGTAAGCGATGCCGGTAATCCTTTATCCCTTACCTCCTAACTCGTAATGAGGTCCAATGTGTTTTAATAATCTTAACCATGATGTCTGTTGCATCATCTGCACTTGAGATGTAAGTGCTCTATTCCTGCATTTTTATCGAATTCATATTCTAATTTCTGAAACTGTATGTTCACTGTTGAGAAATGTCAGGATTTTTGTTTCTTTATGGAAAACCTGTATCCGTCTACCTGAATGTATTGTTGTTCTTGCTGTATCTGCCCATTGTTGTGGATTCATTCTCATAATAGACGATGCTTGCTTGAGTCATGTGGGTGTGGGACTTATAGTACTCCACTGATGTATGATAGGTTTTCTCAGTAGAACCCAAAGACTTGCAGGCTTCAGATATCCCCGCTGCTGGGCATTATGCTACTGAAATCAATGAGCCTTTTTATTATATTTTCTGTTTTGCAAAATTGAATCTGTTTCATTTTGACAGTCAGTAAAATCAGCAACACGTTGTATGAATGCTGACGCTGACCTCTTTTGGGAGTGTGGTGTGCTAGCCATACACTATTTGTTGAGTTTCAGAAGGTTCTCTCACTGAGTACCTCTTCAAATATGCAGTGGACTGATGCCACAGCTCCCCAAAAAGCCTGCGACACATCCACTATATGTGTGAGTTATGGGTGGTAGAGAAGGAAGAGAGGCAGGACCCGAGCATGTGATGGTAGTACCATGACATATGATGGAAGTACATGTCATGTGATGGGTTATCTGGTTTTATGATGCGGATTCGTTGCCGTTGGTGCTCTTTTGAGAGCCTTACCTGGTATACGAGGGGGCTGCTGGGGCAAATTATTGCAATGCCAAGCATACAATGAGTGTGTGGCCACGTGAAGGGAATTATGGGCATGTTGTTGGAGTTCCTGGGAATCTGAAGGACCTATCTGGAATGTGGTGGGGGTATCTAAGTATATGACTGCAATATCTAGCATGTGGGTGGTGTGCCTAGGCCTAATGTGGAAATATGTGCCATGTTGTGGGAAAGGCTGGACATATCATGGCACTGTCTAGCATATAATGCCAATATCTGGCATGTGGTGAGAGAACCTGGGCAAATGATGACAAAATCAAGAGGATACAAGTATTTGGGCATATCATTTTTCAAATCCTGACATATGACGAGAGACCACAGCATACATGTGTGGCGTGTGTGCTTTAGCCTACACCTGTTTGTGTATTTGACTTTTATTGTGTGATGACTATTCATTTTCCCCCAGTGAGTTCCATCCAGATTTCAATAGCGATGCAACGCTTATATTTTTGGGGTCTGTAATCCTTATGGACTCCTTAGGTGGGTGCTACCACTGAGGTGACACTTATTCCCCCCTGAGTCTGGACCATGACGCAGACAGTTGTATTGGTTCCGGTTTGTGGCAGATGACTTTAATATAATGGCTACACAAGCTGTAGCCATTTTGGCGTACAGGAAGCTTTTCTTTCCCGGGATTGCAAAGTGGAGCCTCTAGCGTGGTGCCCTTCTGTATCCTAGCAACAGCTCTTTTGTTACCTTTTGATTGTGATTGGGTGATGACTGAGAATGACCATATATTTTTGTTGAGGTGAGCTCCAGCAAAGAGGAGTTTGTGGGGTTACTTCAGGGACTGGCTGTCTGGGATTCTTCTGGAATTGACATCCCCAGTTTTCCCAGTGGAGTGAAGTTTGTGTGTGGTGGCCAGCACTATCACCCTGAAAACCTTGGTAGTTTTTCAACTGCTGAGATTTGATCCTGAACCATTCAGAGAGAAGATTTCCCCGAGGACGACCATGAAGCTCTGCACCAGCCTCTTTTGGAACTTTAAAACACCAACATTGAAGCGCTTCCTCTCTCCTAATCAGAAGTACCCATTGCCAGTTCTCCTGTTCATGTATCCTTTGTTTAGGTGACTCTGCAATTTAGAGTGCTCACGCGTGCTGTGTGACTTCTGAAACCAAGAAACACATCCTCATGATGTCCTGATGTGGCCTCTACTGGATACTTTGTTCGATGATTCAACTGCATACCGGCACCCTGCTACCTCCCAGTAGCGTATCCTGCTTCAATTTCCTCCAACTGTGACATGTGACACATGACTAGGATCACTATTGCTGCCTCTGTTCTTCAGGCACTGCATCACTGTTTCTTCACCTGCAGTTTTTCAAGGGGTCTCCCTGTCCTTGCATTGGCTCGAGTGTACAAGTAGTCTGTTGCCGACCTTGTACATCCGACTGTCAATTGTGACCTTCCCAGTGGTCGAAGTGGGCGGGAGCAATGCTCCTCTACTAGGTTTTACTGTTCCTCGACCTTTATTTTAAAAATAAATCGTTTCAGAATGGTTTAGTTTTAAAATAAAAGTGTAGGAAGAAGTTAAAACTTGCACTTCATGGCACTGCAATGAACATTCCCTTAAACAGCAGGTGTTTGTTTGTTTGGGGGTTTGGATTGTACGTGGGAGGGAGCTTGGCGATGAGGTTTGTGGGGAGCGCGGCCGGGCCAGCAGGGAATTATAGCTCCACTACTTCTTTTCGTACACTTCGGCCACTGGACCTTCCCTACTGTCTGTTGCTGCTTAGGCTCCATTCTGCAGGCCCTTCAGTGGAAGGATTGTCTTCCTTTCTTTATCTGTATCTCTTGTTGAGGGGATCATCTCACTCACCTGTAGAGGGGATGGGGGGCGATGTTCCATTATTCCTTGAATGGAGGGCTCCCATGCTGATCTAGTACATCCAGATTTGAACCTCAACCTTCCCTATGGTCGAGTCCAACCCTCAAACTGGACTGCCTCTGGTGAGTTTTCCAGTCCCTCTGCGGGGCTTCTTAGAGTCTAAAATGCTTTCAGGGCCTGTGCACATACCCTCTACACTGCAGGTTAACATTGATGTGGGGTAATTGTGTTTCTAAGGCCTGTATGCCTTCTGAAATCCCTGAGAGGCTTGTGAAAATGTTATGGTGTCTGTTTTTAACCATATTCTGAAAGCTATTTTTCTGTGTATGTACTTGTATGCTTTGTTGTTATTATATGCACAACTTGTAATCAATATATTTGTTCAGATCTATTGTGTGAGAGTTCCGTTGTTGATTGATAATCAAAAGTATTTACGGTAATTTTGAACCCACTCATATCTTCTGGAGGGTTGACCAGACTGGTCTTTCCAGTCTACCACTTGGAGGGTGAGGATCACAAAAGAAGCACTATGTAAGCTAAATAGGTTGATATATCTGGGCCTAGAAATTGAGGCTAAAGGAAAATATCTCTAACAGTGCGTATGGTGCATGTGTTTGTTACTTATGTGAATAAGAGTAGCTGTGGCATCATCTTTACCAAATTCAATACTGAGTACCAACGAGCTCACCAGCCTCCCATTCTAACGGACACCACATCCCTCCACTCCACGCTACACCCCCTTTTCTGCAACTGCCAAGCACCTAACATGCATGCATGAACCCCCTTGGTCACCCCACAAACTTGCACTTGATACCAAACAGGCCCATTCGTATGCCGGGCCAGGTCTCACCGGACGCCACATTTACAAAAACAACCTAGACGTTTACCCAAGTGGAGAGCCTAGTTTCTTCTCATCTGCTTGCACCATCACTGCCTGGACAACAACCCCCCCCCCCTTCCCACCTCTGCTTCTACTAACTTCCCACTGCAACCAACTCAATTCCAAGCAATCCCGAGCAGGCACTGAAGCATCACGAATACATAAAAAGCAGAAGTGTGATATTCAAGACGCAATACATCTTACACTACATGTATGCTGAACACGCTCTGCTAGTCTTGATTATGTAAACAATGCAAACTCTGTGTTATCAATGCGTTTTTAAAAATGTCATTCACCTCGAACATTGTGTGCATTTGTGATAAATGTGAGTTGAGCTACTTTTCAGGTCTGCATTCCATAATGCTGAAGATGTATTTATGTTCTGACATACAATAGTAGATGTAGAATCGATTTTAGAAATGTGAGCTGATCTTACTTCACTTCTCTAGTATGACCTTCCAAAACAGTGCCTCGGATGCATGGGGATTTAGAACGGCAGTAACCCGATCTAAGATGGATGACGCAAGTGCATGCGTGTGGCGGTGCTCTTCTCACTCCTGTGTTTTACCTATTGGAGCTAAACATACCTGGTTACGGTGCTCCAACAGTGACCACAAAAGTGATGGGTGGAAGGTTTTGAATGAATCTGTACCACTGGCGTTGCTCTGGGCAACCTTCCACACCACCGTTTTTTAGCCCGTCTCCGCCATTGCAAAAGGGGTCCAGCCATAGCCTGATTTGCATATGGTCTTTCCCCTTCTGTAATGGCTTGGCAGGCGAAGAACGATGGTCTGGAGGCTTGCCCCGAGCAACGCCAGTGGTTAAGATTCAGTCTAAACCTTCCAGCCATCACCTCTTTGTTTTTGCTACAGTGCTCTAACAACCACTCTGACTTTGAGTCCTACCTCTGTACCAACCCTTCTAAGCCTTCCCATATGGAGACATTAGAGTGGTCGATTTGGAAATAGCAGTGAATTTGCCATGAAGCATGCCCCTTAACCTTCGTCCATCCTGTTTTCTATTTACGTAGCTGTGAGCACAGCCAGTGCCTCTCCATGGTATCCAATCAGTAGCTGCGCTTTGCTAAATTCTGGCCCTCCAACCACTACTTCCCTGTCTGGTGGGCAGCTTCACCAAGAGGTGGCTTCACCTTGATGGTCCACTTTCATTTCAAAAGTCTCCTTCCTGTTAGCCGGAATCCAGTAGTTGTGGTTATACGTACTCCAGAGGCAAAGATTAATGTTGCAAGCTAATAACCATAATCACTTGCCACCTAAATTGTATACATGTACACAGCACGTCATTTCTTTCTCACAAAGGTTCAAATACCACTAGACACTGGCTAGTGACGAGCGCAAATTTTGCATCCTGCTCTACTGCTTATTTATTTTTTTGGTGCAGATGGGGCTCCAACCGAGGTGATGTGCTTGGAACCAATGTGAAGGATGTGCTGTTGTGTTCTTCAACGAGGCGTGCCTATCGTGCAGCACTGTGCACGGAACTGAAGAAACCACTGGTGATTGCAGATGTTCCTTCCCGTGAGCTGCAGCCACATGAGGTAGCGTTGACATCTTACCTGTAGCAGTCTGATTCACCGTTTTGGTGAAGTGCAGGGAACTGCAGACCAGGACCATAGTAGACACGACTATATATGCATTCTTTGGTTTGTTTTGGTAATGTAGGAGTTTGTCAAACCTAGTGTCCACTCTCATGTACTTCCCGGTGTTATAACCCGCAGACCCTACTTTTTACCCCGGCTCTTATCCTTATGTCAGATGTATCGTACTCCCGATATGAAAAATCCAAACTATAAACCAAAAAAAAAATATGTTTTTAAACATCACATCAAACTTAACCAACATGTAGGACATTTCCATATGTACACTTCTTGTCTTTACATTTACATGTTGCGCTTTACTTTCCTCCCCCCTCCTGTCCCCTTAACTCGAGCTCCTACTTCAATTCCTTAAGGTTCATTACTTAGGGGTTATCTCCTTTACTCTTTTCAGGCATACCATCTTCATTGGATTCGACCTGGGAGAGTCCCGACATCATAGTTACCATTTGCCTCCATGCTATTGGGGGTCCCGCCTCCTCCTCCCCTCCCATCCCCTCCCCTCCTGACTGCTTCGTACCATGCCACCGTCTCAGCCTCTGCCCACTTCAGGAGGTCGTTCCACCACACCTCTAATCTGGGTCTGTGGGCTGTTTTCCAGCCCATAGCGATTCTCCGTTTGGCCAGGATGTAGGCCAGGTCTTTCAGTTTACTGATGTGTTTTAAGTTACGTGGTCTAGTAAAGCCCCCCAACATGCATGCCCTTACTGACTCCACCTCCAACTTAATCCCCTTTTGGGATAGGCGTTGTTTACCCCCCTCCCAGAACCTTCCCACCTCAAGGCACGCCCAGAACATGTGAATCATCCCGGCATCCACCTCCCCACACTTGGGGCAATTCTGTGTTGCTGAGTTTCCAAACCTAGCGTTTTTACTGGGGGTCATGTATGCCCTGTGGGTAATATATAGCTGGTTCTGCTGCAGCCGCGTATTTCGGGACACCTTCTTATGATACCTCTGGGCTCTTTGCCATTGCCCATCCTGCATAGGTTCCCCCACCACCTCCTCCCAGCCCTGCCGCAGCTGGAGCAACTCCGACCCACTCTGGACATCAGTAATTCATAAATTCGGGATATTTCGTGCTCACCCTCCGAGATATCGTACATCGTTTCAATGATTGCATCAGGTTGTTCTGCTAGTACTGCCTCGGACCACTTTTCTCCGACTCATTTGATTCTGGTGTATGTAATGTATTGGCATGTGTGTACCCCGGTGTCCTCCATTATCATTTGAAAGTCTAGTACCTGCCCTTCTTGCCATATGTCTCCAAGGGTCACTAGGCCCATCGGTTCCCAAAATTTACGGTTCCCTTATATCATTTGCATGTCTTCGCTGCATAACGCTACCAGAGGTACCTGCGGGGAGCATGGGGTTGGGTTACCCACCACTTGGCATGCTTTGCGCCATGGTCTCCAGCCTAGTTGCAGCAATCTCGCACGTCCCTGCATCTCTGATTTAGGCAGCCATATTAGTTCTTTTAGAAAGAATGGGGTACAGTCCCTACTTAGTAATCTAGCTTCTGCTGTCTCTTCTTCGGACAGCCATCTGGCCACATACTGAAACTGCCCCGCCAGGTGGTATATCTCGAAATTCGGTAGGTTTATGCCCCCTCTATCATGTGGGTTCTGCAACTTCCATAGGGCCACCCTGTTTCTGGAATTATGCCATATGAAACTCCTGCATAGGCTCTGGAGTTTCGTGAAAAAGCGTTTGGGGAGCATGTATGGAATGTTCATGAAAAAATGTAACAGCCTAAGCAGAACCGCCATCTTGAGCAAGGCCGCCCTGCCCACCATGGCCAGGGGGAGTTTCGCCTAGAACCCCATGCTGTTCTCGATGCCTTCCACGGCCCTCTCCGTGTTGTATTTATATTCGTCTGCGACCGTATGATATATATTGATCCCCAAGTATCTGAAAGTTCTAGTCTGCCAGGGTATCTGCAAGATTGGTAGGTCCCCCTGTGGGGGCCCCCTATATCTTCCCAGGGGGAACATTCTTGACTTTTTGGGGTTTACTGCTATACCTGAAAGGGTTGCATAGTGTTCCATCACTTCCAGGACATACTGCAAGTTTTCCTCTGGAAAGCGCAGGTATAGCAGCATATCACCGGCGTACAGTGATATCAAGTGCATTCCCCCCTTCATGTGGATCCCTATCTCCCCGTACTGTTGTCTGAGGCTGATTGCTAGTGGTTCTAGTGCAAGAATGTATAGCATGGGGGACCAGGGGCAGCCCTGCCTTGTGCCCCTGCTGAGTTGCCATTTATCCAAGATTATCGCACCCGTTTTGACCTTTGCTATTGGGGAGCTGTATACCATCTTAATCCACCTCAGGTACCCGGGTCCTATCCCATATTCTTTCAAGGCCGCCATCATTCACGGCCACCTCACGGAGTCGAAGGCTTTTATAGCATCCAGTGAGGTTATTGCCATTTCACCCAGGCCGCTCTCTGTCTATTCTATTCTATTATATGGTGGAGTCTCCTATGGTTGTCGGTTATGCTCCTTCCCGGAACATAGCCACTTTGATCAGGGTGTATGAGTTTGTTAATTACCCTTTTTAGTCTGTTTGCCAACACTGCCGTGAGATGGGGGTCTGTATGACCCGCATTCTGTGCTTGGCTTGCTGGGTTTTAGAAGCGGAACTATCACCGCTTCTCTTAGGGATTCCGGCAGCCTACCCCTTTCGAACGCCTCATTTAGCATAGCCAGCATCGGGGGGAGTACTTCTTGCCTATACATTTTGTAAAATTCACTAGGGAGCCCGTCTGGTCCCGGGGCTTTGCAAGCGGGTAGGTGCAGGACCACTGTCTCAAGTTCCTCTATGGTAATTGGGGCCTCCAGGTTCTCCCTTTCCTCCTCATTTAGTTTGTGTAATCCCATGTCTTCCAGTGTTTCTTGCGTATCCCGCCCTGCTTCCTCCCCTGTATCTTCAAAGAGGCGTTTGTAAAATCTGAGGAATCCCTCGTTTACTCCCTCCTGGGTGTTCCAGATCTGCCCTTCTTCTCCTGTTATCTCCCTGATTACTGTTCTCGGTGTCTCATTTTAATATAGCCATGCTAGCAGCCTCCCTGTTTTGTCCCCCCCTGCGTGTTGCCTTTAGATTTGTTTTTTATAATTCAATTTGCATAGCCGTTCCCAAAGCTCCCTATTGGCTTGCTGTGGTTGGTTCAGTTGTTCGGTGTCCTCCTGTGAGGTACCCCCCCCCCTCCGCATCATTGCTTCCAATTTCTTCTCTGTCTCTTGTAGCTCTCGCTCGATGCCCCCTTGGAGCTTTCTAGATTTGGATATGGCCGCACCTCTTACTACCACTTTAAACGCTTCCCATAAAGTTTCTTCTGACTTCACACTCCCTGTGTTAGTATCAAAGTACTCAATAATCTCTTCCCTTAAATCCTCTCGAAATGCCGAGTCCTGCAGGGCCTCGGCTCTAAGCCTCCATGTCGGGATTCTTGCTCTGGGGGGTTGGTGTCTCTACTCCACGACCAGGGGGGAGTGGTCTGATAGCGTTCCTGCCTTATATTCCGAGCACATCATTTCACATACGAGTTCAGAGGCGACGAACATATAGTCCAGTCTCGTATATAGGTTTTGTGGGGCGGCGTAGTGTGAATAGTTCCCATCATTCGGGTGTTGCTGTCTCCAGATATCCTCTAGCCCGAAGTCTCTCAGCAGGGCCTGTAATGCTTTTGCAGCGGGGGTGGGTTTATCTAGTTTCGTATCTGACCTTTCCTGGGATACAGCATGCAGTTTAAATCCCCTCCCCATTTAATCGCACCTCCCAAGAGGGGGCTGATTTTGCCATATAAGGTCCTAAAGTAGGCCGCTGTGTCTTGGTTGGGGGCATAAGGATTTATGACACTCAATTCTCTGTTCTCCAGCAGCCCTCGCATCACTATCATCCTCCTGTCTAGCTTCACCATGGCTTGGAGCATCTGAAATGGCACATGAGGTGCTATCCAGGTAATCAACGCCCTGGCGTCCCCCTCCACTTTTTCTTGACCACCTAGTTTCTCTTTTGTGAGGTGGGTTTCCTGTAGTAATGCTATGTCCACTTTCTGCCTTCTCAGGTACATCATCACTTTGTTCCTCTTCAAATAACTATTAAGGCCTCTCACATTCCAAGTTACAATTCTGAGACTTCCCATTGCCATCCATATTTTGTTCCCCCTCCCTCCCTCTCTCCGACCTTGTTTGGCATGAATGTGGGTTCGTTCCCCATCTAAATTCAACATTAACTCCCCAACTAACCCCACCTACCCCATTTCCCCCAACTATATTCACTGCGCACATTCCCTTCCCTCCCCCCTCCCTACCCATCCCAAACTGGTGCCCAGCTCCATCACTGGATCTCAGGCTCACCCGCATTTGGTCCCATCTCGGGTTGCCGAGATAAGGAAAACAGCAGGGTGCTACCGATCTATCGGTATCTTAACTAGTCTATTCGCAGGGGTGTAAGAGCGGGTTCCACGAGGCTCCTGCAGTTTGCGCTATATCACCGTGCTTAAGCATCCTTATTTACACAGCCCATGCAGCAAAAGTCCCAACTGCCTTTGCCCTGTCTTATATTCTAGTCCCAGTGTCTGAGTCTGCAGCGCCGTAGGTACTGCAGCCTCCATTTTACTTATCTGCACCGTCTTACTTCTGGATACCAGTCTCCGATGGGCAGTTCTGTGTATCAAGCTTATCTGACGCCTCTTCTGGGGTGTCGAAGACCAATACTCTGTTATTGTGGTACACCTTCAGTTTCGCCGGGTATATTAACATGTACTTATAACCTGCTTCCCGCAACCTTCTTTTCACTGCACCATAGTTCATGCGCCGTTTTGTACCATCAGTGTGTAATTCGGGTATGCCGTGATGTTCGCTGATGCCCTTTGTATCGTTCCTCCTTTCTGAAAAAATTCTAAGACTCTTTCCCTGTCTTGATAGTTCAGGATTTTGGCAATTATTTGCCTTGGTGGGGCTCCAGGTGGTGGCCTTCTCGTGAAGGCCCTGTGCGCCTGTTCCACCGCGAATCCTTGAGTCCACACCCCTCCTGTTATTTCCCGCAGCAGCATTGTTTCAATGAAGTCCGTGGGGTTTGATCGCTCTGCTCCTTCCGGCAATCCCACAATGAGTATGTTGTTTTTCCGGGCGCGTCCCTCCGCTGCTTCTGCCCTATTTTCCAGATTACTCACGCATTGTTCTAGGATGTGAATCTCTGATTTGTGAGACGCACATGCAGCTATGTTCGGGGCCATCTCTTTTTCGAATTCGCCTGTGCGTTCTGCCAACGTTCTGACATCTTGCCTTAGGAGATTCACCTCTTCCTGTACTGCACCCACTTTGAGTTCCAGTGCCGCCTTCAGTTCAACCATGGCCGATTCCTGTTTAGTTTCCCATGCTAATTTCAAGTCAGCAATCGCTTCCAGGATCTGCTGGTCTTTGCGCCCCATGACGGTGTCTGTGGCATTTTTTTTCTCCTTACTTCTAGCCCCTTCTGGCATTTGCGGTGTTCTAGCGTACTCTTCCAACGTAGGTTGTTTGCCCTTTCGCTTGGTCTGTTTGTTCGCCATCTTGATGTTGCCGTATGTTTCTCTTCAGGTGCTCAGGAGTATGGTCTTTAGCGCCTCAGGGTTAGTCCGTACTCAACTATGATGCTTACAGGGAGCTATGGTGGGAGTTCTCGTGTGCTGTTTGTTTCGTGTCGTGAATTGATTATGTCCTCCCATGTCCTAGGCCGCTGCTGTTTCTTTCAGTCATTGCACTCTGGCTCCTGGTGGGGCCTCTCGCTGTCTGTGCGCCCAGGGACTTGTGGGCCTGTATTGATGTTGCTGTGGACCCTACAGTCACCAACAGTGGTCTAGCTTGCCACTTCACGCGGTGTCCCAGCTGCCGTGATTTCCGGTGGCTACCCCACGTGTCACCTGGAGTATTTAGTTGCCGTTCTCGCTCTTCTGCTGACTGTCGGGCTCATATGATACACCATGCGGCGAGGCCTTGTTAGTGTAAGCTTACAGACCGGTCTCAGCTTGTGGCAGGGGCCGGTCTTCCCTGAGCCCGCCTCTCCATCTGGCAATTCCTGTCCGCGTGGCGTCGTCTGGGCACTAGTGCTGCCTGCTTGTAGGGTCCTCAGTGGTACTTTCCACAGGGTGTGCTGCGCGCACCCTTCTTTTATCGCATCATGGACTTGTGAATGCCTTCCTCGCTCCTGGGTCACGGGTCCATGGGGATTCGTATGCCTCGGCTACTTTATTTTAGGAGAGGAGGATGCCGCCGACCTGGGCCAGTTTATTATTATGGGCGAACCGGAGTGCACCTCCCATACCACGTTGTTGTGTAGTATCGGGCATCAGCTGCCTGGTTTTCTGCCAATCCTCTTTCGTGGGGTCGCCTTCGGCACAATCCAGTTCAACCGCCACACTGACTGAATGTGTTTTCTGGTGGTCCCACTGTCCGGTCCCCACATGCGAGCTTGCCACACTGTGCTTTTTCATCTCTGTTTGCTGTTTACAGCCCCATCAAGCTCGTTATGTGCATTGCGCTGTACCTACTTCAGGCCTCCGTAAATCCATGTGTCCCTGCCTGTGCCCAACTGCGTGTCTTGAGTGGCTGGGTCAGCGTTTACAAGTTGAGTGTGGCTTCGTATTATAATTTATAGCACCATTGTGCTGACCGGCATTTACAAGATGACTTCGCTGGGGCTCGCCGCAGGCTCAGTTGCGAGCGTGTTCAATACACGTCCTTATCTCCTGTTGTGACATTGTAGCTAATGTAACTGAGGCATTGCGGTGTGCTATCGGAAGTTTGTTTATATCTCAGGTTATTGTTTCTCTTCGTCCGTCGCTTCGACAAAGGAAACGAGCGCCCACAGTGTTGTTTACTACAAGGTGGCCGCTTGATGCGCTGGGCAGCTCCGTGTCTCCTTGTGCGCGCGTCCCAGCTATATACGCCAGTACTGAGCTTGTTTGTTTGTGGCCCCTGGCGTACGATACAAGCCCTCCGCATGGCAGCGGGGAACCTTTTTTACTTCCTTGTTCTGAGTCCGAGCATTCTTATGCGTATCCGTTCACGCTCGACTCGCCTGCCAGTGGCAATCCGCACACGGATACTAAGTTTTGTGTCAGTCTCTTTGTTCGCCTCGGGCCGCCATTTTGTTTCCTTTGCCTCCGCGCCGCTGCAATTTTCGTCGGACTGAATGCACACAAATCACTGTGCTAGTCCGCTCGGAATGAGGCTCCAGTCATGCCTTGACTATTCATCGGGCTGCACATGCAGTTTCGTTCACCATGAGCAAATTTTGCATGGCTTCTGTCTGGATCAGTGTAGGATCGGCAGGAGCCCCTCGGTAGACACGTCCTGTTACATGGCCCTGAAGCCACGCCCCCTCCAAACTGTAAACCATGATGTCCACCAGCTGTATGGTGACCAAATAGTTTATTTAGAAAAAAAATTATATAAATGTCAAATTGGCAATATGCTAAAACAGTCTGCCCAAGCTGGCCAAGTATATCAGCCTGATGTTGGGGCCCAACCCTACACCCAGTCCTTCTCAGGCAACTGATCCAGTCATTACTCCCACTCTATACGACTCATTCAATGGTTTACCTTCCATTTACATTCATTGTCTCCACTCCCTATCCCCACAGTTATTAAGGGTCTCACCCGCTGTTAGAAATGTCTTTTAATCCCTTTTCAAACCTCATGTGGGATTTCATCCTGACCTGTGCTTGTGTTAGATATTCACAACACGATGTTTCGATCCTCTGGTAGTAGTTAGAGTCTCCTTTTTAATTACCATCTGTGCAGTAGCACCAACGACCACTGTTGAGTGTAGGGCTTGGAGTCCTGGATCCCCCAGAACTAGCCAGGTTCTCCACTGACGTCAATCGTAACATTCCTATATTGCTCTTTTTTTTTTCCTCTCCACATCTTTTCCAAGTCACCTCTGGGCTGATGTAAGGGTGGAGGTTTGGCATCTCTCCAGGTCTGGCTCCTCTATCAGTCCTGTCATGGGGCTCGGTCCACTTAACTCTCATCAGACTCTTCTTTTTACAATTGTAGCTTTGCCTACCTACTTACTGTTGCTAAGCCATTAGACTGGCTTGCCAAGACCTCTTTGTAGGTGACTATACTACTTTCAGAATATATTTCTTTCAGCACTTATCCTTTGACCCTCCCCACGATCTACCATGGTCCAGGGCCAGCTGCCATTTTGTAGAGCCTGCACACTACAGACAGCCAATGCTTGCATACATATGTTAAGAGTAATCGGTGTAGGGTCTTGATTGTGGCACATCTGACTACTCTTCCCTGCCACCCTATGTGGCTGGGTACCTAGATCCTTGTGGCGTAATTCCCGTTAAAGTCATTCTTCTCTGCATCCTGGGTTTTCTTAATGCTCTCATGGTCGGGGAGGAAGCTGGTGTTAGGCTCCCCACAAAGTACTCTCATCTCCTGTGTACACCTATGCTACTCTTGTCATTACTCCTACCCGTTCAAATATTGCTGACAATGCTCTCTTCTGGAGATGCATTGGCAATGAGGTCCCTGCCAAGCTAATAGCAACAGATCATATGGGCATAGGAGTCAGGAAGAACTCTATACAGTGCTTACAGGAACTTGTCATAAAGACTCTGGGACTAAAATAGAGCTCTCTAACGGCATTGGCCTTTTCAAGAGGGTATGGGATCCCCTCTTTGCCAGGGGTAAGGGGCCTATCAGGGAGAAATCCAGAACCAGTCCTGAGAAGGGCTGTGCAAGTTTCGAGGGTCCCAGCTCCTATCCCCCTTGCGCCAACATGCTGTTGTGCAGTACCTCTTTAACCATGCCTCATGAACAAGATGCTTGCCAGTCTCTTTCTGAGAAGCAGGCTGCTGCCAAGACAAATAGCACCAAAGAGAGAGCAGCCCTCCAGCGCATGATGTCATAAGGAGGCTGGACCCAAATAAGTGAAAGCCACCCTCCAACGCTGGCATTGTTCCGCCGATGGAGACAGATTGCCAGCAAGAAGTGTGGGACCTGGCACGTTGAAAAATACTCTGCTGCGAGAAAAGCCGTACAGCGCTGGCACCGGTGGCAACCCACTGCAGCTGGAGGTTCGCTCTCTAGTCCACCAGGGACGAAACAACATGGCTCTGATCTCCAAACAGACTGCAATTACCATAGGGGATCCCAGAACAAAGCCCCCTAACACAAACTTGGACCCTGAACCCCTCTGAGCGCCATCACTATTTCCCGGGGTGGGCCAGCAAGGAGAAAGAAGGTAGGGCTTAGCCGGTTATTTAACAGTTTTGCTATTTGTGTCGCCTGCCAGGGTGGGAAGACTGAGCCAGAATGGCCAGGGCAAGTACACCAATGACATGAGGAGTGGGAGCATAAAGCCCACACTAACCGCATTGCACCACCTAAGGTCAAAAGAGTCAGAGGAGGAGCCATCAGCTTCACAGCAGTTGCTGCTATACACTGGAATGCCCTTCCCCCTTTGCTAAGAGTGAAGAATCCCACGTGGCCTTCAGAAAAGCTTTAAAAACGTGGCTATTTGCCGAACTTAGTCTATGCCAACATTAATCGGCTGCTTTGTCACTCATTTGAGTCTTGGGTCCCACCCCGACACTATGTTCCTTTCTGACAACTATATGCTACTTGTAACTGGTTGCATCAGCGCCTTGATGCCCCTGGGTTTAGGTGTTTTACAAATGTAAACATAAACAAATAAAGCGAGGAACAAGAAGGAGGAAGTTTTGGGTTGTTTGGGTGAGATCAGAGGAGGAAGTGACAGACCAAGAGACCAGCAGGAGAACAGAAAGAGAAGCAGAATGTGGAGGCAATTTCTGGAGCAGGTGAGGTGGTGGTTACTGATTGCAAGTTTCAGTGCGTTGTGAGTGTGCATTAGAGGGTGATGAGTGTGTCTAGGAGAGAAAGTGTAGGGAGTGTATGTGTGAATGAAAGAAGGGCATTTGAGTAGAAAGGGGGAGTGATAGTTGCAGTGTGGTGGAGGGAGTAGTAATGTGGTGGAGGGAGTAGTAGCATGGAGGAGGGAGTAGTGGGGATGAGGTAGTAGTGTTGTGGATAAGTGAGTTATAGAATCAGAGAAGAAGTAGTAACATCAGTGAGTGGAGGTGAAGCCTAGGAGTGAAAGACATTGGAGGGACAGAGGAGGAAGACACAGGTGAATGTGTGGTGAGGGTGAAGTTGGAAGGAGAGGAGAGCAGTGAGTAGTGAACACAAGGAAGTGAAGTGAAGTGAGAGGAGTGCAAGTGCATGATAGAAAGGAGTCAAAATATGGCAGACTGTCTGTAAAGCACAATCCACTACCTCTATTAGAAGGCGAACCCTTGGTTAGAGTAGGGACACTTAGGAATTCCCTGTGGGAACTCTGATCGAGCAGGCGTTTTGGCTTTAGGAGATTGCGCGTAGCATTATTAAGAACTAAGACAGTAGGGTGAAATCTGCTGTATATACTAACCTGTGGAGTAGGATTGCCTGGATCAGGGAGGATTGATGTGTATTAGACTAGAGAGAGAGAGGGTCGGCCAAAGGACCCATTGACTTCTTAATAAAAACTGTTGGAATCTTTCTTGAGCCATCTATTCAGCGTGCATTAATACAAGTTGTAGAGGGGAAGAAGCTACCCTTTCACCTGCAGAACTCACAGGAACACAAGTCACGCAAACACAGTGGTTGAGAACACGTTTTTGCAAGGAAATGCTTATAGTAATCGGTGATACAGGCATGAGTGAGAGGGAACCCCTTGCAGAACTTACATTGGCCAACGTTATATCAGCTCAGCAGGTTAGTGAGACCCCTATCCTGCAGAGCTTTCTGTTAGTGAGACCCTCCAGGTACATGGTTTTAACAAAAATGTATGTGTAGCTCACGGTAACACGTCAAGTATAAAAGGGAATCCCTGCACTGCATATTCTACAACAACCAGTCATACAGACAGAATGGGTAAGCAAAAGCTTCCTATGGTGCAGAGCCTTGTCACACAAGTCAAATTGACATAAGTGGTGTGAGGGAGGCCATGTAGAGCTTACAGAAGTATAGAATCACATTGTTTAGGACACTGTGCTGTGTAGTGCTCACAATCCCAAAAGTAATACCTGCACCGTGCCATTCACTATACTCCTATTTTTCTTTTCGTCCCTCTCATTTGCAGGTTCGGGTTGGTGTCCACTGTGCGGGCGTAAACTTTGCTGATACATTGGTCTGTCAGGGTCTGTACCAGGAGCGGTGTGACCTTCCTTTTACTCCTGGTGAGTAACGTTATTCTTTACTAAGTGCTAACAACAGATTCTGGTGCAACAAGCCATGTTGGGATGAGGAAGGACATTCGCATTTGGACAGTGGTAACCTAGAAACAGGGCTATAGGTGGGCCTGGGCTAGCTGGGGCAAAGCCCTGGCATTCTCCAAAAAGTGGTCCCAATTTGCTGCTCTGCTGGGGCTCCCCAAACCCTGATTAACCCTAGCCTGCGCGGAGTCGACTACATTTCTCATGTGTTCGTCAGCATGCATGGAGGAGTGTGATCACTAAACAAGTGGCTCACCTTGTCTGTAATGTCCTCTTTCTATGCCCTCCCCTGTAGGACATGGAGGACCGGCACTTGCCTTTCCTCTTTCTATTGTTGTTGTGGGTTGCATCCCACCATGTATGTATGAAGGCGGGGTTACGGCTTTGCCCGCCAGTATCGAGTTGGAGATTAAAGAAGTTCCAGGGAGATGACCGCCTCTGGCAGGGGCTCGGCGATGTGTGGCGCTGCCCCGTGTGGGACGCGCACGCGGCGGCGTGACGTTGCACGTCGCTGCGTGCAGTTTAAATAAACGGGGCGTTCCCGGACGCACCAGAGCGACCGGGGAGCCCGAACTAGATAGACGTGTGTCGTGTGTGGTATGTCTAGTGCGGGGCACGCATGGGGGCCAGGACACACCCCCAACAGTGGCGACGTGTGCAGACGGATGCCCGGGCCCGGCGGTGAAAGGCATTCTGAAATTTTTCTCCATGATACGGAACGTTCCTGAGTGTTTCATTTCACGCCGTGGCTGCGAACCGTACACGCGGCTGGCGGCCATTTTGTTTATGAGGCCGTGGAACTTCACCAGGCTCCGGTTTGGAGGGTGAAAGCGATCCAGGTCCAATTTTTGGATATTCTGATTGCAGGCAGCATAACCTGCATGCCCATGCCTGATTTGTGTATTTTACTCCAGTTTTGGGATTCCTACGTCAAGTGAAAGCTAGGGGAAGGACTAAAATGTCTGGGCCGGATTAGTCCACTCCACCATCTCAGCTTAATTTTTGGGACATCCACACCACTGTGGCCTGCAGCAAGGTGGAGACCTGGCTCTTCTTTGTTCCCTTCATCATCAGGATGATGTGGCTTCTTCTTTGTCTCCATCATCACGAGGTTGGCTGCAGTGGATGCTCTTCTTCTCTTCTGGTGGCTCGTGGTTGGAAGCGATCCCAGGTGAGCGTGGGAACTAGTCATCATCACCTCTCCCCCAGTTTGGACTGCCATTGTGCCTGGAGAGGGGGAGGAGGTCTGTTGGTGTGGTGCTGAGGGGTAATTGAGTTGCGGCCCCCAGGACACAAGGTGGGGATGCCTGTGCGCTCAAGCCCATGAGTGACTCTGATGATCAGGAGGGTGGGGCCACCACAGCTGCTGAAGATCCTCAGGATGGTGACCAGGTGGCACAGCCTCAGTAGGCCCTACAGCCACCAGTGCTTTTAGGACAGCAACCAGTGCCACAGCCTCAACAGGCCCCACAGCAGCCCCCACAAGGAGGGGGTCAGGTGCCTGCACCCCAGGCTTTACCCGGGGCACAGCTAGGTGCTCCTCAAGGACCTCCCGTCATGGCTCAGGCTAGAGCCCAGGCTGCCCAAGCTGCCCTGCAGCCCATCCCTGAATTTGATGCATCGGGCCCACCTTCCAGCATGGGGCCTCGGTGGAGGAGGTGGGTTGCCCGCTTGGACATGTACTTCAGAGCTGCTCAGGTGACAGACAATGACAGCATGGTGGCCACAATGTTGTATTCGGCGGGGCCTGCGATCCAGGAGATCTTCGAGTCGCTTCACCCCGGTGGACCAGTCTTATGATGCGGCCAAGGCAGTTCTGCTTGCTCATTTTCTGCCCCTTGCCAATGTGGACTACGAAAGATTTGTCATGTTGTCGGCCAGGCAAAAGGACGATGAGACTCTAGACACCTTTTATGGTCGCCTGCGCCGCCTCTCCCAAGGATGTGCATGGGGGGGATGCGGAGGACATGATGCACACAATGCTGGTTCAGGCATGCTCCTCCAGCAAACTCAGGAGGCAGGTCCTGAGAGAGCCGGGCCTCACTCTACCCCGCATATTGGAACTAGGCCGGTGCCATGAGGTGGCCGAGACTCGCGCCAACAAGATGGAAGCGGGGTCAGGCTCGATGAAGTCGGAGGAGGTGTGTGCTGTCTGGCGGGGTGGCAGAGGAACAAGAAGACCTGGTGGAGGACCCCGGGACAGGGCAGGAAGATCAGGGGAGTCGTGCCAGAAGTGTGGCTATGACCTCCCCCACCCGACAGAGTGCCCGGCAGCGGGGAAGGTTTGTGGCCGGTGCGGCCTGCCGGACCACTTCTCAAGAGTGTGCAGAGCGGCTCTGCCAGTGATAGTACCGAGAGGTCCGGCCCGGACGTGGACTCCGCGCCAGAGCCGACCACCAAATGTGGCCCAGGTAGACCAAGGTGAGGAGGAGGCCCAGGTGGATGAGGCAGAGGAAGACGAGGAAGAGAACATTTTCTTTGTTTCAAGCGTGGGGATCCTGAAGAGGAAGAGCAGGAGGCAGCCAAGGTGTGTGGTGGAGGTGAACCACTCGCCGGTTCCGGTGCTGGTGGACACGGGGGCCTCAGTCAATGTCATGGCGAGGGGACACTACGATGCCATGGACCCGCCTCCAGACTTGGCCACACAGAGAGCCCGCATATTTGCTTTTGGAGGGCTGGAGCCTATACCGCTGGACGGTGCGTTTGTGGCGAAGGTGGAGCATGAGGGCTCAACGATCAAGGCTCGGTTCTATGTCACCCCTGTGAGCAACAACACTCTCCTGAGTTGTGCCGCTGCAGAGGCCCTGGGAATTGTCACTTTCGCGTACTCGGTGTACTTGGAGGACATTAATGACCTGCTCGATAAGTACACTGCCCTCTTTAACGGCATTGGGATGATGACTGGTGACCCGGTCAGGCTGCATATCGATGAGTCTGTACAACCCATTGCCCTAAAGCACCGGAGGGTGCCGTTTCATCTGAGGGAGCAGGTCGATAAAGAGCTAGACCACGTGGTGAATCTGGATATTATTGAGAAAGTCGAGGGCCCAACGCCGTGGGTATCCCCTATTGTTGTGGCAAGGAAACCAAAACAACTGGACTCTGTTCGTATCTGTGTGGACATGAGGCTGCTCAACAAGGCCATCAAGAGAGAGCGGCACCTCACCCCTACTATCGATGACATTATCGCCGAGGTGCAAGGAGCCCGATTTTTCTCCAAGCTAGATCTACAAGCAGGATACCATCAGGTTGTCCTCCACCCTGAATCCCGACACATAACCACGTTCACCACCCACCGGGGGCTGTACAGGTACAAGAGGTTGAGCTTTGGGGTGTCATCGGCTGCAGAAGTATTTCAGAAAATCATACGGGGCGCCCTCGCCGATCTGGAGGGTGTCCTCAATATTATCGATGACATTCTGGTATTTGCCAAGACAGAGGTGGACCATCTGAGGAGGCTGGCAAAGACCTTTGAGAGGCTGCAGTCGCTGGGCCTCACCCTTCACAGGGACAAATGTGAGTTCCTGCGCCCCTCCATTGAGTTCTTCGGGTTCGTGTTCAAGGAGGGGGGGGTGTCACCAGATCCAAGGAAGGTCCAGGACATTAAGAAGGCGCAGCCCCCAGAGTCGGTGTCATACTTGAGAAGCTTCCTTGGCATGGTCACCTACTGCGGGCGCTTCATTCAAAATCTCGCCTCGAGGTCCGAGCCACTGACGAAGGAGGAGACAGTCTGGCATTGGGGCCCATTGGAGCAGTCGGCCTTTGAGGACATCAAGAGCGCACTAACAGCGGAGGACACCATGGCGTTTTTCGACCCGGCGCTGCCATCAGAGATCATTGTGGACGTGAGTCCATTTGGCCTGGGGGCAGTTCTGACTCAGGTGGACCGGGATGGGAGCGTTCGCCCAGTGGCGTATGCCAGTAAGGCGCTCTCGGACACGGAGCAAAGATACTCCCAAATTGAGCGGGAGGCCCTGGCGGTCCTCTGGGGATGCAGAAATGTTTGACTCTGTTTTGGGGCCTCCTGTGACTGTGGTGACTGACCACAAGCCCCCCTGCTGCCGATTCTGGCTGGATCATCCTCGAAGCCCCTGGCCAGGATTGAGAGATGGATGCTCGCCCTGCTCGAGTATGGAGTCATCCTGGTGTACCGGCCGGGGGCCGACAATGCAGCGGACTACCTCTCCCGACATCCCGGAGTGCGCGGGGGAGAGGAGTATGACACCTGTGCAGAGGAGGCCGATGACCATGTCCGGATGGTGGTGGAAGGGGCCACGCCCAATGCGATGCCCCTGTCGGAGCTGGAGGCTGCAGCGGATGAGTGCTTTCAGATCCTAAAGAACTCGATGCAGCACGGCTCCTGGAAATCCATCTTGGAGGCTCTGGCAGGGCAGACCCATGAGGCCAAGATTGGACTCGAGCAGTTGTGGAAGGTGAAGGACGAGTTGTCCTTCTCGACGTCTGGCTTGCTGCTCCGAGGTGATCGCATCGTGGTCCCCCAGTGCAAGGTACAGGAGGTGATCACTCTGGCCCACCATGGACACCAGGGTGCCGCCAAGACCAAGGCGAGGCTGCGGCTGAAGGTCTGGTTCCCGGAATTGGAAAGAAGGGTGGATGACTTTGTAGCGGCGTGTGTGTGGTGCCAGGCGGCTTCCCCCGTGCAGCGAGAGCCGACCATCGAGGCGATGCCCCGGGGGACCCGACCCTGGGAGGTCGTCCATGCGGACTTTGGGTCAACGGCCGTGGGAACCCACTTCATCGCAATTGTTGATGAGTACTCCCGGTACCCGGAGGTGGAGTTCGTGGAGTCGGTGGCCTTCGAGCATGTGGTCGTAGCGGTGGAAAAGATATTTGCGGCCCATGGGCTCCCTTTGACTCTGTGTTCGGACAATGGGTCGCCATTCCAAAGTGAGCGGTTCTATGAGTTCATGGAGAGCTATGGAGTCAAGCACAGGAAGATATCCCTGTTGTGGCCTCGCGCTAATGTAGACGCTGAAAGGCTGATGCGGACCCTGAATAAGACCTTCAGGATTGCTCAGGGACAAGGGCAGCCCCTCCAATGCGCCCTTTATCAATTCCTGTGGGTGTACCGCACCACTCCACATGCCTCCACCGGGGTCGCCCCTGCGGAGGCTCTGTTCAGGTGATGCCCCCGGGGTCTACTGCCCGAGGTCCGGGAGAAGGAGCCCGGGGTGATCGACAATCAGCAGGTTGAGGCCGATAGGAGAACCAGGATTGACCAGGAGAACCTGCAAAGGGGTCTTCGCCCCCAGCGGCTGGAACCGGGGGACGAGGTGCTCATTCGAAACAGACACCCTGGTGTTATTTGTGTGTGTGGTTTGCAGTGTTTAATAAAAGCAATTGTGTTTCCTCCCGAAAAAGGAGGAGTGTGGCGCTGCCCCGTGTGGGACACGCACGCGGCGGCGTGACGTTGCACGTCGCTGCGTGCAGTTTAAATAAACGGGGCGTTCCCGGACGCACCAGAGCGACCGGGGAACCCGAACTAGATAGACGTGTGTCGTGTGTGGTCTGTCTAGTGCGGGGGCTCACTGGCACGCATGGGGGCCAGGACACACCCCAACACGATGCAATTAGGAAGCCAATGTAGCAGCGGATCAGCGGGTCTCTCGCCTGTCCTGCTAACATCCTGTCATTCTTTAACAGATTCTCCGGACCATATTCCAATCAAATTCCTAGGAACTATTCACGTTTCTTTTACTAGTTTAAACAACGAGTTTCAGCCAAACATAAAAACAAATCATCTATTTGTTTCTGAAAACAGAAAACTACAGCAAATGTCAACCTTGATTTCAGAGCACAGTGTCCATGGTGCTCTCTTTGGATCTATGTGTGTTAGGGAGAATTCTCTGTTTAGGCTGAATTTCCTAACCTAGTGAGCCCCCCAGCAGCTTTGCTGGATTTTTGGGGTTTATTTTTTTTCTCCTGCCAAGAGTGAGACTCTTTTACCCTCACTCTTGGACATGATTTGAGTGTGTTCCTTTGACTCTAGATGTGTTTAATGGGCTATGGGGTCTTTTACTCTATAGGGCTTCATGTGTTTTTGTGATGTGTTACACCGCACCCTCAGTGCAGTAACACAGGGGTGTCATAGTGACCCCCAAGTATAGACTCCATACCCTGGGACTGACTACTGTCTCCCAGGGCATGTAAAGACACCATTGACTTTACTAGTCTTGAATTCTGAACAGAACCAGTACAAACCATCATATTGTGGATGTACTGGCCGGGGCAATTCGATTGCCCCGGGGTCTGTTAGTCGAGGGGGCACGTCTCCGTCCCCCTGATCGAGTTTTGGCTAGTGGCAGTGGATACTACTTTTTATATTCAACCGCGAATATTTCTCTATGGGATTTTCCCATTGTTCGAGGCTACTATCTTTATTTATTTAATTACGATAGCCTCGAACATACCGCCGGTTTATTTAATTATTATTAATTCTCTGGTTGGTATTTTATGCCAAAACTCGGTTCTAAAATGGCGTTTGTGTTCTCTTCTGTGACTCCAACCCAAGTCGAGCCCTTTGTCCCACTTTTTGGCGGGCTTCTCCACAGAAGCCCTTCAAAGTGGTGCCACTCTGTCTGGGGTACTTAGGAGGTGTGGAGGGGGATTTAGGCACCCTGGACTGAGTTGCCTAGGCAACTCAAGTCGCACTCCGTTCTGATTGGCCCAAGTAGCATGTTTGAGTGACAGCTAGGCTGAGTGAATGGGGGTTTTCTGCATAAAAGCAGGACTTTGGGGACTGGAACTTCAGAAGTCGCCACAGGACCTAAGAATCCGACGAGGGAGAAGCTGAGCCGACCTGCTACGACGACACCACCGGTGGAGCCCTGCTGAACCGTCTCACCACTTTTCCCAACGACAGAGGAGATCTCCCGTCGGAGAGTCTTCTTCCTTTGACTGGTGGGGATAACCAGTTTCACCGTCTTTTCGCCTTCCCGACGCATCTCGTGGCCGCCTTGCCTGTGCCAAGCACCCCGGCAACCGGAATACCACGTTTTACCACGACCGCGAAATAAAGGGTAATACCTTTAACCGAAAAACCCTGCGGCTGGTTTCTTCCCTGGCAGTGCAACGACCTTCATCTTTCCTCCAAGTCGAGATCTTCTCTTCCTCTGGACGACGCCGAGACTTGCAATCGCTGCCAGGAACAACTGCCACTGCTGGAGGATCCTTCCCACTTAAGGTACCGTGTTCCGCCTGGCTTCCCTTGCCACCGACTGTACGGGGTAGATTTAGCCCCCGGCTTTCGAACCTGGGTTAGCCTGGGACACCCTGGCTAAACTTTTCTGAGCCTCTCTAAACTCTTTTCGAACTCTCTGCAAGACTTTCAAAGCCTAGTGTAACTGTGTGATCTTGGGCGCATTTGTGCTCTGCTCTCTCTAAGAGTGGGCCCCGCCTATGGACTTTGGCTCACCAGTGACTTTTGCTCTCCTGCCTTGCTAAAAGTGTTCCTAAATCTTAGAGTGGTGTATCTTCACATATTCTGTCTTTTTCCCTCCCTTTTTCATGAACTTATTGGAGTGCCATCTATAGTTAAGCGCTCACCTCTGTCTGGAAATAAGTGGTGTTAACTAAGACTTGTCTGATAAGGAATACGGGTTGTATATATCATAATAGTAACTGTGTTTAGAGTGTTTTACAATAAGAGTGCTAGAGTGTTTCAAACAGTGTGTTTTTAAATAAATAATTATATACTTTGATAACAAAGCTCTGGTCAGTGTTTGCTTGTGCTACTGTGTCTGAGTGCCTATTGTGTATGCTTTGCATACTGCCTAACTCTTCTTGAGGGAAGTCTGACTGTTCAGCCACAGCTACCAGGTAAATCTGGGTGGTACAGACTGCTACCAAGTGGGTTTACTGCGAACACCTGTAGTCCTAAATCTTTTGCAGTGTTCCCCAAGGGAACTGCACAGGTTTCTGCCTAACACTGTGATCGCTGCGACGGCCGAAAAATGCAGACTTTTTTTCTAACCCTTTACACCACATATATATGTGGGGGGAGACCCCCGCAGCTTCCCCAATATTTATATTATACACTTCACCCCCCCACATAAATATATGGTGTAAGGGAGGGGTTAAAAAGAAAAAAAAAGTCTGCATTTTTGGCCGTCGCAGTTCCCAGGTCGACATTTTTGGACGATTCCCTCTCTTTAGCTCTGCAACCAACAACTGCTACAGGTGAGCCCTCATACCTGGTCAAATGGGAGAGTAACCCTTCAATCCGAGTGCTGCCACGGCAAAAATATTTGGCTATCAGCATGAGCACTGTTAGCAGAACAACAGAGAGACACGCTGAGCTTGCCGCTCCATTGGTTTCCTAATTGCAGTGCCGAGACCCTGCCAGAGACGATCATCTCCCTCTCGTCCTCTCCTGATCTAAGGGTAATTTGAAGGAAAACAGTTATCCGCCTGTGTGCAGGAGACCACAAATGTTTCTACTGGGATCACTGTCACCCAGAGATTGCCCCATGAACACTGTACGTACAGTAAGTCATTTTAAAAATGGAAGTGCGAGAACAGCTCTCAGAAGATGCTTGACGTTGAGCACTCACTGCTGAGCTCCTTTTGGGTCGGCAGTGAAAAGAGCATACAGAATATCTACAAGCAGTGATGCCATTCCCATTTTAATCAGAAATCCTGGCGCCTTCTGCCCTTAGGCCTTGCCCACACATGTTAGGCCACACTTTCTTGTCATAGACCCTTAGCGAAACCTTGCTTGATGCTATGGTGAAGACAGGTGAGCAGTGCAATAAAGCTTGGTTGGAAAAAAAGTGTATATCTTGTCTAACATTTCCCTCTTTCTGTATCCTACTAAACTTTGATGTTGCTCCCTGATGGTACCATTGCGCCATTCCTCCAGAGTCCTTGATACATTTCAAATAAACACCTTTATGTGTTTTTCTCCTTTTCATCACGCATCATCCCAGTCAAAGTATCCACGGTCATCCCCATAATTAAGACAACTACTAGTGACCCTAACAATCCTTCCTTCTATATGCCAGGTCTCCCCTACACAATCACTCTCTGAACGATTTTAGAATTGTCTTTAATCCTACTGTCGACTGCCTTGAGGACCCCTCGCTCTGCAACCCACTCCACAAACACTGCTCCATTGTAACTGTTCACCGATATTTCCTACTCTAACCACTGCTGACCACTTTCACTGCAACTCCATACTTACCAACCTGATCTTCTGAATGGATTGTGTCCTCCAACGTATTCCTCATCTTTGACATGTTATGTCCAGCTTCGGCTGCTTCCGCAGAGGGCGCCCTGTGTCGATGGCGTTGAGTCGATGTCCCTCGAAGGCCTCCGTTGAAGGTGACGTCATTGGATGTTATAAGTAGCATGCACGGCGCCCGTAGGCTTCAGTTCTGTTTTTCCGCAAACGTGTTTGTTTTGTGAAACTCTGCGCGCCTCGATCCGGGTTCAAGAAATGCAAGGACTGCGGTTCCAAAATGTCCATTACAAACCTACATCGAGTCTGTCTTTGGTGCCTGGGCGAGGGCCACGAGACGTATACATGCTCCATGTGTCAATCCATGACAGGAAAGGCCTTGCGGGAACGAAAGGGGAAGCTTCAGGTAGGCAAGATGTCCAAACCCCATAAGTCCCGACCTGCTAGGCCTTGGACTGGCGAGTCGAGGGGCGACTCTACTCGGAAGAAGGCCAAGCGTTCAAGGTCTCGTAGTGGTTCCCACCCACTCTTCGTCCTCATCGAAGTGCTCGAAGAAAAGGCAACGCCGGTCACCTTCCTCGTCGTCTTCGCCAGGCGGCACCCTCAAGAGGGTGACCTGCCTGTCCAAAAAGTTGACACTGGCAGAGTGGGAAGCTTTTCCTTGTGGAGATGCTTAAAATCTTTGACAAACAGGACAGGGCTCTGTCTGTGCCTTCTGTGGAAGCCGGTAAGGAGCGGTCTCGGCCGGAATCTCGCGTGTCCTCGAGCCCGAGTAAACGATGTGATACATATCGTGAGCCCTCGAGGCTTCGATCGGACAAGGTGTCAAAAGATCACTCGAGACGTGAAAGGTCAAGGTCATTGACGCCTTCCAAGCCCTCGGCACCACAGCCGTCATTGGTACCCATCGGGTCATCGACCCCTGTCAGGCCTTCAGCGCCATTTTCAACGTCATACAGCCAAAACTGTTGACGCCAAAACCGTTGACGCCGGCTGTACCGATTTTGTCAGCCTAGCGCCCAGGGCCTGTTAAGCCTCCAAAAAAGGCAGTGGATAAGTCAAAGTCGATGCCTTTGACTGTTTTGAAGCCTCTGTGTTCAACACCTGAGAAAATGTTTGCCCCTCTACCGAAAAGGATTTTTTAAAGTCCCTCACTTCCATTTTTGAGGAGGAAGAGCATTTGGATGAGGAAGATGCCCCTTTCGGTCTCCAGTATGGGACCCCAAATGTGCCTGAATGCCTAATTTCAGAGGAGAGTAGAATACAAGAACTCTGTGATACTTTGCATAATGCTAGTGGTATTGATACCTATCCTGAGCGGGAGGTCGGTAAGCCAGTGCCCGGGGAGCATGCCGACTCCTCCTACCGGCAGCTTATGTCTAGAGTTGTTGAATATTTGGGCTGGTCTAGACCTCCAGTGCATTTTGATCAGGATGATCTCACTGACACCTACGGATACTTTGTTACCTTTCCATGTGGCTGTTCAAAAAAGAGTGACCAGGAATTGGGAGACCCCAGAGACTAATCTGGCGGTTGACAAATCTCTTAAAAGAAAATAGCGCCCTTCCAGTAGCGACCCCGGCTACCTGTTCCAACACCCCACTCCGGAGAGTCTGGTGTTCCAGGCAACTACGGCTATCTCGAAACAGGCAGCGTACCCTACCATCTCTCCTGATAGAGGATGATAAGCGTGTGGATGGATGGGCGCGGAAGGTATTTTCGGCAGGGAGTATGGTGCTGACGTCGGCCAACTCCACCTGTGCTTTGGCAACATTTTCGTACACTCAGTGCAAGTGCATATCTATGGCGGCAGAGTATATTCCGGAAGGGGATTAAAGGAAAGGCTTCCTGGCTATCACGGCTTCCTGGCTATTGTTAAGGACGACAAGGAAGCCATGTGTGAGTCCCTTCAGTCTGGGTTGGATACTGCAGATAGCGTCAGCAGGTCCATGGCTACGAGCACCGTCATGCACAGGTTTGCGTGGTTGTGGAAGTCGGGTTTTGTACCTGATGTGCAGCCTCGCCTTCTCAACATGCCATTTGACAGGTCTCATCTTTTTGGCAGAAAGGCTGACGACAGCCTTGATAAATTGCAGACCTTTAAAGCAGCGGCCAAGTTTTTAGGTGCAGCTGTTAGGCAACCTCAGCCTTTTCGTCCTAGCAGACAACCTTGGAGGGGTCAATCTTTTCGTTACAATGCCTCATTTGAAAGGACGAGAGGACTGGCCAGTCAAAGAGGCCAACAAAAATATCCTTGTGGTGGACGAGATAGAGGTGCCAAGCCAGCTCAAGCTGCAGCCTCCTTGCCATCGGTGTCTGCAGCAGCTACTTCAAAACTCCTCTGAAGGCCTTGCGTCACGATTCACCAGTGGGGGCAGACTGTCTCTGCATCTCGACGAATAGCGAGCTATTACTTCAGATGCTTGGGCCCTGGAAACAATAGCTCACGGTTACTGCCTTCCTTTTATAGTGCAGCCTCAGACCAATCCACCGAGGAAACACTCTTTGAGGATTATGGATCCGTTCCTTGTGCAGGAGATCTTAACCCTGCTAGAGAAAGGTGCTATAGAACCAGTGCCTGTAGAGGAGAGGAACAAGGGTTGGTAGTCCCCATATTTTTTGATCCCCAAGAAAGACGGAGGACTAAGACCCATCTTGGACTTGAGATGCTTGAACAAGTTCCTCAGGAAGGACAAATTCAAGATAGATGGTCACTCTTTCTCAGATCCTTCAGGCCCTCAAATTGCATTATTGGTTGGTGTCATTGGACCTTCAGGATGCTTATTTTCATGTGCCAATCCATCTCAAGCACAGTAAATACCTGAGGTTCGCCGTTGGCAGCTCGCACTATCCGTTTCAAGTTCTGACATTCGAGTTGACCTCTGTCCGAGGGTGTTCACCAAGCAGATGGTGGTAGTGGCAGCGCATCTCAGGAGAGGAGGGATTCAAGTCTACCCCTACCTGGACGATTGACTGATCAGGGCACGTTCTCCCAAACAAGCATTGGATCATCCCAACGTTACCTGCCACTCCCTTCACAGACTGGGCTTTGCCCTCAATTTCAAGAAGTCCCAGGTGACACCTTCCCAACAGCTCCAGTACATCGGGGCTGTCTTAGACACGTCCTTGGGAAAGTGCTCACCACACAAGGTGAGGGCTCAAGACATTCTCTAGATGGTAACAAAGTTCCAGAATGCCCACAGTCTCCCAGCCTTTGAATTATTGTGGTTACTCAGCCTCATGGCATCCTGCATTTCTCTGGTGCCAGAGGCCCTCCTGCGGATGAGGTCCCTTCAGTGGGCTCTCGGAACGCAATGGTGCCAGTTCTCGGGACGGATGTCGGACCAGTTTCAGATTCCAACCAGAGTCTGAGGATCTGCTGTGGTGGGCCTGCGAGGAAAATATTCTGAAGGGAGAATGCTTTTGGCAACGATGGCCGGAGATAACTGTAGTGACAGACTCCTCACTCACAAGGTGGGGAGCTCACGCCATCGATTTGACTGTCCAAGGTCGTTGGTCTCCATCGGAGTGCAAATTACACATAAATCGTTTGGAGCTGACAGCAATCAGACTAGCACTGAAGGCTTTTCTGCCATATGTACGGAGTAGGCATGTCCTGATAATGACGTACAATACGGTGGCCATGCACTACCTCAACATGAGAGGAGGCGTAGCTTCACTACCGCTGTGCAAAGCAGCTCTGGCTATTCAAGAAGGAATCTCCCTGTCGCCAGTTCACCTGGCCGGGGAGGAGAACACGGTGGCGGACGCTCTGAGCCAGCAGAGCACGGCAGTATCCCACGAGTGGGAGTTAGCTCAGGAAGTCCTTCAAGAGATCTTCACCCTTGGGGGGAACCCCTCAAGTGGATCTGTTCACTACCAGGGTCAACTGGAGGTGCGAGCAGTACTGCTCAAGGGAATTTCCTCAAAGAGGAGCTCTAGGCGAAGCGTTTGTAGTGGATTGGGAATTCCCACTGCTGTACGTGTTTCCTCCAGTCCCTGTCATTTCGGGAGCCACATGATCCTCATTGCTCCGAATTGGGCCAGGAGAACGTGGTCCCCAGACCTTCTGGACATGTCCATCTGTCCTCCGATACATCTTCCACAAAGAGAGGATCTTCTCTCGCAAGAGTAGGGTTAAGTTCTCCGTCCAGAAGTCAACACTCTCAACCTTCACGCTTCATTTCTGAAAGGTTGAGATACAAGGATTGGGACCTCCCGGATGAAATGATGGAGGTGTTGCTTTCTGCGAGAGGTCCAGCAACAAAGTCTCTGTACCGTTGCCATTGGAATACGTTTTGCGACTGGTCCAGGGAAAAGAATGTTGATCCTTTTCAATGTACGACTCCGGATGTTCTATCCTTTCTGCTTTCATTAGCTCACAAAGGTCTTCAGGTTGGATCCATTAAGGGCTACCTGGCAGTGCTTTTCATCTTCAAGCGCTTATCGAGGAATGCTCCTATTTTGAAATCCCACTGGTAACTCAATTTCTAAAAGGGCTGACAAATGTGTTCCCACCTTCTGCTTTTCACGTTCCGCGACCTCAAGCTAGTTTTGAAATTCCTAATGTGTGCGCCATTTGAACCCTTTCACAGATGTCCGTTGAGGTTAACCTTTAAAACAATATTCTTGGTTGGTCTAACATCTGCACATAGAGTGAGTGAGTTGCAGGCACTTTCTTCCAAGCCACCCTTTACTATATTCCACAAGGACAGGGTTGTGTTCAGGGTGAGTCCCTCCTTCCTACCTAGTTTCGACTTTCACTTAAGTCATAAAATTGTGCTGCCAGCCTTTTATCCTCTTCTGCATCCTAGTAAGGAAGAGGAAAGGATCCATAGGTTGGATCCTAGGAGAGCATGAAGCTTTTATATTTCCAGAATGTCCAAGTTGAGAGTGGACGACCAGCTCTTTGTAGGGTGTACTGGACACAAATTAGGTCAGGTGTTTCCAAACAGACCTTGTCTAGGTGGATCATCCTTACAATTTTTAAATGCTGCAGACTGGCAGGCAAGGACCCTCCTGAGGGTTTACATGCACACTCCACCAGGGGCATGGCCTCTTCAACAGCCCTGCAAAGGGGTGTCACTATTAAAACATCTGTGATGCTGCAATGTGGTCGTCAATACACACGTTTACTAGGCATTATCCCCTGGATACGTCCCATGCTCAGGATGTCGCTTTTGGTAAGGCAGTGCTTTACTCTGCCCTTTAATACTTAACATATCTAAATTCTTCACCATCCTCCAAACATTGACACTGCCGTGGGAGTCTGTCAAAGATGAGGAATACATTGGAGGACACAATCCATTCGAAGAACAAGTTACTTACCAACTGGTAACTTTCTTTCGACTGGATGTTCCTCCAACGTATTCCTCATCGCCCTCCCATCCTACCCCTCTGTAGAATTTCCTGTGTTATTACAGCTTTTGTTCCAACAAGGCTGAGTACTGTCCTGCCCGGGTTTATGGGCATTTCTGCTAACACGAGGAGGGGAAAACAGAACTGCGGTCAACGGGCGCCATGCGTGCTACTTAACATCCGATGACGTCACCCTCGCCGGAGGCCTTCGAGGGACATCGACTCAGTGCCATCGATGCAGGGCGCCCTCTGCAGAAAAAGGTTTTCTGAAGCAGCCGAAGCTGGACATTACATGTCAAAGATGAGGAATATGTTGGAGGAACATCCAGTTGAAAGAACGTTACCAGTTGGTAAGTAACTTGTTCTTTTGCTGCTTTTGACATTGTCACCCACCCCTCACTCCTTTTCTCTGGCCTCCTACCTCTATTCATGCCTTATCCATCTTATAGACCTGTACACCGCAATCCAAAACAATCAGACCAGTGGGAGTCCGTCCCTCCACCCAAAGATTAAGTCCTGGATACACTACTCTTCACACTCTGTGCCTCTTCTCTGAGCAAATTAATTGCATTATTGGCTTCCAATATCACCTCTTTGCTGATGACACCAGATTGCTTTCCCCTTTCCTTGCTTTACCCCTTCCTACTCTAAACTCATCACCAGCAGCCTCACAGCCATCCATTACTGGATGGCTCTATGCTGCCTGATGTTAAAATCCTCTAAACGTAAGTACTCTTTCTCCTGTCCTCTAATGCTCACCCCAAACTCACATCTTTTTCCCTTCTGACCCCACTCACTCTGGGTCCTCTTTGGGGTCCTCTTTGACAGTGACCTAAGACTTCAACCGTTGACCACAGGTAAATGCGGCCAGGATCAGCCTGCTAAATATAAGAATTGGCCTCCATCTCAACCTCCACTCATACAAAAGTCTAATATTTAACTTCATGCTCTGTAAGCTCGACTACTGCCCAAGTCTACCCTTTGGTCTTCCTTACTACTCCTTATCCCCAATAAACAAAGTTCTTAACTTTGGTATGCTCAACCTCTACAACCTACCAAGATCCCCCCACGACTGCACATCAACACCACTGTAAAGACCAGAGGGGGGGTCTGTACTTCTGCTCTCTATATGGTAGAGGAGAGGCACAGAGGACCCCAGCCAAGATTCTCTATTACGGTAGCAACGGATGAGCAATCAAGGCCTAGCTTCTCAGGAGGTGATGCAGGCTGGTTCTTAAGTACAGTGTAGTCCCTAAGCATCCACAAAGGAATGTCCGCACACTGTATTAGTTAAAACAAAGGGCCTCATTATGAGAATCGCGGTAAAAACAGTCATTACCAGCATGGTGGTAGTAGCGCATCCGTGTACCCTCGACGCTGCAAATAGTGGCTGATTACGAGAGTGCGAGCACGCGCTAACCCCCATGCCGGTAATAGCTGCAATGCTGTGCCGCTAAAGACCCCCCAAACCCCTGATAGCGGCATCACGGAACCCGCTGATACCGCCTCCGCCCAGGGGCAACCCCTTAATAATGGACCCGGCAATACCATCATGCAAATACCAGGTTCGTAATACCGGACCCGGAAGTAACGTCATTGCGCCAAAACGGGAAATGCGGCGGCGGCCATCTTAAACACAATCCATCGCAATCCTCTGAACACAGCACTGGTACTGAGTTGGGAGTAGGCCAAATCACCAGAAAATGGCCAAGGCAACTAGGAAATCCACCCCCCGCCTGCGCAAGAAGAGGTTCTCGGACAAAGAGCTAAATATGTTAGCAGACATGCTGGTTGCACATGCAGATGAAGTTTTTGCAACAGATCTGAAGCGCCCAGCACAACTGCAGAAAAAAGAAATCTGGGAAGAGGTGGCAAGGAAAGTCACTGCAGTTGGCACCACCATCCGCACAGTGAAGGATGTTATAAAAAGGTAGGAGGATCTACGTCTCTGCGTTCGCAGCATCCTGTCTGTCAAATGCAGGGAGGCCATGGCAACAGGCGGCGGGGACCACTCTCCCACCAAACTGACAAGCTGGGAGGAGACCTGTAGTACCACCATCACCATGGAGTCGATAGGGGGATTTGGAGACATGGAGTGGGTGTGCCGACATCGGCAGATGTAGGTAAGTGTCCCCACAAACCACAGACAACCAAAGCATGACGTAGCACAACTGATGTGAAAGTGAACCAAGTCAATGCATGGGCCATCATAAACACATAAACAGATCCATGTTCAGATGGTGGTACATCATATGTCACACATCCCGCAAACTGCAATACAATGGCATGCCACATAGCACACATCAGGTCAAAAAGGAGAGTCCAAGACGTATGCCAATATGCCCCCCCCTATTGCAAGCACCCTGTGCGTCTCACCTACAAGTATGCAATGCATGAAGTGTGAACTACTGAACAACACCAATGTATGCATCTTGCACATACCACCATCACCGATGCCCTGCATCTCTTGGTCCCCCACAGGCACAGATGCAGACACTGAAGGCCAGGAGCCTGCCACACAGGCCACGACATCCTCCAAGGGATCCAGGGCCAGCCAAGAAGGCACAGGACCATCTACCTCCAGGGCAACACCAACACCCAGACTGCCACACAAGCCAGCACCAGCAGTACAGGGCAGGCCACCGGAGAAGGAAAAAACAAGTGAGACACCACCCGACGACACAGCCACACTGGAGTTGTCCACTATTGTAGAGGCTGAAGTTGATGGCACACAGTCTGCTGCCACCAGTTCAATTGGGGAGGTAGCTGCCTCAGCCCCCCTCAGCAATGTAGAGGGCCACGTCGAACAACAATCGGAAATGTCCACATACCCCGCGCAGCCCCCAGAACAAAAGAGGCCACCACTAGCAGGGCCACCCTGCATGTGCCAATGGGGGCGGGGGTATGGGGTGTTGGGGGAGGGGGGAGGTGGTGTTGGGGGAAGGGGGTATGGGGGTGTTGGGGGAGGGGGTATGGGGGTATTGGGGGGAGGGTGTGTGTGAGGTGGAGGGTTCAACCACAGTAATGTTTAATTTCCAAAACACCCATTGTGTTCAAATTCATATCATGATCATAGTTCATTTTGTGTGTTTATTCAATTAATGACAGTGCTCAACTCCCCACACACCCTGTGTCCATATGCACACGATCCCAGTGCCCAGTGTAGTACCAACACAGAACCATCAGCATCCCAGTGGTTCAGAAGAAATCGTCAATCACTGATTGGTGCACAGCACGGCCATCTTGTGCATAGCGAACTGGCAGGGGTGCTGCTTCTCCTCCATCATCCTCTTCATCCTCACCCGGTGCATGCAGGTCAATGTCAGGTGGCAGTGGTAAGTTTCTCCAGATGCACATGTTGTGCAGCATGGTACAGACCATGGTGATCTTTCCTACCTTCTCAGGCCCGTAAAAGAGTGCTCCACCAGACCTGCTGAGGCAGCGGAATGAGGCAGCGGAACCATGTCTTCAACAGGCCAAAGGTCTGCTCGATCACAACATGGGTACGGGTATGAACCCAATTGTACTCCTCTTCGTGCCTGTTCTGCGTGTTCCGAACAGGGGTAAGTAGCCACGGCTTCAAGGGATAGCCACCATCCCCTGCATGGGAGCACAATGAGTATGTGTGAGTCAATATCTCACATGACAACTGTAGAAATCACTGTCATGGCTGCAGCCATTTGGTGTTGAAATGCACATGTCCCTGGATGTATGCACACAGGTTCATTTGTCGCAATGTGTGCTGTACTATGGTCTGCAGGTGTGGATTGCATTGTCCAGAAGATGCAGGGTGATCACTTGCATGCTGTTGCAGATGTACTGTGGATGCGGCACAATGTATTTGCACCCATATTGGTGATGTATAGTACTCTGTATGTATTCCCACTAGCAGCATTGGCACAGGTGTAATCATGATTTGTCATCCATCGGTTGCCATTCCCATGGTGGCATGCAGTACGACTGTGGTGGGGGGGGGCGTGACAATAAGTGTATTCCCTTGGTGGGATTTCTTTGTTACCACTTATGGGAGCATGTCCTGTGTTGTGCTTTGCTGCAGTCATGTCCGTTAGGCATACTCACTGCATGTTGCTGGATTGTGTCACAGAGGGTATGCTCAGTTGATGCGCAGTCAACGCATTGAGGGATGTGGCCTACTTGTACGTGTGGCATATTGTCATTGGTGTGCAGCATTGGTCTCATGTATGGAATTGATGTGTCATGTTCAGGTTGGGATGTTTAGGGCCACAGTGTTTTGCTGTATGTGCATTGTACACTCCCCACCCAATCCCATCCAGGTGGAGTATACATCCCCCCCAATCTCACCCAGGTGGAGTATGCATCCCCCCCAATCTCACCCAGGTGGAGTATGCATCCCCCCACTGCACTGCCATGGGCCTGTCAGGCAATTTACCGAGCAGCCAGGCACGTCGTCCAGCAGGTCGCTCCATTAGCAGGGTAGCGAGGAGTTCCGCAGCATCATGGCATCATGTGTGGATCCGGGAAATCAGGCACAACAATGTGTGATCATCTTACTGGAGTCACATACCATCTGCACATTAATGGAGTGGTATTGCTTACGATTGTGGTACACCACCTCCATGGCATGAGGGACCACCAATTCAACATGGGTGCAGTCGAGGGCACCGATGCAATTGGGCATGCCTGCCACTGCATGGAAGCCAACCTTAGTGTCAGCGAGCTCCTGGGCAGTCCATGGTAGGCATATGTGGTTGCTTGCGTGCTTCAGGAGGGCATCCAGCACTTGGGTCAGCAAAAGAGAGGTTGTGATATGCCATGCAGCTGGCTCACTGTGTGCTGGTAGGTACCTGTGGCCAGGAAGTGGAGCACAGACACTACCTTCAGTAGAGTGGGGATGGCATTGCAGATTTTAATCAGGCTGACGATGTCGTCGTGTATCATGTCCACTATGGTGGTGATGGTGTCCCGGTCCAACCGGTACAGGGTGTGGATCTGCACAGGGGTTAGGTTGAATGGACTGGCTCTGATGCGAGGGATTGGTGGCTGCCTACGTGGTACCACTGCCTGCAGTGGTAGGACTTGCTGGGCCTGTCTCACCCTCCTTCTCCTCCTGCGTCTCCTCTGTGCTGCCTGTTGTTGTTGTTGTTGCTGGTGTAGCAGTACAGGCATGTCCTCCAGCCCCAGGATTGCAACAGCAACAGCAAGTGGGATCATTTTGGTGTAGGAAGGGGTGTGGTGTGGGGGTGTGCTCCTTTTGTGCTGGGACAGGTTCCCTTGACTCCACCTATGGTGATTGTGTGCACCTTTGGCAGTTGGGTACATAGCAGGTTGCTATTTACGGGTGATCTGCGATGCCTGTAATACTGCCATCGTCAAGGCCCTATTTACTGCCTTCGGGATGCCGGTAGGTGCCGGCCCGCATGAGTTGTGATGTCCTCCTTTTAGCGGCATCCCGGTATTGCTGCCACGAAGGGCGCGTGTAAGCGCGAATGCCGGTAAGAAGGGGCACGGTACAGGCGGTGGCGGAAATGCCAGGTTTAGGCTCGTAATGGCCCGGACTGGTACTCGATGCCGGCATTACCATTCCGCCTTCCTTTTTTGCATATCTCCATACTCGTAATGAGGCCCAGAGTCTTTATATAATTAATGTTCAATGTACAATATCATGATAACTCACTTTGTACTCTGTTATCTATAATGGCAAATCAATACAGTTCTACGTGGTACCACAATTACTATTCGATCTCTTTAAAGTGCATCAAATGTACGGTTCAATGTCACACAAATCAGTTTGTAAAGGAAACCAACAATAGATATAAGAGAAATCAGTTGGCTAGAGCAATTGGCAGAATACTGGCCTGTTACCTAGACACAGTTCTGTGTGGAGATGCCCCCCACCTGGGCAACATGTAGAATAAAGATATATCACAAGCCCAGTCCATATATTGTTCACAAGAGTCTTTCCAATAGTTCAGCAACCCCAAAGTACCTGGCGTTGTAGCATTCCTCGTTGGGGGAATCGATGGCCCTTCTTGAGTGCCCTCCCTTTAAAGCAGGAGTCACGGGTCGTCGAACGTCCGGCGAAGAACAGGGTGAACTGCGGCAGTGAAGTGGCAGCTTCTTTCCTAGCGTTTCTCATCGACGGGGAAGTGTAAACGTCCTGCAAGGAAGAGGCGTGCGGGGCACCTCGATGTCGATAGTTCTGGACCGCAAAGAGTTTGAAGAACTGTGGCCCAGCAAGGGCGTCGAGTCGTCGGCGTCTCTGTGGTCTTTGGGTGGAGGGAAACCCACCGGCGGATGCACGTCGACCGCCTCGCCTTCTCCGGTGGGATAAGGCGGGCGGCGGTGCGGACGAGCGTGTCCGTGAATCAAAAGTTCTTAGGCAACGGGAGCATGGTGGCTCTGGTTGGCGACGGCGGTCGTCGACGGTGGCGGACAACAGTCCGGGTGCTTCTCTTTGGGATTCCGTGGCAGTCCCAGTCTCCGGTCGACAGCCTTTCGTAGGTCTGTCTACCAGGGAGCTTTGGCAAAGATCAGCTGGTGCACGATGGTCCCTCATAGCTCGGGAAGAGGGCGCCTTACCAGGTCCTCTCTGGGTCAGTCCTTGGATACACAGCAGCTTTCAGATTGATGAAGAAGAGCAACAGCAATTGTTCTCTTCCAGCAGGGCTTCAAGGTCAAGCTTTAGTTTCACTCCAGTTACTCTTCATAGTTTGGACTTCAGCTTCTGAACACGATTCCTAGCAGTGAGAGGTCCCCAGATATACTGTTGCTCTCCCCTTCATTCTGCTGGGTCACACTCGGGCATTCAGCAGTCAGTCAGCCAATCAGGCACACGGTGCATTCAGGCCATTCTTCTCCATCCAGACACTCACAACACAGAATGTGGATTCGGACAAGTACCATGCCATTCAACACTACACACTGCATTCATACCAGTTTCGGGCAGGGCTGTTTCAGTCATTGTGTTAAACGCCAGATACCAGACATCCACAACAAGAAGTGTAGATTCGTCACACACTCCATTCACCCAGGTCCCACCCACAGGTGTACCCACAACATAGTCATTGGGAAGGCTCCAGCCAGTCTGGTCGGCACTTCCCCACACTACCATATATGGAACTTCCACCTAACAGCCAGTCAGGGGGAAGGGACAGAGTCGGGGCTTCCCGGGACTTAGGGAAGATCAAGGTAACAGGCGATGTAAGGCAAGAGGCCACGGGGGCCATCTTGTCCATCAGGAATCTACTGATTCCAATGACGGGGCCTGGGCATGCCAAAATGGAGGACGCTCAGGGCACCAGTCAATTCAGCACAGAGCTGCCACCAGCCCGTACCCTGCTCTGTGGGCCACCCACAGGGTTGTACCCCCACCTATGGGCGCCATAAGGGTATCCCATGGGTCTGTACACCAAACCAAAAGAGAGAGCTGCACCGCCAGGACTCCCACATGAACTCCTGCGTGGGAAAACACGACAGAACACACGATAAAAAGCAGTAAAGGACAAAGATACGGAGGCCCTGTCCCTCCAACGCATTTCCAGCATCACAGTGGCCCCCCCAGACTGAGGTTAGGGTGCCTAATCTCCCACGAGATAGACACCCTCATCCAGACGGTCAACATACCTTCTGGAAAGGCAATCTGCATTATTGTGACTCTTCCCTGGTCTATGCTCTATGGTGAAGTCTAGCCCTTGCAGGCTAATGGAGCACCTGAGCAGCTTCAGGTTTTCACCCTTGCTCTGCATAAGCAACTTCAGGGGCTTATGATCTGTTTGGACCTTGAAGGTAGACCCGGTAAGGTAGGGTCTAAAACACCCAAGGCTCCAAACTATACTAAAACATTCATTTTCAACAGTAGCCCACCTAAGTTCTCTACCCTTGAGTTGTCTACTGATGAATATGATCGGATGTTCTCTTCCTTTGTCGTCTAACTGGGACAAGACCACTCCAATTCCGGTGTCGCAGGCGTCAGTTTGAACGATAAAGGGCTTGCTGTAATCAGGTGCACACAACATGGGTGCCCTACACAGACTTTCTTTCAAGCCATCAAAGGCCCTCTGACAGACTTTGGTCCAATTAACCTTCCTAGGTTGCTTGGGTCAAGTCAGAGCTGTCAGTGGTGCAGCTATAGTTCCATAGTCCGTCATGAAATTGCGATAATACCCAGTGAGGCCCAAAAAGGCTCTCACCTGGGTTTGAGTAGTGGTATTCTCCCAGTCATGTACATCCTGTACCTTACTGGGGAGAGGTTGGATTTGGCCCCCTCCTACCTCATGACCAAGATACGTGACTTTCCCCTGAGCTATCTGGCACTTGGTGGCCTTGATAGTGAGGTTAGCCCTTTTCAAGGCCTGCAACGCCTTATCCAGATGTGTCAAATGCTCTTCCCAGGTGGAACTGTAGACGGCAATGTTGTCTAAGTAGGCCACACAAAAGGCTTCCAGCCCAATGAGCGCATGATTGGCCAATCTCTGGAAGGTGGCAGGGGCATTCTTCAACCCAAAAGGCATGACCCTAAACTGGTAGAGTCCCTCTGGTGTTGAGAACGCCGTCTTTTCCTTGGCATGGTCTGTCAGAGCTATTTGCCAATAGCCTGAGGTAAGGTCAAAGGTGCTCACAAATTTGGCAGCACCTATGGTGTCCACGAGCTCATCAGCCCTGGACAGTGGGTGCGTGTCAGTTTTGGTGATGGAATTAACTCCTTGGTAGTCCACACAGAACCTCCAATCCTTGGTACCTGCCTGGGAACATGCTTTGGGGACAAGGACCAAGGGACTGGACCAGGCACTGGTTAAGGGATCAATAACAACCAGATCCAACATCTTGGCGACTCTTAATGGTATCTGACATACAGTAGCACCTGCTTTTGACAGGCACACTGTCACCAGTGTCAATTTCGTGCCTACACCACGGTGTAAGGCCTGGTGTCAGTGAAAACAGAGAGGCATACTGCCAGAGCAAAGCCCTGCAGGCCCTCTGCTGCTCTGTCGTCAGATCGGGAGAGAGATGTACTCCCTCCACTGAGCCATCCTGAGGGGGGTTGTGCAACACATCAGGAAGGAGCTCACTCTGAAGCTAGCAAGAGACATGAGACTTCTGCACACCTGTGGAAAGGCTTGAGCCTGTTAACATGGAATACCTGAGGGGCTACCCCAGGGACTCCCATGTCAACCAGATAATTGACCTCGCCCATCTTGGAGATTATCCTGAGGGGTCCAGTCCATTTATCTGCCAAAGCTCGAAGGCTTGGTAGGCTCCATCACGAGGACCTCCTGTCCCGGAGTCCAATCCACTTGCAATGCTTTAAGGTCATGCCAGTACTTATTCAATCCCTGGCTGGCCCAGAGCTTTGCTGTCGCCTAACCCATCACCTGTGTCATCCTCCGTTAGAGGCCTAACACATAGTCCCCCATTTGCTTGGCTGGACCTGGAGGGGTGGCCTCCAAACCTTCTCTGATCAAGGCAAGGGGCCCCCCTCACGGGATGTCCAAAGAGTAACTCAAAGGAGCTGAAACCAACAACCTCTTGAGGTACCTCTCTGTAAGCGAACAGCAGGCATGACAGGAGGAGATCCCATTTCCTCCTTGGGGGTTCTTCCAAAGCACCTAGCATGCCGTTGAGTTTTTTTAAACCTCTCAACTAGACCGTTGGTCTGGGGATGGTAAGAGGTGGAGAACTTATAGGTTACACCGCACTCTTTCCACATGGTCTCCATGTAACTAGACACGAAGCTGGATCCTCTGTCAGAAACAACCTCCTTAGGGAATCCAACACGGGTGAAAATGCCCAGGAGAGCCCTGGCAACCACTTTGGTAGTTAGAGTCGGAAGGGGTATAGCCTCAGGGTACCGGGTGGCATGATAGACCAAGATTAGTCCACCTGAAGTGGGAGGGTCAAGAGGACCGACAATGTCAATGCCCACCCTCTCAAACGGTGTGCCAACCACTGGCAATGGCTGCAGTGGGGCAATAACACTGCCTCCAGTCTTGCCAGATAACTGACAAATTGGGCAGGTCCTGCAGTGGGACTCCAGTTCTACTCCCATCCGTGGTCAGTAGAAATGGGCAGAGAGCCTCTGCTTAGTCTTCTTGGTACCAAGATGACCAGCTAAGTGCACCTTATGCGCCAACTGCAGCAGGAAGGGCCTGTAAACCTGGGGTACCACCAACCTCTTAAGGGAACCAGGTTCAGGCTTAGTGGGCTCACTAACAAGGAGCTCACTCTCCCAATAGATCCGGAATGTCCTAGGCACTTCTCCTTGTGCCTGGGGCAGGGCCTATTTTCTCACACCCTCGAGAGAGTGGCACTCTCTCTGACACTTACAGAAGTCCGCCCGGGAAGGTCCCCTTCAGCTAACAAGCATTGAAGGTCAGGGTGGTCCTCTGAGTTGAGCCTCTCACACAGGAAAGTCTTCTGGCTCTTCTCCCACAGGAGTTGAGACAGGGTTCACCACTGGACCCAGGCCGTCCGGAGCATGGATCCCGATGGGTGCTGTCAGAACAGCAGGAAGAGCAGGAGTCCCCTCCACAGAGGTGGCCTTCTTACTCTTCAGTTTCCTTTGTGCCTTGGGTTTCCCCGTCGGCGAGGGTACTGGGCTCGCAGCCAGGCCCTGTGTGACCTGCGATCGGGTAACCTCCACAGCAGCCATGGGTAGACCACCCGTGATAATCCCGAACTTGACCAAATTGTTGCCTAACAAAATGTTCTCAGGCACGTTGTCCTGAACCAGGACCGGAAGCTTTGTTGTCTTGTCTCCAATCGTGATGTGGACTAAGGCTACAGGCAATAATTTGGGAGGCCCACCAGCTAACCTGGTGGTTCTCAGAGGAGCACCTACATAGTCCTCTGGCTTAAGCAGGGTCCTGTCCACCACTGTCCTGCTTGCCCCAGTGTCTCTCAAACCAGTAGAAGGCTGGCCATTTAAGAGGACACTTCTCAAAAACCTATGTGTGTTCTGTGGGATAGTTGCCAGTACTTCTGCGTACTGGTCCCAGGCTCCAAGGGGGGGACACTAAGGAAATCTCTACGGGAGCACCAAAGGTGATCCCGGTAGAGGAGGGGAGGACAGTGGCCTCCACCTCTGGTACAGAGTAGGGGTAGGTCAGGCTGACAGCCTGGACTCCAAGTGCCTTACCCTTACACTTGGGGTCACCCCTTCGGTGATTCAGAGCCCCACAATCCCAACAAGTGCCGGGAGTGCGGGGTACGGTACTGGAACTACTGGGACCCTGCTTTGCAGCAGGTGGACCACTACTTTTACTCCCACCCACAACAGACCTATCCCCACTAGGTTTTTGGGTCTTAGGAGAGGAAGGTTTTGGTTTACCCGACAGTGATTGCTTCTGGGACTCCTCAGCTTTCTGAGAGGTCCCCTTTTCTTTGTCCTTGTCCTTCCCACTGGAGTCCTTAGAGGACACCCGGTGGGGGACCCACTTGTCAGCCAACCTAGCCAGTTTAAAGGGATCCAAAATGTTCTGGTCAGCAACATACTGACGCAGCTCTGGTGAACAGGCTTTTGAAAAATGCTCAAAAAGCAAAAGGTGAGACAGTTCAACAAACGTTTTCACTTTGTAACCATCAATCCACCCCATCATGTTCATATGCGCTGCACTCACGCAGTCAACCCAAGACACATTCTCTCTTTTCTTAAAACCCCTGAACCTTTCAAAGGTACTGGGTAGGTGTCTTGCCAAACTTGGCAATCAAAGCAGACTTCATGCACTCATACTGACCCCTTTCTTCCACACTCAGTTTCAGAATACAGTCATATCCAGTCTGAGGCACTCTGCTTAACAAAAACCAATCTCTTTTATCTACACCTTGAATTGCACAAGCCATCTCAATGCTTCAATCCATTGGAGGATATCTGAACCCTCCGCATACACACCAACCAAATCTTTCATAAACCTGGTTGCTGAGGACCTGACACTCTCAACTGGTTTAGCTGAAGTCTCCACTCGAGCTTTCTCTAACTTGATTCTCTGAGATTGTGTCCTTGTCTTTGAGTTTGAGATCCCTATTCTTGAGTTCCACTTGCTGTGCGAGCTCCTCTTTCTTTAGCTCAGCATCTATTTCCAACTTGCGATATTCAAAGGCCAATTTCATCCTTAATAACTCAAGTTCCAAGGAATTGCTGGGGGTCCCAACAGAGGCAGCAGGAATGGTGGCATACCCAGAAATAGATTCAGCGACAAAACCCGGGGCAGAGTTCTCATTGTTTGCATCCCCCACTTCAAGAGTTTAACCATCAGTCTGGTAGTCCACCAGGGCAGCTATCAGCTCAGCCCTAGACTTATCCACAAAGTCTAACTCCCTGGCTTCACAAGCACTCTGGAGAGTCTCTAAGCTCATCCGAGTCAATTTACCATTCACAATAGATTCCATTGCTTGTAATGCAGTTATCTTATACACAACTAAACCTCAATTCAACAAAGTGCAGATATTTTGTAAGTGGCACGGTTATACACTGATTCTTAAAATCATAAGCATCCCACTGCTGCCACCAGTGTAAAGATTGGCGGGAGTCCTCTGTGTCTCTCCCCTACCATATAGAGAGCAGAAGTACAGACTCCCCCCTCCAGTCTTTACAACCACTCAATAAATTCCTCCTTTTCTTCTGCAAATCATTCCATGGCCTTGCCCCTCTACCTAGCCGACTGTCTCTCCTTCTATTCTCCCTCAAAAACCCTGCAGTATTCTCAATCTCTCAATTCCTCACCTTCCCTATCCTCCTCCAGCTCCTTCTCTCACACTCTCTCTCTCGACCTCTACTGGAATGCCCTCTCTTCGAATCCCCAGACATCAAAGCCCAAAGCTAGCCCATCTTTAGTATTGTTCAAGACAAGACTTACGATTAATTTCTAACTGAGGAAAGAGGCACTTCTTATCCCCTCATTGGCTCCCGCAAGCGACCCCGATACATCCACATGCATGTTCAAAATGCAAATATGTATATTGATCTCCTGTAAATGTTTATAGGCCCTGTTTCTTAACCTGTTTTTCTGTCCCTAGTCTGTCTCTTCATGCTATGCCTACATTAACGGGTTTACTCTAATTCAGTCTCCCCCTTTTCTAAAGGCACCTCACTCAAGAACTTCCCCGGTGACCTGTATTGATTCGTATGTGGGTTATTTCTGATTGAAATGGTATCCCTATTGGTCAATCCAGCAATACAAATGAAAATGTGTGCAAGTGCCAGTTCCATACTGCTATCATGAAAGAGCACTTTCGTGCACACGTACCTTAGAAACCATTCTCTAAAAACATTCAAAAGCATTGACCCATATATGACACATTTTAAGATATATGATTATTACTGACAACAATGTTATTCAAGGGTGGCTTTATACATTGTCATCCACTTAGGTGGAGTTCATTATTAGACAATTGCCACTCAAAGAGGGCTACTAAGAACGAAGTTCCTTTACTGGTTTGAATGGCTGCGCGGTTCGAGCTCCCACTCTGGCCAACCATGTCCATGTCATAATAAAAATTACAAGTATTGTACAACATCCGCTCTTGCTTTCCTCCCTTCACCTGGTACAAGGCTATCATCTCAAAGTCTTTCTCATTTTAACAGGCCATGTAATTTCCACATCTTGGTTTGACATTTAAAACAGGAATGCCAGTCTCACTGTCTAAAACCGATGGTTTTCCTCCGAACTCCAGTAGAGCATTTAAGGCAAAAAGGCACAGAGTGCATTGGAGTCTTTTACTTCATTCGGAATGTTTACAATGGATGGCAACAATTGCATCTTTCTTTGCTGGTCAACCACCCCATGGTACTTTCTATAAATACATATTAAATCTAATATGAGTTGGGACTCTTCTCTGCTGCAAAGTATGTGCCCATAGCATGTTATACCTCTCTTTTATTTGATGCAGCTGTGATGGTGTGATCTACGGTTATTATGCACTTAGGATGCCCATGAAACTGATTGTGCTCTCTAGCACACATAACACCGATTAGCACATGGAAATCATTAGTGACCCCTCCCCAGCCAATCAGAATATTTAGAGTGCAGTCAATAACTATTGGTATTGACTGCATTCTGCACATTCTCTCTTCAGCAGCAGACTGGGATGCAACAATGCAATTTCTAGGATTTTGTTTCAACAATAGACTTCCTTTCCGGGAGGACCTTTTTTATTCGCTATAACACACCAGAGAGAAAGCTAAAACATGGGAATGCGCTTTCACTTCCTTATAGACTTAGCATTTACTTTTCCGTGACGCCTAATGCTTCCTTATTTCAATTAGAATACTTCTGCCAACCACACAAGAAAACGGAACCTAGATTACACATAAAGGTGGATGGCCATCTCATTGCGCAGGTTGAAAGTTTTCATTATCTGGGATCTCGATTTGCGAATAATGGCAGCTGGTTATAAGTCAGGCTATTGTACTTTGCGTGTTGCTGGTCAGCCCTCCCTAACTTTTAAATAATTATTTTTTAGAGTATTTTATTTATTAAAAATAAGTTTGCTGGCTCATTTGATGTTGAGGGTCTCTATTGCAAGTTAAGACTGAAAGCTTAACCATGCCACCATGGATATTCATCAAGATGCAAAAGGGTAAATTAAAGAATTAAGAGTGGCTTGTGCTGTGGTACAATGCATAACTGTGATTCACTGGAAAGGAAGGCAGGGACAGAGCACACCACATTGTAATGTTACCTAAAGGTTTGTCTCAGTTGAAGACCACTCTTGAAAGAAGGAGTTCTACAAAATGTTATGTCGTTTTTTGGTACCATGAAGCAGAACCTGTATTATAGCCAACCCCATTGAGTATTATTTGGGCAAATATGCACACAATAGGGAAACAATAGGGGAAATGTCTTTCTGGTTGCATTGTATTAATACAAGAACTCATAATTTACACATCTCTTCACCCCAATAGCATCATTGACTTGAGTTAGTGTTTTGTCCATATGCATAGTGACACAAGGGTTGGGACAGTCGCCCTTTTTCAATAATTTTGTTTCAAGTCCTTGGAAGATCACAGATGCACTGATTTGCAGCATTTTGAAGTTTGTAAATGCAAGGATCTCACGCTGAAGTACGGACGGCATCTGATAACCCATGACCAGGAGGCCGACCCAAGCAGTGTTTTGTGTACCATGCAAATGTTTTCTAATGTATGCGTTGTTCGTCATTGAGCTAGATCCGCGCCATCAGGACTGGATGGTTGGGTCAAATTGTTTCATACAAGAATTCGGATGGGCTACATAATTCTGAGCTCTTCTGGTTTGTGTTTTCTTGTTGAGAAGACTGAAGTAAACACCATTTCATTAGTCACGTGGGATTCCACAGAAGCACCGAACAGAGTGATCTTTGTCAAATTGTGGCTTTCCATCCACAGTTCCACTGGCCCAATCATGTCCCATGCCCTCTTTGACCTTGGCATGTGAGTGGCACATGCATTTGGGTGATGCGAGTAGGTAAGAAGTAAAAAGCTTAATGGTGGAAACGGTGGGGCAGAAGAGAGGATTTCAAAATGTAAATAGTCCCCTGGGAAGCATTAGTGGGACGTGGCTGTACACGTTTCTTCCTTCTTGTTTGCTGGAATTGCAACTCAGCCAATTTCTCTGTGGTTTACTTGGACACTCATTAATCAAGTGCTATGTGCCCCTTTTGTTTCCTTAGGAATGGAGTTGTCTGGTCGTGTCCTGGAGGTCGGCACTGGCGTTACAGCAGTACGGGAGGTAAGTGTCGTAGTATAACCCAAGATTGAAGATGGTAGGGCTGAAGAAAAATAAAATGGGTGTCTCCTCCTTTACAGCGCTTTCTTAGCCACATAAGAGGGGAGATTCGTTTGGGGTTGAACTCTCACTCTTTCCAGACTCCTGCAAAAGGTTTTTAAGGACTTTTTAAAATTATTTTTTATGTTCGCGCACAATCCTTTAGTGCACATTTCTTTCTTTTTATCGACTTTATTTAAGTAGGTTGCAAACAAGGAGCACTACTCCAACAGTGAAATTGAAGCATAGTTTAACACATCATGCAATACAATTTTAGATCCGTCCCTTTCCCACCACTCCAGACTCCCCCTGCCCTCCTCCTTCCCTGTCTCCTCCTTGGCTAAGTCAGGCTTTGGTGAGGCGGCATATATGCCACTAACAGGTGCCTCGTCAGATGTGGCTTGTTCGTTTGCACCGGGAAGTTCAGGTCATATTCCAGAATCAGAGACCAAATGTCTGTAAACCGGTGCAAGCTTCCTTCTCTAGCGGCAGTGAACTTCTCCGCCACCAAAATGTCCCAGACCTTGATCCACCGCTTGTTGCACATTTCTTTCTCCATGTTCACGACCGTCAGTACCTCTGGTGAAGCAAAGCCACTTGCCTCCTTGATGATGGTGATTTCTGTTGTTGGATTTAGCTCTTTGATGTCGCCCTCTCTTGCTTTGATTTATTTTCCATTCCTTTTAATGGTGTTCCATGTTTTAAGTTAACGTTTTGCTTTTCTCATTCTTAGTATTTGTATTGGTATTTTATTATTTATATAGCGCTTTACAGTATAACCAAAATACATTAAACATGGAACACAGAAGCAATAAAATAAACATGATTCAAACCAGAAAAACAGCATGTAGAACAATTTGCATTTCGGAAAGAGGAGAAGGGGAGAGATATGGGAAGGAAGAAAGGGAAAGGCGAGACGGAGTAGACGGAGTAGAAGGGAGGGTGGAAGTCAAAGGGGGGAGACAGGAATAGATAAAGGAACAGGAAGGTGGATTTGGGAGGAGAAAAAAGAGGAGGAAGGGGAGAGGAGTCAGGGAGGGGATGAAGGAGAGTTTTTAAGGAGGAACGGAAGGAGGAATAGGTGGAGATGGAGCGGATAGAGAAAGGGAGCGAGTTCCAATGTAAGGGGGCAAGGAGTTGGAAGGAGCGGAAACGAGAGGAGGCACAGGGAGGGGGGAACAGAGAGTAAAAAGTGATCAGCGGAGCGTAGAGAGCGAGAGGGAGCATAGAAAGAGAGAAGAGAGGAGAGGTAAGGAGGGGCAAGGACATGAAGAGATTTAAAAACGAGACAAAAGAAGTGGTATGTAAGTTGGGAGTGGAAGGGAAGCCAGCCTAGGTTGGCAAGTGAATTGGAGATGGAATCATAGGGAGAGAGAAGACAGAGAGGAGTATTTAAGGGGGGGGGCGAGATGGGAAGAGGGGTGACCGAAAAAGATAGAAGAACAGTAGAAAAGGCAAGAAAAGATGAGGGAAGAGTTTAGTAGCATGGAAAGTAAGAGAAGAACGGACTTTACGAATATTAAAGAGGTGATAGCGAGAACAGCGAGTAGTGAGGGAAATGTGGTAAGTGAAGGAAAGGGAAGAGTCAAAGTAGATTCCTAGATTCCTTGCATGGGTGGAAATAGGAAGATCGGCAGGGGGGTACTGTGAGTGCAGGTCACCTCGGCGGGGGCCCACCTGCACTGGGTCTTTGGGTCTGCATAAGGGCATAGTAGTACTCCAACCAGCCCTCTGTCCTGCTCCTTGCATCCAGCAACTCACTGCTTGCGTTTCAGTCTCAACCAAAGCCGAAAAGAGATCACTGGCCAGGGTTTAGCAGAAAATAGGGTTTACTAAAAGATATTAAAGGACACTGCTGTAAACCTAAGGAAACTACTTTGTGGTCTCTACGTTTACTGCCCCTCCCTGCTTCTCACATAATCTATTTATGCCAGATACCCTCTTGAACCACATCTCACCCACCCTAAACTGAGCAAGTTTGGACCACTTTCTGCAAATCTCAGACGTAAAAGACCAAACCTACATGGATTGTGGGAGTGATCTGAGTGTAAAAAGATAGTCTCCAGAAAGCAAGTGCAATTGTTCATCTGCTGTCCTGGAGTAGGGCAGATGCGTCTCCTGGAGGTAAATGGTCAAGGGCTTCTGGTCCTCTTTCCATGAGGGCTTACTTTCCATCATTGAGCTGAAACCAATTAGCTTGGCAGTCAGCCCCCTCCCCCTCCACCCCCGTTTACCTACAGACAACACCCAATCCCCAGTAGGCCTTTGTATAATATAGGTGTAATCAATATAGCCAACTGGTATACAAACATCTGAATACAAATTAGAAAATAATGGAAAGACATTAGGATTTCACAAACTTAGGAGCGATGAAAGTGCGGAATAACAGAGAGGGGTCTTCAACCAAGATCACTGCGGGTTGTAAATACATGCTTTGCCATTCTAAGTGGCCCTGCTTCTAGTTATTAGAACAAAATGATATGCTCTGCATGCACAGAAAATGCCATGGGAATGTTTGGCCATCTCCTGGATTGCAACGATGTTCTGCATCCCGCCACGAATGTCAGTTGCGGATACAATGTACCTGCAGGTGCATCTTCCCCTACCCTTCTCCCTGGCTCTCCCCGCCCTCCTTACTCTGTATTCTCCCACTTTTCTGTATTTGGCTCGTACTAACTACATGTGTGCTATTATTAATCCCATACATACAGATGTGAAGTAAAATTATGTTTCTTTCACTACCTTTCTTTGTATCCTCTCCATTCTGACTTCATTCTTTTATTTATAGTTTTTATATAGCGTAAACATGACACGTTATTGGAGCGCAGTACAATGTTTTCCAACAATAAAAATTTAACAATCAACTAAAACATCATTAATAAAAACTATTTTTATTAAAAACATGTCATGCTAATCGAAAACCATAATCCAACATCTCATTTAAAACAATCCTAAAACATAATTTAAAATGTTTTAAAACCCTAATAATTGCCATTTTGACCTAAACTTAGTTGAACACTTTTTTCCAAAGCCACTCTTTCAGTAATTCACTACATTTTAGATAATCCAATGTCATTCTTAAATTACTGGGAAGTGCATTTTTGCATCTGCCCCTGAGAAAGACGGATTCATAGCACTCGACCTATTAAATGTAGGTGCTTCTATTCCTAAAGATTCACGACTCCTAAGACTTCTCACTCTTCCAGAGATTTTAACAGGAGTCTTAGAAGAAAGGGCTCTGTGCATAATACTAACACATTTGAACACAATCCTCTGTTCAATGGGCAGCCAATGTAGAGTTTTTGCAATTGGTGTCACATGATCTATCTTCTTGCCCACGCAATTAGGCAAGAAGCCACATTACAAACCGCATTCAATGAGGCTAAAGAGGTTTTTGGAAGGCCCAATAGCAGCACATTCCTAAAATCTACCTGGATATTAACAAGGATTGACCAATGAGGCGGAAGTCCACATCCATGATGAAGAGTTCACTGCTCACAATGTAAAAAGTTGAAAGTTCACCGCCTTTGCCATAGCATTTATGAGTGGCGAAATAGAAAGCCAAAGATTTTGTTGCATCAGTAAACTCAACATCCTGCACGCCTAGCACTTTCAGATCCAAAAAACAATCCATAAGTGCATTCAGAGTGCTTCACGAGTGCTGTTGGCTGTGTGGGCTGCTGATCGTTGAACGCTGAACATTATCTGCAAGAGGTAATGCAATACCTGGATGTATATTAACCTGGACACTCTGACCTTATGGGACTAGGCTGCGGCCTTATGGACACTGATCGTCTCTAACAACATGTTATATTTAATATTTCAGATCTAATTTGCGCTCGATCTAAGGCCCGCCCCAAGCACAAACAAACCGGCATTTAACTTCGGGCCGCACGCATTCCGGAGTGCTTCACGAGTGCTGTTGGCTGGCTCCCCAGCAAAGTGGCTTGAGGGGCAGGAGGCATATGTTTTGCCCTGCATGACAATAACAGGAATTGTGGGTATATTATCTACATTGGTTGGCTGGGTGTGGTTAAGAGGTCTATTATTATTGATTTTATACTTTTTCAGTATACCGGTTGGACCTAACCATAAAAGGGAGAGAAAGGACCATGGCCCTTAGAGAAGACTCTATTATAGGACCATTGGTCTTCACTAAAAGGCGCGATAGCTTGACCCGTGCACTTGCACTTCCGCTCCCACCCTCGCCACCTGCGCAGGCTTAGGGTGAGGAGGGTCAGGGAGCGATGGTGAAGGAAGGGAATGATGAGCAGCATAGTGCCCAGGAGAATGTTGACTCCTCGCAATGCTTATTTCATGAGGAGTCTGATAATCGGACTCAGGAATTCTTTAATCAGACTTCAGGGGAGATTGATGGTAAACGGTGGTGATGTACAAATGAACTGCTCTTTCTTGGAGACACCCCTGATTTTTTCAACAGGGGAAATAGCTATGCTTGCTATGTCTGAATATCCCCATGTTGTGGAGGGAGTCAACATTAGTGCTAATTTAGCTCCAAATCGGGGGTGGGGGGGTCTGTATCGAAGATGACAAAGGGAACCCTACAAGTGTTGATTTTAATTAACAACTTTCAGGACAGTCTACACAATGAATTAAAATTACATACCTCCTACTTAAGAGAGATCTCTTCCTCCCTGAGCTCAATTGATAAACCTAGGGAGAAAGAGACTTAAGGTAAATCTAATATTAGTGCGAGTGTTAACCCGAATATTGAAGAGCGATTTGAACCATTAAGAAATTTTGCTGCAAGAGTGGATGGGACCATGGGCTCTCCGGAGACAGAATTGGTTGTTGACTCGGGAATGAACAAAACAAAAAGGACAAAAAATAAAGACTAATCAGAAACCATTACCTGAGTTCAGAATCGCAAAGAACACCTTGCGTAAATATTTACGCTCTTTGTCCCGCCATGACGTGATGGAAGCTCAAGAAAGGGAAAAAAAGATAAGGAAAGAAAGAGAAGTGAAAGAACTCTTTAAACTATCTTCTCCACAAGCCCTGAACAACCAGGCCAAGGTAGAAAGCCCCAGCTATAATAATCTCTATTTCTGATGTTTGTTAATCTGCTTAGAATCACATGCTGTGCATAGGTCCGACATCCAGTGGTCACTGCGGAGTATTGCATTTTGTTTTTCGTAGTCGAAAAAGGGGACGTCGACAAGGCGTGTCTGAAACACTATCCCTATAGTGACGTGCGTTGTACCCACAATCCCTCACGCGTCGAGGTCCCTCAGATTGTTTTTTTCCGCCCAGCTTCTGGTCGCCTTCACGCGGAGCTCCTCGAGTGACATTGCAACTCCTCGACCTTTGGTCGTTTTTTTCTCATAATATTAATAATCCCTCCCTCGACGCAGTTGTAAGCTGTTCTCCGCCGAGCAAGATCTTCGACGGAGGATCGAGCGGAGGAAATCCTTTGGCGCTGCCGAACACGTGGCCTGGCCTCGCAGGCCATATACAGTAGGGAGAGTGGGGTCGTGGGACATCTCTGGGTCTTTTCTGAGAATGCCTTTCCCTTTCCCCTTCCTTTCCCTTGGGGTGCTTATCGCGATTTATTGCCTCGGCTATGGAGAGGACACCCTTTAGGTTTTGCCCGCTTTGCAAAGGCAAATTTACTTGGAAGGACAAGCATTCACGGTGTAACCGCTGCTTGCCCCTCGATCACAAGGAGGAAGGTTGCGCGGCTTGTCGGCTTCTTAAGCCTAAAACTCTAAAAGACAGTAGGGTTAAAAGGTGGGCGGCCTACGTGATGTCAAAGGCCGAAGGTTCACCCGCCGCTGCTACCACGACAGTGACGAGGAACGCGATAACACGACCTCCGATACGGAAGTCGAAACCCCCTCTAAGGAGCGCTTGCGCGCTTCGTCGTCTGTCCCCGGCCCCGACGGGCTCGGCTCACGCCCTGCTTATGGGGATGAACACCCCGGCGACACTGACGCACACAAAGACTCACATAAGCACACAACCCACGGCTCTTCTTCGTCTAAGACGAAAAGAGCTTCGGCGCCCAAGGAGACGCAGATTCCACCGGCGGCCTCCTCGGACCGTTCGGGTTCGAAGCCCCTCTCGCAACCGCAGCCGCGACCAGCGACTGGGCTTTCGGCAAATAAGGGCGCCCTCCCCCAAACCATCGGCCGGCGCGCATCACAGAAGGCGCATACCACCGTAGAGCGTTCGACACCCATAGCGTCAAACGCAAGCTTCCGCCGACAAACTAGTCGCCGACAAACGAGTCGCCGAAAGCTTGGCGAGGATCGCTGTAGCCGACGCCCAAAAGCGTACGCCGAAGAACACGTCGAGCGCTACGCATAAGTCGAAAGACACGCCGAAAAAGCCCGAAGAAAGGCAGGGACTACCCCCTTCAGTCGGGGGGTCACCCAGCACACCTGAAGGTTTTTCGGAGGGCGACGGGACACTTTCCTCGACGCTTTGGGAGAGGTCGAGCCGCTTCCAGCTAGATGACTCTATTTTTCCCCCGCCAGACCGCTCTGGGGTACCCCATGAAACCATGGAAAGACTCCACCTCTGTATGGAGAGGATGGAAAGGTTTATGAATACCCAGACCTCTCAAACTCCCAAGAGGACTAGAGAAGGGCCTCAGGAGGACCCCAGGGCCAAAAATCTGAGGCTAGTCGATCCCCAGGTGGACACGGCCTCAGACTTCCATAGCATATACGACCTCACTGGGGAGGAACAATACTTGGAGGAGGAGGATGATTTCATGGACGATGAAGGACAGAACCAGGAGGAATGTCTGGAAGACAGGCCAGACATTATAGAAGAAGGCTTCAGAGAAGACACTGAAGAAGGACCTTCGCACCCCTGGCAATCCCCATCAGTATATTCCGACACTGATGTCCTAAACCTAAATCCTCCTGACAATTCACCGGTTAGGAACACGTCTCCAATTGACGATCAGCCCACTTTCAATGCACTGTTGCGCAGAGCAGCAGCACATTTTGAACTGGACACTGGGGAGCTCTCTCCAGAATTAGACTTTGTGGAAAAAGTAATTAAAGAGAAACCCTCGGTCAGCCAGACCATTCCCCTCCTAGCTTCAGTGAAGAGAAGAATCATCCCTTCGCTGGCCACTCCCGCATTGATCAGAGGGGTCAATCCGAGAATTGAAAAACTTTTCACTCCTTCTCCCTCAGACCCGCTCTACATTAGGGGACATTCCATTCCGGATTCCCTAGTAGTATCTAATACTAGAAAGAGGGCAGGGGTACCACTTTCCACCAGTGAGGCACCCCCTGACAAGGAGGGCAAAAGGCTATATGCCCTTGCAAAAAGAGTAACTTCCTCGGCTGCCTTCTCAGCAAGAATTGCGAACAACAATTCTTTGCTTGCTAGCTATGCAGACGCGCAGTGGGCCAAACTGCCCAAGGACGCCGAGGAAGCACCGGAGCCTTTACGTACACGCCTACTTTCAACTATTGGCGAAGGAACCCAGGTGAACCAGAGCATTGTAAAAGAACTCTCTAGACGCGGCAGAAACAGCGGGACGTTCCCTGGTACAGGGAATACCCCTAAAACGCCATGTATGGCTGCGCAACTCAGGGTTTAAACCGGAGACACAGGCGTCTTTAATAAATAAACCTGTGGAAGACTCTAACCTCTTCGGAAAAGCGGTGGATGAAGCTCTAGATATGGCTAAAAAAGAGTTTGATACTATCAAGACTCTTGACCAAATCTCTAAGCCCACTACCAGACGCGGCTATGGCAACAAACGCTTTTTTCGTGGCCAAAGCCAACAACAACAACAACAAGGTCAGCATCAACTATACCCTGCCACCAATTACCAGACCAATAGTGGGCAGTACAGCCAAAGAGGCCAACGCCGGGGTAAAGGGAGAGGTCGGGGATCCACCCCCAGAGGCTCCCAAGCCCCCAACAACTCCAAGTGACGCAAAGATTTGCGTCCCCTCCCATGCAACACCGGTCGGGGGCCGGATAACATCCTTTCTTCCTGCATGGGAGGAGATAACGTCAGACCGTTGGGTACTTTCCACCGTAGCCCACGGATACTGTATCGAATTCAACAGTTCCCCATCCTACAGACCCCCGAGGGGACGTCGCATGACACCGGAACATCTTGCCATCCTTCTCCAAGAAATACAACAACTGCTGGAAAAAGGAGCCATAGAGGTCGTGCCTCTATCTCAGGTAACGGAAGGTATTTATTCAGTGTACTTCCTTGTACCCAAAAAGGATCTAACCATGCGTCCTGTATTAGATCTGCGCCCAGCGAACAAGTTTATCAAACCCCAAAAGTTTCGTATTGGTAACCTTACAGGAAGTGATCCCACTGCTTTCTCAGGGAGATTACATGACAACATTGGACATGAAAGATGCATACTTTCATATTTTAATGTTGCCAGCGCACAGAAAATACCTCAGGTTCATGATAGAGGGCAAACACTACCAGTTCAAAGTGCTACCCTTCGGCATAGCATCAGCACCAAGGGTATTCACGAAGGTGCTGGCAGTGGCAGCGGCCCACCTGCGCAGGTTGTCCATCCCAGTTTACCCTTACCTCGACGACTGGCTCATAACCGGGGATTCTTACGAAACATGCTTCTCCAATACCCAAAAGACGGTAGACCTTTTGTTCAAGTTGGGCTTCTCCATCAACGAAAAGAAGTCCAGTTTAGACCCCAGTCAAATCAAGCAATTCCTAGGGGCTCTAATTCAAACAAAGGACGGCCTCGTCTTCCCCTCCAAAGAGAGGGTCCAAAACATGCTGTTTCAAATCCCTCAATATATGACCGGTCGAGAGGTGACGGTACGCAAAGCAATGCGCCTGCTAGGAATGATGGCGTCGTGTATTTATTTGGTACCTCACGCGCGCCTGCGCATGCGCCCAATGCAAGAGTGGCTCAACAGCCAGTGGTGTCAGGCCAGCGGACTATGGGAGGATCTAGTTGTGGTCTCGCAAGCCTTGGTTCTCTCGCTACGGTGGTGGACAAAGGAAAACATGGAAAAAGGGAAACCCTTTGCCACACCCGCGGCGGAAGCCACTCTAACCACAGACGCATCCCTCACAGGATGGGGGGCGCACCTATCCCATCAGACTGCTCACGGAGTGTGGACTCCGAACGTAGCATCCAAACACATAAATCTTCTGGAGCTACTAGCTGTGTTCAAGGCGCTAAGAGCCTTCCAGAAACACCTACAAGGCAAAACAGTAATGGTCCTTACAGACAGCACCACAGCCATGTACTACATCAACAAGCAAGGGGGCACCCACTCTCCAGGCCTGTCCAAGCTGGCCCAGAATATATGGAAGTGGGCTCTCAAACAGGACATGTTCCTACTATCTCTACATGTACCCGGGGAACTCAATCTGCTGGCAGACAGTCTCAGCAGAGATTTCCCCCTGCCCGAAGAGTACGAATGGCGCCTGCACGAAGACATCGTCTTCGACGTCTTCACACAATGGGGATTCCCAGAAATAGACCTGTTCGCAACCCTGGAAAACTCACAATGCCTAAGTTACGCCTCCAGGTACCCCCAGAACCAATCCAAGGGGAACGGTCTGTTGATGCAATGGTCAGGGAAATTTGTTTACGCTTTTCCCCCGACTCCCCTTCTCAACAGAGTGGTGCACAAGATGCACCAGGAACAAGTGACCATGATACTAGTGGCCCCAATGTGGGCACGACAACCATGGTTCGCTCACTTGATGGAGATGTCTCTATCCCCCCCAGTAAAACTCCCCTGCCCGTACAACATGCTGTCTCAGTACAAGGGCAGGACTCTACATCCATGCCCCCAGAACATGAACTTAGCAGCTTGGCTCCTGAGATCATAGAGTTCGGACATCTACAACTCCCGCAAAGATGCATGGACATCCTCAGGGAAGCCAGAAAACCGAACACTCGCCACTGCTATTCTAGCAAGTGGAAAAGATTTGTCATCTGGTGCAGGAGTAAAAGCATCAACCCTATTGACTGCTCTCCCACACATGTAGTCCTATACCTGACCCACCTATTGGATTCAGGTCTAGTGTTTAACTCCATTAAAGTCCACCTAGCGGCACTTTCTGCATACACCACTTCCCAACTCAAAGTGTCGTGGTGGAGGATCCCTGTTATAAAGGCCTTCATGGAGGGAGTAAAGAGAATACACCCCCCGATAGCTGACCCAGCTCCCGGATGGGACCTTAATGTGGTACTTACCAGACTCATGGGCTCTCCATTCGAACCCATGCACAAAGCATCTCTTAAACACCTCACGCTTAAGACTGCTTTTTTAATAGCTATCACCTCCATCAGGAGAGTAAGTGAACTTCAGGCTCTTTCTATTCTAGACCCCTTCGTTACAGTTCACAAAGATAAAGTGGTTCTACGCACTCACCCTAGGTTTGCTCCAAAATGTATTTCTAAATTCCACGTAAACCAATCTATAGAACTACCAACGTTCTTTCAAAATCCTTCCAATTTGGGAGAAAGGACTCTGCACACACTAGATGTACGCAGAGCGGTCATGTTCTACATGGAAAGAACCAGACCACTGAGGAAGACTAATCAGTTCTTCGTCTCGGTGGCAGCAGGAAGAGAAGGAGATGCGGTTTCAAAATCCACTATTTCTAGATGGATTGTTCAATGCATCACTCTCTGCTATACTCTTGCTAAGAGAGAACTGCCCTTTAGGCCAAGAGCACACTCTACTCGAGGCACGGGGGCATCCATAGCATTCATTGCAAGTGTTCCCCTTGAGTCCATCTGCAAAGCGGCTACCTGGAGTTCTGTGCACACCTTTACAAAACACTACCGTCTAGATACACACTCTAGATCTGACTCCCAGGCGGGACAGGCAGTATTACGACACCTTTTCTCTACTGTTCCTTCTCATAACCCACCGCCAACTCCGGGTACTGCTCGCTAGTCTATGCACAGCATGTGATTCTAAGCAGATTAACAAACATCAGAAGAGAATGCATTACTTACCGTAAAAGCATTTCTGATGGTTGTATCTGCTTAGATTCACATGCGCCCACCCTTCCTCCCCGCTCGGATGGAAGGAACATAGACTTCCTTTATATATCTCTCTCTTTTCTGTACTCACTCACGTCTAGAAGGCTCCCTCAGGGCAGAAAAATACAAACAGAGGGACCTCGACGCGTGAGGGATTGTGGGTACAACGCACGTCACTATAGGGATAGTGTTTCAGACACGCCTTGTCGACGTCCCCTTTTTCGACTACGAAAAACAAAATGCAATACTCCGCAGTGACCACTGGATGTCGGACCTATGCACAGCATGTGAATCTAAGCAGATACAACCATCAGAAATGCTTTTACGGTAAGTAATGCATTCTCATATTCGACGGGAAGACCAACCCAAGTTATATGTTGGAAGGCTTGGAACAGCAATCTGGGTGTTCCACAGAAAAGTCTCTCAGTGAAACAACCCTATCCAACCAGCATAGAGGACGGATATTTGAGAAACCTGAGGGTATTCTCCCAAGTAGACTTCTGTAATCCCTTATTCAGGTGGCCAGGGGAGGGCTGGCGCTATAAGATCCCAACCCTGGGGGTGCACGAACGAGGGAGGATCACGTGGTTAGGCAGCCCAAGGTTGTGCTCGGGGAAATTCCCCAGGTGACACTCGGTACAACATCACAGAAGGAGCAGTCCCTAAGATTTTCTTTGGTTATTCCAAATCTACCCCCCTTCCTCCCAATAAATCTCCCTTATCAAAAACCAACAAACCATCCACATACGATTAAGAACCCAAACTGCAGTGCCGTTGTAAATTACATCTCCCAGGATCCCTGTCTTTCTGTTACATACCCAAATACTCCCAGTCATTCTCCTTCACGTCCCTATAATTATTCTTTCCCGAACATCCAATCTACCATGCTTCATAAACCCTACCAATCCTGTCCCCCTGATTGTCATTTTCCGAAACACCCAGTCGAATAGGACTGATAACTACAGCTCCCACAAACCCTACAAAAATCATCCTTCTGAGATCACCACAAACTCCTCTAGTACGAGGGTTACAATCCCATACAACACCTTTTACCCATCCTACACCGTAGGACACTCAGAAACTGTAACCCCCTCTTTTTCCAATACACACTGTGATAAAAACCGGACTAATGTTAAAACTGTTTACCTGACATGTCCCAACCCAAGAGTCGGGCAATTAACCCGAATTTCACACACACCTCACAGCCCTTTCCTTTCCCCAAAGGGATAAAAGGTGGAGCAAGAGAGCACACTAGGAGCAAGGCAGACCGAACAATGTGAGAGCTAACTCAACCCAGCAGTTCCAAAGGAGGAGAAAGACGCCGCAAGTCGAGAGGATACCAAGGGGAGAAGTGACCTTGCCCTTATCGACAGAGACTTGTGAAGCCTCAAAAGAAGGAATCGGAAGACGGCAAACAATAGCCATTGTGTGTTGCCGCAGATGTCAACGGTATCTGGGTGCCTCCTCCGCTGACAGCCAAGCCAGGGAGAGACGCATGGCCCAATGGTATTGGCCTTGACTCTACAGACAAGAAAGCAAAAGCAGTTGATCACAGCAGGTGAGTCGAGGGGAGAGCCGATAAAGACACTGAACTGTGTTTAATGAAAATAGCAAGCGGCTAATTGAACTTTGAATAAATGAAGAACTGTTGATATAAGAAAGGGGAAATCCAGCAGAGTCAAACACCATGTGGATGTTCACTCGAGGCGATTACCCTGCGGTTGAACTACAGTTGCCAGAAGGCATTGGGGAAAAAGGCAAGAAGAGAGGTCAAAGTAGTCATACAGGGTTCTTGCAAAATCCTCTGTACTGTCGAAAGTCTTTGACCGACAGATGAGTGGGAAACTAAGGGGAATGAATCCCACATGGTCAAAGTAGTACACGAACAATTAACTGTTAAAAAGGGACAAAATCTGAAGTCCCATGAACATTGTGTTTACAGGAGTGAACGCAGCGGAGCGATGTCCACAGTGATATGTGCAAAAGGACATTGTGAATTGTGAGTAACAGGAAAGCCATTGTGAACCTCAAGGAGGTAGGCTGACAATTGAAAAGGGGTCCAAGCCCAAAGGAGGGAGATCTGGGGTGGAAAGTTGCCACCCAAAGTTTGTTGAATTGAAAAGGGCTCCGAGCCCAGCTGAGGGAGATACGGGGTGGAAAGTTGCCACCCAAAGTTCGTTGAAGTGAAAAAGGGCCCGAGCCCGAAGGAGGAAGATCCGGGGTGGAAAGTCACCATCCAAAGTTTGTTGAATTGAAAAAGGGTCTGAGCCCGAAGGAGGGAGATCCGGGGTGGAAAGTTGCCACCCAAAGTTGTTGAATTGATAAGGGGTCCGAGCCCAAAGGAGGGAGTTCCAAAGTTGGAAAGTCACCACCCAGAGATGGCAGAGAAAGGAACTGTTTAATTGCTTTATCGAGCACGCCTTCAGAGGGGTTTGTGCCCGGCAGAGGGGGACCCATGGGTGAAGTCGTTGCCCAAAGCCACACGTGAAACAGAACTTTGTGTTTGTTTGTTAAAAATATCAGGCTCTCGAAGGCAAGAGAATTTTTATTGCAAAGATACTTTAACCATCGAAGAACCTGATACCTGGAGCTGAACTGTCGACTCATGATGGGAAAGTTCGAGTGTGTGCTGTGCTCAGGAGACCCATCTTGTCCCGTGCTTAAAATGTGGTGAGGACGACCCCTGGCAATCACATCCTGACTTATTATTTGTGAACACTTCTTTCTTTATTGAAACCTCTATCCCACACTCTTTCTATAATTAGCTGTAAGGAATTGGCCATAGGTTTTTTTTCTCAGTATATCCCTTTTTACTTTGACAAGACACCAGAGGGACTGCCTTATTTTTCATTTGATGGTCGACGCTTGCTCCCATCTTAGATTTAGGTTTAGATTAGGCGTTTTTCCAACCTGCACATTGTTTAAATAAACATCCATGAATCGTGATCACTTCTGTCTGTCTTTACTGTTGCCACCATGAGTTCCTTACAATGTCTCTAAAAAACTTAAAATAAATCCTACTAAAACTGTTACCCTTAAATTGTCCAACTCTAAGCAACTCAAATACAAAAATATTTTGTATGTTGATGGGACCAAGCTGGAAGTAAAATCTAATATGATGTATCTGGGCTATTCGACCATTGCAAATCCCCAGAAAAGCTTTTATAGAAATGATTTAAGGGAAAAGGCTAGAAAACTTGATACTCAACTGAGATATGTAGACAAAAGATATGGTACATTTTCTATGATCCCAACTATCAGATTTTATACTGCCAAAGTGGTATCTAGATTTTGTTACAGATTGGAGTTTTTTCCTTCTTGGATTTTGGCTGAACTTAACTATTATGAGGCCTTAATTTGGTGGTCTGTCTTATATTGCATCCCTAAATGTGTAACCTATGCAGTTCCCCGCTATGAATTGGGCTTATATTCAATAGAGTATCGTTGTTTGGAAGAGATTCAATCTAATGCGTAAACTATATGTAAATTCAGAATGTATGTTAAATCATTTACTGAGTAGGGACGTTAACACAGAAACCTTAAAGGATACATTTATGATTTATATAAGGAGAGTCTGCATACATTGTATATAGCGGGAGTCTCATTGGAACTGCTCTTAAAGAGACCTTTAAAGGTCAAGATAATTTGACAACTGAGTGATTGAGCCAACACTGTGGGAATAATCTTAAGTACGGGTTTATGTACCGGTTGTGTCTACCTATAATGAGCCAGGTTTGATGGGACCTAATTGGAAACGTTTTCCTAGACTGAGGAAAGATTTCATGCATTTTAGAATTAATTTTTTTTAACAAACAAAATTTTAAACATAAGTCCGGTTGGGGAAATCAAATCAAGCTTTAGACATTGTTAAAATAATGAGGGAGTGGAAACGCTGAATCATTTGTTGTTTTCATGTCCTGCATTGAGAAATCCAAGAATCGATTATTTTAGCAAATATGTATTGGAAACCGAATGGGTACCTCTCAATCTATTTTGGATGAATATCTTGCATGGAAAATCAGTCTCATTAACTCTGACGGTACTGAGGTTTTAAAAATTGGTAAATATATTGAGCATTTTCTGAACATGGTAAATATTCTATAGGAAGGATCTGTGTAATAGGTTTAAGTAGTGAACTCTGTGTTATTGATGTGTTATGAATTGTATTTTGTTAAGGTTTTTTATTAACATAAATCAATACAATCTATAATTAGGGGGTTTGGTGGTTTATGTAAAAAAATGTAATGCTCTGTTTTCGCAGGATTTAGTTTCAAAACGTGTGCTGACATCCAATCAGCAATCTCCTTTAGACAGTCCGTCGGTTGTACAACTGCTATTTTAGAGGAAACCTTGATGTATAGCTGTGTATCCTCGTCCTACTTGTGTATCTGCACTTTGTTTGCTTGTAATCTCCCCCAGTGGTTTCATATACAAATTGAACAGAGTTGGTGACAAAATCGGTCCTTTGGGTACACCATATAGTACCTTACTAATAGCAGATCATTCTTGGCCAATAACCACTGTTTGAAAATAGTTTGTGAGGAAGGACCGAAACCAATCTAATCTCTTCCCACCTATCCCCATTTGGTGTGGAGTGTGACTGCGAGTGTAGCAGTCAGTGCATTCCGTGGTCGGGTGTTCCCCACTAAGGTAAAACAATTGGCAGAGTCTCTTGAATCTAGTGACTGGTCAATCTGTGCTGCTGAATACCGCTGCATTATGAACCCGATACGGTGCTCCTGCAGCATTGTGCAGCATTGGCATGGCCTTGTAACGCCAGTGTTCAACAAGCGTTTAACAAATCTATGGATGTGAAGTGAAACCTAGGGTGTCAAGCAATAGCTTAATGAGTGGAGAGATCGGCGAGGGAGGTTCTTGAGGCAAATGGTTAAATCTTGCCAGTTTGCTGCGTGTGTAGACTTTTACTGTCGCTAAAGATGTTAATAGTTGTCTGTTTACTGCTTGTACTGGATTTTCTACCTGCTACTCGCTTGGTTTGACGTGTATTATCTGAGTCTGAGTTTAATTACTGCCAGCAGGCAGGTAAAAGTGTTATTGACCCCAGCTTTACAAAAGCTAGCCCCTGGTTCTTGCATATCGGTACCATGCCTGGGAAAACCCAATGTAAGACTACGTATAACCTGAGAAATAATAAGCCCTATGTAAAGGCACAAGGATATAAACGTGCGGGTATCTCAGATGTGCATATTCGTCACAGGCTAAAGGAACCCATTTTACTGCTTGAGCCTGAGTTTACTAATAACGTTGAGCCTGGGTGTGGACAAATTACCTCTTACTTTAAAGCAAGCAACAAAGAAAGAAAGACTAATAAGTCACCGGAAAAGGTTTCCAGTGAGTTTGGTAAGCTCCTAGAGGTTATTAGTGAGCCTCTAATCGATGGTGACACAAATTTCAACCATGAAAAAGTTGACATTATTGACAATAACTCTTTGCTTGAGCTGTGTTACTCTATGTGTTAAGCTAAGTTGTGTTCTATATTGGTACATCATGATGCTGGTAATAAAAATTCAACTGACTCAAGTACTCACACCAATGAAGAAATCGGTACGAATCCAAGGTTGTCTGCATCTCCTAAGATGTTTATGTCCAATTGCAATAAAAGAAGGTATATTGCATGCAGCTTCTGACATCCAAATTGATTTAATTTTGCCATATCAATTCTGTTGAAACTTTGTGGATGCATCCATGAAGATGTAAAGAAGCACGGTATGACACTAGCACACCTGTCATTAAACAATAATTTGTCTCAATGTAAGAATGATGAATATATATTTAACAATTCAGAAAATGATACTAGCATGTTAAATCTATTGCATGAAATTGCTGATGTAGATGGTGTTTCAATTCCAAATGAGGCAGTAGAATCGCCTCTTAGTTATCCTACTTGTAAACAAATACGTAGGAATAAAAATTCAAAGAAAAAAGCCAGTACAAATAGTGAGTTGAATCCCGTTACTGAGCCTGTTCAGATAGCAACAGTTGAGCCAATGAATTTGACTATTGTGACAGTGATTACACAGAGTCAAATGACCAAAAAAGTTAAGAAAAGGATATTAAGGAGGAAAAATGACCACCAACAAAGTGCGGGCATACTTACTAGCTGTCACAGATTTCCCCCTTTCTCACCTGACTTCGAAGTTTGCTGGAGGAGTCTTCTTGCGTACGGATCGGGTTTTGTACAAGCCCGCGTGAGCCTCTTCTGGTTCCAGCGTGCGTTCAGCGGTACTTGGAATCTCCGGGATGTCCAGGAAACGAAGGAGGTGTACTCGTTGAGACACGCGGGGGTGTGGTCTCTTTATAGAATGTGCTACGTCTGACGTGGAGGCTTGTGGAGAGCATACCATGTTAGATGGCCATGTTGGAAGTACCAAGGAGTGCAATCCCCGTTGTGACAGGGACCAGGAAGTCCAAAAGGGACACGTTCGATGGATCATGACAGCATGCCTCCTCCGAAAACCTGTCCCACCAGGTTTGCCCGGGTGTATGAGATGATACCTTCTGAGTAATCGAGGGGTATTCAGATTTGAGAATGGTTCCCAGGTTCGTTCACTAGGAGGATATCCTTTCCACTCAACCAGGTATTGAAGTTGACCCTGTTTATACCTGGAGTCGCATATTCTGGATACTTCATATTCCAGTTGGTCGTCCACAACCACGGGATTGGGTCTGAAGGACCTCTGGGAGGACTGGATGTAAGGTTTTATTAAAGAAGTGTGAAAAACTGAATGAATCTTCTTCCAGGAGTCTGGCAATTTGAGCCGGAAGGTCACAGGCTTTATGATTTCCTTTATGGAAAAGGGACCATAGTACCAGGGAGCCAATTTGTTTGGTCGTAAATGTCGAGGCAGTAGTTTTAAGGATAGCCAGACCTTATCACCCACTGCATAAGAAGGTCCTGGTCTTCTCTTCGAATCCTCATAATGCTTGGTGCGATTTCGGGCCTTTTCTAAGTGTTGTTTGGCTTCCTTGTGTATGTTGATGAGTTTCAATCCAGGAGTCGACTGTTGGTACTGGTGTGGGATGTGGGAGAATGGAAGGTAGAACCGAAGGGTAGAATCCTTGGCTGCAAAAAAAGGGCTGGTCTTCACCGCCGAGTGCTCAGAATTGTTGTAGGTGAATTCAGCCACAGGTATTAAGAGTGACCAGTCGTCCTGTACCTTGGTGGCGAAACAACAAAGGTATTGCACCAGGGTCAGGTTCACACGTTCGGTAGCTCAGTTAGTCTGTGGATGATAACCTGAAGAGAGGGCAAGTTGGATTCTTAGAATACGGCATAAGTGTTTCCTGAATTGAGAGATGTATTGAGGTCCCCTGTCTGATATGATCTTAGAAGGGAGTCCATGAAGTCGAAATATGTGTTCCAGGAAGACGCCAGTGAGTTCTGAGGAAGATGGCAACTTGCACAATGGTGTAAAATGAGCCATATGGGTGAATAAATCAATGGTGACCATGATAGTCGTGTAACCTCTGGAAGGTGGTAATTCCACAATAAAGTCCATAGCGATGAATTCCCAGGGCCTTGACGGTAGCGTAGGTTGGAGTAGGAGACCCGCCAGTTTCTTGTTATCATGCTTGTTTTGATTGCAGACTGCACAGGCTTGAATGTGCAGTTGAACGTCCATTTTCTTTTTAGGCCACCAAAATTGTCTTTGAATGAGACGGAGGGTGTTGGTGACGCCACGATGTCCAGAGTGAAGGGTATCGTGACAGAGGTTAATAATCCGTTGTTGTAGTTTCTGTGTGGGAATGACCAGGCCATTATCCTTAAAAAGATACATGTACCTTGTTGTAAGATTCCACCGATTCTTCCCCGTAAAGTCCTTCCAGATCTCAGAGGTTTGGGTTTGCATCCGAATGTCTTCCAGGAGGCTGGTTGCTTGGGCTACACAAATTGTGTGGGGAAACATCTTTGGGAAGGACCGAACTTCAAGGGTTTTGTAGTCGGGACGTCAGGATAAGGCGTCAGCAATTATGTTCTGTGATCAGGGGACATGATGGATGTGGAACTGGTACTGGGCTAAGAAGAAGGCCCAACGGGCTTGACGACTATTCCTACATTCCAGAGATTGTAGAACTTGAAGATTTCGATGGTCCGTACGGACCTGAACAGGATGTTTTGCTCCCAGAAGTAGATGACGCCATTCTGTGAAGGCTTGACGGATGGCTAACCGCTCTTTTTCCAAGATGGAATAATGAGTCTCGCTGGGAGTCAGGGTTCGTGAAAGGTAAGCAATGGGATGTTCTAATTGGCCTCGGATTCCTGTTTTAGCACTGCTCCTATGGCATAGTTAGAGGCATCAGTCTCCACTAGAAAAGGTCGATTAATATAAGGTTGAGCCAGGATGGGGGCTTTAGTAAACTCTGCTTTCAATCGTTGGAATGCTTTTTCTTGAGCTGATGTCCAGCGAAAGGGAGTATCTTTCTTCAACAATGCAATGATCGGTTGGACTATCTCAGAAAAGGACGGTATGAATTTCCAGTAAAAGTTGGCAAGTCCCAGGAAGGATTGAATCTGTTTCACGGTAGTGGGAACAGGCCAAGATAGTATGGCTTTTACCTTTGAGTGGTCCATTCCAATTCCTTCTGGACTAAGGACAAATCCTAGATAGTTAACAGTAGAGAAATTAAAAAGGCATTTCTCGGGTTTAGCTAGGAGCTTGTGTTCACGTAGCCGTTGTAAAACTGCCTTAACATGTTCTTCATGCCTTAGATGATCCTTGGAGTATATCAAGATATCGTCCAGGTAAACTATGACGAAGAGGAACAGCATGTCGGAAAACACCCTGTTCATGAAACGTTGGAAGACCGCTGGGGCATTAGCGAGTCCGAAGGGCATGACCAGGTATTCAAAGTGACCAATGGGTGTTCTAAAGGCTGTTTTCCATTCATCTCCTTCCCTGATACGGATCAGATGGTAGGCACCCCTGAGATCCAATTACGTGAAAACTACAGCTCCTCTCACTGCTTCCAGGATGTCTGAGATTAAGGGCAATGGGTAGCGGTCCTTGAGGGTGCATTGATTTAATCCACGATAATCAAGACAAGGTCTAAGCTCTTTAGTGTCTTTCTTGGGAACAAAAAACAACAAAGCTCCTGCTGGAGATTTGGATGGTCGTATGGTGCCATTTTCAAGGTTGGTATCCAAGTATTCTCGGAGGGCCCTTTTTTCTGGTTTGGATAAAATGAACATCCTTCCAAAAGGGATCACTGCTGAGGGTTCTGTATCAATAGTGCAGTCTTCAGGTCTGTGAGGGGGTAGGGCATGGACTATGGCAGTTGAAAACACGTCAGTGTACTCCTGATAGGCCTTAGGAACCTGAATGATATTTGAAACCATGAATGGGCCTTGCTGGTCTGTTGCCGTGCCTTCGGAAGATATCAACTAGGAATCCAGGAATAGACAGTGAGACATGTAATTCTCTGAACCAAGAAACAAGGATCCTGCTGCCCAGTTGATGTATGGGTTGTGCTTCTGTAACCAGGGCATACCCAGTACCATTGGGTAATGAGCTGACTTTATGATGTCAAATTTGATCACCTCTTAATGATGGTTTATCGAGAGTTGGATCTCTTTGGTCTGTAAGGTTATGGGTCCTGAAGAAAGAAGTCTTCCGTCGATGGCCTCCACAGGTTGCATGATGCCTCGAGTTTCATATGGAATGTGGTGGCTAAAGACCCAATCTTGATCTATGAATATCCCCATGGCTCCACAATCCACCAAGGCCAAAATGGGGTAGGTCTCATTCTTGGATGGCGATAGAAAGGTTTGTAAAATCATTAGATTTTTCTGTCCAGGAAAGTTCAAGGATGGAATAGATGTGGAGCAAATATCTCTCTCCCGAAGCCTTGCTCCATCTAGGATCGGGAGCTGGCGTTTCCCGAACGCCGTGGAGGGGCGAGGGGACACTCTCTAACTAGATGTTTATCCGAGGCACAATACATACATAACCCCGTGTGGATCCTTCGCATCCTTTTTTGCGGGGATATGGGTCCACAGAAAGCCCCTAGTTGCATGGGTTCTGGATCGTTAACAGATGCAGGAGTAGGGTCAGACTTCAAGGTGGTCTCAATGGGAATCTTCTGGAAGGGCATCTTGGTTTTCTTCTTCTCTGCCTTCCTTTCCTGGATACGAAAGTCTATCTGCATAGCGAGATCCATAAGGGCCTGGAATGAACCCGGGCGAGCCACTCTGGCTAGTTCATCTTTGATGTCTTCATTTAGCCCTCTTCGGAAAAGAGTAAAGCATGCTTCTGAGGACCAATCCGCTTCTTTAGCCAATTGTTTAAAACGTGTTACATACGTAGGCATGTCCTGGGAACCTTGTTGGAAATCAAGTAGACGTTCCTGGGCGCTATAGACCTGTTCTGGGCGGTCAAACATGGTCTTAAGAGCCTGTATAAATCCGTCGTAGTCATCCAGGAGGGCATCTCCAGAGTTGACTAAAGGTGTGGCCCAGGTTAGTGCATTTCCGGAAAGGTGCGAAATTATAAAACCCACCTTAGCCCTGGGGGTAGAAAAGTAGTAGGGCTTAAAGGTAAAGTGGGCTAAACAGGAGTCAAGGAATCCACAAAGGGTTTTTGCAGACCCATCGTATTTATCAACTATGCCGCCCAGTAGTACGCTTTCCTTTGTAGTGGAATCACGGGACAAAACTAATTGTTTTAATGCGGCATTCTCCGCTTTCAGATTCTGCACCTCAGTCGTTAATTCTTGCATGCGGCGCATGAGATCCTGAACGGCCGCCTCCATGTCCGTTTCGACTTCGGTCGTTTGGCGTCTCAATCTGTCACAGATTTACCCCTTTCTCACCTGACTTTCGATGTTTGCTGGAATTCTTGGAAGGAGTCTTCTTGCGTACGGATCGGGTTTTGTACAAGCCCGTGTGAGCCTCTTCTGGTTCCAGCGTGCGTTCAGCGTCCAGGGGTACTTGGAATCTCTGGGATGTCCAGGAAACGAGGGAGGTATACTCGGAGGCAGTACACGAGATCCAGGAATCAAGGCAGAATAAGGAGGAAGGAAAGGTAGAGGGGGAAATAGAGGGGCCGGGAGCCGTGAAACAAGAGATAGTTACAGCGAACTACAGAGCACACGTCTAGCCACTGCAAGCGGTAGCGTTGAGACGCGCGGGGTCGCGGGGGCGTGGTCTCTTTATAGAATGTGCTTTGTCTGACGTGCAGGCTGGTGGAGAGCGTACCATGTTAGGCGGCCATGTTGGAAGTACCAAGGCGTGCAATCCCCGTTGTGACAAGGACCAGGAAGTCCAAAAGGGACGCGTTCTATGGATCATGACACTAGCTGGTTACTTCAAGAAAAGGAGACCAATGTCTCTTTACCTAATGACAAAAAAACTAATGCTGACGTGCTTATAGTTGACCCAGAGAGTGTGAATGTTGTGTGAACTTGGTGCTGTAGGGAGTGGAGGGGGCTCTCTTGGTCAATTTATTAGTCAGTCGGCAGTAACCCACTCATTAAGCAACGGAGTAACCATAGATGCTTGCATCTTGACTATAAAACACAAAAATGAAGCTGGGATAAAGAAGCATATTAATAGACCTAATCTGCTAAATATCTTTGCTAAAATACCCTTGTAAAGAATCTTGAATTCATGTGATTTTGATTTTATAGCACCAGAACGAAGGGTGGGGGTGTGGTGGCATGACTAGTGTGTATTGTGTGTTACCTATGACAGCAGCTCTAATAAGAAACCAATTGGACTCATTGGAGTTTTTGGGATATGAACTGGATAAAGCTTGTATAATGACACCCATTACCGCATACTGTGTCCATTGTAGAAGATTGCCCACAGGAATGCCTCCTGTCAATGTTATTGGTAAAATGTCAAATTATGACTTTTATGATCAAAAAGGTTGGCAGTGGTTGAAAAAAATGGAATCCCTGGGATTGAGCAATCACAGAAGTGATATTTGGATATCGCCTCTTGGAATACCTGTGGGCATACACATTTTGTACAAAATTCACACTCTCTTGACATGTTAAATAAGTCATCGGTATTCACGCTGCAGGAGACATGGTTGATGGATCAGTTTTTAATTGATGGATTTGTAATCTATCAATCCCCATAAAAAAAAAGCTCTGGAAGGTTGCCCATTTGGAGGACTTATGATAGGAGTTAAACAAGAGATAGACTCGGTAATGGTTCAACATCTTGATGCCAATAATTACATACTGGCTGTTGAATTGATATTCAATGATGGTTTTAACAATCAACGTATGTTTAACATTAATGTGTATGATCCCCCTGGTACACTAATGACTGATAACATTCTGGAATCAATTGAATCAATTATTTCCAATTGGTACGAATATGTTGACTCAGACATGATATTGCTGTGAGGTGATTTTAACGGAAGATGTGCAGAACATTCAATAAATAAATCATATACTATTGGTATCTGGTAATAATATCCCTATATATATGGTTGCTGTTTATAATGTCGCCAGGAAAAGGTCATGGTGACTTTATATAGGTGACCATATATAATATGGACAGGGGCAGGCGGGGGTTTAACCCGCTCCCCATGAAAAATTAAAAAAGGGCAATTTTTCTGCGATTGTTTTGCATGGCAATATTTTTGAGGGGACATTATTACATTATTACTATTGGTCCAGATACTGCACTACTGCAGAAATCTGCAAACGCTAAAGGCAAGCAGTGGCGTTTTTTTTCTCGAACTATGCAGTATGCTTAGATTAAATGGACACACAACAGGTGACATTCCGGGCTAAACGACGTGGAAATGTGGACACAAAGAGCCACATTTTAGATTATTTATGTGGTAACTCACAACTAATTAACATCACTAAAATTCTATCTGCCTGATTCATGGAATAATTTGCGTGAAAAACGCTGATTTGCGTGCCTTTCTGCTCGAAAATCCTTGTTTGAAGTATGGGGATTTTCGGGCAGAAAGGCGCACAAATCTGCGTTTTTCACGCAAATAATTCCATGAATCACTGTTTCTGTGTTAGTAAGAATATATTTAGTGACCATGCTACATTGTGTTTGTGCCTAGAATCTAACTTGACTGGGACACGACAATATGTTACTAGTGGTCTGGAACCTAACCAGGAAGGGATCCGGGTGGTATGGTCCGATCATAATGTTTTTAAGATATGTAAATAACGAACACTTACGCTCAATTATTGTATGGACGTACAAACTGGAAAATAGATTGAACCATGGCTAACTAGATTGGTGTGTTAAAATACAAAACGCAGAAAGAAAATCCAGGTGCTTCCCATAAAAATGTATGTACGACCTTTTGATATCAAAATTCAGAAACAAAAGCGATCACTGCGAATAAGTATTCGTAAATTGAAAAAGGAGGATATGCCTCATTTAGAAACCTACACTGAAATATATCGATTGAAAAACCAATACAAAAACTGGTTAAAACAAAGGAAACGTTTAAGTTTGATGACACATTGGCAAAAGATGATAAAAGCCCATAACAATAAAAAAAATAAAAAAGGTGTGGCGTATTCTTAACTTGGCTAGCCCTCCTACTAAAAGAACCATTATCAACCCAATTGCTAAGAATGTTTGGCTCTCTTATATTGAGGCTAAAATGAAGAAAGGTGATACCAAAAACTTTCCCTTCCAAACTCAAAATGTAAAGTGGCCAATGAATTTTGAAATCACAGATATGATCTCCCATTTAATACATTAAATAACTCCCGAGCACCTGGGTCAAATGCTCTATCTACAGCGGCACTCAAGGGCAAAACGGAAATATGGGATATCGTACTATGTGATCTATTTAAACAAATATGTTGGTAAAGACGAATGCCCGACTCATGGAGAAAGTCTATATATCTTCCGGTGTTTAAAAATGGTGATTGGCTATTACTGGAAAATTATCGTCTGTCACTTCTTGACTACGACGGGAAAGCGGGAAAGGTATTACCTGGATTTGTGTTAGTTCATCTGCAGGCATGGGTTACGGAACATAATATATTAGGTCCATATCAGACAAGATTTCGTAAGGGTTTCAGTGCCACACACAATATCCGATTATTAGACGCACTGATGTCGAGGGCTAAAATGAAAAGAAGCCCCTCAGTGTATATAACCTTCATCGATTTTTGCGCTGCGTTTGATCAAGTAAAGCGTGCGCTGTTATGGAGGAAACTTCGGGTTCTCGGTTGTCCCGAATGGATTCTACACATTTTGGTGGCATTACACACTGGGACCACAGCTCAGTTACGGCTTAGTGATGGTGGGCTGTTAGCTGGAGAGATCTCTATAAATAGAGGGGTAAAGCAGGGATGCATGCTTGCACATGCCCTCCTAAAATTGGCCAATGTGTTGTCACAGCCATGCTCTACGCAGACAATGTAGTCATATGTGATGAGATACTCTTGGGTATGAAAGCCATGTTGTCAGCTCTTGCATGCTATGCAGTGGATCATGGGTTGGCTATTAATTTTTAAAGAACTAAATCCATGCTGGTCATCACATGGCATATTAAAAAGCAAACTCTGATCACTGTGATGGGACATATTGAATACACTTCGTATTATAAGTATCTTGGAGTTGAGATATTGGCCTCTAAGGGATATTGAGAGCTAGTCTCCTTCAGGATACAGAAAGCCAAACATATCGCACTTATGGTGTGCAAGTTTGTATATTACCATGCTGGATTTTCTCTAGGCGGTATCCTCGACCTTTACAGACAACGGTTATGTCCAGTTGTTTTATATGGACTTGAGGCACTAAAGTTGTGCGATATTGAATGGCTAAACACACTTGAGGGGTACTTTTGGCGTTGTGTATTACGACTTCCATAGAATATATATGACTTGAATTAGGACTACTGTTGAGCTCTATGGCGCTAAAACGTAGAGGAGAGTTCTTTTTGAAATTCAAAATATCCCCAACATGCCCAATACCGGGAAAGCTAGGTCCCAACTATTGTCTAATCCATGGAAACAGAAGAGAGTGTGGGTTCATGAATTTAGCCAGAAACCTGTTCGATAGCCTCAATTGGGAACCTAATTTCCAGCGTTGTTCAAACATTAAAATACTAAAGGAAGCCTTTCGCCGTTGCTTAAACTAGTGGGATTGGGTCAAGACCTATGACCACTTACAGACACTACGAAGTTATAGTCAAGCTGCATTAGTAAGTCACAAATTTATGAAACCACAACGTTATCTCCTCCGTTGTCCTGACCGTGAAGTGCGATGGTTTAGATTGCTACTGCGCACAAACCAACTCCCTGTTAGATCTATCCGGGGGAGGAGGAGCAACGGAAAATTCCCAGAGATGATAGATTCTGCAGAATCTGTGAAATGCCAGATTATATAGAAATGGCCAGACCTTTGTTGACTGCCCTAAATTGGGTCACATTTATATGCCCACATTGGGTCATCTTACACATGACTATAACTCGATAAAAAAAACACTTGAGTTCTGGTCCTATTGTTTGAACACAGAATGTGAAGCAACGCATATTACCTTATACAAAGTTTGGTGCATAATAAATGATTATTTGGGTAATACGCATTGAGCGTTATATCAGACCACAGTGTAACTTTTAGTCAGTCGATGAATACCAGAGTAATGTTTTCCTCACTGTAACTTCATTATTACAGGGAAAGGTTATTGCTACTGGTCTATTCATGATGAATGAGAGAAGTAAAAAAGAAAATAGTTAAAACTGAAAGTTTTTATTTGATTTTAGTATAAAATGTTTTTGTATGTATCAAGCTGAAGTTTATATGTATTTTTAATGTATTGACTTTTAACATGTGATTGTACTAATAGAATTAATTTTGTATATTTATTGACTTTGTAAAAGTTAATTTATGAACTAAATACATTTGGTGCCTAAGGGTATCTAATAAACCTGTATTCTTCTCCATATAGGGTGATCGTGTTTTGAGTGCCAGCTTCATGGGGTCTATGGCAGAGGAGTGCATCGTCCAGCAACAGGTAGGACACACTTTTCCACCACTAGAGTAACTAATGCTTATGGAAGTTGTTTCTCCACATATTTTAGAAACCGTTTTTCATGTGTTAGGGAAGCAGTTACTCCCCTGTTTTGGAAGACCTTTGTGCCATGGTCCGGGAAGCAGTTTCTCCTGGGGTTGGAAGGCCATCTATCCCTTGGCTTGGATTTAGGAAGCTGTTTCTCCTGGGTTTAGGAAGCAGCTGTGTTTGGAAAGAATCATGATCTTAGGTTACTAAGCTGGTTTTCCCAGGTTTGGGAATGTTTTGTCCCCATGTTGCCGGTTGTTCTGATTGTGGAATTGGGTTGTCCCTAAATTTGGATGCAGTTATGTCCCTTAGTTTGAGGGGGTGTTATCCTTGAATTTCTTTTTTTCTTTTTAACTTCTTCACAGGTTTTAGGCAAGAGTTTGTTCTCTGGTCTGTAGTTTTGGATGCGCTTGTGACATTCCTTTCAGTCCTGTGCTCAGGGAGTAAGGGTACCACTCTAATCCTTGCCAGACTGGTTCCTTTAAACTTTCCCTGACTCGCCTAGTGGCAGCTGTGGTTGAGCAGTCAAAGTAAAACCCAAGGAGATAGCAGGGTAGTTAGAATATAAGGTAACAGCGTATTACTGTGAATTAAGTGATGTTCAGAAAATGTAATCTTTTCTAAAAAGGTAAGTCAAATGTTTGTGTATATAATAAAGTGTTCAGAAAGTTTTGGGCAGTGTTATTGGGCATGACTCTCTTGGTTAACTTTCACTTGCAAAGTCAAACATGAAGCAAGTTCTTCAGGGATACCAAGTGTCACATGCCTAAAGCCAAAGGTAAATTAGATGCTCCCCATGTTCCTCATGGCCTGATGTCCAGATTGCCTTAATAAAAGTAGTAATGACCGAACCTATTGAAGATAATGGTGGCCATTTGACTCTGATGGCCTTTTTGGAGAGAGAGCACAGAATTGGGAATTAGTTCCAATTGGTGCAAGCATACTATACTAATATTTGGATATCATTTGTATAGCACTTGCTGCTTAGCCAAGGACTTCTATAGTGGATCCAGGAAACACACATGGTCACACTGAGACAGAACTGAAGCCGCAAGCAAGTGCATAGCTCAGAAATGTGAAGGGCAGTGACTCCAAAGTGAATCTGATTGAGGGAATGGGGAGCTAAACGAGCAGATCCCAAATGTGCAATTCAATATTACCTAGCAGCACACTAACCAAGCTCAGTGGGACTTATACTTTTCTGTTTCTCCTGACCCAGACGTACTTGGGACGGAACACTCCTGCATGTATTTTTAGAATGGACTGTTGTCCTAGGGCCTCTCAGAGGCAAAATCAGGATATGCATCACTACTGAAGCCTTAGATGAGGACTCATCAGGAAAAAGGTCAATTAATAATTCAGCACAAAGTAAAAAAAAACGTATTGAACCCAGTGTTTGTTTGTGAAGTGTGCCTCGGTTAGAAAGCAGTATGCCCTTGGGTTTTCATAGGTAGTTTCTTTGCTTTTGGAGGTGGCTTTAATTTGGTTCCAGAAGTAACTTGCTTAGGGGTTTTGTCAGTGGTTTGCTTTTAGGTTGTGGGTATAGCTTGCCCATGGGTTGCCGAAGCCCTTTTGTCATTCTGGGATTCATTCTGTTCTTTAATTGATATTAAGAGTGGGATGGCTGTCTATTCATCATAGGAAGTATCCCTTTTAATGCCTATTGAGTTAGTGGCTGGGGAGATAATGTCTTATTTAAGAAACATCTATTATCTGATGCACCTTTCATCAGTAGTGCTAAGAAACACATCTAGACTATCAGTAAAATCAGTTTTTCATTGCAGTTGCTGTGGCCACTTCCAGAGGGTGTTACCTATGCACAAGCAGCGTCCTTGCCCGTGTCCTATAGTACGGCCATCATGGCTCTCGTGCACCGGGCAAAAACAAGGCCGGGGTGAGTTTGCCTGTGCCCATGCTTCATTGGTGACAGATTTCTGTTACCTTTTGCTTTACTTTTCATCGTAAAATTGTATGAAGTTCATTTCTGTATTGACCAGGACCTCCTCCTCCCAATAGCTTCAAGTCAATCTTACTAAGTATTTTTCCATGAATGTTCGTCCGTAGTGTGAAGCTGGACCTGTTGGAACTCTGTTCACAACAATTTTAATCTCTCTAAGATACGAGGAACCCACGGTCCTCCCTGCACCGACCAACAATTAGGCTGAACCCACAGGTTTCATCATCAACAGTTCTAGGGCATGTTCTTGTTCTGTAATTTGTGCATTTTGAACTTTGGTCCCCATTAATAGTTGGGTATGGTAATTCATCAAGTAAAATAAAACATTGTTTGATTCTGTAACCAGATATCAGGAGCATGCATTCATGGGACTATGGTTGCACCCTGCTCTAGCACTAATGTTACAGGTAAGTTAACTTTCTTTATGTGGCACTATGCTATTCATATCTGAGTTGAAGACCTGCCGCGGTTAAGATCCATGGCTTGCTGATGATTAACTATACAGGTAGATGGTTTCATGGCACTCAATTGGTGTGCATCACTTTTTTACAGAAATGCCCCTGTCCAAGGGTTAGGGATCTGCATTACCTTATATATCAGAAAATGGGTTCAGTACGTGGAGGCAGTGGTTGAGCGATCGACCACTAGGGAGCAGGGAAGACAAGAATACAGGGTCACATAGTATTTCTTTGAGTAAAGTAATGTCAACACAGATCTGTTTACAAAATGTACCTTATTTACTGTAAATTGTACAGAAGTGAGTATGTACAGTTGTATGTGAGTTATTTAAGGTTCAGAAAGTCTCAATTCTCTGTGGGGAGTATTCTTTTTTCTTTTCCCTGTGTGCCAAAACCATCAACACAAGGCAGATGCAAACCTTCAGAATTTAAACAAGCTTTATTGGGGAAAATTACAGATCCTGTCAAAGGGGGCAACGTACCCTAAATGCTTCAACAACAACTGGATGGCTCCTACCTTGGCTTGACAACTTTGAATTTCAGCCTTTGAACTCCCAGTCCACACCCCACCTCCCCCACAGAACTGAGATTTGTAAAGTTACTCTCAGTCCTATGGTTTTTAAGTGTTCCTGCACTTTTTTTTTTCTTAACTCTGGAAGATGAAGGTTTACGTCCTTTGCTTCTTGCCCTCGATTGTGTAGGGACCTCTCTTCACAATTCCTCAGCACACGTAGGCCCATAAGTTAAACCCTTCAAGCTGGTCAGTCTCTGGCTTTGGAATAGATCTTCAGTCGCCAAAGCCTTCACCAGAGAATTCGAGGTTTTCCCCTGGATGTTCCCTCCACTTTGTGTAATTGGTCACCTCCTTGTCTGGCTCTGGTTTTGGCTCTGTTTCAGACATACGCGTCCTTATGTACCTCCTCAATGAGACTCCTCTCCTCCTTTTCCTGTTCTCTGATGTTCTCTACGTCCTGGACACTTTGCTGCATGCTCATAGGTCACTCCATCCCTGGCTGTGAGAAACCAAAGGGTGTCTCACCGTCTAGTCCCTTGGGATCTGTCGTGCAGGTGGCCAGGGCATGGCCATCACCATTGGATCCAAACCCTGGGGGTGGACCAGTGCGGGAGGATCACCTGGATGGGGGTCCCTGGGGAGTGGGAGTGGGACACCTGGAAGAGAGACGCAGTATGACGACACCCATTTCCCTGTAGAACACCCTCATTCTATATACTATCTTGGAACCTTATCCCCCCAAACTCCCTTTCCTACACACACTCTTCCGCACGGACAAAGCAATTCAGAGAAAGACAGACTGACACACAACCAAACCAGTCCGTTTGACATGACCCAATATCAGGGTCAGGCAGAGTTAGGTACTTTATCTTGATGACTCGCACCTGAATCCTATTCCCCTTCCTCACTGGGATAAAAGGCAGAGCATAGGAACACCTGAAAGGCATGGCGAAAAAAGGCAAGCAGAACCAGCAAAGCAGCAGGAGAGCAGATCCCGTGAATTCGGAGCAACTGTGGAAGCAGGGCAGAAGGGTCCAAGAGGCGACATAAGGCAGCTGCAGAGTGAAGGTTGCGCAGACTTTTCAAAGGAAACCTCCCCGCTTATGCACAAGGTGAAGGCGTGGCCTCCTTCGGGTGAACGGCGGAGTTGGTAGGAGGCGGGCCGTGCTGTGCCTATAGCCTTGGCTTCAAGGAAATGCTGGACGAATGGTATCGAGCGCTTCCGGTGAGCAAACTTTGAGACTGGCTGGCGTTATCGAGTGAAAGATACCAACGCATTTGATGAGGCTTGCAGAGTTTCATGAAACCGTGAGTGAAAGTACATTGTAACCAGAACGATGAATGCAGAAGCTGCGCGTGTCATAGAAAATCACGAGAGAAGCCTGCAACATTGCGAATGTGTTAAAGACTGAAATATGTTAAGAATAACAGAGTGGTCCGGTAAAAGAATATTACCTTCTCGAAAGGCTCTGCATCCAGATTGAAACTGTTAGATTGAAAGTAAGACAGTTGGAAATACTGCAAATACCAGATGGCCTTAGTAAAGGCCAACCCAAGTAAAAGAAAGTCAAAGTGGTCTTTCGAAGGTACAAGCAAATTCCTTGTACGATCGTAAGTCTTTCACAAGTGGGAAACTAAGTGAACAATTGTAAAGTAAAGCTAAGTGAACTATGTTGTAAAAGCAAGTGTGAGCCCGAAGGAGGGATGCCAAGAAAGCTAAGGGGGTTAAATTCTGCATTGTGATAAAGTTGCAAAGGCAAGAATGAACCTGACAGAGGGATGCCAAGAAAGCTATGCCGAGCAAATCCCACATTGTGATAAAGGGAAAGTGAATCCTGCATTTTTTTAAAGTGACTGAACAGTGGTGTAAAAGCAGAGGTGAACCCAATGAAGGGGGTAACACGAGGAAGCCGGGGTAGAGGAGAATCTCGCATTCTGAAAGCTTGGGAAAGTTTTGTGACACCAAGCAAAAGACGTTGATTGAGGGTTCCTGCCTTTTCTGGAGAAACTGCTTCCTGGTGCCTATAGGCCCAAGGGGTGCTCACAGCCATGCCACTGTTCCACCTTGTCCCGTGATGTAACGTGGGGAAGGGAGTACACTAGTTTAGCAGTCCTGAACTATCAAAACCCTTTTGGGCATTTCAGTTTTGTACTCTTTTTTTTGTTTTTTTGTTTGTTTTTGTTTTTTTGTTTGTTATACATTGTCCCACACCCTTTTATATAGAGTAAGTGTGCGGGCAGCAATGCCCACTGGACCACCAGGGAAACGTTTGTGACGTGGGGGGGCTGCTTACAGTAAGCAGCCCTCTTCCCCCCTCCCTCGGCCCCCAAAGCATGGGGGCCCATATATAAAGACCCCTGGGGGCAGACAGGTGACCATCTGCCCCCAGGGGTGGGGGCATAAAAAAAAAATCGGGAAAAGAAAACGTGCTGGGAAGAGGGGGGTGGGGGTTTGGGAGCCCTAGCCACCAGGGATTTTTTCGGAAAGGGTGTCGTTGGAAAGGGGAGATTCTCCCCTTTCCTCCAACACCCTGTGTGACAGCATTGCTGGGCACGGAGAGTGCGCAGAGAGCTCAGTTTGCGCCCAGCAATGCCCACTGGACCACCAGGGATACGTTTGTGACGTGGGGGGTTAGAGGGGCTGCTCCCCCCCCAGCCCCCAAAGCATGGGGGCACATATGTGCTGAAGCCTGGGGGCAGATGGCTGATCATATGCCCCCAGGGAAGGGGCAAAATAAAAAAAAAACAAATACTAAATCAACTGGGATGGGGTGGGGGTGGGGAGGCCATAGACTCCAGGGATTTTTTTTGCCCCCCCTGAAAGGGTGGTGGCCCTCCCACACCAAGTGGAAAGGGGGGCCGCCCCTTGTAGCCCTCCCTGGGGGCAATATTTATTCCCCCAGGCATGTGTACATGAGGTGGCCCCCCCATCCAATTGGAGGGAAGGAGGGCCACCAGGAATAAGGGTGCAGGCCCCCCAAAGGATGGGGCTTGCAGGTTAGGCCCCCCCTGGGGGCAGATGGCTGAGGGAGTTTTGGGTGGGAGTGGGGGGGGGGCACTAGCCACCAGGGATTTATTTTACGGATAGGGGGGTAGCCCTCTCCACCTCATCCCAAGGGGAAATGGGGGCACCCCTTGTAGCCCTCACTGGGGCCAGATATCTGCTCCTCGGAAGGGGCATCTGACCCCAGGCAGGGCTGAATGAGATGCCCCCCCTGCATTTGGTGTGAGGGGGTAGAGGGTCACCCCCCATTACATTAGAAAATTACCTGGCGGTTTAGGGTGCCCCTCAGCCCGCCCTAAAGTGTAGTGTACCATTTTCCATTTTTTTTCTTTATTTACGAAACTTGCCTTGGCACAGAGGGGCACATTGGTGTGCCAATCTGGCCCCAGGGTGCCCAAATCGTACTGCCCCACCCACCGGGGGGCATGTCCCACACATTTTTGGTAGCCCTCTCACCCCCACCCCAAATGGAGGGGGGGTGTACCTCACTCAGCCATTTGTAGGAGGCCCAGGGAGGCCTGCGTGAGGTGCACCCGCCACCCATTTGGGGTGACGGGGGAGAGCCATCAAAAATTGTGGCACAGGCCCCACAGTGGGTGGGGCATTAAGGGTTGGGCACCCTGGGGCAAGATTGGCACACCAATGTGCCCCTCTGCCAAAAGAGGAGTTGAGTTACCAAAGGAAAAAATGTAAAATGGTGGAACGCATTTTAGGGGGGCCTATGGGGCACCCCAAAGGGACGGGGAATTTTCTAATGGGACGTGGTGGTGACCCTGTCTCCCCCACCCGCAATGGAGTGGGTGCCATGTCATGCAGCCCTCCCTGGGACCAGATATCTGCTCCTAGGAAGGGACGCCTGGGCTCAGGGAGGAGTGCAGTAAAGCCACCCCTATATGCCCTCGGGGAGGGCTACATGCAATGCGCCGCCCCTCCAATTGGGGTGGGGGTGGAGAGGTGCACCCCCCTTCACATTAGAAAATTCCCCAGCGGTGTAGGGTGCCCCTCAGCCCCAATAAAGGGCAGGCTGCCATGTTGAATTATTTTCTTTGTTTACCAAACTTGCTTTGGCGCAGAGGGGCACATTGGTGTGCCAATCTGGGCCCGGGGTGCCCAAACCTTACTGCCCCACCCACGGGGGGGGCCTGTCCCACAATTTTTCGGGGCCCTCTCCCCCCCACCCCAAATGGAGGGGGGGTATACCTCACAGAGCCGTTTGTAGGAGGCCCAGGGAGGCCTGCATGAGGTGCCCCCACCACCCATTTGGGGGAGAGGGCCCCCAATAATTGTGGGACAAGCACCCCAGTGGGTGAGGCAGTAAGGTTTGGGCACCCCGGGGCCAGATTGGCACACCAATGTGCCCCTCTGCGCCAAGGGGAGTTGGGTTACCAAAGGAAAAAAGGGAAGATGGTGGAATGCATTTTAGGGGGGGCTGTGGGGCACCCCAAAGGGACAGGGAATTTTCTAATGGGATGGGGCGTTGACCCCCCTCCAACTCCCAGCCGCAACGGAGTGGGTGCCATGTCATGCAGCTCTCCCTGGGACCAGATATCTGCTCCTAGGAAGGGGCGCCTGAGGCCAGGGAGGAGTGCAGGACAACCCCCCCTCCCTTATCTGCCCCCAGGGAGGGCTACAATTTGCTGGTGTGACCGTAGGTAACACATGTTTTTTGTTTTGTTTACAGCTTAATCTACGCGAGCAGCTGCAACGTTATGTGAGTACTGATCCCTCCCATGTGGGTTGTCCGTCTGCAAGCCCAGGCTCCACCTCTGGCTGTGCTACGTTACAGTGTCACCTCCGGGGAGGAATGGGAATCCTGCTGGTGCTCCCTTGTGCTGCTGCTGTGCTTAGGGGACGGTACACCCACATAGTACATGGATGTCCAAGGCCAGGGACATCACCTCCAACTGTCCTGGAGTTGCGGCTGGTCTGCATTACAGCTTTTCCCTTCGGGGAGCTATTGGCACACTGCCGAGACTCCTTGGTGGGGAGAAGCTGTTACGCAGGGCAGCCAGGCCTCCAGCAAAGTTGGCGGTAATATCCCTGGCTTTGGGCACCCTTCTCCCATGTGGGTCTTTGCCGGGGGTTCTGGATAATAAATTCTGGTCCGATTTGGGTTAACAAATTTGCTTTGCAGGGATCGCTCAAAACAAGGTGCCAAAAAGGACAAGCTATCTCGTCCTTGGCACTGCGTATGCACTGTCAAGGATGAGATACCTCGCCCTTGGTACTTAAGGGGTTAATATTTCCATTCCCTATCATTAAGTCCCATTCTTGTATGTATAGTCTATACAACTTCCCATTTTCTTTCGAGATCTGATTTTTCATCAATGTATTATGAATCGGAAGACAATAAGAATTTAAATCCCCTGCTATAATTATACTCATTTCTCCATCTAGGGAGCGTGCTTCCAATAAAACCTCAGATAATCATGTTTAAAAGTGCTAATTTGGAATTTGCTTGGTTCCAATAAAAGTTAATCAAGGTTATTCCGCCCTTTAATTTGCCTTTATGACGGTGTAATTTCGCAGCCAGGTTACCCGGATATTGGTTTTGGAAAAGTTGTACCTTTTCTTATCCTGGAACTTCGTACTGATGTGAACAAGCCACCAGATGGTCTTCCTCCATTATTTCTAGTTGCGTGCTGATCAATTATTGGGAAACCATCAGTATTTACACTCGTCATTAACCAGATTTCTTGTAATACTATCAAATCATCAATCCCATATAGATCTATAGAGATAGCACTGTTGGTAAAACCTCTGAATCCCCGCGTATTCCAACTCTGCATCCTTATTTCACTATCTGCTAGAGAGACGCATTTCTTTCCATCAATTTCTGAAAGACTTTGACAAGGATTTCTGGCAATAAAGCCCATGGTGTAGCAACGCTCTCATGACATGTTCCCCTTTCGAGGCTCGACTTTGATTTCTCTTCTGTGTATGTAACAGCCTGTGGATTTGGAGGATTGCGCCGAGCCCCCCATAAAAGGGGGTTCTCAAATACAACTCTCTCTTTCAATTATGGCTTTTTAGTTGTAATTTCATATCGTAGTTCGTGAAAGTCTTTTCGGGCCTCTAATAGTGCTGTTTCCCCTAGATGAGATTTCAAGCCAATTGCTACTATTTTTGTTTATTCATCATAAGGAAAATTGATATAGTCTATGTCTTGGGAGGAAAATAGATACAGGTCAGGTATCTCTCTTGTGATTTTTCAGGATTGTTGCTCTGTATAAAACCAGGGAGTCTTCTGACTGTACCTTTCCTTCAATCCATAATCGCGGCTCGGCAAATACAGATTCCTTGCTCATACCTTGTTGCTTTTGGGGAGAATGTAAAACTCGTTCTGGCAAATGTATGACTCCTGTATTAGTCATCTCCTCCACATTAGTTGGTTAAATAACTTGTTGTATTACTTTATTATCCTTCTCCCTAATAGGAATTGTCAGTTTTGGACTTGGAACCACTTTCTACCTGGTGGGATTTCTCTTGCACTAAGCCAGATGGTGTTCCTGATCTTAAGAGCTTATTTTTCCCACAATAGAATATGGGCTCCCATTTACCCAATGGAAGGAAAAGTGTTCCTTTTTTCCAAATAATCTGTATTTTGCACTGAAGAGTGATCTTCAGCGCTGTTTTTTCCATCCGTCTGAGTTTGAACTGTTACATTCTTTCTCTTTATAGTGGATTTTTCAGTAAACGGAGGGCCATTTCTCCCTTCGTTTCTCTCGTTCTCCTATGTTTGAGAGGTCACCTTGTTGTTTTTATTTCCCAGTGTCCCTACCCTTCCTTGCCGACATTAATGTTTGAGATCAGATCTTTCCATTTCCTACTATTAATTCTGACAGGCTCTTTTTCACTAGGACTTTCATCCCTTACTGCTCCATAAGCCTTCATTGATTGACATAATACAAACTGAATCTGTGTCTGAAGTGTCACTATCTTCTGATTTAGACTGCACTCTGCACCGATTCTTAGAAGCTCTAGTCGGCTTTGAGACCTATTGACTATCTCCTTTGGTCTTGATTTGTATTCTTTTCTCCCCACAGTTCGTCTTATTGGGTTCTTTTTCTTCCGCAGCAGGGAGACTTTGCATGAACTTTTTTGAATCATTGCATTTATTTCCTCCCTCTTTTAGATTTTCCCTTGGCCTTTCTTGGCAAATAATTTTGAGTAATTGGATTAGATATTATTATTGATTAGGTTTGATTCGCCTCCTCATCCATTACTGGTGAAATCAAGATGTAATTTAAAACATTTTGTTGTTCTTCTATTTGTATGACATCAATAATGTTCTCCGGTATGTTGCCCACTCAATGTTTGGCACACCGCATCGCAAAGGAAAGTGATACTCGTAGCCGGCTATCTAACCAAGTCCATATTTGAATCCAAGGCCATTTGTAATATTGTTTTTGATATGATCCCTAACTCTTTAGATAACATTCCTATTTTTTCATTCATTTCTATCAAAGTCTGAGTTGTTTTCAATTGAGTCGCAGTTATTTCAATATCCTTTTTCCAAAGATTATCTGACTGTGAGTAGTGCAATTTTAATTTCGCTAAGTTGTAAAGTGTTAGCAGAGAGATTCATTTTAATATTTTCGTATAGTGACACAAATGAACGTAATGCTAAATTCAATGCAGAGATCGAAGGAGATTATAGTTTGATCTTCTCTTCCATATCCACCAAAGTTTCGTGGAGGACATGTGGAACTTCGGGCCCTAACAATGCTGTTGGGGTCAAAGAGAAATGCTCAGTTAAAAATGAAAAATTATCCTCCTGATTTATATTCAGTGCTGACTCCACTTGATCGAATTGATCCCCTCGATCCACTTGTTGTGTTACTATGATGTTTCTTTGCCACTGCATTACTGATTCCCTGCTATTTCCAATCCAGACACCACTCCCAGGAGGCTTGCATCACTCCTTTCAGTCATCAAAGTCTTAGGCTGCTGTTCTTTTGTAATTAAATTGTTGTCATTGCCTCCGCTTTGCATAACATCTTTCAAACTCGTCTGGGTTTTTGCTGAAAACAAACTACTTGTTGCTTTATTGTTCAGTGGATTCCTTGTCGTGCTTGTCATAGATTTTTTAAATGTTTCATTTTCCATTTTATTTGAAGGCATTGCAAGCCCAAATGGTTTATTCAGCAACAATTTCATGACATGTTTTTTCTTTTCTTTTTTTTTATTTATTTGATTTAATTGAAAAACAATTTTTACAATTCTGTTTTTAATCACGATTTCCTTGTTTTTTTTTTAAACATGTTTTTATTTAGTTTCTGTTAACATAACAACATATCGAAAAACAATTAGCAAGAAACGAAACCTCCCTCCCACCCCCCGAGTTTCATATCTCAGTCTGTATTCATTGTTCAATGGAAGATCATTTCTCATTCACGTAAATAAGTCCAATATCTTTATATTGTGAGGGCACCATTGTTCTTTATATTCCTTTTGAAGAAATTCCAGTACCTTTCCCCAGTCTTCTCTGAAATTCCCGTGATCCCGTGACCACACCCTTCGTGACCAATCTATCGCCAATGGTGGGGAATCGTGCTTCCAGTTTTTTGCGATTTCCAGCCATGCTCCTATTAGGAGGCCCATAAAATTTCTTTTTTGGGGGGTGTTTAATGTTTTGTCTTGCGAATCCCAGAAGCCCCCTAGCCATATTTCCTCTCCCAGATGCTCTGTTCCCGGGAACATTACAGTCATTTGAGTTTTAATCTCCCCCCCAGAATGGGCGTATCTTAGGGCAATCCCACCAGATATGTTTCCAATCACCCCGCCCACCACATTTTCTCCAACAGATGTTCGGGGAGGCCGCACACATTGTGTTCAGTCTCTCCGGTGTGTAGTGCCATTGCACCATCATCTTCACCCACATTTCTCTCATTTGGATGGCTCTGGTTAGTTTTGGTATCATGCCCCATAGGTGTTCCCACCTCTCTTTGGAGAGTGCGTAGCCTAGAGTTTTCTCCCATTTTTTCATGTATTGCCAGGTGGTAGGTTCCTTTTGGGTATTAATAAATTTGTACGTGGTGGAAACAAATTTTTTAGATCCAGAATGCGTCATGATGTATTTCTCGAAGGGGGTTAAGTCCCTGGTCATCGCTTCTTTCATGCGTGGAGTGCTGAGCCAGTGGTGTATCTGTTCGTACTTATATTGATCTTTCGGAGTTAAGTTCAGAAGTGTTTTCCAGTCTTCGAATGATCTAATCTGTTGGTCCTGTTGCATATCCCCCACCATCTTGCACCCTCCCTCCTCCCATTTGCTGAACGCACCCTTGTCCAATCCTGGGGGGAATTCGGGATTTCCAAACATTGGCATGAACGGGGCGGGGTCCTTGGTTAATGTTTCGTTTGTCGTGGCTGCGTCCCATATCTCCAATGCCGACTTCATTATTGCGCTAATGTTGGTGTTTGGATGTCGGAATCATTTATTGAGCCATAACATGTGCCTGGTGGATGTAGTCGCCACCGCCCTGTCCTGTTTTTCCCAAATTTTCTCCCCCTGTTCCGATATCCAATCCCTCATGACCCAGAGTTGGGCCGCTTCGTAGTATTTTTTTAAATGTGGCAAGGCGCATCAGCCCGCCGTTCTCTGAGCTGTTAATACCACATTTTAAATTCTTGGAGCCTTGTTTTGCCAGACGTACTTGGAGACCGCCTTCCTTAGTGCTTTGAAGAAGGCCTGGGGGGGTCTTATCGGGAGCGCCTGGAATAGGTACATTAACTTGGGGAGAATTGTCATTTTCACTGCCGTTATTCTGCCCCACCAGGAGATCGTTAGAGGGTTCCATTTTAACAGGTCCTTCCTGACTCTTTCTAGAGTTGCAGATAATTGTGGGAGTATAATTTATTTACATGGTCTGTGAGGGTAATTCCTAAATATCTGACGCCCGCGGAGGCAATTTTCAATTGACAGTCTGTAGCCACTGAGCCGATTCTTTCTCCATTCCCGGCCAGTATCAGCACCTCCGATTTTTGCCTATTTATTTTTAATCCTGAAATCTCTCCGAATCGTTCAATTATTCCCATTAGATGTGGGAGGGACTTCTCTGGGTCTCCTAAGGCTACTAACATGTCGTCAGCATATGCCATCGCCTTATGGGCCTGCCCTGCCATCTGTATTCCCTCCACCGCTGGCGAGTCCCTTACGATTTCCTTGTTTGTTCTTCATTGATCGTGGTGACAGCTTCCATTTCTGGCTGCCTAGTATAAACCTTGTAAGTCTGTTTGTTCCCTATTGACTCATCTTTCCTGGTGGCTTGTTTTTGTCTGTTGTACCTATCCCTCTAGCAAGTCATTGTTTTATGAAGTCACTGCAATCACCCATGTGACCTTTTCCCCACTCATTAAGCATCTCCACTAGTCCTCTTCGGCATTACATGATTTTTTGGGGCTGGTGTTCTCGCTAATGAATTTGATTCCATCTTTGACAAGCTTGAAGTCTTTAATATTGCTGCAACTACTGACTGATTTAATGTCAATGGCAAATTCTTATTGGGCAAACTAGGCCTCTCCTCAACAAAATTGCTATCTCTCATGGTCCTTGTCCTTGTATTAATGTTGAAGCCGGTGAGTGCCAGCTCACTCCGGGTTTCAACCACGGCCATATCCTGAATTAAGTCGGAGGTAAGAATTTTTGTGTCCATCTCTGCTATTTCGCCCACATATCCTAATTATCCCATGTCTCCCTTTGCAGAGCAACATTTTTTCCATAATTTTTCCAATCTTGACTCTGACCTCAGTTGTTTTTTTTAACCTACTTCGTTTAACTTACGGCTCCTTTTCAGATCGTACATTCAAGATTTTATGATCCGAGTCAGAAACCCTCTGGTCTTTATTCAATGAGGTACTTTAATATCAAATTAATGTTGTTTCCGATTGTGCGCTCATTATTACTGTATTTCATCCAACTTCTCAATTGAACAGCAGTGAGGCTCACCTGCACCTGGCCCGCAGTAACCTCTCTTTTCAGTTATTCCACTCCTTCCTGTTCTTCCTCTGTTTTCAAGGACTCCGGTTTAAACAACTCAGCCAGTCTCTTCCAATAATACATCAATGAGTCTCAAAGGCTCCTGATTTGTAGATCCAATTTTAAACAACTTACTCAATCTTTCCTATAGAGCACCATTGGGGCTCAAAGGCATCTGGACCACAGTCACCTCGCTTTACTCCTTTTCCGCTTTTACTTTCCTATTTTGGTCCATTAGATTATACATTTTACTGAACAAACATCAAATACAGGCATTGCATCATAGCCCCAAAACGGCTTACTCGATCACTAAATTCATCTGGTTATTTTATTTTGATTCACCAGGGGAGAGGTGAGTATAAATCGATTGTGGTCTTTCCTTCAGTTTAAAATAGTCAGTCGATGTGCTTTGCCCCCGTGATGCAACAATCAAACGTATTCAATCCAAAGTCAATCCCCCCGGGGACCGCATAGCACGGCAGAGCTCTGTTACCAACCTCTGTTTATTTGCAGAAGGCAGGCTTTTTCCAACAAGCAACCGGATGAACAAACTTGCCGACTTGCAAACAAACAAGCGTCTTGAGGCAATTTCCTCTTCTCGTAAGGGAAATCACTAAGCAATTACATCAGTTTAAAAGCATGGTTACAGGTGCGGTTGCAGCGCTGAGTTACGGCAAGGTTATGAGATTTTACACATTTCACAGTTCTTACAAATTCTAACCAGTGTTCTATGCCTCACCACTGGTGGACAACGTATCGAGATGCCAATGCACTGTTAATATGTTAATCGAAGAGTGAGAGCAAAATCCTCTGAGACACCAAACACCTAACACTTAGCTCCTCGCTTATCGGCTCACATATTGAATCATGGCGAATCTCTCCTTAAAGTGATAGGCACCTCACGAAATTGAAAGTAGCGCTAAAGAAAATCACTTGCCACTCTCCACCAACACTAAACACTTGGCTCCTCACTTTACAGTGCTAGTGCATGTCAGTTAGAATAAACAAACAAGAAAACATCTAAAATTCCCTACACATTTAAATAACAATACATCTGCCCATAACCACTTAGAATTAGATTTGGATTCTCTTGAAATGTGGAGTTTCTGTATCTGGTTTGCTGCCCTCTTCTTCCTCTCCTGCTTAAAAAGAGGCGGCACCCTCATTGCTGTTAATGTAATTCAGTAGTATCATGCTGTTGTTCAGAATCTGAATAATTACTTGATGCATCTTAGAATGTAACCCATCTACGTCTATTACAGGGCCTACCCCTATTGTTGCTATTTTGTGTGTCCCACTGCAATTTATGATTCTCATCAAAAATCTTTTTCTAAATAAGGGTAGATTTTCGCAAACTTAAAATCTCTTAAATCACTGGTCAGTTTATTTGTTTTCTTATTTATAGTCGACAAGCAGAATTCTTCTATTTGCTTGTAAAGCTAGAAAAATATTCAACTGTCTGAAATGCCCATGCAACCTGCTTTATGTGGTAAAAACCACAAAGAAATCCCATGTAAGGATTGCAGAACATCCTTCAAGAATCAAATGTAAAACAATGGGGGACTCCAATGATCGAACATTTTACAGAAAAAAATAAACATTCATAGGGTGACATGTTTTGGTGGATAAATGACACAGTGGTGAGTTGTAATACAGTAGAGAACACACTATTACATAAAGAAGCACAATGGATAATACATCGGCTGAGGACACACATTTCGGGTCTAAATTAACAACCTTTGGTTATCTAATAAGAGATGGGCCTATGTGATAAAACAATTGAATACGAATTCCACTTGATGTAATATTTAAAATTGCAAATAAATGAAGGTTGGCGAAAAGGAAGCTTTGGGTGGTTATGTATTTAAACTTCAGTATAGGGAGTTTTGAAATATTGTCACACAGAGTCCCAAATCATATAATGGCCTCTGTTAACTACAAGAGCATTGAAATAACTGTCTAAGATGACTTGTTTATTATGGTCAGGTTATGCAATTAGTAGAAACATGTAATGATTGTTTTTAGTTATGACATCTAAGAAAATGTAGAGCACAATAAGCACAGTTAGCAAAGAACCATACCATCCATTTCAGTAAAATTCATTTCTTTAATAAAGACACTTCTATATTAAGTGAATTGCAATATCGAAGTAGGCTAATACATAAGACGATTAACCACACTCAGCACTACATTTAAGATGGCGTTACGTGCAGCTGATGTCTATTATTCTTTAATGCTCTTTTCCACATCCAAGATGGCGCCACCCTTTACACAGTCACCGTTATTGATGTTCATTATATTTTTACGCTTCAACGTCCGCTTCGTCTTGTGAGTGCGGATATTAAGCCGCTAGAAGGGAGCTCGCATTTGCCACACATCCTGAATGAAGTGCTGATTTCGATAGAGTGAAGGAGGTAAAACATTTCTAGATCAATGTTTGAGTCTAGGGCTTTGGAGGAGAGTAGTGCAATGTGACTACGATTAGAATCCCTCTTTCTTTTTTTTCCATCTAAGGAAACGTTTGATTGTTGACATCTTAATCCATACCATGGTATCATTGCAGTGATGGATTAAAATCCAATTGAAGAAAAGTTAAACATACCTTAGCTTATCTACAAAGTATGCTCCTATCAGTATCTGCATTGTGGGGAAAGATAAGTAATGGGACAATTTGGGGTTGTCTCCAATAGGAAACCCAGTATGAAGGTTTCCCGTGAAATGTGATGGATACACATGTTTCACTAATGGCTGTAGGTGAGTAGTGGAAACTCTGATGTATTAAAGCAACATGAGTGTAACCAGATAAAAAGAATGATATATTTACAACCAATGCACCTCTGAAGGATTACATAAAGAGGATTTGAGCTGCCTAAATATAGGGTCTCCTCAATAAGAGCAATATATAAAAGGTCCTGAAGAAGGCATCTAGAGTTAGAATATGCCGAAAAGCTGATATAGGTCGACCAACATCTCTGAGTCAAATGGTGGACATAGAGACACACTTGTAGTTCATCCAACACCAGGGAATTTCAAGTTTAGAATGATTTATTCATATTCGTATTTGATCAAATTGTCTTTAGTCAAGGGATGGACATAGAGATTTAATCATAGTCCATTCAACACTTGGAGACTTACAGGCCGATTCATGGAATTAATGTGCACCGAAGATTTCGGCGCAAACGTGCGTAAACGTGTGATTCGCAGTGAAAGAGCGAAAATCGCAGTGCAACTGCGATTATCGCACAGAAAACAGCGCACATCTATTCATGGAAGTCCGTGCACGCGCAAAATGTGGGATGTGCGCTGAAAAAGTGCGCGGCGCACGGTGGCGCACAGGTCATCGAACGCCGTGCGATAAGGCCACAGCGATTTCGCACGGCGCACATAACAAAAGTAGGTGTAACACGGGGCGTTACACGCAGAATGGGGAACAACTCGTGAAAATGTTGGCGTCACGGGGGAAGTACAGGAGGCAAGTCCGCGGAACGCCCACACGCTCGCCTACAACACGTATTCATGGAATGGAATAGGGAAAAACAGCGCACGGCCAAAGACGCGCACAGGCCCATACATGTCCACCACACGAAAGCAGGCGGTAGCGTCCCTGCGCAGGCAAAAAATGTGCGCCAAAGTTCTACACGCACGAGAAGTGCCACACGCAATCGGGCGTGGGGGAGCGTGTGCGTGTATTTCAGGGGTGCGCAAGAAGTTCCACACGCGATCGGGCCTGGGGGAGCGTGTGCGTGTATTCCAGAGGTGCGCGAGAAGTTTCACACGCGATCGGGCCTGGGGGAGCGTGTGCGTGTATTTCAGGGGTGCGCGAGAAGTTTCACACGCAATTGGCCGGGCGCGTGTATTTCAGGGGTGCGCGAGAAGTTTCACACACGATTGGCCTGGGCGCGTGTATTTCAGAGGTGCGCGAGAAGCTCCACACGCGATCGGGCCTGGGGGAGCGTGTGCGTGTATTTCAGGGGTGCGTGAGAAGTTTCACACGCGATTGGCCTGGGCGCGTGTATTTCAGAGGTGCGCGAGAAGTTTCTCACGCGATTGGCCTGGGCGCGTGTATTTCAGGGGCTCGCGGGTGTTTTTACACGCGATCGGGCCTGGGGCAGCGGGGTGCGTGTATTTCAGGGGCTCGCGGGTGGTTTTACACGCGATCGGGCCTGGGGGAGCGGGGTACGTGTATTTCAGGGGCTCGCGGGTGGTTTTACACACGATCGGGCCTGGGGGAGCAGGGTACCACTCACCGTCTGCCTTGCGTGTAGAAGAACGCGTAGCCAACACCCACCCGCTGTGAAGTAATAGCGTGTGACCCCCAACGCCTGCAAAACACACGCACCGCACCCCACGAAAAGCAACGCCTCTGCGCGATACGTCACAGACACGCATACGCGCTAAGGGCCTTTGGTCCAATGGAATCATGTATGCGTGCTGACGCGCTTAGGCGCTAAGGGCCTTTCCTCGATTTACACGCTGACGTGCAGAATTTTCACGTGACAAATCACTCCGTATCAAGCTGGCCACGCGTAAGCACACGGAAGACCACGCTCCTGCCCAAAAGGCCGAATTACTGCCCCCCAGAGCCCCGAGCAGCCTCCCACGAGCCATCTGCTGCTGCTGCCTGCCTGCCTGCCTGCTGCCACCGTGCCCTGCCATTTGGTGCCTGCACATCAGCCATCTGCAGGGGTCCAGTTGCTGTGTCCACCCCTCCTGGAACAGAACACTCCCGACTGGGATACCATCGCTCCACACCCCAGCCCCAGGACCCAGTTGCCCACCCACACCTGCCTCGGGGGTCGCCATGTCGGGGCAAACACCATCCGAGACCACTGGCGACCCCCAGCCAGAGGGGCAGAGGGCCACCAGCTTCAGTCAGAAGGAAGTTGGTGTCCTGGTGCAGCTTGTCCTGGGGCATTATGATGCCCTCTTCGGATCACCACGCGCCAACAAGGAAGGACGGGACAGGATCTGGGACAACTTTGTGGTTGCCAGCAACGCAGAGGGGGTGGCAACCCGCAACATCAAGCAAGTCAAGAAGCGATGGGAGGACTTCAGGTCCAGGACCCTCATAAAGGCCCGGCGCCTCGTGGAGGGGGGCCGGGGCAGCATGAGTACCATGCAGCTGAGGGTCCTGGAACGCGTACGCCCAGCGCTCCATGCCCAGTTCCTTGAGAGGCAGACCCGTCTGGAGTCGAGCGGTAAGTGGCCAAGCATTGCTGTGTGAGACAGGGCATGTTGCAGTGTGCTGGTTGTCTGATACTTGCCTGTATGTGTGACATAGGCCATGTACACCTGTGTGTGTGCAGGGACATCATGGTCATGCATGTGAGACCAGTAATGTGTGAAGCACACGGTTGGTGTATGTGTTTAAATGCAACATGGGGAGCCCTATGCGGAATGGACACATGAGAGCATGCCAGTCTCTGTTCCTGGACATGGGTGGGGGTGAGGGATGTGTGCTGATGCCATGTACATGTATGGTGTCCATGTCTGTGTTTCTGGCCTGCGTGTCTGTGACTTGTGAATGCCATGGATGCATGACACATGTCTGTGACAATGTTCAGAATCACTGATGCAGCCTAGTTATCCTTGCATCCACTGTGTCTGGGGTGTACGAGTCCGGATGGATGAAAGTACGTTGAAGTGTGTGCATGTGATAGGCATCACCCATGATGCATGTGAGTCCAAAATCAACATTGTATGCTTCAAGACTCCCCTGGACATGTTTGCTTATGTCCATAGCATGCGCCATGCCTGTTACTGCATGTGTTTTGCCTGCACTGACCCATGTGTTGTGGAGCGACATGATGGGAAGTGATCTTTGACAGTGCCACTCATCTGCTGTTGCTTCCTGTCTAGGGGACCATTGTACAGTACCCTGATGCTTGTGTTCTATGTCTCCCTCTACACAGCGCAAAGTGAAGAAGATGGCGGAGACGGCGCTGTGGAGCTAAGCGGCGGGGATGCCCCCATGGCTGCAGCGGAAGGGGTGGGTGAGCCCCCACAGGGGCTTGCAACGGCGGAAGACGGTGTGGAGCCATCCAGGTTGGTGGTTTCCACAGAGGAGGAGGAGGCCGCTACTGAGCCGCACATGGGGCCTGGTGGGGGCATCCCTGCTGGTGCAAGTGGTGCAGTCCAGGGGCACGGGCAGGAGGCAGCACAGGTCGCCGTGGAGGTGCCTGTGCATGTCACTGTCCCTGACACTGTGACTGCACCACCATGCACCAGCAGGGATGCCCCATCCGAGGCCCGTCCGCAGGTAGGGGGGATGTCCATGTCATCTGACTCCCCTCCACCTGCGGACGAGGGGACCCCTGGCCGTATGGAGAAGGTCCTGATTGGTGTCGCGTTGCGCACGGCTGTCATTCGTGATGAGGTGCGTGCTTCCCGGGGGGAGCACGCATGTCATCACGAAGAGCACCGTGGCAACGTGGCCCAGTTGGGAGCGGTCATGGTTGGGGGTCTCGTACATGTGTCGGGCACTCTGGCGACCCTCTCCTTATCTGTGGAGGCTATGCGCCAGTCGTACTCCATGCCGTCTTCCGGCCCAGATGCCACCAGGGCCCCCTGTGCACCTGCCCCGACCAATGCAGCCACCTCGGTGGGGATCCCATCCCTGCCACAGACGGGAGTCGGAGGTCCAGCAGGGGTGGACACACCAGCAACTGGACCCCAGCAGATGGAGGATGTGACGGCATCATCGGGCAGGGCACGGGCACGACGGCATCGGTGGATTCCATCAGCCTGGATGCCGTCGTGCTGGCACAGGCAGTTGCGTCGGAGGCAGCGGCAGGCTCGACGTGGGAGGCATCATGGCTCGGGCCATCAACATCAGGGGTGCAGGCATCGGCCGGAGGGCAGGAGAACCCTGGAATGGGAGTGGCTTCCGTGTGGGAGCGGTTGGGCCAGCAGATGGGTGCGGAGCGGCAGCGGGCAGAGGAGGAACGGCTCACAATGGTCAGGGCGGAGAACTCCATGCGGAGGGCACTGAGGCGGGCTGAGTGCCTCGAGGGCCTTCGCAGGGAGTTGGAGCTGGACACTGCATTATCCCTGAGGGACCTCGGGGCCAGGGAACATGCCCGCCTCCAAGACATTGAACAGGAGTTCGATGATGCCCTGGCCCATGACAACAACCAGTGAGCCGTCGGACTAGCCCGCTGCCCTTCTAAATAGTTATGTAGTTAGTGTTAGGTTTCCTTTGCTTTTTTATTTATTTTGGACCTTTTGGACAATGGGCCACATTTTTGTATATAGTTTTATTTTATTAGGTAGTATTTTTATGTAGGTTTCATTTCTTCAGTTGGGATCATGGACCCTGGTTTGTTTATCTGTATATAGTTGACTGTTGGATTTTTTTTTTTTTGTTTTTTGATTTACCCATGGAGCAGTGGTTTTTGGTTTTGTTTTTACCTTGGATTTACTTTCTTGAATTGTGACTTTGGACACCTTTCCTTTGGATTATGATTTGTCGTTTTTCATTATTTTACGGACATGCTGCTTTTGGTTTTTGATTCCCATTGTCATTTGTTTATTTTTAATTCCATTTATGCTGTTTTTAATACATTTTTTTCATCAAACGTCAATGTGTAGTATCATCTCATTGGTATCATGCATATCATGATATGGGTTTTGAGATTCACTGACACCCATTGGGTGTATGTGAGGGCCATGTGTTCATTTCCAAACTTGCTATTGGGGTTCTATCATGTCGTTGCCATTTCTAAGTGGGTGGATGCAATACTCGGGTGGGTGTTTGGCATTTGGAGGCTGACCATAAGGGCCAGAGATCTAGATTGTGATGACATGTTGGCTGGGGGACATGTGTGCGGGCCTGCTGGCAGGTGCCCCGCAATGCTGGGGGGTGGGGGTGCAGGGGGACATGAGTGGGGGCATGCTGGCAGGTGCCCCGCAATGCTGGGGGGTGGGGGTGCAGGGGGACATGAGTGGGGGCATGCTGGCAGGTGCCCCGCAATGCTGGGGGGTGGGGGTGCAAGGGGACATGAGTTGGTGATCAGTAGTGCAAGGAGACATGTGCCTTTGCTGGGGGGCATGCCCATGTTGGGTGGGCTGCCTGCGGGACATGACCAGGGATGCAGGGTAGTCCCCTGTGGTGTGGGCTGCCTGCAGGGGCCGTGGAGGGTGTACAGGGGACACCTGGGAGGACCCACACTGCCAAATCACATGTAGGACTCCCCGCCACCCCTGAAATACACGTACCCTGCTGAAATCGCGTGTGAAAATTCTTGCGCACCCCTGAAATACACGTACCCTGCTGAAATCGCGTGTGGAACTTCTCGCGCACCTCTGAAATACACGCGCCCAGGCCAATCGCGTGTGGAACTTCTTGCGCACCCCTGAAATACACGCACACGCTCCCCCAGGCCCGATCGCGTGTGGAACTTCTGCGCACCCCTGAAATACACGCGCACAGGCCAATCGCGTGTGAAACTTGTCGCGCACCTCTGGAATACACGCGCCCAGGCCAATCGCGTGTGGAACTTCTCGCGCACCTCTGAAATACATGCGCCCAGGCCAATCGCGTATGGAACTTATCGCGCACCCCTGAAATACACGCACACGCTCCCCCAGGCCCGATCGCGTGTGGAACTTCTCGCGCACCCCTGAAATACACGCGCCCAGGCCATTCGTGTGTGGCACTTCTCGCGCACCCCTGAATTACACGCGCCCAGGCCATTCGCGTGTGGAACTTCTCGTGCACCCCTGAACTACACGCGCCCAGGCCAATCGCGTGTGGAACTTCTCGCGCACCCCTGAAATACACGCACACGCTCCCCCAGGCCCGATCGCGTGTGGAACTTCTCGCGCACCCCTGAAATACACGCGCCCAGGCCATTCGCGTGTGGAACTTCTCGCGCACCCCTGAAATACACGCGCCCAGGCCATTCGCGTGTGGAACTTCTCGCGCACCCCTGAACTACACGCACACGCTCCCCCAGGCCCGATCGCGTGTGGAACTTCTCGCGCACCCCTGAAATACACGCACACGCTCCCCCAGGCCCGATCGCGTGTGGAACTTCTCGCGCACCCCTGAAATACATGCACACGCTCCTCCAGGCCCGATCGCGTGTGGAACTTCTCGCGCACCTCTGAACTACACGCGCCCAGGCCAATCGCCTGTGGAACTTCTCGCGCACCCCTGAAATACACGCGCCCAGGCAATTCGCGTGTGGAACTTCTCGTGCACCCCTGAAATACACGCGCCCAGGCCATTCGCGTGTGGAACTTCTCGCGCACCCCTGAAATACACGCACCCAGGCCATTCGCGTGTGGAACTTCTCACGCACCCCTGAAATACACGCACCCAGGCCGTTCGCGTATTGAACTTCTCGGGCACCCCTGAAATACACGCACACGCTCCCCCAGGCCAGATCGCGTGTGAAACCTCTCATGCACGCGTGTTCCCGAAACCCGTAATACGCGTTCCCCGCTTTGCGTTTGCTGTTTGCCAGTCTGGTAAACTGGTACAGGGTTGGCGCAGCCCTTTGCAATGTTTTTGCGATCTTGATGGCTTTTCCTTGCGTGAGGGCGTTCTTGGGGGCATAACTGGCGCTGCTGCAGGGTCGCTGCGCCACGTCTGCTTTTGGAGGCGAGAATCCATGAATACGCTGTGCGCGGAAATTGATTTTATCGCACGCGGCTGGCGCAGACATTCGCACGGGCACCCTGTGCGCCAGCCACGTGCGACACTTTTGTGAGGAATTCCATGAATCGGCCTGTTAAATTCTAATTCCAAGTGGCTATAGGCAGATGTATTGTTGTTTAAATGTGTAGTTAAATCTATGGGGAATTTTAGATGTTCTTGTTTGTTCATTCTAACGGACATGCACCAGCACTTTAGTTCTATGTATGTTAAGTCAATGCACTTTACCATGTATGCCACTGCATAAATGTGTGGTTCTCTGCAATCTGGTTTGCACCTCATGTAATGTGTTTACAGATGATTCTGCTGGTTACATGCATTTAAAAAAAAGAGTGTTGATCCATGCGACAATGGCCATGAGGTTGATATTCACACTTGTCAGGTGTGGTCAACCTTAAGGTCCCAGGGTAATTGAGGCCTGTACAATACGTAGGGAGCCCAGTGGGAACTGCAAGGCTAGTTCTTTCTCCTGAGACCTGCAGCTGCTGGCGGAGCAGATTGTTTGCCTCCTGCATCTACTCAGCATGTGCAGATTGGACCTCACACAGCTCCCGTACCCTTTGTTCAAAACCTGTTTAGGCCGCTGTACAGCCCTCCACCACGCTACGGGTCCGCGCATTGTCTCGTGCCATGGTCTTGGCTGCATTCCGTATGGCATGGCTGATATCCTTGATGTGGCGGTTGTGCTCTGTCGGGCCTCCATCACATCCAGCCGCCCCGTCACAGCTGCTCCCGTGACGATGGGTCTTTGAGGTGTGCAGGGTTGAAGGGGGGCTGCTGGGGGACATGGTGCCACCTCTGAAGGGGCTGCTGCGGTTGGAGTGCCTATCCTCGGGGGAACCATAAAATGGTGTGTCCACATCAGGCTCAGGTGTGCGGGCACAACGCACACGTACATGTGGCGTGTGCATCCACTGGCACCTGCTGTGTGTTTCCCTGGGGTGTGGCCGTCCCATGTGTGACACTGAGGCTGGGTGAGGACACCAGTGCAGTGTGTCGTGCTGCTGTGGATGTGTGGGCCTCATCAGAGTTAGACACACTGGTGGCTTCCTCCACATCCTGAGTGTCCGGGGGGGGCATCTGGTGTTTGAGGCGCTGTCACCCTGTGGCCTTGTGGACGCTGAACCCGTCTGAGTGGGCTACAGTGGGGTGAACTTGGATGTGTCCAGCGTCTTGTTTTTTCTTGCCTGGTCCCTTTGCAGGGTGGTGGTGCTGGTAGATGCGCGTCGGGACATGCGGCTGGATGGTGTTGCTTCCTTCCCATCATCATTGGCCTGTGATGAGCGATGCGTGCCTGTGGGGTACATAGGGTGTTGTATAAATTGAGGGCAGCTTACATTTGTATCATGCATTTCATGCCTTGCAGTGGGTTTGGGCACAGTTTTTATCATGCGTGGCCATTGCATTTTAGTGAGTCCCCATGTTGTGATTGGTGGAACGTTGTACAGTGGAGAGACACTGCTTGGACATGTTGGTGTGACATCGTCAGATGTCTGTTGAGGATGCACAGCTCCCTTATTGCTGTGTGGGGGGCTTTCATACCCACCCACACATCAAGTTGCTGTGCGATGGCCATGGATGTCTTTCCTCTGGGCCTTAAATTGATACATTGTATGTACTTATGGTGGAGGGGGCGCTAGGGTACGGTGTTAGAAGGGGGCAGTAATGGGTGGCTGCGGTGCCTCACACACATTGCATGCACATACATTCACTCAGGCTCTGGAGGAGTGGGCCTAACAGATACATGCATTTTCGGGGTGGGAGGGTTCTCACCTGCAGCCTCCTGGGTACCAGTGCCAGCCTCCGCTCCTCCCATCTCCCTCAATAGTGCCCATGTTGATCAGAGTCATAATCTGCTCCTCCCAGGGGATGAGCTCCGGTGGTGGTGGTGCTGGCCCTCCTCCAGTCCCTATGCTCTCACTCCTGTGCTGGGCCAGGAGACCACGGTCACGGACCTGCAAGTCATTCAGGCGCTTGCGGCAGTCCTCTCCATCCCTCGGCACACGGCCCACCGCAGACACTGCAGACACCTTCTTGCCTCCAGATCTGTGCTCGCCGTTGAGCCCTTGTCTTGCGCTGCTGGGGGCCATACAGCTCTTCCTGATGGTCCAGAACCTCCTCTACAAGTATGGCAAGCTCCTGGTCTGTAAACCTCAGTTTTCTCATCCTATCCAGGGCTGACTTCCCCCTAGTGCGTTCCTGAGCCATTTTCCTATCTTACCAGGAGTGGATAGCTTGCAGGGACTGCGATTTTCGGTGGATTGTGATTTCCAAAATGGCTGCCGCTTTATTTTATGTTCCGGCGGTGACGCGTTTCCCGCGCGCTAATAGCACGTGCAAATAGAGCATGCTAATAGTGTACCCGGCTCGGCGGTAGCGCAATGCGTGTTGGATTTACGGGTTCCTGGCCACTTTTTCTGCCAGCCGCTATTTGCGTTAAAGCCATGTCCCTGTGCATGTGCACGCGGACTCATGATCTGGCATTGTTTACGCCAAACATCATAGCGTTAGCACAAATAGCGCTCTACGGAAAATACACCAGAAATACCGCCCAACTCGTGATGAGGCACAAAAAGTTAAATTTAAGATGAGAATGGAAAGCAAGCCATGCGAGAGTAGAGGGAGAAGAGACAATTGAATTATGTGGGAAGAGAAGATAAAGAAGACAAATGGAAGCATTAAAAACTGATTTCAGTGGAGCAAGGTTGGAGAAAGGAAGACCAAATAGAGAAACTGAACAATAGAAAAGTTGTTAATAAACCGATGAGATTAGAAGTTTTGTTGCGTCAAAAGTTAAGAAAGGACGAGCTTTGCAGATGTTATACAAATAATAACGACAAGCGCAGGAAGATAAAGAGATATGATGAGTGAAGGATAGGTCAGAATCAAAGTAAAGTCCCAAGTTACGAGATGAAGAGGACATAGAAAGCAAAGAGGGATGAAAAGAAATAGAGGAGGGAGGAAGAGGAGAAGGAATAGTGTGCAGGGAAAGAGTACTTCAGTTTTGGCAGCATGTGCCCAGTCATCCTATTTCTCCATCTTGGTTTCTCCAGGCCCGAAGAATCTTGTGCCAAGCTCTTCTACTTCCTCCAGCCTTTTGTCCTGGAACATCTGTGCCTGCAGCCTCTGGTGGCTTCTTGAAGCCTCCTTGTCCTTGTGTTGCTCACTACAGCTGGGGCGAGGGCCCCTTGCTGGTTAGCAGGTACTGGGTGTCTTGCTTCTACTCCACACAATGGGCCTCATCACGGATTTCCCGCCGGCAGTATGAGCGCGAAATTTCGGCTGATTTCCCCCCAGCTAAAAGCTTGGGGAAATCGGCCAAAGCCGTGATTTGGTGGACCCTTGCGCTACCGCCGCATTTAAGGGTTACCGCCAAACTCTTTCTGATCCTTGTACTAGGGGCTGTTTCTGCTGCCCTCTACTGAGCCTTTGTCCTCCCTGGAGCCAGCTGATACCCTCTGTTTAACGTGACTCTTATGACTCCCATCATGGCTGCTGCTGTGCTTTCCTCGTCATGTGCCGTTGTGCAGAGGTACTCCTTTATACTGGATCCTGTGATTCTGGCAATGGCACCTTCTGGGACTCTGCAATCTGAACCACAGTGCTAGCCAGCTGCGATCCGACATCTTGGGTGACCTCGGAAAACATGCCTTCCCTGGGCCTTCTCCGCCGCAGTCCTTAGCCTGGGTCGTCCTTCCCGGTCTTCTGACCCACATCCTGTGCCAGGGCTTCTCCTGCTCAGGTCTCTTGATCCACTCTGCAGTCATCCCTGAACAGGCCTCTGGTTGTTGAACATATGCATGCTTCTGATCTGGTGGGGTCCCCGTCCTGAGAATACCCAGCTAGGAGGGTGCCACCCATTTCACTTCTGGAACCTCGAAGTAAAACTTGCTTCCTTTTTCACAAGAAACTTCACTGAATTATTGTGTTTGTCCTGTTTATTGCTATAGGCAAATTTTGCTGAACTCCTAAAACTCTCTGAAAGTTGGACTAACATTTTTTCATGGCTATAAACTGCCTATGTTCCTTTATTCCCTTGGGGGTGCTGGGGTTTAGAAGTCGTCACTGTAATTTGTCTACCTACTGGGATTGTATATGCCCTTTTGACTGGAAAATCACATAGTTAAAGCATTGCCAAGAAAATAGTATTGTACACGTCTTGATCGGTCTTTTTCTACAAGTTTTAAGTTGTAAGTATTATCTTTTCTACACCCTTTACTGTTTAAGGATATTATAAGCTCATTTAATCCTACCTGACTCTATAGAAAAGGGTATATTTTATTTAGTATATTCTGTGTGGATTATTATGTTGCATGCTTGTGTGAGACCAACTGCACCTTGGTGCCAGCTCTAGCCTTGCATAAGAGTGAAGCCTGGCTGCTCTGTCACATTACCGTTTAAAGTATTTGTACAAACTTGGTGGACACCCCGTACAGACAGTACAGGTTTGGTCATCTTGAACCCTTCCCCAAAAGCTTCTGAAAAACCTCCTTAACAGCTCTCGTGCGTTCTTAAAATAGAACCAGTTATAGGCAAGTGCGGGCTATGTAGAACCAGTTGTGGATAAATTATGGGTTGGGAGGTTTACAGTGCAAGTGAGTGTGGCATAGGGAGAGAGTTTTATTATTCTGTGCGGGTGACGCGTGGAGAGATTTTTCTAACAATACGGTGAATGTATATAGCAGACTCTAGAGTTTAAGAACCTTTGCTCTTGAACTTCATAGTGCATTATCATTTGTGTCACCTTACTGATGATGTTTGTGGTACCTCTTTGTGGCACTGACCTTTTGACCGCCATGATGCACCAAGGTTAGTGGCACTGGGTTGTAAGTCATGATGGGTGAGGGGTGGTACAGGTGCTGTGCTGAGTCTGTGACTGGATTGGAGCAGTAGCTCCTAATAAGTTATGCCCTCTTAACCATATGCATGTTGATGGGTAGATGGACATACCTTCTATGTAGTTCAGCGACCAGCATGGGTAGACTTGTGTTGCTAGCTTTGTCCTGACCAAGCTCCACAGCCACTTGCTCTTTGAGGGACCATGCTCCTAACCTCATCCCGGCTTCTTTTTTGCTGCTAGGGAGACTGTTCTGGTGACGGCAGCTGCGGGAGCCACGGGCCTTGCCACAGTGGATTTGGCATCCAACATTCTTCAAGCCAAGGTAGACTTTGTATTGGTGTTCATGTACGTTGGTCATCTTTATTTACACACTTTCAGCCACTGACCTTTCATGCGCATGATTGGAAAGAAAGGACATTTTTATTAAAGAGGGCAGGTTGCTGTTGGAAGGAGGCCTAGGTATCGAAAATGCAGTAACGGTGCAACACATTTCAGAATGGGTTAGGTCACTGGCCAAAGGATTAAAAGAAGGCTCGAGATCCTTCAAGTTGTGTGCAACTATGATTTATTGGTATCAAACCGAGCGGTTGGAGTAAGGCTTATATGGTCTAACAGAGAACAGCTTTAACCATTGGGATATGCCTAAATACAAAAGAATTAACACAATTCAGTGAGCATGCTAGTCAACCCCAAATCTAAGGTAGGACCATGGTCCTGAGTCCAGGATCCCTAGTCTACAACAGTTCGCAATCGGGGTTGTATCATCCTGATTGAGTTGCACAAAGTCACTTGCAGTCCCTGAGCGGTTCATGGAGGTTCCAAGGGTCTGGCACCCTTCTGTCATGGCCCTCCTAGGTAGCTGACGTCCAGATGACAGTTGATTTCTTTGCTGTCTTTTCTTAGGTGAATTTTCAGGCTGCAATCATTGTTACCTCTGCCTCCACAAGTTTAAGCGCCCACAACAAGCTGTGGTCTCTGAGGAGCTGAATACAGGCTCTGGTTGAGCATGATCCCACTACAGGATCTGGTTGCTCAGAGGCCCAGCAAGGCTCTGGCTATGTGGCTGTCCCAGGTCTGACCTTGGGATAGGGCCTTCAGTAGGCTACAGCCTGGTTCCTCCCCTACTGAGTCCAAGATGGAACTGCATGCACCTTATACTCCTTTGCTCTTTTCTCTGTCTCTCTGCCTCGCCTCCTCTCTCAAGTTCTCAAGGTTCTTAAGTTTTCACCCTCAGCCTGGGTACCAAGCCCCCAGCAAGACTTTCTCCTATTTCCCCTCTCTCTCTGCAATGACCTTTTACATTGTAAATCGCGGGAAAAGGGCCTTCACATCCAGCACTAGGGCGGTGTGATGCTCCTCAGTCTCTGCCTGGTCCTTCCTTGCCACCACCTCCTTGCTATTGTGACATTCTCGCCTCCTCCTTTCTCTCTTGCTTTCTCCTTCTCTCCCTCCTGCACTCTTTCTTTTGTCCTTTCTTTGTTTCTTCCTTTTGTTCTTTCTTTCTCCCTCTCTCTTTCTCCCTCTCTCTCTCTCTCGCTCTCTCTCGCTCTCTCTCTCTCTCTCTCTCTCTCTCTCTCTCTCTCTCTCTCTCTCTCTCTCTCTCTAACATCATCAACCTCTTCATCTTAATCTTTCCCTCTACCTCCAACTGTCCCATCCTCTTTTTACTTTGCAGGGGATAGGGTGCACTTCTCACCCTGTGAGTGGTGTGGTGCTCTGGCTCCTGTAGTCTCTTGAGGCCCCTGGTCCCTTTAGCTCTTCACAGCTCTTTCACTTTCCACTGGCTCTGCTCTAGGTGCTCTGCAAGGCATGTCTGCACCCCGGGTTCTCCTCACCGAAACTGAGATAACCAAGCCTCTTTCATAATGCCTTGCCCCTGTGTCTGCTTCCTGAACGGTAGTCCAGTCCGGTAGATCCCTGCAATGACCTCGTTGCGAGTGAGGCTTTGTAGTTCAATCTTTAAAAAGACAAGTGGTCATTTTAAAACCACACCGTGAGTTCTGGAATTTTGTTTGGTGAGGGAAGGGTCTACATCTCCCCTCGGTTTGCCGAATCTCCTTTGCAGGTAAAAATGGTGTAAGCCATGGAAATCTTGATCTGCTTGGGCCCGCTTACTCCCCTTTCCCGTGGGAACTTTGAGTTGGTGTCTCCAGTGTGGTTTTTGGGGAAGAAACGCTACAAGGGGATAGACGAGAGAGTGTGTTACACTAAACCTTGCCAGGTGTGGACTATATCTAGCGAAGTGGTACAGTGCAACAGCACAAACAGGAGCCCCTCCACACTGTCCTAACTGTAAGCATGCTGCTTGAACACTACCTTTAATTTACCAGTGATTAATGGGACAAAGTGTCACATGGACACTCAGGCGCCCAGTTCCGTTGCACAGCTTTTTCGTGAGGGTCTGAAATTGCACACATGCCACGTGTTGCATGCCCAGATAGAAGCAGGCAGCGCAATGTGACTCCAGACATCTGTGTATCCGAGTAGACCACCCCCAGTGGGCAGAACCATGTAATCAGGGTGGCTTGTATCACTATTTTTATTCCATTATCTCCACAAGGAAATCTCTGCATTCTCCTACTTTCCTCAGTACACAGCATGCGCTGAGACAGGATGGGGACGGAGGGAACAAGCTGCACCACTGACCACTTCTGCTCCACTCCTCAGAGTTCCGCCTCTACATTACTTATTTTCCCTACCCTGCAATTCTGCCAGAATTTGTGACTTCATTGAAATATGGTATTCTATCCTTGGGCTTGGAATGTACTCTACCTCCTTGCTCTCAAATCTCAAGATTACCCTGTAGTATAATGGTGAGGCACAAAGGTAGAAAAACCTGCACTGAGAGTGGATATGTTTCTTCTGTTAAAGTGTTTGTCATGCTGGCCAATGGTTGTCATGAGTTTGCGTACTCATGAAAGATCTTAAAACTTCTCCACTTCATCCCACCAGCATGATTCATAAAAACCTTTTGAGTCAAAGGTCCAGATTACCTATCTAAATAAGTACCATACTATGAACCTTTAGATTATCCTTACAATTCAGACAAAGCATGAACTGGATCGATCTTACTCGCCACCCATCTTAATGGAACAATATCCCGCTATATTCTTTTTTTTTTTTTTTTTTTACACAATTCAATCTGGGGTCTCGCACCCAGGGAATGCAGCTGCGCCCAACAGTTTGAATACCTCTGCGCTAGAATTATAAAAACAAGACTTTGCAAATTTCAATACGGACATGAAGAGAGAGCTCCTCAAAAATACCTTTGAGTGATAACAACAGACATTAAAATACTGGACCTGGAGAATACATGTGCTGCTCTGATAGCCAAAGGCTCGAGGACATTAATAAGCACTTCAACAATTCCCATAAATGTATTTGAATAAATGGTGTCCTTTTTTTCTACCTCCTTATCTGAGGAATCCTCCTCTTTGTATTGTCTTCTGTGTTCACACTGTCCAGTAAGTGGCAGGACAAAAATAACAAGACACAAACAATAAGTTCAAACAATAAGTTCAAGTTCACTACAGGGTTCTGTACAATCTGGGACAACATAATAATCAGGAAAATCTAAATGTGTATGATGGCTTACTCGTGGCTCACCTTAGGTTTTCCTAAGGCAGGTCGCAATGGCCTGGATGTGGGCCAGGCAAGGATGTTAGAATGGGTTCTATGCCCCTATATCGACATGAGTGTTTTCAAAATTATTTTTTTCGGCGAAATGATTTTGAAAAATCTCATCTTAGTGAATCTTTTTTTATATTTTGGGTGGTCCCCCCAAAACCCCACTTCCCTATATTAAAAACACCCCTCGTCCCCACCGCTTATAATCCCTTACCCCACAACCCCATATTTATTTGAGTTTTTTCGAAAAATAGTTTTGTTGAAAACATTTAGAAAAAACTAATGGAGATGAAACAACGTGATAGCGTTTGAATGAGAGTGAGGCTAACTGCACTGCTCCATTTTTCTGAATGGTATTCCCAGACCCCTAGACCCAGCCCTTCATTTCTTGAGACCACCTGACCCCTCTTCAGCAGCCTGGTCTTCTCTATCCACCTCACTTATCAGCCTACTCTCTTAAGTGGTATATTGCTTTTTACCTCTTACCTTCTCGGCGTTTTTCTCACTTCTGACTTTCTTTCTCCTTTTGAGCTCCTTCTGCGTCGGGATTCTTTACATCATCTTTCTGATTACTTTCACTACGGCTGATCACCTTCCTTGCCCTCTTAACGTCAAGCTGCTCCTTCCTTCATATGGCCTACTCCAACTCTTCCTGCCAAACTCCAGAACTCTTGCTCCAACATCTCCTGATATTCGCTACCCTCTTCTCAATATTCTCCTGTCCACTCTTTCAGTTGTTCACCCCCTCCTACCTCTCTGCCATGTTCACCTCTTACTTTCACTTCCTAGTCTGCTCTTACTCAGCCACCTCTAAATGTTTACTTCATCCTATCGCCTCGTGATTTTCACGTTCTGTTACCACCTCCTGGACCTTCTGGTGCTCACATTCTACCACCCGATGGTGTTCACTTTCTGCTACCACATGCTGGTTTTCCCTTTCTACTCCACCTCCCCCTAGGCGTCACTTCTTTCCCCTCTGGACTATTTTTCACTTTGGCCACCACTCTCTAGTCCACTTGCCTGTAGTGTCAACTGGGCTTGATGCTTCTGCCAATATCCTGGATACCTCATCCTCTCTTTATTTTCTCTGTGGTGTTAGAGAAACAACGCATGTCAGTAACGTAGAAATTAGTCCAGAGTCACCAAATCCAAGAGTCAGCAAACGAAGAGGAGCAATGCAGGTCAACTATGTGGAAACACAGCCCAATGGAGTCTTGAACGCAAACAGCAAGGCAGACGCAACTCGCAGCTAGAACCAGATGTGTTGAGCATTACCACTCCTTTCTGCCTCCTGTGTCGCATACGCAGGTCTTGCAGGCTTCTGTGTTGCGTGGGCAGTGATTGGCTGGGCATCATGATATCGCAGCTGTGTGTCGTGACGTTATGTCATGGGAGCTGCCATGCAGCCTCCTGGGATTGCTGTTCTTAAGTATTGTTGCCTGAAACACAATGGCAAATGCCATTCTCTGCGGCCTGGCGCGCCGTTCCTGACATGCCTTAAAGGGGCAGGAGTATCTGTGGTGGTACTGTGGCAATCCCCTTCCCTGAGACTTGTACCAAGTGGAGGGAGATGAGGGGAACCTTCCCATACCATAACCATGCCCATCATCCACAGGCTTAGGGAGCTACACGCCCCGCTGGCCACCCCAAAGGAGATCCCCTGTGGGAGGCATGGAACTTCGTCACAACACCCAGAAGCAATTGTTATTTTTGAGTAGCACTTTTATAAGCCACATCAAAATCAATACATAGAAAGAAGACATGAATCACTCTGCCTGTGTGTTATTCTACTCTAGGGGCTTTGTGGTAGTTGGTTACCTTTCCTTTCCTTCTTGTAGGTCATTGCAGCGGCTGGCAGTGATGAGAAGTGCCAGTTGGCGCTGAAGATGGGAGCAGCCTCTGCCCTGAATTACACGCAGTGCAGCCTGAAAGAGGAGCTGAAGAGACTGACTGATGGCCAAGGAGTAGATGTGGTGATTGATGTTGTTGGTGGAGACATCTTCAAGGAAGCGTTTAGCAGGTAGCTCACTGGTCCATGCGGCATTGTGGGTGGAGGTGGCGTGTGGGATGCCAGGGAGAATGCTGCAACAGATGTCCTTATCTACGTGGGTTGTAAGACAAGAACACCTGAGTGAATAATTGGTTCTTGTAGTGCATGCTGAAGACCAATGTGTCACTGTACTTTCATACAAAGTGTTAAAAAGTATCATTCACATGAGTTGCCACATTAGGTGAAGAGAAGGTTTTTGGGAAATCTCTGGATCAGTGAGTACGAGTGTTTAGTGCCTGTGATGAAACAAAGAGCATTCATCATAATCAGTGACCCCCACCATGTCATAACATGGACCATAGATGAACAATGTCGGCAAAGCAAAGGGAAGTGGGAGGGAAATTGCTGGACTATGTTTGAACAAACGAGCATGTGTAGACAAGATCAAATGCCCGATGAGTGCTCTCTATTAAATCATGCTCAAGATGAGTGAAAGAAGTAATGAGCATACAAGCAACTATTTTTTATCAAAGCAGTTCTGCTTCGGTAGCATGTTAGGTCTTTCAAAGTTGATGCACTTGTGCCTTAGTAATGCTTATGCAGAGCATTTTCGCTTAGCCCTTTCTGGACCTTCTAGGACTGCCCATGACACAAACCCTGTCTTCTGCGGGGGTGAAATGTAGGACGCCTGTTTCTATATTTATGATTCATCAGGTATTTAGGGTTTGCCAACCATACACACATCTCATAGTTGTGGACTATGGAGCCAGTGTTGCTCATCCAATCCTGGAGCTTACTGATAGCAATGTTTGATGGTTTGCATCACTGGGTATGGGCAGAAGAAGCCCAGTGCTCTCTCTATCAAAGTCACAGTAAAGAATATGTTGTTAAAGGAGGTCCCTGTTGAAGACCTCTGTCATGCACTGTGGTTGCCAGTCGGGGACACTGCGGTGGTGATCTGTTTGAGGTTTGCTACCACAAGAATTGCGGATGGAGCTGTGGGCCCTCATGATGTGGATATAGGCTTTCGCTATGGGGTACCTATTAACATTAAGGAGGAAGCAGTTTATTTGGTGACCGAGTCCTGATCTTGATGTTCAGTGGTAGAGATTTGGTTATCCTTCTAAGATGTATGCCATGTTTTATATTGTTGCTTACTTTTGGGCGATTATATTTTGGGCACATAATTCCAGTACGGTCAGGAATGAATCACCTAGATCTTCACAATGTGGAGGGAAGAGGAGCAGCCCAGCTCTTGATCAGACGGTGTGATCTGTTGGACATCCCTATCCAACAAAGCAAGAGCAATGCACTAGAACCCATTTGTAACTTCCCAGCAATGCAATTAAAGAAGAAAAAATGGTCCACCATTATATACCAGCCTGGACTCTTAAGTAGGCAGCTGGTCCACATTTTATTTTTAAATATTCCTTCCATTTCAGTTATTGGCTTGTTTTGAGAGCCTTGGTCAGGGCAGAAATTGAACTGTAATAGATCAGTATGGGCACTCCTTCATAAGGTTCCTGTAATTGTGATCTAAACCTAAGCCTCTTTTGACATAAATGGGATGACCACTGAAAATAACTCAGGGGTCTCGTTTACTGTTGACATCTGCTGCAACACACACTCGCTATTGTTTGCGGTCTTACGCTTCCTTCCGTGGAGGTTTACACGCATCTAGCCCGGAAAGGCCACGGTTGCTTTCCTCCTTGTCACCCTCTCGATTTGCGCTGTCTTTCTCCGCTTGAACTCCCTAGCTCTCATGTTGTGTGGTCTGCCTTGCTCATATTGTGCTCTTGTGCTCCACCTTTTATCCCTGTGGGGAACGGAAAGGGCCGTTAGCTGTGTGTGATTCTGGTCAATTGCTTGACTTTGCCTGACCCTTGTGGTGCCACATGTCAGGTAAACGGCTCTGGTGTTTGTCCTTCGTCTTTCATGGTGTGCGAAGGTGTTCATGTCAAAAAAGAGGGGGTATAGAGTGTCTGAGTATCCTACGGGGTAGGATGGGAAAAAGGTGTTGTAAGAAGGGGGATACTGCGTCTCACCCTTCGGTGTCCCACTCCCTGAGGACCCCCTATCCAGGTGATCCTCCCTCACTGGTCCAGCCCCAGGAACTGGATCCAATAGCGATGGCCGTGTCCTCGCCACCCGGATGACAGATCCCCGTTGAACTAGTCAGGGAGACACCTTCAGGTTTCTCACAATAGGCTATCAAGATATGGTACATGGCGTGAGTGCCAGAGCACATCATGCCAATGCCTGACAAATTGTAGTACTCTTTGGGCTCATGATGGAAATAGCTGGTAATTGGCAGTATCTAGAGCTATGGTGACTATGCCATTAAAAAGTGTATAAATGAGCCAAAACGGCTGGCTTCATCATTGCTTGTTCTAGGTGGATCTTAAGTGTTACAGCAGGCATGGTAATGGTCAAATGAATAATAAGATATGACAACCTTTATTATGGTCCTTGTCTGTGTATAAATGCACCCTAGCCCTCTCTCAAATGCTCCTCCTCCCAGATATATGATATGATAGTTTATTTATAACGCGCTTAATATCCAGAGGTTTCTAAGCATGGACCCCGGGATCGAACCTGTGTTGCTCCGTGTCGTCTTGCTTCCAAGGCGAGCATGTTGCCTCTGAGCTATCCTCCCGAGATCATCTTTTTTTTTTACCACCACTCACTCTAATCTGTTAACAACTCTACTCCTGTCCACCCCCTTCTTTCATTCTCCCCCACTCCCACCTTCCAATCTCTTCCATTCAACTCTTTCACCAACAAGGGAGAAGCTCTGAAATGCTTGTTAAATACCCAGAAATCAAATATTTCCTTCTCACTGCACAACTAACAACTTTATTGAACGCCCACACTTATTTTTCAGCTTCAGAAATAGTAGACTGTTTTTGGAAGGATCCGTCCCACAGAAAGAGGTTTCTTTACACAGGTGAAGCCACTGCAGATCCTCTTAACTGTTCCAGCCTCTTCCTATGAGGCTGAGGTAAGCTTCATTGCTTTTCAACAACTGAAACACTTGTTACATTGTATGTCTGACTTATGTTTGTTTATACCTTTGTAAAAACACCGGTGTGTGTCATGTGTGCTATGTAGTACATAGGTCTGAAAACGAAATATGTATTGTCAAACGCATCTTATGTGGTTCAGGTTAATGTTTGTGGGTAGGTGCCATTTATATCGATAACCACGTAAGCACACTCCTAATGCTTCCTGTAACTGTGACAATGGAATGGTTATGATGTGAATGATGTGAGGCTGGGTCTGTCTTGAGTGAGAACTTAACATGTTCTTGCCAACATTTTGAGTGAGCTTCCTCCAGTAGTGTCCCATTAGTGCTCTTGGGCCCTAGGACTCTGCGCTTCCCCAGCAGTGGCAGGGCAATTCAACAGAAATCACACTGTGCAAGTTCCTTCCAATTATGTCACCTTGGTGCTATAAGGCACCAGCAGTGTGGCCTTCTCCACCAATGAATTGTCAGTGATATTAGGCTCCAAAGTAGTTTTTCTAGCTGTAGTGCCAAAGGTACATTTTAAGAACACATCTATATTATTTGATTGTTAAATCTAAAATAGATTTTTGAGACAACCGTAAGCCTCTCACTCCTGCACCCAATGTTACAGGAGTCCAGTTGTGCAGAAACCTATCTCTGAACTTTATTTCCTTATTTGGAGGAACCGCATTCTAATATTGATTTTTAAAAGACAATTATTGCGACCCTCTATAAAACATCCTTGAAGTCTAACACGGCACTTGAACAATACGACAATATCAAGGCCACGTTGCTACAACTAAATTGATATCTTCAAAGAGATTAAGTCACATTTGTTTCCTTGTTTTAAGATTTCAAATGTGTGTAACATTTTTTCAGAAGTGCACAAGTACTTTATTTGTAACTGTTTTGGTGAAAATGTGTTTACGATCAGCTTAAAATATTATGCCATAGATGAGAAATCTACAACTTATTTAGAGTGTAACTGTGTTTTTAAAACTGCGATTATTTGGTGTTATTAAAATAAATCTAACACATGTTTATAGGGGCTTTTATGCTTAAGAACTTGGCCCTATAGCAATTTGAATTGATTGTGTCTGAAGCAAAGTCCCCAAGGTGACCCCTGCCCCCCTCCAGATTTTGTGTGTCTCCTGCACCCCTGCCTGTAGTTGATTCTTCTTCCATTTCCAGTGTCGGCTAAAACGCACCTCAAACTGGGAGCAGGTATTTCTGGTGCAAGGTCTTGATGTTCCTTGGCTATCCTTCCTCTCGCAGTCGGTAGATAGAGACCTCTCCTAGCTGATTCTCAATGATGAATGGTTGAGGCTCCCAATTGTTGCCCAGCTTGTTCCGTCCTCTCTTTCCAAGGCTGCGGATCAACACATGATTGCCAGGCTGAAGTGTAAAACTTGGCCTTGCTGTCATAGCAGTATTTATTTTCCTCCGCTTTCTTCTCCGCACCAGCGTGGGTGAGCCGATATGCCTCCTCTAGTTGACGTTTGAACTACTTCATATAGCTGGTGTAGTTCTCACTGCCTGTTTCATCTGCGTACACTAAAAACACAGGTCTATAGGCAGCCGGGTGTCATTTCCAAATATCAACTAATATGGTGTAAACCCAGTGACATCGTTCTTAGTACAATTGTAAGCATGGGTCATGGTAGCCACATGCTGACTCAACCTGTCCTTCTCTGGCCTTAAGATGCCCAGCGCCAAGAGGGTGTGATTGAACCTCTCCATTGGGCATCATTGTGAGGATGGTATGGAGTTGTATGGGTCTTCTTGATGCCAACCAGCTCCAGCATCTGCTTGATGAATTTCGACTCAAAATCTGATCCCTAGTCAGAATGTATCCTGGCTTGCCAACCATAGTGCACAAAGTATTTCTCCCACAGCACGTGGCCAACGGCAATGGTGCGATTATCCTTAGTGTGCATACTGAGTAAAGTGGTCTATCGCCAACAAGATGTTCTGCACACCTCGCCTGTCCATCTCCAAATTGAGGAAATCAATGCAGACGATGATCATGGGCCCGGAACTCTGCAGGTGATGAAGGCTACAGGACAAGATGCAGGATTCCTGGTGATACACAACTGGCACAGCGCAGGCAATAATACTCCACGTCTGCAGCTAGTGTAGGCCAGAAAACCTTGAGCAGACCAACTCAAAGGTTCTGTCGCTGCCAGGATGTCTATGCTGGTCATGGAGTGCATACAATACAGGTTAGCAGAATCTCTGTGGTAACACCAAGTGATGTTGCAGCTGGTCTCCAACTTTACTTTCATTATTTAGGATTCCACTCTTCTGCACGAGCATCTTTCCTTCCAATGGTCTTGGCTTTCAGGAACAGAGCCATGCCAGGATCTGCTAGCTGGGACATATGGATTTATCTCGGGTCAAACTCAGTAGCTCAGACACCTCCAGACTGGTGATGTTGCAGTAAACGTGCGGGACCGCCTCTGCTGAGGATCATAAACAGTCCACACCCCTAGTTCTGCCTGGCTCCTGCTGACTTGCGTCCTGGCATATTGCTCTGACGCCTGTTGAAGACAACTCCTTCCACAATGTGAATCCAGCTGTATCATCCGGCGGAACATGAGGCCTCAGAAATGGCATCAGCGATGTTAATGTGCCCAGGTCTTTATTGTAAATTGAAATTGTATGTGGACAATGCACTAAGCCATTGCTGTCTGGTAGCATCCAGCTTTGCCGATTTCAATGCATACGTAGGGGGGTTGTTGTCTGTCCTCACTGTGAAAATGGCACCCTAAAGGTAGTCCTGGAACTTCTCTGTAATGGCCCACTTCAATGCCAGAAACACCAATTTGTGGGTTGGGTATTTCCACTCTGCCGTGTCCAGGCCTCAGCTGGTGAAGGCGACCAGTCTCATCTCACTGTTGGTCTTGTGGTAGAGAACAGCTCCTAATCCCTGCAGACTCACGTCCACGTGCAAGATGTAAGGCAACTGAGGATCCATGTAGGCCAGGACTGGTGATGTGTTGAGTGTCTGCTTGAGCTCCTCAAAAGCATTGGTCAGTCCACCTCTCACCAAAGGGCTCCTGTGGGTGATATAAATGGTCCACAGAGTTACCAGTATTCTTCCAGCTCCTATGGATAGGTTGGTATCCTTTGTTGAGGTCCACAAGTCATCTGTGGTGTTGGCATATCCTACAACACACCCCCGGTAGTAGTGACCAAATCCCAGGAATCTCTGCAACTCCTTCACTGTTTGTGGTCTTGGCCAGGTGAGGAGGGTATCCATTTTTGCTGGATTTACGGCAGTGTCATCTGCTGAGATGATGTGCCGTGGACAATGTGTCAAAAAGGTTGATTCCCATCCGACAAAACTGGCACTTGCCCACAATGACCTTTAGCCCTTGCTTTGGTGATCCAGCACCTTTATGAGCCATCTGTTGTGTTATTTCGGGATCTAACTAAACACAATAACATCCAAGTGCACAAGTACCTCCAGGAGGTTCATTTCCCTGATGTTTTTTTTTTTTCCATGAGGTGCTAGAAAGTCACTGATGCACTGGAAATCGCCTGTGGCATCCTGACAAATTTGTAAAATCCAAGCAAGTAGATGAACGATGTCTCTTCATGATCTGCCAGATGCACTGGAATCTTGCAGTACTCTGTAAATCCAGAATCGAAAACCACTACTAACTCCCTGTCAGGCAGTCCAATGCTTTGTCCATCCAGGGTGTGGTGTATTGGTCCAGAATAGTGGAGGCATTAAGTCGACGATAGTCAGTGCACATTGTGACGAATCACAGGATCTCGTCACCTTTCCCTACATGGGAGCCCTTTCTTGTGGGGCTGGGGAGGTAAGCCCACTATGCGATATTCCCCCATAAGGTTGGCGGCAAGCGGGACCTCACACAGAGAGACTCCCCTCTTGGGGAAAAGGACTCCTGTTCCGTCAAGGAACTCCATAACCTCCTTTCATATGAGCTCCTCATACCATCAGGGCCTCAGACAAATCAGCCTGATCAAACCACTGTTTGCTATTGTAATGTTTATCACAGCAAACACATTGAAGCCAAAAATACTGAGAAGAAGAAGAGTAAAGAAGGCTTGATGGTTGGAAGCAAGCCAAACTGGGAAGAAGAACAAGCGACTAACGAACAGTGACCTAGAGAAAGGGAGAAAGGTCTATGGTCCCGCACAGGGGAGTGTAAGGAAGACATGGCATCACAAGTGAAGACAGACACAAGAGAATTAATGTTCAAGGGTGTTTATTGAACACAAGGGTTGGATAAACTCTTATCTGGCCCTAACTTCTAAAGATGGGAGCATGCTGTACCATCAAATAATAAATAAATCAGTCCTAGTTGTGTCAGTCAAAATCATAAGATTTAAACTAGAAAACCTAATATCTGCCCTTACTCTATTAGAATAAGTATGCACTGGGATAATCCAAAGGAAGTGTTTCAAAAAGGAAATGTCAAAAATGGCTTTCAGAAATGGTGTACAACTCCCTTCCCCACGTTTGAAGCACAGGGTATCGGATTTGAGGGAAAGAAGGATTGGTGGATGACACACTGTACCTTAAGTGACACACTCTGACTTTTTGAGTACACGTCCTTCAGGTCTCCCTCAGCCGGGATCACATCTTCCTCCAATATACCCCTCAGGATTCCCTTACCCGAGTCCGGGTCTTTTCTCAAACACAGGTTTCCCACAGTCGTGCTCGGGCCTGCTTTAGTTCACAATTCCCAAATATTAATGATAGGCTTCCCTCAGTCTGGCTCAAGCCTCTATACTTTTCCTCAGGGTTCCCTTCCCCAAGTTTTTGAAACACCAAGAAAATAGAACTTAATCACCATAGTCGAAGGCTTTCGAAACTGCAGAGGGTTTGACCAGACCTCTGCATGACCACTTTGACGATCAGTTTCTTACATAGGCACGAGCCCGGCTGAGGGAAGCCTATCGCCTGAAATATCTTATCAAGCCTCTTGATTAACTTCTTTCTTGTCTGCAATTTACAGTTCATCAATATTCCTATTTTCGCAGTATTCATAATCTCTCATCAATGTCTCTTGGTATTTGTAGTTCTCTCTGCTCCTAGCGTTTGTAGTCCTTTTTTCACTCCTTTGCACTCATATAATTCTTAATGAGCTATTATTCAAGACTGCGTTACTTTCTTACTTTGTTTCCCTTCAATACACACTTCAAAAGGATTTTACAGAGTCTTTCGATTGTGCGACTTCCTATCACAGGACCACGCTGCTACTTTGTAATGCACGCGGTAGACTTCAAACACGCCTTCCACTTGTCGGCATACCTGCAGCCTTCCCCAATGATACAGTTTCACTTGTTGTTGCAATTTGACTTGTTCTGATATCACCCAGACTTTTGTTCAGTTTGTTAACTCACTAGATGATGTCTTTCTTGCTTCTGGTTTGTGCCTTGCATATAGCGTTCCAGGCTCCTTGCACAGCATTCCTTTCCTCCCCAACTCAGTCGTTATCTGGGAGGGGAACAGGGCAACCTTGGGATTCAAAGAGCAGCTTGTTTCTCTTTGGCACAGCTTTCTCCTTTGAACTCTTCCAGCTGCAATCACAGGGAACTCCCGTCTGGCCTTCTCTCGATTTTCAGCTTTCTCGAACAGCCCCTTGGACTCTCCATTTGTGTGGCCTAGTTCACCTCAGTCATGGAAGAAACCTTCTTACTGGTACCCAGCCTTGCTCAGTGTGTGCCTTTTGTGTTCCACCTTTTCTACTGACAGGGAGTGTTAATTGAAGTCAGGTGTGAGCAACAATTGCCCAGCCCTGCCTGACCTCATTAGTGGGACAATATGCTGGATTCCCATAGGAAACCACGATCTTGTTATTCCTATGAGAAATCTTCATCCCTCTTTCTTTGTTCTCTTTCGTCTCAGTATTTTGGGAGTGGGAGACGGAACGTGTATGTGAATATCTCCTGACTAAGGAAAAGGGGCTAGATGGAAAATAGGTAAGGGGGGAATGCGGCGTCTTTACCCGAAGCACTCTCCCTCTAATCCCCTGAATAAGGAGTTCCCCAGAAGGGGGTAGTGAAATACCCTCGGGGTTTTTCACAGGAGAATGCAGCTAATGCAAGTTACAAAGGAAGAAGGACTAACATCCTGAGAACCCGAAACCCAGCAGTTTCAAATAAACAAGGAAGAAGAAGCTGCTGAAACCCAGGGGATCCTCAGTTGAGAGCATTCGGCCAAACAGCAAGAGAAGAAAGCACAGAGAGCGTAGAATCCGTGCCATGCATGTTTGAGCTCAGAAGTAGCAGTGGCATGACCCAGGAGAGGTAGACCATGCAGTGCTTGAACTAAACCGGGTCTGCAGAAGCATTTGCTCTACATGAGCCGTAAGAGCACACAAGAGGAAGGAGCGAACGCTGACCCATTGATGCAGCCCCATTCAAAAGGAGGTAATGAGAAGAGCGGGAGAACCCAGTAGAAGGGCAAACACTATAATTGCAATAACTGGACAGGTCACAGTTACGAAGACGAATGTAACAAGTGTAGTAATTCTACTCGTCCCAGTACTGAGACGAATTCAGATAATCACTGGGACAATCATACTCGTTGCAGTACTAAGAAGAGTAAAGTCAATAACTGGGCTAATCATACTCGTCCCAGTACTAAGAAGGGTTCAGAAAACTACTGGGGCAATCATACTCGTCCTCATACTAAGAAGAGTGAAGATAACTAGTGGGTTGAACATGCTCTTTCTAGTACCGAGACAAGTGAAGAAAACCGTTAACAACATCCCAACAGAAAAAGTGATATAGAGACACTGCAAGTTACAGAGACACTGCAAATTACCGTTGAGGATAAGGGTAAAAGCCCTAAGCTCAGAAACCAAGGAGCATTAGTTCATAAGAAAAAGGGGACACCCCAGAGGTGGATGTCCCTTAGAAGAATTTAAGGAACTGGTTCAGGAAATTGCCACAAACGATTTGAAATTAAGCTGTTGAAGCTGACAAAGTCTGTCCAGGAGAAGGGAGTCATTCTCATGGACCTTTCTTTGTGATTTTGCTTATTAGTAGAGTCAGGATAGACTATTTTTGGATGGAGGACGGATTCCTGCTTTTGACTACACTATTGACAATGAGCACCCTAGTTAGTTTTGTGTTAGGTAGAGACAATCCATATAATGGGGATAGAAAGGCCTTATCCTTAACATTTGAATAAAGAAACACATTTGAAATGCCACCATTTGGTCTGTCTCTTTCTCTTGACTACCACAACATCCAGACATCCCCATTCTTCTTCTGAGCAACGCAGATGGGAGAAGCATAGTAACCCCTGGGTGATCCCTGCCTTCAGAAGATCATTCAGGTGGAGACGTACATCGTCTATCTCACCTGGGGCCAGGCTTCATGATCACTCCTTGAAGGGCGTCTCATTGCTCATACAAATACGGTGTTCCACTCCATTGTCCTTGCCAATGTCCCAGGGACTTGTGGAGAAAGCCTCAGCACGCAGGGAAAGCTGTTCCCTCAGGTGGTCTTTGTCCCTTTCCAAGATCGGGATGTCTTCAAAGTCCCAGGTCTTCCGGTCAAGCTCTGTCTCAGATGGGTTTGTAGCAACACTTACTAGGGCTACAGAAGCGGTCAGGTGGAACTGTGCGATGACACCTCAGGGGCAACGCGTTTGACTTGGAAGCAAGACAAGGCAGCGCAACACAGGTTTGAATCCCAATCCTGCACTTAGAAACCACTCTCTGTTATTAAGCACGTTATAAAAGAACAATTATAATTCTAATCTGTCGTCACCAGGATCTGCTGAACCAGTAAACCCCCTGGGATCTCCCCACGTTCTGATACCTCCATCACCAAACATCTTGGGCGTTGCTGCCCGCTGAGTCACACTGCCAGGAACCATCAATGTGACGTGTGCCAAGATCATGATCTGCCTGAACTGGGTGGTGCATACATCTCCAATGGGTCCTCAGGTGGAGCTCTGGACCTCAAGCACACCTGCTGGCACATAAAGCGCATGGACAACGTGCTGGCATATGACGGTCCAGACATCTTCTGACATAATGCCACCAGTGCATCGAACTTCGAGCAAGTGGTTCCAATCGCCACCAGTGTTGCAGGATCTTCACTCTGACTGGTGCAGACCAGAGCCAGGTGTCAATGGGGCTGCTGACTCCATCTACATCATGTGGAAACTGCAGGCCGACCCAGGATATTTGCAGCCTTGTCTCCCACAGTTACATGTCACTAAGTCGCTGGAAAAAGAGCTTTTAAACTAAATATAAAAGACACAATAACGTTTTGAAAAATAAAGATTACATTGTACATTGTTTCTGTCATGTTGTGCCATCTAGTGGACTTTTATGGCATAACAAAACAGTTGAACAATATACAGTAACTCGTTACCCACACCTATAGATTTGTCTGATGTAGTACATAGTTTTCTTTTTAAGGGGGGCAACCCCCGAAAACCCTTTCCTGCCCCTTGAACCCACCCCGTTCCTACCACTTTACACAATCCTGAGTCCCCCCGCCCTTACTGCCCCTTCCAAAACAACCAAACGCCTTTACTTTAGAATGGTATCCAGTCATATTATTGTTCCTAATAACAGTATTAAGATTTTCTTTCAAACTAAATTTTAAAAAACAATGGGCCTCATTATAAGTTGGCCGGTGCTGTCATAATGTGTGTAATGTAATTAACACATACCGGCATGTTACCACACCGGCCAACTACAAGTTTGCCGGTGGGGTGGAGGAATTAGCTCCAACTAAGAGCTGGAGGTAATTCTGACATCCTACCAGCAAAAATAGCCTGTATTACCGGCACTGGTATTACCAGTGCCGGTAATGCAGGGAAATCCCCCCCAGGGAGTCTAATGAGAATCTATGGAATGGGGATTTACCACCCTTACCGCCACTTGTAATCTGCTGGTAATTCCCCCAGACCAAGTGGCAGTAATGGTAATTCCATTAGCCAGTATCCTGGCAGATTTAGTGTCAGGATACCAGGAAACCTATAATGAGGCCCAATATTTTGTACACTACTTTTTAAATAGAGTTTTTTCTGACCGATAATAAGACGGGATACCTTTCCCACGCCAAAAGGGTTCAGTCCAGACAAGGGCTCCAATGGGTTATGCACCAGGTGTTTTCGGTAGACTGGCTCATACATAATGGCCATCGGAGAGCCTGTATCCAGAAGCAGTCGTGGCTGCCAACCAGCGATTGTAAGAGTCACAGTAGCTCGTTGGCATACAAGCCTGTCGGGTACTCCCCATGATGTTCGGGTGTACGCTTTCTGGTAGGTAGACTACAGGTGACCTTACTCTCTGGTGGACTAGCCCATCTGGGTTGATGCTGGTTCCCAGATGACTTTCCTACCGGTGGTGTCACTGAAGCCTTGTGCCTGTCTGATGGTTGCAGAATTGTTATCAGTCTTTATGGTCGGAGAATAGTAGTTGAGAGGGTTCAGGTGCTCTGCTTCCTGGTCCTTCCTGGTTCCCACCATCGCACGTGTTGGAGTATTCATTGTGTGGAAACTCTTCGCGACTCTGATGTAATCTGGTGTGTTTGCACACATACGCAAGGTGTGGCCCACCTGTCCACACCTATGGCAGATCTGCCGGGGCGGGAGCGGTGAGGTACCCTATTGGTGCTTTCGTTGTGGCCTTGCTCTTGGTAGCATCGGAAGAGCCAGTGTTCGCTCTCCTGGGATTGCGGTGTAGAACCTCTTCCACGCTCTGGGTGCCTGAATGTCACTACAGACAGTGGGCTGTATCACAAGGTTGGCAGTATCCTGGCAGTAGTTCCGCGGGATACTGCAACGCAAATAGCGTTACCACTACTCGGTCTGGCGCTATTAGTGGCGGATCACCAGTAGCGGTAACGCAGTAAAGCCCCATGCCCCATTGGGTCCATTGGGTATGGGTGGCGCTATTAGTCCCACTTTCCGCCAAACTCATGATTGGGCCAACCCTTAAATGCGGTGGCGATAGCATTACTGTCACATTTAAGGGCTACCGGACAACTTGTGATGAGGCCCAGTGTCTTGGCTGGCAACCTCTGCAGCAGCATTACCTGGATGGTCTGGTGCAACTCCTCCACTTGATGTCTCAGGACCTGCTCCGGGGCCCTGTATGGAGACACCAGTTGACACTGTGCCCTCCATTACCTCTTCCAGAGTTTGCACCTCCCGGACTAATTCATCGGAAGAAGGTGGCCTCTGAGTCTGTCCCTGAAATCGTAGCTGTAGAAGCATCAGCAGCAGTAATCTTATCCACACTTCACTTGTTGCAGCCTGACCCAGTTCAGGCTGTTTGGCTCAACAGCCTTCCTCTGAAAAGCCAGTTGCAGTATCGGCTTGGCCCTGGCCAGATACTCTTAGAGCCTCTCCCCCTGTTGGCATAGTATTTAACCATCAGCTCTGCGCCGGATCACTGGTTCCAAACACTCCATCCAACGGGTTCATGATATCCTTTGCTGTGGGGTCTAGGTGCTTGGCACAAAGTGCCTGGATGACTCTCCTAGCAGAACCTCACAGACTCTCAATGACATAATGCCTCTTCTCCCGGTCTGGAGCTCCCAATTGTGTATCATCTGGTTTGTCTGGTCTGCCCATATTTGATATTCCTCTTCGCCACGCAGGGTTGGTTTCTCCTCTGAGAAGGGTATCGGGCAGACAAAGGCTGTCATTGGAAGTGTCCACCATGTAGGAAGCGGCCAGTCTGGTGACTTTATCCTCTAGTGTAGAACTGGTGCACACGCTAGGCCTGATATACTAGGAGTGCTCGTGGGCTCAGCCAGGATGGCACCTACAGTGCCCATTGCAGCATGGCAGAGTTTGAGCTAGGAATAGGTTGGGTGGATGCTATACAAGCCTGTAACCCTATCCAGGTGTTTAATGCCCAAAGAGGGTAGGACACTAGTGGGTCTCCCCCATGGATGGTAAGTGGCAGTGTTTCAGGGTCAAGTTCCTTGGGGTCATAGGTGACCAGGATACTGGTCCCCGTTAGGCCAGGGGCATTGCCCAGGCACTTGCCCTGGCCGGTGAGTGACTGTAGGGACTCGGTCAACATGAGCACCTGATGGAGGGGTGTCCTCTATGGGACATCACCTATAATGAAGCAATTTTCAGGTTTAATGCCCTCACTCTCAGCCCAGCTTTAGTCGATCCATGAGGATGGCGCCTGTCTGTCTGGTGTGGTGGCAAAATCTGGTAACATCACATAAACAATGATTCTAACATTATATACAAAACACCCTATCCACTAATTTGCATAAAAAACGTATTTACAAAAAATGTGAAACTTACTCTAGTAACCTGTACACTAGCACCGGGAAGGAAAAAGGGGTACCCTTGTCTAGGTAAGTATATAGGTAGGGTAAAGGCACACCAATGGTGATCTCAGCAGTGCCTCAAAAATTTAGCAGGGGGTGGTTTTACTGCACTGACTGGGAGACAGGTGTAGCCGGCGCAGCAATATACTTTTTCTGACGCTTTAGTTTAACATTTGACCTGCCTCTTACCTGCCTCCAAACGCTGCTTACATGAGCTCAAGAACATGTTGGTTCACCTCTCTGGGAAGATGACGTGGTATGAAAGGCAAAGGTTGGATTTCGATTCTTCCAAAACCCCCTAGGGACGAAACACTGGGTTATAATAACTCGGCACAAACAAAAGGGAAGGCAGATGCCGGAATGCTGGTGTATGGTCTCTTTAGCTGGTATTGAACTTATCCATCTCCTTTCCTGGTACACCAGCAGGAATTTTAGAAGTTGTATTACAAAAAGGGCAATCACAAGAGACTAATTACACTGTTAACCTGCCTAAACAGCTGCTTCACTACAATAGCACTAAAACATACCAAGAAAGTGTCCTTTTAAAAATAACAAAGCCCTTTAAATATTTTTTTAAAATAGTCTTAAAAAATGTCAAATCTAAATATATACAGAGTCTCTATACAGTGCACTATACTATGTATAAAAACCCTTACTTAGGAAACCGGTTGGCCAGGGCTCTCTCTTGAGGTCCTTGGTGCTGTAGATCTTTATTCTACTGCTTGTAGATTACGAGTTAGCAGACCGGGCAACAGCAACAATGTGTGTGGGTGCCCCATGACTGGGCTGCATATGTCGGGTGCAACCCAGAAATCACTGTCAACGTGGGGAGCCCCTTTACTTATTATGGCTGGGCTGTGCACACCGGGTGCAGCTCAACGTTGATTGCAGAGTGGGGGCTCCAAAGTCCCCACTCAACCATGGCCGCGTCTGCCAGCAGCGGCCTGAGGAGTCTGTGTGGCCCTGCCAAGGGGTTGGCGTCATTTCTTTACTTGACCTGGCGCTCCCTTCCCTTACATGGGGAGCATCGTATTTAACAGTCTTGGCCCCTGGTGGGGACATTAGGTGCTGGGGAGACAGCTGTCAGTATGGTGGTTCTTTCCATCATGGCCCAGGTGGTGAGCAGGTCAGCCAGAGCAGAGTGCTGCACAACCATCCAGGAAGATGGTTGGGACCAACTGTCTCAAGGGCGCTCCGCTCACACAGGGTTAAAGTTTTTCTTTCTTTAGCATAAAAGGATTCCCTGCACGGTATCATGCGCAGGGGTCCTTTACTCCAATTGTTTATTTTATATTGGAAGATCATTTTTTTTCCTTTTTGTTTATTTATTTGTATTGGTCCACCGCAGGGGCTTATACACTTACTCCTACGTCCTGTTTCCTTTCCTCCATACTTATGGGACATTCCTCCGTCCTGTGGGACGGGACCGGAGCACTTTGCAAAAAGCATCACATTTTTCAAAAATGTGTCCTTCCTCTCTTTTTATGCGGGGTACCGATGCGGGCGTAGCCCCGCCCCCCTTAGCTCTGCCCAGTGCATCGCCCATCAGTCCTTTCTCCGCTCGATCGGGACTGGACGCACTTGCATCTTTGGAAGATTTTTTTCCTTCCAGTGTCGTCCTCTCCTGCTCCGGCTTAGCGGTCGTGTGGCAGTCCGTCTATGCTGTTTCAGTTAGACTTTCCTGTTTGTTCTTCCTGTGAGCGACGCTTCGCTAGGGCAGATCCCCATCCTCTTTGCTTAGTGTTTGGGTCTGGACCACCGGTGGGACCCGTGTTTTTACTGTGATTCCCTTTCGGTCCGGGCGCTTCAATGTCGTTTAGAGCGGTGGGAGAAGTAGTTTCAGCGCACTCCCCCTACGCACTTTCAAACTTTCATCAACGAGAAGAAGAAACACCCGGTGAGTTGTTTAATTTTTAGGGCACCCCGACCGGGGGGCTCCTTCCCGGGGTTTTCCCGGTCCAGGAGAAGCATCAAAAGCTCTGTTACTGGGGCTTGCCCTGAGGTGCCTTTTATGCCTAAAAAGTGTACCAGAGTTTTCTCCGAGGGCCTCCGTAAGGGGCCTATTGACAACGGATTACAATCCGAGGCTCCTCCTGTGGGGGCTGTTTGTGGGCCCAGTTCTACTGAGGCGGCGGGTACCGGAGCTTGCTTCGAGGTCTCCATGACTGAGGCCTCCTTTGAGGTTTTCTGTACCAAAGTAAAGTTCGAGGCCCTTCTTGAAGAGGCTTTTACCAGGCTCAGGTCCGAGGTCCCTCGTTTGGAGGCTAAGGTGACGCCAGTTCTGTTGAGGGGGCACGGAGTGAGGTCTCTGACTGGAATTCCTCTGTTAGCGGCGTTGCCGAGGTCCTTCCGTTGAAGGCTATTCTGGGTGATAGCATGTCTCAAAAACATTCTAGGCAACGCAGTACCGGCTCGGCCGAGGTTCCTTGTGTCAAGGCTAAAATGAAGACCCCTGACCCATCTGTGGAGACCCCTGTCTCACTTTCACATGCAGTTCTCCTCAGGTGCTGACAAAATGGCAGCTACTCCCGCCAAGACTACGGCTGCCATTTTGGATACCTCCCTTACATCTATGCCGTCAGCGCTGGGTGTGGGGAGTGGCATTTCAGGTGAACATCATTTTCCTTGTGCGCATCCCTTTCGTCCAGTTTTTGACTGGAGCGCTCAGATGCCCCTATCGCACGTCTCGCTCCCTGCGGCATCTGCGCCCTTGATCTATGCTGATAAAAGCGGAGAAGGGCCATCTTGGCAACCCTCTCCCTTACGTCCATGGAGTTACTCTGCTCATGAGAGGCCTCCTCCAGTCGCCCCTAAATCGTCAGCGGAGGACGTTTTTCTCGGCAAATTTCAAAAGCTAATGCGCTCCGACCCCAAGAAGGAGTATTTTCGAGGCTTGTTTAGGGAGATATGCCCTCCTGCGCCGTCGGTCCCAGTTGTGGCACCAGTAATTGTAATTCGCCACTGCCGCCTCTACCGGCTGGGCCTCCACAGGCCCTGCCTCCATTGTCTCCAGTGGACAAATCTCCAGCAGTGCCAGATGTTGCGCAGCTTGATCCGGATGTGTCGGACGACGCACAGGGGGATCAGGACAGCGAGGACCAGCCCCGCTCTGTTAGAGCCTTTCACGATCGGGTGCTGGACATGTGTCTTTTGGATGTTTCAGTACCCGAGGCACCCGTTCCGCAGGAGGCGGTGCTTTCGGGGGCGTTCACCTTGTCTCCTTTGGAGCACACCGGCTTGTTCTTGCAAAAGGGAGTTTTAGCCGAGGTCTGTAAAGTCTGGGAGAAACCACACTCTGGACTGTTTGTTAACAAAAAGATTGATGCTCGTTATAGGCTCCATAGGCTCCATTCTTTGAAAGAAGTGGTGTTGGCGTCGTGTCCACCCCCTTCCTCCACGGTGGTAGCTGCTGCTACATTACAATCCAGACCCGCTTCATCGTCTTCTACAGTGGCAACGCAGGTTCTGGCCAAAGAGGACAAGCTTCTTGACTCTTTTGGGAGGAAGATTTTCACTAATTCCGCCCTGCAGTCACGTCAAGTTAACACAGAACTGGTATTAGCAGGGGCAAATATGAAAATGTGGAAAGGTCTGTGTGAGTTTCAGGAATTCATTCCCGCTAATAAACTAGAGGATTCTAAAGCGGGATTGTCAGATGCCAGGGTCCTGGCGCAGGGTATGCTGGAGGGCGCAGCGCATCATGTCGACTCCTCAGCCCGGGGCCTTATGCTTGGCGTGGACACCTCTCGTCAGGCTTGGCTGCACGCTACCAAGTTCTCTATAGAGGTACAGGATAAAGTTCTGTACGTGCCTTTTGATGGCGAGGAGCTTTTTCACTCAACAACAGATGTTGAACTGACTAAGACTAAGGACAGCACCCAGACCTTGTCTGTCTTGGTGAAACCACCTTTCAGGGCACAGAGAACGTCTTTGCAGCCTCGGTCTTCCTCTAGTTTTAGGGGATTTCTGGATCGGAAGTCCTATAGGGTCGATATTCCATCAGGAAATTCATGCTGACAGCAACAACGGGGCAGGTTTTTATCCCGTTCCTCGGCCTCCTTTTCAGGTTCAGGTGGCGCCGCCACCGATAAACCAACTAAATGAGGTTTCTCTGCGCTCGCACGAGAGCCCGTTGGGAGGGCGCATTGCGTCTCACTGGGAAGCGTGGCAGGCCATCACCGAGGACCGGTGGGTCTTGTCAGTCGCTCGGACGGGCTTCCGCTTGCCCCTTCCCCCTACCCCACTCTTCAATCCCTCCTTCCAGCAGTCGGGATCGCCCTCCCTCAGAGCCGAGATGCAGAAGTTGCTGGATCTCAGGGCGGTGGAACCGGTTCCCCCAAGGGAGCAAGGGGAGGGTCTCTACTCCCGGCTGTTTACGGTGCCCAAACCCAACCAGGCTGGCCCGTGCACCATCCTAGACCTTTCCCAGTTCAATCTCTCTCTACCCCAAGAGAAATTCAAGATGATCACGCCCTGTCAGATAAAGTCCTCTTTATAGAAGGGCGATTTGCTCAGCATGGTGGACCTTCAGGATGCTTTTATGCATATTCTGATTTGGAGTCTGCATCGGAAATAGCTACGTTTTTCCATGGGGGAGGAGCATTTGCAGTTCCGAGTGCTCCTGTTTGGCCCCAGCTCGACACTGCGTGTCTTTACGAAAAAAGATGTTGGTTATCGCAGCTCATCTTCGGCTTCAGGGTATCCATGTGTATCCGTATTTGGACGATTGGCTGATGGGCAGACCTTGTCCTCAATCAGCCTTGAGCAACCATCAGTCTCTCCTCCAGCTCCTGTTCCATCTTGGGCTGTCGGTGAACTGGCAGAAATCCTCCATGACGGTCTCTCAGGACCTGATTTTCCTGGGTTTTCGGTGGCATATGATCGACTGCAGAGTGTATCTGACCGGGGACAGATGGCGGATTTGTTGGCCACGTGTCATGTGTTTGCGCAGTCAGAGAGCATGTAGGCCTGGTGGTTCCAGAGGCTTCTGGGCCTCATGGCCTTGTGTGTGCTGGCTCTTCCTCTTGCTCGTCTCAAGATGAGGCGAACACAGATGGGTCTTCGATGTTCTTGGTGCCAAGCAGTGGACCGAGACTCCAAAATGATTCCTGTTCCATCTTTCATGAGAGTGGACCTTGTGTGGTGGTCGTCTCTCAGCAATCTGTCAGTGGGCGCGGTCTTTCAGGACCACAGTCTGCTAGTGACAATCACCACGGACTCCCTTCTGGGGTGGGGTGCGACATTGGACCTTCTCCAGGTATCCGATCTCTGGTCACCGCAGGACAAACTCCTTCATATAAATCACTTGGAGCTCCTGGTGATCTTCCTGGCACTCAGAGTTCCAGCCTGTCATTGTCAACAAAGTAGTCCGGATCTGCAGGGACAATGTGGTGTCCATGTTTTATATCAACAAGCAAGGGGGTACCAAGTCCCCTCCTCTTGTGGATCTTGCCATTCAGATGTGGGAATGGGCGGTTCAGCATGGCATCTGGCTGGTGGCAGTGCACATCCCGGGTCAGCTGAATGTTACTGCGGATGCCCTCAGCCGGATGTACAATGGTCAGCTACGAGTGGGAACTCAACTCGGAGGTCCTATTTCAAATCTTACGGTGTTGGGGCACTCCAGAAGTGGATCTCTTCGCAACGGCGTCAAACAGGAAACTTCCACCGTATGCCTCCAGTAACGGGCTGGGAGCCTCCTCTCTGGGGGATGCCCTCAAAATTCCCTGGCTCAACATGACAGCCTATGCTTTCCCGCCTCTGCCTCTGATTCATCGGACACTGTGCAAGCTGAGGAGCACGGTGAACTGTTCTCTTCTGCTCATAGCACTGTGGTGGCCGGCCAGGTTTTGGTTTTCAGAGTTTCAGCATCTGTCGGTGTGTGCCCCGGTCAGGCTTCTGTTGGTTCCCAACCTGCTTCACCAGAGAGTTCGGCAGCTGTGGCAACCCTCCCCACAATCGTTCAGCTTGGTGGCATGGTGCCTGAGTTCAGATCTTTAGAACACCTCAACTTGTCCACTGATAACATGCGTAATATTCATGCGGCCAGGAAGCCGTCGACGAGATCTCAATACAGGAGCAAATGGCTTTGGTTCTGCCACTGGTGCTTAGCCAGACAGCTGGACCCCAGGGGGGCTACGATCGACACAGTGCTTTCCTTTGTCTTTCATCTAGCAGAGTCAGGCATCCATGTCTTGACATGCAGGACTTACCTTTCGGCTGTTGCTGCATACCTATCCACGGATCAGTGCTCTTTTTCACTGGCAAACCCAATGGTTAAAAGGTACTTTGCGGGTCTCATGCGTCTTTACCCTCCTATTCGCAAACCACATCCGACGTGGGATCTGAACGTGGTCCTTACGGCCTTGGGCCATCAGCCCTTTGAGCCAATGGCTACGGTAGACCTTAAGCACCTTTCGTGGAAAGTGTCCTTCTTGGTCGCTGTGACTTCAGCAAGACGTGTGAGTGAGCTCCAGGCCTTGTCGGTGGAGCATCCCTTTCTGGTTTTTCATAAGGGTAAGGTTGTCCTAAGGACAAATCCTTCTTTCCTTCCAAAAGTGGTTTCTGATTTCCATCTGAATCAGTCAATCTCCTTGCCTATCTTCTTTCCAAATCCAGCCTCAGAGGCTGAGAGGGTTTTGCATTGCCTGGACGTTAGAAGAACTCTTAAGTTCTATCTGGACAGAACATCTGAATTTAGGAGTTCTTCTCAACTCTTGGTGACCTTTGGTAATCCGCAGGGTAAATAGGCCTCCAAAGCGACTATTTCCAGATGGATCGCTGCCTGTATTACGCTGTTCAAGGTCTTCAACTGCCAAAAGGGGTTTATGCACATCTGGTACGGGGCAAGGCAGCTGCTGTTGCCTTTCAAAAGTATGGCCCCTGTGAGACCATCACGAAAGCAGCTACCTGGTCCTCTCCATCAGCCTTTTGTAAACACTACTGTTTGGATCTGAGCTCCAGGTCTGATGCTCAGTTTGGCCAGACTGTGCTTAAAAACCTTTTCCACTAAGGAGTTTTCCATCCACCCGTGATTTCTGTGAGGAGTGCTTGGGAATCTCCCATAAATATGGAGGAAAGAGGACGGGACAAATGAGTATTATAAGGTTATACACAATAGTGACCACCTTACTCCTAGTTCATAGTCCCTGTTTCCTCCATACGCCCGTCCGCCGTCCCTCTAATAAGGTACCTCTGTTATTGCTTAAAGGCGTTAGAAAAGGACTGATGGGCAATGTGCTGGGCGAAGCTAAGGAGGGCGGGGTTACGGCCGCGTGCGGTACCCCACATAAAGAGAGGAAGGACACATTTTTGAAAAATGTGATGCTTTTTACAAAGTGCTCCGGTCCCTTCCCACAGGACGGAGGAATGCCCCATAAGTATGGAGGAAAGGGGACTATGGACTATGAGTAAGGTAGTCACTACGGTGAGTAACCTTATTAGTTTTCTCTGCATGTTTAAATTCTGTGTTAGAGTGCAATTGAATCTTCCTTACTTCACAAAGAATTGTTCTGTGAAAACCTTTTAGAGTTGTGGTCTTGAAAAAAGACATCCAAACGCCTGTGATCATTCCAACTATATGCAACGTTTTGAGCATAGGGATCTTCCGGAGGTTGGTGAAAGTCATAACAATTTCAAAATTACATAATAATTGCTCTTAAACAATGAAATGAAGCAGCTTAGTTTGGAAACAAAACATCAGCACAGTCACTCATAGTGCTATGTCTACCTAAAACACATGACTTGCACTACTGAGTAGTCTCTCTTTCCCCGCATCAGTGCACTGTGAGAAACCTGAAGGTGTCTCACCCGCTAGTCCCCGGGGATCTGTCATCCAGGTGTCCAGGACTCAGCCATCGCTATTGGATCAAGTCCCTGGGGTGGACTAGTGCGGGGGTGAGGGGGATCACCTGGATGACTGGTCTTCAGGGAGTAGAAGTGGGACACCGAAGGGTGAGACATGGTGTTCCCTTCCCTGTGGCACCTTTTCCCCATCCTACCAGGTAGGATGCCTTGAAGCTCAAAGCCCCCCCCCCCCCCCCCAATCTCCCTTTCCTGACACAAACACTTTCTCACGGACAGTTCATCGTGAGCGACAACAGACTAACACCAGAGCCTGACCTGTCCCAACACAAGGGTCAGGCAATTACTGATAATTACAAACACCTGACTTCCATCACACTTCCCCACACGGAGCACGAAAGCACACTCTGAGCATGGCCAAACGCACAAGGAAGCAGCAATTCCGAGATGGCAGTTTAAACCGAGGAGAAAGGCGGCGTGACCAGAGAGGGCTGCAAGGAGGGAACTACTCTTAACATTTTCGGGGAAGAACTGCGACTTTCAAGAGGCCTCGAGGAAAAGAACCATAAAACCGGGAAATGCAGCTGAATAATGGTGCAGTGTGTGTCGAAGGTACTCAGGGGGGCCCTCCCTCATTGATAGCCAATGTGGGGAGAAGTGATTGCCGCCATGGTACTGTCCTTGGCTCAGACAACAAAGTAATGCCAATGATACAGCACAGCCGAGAGACTGATAGCAGACCAGACTGTGTTACTCTCAAGGTTGCAAGCAGCAACGTTTTATGAGGAAAGATGACTTGTATGTGATGGAACTTTATGAAATCAAAATAGGTATCCGATACAGAGTGGTCTGGCTCCACGTGGGTGCTCACTCAAAGGTCTCTGTTTGGTATCCAACTGAGCAGGTGAGAATTATTGAACTGTGAAATCGAAGTGGTCCTGCAGCTGGTCAAACTAAATCCTGTGCACATTCAAAAGTCTTGATAGCCTATGAACTGAAATTGGTCTGAGCCTGGCTGAGGGAGACTAATTGTATTAAAGGGGATCTGAGCCCGGAAGAGGGGGATCTGGGTTGAACCGCGAATCACCCAAGAAGATATTGCTTGGCAAATGTGAACCCGACGGAGGGATGCCTGCAAACTAAAATTGGTTTGAGCCCAGGTGAGGGAGGCTAATTGTATAATAAAGGTTCTGAGCCCGAGCTGAGGGGGATCCAGGGTTAAGAGTGAATCGCCTGACTCGAATATTTGGAAAGGAACATTTTTCAATTGCTTTTGGTACATCAGGCCCTCTGAATCAAGAGACTTTGAACGTAAGAGACTTAGGCACAGAAGGCCCTGATGTTGGGAACAGGAACTGTGTCCTTGTGCCAAATAAGCCCAAGAGTGTGCTATGCTCGAGTGAACCGCCTTGTGCCAGGCTAAAAAGATCCTGACTTATCATTTTGTGAACACTTCTTTATTTTTCGTGAACATTACCCGACACTATTTGCAACTTAGCTGTAAGGATTGGCAATGGATGTTTTAGTATAGGACCGTTTTGTTTGACGAAACTCCACTTGGACTGTATTATTATTATTTGATGGTTGTAGCCTGCTCCCATCTTAGATTTAGGTTTAGATAGGTATTTTTCACACCCTTGATAAAGTTCAGTAAACACTCTTGAACTGTGGTCACTTGTGTCTGTCTTACTTTGATACCATGCCTTCCTTACAGTACCAATCTCACAGCAGAGCTGAAATGTTAATTGCGGTTGTAAGCTCGCCTTCATGCACGTATTTCCCCAAAAACTATTGAAGGAATGCATGGAGCTGGAAGATAGACTGGCACATACTACACATTTTCCACCCAAATAGTATATCAATCAATATGCAAACTATGTTTACAAAAAAGATTAAAATAACATTGATTCATTAATGCCTAGTGGAGCTAGGCTGGTCAATAAGTGAATCAAAAATGTCTCTTTGCAAAAGCTTATTTTTGTGGTTACTTCTGCGTGCATACGTTGGAATGAGTTCTAGAATATGTAATTGTGGATGGGTGTGGTTCATTTGATGGAAATGTCTTCCAACTGGTAAGCTAATGTTCTTGATGTGAATGTTTTTTTTTTTCAAAATCAAATTTTATTAGCATTTTGTCACTGATGAGCCAAGCATTGAAAGAACATATAGCGTTTACCATAACTAGGGCTTCCAGTTGACTGTTTTTACTGATTTGTACATATAAAAACAGGTGGTAATCAATCTGCTTTCTGTCTGTATTTATTTAGCAAAATGGAAAAGAACGGAAAACAGGTATTTCTGTCTGGTTCTCTATGATGTCACTAAAACATCGCAAGGCCAATCACATTGCAGATTGGCAGCATGGAGAGGGTAAAAGTTTTATAAAAATAGATGTTTTTTTAAATTGCTGACAGCATATATCTTAAGGCAGCAGCAGTCACAGGAGTAACTGTTTGTTGTTATGGAAAAAATGTATCTAGCAATTCTTTCCTATATGTCTGCATGTGTGCTTTAATAAATGCATTTTTTTCTTCGAATAAATGCAGAGAAATACGGATTGCAAAGAACATTTTCTGCGTCCTGCGTCGATGACGTCGATATGCTGTCCTCGAGGGCCTCTGTCGAGCCAACGTCACCGGATGTTATAAGTAGGACGCACGACGCCCGTAGCGTCAGTTGTAATTTGCAATCGCATAAGAAATTCTGTAGCAGGGCAGGTAGGGAGGGAGCGATATGGAATACGTCGTCGGACCATCCCATCGAAAGAACATTACCAGGTAAGAGAGGAACTTGTTCTTCGAGTGGATTGGGTCCTCTGACGTATTCCATATCTATGACAGACTCCCAAAGCAGTACCAACATATGGAGGAGGGAAAAGAATTTAGAATATAGAAATTTAGAATGCCCAATCAAATTGCAGAGTAAAGGACCGCCTTGCCAAAGGCCATATCCTGCCCATGGATAGTATCTAGGGAGTAGTGTCCAACAAACGTATGGACCGAAGCCCAAGGGGCTGCTTCACAGATGTTACGAATAGGAACACCCCTCTGCAAGGCAGCAGAGGCAGCCATACCCCTAGTAGAATGGGCACGTAAGCCTACCAGAGGGTCCTTACCCGCCAAGCGGTAACATTCAGAAATTGCCAAGATAATCCATCTAGACGAAGTCTGCTTAGTAACAGCTTGTCCCAAACGCCTTGCAGCGTAACCAATAAAGAGCTGATTGTCCACTCTGACCCGGGACATGCGTGAAATGTAGAAACTTAAAGCTCTCCTAGGATCCAACCTATGGAGCCTCTCCTCGTCCTTACCAGGATGCGGAGGAGGATAGAATTCCGGAAGAAGGACTTTCCGTCTCAAATGAAATTCCGATAAAACTTTCGGAAGAAACGAAGGACGGACTCTAAGGACAACCCTGTCCTTATGAAACACTGTGAAGGGTGGATTAACAGAAAGTGTCTGCAACTCACTCACTCTGCGAGCGGAAGCAACCGTAACAAAAAATATAGTTTTAAGGGTTAACAGTCTCAAAGGACAGGAATGTAAAGGCTCAAATGGAGCACCCATTAGAAATTTTAGAACAAGGTTCAAATCCCAACCGGGCACCTGGAAAGGTAACGGTGGAAACACATTAGTGAGCCCTTTCAGAAACTGAGAAATTAAAGGAATTTTGAAATAAGAACACTCCTCAGACAAGCGCTTAAATATGGACAGCGCCACCAGGTAACCTTTAATGGTACCCACTTGCAGGCCCTTGTGGGCTAAAGAAAGCAAAAAAGACAGAACCACAGGAATGTCACATGAAAAAGGATCCACATTCTTAACCCTGCACCAGTCGCAGAACTTTCTCCAATGGCAACGGTACAGGGACTTTGTTGCAGGCCGTCTGGCCGAAAGCAACACCTCCATCACGTCTTCAGGGAGGTCCCAATCCTTATACCTCAACCTTTCAGAAACCAAGCGTGAAGGTTGAAGGATCTGACCTCTGGATGGAGAACCTGACCCCCCTCCGGTGAGAGCAGATTGTTTCGGTAGGGAAGATGACGTGGAGGGCAGATGGACAAGTCAAGAAGGTACGGGTACCACGTTCTCCGGGCCCATGCCGGTGCAATGAGGATCATCCAGGAACCGAACCTCTGTAACCTCTGCAGCACTTCAGGGATGACGGAGACTGGAGGAAACATGTACAGCAGTGGGAAGGACCACTCCACCACGAACGCGTCCCCTAAGGCTCCTCTTGGAGGAAATTCCTGCAAGCAGAACCTTTCGCACTTCCGGTTAACACTGGAGGCGAAGAGATCTACTTGTGGGGTCCCCCAAAGGGCGAAGATCTCCAGGAGAATCTCCTGAGCCAGCTCCCACTCGTGAGAGATTGTGCTCTGCCTGCTCAGAGCGTCTGCCGTCTCGTTTTTGTCTCCGGTCAGATGAACTGACGAGATCAGAATTTCCTGCTGGCTGCATCGCCTCCTTGCACAGAGGAATTGACCCTGCCCCCCCCCCCTTTTGTTGAGGTAGTGCATGGCCACTGTGTTGTCCGTCAGAATCAGGACATTCTTACCTCGCACACTCGGCAGAAAAGCCTTCAGGGCAAGCCTGACGGCCCTCAGCTCCAACAGACTGATATGGAGTCTGACGGAGACCAACGACCGCTGACTGTCAACTTGTTGACATGAGCTCCCCATCCCGTGAGGGATGCCCCCGTCACAATCATTACCTCTGGCCAGGGTAGCCAAAATGGAGCCCCCCTCATCAGGTTGCCTTCGACGGCCCACCACAGAAGGTCCTGGGCCACTGAGGGTGGCACCTGAACAGGGTCCGACATCCTGCCGGAGGACTGTGACCACTGCATCTTGAAAGCCCATTGCAGAGATCTCATCTGCAACCTGGCCTCTGGCACCAGAAGAATGCAGGATGCCATGAGGCTGAGCAACCTCAAGAACTCAAACGCCGGGAGACTCTGGGCATGTTGAAACCTGTGCACCATCTGCTGAATGTGATGAGCACTCACCTGGAGCGGGAAACACTACCCCAGGGACGTGTCGAGCACTGCTCCGATGTACTGGAGCCGCTGAGTTGGCGTCAAGTGGGACTTCTTTAAGTTGAGGGAGAAACCCAGCTTGTGAAGGGATTTGGCAGATGACGCACAGATGATCCAGTACTTGCTCGGGAGAGCGCGCCCTGATCAACCAATCGTCCAGGTAGGGGTAGACGTGAATCCCCCCTTTCCTGAGATACGCTGCCACCACCACCATGAGCTTGGTGAAGACCCTCGGGGCGGAGGTCAATCCGAACGGCAAGACCGGAAACTGAAAGTGCGAGTCGCCAACCACGAACCTCAGGTACTTCTTGTGCTTGGGATGGATCGGCATATGAAAGTAATCGTCCTTGAGGTCGAGAGACACCAACCAGTCCTGCAGTTGAAGGGCGTGGAGGACTTGAGAAAGAGTAACCATCTTGAACCTGTCCTTCCTGAGGCACTTATTCAAACCGCGCAAGTCCATGATGGGTCTCAATCCCCCGTCCTTCTTGGAAATCAAAAAATAAGGGGAATACCATCCCTTGTTCCTCTCCACTACAGGCACCAGTTCTATGGCACCTTTCTCCAGCAGGGATTGTATTTCCTGCGCAAGGAGCGGATCCGGACTCTTCAAAGAGAGATTCCCTGGTGGATTGTCGTGAGGCCTCTGCCGAAAAGGAAGTCCGTAGCCGTGGGCTATGATCTCCAGAACCCACACATCTGAAGTAATGCACGCCATTCTACAAGATGCTGTGCCAGCCTTCCCCCAACCGGCGAACCATGGGACATGGCCTCATGACTGAGCTGAAGCAGCTGCGGCATTGCCTGAGGGTAAAGAGGCAACTGCCCGAGCGGCCTTGGCACCTCGAGTACCTTGTTTTCCACCTCTGGTATTCCGACGGTTGCCCCTTTGACTTGCAGCTACCCTCGATCTACCAAAAGATGAGTAATATAAAAAGGAACCTCCCCTCCATTGTTGTCCCCTAGGACGAAAAGGCGGAGGTTGATGAACTGCAGCGCTCAACGACTTTGCTGCAGCTTTGGAGGTCTGCAACCTCTCAAGGCTCTCGTCAGCCTTTCTGCCAAAAAGATGTACACCATCAAAGGGCATGTTGAGGAGCCGGGCTTGTACATCAGGAGCAAACCCCGACTTCCGCAACCACGCAAATCTGCGCATTACGGTGCTCGCCGCCATGGACCGGCTGACACAATCTGCCATGTCCAGACCCGACCAAACGTATTCACACATGGCATCCTTGCCATCCTGAACAAGAGCAAGAAAGCCATCCCATCCCGTTCCTCCCCTTTGGGAATGTGTTCAGCCGCCAAAGAGACACAATTCCACAGAGTATGAGTGAAATGTGCTAAGGCATACACAGAGTTGGCAGCCTGTAAAGCCAGACCCCCGGAAGAAAACACTTTCTTCGCCCAGCCATCAAAGCTTTTGTCGTCCCTATCAGGAGGGATGGTAGGGTACGACGCCTGTTTTACCGGGGCCGTAGCCGCCTGCACCACCAAACTCTCCGGAGTGGGGTGCGCAACTGGGGTAGCTACTGGCTGGACGATATTTCTTCGGCAAAGACTTGCTCACTGCTGGGAGACTCTCCGGAGCAGTCTAAGCCGCTGCCACCCTTCTCTGCAAGGCCATATGGAAAGGCAGTACCGGGTCAGTTGGTGGACCTTGGTCAAGGATATCCGTTAGGTCATCCTGCAGAAAATCCACTGGTGGCGCAGACCACCCCAAGTATTGCGTTACCCTCGACATAAGGCGCCGGTAAGAGGACTTGGCGTGGGTGCCAGGCTCAGGCCTACCGAACTCCACCTCCGGAATGTGTCCAAACCACTGGCGTTGTGCAACGTCAGACGCAGGTCTTCAAGTTGGCTATGACCAGACAAAATCTCGTCAGGTACCTCAGCAGGAACCAAACCTCCTTCCTCAGACCCTTCCTCCACCTCAGAAATATAATCCAGAGGCTGGAATGGGGGCACAGAAAAAGGGACAAAGACATTTTTAGACTTGGCCAGAGCCTTTCTAGGGGGTTCCACCGTGCCATGGGGTACCTCCGACAAAGCAGCCTCGAAGGGCGTCGATGGAATCAGCGTAGACATCGAGGGTGGTGCCGACGGCTTCGAGACAGTCCTCGAGGCCGGAGCCCCGAGCGTGTCCCTAGACAGCCTGCGCGCCAATGGCGTCGACGGCTTCCTCAGAGGCGGAGCCTCGAGAGAGTCCCTCGACGACCTTGCCGCCAAAGTCGTCGATGTCTTCTTCGAAGACCTCACAGGCTCCGATGGTCTCGAGGGCGTCGAGGACCGGGACCTGGAGTAGGCATGTCTAGAGCGATCCACCTTGTCCGATCGAGACCTCGAAGGTGCTCGATGAACGCGCCAACCACCCGAGCACGAAGGCGTGTGAGTGGCGGCTCTAGCATGGTCACGGCCGGCGTCTTTCGACGGCGCAGACGGAACAGAGCCCTGCAACTGAAAAATCGCCATCATCTCCTGCCGAAATGAATCCCATTCCACAGGAGTGGAATGCTTGTTGGGACAAGCAACCCGCCGACAGGCGGAGTCCTCGGACGAGGACGGGGAAGGCGACCGGTGATGGCGCTTCCGTGAGTGCCTCGAAGAGACAGAGGAATGGCGGGACCTACTCCGGGACCGAGACCCCCGGACCGACGACGATGATGCAGAGAGTCGTCCCTCGAATCGTCAGTCGAAAGCCCAGTGGATCTCGACTTCCAAGGCTTGGCCACCTTACCGACAGAAAGCTTCTTCGTACGCTCCCACAAGGCTTTCGACGTAAGCGACTCACAGTCTACACAATCATCCGTGTCGTGGCCCACACCGAGGCACCAGAGGCAGGCGTCATGCGAGTCCATCAACGACATCTTGGACCCGCAGTCCCGACACTTCTTAAAACCCGGCTGCAGGGTGGAAGAAGACGAAGACATCCTGGAAATCTTCACAACTAACAGGTTCGAAAGAACCGAAAGAACAGAACTCGGAAGAACCGAGGCGCGCCGAGATCTCCGAAGCAAACACGTTCGTGGAAAAAATGGAACTGAGGCTACGGGTGTCGTGCGTCCTACTTATAACATCCGGTGACGTGGGCTCGACAGAGGCCCTCGAGGACAGCGTATCGACACAGGACGGAGATGCCGAAAATGTTCCGAAGCAGCACAGCTGTGGTGATTACCTGTCATAGATATGGAATACGTCGGAGGACCAAATCCCCTCGAATTATCTTTTATATGACAACAAATAAATGTTGATAAACACAGAAAAAAAGGCCCAGAAATAAATATGGATAAATACAGATGGAAAAGGCAGAAAAATAAATACCATAAAACTGGAAGCCTTACACATAACAAATTACAGCTCCATGTATGCCTTCTCGACACCCCCCACTCCCTACCTCCCTAGACCACGCTTCAAATCAAACCACAATGACAGAATCAACCATAAATGCAACCTATCAGTTTGATCCATCCGTCTAAAGGGTTATTTTCCATATTTAGTGAAAAGGGGGAACCAAAGCTCTTCAACCCTCGTCTTGGATTCATTTAGGATATGTGTTGGATAGTCCATATCATAAATCGCCCTTTCTGGGCCCATTTCATAAGGGTTCTGTGTAATTTCCAGAACTGCACCACGGACATGCTTTCGTAATCACTTTGTCAATAGCCAACAGAAACTGTAATGAACCAAAAAAGGATATGATTCTTTAGTAACTATAAAAGGATACAATTCTTTAAATGGAGGAACTTCAAAGCCTTTGCGGAGAACTCTTCCTCTGATAACGCTAAGCAAAGAACCTTTCTAATGATGTCACCCTCTGATTGATTAATAACCGCAAGTAGAGAGAGGAATCAATTGAAAGGGCATGGATGTATGTGTAGCTAGATCCCAGCTGTGAGAAAGAAACCACAATTAACAGGGCAAGGCTATAATGTATTTTAACCAATTTTTCTAAGTGAAGTTTCCCACTAACCTTATTGGGAGTCTTGAGGTAGGATGGAGTCCAGTGTAAGTAATCCTTAGATTGGGAACACAACGACCAGGGAAACAAAAGGAAGGTTAGTAGGGGAACTAATCCCGCACGGCACGAGGGACGAACTAGGAGAGCGTCCATCAGTCCAGTGCACAAAAGCAATTTTATCCAAATTGGTGTAGACAAAAACCACTCTTAAATGAGTTCACTTTTGCAGTCTAAATAATAAAGCTGGAAAACCCCCAAATTATTCTTCTTTTGGAAAACGGAATTACAATGCCCTGGAACTAGATTTAACAGAAGTTTAGTTCAAGATGGATACCCATTAATCTCTGGAATCCACCTCCTTGAATCGTTGTCTCCATTAGAGTGTGATTTGATTTGAAGACAACGTTTTTTAAGTAGAGCAACTAGGGATAGGCAGCACTTGAATACTGTTTGTTAGGAAGCAGCCGCTCGCTCGTGTGTCACGAGCACAATCTTAACGGATAGACTGTAGGTAGCTTCGTAGGATGATTGAAACCAAGAACAAGGAACAAATATCCTCCGGAGGACCATTCCCCAGAAGAACAGTAGTCAGGATTGCGGCTGCCGTGGAGGCCGGTTTGAGGCGGAGCTGAAAGGAAGTAGCAACCGTTAACAGGATTGTTGGAAACAGAGATGCCGGTAGCAGGATTGCTGAAACAGGAATAACGGTAGTAAATGCACGCCAAATGGAATGCGCTAAACCACCGCAGCTTCCTAGTAACGGAGAATACTCAATCAGAAGCAGCATCCTGCTAGAGGAAAGGACCTAAATACTTGATGTGATCACGTGAGCAGGCGTCCCCGCATCACGTGTTATGGTCTCTGCACATAGCTTACCCGCTTGCCCGGGAGAGCATCGAAGAGCCTCCATTTAGTATAGAAGGGCTTAGCAACCGATCTAAATGCATATTGGTTGCATCGTTCAGAGGATGATGTGTTGGAAGGTGAGTGAGAAAACGCCCTGGTATGCAGAGGCACCAGCAGGGTCTGTATGCCCCTGTGTCCTGCACCTCATCCTCCTCGAACACCCCGAACAGCATCCACCATGGTGTGAGGGGCCCCAGAGTATGTTTGTATATGGACACACCCCACCACATGTGGTAGTAATCTGCGTTCGGGCAGCGGCACCTCCAGTAGCATGAATCAGCCCCCTAATACATTTTAGCCAGGAGGGCTGGCGGATGGTGCCAGCGATGTATGGGCTTGATCGCTTTCATCCTATACTGTAGGGATACCGTGGAGTTTGAGACCTTTCTACACATCGAGAGCCAAAGGACGTCTGTTATTTCTTTCTGGAATTTCCCCCTGACCTTTAAACAATTAAGTGGCTTTGCCTGCATCAGCGTCACGTATATCTGAGCTATTGGGCTCCTAGAGGCCGTGTTCTGCATGAGGATTAGTTGAAAAGCGGTTAGGTCTCTCTGGATGTTGCCCCCCCCACCTTAGTTGAAAATGCCAGAAGGGAGAAAGCCTACCAATTCAGAGGCACTCTTCCAGTCTGTCCAAGGACATACATTTCCCATCCTCCCACAGATGCCCGGCTCTACTAAGACCAGCTTCATACTGTACTCAAGCACATTGAAGTGCGTCTGTGTGCAAAATGGGATTACCAATAATTATCACAGACCAAAGGAAGATGGTAAAACACTGCTTTAATCTCAATGAAAGATAGCAGGAAGAAATATAGATATCAAAGTAGATGCTCGATTTTTCACACCACCGTTTGTTTGCACAAAGTTTATATAGTTTTATGCACGTCATTCGTGATGTCATCCTACGTGGCATTTCACAAAAACCTAATGCCGGTAGGGATTGGGTTAGGGGAACATATCTACGTATAGAATAACACAAGTGGTAAGATCTCATTGGCTGCCCCTTATCTGTTGGACCGGCCCTGAGCTACTTTTATGTATGTCACATACTGATTATAGCACAGAATATGGCAACAGATTAATAACTGTAACATTGTATATGAAAGTGTATGGCAGACCCTTTTGATTGGTTGGCAACCTTATCCAACCTTATACTTTCAGCTGGTTTAGCAGCCCATGAACAAAGTGAAACCTAGGTGTTCAAGCTGCATCAAATTATTCCTTGTTTTCCCAGTTAGTCCATCGTATGCCATCCACCTTATCCTTAGACAAGGTCTATCGTTTGTAGTTGACCTCATAGACTGCTCACATTTCTGGGCCATTCATTGGAGTGTGAGCACACCACTATCTTAGCTTGAAGCTCTTATGTATAGCCTTTGTCTTGAGTTCATCACGTGTCAGGAGACCACGATTTTGCCCATTTCTTTCTTTCAATTTCTGCTATTTAATTTAATTAACCAGAGTGTCATTACCCTGTCTAGCCTTTAAAGACTTGCTCACTACACCTCACATAGGCTTTTTTCTTCATGGTTTGTTCAATACTTGGCATCAGCAAATGTTCTTGCCCTCCTAATCTTAGCAGAAATATGTCTTATACATGAGGTCTATTTATTCGCCTCTCTCTGTGCCTTGCTTCCATCTCTCGAAGTAGCCTCTTTGACTTCAGGCCAATGCACTCCCTTATTCCGCACATGAAAACGGCTTCTCTATCACTTCTTCAATTTGCGACCTAGATCTGTTTTTGAGGTAGCTAGGTTTATTCTTGAACATGAGCCTTCGTCCATTTTCTTCTAATGGCCATCCTAAATGTTATATATACCTCTTTTTAGCAAGCTCCTATATGCTTCTTCTACCTTGCGTTACAGCGTATTTACAATTATTGGTCAGCATGTTACTTCATTTTCTTGTTTTCAGTATTTTCATATTGTTCTGACTTAGGCTTATATGCCTTCTTGGTAACATCCCTCCATTGACTCAACATGAGGATATCTTCTGAATGGCTGCCTGAGTGCATATCGTCTTTTATACATTCGACGTGGTATAGACATGTCACATAAACTCATGCATGGATTCCCAATAGTAGTCCTTCGTCTATTACTCCAATAGGACAATGGTGAAGGGGTGGGGACTAGAGGGGAGGCCTCCACCTGCTCCGCAGCATTTCCCCTCTCCGGTCAAAAATTCAACCATACTCTTCTTTTCCTCTTCTTCTGCAAATCCTGCTTCATCTTCTTCTACCATCTCATCATATTTTCTCTTCTTTGAGACCCATATTTTCGTCACTCCCCTCAGGTCACCCGCATTCTTTATGTGCTCATCCACAATCCAGGTCATGTGGCGACAATCTCCTGTTGATGAACAGAATATCCATCGTCCCACAGATCTCTTCCGATCTTGGATATAGTAGAACATGGTTCTAACTTTTCTTGATGCTTTCTCAAGTACTTTCTTCAGTTAGCGTTTTCTCTCCAATGCCACTGCTAACATCAATCATTCTCTTCATCCCAATAGCGTTCTTGGTTGTTTTCTGGCATTGTCCCAAGATGATCCTTAAGAGACCAAATCCTAGCAACACCAACACTAGTATTGTTCCAGGTTGTTTGAAAGTATTTGCCAACCAAGATGGAATCTATGAAAACAGGGATGAGAACCAATCATCTCCTGCCATCTCATCAGCTTTGTATTCCATTTTTGTATGCAGGGTCATTAACATCATTAATGCCTCTGTCAGGGTTCCATTTTCTCCATCATGAGATGGTATAAATGTAAAGCAAAAAGGCCCGACCTTGGCACAAACGCCTCCTTCCATTGCAGTTATCAGATCCAAAACCTACCAGTTCTGGAGAGTCATCAGACTGATGGCTGTGAACTCTTCTTTTATTGAGTTGAATCCTTTTATTGTTGCATTTATTGTCTGTAGCAATTCCCATCTGGTGATCAGCAACCACTTGGCAGTTACTGCAGCTTGGAGTCCTGGTATGAATATAGATGTCATTATCATGGCAGTCTTGCCGAATAGCTTGTGCTCATCAGGAATGTCTACATAAGCCGTTATTGATTCTTCAATTGTAGTAAATGCACTGGTCCTGCTTCGTTGACAACCCAAGTTAGTAGTTTTACATACTTGGCCCATGATTCCAGGCTTCAATAAATATTCTTTGCTTGGTACATCTTTTCCGTGGGGCTACAGTTCTTACCTCTTGGAACATTTCCATTTCTTTAATTATGTCTGACATACACCAATAGTATCAATGTATTGCTTCTTTATAACTGTATAGCAAGAACTGTAGAATGATCGCCAATATAATTCTTAGAACTATATTATTTTTTGTGGTTTGTTCAATACTTGGCATCAGCAAATGTCCAGAAATATGTCTCATACACAGTCTATTCATCCACCCCTCTCTCTGCCTTGCGCCCATCTCTCAAAGTAGCCTCCTTAACTTCAGGCCAATGCACTTCCTTTATTCCACACATGAAAACAGCTTCTCCATCAGTTCTTTAAGTTGCGATCCTAGGCTTGTTTTTGAGGTATCTGGGGTTATTCTTCAACAAAAGCCGTCGTCCATTTTCTTCCAATAGCCATCCTTAATGTTATATATAAACCTATTTTTAGCAAGCTTCTATATGCTTCTTCTACCTTGCGTTTTCATATTGTTCCCACTTAGGTTTATATGTCTTCTTTATGACATCATATTGTTATCAGATTTTTGTTTAACATTCATTCATGATTCTTAGAGCCGCTTCCTTGCATTTTGGCAATTTACATCCTTTTTGGTAACTTCCCTCCATTGACTCAACGTGAGGCTATCTTTTGAATGGCGAGTGCATATCGTCTTTCATACATTCGACATGGTACAAACATGTCACATAAACCGACGCATTGATTCCTAATAGTAGTCCTTCGTCTGCTACTCCAATAGGACGATGGTGAATGGGTGGGGACTAGAGGGGAGGCCTCCGCCTGCTCATCTACAATACCAACTTTGAACTTGTAATGGTTCAGCTAAATGGTTATGGAGAGAGGGAGCACAGATACAGCTAAGGAGTGAGGACCAAGTCGAGAGCCATCATGTGCCTGCCTTTTCCTAAATTGCCCACAGCGCTGTTAACATTGGGGTCTGCACAACTCTGTTTGGGATCTTTGAGGTACCACAACCATTCACCCAGTGTTACTGGGCTGAGTATAGTTACCCATCCTCCCCCATTGCTTGTCAGAGCCTGGGTACAGATTGTCTACCATTATGCACAGTTTGGCAGCCCTGTAATAAGCATCCAAATCCAGGAACCCTACCTCTCCCTTGTCCCGCTGGTGCGTGAGTACCCTATGTGCTATTCTCGGCCTAGCCCCGGCCCACACGAATTTCAGAAATCTTTCTAACCGTCTCTAGGAAAAAGGATGGAACAACTATGGGGAGCATCTGGAAAAGAAAAAATGAATTTCGGGGAGCACCACATTTCTAGGACAATTCAACCTTGCCATTCAGGAACGGGTCAACCTGGCCCAGCATTCAAGATCTCTTGTACCTTGTCCCATAAAGAGAGGACAGTCTCTGCAAATAGATTACCCTAGTCTCTTGGTAACATCAGCCCCAGATACCTAAACCTCTCCTCTTGAGCCCAGAGGCCCAGCCCCATATCCTAGTCCATCTCCAAGGATTCTCAGGGTGCCACTGATTTCCCAACATTTATTTTAAACCCTGATAGTTCTCCATATCTTGTCAGTCCCTTCAATAAATGCGGGAGAGAAGTCAGAGGATGTGTTAAGTAAAAGACAACATCATCCGCAATTAAACGTAGTTTATATTCGTCTTCACCTAGTACCCCCGCCCTCTGAGCGCATTGGATCTTACATCTATCGCCTATGGTGCAATAACAAGGGTGTGCAAGAGGGGTGACAAGGGACACCCCTGTCGGTTTCCCCTCCCAAGTGGAAACACCCTAGTGAATGTTGTTTTTGTGTTTAACCATTCTTTCACTTACTGTTTGTTGCCTCTCCAATATAAATGAGTCCACAACTGCTTTTTATCATGGAACTAGCAAAACTAGGAATTCAAGTGGCATATTGTTTCAGTGCAGTTGAGATACCAGTTCTTGGGTGGATTACAGCTGAATGTTTATTAATACAACTGGATGGTAGACCGGCAGGCCAGGAAATGTCATACAAGACTTGCAAAAAAAAACAGTTTGTGTGTCGTTTTATAATTTTAGATCCCAATTTCTCTTAAAAGCAAATAGAGCAACCTCATTGAAAAGGTTTGATAAATCTATTGCTTAAATGTTCCAATATTTAAAAACGATTCCTTTAATAAGAGCCTACGTAGTATTATGCACTAGTCTCCATGCGCAGCTGAACTTGTTTGGTGACTAATCGATATTTTTTTTTATACGTCCATTGACTGCCTCTTGCACAGAGGCTGGTAGATAGCAGCATTTTTTTTAAATCCTCTGTTCTAATGGTAATTTAATTTCGACAACCTTGTTGCAGTGATGTTATCCTTTTGATCCTCTAAAGTTGTGAAAAAAGAATAGAGTTTTTAAAACTCTGTGGATGATACAAACTATCTAAGCAAATTGTTCCAGTCATATGAATTTTTAAAGGTTTGTTAGTCTTTGGTTTTTCAGTAGACAGATGAACAGGTAGGTAGTTCCTTCACCTCAACTCCTTTTGATCACCTGCTCGTCCAGGCCAATCATTTTAAAGAACCCCACTACTGTGATGACCCAGTTCGTCTTTTCACCACTTGTTAAGCGTACCCACCACTCCTGTTCCTCAAAGATATGTGTGTCTTTAAACAGGGGACCAAGCCATATAGATCTTTCCTTCACAAGGCCAGTACAGACTAGCAGGAGATGCCTTCTCGTCTCTATTTCAGTTTCCTGAAGACAAAAGCGACAGTTGCTTGTAGCCGCCTGTCTCCTGATCGCTAGGATTTCGTTTGTCCTGATTAAATTCAATTGAAATCTCATGAAGCTTACTCTTAATTACTTGCTTGGCAATTTCACGAGGTAAGGTATGATCTCGTTTATTTTTTTTGGGTTATGCAGCATATCCTTTGTCAGACTGCATTGTTCAACTGCATTCAAAGTCTCTATCCAGTCCGTTTCGATAATCTTTTTATTGACTTTCACTGGGTTAGAGAAAGGTTCCTCTTTTGAACTTTCAATTTTTTCCAGTAAACTCCTGTTTTTTACTCTCCAGGCTGTGAGCATTTGAGTTTCCTCATTCATCAAGGCTCTATTGATTATCTCCAGCATTGGATTTGAGGTTGGTTGTAAAATCTTTCGATATAACATCTGACCGTTTCTTTCAACGGTGGCTTTCAGAGAAGACAGGCTCAATTCTCTTCAGATCAGAGCCATAGAGGTTGACTGAGGCAAGGACAAGACTTGGCACCAGTAGAAACCCTCAAGCCTAGACCATAAGGAGTCTGGAAGTAGCGGCATTGCTTCAGCTCCATACCCTATGCTTGGAATCACCTTTGCTCTGAAGAACTTAAGGGTTGGCATCAATGAGAAGCGGCCAAACTTTCTGTTCATGATTTTTATTTGGACTATTAAGGTTCTCATCTTAGCCCTTAGATGATCTTGCATTGGTGTTTCCAGGCAACTGTTACTCAGAATTATCCCCAAGTATTTAAAACTTGTAACGGTCTCCAGCCTTTTGCCTTCCGTAAACAATTTAAGGCTTGTTTTTCCTTGTTTTTGACAGTTTTTTCCAAATGACATTACCTTTTTGTTTTTGTTTCATTGAGTTTCAAGTTGTTCTCACTCAGGTAGACCTTCAGATTATCCATCTGTCTTTGCAGACTGACAGGTGTTTGGTCCAACTGCATAATGTCGTCCGCATAAAGGATTCTTGGGATTTTCGTGTTTCCTACTGACGGAGGAAAGGCTCTGGTTGTGTCTTGGGATGCCCCATAGTCAGCAATATATGGGTTGTAAGAGCAGGAGCCAACGGGCATCCTTGCTTAACACCTCGTGCAGTTTCAATCGTCTCTGATAGCAGGCTAGCTTTATTTAGTCGTATTTTCATGGAGGTCTGTGAGTAGAAGGCCTGGATAGGTTGAAGGATGGAACTCGGGCAGCTTCTTTATTTCAGTTTCTTCCACAGGGTTTCTCTGTTCACCCTGTCAAAGGCTTGCACCAAGTCCACAAAAGTTAGGCATAGGTTTATTATGTAAGAACCCTGGTAATTCAAACACATTCGTGTCTCCAGCCTGTCAGATTGAAGGGATCTTTCCCAAGCAACAGCTAATATCTGAACACCATATGGAAGGGAGGCAATGATTGGCAATAGGAATTTAGCAAAAGTAGTATTAATGATGGTTCTATGTTAAAATACCGAATTTCAAAAATAGCTTTTTGTTTTTTCTCCCTTTTTTTTATTTTAAATGTAGGGGGGGAAGCCCACCCCACATTCCCCAGCCTTAATGTATTCCCTTACCCAACCCCCCCCCATCTAAAAGTCGAAAAATGTGATTTAAAAAATGCAGCGTTTTCAGCCTAGTTGTTTTAGGATTCGTTTTTGGGGGGGGGGGGGCATGACCATTAATGATAACTTTGATTTTGTGCACACCACAATATACTTTTCTTTGCTGATTTTTGATTGGCCTTTATTTTAATCCAGCATTCAATGTGTAGTGTGCACGGATTGTGCCTATAATAAACAAATAGAACCCCAATCAGAACCAATGTGTATTTGGAGACGGGCAGGAACCCTTAATAATAATTCCTACAAAAAGGTAACAGTTTCCTTTAAAAAAACACTACCACTGAGACAATGATACATAATCGCCACATGAACATATATAAAAAGACATGTTAATGTATACGCAAATTGTAATTTTTCCATTAAGGTCAGACCATTTCATGTCAGATATATTGACCTAGTGATGAAACCTAGCCACACACGGCCTGTTTCAATCCCTTACAAAGGTGTGGGGTCTTTCCAAGGGGCATAAGAACAGTTATACATGGTGTAAAGAAACACTACAAAAAATAACAAATCAGAGGACAATCAGTCTCCAAATACATAAGTGCTATTTTTTTTTTAAAGGAAATTCTCTTTCACTGACCTCCTATAATTGAAGGACACCTACATGAAATGTTGGACCACGATGAATCCAGTAATACACTAGAAGAGAGCCTGAGACGTACAGGTAGGCCACTAGCATGTGTAGATTACTGCACTGATCAACAATGCTTGAGCAGGGACCCTGCTGCCTGTGGTGCGGTTTAAGAGAGACGGTGCCCTTCTGTCCCAAATTAGGCTCAACAAAAACGACGGTAGAGCCCTAGTCACATCGGAGCTGGGTGAGCAAGTAGTTTAATGTGAATTGGATATTGTGTCAAGGAATGTGACCCTGACTCGTTGTGTTGCTCATAAAGGTTATTTTAATTCAAGTTCGAGCCAACAGGGCTCAAATCGAGCGTACACACGGTGGTATGTTAATGAGTCCCCCATTATTTTTTTAGGACTTGACCCCTGCCACCCAACACGTGTTTTGACCCTCCCGGGTCTTTGTCAAGGCTGTAAACAACATTATGTAAAATCAAAATATCAATTACCATTGATACTGATACATCACCCGAATAGTGAATCCAGTAAAGTAGAATAGGTACCCATAGTGAGGAGCACCATCCATTAAAATTGTATGAAAGAAATGTGTTGTACATGTGTCCCAACACAATGATATGGACACATCACAGATTTAAAAAAGGCAATAGCAACAATAACAGGTAATGGTAGCATGTTCAATAATCAATTGTGTATAGGGCATGTGCTGAGGGATTACATTATGGTGGTGAGGGAAGGCGATTAACCAGGGAGAGAAGCGAAGAGCATAATGAGTATCAGTTTGCCAATTTCAGAGCCCTAGGCAGAGTTTTCTTTCTCTCATCCAATTTACAGTACTTGGCATATTGCTTCATTCCTGCTCTAGGGATGCTTTGGGATGGCTGCCGCCATGGCAGGAATACGGCACCGTGCCCAGGCGCATCATGAAGGTATGTAGGGTATCCTGGAGGTGGCCTGGGAGGCAGTGTCATTGCTGAGCTTGTGGCATAGTGCAGGATTAGATGGCAGAGGCGGTGGCTTTGGGATATGCGTCAGTGCCTGGGTCCGGCACACAGGCCACAGGGCTCAACATACTATGAATCACTAAGGCATTCACATGGACAGGGAGCTGGATTGCTCCATTCGGGATGTGCTTCGCTTGGGCATATTTGCCAGTAAGCATGTTTCTGGGAAGGATAACTGGGACAGCCACCATTTTTGAGGTGTTTGGTTTGTTGTGCCTTTCTGTGGAGAGCATCTTTGGGACAGGCTTTAGATTTGGCTTGAGAATTAATTTCTGTGGGTTCATGATGGAATTGGAGGGGTTATGGGCAGGGATAAGATTGGGGGGTTCAAATGGGACATAGGGTGGATGCAGCAGGGTAGATGCAGCATCCAACAGGGAGTCTGACTATTGAGGACATTGCCCACATGATGGAACTCACAAACCTGACAGCCCATGCATCATGGGGCGAGGACTTCCTCAATGCCAGCAGCCATTGGGAGAAGCACTGCAGCCATTTTACAGTGTGGACTGACGGCAAACAACCGGATCAAAATACAGACCAGACCAAGATAAATATTGTGCAGGGAAGATTCCACAATCAATGAGTGAATGTGCTGGCTGTGGTTACATACCAGTCGAGTATGGAAACTGGAAGCACAACTTGGGAAAATGGTGCAGAGCTAGACAGCCATTTTGTGGTCTTTTGGCTAAGCCTAGTAACTTTGTTTCAATAGAATATTTCCCTACTTCCTTTAAGGAATCTTTATTCCATTACAAATTCGTTATTCAAGGAATGATGCCTCAACAGGTGCTTCACTGCGTTCAAGACCACCATTGAGACACTGTAATTGCTCTTGCCATACAAAGTGTCACTCAGTCTTGAGCATAAAGATATCTCCTGAATTAGTTGTATAGAATGCAGTGAAAAGTCGAGGGATATTTATTTCAATTGTGAATTTGGAGTAGAATAAATGATACTGTTTGAATATATATATTTTTCGCTTTTTAATAGCCTATCAATAATACTAGCATGAAGAATCCCAGAGGGTCCATTTTGCAGCATTATGTAAATCAGCTTGAATTGGTGCAAAATGATCTGCTAATACCCCCACACGCTTCTTCTACAAACGCCATTGAAATGGGCCTCAACCAGTGAGACAAGGTGCTTGTGTTATTAAATTAATACATTCAATCTTTTATAACGTGCTTTATACCAGAGGCGCGGGACCAATATTCAAACCTGTGTTGCTCTGAGTTGTCTTGCTTACAAGATCAACGTGTTGTCACAGAGATATCCTCCCTCCTATTGCTATTGTCGCATTGCATAAAGGCAATTGGTGTGATAACCCGTATAAATTAAGGGCAAGTGCTTACATTACTTACAATGAAGGGATTCTAAAACATGCGATTTCCTATTTTAGATAGTATTTTCCTGTTCCCTCTTTAGCTTCAAATTTAGATATTGGCAGTTTAAGCATCTCACCAGTAGCGGGTAGTTATTATTCAAAAGAAGAATATTCTGCACATTTCCCACTAATGGCTGCACAGTAGGAACTTTATCTCAAACGGGAATTGCGGGCAGTTGTGAGACAAGCATGGTATCAAGAAAGACACAGACTCAAAAGGGTTAGTTTGAAAACCTTTATTTACTGAAGCTTTTGGGTTGCCTGACTGGTCCCAACTCTAAAGGGGCAGTTCCCTTAACTGATGTTTCTAATGGCCGTCGTTATCTAGTAGTCAAAAATGAGTCTCTGTGTCTTGAACCTATGCTTGCCTTCACTCTATGCAAAAATGTGATGTGGAGTCTTTCAAAAATAAGAAAATAATGTTTCAACAAAAATCGGAACCTGGGTTGGTTCTAGGTGGTCTTCTTACCAGGTGCTGCTCGTTCAATGTCAAACATTCTTAGGCTTCTTGTAGTTAACAAAGTTATTACGTGCTCTGGGATTCCCTTCCCCACGTTTCAGTTTGGTCAAACTCCAAAATAGCATAAACAAGAAAAATGTATCACAGTTCCTTCTGTAAGCTTCTTGAGTTTCCTTTCCCCAAGCTTCACATTTCCTAATAAAACAACCAAAATGTCAAGTCTTCAGGCCACTTGAGGTTCCCTTCCCCAATTCAGGCACCTTTCAACCCCTAAGAACAAAATCACTCTTTCTTTGGTAGTACTCAGTGGCGTAACACAAAATGTGGGGGCCCCCCTGCGAGCCATGCTGAGGGGGCCCCCCAACTCGGCAACAAATCACGGGTTGCGCCACACTCTGGGCCGGCATAGACTGTCACGCTTGCACAATACGCATGGGCGTGCTGCTGAAGGGGTATGCCGCACACTGCACTAGGAAAAAGATATAAATATGTGTTTTAATGCAATATACAGCACACTTTCTGAAATAAATTGGCTATAAAGCCAGAGTGTTTGCAATTGTTTTGTAGGGTAACACAATCCAATACATGCAAGTCACCAACAGTGCACAGGAACATTAATGCTTCCAACTGGCTGCACAATGTAGACCAGTGTAAACACGTAATAACATTATAGTACAGAATGCCAGGCCACATTTAGACATACCTAGACTGTTTTCAGCAAAATGCCAGTCAAAGCAATAACACTCATCAAGAAGAGAGCACACAATAAAGCATGCGTCTCCATGGCCTCGAACAACACGGCCAAACTCTTTAAAATCTGCAAGGAACTGGTCAATCCTGTTGTGGTCTATACCTCTTCTGTTCCCTCCCATGCCCTCTGTACAGCTCTGCTCTCTCATTTCTCTGCTAAATCTCAGGACATCCTGTCCTCTATGTCCTCTTCCTCTCTCGGCCCATTTTGGCCATCTCTTCTCTCCTCCTCCTTTTTCCTCTTTCTCTCTGACAACACATGACGAGGTTTCTAGACAAGTCCGATCTATGAAAGTGTCATCCAAACAGGTGCTCCGCTGCTCCTCCAGAACCATCAAAGCACATATTGACACCCTCACTCCAGCCATGGCCGATTTCTGTAATCACTCTTTCGCCACTGCAATATTCCCCTCTCCCTTTGAGCACTCCCTTGTGTACCCACTCCTCAAGAAGCAGTCTGCTGATCCTACCTGCTGGAAAACTATCGCTCAATCTCCACCTTTCCTGAGCAAACTCGGAAAAGCTTGCCATCTCCCAGCTTACTCTCCACACTGAATCTGTTGGTTGTCTCCATGACCATCAGTCTGGCTTCAGAGCTGCCAGAGGCATGGAAACTGCTCTCCTTAACACCTGTGCTGCTCTCTAACCTTGATTCCAGCATTCCTTCTATTCTCATCCTTCATCTTTCCTCTGCTTTCGACAGGGTCAACATCGCCATCCTGATCAATCGACTCTGTGAGAACCTGGGCATCACAGATCAGACCCTAGAGTGACTGACCTACTTCCACTTGGACCGCCACTCCGCTCCCAGGTCGATCGTGGTCCCATTCTCTCCGCCACCTCTCTCTACCTGTGGCATTCCCCAGGGCTCTATCCTCTCACGCTGGTTTTTCAACCTCTACTTGGCCACTTTGGCCTCCCTGATCTCTACCTTATCCTCTAACTTTCAGTGTTGTGCAGATGACTCAGCTTTCCTTCAGGCTCCCCTCATCCTCCTCTCCTCTCTTGCTCATTCCTGACTGTCTATCCACGATTCAGGATTGGTGCGCCTCCAACAATCTCTGCCTTAATGCCAGTAAGACAGAGATCCTTCTCATTGGGACCCTTGCCACTGTGTTTCCTCTCTAACTATAGCAGACCACCTTGGGCCCTCTTCCTTTGCCTTCCTGCGAGGCAAAAAACCTTGGTGTCATCTTCAACGCCACACTCTCTTTCTCTCCTAACATATAGGACATCACCAAGAAGTCCCACTACCAGCTGCTCCTCCTCAAAGGGACTCTTCCCTTTCTCACTCTCCACCAGAAGCTCACTGTCTCTAAGCTGGACTACTGCAACAGCCACTTTCTCAATCTGTCTTCCTCTAGTCTCCGTCATCTGCAAATAATCCAGAAAAGGACTGCAAGACTTAGCCTTGGCCTCAAGCCCTGGGATTGTATTTCTCCAGCCCTGAAATCTCTCCACTGGCTGCAAGGATCAAGTTCAAGAACCTTTGCATTGCCCACAAGGCTTTCTGGGGCCAGTGCCAACACTAAATCCAATGCTCTCTTCCAAAATACCTTCTTTCTCTAACCCTTCACTCAGCTACCTCCAACTCTCTAAGGCTTAGACATTTCTCCAGGCAGAGAGTGGGGGTAGACCTCTCTCCTCTGCTGGTGCCTCCAACTGGAATGGCCTCCCTGCCCCTCTCAAACTTGAGGCGGACAACCTGAAGTTTCGGAAGCCGCTAAAAGCTTTCCTCTTCTCTGCTGCTTTCGCTCTCTCTCCCCCCCTGCTGACCTACCTGACCTACCTGTCTGCTGTACTGACTGGCTGCTTGGCTACCCTCAGAGTCTCTCTGAGTCCAGGCTCTTTCTTGATTGGTCACCCTTGCACTGCCTCCGGGCCTACCATGCACTTAGGGGCTGTAACTGTAACCCTGCAGTCCATTGTTCTCCTTGCACAACCAATAGCTGCTCTGCCCTGGCTGCACTTACTGAGAGCATTGCTGCCCTGTTTTCCCCTCCCCTCTCACTTGCACTTCCCTGCTCCCTTTTCCCTTGCACTCCTCGTTCTCACAATGACACAAGGCCTAGTGAGATCGTTTGTCTCGTCCTCCCTCTATCATCCCTCCCTTGAGTACACTTGTGTACAGGCGCATTATAAATGACTTGAATCACATATCAATTTTATCACAGATGCCCAAAAAAATATACAATGCCGCAGTAAGAAATGGCTAGACTGGCAGCACCCAAATGCCAATCTAGCCAGGTAATTAAAGTTAGCAGGACTACTTTATCAGAAATGTCCAGTTAAAAGAAAGTCATACCATCTGAGGAATGACTAGACTGGCTAAATCAAAATACCTCTCTAGCCACTAATACCACATATCATGCCTGCTTAGCCTGGACATGGACAACCATTATGATTTATCACACAATCCTGCCCCCCCACACATCCACTCTCCCTCCCACCCACCACCCCAACCTCCACAATCAGCTCCTTGGCCCAGAATTACCTCTGCGTCCCTCTTCCTTGTCCCAGAGCTTTCGTATGAGGCTCCTTGCCTCATAGGCAAGTACTGGGATGAGGAACAGTGGGACTAGGAGTGATGAAGATTACAGGTAGCTAAATCAGGCATTACCTCCATGTACCTCTACCTCTGCCCAGTACTTTTGTATGAGGCAGAGTGCCTCAAACACACGTACTGCCTCGTATATAAGTACTGGGACGAGGAAGAATAGGGCTAGGAGTAAGCAAGGCATTAAACACAAGTAGTAGCACAACACCATTGAGTTGACTGGGCTTCAGCACTACCCCCCCTGACATTTTGGGCTATATTGACTCAACTTGGCTAACCTTTAGAGCAGTTGCCAGACCGAACAGGACACAGATTTTAAACGGCACCTGGTTTTTGCTGTTAACAAGAACCCAGCAATTACCAACGTAAAGCATTTCACTGTTAGTACCTGCATTCAAATGCCACATTGTTTAGGCGATTGAAATCGTGATGTGGGTTTAGTACTTGCATGCCAGGGGAGTGATTGGAAGGGTAGAGAGGGAACAGGAGACTTATAGGAGAGAGTTAACTGCTTGTAACATTGAATCTGCACCAGAATAGTCTCATTAAAATGCGTAAATAATTTGGATGCGCCCACACAAATAAGTTTCCCCCTCCCCACCGCATGTGAAGTTAGCACCTCTCCGAACATTTGAAGGGTTAGCCCCCCGAAATGAAGGTTTTCTTGTGCCCCTGTACACAAGCACACACACCATTCACCTTATACACATCCAGTCATCCACACATTTAAGTGTGCACCCTTTCACCATACACTCACACAGGTAGCCACCTATACATTTATGTGTGCACCCTTTCACCATGCAGGCACACCCCTACAGCCACCCATACATTTAAGTGTGCACCCTTTCACCATACACACACAGGCAGCCGGCTATACATTTGAGTGTGCACCCTTTCACCATAGACTCATACACGCACACCTCATGGAGTTGAGGGGAGGCCCTATTACTTAAAAAAGAAATTGGGGCTCATTACGGGTCCAGCGGTAACCGTGCCGGTGCTACCGGCGGGTTGCCGCCAGACCCATAAAAAATTACTATGGCCTGACTTCCCGGTGCCACCGTGCTATTTCAAGTCCGGCGGCTGGGAAATCAGGTGCCGGTAATTTCGTTAAACCCCAGACTCCACGGGAATGGGGACACAGAAGCACCTGCACCATTGTTAACGGTGCCGGTGCTTCCGTGACAGGTCTGCCTACCGTGGCTGCTGTGCCTGGCAGGGTCAGACCCGTCGGGCACGGCAGCTCCACCAGGCAGACCTGTAATATTCCGGTCCGGAAACAACAGTGCCTGTAAGCTTACCAGCACTGTTGTTTCCGGACCGGCATGGTCAGAATGAGCCCCTTTGTTTCTTTTTTAAGTCACTATAACTTCATTAAGAAATTATTTCAGTTAAGGACCGAACCATAATCAAAATAATTTCTTTATGATGGCTGAGTGGCTTCAAAAACAAAATTTCTTTTTGAAGGCATAGGGTTCCCCCCCACGCCCCCCACTCCATGGCATGGAGGCCTCCAGCCTAGGGTCTTCCATGTCATGGGGTACGGGGGCCCTCAGACTTCAAAAAGAAAGTTTCTTTTTGTAGTCACTCTGCCTTCATAAAGAAATTATTTCTGTTACAGAAATGTTCTTTATGAATGCAGAGTGAATTTCAAAAGAAACTTTTTTTAAAAAATTTTTTTTTTTTATTTTTTTTTTACTGGGGCCCCCTCCCAGCCATGTGCTGGTGGGGCCCCCCACACCGCGGCCCCCCCCGCACCGCGGGGGCTGCAGGGGCCCCTGTTACGCCAGTGCATATGAGGACTATGCTTGGCATATGAGGTTTTGCCTGGCATAAATTGGTAGTCTTTGGGCATCAAGACCGAGCTTGGCATATGATGGCAACATTTTATCAGGCGAGTCTTTAACTTGCATATGATGACTAGACCTGACTTTTGAGGCTGTAACTGGTATAAGATGTAACCGGGTTCAAGAGGCTGCACTTGGCATGCTTACAAACTATCCCCAATAAGTGCTACTCTTCAGCGCTTGTATCCTAGCAGAATTGTGGGCAAATGGTCATGCTGCATGAAATGAATTTCAAGGCATACTCTGGTATTTTCGGCTCCAGAATGCACCATGCATCTACAAACCGTGAAGATGCCTGGAGGAAGAGTCCAGCGAGATGCAGACTACTGCCTATGTCGGATCCCACACAACTTTCTCAGCTAGAGAGAAGAGCAATAGCCCTTCAGCAAACTAGAAGAGGTAGCAAGACATTCTGGGCCTCATTACGAGGTATGCCGGTAAGGCAAAAATGATCCCAGTATGTTAATACCGGCATCGTTTACCGTGCTGTCGCATTCCGACCCGCAAACCTGGTATTAGCGGCACACTAAACGGTGCCGGTAATAGCGGCATAGGGACGTACACGCGCACCTTCAGAGAGCAAATACCGGCATGCCGGTAATAGGGGGTAATTCCAACCCACGCATACATGCAAATACCGGCATCGCGAAGCCGGTAATTACAGGCTGCACGATGCCGGCCATACAGGCATCGCGGACCACCCGCAAAGCAGGATACAAGGCAGCTGCCACAGGTGCACACAATCCCCACAGGTGGAGTCAATGGAGGCTGTGCCAGTATAAACTGAGCACACCCACACGCCACAACCCCCCCCCCCACAGGTGTAAGCAATCTTGAGTGGCCCAGAACAAAAGGTGCTTACCTACACACCACCCCCCTTCCTACACCAAAATGCTACCACTAGCAGTTGAATCATGGCGCTGGAGGACATGCCTATACTGCTACAACTACAGCAACAACAGCAACAACAACAATACAACAACTACAGCAGCAACAACAGGCAGCACAGATGAGACGCAGGAGGAGAAGGAGGGTGAGACAGGCCCAGCAATTGCCACCAGCGCAGCCAACAATCCCTCGCACCAGACCCAGCCCATTCAACCTAACCCCTGAGCAGATCCACACCCTGTACCGGTTGGACCGTGACACCATCACCACCATAGTGGACATGATACAGAACGACATTGCCAGCCACATAGAAATACGCACTGCCATCCCCCCACTACTTAAGGTGGTGTCTGTGCTACACTTCCTGGCCACAGGCACCTACCAACACACAGTGGGCCAGCTGCATGGCATTTCAAAACCACCATTCCCACACATGCTGGACCACGTGCCTGGCTGCTCGGTGAGTTGCACAACAGGCCCATGGCCATGCTGTGGGGTACTGATGTGTGCGGATGCAGAAGGGGGGGCTACTGTGCCCGGGTGGGAAAGAGGGGGATAGTTCACCAGAGTGGGAAAGGGGGGGGGGAATAGTGCACCTGGGTGGCAATAGCCAGTGATTGGAGAATGCATGCGATCTAAACACACCTCACCTGAACTAGCCAAACGGAACATGACACATTACTGGGCCACATATCCTAAATAATGCATATGGATGACTACAAGTACGTGGCACAACCAGGACACCATGGTGATGGCAAGCAATGCATGACTGAATAGGATGGCAACTGTGGCAATGCGTCTAGTGTGACCATGCATAGTAAAGAATGCACATCATGAATTGGAGGCTAAACATTGTTGCACTACCACTGCACATCTGCCAGAGCATGCATGATTACACCCTGCATCATCTATTGAACCCCATCCAGTGTACCGCACCTCTTTGCATATAGGTGACTATTTTGTACACGTACTGGGACGTGTGCATGCCCACACCAAATAGCTGCTGCCATGACTGTGCTCCCTGAAGGTGGCAGTTCAGAGTGACACACACCTATTTGTATCTGCTTTCAGGTGATGGAGGATATCCCTTGAGGCCGTGGCTACTTACCCCTGTGCGGAACCCGCAGAACAGCCATGAAGAGGAGTACAATCGTGTGCACACTCATACCCGTGTTGTGAATGAGCAGACCTTTGGCCTGTTGAAGGCGCGGTTCCGCTGCCTAAGCAGGTCTGGTGGGGCACTCCTATATAGGCCTGAGAAGGTGGCAAAGATCACCATGGCCTGTGTCATGCTGCACAACATGCGCGTCCAAAGGAATGTACCACTGCCACCTGACATTGACATGCATGGGCCGGGTGAGGATGAAGGGGATGGAGACTGAGGCGAAGGAGCCCCCCTGCCAGTACGTGATGCATGGGATGGCCATGCTGTACGCCAAGCACTAATTGACGAATACTTTTGAAACGCAGGGACCATGAAAGTAATGTACCTGTGACCCACTGGCTGCATGTGGACATGCACAATTGTTTTGTCAGGAGTGCCCCACTGTACACCATCACACATTAAATGTACATGCACAAAAAGAAGTATGTCCAGCCAATGATTTTCTTGCACACAACGGGTGTATTTTCCAGACACGTGATAATCTGAACATAATCCCCTCACAACCCCCAGTAAGCTCCCTCACCCACCCTACAAATCCCAAAAATACCCAAGTAAACTCCCTCACCCACCCTACAAACCCCAAAATTACCCAAGTAAACTCCCTCACCCACCCTACAAACCCCCCAAATGTCCCCATATGTACAACAAATACTGGTCCCTTGACCAACGTACATTTTTCAAATGTCATTGTCTGCCCACTCTATTTCTTTGGTTTTTTGGGATCCGGGGGTGCCATGGTCAAGCGCTGTGCACTCCTCTGCGTCATCCACACGGGGCTCGATTGGGCCGAGGTAGAAGGGGTTGTGGCAGTGGAGGAGTCGATGGTCAGTCCCATGCCTGCCCCAAGGTGTGGGCGCTGCATATGAGGCAGGTTTGCAAGCAGGGCCTGCGGAAGTGCCCCCAGACACTCCCTCATGGCAACAGCAGCAGTGTTGGCTGCGATGGCTGTGGCAATGGCCCTCATGGAGTCATTTCCATCTGATATTTGTTGCCGCATCAGTTCAAGCATCGACTCCTGTTGTGCCTCAACCCTTGACAGGCGAGCCTCGAAGGGGTCGTTGGCTACAGGAGTGCTGGTGACCGGGGTGGTGGTAGGCAGGGTGGTGGATGGCACTTGTGTGGTGCCCACGCCCAGGGCACACTCCTCCTCAAAGAGGCATATGTCTGACTCATCAAGGTCCGAGTCGTGGAGGCAGGGATTGTACATGAGCTCTGCCTCTGTAGGGGTAGGGATGCTGGTAATGGGGCCTGGGGTGGGTGTGCCGGACATGTCACCCTCATTCTCCACTTCTGCATCCACAAAATCTGCGGTGGTTGGCGGAGCATGAATAGAAACGCCTCCCACTGTTGTGGGTGGCTGCTGCTGGACAGTGGGTGCAGGTGTTTCCTGCAGGGTTACTGCCCGGTGTGGCACACTGCCTGTTGCTCTGGGCAGTTTCTTGGGCTGGGTGGTGGCGGTGGCCCTGGTCCCTTGCCGTGCAGTGGATGAACTTGCACCCCTTTCCTGCATGCCATCTTCGTCATCGGTGCCTGGGGGATAGAAGAGATGCAAGTCATCAATGATGGTGTCACATGGCAGCGATAATCCATTGCGCTGTGATATGTTCATGCATTCATGCATCAAATTATTTTAGGGGTGTGGCAGTTGGTGTTCTCAGGGGGCATGTGGGCAATCAATGCATGGCTGGTGGCATGGCATTGGTATGGTGGATGTGTGGTGAGTTCCATGGCACGGTTGGGTCATGTTGGGATTGGGATTGGCACTCAGCATGCGTGTGTAGCAGGGTGTGGCACACATTCTTGACTGGATATGTTGATGTGGGCCTGGGACATGCATTGCCTTGGCTAGTCTTACTTCCACGTCACTTGTGCCACATTATGGTTTAGCCTACACGGATGTGATGGGTCACTCACCTTCTTCTGTGGATGATGCGGCACCCACCTCCTGGTCTCCGATTCCCTCTATGGATTCAGGATCTATAAAGGTACTGGCTGTCTCCTCCAATGCCGTCAACTTCACCAGGGAGTGTGGGTCTCCGCGTGTCGCCATTGCGGCCCTCCTGTTCTCCGACAGGATCTTCCTCACCCTGAGGCGGAGGTCATCTCACTGCTTCCGACAGTCGCGCACACTCCTTGGGGTGGTTCCCACTGCCAACACCTTCTGTGCGACCTCCTGCCACACCTCCTTCTTTTTGGTCTGGACCGCATGCTTCATGTCGGTGCTCCTGATGGTGTCCGCATGCTAGGCCAGGGTGTCAGCGAGCATACTTAGCTCAGCGTCTGAAAACGCTGTTTGCGCTTCCTGGGGGTCGCCTTCCTGGTAGCCTTGGACATCCTGCTTCTATTCTGCCACAGCACAACACAAAAGAACTGGTGGTTGGTGAGGATGGCAATGGATTGTGTTTTTAAAGATGGCCGCCGGCCCATTTCCCATTCCTGCGCGATGACGTAATTTCCGGGTCAGTTTTTTGCGAACACGGTATTACCATGCCGGTATTACCATGCCGGTATTTAGGGGTTGATATGAGGCGGTACCGCTATGGGCGGGTCCCGCGATGCCGGTATAGGGGGGTTGGAGGGCCTTTAGTGGCATGCCGGTATTACCATTACCGGCATGGGGGCTCGCACGTGCTCGCGCACTCGTAATCACCCGCTATTAGCGGGTTCATACGAGCACGGACCCGCTCTTACTGGCATGCCGGTAATGGACCCGTTTTTACCGGCCAACTTGTAATGAGGCCCTCTGTGTCCCGTAAATCCTAGGAAGCTCCTCAATTAGATCTCACCAAGATGACTGTGTGTTGCGATCTGTGCCTTCAATATACACACATATACAGGAATTGAGCATAAAAATGTAGTCCCACCGCTGCAAGAATGTTCATTGGGTGAACTTTGATACCTCGTCTCTGAAGAGCAATATTAATAGTACTACTGTGAAAAATAGGTCCTTTATTACTACACACACAGGCATTCAGGTCATACTATTCAAATACAATGTTGTTCAGTGATCGAAGTGTACGAAAAGAAGTAGTGGAACTATGTTCCCTGCTGGCCTGCACCAACTCCCCACAAACCCCATTGCCATGACCCCTCCCACCCAAAGACGTGCACCTGCTGTTTAAAGGAACGTTCATTGCAGTGCACTAAAAGGGAAGGTTTCAACTTCTTCCTACACTTTTATTTTAAAACGAAACCATTCCAGAACGGTTTCTTTTTAAAATAAAAGTATAGGAGCTCTAAAAGGTCATTTAAAAAAGTAGAGGGGCACCGCTCCCGACCACTCCAGCTCACTTCGACCACTGATGTTGTCCATCCAAAGGATGCAATTAAAATTTTTGTGTGGGGTGCTGAGACGACTCCAGGCAATCCGGCACTTCTACGCAAGAGGGAGCCACCCCCTTCGGGACTAGGGAGGTTATCCCACTATGCATAACACTCCCTAGGGGACAGGGCAAGCGGGATCTCACTGGGGGTGACACCCCACCCCTCTTGGGGGCCAAGGCATGCCCAAGCGGGGCTACTAGCATAGCTCCCTTTTATTCCGAATTCCAAATATTGGTTGGATATATGGCAGTCGAGCAGTGTCCTAATGTACAGGGCCCTTTAAAAGGGAATGGCTTGGTTTCTCTCGTGTTCCAGGAAGGAACTTAAAACTCAGGGCCCATGCAGACAGAGAGAGAACCAGCTGGGCGGTAAAAGGCAGCAACCTGCGTTGGACCACAGAGGAGGGGATGTCTCCCTTCCAGAACCCTGGAGGAAGACCCACGTTAGAGGAATGGTGGGTGGAGAGTCAGCAGAACGCTGCTCAGCCCATGGAGAAGGCGGAAAGTCCAGAGCCGCCTAACTGAAGGAAGACCAAACCGCCACCAAAGCGGCCCACCAGCGTCCAGCAAACCCGATGCTGAAGTACCGTGAGGGTGTCAACAGAAGGAAATGAGGAGGCAGACCTGACCGCAGAGATGGCGCAGTCACGGTTGCACAGCACCCGGAGAGGCAGCCTTCCCCGACACACACTGACACACAAAAACAGGTACGCGGCCGGTAGCAGGAAGTGGGAGGAGGGCAGAGAAGTTCAGAAGAAGCCCCCGCTGACACAGAGCTTCATTGGCTTTCCAAGGCTATGTACCAGTTTATACACTTTAGATGCATTCTGTAAGCATTTCATTATTGATGGCCATGCAGGCACTGATGCCTAGTTTGTATGGACAGTGCCTGGTCATCCATTTGAGTGATAGCCATCCTATTCTATCCTATCACCTTTTCCCTTCATTCCCTGCTTTACAATACTTATGCAATAGTTGGAAATGACAGGGGCGTGGACTTGAGCAATGATATGTTTCCCCACTAGAAGTAACTTTAGCACTTTTGGTTTGTAAGCTAACTTCCATTATCAGCATCTACCCTCCAGTTAGCTTTGTATTCAGACTGAAGAAAGCACGGGTGGTTTGAGGGTTTATGTATATAATGCTCCTCGTTCTTTGGCCCCCACATTTTAAATGCTAAAGCGCCATTCATGCTATCACCCAAGGTAATGCACATTTATCACATGTTTCTAGTAGAAGGGAACTCATTTAAATGTCAGTTATGACCGTGAGAAACCTTTCCTCTTTGGCGTCTCCCTCAAATTGTCAGTCAGTGACTTCCCCTGCCAACTGTCAGAGACTCCCCACTTCCCATTCCAAATGGTGACTACATGTACCAGATACAACTGTTAGGAGATGCCGTAGTTGCAATTAGTGTGTAAGTGATGTAAGCATAGTGGCATGCCCCATGTCAGAATGTGACTGTTTTTGTGTACTGTGGGACATATGTTTGATTATCTGCACTTTCAGCGGTTATTTTACCATTTTACCTACAGCACAAGCATAATCATCTAACATGTTTTATTTTTATTTCAGTCTCAAGTGGGAGGGTCGGATTGTGGTTGTGGGGTTTGCAGGAGGAAACATTGCCTCAATCCCTGCCAATCACCTCCTTCTTAAGAATGTGTCGGCACTTGGAGTTTACTGGGGCCGCTACAGTAAAGTGGACTTTCCCGTCTTCTCCTGGTCGGTTTCATCCGTAATCCAGCACTGTCAGGAACAGCGGATCAGGCCTCATGTGGGGGCGGTGTTTAAACTGGACGAGGTAAAGTAGTACTTCTCTCCTGTTAGTATCTGCCAATCTACATGCCCATCTTCCTTGAATTTAGTTCGGACTGAGTTGAAAGAGGGAGGTGCCTAATGTTGAAATAAATTAAGGGTTGGTAACTGGTTTTGCTTCCTCACCTCTAGTATGATGCTTTGCTCCTTTCCACTTAATGTTATGATTTCCTCCCTCACTTTTGATTTGATTCTGTCTATTACCAGAGAGTTATCACAACTTTCTTCTCAGCGTTCTCTTTGTTACTCCCAGCATTATCTATTTCTTCCTTCTTCTTGATGTGGATCTGCTCTCCTTCCTCTTAATGTGATCATTCCTCCTCTACTGAATAGTTCTAGCTTTTCTATGTGATTCTTTCAGTATAATAATTCCTTCTTCCACTTGGTGTGGTTGCTCCTTACTTCAGCTCAAAGGGATTCCTCCATTCTTTCCCCTCCTCATCAAATGTATTCAGAAATATTACATTTCTAATTCATATCTGAAAAAAATTTACATTTATAAAATACCCACAATACAAAATACTCATGAAGACTAAATGGTCTCATGTAAATACAGTTTGACCTGTTGCCATGAATAAAACAGATAGGAGGCATCAGTAGACAATTACGAACCGAACTAGAACAGTGGGAAAATGAGATCGAGAAGCTAGAATCCGACACCAGGGCACCCAGTGGGATGAATATAAACTCAAGCAGATCAGAACTGAATGCAAGGAAGCCAGGGGCAGGCTAGCCAAGTTTGACTACACCACTAGAACCAATAGGGCGCACACCGAGGCAGACAAGCCTAGCCGACTCCTAGCCTGGCTATGCAAAAAAGAACGCCCCAGGCATTTAACCACGGCCCTGAAAAGTGAAAATGGCGCACTGCACCAGACCCAGCAGAGCATTAATGACACCTTTAGACAATTCCATGCCCAACTATACTCACATAACGGCCAGGTGCCTCCTGACGAGATCTCAGACACACTAGAGGAGCTAGGGCTGCCCAGGCTATCACCCGCACATAGCTAAGCCCTAGATGCAGACATCACCATAGAAGACATATCTGAGGTAATTAAATCCCTGGCCACGTGTAAGGCCCCGGGCAGCGACGGGCTACCCTCCAAATTTTATAAGACCTATGAACAAACTCTAACCCAGTTACTGCACGGGGTCTTCCAGGAGGCATATGATTTGGGGGTCCTGCCCGAGAGCCTGCGCAAAACACTGGTGGTCCCGATGCTTAAACCCAATAAACCTGCGGGCGAATGTGACTCCTATCGTCAACTCGAAATGCTTAACTATGATGTTAAAATATTGACCACGATCCTAGCCAGAAGGCTCTCTAGGTTGATAGGAGGGATAGTACACACAGACCAAAACGGCGTTGTGCCAGGCCGCAACACCACTGCTAACCTTCGCAGGCTCCAGCACGTTATGTCCCAAGCTAACCGAAGCGGGAGCTCCTATGCCCTGTTATCCTTAGATGCTCTTAAGGCATTCAATTCCATCTACTGGGAATGGCTGCTAGCGGTCCTCCGAGGTTTCGGCTTCGGGGAGAAATGTATTAGATGGGTCGAAGTGCTTTACACCAAGCCAAAGGCACAATAAAATCCCAGAGGTTCCTTTCCACGGCGTGGGACATACAAAGGGGCACCAGGCAGGGATGCCCACTTTCCCCCATGCTCTATATACTTGGGCTAGAACATGTTGCCATCTACTTCAGAAAACAATTCTTCGACGCAGGCATACAACTGGGTGGGGTAAATCGCATAATCTTCCTATACGCAGATGATGTCCTCCTATATGTGAGGGACCCACACCTGAACGTGCCGACTATGCTAGAGGTACTGGACAATTTTGCCAAAGTCTCTGGAATATGATTCAACAGACGTAAATCCTGCCTCTTCCCATTGGCAGACTTCAGAAACAAACACATTGAAGACCTACCCCCATTGGGTGTACAATGGCAACTGACCACATTCCGCTGCCTCAGAGTCAACATACTGCATATGCCCGAGCTAATGCATGAGAATAACACCTTGGCGGCGCTACCCCCTCTACGCAAATTGATAGGTTTTTGTTCTAAGCTCCCCCGGTCTATGATGGGAAGAGTGTCCATCATTAAAATGATTGTTCTCGCAGGCACCCCGTCCACAACCCCTTCACAGGGCACCGGACACTGCTGGATTGTAGATATGATGAGCGCCTAGAATCTCACGGATGCCTGGAGATGCATGAATCCAACCCGAACAGCCTTCACCTTCTGCTCCACGCTTTACGCAACGTTCTCTAGAATTGACTACGTTTACATAACCGCAGCAATAGCCTCAGCAATGACGACAGCTACCATATCGCCCATTACTTGGTCGGACCATGACATGGTGGTGGTCACTATAGATCAGATCGCTCTCCCTCGGCGGAGTTCCAAATGGCAATGCAACGAAACGCTTTTCAAGGACATAGTCTTTCGAGAGCAGCTGGAGTTGGACATCACTCAATACTTCGAGCAAAACAACTTAGGTGAAACTCCCATCAACACAGTATGGGAGGCAGGTAAAGCCACATGGAGGGGACTGCTCATTAGGGAGGGAGCAATGAAAAAACGAGAACGCCTGCCCATAGAAAACAGATTGCGAAATGAAATCGCCCAACTTGATCTCGCATCTCAATCGGCGGACCCCGAAAGACCGCAGAAGATCGAACAAGCTAACTCCAAAAGAGAAGAACTACGGCAGCTGGAAACAAATAGCATTATTCACAGACTTCAATGCCTGAAGCAAAAGCACTACGAGCATGGGAACAAAGCAGGCGCATTACTCGCTGCAAGACTCTGAGGCCAACGCCGTGAACGATGGGTTCCAGCGGTGCATGATACAGATGCACCCCAGACCATCGTCCCCCCAGTATCCCCGAATCCTTCGCCAATTTCTATGAGAGACTTTACACTTCATAAGATACACCGTACCCAGAGGCGATAGCAGACTATCTGACCAAAGTAGCCATGCCGACCCTCCCATTGGAAACAACGCAAGCCATGGAAACCCCTATCACGGGAGAAGAAATAACAGACGCAATTAAAAGACTTCCGATGGGGAAAGCACCGGGGATACACCGCAGGGTTCTACAAAACTTTCCAGAATGCAATCCTCCCGTTTATGGTGGTCCTCTTTAACAACATCCTCAGCACTGGTGTGGCACCCGACTCCTTCTCTGAAGCCCTAATAACGGTGATCCCCAAAGAAGGAAAGGACCCCAAGCAATGCGCCTCCTGCCGCCCGATATCGCTCCTGAATATTGATGCCAAGATTTACACGAGGGTTCTCACCGCGAGACTCGAGGCACACATGCCCACGATAATTCACAACGACCAAGTAGGCTTCATCCTAGGTAGACAAGGCGCAGACTCCACCCGCAAGAGCCTCCACCTCATACACGAGGCCAGAACTCTGCCAAACGCGCCAGCACTTTTTTCGATCGATGCAGAGAAAGCGTTCGACAGAGTCGAATGGCACTTCTTAGAGGCCACGCTAAAACAAATAGGCCTGGAACCCATTCTCCGACGAGCAATCAAGGCAGTCTATACAACTCAAAGAGCTGCTGTAACTGTGAACGCCCAGTACTCCCGCTGGTTTCCTCTCAGGAGAGGAACGAGACAAGGCTGTCCCCTCTCTGCGATTCTCTTTGCGCTCTCACTAGAACCCCTGGCCCGAGCCCTCAGAGCGGACACCGCCGTTGAAGGAATGCAGGTGAATGGCAGAGAATACAAACTAACCTTGTATGCAGACGACATCTTGCTCCACGTGGTAAACCCACTCTCGTCAATCCCAAGGGTGATGCGCCTCATTGAAGAATATGGGACACTCTCCGGCTTTAAGATAAATAAATCCAAATCCACTCTATTCCCGCTCCATGACCCATCCCCGGAGCAGCAACATGACCTCGAACGCCTTGGCCTGATTGTCGGAGGCCCCACATTGCGATACCTGGGAATCAACTTAACAAGAGATCTAACTCAACTCTGAGGCAAACTTCCCGCAACTCCTAAGCCACTCAAAACGGATCTCGCAAAATGGAAAACCCTTACCATTCCCTGGATAGGCCGCTTGAACGCAATTAAGATGGTGACCCTCTCACGCTTCCTATATCCCTTCCAGGTCCTCCCCATCGCAATCCCGGACCACTTCTTCAAACAGACCAAGAAAGCCATACTGGAATTCTTGTGGGACGGAAAGAAACCCCGGATACCATATGATATACTGATGCTCCCGAAGGAGATGGGCGGAGTGGGCCTCCCGGACATCGAACGATATTACCAGGCGACCCAAATTAGGATCCTGATCCCACACCTGCGCAATAGAAAGGACCTCCAATGGGTCCAACTAGATAATGATGTCCTGCTCCATGTTACCCTTGCAGAGTGGCTATGGGTGTCCAGAGCAAAACTCACGAAACGCTTACGTGACCACCCAATACTGGGCACCATGTGGAACATCTGGAGCAAGGGGAAAGGGATGACCGGAATCATGACATGGCCCTCTCCACTAAGTCATCTCTGGTCCCCCGGGATCCGAGAGGAAATCCCCGAACACGCCAGATGCCAGACCTGGTTTGATGCCGGCCTGGAGAGAGTAGGCCAACTGTGGAGAAACGGGAACTTCATCTCGACCTCGGAACTGGAGAAGGCCCTTCAAATCCATCCAATTGCAATCTTCTTGTATCTACGATTGAAAGGGGTCATGTCAAGGAAGGAATGGAAGGAAACCACACGACGAGAGCTGACACTGTTCGAATCGATACTGGACACGACCAACTCATCGAAAGGTTTAATAGCGCGCATGTACAAGGCCCTCATCACCAAAGATCAAACTCCAAGTCATCGCCTCAAAGAGCGATGGGAAAAGGACTTTAACAGGGAATTTGTACAACACACCTGGGACAAAATCTGCGAAACACCAGCCAAAGTATCAATCGCCACCCAGTACAAATTACATGCTCTGAAACTGCTCCATCGCTGGCAGTATGATCCTTGCAGACTCTCGAAAATGTTCCAAACATCTAGCCCAAAATGCTGGAGACACTGTGACATGGACGCTGATTACTGGCACATGTGGTGGAAGTGCCCCAAGGTACGCATCTATTGGCATGAGGTCCTAGGATGGATTAAGCAATTAGATGGCATAGAAAGAGTCCTATCCCCTCTCCTGATCTTATTTGGCCTTGAAGAAGAAGACAGAGTGGTACGCGTAAAAGGATTGATATCTCCCCTCCTGTTGGCGGCAAGAGCTGCCCTTGTCATCAAATGGAAGTCCTCGCGCCTACCTGACAAAAAAGATTGGCTGCAAATCGCTATAAATATATATATTATGGAGAAAATAACCGTGGCCATCCATGACAAGGCCGCCCGGCAGGAGGAAGCCTGGATGGACTTCACTGAACAATATATTACAAGTACGGCCGACACCGACTCACAGCTCTAACTAACCATAACGCCACTCAACGGCCCATATCCGTAAACCGAATAGCGATCTACGTACTGCTTAATAGCCATCCCTGTCACAACCTTCACATAGAACCTATGACACCGACAGAGATCAACGTCACACCGCCACTTAAGACAATTACAGTTAACGCCGATATCCGGAAGTCGTCAAAGATTGGACATGGGGGGGGGGGTCGTACTATACATCCATCGAGAGTGGACATGTATGTTACTATCGGTTTGTTATTGAAGTAGATCGCGATGATATAACCAAGTTTGCTCCGTTATGTACTCACCTGACTGTTCACTTTTGATGTAAAAACCCAATAAAATTCAATTTGAAAAAAAAATGATTGTTCTCCCCAGGTTCCTCTATTGGATCCTCTATGGATTCCAAAACGTACATTACTATATTAAAGCCCCATTTTTTCGCTTACTCGAGACGATATTCAGGGACTTCCTATGGTGTAAAGGCAGACACAAGATGGTGCTAACCACATTAACTCTCCCGTGCAGACAGGGCGATATTCTACTCTCTAACCTAGAGAAATATTATTTGGCAGCCCAGCTCAGCTTCATAGCCAAATGGTTGGCTGATGAAGCCACTTCTGAAACAGCATTACTACAGCACCCAATCGCCCCAGTCCGGCTGAAGGAACTCATCTGGGCACCCCAACACCTTCTGAGCGAAGCACCTTTACTGGTCACCCTGGGAAGGCAAATATGGCACAGGGCAAAGTCACGCCTTCACCTGGGACACGCATACGCCCCAGACATTCCGTTGCTCTCAGACCTATGTAAGACCAGTGTCGACTTAGCGACCATCAGACACTGGGAAAGGAAAGGGGTCTACACGTGGGGAGACTTATACAGTGAAGGCTCCTTCCGTGACTTCTCTTCCCTGCAATCTGAAGATGGCATACCCAGCGGCCAATTCCTGTAGTATCAGAAGATTCGCAAACTGGCACGAGCCAAATGGGATAAATGGCCTGAGGAACCCGAGGCCAACCCCTTTGTAACACTATTATATAACTTGGGAGAGGGCTGGAGACCGGTGTCCCAAATATACAGCCACTTAATGGACAGGCCTAATCCCTGCAGCTCTAACCTGAAATCTAAGTGGGACAAGGAACTGGGGTGCGAAATGACCGACAAGGAATGGGAGAGAGCCCTGGCGTTCCCCAAAGAGTTATCCTGGAATTCCAGGTTTAGATTAATCCAATTGAACCTGATATACCGCACCTACCTAACTCCATATAGACTGGCGAAGTTCAATAAACAAACTCACCATAACTGCCCCTGGTGCAGCAGCGACAAGGCAGATTTCCTACACATGTTCTGGGAATGCACCAGGGTCGGGCGGCTTTGGGCCAAGTTGGAGCAAACCTGCAGGAAGGCAGGCATGTCCAGATACGAATGGACCCCGAGTGAATGCCTCTTGGGAACTTACCCTAGACTCGCTAAAATCAAACACACTGTGAAGCTCATGGACATGGCGTTCATTCTAACTAAAAGGACCATTGCAATGGCATGGAAACGACCAGGTGGCCCACAATTCCAAGCATGGTATGGGGAGCTGGAGCGCTGGGTGGGGGCAGAAACCACGGCTTGGGAAGACAGCATTGCTAAATCCCCCAAAGATGCGACTCAGGCACTAGACGCTTGGAAAGCCCTGACATGGGCGATGTTCCACCCTTCTGATGATGACAAGCCTCCTTGAACGATTTACTTCTATATTGCCTGAACTCGCTACCCCCAATGATACTTGAGCACGCCACTGCCTGAATCAGAACCTAACCCCCACTTCCACACTCCATCCCCTGCCCTCCCCTTCCCTCACCCTTCTTGCTCTGCCCTTCGATAATCCTCCCACTCTGAACTGCTCACCAAATCACATGGAGACAATCACCGTTATTGTTAAATGTTTGTTAATGTTGGTTTATCGTTTATTTCTTGTTATACATCATCCAAGCTACTCTATGTCGCAATTGACCAGCAGCACCATACTGCTGTTGTACCTATAATAAATGCCAATAAAGAAATTTAAAAATAAAATGAATAAAACAGATAATACAATCTGATTAATCAAGATGAAAGGTTAAAATATGTGGTTCTGATATAACAAATGCACGCCAGAAAATTAGAAATCGACAAAGCTACACTTGGTGTAGAACCTAATTTAGATAATCCCAGAGAATCTTAATGAGTTTAAAATCCTATTTTGGATTATCAGATGTAAAGGGCATTTAAGAAGAACGTGCTTACCCTTTTCTTCCAAAATTGGGCAGTGTGGGCACCTGCTTCGTGCATTGGTTGACCACTTTGATGTGTTGGCTGCCAATGGAAGAATGGTCAGTCTAAACTTAAGGTAAAATAGTCTCTTCCAAGGGTCGATAAACCAAAAAAAGTAATTGAACGATAGGGTATATCCTGCCTTCCCCTCTAGAAAATGAGACCTCGGCAATTTATCACATTTACTGTGCACAATAATAATTAATAATAATAATAATAATAATAATTTGGCAGTGCTTTGTTGCAATTCTCTAGTCTTTAAAAATGAACCCTGTAGATATTTCATATATAGGGTTGTGAGATATGATTTAATATGATCTAGTCATTTCCATCGTGGGCTGACACGGGATTCTGCAATTTCCCACAATACATTTTTTGAAATTTCAGGAATTCTATTTCATTCAAACGAAGACAAAACAGAATAGGCAAACCTGAGTATCATATTCTAAAGGGCATAAACCCAATTCAAAATAGATTGTAGGGGCACTTTTCAGTAGATGCAATCATTTCTTCAAAAAGCTCCTCTCGTCAATGACCAAATGCGCAGATGGAACGTGGCCCAAAATTTCCGTTCCATAAAGATGTGCTGAACGTGCCTGAGCTCTGTAGACTTCTATGGTCTGTAAAATGTCCTTGCCCCAAATCTATGTGCAAATGATAGTCGCCCACTCGATGTTTGTACAGAAAATGGTTACAAGTGAGGTGGTCTTTCCACGTACCATTACTCTTGTTCCCAGATAGTCAAAATGTGCCACTTGATTAATTAATGACCCATTAAATTTAAGACATACCCTCACTGGTTTAGTTAAGTGACAAGACATCACAACTGTTTTGTCCAAGTTGACATTAAGAAGGCAATCTGCACAAAACGATTGGTGAACTTTTAACTGCTACTTTAGGCCCCCATAATGATTTAGATATTAAAAGAACATTGTCAGCATAAAGAGGTATCCCTATTTTGGAGCCCCCAAGATTTGGTGAATCACTCAGTGTCACTTCAACAGTCTCAGCAACTGGCCTTCCCTTTGTTTTCCGACATAAAGCTGAGGAGAGGTAAGGCCGTTCCTTCCAGGTGGCTACGTCACCAAGTAATGAAATAGAATGCCACTGATCCTGTCACCTAATCGAGATACTGGAAAACTGGAGAGAAAAAATAAACCGCTCCAAAAACCTTAAGAGGCTAGAACCAGGAGGCTTGACGTGCATGGATGGAGCAGAATTTCCCAGGACTCCAAAGGTAAACAGCAGGATGACCAAAGGAGTCGGGCACTAACAGGAATAAGCACACATTTTCCCAGGAAGAGCAGGGTTGAGACACAGACAGGATAAGGAAGAGAGCGAAAAGGAATCTGCATACACATGGAGAAAAAGAGTACCTGAAGCTTCCGCTCGGTCGAGAACACGAAGCGTTGAGACGCGAAGAACTGGACATCACGATCAGTAATACTGCTTCTGGAAAGGTGTGCGTTTATCAGGGACACCGAAAGGTGCCGGGTGGTCATGCCCGAATGATCCCAATAGACGTGCCCAGTGCCTGTGTAAGGAACGGGGGCTGTGACAAACAGCTAGGTCAAGATCTTTAACATATAGCAAAAAGATCAGTGGGCTGGCACAAGCATGCATCTTTGCTGCACACCTGCAACTCCCTGTAAGGCCTCAGTGCATTCACCACCTTGACTAATGAACACAAGCTGATGGTTGGTATATAATGGCTGTATCATGGTCAGGAGGGAACTGGGAATGTTCGTTTTCATTAAGATGTCCCACAGTATATGTTTTGCAACTTTGTCAAAGGTTGTTTTTAAAATCAATAAATTATAAAAAAAATAAATGGGATTTCCACTGTACTTTAAATTGCTGCATAAGGGCACATATTAGTAAGCATTTGGTGATTGTGCTCCTATTGTTTCTGAACCCGCCCTGAAGTGTTATAATACAACTATTATTTTCTACCCTATTCTCAACTCTATAAAGCAAGACCTTCGCAAAAAACTTTGCTAAACTATCAATTCATGAGATGGGTCTATAGGTATTTGGTAGCGGTCTTCCCCCTTTTTTAGTTTGTACTATTAGGTGTCGATTGCACCATCCATAAGCTGAAACTATTGCATTAAAATACAGATAGGGAGAAATGGCAAATGAGGAGAGACTCGTAGCTTGTAGGTGGTGTTTGGTTATTTGCCCACCCATTGACTGGCCATCGCCATGCTAATCCACTTTGGCCGTTCCCACCCAGTTCCTGCTCTCCGATCCCAATACACCTACTCATCAGAACTCTTTGAGCTTGTTTTAACCAAGCCTATCAAACATTGCACTTGAAGTGCCTGCCAGTGTTTTTCCGAAGCAGTCTTCTGAGAGTTCATTACTTAATTGGAGCTGTAAACCCGTCACTAATGTAATAAACATGTCTTAACCAGGTCTGCCTTCAGACACTCAATTTTTAAGCACTATGAGTGTCCTTCACTGAAGTCCTGTTAAAACCAAACATTGCCGAAGCTAACAGTTTTGGCTTGTGTATATGCATTAGGCACCCTCACCATTTTACTCCTGCTACCATAAATGGGCAGTTAATACCACTACGGCAGTGCCTTCACAAAAGCCCAAACTGTTGGCATTGCCAATGCGTGTTTAAAGATTGGCACTACTTCTGAAAATGCCCAACTTTCTGGCACAACCTGCAGGCGATTCATATGTTAAAGAAGAATTTTACTAAAGGTACCCAAACAGTAGGTTAGCTTCTAAACAAATCAATTGGTAAATTGTCTTACCTTTTGTCTAAATGAGATTCCCCTTTTGCCTCACAATGATTCTTCCTTCTTCTCAAAGGCATTCTTCCGTCCTTTCCAGCGGATTCTTTCTTTCCTGTCAATGTGATTGTTCCTGATGGGATTCCTCCTTTCTTACTGTCAAAAGGAGTGCTTCTTCCGTCCTCTCTACTGTTCTTCCTTCTTTAACTTCAATGCAATGCTTTCTTTTCCCCCCTCAAAGTGGTTCTTCCTTCCTCACAATGTGATTGCTTCCTTTCTTCTTTGTGGGCATGAAATTCCTTTTCAGATTTCAGTGGTATTCCCTGTAGCCTGTGGATGATTTTTACAAATTCTGGACTCTTTCCTTCTGCTTAATTGGAACGAGGAAACATTATGCTTCTGGGTATCAGACAGTGCTTGGCTCATTTGTCTTAGTTGGCTCAAAAATAAGGCTGGTTGGTGTGCAGTATGGAGGTCTTTCTCTTCTGAGTAATGTTTAGGCTGCTGTGGAGAAGGGGTGTACTGATTGTCTCTTCCTAGTCACTTGATATGTCTGCCTGGCGAGGGCTTGAATGGTTGTCTCCTCTGGGCCAGGTGATGTCCTTCCTACAGAGGAGATCTAGAATTGTTTTCACTGTCTTTTATTGTGCACAGTAATCAGTCCTTAAGGGTGCCTTGCAAGGCCGGCCACCCTATTGGCAAATACTGCATATGCCACACGTTGTACTCAATCAACCAATCCCTGCACTCATTTTAACTATGGGCTGTGATGATACTCCACTGCCTAACACTACATGTTTTAATGTGCGTGAATTTTAAAATACAATCATACTTTTGATTTGTATTACCTTTGTACTTTTGTTAAGCTGTGTACATCCTGCAACAACGGCACCCGAGTTTTATGTTGTGCTTGTTATTGCTCAGTTTATAAATTGAGTAGAGTCATCAGGTGTGCTTAATATTTAAAGATGGAAGATGCTTTTGTTCTCCTCTCTGTAGGTGAACCAGGCCCTTGCATATGTGGCTGGGCGCCAGTCGATGGGGAAGGTGGTCCTCTCACTGGAATGAACCAAAACATCTGATCGCCGCGGGGATATTTTTGATGTTCCCTCCTGCTACCAATACTTGAATAAAAACTACAAATTCTCCAGGCAGCTCACAGCAAAATGTACAACTTTATGTGGTGGAGAGCCAGACTCCATTGGTGACTTTTCTACCACCTGCTGCAGGCATTTATACCATCAGACTGACCAAGCTGAAGGTCTGGAAAAAAGCATGGATAGTCACAGAACTGAAACTGACCCTCCTCACTTGTGAAACGTGTAGCTGTTCATGGCCTTTCAGCATCCCATCCAAGTGAATTTTGGTACTTGTATTTTTATTTCCACACAAACTCTGGTCCACAGTTGCCTGGATACAGTGTGACTTTGCAAGATATGGCATATCCTGAAATCTGTGTAGCCATGATATAACAGGGTGGGATGGCTCTGTTTTCCCAGGGGTTTTGCACATGTAAGGATTAGCTGCATTTCACAAAGACCTGGAAAAAAACGATTAACCAGTTTACAGGAGATTTTATGTGCCTAGATGCCTGCAAAGTCTGACATTGTAAGGACAATGATGTATGTGCTACTGATCATTAAGTTCATTAAAGATCTAGAATGGTTTGATTTGATTTTACAATCTGATCTGCCACCCACTTTTTTCTGTCTCTAGTGGTGTTACTTTTGTTGTTCATTAGTTATGTTTGCTATTTCCATTATTTTGGGGTCGGTAAATATTAGGGTTGTTATGAATGCAAAACAGGTTTTCTTAGGATTGTCTTTCTCTGCCTGAGCACTCTATTCTCCGGTGGGGATTGCGGTTGGTATGTGAGATTCGGGCCAGGAGCAGTGGAGCGGTCTGTTCTGCAGAGCACCAAAAGTGATCATCAGGCTGTGAACATTGCCACAGAGAACCATAAATTAGCACCATCTCCAAGCGCATCTTTCTAGAATGCAGAATGTTACCATAAAAAAATGTCTTTAAGAAAAGTATAACAAAGTTGAGAAAAGTAAAACACAAAAAAAACAAAATTGGGGCTTTAATCTTTTTTTTTTTTTTGAATGAAAACTAAATTGGCAGGAATGTATTAAATGTTTGTGCTGTTTACCTCCTATTTTACTGCACATATTTAAAACACTGGCTGGTATAAGGAAACTGACTCTGCTCTTTAATATGCAAATAAGGCGGCTCATTGAGAAATCGTTATGCTGAGAAGTAAGAACCAGCAGAACACTGTAGTGTCATTGGTGTCCAAACACTTTTAATAGCCCCCTTGTTTACCACCGTTGTGCATATACGGTTTGAAGGTAACCTAAGATTAAGGGGCCCATGTGGAATCTGTAGGTTTACACAGCACATCCCCCGAAAGAATGTTCTATGTAAAAATGTGCCTTCCCTTGCAAGACCTCAGTGTAACAACCACGTATTGTAATCCTATCTGAAGAGACCTGACAAATGTGCTCAAACTTAAACAAAGTTTCAGTGTTGCATTTGTGTTGGTTTTAGCTGGTGGTTGCACAAACCTTGCCCAAAATATTTGGCTTCAGTGCTTGACCTCGTATCAATTGTAAAACTTAAAAATAAAATAATTAAATGGCATTACATGTATATAACGTATACAGTAGCTGTTTATAATGTATGCAAAAGGGAACAGCCCTCTCTAACCTGCATATTTCTATCTCCAATGCTCTGGACATCCATGCCCCTGTGATGAAAATCTATCTGAAGCCTACCTCCAAGTGCAACTCTTGGTATGACTCTGACCTTGTGCAAGTGCAGGGTGGCTGAGAGGAAGTGGAGGGCTTCAGGCGCATCCTCTCAAAAACTGCACTTGCACCTGCTCCAAAGGCAATACAGGCTCTCTGTCCTGTCCAAGAAGAGAGTCCACATCTAAGCCTGTGTCCTTGCGGCCTCTAACAACACGGCCTAACACTTTAAAATCTGCAAGGAGCTGGCCAATCCTTCTACAGTCTCCACCTCTCCTGTTCACTCCCAGGCCCTCTGTACGACTCTTCTCACTTCATCACTAAAGCTCAGGACATCCTGTCCTCTCTCTCCTCCTCCTCCTCTCCCTCTACCTCTCTTGGCCCCCCTCTGGCCACTTCTCCCTGTCCTCCTTTCTCCTCTTTCTCTCCAACTACACCTGATGAGGTTTCTAGACCAGTCCGATCTATGAAAGTGTTGGCCAAACAGGTGCTTCCCTGCTCCTCCAGAACCATCAAGGACCACATTGTCACCCTCGCTCCAACCTTGGATGATTTCTGCAATCACTCTTTTGCCACTGGATCTTTCCCCTCTCTCCTCAAGCAGTCCCTTGTGCACCCCCTCCTTTAAAAGCCTTCTGCTGATCCTACCTGATGGCAAACTATTTCCCAATCTCTATTACTCCTTACCTGGACAAACTCCTGGAAAAGCTGCCCATCTCCCAGCTTACTCTCCACACTGAATCTGTTGGCTGTCTCCATGACCATCAGTCTGGCTTCAGAGTAGCCAGAGGCACAGAAACTGCTCTCCTGAACACCCGTGAAGATCTGCTCACTAATCTTGATTCCAGCCTTCCTTCTGCCCTCTTCCTCCTTGGCCTTTCCTCTGCCTTTGACATGGTCAATCATGTCATCCTCATCAATTGACTATGAAAGCCTGGGCATCATGGATCAGGGCCTGGATTGGTTGACTTCCTTCCTCCTGGACTGAACACCCAGGTCCAACTTGGGTCCTTTCTCTCCACCACCTCTCTATCCACATGTGGTGTTCCCCAGGGATCTAACCTCTCAACCTGGCTCTTCAATGTCTACTTGGCCCCTTTGGCTTACCTGATCTCTACCTTCTCCTCTAACTTGTAGTGTTATGCAGATGACAGCTTTCCTTCAGGCTCCCTCAGCCTCCTCTCTCGCTCATTCATGATTGTCTATCCGTGATTCAGTATTGGTTCCCCTCCAATGATCTCTGCCTTAATGCCAGTAATACTGAGATCCTTCTCATTGGGACCTGTGAGAAACCAAAGGGTATCTCACCCGCTAGTCCTCGGGTACTTGTCATTCAGGTGGCCAGGACACGGCCATCGCTTTTGGATCCAGTTCCTGGGGGTGGACCAGTGCGAAAGGATCACCTGGGTGATGGGTCTTTGGGGGGTGAGAGTGAGATAGCCGATGGAGGGGCGCGGTATTCACCCTTATTTTGTTTATCAAACCAATCCTATGTTTTAAGATGCTCTGAGATCCCAAATCCGTCCCCCCTTTTTACACAAACACTGGGCCGGGGAAGAGGATGACTGAGAATAACACTGACTTGCATACATCGTACTGGCCATGTCCCGCTAATCGGGTCAGGCAAAGTCAGGCACTTAATCCTCAGTGCATACACCTGATACCAATTAGCTCTCCTCACATAAATAAAAGGCAGAAACCAAAGACGCACTCTGAGCAAGGCAGAAAACGAGAACGAGCAGAACTTCCTGGACGTAAGCACACCTACTGCAGCAGAGTAATAGTCCAAGGGACGAGAGCAGTGGGCCGAAAAACCCAAGGCTTCCCTATTAGAGGTCGTTGCCTCTGACAGGCTGCAAAAGATGCGTGTAGAAGGCCAGATCCCAAAATTGAAGATTTCATTGTGTTTCAAGGATGCCAACAAACCCTCCCGGGTGAACGGCAGAGTTGGGGAGGGCGAGGTCAAGCCTGTGGTACTAACCTTGACTCAAAAATTAGAAAACACCAAACAAGGAAGAAACGCACACAGCCAGTGAGTTGGGAAGTGACCTGAGAGACTGGTGTGTGTAGCAACAACGTATCACAGGTGAAGGCTGCACGCGTGCGGAGGAGACACAAAGAAAGGTAGAACTGTGAATGAACTTTAATGTTAAGAGCAGCTGGGAAATCTGGGATACTAAGTAACTGAGTGGTCTGGTGAAAGGAAGTAACCCACTCGAAAGTCTCAGTGAAAGGTACTTAGTTTAAAGCAAAAAAATGAATGAACTGTAAAAGTAAAAGGAAGAAGATGAATTCCTAGAGAAGGGAAGAGTGAAAGTAACACAGTGAATTTTGAGTCTAAGTGGTCTGACAAATTAGTCACGCACGTTCGAAAGTCTTCGACATCAGAAAGGGGTCCGAGCATGACAGAGGGAGACCCGAAGTGGAATAAGTTTGGGAAAGGGAGCTCCCCCCCCCCTTGCAACTTGTGTTGAACTTTATCAAAGGAGATCTGAGCCCGACAGAAGGAGATCTAAAAGAACTTTGTAGTGAAAGGTCTGCGCCCAGCAGAGGGGGATCTTTTGGGAATGTTTTGGATAAGACATTATTTTGGAAGAAAGAGAGAGCCTCGAGCGTGGAAGGCCAGGCGTGCCTCGATCCACAGCTTTTTGAACCATATATATATTGTGTTAAAAACCGAGCCAGAGTGCGTCATCCTGCCTACAGGTATCACCTTACTAAGTGAGGCCTAACGAGCGTAGAAGAGCTGGTTCAACCACATCATCTTCTAAATACTGCTTTCTCCTTTTGTAGACATTTTTCCTTTTCACGCTTTTTGTACAAGATATAGGGCAGGCATTAGGTTTTTGTTAGCATAGGCCAATTTTGATTTGACAAACTGCACTAGGACTGAGTTATTATTTGATGGTCGAGACTACTCCCATTTTAGTTATAGGGCAGAATAGGAATTTTTCCAATCCCAACCATATAAACAAATGTTTTACAAATTGGACCCATTGTGTCAGTCTCTGCTTATGATACCATGCCTCCCCTACAAACCCCTGCTCCCGTTTTCCCCTCTCACTCTGGCTGCCCTCCTTGGGCCCACTTCCTTCACCCTCCTGTGAGGCAAAAAACAATGTGTCATCTTCGCCTCCACTCTCTCCTCACATCATGAACCTAGCCAAGAAGGCCCACTAGCAGCTGCACTTCCTCAGAAATATTCTTCCTTTTCTCATGTTCCACAGAAGCCCACTATCTCCAGAGCCCTGGTTCTCTATAGGCTGGACTACTGCAACCGCCTCTTTTTCAATCTGCCTTCCTCTTCTCTGCGCCTTCTGCAACCAGTCGAGAACAGGACTGCAAGGCGTGTCCCTAGCCTTAAGCCCAGGGATCGTATCTCTCCAGTCCTGAAATCTCTCCACTGGCTCCCGGTAGCTGCAAGGATCAAGTACAAGATTCTGCATCGCCCACAAGGCATTCTGGGGCTGCCGCTCGCACTACATCTAACTCTCTCTTCCAAAATACCTTCCCTCTCGAGCCCTTCGCTCATCTACCACTAACTCTCTAAGGGTCAGGCGCTTCTTCAGGCAGAGAGTGGGTGGTAGATCTCCCTCCTCCGCAGGTGCCTCTGAAATGGCCTCCCTGCCCCTCTCAAACTTGAGTCAGACCACCTGAAGTTCTGGAAGCAGCTTAAGACCTTCCTTTTCTCCTCTGCTTTCTCTCTCCCCTGCTGACCTACATGTCTGGGGTGCCGACTGGTTGTTTGACTACCTGCAGATTCTCACTGGGTACCAAGCTCCTCCACGATCAGTCCTCCACTTACCCAGAGCTGCGCTGCTCAGGCTGCACTTACTCAGAGCAATGCTGCCCTGATTGCACTTCCCCTTGCGTCTCCCTGGCACTTCCCCCTTCGTTTCCCCCTGCACTTTCTGTTGCCGCACTTGCACGATATGAAAGACACAAAGCTTAGTAAGATAGTTTGTCTTGTCCTCCCTCTGCCTTCCCTCCCTTGTCTTGTCGCACTGTAAGGAAGGCATGGTATAAAACAGTGAAGACACACAAGTGATCACAGTTCATGAGTGTTTATTGAACTTTCAAAAATGGGTTGGAAAAACGCCTGTCCAATCCTAAATCTAAAGATGGGAGCAAGCTTCGACCATCAAATAATAACTCAGTCCTAGTAGAGTTTTGCCAAAATAAAAGGTCCTATATTAATAAACCTATTGCCAATCCTTACTTCTAAATAGAAATGGTGTGGAAAACAATGTTATGCAGAAGAAAAGTGTTGAGGAAATGATATGTCAGTGTAGTTGAGCCGTTGGCTTTCCTTCCTCACATTTTCAGCACGGGACAAGGCAGCACACTCGAGCTGAACACACACTGTGGCTTCTCTAGCACGAGGATGCAGATCAAAACTTCAGTATCAGGACTTTCTGTGCCAAGGTCTCTTTGCCATTCAAAGTCTCTTATTACAGAGTGCCTGATGCAACAAACAAACATTAACATTCCTTTCTTCTCAGGATTTCCACATGTACAATTTTTGGGGTGATTCACTGTTCACCCCGGGTGCCCCTACGGGTTCCCGCGTCCCCCTACGTCGGGCTCACACGCACTTAACACATTGTTATCAATTGTCCTCCGTCGATAGGGATCGGACCACTTTTTCTCACTTTCCAATCTTTCCTTTCTGTATCAAAAATCGAAGACTTTCAAGGGTGCACAGGGTTTTGCTTGACCCGTCGCAGGACTACTTCGATTCACAAACTTTCTTCGTGCTACTCTTTAACTTTCACTTCAGCCACTTCATGGCTGGATACCTTACAGAGACATTCAATTGAGCACGCACACGGTGCTGGACCACTCTGTCAACGGTATCGTAGCTTCCCCTTCAAAGTTCCCATTCATCAGTTGTTTAACTTTACTTCAATGTTCGTTCCAGCGTTCGTTATACAATGTTGCAGCTTGCAACCTTGGCTTCAACACAGACCCGTCTGGTATCGGTCTCTCCAATTCACTGTTTTGATTTCTTTGCCGTTACTTTGTTCTTGGAGCAAAGGACGGTACCACGGCGGCTGCTGCTTCTCCCCAACTTGATAATTCATGCAGGAGGAGCGCGGGTACCTCTGACACAAAATGCAGAATTCTTCAGACTGGTTTCGTGGCTTTAAGCTATCCAGTCTCGAGCTCTGATGAAAGTAACCGTTTCTTGCCGGAAAGGTCAAGGGAATTTCCCTCCTTGCAAACCCCTCGTCGTTCACCGTCTTTCGTCCCTCATTCAGCTGCCGCTTCGAAACTGTTGTTTCCTCATGTGCTTTGACTCACTCGGAGTGTGTTTTTGTGATCTGCCTTTTATCTGTGTGGGGAAGTTTAATGGAAGTCAGGTGTATGTGATGGTCAGTAATTGCCTGACCTCGGTATTGGGACACTGCAGGTATACTGCTCAGGTGTTAGTCTGTTTTCTCCCAGAGTGGGCTGTCCGTGTGAAAGTCTTTGTGTAGGAAAAGGGGCAGGGGGTTACAGTCCCTACGTATCCTCCCTGGTAGGATGTTGAAAGTATTTATATCATGCACTGCCACTGCCTCCCACCACACACCCACACCTATATTGGACATCACCCCGGATGCAAGTACCCAACACCATAGCCCCCCAACTCTTCTTAAGGCTGCCCTGATCAACACTAGGTCACTCACAGCTCACGCACTAGACATGGCTGACCTCATCATAACTCATGACCTGGACCTCATAGCCATCACTGAAACCTGGCTCCACGCTGCCTCAGGACCTCTTCTATCCCTAGTTATCCCTGATGGGTACACCATTATTAGAAGTGACCGTAACGCTTATCAATCCAAAGGAGGTGGTGTAGCCATTATACACAAAACCTCTATCAATCTCTGCCTCACCACTCCCTGCCAAATCACCTCAGCCGAACTACTCACTGCCAAGCTAGCTATCACCCCCAACCAGACGATCACACTCCACATTATATACAGACCTCCCGGTCCTTTATCTACATTTGCTGAGGGCCTATCCCACATCCTTGCTAACAACACTAAGACCAAGTCTCAAATCCTTTTATTAGGTGATTTCACCCTTGGCTACCAAGACCCCAATAATGCCTCTGCCCATGATATCAACAACCTGCTACTTAACACAGGCTTCACACAACAGGTCACTTCGCCAACCCACTCTAAGGGTAGGATTCTCGAATGGATAGCTGACCTAAACGGTGACACTATGATCAAATCTAATCAACCATGTGCCTGGACAGACCACCACCTAATCACATTCAGCATCCCAACTAGAATCATCCACACTACTCCAGATATTGCACCCGCCACCACCACAAGAAATAAGCGCAACATAACCTGTGCTAAATTACTCCCACTCATCCTCCCTGCTCTCAATGATCTCTCATCCTTTTGCTCTGATCCTACAGTCTTGGTAGACACGTACAACCAGACGATGCTGAAAGCCCTTGATATTATTGCTCCTGCCAAACTCAGAAAACCCAAACCCCGGCCCCACCTCAACTTTTGGTTCACGTCACAGTTGAGAACCCTACGCAAGGAAAAAAGGGCCCTCGAAGCTCTCTGGAAAAGTAATCCAACAGAAGCTAACAAAGCCATACTTCAGGCAAAAAAAGAGACGTACAACAAACGCATTGAAACAGCCCAATATAACACCAAGGAGCTATTCAGAATTTTAAAGGAACTGGAATCCCCCGCCACTCCACCAGACACCTGTCCTAAAGTCAGTACCTGGTGTGCGAACATTCAAAAGGCCCTCCTTGGAAAAATCGTCACTCTCCAAACAAAAATCAATGAAAAAAAAAATCAGTTTGCAGGACAGCCTGCACCACAAAACTCCCCAGGTTAATATTAATGCCAACCCTGAATCCTTGAAACCATTCAGCTTCGCACCCCTCTCCATCATCGAAGTTGAACACATTATCAATAACCTTAAACCTTCCAATTGTCAGGGGGACCCATTCCCTACCACCATTATCAAAGAGGCCTCGCATAGCCTAGCGCCCTTTATCACCACACTCATAAACTCCTCATTTAGCTTGGGGATTGTCCCGGACAACCTCAAGGATGCTTGGGTTATCCCTCTCCTCAAAAAACCCACCTTGGATGCTGACATACCCACCAATTACAGACCGATCACCACGGTCCCTTTCCTTCTAAAAATTCTGGATTGTGCTGCTTACTTGCAGATCCAAGATTATTTGGAAACTAATAAACTCCTGGGACTGAGGCAATCTGGTTTCCGTCCTCGATACAGTACAGAAACTGCTCTCTTAGACCTTAAAACCCAAATTGAAGACCTAAAAGACAAGGGTAAACTTGCCCTCCTACACCTCTTAGATCTCTCTGTGGCTTTCAATTTAGTAAATCACCAAATCCTATGCCGCCACCTCAAAACCACTGCCCACTTCTCGGACAAAGCCACAGCCTGGATCACTTCCTTCCTGGCTAATAGATCCATGAGGGTCTTCTCCCCCACCGCCACCACTGATCCCTCACCAGTCACTTGTGGAGTCCCTCAAGGATCATGGTTGTCCCGGACACTCTATAATGTGTTTAGAAAACCCCTTTTTTCGACATTTTGGATTATCTGGGTGTCACTTATACTAACTACGCCGATGACACCCAGATACTCATCCCTATCACAGGTGACCACAAAGCCGACTCGCTAGCCATCAACGCCATTTACTAAGTCATCCAGGCCTGGATGGCCCAGCACGAACTGTGCTTGAATGATGAAAAGACCGAGATTCTCATCCTTGGCTCCCATCAAAGACTCAGTAAACTAGACGCATCGTTTAAATCTTTCACCATTGATGGGAACACCATCAAAGTGGCTAAAGATACAAAAACGCTTGGAATCTACATCGATTTCACTCTCTCACTAGCTAGGCAAACTAATGCAGTCTCATCGGCTGCCTCTTACACATGCAAGTTTATCACAGCATGCCCCCCTTCCTATCTCCAGCCAACTGCACTACACTAGCTAGGACCTTGGTCCTATCTAAAATTGATTACTGCAATGCACTCTACCTGGGCACCAACCAATGTAACATTAAAAAGCTACAAATCATCCAAAATAATGCCATCAGAGCGGCTCTTAACATACTCAGGAACCTCCACATCTCTGACACTAGACGGAGTCTTCGCTGGCTCTCAGTCTCCCAAAGAGTCTCTCTTAAAGCACTTGCACTCACACACAAAAGCCTCGCCAACCAAGCACCCAGCTACCTAGCCAGTAGATTTACACTACACACCGCCGTGAGACCACTCAGAAGTGCCCAAACTAACTGCCTTGCTATCCCACGCTTCAACCTCCAGAGATCTGGTGGTCGTAGCTTCCCGGTCCTAGCTTCGAAACTATGGAACACACTACCTAATCCTCTTAGAGCTGAATCTACCTTCCCAGCTTTCAAGCGCAAAGTCAAAACCTGGTTGTCTGCCCAAGACCTGCCTTGACCGTGCTCCTTGGCCCCTGAGTCATTTATAACCTATACTGTAAATGTGTACATATACTGCATTTCCTGTATAACTTGCATATTTTCTCCTAATGCACTGTCTGTACTGTACACTTCACTGTTCTGTTCTATGCCTGTAACTAAGTGACGCGCCCGGATGCCCTGGGGCCTGGTGCGCTATATAAATAAAATAAATACAAAATGCACCGTCGCCAATGGAGTTGGTCCCCAGGCGCTAAGGCGGATCTGTAAAGAATAAGGCGGGTGGGTAAGGTTAGTCGGGTGGAGAGGGAGTTGGATAGTGAGAGATGTGGTGTGCTGTTGGCAGCTTCAGTTCGGTCATCACTGTGCGCTGAGCTTTGGTGTGAGTATTGGACCGAAGCAAGACCTTGTGTGCTGTTGGAGCGGTTTGTGTCGTTTGTAGGTTGTTGTTGCAGTCTGATGAAGTGCATGCGGTTTGCTGGGTGAGAAATGATTGTGTCGGTTGTCGGGTGAATTAGGTATGGAGAGAATAGAGGATTGGTTAGTGGTTTGTATATCCTAGTCCTTGCAGATCTTTCCTATATAGCTAGTATTCCTGTGGCTATGCTTAGTAGATACTTTCGCTTTGCCCATCTAAATGTTGGGGACAGTGGTGAGGCATATACCCGACTATGTGGTATTATACCTAGTCTAATGGATGCAGATTTTCTGGCCCCCCCCTCTAATTTGGTGCTGTGGATTGGCCGTCTCCTATGCCCTTGCTATCTGTTGACGGTGATCTGATGGTGCTTGGTGTAATTTGGGCCAGGATACTGTTGGTAATTGTCCTTGTCCTTCCAGCCTGGTATAGCTATTTATTCAGACTTTGGTGTCGTCCTATCATAGCTATCTCCCAGTTGATAAATTTGGTATGTCGTGGAGTGTCTTCCTTGGATTCTGTTTGTAGTTGATTACTTAGTGGGATCTGGAGTCGATTTCTTCACTCAATGTTTCAGCTGTGTATCTGCCCCTGTAGGCTCTCTTCTAGTTATGCAGCGAAGAGCTAGGATTTGAGGAGTTTTCTGAATAGTAGGTGGTTTCTAGTGTTACGTATGTTCTTTGGTAAGTCGTTACAAGTTTTTGGTGCGAGATGAGAGAAAGAAGATCCTCTGAGTTTTCTTTTGTTGAATGATTTGGGTTCCAGGCGCAAGTTGTTGCTTGATCTGAGTGTCCTTGTTGGGGGATGTAGGCTTAAATTGTCTCTCAGGAACTGCGCCTTGGTTGTGGATTGCTCTGTGCATGATGCACATTGATTTGAATGCGATTCGCTGCTTTATTGGTAGCCAATGTAGTGTCTTTAGCGCTGGTGTGATGTGTGCTCTTCAGGGTAGTTTGAGGAGCAGTGTGGCCGCTGCATTGTGTATACATTGTAGTTTTTTTTGTTCAGGCATACTCTGGTATAGGCTATTGGCATAATCTACTCTGGACAATGCGAGAGCGATGATGGTGAGTGTTTTCTTGGTGAATGGCTGGAATGGTAGGATCCTTCTTGCGGCTCGCAAGAGAAAAAAGCATTTCTTGAATAGAGTGTTTACTTATAGCTCTAGAGTAAGTTTGTTGTCCATCATGACCCCTAGGTTTTTTACAATCGGCGATGGGGTAAGGGCTGTACCGAGTTCCCTTGGTCAGGGAATGTAGTGGTTGCCTCCTCAGTATTTTGTGATGATCATTATTTCTGTTTTGCCTGGGTTGAGTTTGAGGTAGTTAGAGTTCATCCAGTTGAATACCTTGCGAGGGTAGTTCTCGAGTGTTGTGTTTTCCTCTCGAGTGTCTTGTATTTTGAAGACTATTTGTGTGTGATGCAGCAGCGCATAGCAGCACTGCAGAATTGGGATTTGGTCCCCTGAGACGGTTGCCGACTCCTAAGAAATCACATGAGATACCACAACATTATAACTAAGAAGACAATGCAGCCGTTGGCCGGAGCCTGTGCATAACACACGAGGAGACCTACCTGAGGTTCTTCACAATTTGGGAGAGAGAGAGAAAAAAATAGCTTGCTAGCCAAAGCGACTCTTCTGAAGGAAAAAAGATACTTGGATTACCAATTGCAACAGTTTGTGAAGCGAAAGAAATTAGCTTGGAAATTGAATGAAATTTGTCAATTCACATCAATCAGAACTTTTTTTTTTAGAAATTGTTTGTTTGTAATGTATACGTCCTGATGAGGTGCACCAGACGGAAGCTGTATAGACCGTTCTGGCGGCCCGAAACTGGAGTCGACAACACCATAGAGCCTACTCTTCCCAGAGCTGGCTCTAACTTCGGTTCACACAGATAAAATATGGGGATCAATCAATATGTGTCCATAAATAATCACTTTGGAACATCCACTCAGTGTTTTTGTTTTTATATATTTTTATAAACAAAATAATGTCAAATAGGCATATTTTGAATTATGAAAATGTTAAACCCAATGGATGGGATGTTCTGAGTCACAGAACAAAACTACCAGGATTGCGTTTTTGGCTCAAGTATGAGTGGTTGTTTGTATGTATGAGGATGAAAGAGTATGTAAGGAATGATATGTGAGACGTGAGCTTCTTTTCAGTTGATGTGATAAAATGCGTATTTTCTAGCAATTGGTTTGTTTATAGATGTGTTATTAATATATTTTTTGATATGCTCTTTTTGTAAAAAAATGTCCACAATTAAAATATGATGAATACAATTTTAAACAAATGAGTTCTGACACACTGTCTTGTACCTTAAATATATACTCTTCAAATAGGGTTGTTGTTTTTGGAGGGGATTAGGCAACGTTCTCTACATATGAACTTATAGGAATCAATAATAGGAGGATGTGCAGTTTATCTACGGTTAACTGCAACCTTTTTTGTTCGGTATTTGTGTGTGGTCTGCATAATTGTAGCAAGTGAGGCTGTGTCTTTTGAAGATCTTGATTAGTTAAGATAGGTAGATATTGAATAATAACGGGGAGAAGGATGATCCTTGTGGTGCAACGCAAGTGAATTCTCTTGGGTTGGATTTGAAAGGTTTCATCCATATGGTCTTTGTTCTGTTTGTTAGGAAAGATTTGGTCCACTGTAGAGTGTTCTGTTATTCCCAGTCCTTCCAATCTCGTGATGAGGATGTCGTGGTTAACTGTGTCGAATGCCGCAGAGAGGTCTAGAAGTATCAAGACGGTGCTGTTATCAGAGTCTGTGTTTGCTTTTAGGTCATCCCATATTCAGAGGAGTGCTGATTCCTTCCCTCTCATTGGTCTGAAACCAACTTGTGCCTGGTCTAGTAGGTAGTGTTCTTCAATGAATTCTTGGGTTGTTTTGTATATGTATGTTTCGAGCAGTCTAGCAGGATATGGAATATTGGAGATGGGTCTGTAGTTGCAGTGGTCCTCTACAGTACCTGCTGTATCTTTGAGTAGCGGCCTGATGTATGCTAATTCGAAGGATTGTGGCACTTTCCCTTTAGAGATTGAAAGGTTGAGGACATATTTGTGGTATTCCATGGGCGTTCCTTGTGTGAGGATGGATTTTTATATGTCTGGGGGGCAAGGATCCTCAGGGGAACCGGTTTTGTTGCATTTTTACCAGTTTACCGAAAGTCTCCACTGATATTTCGGGGAAGCTTTGTAGTATCCACATGAGGGTAGGTGGGTTCTGTAGTCTGATCTCTTGGTCTCGTTTGTATGGTTTGTTAGATGGTAGTGATTTTGTTTTTGAAGTGGGCTGCTATGTAGTTGCATAATTTCTTCGATGGTATTGGTGTATTGTTGCAGCCAGGAGGGTTTTTTATTTCATTTATGATTTTGAAGAGTTGTTTTTGTGTGTTTGGTGCTCTGAAGATTTGGTTGTTGTAATATTTCCTTTTTGCCTTTTGTATTTCCTTTTTGTATAAGCCGATGTGTTGTTGAAATTTCAATTTATTTCATCCTCCATTCTAGTTCCAGTCTTCGGTTTTTTCTTTTCATGGCGCTCAGTAGTGGGGTGAACCATTTTGCCATTGATCTTTTGCGTGAAGGGGTGAATGGTTTTTCTTTGGCAATTGCGTCGATTGTTGTGATCCAGTTGCGGAGTAGGGTTACTTTTTTGTCGAGGTCAGCTTCTTCCATAGTTGTTGCTTGCGATTTGCCGAGTTCCAGAAGTTCAGTTAGGTTTCAGTTTTTTATGGTTTTCCAGTTTCTTTTCAAGGTGACTGGTGGTTTTTCTTGTTGCTTATTTATTGGAGTGGTCATTGTGATTATGAAGGGAATGATGAGGTGGTCGCTCCAGGGTATTTGGATTGGCGATGCCGTGCTAATTAGTTTCATATTGGCGAAAATTGCATCAAGTTTGGGCCCTGCTGTGTGAGTCGCTCCTTTGACTAGTTGTAGATTCATTGCAGCTAGTTGGCTTATTAGAGATTTCTTTATGGTTGTGGTTTCTTCTTTGAACCAGATGTTGAAGTCTCAGAGGATGATCAGATGATTATGTTCGATGTCTAGGTTGGTGATTGCTTCGTGAAGACGTCTACAAATGTTGCATCGTAGGTTGGTGTTTTGTATGTCAGTATGAATTTCAGGTTTGTTTTGGAGTTTACTGCTAGGCGTAGGATTAATGATTCACATTTATCAGTGTTTAATGGGTCTTCCAATTAGATAACCAGGTGTTTCTTGTGAACGATTGCCAGTCCACCACCTCTTTTGGTTTCCCTGTTAGCTTGGATGCATTTGAAGTTGTTGGGGAAGCAGTTGTTGAGGGTGATCTTGTAGTTTTTGTCCAGCCATGCTTCCGTTACAAATAGGATGTCGCTAGGTGATAGTTGATTTCGGTAGCATGTTTGGACAGTGACCTTGCGTTGATTAGATTGCAGTGGATTTATTTGGTGTGGTTTATTTGCTGTTTCTTGTTATGGTTTGTGGCTGATGAAACTGGGAGCTTCTGTGTAGTAGTTGATTGGATGAAGATCAGCGAAGGCTGCTTCTTCATTGAAGCAGTCTGCTAGATTGATAATTGGGCTGTTCAATCGTGGTGCTTCTCTATTGATGCCTATCGGTTGAAAATTAGGTTAGTGGTTGGGTTGTTTACTACCATAGCTTTGTTATCCAGTATGGTATTTTGTGGGTATCGATAATGCCTTTCTGTTCATGTGATGTGTGGAATGAGGGGGGTGAAGTCTTCCCAGTCTCTTCTTGGGTGTTCTCGTCTTCTTTACGGATGTTTGTGGGGTTCTTTGTTGTCTCGAGATGTCAATGTCGTTAAAGTGTCGAGGTTCTGCGATTGTCGGGAGGTATGGTGTAAGCTATAAGGATTTTTAGCTTATGATGTTTGTCCTGTTGGTAGAGGTATTTGGCGGTGTGTGTTCTGCAATCGGGGCTGCTTCTGCTGGGGACAGTTGAAGTTGTGCATCCGTATTAGGTTTTCCATGTTCCTGCTCTCTTTCTCTGCGTCCATTTCTGCGGCGGGGCATTTCCGGTCCTCAGTGGTGAGGGTTGGTCTCAGGGCGGAGTTCGCAGGGCAGTGGCCGTCTGTCGTGTCTTGTGCAGTTTTGGTGTTTCCTTTTGTGTTGCTATGCCATAGTCCCGTTGAGGGCTGGAAGTCCTTTCCGTAGGATGGTTAGGTGTATTCTTATGGGGTTACTATCCCAACGAGTGTGGTGCTAGGGTCAGGATGGTTCCGCTATTAGGTTATGGGAGGGTGGATAGAGTGGGTTGGGGGTTAATAGCTATGGAGACTAGTGTGTGTGTGTGTTCTCGGTTCTAGGTTGATCTAAAACTCAAATTAATGTAGGTTTCGGTGAAGTGCCAAGGGGTATGGGGCGACAAGAGAGATGGAGCCTATGTTTCACTAGTGTGGCCCTTTCAGTATGAACAACTCTCTATAGTACGACTCAGGCCAATATTTACAGTACCACTACAGTGTGGGTCAGGCTCACATTCACAATACTATCACAGTGTGGTGCTATCTGGTTGTGAATCAAGCCAATATGAACAGTTCCTTGGGGTGTGGCTAATACTCACAACAATATTACAGTGTGGTGCAGGCTAACAGTACTATCCCAGTATGGCACTTTTTGGCTATGAATCAACTCACCGAGAACAACTCTCTGGGGTGTGACAGAGGCTAACATTCACAGTACTACTAGAATATGGCACTTTCTATCTATAAATTAACTCAGCCAGAACAACTCCCTATACTGTGACTCAGGCTGGTGTTCACAGTACCCTTAAGGTGTGGTGCAGGTCAACTTTCACAATAGTATCACAGTATGGGATTTTCTAGATGTGAAATCATGCTATTATGAGCAATTCCACGGTGTGTGATGCAGGCTAATATTCACAGTGCTACTAGAATATGGCACTTTATAGGTATAAAACAACTCCGCATGAACAACTCCCTGTAGTGTGACGCAGGTTGGTATTCACAGTACTATTGATTTGTGCTGCGGGCTAACATTCAAAGTACTATCACAGTGTGGCAATTTCTAGGTATGAGACACTTTAACGTGAACAATTCCCTGCGGTGTGATGCAAGCTAATAATCACAGTACTATTAGAATATTGTATTTTCTAGATATGAAACAATTCAACATGAACAATTCCATGGGGAGTGACGCAGGCTAATATTCACAGTACTACTAGAATATGGCACTTTCTACGTCTAAATCAACTTGGTATGAACAACTCCCTCTAGTGAGACGCAGGCTCGTTTTCACAGCACCACTAAGGTGTGGTGCCGGCTAACATTCAAAGTACTATCACAGTATGGCACTTTTTAGATATGAGACAATTCAACGTGAACAAATCCTTGGGGTGTGACGCAGGTTAATTATCACAGTACTATTAGAATATGGCACTTTCTAGTTATAAATCAGCTCAGCATAAACGACTCCCTTATAGTGCGATGCAGGCTGGTGTTCATAATATTATTAAGGTGTGGTGCAGGCTAACATTCAAATACTATCACAGTATGGCACTTTCTGGATATGAATCAACTCAACATGAGCAACTCCCTAGGTTTGACGCAGTGTAGTATTCACAGTACTATTAAAGTGTGGTGCGGGCTAACATTCCAAATGCTATCACAGTATGGCACTTTCTAGATATGAGACACTTTAATGTGAACAATTCTCTGGGTTGTGGCGCAGGCTAATAATCACAGTACTATTAGAATATGGTATTTTCTAGATATGAAATAATTCAATGTGAACAAATCCCTGGGGAGTGACACAGCCTAATATTCACAGTAATACTAGAATATGGCACTTTCTAGGTATAAATCAACTCGGTACGAACAACTCCCTCTATTGAGACGCAGGCTAGTTTTCACAACACTATTAGGTGTGGTGTGGGCTAACATTCAAAGTACTATCACGGTATGGCACTTTCTAGATATGAGAAAATTCAACATGAACAATTCTGTGGGGTGTGACGTAGATTAATAATCACAGTACTACTAGGATATGGCACTTTCTAGGTATAAATCAGATTAGCATAAACAATTTCCTATAGTGCGACGCAGGCTGGTTTTTGCAATATTATTAAGGTGCGGTGTGGGCTAAAATTCAAAATACCATCACAGTATGGCACTTTCTAGAAATGAATCAATTTAACATGAGCAACTCCCTAGGTTTGACGCAGGCTAATATTCACATTACTATTAAGGTGTGTTGCGGGTTAACATTCACAGTACTATCAGAGTATGGCACCTTCTAGATGTAAGATCAAGCTAGTGTGAGTAATTCCCTGGTGTGTTACGCAGGCTAATATTCACAGTAGTACTAGAATATGGCACTTTCTAGGTATAAATCCACTTGGTATGAACAACTCCCTCTAGTGAGATGCAGGCTAGTTTATACTGCACTATTAAGGAGTGGTGTGGGCTAACATTCAAAGTACTATCACAGTATGGCACTTTTTAGATATGAGACAATTCAACGTGAACAAATCCTTGGGGTGTGACGCAGGTTAATTATCACAGTACTATTAGAATATTGTATTTTCTAGATATGAAACAATTCAACATGAACAATTCCATGGGGAGTGACGCAGGCTAATATTCACAGTACTACTAGAATATGGCACTTTCTACGTCTAAATCAACTTGGTATGAACAACTCCCTCTAGTGAGACGCAGGCTCGTTTTCACAGCACCACTAAGGTGTGGTGCCGGCTAACATTCAAAGTACTATCACAGTATGGCACTTTTTAGATATGAGACAATTCAACGTGAACAAATCCTTGGGGTGTGACGCAGGTTAATTATCACAGTACTATTAGAATATGGCACTTTCTAGTTATAAATCAGCTCAGCATAAACGACTCCCTTATAGTGCGATGCAGGCTGGTGTTCATAATATTATTAAGGTGTGGTGCAGGCTAACATTCAAATACTATCACAGTATGGCACTTTCTGGATATGAATCAACTCAACATGAGCAACTCCCTAGGTTTGACGCAGTGTAGTATTCACAGTACTATTAAAGTGTGGTGCGGGCTAACATTCCAAATGCTATCACAGTATGGCACTTTCTAGATATGAGACACTTTAATGTGAACAATTCTCTGGGTTGTGGCGCAGGCTAATAATCACAGTACTATTAGAATATGGTATTTTCTAGATATGAAATAATTCAATGTGAACAAATCCCTGGGGAGTGACACAGCCTAATATTCACAGTAATACTAGAATATGGCACTTTCTAGGTATAAATCAACTCGGTACGAACAACTCCCTCTATTGAGACGCAGGCTAGTTTTCACAACACTATTAGGTGTGGTGTGGGCTAACATTCAAAGTACTATCACGGTATGGCACTTTCTAGATATGAGAAAATTCAACATGAACAATTCTGTGGGGTGTGACGTAGATTAATAATCACAGTACTACTAGGATATGGCACTTTCTAGGTATAAATCAGATTAGCATAAACAATTTCCTATAGTGCGACGCAGGCTGGTTTTTGCAATATTATTAAGGTGCGGTGTGGGCTAAAATTCAAAATACCATCACAGTATGGCACTTTCTAGAAATGAATCAATTTAACATGAGCAACTCCCTAGGTTTGACGCAGGCTAATATTCACATTACTATTAAGGTGTGTTGCGGGTTAACATTCACAGTACTATCAGAGTATGGCACCTTCTAGATGTAAGATCAAGCTAGTGTGAGTAATTCCCTGGTGTGTTACGCAGGCTAATATTCACAGTAGTACTAGAATATGGCACTTTCTAGGTATAAATCCACTTGGTATGAACAACTCCCTCTAGTGAGATGCAGGCTAGTTTATACTGCACTATTAAGGAGTGGTGTGGGCTAACATTCAAAGTACTATCACAGTATGGCACTTTCTAAATATGAAACAATTCGACGTGAACAATTCCCTGGGGTGTGAGGCAGGCTAATATTCACAATGATAATACAGTGTAGGTTTGTTTGCTAAGTGGGATGGGTTCCAGGGTAAAGTGATTGCTCTGTCCTTCACCCTGACCACTCCTACCTTGAATGTAGCTGCTGGTTGACGGTTGGCCGCTGGCTTCCCCCTGCTGACACCTGTAGACACTTTCTGAAGCCACCTCTTGTTGGAGCCGCCCTCTGCCTTGGGGCCCTTAGCCGCAGGGCTGCACAGGCAGACGGCTGCCCTGGGAGGGTGAATCAAGAGAGGAGGTAGGACCAATCTGGGTTGAGGGGCGGGCTGGGAGGCGGGAGGAGGGAGGTAAAGGGAAGTGGAGGTGCTGGGGAACAATGGGATAGGAGGCTGGGTCCGGGGCAGCAAACACGCCTGAAAATGCTATTAAAACAGGCCCAGGAGGGTCCTTCGGGCTATTACACTCACCTGATGCTCCTAACAAAACGGGTAAAGGTGTTAGAGGGAAGGGGATACCGCATCTCACCATCTGGTGTCCCACTCCCCAAAGACCCCTCACCCATGTAATCCTCCCGCCCAGGTCCATCCCCAGGAACTAGATCCAAAAGTGATGGTCGTGTCCTGGCCACCTGGATGACAGATCCCCAGAGACTAATAGGTGAGACACCTTCTGGTTTCTCACAGCGCCTAGAAACACTTGTGTACCGGCACGTTATAAACAACGTATCGGATCATAACAGGGGCCCAGTGAATTGGATGCTGAAGTATTTTCAGCCCTCATGTGAACTGAATTGAATTGAGAAGCACACAGGTTATAGTGGCATGTATCACTTGGCATTCCCAGTATCCATCACCTATGCATTTAGGCCCTGTTAAAAGAGGTTTGTCACCCTAGTAACATTTTCTGCCCCCTCCCCTGTAAGTTACCTTTTTGCTTGTATTGGCAAATGTACACCCCTGCTGGTGGCTTCCCGGGCAACTGCTTACTATTGATTTGCCTTTGATCTGGCTGTTGATGCACTCTGACATGCAAGCTTTCAATTAATTACGATTATAATGAGCAGCCAAACACAGTTAAATAGTTGTGCTGAGCTTATGTCAAAATCATGGAGGAAACAGATGTGAAACAATCTGATGATGCGCAAACTGAACATGACACTAACACATATGACAGGGTCATAAGCATGGAAGTGCCATGAGTAGGACCCTGTCACAAGAGAGACTGTTGTCTGTAGCCGTGCATGGCAATTTCTGCCTTTCTGGTTAAGCCCATACGTATCGGCCACTGTCCTAGTCAGAGGGTGATCGGTATATAAAAAGGTTTCCTTTTCTGTGTTGGCCGAGAACACGAAGTCAAGCATGCACCTTATACTTGAGAAACTAGAACTACCACGAAGCACCAGGGCCCAAACAGAAAAAACTCGACCTGGAGCCAGAAGAATGGATTCAGTGCCCAAATGGGAATGGACTGGAGTTTCTCCTCCCTAAGGTGAATGTGACACCAAACAACAACCCCAAACAAGTCACAGGGAGGCAGTGGGGTGGCAGCAAAAGAACGGGAACTGGAAAGGAGCTTTGGGGAACAAGGGAGACCCAATAACACTCCCCAACCCCTGTTGGAACATACACTCACCCAGGGCAGGAGAAAAGCTAAGAGAAAAAAACGTTTCTGACCACATTGCTGGCTGCAGGAAAATGTACACTGGAAAGGAGCGGGACTAGATAGCTTTTTGAAGACTTCAAGGTGAAGTCCAAGCCCTAATGGTATAACTCAGCTAGTGATTGGCCCTGGGGAGCAGCTGAGCCATGTCCCTGGGGAGCAGCTGAGCCATGGAACCAGTAGGAGTCGAACTCAAAAGCAGGAAAGGGGGGGGGGACTGTAAAAAGCCAGCAGTTTCAGTAGAAGATGAAGTGTATGGTGAGGTCAGAAGCAAAGCAGATGGACCAAGAGACCCGTGAGTAGGATGTAGCTGATGCAGAAGGAGTTGGAGAAGACCGTTGGAGTGCTTTGTGAGAGTAAAGGTAAGGTGATGAGTCTGAGAGGGTGTTACCAATTGGGTTCTCAATGTGTGAGCAAGTGAGTGACTGATTTGCAGGCTGAGAGTGGAATGGGGAAGGTTGAGAGAGTGTGTGCGTGTGTGTGTGTGCGTGTGTGTGTTCTAAGAGAGAGAGAGCGAGAGGGGAAATGAGAGGCAGGAGTTAGACAAGAGTACAAGTAAGGGGTCGTTTTTAGAGCGGGGAGTTTTGGAGCATGGGGAGACCAAAAGGGAGCTTGTGGATGGAGACAGGAGAATAGAGAGAGAGAGATAAGACCAGTAAACCGAGTATAGAGAGAGGAGAGATCAGTTGGTGGGTGGAGTAAGACCAGGGGACAAGTATGGCGAGAGAGAAACGGAGACAGACGTGGTGGGTGCTAGAAAAGAGACGAGACCGACAATTGAGGAGAAGGTGAATAGTGATCAGGAGAAGTACTCTAGAATAATCAGACTGGTCCTGTAGGAAGTCCCTGAGGCAGTTAGTCAGATAAGGTAACAGACTTTTGTCATCCCTAGGTTAAGGAAGAGAAGTAGATAGTAAGGGACCCTGGCTGTAGTGAATCAAACTTGCGGCAGGGAGACCATGGTGGAATTGGGAGTCTAGACTAGGGAGACGGGAACCCACTTTGAGGTTGAAGAAAAGGTGCAGTGGCCACCCCTAGACTGGGAAACCCAATTGCCTTGCTCATATATTTATAATAAGAAAGTTGAAACGTATTAGTTATTGAGAGGTTCATTGAGCGCCTTGTCACACACATGAAAATGAATTGGTCATTCTGAAAGAATTAAGGTCTGGTACGCTTTTAATTAGTAAACATAAAATTGGTTCGAGCGAATGAGCATTAAGACAAATGAAGCAGTGCAAATGCAGGAGGCACAGGAGGCCATATACAGGGCTATGCAGCCATTTGTCATAGAATACTGGGATAGATGAGAGGAAAGTTGAAAACATAATGTGATGGCTGAAATGAATGAGTTACAAATTTGTACTAAAGGGACATTCGTTTTAGATTTCTTGATGTGCATTATATAAAAGTCATTAAAAGATTTCTTATTATAATGACTGACTTGTGTACTTTTTTGTGGAGACTTGGTATTCGACATACTAAAAGAGTAGTTCTACAACACATACGCAGGCTGCTTCAAGCACAAATGTCAGATGAAGCAGCCTGTTTGATCAAGTAGTAGCATTCAGGAAATAAGACTGAATCACGCTGGAAAGACATCCACGTCTTAAACACCATATATAAATAACCCAAATTCCCATATAATGCTCCGTGGTCTGTTTTTTCTGATGAACAAATGTTCTACTTTTTCCCTGTCTAATATATACTTGGGTTGTTGGACCCACGCGCAGCTGCATCCAATGCATACCATTATGGCTATGAGAAAAACTATTTTTAACACGTTTTTCAGCATGTGAATCCACAATCTAGTGGTTATCCGGGGGTAATAAGCGTTGTTTACTAAAACTTTAATTTTTTCCGTGATATGGGTGGATGAAAAGAGCCATGAATGATGTTTACAAACTACCCATGATGCTCCTAGTAGTGCACACCCTCCTCTGATTGTTTTTTCTACCTTTCGATTTCGTCAGGAAGTAAAGAAGCATAGAAAAGATGAAAGACTCCACGTTTGACGCAGTGATGGCGGACTCTTTTGCTACTGTCATCAAAGATGGAATGCAAACATTTTTGATAAATTAAATTCTCATGTGTTTTCAGTGTCTTGGTTCCATAGAAAAAACAGTGTATCCTAAAACATGCAAGAGAAAGATCTGGGCAACCTACACTATGTAGACTGGCAGATCAGTAGCCTTTTTGCAGTATAAAGACCTCAGGCCAGGGCTGGACACAGAGACCTAAGACAGACCACCACTTCTAAGAGTCCTTCATTGACGGCTTCAAAAGAGGGGATGGTTAATAAGGATACCCATCCAGTAAAGATCTTTGCGCCGACCGATGTTGCTGCCACAGTGCTCTGACGGAAAGCCACGCCATCCTCATAGTCTGTGAGAAGACATGACGTGGAAAAACAGGGCTCCCCCAGATTACACTGAAATCCCTCAATACTCATCACCTAATGACAACCAATGGACAACGCAGTCATTAGAAGGGCACAGCTAGATTCAAACAGAATATGGCGGAGGAAGAAGAACATTGTCTGTGGGAATTATCTTTGTTCATCAAGTGTCTCCACCAAAATAATTCCTTAATAGAGTAAGGTGAGAAAAAAAAAACATAAACACACAATACCCCATCCTCTCCCATCTAGACACGTCCTGTAGGTTTCAGAATTGAAAACTACAGACCTATGCCACATGACCCAAAAATAATCAGGCATCACCGGAAATCTAATTCAATGATTGCCTCAAAAGTTACGATGTGATGCGGTGACAACTGCCAGGGAAAGCAAGCGTATACTGGCTCTAGGTTAAAAACAATTGCCACGGCCGTTGCATGCAATGTGTAGTTTTCAAACTTCACTATGCTCCTGGGAAGATATGATTGCTTTAAATGGGATTAAAGGAAGAGCCCACTTTGGTTGAAAAAAGTTCCCCGGCAACCTGTGGGGGAAAAGCATGCGCTTACAGTGCAACCCAGAAACGGGTCAGATGGCAGTGGTGCAGACAAAGATGTAAAGAGGGGGTTTGGGGACCAGTAGGCGGATGTGCATGTATGTGTGCGTGGGGTGCATGTGTGTGTGTGTGTGTATGAATGGATGTCAAGGCGGGAACAGGAGGGCGGGTGTCCCACGCCGATCTAGCAACAGGTCATGGGGGGAGGAGGGCACATCCCCCGAAATTGGGAGCGAGGAGAAGAGGGGGGGCTCCCAGGGGAATGATGGTTCCCTGCAGTACCGAAACCAGGCCCGGGGAACCAGGCTTTGGTGAAAGCGGCATTCAGAGAATCATCAGAGAATCAGAAGAAATTAAGCCATTCATTAGGATGCTACTGGAAGAAGCTCATGCATAGGCCCATGCCATCCTTCAATGTACCTGATTTGATTAAAATGGGCATGGATGCAACAGCAACTGTGGGAATAGAAGCGTCACCAGACCTGGTTGTAAAGAGGTACTCCTGACTTAGGTTGCCAGGTTTTGACCAGTGACCCAGTGACCTATATACTACTTTTGAGGAAGAGAACTTGTTTGGTATTCAAGAAAACTATTCAAGAGGCTTTGAAGAAAACTAAAAAGGAACTAAAAAGGCTATGCTTTGGAGAACTAGAAGCAATAAATCGTTCTTTATGAGTATCCCATCAACCTGGAGAGGGCATAGAGGACAATTGTCCACAGCTTACCCACACCCCTTTTAGGGCCAGTCACAGCATCAGTCCCCAGAGGGAAAATATCAATAACATAAGCCCAAAGAGAGAGGAAGAGGGTGTCTCACCAATGGCAGTGTCCTCACCAAGCATCCCAGTAGGGAGAAGTATATTATCCTAGGTCCACAGATGGGAGGAAAGCACCACAGACAAGTGAGTGCTAGACACAGTAAGCCACGGTTTCTGCCTGGGGAACCATGCCAAATGCCACTGAGGCCAGACCAAACATCTACTTATACAACTAGCTGAGGTCAAAACCCTCTTAGACAAGGGATGTAAAGAGGAGGTGCCATAGAAAGAAAGGAATCGTAGCATCTGTTCCACATGCTTCCATAAAGACCAATCTTAAACCTCAGGCCACTAAATACAAAATCCTACATGATCCAGATTAAGAAATAATACCACTACTAATGCAAGAAGAAATCATGATCATGTGAATCTGCATTTTATTAATGGTTAGCATAAGCTAATCCATTCATTCATTAATGTAAAATCTGTTTAGCACTACGGTTTGTTCCGAGCTATCATGGACCAGAAAGATATAATGTAATGTATACTTGTTATTATGTATAGCACAAATTTTAGTTTCCAAGCGCTAAATGTGGTCTGTTTTTGTCCATTATGAATCCGGCTTTGCTGAGTACGCAAGGAAATGTGTTCATGATAAATGCTGAATGCAGCTGAAGACAGGGAAGGGATGTTATTATAACAGCGTGTCTCTTGGCAGACTGTCAGCTATTCTTTAGCACAGAGAAACAGCCTTTACTGCGGAGATAGCAGGACAAATGTTTTAAATAACCAATCATATCATATCAAAGACAAAAATGTTTGCACAATATGCCTTGCTTTCTTAGATTATGTTCCAGCACAGTACATGCCTATGATGAAATGTATGCACGTAACCAGAAGCAATGTTTTCTCTGAAATGCTTCTATGCATGTAATGTATGTCACTGCCACTATGTATACACAGTGGATTTCTGTTTAGTAGAGTAGAGAGTATGGTAGCGTATGCTAGTATGTATGCTATTGCTAGTGTGTTAGTGCTAGATTGTCAGTGCTAGAGGTCTAGGCATGTTAGTGAGCAGCTGACTTCCCTGCCATGCCTAATGAACTGCTTTCCGTTTATTATCTATCTCTGTGTCTCTTGTGATCTTATTTTGTTTCCATAGTTTATAATTTTGTGACTTAAAAAAACACTAAACAGGTTGAGAAAAGCAGCCTAATCCTGTGACAGTATATTGGTGATATTGCAAGATCTCCGGAATAACTTTGGTAAAAAGTTTGTAACTCCGGCTTTACAAGTTTGTCCTTCATAAACCAGGCAGGCCACAGCACAGAGTTGTGGGCCTGTGCTCTATTGCTAGATTTGCCCATAACCAATATTAATTCTTGAAAAAGATAGTGGGCCTCATTACAAGGTTGCCGGTAAAAAAAGAGAATTGCCGGCATGCCAGTGCTACAGTGTCCGTGTAGCACTGCTGCCAGAATCTACGGTAGATTGGGAGTCAGCGTGCATGCGCATTCCGGCATGCCAGAAACGGTAGCACCGGCATGCCGGTCACGGACCCTAAACCCCCGATACTGGCATCCTAGATGCTGCAGGCACCGACTCCGGCACCAATGATGCCGTAATTATCGGTACTGGTATTACCGGTACCGGAAGCAACGTCATCGCGCTGAAATGGGAAATGCACTGGCAGCCATCTTTAAAATCACAATCCATTCCAATCCTCATCCTACAGGAGTGCAACTGCCAATCTAAGTGCACAGCTACACCGAGGAGAATGACATCGACGTGAGGAACCATCCGTCGCCGCAAACCCCGCTTTAACGAGTAGGAGCTCAATATGATTGCAGACACACTAGTTGAGCAGGCCGACGTGGTCTTTGGAGCAGATCTCCAGCACCCAGCACAGTTGAGGAAGGCGGCAATATGGGAGGAAGTTGCCACCAAAGTGTCTGCGGTGGGGACAACACCCCAGACCATCAGAGACTGCCGTAAGAGGTGGTACAACTTACGTCTGCGGGTCCGTAACCTCCTCGCCACCGAGTGCAGCCAGGTGCTGGCCCCAGGAGGTGGTGCACCATCCCCCAGAAAACTCCAGCCATAGGAGGACACCTGTAGCACCGTCATCCACATGGAGAGTATTGAGGGGGTAGGAGATGCGGAGACGGGAGCAGCATCATCCGGAGATGCCAGTGAGTGCCCGTAACTTAAATCACACACATGTATCCCCAATGCCAATGGTGAAGTCCAAATGACAAGTCAGTGGCACCAGATCCCTGCTGCCTTGTCACCCACTGACAGCCTCATTGCACGCAAGTATGTACCTGCCAGGAAGACGGGCAACAAACCCCACTGACACAACCTACATGTTCCCTGTAATGCACCCACAAATACCAACTGCATGCACAGACACACATCACTGTCCAACAGCTGCCATCACCGCTGTGCTACCATATGGCCCAATCCACCTCATGGCAAGATGCACACATCAATGACACCAGTTGCACACCTGACACACCCAACATGTACATGTCCGCAGTGCCTACATCAATGCATCAACACACACAATGGGAACACATCGCATTGACAATCAAACCCCACATGGCACACAGACCCTGTGGCATGGCGACAACACCCAAGCCACCAGACACCAGTACCCCAGCCAAGAGACACTGCGCACTCCATGGCTGCACCACAACGATGCCCCCACACTGCATCTGCAACACATTCCTGTGTGCACCATGCCAGGCCCACAGACATGCCCATGACAATGCAAATGACTCTGAATGTACTAGCATTGATGAATGTCAGATGGATGCACACCCATTACTAATGCCCTGCCTCACTGTCCCCCACAGGCAACTCATCTGACAGCGAGGGTGAACTAGCCACCACACCCGTTCCAGCGCTGCACGTCGCTGCCGATGCAAAACCACTGACTCCAGCCAGGTGGCAGGCACCTTGACAGCAAGACACGAGCATGCCACTACATCAACCGCACAGGCCCCCGCCACCAGGAAACACAGGCTGCCCAGCAGACACAGCACCCACCAACACCTGCCAGTAGGGAGCCCCGGCAGTCAACCACTAAACCTGCCAGTAAGGCCCCCCCATCAGTCGACCACAACACCTGCGGCTAGGCAGGCATATCAGGTGGAAGAGTCTGAACCACCAGTGCCCAGCGAGCCGGAGGAGGCCCATTCACCAGTGGCCAGCGAGCCGGAGGAGGCCCATTCACCAGTGGCCAGTGAGCAGGAGGAGGCCCATTCACCAGTGGCCAGCAAGCCAGAGGTGGCCCAATCACCAGTGGCCAGCCAGCCGGAGGAGGCACAATCCCTGGCACCCAGTCAGCCAAACATAAATCTATGAGCTGTGTTCACTCCTCCAGGCCCTCGGAGCCCGCCTCCCTTGCCATTACCCGGACTTGGCCACATTAGACACCTCGAGGTGCGGCTCACACGGATAGAAGGCCGGCAGCAGGCGATGCAGGCCTTGGTCACACAGTGCATGACAGAGGCAGAACAGACACTGCAGACCATGCAGGGTGCCCTGCAAGACATTGCAAGAATTAGCAGAGCCAAGTATCACATGGCCAGGCGTGTGCGGGAAGGAAATGCTGTCATGTCTGCCATGGCCCAGTCCATCCCCCAGTTGGCAAGCGCTATAGCAGAACAACGGAACATCACCACAACCCCCAACTCGGCCCATCCTCCAGCACAACACCAGCCAGTTCTACTCAAACTTGCTCTGTCCGTTGCTCCACCAAAAAGGGGGCGTGAATAGAACAACTTACAAGTGCATGTGGGGAGAGAATAGTTGGGAAGGTGTTGTGGGGGTAATGGTGGAGGGGGTTTTGGGGTATTGGGTGGGGGGATATTGGGAGAGGGGGTATGGGGTCAATTTAACGGGACAGTAGTGGTAGTTAAATAATGCAAATCTGTACATAGTTATTCATTATTCAATACAGCTGGTGTGTACAAGAAAAACCCATTGCTTCTTGAGTATGTGTCTATTTAATTATGTACAGTGCCCAGTGTGACCCATGCCCAGTGCCTTGTCTATTCCAGTCCATCAAAAGTAGTGGACAATTAAATCTTGCCGTGTTGCACGTCCTTCATTTACATTGTGCCGCTGAAGAATTCCATCTTCCTCATCATCATCAGGTGGCATCACGTCCACGTCAGGGGGCAGTTGTGCCGGATGCACATGTTGTGTAGTATGGCACATACTAACACAATTTTTCCCACCTTCTCTGGCTCGTAAAGGAGTGCCCCCCCACCCCCCGACCTTCTGAGGCGGCGGAACCGGGTCTTCAACAGGCCAAATGTCTGCTCAATGGTGACACGAGTGCGTGCATGTGCACGCTTGTAGTCCTCTTCGTGCCTGTTGAGTGGTTGCCTGATGGGGGTCACGAGCCAGCCCTTCAGGGGATACCCGGAATCACCTGCATGGGAGCAAGAGAAAGGGTACTTGTGATTAATTTGGTAAATCCATGTTAGCACTGCCTGTACAGTGTTCATGATTAAATGCAACTAAGGATTCATAACTGCACATGACATGTTCCATTTTCTATGACCCGGGTAAGTGTACTTGGGGCCGATCCATGGGTGGGGGGGGGAAATGGGTGCAGTTGCCGTCCCAAGGACCATTCAATGGGAACCTGCACTCTCACAAATCAAATCCAAATGTCCATGATGACCTCAGATTTCATTGTATTACCAATGGAAATGGACTGTGCATGTATAGTGGATAATCACACATTTCCCTAATTGGCTTCATGTAACACAGTGGTATCCCCAGTATGCATTCTACTTATTCATGTCTCCATATACATGTCCATCGACACCTTCCCTCATATGACTAGGTCAGATTTACATTGGTGGTATGGGCCACGGGGGAAGGGTTACGTTTCTGTGATACGGCTCGATGGGGGTTGGCATGGTGGAACTAAAGTACTTTGGATGAGTCCTGCTCCTCTCAATCATATCTTGGTGGTAGTCAATAATTGCTGATTTTAATTGTTTTCATTCTTGACCCATTGTACTTGGAGGTGTCCCTTAAGGTGACATGACAGGCATACTGTTCTGCGGTGTACTTGTGAACTGAGTGCAGTGACTAATATTTTTCAGTGTGGCAGATGGGTTTCTCTCAGGCAGGGCAGCATGACTCGTGATTTCCTTTGCTGAGATCATGTATTTCATGCATTTCACTACAGGGTGGTGCATTGTGGTACATGTGGTTCATGTTTTTTGATGTTCCTGATACATGTGCTGGTGTGTGCACTGTGTCTGTTGATTGCATGTACACACAGCTGTGTAGGCCTTGCACATCTGCAAGCACTGGCTGTGTTGCACATTCTGTTTAATTTACTAAGGTCACAGTTGAAGAAGCAAAGGATGCTGTGTGTGGTCTTCTTCCATTCTGTGTGTGGTTTAATATTGTGCAGGTTGGGAATTTAGAGGTTACCAGGTCTGATTCCTCATCCGACTTTGCCTTCTATTGCCCGACCCAGTCCCTCTGCACTTCATTGCATACCTGGTAATGTTTACGGGTATTTGCAGGAGTGATGATGGATTAATGCATGCACTGTGCACTTGTGCTGCTCATGCATGCAATCCTATGCTATGTTCCGACACCCCTCATGGCCCAGCCAGCAGACATGTTGCCTATGCTTGTGATTCCCACCCCCAATCAACACCCCTCATGGCCAAGCCAGCAGACACGTTGCCTATGCTTGTGATTCCCCCCCACCCAATCAACACCCCTCATGGCCCTGGTGATAGACTCACCCAGCAGCAAGGTACGTTGTGCAGTGTGTCGTATCATGCAGCAGGGAAGCGTGGAGTTGCGCAGCACCATGGTGTCATGTGTGGAGCCAGGGAATCTTGCACAGCAATGCATGATGATTTTCCGTGCATCGCACACCATCTGTACATTGAGGGAATGGTACAGCTTCCTGTTGCGGTACACTTCCTCCACAGCATGCCGGACAACACGCTCCACATGTGTACAGTCGAGGGCACCGATTGCATTTGGCATGCCTGTCAGTGCATAGAATGCTATTTTGGTTGCATTCACTTCCTCCGCAGTCCATGGTAATCTAAAGTGGTTGCTTGCGTGTTTCAGGAGTGCAACTAGCACCTGGTTGAGCACACGGGAGAAACAGGGTTGTGAGATTCCATGCAGCTGCCCCACTGTGTGCTGATAAGTGCCGGTGGCAAGGAAGTGTAGCACAGACACTACCTATAGCAAGGGGTGGGGGGGATGGCTGTTCGGATATTGATCTGGCTCACCAGGTCATCATGAATTAGGTCCACTATTGTGGTGATGGTGTCCCTGTCCAGCCGGTACAGGGTGTGGATCTGAGCAGGGGTTAGGTTGAATGGGCTGGCCCTTAGGCGAGGGATTGGTGGCTGCCTGCGGGGAACAACTGCCTGCTCGTCCAATCTCACCTTCCTTCTCCTCCTCTGCTGCATTCTCTGGCTCACTGCCTCCTCAAAGAGTAGCAGTGCCTGCATGTCCCTCCAGCTCCAGTACTGCAAGTGCTAATGGTAGCATTGTGGATTTGGGAGGGGTGTGGTGTGTGGGAGTGCTCCTTTTGTGCCGTGCCAGACTCCATTGCCTCGACTCCATTTCCTATTAACGCCTGCACCGCAATGCCAGTGTTAACGGCATCATTGATCCGTTATTACTGGCATATACATGCCGGTAATTGCATGCCTGTGCACCTCTTAATCTGCATTTAACTGCGGCATGCCGGTGTCACTGGCATGGCTGCTGCGTGTCGATGCTCATACCGGCAAGGGTGAGATCAGTCACGGCGGGTCCCTGCTGATGCCGGTAACACTGGCATCACAGCTGCTAATACTCTGGTCTGGTAAACGATGCCGGTACGGTAATACCGGCATCGATTTTACCGGACCAGCAACCTTGTAATGAGGCCCATGGAGTCTCACTAAGGGGACCCTGAATCTACCTTTGGAATGGGAGTTAAACCTTTGTTGTGTTGATTTGGAAAATGCTTTGAAACCTTTATTTAATTGGTGCGATTCTGAGTAAACACACAATTCTTAAATTATAGAGAAGGCTTTGGTGCACATTTTGCGTCCAGGGACGTGGGACATGGGGGGTAAGTCATTATCTTGGTTCTCCACCTTTAGCTCGCAGATAGCTTGGTATATCAAGAATTCATGACACCTTTGTAGTGAAGCATGCATTTAAAATTAAGATGGTCACTGAGCCTCTTTTTGGTAAACACCAATCAAGCCTGCTAACCAGTACCTATTTACTTTGTAAAGGTCGACTAGGTTATGAGAGATAACTTGAAGTCATTGAGCCCCCTAATGCTTACTCTTTGTATCTCAAACTCTGTATAGGTATTCGTCCACTGTCCACCGTTTTAAATACCTAGAATCCCTTGACACCTAGTCATTGTCCACATTGCTTGATATCAGAGGAAAGGACATTTTCTGTGATTATTTGCGGTTTCTACATATGAACATGTGGCATGGTTCTGTGGGAAAAGTTATAGAAATTGTATTGTGTGAAATTTATATATGTGATTTTATTACATGACTATTCAAAAGTTATTTTATGTATTGTTACGTTCGGTTTTTTAGAGGGGTATTAACTTTGTGTGTGATTTCGTTGTTGTTTTTTCTTCTTGCAAAACTAAGAGTTGATTAAAAGCAATTAACTGGGTGACATTTAAAGCAGTGAAAAAAACTGTACACCTTTTGGCACAGAAGTACTTAACCAGGAGATCTGCATTGAAGCTTTTAGCTTGTTCATTAGTGTCTGCATTCTGTTCTCATGCACCATAACATGTTTGTTAGTGATATGCTCGATGGCAATGTCAACAATGCTTCGACATTTTGGATATTCAAAACACGATAGCCCTGCTTCCATTGCTGCAATACTAGCTAGATTCACAGTAGGTATTACTCAGTAATATTCATTTTGCATATTGTCTCAAAGAGGTAACCGGACACTAATACTGCCACAGCCTTTACACTCGGTCCAAAGTGCCATGTGTAATGTGTGGAATTCCCTTTCCTGATTTTGGGTACTGTGAGAAACCTGAAGGTGTCTCCCTGACTAGTCCCTGGGGGTCTGTCATCCAGGTGACCATCGGGGAGTGGAAATGGGACACCGACGGGTGAGACGTTGTATCCCCTTTCTTATAACACCTTTTCCCAAACCTACCACGTAGGACACTCAAACACTCTAGCCCCCCCTTTTCCGACAAGAACACTTTCGCATATCATGAAGGACGACAGACTAACACCCGAGCCATTTACCTGACATGTCCCAAAACAAGGGTCAGGCAACTGACCAAAACCGCACACACATCTGACAGCCCTTTCCCTTCCGCACAGGGATAAAAGTGGAGCACGAGAGCACAAGACAAGCAAGGCAGACCGCACAACGAGAGAGCTAACTCCGCACAGCAGTTCAAGAGGAGGAGAAAGATTGCGCAAACAGAGAGGGTGACAAGGAGAGAAGCAGCCTTGCCCTTTCCAACCAAAGCCTGTGAAACCTCAGAAGAAGGAATTGTAGGACCGAGAACAATAGCCAGCGTTAGTTGCAGCAGATGTCAACGGTACACAAGAATCTTCATCGCTAATAACCAAGCCGGGGAGAGATGCTTGTCTCGGTGGTACAAACCTTGACTCCAAACAGAAGGAAAGCCAAGTGGTTCATCACAGCCGGTGAGTCGAGGGGAGAACAGATAAGAAACCGAACTGCGTTGAACGAAAAGTAGCAAACGGCTAATTGAACTGTGAAAGCATAAAGAGCTATTGATACTAAAAGGGGGAAAACCAGCAACAGAGGAGTCCGGCACCATGTGGGTGCTGGTTCAGGAAACTCTGGCTGATTACCCGATTGCTGAAACTACCACTACCAGAAGCCCTTGGGAAAGGCGAGAAAGGGGGCTAAAGTGGTCATACAGGGGTCAAGTAAAATCCTTTGTACAGTCGAAAGTATTTGACCAACAGATGATTGGGAAGCTAAGGGAAGTGAATCCCGCCTCGGAAAACTGATGACAAAGTTGGCAAGAGTTTACCAGAAGGAGGGATGCCGATAAACAAGTGGCAAATTCTAAAAGTCCCAATATACAGTGTGTTGACAAGAGTGAACACGACCGAGGGATGTCCACAGTGAACTGTTTAAAAAGACATTAAGATTGGTAAATGTCACAAACAAAATTGCATTGAAAGCCATAGTAAACCCGACGTAGGGAGGTGAATAGTCGAGTAGGGTCTGAGCCCGGAAGAGGGGGATACAAGGGTGAGAAGCCAACACCCACCGACCCGTGAATGCAACAAAGAAAAGTACAATGGGGAAAGTCTTTGAATGTATGACATGCCGGAATGAACACAACAGAGAGAAGCTGATATTCGAGAGGGGTCTATGCCCAGAAGAGGGGGATCCAGGGGTGAAGAGCTATCATCAAATACAACCAGAGAAGAACTATAGAACTTTTTGTTGAACGTTTGTTTTGGTACTTTGAACCGGTCAGGCCCTCTGAAGCAAGAAAGCGTAACTACCGACAGTCCTGACATCGTTAAGAACCTTTTGTGGATCTGAGCCCGGAAGAGTGGAATCCAGGGGTGAAAAGGCATCACCCAACGTGCATACAGAAAGGAACTTTTGTTTATTAGTTTAAAACCCATCAGATCCTCAGAGGCAAGAGACATTTTGTAGAAAAGAGACTTAACCACCAAAGTCCCAGATTGCTGAGAGAAGAACTGTTGGCTCGTGCTGCGAAAGCTCAAGCGTGTGATGTGCTCCAGAATCCTACCTTGTCCCATGCTGAAAACATGATGAAGGTAGACCCCGCCTACCGCATCCTGACTTATTATTTGTGAACACTTCCTCCTTTCAGTTGAACATTATCCCCCACTTCTTTTTGTATTTAGCTTAAGAATTGGCAATAGTTATTTTTAGTATAGGCCCTTTTATTTTGACAAGACACCACTTGGACTGCCTTATTATTGTTTGATGGTCGAAGCTTGCTCCCATCTTAGATTTGGGTTTAGATTAGGCGTTTTTCCAACCTACCTATACAGTTTAATAAACACCCTTCAACTGTGATTACTTGTGTCTATCTTTATATTACACTCACCTGGTATCCACAGGGACGCCACCCAGCCGGGTTACTCGCTCGTATGCTTCTCAGCTTTGCCCTGATGTGGTCTGCGGGGAAGGTTCTGCTGAAAATACAGGAGGACTGTGTTCAAGACTGACTGACTGGGGTAAGCATCCTCCCTCCACCCCCGTATGATTTCAGTCCCTCTGGTGCCCACTCCTCACCTTATGGTAGAATTAGGCGTGCTCTTCGTCCTGCTTTCTTTGCAGGGGCGCGTTGTCTTTCATGGGCGAGTGCGGTCCATTTACTTCACTGACGCCGGCCCGTTTGATATTGTTCAGGTAGGTCTTATTGCTGTTCTTTAGTTTTGTTGCTATCCTGCATGCCTTTCTTTGTTTAAAATGTCTCTTTTTAATCCCTTAGGTATGCGGAGCTTCAGCGCGGCGAACTGGCTTGGTTGAGCCCCGCTGGTAAATGATGGCGCATTAAGAGCACTATGATGCGGTAAGTAAGCGCTATGCGCAGCGCTGCGAAGTCTTGCCTTTGCTAACCTGTGTTTTCCTTCCTTGTAGGTCGCGGTGTTCTTCAGCGCGAGTAGAATGTCCGGAGTGGTGCCAGCCGAGAGGCGACCAGCCAGGTAAGCCTTTTGAGCAGTTCGTAATTTGTAAATGTCTCTACTGCTTTCTTTAATGTTGCCTCTATCTTCCTCTTTCAGGTCGCTCTGTCCAGGAGGCATGCAGATTCGAGGAAGCTGTTCTCAGTAGCTGCGAGTGTTTAAAGATGAAGACTGCAGGTAAGATGATGCTGCTGCTAATGATGTTCCTTTTGTCTCCTTGCAGATTCTGCTTCTCCAAGGTTCGAGGGAATAGCTGGACACGGTGAGCGTCACATTGCAAGCTGCAAAGTAACATGAAGCGTGTTGTCTTGCACGGGTGTGGTTTAAATAGCCCCAACAAAATAGTCCAGGTAAAGTCCCTAGGCTACCACACCCAAAACACTAGACCGCATAGCTTGGTTCTTAGGAACCAAGCTATGTGGATGCCTCCATGTTGGCTGACAATACAATAAAGTAGTTCCCAAGCACATTGTTTTTCATGGTGTATGAGCCTGGCGCCCTAGGCGCCAGGACTGGCCCCATGAAGGCTTTTGAAGAGGATGCCAGGCTCTAGAGGCCCGAGTCCTGACTGCACCTGGCCAATGGGTTTGCCAGAGGGGGTTTTGGGCGAGGGTCGTGACAGCACTCTCCCTAAGGCATCTCCCATGGTGTTCCTTCTGTCTGGCCCAGATTTGGGTGGGAAGTTTCGATGGAATTTCCTGATTAGACGTGGTGCGTGGATATTCTCACTGGGCTCAGGATCTATCTTGTGGTCCAAATCCTTTCCAATCGACGAGATAATATAGCTTGGTCCTAGAGTATTTTGAGTCCAAGATATCTTTGACTTCGAATTCTGGTTCTCCGTCAACAAGTATGGGCTTAGGTGGTGTCCCAATCCGTGTGCCGGGTTGCATTGGTTTCAGGAGGGACACATGGAATACCGGGAGAATGTGTAGATTAGGTAGTTAATCCAGTTTCACGGCTGCTGGGTTGATAATTGCCTTAATTGTATAGGGTCCTTTACTGTTGTCACCATGAGTTCCTTACAGTACTGGTGGGGAAAAAAGATCACTCACGACTCTGGTGGATTGGTGAACACTTTTATTAGTAAAATGCAGTTCCAGCATGAAGCAAACAGCAACACGAGACACAAAGTTCTGAACGTTCCCTTCCCTCCAGCCTTTATACCCACCAGGGCTCATACTTTCCAATGTAATGGGGTGGTCCCGACAGGTCCAGGTTGCACACTAAATTCATCCTGCTAGCAAAGAACAAAGCCTCATTATCAGGGGTGTTGCTAGGTTGTCTAACCTTTTGATTGTAGACCCTAAGCTTCTATCCGGGGCTACAATCAAAAGACCCAGGGCAGTAGTCTCCCCCCCCCCCCCAGCCTTCCCCTAGCAACACCTTTACTCATTATGCCAGTCTTTGACAGCAGCTGTGCTTTTTCGTGTAAGCCAGTCTCATCAGTGAGGTCACCCTGTCGTAACTCAGTCAAGGTGCCCACACTCCTTAAAGATTCCCATACCCTTTGAGGCAAGCAAGAGCATTAGCAACATGATGACTTCCACTCCCCTGTGCTGCTTTTCTTAAGAAAGTGAGAGCTTAGATTCTGCTTGCATATGCTAAAAGGGAAACACATCAGAAGCGAGCGATGTGAAAGCGAGCATTCCAACAAGCTGAGAGAAGCCTTAATTGCAAACACATGTGGAGTATGTTCTATGGTGTCTGCCTCGCATAAGCAAACAACTCTGGTTAAACATGGCAGGTTACAGGGCCTAGTCACTATAATACTGCAGTGACAGGCCTGGGGAGTACATAATATTTTCATTTCCCAATTTTCCTGCACAGTCGCCTCCTATGAGACTTTCACTCCCGTCTTATTACAATCATCTCTAGAAGAACACACATCGCATTCCATAAGGTCATAACGGTTCATAGTGATAATACCGAATTTAAAAATCTCGAAAACCAAAATCTCGAATACAAAAGGCCGAAAAATAAAATATCGAATTTTCTTTTTCAATGTGTTTTTTTTCAAAATGGGGGGGTTCCCCCCCAACCCCCCTTTTTTTCATTTTTTTTTTATTTTACCCCTTTTTTTTACTTACCTGACCCCAAAAACATATATAAATAAATAAATAAAAAATTCGATATTTTTTTTTTCGATATTTTATTTTTCGGCCTTTTTGTATTCGAGATTTTGTTTTCGAGATTTTGACTGACCACCATTAAATATATTTATATCAACATTCCGACAACATTTATACTGGCAGAGCTATAGTACAGCATTGTGCCCCTGGTGCTATTCGATGATTATCCCCTTCAAAGTTTGAGCCATGTCTTTGGAACAATAGTTTGTAGGTTGCAGACAAAGTTCCTTTACAGGTTTGTTGAGATAAATATGGAATGACAAGCGGGCTGACACAGTTCTCTGAACCAACCCTCCAGTCCAAAATCCTTAAGTTCTATAGTAAAGCGAGTCTCAATGTTCCCCCTTGCCTGTCAAGTGTCCAGCAACAAATTCCACATTCACAGTTGTATGGTTGACAGATCCTCCTAGCAGTCCAAACTACAGATACTGATAGTACCAGAGCCACAAAAATATCAGCGTCAAAGTAACGAAGAGCATAACCAATGCGTGATGGCAGCAATGTCTGTAACTTGCAGATGCTGGGGATTTGGCAGCAGTGGCACCTGCTCTCCGTCATTGCACCACCTCCTTAGAGTGACTCATTGTCACTGGGGAAATAAATCCAGAGGTGAGTAACTCGGTCCGTTGTCACATTGATCAAAACTAGTCACTCTCGGATATTCTCCCGTGGGATTGCAGTGCATTCCTCTGAACGGTTGTGTGGTGAGCTCCCTCTGAGACCTTAATGTGTAAAACAGATTCATCAACTGCTGATCCTGGTTCAGTGCATAGGCATATTGTCTGATCAAGAGCTGTACTCTTGCTCTCTGATATTTCTCACTATGTTTCAGGAACCCTGGAAATATCTGACACTGTTACAGACTTGGCGGCATTCCTGTTGGTGGTGTCAGCGGTTGTGGGGGAGCTTCAGCCAGTCCGCTGAAGATCGGTGACCACTGAGGTGATGACATCAGCTGGGGCGGCGACCTTGCAGCAATGTGCTGTGTGAATCCAGGTTGGGATACTGGCACACGTGACTGGTTAGTGGTTAATAAAACTTGATTGGGACCACTCTACCTTGAATAAAGTGCAGACATTTTCTGATGGACTTTCACCAGGACCCAGTGTCCTGGATGCAGAGCATGAAGAGATTGAACAGTTTTAATTAACGTGCTACAGTATTTCATCAGCAAATCATCTTCCAATGATGGACTCAGCATATAGGAGACTGCTGGAGAAGCAGTTCCCATTCTCATAGTGCGACCAGTAAGAATCTTGTGGGCCGACAGCCTAAGTTCACGCTGGGAATTGTTTCCCATAGCAAAACCAGGGGCAGAGCATGGGGCCATTTCAACCCAGTCTCCTTGCACACTGTAGACAGCCTTAACGTGAGGTCGCCATTTCAGCACAATCAAATTGTTGTCTTATCCCTAAAGCTGTACATACCTCCCTGAGGACTTAACCCATAAAGTGGGTACCTTCGGTCACTATCTATGCATAAGGGCAATCCAAACCGAGGTATAAATTTAGCTAACAGTTTCTTGACCACAGTGACTACATCTGCTTTCCTGCAAGGATGGGCCTCCACCCACCCAGAAAACACATCCACTATGACCAGACAATACAGATATGACATGCAAAGGAGTTGTATGAAGTTGTCTGCATGTGTAAAAATTGACCCTCTGGTACAGGCCGTGCAGACAGCTTTGTAGGCACCGCTCTCCCAACATTATAGGTTAGGTTTATGAAAGGTTCCATGTAATAATGTTGCCACAAAAATATCGCCATACAAATATCGCTGAAAAATGGTTGTTTTTTGTGGCGACTTTATTGCATGGAACACGCGGGGGACACCCCTGCAGCCCCCACATTTTTTTTTAAAAAAACATTATTTTTTTTTGCCCCTGTCGCCATATATATATATGGTCAGCCAAATAATATCGCCATGACATTTTCCCGGCGATATTATTTACGGCGACCATATATGTGGCGATGTTATTACATGATACCATATGAAACCGTTCTCGCAATAGTGCTGAGCCATGGTAGCTAACCCACGAGCCATCCAATCTCGCTATAACTGCGCAATCATAGCATTCTTACCTGAATCGGCCACGCCCTGAGCTTCACGGAGTAAGTAGGGGAGAAGCACCTTTGGTGCCACCAGGTGGCTGTCTGGGGAATGCCACAGGGAATCTCCTTCCAGTACACACTTACGTTGCGTCCAGGTCACCTTTTCCACTTCAGAAGCTTGATCTTGAAGTATTGCCAGACTGACCAGGGAATGTATAGGTGACTGTGGAAGTACAACACAAACAAGACATTCATTAGGGGCCAGGGGCTCTCTCCAGGCTGCTGAACAAGCTGCACCATAGGCCAAATCATTTCCATGGGCCGTAAATGACTGTGAAGGATCATGCCCTTTACACTTTACAATGCCTTTTGCTGCGGGAAGTAACAGTACCTCTAATAATGCTGACAAATATTTTCGATTTAGGATTGGGGTACCAGTAGACGTTAAATACCCCCGCTGTTTCCATAAAATTCCAAAGTTGTGGACCACCCTTTGGGCATACCTGGAATCGGTGCGGATCACGGGTGATCCAGCCCGTGCCAGAGTACACGCATTGTTGAGGGCCAAGAGCTTGGCCACTTGGGCTGATTTAGCCACAGGTAACAGGTATGCCTCTAGTAGAGCATGGTGAGTACATACAGAATCCCCTCAAACCAATTCCCCTGTTTCTGGCACCCGAATACTCGAGCTGTCCACGAAAACAATCCGCTCAGGATTAAGCAAGGGTACATCCGACAAGTCCACATGGGGAGACAAAAGAGTTTCTACAACAACCTGACAGTCGTGGAGTTTTCCATCCTACCGGGTAGGTAACAATGACACAGGGTTTAGAATGAAGGAACGATTCAGGGTAAAATTAGCAGCAGAGAGGAGCAACTTCTCATAATGTGTAAGGCCGGAATTTGACACATTCTGTGTCTTTACCTTGAGTAGCAGTGATAATACTGCATGAGGAAGAGACACTGTCACTGGATGTCCTTGTACCAGGGAGTCTGTTCTCTCCACCAATTGTGCAGAAGCTGCAACAGCTCGAAGACATGCTGGGAGCCCCACTGCTACTGAATCTAATGCTACACTGATAAGATACAGTCAAAAGATTGTCACTGTGTAACTGAGTCCCAAACCTTGAGCAAACCCATTGGGCATCATTATGACCCTGGCGGTACGGAGTGAACGGCGCCGTAATAGGTGCCGGCGCCGTTTACTCCGTACTGCCGCATTACGAGTTCCCCTCGCGGGACACAGTAAGCACGCCTGGAAAAACCAGGCGTGCTTACCGGGTCCCGCGAGGGGAAGAGGGAGCAAACAACGGGCCATCTCGTAATGGCCCGTTGTTTGCTCCCTCTCCCATTCCCATTCAGCCCTCTGGGGGCTGAAATGGGATTGGGGAAGGACCGTGTCCGGGTCCTTGGAGGGAGGAATTATCGGGCCTTCCAAACTCGGAATGGGCCGGTAAGTCCTCATTCCGAGGACCCGGACCCCGACGCGATTTCGGCGGCAGCCATGCCGCCAATAGCAGCATGGTTACCGCCGAACTCGTAATGAAGGCCATTGTGTTTGTTGCAAAACAAGACAAAGGGCTGGCTATAATCCGGCAGACCTAAAGCCGGAGCCATTGCGAGTGCTTGCTTAACGGTGACAAAGGCGTCTTTGGCCATGGCAGGGCTTCTAGGATCGAATCAGGTGTGAGGTTTTAAAGGGGCTTAACTATGGACACATAACCCAGGACCCACTGCCTGCAGAAACCTACCATCCTGAGAAACCCTCTTGTTTACTTTTTTGATTGAGATTTAGGGACCTTCTGGATCGCAGCAATGATATCCTAGGGCAAGTGTCTTTCCTGTGCAGAAATCTGATGGCCCAGATACCACACTCAGGGCAGACATAACTGTAATTTGTCCTTGGATGCCCTGTGACCCTTTTCGGTGAGTGCTGTCAACAGAACCAGTGTGTCTTTCTCACATGCTTCCCAGGAGGGGGAGGCAAGGAGCAAATCATCTACATATTGCACCACCGTTGACCCTCCTGGAAACTGTACAGAATCCAGATCTTTCTTCAAAACTTGGGAAAACAAAGTAGGGCTTCCACGCACCCCCATTGGAAGCCTCATGAACGTGTACTGAGTCAATTTATGGGGAAATGCGAAAAGATACTGACTGTCAGGATGTATAGGTATGGACACGAATGCTGAACACAAATTACAACAGTAAAATATTTGGCTGTATACGGAATACAAAACAAAATCGTGGCTAGGTTGGGAACAACCGGAAAAGCCAGCAGCACTCACCTTAGAGAGGCATCAGCTTCACCTCACTGATGATCCCCAACAAGGGTGAAACACGTGTATGGGGTTGCTGGTGGTACTCTCGTTCAGGTTGGAATTGCCATTGCATTTCGGTGCTGGACTGCCCCTGGGCAGGACAAAGACTGATATGCAAATGGATATTTCCCATCTGTGAAAGGCACAGTGAGTAAAAGCAGTGGCTGCGAACTCTCAAGTGGTTAATAACCACTGAACAGGTTATCAGGCCTTGTTCTGTCGAGAGAGGGGCGCCCGCTACCTTTGCAAAACAAAATCGTGGCTAGGTTGGGAACAACCGGAAAAGCCAGCAGCACTGCGGCATTAACTGTGCAGGGGTACTGAATAAAACAATAAACCTCTTTACTTGGTTTCTTAGTAGGTAAAATAGGAGTATTACAGGGTTGGGACAATAATACCTTGCTGGAGAAGGGATTCTATCACAGGACGATAACCCTCTTCAGCATTTTTGGGAAATGGGATACTGCAGTACAGAGGACAAGGGCTTGTCAGGGTTTAGGTTCATTTTAACTGGCTTAGCATTAACCATATATCCAGTATGATTGGCATGGGTTGACCGTAATTTGATTGGGACCCGGTTTAACATCCCCTGCCGTGAACAGGATGTGGCAGACCAGTCCTCAGAGTCCAAATGGCTGATCTTCTGTAATACTGCCAGCACATCGTGCTCCCTGTGAGCCGGAATCTCAAGGTATACACCATCCGGAGAACAGAAAATAGAGCAGCTCAGTTTACATAACAATTCTAATACAAACAAATTCACATGGTAACAAGGGCTCAACAAGAAAGCATGCTGGTCGGAAATGGGACCTATCGTAACCTTAACCGGAGTGGACACAGGGTGAGGTATTTGAGTCTGTCCTATGTCCACCACATTAACTACTTCAGCAGAATGCAATGTTCGTGAAAACTCAGAAGCTTTTAAAGTGGAGAGTGATGCTCCAGTGTCAACCAGACATGACTTTTTCTGACCTGCAACAATACAGCCAACATACGGGGCAGTAGTATCAATAGAAATGAGTGGTGCAAAAAGGTCAGGGACCCCTTGGCAATCCTAAACATCAGTCGATAGCACTGGTGGTGGAGGCAGGAACCTTGCCATCTCCCTTGGTGCAATTGGCTGCCCGCCTCGACCATCATAGTGAGGTTGATGTGGACACTCAGCTTTCCCGTGTCCAAACTCTTTACAATAGTTGCATTGGTCACTATAAATGCTGGTATAATACCTTCCAGCAGCTTGCCCTGGCCCAAACGACTGAGGCGCCCCTATCTTCCCCGTCCCCGCCCTCTCCCACACAGAGCGGGGCAGAACCCTCCCCTTCCTTGGGGAGGTTGCACACTCTCATTTCAGGGTGGACCATTATACCGGAAAACACTGCCAACATTAAATAAATAAATAAATAAATAAAGGGTAGTGGGGTAAAGAAGTTAAAATGGGTCGTGATGGGGGTCATGTTATAAGGGTAAATAAATAGGGGATTTGGGGGGGGACACCTCTAATTAACAACAGCAAAAAACAAACGTGGTGTTTTTCAGTATTTTGTCTGCAATGAAATTTACCACTTTGTAATTGTGGCCGGTAAAATCACATATAACCATTACATTTCGTCGCTCAACCTTCTCAGGAAGATGCTCGGCAGCCAACAAAACTTTACTTATTCCCTATTCCTTCCCATCCTATCAACACTGCCTTTATTCCTTCGGATACCTTTGGTTGCAATCCCATCACAAACTGGGCTGGCACAGCTTGCGGCACGAACTGCGTCAAATCCACAATCCCGGAATACTGTTCAAAACATCTCTTTAGGCGTTCAAGATATTCCGCCAGATTTCTTACCTTCACTTCTTTGCATGCATTAATCTTTGGCCAATCAGTCTTTCAAGGACACATTTGAATAATAGTTTGCACCAATCTGTCAGTGAATGCTTTCAAGTCCCTAGCCGTAGCTGGCTCTTCTGCCGGCCAATTTGCATGTACTTTAAGCAACGTGGATGTATCTGTGCTGCTTGCGCGTAACAGCTGAATCCGAGCAACACAAGTGGGGTGATATCAGTCAATTGTGACCTGCAATTCCTCCTGAAACTTAACAGGGTCTTCTTGTATCTTTGGAAATCTTTGAACAATGTTAAACAAATCAGTAGCGCTCCATGGGTCATGTGCAGTCATTATAGTATCTCCCTTTCCTGGAAGCTGTCTGAGCAAGAATGCACAAACACTGTTGTGAAGCATTGGGTTCGGAAACCCTGCAAACGTGCCTGAGAGAGGCACAGCTTCACCTCACTGATGAGGCCCGACTAGGCTGAAACACGTGTCTGGGGTTGCTAATGGTACTCTTGTTCAGAGAAGATTTGCTTAGCATTTCGGTGCTGGACTGTGATTCATTCACAGATCGGATTGTAGTTCATGAGAAAATCGAATGCACCAGGAAACTGGAATTAATGATCACTATCAAGCAAGAACACTGGATCCTCCGGGTCCACAGGTTAGATCTCAGTATTTTATAAATATGGTATCAATTTTAAAATAAAATTCTTAAAAACATAGATTCAAGCAAACCCTTAGTAAAATACAAAATAAATGTTACTTTCAATTTTCAAAAACCCAAAGAACTTGTCTATACATGATGAAGGGCGAGAGGCCCAAAACGCGTCGTACCACAAAAAGACAAGTGAATTGACCAGGATAAAACCCCTGTAGATATAGTAGAATTGATTACAGACATGCAAAAAATGGACTCTCAGAATCATGACAAAGTCATGTGAATTTTCAAAAATCTGTTTTATTTTTACAACCAGGATACTGTGAAAGTATTGTACCAGAATTGCTGTGTTATTATGAAGTCTAATTGAACTTTTTTGAAGTCAGGGTATCAACCCGGAGAATGTTATCTTATTTCTGTTGAAAAATAACAATTGTATTTAATTTCGTAACTGTTCTATTAAATGTCACAAACACCAAAAAATATGTTTTGCATTGATTAGATGCACAAATGTGTGCACAGAACACGAGTTATACCTGGTTGTGTGACTCATCCTAGTGTTTTCTATATATATTGATCCTGTAGCCCAGGACAGGTTCTGTAGAACCTAAACATTACCAAAGAAAAAACCATGAGTGACGTTATTCTAATTAAGAAAGCAAACACAAACTTTAAGAATTCAAGTGCCCCCCTACATCATTTGTTTCTCAGTAGAGGGGCTCCCACACTCCTTTGTAAGATGGTGAGAACAGGTTAGAGACCTGAGCTTGTAGTTTAGGAGTGAACGGGCCGTCCATAAAATTTATTGGAGTGTACTGGGGATAGTTTGGCGGTTGGGAAGAGTCCAGACTAACCACTCGTCTGTCAGGTATTTCCTTAAGAATAGCCGGGTTAGCCATGTCCAAAATATCTTCAGGACTTTCTTTTAATGAGGGTTCTCTTTGGAATATAGGATAGAATCAGTTGTACACAGTCTTATGGGCCGGTACCTGCAGGTTTAATTACTCCCATTTTCAAAAAATTTACTTGCTCCTGGAGCTTCTCTTGAGTGTCTTTTAATGCCTGGGTCTTGGGCTCAGCCTGCCTCTTCGTGCTTCAGTATACCAGTCGAGATAACTGTCCCATTGTCATTGGTATAGATGTGCACCTTTCTTGTCTAGTACCTTCCGCAAATTGGTTATCCTGTCTAAAGTGCCTTCCTGTGGAAAGTGTCTATGTGACTCAGGGCCCAATTAATAGAATCCAGCGCAGAAGTAGCGCAAGCGCCACGTGCCGAGAAGGAGCCATGGCGCAATGAACACCAAGCAGCACCTGTAACGCCCCCAACATGCCACCGTGCGCGGGAAAAGGCCAGTAAAATGGCCAATACGGCGCAACGCCCCGCGCCATCCATGGCCCAGCACACAGCCCCCCCCCATCGTAATCGCATGAAAAATCAGAGCGTACCCCGGTCGGACAAGCCAAATCGCGTGGAAATGCATGCGAGTACCCCGTCTGCACCCCAGCGTCATTGCGTACCCCGCTCGCAGCAACCAAATCACATGGAAAGACCCACGCGTACCCCGTCGGCACCCCCCCAGCGTAATGACGTACCCCGCTCGCACTCAGCCAAATCCTGTGGAAAGGCCTGTGCGTACCCCATCCGCACCCCAGCGTAATCGCGTACCCCGCTCGCAGCAGCCAAATCGCATGGAAAAGCCCGTTCGTACCCCTACCACACCCCAGCGTAATCGCATACCCCGGTGGCACCAGCCAAATTGCGTGGAAAGGCCTGCGCATGCAGCCATCAGCCACAAACACACCATGCAGGCATCCCACACCACATGGGCCCCCCCCATCACCCGTGACCATACCCTGCAGGCAGCCCACACCACATGGGCCCCCCCAACACCTGTGACCATACCCCGCAGCCAGCCCACACCACATGGGCCCCCCCCCACACGCGTGACCATACCCCGCAGGCACCCCACACCACATGGGATCACCCTTGACCATACCCCGCAGGCAGCCCACACTGCATTGGATCCCCCATCACCCGTGACCATACCCCACAGGCAGCCCACACCACATGGGATCCCCCATCACCCGTGACCATACCCTGCAGGCAGCCCGCACCACCTGGGTCCCCCCAACACCTGTGACCATACCATGCAGGCAGCCCACACCACATGGGACCCCCCAACACCTGTGACCATACCCCACAGGCAGCACACACCACATGGGCCCCCCATCACCCGTGACCATACCTTGCAGGCAGCCTACACCAAATGGCACCCCCAAAACCTGTGACCATACCCCGCAGGCAGCCCACACCACATGGGACCCCCCCTCACCTGTGACCATACCCCGCAGGCAGCCCACACCACATGGGACCCCCCCAACACCCGTGACCATACTCCGCAGGCAGCCCACACCATATGGGACCCCATCACCCATGACCATACCCCGCAGGCAGCCAACACCACATGGGCCCCCCAACACTTGTGACCATACCCTGCAGGCAGCCCACACCACATGGGACCCCCCCATCACCCGTGACCATACCCCGCAGGCAGCCCACACCACATGGCCCCCCCATGGGCCCCACCAGCATCCGTGACCATACTCAGCAGGCAGCCCACACCACATGGGCCCCCCATCACCGTGACCATACTGCGCAGGTAGGCCCCGACTCATGTCCCCCCACCACCACCAGTGACGGCAACCTGCAGGCAGGCCCTGCCTCATGTCCCCCCCCCCCCCACCACCACAAGTGACGGCAACCTGCATGCAGGCCCCAACTCATGTCCCCCCACCACCACCAGTGACGGCAACCTACAGGCAGGCACCGCCTCATGTCCACACAGCTCACCATTGACAGCAACCTGCATGCAGGCCCCGACTCATGTCGCCCCCCCCCACCGCCACCAGTAACGGCAACCTGCAGACAGGCCCCGCCTCATGGGACACCCCCACCCCAAAACACATTGGACCAACATACAATCATGCAGCACGTCAACCAAAATGCCACCACACGCTGCACACCCCGGTGCACCTCAACACCCATCCATTGGTCATGCTTCCCAGTACATGCCCCATGGCATGGGGATCCTAAAATCACACATGCATGCATGTGTGCACACACATGAAGAACATTGGTCAACAGCAGGGACACACAACAGAGTCAAGAAAGAGTGAAACATGCACTAAACCATTGTGACCAGACACCACTTTGATTTCAACGGATAAAAATATATTAAAAAACATGCATGAAGGTCACACTCATTAAAAGTAAGCAATAAAACATGCATGAATCAAGTAAAAAAACAAAAGAAAGTGAAAATGGAAATAAACGGGATGGAAAAAATGAAAAAGTCCAGAAGTGGTCCATGTCCATTAATGTATGTCCAAATAAAAACACAAATTAGAACAAAACCATTCCTCCATGGTGCAAAATAAATGTTTCCAAGAAAAAGTCACCTATATACAAACATCCAGGGTCTATGGTCCCAAAACAATTATGAACTTCCCAAAAAAAAAACATCAAAAAATTACTATATACAAGATGTGGAGCAAAGTCCAGGAACGTCCAGGAAAAAAGTGAAAAACAAATGAAACCTACTCCTAAAGAACTATGTACAATGGCAGCCGGCTAGTCCTTTGACTCACCATTTCCCCACAAGGTCTCCGCCAGGGCATCATCGAACTCTGCATCGATTTCCAATAGGCGGGCCTGTGCTCTCCCTTCGAGGGCTTGCAGGGTCTCCAATGTGCTCCTCTCAAACTCCCTGCAAACTCCTCGAGTAACTCGGCCTGCCTCTCCTCCCGATGAAGGGTATTCTACACCCTGGCCATGGTGAGTCATGCCGCCTGTGCCCGCTGCCGTTCTGCTCCGATCTGCTGGCCAAATCATCTAACACGGAAAGCATCCTTGTTGAAAGGTCCACGTGTGCCTCCTGCCCGATGGCCGATACCTGCTGCCCCTCCATTGCAAGCCCCGAGTCCTGTCGCCTCCTACGTCGAGCTGCTGCCTCCGTGCCGCCGAATAGCCCGGTACATGTGCCTCCGGGACAGCCTCTGGGATGACAACCCCCGGGGCTGTCGTGCATGTGCCCTGCTGCTCTTCCACCATTGCTACAAGTCCTGTGGCAGGATGGATCTCCATGGTGACTACCTCTGCTGATCCTCCTTTGACTCCCGATCCTGGCAGGGATGTGGTCTCCACCAGACTGGCCACCGCGTTGGGACATGTACACAGGGGCCACTGGTGATATGTGGGCCAGAAGATGGCAAGGTGGACGATTGGCGCACAGAGGAGGCAGATGAGGAGGAGGTCACAAAAGTGGCCAGCCCATGCACCCATTGTGATACCAGGAAATGGGCTAGCCAGTTCACGAGATGGCAGATCTCCTCGTGATGATGTGCAAGCCCCTGATTGGAAGCCTGCACATCATCTCGGATGGAGTCTGCCCGCTTCGTGATACCAGCTAGCACAGGTTCCACCCTGTACTGAATGGCGACATCCGCAGGCATTGGTGTTTTCTTCAGGGTGGAAACATCCGCCACCTGTGGATGGGTCTGGCCAGGGGCATGCCCGCAGGTGCATTCTGGTGCAGTCGCAGTACCAGGGACAGGATTAGGCACAGGCCCCTCCACGGTGACCTGCATTGCCTCCGGCCCCTGACCCTGGACTGCACCATTCACACCTACGTCATGACCCATGCCGGGTCGCATGGGCTGGGCTGATGTGGCCTCCTCCTCCTCTCCTTCCCCCACCAACCTGGATGACTCCCCACTTTCTTCCGCAGTGTCTTGCCCATGTGCGGGCTCACCTGTCCCTCACACTGCTGAGGAGTCCTCCACCACCTTCACCCTCTTGGACGTACCCTCAGCAGCTGCAGCCGTTGACTTGGACGCAGCACCAGTCTCCTTGCTCCCAGAAGTTGACAGTACCTGGGAGGCAGACTGGGCCTTGCATCTATGCCTGGTGGAGGCATTCCTGCTGCCGTGCTCCACAGCGCCTTCTCCGCCCTCTTCTTCCACCTTTGCTGTGGATAGGGAAACAGAACACATACATCAGGGTACTGAACATATGTGTGTGTCACAATGCAAATGTACATTAGTGGCACTGTCAAAGGTCACAACCATCATCACAGTCCACTACACACAGGGAAGTGCCATTCACACTCATGCACAATGATGTCTGTCATTCACAACAGACATTCACATCCTTGGACATGGCATTGCCAGCTATTCAGAATTGTGCATTCAGCTCACACGCATCTTGGGAAATACACATCTCATTCACACACATCACCTGACAGTCATGAGGCAGGCCATGGAGCTATCACGTCCGAGTGCACTCAAGGGCAAATTGGCAACGTGAGGCAATCACACGATCAAAAGCTCAAGTAACATACATCACGGAGTGTTGTCCAGTCACACACTCACTACTCAGACATATGCACATGTACACCATGCATGTCCATGATGTCGGCCAAAGCACCCATGTGTCACACCTCTGGCATGCCAAAGTCCAGACTCAGGGATGCAAACGTGTGCACGTCGTTACATGCTGGCGCGCATCACGCCTTTCAACACAGACACCATTGATGTTGCAAACACTTGAATGGACTCACATGAAGCAGTGTCTGGGACATGCACACAGACATCTGTAAAGGAGGCATGCCAGACCTAAGGCCAAGGTGCACACTCCAGCCACACGTCAACATGCACATGCACTATGGTGGACAATAACACATGGACACTTACCAGTCAACTCCAGATGGAGCACCAACTCCAAGACCTGGGCGTACAGCGCTGGGTAGAAGTGCTCCAGTACCCACATCTCATCGGTGGTCAACCCGCACAGCACCCCCTTTGGTCATCACCAGCTCTGTGGAAGCGCCGGGCCTTGTTGTGGGTCCTGGACTTGAAATCTTCCCAGCGTTTGTGGACATGTGTGTAGTCGCGGAGTGCCACCCCCTCCGCATTGATGGCACCCACGATGTCCGGCCAGATCTTCCTCCATCCTTCCTTGCCGACTTGCGATGGTCCGGGGAAGAGTGCATCATAATGCCCTAGTACTTGCTCCACCAGGATGCCAACTTTCTTTGGTTTGAGAAACTGATAGCCCTCTGCCTCTCTGCCGGGGGGTTGCCACTTGCCTCAGATGGTGCTGTGTCAGACATGACAACCCTGAGGCAAGTGTGGGTGGGCAAGGTGGTCCTCGGGCTGGGCTGTGGAGTGGTGGTATGGCAGTCGGGAGTCTTCAGGATCAGCAGAGGTGGTCACAACAACAGGATCACTGGCAATGGCTGATGAGCAGGCATGGAAATGCAGGGCACGTGGGCAGCAGGCACACAGAGTGGGTAGGCAGCAGCAGATGGCTCATAGGAGGCAGGTAAATTGGCTGGTAGGCAGGAGCGTGGGTCTTCCGTGTTAGTCGCGTAGCCAGCCGGAAACAGAGTGACTCTGCACATGCGGAAACAGCATGTAAACGTGAAATCGGAGCAAAGGCCCTCAGCGCGTAACTTACGTGACACGCGCTGTTGGGCATGGCGTTCAGGATCGGGATAAAGTAGTGGGTATGAGAGCATCAAATGCTTTCCGAGTTATAGCAGAAAGACGTGTGGACTTCGTTTCCACGTGATCTCTTCACTGCGTGTGAGCCTCTTCTTTTGGTGTGGGATTGCCTCCGCGCACATGCGCGTGTACTTTTGAGACTGACTGTGAGTTGTGTAACCATTTCACAATCTGTGGGTGCCACTGTGTGTCATATAATCCCTTATTTAACATCACTGTAGCTTATGTGTCCTTCGCTGACGTAATTTTTGTGTTGCTTGGTGTCACTACGTCCAGTTTTTTCTTTACACGTGGGCTGCAGAGGGGTCGTGTATATGTTTTTATCATATTTGGGGTGCCTGTGCGTTATGCAGCCCATTAATCGTTTCCCCAGGGGTTACATTGAGCCTTCCTGAGGCACACTGGTACGTTTGACATCACCTACACTGCCCCCCTCACTCAAATTGACCAGGACAATCGATAGCAGCACCTCCCATTGCACCATTCCATCTGTGCCATGACTGGGAGGGCAACTGGTGGGAAGGGAGGCAAAGGTGGACGGGGTGGCAGAGGCTCCCAAGGTGGCAGAGGTGTGCGAGGTGGCAGAGGTGTCCGGCCCCGTGCAGGGAGAGCCATGCCCCCCACCCAACAGGATCATGAAAGCTGCAGGGTCAGCTGTAGCAACCACCACCCAGCTTTCAGGTCACTCAGCCATGCCTGTGGTGCTCCCTGCCCCGGTCCACAGAGACACAGGGGCAGATGCTATCCATGCATCACGGGGGATGGGAAATGCTGTGCAGCGTCATGGCACTGGCATCCAGGGTCCAGATGCAGCAGTGTCACCTGCTGTACGCACCCGCCAGGGTCAGGAAACTGTAGGGGCAGCTGTAGCAACCACCTCTCAGCCTCCAGGTCACTCAGCCATGCCTGTGGTGCTTCCCACCCCGGTCCACGGAGACGCAGGGGCAGATGCTATCATGTATCAAGGGCTAAGGGAAATGCTGTGCAGAGTCATGGCACCGGCACCCAGGTACAGCTACCTGCAAGGGCACCTACAGTCACACCATCAGTGTGTGATGCCACAGCCCAGGCCACCAGTGCTCAAGCCCCTACTAACCTAAGTGGTCCCAGCCAATCAGGCTGTGCACAGCCTCGTAAGAAGGCAAAGCGTGCAGTAGGCAAACAGGCTCAGTCCCAAGCACGGCACAGTAGACCTGCACGTCGAGGAAGAGGAGCTTTAGTGATGAGGAGCTCCAGGTCCTCGTGGATTACGTGCAGCTACACCAACGCGACATGCTTGTGCAGGCAGGGAGCACCCGTACGCCTGCCCAGCGCTCAGTGTCTCCAGAGTACTGGTCATACTTATGGTGGGGTAGTGCAACGGCCTATGCCCAATTTCTGTGCCTCTACTCTCTTCCCTCTGGGCAGTGGGGATTGTCCTTTTGTCTTGGTGCCAGGTATTGTGTCTCCCCAGGACTGTGATGATGGCACTGGCTCCCAGTGGCTACGACTGTTCATTGTCAATTGCTCTGCATTGTCCACAGGGCCTTATAGCTCCTGGTGCCGCAGTTCCTTCAACTCCATCTTCCTAATTTGCTTCCTTCTCATGGTATTTGATCATCTCTTTCCTACTCTCTCAGGGTCAGTTACTTCACAGAGCAATTAGTTGGTGGTTAATGTCTATCTTCGGCTGGGACCTCCCTCTACTACAGTCTTCCTGTCTCAATGGCACTGAAGGTGAACCTTCTCTGGGTCTGGGGACTCTTATGATCCTTCCTCATGTGTTGTGCTTTCTCTGCCTCCTCTCCCCTGCTGGAGTCCTGGATGACTGGGAGAATGCACTATTCACCTGCCCACACTATGATCTCTGACACGGGCCTCTGAGCCACCAGTTGTACCCATGCACTCCCTCCCTGCCATATTCCACACTTGGTGGCTGTAAACTGTATCCCTACAACCCTCTAGCAGCTATTGACAGCTGATGTGTGCACATACACTTCCACCAGCACAACGCATTTTCATTGATAATGTAGCTGTATTTATTTGGTATGCCATTCCCATGCACTGCACTGCCCACTCCCACGTCCAACCCCAGGTCTCACCTTCACCATGCCTATTAACTCGTGTGATGTCAATGTGAGCTGGCCTCATGGGATGGGTGTGTCTGGCTTCACTCCATTCCACCACCCTTGCATCTTGCACTGTGTGACACCTGTGTGTATTGAGTTTGTGATTTACATGTCATGTCACATCCATTGTACATGGCCCTGGGACAGTAGTCAGCAAGTCACATCTAATGCAGTATTACAGATCAGGCATGGCTATGGTACGTGGCATATGTGTTTTCGCATCTGTGATGTTGGTGGATGAACTATGCCAGTCAGGTGCTCATGTGTGGTGCAGGTGCTATGCACCATGCACTACAGGTTGTATTTAGCCCTTCCACACAGGTCCATGGCTGCTTTCATGCTAGCCTTCACTTGCATTGACACTGCGTAGGTGCGGGAGTTTGCGACATGGCAGGTTGATGTGTTACATGATGACATTGTGATGCCTATGTGTGTGGTCTATGGTATTTACATGCCTCTTCATTTTTTTCCTGTCCATGTGCAGGTGATGAGGCACTGGATGCAGAGGAGGAGGTGGAGGAGGAACAGGATAGTATGCCACAACCAACCACCAATGAAGGACGTGGTGTGATAGCCAATGTAGTTCCACTGGTACTGCAGGCCATCCTGGACCAGACTCAGTCTGAGTCCGCCTCCGAGGAAGCCTTAGGCTCTGGTGGTGAATCAGATAGATATGGATACCTCTGTGGTGTCGCAGGTGAGTGCATCGACTGTGGGTGCTGTTGCATCCCAAATGTCTGGAGGGGGGAACGACCCCTCACAGGGCCAGTCAGTGTCGGGACGTCTGCCTGTGGTGGTTACAGTTGCAGGGTCATGCTCCACAGTATTGACTCCTGGTCCTGGGGCAGCAGATCAAGGGAGGGATGCAGTCCTGCAGCCACAGACGGCATCATCACATCAAGGGCCAGGTACCCTTGGCCTGGGCAGGTGTGGGGTCCGCCAATGCGTTGGCCATGTGTTAGATGGCAATAGTACTCCATGTATGTTGTTGCACAACAACAGGCTGCTTCACATGAGATGTTGGCTCAGGGCATGGATAGGGTGGCCTATTCCATGATACCGCCAGCAAGACAGGTGGAGCACCAGCAGCAGGCATTGCGGTCCATATGCCGCTCACACAGGCTAAACATGGTGGCCAGCAACAGGAGCCGACGGGTGTAACTGAAGCCTCTGTGTGCATCATTGGCTGCAGATGGTCAGGCCAACAGGGAACCCTTGAGGTCAGATTATAGGTCCCTCAGGACTACACTGGCTGCACTCGAGGCATCCAGCAGTAGACGTCTGAACACCAGATGCAACTGATGACTCGTGCCATCACAGAGAAACTGCGTGCATCCCGTGAGGTGTTGCATGGAGACCTCCGGGCCATCATGTTGCAGATGCAAGCATCTCACTCCCGCATGTCCACTGCCATGGAGGACCAGACCAGGGCTATGCGTGGTTATCCTGCTTTTCCACTATCACATTCTGACGTAGCACCAGAGGGTGGCGACAGCAGCGACGGGTCTCCCACCCCATCATAGCCGTGCGGCCCATTAACCCCTGGAGGGTTCTTTTTTTACATCCACATATGTGGTTGTTAATGTGCACCATGCACCTCCTCCCTCCTGGGTGGGCCCCTGGGCATTTTTGTATTTTTTGTATTTGTTTTTTGTCTATTGTGCATTTATGTGACAGTGTGTTGCTTTGTGTGGCAGCCGAGGGCATACACTGTAGGTTCCAGCTGGTCCCATAGAGTCTTATCTCGTGTTGGTGTCATGTGCCTTGGGTCCAGACACATATGCCACTCCTGCTTCCCCTTTCCATGGGCTTGCTAGGAGTGCAACGTGTGAAAGTAATTTACACAGTGGCATTGGGCTTCCATTCTATCTGTGGGCAGTCTCCATCTTCCATGTGTACCCTTTGTGCACACCTGATTGAGATACTTTTAGTACTAAGGGATGCACACAATGTAGCACTTCCGAGGACACATTCTCAGGGTGTTAAGGATGGGACAGATGATTGTCCCTTTGTAATCATCGATTGTCATCTGGAATGTGCCAGGCCTGTGTGCACTCCACAGGGGTTGGATTATAGGTGAAAAATTGTGCCACAAGCTGGGTACAGGCAGCCTCGCCATGTGCCCTTTCCCCTCCCATGCGCAGCCGCCATGAATGTGGTTGGGGATGTGGGGCCACCACCATGTGCACCGGTACGCCACGCTGTGTTGCAATGTTGTGAAGGACACATGCTGTCACAATTATCCTGCACACTACTGGTGGCGCATATAGTAGCTCACCACCTGAGGGGACAAAGGAGCGGAAGCGTGACTTTAGCACTCCGAATGTGCGCTCCACTATGCCCCTAGTTGCAATATGGGCTGCGTTGTATCTTACCTGGGGTGGTGTGGTGGGGTTCCGTATTGGCGTCATCATGTAGGTGCTCAGAAGGTAGGCACGGTCCCCTGTAGAGGTGAGATGGGTTGTCAGTGGGTTGTCAGTGGTGTATGTAGAGTCTTTGTACTCGAACATACCTCAATCTGAGTCTCTACATATAATCAAAAGTTTCTTAGACAGTCGACCAGACATTCAACATATTCCTAGTTAATTTTTGATTCAATTATTGGAGATAGCCCTTACCAAGAACTATTTCCGTTTTAAGAATGCATACTACTTACAGGTCAAGGGCACGGCGATGGGGGAGGCATTCGCCCCCAATTATGCGATCTTGTATATGTGGCAGTTTGAGAAGTCTCTCATTCTACATGATTCCAACCCTTTTCTCTCGGCCATGCGTCTATGAAGTGAATTTCACTCCATCAAGACATCATAATACCCCATCACTTAGGGGTCCACTCTTTCCTGTGTTGGCACGCAGGAGTAGTTGGGATTTTCTCTATTTCCAAAATGTTTGGATTTCCACGTGGTATGGATGATTGGTTGGGTTTGTTGTCCTGTTCTTTGTATGTATATGCCACTGGGATTGTAGTGAGGTTCCTTACTAATTTAGGCCCTCCTCTCCCGACTACCCGGTGGGTCTGATTTACTTAACTTAAGTCTAGTGGGGTGGAACACTTTTCTACATCCCGAATCTTATTATAGATTCTGCAGTATGATTCTATGGAGGTATTTATTGCATTAATTGGATTCTCGAGGAGAACCATACTGTAACGTTTTATGTGGAGCATTTGTGGGGCTGCTAGGCTAGGGCAAGGATTTTTTTGACATGTGGTTTTTAATCTTGGTATATTTTTGTTCTTTCTTTCTTTCCCCTGTTCCCTTCTTTCTATTTTCTGATATATTTTAGTGAAGAACTGGATAAAGAAGGAACGCAAGGACCATACATATACATATAAGAAGAATCTGGTCATGGAAGGACACAAGGACTAACTTTAAGACACCTTTCTGTTGACCATATAAATCCATTGCTGTTCCTTTATTTCACAACCATTTTCGTCCTGTCCTGAGGAAGACGACTGCTAAGCCATTCCTCTCTCTTTTTTACAAAAGGAGACGGATGCCTTAGACAATTTCTGAGGTCGTTGAAACTACCCAATCGTGACACCAGTGTGACACATGAGAATGGTGGAAGTCGCACTAGGTGCCGGTGGTTGACTGTTTAGGTCAAAATGGTGACAAGCGTTGCAGGTGGCACCCCTTACATATCTTGCACTGCAAGCTTGTCCATCAAGTTGTATAAATAATTTTTGTCACTTTAGAATATGATACTGGAGAGGTGTCATAATTTTGTAATTTTTGCATTTCCCAAATTTCTCTTACTTTCTATTCTTAATTGTTGGAATAGTTGCAGCTAGATTCAGAATTAATTTTTGGACTGTGCATGCATTTTGAGATTGGGGTCAGTATTAGGACTGCCCCCTTTTCAATTTGCTCTGATCCTCCCCAGTAGATTGGTCTTCCCTTTCCTTTTCTCCTGGGGGGCTATTGCACATTGCACTTTGTATTCATCCTGCATTGCAGGGAGCTTAGGTGGTTGTCATGCACTTTATCTGTATATATTCTATATTGATTGTCTGTTTTTATGCTGTTTTATGATGGATTCAGTACCATATGTTACGTGATTTGAAATGTAAACAATAAAGATTAATTGATTTTATTATCCTTGACCTGGCCTATCCCCTCATTTGCGCTCCCATACAATGGTTACTTATTTTGCTCGAGTCTCTTAGCAATTTGTCCCGCGTTACCCACATCTCCTTGTCTATTTGTGTGAGACATGCATGCATTAGCAGGGCCATTTGTACTCACCAATGGGCCATGTGTTGCCATGCCTCCGAGCTTCCAAGGCCTGCTGTAGGGGTGACATTCTGAATATGAAACTATCATGGGTGGACCACGGATAGTTGGCATATACAGAGGTGATGATTCCCTTGGCATCACATACAACCTGCATGTGGATGGAATGCCAGTGCTTGCGATTGCGATAGATGTGCTCTGTGGCCCTAGGTGGACATGGGTGTAATCGATGGCTCCAAGCACTTTAGGGAAGTGCGCTACCCCATAAAAGTCCTCGTCCACAGCCTGCCTTTCTGCGGGTGTTCTGGGCTTTTATATGTGCCTGCGGACTGAGGGGCGTGCAGTCATGATTGCCAACACCTGGTGTAGGCAGCGTGACTACATGGCATGTGAAATGCCCCCGACAATGGCAGTTGTCCGCTGAAATGACCCAGTGGCCCAAAAATGCAGTACATTGAGCACCTTTTCCAAGGGGCTCAGTACTGGGGAGCACAGGGTGGGTGATGTGAGGACATCTTCCCACTCCGTGACCAGGTCTAATAAGATCTGGGGTGGAAACCTATACCTGCCAAAGACCTGGTCATCAGGCATCCCAAAAAGGCTGGTCCCGGGTAGAAAGATGTGTGCCCTGGCTATCCTCTTGCGGTGTCCCGCTATTACTGCAGTGAAGAATGGGACATTCATCAGAGCTGTATACGCGTGTTTGTGTTCACGCGCTCTTTTTATGTATTGGTTTTGATGCACAGTGATGGTTACGCCTGCTTTCCCTTGGCGGATGTGTTTCCGGAGTAGCGCGTCTTTTTCCACGCGCAGGAGAGCCCTGTTCAATTCCATGAATACGTGTTGTTAGCGTGCGTGTGGGCGGTGCAAGTATTTTACTGTGGTACTTCCCACGTAACGCCCACATTTATGCTTGTTGTTCCCCATTCCATGCGTTCCGCCCCCTTTTTAGGTGACTGCGCTAGACGGTATGCGCCTTTGCTGGGTGTCTCGCACAAGGCTTTCGTGGTGTCGCAGTGACGTGTTGGACACGCGCGGATTCAGCACAAGTCTCTTGTAAACCACGCGATATGTGTTTCATGAATCAACAAACAGGTGATTCCGCGCGTTTTGCATGCTTGCACCCATTTTTCAGCGCTATTTAATTCTATGAATCGGGCCCTCAGTCTGTGTATATTCATGCCATTGCCCCATATGCATGCTTTTGGTGAATAGTGAGTAAACATGAAGTGTGCTGGACTCCCTTTAGAAGGAAGCAACACTTGTCTAGACTGCCCTAAACCCATTCTCTCGGGGTGAGACAAGGTATGGCTTATCACAGATCTATGTCAGTGCCTAACTCTTGTCTGCATCGGGATGCTATCGAGTCCTGCAGCTGGTGGTGTGGGTAGGGCTCATCAGTTTTACCACTCTGCCGCATCTATTCAGAGGCTCTTGTATCAGGCTCAGCCTCTGCTCCTCCCCCTTACAGAAATTTCAGAAACACTCGTAAGTGTTGGTCATATTCAGACAACGACTGGTTTGCAGCTTATATCCATGTTGCGCTACCCACAATGCAGAGCGGGATTCAGCTTTTCAGAGACACAAATGGGGGAGAGTGAAAGACAAGACACATCATTTTCTAGAAACACAGCCTATTGCAGCTCCCGTACTAGACAGAGAAGAGTTGAAATAAAAGTGGGATTGCAACCTGAGTTACACATTTAGGGTTTCCAGTGGTGAGGTGTGGGTTAAGACAAGACAATCATGTGGTTCTCATCCAAAATAATTTCTTCACACTCATCCAGAACACATTCACTGTAATCCATGAACAGTACTACACTACTATCGGAACAGCGGTCTCATGTTCTCTCTTGAGTCAGTAGGGTGCATGAATGCACTGCTTTTAAACTGCGGTGGTCAACCGCTTTTATCATTTCCTTATTCAGATAACCAGTCCTTAGATAACCGGTGTTGTTTCCTTCCTGCATCCTTGGATAACCACACCCGATTTCCAGATTATTCACTTTGTTTTCTAGATTCCAGAGACAAACCTCAACCCCCGTTTCAGACCCCACCATAAAAGACATGACAGTACATTGACACGATTACCTGTGCTCACCAATCCATGATTTTACGGTCGGTTCTTGCTTCCATGCCTGCTCTGCCCGCCCTCCTTGGGTCTCCGGGCACTCCGGCCATTTCACCCCTCTGATGAAATCGTCTGTCTTGGGCCCAAAGGGATCACTGGGAAGCGTGCCTACCGGCCCCCAGACCTGGATGCAGAGCATCGGGAATCCGACGTCTAATGGCACCAATCTTGATGAGGAAAAAGGATCACTCACAACTCAGGTGGATTGGTAAAAACGTTTATTAGTAAAAAGCAATGACAACACAAACCCAACAACAACACGAGACACAAAGTTCAGAGTGTTCCCTTCTTTCCGAACCCCCAGCCTTTATACCCACCAGGGCTCAAACTTTCTAATGTAAAGGGCTGGTCTCAACAGGTCATGTTTGAACACTAAAATCATCCTGCTAGCCAAGAACAAAGACTCATTATATCAGCCTTTGTTAACCTGTCGTAACTCACTTAGTAAAGGCACCCACCCTCCTTAAAGATTCCAATATGCTTTGAGGCATGGCCAGAGCGTTAACAATATGATGACTTCGGCTCCCCTGTGTTGCTTTTCTTAAGAAAGTGAGAGCTTAGATTCTGCTTGCATATGCCAAAAGGGAAAAGCGTCAGAAGCAAAAGACAAGAAAGCGTGCATTCCAAGAAGCTTGGCGAGAGTCCTTCATTGCAAAGACATGTGCAGTGCCTCCTACACTGTCCGCTTCTCATAAGCAAGAAACACTGTTTAGACATGGCAGGTTATAGGGCCTAGTCACTATAATACTGTAGTGCCAAGCCTGGGGAGTACATACAATTTTCATTTTCCTCCACAGTCCATTTACACTGGTGACCATGGTGACAGCCGACTCCATGGGCTAGTGGATGATGGGTCTGTGTTTGCAGGAGGAGGATCCCCTGTTCACCCCAACCTAGCCCTCATCCCTAGGCAGGGAACAGTCCCATGCAGCTTCCCTCCCCATTTACCAGTGGGGTGCCCTTAGCCAAACACAGACATTGCCCATCTCAAGACCTTTCTCATAAAAGAACCAGAACATCTGGCAAACACTCTGGCCTTTTGATTACTTATTTTCTAGCAATTGGTACAATACCTTTAAAGGAGGCAGCCCCTAAGCCTGGGAAGCCAGAACCGCAGGGAACCAGTAATATCATGCTTTACTTTTTCCCAAAAGAAAGTATTTTATTTAGTCCTGGGTCTGAGATATCTCCAAACACTGCCTTTTTTAAGGGATTCAGCTCTCACCAGGTGGAATGTACAACTAAATGATGGCCGGGATGCGTTGTCTTCCCTGTCCTTCATCAGGAGCTATTCATATGTTGACGGAGCTGATACATAAGTTGGCACTGACTCTTTAAGAGAGCAAGGCCCTCCAAGCTAAAAGTAATATGCAGTATATGCTCCATTTTTCTCCCACACTGCTGCCTTAGCCTCGCTCAGATGTATGAAGCAGTTTGAAAATTGTCACAGAACTTGCGCGCGGGTGCATGCCCACTTCAGAAACACTGTTAATGTTCCTATCTAGACAACAACAGTAGCCTGCAAAAGCACCTAAATCAAGTTGTACTCCTGAGCGAACCTCGGTCCTCAAACCTGCTGAACAAAGTAACACAGAAGCCACTTCCCTGCAATGCCATCCACTCATGCCGGTGCACCTACCAAAATAATTTAAATAAGGACCTGAAAAAGTGGGATCAATTGTATATAACCAAAGAACAAAGAGGTCCTAAAGCTATACATTGAATGCAACTATATTCGTGCTGTGTGAGAAAACGTCCAAATTGTATTTAAACAAGGTTTTAATGTATAACTAACACAATTTTAGTTTGTCAAAACATAATAACCAATAAGTAAGAAATAGTCAGCTAACATATGTACATTTGTTCAAAAAACATTAGGGATTGTCAAGCATCAACAACGCACTGTGCCCACAAAAAAGCTGAGCAATGGAAAAAATGCTCAAAGTGTGCTACCAACACCACAGGTATAACGAGATAAAGAAAACAGCCTTAATCAAAACAAAGGACAGAATTCATAATCATCTTACTGAAGTTTACACCTGGAGTCAAACTACAGTGTTGACCCGGCAGGACCAGGCATTTATACATGGCAACAATTATAAAAACAAAAGGTAAATGGCCAGAGTAGCCGCTATGCCTGTAGAACAAGAGTCAAAACTGAAGATGTCGATACTGCCAAAACATGCCAACTCTAGTTTCGCCTTCTGGGGGCCTCGTGAGTTCCGGAGGCCCAGCCTTCCTCAGGGTGGAACGACATAACAAGAACTAGGAGGGATGGGCATTGTCTACAAACAATTTCTGTAGGTGACAAAACAAAAAACAGCCAAATAAAATGTAGTAGCAAGTTGAACCAGGATTTGAAATCATGTTTGAATGATGTGAAACATTACCTCTGTATATTCTCAAATGGTAAATGAAATGTTCATAGCATAAAGTGATGCATTTCATGAGGAAGCCCATCAAGGTTCCAGTGCCCTATGGTAACGCGTGGCTGGTTATGCAAGACAGACCACGGAGCATCGGTGAAAGATTATCGTGGCAAAGGTGGTGTAAACCAAAATATGTATATAAGGTGCAAAAACAGGCACCAACCTGAATTAAAAACTATGAGCCCACAGACCAGAAGGTGGAAAACCATTGCTCAACAATGTAGCCAGCCTGAAAGCAAGACAGTGCAGAAACTCAATCGAGAGTTGAGAAAATTGCGATGCACTTAAAATAACAAATAAAGTGCCTTGGATAACTACTGAGTGGGTAAAACATCAATACTCAAGCAGACCGTGGCCCAGAGTCAGCATGGGTCTACACATGTGCAGCATTGATAAAAGACGTATATATAGAGAACAGACCTAGTGTCATTACTTACGCTGTTGTTGCTGTATCCAACCTCCATTTGGGACTTCCAAGATCGTGTGTCAAGACGCAGACTGTGAACTATATTCAATGCGGCTGGAGGCAGATCCGGGTCATGTGAGTAACCACGTCTAAACAGTAGCCATCTTGGAGTGGAATAGAACCAAAGCCCACTATGCAGCTGCCCAACAACTAAAGGCAATGCCAACCTTTCCCCCACCTCCACAATCACTTTATAGTAGGCATTAGTGACATTACTTTCCTTTCATTCACCATATCTTTATGTTATGTTTGTGTTTTCTTGGAGAGCCCCAGGGAACCTCTCCCATATACCAAACACATTAAAATGATTTAACCAGGAGAATATCATTTGGTGAAATGGGAAAGTTGTTAATTCAGCCCAGGTTTCTTCGTGCCCCAATTTGCAATTTCACAGCAGGCTACATCTCTTCCTTTCTCATTCCAAGCACTGAAAGAAGGTGGAGAAGCTAGAGAATTCATTGGTAGAGCCGAGTAAGGGGGTCCAGCATCCATCTCAGAAACGGACACATGCAGCACGGCAAAATACCTATACCTGGATTTCTGCCTCCCTACCATACAACACAAAAGCCATACTTGGTGCCCTGTCTACCTTCCCCACACTACAGCAAAAGAACCTCACTTGACATACTGCTTCCCCACCAGTATGCATTATATAAATAATTCATATTTATTTATGGAGTAACACTATAGACCATAAGCCTATATGAGTGAGATTTACCGACAGTTAAGGAAATCAAGGCACAGGGATGAACAGTGATTTGCCTAGGATCACATAAAGTGTCAATTGTGGAAAGTGGGGATGTATGTCCTAGCATCCCTGTTCCACAGTTTGAAACTTAAACAGCAGAGGAGACTTCATCTTCTCCTATTCCATCTTCAATATAGGAACCAACATAATACTTTCTGCAAGGTTATTCAAGGGTTAAACTGGTACACTTTTCAATAAATCTGTCTTCCAAAACACCAAGTCACATGATAAAGGAAACCTGGCAAAATATAAGAGAAGTCTAAATTGAAAGGTAAGTTCAGAAAGCAAGCATGCATCTCTTAGACAGAAAAAGAAAGGGGGTGACTGTGAGGGGTCAGAAATGTGAAAGGGATAAAATGTCATATTTTCTCAATGTTAGCCATTTAGTAAATGAAAAAGGATGGGATAAATGCCTACCTTTCCCTATCCTACAAAGAAGTCCCCGCATAGAAAACTCAAAATAATGAAAAGTTACCTAGTGTCCAAAAAGTCTCCGCCCCTCACACTAATACACACAAATAAATTATACAAGGAATGGATGGCTACTTTTAGTTCAACAAAACAATGTATCAGTTCAAACTTAAAAAGGTCTGAAAGCACTCCTTGTGACCAGGGTTGGGCTCCCTGCGCCTGGATCAATTCATGAATACTTTGAGCACAGGTCTGGCTCAACAAAGTTCTGTTCAAGGTAACATAAGAAGTCTCTTCCAACCGCTGTGTCTTTCACTGTAACGCAGCAAATGTATTTTCCACAAATGCTTTTTGGAAAGGTAAATGTCTTTCTTTCTTAACACAAGTTCAAAATCAAAGCAATTGTTCTTTTCAAAATGTCCAACAATTATTAGAATATCTCACCTTCCACGTTCTTTGATTCAACAAAGGTCTTTCCACCATGTCTTTTTGCTACAAACATACTTCAATCAAACTTGATGGCAATATTGATTTCAAGATTCTTCACACCAATCTCTCTTGGAAGGAAATTTCAACAATAACTGCCTTTTCATATAGTCTCTTGGTAATGTGTATTCCAGTTTTCCCCAAACTGAGAACTTGATTTAGAAGAATTATTCTAAAAGCACCTCTTAACTGCTCCTTGGCAGCCTCTTGACTGTTGGCAGTTTGAATTACAAGTTTGCCCCAGTTGATATACCAAAAAGGGAGAGTTTGACCTCTGTATGGTTTCACAGTCTCTTGGCTGTTGGCAATGCGGGATACAAGCTTTCCCCAATGCATATCTCCTTAAAGGAGATTTTCATATTTTCTTTTGTGGGGTTTTCTCACAACCTATTGGCTGTTGGCAATGCTGGTTATAAGCTTTCTTTCATTAATTGTTTGGTATTCAAAATTATTACAATTCAACAACTTTCTTATGCAGAGCACCTCGGGATCAGCATTTTCCTCTAGCAAACTCACCGGGTTTCTTCATCAGCTCCTTCTCACGGTCAGGTTTTGCTGCAGAACTCTGGTGTCCTGCCCGCTCTCTCTTGCTTCTGCGTACCTTCAGTGATATGTGCGTCGGTCTCGGGGAGCTCTGACAGCTCAGTTGATCTTCTGTAGCTTCTTTCTCACCGACACGCGGTGTGCGGAGTTGGGAGCACGCCTCCTCATGAGCTGGGCTTCTTCTTGACACAACGCTTCCTGCTGCGCCTACTCTGCCCTCTGCTCGCCTTCACCCTTCGTGATAGCTTCCACTGGCGTTCTTCTTTCTGTGGCTGCTCCTGCACCTCGGATACCTTCTGCTTCAAAAGCTATGTCTTTTGTACGGCCTTCGACATTTCTTTCACCTTCTTCTCCTTCTTCCTGCAGCTGTGCCTCATTTTTGGATTTAAATGTCCCTCTCAGGTGCCTTGGTCTGCAACAACTAGAAAGCACCTTTTGAAAAACGGTATTCTCTATCCTCATTGCCTCTGAGTCCTTCTTCCTCGTCTCAGTCCCATACGCATTATGGGTACTGGAGTCCATAGGGAATTGTGTAACAGTTTGTTCTATTTTACAACAAGGCCTCCATTTTTTAGGAAGTATGGGGGAATCATAAGATAAGAAGGTCACTAATCCCCCCTGGCATGAGTCCCTCCCATGTGATCCTCCTACATGATACCACCCACAGGGCCAGGATCAGGTAGCAGCTACCTTCCTCAGGCCACATGTGAGGAGGCCAATACCCGGGTCCTAGAGATGATTTCACTGGATTCATCACAGTGACCCAGTGCCACAGGCGGTTGCAGTGGCATGCAGGATAGGCACAGATATCAGAAACAGTTTCTCAATCTGCTAACCTACCTTTGCAGATTCGTACCACTGTCTCATTGCCCCTATATTCCTTACCTAGCACCATCTGGTGTCCTTCCTTTGCACCACATCCTGGATACCCCTTCACAGCCTTTCTTAAAATTAACTTTCAAACTTCCATTCACCTTTTGCGCCCTCCCTTAACTCAATCCACTTCTCATACCTAGCTCGCAACCTCTTCACGTGCCCACATTGCTTAGTTACCAATGCCTTGCCACCCACCTCTGCCATTGCCGTGGCTAACATGCAGACAGAAGATAACCTTGATCTGCCATTCAGCCTCTGCCAGACTCGAGAAGCTGTGGTCATGATCTTGCTGGTAAATGTGGGCATGGGGTCTGCGCTTGGACAGCACAGAGCAAAAAACACAGAGGGGATACAGCTTTTATTGAATTCCAAAGAGGCACTTTCTTGGAAAGCCAGCTAAATATTTCAGTTAATGGAATTGTGAGGTGAGACTGTCTGGGATCTGGTGATTGAGAAGGAGTAAGAGCGACCTATCATATTTATTTGAGCATTCAAAGAAGTTGGAGTTTGTGTGTGTGTGTATGTTTGTCTGCGTGGCTGTGGTGATGTGTTTCAGTGTATTTGTGACTGTGCAAAGCATATGTTGAAGTATGCCTCCGTTCCTGTGACTATGTATTTATATATGTGAATATGTTGTTGTTGATTTGTATGTGTGTCTTTTGTTGGTCACATGTGAGTGTTCTGGACAAAACGAAAAATGTAAAATGTAGTGGGTCATTCAGAGTTGGATGGTAAAATCAGCGGTATTTGACAAAGAATGCTGATTCTATAGCCAGACCAATTCAAGGGTTGATTAAATACCACAGGAAGCATTCCATAGGAATACTGGTGGCAGTATTTTAGGCAGACTTTCTGAAAATCAGCCCATTTTACCTTCACCTAAGAGATGGAGTTTAAAAAAGCAATGTTGGCCCCAATTCTTTGTGCAGGCATTTCTTTTAAATACAGTGAAAACACTTTTTACAAAAAGCTTTGGTAAGGGGATGAAAAAGTAATCATCTCTGATGCCCCCTTTGCCACATCATCCAGGTTATGCATAAAAGGGACAGAAAGGACCCTTTTGCGCATACAAATAATGTACAGTAGTGGCTTTTGCCACTACTGTACAAATCCATTTCCATCTTTACATTGAACATGGAAATGTCTGGATTTTCTTTTCAAAACACCTTTTTACGTTACCACTGGCGGAAATAGTACTTCTAAAATACCTCCGGAGGTATTCCAAAAATAGCACTGCTGCTGGAGGTAAATTCTGAATTAGATGGACTTTCAGAAATACCACCAGTGGAAGTGGTAACTTTCTCAAGTGGTATTTCATTAAAAAGATCCATCCAACTCTGAGTTACCCCATTAGTTTGCAGTCTAATAATAATGAATACTTGAAGGTTACATATTTCTGTGTGTGTTTTTTAACAATGCCTTAAACAATTGTAAGGGTGTCGAAGAAGGAAGCTGACACAAAGGTGGCATGGTGGTGGTTATAGACTTCTATTTATAAAAGAAAGACCCTCACTATCTCTATTATCTAAGAGGGGTTAACCTGCCTTAAACTAATACTAAAGGATCCGTCAGAATGCCTGTCAAAATCAAAGTCCACCATCCTGTGTCACAACTTACTTCTATCCGTTACATTACAACTCAAGACTAATATAACCCAACAAAAGGTTCCTTCCCCAGGAGAATGACTCCCTTCTCCTGGTATTTGGGTGATGCTCAAAAGAATGTTCTCATGAACAAAGGTTGCCAGGGGGAATGCCTCCTTTCCCCTGACTTCGGGGTTCCACATAATCTGTGCACAACTCCATGTTCTGGAATAGGAGAATGACTCACTTCTTCTGCTACTGGTTTTTGCAGTTCACAATAAGGTCAGGTGGAATTACTTCCTTCCCCTGGTGTCTGTTGAATATGCCCCAGGGGGGTTTGTGTCATCCCCAGGAGCATGACTCCCTTCTCCTGGTATTTGAAAGTTATTTTCCGTGTCTTTCAACTTGCTCTATGTTTTTCCACTCTCCCTCGATAACAGCAAAGTTCCAATCCCTTCTCTGCTGGTCAATGGACTTACCTTTGCCACTCTGCAGAGGAAGTTCTCCTCAGGTTCTCATATCCCTTGTATTGTGGACCCAGACCCTTCTCTGGTGGTCAGTGGGTTTGTGGTTACCACTGCAACGATGAAGTTCTCCTCGGATGCTCAGTTCCTTTTTGTTGGGGTCCCAGACTCTTCTCTGGTGGTCAGTTGGTTTATTGCTGCCACTGCAATGATTATGTTTTCCTCGGATGGTTGATTCACTGTGGTTAGAGTCCCAGATACTTCTCTGGTGGTCAGTGGGCTTATTGCTGCCACTACAATGGGGAAGTTCTCTGCGGCTGCTTGGTTCACTCTTCCAGTGTCCAGTAGCTTTTATATTACTACTGGGACGATGGATCCTCCCTGAAGCACTCTACACAGTTCTGTTCCCCAATAGCCCTAGAGCCGCCACTGGGATGAAGAACATTATGTTATGTCCCTCTCTCCAACTCCCTTGTATCCCTACCAGGTCTCTTGTGCCTCCCTTTACCTTCTGGTGGGATTCGGCATGTCACCGGTCCTTCCTGGAATGGGTTTTCTTGTCGGCGGCTTCCTCTGCTCTTCTTGTCCGCTTCGGCGGTCCTGGCGCACCTTTGCGGTCCTCTGCTCCTTACGGTCTTGGCTCTGCTATGAGGCCTGACGGTCTACGTGGTTGTCCGATCACGCCACTGCTTCTTCCCTTCAGCCTCGTAGTTGGGTCTGCTCGTCTCAGAACCACAATGGCCTCTCGCAGCCTGCTACTGGCGTCTCCTGCACAGCCTTTCTTCCAGCCCTCACTCAGAGTTCAAAACTCCCGGGCTCCAGCTGGCTCCTGATTTCACCATGATCGGACTTCTTTTAGTCCCTCTTCTCTTTCTTTTTTATCTTCGAGACTTCACCTGGAGCAGCGTCAACATCGGCAGATAATGTCTCCTTGGTATTCCTCATGTCTCCGGTGAGCCACCTCGATTGCTGTGTTCTTCCTCTTCTCAGTATGTTGTTTTGGCAATATCCCATGTGCTACAAAAATACATGGGCTTACTCTTGATGACATAGCTCGGTATGGAATGGAGGGCTAGGAAATGTTGGGGTGTGACGTGGCTCAACGGACTCTACCCTAGGTGATCGTCTTTGTCCCCAGAGGAGGAGTCCCTTCCCATGAGGTCCTCCCGCATTAAACCACCCCTAGGGGGACTATTGGGTAGCAGCCGCACCTCCCTAGCCTCATGGGAACGGGCTCCCCTCCGGGGAGAAGTGACAACACCTTGCGAATCATCACACAATCCGACAGCCATTGGTATAAGCACATATAGAAACATCCATGTGTGCTATTAAAATCCTTTTGTAATGAACTCACAAGTGGCCAGGAAATTCACCAGAGCACAGGGGAAGCCACCTTACAGAATGAAACTGAAAGACAAACTCTAATAAGATATGGGCCCTTACTTTTTTGGCAAGTAGGTTCCGTGATAAGCTGCTGAGGATTTCAACAGACAAATAGTGTATGGGTCTCAGTGGTGCCATCTTTATCATCCTGTGTCACATAATCTGTCATTCAAATGTATACATTTTTCCTGGGAGATATAACAATGCCACTGTGCCTAGGCTCTACTCCCTCTCACGCACACACTGTGAGGCCTCACGTGTGAGGGCCATCCAGGAACATCTTCACCAGTTCTGAAATCAAGATGCATGTTTCAACCAATCTAAACAGAAGCCGAGCGGGCCTTGCAGCACTCTGTTCCTTTGAAGAAGGCTGGAGTCTAAAGAATTTTATAGTTTCCAATTTAAAAAGAAATATTTTGCAAATCTGGCGCAAGGAGCACCAACCCAACAAGCCTGTGGGGCAATTTCCCTTGTACCCTACGTTCCCAGCCCACCCCTGTTGCTGAGTGTGTGTGTCTGATTTGCAATCTGCTTTTCTCTGAGGAATTATTCAAGTGAACCTTGTGTATAAATCCACTATTACTAACAAATGTTCATTCTGGTTCATTGCTGGTAAGGGGCCTATGTGATCTATATGAACTGTATTTCAAAGTGTCTTTTCTCAAAGGACATTATTTGCTCTTTACTTCACACCTGGCCACCAATTCCTACCAGGAAGCAGTAAAATAGTTGTACTCACCCGAAAGTGGGTGAAAACGAGTCCTGTATCAGTAGTAGCTGTCAGCTTCTTTTGGTGTGCTCCGCTGGGCATAACTCGTTGAATTGGATATTCGCATGTTTTAGAAACTGTGACCACCAGAGTACCGGTCCTGGTAATGAGTGGAGTGGAATGAAAATCTCCTGCAGGGGTACAACGTGGCACACTAACAAGATGGAGGAGGACTGCACAGTGGGGATCTTATCTCTGCTTTGTGCCCACCCTCCGTCTCGTTAGTGATCCAGAATGAGGCAGATGTTAAATGGAGGCATATGCCTGTCTTTTACAACTCTGCTTAACATGCTGCCTCATTTAAAATTATGCTGGTTTTCTATGTCTGAGTCTTTCAAAAACCACGTTGCCCGGTATCGGAGTACATTCAGTTCCACACAGCTCAACAATCTGGTGCCCCTAGTCTTCTTATCTATGCCTGGGAGACCAGGAAGTCAGTACACAGGAGGGTGTAATTCCCTTATAGATGTTCTGTGAAGACCTGCAGCGTCTTTAGGACGGCAGAGAGTTCTCCCCAGTTCAACAAGTTTTTCTGAGTGCGTGGATCTGGAACCCTGGAATCCAGAGTCGTGCTCAATCCTTTCTAGCTGGCGTACACTGTAAAATCCAACAGCATTGAAGGATTCAACTTCAACCCCTTCAGATGGTGCCCCATTTGCAGACACTGTTGAAGCTCCTGCTGAATTGAGGGGATCACAGGTGCCATAGCTGAGAACTTTGGGGAGCAAAGATCCCACCACCGTAGTAGTTCCGGGGCAACTTTAGTTGGAGTTTCGCATCAGAAACCACAAATACACATGCTGCCATGTATCCCTGCATTTGAAGCAAAGGTGTAAATGAAAAGAACATTCTCCAAGCATCTATGTTGAATAGAGCACTTATGAAATATTTGCATTGAGCAGGTATGAAGGAGAGCTTTTCCATGTTGGGGTGCCATCCAATTTGGGGTATGTATAAGTGCTGTGTGCACCCATTGGTGGCAAGGACTGCGTGAAGGATGCAGCACGAACAAGCAAGTAATCCAGCCAAGGGTGTAAAAGCATTCCTTGTTTGTAAATGATCACAACCAACAGCCTCAAGATATTTTATACAGCTTCGGGACGGGACAACTTCAGACCAAATTGTCTGGTGAGCAGGCAGGATTGGGACGTGAAAGTATGCATTCTTGAGATCTGTTGAGGACAGGAAATGTCTTAGTGAAATTGTAGAAATAATGGCTTGCAAGGCTTCCATCCTGAATGGTAAGGCATTTTTTTAAACCGCTTTTCCTATCTATTACATGACTGAAGTCTCCTGATGGTTTCGGGTGCCAGAAAGATAGAAAATACACCGTCATCCTGTTCCACTGGAGGAACTCGGATTATAGATCCCTTACAGGTTTGAGTCTGTAGACACATTTTAAGTGCTCTCCTCCTCTCTGAGTCTCTTGGAAAAGATATGGGGGCAGGTCTACATTATTCCAGCAGGGTCATAAACTCTTTTGAATATCCTTCCCTGGCCACCCCTTGATCCCAATCATCTGAGACTGCATTGTGCCATTTGTGGAAAAACTGACCCAGACTACCCCCTACAAGAGGTTTTTGGCCCCCGCTGGGCCAAAAACCGTGCAACAGTTCAGTTTTCTCTGTAGAGGTGGAGATACATGGACAGGCTGTGTGTCTAGAGATGGCTGCTTTGCCACAAAATTGTCTCTTGCTCGATCCCCGAGCAGCAGAGAACATAGGTTGGGAGGGTTGTAATGTATATTGGCTTGGCAGATTGATTCTGGATGTAAGAGGAACAGAGAGATTTGATTCCTTTTATGCCAGTTTAACCAATTCACCCATCATTTGTACACAGTGTTCAGAAGGAGAAGTCTCAGAATGATGGGCCTTTTTGAAGAGTCGCCTTTCCATGCACAAAGCTAAAACTATCTGTCGGCTGAGACATCTGATACAGACTCGAGGGCACTAATAATTTCAGGTAAAATTGGTGGAAAACATGATTTGCTCTCAGAAAGGAGCAATCCCTCTTCAGGGGCAACCAATAGTTCCCAGAATTCTTTCATCAGGTAATGTAATTTATTTCAAAGTTATCAGCATTCAGGTCAAGGTTAGAAGCAATGTGCACTCTCTTAGGATCATAGTCAATCTTCGTATCAATGTCTGCTGGGGAGCTATCTTTAGATGGTATCGTTAACCATTCAGCAAATCAAGGAAGTAAGGAGTCTAGTTTCAGCATGTTAGGGGATTCCTCATCAAACCCTGCAGAGAATGAATTTTCTGGGGTGTCTAGGAATTTCAGCTTCATCAGGGTTCCTCTGTTCATTAAGGAGTACTGTTTACTGTTATGTGCTAATAGGTCAAGCTCCCCTTCCCCTCCTATCTGTAAGGGGAACTAGATTGGTGTCTTTTCTCCAAATATTCCCTGTTACAGATACAGAACCAAATCCCAAATCATGGGAAAACCTTCAGCTGAAGAGCAGATGTTAAGTACAACAGACAAGTAATGCAGCACTAACCTGTCCTCGTACCCTGGTTCCTCGACAGGCTTGATCACTGTCCTACCAAAACCTGCTGCGATAGTTTGATTGAGTGCACATACTTCTTGTTTGGTTGATGGGTATTCCAATTTGGCTGCCAGTATCATTTGGGTCAGCACAGGCGCATAATCATTGAGGTCCACCAACCCCTCAATGAAAGGTATTTCCAATCAAGCAGGGAAGTGTACTCGGTTAATGGTGGGGAGAAATGGAACTAGGTGAGAGACCTCCATAAAGCTCTTAAGCGCTACGCTGCACACACAATGTGCGTGACTTCTGCGAAGCACTTAGGCAAACATGTGGATGAATGGAGGCTGGCATTCTTTATACCCACCACAAGGGTAGGAGTTCAGAAGTTAACAATTACGTTCTTTTTTCAGGTGGGGAACAATGTGCCTGTCTGGGAAGCTGGTCACCCTCACGGGTAACAACTGGTTACAGGGAAGGGGCAATGAGACTTAATTGAAAAAAGGATGTACTACCACCAAAACAGCTATAATCCTTGGGGATTTGGGTAAATCAATGATTAAGTCCAATGTCGAAGTATGCCACAGGTGTTTGGAAGGCTGTAACATTCGTGTAGTTTGAGCCGTATGCCCTTTGACTTCAATACACACGCTGCACATCCTTTAACATAGGTCTGATGTACTTGGTGCCAAGTGTACAACCAGATCAAAGAGAAACAAAATCAACTTACTTTAGTTGATTTGGATTTCCATGATGAAATGTGTGTGTTGCCCAATGTAATATCAAGTATTGCATGCCCTCACTTATTAAATACAATTCTTCGTACTTCGATAATTCGTTGCTCGAGGCCTGATATTTTTGTGTTCCACATCTACTCGAATACCTAATTTCTCAGCATTAAATTGTGTAAATTACTAGACATGTTTATATCCCTTTACTACCACCAATGGAATAACTGGTTCTAGATCTGATTTTTACCTTACTCTCAGACTGAGGATCTGCAAGAATATCAGCTTTATCATTTTTTTAAAGCTTAAAATGTGATGAGGAAATTAAATTGAGAAGAGAACATTTACATTTCCCTGCTATATTATATTTCGGTGGTATTTGTCTTCGTTCAAAAACCTTAAGGGTCGATTAGCCACTCAACAAGCCCGGCTGAACCCTTCAACAGATATATAAAATACTGTCAGGTGGGAACAGCTTTAGACTATTTGTGTCCAGCTCCTCAGAGGGTGCTTCTATCAAGACAGATGATAACATTATTAACTGTGCCTAGATTATTTGTAAGCCATAATCAACATCTTGCACATTGACCAGCGAAGGCACTTGCAGTGTTGTTCTGGAATTGGCCTGGGACCTATGATGCCTTTGTTCTTGATGACCTGGTTAACCACAGCAACAGATACACTTCTTGGCATGGCATGGAAGAGATAGTTATAATTGGAGAATCTTGACTCCTTGCCGAGGACTGAATCTGAACTTCGAGGGGTGTGCTGAGAGATAAAACATGAAAGAGAATCAACTAGAGTTACAGTTTCAAGATGGCCATTACCATTTATTGACCAAGTGTTGGCACAGGTCAAAGGCTCGAGGGTATTTACCACTCTGGACTGATGGATGTTGAAGTTATAGGGCCTCATTACACAGTAGGGGTTTACCGGTACCGGTAAGGGCACCGGTACCGGTAAACCCCTACCGCCTTACTACGAGTTCCCTTTGCGGGACCCGACTTTAATGGCTGGTTTTACCAGCCGTTAAAGTAGGGTGCCGCAAAGGGACCTCGGAGCTAATTACGGTACTGCAATTTGCGGTACCGTAATTAGCACCTTCCCCATTCCCATTATGACCTAATGGGGCAAAAATGGAAATGGGGAAGAGCCTTGGTGAATGGGGAATTACCGCCCCCGCTTACCTTGGAGTAGGGCGGTAATTCCACCATCCACCAAGGCGGACACGGTAAAATACCGGCGGCAACCATGGCGCTAATAGCACCATGGTTACCTCCTACCGTGTAATGAGGCCCATAGTCTGCTGTTCACATATGGTTGCCTTCTCATTTAAATCCAGTGTGAAGGTGAAGGAGTAAGAGACAGACACATGTTGTTTGGCAAAGGCTTTTATTAATAACAAAAATGGGGCGGGGGAGTTGGCGGAAAACCTAACTGATCCTATCTCTAAGAGGGGCTTCCATGCCTCATCAAAACTAGCTAATGAAGCTCTCAGTGTCAGAATGTCCCAAAGTAAAAGTTTGCCGCCCTGTGTCCAAATCCTAACATATACCTCACAAGCTAAACATAATAGAATGTGCAAAGGGAAATGTCTGTAGGCCAGCTTTGCAGTTCACAACAAAAAATTCCAAAAGGTGTAGAATGCAAACAAATGTTCCACAAGACTCAAGGGTTTGATTCCCTCTGCCCAGTCTTTCCAACGTTATCTAGAATGGTAGAAAAACAAGCACATGTTCCACAAGACTCAATGGTTTGATTCACTTTCCCTAAAGTCTATCCAATGTTATCCAGAACAGTAGAAAAGTGAATAAAAGTTCTACAAGACTCCAGTGGTTGATTTCCTTTTCCCTAGAGTATTTCAACCTTCTTGATGGGCCTGACTCCCAGGCCCTGTGAAAAGGTAGAATGGCTTGGACACATTTTCCAAGTCATCTTGTGGGTTCCAGACCCTTGTGAGCGGATCTGGCTTCCAGGTACTGCGACGAAGAACAACATGGATGCCTTTTCCAAGCTGTGTTGTGGGTCCCATACCCTTGTGAGCAAGCCTTGCTGCCATGTACTGCGGCGAAGAAGAACAAACTGGATGCCTTTTCCAAGCTGTGTTGTGGGTCCCAGACCCTTGCTCAGTACCCCCTTCTTGGTCCACTCTCCTGCCAAGTGGGGTACTCCACGATCTTGTTTTTACCACCTTTCCACTCCACAGCCTTGGTTTACTCTCCTGCCAAGGTCTCCGAATGGCAGGCGTGGTGTTTCTCCTTAGTACTATTAGGGGCACACCTTCCCAGCGTGGGTACCATACGCCCTTCACTTGGTTAACTTCACAGTTCTCTTTATGCCCAAGTCTTGTTTACTCTCCTGCCAGGGTCTGTGAGCATTATTTGTAAGTGTAAAGTTCTTATCCCTTCTTATTGTTATTTGGGATGTATTTTCCCAATAAGGGTGCCAGACCATTTTCACCTTGCTGCTGTGCATTGTTAAATGTTCATATGTGTTAGTCCTTCTTTTAATTAAGGACTCTTGCCTTCTCTGGGTCTACCTGCAAGGTCTTAGCAGTTGCCCTCCAGTTGTCTTTGGTTCTGCGTTCTCCGAAGATGGTCACTACTCTCAATGGGGTCCTCCCTCCCCAGGAGATCCATGAGTACCACCCCCAGGGGAAATATTAGTTAGCGGCCTCACCTCTGTTGCCTCATGGAAAGGGGCTCCCCCATCTAAAGCAGTAACGGCACCTCAAGATTTGTCCCAACTGACAGGTTTGCTGGAAAATAACTCTGTTTGGGTACATTAATAGCAAGAGTGAATTTAATATGTTCCTGCATAAGGCAATGCCAGACGCTGAGAAGCGAGGAAATATAATTTATGTTGACGATATCTTATTAAAGAATAAACAAATAAATGAACCTTTTCTAGAAATAATAAACATACTGAAGGCTTGAACCAAGATTTTGTTGCAGAATGCACAGTGATGAGGGAAGAAGGGGAATTTCCTAGGTCATGAAGTTACTGAAGAAGGTCTCAGTCCTCAAAAGAAAAAAATTGAAGCATTACAGAAGTTAACAGATCCCACTAACCTTAAGGAATTAAGGGACCCATTGACTATGACCAATTACAGCAGGAAATGTATACCAAAGTATGCTGAAAATACAGAACCTCTCACCAAACTGTTAAAAAGGAGCATTCCTTGGCAATGAGGAAGTGAGCAAAATGAGGCAGTCCTCCAATTGAAGAAATGCCTGGCACAAGCCCCATGTCTCGCTTACCCTGTCAAAGGCCTGGAATTCCTCATGGTAACTGTTCTTTCTAAGACCTGTATGACTGCAGTCTTGTATCAGGATTATGAGAAAAAGAAGAAGGTGATAATATGTGCCAGTAAATCATTATCCCATATAGACTGCTGTTTCAATTAAATTGAACATGAATTGTTGACGACCATATGGGTGCTACAAAACTTTTGTCCATTCATTCAAGGTGAAAGGGTAATAATTCAGAAGTCACACCAACCATTACAATATCTTCAAAGTAAGAAAGTTTGATCCAGAACTCTGCCCAATTCTAGGATTACATCTTGGATTGGATCAATGCAGGGTTTTCCAGTAGAGATTAATTATGTGCACAATAAAAAAAGAGTGCAATTATTGAAGGATTGGCAGAACTGCATGATAGTGCACAAATGGAGGATTCTGAAGAATTAGAATGCGATGATAGCATTGAACACTACCTGTCATGGTGCATGCCCCCAGACATCAAGAGCAGACCAGCCTACCCCAGTCGTTGGCACCCATGGGGACCTTTAAGGCCCCAAAAGGTTGCCTCAAGACTTCCTGGAGTCAGTCCTGGCACCGCTGGCACCAGGCTCATATTATTCCACCATGTAAGGCAGGTTGCAGGGGGGATGGAGACACATTCAGTCCAGCCTGAAGGAACTGAGCCATACACTCTATTTTGGGTGTGGCTGGAGGGACTACTTTACCTGGGACTACTTGTGCAGGGTGTGGCTGGAGGGACTTCGTAACTTGGCACTACTTGTACAAGGCTATATAAACCACACCCTAAGAACAGAACACGCTTCGCGTTATTCTGCACTCCAGCAGCGTAACGCTCACCGTGTCTGCTAGCTCCAGTTTACCCGGTCCTCAGCCACGCCGCCTTGGAAACCACGAACCATCAGCACATGTGGAGAAGGGAAGAAAAAAGAGAACGAGAACAAGACGAGCGGTTAAGTCCTTACCTGAGAAGCTCCAACCGGAAGGCTTCCTTTTCACCCGCTCTCGGAATCGCCGCACCTTCAGAAAGGAAACACAAGCATAAAGAATCAATACTCACCCAGAGGCTGCATTCTCCTGCGATCCATCAAGGCGCCCTCACGCGATCGCTGCCCCGGAGTTGCTGCACCTGCAGAAAGGAAACACAAGCATAAAGAGACCATACTCACCCGAGGCTGCATTCTTCTGCGATCCATCAAAGCGTCCACACGCGAGCGCCGCATCTGGAGTCGCAGCATCTGCAGACCAGTAAAGAAACAGCAGGTTAGACGCGCAAGGGGAAAATAACCATGTGTTTAAAAGAAAACATTTCAACGCTGCGCTTTCGCGCTAGAACTCACCTGCAGGATTTCTGCTCAACATCGCAGAAAGGTGCCACTCATTCACCTGGCACGCCGAAAACCGCATCTGCAAATGAAAAAGCACAGTAGTGAGAATTTCGGCAAACAAAGAACTTTTAAGCAAACCTATACCAAGAATCTATTGGCATAGAGACTTACCTACAGAGCCACAGTTGTTCTGAACTCCGCTACAGCCCGCAGGATCAGTGACGCAACTAGATCCAGTGGAGAGGCTAAACAAACATCAACGCGCCCCTGCATACAGTCGCAGGATGGAGAGTCTGCCATAGATAAACCAAAGGTGAGACATAAGCAGAGGGGAGCACTAGGAGGTCACAGGAGGTGGGAGTCTAGCCCTCCCCCCTCACGGCTGGTTAACATCTCGTTTCAACATTTTAGGCAAACGCCCACTCGTGAAGGAAGTAGTAACAAATCGAGAAGACACGTGCAGCCATTCATTGCCTAACTTCGTGCGACGCCCCCTTGGAGACTAGGTGAGCGTAACACTAACTGAGATCCTCTCACAAATCCTTTGATGAAGAAATTTGCAAGTGCCTGCCTGTCGTTTATGCATATGGCTGTGCACTGCATACAAATGAAGATTTAGACAAATAATTAGTTGTGTGGATCGGAATCGTCTGGGTATTACGCATTCTCGCTATCAACTCCCGCGCCACCCGCACCACTTACCTGCTGGTTCCTGACACCTGTATTCCTGTTGAGGTGGGCGTTTGTGTCGGCACTGGAGAACCCTAGTATGCTTGCAGACGCTGAGGAGCACTGGTGGCAGACTCTGGCTGGGGTCTGCAGTGCACAGGATAGTTCTTGGTTCAGGGCTGTACCATGGCTCCACTACGGGATGTCCTTCTAGGCTCGACTTAGGTGATTGCATTCTGGGCACTAGTGTCCGGTTTCAGGAGGAGAACCGCATTCAGGATAAAAGCCTGGTGTTTTCCATCCTCAGTGTGTCTTAACGCTCTCATGAGTGAGGTTCGGTTTCTTTGCCTCTCCATGGTCCATTGGTCCTTCTGTGCCTCCTTGCAGTTCCTTGTTTCTCCTCCTGTATTTGCCTCTAGTCTGCCTTCACCAGTTCTGCCCTTGCTTGTTCGTTCTCTTTTACTATTTCTCAGTCCTGGTTTCCATTTTCATTCTTTCTTCTCTTTTCCTCTAAGACCTACAAGAGGGTGGCTCCTATGACACATGGTGTTACCAACTGCACTCCCTGATCCAGCGGAACCCTTGTGGTCCCGCTGCCTTTGCACCACGTGAAACCGGGGAGTAGCTTAGCCCGTGGTGTGGGGGAACTGGTCCCGACCGTGTCCAAGTCTACATCCACCTGGACTGGAAGGGGGCTGGGTCTCCAGCATGCACTGACCTTGATTCTGGAAAACCTGGTAGCCAGTACCTCCAAGCAGAAAAGGAAAGGACCCTTGCAACCAGTAACTGGTAAGCAGCGCCCCAGTGATAGAGCCCTTGACAGATTAACACGGCAAGACACAAAAAGGGACATGGCAACTTTGCAAGAACTGCAGGCCCTACACCTGGAGGTTGCCTCCTTAAAACAGAAAAACAGCAGGCTTCATGCAGCAGTAGACCATGATGTTGCTGCCATGGCTTCTGAAAACAGAGTAGCCCATTTCACCACGATGAAGTTCGATGGGGACCCAAGAAAATTAACAGAATTTGTGAACCACTGCAGGATCTAGTTTATGTACAGACCAGCCCATTTTGCACATGACAATGCAAGGATAGGTTACATCCTAAGCAACCTGGTGGGGAATGCCCTAGCCTGGGCTGCACCTCATGTATCCACTAATAGCACAATGCTGAACAACTTTTAGGACTTCGAGAAAGCCATTTTGGAAACATTTCAGTCCCCCAATTTGGTCTCAAAGTCCCAAAACCAATTGATGAGATAACCAGGGTTCCCAGGACCTACTTGTGTATATCGGGCGCTTCTGCCAGTTAGCCACAGATGCTCAATGGCCTGTTGTTACTCAACAAACCTTGTTCAAGAGAGGCTTACGTGAGGAATTAAAAGATGAGCATGTTGCATTTCGGGGAACAACAAAAACCTCAATGCCTTGATCGACCTAGTCCTACTTATTGAATATCGACTCACAGAAGGAAGGGTGAAAGAAGATGTGTGCAGCATATCCCACCAATACTGTCAGTCATGCCTCCGTCTCCTGTGACTACCGAATCCCAAATTGATCTTATGCAATTAGGAGCAATCTGGGGCCCCTTAACCAAGGAAGAAAAAGAAAAGAAGAAGAGCAAATTGCTTATGTTTGCACTGTGGTGATCTTGGACACTTTTTGGGAACCTGTCCAGTCCGTTCCCCTTGGGTGTCAGAAAACTAGTAGGCTTGCTGTCCTTCCAGTTCTCCGGTCCATCCTGATATTGTCCAGGGACTGATGCCCACATCACGTCTTCTGGTCTTGGATATCCAATTATACAACACCAAGACACACCAGGCTATAACTACTACAGGATTGCTTGATTGTGGGGCATATGGTAATTATATCGCCCAGGTGTTTGCAACCTTACATGGCATACCATTAGCCCAGAAACAATGTCCAGCACCTGTAGCCTTGATAGATGGGTCATTGATCTCCTCAGGCCAGGTCACTAATCATTCTGTGCCTGTCGGTATACGCATCAACCAACATCAAGAACTACTAGCATTCAATGTCTTACATACACCGTCATATCCCTTAATCAACTGGGCTATAAAGACCATAATAACCAGATCCGATACTTGGACTATCCATTGCTGTAATCAGAAAGGCAGTGATACCCGTACTCCTTCCATGATACTTGCTTCAATAAGTACCTCATCTGCAGTTTGCGCCATTCAACGTGTCCCTGCTGTGTTTTCTGAATGCGGAAGGGTCTTTTCTGAGCCTGAAGATATACCTTTTCCCCCACATCAACCTTTTGATTGCTCCATCACTCTTCTGCCTGACAAGCCTGTTCCCCATGTTAGGATTTACTCAGTATCACTGTGCGAACAACAGGAGCTCCAATGCTATTTAAAAGACTGTCCTTTCCCAGTCACCTGCAGTTGCACCTCTGTTCTTTGTATCCAAGAAAGAGTACAACCTGAGGCCTTGTGTGGACTACCAAAAACTGAACCAGAGCACAGTAAAATACAGATATCTCTTCACCCTCATTCGGGACATCTTGGTGTCCCTGAGAGGCGTCAGCTATTTCACTAAATTGGATTTGCGGGGTGCCTACCATTTGGTCCAAATTAAGAAGGGGACGAGTGGAAGATGTCCTTTAAGACCTCCCAGGGCCACTTTGAGTACAAGGTTATGCCCTTTGGGCTGTGTAAAGCCCCATCGGTCTTCCAATGATTCATGGATACCATCTTCTCAGACCTTATCGGAATAACCATGTAGGCCTACCTTGATGACATCCTTGTCTTTTCCTCCACCCTCAAGGAACACCAGAAGCATGTGGCACTAGTTTTAAACCGCTTAGAGTCTAAACATCTCTATGCAAAACGCACTTAGGCCCTCATTACGACCCTGGCGGAAAGTGACTGACCGGACCGCCACAGCGTAACTAGCGTTTCCGCCATTGCACGAAGGAGCAAAGTGCGGCCCATTCCGACCCATCGGGCACGAGCACCACGGCATGGCGGAAGTGCAAAGTCCGCGATGGCGGAAATGACCCCAAAACGGCCCACACCGCCGCCGTACGGCGCCCTAAGAGCAATACCGCCACCCATCACAGCGGACACCGCAGTGTGCGCCTACCGGAAAGTACGGTGACCGGAAATATACGGAAACGGAAGTAAAAACATGGGCCCGGAACGGGAAACATCCCGCCGTACACCCATAAAACCACAAAATCCACACAACCACTATAAACACTACCCTAAGACACACCCCAACCCGTCATCCACCCTAGCGAAACCAAGAAAAATGGGAAAAGTAGCGAAGAAAGCGTGCGACCGCAAGCGGCAGGTCCACTTCTCCCGTGAGGAACTCACCGTGCTAACAGAGACCCTCCAGGAGAATGCCGCCGCCGTCTTCTCCACGCAAATGACCAGGACGGCACTTGCGAACAAGAAGGCCATATGGGCTCTGGTGGCACAGCGGGTAAGTGCGGTGGGGACCGCACCCCGCACCTCACAGCAATGCCGTAAGCGATGGGACGACCTGCGGATACGCGTCCGCAGCATACTCTCTGCCAACCGCAACATTGCCACAGCCACCGGGGGCGGTCCTGAATCACCCATCAAGTTGACCCCCTGGGAAGAAATCTGTGCCTCCACCATCGGAATGGAGAGCATAGAGGGAGTCTGAGGGATGGAGAAAGGAGTGCAGACATCCGAAGATTCAGGTAGGTGGCCCAAACAAAACAATGCCAAATCCACAATGTCCAATCATGTGAAGTACCATGCGTCCACATAGTGCAACAGAAACACATGTCCAGGAGAACGTCCACACACATCGGCCTGATAGCGCACGTTAAAACCCACAATAAATACATAAATAATTAAAAACCCCTAAAACACGCACTACACGTGCAGCAGGCACACCCTAACTGCAGGCTGCCAAACAACTGCACCCTCACTCCACACACAAATGAAACCACCTCCAAGGCCCCGACCCAAATCACCCTCAGGTACCACCCCAATGCATGTGATACAATGCCATTCCAATTCCCACAGACCCATCAATAACCCTCGCCCTCCTTTACTCCACCACAGGGTCCGATCCAAACGACGAGCTCCAGGACACCCCTACCAGCACACCTGCAAAGAGGGCCAAGACCAACGGCCAAAGACCCTCCACCTCAGCTGCACGCATCAAGACACGGCAGCAGCACAAATCGGGTGGCAGCACAGAGGAGGGAACATCAACAGGCACCCCAGCAGCCAGCATGCCCACACCACCACCACCACAGGTCCCCCCAACGGATGCCACAGAAGGCACTGGCTCCGGTGGCAGCAGCACCATAGGTGACACCCCATTGATGGCAGCATGCTCCGACACAGAAGACGGGGATGTCGAAGTCAGATCCATCCATGACCTGTCCCAATCCCCCTGTCTGTCCCATCCCGTACAACATGAGGATACCACGCAGGGGCACCCACAAGACGACGACCGGCCATCCCCCACAAGCCCTGTGGCAAGGCAACATGAGGACAACAGCCCCTCTGTGACACCCCCGCAAATGGCCATGGCCCAGCAGAGGCAACAGTCCCTCGACCAGTTAATCGTGCAACAGCAGCAACTGGCCACGCTCCTCAAGGACCATGCCGATGAATGTGGGGGCACTAAGGCAGACATAGAAACATCAACTGAGACACTTAGGGCAGAAATGGAGAGAAGTACAGAGACACTAAGGGCACAAATGGAGAGTAGCACCGAGAGCCTGAGAGTACAAATGGAGAGAAGCACCGAGAGCCTGAGGGGGGAACTGCATGCGACGTCCAAAGACGTATGTGCCCAACTTGCCGCAGTGCGCCGTGTGCTCACTGAGCTCTCACAAACCCTTAGGGACATGCATGGACGTGAGCAGGCAGAGACATCATCCGTTGCAAGTTCCGTCCAGGGCAGCCCCCAACGTAGATCTGGGAGGAACCTGCGCTCCACAGGCAGGGGTGCCCCTGATACCCGCAGAGGGGGCTTGCAATAGCGACTGCCCACTGACAATGAGCATCTTTGGACACTGGTGTTCGGGGGGGAGGTAGGAGGGTGGAGGGGGTGTGTTGGGCTCACTTGGGTGGCGGGTCGATAGGGTGTTTAACATGATATCACATATGCCATAAACAATGCACGATCAACCAATGAGATGTGTGGACATTGATCTTTGTGTACTAGGCCATCATAGGCGTACAGTCCATATTGTGCATGTCCCAGACACACACAGTGCCACGAGTCCCGTGTCCATGTATCAGCCACCAGGCGTGAGTGCTAGAAGCATACATCAATGAGATGCTGACGAATTTCACGGGCCTCCTGTGCCTCGCCGACTCCTTGAGGTGCTGCCACATCCCCACCCTCATCCTGACCATCTTCAGGTGCATGCAGTTCTGCGTCAGGGGGCATGGGCACATTTCTACGTACGCACATGTTGTGGAGCATGACACATGCCATCACCATCTTTGCAACCTTCTCATGGCGGTACAGGAGTGCCCCGCCAGACCTGCTGAGGCAGCGGAAACGAGCCTTCAGTAGGCCGAATGCCTGTTCTATGACTACACGGGTACGTGAGTGGGCATGGTTGTAGTCCTCCTCATGCTGGTCCCGTGGGTTCCGGACTGGTGTGAGGAGCCATCTCTTCAGTGGATATCCAGCATCACCTGTATGTGGACGAGAAACGTATGATGTGGAATGCCATTGCTACGTACGCACACACCCCCCCCCCTTCCTGCCAGGTCATTGCCGAATCACATACCCCACATCATCATGCATGAAATGAGACTCACCGAGTAGCCATGATCTGTTCCCTGCGTGTCGCTCCATGTAGCGTGGTATTCTAGAGTTCCTCAGGACCATAGAATCATGGGTTGATCCAGGGAATCGGGCACAACAATGTGTAATGATCCTGTTGGAGTCACACACCATTTGTACATTCAGAGAATGAAATTGTTTTCGGTTGCGGTACTGGGCCTCCATGGCATGTGGGACGACCAATTCCACATGGGTGCAGTCGATGGCACCAATGCAACCCGGTATGCCGGCAAGTGCATGGAATCCCACTTTTGTGTTGGTAATTTCCTGCTCCGAGCGTGGTAGGGAGATGTAGTCGTCTGCGTGCTGCAGGAGGGCATCGAGCACTTGCAATAGTGTCCGTGAGAACAGTGGCTGAGAAATGCCATGCAACTGTCCGACTGTGTGCTGGTAGGTGCCTGTGGCCAGGAAGTGGAGTACAGACACCACCTTCAGTAGGGGTGGGATGGCGGTTGGGCTATCTATCATGCTGACAAGGTCAGCCTGTGTCATGGCCACAATGGCGGCTATGGTGTCCCGGTCCAGACGGTAGAGGGTGTGGATCTGCTCATCAGTGAGGTTGAACGGATGTGCTCGGAGGCGTGGGATTGCGGGCTGCCTGCGTGGTGGTAGTGGCTGTGCTGGCGGCCCTTGCTGGCCCTGCCTTGGCCTCCTCCTCCTCCTGCGTCTCTTCCGTGCGGCCGGTTGTAGTTGGTGTTCGTCTTCTTCTTGGAGTTGGAGTACTTGCAGTGCTATCAGGTCCCCCAGGGCCAACATCGCGAGTCCTGCCGGTAGCATTTCGGTGTGGTTGTGGGAGGAGACTGGGTGTGCAATTTATGTGTTTTCAGGCTGTATGGCCTCCACCTGTGGTGATTCATTCCACCTGTGCAGACTGCTCTCCCCTTTGGCCGAGCACGTCCCGCGCACAACGCTGCAATTCGGGGAATGGCATCTTGCTATTGCAATCATGTATTTGTACCCGATGGCCGTGTAACATTGGTTGACATGTTCATTCTGCTGTGGTCCCATTGTTTCACATACTATCTGTGCAGTCGCGAACAGACTTGTGAAGGGTCAGTGGAACGTGGTACTCGGGTAACGGTGGGCCCTCATGCATCACTGTACCGAGTTGCACCGACGGGCGGGGCGTCCCATTTGTGGGTGAAGGCAGTTGCCATTTTCACACACAGCCGCACTAGATGGTTTGATTTGTGATTTCAAGCGGCCACAGATGCCTCTTCGACGTGATGTTGCAAAGGAGGAATTCGAAGGCCGGCGCTTTCGGTTATCAGCTAGCGGCGAGGAGATGCCCACAGGTCTGACTGCAAATATAACGTTCTATTGTTCAATGTCCTTGGGACAGGGGCCATGGCGAGGATGCAATGATTGACATGAATAGTTTGGGATGCGCAATAGCGAAGTGGGCGATGAGGCCGGACGTTCCCAAATACATGTTACTTCACTACACTGGAATTACGGGCTGGGGCACAGTGGATTTTGCAGGCTGCATGACGCACAGACTCAATGGATATTTCTAATGTCATGTGAGTAAATATTCAGGCGTTTTCATACCGGGATGAGGGAATGATGAATGGATGCATGGGCAGGTGATTTGATACAGAGTTTGCCATGTACAGGGCTTCTTGGGATCTATCCGCCTCCCCTACGCTATGTGATGCAGGGCTGCCATAGTGGGACCATCGTCTATCTGGCCTTGTTGAGCCCTCCCTGTCTCGACGCGCCCTCAGACACTTGTGTCCATGCACGTTTACATTCCCATCTGATGGATTCTGTTTTCACAGACGCATGCACAGGTACACTCGTTTGTGATGGTGTTTGCACCTCGATATAGATGGTTATGAGTCGCAAGTGGTTTTGGGGTGGTGATGATCCTTTGGAGTGGGCTAGCATGCATATGGCTGTGGATTTAGTGTGATCATTGAAGTGAGTTGTTCGAATGTAGTTCTGATGGCCATTCTGTTCTTTTTCTTTTCTTATGGTTGACAGGTATCTCCTCCCCTTTTGCCACTGCCATCTGTATGCCACTCCTGCCGATGGGTTTTACTCCCGACACCTGCTGCTTCGTGTTAATCAGTGGAGCAGCATTACGATCTTATGGGACGATCGCCAATGGGCCACATGCCCTTACGCAGTACTGGTGGCTCGGAGCAACATTTCGGCCTTTCAGCTGGACTAGTGCCTCCCCATTGGGACGGCCCTGCGGTTCTGTGCGCTTCCATGTTGCCTTTTCGTACGTGAATGTGGCTCTGTGTACCATGAGGGAACAGGGCGTCACACAAGTAGTGGCTGGTCATTTCTTGCGGATGCAGCCCACAATGGTGAAGAGTGTTTTGGAGTTCATGGCCTGATGGCTGTATGGGCTTGGTGATTTTGATGTGCATTAAATTTCTATTCTGATTTGGCCCGTGTAGCGTCCTTCTTTGCAAGTGATGTGGCATATGCCTATTTGGGGAGCGGTGTATTGTGAGGAGATCTGCATTGGGTTCCAGCTTCGGAGTATAGTTGCGTGGTACTGTACTGGACGCGTTTGCCTACGAAGCCCGTGAGGTCAGGGATGGGGGCTGCCAATATGACTGTTTGAATGTTGTCATGCTCAGGGGCGGGGGATTGGGTTTTGTGTAACAGATGCCGGTCAGCCAGGTGGACTGGTGGAATGATGTGATTCTCGGAATATTGCTGGTCACAGGTGCCTGTGTTTGCGTGCGTTTCTTGGTGGGGGACTGTGGTCATGTCCATTGGGATGGCTTCTGTATTCGTGCCATCTGTGCCCTGCAGCTCCCATTGGCCCCTGTTGTGTTTCTTTTGTTCGTTGGCATGCATGGGTGTCTTGTGCATTTCACTGGTTGCATTGTGACTTCATTGCACCTACGGGGAGTTGTACTTTGTGGGCAGGGAGCGGTGTACAGGCACTCAGTGGGGCCGTTTACGGTTGATTCGCGATGCCGTACTTCTCACCATGGCGGTATGGTACATTCCGCCATGCTTGATGGCGTTAGGTACATGTCCGCTAGGGTCGGAATTGGCGTACCCTTGCGCCATGGTGGTTTTTGCGGTTTGGCATAGCGCGCGCGCGTACTTGGTGCAGTTAGCGTTGGCGTTCACTACGGTGTCGCTAATGGCTTCGTACTTTGCGGTGACGGGTCATAATCGCACCGAGCGCTATTCGATGGTGGTCTTGCATTTCCGCCATCGTTTTTCGATTTCCGCCAGGGTCGTAATGAGGGCCTTAGTGTTTATTCCACCAGCAGAAGATCGACATCCTGCGACACACCATCAGTACCCACGGCATCTAGATAGACGAGAGCAAGGTCCACGACATTAAGGATTGGCAAAGCCCCAACAGCCGCAAGGCGGCACAACGCTTCCTGCGGTTCGCAAATTATTACGGGGATTTCATCGCTGACTTTAACCAGCTGTCCTTGGATATTACTCAGGTGCTCCACACCAATCAAGTCTTCCAGAGGGGTCCACTGGCTGAATCAGACTTTCAAAAGTTAAGGAAACCCTTCATGTCCGCACCCATACTCTGCAATCCGGATAACTCTGCCCCGTTCTTTATCGAAGCAGATGCTTCAGACGGAGCTATTGGAGCAGTACTACTGCAGATTGAAGACTAGTCCTCGCTAGAGCACCCCATTGTCTACTACTCCATGGAAGGAGCTATTAGCCATCAAGGGTGCCTTTGAAAGATGGCGACACCATATACAAGAAGCGTTACCCACTGTGACTGTCTGCACCGATCACTGTAACCTGCAGCATCTTCAGTGCCTGCCATGCCTGTGACAGTAGTGAGGTCAGGTGGGCATTCTTTTTCTCCCAGTATGACTTCCTCCTCACTCATATCCCTGGTTCCTCCAATATTCGTGCAGATGCTTTGTCCAGATCCCTGGACTCCAACACCAGTCACAAGGAATATCCCACATCCATACTACAGCAGAAGCGTTTTGTGGGTACCATTCAGTCCTTTTTCGGCCTTGTCTGGTCCTCCACTACTACAGATCCCACAATACCTAGTCTCCTGACCCAACAGGGTGTACAGACCAAGGACGGTTTGGTTTTCTATCAGAACCAATTGTACATGCCAATCCACAAACTCCGGAAACAGGTCCTTTTTGGGTGGCATGATGCACCACAGGCTGGACATAGGGGTCAGAAGACCACCCTGAAACTGGTTTCTCGACTCTTCTGGTGGCCCTGGAATGCACAGACAGGTAGCTACCTACGTGGAATCCTTCCGGCATGCGCCCAATCCAAAACATCACGCCAGAGAGGGGTCGGCCTGTTGCAACCCATTGAAAAACCACCCAGGCCCTGGCATACCATTGCCGTTGATTTAATTGTGGAACTCCCGGTATCTGATGACAACACTTGCATAATGGTGATAGTCAACTGTTTCTCCAAGATGGTTCACTTTGTACCCCTACCGCTGTTCAGATGGCCAATGTGTTTCTCCACAAGATCTACCGCCTTCATGAGCTGCCTACCAAGATTATATCAGACCGGGGTTCTCAGTTTATTGCCCGTTTTTGGTCTCAGCTCTGCAAACATTTGAAAACTCAAAGAGGACTCAGTTCTGGTTATCATCCCCAAGCCAATGGCTAAACTGAAAGAATCAATCAAACCCTCAAGCAGTACCTCCATTGCTATGCCACTGCCACACAAGATAACTGGTCCTCCTGTTTGGCCCTGGCTGAATTTGCCTACACCAACTCTTGGTATTCCTCCATCCAGAACTCGCCCTTTCTGGTCCCCCATGGTCAACACCCTTGTCCGTCCCCCATGGAAAACATCAAGGACAGCCGGATTCCTTCGGCAGTTGCCCTGGTGCAACACATCCAACGTATCCATCTTCTGACAGATTCCATTTTACAGACCACCAGGGCCCGTGCCAAGCAGCAAGCGGATAAGCATCGTCGCCTGGAAACACCATACCAGAGAGGGGACCAGGTATGGTTGTCTCTGAGAAATCTACCGCTGCACAACCTTCCTATCAAGCTGGCTCTCAGGTTCTTGGGCCTTTTCATGTTTTTGAAAAAGATCTCATTGGTAGCCTACAAACTCCGATTGCCTGCCACTTGGCGCATACACCCAGTGTTTCACGTCTCTCATTTGCAGTCTTTTGTCCCAGATTCCTATGGACGTCTGTCTATCTGGCCAGCCCCAGTGGATGTTGAAGGTTCGCCAGAGTTTGTGGTTCAGTCCACTTCTGATTCCTGAGTGTGCAGGAGGCGTCTAAACTATCTGATTGACTGGGATGTTTACGTCCCTGCAGATCGTACCTGGGAACCGGCCTCTCAAGTTCACGCTCCATGCTTGGTCTGGTTGTTTCACCTTCAATATCCATGTAATTCTGTTGCTGCGTTTCCCCCTGTGGCGGCGGGGCAGAGTGTTACGCATTCTTGCTATCAACTCCCACGCCACCCGCACCACTTACCTGTTGGTTCCGGGTACCTGTATTCCCGTTGGTGCGGGCGGTTACATCGACATTGGCGAACCCTAGGATGCTAGTAGACGCTGAGGAGCGCTGGCGGCGGATTCCGGCTGGGTTCCGCATTGCATAGGATGGTTCCGTCATCAGGGCTGTACTGTGTCTCCACTATGGCACGTCCTTCTTGGCTCAATTTACGTGATTGTATTCTGGCCAGTAAAGTCCGGTTTCCAAGGAAACTGCTGACACAGGAGGAGCGCTGCATTCAGGATAAAAGGCTGGCGTTTTCCCTCCTCAGTGTGTCTTAATGCTCCCATGAGTTAGGTTCGGTTTCCTTGCCTCTCCATGGTCCGTTGGTCCTGCCGTACCTCCTTGCAGTTCCTTGTTTCTCCTCCTGTATCTGTCTCCAGTCTGCCTTCACCAGTTCTGCCCTTGCTTGTTCTTTCTCTTTTACTATTTCTCAGCCCTGGTTTCCATTTTCATTCTTAATTCTCTTTTCCTCTAAGACCTGCCAGAGGGTGGCTCCTCTGACAAATGGTGTTACCAACTGCACTCCCCTATCCAGCGGAACCCCTGTTGTCCCGTTGCCTTCTCACCACATGGAACTGGGGAGTAGCTTAGCCTGTGGTATGGGGGAACTGGTCCCCGACCTTGTCCAAGTTTACATCCGCTTGGACTGGAAAGAGGATGTGTCTCCTGCCTGCACTGACCTCAATCCATCCTGGAAACCCTGCTAGCTGGTGCCTCCAAGAAGAAAGGGAAAGGAACCTTGCAACCAGGATTCAGTAAGCAGTGCCCCAGTGACAAAGCCCTTGACACTGGGTCGGTAATGATCATATTTGATCTGCGGGATACAAAATTGGTCTTAAAAGTAGTCAAGTGTCTGAACTGGTTGCAATCTAGAAGGCCACAGACACAGCAGCAAAGAATCAGATAAAAGAATTGGTAATAATTACAGATTCAAACTATGCCAGGAACCGCTTCGTAAAAATATCTCCCAACATGGAAGGTCAGGGGAATGTTGACATATAATAATAAACCTCTAAAACACGAAAAACTCTTAGAACAATTGATCATTTGGTCACTGAGAATGGCAATTGTTCCTCAGAAACAACTGTAAAATTTATTGTAATTCACATTGTCTCTAGATTTGGTTTACCCCAAGGGATTGAATCAGACCAAGGCAGACATTTCAATATTGCAGTGATGACAAAAATGTGGGAAATCTTGAGTGTAAAGCAAAAAATCACACTTTTTCCTACAGACCATCATCTAGCAGGAACGTCGAAAGAAAAATTCAAACCATTGTCAGCATATTGAGGAAATGTGTGCCTGTTGCAGGACTTAGTTGGGATTTGTGACTTCCATTTGTTCTCATGGTTATCAGAGCAACAGCTTTCAAAACTAATAATCTAAGTCCACATGAACTGCCTGAAAAGATAGAGATTTCCCTGACCCAAGGATCCCAGATTAGGAAGAGTCAATTATAGAAATAAAAATAAGTACCAGGAACTAAAACATATCATGGGATGGAGCTTCAGAAATAGGGAAATGTTGCAAATAAAAATGAGAACAATTGTATTATAAGAATGGATATCATGTAGTAATCATGTACACTTGTTGGACTGAAATATATGTTTTGGAAATTATTTTTTTTTAAAAGGTATTCCATAAATCATGTTAGGGTTAATGTTTAGAAGTAGAAATGTGAGGTTTTATATGCTCACTGACATTCGTTCTACTTTTTGTAACCCATAATATTAGAGATGTTTTCGAAAAGGTGGAATATATGTCAGGATAATTTGGGAAATGCACGGTTTTGGTAAGGAGGCTTATCTGCATTGTATATACAAAATGGCAACAAAGAAAATGCATCTGCACTGTTAACTTATTTTCTAACCCACTAATAACAAATGGGCTGTGCTTGAGGGAAACAAACAGCTTCAAGATGTATTTTCTAGAGACACAGCAGAAAAGGGCAGTGTTAAGATTCTGAAACAAGCCCAAAGACCATACTAAGGGTTAAACATGGCAGACAAATAAAAATAATGTTATAACATGCAGCATTAAGTGTAGTCTTGTGATGTTGCAAAATAGAATTGGTTCACACAGAGTGAGGATGTATGAAACATTATGATGGGTTGGAAGTGCATATCTTAGGTACAAAAGCTCCTTGTCTTGAATGGAGTGATCAAATGGACAAGTGACATCATAAGGATATGTCTTCATGCAGAGAAATGATTGGTAAATACATATCTGCTTATTCAATATAAAAAACACATTTCCTACAGACCATCGTCTAGTGGCGGCATCTAAAGAAAAATTCAAACCATTGTCAGCATATGTCATGATGCCTACCACCGGGGAACCAGACAAGGCCCAGCAACCCCAGAAGCAGGCATCAAGTTGTTTTGAGCAAGCCCAAAAGCCCCTGTTAGGGGCTGTTTGGTTGCGGTCCTTGCACCTATGGCGCCAGGCTCATATGGAGAGTCAGTCCTGGCGCCATAGAGTAAACTTACCTGATGCAGACCATGCTGCAAGCTTACCTGGTGCAGACCATGTTGCAGAGCTCCAAACCAAATGAAGGGACTATTTTACCTAGGGACTATTTTTTTACTCGGGTGGGGCTAGGGAAGAATACTCACCTGGGACTACTTTGGAGGCTATTTAAACCACGCCCGAAGAGCAGCACACGCTTCGCGTTATTCTGCATCCAGCAGCGTAACGCTCACCGTGTCTGCAAGCCTGCATCCAGTCTTCTGCCATGCCCGCCTCGAGACTGCAGCTCCTAGAAAAAGGGAGGAACAGAAGGAGAAAGGTTAGAATAAGAGCAAACCTTCGATCCTTTCCTGGATTCCGGATCCACCGCACCTTCGAACTGGAAGAAAGAAGCTTTTACGCGCGCCACCTTGCCTGCTGCAGCGCCGCACTGAACTCACCGGCCCTCGCAGCATCCTCACGATCCACTGCATCCTTCTGCACATTCCGCCCCATTCTGGCACCTAAGGGGAACACAAGAGCAGCAAAGGTGAGCCAAGGAAATAAACAGAGGCAATAGTAACTACCCCCATAGACTTACCTGATTACCGCCGTGGGTACTATTCCTCTTCACGGCTCGGCGCAGTCTCCATTGCATCCTCGCCGCACCCCGGCCCCTAAGGGGAACAAAAGGACGACAAGGTGAGACAACGGGACAATAAAGGGAACTCTTCTCACCGCAATAGACTTACCTAATTTTACCGCCAGAGGCATAATTCCTCGAACTTCATGTTTTCTCTCCATTCCTGAATAAGGGAACAGGCAGCTTACATTCTGGCCTTATTTTATTGAACTGTGTAGGATAAGCCAAATCCTTACCTGAACTTCGTCAGCTACCACGAGGAACTCTTCGCTGGGGTCAAACTGCAAGGAAACTGACAAGAGTGAAAGTCAGACATGTGAACTCTTACGAACTACATATTTTTTGGAGTCATTATTGTTCTGGAACTCACCGATTCCTTCGAGGCAGTGAAGCAACTGGTTATCAACGCGCCCCTGCGCTCAATGCATGTTGGAGAGCTCATCTTTTCAAACCATCAGGTGAGACTATAGGAGGGGACATCAAAGGTAATCTGTGGGGAGAACAGCGGGGGTGGGGTGAATTTACACTCGACTCCACGGGTGGTTAATTCCCTTTCTCCATTTGCAGAAGGATATTCCTAGCCAAGCAAGCGAAGCTAGATGGGCCAGTCCATTGCGTCATCTCGGCCCTACGCGTCACAATGGTGAAGACCGCAGCTGTCCAGTTCAGATCGACGCCTCTGTGGGAGCCATGTGAGCGTAACAGAACGCAAAGCCTACCCACAAATTCCCACCCGGGCGTTACGGATACCTCAGAGACTGAACAATTGGCCCAATTACTAGGGGAACTGAGGGCTGAAGTGCATTCGGCCCGTCAAGAAACTAATGCTCTTAGGAGAGAACTGGTTTTGTCAAAGGAGCGAACTGATGACCTTGCTAGGCAGCTATTGCAAAGCCTAGTCTAGCCATGGAAGCTGTCCTGTCTCAAAAGGACCCTGAAACTGGCCAGCTTCACCCAGTAGCATATTGGTCCAGAAAGTTCTCGGCACCCGAGTTAAACTATGCGGTTACCGACAAGGAGTTATTAGCCATTAAATCCACCTTCAAGGCTTGGCGGCATTACCTTCTCGGTGCCAGGCATACCATTACTGTGATCACCGATCACCGGAACTTACAGTACATCAGGGCTGTACTGTGTCTCCACTATGGCACGTCCTTCTTGGCTCAATTTACGTGATTGTATTCTGGCCAGTAAAGTCCGGTTTCCAAGGAAACTGCTGACACAGGAGGAGCGCTGCATTCAGGATAAAAGGCTGGCGTTTTCCCTCCTCAGTGTGTCTTAATGCTCCCATGAGTTAGGTTCGGTTTCCTTGCCTCTCCATGGTCCGTTGGTCCTGCCGTACCTCCTTGCAGTTCCTTGTTTCTCCTCCTGTATCTGTCTCCAGTCTGCCTTCACCAGTTCTGCCCTTGCTTGTTCTTTCTCTTTTACTATTTCTCAGCCCTGGTTTCCATTTTCATTCTTAATTCTCTTTTCCTCTAAGACCTGCCAGAGGGTGGCTCCTCTGACAAATGGTGTTACCAACTGCACTCCCCTATCCAGCGGAACCCCTGTTGTCCCGTTGCCTTCTCACCACATGGAACTGGGGAGTAGCTTAGCCTGTGGTATGGGGGAACTGGTCCCCGACCTTGTCCAAGTTTACATCCGCTTGGACTGGAAAGAGGATGTGTCTCCTGCCTGCACTGACCTCAATCCATCCTGGAAACCCTGCTAGCTGGTGCCTCCAAGAAGAAAGGGAAAGGAACCTTGCAACCAGGATTCAGTAAGCAGTGCCCCAGTGACAAAGCCCTTGACACTGGGTCGGTAATGATCATATTTGATCTGCGGGATACAAAATTGGTCTTAAAAGTAGTCAAGTGTCTGAACTGGTTGCAATCTAGAAGGCCACAGACACAGCAGCAAAGAATCAGATAAAAGAATTGGTAATAATTACAGATTCAAACTATGCCAGGAACCGCTTCGTAAAAATATCTCCCAACATGGAAGGTCAGGGGAATGTTGACATATAATAATAAACCTCTAAAACACGAAAAACTCTTAGAACAATTGATCATTTGGTCACTGAGAATGGCAATTGTTCCTCAGAAACAACTGTAAAATTTATTGTAATTCACATTGTCTCTAGATTTGGTTTACCCCAAGGGATTGAATCAGACCAAGGCAGACATTTCAATATTGCAGTGATGACAAAAATGTGGGAAATCTTGAGTGTAAAGCAAAAAATCACACTTTTTCCTACAGACCATCATCTAGCAGGAACGTCGAAAGAAAAATTCAAACCATTGTCAGCATATTGAGGAAATGTGTGCCTGTTGCAGGACTTAGTTGGGATTTGTGACTTCCATTTGTTCTCATGGTTATCAGAGCAACAGCTTTCAAAACTAATAATCTAAGTCCACATGAACTGCCTGAAAAGATAGAGATTTCCCTGACCCAAGGATCCCAGATTAGGAAGAGTCAATTATAGAAATAAAAATAAGTACCAGGAACTAAAACATATCATGGGATGGAGCTTCAGAAATAGGGAAATGTTGCAAATAAAAATGAGAACAATTGTATTATAAGAATGGATATCATGTAGTAATCATGTACACTTGTTGGACTGAAATATATGTTTTGGAAATTATTTTTTTTTAAAAGGTATTCCATAAATCATGTTAGGGTTAATGTTTAGAAGTAGAAATGTGAGGTTTTATATGCTCACTGACATTCGTTCTACTTTTTGTAACCCATAATATTAGAGATGTTTTCGAAAAGGTGGAATATATGTCAGGATAATTTGGGAAATGCACGGTTTTGGTAAGGAGGCTTATCTGCATTGTATATACAAAATGGCAACAAAGAAAATGCATCTGCACTGTTAACTTATTTTCTAACCCACTAATAACAAATGGGCTGTGCTTGAGGGAAACAAACAGCTTCAAGATGTATTTTCTAGAGACACAGCAGAAAAGGGCAGTGTTAAGATTCTGAAACAAGCCCAAAGACCATACTAAGGGTTAAACATGGCAGACAAATAAAAATAATGTTATAACATGCAGCATTAAGTGTAGTCTTGTGATGTTGCAAAATAGAATTGGTTCACACAGAGTGAGGATGTATGAAACATTATGATGGGTTGGAAGTGCATATCTTAGGTACAAAAGCTCCTTGTCTTGAATGGAGTGATCAAATGGACAAGTGACATCATAAGGATATGTCTTCATGCAGAGAAATGATTGGTAAATACATATCTGCTTATTCAATATAAAAAACACATTTCCTACAGACCATCGTCTAGTGGCGGCATCTAAAGAAAAATTCAAACCATTGTCAGCATATGTCATGATGCCTACCACCGGGGAACCAGACAAGGCCCAGCAACCCCAGAAGCAGGCATCAAGTTGTTTTGAGCAAGCCCAAAAGCCCCTGTTAGGGGCTGTTTGGTTGCGGTCCTTGCACCTATGGCGCCAGGCTCATATGGAGAGTCAGTCCTGGCGCCATAGAGTAAACTTACCTGATGCAGACCATGCTGCAAGCTTACCTGGTGCAGACCATGTTGCAGAGCTCCAAACCAAATGAAGGGACTATTTTACCTAGGGACTATTTTTTTACTCGGGTGGGGCTAGGGAAGAATACTCACCTGGGACTACTTTGGAGGCTATTTAAACCACGCCCGAAGAGCAGCACACGCTTCGCGTTATTCTGCATCCAGCAGCGTAACGCTCACCGTGTCTGCAAGCCTGCATCCAGTCTTCTGCCATGCCCGCCTCGAGACTGCAGCTCCTAGAAAAAGGGAGGAACAGAAGGAGAAAGGTTAGAATAAGAGCAAACCTTCGATCCTTTCCTGGATTCCGGATCCACCGCACCTTCGAACTGGAAGAAAGAAGCTTTTACGCGCGCCACCTTGCCTGCTGCAGCGCCGCACTGAACTCACCGGCCCTCGCAGCATCCTCACGATCCACTGCATCCTTCTGCACATTCCGCCCCATTCTGGCACCTAAGGGGAACACAAGAGCAGCAAAGGTGAGCCAAGGAAATAAACAGAGGCAATAGTAACTACCCCCATAGACTTACCTGATTACCGCCGTGGGTACTATTCCTCTTCACGGCTCGGCGCAGTCTCCATTGCATCCTCGCCGCACCCCGGCCCCTAAGGGGAACAAAAGGACGACAAGGTGAGACAACGGGACAATAAAGGGAACTCTTCTCACCGCAATAGACTTACCTAATTTTACCGCCAGAGGCATAATTCCTCGAACTTCATGTTTTCTCTCCATTCCTGAATAAGGGAACAGGCAGCTTACATTCTGGCCTTATTTTATTGAACTGTGTAGGATAAGCCAAATCCTTACCTGAACTTCGTCAGCTACCACGAGGAACTCTTCGCTGGGGTCAAACTGCAAGGAAACTGACAAGAGTGAAAGTCAGACATGTGAACTCTTACGAACTACATATTTTTTGGAGTCATTATTGTTCTGGAACTCACCGATTCCTTCGAGGCAGTGAAGCAACTGGTTATCAACGCGCCCCTGCGCTCAATGCATGTTGGAGAGCTCATCTTTTCAAACCATCAGGTGAGACTATAGGAGGGGACATCAAAGGTAATCTGTGGGGAGAACAGCGGGGGTGGGGTGAATTTACACTCGACTCCACGGGTGGTTAATTCCCTTTCTCCATTTGCAGAAGGATATTCCTAGCCAAGCAAGCGAAGCTAGATGGGCCAGTCCATTGCGTCATCTCGGCCCTACGCGTCACAATGGTGAAGACCGCAGCTGTCCAGTTCAGATCGACGCCTCTGTGGGAGCCATGTGAGCGTAACAGAACGCAAAGCCTACCCACAAATTCCCACCCGGGCGTTACGGATACCTCAGAGACTGAACAATTGGCCCAATTACTAGGGGAACTGAGGGCTGAAGTGCATTCGGCCCGTCAAGAAACTAATGCTCTTAGGAGAGAACTGGTTTTGTCAAAGGAGCGAACTGATGACCTTGCTAGGCAGCTATTGCAAAGCCAGGCTGGACAGATACCCCTACCTGGATCCGGGGGTAACCCAGCTCCTGTGTTATCGAGTAACCCTGTGCAAATAAACCTACCAGGAAATATTCCATTAGCTCCACCCGAACGCTTTGCCGGAGACCCCAAAAGGTTTGCCGTGTTTATGAACCAATGGCGCCTGCACTTTTTATGCAGACCTAGAGCCTTCCCAAACGACCAAGCCAAGGTAGCCTTTGTATTGTCATATCTCAGCGGCAGTGCAGCTGATTGGTCAATTTCACTTGTCACTCAGGATGACCCAATTCTTCGGGATTTTCAGGGCTTTCAAACGAGCATGGTAAGACTATTTGCCCGGCACTCCCAAGGACAGGCCCTGGATAATGAACTTTTGTCCCTACAACAAGGTAACCAGGACCTTCTATCCTACATCGCAACCTTTAATAGGTTGATAGTGGAAACTGGATGGCCTGAGGAAAAAAGAATCACGTTATTTCATCGAGGGCTTCGAGGAGAACTCAAGGATGTCTTGGCTCAATTCGTGAACCCACCTCAAGACTGCGCTGAATATATAGACTTAGTGGTACAGTTAGATCACAGACTTCAGAACAGAAAGGCTGATCGAGCCAAGTTTGACAATCGGGTATTGGTCAAAACTCACGCTAACCCCAAAGGAGTAGATGCTTCAGAACCCATGAAAATCAGAGGGGTTAAAGGACCCTTAACCCAGAAGGAAAGAGAAAGGAGACGACAAATGTAATTGTGTCTATATTGTGGAACTTCTGGGCATTTTCTACGGGATTGCCCTGTAAAACCACCCAAGAAGGTGGTAGGAGCTGCTGATAAAAGCCATATGGAATCAGACTCAGGAAACGACCACGCACGACAAGCGTAGAGGTCCGCTTGCCGAGCTTGAAGAAAGATACTCAGACCTCGCATTTCATCATACCAATGGTCCTCGTAGATCCAGGGCAGCCATCGCGTATGCACGCAGTAAGGGCATACATTGATAGCGGGGCCATAGGAAACTATGTGGACTATGAATTGGCTTCGAGGATGAATCTACCTCTCGGCCAAAAAACCACCTCAGATGTCATCACCACAGTCGATGGAACTGAAATTGCCTCTGGGCCTGTAACTCATTCCACCGCAGAGATGACACTATTGGGTCAGGGTGGGCATCGAGAGACTATTGTGTTTGATCTAATCAAAGCCCCACAGTTCCAAATAATACTGGGGATACCTTGGTTGGAAACACATAATCCTTGTATTGATTGGAGAGAGAAGAGAATAACCTTCCCGGATTGTGCACAAACCTGTTACCCACAGAAAAATCAAAACGTAGGCCTGGCCACAGTAACCACAGCAGTCATGCAACTACCTACAGAATACCAAGAATTCTAGGATGTCTTCCAAAAGGAACAGGCAAACACCTTACCTCCTCACAGATCGTACGATTGTCAAATCGATCTCATACCCGGTGCACAACCCCTTGTAGCAGGATCTATGCCCTTACGGAACCTGAGAACCTTCACCTACGACAATATTTAGACCAGTACCTTGCCAATGGCTTTATTCGCCCATCCAAGTCCGCTGCATCTTCAGCTTTGTTCTTCGTGCCCAAAAAGGAAGGTGACCTCAGAACGTGCATAGACTACCGCGCATTGAACCAGATAACTGTTAAGAACCGATACCCATTGCCTCTGATCCCTGAACTATTAGACCAAGTGAAGGACGCCTGTATATACACCAAGTTAGATCTCTGGGGGGCATACCATCTGGTACGTGTAAAAGAGGGCGACGAATGGAAGACTGCTTTCAGCACTAAGTGTGGGTTATTCGAGTACCAGGTGATGCCTTTCGGGTTGTGCAATGCACCAGCAGCCTTCCAATACTTCATGAACAATGTCCTTTGTGAACTCATTGACGTTTGTGTTGTCGTGTATATCAATGATATTCTAGTATACTCCTCTTCAGAATCTGACCATGTAAAGCACGTCCGAGCAGTCCTTGAGAAATTACGCCAGCACAAACTATACGCAAAACTAGAAAAATGTGTTTTTCATGCCACAGAAGTTGAAGCCCTTGGGTTTATCCTGACCCCAAAGGGAGTCCGAATGGACTCACGAAAGTTGGATGCAATCCTTAAGTGGCCATCACCAAGTTCAGTTAAGGGAGTACAAAGCATGCTCGGCTTTGCCAATTTCTACCGCAGATTATCCCAGATTTTTCACATGTCGTACATCCCATCACAGCACTCTTGCGAAAAAATAAACGCTTTATATGGACTGAAGAAGCTGAAAAGGCCTTCCAAGAGCTGAAAGCGAAATTCACGTCTTCACCTGCGTTAAAGCACCCACGCCCTGAACTTCCATACATAGTGGAAACTGATGCATCCAGTCTAGCCATGGAAGCTGTCCTGTCTCAAAAGGACCCTGAAACTGGCCAGCTTCACCCAGTAGCATATTGGTCCAGAAAGTTCTCGGCACCCGAGTTAAACTATGCGGTTACCGACAAGGAGTTATTAGCCATTAAATCCACCTTCAAGGCTTGGCGGCATTACCTTCTCGGTGCCAGGCATACCATTACTGTGATCACCGATCACCGGAACTTACAGTATTTAAAAACAGCCAAGGCCCAATCGTCACGTCAACTCCGATGGGCATTATTCTTTGCCGAGTTTCATTTCGTGATAACCTATCAACAAGGTTGTAAGAATGGTAAAGCAGACGCCTTATCCCGAATAGGGATGGGAGAGGCAGAACTGAACCCAGAACCAGTACTGATAATTTCAGAACAAAGGATCCTTGGCATGACTACTCTACAGACACTAGAAGACATTCAGGTAAAGATCCAGCAACTCTTTGATCCTACAGCCCTGCAGGACTGGGTAAAGAAAGGCCCGGACTACTCTGTCACCAATGATCTGCCTTATTATCAAGGGCAACTGTTTCTGCCGCACAAGGAACTACAAGAGCAAGTCATTTCCCGTTATCATGATACCCTAATGGAGGGGCACCCAGGTATTGCAAAAACTGAAGCTAAGATTAAAAGACAATTCTGGTGGCCCACCTGGCGAAAGGATATTAAATCATTTGTGATGTCTTGTGGCATTTGCGCCCAAAACAAAAGTCAAAAGAAAAAACCAGCTGGACTCTTAAAACCTTTAGACATTCCGCCTACACCATGGCACACCTTATCGTTAGACTTTATTACTGATCTACCTCCTTGTAATGGGTTTAACACCATTCTAGTTATTGTGGATCTTTTTTCCAAGATGGCCCACTCTATTCCTTTAAAAGGACTACCTTCAGCCTCAATCCTGGCCAAAGAATTCCTCGAAAACATTATTCGCTTACATGGATTTCCGTCCGTGTTGATCTCTGACTGGGGCAGTCAATTTGTTTCACATTTCTGGAAGAAATGTTGTCAATTGGCGCAAGTCGACGTGAGATTATCGACCAGTCACCACCCCCAGACCGATGGTCAAACGGAGAGGACCAACCAGACTCTTGAACAATACCTGCATTGTATGTTACATCAAACTGAGAGTAATTGGAAGGACATCCTTTGGATCGCCGAATATGCATACAATAATTCAGTACATTCTGGAACTGGACAAAGTCCCTTTTTTTGCCCTATATGGGCACCACCCTCGAACCTCAGACCTTGACTCACCCCAACACTTAGAAATGCCCGCAGTGGACCATCTACACGCTACGATTACACAAGCCTTTAAGGAGGCAACTGCACATTTGAAACAGGCGAAGAAGAAATATAAGAAAGATGCTGATCGGCATAGAAGTGATACTCCACAGTGCCAGATAGGGGACCAAGTATGGTTGGCCACAAAACACATACCTCTCAAGGGAACGCAGACCTTTAACCCTAGGTATTTGGGACCTTACTCTATTAAGGCCATTATCAACCCAGTGGCCGTCAAGTTGGACTTACCTGCTAATATGCAAATTCATCCCGTCTTTCATGTGTCACTTTTGAAGCCAGTGCAACCAAGGACAAGACTACCCAAGCCACCAGACCCCGTCCTTATAGACGGAGAACCCGAATTTGAAATTAAGAATATCCTGGACTCCAAGATGGTAAAGTCAAAACTTTTTTATTTAATCGACTGGAAAGGGTACGGACCACAGGAAAGGTCTTGGGAACCCAGTGACCAGGTGCATGCACCTCGATTGGTGAAAAGATTCCACCGAAATTTCCCAGACAAACCAAAACCACGGGGAAGAACGACTTTAGGAGGGGCCTTGGGGGGAGTGCTGTCATGATGCCTAGCCCCGGGGAACCAGACCAGGCACAGCAACCCCAGAAGCAGGCATCAAGTTGTTTTGAGCAAGCCCAAAAGCCCCTGTTAGGGGCTGTTTGGTTGCGGTCCTTGCGCCTATGGCGCCAGGCTCATATGGAGAGTCAGTCCTGGCGCCATAGAGTAAACTTACCTGATGCAGACCATGCTGCAAGCTTACCTGGTGCAGACCATGCTGCAGAGCTCCAAGCCAAATGAAGGGACTATTTTACCTAGGGACTATTTTTTTTTACTCGGGTGGGGCTGGGGAAGAATACTCACCTGGGACCACTTTGGAGGCTATTTAAACCACGCCCGAAGAGCAGCACACGCTTCGCATTATTCTGCATCCAGCAGAGTAACGCTCACTGTGTCTGCAAGCCTGCATCCAGTCTTCTGCCATGCCCGCCTCGAGTATGCAGCTCCTAGAAAAAGGGAGGAACAGAAGGAGAAAGGTTAGAATAAGAGCAAACCTTCGATCCTTACCTGGATTCCGGATCCACCGCACCTTCGAACTGGAAGAAAGAAGCTTTTACGCACGCCGCCTCGCCTGCTGCAGCGCCGCGCTGAACTCACCGGCCCTCGCAGCATCCTCCCGATCCACCGCATCCTTCTGCACGTTCCGCCCCATTCTGGCACCTAAGGGGAACACAAGAACAGCAAAGGTGAGCCAAGGAAATAAACAGAGGTAATAGTAACTACCCCCATAGACTTACCTGATTACCGCTGGGGGTACTATTCCTCTTCACGGGTCGGCGCAGTCTCCATTGCATCCTTGCCGCACCCCGGCCCCTAAGGGGAACAAAAGGACGACAAGGTGAGACAACGGGACAATAAAGGGAACTCTTCTCACCGCAATAGACTTACCTAATTTTACCGCCTAATTCCTCGAACTTTATATTTTCTCGCGACACCTGAATAAGGGAACAGGCAGCTTACATTCTGGCCTTATTTTATTGAACTGTGTAGGATAAGCCAAATCCTTACCTGAACTTCGTCAGCTACCACGAGGAACTCTTCGCTGGGGTCAAGCTGCAAACTGCAAGGAAACGGACAAGAGTGAAAGTCAGACACGTGAACTCTTACGAACTACATATTTTTTGGAGTCATTATTGTTCTGGAACTCACCGATTCCTTCGAGCCAGTGAAGCAACTGGTTATCAACGCGCCCCTGCGCTCAATGCAGGACGGAGAGCTCATCTTTTCAAACCATCAGGTTAGACTATAGGAGGGGACATCAAAGGTTATCTGTGGGGAGAACAGCGGGGGTGGGGGGAATTTACACTCGACTCCACGGGTGAATAATTCCCTTTCTCCATTTGCAGAAGGATATTCCTACGGGCCAAACAAACGAAGCTAGGTGGGCCAGTCCAGTCGGTCATCTCGGCCCTACGCGTCACATTGGTGGAGACCGCAGCTGTCCAGTTCAGATCGACGCCTCTGTGGGAGCCAGGTGAGCGTAACAGCATATTGAAGAATTGTTCTCATGGCTATCAGAGCAACAGCTTCCAAAACTAATCATCTAAGTCCACGTGAACTGATGACGGGAAGGAAAATGCGGTGCAGGGCACTAAGTAAAAAAAGGCCCCAATGTGCTGAGAGTAAAAGATACAGACTGCCTGAAAGAATAAAAAATAAAATTGATTGAATGAGCCCGTAGCTGAGTGAAGAGGCCTATAGTTCGAAACCTGGAATGGGCGTTAGCCAAGCGGTACAGGAGCTGTGTTTGAAAAAGCATATGAAAGATCGGAAAAATTCACATGTGGAGTCAATCTCTTCGAACTGCAGCTAGCCCTTGCAAAATGCAACTCCTTGTTATGATAAGACGGAAGCTTTGAGACAGGCAAGATGGGAGTTCAGCACAGTCAGATGTAAGTAAACTGCATTTAAAAGAGACATTTAATGATCAGAGCATTGCAGGATATCTTATCAGCTAGCACAGACTGCACATTAATTGAATTCTATCACATTTGTCAGTGCAAGTAGCAGCATATAAAGACTTTGGCGAAAAGAATGGACAATTGACGAATTAGAAATCACAGATATTGTTGAAATAGGGCTAGGCTAAGAAATGCTAACGAACAGAGTACATATATTTTAACCAGTTGCAATTTGGATGCATAATGCATTAATCATTTCAATGATGTCTGATATTGTGAACTAATAAATGAATTGACTTAGCGGCTGGCTGGATGACAATTAATTGATTATTGTCAATTCAACCTATAGAATTAAAGGTGCTCTGGTTCATGAGGTAGGACAAAGTGTTCTAGGGAAGTGCAAGATCTCTATTATTCAGCTGAAAAGACCCTAAAAATGAAATATGAACTGAATGCCAATCAACAATTGGGAGTTTGAACTTATAACAAACCATTACATTTAATACCCCTACATATTATTGGATTTCTCATTGTTTGTCAAGTACATGGTTCCCGTCCCTTCTTGTTCACCACTGAGGTCTGCCTTTTCTTCCTGTTCCATTGTTATGATTGGCCTCGTCTGGTCTTGTTCTTGTTTACCCTACCTTGGTAGGTAGCTGTAGGTGCTTGCCTCTCCCCTTATACCAGCATAGCGTCATCCAAACCTACCTAGGGTACAAAGTGCACCTCCTGACACTGAGCTTGGATTTGGAATTATTTGGAGTCTGTGGTCCAAGTCTGTGCACGTGTGGATAAATGTATTAAGGAAAGTTACATCACCCCCGCCCCATTATCTTCTGGGCCACTGTATATCCTGATGTTACTGTACTGGCTTCCATTTTCCACATTATCAATAGGGTGCTGTAGCAATGTCACCCTTTCCCAGATTATTGGTTGTGGCCACATCACATCATCCTCACATCTCATTACCCCAGTATCATGGATAAACCTGGAAATTGCTTAGCGCCCATTTTATTTCGCTGCCATCTGACTGGATTTTGGCAACATAATCATTCATCTGCGCCATGAAAATCTGCCAAAAATCGGACCATCAAATCCAAAGATGGTTTAGGTGCAGTCTAGTAGGGTCTGATTCCCTTAGTATTAGTACTTACTTGCTGTGGGCAGGGAGGAAATGTCAACTCTTGCGTTCTTCCAGTTAGCCCTGTTTTTTGAGGCAGAGATAGAGGAGTTGATCCTGCCCTCCCCGTGCAATACCATTTTCTTGAGAGTCAGCTTGCATGTTCTCTGTATACCGGTTTAAAGATTTTAAGAGATGATTAGGTTACTCCAACAATGTCTGTGTAGAGGAGCGCATAGGGAAAGGCTTACACATATGTAAATGGTAGCTATGGAGGGCATAAGCCAGGTAATACCTCTATTATATTTCTATTCAAGTTGTGGTTAGTTTGTGTTGCCTAAGACAAGCTCTGTAGCAAATACATTAACAACCCATGAGTCACAACCATGCACGGGGAAGCCCCATGTGGACTAATTGGGGCTCACAATTAATCACCATAATCCACCCTGGACTATACCCACTGCCCTTGTAAGGCTTTGGAGTGTCCCTATTAAATTGCACAAACTACATGTACTATAATGCACCTTTTGGACGTTCTTGAAACCTGGCTACTCCTATGCAGCAGTCTGAGAACTACAATCCCCAGAAGCCCTAGAGGTCAGTACTGCTTTCACTTTCCTGAAAGGGACGTGGGAAAGTCTGTGGTGCTCCACGTGCATATATATATATATTTTAATTGTATTTGGTTAGTTCAAACCTTTACAAAAGAGTAGTTCAAATAATGACATCGTACACATAGTTTAAGAGAAGAAAAAAAGAGAATACTAAAAGAGGTGCTCCAGGTGCATTTAACAAGCCTGCTTCGGCACAGTGGTTGTCAGTATGCAGCTAGCTGCCTGCAGAAGCACATTATTCTTGCATTGAGTTTGCGCCATGCCTCTCTTACTGTGAACTATGGTTGTCAGCTGTGTCCTGTTGGTCCCGTTTCCTTTGCCTGATCCATTTCCAGTTCCTCTGTCACTGGCACTATGTTCACTGTCTGAAGTTCTCCAGCCCTGCAACCCTAGTTTTATGCCTGTAATCCTGTGCCTTCACCCAGCACGTCGGCTTCTCTGCCCGCAGATGCCCAGCTCATCTGTCTGCAGTCCTGTTCTCTGCCTGCAGCACCCTGCTTTCTGCCATCAGTTCTTGTGTGCTCTGTTTGCAGCTCCTTCTTCTGTGCCTAAAGTCCTTGTTATCTGCATGTAATGTCCTTGTTATTCCAGACCATCATCTCAGTTCCCAATGTCCTTGTTACTAGTCGGTAGTTTGGTCCGTGTTACTCTAGTACAGAGTTTCAGTTTCCAGTTTCCTTGTTACTAGTCGGTGGTTCGGTTCTTGATGTTCCAGTCCAGAGTTTCAAGCCGCTGAAATCATGTCTCTCAGTAGCTAGGGCAACTTCTCTGATGAGCACAGTCACTTCTCTTAGATCTTATTCTGCATATATGTATTGTGGCAGAAAGATATCAGCAAGGGGGCAACAGGGATCAGCGCACAAAGTCTCAGAACAGGATGCCTTTCGCCCGTGTGTATTATGTTGGGTGTGACGCGCACGGTTCAGTCACTACTCTAAGGGGCAGCGGGCCGAGAGATCGATGAACCCTGATAATATATCAAGGGCACAGCCCTAAGCCTGCAGCCCAGGGAGCTGCACAGTAGTTGCTCAACATGACAGAGTCAAATGGTGCAGAACTCGAAGCCATTTCCTGCTAACGTGCTGGGACAACATATATAGAGGTTGCTCACAATTTCTCTCCCAAGGAGATCCTCTCAGATGGATGGCTTCTGCTCTCTTATGTACTGGAGAACACACACAGTTTAAGTTGGCAATATGACATGAGGATGAACTCTGATGGGATTCCCTAAGGCTGCCTGTGAAACAAAGGCTGCTGGTAAGTGGTGAAGGGCTACAATGCCGGAGCTGCATGGACTTACTGGTCCTAAGAATTCTACCTCTGTGCTGGGCTCATGCCAGCACACAACAGAGAAAGCCAGAACAGCACAGAGCCACTGCCCACCTTAAACACACAGATTCTTATGCCGACGACACCCAGTTTCTGATTCGTCTTGATCTTGCACCTACTGAGGTGTCATCGTATCTCCATCAGTGCCTGACTGCTGTAGGTGAGTGGATGGGCCGAAACTGGCTGAAGATGAATGGGGACAAGACAGAGGTGATGGTGGTGGGTGCCCCCCGATCCCTCACTCTGGGTGTCCACTTTCTGGCCCTCCTTTTTGGTTCCTCTACCTGTTCCAGTGACAAAGGTTAAGAATATCGGTATAACCCTCTCTGCTTCGCTGTCAATATATGACCAAGTCTCATCCGTGTGTAAATTAGGTCATTTTCATCTTAAGATATTGAAGAAGGTTCTCCCGCTATTACCAGTCTCTCTCCATCCTCCGGTTGTCACAACCATGGTGCTCAGCCGACTGGACTACTGTAATTCATTATATCTTGCACAGCCTAAAGATTTAATCCAGCGGCTTCAGCGCCGTCAAAATCTGGCTGCACGTACTGCGACCGGCTCCCCCTATGGTGCTCATATTACTCCGGTACTGCGTGCTCTACACTGGCTCCCTGTTAGTCAGAGAGTTGAGTTTAATTCACTCTGCATTGTCCACCGAGCGCTCCATGGAATGGGGGCAGAATATCTTCAGTCTAAGTTTGTCCGTTACTTCCCCTCCCGCCCACTGCGCTCTTCATCAGCCGATCTGTTGGTGGTTCCCCCATACCGTCATGAACGGATTGGAGGTCGGGCTTTTTCGGTGGCTGCAGCTCAAATGTAACAAATGGAACAACTTGCCACCAAAGATTAGGGCTATATCTAACCATTTAGCTTTCACAAAATCTGTGAAGACCCTTCTATTCTAACACTGCATTGGCCTTTTACTGGTATTCCTCCCTCTCTCCTTCTTAGCGCCAAGATACCTCTGGTGACAGTGTGCTTTAAAAGTTTACATAACATAACAGGCTGGAAGTTTGAAACCCTTGCCAACCAAAAGGACACCAAGACTATTTATATCCAACACAAAGCTATCCTTTGTGACACAAAACCATTTAAAACTGCTTTTTTAGTTCCTAGTTTAATGAACCTTTTGAGAAAGAGGTCTCTGATTCTTACATTACCAATACTTGCAGCTTGCGAGATGTCATTAATTGGGCGATGATTTACCTTCTACAATTAACATGTGATGTCATTAATTGGGCGATGATTTACCTTCTACAATTAACATGTGATTGTATCTTGCCAATTTATCCCATTTACTGCAAGGCTCTGTTTCACTGTGTGCTCCTTCCGGAGCTATGTGATTACTGCTCCGATTTTAGTGCAATTCTTTTTTTGTACCCCCTTCTGACTGCATATATATATGCGTGGGGAGACGCCTGTGGCATGTTCATTATTTACTGTACCTATCCTCCCACATATGTATGGGGTAAAATGGGGATGTCACAGTAACATTGTCACAGTAATTGAATGATCTCGTCCTTCCACCCCACACCTATCTCTAAGACCAATGCCACCCGAAGGCTACTACAAAGCCATAGCTTCTGAGATGGGGCAGGACAGAGTTGATGGACCCTGTTCTTACCATTCCACATGCCTGTAGGTGCTCTTCACTAACCACAACCAAGAGATCAACCTTACATCCATCTGCACACAGCCCTACCAAAACCGCCTGTGTGCCTCACCCATACTTTTCATCAAAGCTTTAAACAGATCCTCCTCCATTTCACCATTTGACCCACCTCCAGTGCCTTCGTCCACACCCAATCTCCACTGCTCTTTGCACTGCCCTTAAAGAGTCTTGATTGATATTTCCAATCATAACTCCTTATTCATTAGACCCCTTTCAGACCCCCCTCTTCCAGACCCACTCTCACATACCCACTCCAGACTCACTCTCACGTGCCCTCCCTACCAGACTGACTCCAAACGCACTCTTCTTTGTTACAGCGCCTGTTTTGGAACCTTTCTTCATTAACCCCACATCAATTCCAACTCGACCGGCTATCTTCATTTACACCATCAGACTCCCCTTCAAATTACCTTCATTAAACACCAACTATCGATCTCCCTCTACCGACCAATCTGTGAATACTCCCCTTTTCAACTCTCTCTCAGATGCCGCCCCTGCGAGATCCACTTTCCAGTGCTGCCCCCTTCAGACCAACTCTTCAGTGCTGCCCTCACCACTGGCCTCTGAAATGCCTATTCAAGGTATGTATTGAGGTTTTCCACCTTTCACAGGAAAATGAGGAATACAACATAGTGACATCCATCTCAATGATAAATAAATAAGAAAGAGAATGGGAGTTCCATGTGTGGCAGTTATGGATCAAATATGACAAACAGCAAGGGAGTGTGGAATGCTGTGATGCCTGTAACCCTGAGTGAATGGTTCAAAAGTGCCATTTACAGCTTGATGAGAGGATGGCCTGGTGGATGCAGAGTTTTACAACCTGATCATCTTCTTTTGTAAGCAAGACTACTAAAGCCAACTGATCCTTTTAACTTGGCTTGAGTGTCAACTGCGCATACATAAGCTGCTGTGGAGGTGAAGGCAGCCACCATTCTACATGCAATGCCTACAAAAAAGATCGTCCACCCTCCCTGGACACTTCTGCCCACAGTTGGGAGCAACTGAGTGAAACGTGAAGGAAAATAGAGCAAGAGTTTCTACCTGCCACCAGTTGATGGGAGACAATGTGGCTATCTAGCCCACCATCAACGACCACCACCCTGCTGCACTATAGGGCACAGTGTGGCTAGAATCTCATCATACAAATGTAGGTAAAAAACTGACAAGATAAAGAACTATGTGTTTTGCTAGGCAGTGAACCCCTAATGGCAGTGCTACACAGCTACAATGCTACTATACAGCATACATAAAGGTTGTTGAAGGAGTCTCATAAGCCAGGAATTCTGCATGAGGGTGGCATTCAAACCTCCGAGGAGATTTGTGCATGCATTATATATAGATACTCAAGTGATTTTGTGGTCAGTGGTCCAATATTCCTCCACAACTACTGCCAGTCCTCATTAATAGCAGTTGGAGGATGGTGTAGGCATGGAGTGCCTTCATTGTTCAAACACAGCGAGAATCGACTTGAACTAGGAATCCCTAACTCTAACGGCTTTCCGTAAACAGGGACGTTGCATCTTTAGAAGAGCTGGCACATGCTCCAAAGTTCATCGGGTGCAGTGTATGTGTCACTCACTGACATGAGCCCAGCCCCAGCGGTCTCTCCAGCAGCAATGGCCCTGCAACTTTCAAAGTGGCAGTGAGCTTCCAAGGAGGCACTGCTTCCTACAGTACAGAGTGGCGTTAGTGCACTCACAGCCACACGCCAAGAAGTATCCCTAGCAGCAACCACTGTCCTTGTGCATGGCCACTGGACAGCCAGAAGGCTCCTTGGGCGTGGCTTGTTCTCAGTGATGCACATGCTGCACAAGGGACACAAAAGGATGCTCCCTGAGGCCACCATGTTGCCCTGCAGAGATTGTGGCAGTGAACAAGGAAAGACCTCCCTGCATACTTCCCTCATTGAAGAAGATTTGGAAGAGGGATGATCTGTAGCTGTCAGCACAGGCAAGATTGATTTCAAGACATTATGCTATAGGAAACAAAGGACTTCTGGCATTACCTCTGGAGATCAACCGGGGCTCTAACATTGTTCTTCCTGGCTTGCTATTAGCGTTGCACAGAATGTCTCTTATGCCACAGATGAGCCATGTCAGAGAACCAGAGCCTTAAAGAGGTTTTGTGAGTTGAAGTAAGGCACTCTACAGGATGATTGTAATGCACAGTGTTGCTGTTCCTTTCCTTTGTTTCAGACATGGTACAGTCTCACTAGTACAAAAGTGGCCGACATCCTTGAGTGTCACCATATCACATTGGATGAGACCATGCAGAGTGTCGCTCATTGAGAACTTATGCAAAATTGGATTTTTAATGTACTGTTACAATTTTGGGAGAAGAGTGCATGGGTCACTGCTACATTGAGTGTATGATGTATGATATAGAGTTTAGAACATCGTCGCTGTGTACGTGGAGAATCGGTGCATTATCCACTTTTTGCCCCATAAGTGCAGAGCAACTTAGAGTGCTTTTCAGTGATTTATTCTACCAGGCATGAAGCACTGCTCTACACAATACCTTTTACTCCCAAGTTCCAACCTCTCCCAGGCTCACTTTTCCAATCCTTCTCTGAGTTTAGATTGAAAGGTATAACAGGGGAAGCTATGTTATATCCTCAATGCACGCCACTCGTGCCATTGATGGAATATGAAATCCTATTATGCATGGAACCATGGGCAGTGTGGCCCGACTTAATGTTCTATGAGTGCCAGTTACAGCTGAATGAGAGGATGGAATGCTGATAGCAGAGCCCTACAATCCGTAACCAGTGTAATTGTAATGAAGAACGACTGATTAAGCAAACATATCCCATGTAACCTGTGTGAAAAGGCCAACTCTCTGGCCTTGTCAAGAGAGGGAGAGGGAGAACGACCCTTACCCCCTTCCTTTAGTGCCTGCATGATCCAGTGCAGTACCCCTTTGTCTCACACCATGGGCCTCATTACGACCCTGGCGCTAAGTGAAAAACGATGGCGGTAAATGGTTACCGCCATCGTTTTCCGCTAGGTCCGATCATGACCCGTGACCGTTAACTACGATGCCATTAGCGGCATTGTAGTTAACGCTGCCGCTAACTGCGCCAAGGGCGCGCGCACGCGACCTCCCACACCGTACTTAGCGCCATGGCGGAAAGGTACGCGAATGCCGACCCAAGCGGACATGCACCTAACGCCATCACCCAGCCCGTTAAGTACCTTACCGCCATGGTGCTAATTACGCCATCGCGAACCAACCGTAAATGGCCATGTAAAGTGAATGCAGCTGCCACAGGTGCACAGAAACAGCACAGGTGAAGGCAATACAGACTCAGGAAGTACAAAAAGAGCACACCCCACCCCTTCCCACACCCAGTCACACTCCACAATGATACCAATACGACTAGCAATGTTGGGGCTGGAGGACCTGATAGCAATGCAAGTGCTACAACAGCAACAACAACAACAGGCAGCACAGAGGAGACGCAGGAGGAGAAGGAGGGCAAGGCAGGCCCAGCAAGCCCCACCAGCACAGCCAGTGCCACCACGCAGGCAGCCCCCAATCCCACGCATCAGAGCCAATCCATTCAACCTCACTGCTGAGCAGATCCACACCCTGTACCGTTTGGACCGGGACACCATCACCGCCATCGTAGACATGACACACAACGACATCGTCAGCATGATAGAAACTCCAACCGCCATCCCACCCCGACTGAAGGTAGTGTCTGTACTCCACTTCCTGGCCACAGGCACCTACCAGCACACAGTGGGGCACTTGCATGGCATTTCACAACCATTATTCTCACGAACAGTCATCCAAGTGCTCGATGCCCTCCTCAAGCACACAGACGACCACATCTCATTACCACGGACTGCCCAGGAGATTGCAAACACCAAAGTGGGTTTCCATGCACTAGACGGCATACCTGGTTGCATTGGTGCCATCGACTGCACCCATGTGGAATTGGTGGTTCCACGTGCCATGGAGGTACCGTACCGCAACCGGAAACAGTTCCACTCAATCAACGTGCAAATGGTCTGTGACTCCAACAAGATCATCACACTTTGTTGTGCCCGATTCCCCGGATCAACCCATGATTCTGTGGTCCTGAGGAACTCCACAATGCCACGCTACATGGAGCGACATGCAGGCCCAAGATCCTGGCTACTCGGTGAGTCCAATGTCATGACCATGGAAGTGGGTAGGTGAATGACGTACCAATGCATACTCCACCTGGCTGAAAGGGGGGGGGGAATGATGCTTACTCCACCTGGCTGAAAGGGGGGGGAATGATGCATACTCCACCTGGCTGAAAGAGGGGGGGGGGGATGATGCATACTCCACCTGGCTGAAAGGGGGGGGGATGATGCATACTCCACCTGGCTGAAAGGGGGGGGGAATGATGCATACTCCACCTGGCTGAAAGGGGGGGGGTGATGCATACTTCACCTGGCTGAAAGGGGGGGGGAATGATGCATACTCCACCTGGCTGAAAGGGGGGGGGAATGATGCATACTCCACCTGGCTGAAAGGGGGGGGAATGATGCATACTCCAATTGGCTGTGAGTAGCAGAGAGAACGGAGACAGATGATACCCTAAAGCAACCCAAACTCCACCCAACACCAGTAAAGCCAATACCCAATGTATGCAGCCCTACCATGTGAATGAGGTTGTGTCCCAACCATGACACAACCATCTGCAAGTGCATTCTACCAATTCAGACCACATTGTCAACAATGAAAAGCACCTACATGCACGTCACCAAACACCATCAACCGATAGGCCTGTCCCCCATAACTGCCCACGAAGGAGGCACATGACGGACAGAAACATCAACACACCATTACACAGACAGCAGGGCCCCCAAAATGTCCCTGTCTACATCAGCATTGCTCACAGGGGTCATGATGAGGCCCACAGCAATGTTGCAATGATGTGCGCATTGCCATCACAGGACATGTGCCAGGCCAACTAACCAAACGGCATGAACGGACACAGTGGATGGGCACTCACAATGCACTCCACCCCTCTGCATACATTGGGTGATGGCATGCAAAACAGGCCATGGGAGCCATGAGCATATACTGGTTGCATTGTGTGAATCAATTAGTGCATGTAGAAGTGAGCCAAAGTAACAGTTGGATGCAAGCCATGGTGGCACATCATGTTCTTGATCAGACGTCATGACTGACACATACATTCTCGCCTACATACAGGTGATGCAGGCTATCCTCTGAAGAGGTGGCTCCTTACACCAGTCCGGAACCCGCAGAACCAGCACGAGGAGGACTTCAACCGTGCACATACACGTACCTGTGTGGTCATAGAGCAGACATTCGGCCTATTGAAGGCACGGTTCCGATGCCTCAGCAGGTCTGGTGGGGCACTCCTGTACCGCCATGAGAAGGTGGCAAAGATCGTCATGGCATGTGTCATGCTACACAATATGTGCGTCAGACGGAATGTGCCCCTGCCCCCTGACGCAGAACTGCAACCACCTGACGATGAGGATGAGGAGGGTGCAGATGGGGCGGCACCCCATGGAGGAGGCGATGCACAGGAGGGGCATGCAATGCGTCAAAATATCATCGACCACTGCTTCTAGCACACACGGCTGGTGTGTATCACATGGAGACTGCACTTGGGGCACTGTGTGTCTCTGGGACATGCACACTGTGGACTGTACACCAATAAAGCACACATATGCAATGAAAATGTCCACACATTTCATTTCGGAAAAGCAAAAAGTGTATTTCAATCATAAAACGTCGTGACACACCCCCTCCCACCTCCCCCCTCTCCCTTGCACACCCCAACACACCCCCTCCCACCTCCCCCCTCCCCCCTGCACACCCCAACACACCCCCTCCCCCCTGCACACCCCAACACACCCCCTCCCACCTCCCCCACCCCCCTGCACACCCCAACACACCCCCTCCCACCTCCCCCCTCCCCCTGCACACCCCAACACACCCCATGTAAGTTTCAACAGATGCCTGTGACAGTGGCCACAGGCTGTTACAAGCCCCCTCTCCCGGCCCCCGAGGCACCCCTGGCTGTGGAGCGCAGGTTCCGTCCGGAACGTCGGACGGGGCTGCTCTGTGCAGAACTGGCAGCGGAGGATGTCCCTGCCTGCTCCTGTGCATGCACGTCCTGTAGGGTGTGCTCAGTGAGCGCACGACGCAACCCGGCAAGTTCACCACAAATGTCCCTAGACATGGCCTGCATAGCATCCCTCTTTGGTGGCAGTGCTCTGCGCAATTTCGGCCCTTAGGGTCTCCGTGGCCTGTTCAATGGTTGCCCTAGCCCCCACACATTCCGCAGCATGCTCAGTCAGCATCGTGGACAGATGTTGCTGCCGTTGTATGATGTCCTCGAGGGACTGCTGCCCCTGCTGGGCCATGCCCAGTGCTGGTGGTGTGATGGAGGGGCTGCTCCCCTCCTGTGGACTGAGGACTGGGCATGGGGTAGAAGGCCACTCCTCTTCCTCTGTGTGCCCCTGTGTGTGATCCTCATGGGGGCTGGCATTTGACAAACAGGGGGAATGTAGAAGGTCAGTGGGGCTTCTGACTTTGTGCTCCTCAATGTCAGAGTCTGAACATGTAGCAATTGCAGCTGTTTTACCCATGTTGCTGCTGGCCGCAGACCCGGTGCCTTCTGTGGCAGGCAATGTTGGTACAGGTGGAGCTGCTGCTGCTGGCCTGCTGCCTACTGGGGTGCTTGCCGGTGGGCCGTCCGGTTTGCTTGCAGTGGATTCTGCTTGTTGTGGGGTCTGCCTCACTGCAGCTGAGGCTGAGGGTGCGGGGATGGTATTATTGGCCTTCTTGGCTCTCTTCGTCGCCGGGGTGTCCTGGTCCTCGGGTGTGAATCTGTGCCTGTGGTGGAGCAAAGGAGGGAGGGCGTTGTTGATGGGTCTGCGGACTTTGGAATGTCAATGATTGACATGAATATGGTCAGTAGATGAGGCAGATTTCAGGCAGGGCCATGCAGGCTGTCTCCTTTTTATGTGGAATGTGGATGCAGGTATGTGGGTGCCAGCAGTGTATACAGGGTGGAGCTCGCATGTGGCTATGGGCAGTGTCGAGCTAATGTGTTGCATTTACACTCTAGGGCAACATTGTGCTACACATGAATGGACTGCAGTGACTATGGCATGTCTTGTTTGAGGCACCTACCTTCATCGTCTGATGTCGGAACTCCCCTTTCCATCCCTCCGACACCTTCAATGCCTTCCATGCCAATCGTGGTTGCACAAATCTCCTCCCACGGTTGGAGTTTCAGTGGGGATTCCGAACCTCCACCTGTACCCAGGGCAAGGTTGCGGTTCGCAGAGATGACGGCTCTGACCCGTATGCGAAGGTCATCCCAGCGCTTCCTGCACTGCTGTGGGGTGCAGGGTACGGTCCCCACCGCGCTGACGCGCTCGGCCACCAGGGCCCATATGGCCTTCTTTTTTGCTATCGCTGGCCTGGTCATTTCCGGTGAGAAAACGACAGCTGTATTGTCTTGCAGGGTCTCCGCAAGCATGCAGAGTTCCTCCCGGGTAAATCTTTCCTGGCGCTGGCGGTCACATGCCTTCTTAACAACTTTAGGCATTTTTGGGTGGTTGGATGGGTGGGTGATGGGTTGGGACAGGTGTCAGGGTTGGATCTGGTGTTGTTCGGAAGGATGGCAATGGATTGTGTTTTTAAAGATGGCCGACGTGCTGTTTCCCGTTCCGCCGCGATGACGCTATTTCCGGTTCTGCTTTTTACGGTGACCGCTAATTGCGGCCACCGCTAATTACGGTGGCCGCTACTTACGGTGGCGGAAGTGCACCTTGCTAGCACTACGATGCCGGTAGGGGCCCTTTCCGCCATGGCGTTATTTACATTACCGCCATGGCGTAATGCTCATGTGCGATGGATCGTAATGTGGCGCTCTTTACACCATCGGCCCACGGCGTAAACGCTAATTACGCCATGGCGGTAATGTCGGCAGATTACCGCCTGGGTCGTAATGAGGCCCCATGTCTCTATATGTTTCTTTGTGTTTCAGAGCATGTACCCAGGAAGAGCCTGTGAAATTAGGAAAGAGTCCAGATCACCCGGTAGCAACTGTAACCCTCCAGTCAGAGGCCTACCTGTAGCACAGCTGGCTCCTCAGCCCCTAGACCACCAGAGACTAACTGGAAGGGCACTGGCCCGAATACTCAGTAAATCCACCATAGGGATGCTAAAGATTGCCCCCTAATATAAACTGGAACCCTTGGACTCCTAGACCACCATCAGTAGCCCACGGCAGTCAACAGTGGAGACAGTGGGTGGAACTTCCCCCTTCTTATTGATTTCCTGTCACACATACACGCCCCCCTGCTGGGGAAAGACAAAATTACATTAGTCGAGGGGGGTGGGGGGCAGGAAACAGGAAGTTGTGGGTTATCTGGGTGAGGTCAGCAGTGAAGTGGAGGAGAACCAAGAGATAAGCAGGAGGAGGGAAAAAATGACAGAGTGCAGAGGCCATAGAATGTGTTGTTCTGTCTATGGAAGGTATCCTGATTAAATAAGGATACCACCCTGAGGACCAGACCCACGTGCAGAAGCAGGTAATTTATAGACCAGTCTTCTAGTATCGGCAGCTTAATTTTGTCATAAGGAATCTTAGCATTATAGCTTATCCTGTGTTTTATTCTTTATCGACAGTTACTCCAATCAAAATGAAAAAAAGTCTTCAATTACGAAGATTAAATGGTTTTAATGTAATCGTAGCCTAAGTGACACATCTCCTGACGAATGTCCCGTACTAACGTTGAGGAGAGAAACATGTCGAGTCTGAAGGTCTAGTGATACTATACCTAGAACAGTCTATGTATACAAATGCATTTTGCTTAACAACAGGAAGACCACAACTAATCTAGATGTTGGTTTGTAATTAACTGGGTGGATTTAGTACTCAGTCTCCTACTACGCAGGAGTTTTTTGTCACAAAGACCTTTGTTTTTATAATAGTTTTTAAATTGTATGCACTTTATCTTTCTATGATATGTCATTTGTGTTTTATATTATATTCTAAATAAATTCAATGTGTTTTTGAGAAAATCTGTTTTTCTTGGTATAACTGTTGATAATATTCAACTACCTCTCATGTATATTTGTATAATTTTCCGAAAAAAAGATAGGGAAATCACTTTATTGTGATCATTTTGGGATTCCTCATTTTGATTTAGAGGACAAGAGAAGCATTACAGAAAGTGTTGAGGAAACGTTGTGAACAAATGATCATAGAACCGATTGAGTTCTCTGAGTGGTTATCCCTGATTGTAATTGTACGCAAACAAGATAATTCCATAAGGATATGTGTTGACCTTTGGGATCTTAATGCTAGTATTTGGATTGACTGGCACCCTTTGCCAAATATAAATGATATTTTAACAACCATGAAGCTCGCAAAGTACTTTACCACAGTCGACCTGTCGTCAGCATACCATCAAGTAATTCTAGATGAGCGCTCAAAGCAATTAACTTCATTTGTCACTCCCCTTGGGGCATTCAGGCACACGGCTTTTGGGCTAGCATCTGCTGCTACAGTCTTTCAAAGGTTGATGCAACAGCTTTTAGGGGGTTCCAATGGCATATACAACTTTCAGGACGACATTTTAATTGCAACCATGACGGAAGAGGAACACAACGCCAAACTTTTAGGAGTTCTGCAGCTCATACAGGAAATAGGACTTACATTGAAGATTAATAAGTGCAGAATTAAAGTGAGGTAAATGATGTACTTGGGACACATTATGAATTCTGAAGGAATTTGCCCGAAAAGGAGTCTGGTCAGAACGATATCAAACATGCCTTCTCCTTCCAATAAAGATCAATTGCGCAGTTTTTTGGGGTTAGCAGAATACTATTCAAAATTTCTACCACATTCTACTGACAGAACACAGCGCATGAGAGCTCTCATGAAAAATTTGACAAGATTTGTGTTGTCTGCAGAGTGCCACAAGGAACCGGAGAACATAAAAAAGACCATAATGGTGCAGAGCCGCTAACGTAATCACCGTTGATGCCATTAACGTTGGCCTAGGTTGAGTGTTGGGGCACCTTCAGGAGAATGGTATGGTACCAATTGCCTTTGCTTCGCGGGTACTGAAGGCGGCAGAGCTGAACTATTCAGCTATAGAAAAGGAAGCTCTAGGAGTGAAATGAATTCTGGAGCATTTTAGGGGATTAATATGGGGTCTTCCAGTAACTGTCAAGACTGACCACAAGCCGCTGATACACATCTTAAATTCTAAGAATCCACAATTAGTTTCCTCTAGAGTTCGCAGATAGATTCTTGACATAATTCAATTTAATGTAAGAGTAGTGTACATGCCTGTTAAAATGAATGTCATTGGGCATTGCTTCTCCAGACTACCATGGGATAAGTGAGAACAGGATCAGTACCAAATTGATGCAAAGGGCATGCAATGCATTATTGCACGTATTGAACCAGGGGTATCGATGGAAGAGTGGGCATGAGCCTCTTCCGAAGACCCTGAACAAAGACTTCTGCGCTAGGCTGTGCAGGAAGGATGAGAGAAGAATGATCATGCTCTAAAAGGGTACGGACAAATTCAGAATGAGATTGCGGAAGATCCTGTGTGTGTCTTTAGGGGTGGCCAAGTAATTCCACCTGCAACCTTAAGGAAGAGGCTCATGGATTTAGCACATGAAGGCCTTCTTGGAAGGAACCTTACGAAAAGAAGGATTAGAGAATGTTATTGGTGGCCTGGAATATGGAATGACGTTGAAGAGTTGGTAGGGAATTGCCAGGTGTGTGCTCTAAGTGACAAGAGCAAGAAAATACAAGTAAATCTGTTACAACCTTTAGAAATTTCAAACGTGGTGTGGAAAAAACTGGCCATAGACATTACAGGACCCTTTGAGGCATTGGATACACAAGAAATATATATGATGTGATATGTGGAATTTATAATGCACCTGTACACAAGTGTTTGTAGGTGCGACAAGACAATGAGGGGGAAACAAAGGGAGGACAAAATAATAATCATCTTACTAGGCCCAGTGTCATTCAGACCATGCAAGTGCGGGGAAGAGGTAAGGGAGAAGTGCCAGGGGGAGTGAGTGTCATGATCACTGTTCCCAATGAGCCAGGACCAGCCCAACGTCCTTGGGAGCAGGCCCCTAACCCTAATCCTAGGCACCAGCCAGTCCCTACTGGGACCTTTTGGACCCTGTCCTGGCGCCGGTGGCACCAGGCTCATCAAAACCATCGGTCCCGGCACTGGAAGCGCCGGGCTCATAATTGGTGTGAAAGTGCTTGGGTGGACTTACCTGCAGCAGACCATGCTGCTTACTTACCAGCCACTTAAGAAGCCCTCTGTGAACAGGAACTACTTTCTTACCTGGGTGGGGCAGCTCCACTCCCTGGATACAGCACTGGAACTCTTCTGGAAACTGGAACTCTTTTCTTACCTAGGCGGGGCCGTGGAAGAAGACGCCTCATCACTCCAAGGCTATTTAAACCACACCCGATAGATGAAACGTGCTTCGCCTTATTCTGCATCTGCAGCAGAACGCTCACCGAGTCTGTTCCAGCCTTTCCTCTTTCGATCCTGAACCTGCAAGAATTATACTTACCATTCCTGTATCCAGTCAACATTAGCACCTGCAAAAGACAAGAAACAACAGGTTAGCAAGACAAACTCTACACACGGTGCTTTCTCACCTGATCCATCAGCAGAGGCCTTGTCTTCACGCTGCACCTTCGCCTGCAAAGACAAAAGCATTGTTATACTTACCGGCACGCCGTGAATTCCGGATTTCTTCATTCTGCATCGCCGCCTGAGAAGACAAAGTATAGTTAAAACTTACTAGCATTCCGCTGACTCCGGCGCTGCAAACCAACATCTGAAAGACAAAAGAAAAAGACATTAAGCAGGTATTTACTCACGCCCATCACGCTCGTCGCAATAAAACGCCTGCGAATACTCCGGCGTCTCTTTAACACGAACTAAGCTGTAAGGAAAGAGACAGTTAGAGCGCTTGCCATACTTACGAATTTCCAGGCGCTTCACTCCATCTTCCATCCCAAGAGTCCTGCAATACATAAGGGAAAAGCATTATACAGAGTCCTCAATATTAACGTGCCACGCATTTAAAGACTATAAAGACAAAAGGTGTCCAGAAACTCACCGCTCGTGCAGATAACGACGGTAACCATCCTCTGAATTCAAGAGGCCAATGTTTCACCAGTGAAGGAACTGGCAACGGCACCCTGCACCAGACGCAGATGGAGAGCCCAGCATTCACCTATGTAAGGTGAGCACGTTGACCTGGGGGGGGGGCTCTACAGAAAAGCTGGGAAGAGAGAGAGAGAGAGAGAGAGAGAGACATTCAACAACCCAGGCCATTAACCCCCATATTCTTTCACCTGCAGAAACCTCACTCTTCGAGTTCGACACACAGTGCGAAGAGGTTCGACCCCAGAAGCCAATCGAGTCCTGCACATCACTTTTCGAGTCACAGACACCTTCCTGCCAAGACCCGCGCCTCCGTGGGAATCAGGTGAGCGTTACAGAACGCGAAGCCCACCACAATACTCCTACCCAGGCCGAATGGAAACCTCAGACACTGATCAACTAGCCCAGTTGCTCGGAGAATTAAGAGCAGAAGTACATGCAGCTCGTCAGGAAACGAACTCTCTAAGAAGAGAACTGATAATTTCCAAAGAGCGAACTGAGGACCTCGCTAGGCAGTTGCTACAAACGCAGGCAGGACAGACACCTTTGCCCGTTCCAGGAGGAAGTTATCCTTCTGCATCATCTTTAAATCCAGTGCAAATCAATCTGCCCGGTAATGTGCCCTTGGCTCCGCCCGAACGCTTTTCTGGTGATCCAAAGAAATTCGCGGTGTTCATCAACCAGTGCCGCTTACACTTCTTATGTCGACCAGCTGCTTTCCCAACAGACCAGACCAAGGTGGCTTTCGTGCTTTCTTATCTCAGTGGCAGCGCCGCAGATTGGTCGATCCCTTTAGTCACCCAGGATGATCCGGTTTTACATGATTTCCAGGCCTTCCAGTCCAGCATGGAGAAACTGTTCGCAAGACATGCACAAGGGCAGGCCTTGGACAATGAACTTCTTTCATTACGACAGGGTAATCAAGACCTCTTGACTTATATAGCCTCATTCAACAGACTTATAGTGGAAACTCAATGGCCCGAGGATAAGAGAATAACGCTTTTCTACAGAGGCCTGCGTGGAGAGCTCAAGGATGTGTTAGCTCAAGTTGTGAATCCTCCACAAGAATGCTCAGACTATATTGACTTAGTTGTCCAATTGGACCACAGACTGCAGAACAGGAAGGCAGATCGTTCCAAATTTGATACCCGAGTGTTTTCTAAACCACAAACCTCTACTAGGGGAGCTGACACGGTGGAACCCATGCAAATAGGGGGCATGAAAGGACCTTTAACCCAGAAAGAGCGGGAAAGAAGAAGGCAGCTGCAATTATGCCTCTATTGCGGAAACTCAGGACACTTTCTTCGGGACTGTCCAGTGAAACCAGCTAAGAAGGCTGTAGGAGCCGCGGATACCTGTACCACAAATTCTGAGCAGGGAAACGACCTAGCCCGACAAGAGTAGAGGTCCTCTTGCCAAGCGTTAAGATCTGTCCCGTGACCTCGCATTTCGTGGTACCCATGGTCCTCATTAGTCTTGAACGTCCGGATCGTTTGCATGCAATTGAAGCTTACATCGACAGTGGAGCAATCGGAAATTATGTGGACCGTGAAATGGTATCAAGGATGAATCTACCCCTTGTCCCTAAGGCTGTAAAAGACGTCATTACTACTGTGGATGGCACGGAGATAGCCTCTGGACCAGTAACGCATGCCACCCAAGAAGTGACGCTAGTGAGTCAAGATGGACACCGGGAGAGAATCGTGTTTGATGTGATCAAGGCTCCTCAGTTCCAGATCATTCTGGGAATCCCTTGGTTAGAGAAGCACAATCCTCAGATCGATTGGCGAGCAAAGACGGTTCAGTTTCCAGAATGTTTTACCACTTGTTATCCTAGGCCTGATGTTTCACTGGCGGCAATCTCTTCGGAGGAGGTTCCCAAATTACCTCCCGAAGACCAGGAATTCCAAGACGTCTTCCGGAAGGATCAAGCTAACACCCTGCCTCCTCATAGGTCTTACGACTGTCAAATAGATTTGATACCCGGAACAACTCCTCCTTGCAGCAGGATTTATGCCCTCACCGAGCCAGATAATCTTCACCTCAGACAATATTTGGACCAATACCTAGCTAACGGGTTTATTCGTCCTTCAAAATCTCCAGCTTCATCGGCTTTGTTCTTCGTTCCGAAAAAGGAAGGAGACCTTAGGACTTGCATAGATTATCGCGCCCTGAATCAAATCACCGTTAAAAACAGATACCCGTTACCTTTGATCCCTGAACTCCTGGACCAAGTCAAAGACGCATGTATATATACAAAATTGGATCTCAGAGGAGCCTACCACTTGGTACGGATAAAAGAGGGCGATGAATGGAAAACGGCCTTCCGCACCAAGTACGGGCTATTCGAATATCAAGTGATGCCCTTTGGACTTTGTAACGCTCCTGCCGCTTTCCAATATTTTATGAATGATGTCCTTAGAGAACTTATAGACGTGTGTGTTGTTGTCTACATTGAAGACATCCTTGTCTATTCATCATCCGAAGAGGAACACCAGAGACACGTTAAAAAGGTTCTCGAGAGATTGCGTCAACATAATCTTTTTGCTAAGCTTGAAAAATGCGTTTTCAACGTAACTGAAGTCGAGTTCCTGGGATTCATATTGTCACCTAACGGAGTCCATATGGATTCAAAGAAAGTCGATGCAATCATCAAGTGGCCATCACCAACCTCTGTAAAAGGAGTTCAAAGCATGTTAGGCTTCGCTAACTTTTACCGCAGATTTATTCCTGAATTTTCTCGGATAGTCCAGCCCATCACCGCTCTGTTAAAAAAGAACAAACGTTTTGAGTGGTCTTCTGAAGCAGAACAAGCTTTTCAGGACTTAAAAGCTAAATTCATTTCTGCACCTGTTCTAAAACATCCTCGCCCAGAACTCCCCTACATCATGGAAACGGATGCTTCTAGTCTTGCTATGGGGGCAGTTTTATCACAAAGAGATCCGGTCACACACCAGTTACACCCTGTAGCCTTTTGGTCCCGCAAGTTTTCGGCTCCCGAGATCAACTATTCAATTACAGACAAGGAACTTTTAGCTATCAGATCGGCCTTTAAAGCATGGCAGCATTATCTTTTAGGAGCCAGACACACAGTCACCGTAATGACTGATCACCGCAATTTACAATATCTAAAGACGGCCAAAGCTCAGTCTTCCAGACAGCTTCGCTGGGCTCTGTTTCTGGCTGAATTTGACTTTATAATTACTTATCGACCAGGCAGTAAGAACGGAAAAGCAGATGCCCTCTCCCGGATGGGAGTAGATGAACATTTGACCAATCCAGAACCAATACCCATAATCCCAGAACAAAGGATTTTGGGTTTGGTCAGCACTCAATCTTTTGAAGACATCAAGACCACGGTTAAATCACTCCTAACTCCGGCCGATTTGCAGGACTGGCAATTAAAGGGAAAAGAATTCTCAGTGGATCAAGACCTACCATATTTCCGAGGACGATTGCACTTGCCCTGTGAGAAAATACAAAAACAAGTAATTTCCTGTTATCACGACTCTCTAATGGAGTGTCACCCTGGCATTACCAAAACCATGGAAAAGATTAAAAGACATTTCTGGTGGCCATCATGGAAAAAGGATATTAGAGACTTTGTAATCTCCTGCGGTGTGTGTGCCCAGAATAAAAGTCAGAAGCAGAAACCAGCCGGCCTATTACAGCCACTAGACATCCCTCCCTGTCCTTGGCATACCTTGTCCATGGATTTTATCACGGACTTACCTCCATGCTCGGGGTATACTACCATTTTAGTAGTCGTGGATCTATTCTCCAAGATGGCTCACTTCATTCCCCTGAAGGGTCTACCTTCAGCCTCAGTATTGGCTCGAGAATTCTTGGAAAACATTGTTCGCTTACACGGTTTTCCCTCGGTTTTAGTCTCCGATAGGGGAAGTCAATTCATCTCCCACTTCTGGCGCAGTTGCTGTCGTCTAGCCCAAATTGATGTAAGACTTTCGACCAGTCACCATCCCCAAACTGACGGACAAACCGAAAGGACAAATCAGACACTAGAACAATGTCTACGTTGCATGCTCCAACAAACTGAAAACCCCTGGAAGGATATTCTTTGGATCGCTGAATACGCTTACAACAATTCGACTCATTCTGGAACCGGGAAGACTCCTTTTTTCCTATTATACGGACACCATCCTAGAACCTCCAACCTGGATCCTCCCCAAGAATTTGAAGCACCTGCTGTGGATCACTTGCACTCAGAAATCACCCGTGCTTTTAAGGAAGCCACTGCCCATCTGCAAAGAGCTAAAGCTCAATTCAAAAAAGGAGCAGATCGACACCGTAAAGAGGCCCCACACTACGCTGTAGGAGATCAGGTCTGGTTATCCACTAAGCACCTGCCTCTAAAAGGACCCCGCACCTTCATCCCGAGATACCTTGGACCCTATCTCATATCTGCCATAATTAATCCAGTGGCTGTCAAATTGGAATTACCTACGCATATGAAAATACATCCAGTATTCCATGTCTCCTTATTAAAACCAGTACAACCAGAAACCCGATTGACTGAACTTCCAGAACCGGTTTTAGTAGATGGAGAACTTGAATTCGAAGTGAAGAACATCCTAGACTCCAAAATCTCCAAATCTAAGTTATATTATCTGGTTGATTGGAAAGATACGGCCCCCAGGAGAGGTCTTGGGAACCCTCAGAATATGTCCACGCACCTCGTCTGGTCAAGAAATTCCATCTGAATCACTCCAACAAGCCACAACCCCCGGAGAAGACATGCTTAGGAGGGGCCTTGAGGGGGGGTGCTGTCATGATCACTTTTCCCAAGGAGCCAGGACCAGCCCAACGTCCTTGGGAGCAGGCCCCTAACCCTAATCCTAGGCACCAGCCGGTCCCTACTGGGACCTTTTGGACCCTGTCCTGGCGCCGGTGGCACCAGGCTCATCAAAACCATCGGTCCCGGCACTGGAAGCGCCGGGCTCATAATTGGTGTGAAAGTGCTTGGGTGGACTTACCTGCAGCAGACCATGCTGCTTACTTAACAGCCACTTAAGAAGCCCTCTGTGAACAGGAACGACTTTCTTACCCGGGTGTGGCAGCTCCACTCCCTGGATACAGCACTGGAACTCTTCTGGAAACTGGAACTCTTTTCTTACCTAGGCGGGGCCGTGGAAGAAGACGCCTCATCACTCCAAGGCTATTTAAACCACACCCGATAGATGAAACGTGCTTCGCCTTATTCTGCATCTGCAGCAGAACGCTCACCGAGTCTGTTCCAGCCTTTCCTCTTTCGATCCTGAACCTGCAAGAATTATACTTACCATTCCTGTATCCAGTCAACATCAGCACCTGCAAAAGACAAGAAACAACAGGTTAGCAAGACAAACTCTACATACGGTGCTTTCTCACCTGATCCATCAGCAGCGGCCGTGTCTTCACGCTGCACCTTCGCCTGCAAAGACAAAAGCATTGTTATACTTACCGGCACGCCGTGAATTCCGGATTTCTTCATTCTGCATCGCCGCCTGAGAAGACAAAGTATAGTTAAAACTTACTAGCATTCCGCTGACTCCGGCGCTGCAAACCAACATCTGAAAGACAAAAGAAAAAGACATTAAGCAGGTATTTACTCACGCCCATCACGCTCGTCGCAATAAAATGCCTGCGAATACTCCGGCGTCTCTTTAACATGAACTAAGCTGCAAGGAAAGAGACAGTTAGAGCGCTTGCCATACTTACGAATTTCCAGGCGCTTCACTCCATCTTCCATCCCAAGAGTCCTGCAATACATAAGGGAAAAGCATTATACAGAGTCTTCAATATTAACGTGCCACGCATTTAAAGACTATAAAGACAAAAGGTGTCCAGAAACTCACCGCTCGTGCAGATAACGATGGTAACCATCCTCTGAATTCAAGAGGCCAATGTTTCACCAGTGAAGGAACTGGCAACGGCACCCTGCACCAGACGCAGATGGAGAGCCCAGCATTCACCTATCTAAGGTGAGCACGTTGACCTGGGAGGGGGCTCTACAGAAAAGCTGGGAAGAGAGAGAGAGAGAGAGAGAGGGACATTCAACAACCCAGGCCATTAACCCCCATATTCTTTCACCTGCAGAAACCTCACTCTTCGAGTTCGACACACAGTGCGAAGAGGTTCGACCCCAGAAGCCAATCGAGTCCTGCACATCACTTTTCGAGTCACAGACACCTTCCTGCCAAGACCCGCGCCTCCGTGGGAATCAGGTGAGCGTTACAATGAGAGTGCAGTTAACTCACAAGTGCAGCCAACAGGTGGGCTCATAAGTGCAGAGAGAAGGGACTGTAGGGTTGCAGATACAGGCCCTTAAGTGCTGTGGACCCCGGAGGCAGTGCGAGAGCAACTGGACATGCAGGAGCCTGGGCCCCTGTTCAGAGGGTGACCAGGTGACCAGTGACCAGAGCAGTCAGCTACATTAGCAGGGAAGATTAAGAGAGAAAGCGGAAGCAAAAAGGAAGGTCTTGAGTTGCTTCCAGAACCCGAGGTGGTTCTGCTAAAGTTTGAGAGAAGCAGGGAGGCTGTTCCAGAGGGAGGCCCCAGCCGAGGAGATTGATCTGCCCCCACCTCTCTGCTTGGAGAAGCGTCTGACCCTCAGAGAGTTGGAGGTGGATGAGCAGAGAGCTCGAGTAGGAAGATGTTTTGGAAAAGAAGGTTGAAGGTTAAACTGTCCCAGGCCCCAGAAAGCCTTCTGGACGATGCAGAGGGTCTTGAACTTGATCCTTGCAGCCACGGGGAGCCAGTGAAGAGTTTTCAGAGCTGGATAGATAGGATCCCTGGGATTGAGGCCAAGGACAAGTCCTGTAGTCCTGCTCTGGATAAGCTGTAACGGTCGAAGAGTAGAGGCAGGAAGATTTAGAAAGAGGTTGTTGCAATAGTCAAGCCTAGAAAGGACCAGAGCTCTGCAGACAGTGAGCCTCTGGGGGAAAGTGAGAAAAGGAAGAATACCACTGAGGAGGTGCAGCTGATAGTTTGACTTCTTAGAGACATCAGAGATGTGAGTAGAGAAGGGGAGGGTGGAGTCAAAAATGACACCAAGGTTCTTAGCCTCACAGGAAGGAGCAGGAAGAGGACCCAGAGTGGGCGGCCAGAGAGAGAGAGAGAGGAAAGGAGGGAGTGGGTGTCCCAATGAGGAGGATCTCCGTCTTACTGGCATTAAGGCAGAGATCTTTGGTGGCACACCATTCCTGAATTGCGGCCAGACAGTCTGGTATGAGAGAAGAAGCAGAGGTGCTGAGGGGAGCATGAAAGAGAGCTGAGTGTCATCCGCATAACATTGTAAATTGGAGCAGAAAGTAGCGATGCAGTGGGCATGAGCTGCCAGGTAGTGGTTGACGAGCCAAGGAGAGAGGTTAGACCCCTGGGCAACACCACAAGTAGAGAGAGAGGGCTAGAAGAGAGGAAAGACCCCAGTTGGACCTGAGAGGGTTGGTCGGTGAGAAAGGAGGTCAACCAGGCCAGGGCCTGTTCAGTAATACCAAGGTTGTCACAGAGGCGATTTAGCATGGCTGACCAAGTCAAAAGCAGAGGATAGATTGAGGAGAACGAGGACAGAAGGGAGATTAGAGTCAAGATTGGAGAGCAAGTTGCCACGGGTGCTCAGGAGAGCACTTTCCGTGCTTCTGGCAGCTCTGAAGCCAGACTGATGGTCATGGAAGCAGCCAACAGATTCAGTATGTAGATTAAGCTCGGAGATGGCCAGCTTTTCCAAGAGTTTGCCCAGGAAAGGAGTGATGGAGATTGGGCGATAGCTGGAAAGGAAGGATCGCCCAAGGGCTTCTTTAGAAAGGGGTGCACAAGAGTTCTTAATGGGGAGGGGAAAGTTCCAGTGGCAAAGGAGTGATTGCAGAAATCGGCCAAGGATGGAGCCAAGGTGTCGATGTGGTCCTTGATGGTTCTGGATGAGCAGGGGAGAACCTGCTTTGATAAAACTTTCATAGATCGGACTTGTCAAGAAACATTGTCAGGGGAGAACAGGGGAAAGGAGGAAAAAGGAGGAGGAGAGACGGCCTCAGACGGACCAGGAGTGGTAGAGGAGGAGGAGGTAGAGGTAGAGGAGAGAGGGTGGACAGGATGTCCTTAGTTTTAGTAGTGAAATGAGAGGCCAAGGCTGTGCAGAGGACCTGGGAAGGAATAGGAGAGGTAGAGACTGCTGCAGGATTGGCCTTGCAGATTTTGAAAAGTTTGGCCAAGTTGTTAGCTGCCGCATAGATGCAGGCCTGGATGTAGGCTCTCTTCATAGAGAGGACAGAGAGTCTGTACTGCCTTTGTACTAGGCGGCAGGCCAGTTTGTCAGGGGGTGCACCTTATGCCCTCCACTTCCTCTCTGCCACCCTACACTTGCGTTTAAGGGCGGCAAAGTCGGAATCGTACCAAGAGTTGCACTTGGATTTGGGCTTCAAGGGGATCCTCATGATGGGCAAGGACTTCCAGAGTGTTAGAGATAGAGAGATGAAGATTGGAGAGTCTGTGTCAGGGTGTGAGTAAGCCAAAGGTGCAGGAGGTGTTAGGATATAATGATAATATGTATCTTTCTTAGCCCTAAGCTAATCCCTTTTCCAAGGAAGTTTACCCATTCCATTTCCCTTGAGAGGGTCAGATCGTGTATTTGTCTGGTCAACTGTTCCATCCTGTACAGTTCCAATGCTTTCAAGGCCCACTGTCTTTCGCTCGGGAGCCCCTCCCTCTTCCAACCCCCTCGCCAGGCATGCCCTGGCCGCTAGCAGCAGGAAGTGGGGCATTTGCAGAGGTTTTACCCAGACATCTTCCACCTTCTCCATCCTAATAACACCAGTAGAGATCCGGGTTCCTGTCCAACCCCTGCAGGTCCTTTATCCACCCCAGGAACTCCTTCCAATACTTCTGCACCTTCACACACCCCCACCACATATGCCAGTAGTCTGCCTTTTGACGACATTTCCTCCAGCAATGGGGATCCGCCCCTGGGTACATCTTCGATATCCTAACTGGGTCCCATTGCTACCTGTATAAGAGTTTGAGCCCATGCAGTTTGTATTGGCAGGCCACCAAAGTGCGATGTGCACTCACACATAGTCTCCTCCATTGGTCGTCTTCCAGTTCTATTCCCATATCCCTCTCCCATCTCCTCCTAAATGTGTCAATCTCCCCTCCCTGTGCCTCCAGCAGGGCCTGGTACAATCTGGATATTAGGCCTCTCATGCCCCTCTCTGTGTCCAGTATGCTCTCTGTGCCAGTGAATTGCCTTTGTAGTCCCTCTTTCCATTCCTCCACCATTAGCACCCCTTTTAGCTGCAGGTATTTGAATACAGAGATTCTCCCTATCTCCAAGGCCTCTTCCAGCTCTCCCAGACCTATAAATTCATGTTTCTTTAGGACCTGTCCTATCCTCTCCATTCCTGCCTCGAACCAATCTTGGAACCTCCCGTGGCCTGGGATGCAGCCCCTTATAGGGGGGGCCCATATGTGACTTAGAGGTGAGGGCCATGTGGTGACCCCCATCATCTCCTTCTTAACCCGCCATAGCTTCCAAAGTGGGCCGAATATCCTGTGTGTTTTAACTCTTCTAGGGACTGTATTCTCCGGCGCCCACAGCCATTCCCCCAGTGTGACCGGTCTAAACAGATGGTTCTCTTCACCCACTATTGTTTCTCTCTTCTTAAGTGGGGGACCAGGGCTCTAAATTGAGCCGCTCTGTAATAGGTACACGTATCGGGTAAACCCACCCCTCCTTTTTCTTTTGGCTGCACTAGTATTCTGTACACCACTCTTTGTTTCTTCCCCTGCCATAGAAATCTCACTATCCTCCTTTTCAGCTCTGTGAAATGTGAGTCCGGTAACTCTATTGGGAGCGCCTGCTACAGGTACAGCACTCTGGGGAGAAACGCCATTTCTATTGCATGTAATCATCCTAGCCAAGAGATAGTACGTTTGGACCAGGTGTCTAACTCACAGAAGAGCCTGTGCAACAGTGGAGGGAAGTTTCTTTCATATAGATTTCCAAGCTCTTTGGGTATCTTCACCCCTACGTACCTTATACTATTCGTTTCCACCGGGATCCCCAGGTCTTCCCACTCTGTGCTTTGTTCCCTTCATGGATTCTGAAGTGGGAGGGGCATCGATTTGTTTATATTTACCTTGAACCCTGATACCCTCCCATACTCTTCCCACACCTTAAGTATCCTCGGGACTGACCCCGTTATATCCATGAGATACAACAGAATGGCCCTCATTACGACCCTGGCGGTAAGGGGTTTACGCCAGCGTTAGCTGCGCCGACCCCTTACCGCCAATTCCGAGTTCCCAGAGCGCCATGGTCACTTTTCCGCCCGCTTTTTGCGGGCGTAAAAATCCATGGCGCTATGGGACCTTGGTGTTAATTACGCCACCGTAATGTACGGTGGCGTAATTAACGCCTTCCCCACTCCCATTGAGCCCTATGGGGCCGAAATGGGAATGGGGAAGGGTAAATGGGTCAATGGGGACTTACCGCCCCGCCGACCTCGGAATGGGGCGGTAAGTCCGCCATCCGCCATGGCGTAAACGGACTTTACGCCATGGCGGAAAAGTCCGTCGATGGCGGAAAAAATCCGCCAGGGTCGTAATGAGGGCCAATGTCTTCAGCATACATGCTTACCTTGTGACTCGTAGCCCCCACCTCTATCCCTTTAATCTGGCCATCCCTCCGTATTTTTTCTCCAAACGGTTCCATTGTTAGGGCAAACAAGAGAGGTGACAGGGGGCATCCCTGCCAGGTTCCCCTACTCAGCACAAACTCTTGTGACTTTGTCCCGTTCACAACAACCCTTGCCACTGGCCCTCAGTAGATTGCCCTAATCGCCTATCTTTCACAATATGGCAAAAAAGAAAGCTCCACTCAACCCTATCGAATGCTTTTTCTGCATCTAGGCTCAACAGGGCGTGCCTTTCCTGGTGCTCTTTCATATGTTCCATTAAGTCTAGGGTCTTCCAAATCACGTCGGGGCCCTGCCTCCCTGCTATAAACCCCATTTGGTCTGGGTGGACAATGCGGGGCAATTTCCTTTTAAAGCGTGTCACCAGAATTTGCGTAAATATTTTCCCCATTCAGAAGGGAGATGGGCCAGTACAATGAGCACTGTGTCGGGTCTCTTCCTTCCTTCAGGATTACTGATATTAACACCCTGCTAAACGCGCTGTTGCCTGTCCCGTGTCCAGGACATGGTTGTGTAACTTTACCATGTGTTCGGGCAGGACCTCAACATATTTTTTGTAGAATCCTATAGTATAACTGTCCTCTCCCAGTGCCTTACCATTCGGGAGGCCTGATATCGCTTCCTGTACCTCTTCAGCCATTGTTGGGCTTTCTAGGTACTCCACCTCTGGGCATGTGAGCCTGGTCAGGGCCACCTCCCTCAAATATTCTCCCACCTCCGTTTCCATGCTTGGGGCCTCTGACTCATATAATTTCTCATAGCATTGGGCGAAACCTTCAGCAACATCTTTCGGCGAGTTCCTGCTGCCCCCCTCGGCGCTCCCTAGTTTCGACACCCATCTCTCTACTCTCTGTGCGTGCAGCCTCGCTGCCAATAGTGCATCTGCCTTGTCCCCTTTTTAGTAGTATTTCTGCTTGAGGTACCTCAATTTCTACATGGTCTCCCCCATCCCAAGCACTTTCAGCTCCGCCCTCTTTGATAACAGCTCTTCTCTAATCTCATCCATGTCCCCTTCCATTGCATGCATCTTTTCCTCCCCTTCCACTATCTCCTTTCGCAGATCCTTTTCCCGAGCCCCCTTTCCCTTTTGCGCCTAGCCCCTCTCTGATCAACAATCCCCTCCAGGTTGCTTTCCCTGCTTCCCAGTCCACTTCAGTGCGTACTTCCCCTGTATCATTAATTTCTAAGTATTCCACTATTGCCTTGGCCAGTTGGTCTGTAAAAATTGGGTCTCCCCAGAGTGACTCATTACAGCGCCAGCTGCTCTCCGGCCTTTGCAGCCCCTCTATGTCAAGAGACATTATCACCATGTCGTGATCGGTCCATCCCATCGGTCTGATACTAATAACTCATCACCCTTGTGCCCTGGTCTTTATTTAAGAGCAAGTAGTCGATCCTAGTGTATGTGTTATGCGGGGCGGAAAAAAAAGTGTATCCCTCCTCTCGTGGGTGCTGGCTTCTCCATACGTCCACTAGACAGCGCTCCTCTATTGCCCATCCCAGTTGGCCCAATCTTCCCTTTCCTCCGGCTTCCCCCCCTGTCAGAGTCCTATGACAGGTTTCATTTGCCCAGGAGTTCAAGTCCCCTCCTATAATATACATGTCGGCCTAGAGCCCTTGTATTGCATTGAGTGCAGTGAGTGTGAACTGTGCCCGTCCCTCAATGAGAGCATAGACCGCCGCAAGCAGTAACCTCACCCCTTCCATGGTGCCCTGCAGTGTCAGCAATCTGCCTTCCAACATGCTCGTGACCACACACTCCCGCAGCTTGCATTACTTGTGCAGTACTATTCCGACTCCCCCCTTTTAGCATCCCCAGAAGCCCAGTGGACGTGTCCTATCCCTCCTCTCCTCAGTTCCCGCTCTTCCCCCTGTTTCAGGCATGTCTCTTGCAGGAAAAGCACATCCAAGGAGGCTTTGCTAAATTCCCTCACTACTAGGGACCTCTTCATCAGGGAGTTTAAGCCTTTCACATTTACAGTGCCCACAACCAGACCCTTAACTGGTTCACCTTTTCCCATCGTGACTGTGCTAGCCAGCCCTAATTTCCCTCTTGTATATGGTTAGAGACTCCTCTTTTCTTTGTTTGTCCCCCTTATTCACAATTGTCGTAGCTTGGATGACATTCCCTTCCCCAGGGCCGATCTCCGTGACAAAACCCCCTCTTAACTTTGTAACATATCGAAACTTTAACTCATTGTATCCGAAAAAAGTTATTAAGGCGCCTTTTCCCCAGCCGAGGGCTACCTTGGAGCGAGATTTGTTCACTCCCTCCGACAGTACATTGTTATACCTTTGTTTTTCCACCCATGTGCGTCTTTCTTCTCACCAGGTGTCACACAGTCGTCCCCCCGGGGTCGTTCTCCGGCGGTTGTTCTGGCATCGTGGGAATCTTGCGGGGTGATGGGCCATTTAATCTCATGTATATTCTCCCTGTTTGCCTACTTCTCATCCTCTGTGGCCCGGGTGCGGGTCTTGCCTGTTCCCTGCTCGTGGATGGGCCTTGGAGGCCCCTTGATGGTGAGTCAGTGTCAGCTGTGAGATAGCATAGGGCCTGCTCCGCCTCGTCTGCCGAAGTTATACAGTAGTCCACTTCTTCTGACTCAAACTGCAGTGAGAAGGGGTATCCCCATCTATAATGGATGCCCTTCTCTCGTAACCACTTCATGAGAGGCCTGCAGTCCCTGCGCCTGGAGAGCCTAAGGTTGGACAGGTTTTGGTAGATTGCGACTTTGGAGCCTTTGAAGTACAATTTCCTCTGCTGTTGTGGCCTGGCTGCACCAGTTGAACTAGAACCTGCGCTTTTTCTTCCACTTGCCCCTGGGTTTCTCTTGCCATTTCTTTGAGCCCAAGTATCCTTATGTTGTTGCGCCTTTCTTTATTTTGGAAGTCATGCATCTTGAGCATCACTTCCTCCTCCCGTAACACTAGTTCCGTCAGCCTGGCGTCCAGCCTTATTTTGACCATGTCTGCGTTGAGTTGACTGTGTTCGAGGCCTTTCTCTTTGCTCTCCACCGTGGTTATTCTGCCGGTCACGTCGGCCAGTCAGGCTTGTATGTCTCTCCTGCAGGCTTTGATCTCTGCTAGTATGTGCCCTGAGTCCTCTTTTGTTGAGAACCATGACATGTCCACTTCTGACCTCATTTTCACTACTGGGGCCTTCTTCGTAGATCCTCCTTGTTTCCCCGATTGTGGCTTTCCTCCATCCATTTGTGCCCTTTCTCCGCTCCTGTCGCCCCCATTGTTTGAAAGGTATCCTTTTAATGTTGTGCAAATAGGGTGACAATTATTGGAATGGAGGGCAAGTGGATTCTGTATTTAAGACCTCAAAAATAAGTCACCATCCGTGAACTGGCAAAAAGAGTTTGTCATTAAAGCCATAAGTAAAGTTGAAACTCACAATATAACAATAACATTTTTGAATATGCAATTTGTTCTGCCTTCTGGGGATTTGGGCATTATTATGTGTGAAAGCTTAACATATTTGTGTTGTTATCTCTTGCAAATAAATAACAAAATGACCTATGCTGATGCTGGCTTCAATTTTTGTATAAAAGGAGAAGCTGTGTACTATTCAGGCACTTCACTTCCCACTCTCCATGAAATACTGGTTGTGGATGAACCTAAAGTCTGCTAGAGTGTATGATATACGCAAAATAAATCTTACCTTATAATTTTGAAACTCTGTCTCAGATACTGTACTTCGTTTGAATGAAAGTGCTTAGAAGTCTCAAAATGGCGCCCAAAATGCGGCCCCATCGAGGATGAGGGCACCTTGGCTAGACGTGACAGAGAGGAACCTGCCAAATGAACTGCTTTCTTTCGGGGATCCCTGCCATCATATTTACTCACAGCTGACACTAGCCTCCATCGGCGGACTTCTCTCCATAGATGCCCTCTCCCGGCAGGGGCCCTCGAATTGCACGCAATATTTCACCCAGAGCAACCGAGACAGAACTTTGTTAGTAAGTATAGCTGTTTGGCAGGTAAGACTTGGTTGGTGGGGTTAAACCGAAGCTATTTGCAAATACCTTCTTTTGCCAGGAAAAATCAGAAAGTTTTATGATGCCTGGTACCAGTAATTTTTGTAAATGTTGGTCCAGACATTGTTGCCTTTGTTCTGCGAACGACTTAGAATTTGGCCAACTTGCACCCCCAGAAGGTACCCCGGCATATGAGATGTATGTCAAATATGGGTTAGGGGCGATAGTATTTAACAGTCCATGACACAGACAGACTAAAGATAAGCATAGCTAATGATGGCCAGACAATGGCTCTTTTGATGTATCCATAATTCAGCATTTAGAATCTGTATTATTAAAGAATTGAGCTAGACCCTCCGCCTTTGATGTTATCAACGATTGGTGCAAAGAGATCAAACTCGAACAGAAATTTTCTCAAAGACACATGTCACAGGCTGATAAAGCTTTGGTTCACCATCAACAACAAACACAGCAAAATAATAGAGATAGACAAAGATTGTCAGTTACAAAGAACAGGAATTCACCCCGTTATATGTACTACTACCCAGATCCCGTAATAGAACAGATCCTTAATAACCCTTGACAACATCTCCTTCCCTCTGCGCCTCCTCCTCTGTATGTGTAACGCTCACCTGACTCCCACGGAGGCGCGGGTCTAGTCTGGGTTGCTGTGGCCTCTTCAAGCGTGATGCACAGAACTCGGAACACCGACTGAACAGGACCCTCAAATCTTGCTTGTCTGGCCCGTAGGAATATCCTTCTGCAGATGAGAAAGGGGATTAACAGTCTGCAGAATAGTGTGCTTGCTCCTCCCTTTCCCCCCTTTGTTCTTCTCTAACTTCCTCCGAAATCCCCGGTTGAAGCTCACCTTATGGTTTGAAAGGATGAACTCTCCATCCTGCTTCTGGTGCAGGGGCGCGTGTTTGTCCAGTTACTTCACTGGTTTTCAGAATGGCGCTGGCAAAATCCACTTGACTTTTCCGAGCGGAACGCCGTAAGTATGAAGATTACAAAGGTTCAAGTGTTGAGCCTCCTTTTCTGTTGCCTTCCTAACCTGTGATCTGTCCTTTATTTCAGGTGCAGAATGAAGGCGATGCGTTGAGGGATTGACTTGCCAATGGTAAACTCAGGTGAGTTAGCGATGGGGGCGATCCCTCTTAATGTCTTTATATTCCTCCAGTAATGTCTTTTGTCCTTTCCCCATAGGGGCCGGGGTGCGGTACCTGCCAACGAAGCGGCGCCGACCCGAAATGAGGAATGATCCACCAACAGAAGACCGGTAAGTGTTATGGCGGAAAATTAGGCTTTCCTCATATGTTCCTTCTGCTCACCTTTTGTCTCTTCTTCTCTCCCCTAGGCGCAGAGATGTGGCGACCGGTGCAGACAGTCGCGGTGGAGCCAGAAGAACTCCCGAGGACAGGTGAGTGAAGCGCGGCGCTGCAGCGAGCAACGCGGTGCTTTTAAATGAAAGTCTTTTCTCAGGAACGCTGGCGTGAAGGTTCCGGATGCAGGTAAGAAGTCTGATAAAATTCTTGGTTTTCACCTTTCTCTTCTCTTCTTTCCTTACAGGTTTTCCAGGATCGAGGCGGGCGTGGCTGGAGACCAGATGCAGGAGCAGACACGGTGAGCGTTCAGCTGCTTGGATGCAGAACAACGCGAAGCGTGAGCTACTGTCTGGGCGTGGCTTAAATAGCCCCCCAAGTAGTTCCAGGTAAGTATCCTTCCCTGGCCACGTCCAAGTGGCAAAATAGTCCCAATGAAAAAATAGTCCCTTTCAGGTCTCAGGGAGGCCTGAATCTTGCAGCATGGTCTGCATCAGGTAAGTGCACAAAAGAACTTCCTTTATGAGCCTGGCGCCTATGGCGCCAGGACTGATGTCCAACATGAGCCTGGCGCCAAAGGCGCCAGGACAGAGTCCAAAGAGCCCCTATAAGGGGATGCTGCGCTTTTACCCGGGGGCATGATGCCTGCTCCCGGGGGTGCTGGGCCTGGCCTGGTGCTCTGGGGGTAGGCATCATGACAGTATGGTCAACCACAGAGCCCATCAGTAGTGGGGCTCCTGGGCCCTAAACTTCCTACCACTTTCCCTGATCCCCAAAATGTACCCCACTCAATAGAAGAAGATGAATCAGATGCCAGCCTGGATCCTCCCAGTGAATACATACACAGCCTGTTCACTAAAGAAAAGGCACGTAAATTACAACCTTTTATTAGGAATACACGAGCCGCTTTAATATCTACCCAACACAGGACATTAAGGGAGCAGGCATGTTCGGCTAATATGGAGCGGAGTCAGACAGAATGTGGTTGAGGAAATTCTTGAGTCCCAAGGTCCTGAGCAACTTATTTTGTTAGAATGTCTGGGTGATGAGATTCGAATTCAGTGTGAACAAACAGTATCTTCGGCAGTTCCTAGGGAATTGCAAGATTTAAATTTAGTTGCCTTCTCTTGCCATACGCAGAAGGATGCCTTTTCACGCATCAAAGGACTTTGGGGGATATTGGATGAAGTGAAAGGACTACAGAAAGCTCGATTGGGTTTAGAAACTGAAACTAATACTTGTGAATATGTCCAACAGCCTGTAATAATCGCAACATCTAAAGAAACTTGTGTGTCAGATGAAGAATTACAGCTAATTACGCATACCGCTCTTAGATGGGCCACCACTTTCACCCCTCTTTCAGTCATTTGCAGTATCTTTTGTCAGTATGTTCCCCAGATGCAGATGCATGCTATGAAAGTAAAGTTGGATGCAATGATACAACAGAATGAGGAAGGCGAGTTAGAGAAATCTGCGGAGTTGCAACACTTGAAACTTATAATAGATAATGCATCCCAGAGCAACTCGTTCACTTAACAGCACTTTCAAAATTCCGAGAACTATCTAGTTGCCAGCTCCCTATGCGAAAGGTGCCGCCAGTTGTTATACCGCAACAGGCTACGCTTGATGCTCAAGGAAGTACTGTCCTTGATAATTAAGGGAAGCCAATTATGCAGCCCGCTAAATATGATACCCAATTTGTTCACGTACCCTTTTCTAGGCAAGAATTAAATGCATTAAAACAGACCATCGCTGATATTAGGAAAAATCCTGCAGGGTTTTATAAAGAATTAGAGCCTGTTTTAAATACCTCTGTCTTCACTAGTTGGGATATGGAAACTTGGTTCGCAGTAATTTTGCCATCAGATATTTGGACACCAATTAGAAATGTCACTGACCCTGCAATTCTGGGGAGGACATGGGAGGCACTTTTTCAACTTGACGCTGATAGGACAGCTGGCGAAAGGCCCACTTCTGCAGTACTTAACCTTCCCACTATGATAGTTGCACAATTTAAAAGGGTGGTACACGAGAAAAAGATTAATTGGGATAAGCTGGCCACGTGTGTGCAGAATAAAAATGAAGGGGTAACTGAATATTTTAATAGGTTTGACCAAGTATTTATTGATTTTTCAAGACAAGAAATGACTACGCCGGCGGGGAAACAATTATTTGTAGATAAATTTGTCCAACAATTGTTACCTGAAATTAGCGTTCTTATAATCTAATCAGAAAGTGCTTGGCAGACAAAAACCCTGTCGGACATTTTGCATAAGGCTCAATATTATGATAATAGAGTAAATGTGGAGGAAGAGAAAGCAGAAAAGAAGAGAGTGGATCTTAAAACAAGAGTGTTAATACAGCAAGTACAACAGAGAACGAGGGAAGGGCCGCTTATTGGCTCAAGAGTTGTTGGTCCATTTGTACCATTTTCACTGCAAGGGCATAATCAGTGTGCATATTGCAGATAGGAGGGCCTCTGGAGGGCACAGTGTCCAGCCTTGCTGAATAGAGAAATCAGAATGTATCGGGGAAGAGGAAGTCAAGGATGACAAGTAGGAAGTAGGGGTGGATGGGTATCACTTGGGCCGACGACTGGCCCTCCGCCAACTACTACGGTCCCTATTAACTCTAATGTTTTCGATAATCCAAGCAAGTCTTTTGTCACTAATCAATACAATATTGAGGATTTCTCTTGGGATTTCTCAGAATAGGACAGTCCTCAAATGAAAATGGAACAAATCCCCATCCCCGTGGATCAGTCAGGACCCTACGTTGACATCAGAGTTGGGAGACAGGAGCATCGATTTCTAGTAGACAAAGGGGCGCAAAAGAGCTCCATAGATCATGCTAAGGTCCCAGATATTCCTTTGAGTGGGCATACAAATATTTCAGTAGGGTTAACTGGCACACCTGTAGTTAGTAAAGTATAGGCCGCAGTGCCTAGTGACATACTGTTCTTATTAACTACACAGCATGGAGAACATTTGTTGGGGTTAAATTTGTTGACAGGATTGTGTGCTAGTATTTATTGTACACCGGACAGAGTGCACATTACAGAATGTCCATCGAAAATGATTCAGTTTTATGGGCAGTATCAGATAATGATGTTGGTTTTATGGGTATTTTCGCAGTTAAAATACAAATTCGACAAGAAACAATTTATGCGCGTATTCCTGAGTACAAGGTAGCCCCTGAAGGTTATTCAGCCCTTGAAACTATTGTCTCAGACTTAGTAAGCCAATGGATTGTAGAAGAAATAATGGGAAGTGTGTGTAATAGTGTCATTTTACCTGTTTTTAACAAAGGCCAGTTACCTCAGGGTTCAGTGCGCGATATAAATAATAAAGAAATACAAAAGGCGACACAGGTCTACCATATCATCTTATTTTGATTTAAGAGCAATTAATAAGATTGTGGTAGCTCAGTTTCCAATAGTTCCAGACTTACTACCATTCTTACCATGATACCACTATTTGCAGAATATTTTTGAGTAATTCACTTAAAAAATGCATTTTTTAGTATACCATTACATCCAGAGAGCAGATTTTTATTTGTTTTCTCCCTCTGTGGGAAAGCGTATACTTTCACTAGAACACCACATGGTTATACAGAAAGCCCACACATATACAGTAGGGCACTTAAGGGACAGTTGGATTCCTTGAAATTGCTTGAATATGTTACATTGATTCAATGTATTGATGATTTGCTTATAGCAGCTCCCACGGAGGAACTCTGTAAACATGCACTGATAAATCTAGGTTAAATAACATTTAAGGACAGGTCCTCCTATTCTGCGAAGAAGGTTAGGCTGTTCCAATATGGCCCTATTCTCTTCTCTAAATTCTATGTAAACGCTGACTGTACTAAGCAGAGGTTAGTTACACATAGAGTCATAGTGTTCAGCCCTTCCACTTTGTTAAAAGCACAAAAGGTATCTTTTTAAGGTTGTGCAAATAGGGTACCCATTGTTGGAATGGAGGGCAAGTGGATTCTGTATTTAAGGACTCAAACATAAGTCATTGTCTGTGAACTGGCAGAAAGAATTTGCCATTAAAGCCATAAGTAAACTGGAAACTCACAATATAACAATAACATTTGTTGAATATGCAATTTGTTCTGCCTTATGGGGATTATGCCATTATTATGTATGTAGTCTGCAAATATGTGTATTGTTATCTCTTGCAAATGAATAATAAATTTACCTATGCTGATGCAGGCTTAATTTTGTGTATAACAGGCACTTCACTTCACCACTGTCCATGAAATACTGGTCGTGGATGAATCTGAAGTCCGCTCGAGTGTATGATATGCGCAAAATAAATCTTACCTTTAAATTTTGAAACTCTGTCTCAGATACTCTACTTTGTTTCAATTATAGCGCTTATAAGTCTCAGAGAAGGAGAGAAAGTCGCACAGAAGCCTCAACTGACACACCCTTCATGGGTTGGATGACCATGTTGGTGGCAGTGCTGGTGTCCGCTTCACCTGAGAGAAAGAGCGAGCGAGGTGGGAAGAAAGGAGAAAGTGATCACTTCAAGAGAGAGGATTGGTGCAAGGGTTAGAGAAGGGGAGGACTACTTGCTGGGAGGAAAGAGAGAGATGGGAAGAATATAGTAGTGTTAATTGATTACACTTCAAAGTGGGTTGAATGGATAGCAATGGATGGGACTGTAATGACAGGAAAGATTGTGATATTTGTTGGAAGATGTGTGCAGCAGAGAGGGAAACCCTCAAGAAATTGTATCTGACAATGGGGCTCGATGGGGCTCAATTTATGTTAGAGGAGATGCAGGCATTCTTAAAGGATCGAGCGATCGATCATAAGGTTACTTCACTATACCATCCCATGGCCAATGGACGAGTGAAACGCATTAATGGATTTGTAAAGAACATAATACAACTCTCTGTGGCTAATTCATTATCGTTGAGAGATACACTCAGGGAAGCACTAGATGCATATAGAATGACCCCCATTCTACAACAGAAGAAGAACCATTTGTTATGATGAGAGGGAGAGCAGCATCTAATAGGTTGAGGCCACCATGGTTCCCAACAAAGGACAGTAAAAGAGTAGACATTGAGGATATCATAAAAAGAGTGAATGAAAAACAAAAGACATACAAGGGATATTATGATCATACCAAGCATGCAAGAAAAAGCAAGTTCACGGAAGGAGACTGAGTTTGTGTAAAGGAACCTAGAAAAGTGCTAAATGATTGTCCAAATTCAGGGAGGCACAGAGAGTGGAAAAAGCGTAGGATAAGTCTGTGATTCTGGATGATGGAAAAAGGTGGTCATGTGATGCATTCATGTGAACAGAGAAAAGCAAATGATATGACACATGCCTCTAGATGTCAAGGGCAGACTCATGGTCAAGGACTGTCGATGGATGCGCTGGGGTCACAATAGAAGAGTGGTGATGATCCCATCAATCAGATGCTGTGGAGGAACAGAAGAGTTGCTCCCAATTTCAAGAGTGACTATGTTTATTATTAAACTGTATCCTTTTATGTGAATATGTTTATTATTATTATTATCGTCTCTGGTGCATTTAAACTTAGCAAGCAACTTTTCATGCCACACCTCATCAGTTGTGCCACACCAAGCTAGCAACATAAAATAAAGGAGCCTGCACACTTCCACAGCAAATACTTCCACACTCTCCCTATAACCTTCTACAGCATTAAGAATCAGGAACATAAACAGACATTAGTACACAAATAGTATGAAATGGGGTAAGGTACATTCTGCATGTTGAGAGTTGTAGACAATCCAGCTGGCAAAAATGCCTCAGCACAGAAGCTATGGATGCAGATGGTCCATGAGGGACACTGAAGGAAACAAATGCTGGGAGAACGACTGCAGAGCTAGTGTCATCCCGCACCAAACCCCTGGTGCCACACATTGCTGTCAAAGTGCATGCCTGGGAGTCATAATCAATACCAGAGCCCAGACCTGCACACATTCTATGTCCATTCTATTCTCATGCACTTCCATGTTGTGGTTTGGTTTAGCCACTTGGAGCTGTTTGGTGGGGTGCTGCAGGCACTTAACTCTGCTCATGTCTGTAAACCCACCATAAACACCTTCCTCAGTACTTCTGAGCTACGTGCTGCTGTGCCCCAAGCTTCAACCAGAATTCTGGCATCTTTAGTTGGCATGTTAGAGGCTCCACAGATACCCCTCTGTCCGACGTCTCTATTTTTTAGCACATCCAAGCCGTTTCCTCTAAATTTGGCCTGTGCTGCATTAGAACCCTTTATCAAAGTCATATCCGCCCCTTCTAAATAAGCCTTTATCTTCATTAGCCACCATATTAAACCACTCCCCTAATCCCCCCTCTTCTAGACCCAACCTCAGATGTCCTCCCCCAGACTACCTCTGCAGCACCGCCTTCAGACCCACACTCCGGTGGTCTTTGCCTTGCCCATTGTAAACCCATACTTCATTAGCCCTGATTGTAGCCAGCCTTCATTAGCTCTATATAATCCACCACTAAATTAGCCCTAGCCCAAATTGGACACCTTCTGTTAAAAACCTCCACTAAATCAGCCCCTTCAGAACCTCTCTTCATTAGCCCCACTCCAAACCTCCCTCCTTTAGACCCACTCTCAGGTGCCCCATTAGACCCAATCACCAGTCCCTCTAGAACCCTGCTTCAATAGCTCCAGATACCCATCTTCATTTGCCCCATCAAACCCTCGTCTTCAATAGACCCCTCCAGACCTTGCTATTTAAGACCGAGTCCTGGATGCCCCCTCAAACCTGTCCTTAGCATCCTCCCTCCAAAACCCACACTTATATGCTGTAACCTTGCTTCAGACCCACACCCATATGTCCATGGCTGACCTCCCTCTTCTAGACCCATGACCTCCCTCTTCTAAACCCACTCTCAGCTGCCCTCATCAAACCCACTCAGCAGTGCCCTCTCCTTTGCTAATTCTAGAAACCTGCTTCACTAGCCCCAGATCCCATTTTCATTCGCCCCATCTGAACCTCCTCTTTATTAGCCCCCTCAAGGCCTCACTCTTGTAGATCCATGCTCAAGTTGGTACCCTCCCTCCAGAACCACAACTCGGTTCACACCCATACTCACTTGCCCTGCTCCCTGTAGACCAACACTTAGATAGCGCCTGCCTGGCAGACCAACACTAACGTTCCTGTCCCTCCAGATGCACCCATTCCTCCACAACCACATTCAGATTCCCCCTCCCTCCAGACCTACAATCAAATGCTCTCATTCGTCCCTCCCCCTCCAGAACCACACCCAAATGCCCACCTCCAGACCTATACACTACCTCAGACCCAAACCCAGATGCACCTTCCTCTAGACTCACATCCAGTCACAGAGCCCTCTCCCTGCAGACATACAACCAGATGCCCCCTCCCTCACAGAGCAGGACATTTCAGGCGTGGCCAGTTCGGCACACGCCGTTATGGCGTGCCATACGTCCCATTTCGGCGCACCCAGTTCTCTGCAGCCAGTACGGCGAATGAACCTCTGGGCGCAGGGATGTTTCGGCGCAACGACAGAGGAAATAGCCGCGTATGTGACGACAGAAATGAAACTGCACCTGTAAGATGCTACAGGTGCAGTTAATAAAAAATAAATATCAGCCGCGGATGTGATGACGGACATGAAACTGCACCTGTAATATTTTACAGGTGCAGTTAATAAAAAAATGTATAGCTCCCAACTTAGATGCGGTTAGGTAGACATACATACCACCAGCCAAAACACATCTCAGGCCCCCACACACGGCACCCGACATGATCCACACAGGAAGCTTTGCAACCACATACCTGCCAACAGCGCCATGAGGCCACAGCAGTGGTTGCTGTGGCCTACATCAATGACTGTACTTTCATCTGTGATGGAGGATTTAGAGAGTCACTTTCTTTTCGAAAAAGAATGTTGGTAGAGGGACTTTTTTTAAAGATTGGCATTAGAGGCAAAGTTGATGGCGCATCTACTGTCTAAACACATATGAACAGCACTATCAAATTTTTACAGGCCTGAACGCATCAGCATTCTTTTGGCTACCAAATGGAAGCCATTTTTTAAAATAATTTCTGCACCATAGTTAAAGTATGGGCAGAATCTAATAAGCAACATTCCACAAACCTGCTTTCCCATTCAGACATATGCCCGCAGGCTACCCACGCGCACAGAAAAAAAACACCTTGAAGAAAGGAATCGGCTGCTATTATCCAATAAAGTAAATGCAATCACATAATAAATCGCCAGCTTACCAAGGTGACATTTTTAGCTCCGGAAGTGCAAAGTCATACATGTTTTAGGTGCACCCCCGAGTTTATTGCATTTGAAATATTTTATAATTCAAACAATGGAGGAAAGGCGGGCGAAAAAAAAATATCAAAGCAAGGCATGAATTAGTTTTCAAAAATTGATTAGCAGAGTTTGCTAATTAACATTAATTTGATTAGCAAACAGACCCATTTGATTAGCAATGTTGTACTAACATTGTTAATGTCACCAGAAGTTATTTGTACCCAAGACATGAAATGAGCAACAATACAGCAGTTTTGCTTACCACCTATATAAGGCATTAGAGGAGTCAGGCCTTGCAAATTCTTTTAAATTCATCTAGACCCTCAGGTCGGGTGACATAGTTTCCCTATTCAACCTAAGAGAAATGCACTCGACCCATAGCAGTGGAGGACAACACATTTAAAATGCGATTTGTGTACAATAGTGCATGTCACTCCAAACCCGCTATGTTTGGCACACTGCTGCCACCCAGAGGCCAGCCATGCACAGTGAAACGTTTGTTTGACATTTACTGCAAACAAATTAAATGTTACATAAAATGTTCAACCATCTCTTGCAAATGCTACTCGTCATTCATAAACTTTACTCGACTACGCAAGTGGGCGAGAAGGCTTTGCGAGCAACAGCTGAGTGTCTGTAAAATGTAAAAGGTTAGCTGCATGAATGGACACAAATAGATATGATACTAAGGCTCTGAAAACCGTTTGGGCAGCTGTCTCCTGCAGCTTGTAATATATAATGCAATCATAATCCTAACACAAAGCGAGCTCTGAAGGATAACTACAGTGTTTGGTATTGCAATAGATCTGTAGATGTACAGATTGGATGGAAATATTGATTACTACTTTGCATAAGCATCTAGTTTGCTTTTTGTATTAATTATGTAAGAGGGAAAGAAAGAGACTAATCATAGTGGATTGTGCAGCAGGCAGAGAACTGGGCAAACTAGATGGAATATTGTAGTTTTGTGGTCATCTCAATTTCAGGGTACCTTGAATAAAGCAACTGTGTGATAATAAATAATGTCAATGAGTATGGGTTCGCTCATGGGTTGAGCACCAGTTGCAAGATGTATGCAACCTGCAGGTTACAGAACTAGGTTTGCCATCAAAAGTATTTGATCATGTACATTTTCAAATGTGTTCACTCGTCAATATGATGCATCTTCCCCAACAAAAACTAATATAGTTGACACAAAAATGTAGATACACTAACCTAATCTTTACTGTAAAGCATGGAGATGATGCAGTGTTTTACAGTAGCAATACTCTAATTATGCATTATGTAACAACCTACATTTTAGGAAGGGAATTGCATGACTGTCTTTTAAAAAATATATAAAGTTGACACATACTGGTCTTTGCCAGTCAGAATATAGAAAGCTTAATAAAGTAGCATTCTGATTATTTCTGGTTTGCAATTATTTGAAAAATAAATTGAGCACTCCAGCACTTAAGAGTGGAGGAGATTATTACTGCTGCACTTTCTCTCCATTAGAACTTGAAGTGAACAGAGAAAAGAGTGGGAAGAGAGCACAGAGGGCTAGAGAGGAATGCAGGGCGAGCCAGGCTTTCATTGAAGAGGGCAACTTAAATAGCTGTCTTTGCTACACAAGTGTCCATTTGATTAGCAAACTGACAGAATTGCATAGCAAATTGCTATGCGACACTGCTTATTTTATGCCCTGCAAGCCCAATCTCCCAAAGGCAGATGGTGATGTCGGAAGAGGAAAGGGGACGCATATGCTCTCGGCTTCTCATGCAATTATTTACCGCTTCTATACAAACATATTCGTAAAACATGGCCTACATTTGTATTTGGAAGTGAAGGGGACCCCTGACTTGCAGAGCAAGTGCAGCCTTGCCCGTTTCTTTGGAAGAGAAGTAGCCGGGATGTGGGCCCTAAGATGGTTAAGTCCAAGTTTACCAATGCTTTGGACTCGAGCCCTGGCTGAACCCCAGCCCGAGGCGCTCCCAGCTGCATGCTTTATTTAAAATCCCTTTGGCAGACTTACAACTGCCCTGGGCTGTAACACAGTGTACCTAATGTTCGAACTGGATTACTTCTCGCAAATGAAACACATTAACAGGCACAGTACCTGTCAATGTGAACATTCTTTTGTATTTGACATGAGGGCGTTTAGATGTGGCTGCAATGTCAGCCACCTCCAAACGTCCCTCGTGCCAAATCAGCAGCGCCAGAAAGGCTTCTGCAGTGAAATGGCCACGCCGAAATGGCTTCTGCGGCGAAGTGGTCTCGCTGAACCTGCCCACGCCCCGAAACGGGGTGTACTGCCTCCCTCACTCCAGACCCACACCCTGAGGCCCAATTCCTTCCTTCAGACCCAGACCAAGAGGCCACCTCCCTCCAGATGCACGCTCAGATGCCGCTAGTCCTCTCTCCCCACAATCAGAAGGTGTCAGGGGTGGCACTCTATTAAGAGTGGCACAGGACACCCAGAAAGGGTTTGGGTGGTTGTGCCAAATAAAGTGGACAGATAAGAACACACACAGCGGAAAGGAAAGAGAACGAAGAGTAAGCAAGAGTAGCCAGGGAAAAGATACAGAATGAATACCCTCTTGGGGTGTATGCAGATATAGGAAAAGAGTATTCCACGAACCTTGGAAATACTCTAGCCTTCTGCACAGTTTGCTATAACAGAGGCCCAAGCTGATTGCTCATGACTTGGAACAGCAGCTCTGGGTGTCTGTAATGTAGAAACAGGACAAGGGAAGGGGCAGAGGTTGACTGATGGGAACCAACAGACAAGCTCTGTACAAAAGGGTCTACAAACAGTACAAGAGAAGATACTACAGACAAATCCAGTAAAGGAGGTGATAGCAAACTAGCAGAAGGAAATGAAAGGAAAGTCGTGTAACAGGATAGGATGGCAGAGGACAGTAAGGAACAAGGTTGAGAGCTCAGAGAAGCAGGAAAGCAATGAGTAAGCCCACAGGAGTAGGACTGTAAGGTAGAACGCCCAGAGGAAAAAGGGCTTAGGGCAGCAGAGTAAAGCAGACTGCACGGCAAGGATCCCGTAAGGGCCGGGCAGTAAGGAGTGAACCCTGAGGGACAGGGCCGCTGAACGTAGAAGGTAGCAGAGGACTGTAGAGAGCTGCTAGGCCGAGAACCCAGCGGAAAAGGTAGATAGTAGGCAGCGGAGCGTGATAAGCTGCAAAGTAGGAAGGCCCAGAGGACAAGGGCTGTAGGTAGCCAGAGAGAGGTAGGCTGCAGAGCAGGGAGCCCCAGAGGACAAGGGCTAAGGCAGCCGGAGTGAGGCAGGCTGCAGAGCAGGGGAGCCCAGAAGACAAGGGCTGAAGGCAGCCAGAGTGAGGCAGGCTGCAGGGCAGGGAGCCCAGAGGACAAGGGCTGAGGAAGGAAAGCAGCAGAGCGTGATCAGCTGCAATGTAGAGGGTCCGCAGGGCAAGGGCGGAGGCTGGAAGGCAGCAGAGTGTGATCGGCTGCAATGTGGAGAGCCCGGCAGGGCAAGGGCGGAGGTTGGAAGGCAGCAGAGCGTGATCGGCTGCAATGTGGAGAGCCCGGCAGGGCTAGGGCGGAGGCTGGAAGGCAGCAGAGCGTGATCGGCTGCAATGTGGAGAGCCCGGCAGGGCAAGGGCGGAGACAGGAAGGCAGCAGAGCGCAATCGGCTGCAATGTGGAGAGCCCGGCAGGGCAAGGGCGAAAGCTGGAAGGCAGCAGAGCGTGATCGGCTGCAATGTGGAGAGCCCGGCAGGGCAAGGGCGGAGACTGGAAGGCAGCAGAGCGTGATCGGCTGCAATGTGGAGAGCCCGGCAGGGCAAGGGCGGAGGCTGGAGGGCAGCAAAGTGTAACAGGCTGCAAGGCAGGAAGCCCAGAGGAGCTGGACTGAGGCAGGGAGCCCAGAAGGCTATGGCTGTAGGCAGCGAAGTGTAACAGGCTGCAAGGCAGGAAGCCCAGAGGAGCTGGACTGAGGCAGGGAGCCCGGAAGGCTAGGGCTGTAGGCAGTAGGGTGTAGCAAGCAATAAGGCAGGGTCCAAGTAGGAGTGAAGGTAAACAGCATACAGGATCCGTAGGAAGACGCGAAAGGTGGAGGAAGGACTCTCAGATGCAAGAGACTGAGCCACTGCAGGCAGCAGCCTTTATACTGCCTAGCCCAGCACAGAGGCAGGCTAATTGGTTGCACCTGGCTAAGCACACTTGCAGGCAATCGGCCACCTCCCTTTCTGTTCCTGGGCTGGTGGAAGCAGGGCAAGTCTCTAGGGCTTCTGAGGGGTGTAGTTCCATTGATAACCAATAGGAACAGCCAGGAATCGATGCTTGTAGCCGGGTGCATTATGGTATGCGTAGTTTGTTGGAAATAATAATTAAGCAGCAAAGTCTCGCAAATGGGAAATAAAGTTTCCAAAGTAAATATAGATGAATCCAAGAGTCTGTTGTAAATAAATGATAAACATATAGTCCAAATTGAACGTAAATGGATGCGCCCATGGCGCAGGCATGACAGAAGGCCACCCTCTCTCCAGACTCACACCTAAGTGTCCCCTGCCTCCACCATAGCATATTCAGATGCCTGCTCTCCCTCAAACCTACCCTAAGATGTCCTCAACTTCGGCACAAACCCAGATGCTCCGTCCTACCCCCCTATTTATTAACCTAAACACACCTTCATTAGCTTCCATCCAACCCCCTTCTTCAGATGCCCCTCTAAATTAACTCCACACCCTTTCTACCATAAGCCCCTGAGACCACAGTTCTTTTCATTTTTATTGTGTATGTGAATTTGTTGTTGTTGATATGATTGAGTATTTCAATCTTTCAACATATGCATTAAAAAGAAAATTTGACAATGTCAAAGCATAAATTAAAATAAAGTTCATTTTAAAAACCACAAAAAAGGAAAGAAGGAAAAAGAGAATGCATTTCATCATAGCTAAAAATGATTAAATCACCTAATTGAGATTAACAGTTTATTGATTATCTACTGTCATTTCGAAATTGCAATTTCATTACCGACATTTCCAATTTACAAATTGTGTTGCAAGTTATTAAAAGTCATGAAATTAATTGCGGCAATGATAACTGTTATGCGTGTCCCTTGGAATACACTATGCCATAGCATGTCACAAGTGAAGCGCTGACCATTCTGAAACAGGTGCTGTAGAAAATACCTCCTGTCTAACAAAGACAGGCATACTGCCACGAGATGTTTTAAAGTTTCCCTTTCCATGTTATATTTGCAGAATCTGCAGGTTCTTTCAGAAGTCACAGTTTCAGTTCTTTAACCAATTACATCTTGTGGTGGCCACAAGTTAAGTATAAATCTTAAAAACATGGATCTATATTTGGGATCTGGAATCTTGGTCAAGTATAATTCGGGGTTATTGAGGCCCGTGATTAAAAAAAGAGCAATTTTTGAAGGTTTGATAGTGTGCATATTGCTGGCTATTCACAATCCAATCATGCAGCCACAGTTTTTGCTTTGCACGATTGGGATTGGCTATCAGCAGTGTCAGTGAGATGCCTGCTGCAGACATTGTGAAGGCAATGTGTTTCTTCCATTGTAGGGTCACAATATCAGTAGTGGTGGTAAAATGTGCAGCTTAATTTGCCAGTATGGAGCCCTGTTCTGGATTGATCATGAATTTTCTATACAATATGAGGATTTTCCATGTGTAAATTGCATCTAAGGATACTAAGCCAAGTTCATATCGCAGGATGCACATAGGTTGAGAAGCTGCTAGACACAACACCTTTTTCCAGAATTGTTCTTCCAGTTTAGTCCAATAGACTATAACCTGATGAGCCCTGGTTTCCGCTCCATATGTTACTGTCGGAGCCACTTTCTGCTTGTAGTATTTTATTACAGGGATCAATGTGAATTTTCCATATTCTGTATGTAATATAATGGCTTGAGCAGCTGGTGTATACTTTTTCTTCTTTTGTAAATGATACAGTCCGTCAGATCATTGTTGGTGTTTAGACCAAGATAACCATACACAGCTACAACCTCTAATCGAGTGCCATAAACCTGCCAAGCGAATCTGCATTTCTTTATTTGATGTTTAGTGGCAGAAATGAAGATCTTAGTTTTGTCTAACTTTAATACCAAGTGATTTTTAGTCGCATATAGTTCCAGAGCGGATAATAGATTTTGCAAGCCACTAGGCGTTTTAGAGAAAAGCACAAAATCATCAGCATATAGCAGCGGAATATTATCAAATCTCGGGGAATCAGCAACTATTGATTCAAAACTCTGTCCTAGATCCAAAATATAGAAATTGAATAGCGAGGATGCAAGTATGCAACCCTGCTTAAGCCCTCTGTATGTAGAAATTGTTTTAGACAGGAGACTATCTATAGTCTAATTTGAATAGAAGTGTCCGTATGAAGCTGTGAAATCAGGGCTCGTAAGTACAATGGACAATTTGTTTTTCTCAGGTTGTCAAATAAATGTTCTCTTCATATGAAGTCAAAAGCAGCCTTGAAGTCTATGAATGCCATGTAAATTGGTTGTCTGGTTTGTAGACCATGGTTCTTAATAGCTGTGATGATAAACAGATTGACTGCTGTACCCAGCCCCGGAACAAATGCTGTCTGAAATACATCAAAAACCTTGGCCTCTTTGACCCATGCAGAGAAATCCCTAAGCAAGAGTCGGGCAAAGAATTTTCCAGGTATATCAAGCAGGGCAATGGGACGATCATTTTATGGCTGCTCTCAATTGCCTCTTTTAAAGTTGGGGACTATGATGGATTTCCTCTATGATAATGGAATGCGCCTCTGGTTAATTACTCTGTTGAAGATGGCAATAGCAAAGCTGCCCATTCCACCGGATGGGCTTTGAGCGTGAGATTTGTGAGGCCATCTGGGCCTGGAGCTCTAGATGCATTCAATCTCGATTTTTGATATTCTATATTCCATTTGTTAAATCGCAAATTGTCAGACGTGGTCCCCTTACAGACAACACCAACTTGGGTGCCCATTTCACATGCATATAGTTGTGCAAAATGTTGAGTCCAAATAGTTTTTGATACAGCAATTGAGTGAGATGGTTTGCTGTGTTTAGTAAGCCCCAAACTTGGGCACTTTTTTTGTAGCTATGGCATCAAGCATTGCCGCCGAATCTCTTTGATAAGAAATGGCGTAATGAGATTAAAGTCAATTCTTATAACGCATTCTAAGCATTTTGATTGTGCTATGTCTTGTGCTCCTGGGTAAATAGGTCAACCCTCTTAATCTCTCTTCGTTACTGAGCTTTTTTTTTTACTGGCGACATCCTGGTCAATGGTGTGCTTATGCATAAATGCTGGTTTTTGATTCAGTGAAGATTGCCACTTTAATATACTCATTATTGAAACATAGTTAGTATCTCATTGGTTTGATATCAGATCACGTTTATGATAACTATAACTTAGGCAAGATTCCACATAACTTATGTATCACAATTGGCTTCCAAGTGTTCTTGACAACAATGGTTACAATGTTAGCCGTTGATAACTTTAAATGGAGCGAGTTCAACAGCTAGGAAGCTGCAGTCACTCGCTTTGGGCGTAAGACATATAGCATGAATATCACAAGTGTCTTCCAAAAAGAAGGTTCACAGCAAAGAGTCTCAATGTGAGTTGTGGAAAGTCTTGAAAGAAGCGTGTTCAAAGGCAGAAACCCGCAGTCACTCGCTTTAAGTGTAGTACATATAGAAACAATGTCACAAATGTTTCTCAACTGAATGTTCACAACAAAGATTCTCAATGTGAGCCGTGGAAAGTCTTGGATGAAGCAATTCCAAAGGGATAAGCCTGCAGTCACTCGATTTCAACACAGTGCATATAGCATAGATGTCACAAATTATTTCCAAATGAAAGTTCACAACATAGGTTCTCAATGTGAACCGTGGGAGGTTTTGATGGAAGCGAGTTCAAAGGCTAAAAGCCTGCAGTCACTCACTTCGCTCTGCACATACAAGAGAAAGGGATTATTGATGAATAGAGCGAGGCACCATTAATTGGTAAGTGACCAGGGGGAAATAACCCCCCAATACGACTTCCGGCTTAGAGTTCAAAGGCTAAAAAACATCACCTGACTTTCCAAAAGCCAGGCAGGAGAGGCTGTGTTACCTGTACATACCAATTGCATATGAATGCATTTGTCCTCGGTGATGCAGGTCGAATGGAGCAGGGATTCAGCTTGGTGGATTGATGACAGATTTGTGTTTGCATTGAAGCACAAGGGAGGACCACGTCTTCACGCAACCACCAAACACAAAACACTCTACCGCACTCTCTGCTGTATCTGGTAGTTTTTTTAGGAGGGGCAGAGATAGAGAGCAAGGAAAGACTCCAAATGCACACACGGCAGGTATGATCCAGCAGCATCTCCAATGATAGACAAAACACTCTACAGTACTCTCCGCCACTCTCCGCTTTATCAGGTAGTTTTGTAGGAGGGGCAGAGATAGAGAGCAAGGAAAGACTCCAAATGCACACACAGCAGGTACAATCCAGCAACGTCTCCAATGATAGACAAAACACTCTACAGTACTCTCCGCCACGCTCCACTGTATCAGGTAGTTTGTAGGAGGGGCAGAGATAGAGAGCAAGGAAAGACTCCAAATGCACAGGCAGTAGGTACAATCCAGCAGCATCTCCAATGATAGACAAAACACTGTACAGTTCTCTCCGCCACACTCCGCTGTATCAGGTAGTTTTGTAAGAGGGGCATCAAAATGCACAGGCAGTAGGTATGGTCCAGCAGCATCTCCAAAGATAGACAAAACACTGTACAGCACTCTCCTCCATGCTCCATTGTATCAGGTAGTTTTGTAAGAGGGGCAGAGATAGAGAGCAAGAAGAGACTCCAGATGCACAGGGAGTAGGTACGACCCAGCAGCGTTTTCCAATGATAGACAAAACACTCTACAGCACTCTGTATTGGTTTATATCAAACCATATGTAAAGTGACACACAGACATCGTACAGCAAATAGAAATAAGAAAATGCATCATACAAAATATCAAAAAGAAACCAATAGCACCGTCCTAGAGCGAAAATCAAAGATACTTGTTTACCTATCATCATACAAGACCATTTGCATGTGGCGTCTATAAAATCCACATTGTTAACACATTTAGGAAAGAGATATGATCTTGCTGCACTTAAAGCCTTACATTCAACACACACATGAAATAGAGTTTCTACATGTGTATCATCTTTCTGAAAACGACAAATGTGTTCACATTTACCAACCAACCTCAGTTCTTGCTCCTCAAAACATTCTTGCTCCTCAAAACCGTTTACATTGGAAAGAGATTCAGTCAGAAGTGCATAAATTGCCTAACAACACATTTGACAGAATCCTCCCTAATATATGGCTGAGTTGCAAAAGGCTTAGGAAAATGACTCAAATAGTTAATATAAGAGTGTTTATATTTCACATGGATAGATTTCCATTCCAGTCCCAAAGTAAAACCTTTGTTTTAAAAGAAGTCAAATCTTGATCATAAAAATGTGACAGGTTGAAATCAATTTATAATTAAAACTCTTTTATACCTTTTATATACTCCTGCCTTAGATTAATTTTATGTTGTTGCATTAATACCGTAATCTGGATTAGCAGCAGATACACTATTAAGAAACACACTATGGCGCAGCACGGTTCTAGATTAAATTAAAATAATACACATGTTCAGTACGAATGGCCTGCATAGGAGTCTAGCTAGTAAGATCAACGAGGACCTTCGAGATCTTTCCGTCCCATAAATTGAATTGTTTTATATTAACCGTTGGAACAATCTCTGTACTATATATAGTACAGGGATAATTTTTTGGAGTAGACAATTTAAATAAAGGAAGGGAAGAAAAGCTAGCATTTTTCCTGTTAAAACTCCTGACTAAAACAGACATAGGAATAATCTTCTTTTGTTTATTCTTATAAAGGAACATTCTGCTCATCATATTAAAACCCAAACATGCTACATCTTCCACTTGTGGTAAACTAGATCCATTCAAGTGCAAGATAAAGCAGTATGAACCACGCTGCTGCCTGGGAAATTGGATAAGATATTCTTTCTTAACATATTAAAGTGGGAACTGTACTGCATTTGGAAGGGCATTGGGTTGGCAAATGTGCTGCACTTAGAAGAAAAATGAAGGTGGCCTTTGTATTGCACTTAGATGGATTTTGAGAATGACTATTAGCTTGCACCTAGATGGATTCCAATGTGTGGGCAATGTTTAATGTACACCTAACAATTGTAATCCATCTGCAGCTCGCACCTTCAGGATTTAGCCGAAGGCACGCTGCACTCCCTCACACATCTGCTTCAGACACAACTCAAACACTTGCACAACACCCTTGTCATAAGAATGCAGCTACCTTTGACGACACAAATTCGAACCGTAGCTGCACACATAGCTATCTATCCTCTTACACGTCTCTCCTGTTTAGTTCTCTAGTGTACCCCGTTCCACCTATGCACATGCCATTTAGACATGGGTTTCTACCAGGGACTTGGCCACCCTCTCGTTACTTTAATGTCCTAATACACACACGAATAATAGCACTTACAATGTTCCCATTCCCACTGAGTGTGTTCAACCGAAAGCGCGCTGGAACCACTCCCATGGTGAAAGGCAGTATACTAATGACTAGAGTTAATTAATAGTAAGGTTATTGGTCAGTGCCTGATTAAAGATGGGTTTAACGTGCACTGTTGACCAATTTGGGTCCTCTCTAGTACCTGCACTTGACATTTTAGCCAATATTGAGGACCAGGACTTCTGCAAACTGAAATATAGTAATGGTACGGTTACTGAAGCACTGGCAATGAGCAAGATGGTAACTCATTTTAAAAATGTGACATAATGCAGGATCAAGCTCATGAAAACATCTCTGGTGGACAACATGCATGTTCGTCTCTTGCCCTCTCACGCACACTGTGTCCCCTCCTTTATCCTTCTTGCCCAACAATGTAACAAAAGTATAGCTAACCTACTAGCACCCTACAGTGCCTCCCACATAACCACTTCTTTAAATGAAGATTGCCGGAGGGAGGTTTTACAGCACTTTCCAGAAGAATTCTGTAATTCTCCACAGCTACTGGTTAGAGTGAACAGCGTCAACCAAATGATACATATATTTCTCTGCTCTCTGTCTCCTCTAATTGCGGCACCATAATCTATGGCAGGGGGAGCACTACGTTGCAATATAACATAATTGTCTACATTGCGATTTGTTCGTGTGCTGTACACCACCTCAGATAACAAGAGAACTAGTGAGGACACAAAGAACTAGTGAGGAGTCTGCAGCAGAGTCGCAGTCTGGGCAGTCAATTATGTTCCTTCGCTTGCTTGCTGAATGGCGGGCGAACGCGCCAACGAAGATGGCATGGCGGGCCCCTTAGTGGGGGCTGCCCAGCCGGCCTCCCCCCCCCCGACTACTCAAGAAGCAGGTGAGAGCGGCGGGGATGGGGGAGGAACGCGCAGCCCGCCCCCGGAAGGGACGGGAGCGTGCTAAACGCAAGGGGCGGGGCAGGGAGCCGAGGGAGAAGCAGGCCTCATAAAGGCACGGGTTTGTTCCAGATACAAACACATTCTCCCTTGGTTCCCTGCCCCCACCGGATCGTGGATTTTGTTCACTTGCAGCTCTTCCAGAAGCCGGGCGCCCGCCAAAAATTGGAGGATTTCGTTTTGTTTTGATGGATCGTGCCGTGCAGTTCCGGACACAGAGGAGGGAGGTTTCCAGTCTTGTTGCTGCTCAGGATGCCGGACAGTGTTCCTGACCCGGAGGAAGAGGGCTTCCAGTCTTGGATGCGGTTTCCAGCCAGGAGGAACTTCCCGTCAGCCAAGTATGGGCGTCGGGTAAGGAGCAGGGCGAGGAGAGAAGGGAAAGCGGGGCTCGGCTCTGGCAGGCCCGGAAGAGAAGGTAATGCAAGGGTGAGAGCAGGGGCTAGTCATGGTTTGGCTGCCATTTAAAATTGTAGAGGGCATTTGTCAGTGGTCGCGGCGTTGAGAGCAAGATGGAGCCTTTTCATGTGTTGGTATATAAAGGCGGAGAGGCTGTGTCCGAGGGCTGGTTGTCAGCAACAAGATACGGCCATGTCGTGCGTCCTGTGAAACGGGGGGGGGGCACAAAACTAGTGGGCCCGGTTGCGGCCGTGCTGCTGGTTAGTTTTGGCGAGGCAGGCAACGGCGTTTTGTGGAAAAATAGCGCAGGGACGGCAGCCTGTTTCTGCATTTTCCTGCCCGCAATTTTGGCCCTACGTGCAATTTTCAATAGGGATAATAGTGATGATTATGTAAAAGGACAGCGAGGAAGGGGCTCCTGTGAAACGGGGGGGGGGCGCAAAGCTAGTGGGCCCGGCTGTGACCGTGCTGCTTGTAGTTTTGGCAAGGCAGACAACGGCGTTTGTGGAAAGATAATGCAGGGGCGGCAGCCTGTTTCTGCATTTTTCTGCCCGCAAATTTGGCCCTCCGTGCAATTTTCAGATGGATAATAGTGATGATTATGTTATAGCACAGCAAGGAAGGGGCTCGGTGTGCCGGGGTTTAGAACAGTGGGTCATTCGCGGAGGACACAGGTTGGGGTACAGCTGGCAAGTTTTGGCTCGGGCAGCCACTGGAGTTTTAGCTAGCAGTTCTATAATAGCTCACAGCGCGGTAACGCAGGCGCTGACCCAGCTGGTCCCAGGTGCGAATCCCCACTGAGGCCTATGCAAAAAACAAACGCGGTACGTCTGGCAACATGAAGGGCTAGTTTCAACCAAATCCCTACCCTTATTTTAATGGCGGAGCGGGATGTGCTGCCACCGCACGATGGACAGCAACGGCACACTGCATTTTCAATACCGTCGGTTCTGAATGGGAGGGAGTTTAAGAGTTGGGTCGCTTGGCATAAATACAAGCGTTAGAAGGTCAGTCGGGGGATCAAGGGACCTGAAACGCGACATGCCCGCCGTAGGACCGGAAGCCGTAGATGTCTGGGGGGTTTAAGGATAATAATAATAATTTGGTAATTTGGCATTTTGTATGGCGCTGCAAACCCTCAGGTATCTGGGCGCTGCTTGTTGTTGCCCACGGTGTGTGGTTAATTTGAGAAGCAAAGGTGGGGCAGGGTTCGAGGGCGTGCGAGGTAGAATGCGGGCGGCCAAGGCATGAAGGGGAGAAGAGAGGGTAGGCTGCGTCAGAGCGGAGCGAGTTTAAAGGGCGGCTGCAATGCGCAGTGTAACAGTTAGGGAAGGGGGCCACGATGCGGTTTGCAACGTGCCTCTCTTAGAATTTCACGAGCATAATTGCGGGGCATAAACAAAAACATGGCGCGGAGGCCAAGCCGACACACCGGGTTGGCCTAGACGATGTTTGTGCTCGGGGGAGGGTGTTTCAGTTCAATTGGGGACTTGAACCGGAGCTCCGGAGAAGAAGGGCTTATTCTTGGCGCCCTGCCGCGATTTGAACCTGCGCTGGCAGGCTCGGCCTGTGGATGCGAGCGCTCTATTCGCTGTGTCACCAGACCGGCTTGGCGGGAGCCAGAATTCGACGGCCTTGGCTCTCGGGCCACAACAACATTGCCGAGGGATGCAGGCCCTGCATGGGCGCGGGACGCTTTACATGGGCCTTGCTCTTTGAACAAGGCAAACGCATGGCGCGGCGGCCATTGTTGCATCTCCATCGACATGGCATACACGGAGCTCGAGCCCCGGCAATTTCCGCCCACCATGTATATTTGTTTGTCGCCTCGAAAGTCAAGGAGCATGTTTGTGGTCCGGCCGAGACTCGAGCCTGCGTTGGCGGGCTCTGCCTGAGTGTGGCAAATAGAGAAGACGCACAGTGGCGATGATAGCGAATGAAGTGGGCAAGGGGGGGTGGGATGAAGGATTGCGATTAGGAGGAACAGATGCACAGGGCTCGTAATGTTTACCAGGGATGGGTTTGGTTTAACGATGCTCTGGCCCCGCATGCCCAAGTGCAATGAAAAGTTTGGTATTTATATAGTGCCGCGAACCCCCTAGCCTTCCTGAGAGCTGGTGGGCGGTGATTGCAAACGTATGGGGCACCGGGAATTCTAAATGGGGATTGATGTTAGTCATGGGGGGCCGGCGATTTTAGAGTGCTAATTTGAGGATGCCGCTAACACAGTATAGAATACAGGTCGAGCTCGGGGATTTGAATGGGGGGCACACCTGGTAAGTGCGGGTTTGGAAGTGCCATGGGATGGGGCCTTTGGGGGTTTGGTCCACGCTGGGGCGAGACGGTTGCAGGGTGGTAAGTACGGGAAGCTGCATTTACAGTGGTCAACATGAGTTAAATGCGGAAGGTTTGGCACGTTGTTGGAACAAGGATGAAGGTTTGGGGGATAGTTCTTTATTCACCAGGAATGGCCTACTTTGTTCGAACACATTTGCTTGCCGTGCGTCCTGCATGTCGGATTTGGTAAACGGGGCCTTCTTTGTGGGGGGCCCGAGTTAGGTTTATTACGCCATGTATGCATTGTTTTCGCAACGTGGTGGCCGCAGCGCCACAACCAATGTTCCGTGGGCGGAAAATGCTATAACAAAAATATTCAAACTAAGCGCGGCGCAGGGCTTGTGGTGAATTACCTGGAATGGAGCTCATTCAGGGGGCGCATGGCGTTGTAGGGTAAGAAAATGTTATGTCAGGGGGGGAAGACGAGAGTAAGAGGTGGGGGGACAAAGAGCTTGCAATGCCTTGTGGGTAAGTGTTAAGACTGAACTAAGTTGACCTCCAACCAAAGGAAAGGTACAAAATAATATTTTAAAACAGCGCAATTTCTTTATATATGAATTCAACCTTAAACCACTTCCATGGCACTGCTGACGAGTTACTTCACTATGCGGCCAATAGTTTTGACCAGTGTTGGGAGCAAGACCACACGGAGCACCACACATTCGCTTCGAGCCCCCTCACCCCGTGCAGAGAATGGCTGGGGATTGGGGTGCTCGGTCCGGCGAAACAGGGAATAAGGGGGCACAGTATTAAGGGGTACAGAACCAGACACCGGGAATTGGGGGGGGGGCAAGGGTGAGAGCACAAATACCACATTCAAGCATGATCTGTAGGGCAAGACAGTTCTATTAAACCAACCAGTTAAGCATCACAAGGTAACGTGCCGCAAGAGCTAAGTGCGGATTAACGGAGAGGCATCTCCTGAAGGGGGCAGGAGAGAATCCACTCGTATTCACTGGAACTAATTTCAAACACACTCAAACAAACTGCACGTAAGGGCATCGCGTATTTAAGTTAGGGTTGCCCCAAGACGTAGTTTCAAAATGGAGCATTTAAATTTTTTAAAAAATAAATAAATAAAAATACAGGGCTCTTTAAACCTTTCTCTACATGAACGAAATTAGGTATTTGCCTACTCCCGCACAGTTACGAACCAACCTGACCTAGGTCTAGGTCCTCAACCCGGCAATGGCAACAAATGGAATATCCTCAGCCCAACTCGTACACCTCCCCCCCAGACACCCTCCCCCCCGGTGCGTTTACTTTACTGCTGCCTGGGAGTAGGGTGCGCAGGCTGGCAGGGGAGGCAAGGCCTTGGAAGGACGGGGGTGGAGGGGGGGACAAGGAGGCCATACACCAACCAAGGTGCAACGGAGCGAGGGGAGTAAGCGGAAGGGTCGGCTATGGAGCGACCTGTGCAGGGTGGGGAAACTCTCTGCCGCCGGCAACCAGCAGAGAGTCTTGGAGGAGTCACAGGTCGATCCCTGTAGCAAAGTACTGGCAGGCCCATAGGGGAATGCTCAGCCAACAGCTTAGATCTTACGGTGCCCCAGTGCCCCAAGAGTACTAGGCTCAGGGGAGGCCCTGGGAAAAAGGGGAGGGACGTAGGGGACTTGGGAGCCAATTCCAAGCCCAAAATTGAGGGGGGGGGGGAATCAACATAAACTCACAATCAAGGCCATCAAGGGAAGTCGGTCGGGGGGGAGCAAGAGGAGACTACGGGGGCTCAGGTAACGGTGACAAAATAACAGCAAGGGGAAGTCTTCACGGAAGGAGGGGGGCATGAGGGGGAGGGAGGTGGAGGATCCAAGATAGGGCGACCTGGCGAATAGAGGGAACAGGGGGGAGGAAGCCAGCCCCAAGGAATAAGGGGGGGGCAAGGACCAAAAGCTGGGGGACAGGAGACGGGGTACGGAAGAACAGGGCTGGTAAGTCTGCCTCTGGGGGGAAATGGAGCTAGGATATGGAGGGGCAGAAACGGCAGGGGGGGGGTTTGGCGGGACCCTAAAAACTGGGGACCTGGTGAGTGGAGGAGCGAGGGAAAGGAAGGAAGGAGAAGGGATAGGGTACACCGAAGAGATATTACGCTGGCAGGGGGGGCACTGGGCCAGACTCCACAGGGAGGCCGGGGGGAGAGGGAACTGGGAGGATTTAGGGGCTCGGCAAGACGGAAGGGAGACATGGGGGGCAGCATAGATAGGATAGGGCTTCTGGTACAAGCGGCACTTGGGGGACGGAGGGGGGGGCAGAGTAGAGTAGAAAGGACTCAAAATAGACGGGCATCCTAAAGCGATGACCATATAGGCAGGCAGAAAGGTGTGGGCCGGCACCTGAGGTCGGGGTCGGCCTTAACATACGGATGTGGGATATGTGTAGCGTTGGGGCACTTGTGGTGGTGCCGGTATAGGAACCTGATTACTAGCGAGGCACCTCGTGGCTGCCGGTTTTATCTAGACCCAAACACCGGACACGGTGAAGTGTCGGGGGGGGGGGCAGGGGATTCCCAACAAAGACCTAGAGAAAAGGGGGGGCCTATGCCAAAAGTCGCTCATGGGAAATCTACAAACGGCCAGGGGTAGAGAGAGGTTAATAGTAAGGGCCGGGCTCAACCTGAGGCGTCCACCGGACGAGGAGGGTAAGGGAGAGGGGGGGAGGGCAAGGGATACCTAGGTAGCCGCACACAGAGTAGTATACATGTGGTGGTGAATGACGGATCGCCTGTAAGATAACTCCAAGACTTTATGGAAAATAAAGCTGCTGAGGCATTTTAGTCTTCCAACTTTACAAGGTGTCTGAGTTGTTTCTTCAACGTGTGATGTATGGCATATGCCGGGGGGTATGAGGGGAGGAGGGGGGGAGTGAGGGGCCAGGTCATGGAGGAGGGGGGGGGACAAGGCACTGGGGTGCCCACGCTATGGCGGGCGAACGCGCCAACGAAGATGGCATGGCAGGCGCCGCCCCTTAGTGGGGGCTGCCCAGCCGGCCTCCCCCCCCACTACTCAAGAAGCAGGTCAGGGGGGCGGGGATGGGGGAGGAACATGCAGCCCGCCCCCGGAAGGGACGGGAGCGTGCGAAACGCAAGGGGCGGGGCAGGGAGCCGAGGGAGAAGCAGGCCTCATAAAGGCACGGGTTTGTTCCAGATACAAACACATTCTCCCTCGGTTCCCTGCCCCCACCGGATCGTGGATTTTGTTTCCCACCCACCCTCCCAAGAAACAAAATGTTTGTAATGATTTGTCTTTTGTTTTGCAGGTCGCCCAGCGGAGTTACATTGCGATCCCTGTAGCAAAGTACTGGCAGGCCCATAGGGGAATGCTCAGCCAACAGCTTAGATCTTACGGCGCCCCAAGAGTACTAGGCTCAGGGGAGGCCCTGGGAAAAAGGGGAGGGACGTAGGGGACTTGGGAGCCAATTCCAAGCCCAAAATTGCAGGGGGGGGGGGAGGAATCAACATAAACTCACAATCAAGGCCATCAAGGGAAGTCGGTCGGGGGGGAGCAAGAGGAGACTACGGGGGGCTCAGGTAACGGTGACAAAATAACAGCAAGGGGAAGTCTTCACGGAAGGAGGGGGGCATGAGGGGGAGGGAGGTGGAGGATCCAAGATAGGGTGGCTAGGCGAATAGAGGGAACAGGGGGGAGGAAGCCAGCCCCAAGGAATAAGGGGGGGGCAAGGACCAAAAGCTGGGGGACAGGAGACGGGGTACGGAAGAACAGGGCTGGGAAGTCTGCCTCTGGGGGGAAATGGAGCTAGGATATGGAGGGGCAGAAACGGCAGGGGGGGGGTTTGGCGGGACCCTAAAAACTGGGGACCTGGTGAGTGGAGGAGCGAGGGAAAGGAAGGAAGGAGAAGGGATAGGGTACACTGAAGAGATATTACGCTGGCAGGGGGGGCACTGGGCCAGACTCCACAGGGAGGCCGGGGGGGAGAGGGAACTGGGAGGATTTAGGGGCTCGGCAAGACGGAAGGGAGACATGGGGGGCAGCATAGATAGGATAGGGCTTCTGGTACAAGCGGCACTTGGGGACGGAGGGGGGGCAGAGTAGAGTAGAAAGGACTCAAAATAGACAGGCATCGCAAAGCGATGACCATATAGGCAGGCAGAAAGGTGTGGGCCGGCACCTGAGGTCGGGGTCGGCCTTAACGTACGGATGTGGGATATGTGTAGCGTTGGGGCACTTGTGGTGGTGCCGGTATAGGAACCTGATTACTAGCGAGGCACCTCGTGGCTGCCGGTTTTATCTAGACCCAAACACCGGACACGGTGAAGTGTCGGGGGAGGGGGGGCAGGGGATTCCCAACAAAGACCTAGAGAAAAGGGGGGGCCTATGCCAAAAGTCGCTCATGGGAAATCTACAAACGGCCAGGGGTAGAGAGAGGTTAATAGCAAGGGCCGGGCTCAACCTGAGGCGTCCACCGGACGAGGAGGGTAAGGGAGAGGGGGGGGAGGGCAAGGGATACCTAGGTAGCCGCACACAGAGTAGTATACATGTGGTGGTGAATGACGGATCGCCTGTAAGATAACTCCAAGACTTTATGGAAAATAAAGCTGCTGAGGCATTTTAGTCTTCCAACTTTACAAGGTGTCTGAGTTGTTTCTTCAACGTGTGATGTATGGCATATGCCGGGGGGTATGAGGGGAGGAGGGGGGGAGTGAGGGGCCAGGTCATGGAGGAGGGGGGGAGGACAAGGCACTGGGGTGCCCACGCTATGGCGGGCGAACGCGCCAACGAAGATGGCATGGCAGGCGCCGCTCCTTAGTGGGGGCTGCCCAGCCGGCCTCCCCCCCCACTACTCAAGAAGCAGGTCAGGGGGGCGGGGATGGGGGAGGAACGTGCAGCCCGCCCCCGGAAGGGACGGGAGCGCGCGAAACGCAAGGGGCGGGGCAGGGAGCCGAGGGAGAAGCAGGCCTCATAAAGGCACGGGTTTGTTCCAGATACAAACACATTCTCCCTCGGTTCCCTGCCCCCACCGGATCGTGGATTTTGTTTCCCACCCACCCTCCCAAGAAACAAAATGTTTGTAATGATTTGTCTTTTGTTTTGCAGGTCGCCCAGCGGAGTTACATTGCGATCCCTGTAGCAAAGTACTGGCAGGCCCATAGGGGAATGCTCAGCCAACAGCTTAGGTCTTACGGCGCCCCAAGAGTACTAGGCTCAGGGGAGGCCCTGGGAAAAAGGGGAGGGACGTAGGGGACTTGGGAGCCAATTCCAAGCCCAAAATTGCAGGGGGGGGGGGAATCAACATAAACTCACAATCAAGGCCATCAAGGGAAGTCGGTCGGGGGGGAGCAAGAGGAGACTACGGGGGGCTCAGGTAACGGTGACAAAATAACAGCAAGGGGAAGTCTTCACGGAAGGAGGGGGGCATGAGGGGGAGGGAGGTGGAGGATCCAAGATAGGGTGGCTAGGCGAATAGAGGGAACAGGGGGGAGGAAGCCAGCCCCAAGGAATAAGGGGGGGGCAAGGACCAAAAGCTGGGGGACAGGAGACGGGGTACGGAAGAACAGGGCTGGGAAGTCTGCCTCTGGGGGGAAATGGAGCTAGGATATGGAGGGGCAGAAACTGCAGGGGGGGGTGGTTTGGCAGGACCCTAAAAACTGGGGACCTGGTGAGTGGAGGAGCGAGGGAAAGGAAGGAAGGAGAAGGGATAGGGTACACTGAAGAGATATTACGCTGGCAGGGGGGGCACTGGGCCAGACTCCACAGGGAGGCCGGGGGGAGAGGGAACTGGGAGGATTTAGGGGCTCGGCAAGACGGAAGGGAGACATGGGGGGCAGCATAGATAGGTTAGGGCTTCTGGTACAAGCGGCACTTGGGGGACGGAGGGGGGGGCAGAGTAGAGTAGAAAGGACTCAAAATAGACGGGCTTTGAAAAGCGATGACCATATAGGCAGGCAGAAAGGTGTGGGCCGGCACCGGAGGTCGGCCTTAACGTACGGATGTGGGATATGTGTAGCGTTGGGGCACTTGTGGTGGTGCCGGTGTAGGAACCTGATTACTAGCGAGGCACCGCGTGGCTGCCGGTTTTATCTAGACCCAAACACCGGACACGGTGAAGTGTCGGGGGAGGGGGGGGCAGGGGATTCCCAACAAAGACCTAGAGAACAGGGGGGGCCTATGCCAAAAGTCGCTCTTGGGAAATCTACAAACGGCCAGGGGTAGAGAGAGGTTAATAGCAAGGGCCGGGCTCAACCTGAGGCGTCCACCGGACGAGGAGGGTAAGGGAGAGGGTGGGGAGGGCAAGGGATACCTAGGTAGCCGCACACAGAGTAGTATACCTGTGGTGGTGAATGACGGATCGCCTGTAAGATAACTCCAAGACTTTATGCAAAATAAAGCTGCTGAGGCATTTTAGTCTTCCAACTTTACAAGGTGTCTGAGTTGTTTCTTCAACGTGTGATGTATGACATATGCCGGGGGGTATGAGGGGAGGAGGGGGGGGAGTGAGGGGCCAGGTCATGGAGGAGGGGGGGAGGACAAGGCACTGGGGTGCCCACGATAAGAGAATCCAGTCTCTTTTCTTGTTCTATTGTTGTAGGTTGGAGGACCCACTTATAATCTCTGCCGCGCCGCGTAGCAGCCGCGGTGTCTGCAGCAAAGTCGCAGTCTGGGCAGTCAACTCTGCTCCTTCACTTGCTTGCTGAAAGAGAATCCAGTCTCTTTTCTTGGTCTATTTTTGTAGGTGGGAGGACCCACTTATAATCCCTGCTGTGCTGCCAAGTGGCGCTGAGTCTGCAGCAGAGTCGAAGTCTGGGCAGTTCATTGAAGAAGAACGTCTGCTGCGAAGTGCGAGACGCCGCGAGGAGGACAACGAACCCTTGCTGCTGGATCCTCTCTGCCTACAACAAGAGTCAGCCCATCTCGCAGGAATTAAGCCGTCGGCAGCAGGTAAGAGCTTAATGTACAAATCAGCTTCCGACAACTCTGGCTAACCCAGTCAGTGACGTTAATTGTTTAGATGTAACACCTACTCCTTTGGCAGATGACAGTGACATTTGTAAAGTCTCTAATAAAGAACTTCTAACAATCACTGACCGAGAAACAAGCCGGCTCCTTGTGCCGCACCTTCATCTGCCTGGAGCAACCCTCTCACGGTGGTTCGCCCAAGAAACGAGGCGAGTTCTCAGCTTGCCTGCCCTGAGTCACTAACATCGCCACCGAACAACTTCAAAGAGGAGAGAGAACACGTCTTGCCCACAAACACTGCCCTCCTCCCTTAGTCAGTGTCAGACTCTGCAAACACAGGATAAATTGTTCATGATGTTGCTGAATTTGAAAATACCCCGACTGAGATTAGGAGAGAGATAAAACTCTGCGTTGTGGCTCAAATTCATGCCGCAAGTATTTCTACAAATGAAGATTCTTCCACAAACACCTTAGAGGAAGAACTCGAAAGTCATTCATGCTATGCTCGCATTAAATCACAACGGAAGGCCGAAGAAGCACATGACACTAGAAAACGAGGAAACCATCATTGATCCAGAAGAGACTTCCCCTCATAATAATAGGGAAGGGGTCAATTCTACTCCACCCACTGACTTTACATCTGCTGCATCTCCCAAAGTACTCCAATTAGAGGGGACAAAGCCCCCTGCAAAGAAAAATAAATTGGTGCATACTAGATTAAAAACTCAAACTGTACTTAACTCGAAACGAATGACGTCAAAATCAAAGTCTCTCTCTGCATCGTCCACAAAGGCTACCGAGATCTCATTGTAAACTCTAAACTCAGTACCTCAAACTGAAGAAAAAACAGCAAAACAATGAAAACTCAAAGGCCATATCGGAAAATCATGCCAAAAGGTCCTCTTTTCTCTACAAACCTGACAAACTACTTCCTTAAACAAAGGAAGATAACACCTCAAGAGTCAGAACACGGACAGATAGCACAGCGAGTAGAGCCTACTGACGCAGGTTCGAATAGCAGGGCCAAACTCAGCCTTTCATCCTTCCGAGGTCGATAAATGAGCACCACACACCGTGGGAAATAAGCAGCGCTCTTATACCTGAGGGTTTGTAGCGCTATATAAATGCCCAAACAAACAAACAAACAAACGAGCTCTCTGATGCAGAGATCATGGAAGGCTTCATGGAACCAACAGAACACATGTCTTTCCAAAACCAAGGGAGAGGCAAAGATAAATCTGGAACCTCCTTAGAATTCTTAAAAACACAATGTCACCCAGTTATGCAATTAAATCCCAAACCTCTTGAGCTAAATGTGACCTTATTGCCCCCCCCCCACTGGCCCTGAAAGCTTGCCTTTAAACCGAGTGAAAATCATTTCCACAAGGGGGGGTCAACGGAATAGCCCTAAGATCACGTTTTCCACCGGACAAACAACACCCGAGGACCACAAGATCATCGAATGAAACAACAGGCACACATGGCCCTGTGCAATACCAAAAGTTATTCAGGGAACCATGGAACAAATTTAAGGTGTCTCACGAAAACAATGAATCAACGGTACTCGACAAGGGTGCCTCCAATGAATTGGTAAAAACATGTTCTGCCGATTAGGAGCTTCTACAAGCTAAGTCAATACATTCACAATCCCACACTAGCACAAACAAGGGACCAAACAAAAACACAATAGATCTAGACGAACCCACTGATCCGATAACCTCCTTTAATCTATCAAAGAATCTATCACATCCTCATGGATGTGCATACTTGTACCTCCAGTGTCCACAAGCAAGCATGACTTAAATTCGATCTGAGGGAACACCTTACCGTTTGAGTGATGGTCTTTGCCCCCAGATGACACCGGAACGAACAGCGGACGTTACGTTGATACTGGCCCTAGATAGAAGGTCCGATCAAATGGCTGATCTTAAAAACAAAGATTCAACAAGGAAATCTGATTTGCTATCTATAATTTCAACAGTCACGATAGCTCTGGCACCTTTCTCGAAATTGCACTAGTCAGTTAATAAAACACTGAAAGACCACACTACTATGATCGCTATGATGCAATCAAAGTTAGTCTTCTTGGAAAGATATATCAGAGCTATAGAAAATAAACAGCACTCGGTGAAATGTACATATTCTAACTACGAGAAAGAAACTCACGACAGAGCAGCTGGAAATTCCCATAAGTGAAATTGGCCAAACGGAACAAAACAAACCATGTTGTATAGACTTTACACAAGAAGCAAAGGGAGCCCCAGTTTCACTGGGGAAACAAAAACATCTTACCTCCAAGTCTGTACCTAACAACATAAAAGACAAACCGGGGTCAAGAAACATGCACTCACCTCCTTAGGTGACAAAGGAAGATCATCAGAGACGGATAATGGTTGTGTCCAATTCGAGTTAAGGGACCTCATGGAAGAAGAACCGATCTCAACTCAACATAACAAAAAGAACACAACCACAATCCATCAGAAGCGAACCAATAAAGAATATTCGAACTTTGAGAGCACTAAACAACTCAGTCCCCAGGACGATAATTCCTAAAAATCAGTCCATAGTGAACAGGATCTCCCAGAGGTGCTGGTCTGGGAGGAAGACTCTAAAAGCAACCAAAGACCTCCAAAACCTGCCATTAGGAATCTGAAAAAGGGTAATGGGTAGGCCAACATAACTCCACCGGTAATGAAGAACCTAAAATATGCAAGGACAATTCATATGACAACTAACGAGGATATGGACAGTTCACAGGATTTGTTAGAATTGTCCGAATACTTCTTTGAGGAATCAGAGTCAGAAATTCCACAATCACAGGCTACCCTGCAAAGACTCCAAAAAACCTTTCAAACTTCCTCTAAAGGAACAGAGCATGTTGTTACATCAGAACCCCCTTCCAGAGACTCTTCCTTCATGACATTTCGTGAAAAGAGAGTCAGATCCCTGGAGGGCATGATAAACAAAACTCAAAGACCCATTACTCCATCAAGTCAAAGCAAACAGATCTTCCCCACAGGGGGAAACAACCAACCCCAAGGTGATATATAAGATCTTCGCCTACACAAGGATCCTCCTGTAGATATCTTGTGTCTTCCCAAATAGCTGATGAAACAAGTAGTACTAGGAAGAACCATCAAGCGTCTACATGGGCTGCTCACCGAACAACACATGAGAGGTCGCCAGTGAAACAAAAGTGAAACCCATCCTATTAATCAAGGTCCAATGCTTCAAGAGCAATTCACGCCAGCGAACGTAAGTTCAAGTTGAATTATTGACATGATATTAAACAGGAAGTCAGTGTTGAAACTACTCTATTGTGTTGCGAATCTACGCCAGATTATCTCTGATTACCTAAAAATCATCGGATTTGGAGAGAAACACCGTACAGATAGTGTCTACTTGCACATCCCTTCGTCGGTGGTAAAGGGAATGTTGGCTGAGGCAACAGACAGCCTTCGGATACTTGGCTTCGACTTGAGGCCTGTAAAACCCTCGGAACACTCATCGACAGCATCTCGGCAGGAGAAAAGTTGGTCCAAAGTCTTGAAGGCCTGTTCATCTGAGAGCCACCTCAAGGTCCCAAAGTTACTTGAGAACTCAAAACTACCAACGTCAGGCCTGGACCAGTCAAGTGTGGGCCGGACCACTAGTGGCCTACAGAATGAACTGACTGTCACGTTCAAACCGGACTGGGGAAAACCACAAGAGCTGGATCAGGGCATCAAATCTTTATCAGAAAGGAAGATCCAGAAGTGGTCGTGGATTTCAGAAGTGCTAGCAAGACATCCCCAAACATACCTAGCAGACCAGCACATTGGAGAAAATAGAGAGTTGAAGGACCCAAAGCATCTGAGCAGCGAACGATCATTCATAAAGATGGCCTCATGGAACACAAGGGGCTTCAAGCATTTACTGGCTCCGAGTGACGTAAACCTGGGAGACTATGACATTTTTTGTCTCCATGAGACTTGGTTGATGGGGAGTCCAAGCCTTGATGGATTCGATCTGATCATCGCTCCGGCGGAAAGAGGTACTAAAGGCTGCACAACTTCGGGCCAGATGACGGCAATTGATCAGGCAGCAGTTTATCTTTCACAAAAATCTTATTCTCTGGCCTTTTCTTTCTCACCGTTTTGGTCAAGTGGTCGAACCCACCATCTTTGTCGCAACAGAATAAACACGCTAATATGGTGGTCATAAACTGCTACTGGAACCCAGACGTAACCTCTGTGATAAACATAATTGACGATGCATACATCAATTATAGTGTAAAATACAAAATTGACTGTGGAAACCTGAACGCCTCATGTTCAAAAATCTTAAGGTGAAGAAAGTTAAAAAAAAAATCTCACTGTCAGAAACAAGAAGAAACTTATGGTTGCTGCGGATGGCCTCTCGCAGCCTCCACACCTTGATGATGGAAGAAAACCAGGGTAAGCAACTGGTGCCAGCTTGGGAAAGAGGCAATCAGTCTGCAGATTTTGACCATATTTTTGTCTCCAGGGAGCTTCTGCAACATATAACAACGTTTGAGGTAATAAGAACAGCAAACAGTGACCATAACCTCCTAATGGCGTCATGGATGACTACACCATTATTAGCTCAGCCACTTATGTAGGTCAAAGTGGATGTAAATCATTGTGGTAATCGTCTCAGATTAAGGAGTCACGATGTGACAGCATTGACAAGAGAATACATTGATATTACAAAAGAGGTAAATGGAGATAACATGAATCCACCGGTGGACTACATATCCCTCTTACAATGCTTTAACATAAAAAAACAGAACTGGAAATCCCATAACTAACCACAAAATCTTGGTTGAAAAACAAGAGAAGGCAAGACGCTAGCAATCTCCATAGCGCATGTTTACAAAAACTGGGTAGCCGTCCAAAGGCATGCTATGCTACAAAAAGACTCTGAACATATGCTTTGCATAGTATGTGGTAGAAGGCCTAAAGAATTCGGGTCATTGATTAAATCCACGACATCCGTAAACACTGACATCCAACAGAATAATGTCAGTGAGACATTAAGGAAGGAACACTTGTCCACATTATTTAACGGTCTAACTACACGTGTGCTGGCCTTAATCTCTAAACCAGCGACTAACTGGTTAGTCCCCATGATTAATGGTTTCCGAGGCCTAGCTAAATTCAGCAGGTTTGGTCAATGTCTTCGGCAGGTGACCCATCCACCACCTGGGCCCTGGTGGTAAGGAGGGGACCCCTGACGAGCCATGGCCCTCACCGGGGGAGAGGGTGCAGGGGAGGGAGGTCTTTTGGACCAATCCTCCCCTACACCTGTTATGGAGAAAAATGGCTGAGAGGAATTGTCCAGGAGATATAACAGAGCCTTTGTTGGCCCTTCCTTCTAACACCTCCACGTGAGTCCGCTTAAACCATGTGGGCCTATTTTCAACAACAATTCCAACATCTAGAGGAGTTAAACAAGGCTGTCCTCTGGCAACCGCTATCTTCAACCTCTTTGTTTCAGATATTGAGGACTTTGAGCCCTCCCTAAGATCTTTTCCGCCCAGTATAGGTGGAGCAAGAATGCCTCGGCTCCTACTCAGAGAATTTGATCCTGATTGATCAGACGATAATTTGTCTTCGACGCCAATTAGACAGCCTCCAGAGGTATATCAACTTGAATCATCTGGAAATAAATCGAGAAAAAACAAGTTATGTGCTTACAAAAGCAAAGCACCAGGAGTGAGTCACTAAAATGGTTTCTGGGACAGAGAACGATTGATCAAGTAAAAAAGTTCAAATACTTGGGCGTCACTCTCAACAATAGCGCCATCGAGACACCCATGCAAGAAGTCCTCCTGGAAAAAGCAAAAACCCTGGCCACTCAAGCTAAATGAATGGATAAAAGGTATGGACGTTTTTCCTTGATTCCATTGGTCGATTACTACAAAGTCAAGCTAGTGCCGGCACTAATTTATGGGGCAGAGGCCATGGCCGAAATTCCACACAAATGATGGCTTAGGTTAGAAGGCCTATTCTGGAGAAAAGTGTTAAATCTCACAAATTCTACTCCGCTTCTATCCATACGCAGAGAATTAAGCCTTCTGTCGCTTCTCGCTACTGTTGAGTGGAACACCTTGGCACTATTCTCTAAAATCATGTCACCTTCAAGTGCAGCAATTTTTCAAATCAGGAACTGGGAACTATTGCTTGGGTCAAGCAAAGTACTCATTAAATTGTTGACCAACAGTGAATTAAAACTGGAGCACCTTGGTTGTCGGAACTAGATCTTAGATCTAATCCAACTAGGGTAAAAGGAAATTTATGAACGGTGACTGGATTGCCACACCGGACTCGGCAGAGTCACTGCTAGACTATCTGTGAATACTAAAAAATTCAATCAACTCAGGGGTTACCTATCAAAGTTTACAAGTAGACCCCATCGAGAAACGTACCTAAGAATGCAACTGAACTTGCTTCCTACCAATGAGATCAACTTTATACGAGGCAAATCTGAAAGAAACACTGGTAGATTCTGTGGTTTGGGCGAGGAAGTTGAATCTATTCAACATCTACTTCGTCACTCTTGTATTATAACCAATGTACAGATGTATGATGAGGATAATCTGTGGGTTAAATTGATGAATGGGGAAAGGACAGCGTGGGTTAGTTTCATTCATACGTAGCACATTCCCTGTAGGAATTGAGGTACAGGGACCTTGTAACATAACAACATGAGAATTAAGGATGAATTGCACGTTCAGGGCGGTGTGTAGAAAGACTTTCTTTTGTACCCTTTTCTTTCTTTATTTTTTCTTTTTTTCATCTTTTCTTTTCTTTCCCTCTTCTCTGGATTCTCTACCTTGTATCTGCTATAGCTTTCAGCAACAATTGGCATTGGGCTTCCTGGTTGAAAGTTCAAAAGATATTGACGAGAAAGGTCACAAAAAATTTGGTGAACCTTAGAGTGTGGACTGGACAGTTTTGCACTTGTTTGTAAGTTTGTAAAAATTGTTATCAATTAAATAAAATAAAAACAATTAAATTAAATAAAAGCAAACATAGAGTGAAAATAGAAAGGGGCACACATAGAGATGGAAAGAATCAATCACATAGAGTGACAAAAATAAAGAGGGAACAAATAGAGATAGTGAGATAAAAAGAGCCAGACAAATAGAGAGAACAGGATGGCTTGCCAAATGGAGAGGGAAAAAGAGAGTGGGAGGGAATGGGAGCAAGAGAGAGATGCAGAGGGACACAAATAGACAGAGTAAGAGACAGAGACACAGATGGAGAATATAAGAGTTTGAGGGAGAGGAGGAGGACCTAAAGGGAGCTAGGAGGGTGAGTATGTGAGGGGGGAGAAGAGATGAAGCGAGAAACAAAGAGGGGACAAACGGCTTTTTAAGAGGAAACGAGAGATCTAAAATGGAGAAAAAAGAGGAAATTAGAGCATCGAGGAAGTGACTGAGAGAGTGAAAGGCACAGGGACAGTTTGAATGCGAAAGAGAGACAGGGGAAAGACAAACAGAAGATAACAAGTCTCAAAAGGAGAGTGAGGGGGAAGAAAGAGGTGAGGGAACAAAAAAGAGAGTGTAAAAAGAACCCAATAGTCATTGAGTGATTGATCGAGTGAGAGAAAATATAAAATACATCAACTAAAATAGCACAAGTGTGTGTGAAATAAAAACAAGAGCAAAAGAATGCAAAAGGTTATTAAAAGAAGAAAGAGAACTTACTTGAGAGACCTTCAGTGAGAAAAGGTTCACAAGAAATCCAAACGTTGAGAAAGATATTAGCAAAACCGAGCCAAAGCGGCAGTATGATTGAAAAATACAAATGGCGAAAGAGCATCCTAGAAATAGAATGCACGAAAGATATCAAGAGAAAGCATGAACGACACAATTGAGGAGAAAGAAAGAGTAAATGAGAGCATAAAATTGGCTGTATGAAAGGGAAAGAGAGAATGCGACAGAGAAGAAAGAACGAGCGATGAGGCAGTTGGAATTAACAATGGTATCTGCAAATGGCTCCCCCAGCCACTTTTGGAGCGTGGCGCGAGTACCCTTCCTTGGGAACTTCCCCAATCTCGGAGAAATACCAATTTGTGCGCCTGTGCATCTACAGCCACTTACACTTTTGCTTCTCCTGCTTAGAAGGTGTGGAACTTAACCCGAAAGAAAGTCACGTGTTTGGCCGGCGGAGTGTTGCTAGGGTCCTTTTCTCTGACACGAATACGCGAACTGCCTTTGACAATGTGCGGCGGACAGAGAGACAGATAGTTAGTGCATAGCAACAGACAAAAGCATAGTACAACCTGTTTGTTTGTGCTAATATATGTGGTAGAAGTTTTAAAAAACCATAACATGGAAAATGATATTTGAAAGCTTAAAACAACACATGCAGGCTGGAAAGAATTCGGCACTTGTATAAACTAACATGTATAATAAATAAGTCTTATTACTTTTCCCATCTACTACTAGAATGTCGGTTTCATATAAATTGAGGCTCCCCAAGTGAGTACTTTTTCCACGAACCCTGCGCCTAGTGGTAGCATGACCGATTAGTGCTGGCACCCTAGCACGCTCTTAAATGAAATAGTAACCTTTTTGACAAAGTGCGAGTCACGCGCAAGTCGTGCTGTAAGTCGTTTTGCTCGGGCCACTCGGGTACATTTGAAGCGGTGTTTGCACGTTGTTGCTGCGAACATATCATTTCGGTTAGCAACGTGTGGTGGGCAAAACCCATGACGCAGTGTGTGAGACCCCTAGCACAGAAGGGGCGTGGGGGAGTAGACAAGAGAAACTGGTAACTATATATTGGGCTGCCAGCCCTCAACTGCACCAGCATGAGAACTCTCCAATCATGTATGGGGTGCCAATACCGGAAACTTCTTGGCCTGCTGCTTTTTTACATTATCGCCTCTGTGATTTCGTGGTAAGTCGTTTTTTATTTCTCCAAGCTCAGACTGTACAAACCCAAAATGTCAACTCAGAACTAGGCTGCCTGCTGCTTATCTCCTCTGCTGCGACCAGAAAGAAACTAAGGTGTTCAGTTTTGTGGGTCTCATGTTAACAAAATGGCCTTTAGATGGGACCCGCCGTAATTAATGTGATCTGTGGGTGAGAATGAATTTGAAGTTAGGTGAACTGATGTTTGTGAAGGAAGGTATGGCTTTTTTATCTGACGTATACAAAATAGTATAGATGGTAAAAAGAGTTTTCACAAATTCACAGGACAGGCCTTTTCAGATGAGAACAATCAAACCGAGTAGGCAAGTTTAAATAAAGCTAGAAAGGAATCTTGTGGTATTCTATATACCGTACATGTTCATTCTGTTTTGGAATGTTCACACCATCGAAACAAAAAGTTGAACATTCCAGATGGACAAACATTTTCTCAGTGCACACACATTACTATCTTCGCGGGATCCAGTGGTTTTAATTCACCTGGGGGGCGTCGGTAGAACAAGCAACAACATCCATAGTCCAACGCAAACTCTTCAGACAATGAAGGTACATTGTTAAACACAGTCCCTAACATGAAGGGTAAAACCACATAATTCGCCCATCTAGTAGGTTCAACATATTACGCTAAGAGCGTCCAGAGAGTCTAAGAAAGTTCAAACGCTGCTGTTTATCTTACACAGCGCCCTTTGGTCAACAGTAAAACTATTTATAGCCAATGTCAAAGAAAATAAGTTATTTTGTAGATGTGAAGATGATCTGCACACCGGGACTATAGCACTTAAGCCATTTAATTGCTCTTAACTCGATCCCTGTTTGTCCCAGATTTCAGGATGCATACAATCCAAAACCTTGGACTTAATATTTCCCTCCAGAATCTGTTGATTAAAAGCATAAAAGAGAATGTCACAATTTCTTTTCACTCTGTCTCTATTAAAATCTTCGCCACCATGCATGCTATTGCACTGCAATGCATCAAAAGTAATTGGAATTAAAATGACCCTATGGGGGTCATTCCGAGTTAGGAGGTAAGGGGAAAACGATGCCGGAAAAGGATTACCGTCATCGTTTCCCGTTACGGACTATTCTGCCCTACCAACTGTTATTTATGGCTCTGTAAAGTACGAGGTCGTAAATAGCGGTCTAGTGGCGCACGCCTGACACTCCATGCTGAAATTAGCGGCATGGCGTAAACCGGAGATGATCCCAAGTAATGCAGACATGCAAAAAACGGCCTCCACAAGGCCGCAAAGTACCTTACCGGCATGGAGTAAATAACGACATCGCCGAGAAGGTGTTAAGAACCATGAGCAGTGTTTCCAAGAGGCACAGGTGCACTCAATCAGCACAGGTGGAGGCAATGGAGTCTGGCACAGCACAAAAAGAGCCCACCCACAGACCACACCCCCTCCCACACCAAGATAATACCAATTGTAGCAGCATTCCTGGAGCTGGAGGCCCTGCTTGCAAGGCAGCAACTACAACAACAGCAACAACAACAACCACAGCCCCCACCACAGAGGATACACAGGAGGAGAAGGAGGGTGAGACAGGCCCAGCATGCCCTACTGGTGCAGCCACCATTACCACGCTGCCAGCCCCCAATCCCCCGCATCAGAGCCACCCCCTTCAACCTTTCCCAGAGCAGATCCACACCCTGTACCGGTTTGACTGGGACACCATTACCACCATAGTGGACCTGATACATGACGATATAGTGAGCCTCATAGAAATCAGCACTGCCATCCCCCCTCTACTGAAGGTAGTGTCTGTGCTGCACTTCCTTGCCACAGGCACCTACCAGCATACAGTCGGACACATGCATGGCATTTCACAGCCCATATTTTCCCGGATACTCAACCAAGTGCTGGATGCCCTCCTCAACCACACAAGGGACTACATATCCCTACCCCGGACTCCCCAGGAGATATATGATACAAAAGTTTCCTTCCATGCACTGGCAGGCATGCCAAATTGCATAGGTGCCCTCGACTGCACCCACGTTGAATTGGTGGTCCCGCATGCCATGGAGGTGCCGTATCGCAACCGCAAGCAATACCACTCCATCAACGTCTAGACGGTGTGTAATGCCAGTAAAGCCATCACACATTGCAATGCCCGATACCCCGGATCAACTCATGACTCCTTGGTCCTGCGGAACTCCACACTACCACGCGACATGGAGCGACATGCCGGACGACGTGCCTGGCTGCTTGGTGAGTAACCTGAATGGGCCATGGCAGTGCATTGGGGCTGTGAGTATGTTGGCTGCCTACTTCACCTGGGTAGGAAAGGGGGGGGGAGATGCCTACTTCACCTGTGTGGGAATGTTCACGCCAGTGCACGATGTGCACCTCACAGAACACTGTGCCCCAAGGCAAGTGACACGGCACATGACTACCTAACCACACAGTGATGATTTAGAGCCGACACCTAACACAACATGACTAACAGGAAACCTGCCCAAATAACACAACACATGCACCACTCATTGGCGGCCCTTACACACCGTAAGGGCATCCTGCACCATGCAGTGCAATAGCACCATGTCGCAGACTCCTGCATCTCACCACACAGGACAGTCATTCCCGGGAGTGCATAGAAGTGAGTCCAACAGGGATCCCACAGTGTGTGACTGGTCCTGCACACCCATAGGATTGCTGCAAGTCACCATGGCACAGATCAGTGCAGAATGATGAGTATGCTATTAACTACAGGCAACCCCCCTGTCACCAAAACTCGCACAACACATCAATGAATGCAGTCCAACACTGCTGCATGCATATACGATGCACATGCAACAAGACGTGAGTGCACACCATAACCCATCATGAAGAAACTACCCCCTCCATCATTCCATTGCACAGGACACATAGCGGGGCCAGTAATGGGGTGAATGCATCCTGGAACATGTGTGTTTGGCCAGTAATCACCTGCTGCCATGTAAGACTAGTACAGTTCTCCACCATGAATTTACAAACACTTACCTTCATTCCACTCTTATGCAGGTGATGCTGGCTACCCTTTGAAGCCGTGGCTCATGACCCCGGTCCGCAACCCACAGAACAGGCATGAGGAGGACTACAATAGATCCCATACTCGTACACGGGTGGTGATAGAGCAGACCTTCGGCCTGTTGAAGGCACGATTTCGTTGCCTCAGCCGGGCGGGTGGGGCACTCATCTACAGCCACGAGAAGGTGTCCAAGATCACCATGTCATGTGTAATGCTGCACAACATGTGCATCTGTCGGAACGTGCCACTGCCCCCTGACGTGGAACTGCTACCACCAGATGATGATGAGGGGGAAAATGAAGGAATGGCGGGACAGCATCACGGTGCCGATGCACAGGAGGGACGTGCCGTGCGGCAATCATTGATCAGACAATATTTCTGGCTCACTAGTCAGCTGAGGGTGTGAGGATGACAGGACATCAGGCACTGGGTGTGGGGATACATGTACACCATGCACTGTGGAACATTAAAAGACACATGCACAATGATCAATGTCCACTCTGTTTTTTTTGGATGATCAACCGGTGTATTGAATGATAAAGTTCTAACGTGTACAACAAAACCTACACCACCACCGCCCTCCCCCTCCCCCCCAACTCCCACACACACCCTCCCCCCTCTCCCTCCCCCCAACTCCCACACACACCCTCACCCACTCCCTCTCCCCCACAACTCCCCCACACACCCTCACCCCTCTCCCCCTCCCCCACAACTCCCACACACACCCTCACCCCCTTCCCCTCCCCCACAACTCCCACACACACCCTCACCCCCCTCCACCTCCACCCACAACAACCCCACAATAGTTCAATTAGGGCAACATAGGCCACATGTGTGTGCCAGGATGGTCAATGTGCACTCCCAGAGCCAGGGGGATCCATGTCGTGGCGGCGCAATGTACGCAGTGAACGACGGACCGGGCTGGTCTGGGTGGAGGAGCTTTGTGAAGGTGGCTCCTCCCGCTGGGGCTGTGGTGTGGGGTGTGCTGCTTCCAGGGCATCTGTGATCCGGCCAAGGACGTCGCAGAGCCGGTTTGTGTTCGCTGTGATCACCTCGCCCAGAGCCTGAAGGTCATTGCGCCACTCCAACCTTGATTCGCGATTGTCCCTGATGAACTCCTCAATGAGGCCTGTGAGATGCTGGGAGTGCACTACATCCATGGCCGATGTGGCCGATGTGCTTGGCAGGCTTGTTATTGGGCCTGCAGGCCTTCCTGGAGATTCTGCAGGGGAAGTGGATACAGGACAGGCAGGTTGTACTCCTTGCCCTGTGAGCCCTGGGGCATCACTCTCCCCAGAGTCGCTGTGTGCCACCTGGCTGTATGATGGTGTGTCAGGGGTATGGCCAATGTCAATGGTGTCCTCCACGTTGGCTCCCAATATTGATGGGGGGCTGTCTGGCACATCGAGGAGGCACATGGCTGCATTCTCACCAGCCACACTGGACTCCTCAGAGTGCAGCGTGGGACATGTGTCCAGCGGCACTGCAGGCATGGGTAGGGGTGCGGGTGGGGGTTGTGCACCCTCCATGGGGGTTGCTGGAGCAAGTGGTGTTGCCTGTGTTGTCTTCCTGGTCCTAGCTGTCATGCTCGCTGCCTGTGGGGGGGGGAGAGAGAGACGGCATGAGCAATAATTTGCGGCTCAGCATTTCTACATGCCTATGGTATCACAATGGGATTGCAGCGGTTTGTTGACATTTGGATGGTGAGTGGGACAGTGATCTGGGCTTGGATGGTCAATGCATGCAGATGTCTGGGTCACTCATGTTGGCGGAGTACTGTGATGACTCACATTCACAATGTTTACAATCACTGCCCCGTGTGCCTCACAGATTCGGCCTCTTTGTGTGGTATGGGCCATATGGGTTAGAGCCTCGGAACCGACATCAGCCTGGGTCCCACTTGTTACAGCATGATTTCATTGTAGGGGGTTGCCCAACCATGACGTGACACCTTGCCCAGCCCTTGGCAGTGACTTACGTTAGGAATGCATGTTCTGTCTTGACTCATGACACTCACCTCCATCAGCGGATGACGCTGCACCGCACTCCATTTCTCCAACATCTTCTATGGCTTCTGTGCCCATCATGGCCGCACACGTTTCCTCCCACGGCATCATTTTGATGGGGGAACCTGGCCCTCCTCCTGTCTCCAGGGCCTGACTTCGGTTTGCCGAGAGGATGGCCCGCACCCTGAGACGGAGGTCATCCCAACGTTTCCTGCAGTCCTTGGTGGTGCGGGGGGTGTTTCCCACGGCACTCACCCTCTGTGCCACCAAGGTCCAGATCTCTTTCTTCCTGATGACGGTGGGCCTCCGCATATCACTGCTGAATACAGTGTCTGCATGTTCGTGCAGAGTGTCGACCAGTACCTGGAGCTCATCCTGGGTAAAGCGCTCCTTTCCTATGCGTGCAGCACCCTTTTTTAATGCTTGGCATGATGCTGGTCTCCAAAGCCTATTTCTCTGATCACTGTATGGCTAGGGGTCCTGTATGGAGAGGATGGCAATGGATTGTGATTTTAAAGATGGCCGCCGTGCTCCTTCCCGTTCCTGTGCGATGACCGTTTTTTTAACAGTGACCGTAAATAGCGGGCACCGCTATTTACAGTTGCTGCTAAGTTCTCTATGTCGGTAGTGTTATGTACGGTGCGCTTGTTGCCGGTAAGGGCTTTTGGGGCCCTTTTACGGCATGGCGCTGAGGTGCGTTACCGGCATGGCGCAAAGCGTGTGCATGCGGAGTCGTAATAGGCCGATTTTTATGGTCTTGTGCCAGCACGGAAACGCTCTTTACGCCATGCCGGTAATCGCCTATACTTACCGCCATACTCGGAATCAGGGCCTATGACTTTTAAAGCTTGGTTGAACACCATTTGCCTTACCCTCAAAATAAAGAAATTGTTGGGTAGAAACCAGATTTTATCGATACTAAGTGAAATGTTTTCCCGACCCTATTCATGATCGATTTAGAAAGACGGCATAAAATCGATGATTCAGTCTTTCTAAACCGATCATGAAAAAAGCCCTTCACCCACCTCCAAGCCCATAACCGACCCTCACACCACCTGTTTTCACTTACCTTACTCGATGCCCTGCTGAGGAGTGTGGGTAGGGCCTGTCACGGCCTGACAGGAGGGGGAGCCGGGAAAACGAATTTGGGACGGATCAGGTACGTTTTGTGCTTGTGTGTGTCTGGATTTTGGAGAAGGGGGAAATATTGTGGTGGGGAAGGGAGGGGGCGGGAAGCGGGTAAGTAAGACTGTTTGGTGAGGGGGAATGCTATGGGCGCAGAACAGAGGCAAGGGGAACGCGGAGGGGGAGGGAAACACCCTGAAATAAAAGGCAGCAAACAATGTGGAAGAGGGTGGGAGTCTGGGGAGGGCTGGGATCACCTTCATGGGGGGCTTGGTGAGGGAGGGGAGTTCATTGTGATAAATCAGCATTCTGAAGACCACACAAAATCGGTTGAAATAAATTAACTTTTTTGTTTTTGGTCTTCAAAGTGCAAAATGATCACATGGAACCATTTTCTCAATCCATTTCAATACAATCTGGTCTCCTTTGGAAAATTATCTTACCACGTCTACCCCCAGAACCATAGCAGAATACACATCAGCGAAAACACGGAAGCCCCCATTAACTACACAATGCTGCTCCAGCGTTTTGACCCCTTAAATGTGCTCCACAAGTCTCCTATTGTTTACAGCTATTGAGCTATACCACAAAGAACCCAAAAACAGTCCTAGATATCTCTAAGCCTTCCAGATAAAGTGAGTATCAGGCCTTTTTAGGTACTTAAATCTTGTGAATACGACAGCTTTGAGTTTTCCATGTATATCATTTACACAGACTCTTGGCAGACCCCCCATAAACCATGAGGTCTACTGCTGACAGCAAACTGGGATGAGTCATGGTTTGTTTATTTAACACTTATCGCTGTTTATAATTCTATCTAGCTTATGCTTTTATGAGTTGGTAAAGTTGTCTACTGCTCAGTTATTTAGAGGACGGGAGAGTGTGTAGTGCTTGGAAACAAATTAGTTTGTGTTTCTTTCACTTTCTTCAACTGCTTTGATTTTCTGTGTTACACAAGCACGCTGCATTACTTATATGCTTTGCACATTGCTTTATGATACTTTGAGGAATATTATTAGAATTGGCATGTGATTAGGAAATTCTTTTGATGATAAATATAAAGATGAGTTTTGTATTGTCTTAAAAGATTTCACTTGTTTGTATGTTTGTTTATGCGTGTGTGCATGCTTTGAAAGGGCGCAGTCAATTGTTAGCTAGCAGAAAGAGCAAGGACTGTCTGGGCATCTGGTCTAAACTTACCTTCAAGATTCCCACTCCTTCACCCAAACAGCTATAATGCACACAGGTAGGCAGTGTGAACATACACCAGCACTTCTTTGATGAGCTTTTATACTTTTAATGGTACAGTAGCACTGCTTCCCGTCAGAATTAGGTATTATTCTTTAAAGAGGGCTGTATATATTTTAAGTGGGAGTGACTGTACCAGTACTTCTGAACAGTTCTGCTATATATATATAACTATTCTCAACTCCTACCTTCTCACTCCCCTCCCTACTCCTCCAACCCACTCTTCTGGCGCCACTCTCAATCTTATCTTTGTCTCTTCGTTTTCCTCCTCTCCTGTCTCCACCCTTCCCAATTAATCTTTCTGATCACGCTTTACTCTCATTCTCCCTCACTCCCCCTCTCTCTCCTCCCTCTCCCCCTCCTCCTCTATTTCCTTCTCTCGACGGGGCCTCTGTAACTTTAACCCTTCTCGCTTCTTTTATACCTGTTCTTCCTCCCTCCCCCTTCTTCCTGTCTTTTCCTTTCTCTCGGCTAACAACGCTTTATCCACTCTGTCCTCTTCCATCTGCGCTTGTCTTGATCAACTTCACCCTCTCTCCTCTTTCTGCTCCTCCCGCAAACCCACTCAACCCTGGCTTTCCCCTCACCTTCTCTCAATGCGCCGCTTGCCCGCTAACCAATCCTCCTACTTCTCTCACCACTCTCTTTATGACTCCTTCCTTAGCTTAGCCAAGCGTTCCTACTTTTCTAACCTTCTCCACTCTCAAGCTTCTCACCCTCATCAAATCTTTCAGACACTAACTTGTCTTCTCTCCCCACCACTCAGCAACTTCTCCCCTCTCTCCCTCCGACTTTGCCGACTTCATCTCCTCTAAGATACTCTCTCTATGCCAAAATATTGTAAGCTCCCCCTCCTACTCTCCTCCTTCCTCTCCTCATACCATCCCTTCATCCTACATGTCTAACTTCACCCCATCTCTCATTCTGATGTGTCCCTCCTCCTGTCCAAAACTCACCCTACATCTGCCCCCTCTGATCCTCTCCACAACCTCTCCCCAACCCCCTGATTCCCAAAATCTACCCTCTCCTAATCCCTTACCTCACCTCCTTCTTCAACAACTGTCTCTCATCTGCTACCTTTCCTTTGGCCTTCAAACATGCTACTATCACGCCCGTACTGAAAAAGCCCTCTGCTAACCCCCTCCTTGCATCCAACTTTCGTCCCATCTCTCCTCTACCATTCCTCTCTAAGCTCCTAGAACGCCTTGTCTACTCTCAACTCTCAGCCTTTGTCTCCAACCTCTCTCTCCTCCCCCTACTCAATCTGGATTCTGCCCTAAACATTCCACTGAAACTGCCCTTACCTCAGTTCTCAATTCCCTCCTCACTGCTCGCTACTCTAAACAATCCTCTATTCTCATCCTCCTAGACCTCTCTGCTGCCTTTGACACTGGTGATCACTCCTTACTCCTCAACACTCTTTCTTCCTTTGGTCTCAAAGGCTCTGTTCTCAACTGGTTCCCCTCTTACCTCACCAACCGTTCTTTTGCTGTCTCTTGGGGCAGCCGTTCTTCCCCTACTCACTCCCTTGACTTTGGTGTTCCCCAGGGCTCTGTGCTTGGCCCTTTCCTTTTCTCTCTTTAGACCTCCCTTCTTGCCCCTATTATCTCTTCCTTCGGTATCTCTCACCATTTCTACGCTGAAGATATGCAGCTTTTCCTCTCCTTCTCTTCCTTCACTCCCGATATCCACTTCAAACTCTCCTCCTGTCTCACAGCTATCGAAAACGGGATGTCTTCCCACTTTCTCTCCCTTAACACTGAAAAGACTGAAGTCTTATTCTTTCCTGCCAACACTCTCCCTCCTCCCTCTCCCCCTCCTTTTATCCTCTTTCCCCCTGTCAATCTTCCCTTCTCAACCTCTGCCTGCAATCTTGGCCTCCACCTCGACTCTAACCTCTCATTCACTCACCACATTTCTTTTACCTCCCGAGCCTGTCGCTATCACCTCTTCAATGTTCGCAAAATCCGATCTTCCCTCACCTTCCACGCTACCAAACTCTTAATTTCATCCCTTATCTTTTCCCGTCTATTCTACTGTTCTCCTCTCATCTTTGGCCTCCCTGCATCTCATCTTGCCCCCCTCAAATCCCTCTATCACTCTGCTATCCGTACTCTTTGCTTTCTCTCTCCTCATGACTCCATCTCCTCTTCGCTTTCTTCTCTTGGTTGGCTTCCCTTTCATTCACAACTTAAATTCAACTTTCTCTGCCTCATTTTTAAATCTCTTCATGATCTTGCCCCTCCCTACCTTTCCTCCCTCCTCTCTTTCTACACCCCCTCTCACCTCCTCCGTTCTGCTGACCTCTTCCTCCTCACTGCTCCACCATCACATTGCGCCCCTTCCTGCTTCCTATCCTTTCAGCTCCTCGCCCCTCTACACTGGAACTCTCTACCTCTCCTTATCCGCTCCATTTCCTCTTACTCCTCCTTCCGCTCCTCCTTAAAATCTCACCTTCTTCATCCTCCCTCCTGACAGCTCCTTATTACTTCCTTCTTACTCTTCCTCTATTTTTTTCTTGTTCTTAGCTCTCAGCAAATTGTTCTGCATACTGTTCTCGATTATTTGACTCAAGTTTGGTACTCATGCTTCTAATGTATTCTTGTTGTTGTTATGTAAAGCTCTTTTGCGTAAAGCGCTATATCAAATTTAATAAATGCAAAATTCCCACTAGTGGACAGTGTGAGAAGATTGCATTGCTGTGGTATGTTTCAAGCTGCTAATTGTAATCTCACTCTTTCACTTTTCGTGACTAATGCCTCTCCCATGATTAACTAGTGAGTGACGCTGTGAAAAACATGGTATCCTTCAAATGCACCAGCCACATTATAAATCTTCTGATTCACTTTTAATATATGTAGCAGGGGAGTGTATCTACCTGCACCTGGTGGGACAAGGTGTAGACAGGCACGGTAGTACACTTTTTCTGACTTACAAGTACTTAAACCGCCTTTTACCTGACTCCTGTCCCCCTCTTAACTGAGTTTCTGTATCACTCTGAGTGTGCCACTGCACCAATAAACCCCCTGGGAGCTCCCCACGCTCTGGTGCCTCGATCACCAATCGTCTTGGGCGTTGCTCCCCGCTGAGTCACACTCTGCCAGGAACCATCACAGTGGTGTGTGCCAGGATAGTGATCTTCCTGAACCGGATGGTGCAAACATCTCCAACAGGTCCATCAGGTAGAGCTCTGGACAGTATCACTCTATGCAGGCACACCTGCTGGCACATGGGGTGCATGGACAACATGCTGGCATAACATGGTCCAGCCATTAACCGACATAGTGCAGCTAGTGTGTCGAACATCGAGGAACACATACAGTGTTGTAGAGCATCCCATCATTATGGATGATTTTTCTACTGCAAATGCTGCAGCAGCCAAGTGTTGTTCGCACAGAAATGTCCCATCATTACTGGGTCCAGGTGCCCGCTGTAAAATGCAAGAGGTTTGTGTCCCATGCTCGATTTTTGGGTGAGCACCGCTTTAATTACTGCACCATCGCAATGTGAAAAGATGTAGAATTCTTTTTTGTAATTAGGGGTACCCAGAACTGGTGCTGTTGATATGGCCTCCTTTAGTTCATTAAATGCATCAGTCATCTCTCTCGTCCACCCCAACTTTCCTCCCCCTCTTTTTCGCTTCCTTGAGAGCCTCCAATAGGGGTCCTGTGTATGTGCTGTAGTCAAATACCCATGCTCTGCAGTGATTGCATAAGCCAAGAAATTGCTGCAACTCTCGTATTGTCTGTGGCTGTGGTGTATTCATTATTGTCTGTGCTCTCTGTGGTGCAATATTTTGCCCCTTTTGTGAAATGATTTTTCCTATGTATGGACCTGTTCTTGTCAATATTGCAGTTTTGCTTTGTCATCCTTGTACTCTTTCTCGACCAACACTGTGAGCATCTTCACAGAGTCCCTTCTGCACTCCTCTTCGGTGGTGCTGCAGATGAGAATGTCATCCACATATTGCAACACCGTGCTCTCAAGCTCAACGTTCCCTAGGTCTGTTAAAAATGGATGGTGACTCGCAGTATCCCTGGGGTAATCTTGTGTGTTTCCATTTTGTATTGCGGTATGTGAAGCTGGTCAGATCTTGTGTGTCTGGGTGTAGTGGTATTGAAAAGAACGCGTTCTTGAGGTCGATCACAGTGAATCGTGATTCTTCTGCTGGTATTCCACACAATATTGTGGCAGGGTTAGCTGCTACTGGGTATTCTTCCTCTACAATGTGGTTGAGAGGTCTCAAATCTTGTATGAAATGCCAAGACCCTCCCTTGCCCTTGCACACAGGGTACACCGCAGTGTTGCATGGTGATTCCGATGGTACCAATATACCCCTCTCTATTAGTGCACTTATCATGTCGTAAATTCCTTCATTAGCTTCTTTTGACAGAGGGTATTGTCTGACTCTGGGCAGTATTGCTCCCTTTTTCAATTTTATCTTCACCCCACCAATACTCTTTACGTAACCTACATCATAGGGACTAGTCGTCCATAGTGAGGCTAGTACAGTAGCCAAGTCTTCCTCGCAAAAATCAGGTGGTGCTGGAAGGGGGGCCTCTAGTGTCATTGCCATTTTCTGTGCTACCTCCTTGTATGTTACTTTCAACCAGACGCAGACACTCATCTGAAACACCATCCCGCCAGCTCCTTCTTCGTCTGAGAACAGTTCCTCGTCTGACACCTGGTTAACCTACACTTTTCCGCCAGTGGTATTACAGCTCTCCATGCCTTTCCTTCCTCATCCTGAGCGTGACCAGCAATCCACTCCTGCCTGGCTACTATTCCTTCGATGTCCACTGATATTATTGCCCCTTCTCCCTCACCTCTGGGCGTCTCTGGCCTGAAAAGGTAGGTGGCTGGTCTTCTCCACACTTTACCCTCAATGCCTGGTAGCCATGCTATTGCCGTGTCTGTCCCATATTGGAAGATCTCGGCGTCCACTGGTTCTGCACTCGCAACTGTCTTACCACAATAAGCCTGAAGTATGTGCCTCGCCGTGAGCATGTGTATGCCTGGTGTGGAGCATATTATGCCTTTGTCAGTGAAGGGGATGGTCATGTTCAACCTGCCCATAATATCATGCCCGAGTATATACACTGGCGCTTGTTTTGAGTATAACAAGGGCAGAGATAGGTCGTGGTCTCCGACAGATAAGGAGATGCTATCAGTAAAGGGAACCACCCCTCGAGCCCCAGAAAATCCTTGAGTGTGCATGGCATCGCCTGACAATTTCAACTTTCCCTCCCTGAAGCAGGATCTGGTGGCTCCTGTGTCAACTAGGACAGAGAATGTTTTGTCACCTATCGCCACCTTTATGCGTGGTTCCTGCGCAGGGTTAGGTGTTACCGACAGGATGGGACCCAACAAGGAAGTCTGTGGGCTGTCCTATTGGGGGTACAATGATTGTCCGCTGCCAGTGTAGGGGTTATGCCCCATGATCGTTACTCCCCCCATTTGTGTCATTGGTGCTATTGGTGCTGTGGTGTCAATGGGATGTTGCAGATCGTCTTGCAATTGTGTTAGTTGCTGCACTGTGTGGACATGTTATTTTTTTGTGTCGCTATCATTTGCTGTTGTGCCTGTTGTTGCGCGGGTTGGTGTGAAATCTGCTGTGTGTTGGGCATCACTTGTTGTTGCTGTTATGGCTGTGGTTGTGGCATGGTACATTGCTGTCCCATCTGCACCTGACCCGTCTGTTGTGCTTATTGTTGGTAGTAATTGTTTGGTCCCCGTTGGTAGCCCTGTTGTACCTGTTCACCCCATCCTGGTTGTGCCAGCCTTGCCCTGCATGTATGCGCTACATGTCCTACCAACCCACATGTCCAGCAGGTGGGCGGTTCCCGTGCTTGCCATGGGAATCCCCCTGTGCCATCGAAGTATCCTTGCTGTCCATATTGGGAATATCCTCGGAACCCACCCGCCGGCTGGTGTGCTGATGGTCCAAACCCCCTGCCCCTGTTGAAACCTCCTCTCCCTCTGTAGTTGTTCATGTAGCTGTTGCCCATCGTCATGTATCCTCCCCCCATGGGGTGGCAATTGTTGGGTCATGGTGGTTACTTGTTGTATGGTTGGTTGTTGTTGTGCGGCTGGTTGTACCGGTGGGGCAGGGCTGGTTATGAGTGCTCCCTCTAGGGCATATTTCGATAGTATTTTCAGAACCAATTTTGCCTCATCTGCCTCTTGCCATAATCTGCAATGGTGCACTATGGTTAATTGTATCTCTGGCCATGCCTTTGCTTCCATCCCCACCAAGTTTTTCAATTGCCTCTGCACGGGTTCTGGAAGCCCCTTTATCAGTATGTGATAAAATATAGCTAGTGTTTTGTCCCACGCTCTCGTGTTTCCAAGCGCCACTTCTCCTGAATTTCTTGGATGTAAGTAACAGGATCCTCATTCTCACGCATTTTGCGTGACGAAATTGCCCCTGTGTCTGATGTGTAAGGGTACTGTACCCTCAATGCCTGCCATACTGCGTGTCTACAATTTGCAAATGGCGACCCGTTGTGTGATGTGTCGCTGATTGTCACCCCAGGAAACCACGCCCTCTTCCAGATGTCATCTGCAGCGTCACCCAAAATTGAGATCAAGAGCTCCTTGACGTCACCAACTGCTAGCCTGTGCCCTGCTGTCAATATTTCCATTTTGTATATACATTTCCCCGCCCCTCTGCTTAAGGAGGGTAGCCTGCACTTGATGTTCTCCTTCTCTGCATGTTTCCATGGTACATATTGTGGCCTTGTCCCACCCCTTTCCAGTAACGGCATTTGCGTGTTTTCTGCCATTTCCTCTGGTGTGCGCTTATACTGTGTTGTCTGTACATCCTGTGTGTCGTCCTCCATATCGGACAAATCCTCAAAAAGGTCTATGAAGTTGCGTGCATGCTGCATATCCCCTGCTCCCCTGTGTTCCCCGCTTTGGTATGAATGGCCCTTGTTGTGCGCTATTGCCGACTCTTCCCTTCTGCGCCCGGGGAGGTCTCTAAGCCTGTTGACATATGGCGTGTGTGTGGCTGACGGTGTTACTGTTTGTAGTGTCCCTTCCCTCTGTGTGCTTTTACCTCCCTGTTTTGGGTTTTACATTCCCACAATGACCCTGTGCCTGCACATGTGATGTAGAGCTTGCTAAGCCCTTCTCCATTTTCATCGCTCTGTCCTTCGCACGATTCTTCCTCATCCACATCACTGCAGAACCCCCCGGAGAATGTGAGCTTTGTACGTGGGCGGGGGTATCGAACTGTTACCGTTTCCAAATCTATGTCTACGCACTTATCTGTATCCAGAGTGTCTGCTCTTGCCAGAGGTGCTGTCACCAATTCGCTACTTTGTGTGCTCAACTTACTCCTCCGAGTCCTGTCGTATTCCTTTTGTGCTTGTTCGCCTGGCTGTTCATCCTTAGGTTCCATCTCCGCCCTGACTTTTCGCAGTTCCTTCATTATGGCGTCACTCACCTCGCCCAGGGCCTTTGTGTCCCTATCCTTGATACTCATTTCCCCGCTACCCCTTGCTAGTATGCTGTCTAGTATCCTGCCCTCTTCGTACTTACGTGTGCTTTCTGACAGAATCTTTTTCTTCCAGAGTGTAATTTCTTGGTCTGTCTCTTCCCTTTCTTCTTCTCCTTTCCTATTCTCCCGCTGTTCCATACATGCTGCCCTTTCTGTAATACCCCGTATGCGTGCCTCCTCCCTCCCTTTCTTCTTCCTCTTGCTTCTCAAGTTCCATCCTCACTCCTTTTTCTCTCCTCAAGCTGCTTAATGAGTATGTTTTGTGTTCTCTTTAATTCGGCAATTTTTTCCTCCAGTTCTGCTTCTTCCTCTTTTGTGGAGTTCACTTCTTCCCTGTTACTTACTTCTCCCTCTGTGTTCGTCCTGCTTCAACTCGGGCTGTTTCCTTTATCGCCTCCTTTTCCTTCCCCGTGATCGTCCCCTATAGCTTTAACAGCACCTGTGCTGCTATCCATTCGTCTGGCCCTATTCCTGCTAATTCAAGCTGTGCTTTCTTTATGCCATCAACATTCACCTGAATTCCTTCCTTACCTACCGTGTCTCTCTTTAGTAACGTTTTTCGGTAGGGCTCCTCCAGAGCATACAGTGGTGGGTTGTATGTAGGGTTCGAGTATACCTCTGCCGCTGTCAGCTCTCGGGGCTTGGCTGCTTCCTTCAATTCTCTTATTCGGTATAGCCCTTCAGTCTCTTCCTCACTCCCCTCAGGGCTGTCTGCGACACTGCTGGCATGGGCCTGGGGCAGAGCGCTCCCCTCTTCCTTGCTCTCCTCTTCTTCCTTTACTTCTTGCATGCTTAGCATCCCTGGGCCGTATCCCTGAAACATCCTCAAAAGCTCAAAAATCTCTAAATGGTTTGTCAGTTTCTTCCCCTTGTATGTGTTGTGTAAATACGCTAATAATGAATGTTGAGTTTCCTTGCACAAGCTACCATTAGGCGGCCAAGCTATCCTTATTTTTAGGTCTGTACCCTTAGTCCATTCTATACTGAACTTTACTAGCTTGTCTCCGTATAGCGACAGCGTTGTACATATGTATTGGAGTGGTGTTAACGAGTGGTACCCATGCTGGGTTCCTATCCCAAAGTAAGATGACATTTTTTAAATATATACCACCGTTACCTGGCCTCTAGTTGGGGACTTCTGACTCTCCGCTGTCAGTGGGAAGGAAGAAAATGTGCACTAAAACACTCTCTCTTAATCACTTCAACACTTATTTCTCTGTTGTCTTGCACTGGGCTGCCGTCTTCCGACACGCCCCTCTGCATTTCTAGGGTCCCCTTCGATACGTGGCGTGTGAAGTCCCATGTGACCTCACACCCTGCGTGGCGTGCTCTTGGGCCGCCCACCCTTTTCAGGGCTGCCGCTGCTCGACACGCCCGTGTTATTGTTCGAGCCTCTCCTCTCCTCTGTTGCCTCACGGGCTGCGCTTTGTATGTTCGTACCGCATGCTTACCTTTACCCCGCCCTAGCAGCTGGCCGCGGCTCCAATCTTCATAAAAACGCGATGTCCTATGCACTACTCTATGGGTGACGTCACCAGCTACCACAACGTACTACGTACACACAGTTGACATATAATGCACGCCACTTTTCACATACGAAAATCCCACATTCCCCACATCTGTCTTCCCACTACGCCTAGAGTGAAGTATCCATTAATCACTTTTCTTAATATAGTTAGTCTGCACCCGCTGCGTCGTTTCGCGTGTGATACGTTCCCTCACCAGGGGAACTTAACCACCCAACTACCTTCCGCAATTTGAGAGAGACTCTAGCTACCTCCTGTGGGAATACATCATCTTTTCACTGAGCTAAATCACTCAATTAATAGGGATCCTCATTTACTCATCGAACTACAACGCTGACTCATAGGAATACCACACCCCCATACATGTGTTTGTCATCTAGGCTGTTAGGGAGAATTCTCTTATAAGGCTAATTTCCCAAACCTAGTGAGTCCCCCAGCAGCTTTGGTGGATTTTTGGGGTTTGTTATTTTTCTCCTGCTAAGAGTGATACTCTTTTCCTCCAACTCTTAGGCATGATTTGAGTGTCTTTGACTCTTTGTGTGCTTATTGGCTATGGGGATTTCTTTCTACTCCATAGGGTATCATCAATATTTTATGTGTGTGTTACACAGCACCCTCAGTGCAGTAACACAGGGGTGTCATAGTGACCCCCAAACATAGACTCCATACCCTGGGACTTACTACTGTCTCCCAGGGCATATAAAGTCACCATTGACTTTACTAGTCCTAAATTGTGAACAGAACCAGTACAAACCATCATATTGTGGAAGTACTGGAAGGGGTTAATTATATTGCCCCATGGTCTGTTTTCAAGGGGGCACTGTCCAGTCCCCCCTTGTCGAGTTTCTGGCTTGTGGCAGTGGTTACCACGCGAAATATTCCACCAGAATATTCTCTATGGGATTTTCCCATTGATTTGAAACGCACCACTTTTTGGTGCAATGTTAAAGATACTGCCGGTTTATTTATTTAATATTAAATCCCCGGGTGGGTCTTTTTGCCAGAACTCTTTACTAGAATGGCGTTTGTGTCTGTCTCTGTAACTCTGACCATGGTCGAGCCCTTTGTTCCACTATTTTGGCGGGCTTCTCCACAGAGGCCCCCCAAATGGTGCCACTCTGTCTGGGTTCCACAGGAGGGGTGGAGGGGGGAATTGGCACCCTGGACTGCGTTGCCTTGGCAACCCAAGTCGCACTCTACTCTGATTGGCCCAGTGGTGAGCCGCCCGGCTCACCACTTAGCATGTGTGATTGACAGCTAGGCTGATGAATGGGGGTTTTTCTGCATAAAAGCAGGGCCTTTGGGACTGGAACTTCAGAAGTCGCCACAGGACCTAAGAATCCGAAGAGGGGAGAAGCTGAGCCATCTGCAACGATGACACCACCGGTGGAACCCTGCTGCAATGACCTCACCACTTTCCCGACGACAAGAGAAGATCTTATGCTGGATGAGTCTTCTTCCTCTGAGCTGGTGGGACCAACCAGTTCGCCCTTTTCGCCTTCCAAAGACGTCTCCTGGTCGAATCACCCGTGCCAAGCACCCCGGCAGCCGGATAGCCAAGCTTCACCACTTTGACCGCAAATAAAAGGAACGCTCCTTTTATTGACAACCTCTGCGGTTGGTTTCATCCGTGTGCAGTGCAACGACTCCACGTTTCCTCCTCGACGAGATCCTCTGTTCCCCTGGTCGAAACAACAAACTGCAACCACTGCCAGGAACAACTGCCACCGCTGGAGCTTCCTCTCTATTTAAGGTACTGTGTCCTGCCTGGTCTCCCTTTCTTCGGTTTCCCCAAGGTGACTCTTAAATCCTTGGCTTGCCAACTGGGTTGGCCCCAGACCTTCTAACTTTACCTTCTTGAATCGCCCCAACCTCTTTTGAACATTCTGCAAAGACTTTTAGTGCATTTTAAACCGTTTGATCCTGGGCACATTTCGCTTTGCTCCCTTTAAAGTGGGCCTGGCCTATGAACTTTGGCTCTACAGTCTATACTGCCTTTATTTCCTTGCTGAGAACTCGTACAAGTGTTGGGACCTGTTTTATTTCTATGCTCTGCCTTTTTCTCTCCCTTTAACTGAACTATTGGAGTGCCATCAGGTTATGCGCTCACATCTGTTTAACAAATCGTGGTGTTTTAATTCTGACTTGTCTAATAGTTATTAAGGTAGGTGTGTATACTTTACCTGACTGTGTTTTAACTTGCTTTTTATTTAGAGTGCTAGTATATTGCTTAAAGTGTGTTTTAAATAAATAACTATATACTTTTTATACAAAGCTCTGGTCAGTGTTTGTTTGCCCTACTGTATTTTTTGCCCTATTGTGTATACTTTATATACTGCCCTACTCTTCTTGAGAGAGGTCTGACTGCTCAGCCACAGCTACCAGGTAAATCTGGGTGGTGCAGACTGCTACCAATTGGGTTTACTGCTTACTCCTGTAGTCTTAATCTTTTTGCAGTGTTCCCCAAGGGAACTGCACAGGATTCTGCCTAACATAGGCCAATCAGCGTGGCACTCCGTCCAACATGTGGGGACTCGTCGCCCCACCCAATATGCTCATCAACACAAGAAGGGACTACCTCCACTCCGTTCCCTACTAAAATTCACGTGCCGATCAACACCAATGCCTCAAATTCTGCGACAATGTAAAACCCCCTGCCACCCTATTTACAATTCCTCCCCCCACCCGCACAACAAAATATTGCTTGTTGTGTGGATCATACTCACATTAGGCTCACGTCTGCCGGTGCTGCTCGGCTGCGAGCATTCCTCCCAATCAGCTCGCCACTTCCCCTCGTCTGGACCGCCTCTGGACACTCGCCAACTGCGAGCGGGAAACTTTTGAAGTCGGCTCCCGAAGGGCCAAACTCCAGATTGCACAGTCCGGTCGTCTCGCAGTTCCGCGATGGTCCTGCAGTACTCCAAGGGGGGCACTGGCAGAGGGGGCCACGTTGCTGGGCCACCTTATCACAGACGATCTTGCTGGGGCCTCCAACCTGTTAGGGACATTTCTGGTGGTCGGCAGAGCAGTACCCTGGGTCCACGGACCTCCAGCTCTCAGAAGGCCCTAACTCCTTCCGCGTCCCAAAGAAGTAGAGGGGCCAAGCAAGAGCAATTGGTTAATGCTGTTTATTACAAGAAAACAGGCAGAGACAAATACCAGGAGTGTAGGTTCCAGGCAACTTCTCATTTTAGTTGGGCTCGGAGGCCCATTTTGTACATGAGTGACGTAACATTGTGCATCACTTGCAAAAGCTCGTCCCAGAACATATCGCCACTCCGGGTTGGTTCCCCGAGTGGTAGGTTCAGTATAGGACCATATAGTGAAAGGGGTTATTGGTGCAGTAGAGATCAGGTGGTACGCTTGGTTCGTCCCTAAAAATTGTTACTATGAAAATGATACATGGAGAGAGTTAGTAATAGGTTGTGGGGTATTGTCGTCAGTGGTTAGCCCCCCGTGCCCTGATTGCTAAATCAGCGAGCCCCCGAGCCTGGGACCATCGTTGTTCCCAGCCCACGATGTACGTGGTGCTGGCAACAATGTATGACTATCTGTCTGTGGACGACAATGGACAGGTCCTGCTACTGCCATTAGAGTGCTCCTTTCCCATCGCCGCTTGTGCCTGAGTTGTTACGACTTTGTTGCAAGAGGAGTCCCTGACACGGGACACCAGTGCTTCTTCAGTCTTCGGGAATTAGCATCATATCAGGTCGGCCTGGTCACGTGTTGAGAGACCGTGGCTGAGGCAGAATTACGGGGATTTGATTAGTATTTTGCTTCGGCTAGTCGCAGCAGTGGCAGGGGTCACCTTGGCTTAGAGAGTGCGGAATGTGGATTGCAACATCGCGACCTTGGCTGCGGTGGCTCCAGCCATGGGCTGTTCTGCATGCTCAGCACCATGTAGCTCCGTATGAGCTGCTCTGGGCCTGTCGACTCCGGTCTGAGGCCTACTTTGGGTTGTTTGCGTGTTGTGGCATAAGGTCCATAAGGCGGTGGGGTGCGGTGTGGTTCCGTGTACATTGGTCCATTTGTAGGCTCCTGTCTCCAGGGTTAGTAGCGCGAAGCCTCTGCAAGCATATACACAAACTCTTCCGGCATCTTGCGTTTCTGCATAGCGGTTGCTGGCCTATGTGAAAAATAATAACGATGGTACGTCTGTGAGTGTACACGGTCCGCTAAGTCATAGCACTGAGTGTTTTCTTCGTGTGGGTTGGTTTGTGTCTGATCCAGGTGCGCGGCAGCACATGTGTTTCTGTGTGTTGCGGTTATGTCGTCGTGTCATCTCTAACGATGGCAGCTCAGGTTGTGAATCATTTATTCAAGCTGGTCCATGCGATCGGTCGCAGCTCCGTCTTGGTTCCCATCACGTGCTTTGGGCGGGATGCAACCTGGTTTCGCAGGTGGAGCGTGGTCACAGTGTACATTGCCATCCGGGGCAGTGGACAGAGGTGTGAACTCGTGTGGCTGTGGGTTCTTTGGTCGTGACGTCATCGGCCATAGTTTGTACGTGGGTCTGGGGAAGGAACTGTCCCATTTTCCCTCTTCAACATACTCAAAGCAACAGCAATACACATCCTGACAGAACAATAGAAGGGTCCGACATAAATAAAAATTAGCACTCATCGCCTTTAATGAAGGGAAACCGTAACCAAGTGACAAAAGAACAAAGAACGGGAGCGGGAGGATGTTGGCACCTCCATTACAGATCTGTTATGTTTTATATCAAAGAGGATTGTAGTTTTCTTTGTGTTCTCCCCTGATGAATGTCCAGTATATATTTTGGTTGGACAGAAGCATGTTGGGTTTTTGGTTCAGTGAATTTGAGGCTCCCGAAGGTGTACATTAATTAGTACTTTGAAAAACCAAAGGGTGCCTCACTTAGCAGTCTCCAGGGATCTCTCTCTCAGGTGGCCAGGGCACGGCCATCGCCTTTGAATCCAGACTCTGGGGGTGGACCAGTGCGGGAGGATCACTGGGTGAGGGATCTTCACGGAGTGGGGGTGAGACAACTGATGGTGAGACACGATATCCCCTCTTTCCCATGCTCATATCCCGATTCTCCAACGTCCCAACTCCCCCCGCCTTCTACAGAAACACTGGGTCAAAGAAGAAAGCGACTGAGAGTAAAGAGGCTAACACTTACATAGCTCATTGGACATATCCCGTTAATCAGGTCAGGCAAAGTCAGGCACTTGAACTTAATCAAATACATCTGATACCCATTAACTCCCACTACATGGATAAAAAGCGGAACATAGAGACACACTCTGAGCAAGGTGAGACAGGAGAAGGAGCAAATATTCTGGGGTGAAGGTGAACCCACTGGAGCAGGACGATCAATCAAGGGACCAGAGCGGAGGGTGGGGAAACCCTGAAGGTCCCTGCAGGTACCTGCAGGAGGTCGTTGTCTCTGGGAAACCGTGATGGATATGTGTAGAAAGCCAAATCCCAGACAAGAAGAAGCCTGCATTATGTACCAAAGATGCCAGTCCCCTCCTGGGTGAATGGCAGAGTTGGGGAGGCGAGGCCAAGTCTGTGATATCAACCTTAACTTGTGAATCAAAGCCGCAGAGACAAGAAAGGAATGCAGACACTCTGTGAGTTATCGAAAGACATGTAAGGCCGGTTTGGGTCAAGGAAAGATTGAAGCCGCAACAGTGTATCTCACAATTGAAGGTTGCACTCATGCTGATGAGACACAAAAGAAACTCTAAAGTTACTGATAACTGTGAGGCCAGAGATACAGAGTAGCAGAGTGGTCTGGCGAAAGGAAGCAGCCCACTCAATAGTCTCGGCAAAATGTTTGATGTCTTGTTATAAAGCAGCAAGTGAACGAACTTTGAAATGTGCAATGGTCTAGATTAATCCTTTCGAAAGGAGAGGTTAAAAGGTTATTGCTTTAAGATAAAATATCTCTTTGAACTTTGTTGATTGTGTTATGGAACTACCAAGACCAAGAGACACCCGGGCAAATACCATAAGGGAGAGCTAAAGTGAAAGTCGAAGTGGTCCTGCAAAGGTCTATGGAAAGGCCTCGCACATTCGAAAGTCTTCGATATCAGTGGAAGGTCCGAACCTGACAGAGGGAGACCTGGAATATGAAATAGGATAGGGGAAGGGAACCCCTAATGAATGTGAATGAAGCTTGGGGAAGGGAATCCCTGCAAGTGCTGTGATTGTGAGGTCCGTGCCCGACTGAGGGAGACCTACGTGACATTGAATCAGGTACTTTTTGTGTTGAAAGGTCTGAGCCTGACAGAAGGAGACCTACGTGAACTTTGTTTTGAACTGTGAAAGAACTGTTGGAAAACTCGAATAAGGGATTTTAAAATGGAAGGGCAAGCTGGCCTCTACCGATGTTTTTAACTACCTTTTTATTTTGATAAGCTGAGCCAGAGTGCGCCAGCCTGTATACGGGGGCTACCTTACTCTGTGCTGTCGATCGTGGGGAGGAGAGCTGACTCCAACTTGATCTTTTATGTTATAACACTGACGTTTCTTTGCATACACATTCCCCTTTACACACTTTTTGTATAGAATATAGGGCAGGCATTAGGTTGTGTTAATATCGACCCTTTTGATTTTTACAAAGACCAACTAGGTCTGTGTTTTCTTTATTATTTGATGGTAGAGACTACTCCCATCATAACTATAGGGCAAAGTAGGAGGTTTTCCAAACCCCAAGAATTGAATAAAGGTTTAGAAACTTGTAACTCTCATGTCATTGTCTGCTTGTCATACCAGGCCTTCCTTACAGTGCTTAGTGCTTCCAACATTACACATTAGGCGGCCTGGTAGAGGTACAGTATTCATGTTTAGTACTGTTTAGTCACTTCTTCCTCATTGTTGATCAATTTGTATGCATGATTTCTGTGTTATCTTGATGTTTTGATGTGAACGCACGTCTTTTATATTTTATATTTAAGTACATATTTCTATTGGTTTTACATGATTGAATAACATGTTTTTATATTGATCAAGGGACTATTTGTCGACATTCAGCCCTTTTCTTTATTTCACTATGTTCTCCCTATTAGTAATTTCAAAATGTCCACTGTAGGAAAGACATGTTTCTCTCATTCAAAGAAACATATATCAAAATAGAGCTCTCTTATTAAGTACTTTAATAAATCCAGGTATGCGCTTGAAATACAAAGAAGGCACATGTCATGTTGCCAATGCATTTCAGACTTAAAAAATCTATAATTAGGGCAAAACATAATCAGATCTGAGATCTGTTGTAGGATACTCCCAACAAATATGACCTATCTGAAATGACAAAAGCTGGCTTTTTATAGAAAAATTATAATATACCTGTCTTCAATATATCAACATTGTAATTTCTAGAATTGTGAAACAAAAAGACAAGGCCATTCACCAAAGACCAATTCCTTTACACAAATGGGATATACACACACATGTCACTGATGGCCTGCTTAGGTGAAATTCGCTCCCGGCAACGATGTGGTTGCTGGTAGCCTTTCTTACATTAGTCATCATCATAAGATATATTTACAGCATAAAATCACACACAGTAAAACAACAATACACAATTAGAATATGATACACTAAACTAAGTCCTGAAACAATTCATATCATCAAAAAATACAAAGGTTAAACTAGAGTCCTCCTGATATTGACCAGCAAACACATACATTATACAAAAGTACTTAAAAATCACCACAATATCTAATTTACAATATTCAACTTGTAAACCCTTTCTATTCTCCAAGAAGCTTAGAAAAATTGGGATATCCTCCATAAGGCTGCTTCACATTCTGTATGATAGAAGTCAAAGAAGATCTTCATGCCGGGAATAGAAACGTATTTCTTACAATAGCATAAATTGGACAGAATAAAAACACATGTGGAAGTTCTTCACATAGAAAAATACAGTTTTTACAATTAACGGTGTAATCTTCCTTCCGTTCAGCAACAAAGGACCCTATTGGAAGTGTTCCTGGTGTGAATGGAAAGAAAAGCAACCTTGTTTCGCTAGCCTCACTAACTGAGAGATATGTATCTTGTCTTAAATCCATTTTTCTCTCAAGATAAGTGACAGTAAGACTCCCCAACAGTGCTGAAGATAGTTTACAATGATTGTACCAGGTCTCATATGATTTGGATACCACATGCCAGGATGGACTTAAGAGATCAGAAGAGCAGATAGGCATAACCAAAAGACTGTCCAAGCACAGCTTCTTAGAGGGAGAAAGAGACAATGGACTTAAACCAAGGGAGATTTTCAGCCCCCTCCTGGTCCAGCACATTGCTACAAGCATCTCTGCAGGAGGACATGCAATCTCTCGTCCACAGTTTATGCCAAAACAATTGTGGTTTTAACTCAGCTGTGTAGCGGAATCCATGGATACCCAGTTCCAAGAACAATAGGAACCTAGGAATATTCACAGATAAATTAAAAACCTTGTCAATATTTTTAGTTAGCAAATTTCTAATGTTTTTGTATTAGCATGCCCCCATCATACCGCTCCATATATATCTGGCATTTGGGCCATAGCTCGGTAAACCTTGAGCGATCGCTCTACCACCATAGCATTTAGAAAAGCTATTATAAGCTCCTCCGCGGAGCACAGAGACAATTCACTTTTTAGTTGGTGTTAATACCAAAGCCTCTTCCCACTGAGACATACACCTAGATAATCATAAAATCACACTCTCTCAAGGGCTTGGTCTTTCATTTCAAGGATCAGATGTTTACAATATTTATTGGATTAGACAAGAAATTTTGTCTTCTTTATATGCATTTTAAGTCCCATGCCAGAAGAATACATATAAAAAAAGTTAAAGCCTTTTGGAGTCCCAATGGTTCCTACTAACTAAAACACTGTTGTCTGCAAAAAGCAAAATTCCCACTCTCTCTCTGCTGATTTGTGGTGCATCAATAGTAGAATTATTAATGATATCAATTAACATATTGATATACTGACAAAATAGAGGGGAGCAATGACAGAACCCTGTCTCCCTCTTTTGACACCGGGAACTGATTGGTATTTTCTCCACCAGCACCAAATCTCACCTGTGCATAATTATCCTGATAAAGGATGGCTATGGCTGTGGCCAGATTATGTGGGTGCATGGGGAGACTAGCTCAGCCCATAACATATCTCTGGGGACAGCATGAAACGAGTTGCCATGGTCTACAAATACCAGGTATAATGGCTGTCTATGAAGGGTGACAAATTTAGAATGTAACAAAAATATCCGAAATACCTGGTTAACGATACTGATTCCAGTCCTAAATTTTGAAAGGGCTAGATGATCAGAGACACAATTTTTAAGTCTAAGTTGCAGAAAATTCCCAAAGATTTTAACAATTTTGTCGATTAGGAATACAGGTCTGTAATTTCTGGGAGCATTCCGTTCACCCTTTTTAAAAGCAGAATAATGTTAGCACTCTTCCAAGATTGTGGAATGTGGGCATTAGATGAGATACTGTTAAATAATTTGCAAAGCAACTAATGAATTCAAACCATTGGTTCGCTTTGAAAGAGCTTAACTGGCAGTTTATCCAGGCCATGTGATTTATTTCCATTTTGTAACAACAACGCCAGATCAACTTCAGCTAATGAGATCTCTAGTGGAGGAAAGATTGCAGCACAAGGATCGAAACATATTGCAGCTACAAACTTATCTGCCTTAAAGGGTTTATTACATCAAACTGAGAAATGGGCCTCACTCATATCCTTGTTAAATCTTGAGTCTAAAATTGGTGAGCCCTTGTCCATACCATTAGCAATAATCAGCCAAAATGCTTGCATATCATTATTAACGCATGCATATTTCACAAGATCCCGTCTAACCAAAGGATAGATCTCTCTTTTTCCTCATAAACAGCTGTTTGTATTCTAACCTTAGCTCTTTAACCTTCGAAACACATCTGCCAGTTGAGGCAGACTTCATTTGCATTCTCAGTCGTACCAACTTTTCCCCTTTAGATTAGGTTTCCCAGAGATACAGGTATCAAAAGTAAAGAATGGTGGAAGAGTTCCACATAAAGCTTCCCACAGAGAGTTCAGCAGGATTACAATAGAGTCATCAAGATGACATTCTAACATTGGCAGAATTGCCTCATAGATAGATGTTTTTTTTAGACATAATAGACATAATAACTCAAGCCTGTCTTATATTTCTTTTATTGGAACAAAATACAGTATTGTTAACAGGATTTCTAGACTTAGTTATCACTGCATTATCCAACCTAATGGAAACAGAAACCGAATCTTGATCACTTTCTGGTCTTGGTATCACTTTATGCTCCTTTTTATAAGCCCAACTCTTGATATTCATAAGGACATAGGGCCTCATTACAAGAATGGAGGTAGCCATGGAGCTATTAGCTCCATGGCTGCCTCCGTTCCAGGCTCCATTACCGGGTTCCTGCAATGGGGACTTACCGGGTTACTCCGACATAGGAGGGTCTGGTAATTCCTCCTTGCAGGAGCCCATTCCCATTTGAGCCCCCATAGGGCTCAATGGGAATGGTGAGGGAGGTAATAATGGGAAGATTACATCTGGCCCGTTATTGCCTCCCTCTTCCCCTCGCGGGACCCGGAAAGCACGTCTGGCTTTACCAGGCATGCGATCCGGGTCCCGCGATGGGAAGCTCGTAATTGGTGCTCCCGGAATGACGGGGACCGGTCCCGTACCGGCCCCCTTCATTACGGGAGCGCCAGCCTTATAATGAGGCCCATAGTCTATGTCAGAGTTGCAAACCTGTGATTTAAAAGTCGATTTCACCTGAGAATCTCCCGGAAAATGGCCATTGCATGCATGGCAACCATTGGACAGTAAAAACTGTATTACTGTGTCAGTATAACTATTGCGTGGGTTAACAGACTTACAATCTACCTCATGGATATTTCAAGCCAAACTAATTTCAGTGTATCCATGAGAATACTGCACCATATATTCAAGCTCACAATTTAAATCTCCTGACATAATTATGTGAACATTCTTAAAGGTTTCCACGTTTTTCTTTGCATCAAGACAATTCAAAAGAACAATTAAAGCATTGATTGACAATTCATTCTATCTCAAATACACATTAATGTGAGGAGTCAGGAATGAAACTAGGACACAAGTTAGCCATTATTTTGGTTAAAGACTTTTACTGAAAATAAAATGGGTTGGAAAAATGCCTCTCCGTCCCTGCTCTAATAGGAGTTTCCCTACCTAAACCAAAACTAAGGATCTGTCTGTGTCAGAATGTCCAAACAAAAAGTGTCCCGAAAGTTCTATTCTCACCCTCACACTATACGCTACATTCTGAGGTGGAGATGGAACTGTCTTTAAACGTGGGTGGTTTAGAAAATTGTTCATAAAGGAAGAGTAAATGGCTCCAACATAACAATTCTTCAAGGATAAAGGTCTTTGAACCAAGGGTGGTTCCCTTCCCTTGGATTCCTCTTTACTCTCTGATGTTTCAAAAATAACAGTTCCTTGTGCCTTTCTTGGTAAATAACAAAATTGTCTGGCTCTGTATTTTTTGTCTCATTCAAGACACCTGGTATACTTTTCTGCCAGGGTGTTGCTCATTTTCTTCTGGTTACCACAATCTATCTTCCTAGTTCCCCTTCGGACCTCTTGTATTGCCACAGTGGTGGTTGCCTGGTATACTTTCCTGCCAGGGCTTCCTGTATTCACACACTCGTAACTGCCTAGTATACTCTCCTGCCAGGGGTTCTTCTATTCACACATCTGTAATTGCCTGGAATAGTCTCCTGCCAGGGCTTCTTGTATTCAGACACTTGTAATTGCCTGGTATACTCTCCTGCCAGGGCTTCTTGTACTCATTTGTAATTGCCTAGTATACTCTACTGCCAGGACTTCTGTTCATACAGGGCCTTTGCCCTCCCCAGAGTTGCACATATACTGTTAGATAATGTATCTTCTTGATATATTATCTTATACGGGCTTCCCATGTATTTGCATTGTATACATTTGCATATCTGTAAGGGTATTGCTGATGCTTCAATTCTCCCTTTTACAATAAGTCCTTTTGTTCCTTCTTGCTCGGTGGCTTTATTTAAAATTACTTTGATTCGGTGCACGCATTGATACGCTCCGGTGTCCCCGCTGTCTCTGGGCGGGCTCACCAGCTCCTTTTGGCATTCCTGGATTATCCTGCGGTTAGCTGGTAAAGTGTTTCCATCTGCTTTTCTCTCGCGACCGCTTACTCTTGGTTTCCCCATCTCTCGCGGCTTCCAGTTGCCACGTCTGCTTTGTTCCCGGCTCCGGTAAGTAAAGTGCTGCTCTCTGTCACCTGCGAACGCCCAGCAGTCTCCCACCGGCTCCTGCCGTTCTTGCAGAGTGTCCTTCTCATGCAGTGCCTTCATTCTCCTTGGTCGGTAAGCCACCTGGCCCCATCATGCGTGTCAGCTCTTCAATCCTCATTTAGGGATGCAGCTCTCTCCTGCCAACAGCTGACTTCGCTTCTCTGCCTCTGCTCTTTAGATTTCCCAGGCACAAATGTATGCAAGCAACAACTAGAGCGCTCGTGGGGCTTGTGGTTTCCTTTGCTCTGCATTGCTCGTTCCTTCTTCCTCGTCACAGTATTTTGGTAATTCTGGGAAAGGAAGTCAATTTTTGACAATTGGCTCGAAAATGCATGGATAAACATTTTCAATGGTTTTCAATGGCAAGTTGGTCCCGGATAATAAACAGGTGAAACTGGAGACAGCAGTTTCATAAGTCTCACGAGGCAGACCAAAGTTGTAAGGTTGGCCTGTAGGTCTGGGAAAAAGGGTTCCCCTGCTATTCAAAGGAGGATGAATAGATGTATGACAATAGGCCATGAGGGTATTAGATATGGGAGGGTTATCTTCAAGGGGAAAAGGGGGATACCATGCCTCACCCGATGAAGACATTTCATCTCTCCGGAGGTTGTCTACCCCCCATGTGATTGTTTCTCATATTGCCGCCCCCAGGGTCAGGATCAGTTATTTGCTGCCATCCCCTGGCCACATGAGGAGAGGTCACCACTGAGAAAGGAGTGGTGATACCAATAGATTCATCACATTAACAAGATAAAGAACATTAAGGTCGTCATAGTCCCATTTCAAGAGTTGCAGGTCGACTGAACCCGAGTCCATTTTTGAAAAGACCCCTTTTGTCCGATGAGGTACCCAAGTCAGCATCCACCCTTTTGGTCTCATCCAGGACCCTTCTATGCTGGTACACAGTAACTCCAAAAAAGCACTTTGTTAACAACAGCGGTAGACCATGTTTCTTAGAAACAGTTCACATTCAACTTCTCTACGAATATCTTCCAGTCAAGGGCTTCAGTATTTGAGGGTAGGCCAGCAATTTTCTTGGAGATTAGAGTAAATCAGGCGGCTTCCCAGGACTGAGTATAATGAGAGAATTCATAAAACCTGATGACTTTGTATCACTGGTGATTGTGGCGGCCAGAGTTGGATGGCTCGCTGGTCATGACAACTGAGGCGACAAGACTGTGATAACGCTAAGTGTGGAGGATTTAGCAGAAGTTACATTACTGGTTTGTGCTAAGGCCTTTGCGCATAATGTGACTTTTGGACGCGTAACAGACTCAGGAGTAACGACCAAAGATGGTTTAGATTGAATATTTGAATGGCTGAGTGGAAATGGTCTTTCATCAGGACCCGGCAAACCTTCAACCAGCTGGCTATTAGCCATTGTCAGTCCACCGAGTCCAGTTCTGAGGGAGAATTGTCTTGAAGACATTTAATGTCTATTATGTCATCTCTAATCACTGATCTACATCCTCTCACAAAGCGGATCCAGTGTATACACTTGCTGAGAAGTGAGTAATCTGGGCACACCAGTCATATACACACGATTCCTGCATAGAGGAGGGGATTTATACTCCCCACAGCTTCTGCGCCCGAGACGTGCTGAGCTAAGACAATAAAAAAAGTTCCCTTGAGATTTATTGTGCTTTGTCGAATTTAAGAGTCCGTTCACCGTGGGATGGGAAGAAGAGAGCTGATGGAGCAAGGGAGATCTGGTGGAATCTGTAGACACACCTACTCTTTTATATTTGTGTAGGTTGCCATCCTTGGAGTTCAAGTGCACCTGTTAACTTGTATGTATTGCACAATCCCTGAACAGAGGAATACTTGAGCAGCAAATTGGACAGGTGAACAGGAGGCTAGGCCATTAAATCACTGGACACGCTACTGAAACTAATGTATGCAAGGGGATGGACAGCGCATCTTTGCGCCACTGTCAATCCCCTCCTGAAATGCTCACGTCACCTTTGTGAATGAGGTGGCCTCAGCATTTCTGAAAGCATTTCTGAAAGCAGCGCAAATGAAAGAAGTGCATTCTCTGTGCTCCATTCATTTGCGCCTCTTTTTGAGACTCTGGTCCAATATCTTTAACAGCTTTCATCATAACGTTTGAAATGTACATATACACAAGATGGCTTGCAGCCTTTTATAAACAGAGACTGTTTTCCAGCGAAGGATGGATAATTGTTTTACACGCTGTGAAGAATGTGCTGTATTTCCCCTATGATATCCTTAAATACCGAGAGGATGAAGTAAGTCACAATGTCAAGCTCAGACTGTACTCAGCAGACTGGAACAAGCAAGCCCCCAAGTGTGCAAAGTGGAAATATACGTTCATGTAAGCTACAGTGGAATGCTTAGGGTACACAAGTAGATTGGACCCCTGATGGATTGCCTCAGAACGATTGTTGTGGTCTCATGCACAAGCACAATAGAAAATCAAAATTATCCTTGGACTTTCGGAGTTATACAGCTTCAGATTTAAGCATATTCCAGGGTGCAAGAATGAACAAGCAGACTGTCTTGCTTGCCGGACAAAAAGAACTCTCCAGCCACATTTCTAGAAGATGAATGCCTAGTAGCCGCTTTGGAGGATGTAGTGAAGAAGGATTCAGGGAATACAAGCAAAAGCGAGTGGAATACAGCCATGCAGGAAGATTTCCCATTGCTGAGAGTGTGAAAATATATACAATTTAGGGGCGTGGCCAAGATCGCTGACGGAGAGGACGCTTAATCGGCAGCTCTGACAACTTCGTCCTGAGGGGATTTTGACTTGAAAGGTGTTCCCGCTCCCTTGCCTCACGCTTGCCTCTGATCCTGTCGGTGCACTGCAGAATGGAATATTTGGTAGCAGAGTTGGGTTTCCCTGAGTGAGGAAGGTGAGTTGGAGGGAGTGCACAGCTTGTTTTGGATCGTTCTCTTCTATTTTGTTGCTTCGTTTTCACTTTGGTTTACTGGTGGTTAGTAGGGTGCAGCCCACTGTATAATGCCACTGTGCTGGGCACTAAAATGTAATGAAAGGAGAGAAAAGACCTAGGCTAATTAGCCTTCGGTGTGGGCCGCACACCTGTGATTCCCACTAGGGGTTAAATATCTTGACTAAGTCTTTGGAATCAATGTGAACCAACTCTGGAGTGTTTCAAATCAATTTATTTGTTCATAAATCTTTTGTTGCTTCAAAATAATTGGTTATACACCACCAATTAGGCTGACGCTAAATTTGTAGCAAACAATAATGCTCTGGCTAATGCATTTCGGAATTAATCCTTCATCAGAGCCGGGTTTTAACACAGTACTTTTCTGTTACAGTATACCATTAACACAATCACAATGGTGTTATGCAATTCAAGACAGGGTACCCACAAGTGAGAACAAACATATAACAGGAAAGAGAAAATAAATTTAACACAATCAATATCAGCTTCCCAAAATGCAACATAGATATTCTTAAATTGTTTTTCTGATCTTACACATCTACTCAGTGACCTTCCTTCAAGCAACATTGTGTTGGCCCTTGCTTTGAAAAATGAGCTTCACTTAATTGGCTCTTAACCTAGAATGTGTTGGATTTCTAAAGTGACTAATGCAGTTTACTATCAACATGCTGTGGTGTCAGTGTATGAAGTTGCCTGTCCATGTGCTTAAAGCTATTGCCTGGGGAGTTCACTCGGTGCATAATAAGCATGCTCAATATCTTGGTCATGCTTATAAGTAGTGCCTTCTATTGTATATGGTTGTGATACCTGGTTTCTCACCCCCCTTCACCGTGTCAGTTACACTGACCTGTCGGCAGGAATCAACCCTGCTCGGGAACTGCGCGTGATGTACATTCAACCCGCGTTTTCACAGTTCTGCAAATGCAAGTGAGCATGCTTCTTACTCTATGAGGACAATGTTCTATTTACACTTCGCAATCATGCCGCTATACGAGCGGACAGTGTATGAGGGCTATTCGCTTACCTTTATCAGCGTAAGTTTCTATCTATACACGGCGCTTGCGTAGCTGCTGTAGCAGCCGTCTGTGTCTGGAGTCGCTGTGGCAGCCGGCAGTAACTGCAAGCCTGTACGTTGTCACTGCAACATTTGTGTACCAATATGGCTGCTCACTACAAGAAGTGTCCGCCATGTTGGCTTCGGCAATTGACTCAATGCGTTTCAAAGTACGTAGTAGAACTATTTGTATGTTGCTGTAATGTGTGTTATCCTTCATGGTAGATCAAGAATATCTGAGCATGTGATAGGATTGATTATAATGGCTGTTGTGTTCCACTATTGTGCTGTTCTCTGGAGTATAATCTGAGCTATTTAGAAATTAATAAGTGCTAGTGTACCAGGTGCAAAGCACAAAGTATGGCTAGCCTATCTGATCTTTACAAATTATTTCGTGTATCTGTCATTTCTTGCTCAATAAGTAGCGATTACACTACTATTCATATGATCTTCGCATGGCTCATCCAGTTCTAGTAAGATAAAAGTATGCTCCTTGACCCGCTTTATAAGCTGTTTCTGTCAAGTGTAGTTATGTGAATAATTCTGCCTGTCTGGTTCGTTTAAGATATTTTATCAATCATGCCGCCACTTTCTTGTGAAGAAATACATTAATCTCACAAGACAATTCAGTACATCGTGCGAGGATAATGACCTCAAACTCCACCCTAGTCACAACAATCAATTATGTTACATCATATAAAGCAATTTAAATCAAACTCCTCATTCATTCCTCTTGGTGATAATGCTTCCAGTCGGTCGATCGAATAGGCTTCTCTCTGTTGTCTTCTTTTCTTCATATCAATGTGGGTTCCAGAGGCCTCAATGGTTTCTAAGGCCTGAAATTTAATTTGATATGTTGTGCTTCTTTTCATTAAAATGTCTTGCAACTGCTGAATTAATGTTCTTGTTCCGTATGCATGATTTATGTTCATTCATGCAAATTTGTAATTTCCGGCCCGTCACTCCCACATAGTATAGCCCACAAGGGCAACGTATGCAGTAGATGCAGTTCTCTGTATTGCAGGTCGCATAGCATCTTATTGCAATTTTATCTCCTGTGTTGGGATGCAAAACGACTCGACCTTTTATTATATTGTTGCAATTGCTGCAATTTAGACAGGGGTGACTCCCAAACGTTTTTAATTTAGTTTTTCTTGGTTTATCATCTCTAGTGTTCACAAGTAGATCTCTCAAATTACTTGACCTCTGGTATGCAAACATCGGTGGATCAGTAAATACATTTTTGGTTCTCTCATCATTAATAAGTATTGGCCCATGTTTGTTGATGCATCTCTTGATCTGCATGCTTCGCGTAGAGAACTTCGACACATATACTAATGATGGCGTATTTGGTTTGCTTTTTGAAGTAAGAGTACTTGCTCTAGTCTTTGTGGTTACTTTGTCCGTTGCCGTTTTCAAATCTTCCTCCAGGTACCCACATTCTTCTAGCTTTTTACTCAATTTAGCCAATTCTTGTTCGAACTCACTCTGATCTCTTATGATTCTTTTCAGGCGTAACATTTGTCCATATGGTAGATTCCTTACGGTATTCTGTGGGTGAAAGCTCATGCGATGTAGCAGATTGTTTCTATCTGTAGGTTCGGTGAACAAGGAGGTTGTAATCTGTTGGTTATGTACATTTACATTAATGTACAAATAGTGTATACCAGGATTACCTATTTCTGAGGTGAATTGAATGCGTTGATCAATGCTGTTTATATATGACAGAAATCCGTCCAGTGTTTCTCTTGTGTCTTGCCATATACCAAAAACGTCATGAGTGAGGAACAGCGGGGAGGCCGATCGCGCCAGCGTGTGCAGCCTAACACCCTGAGGATTGAGCTGAAAGACAACAAAATGAGCCTTACTACAAAGAAATGGAAATAGCCAGTCACAAGGTAAAATAACAATGTTTATTACAGTCATGACTGGGTTTTAGCAACCCATGATGAATGCGTACTGACACCGTGGCGGGCGAGAGAGTCCCGAGCCACCAGAGACATGTACATATATACTAAACAGAATCACATATGATACACTTGTCCAGCCCCCTCATGTGATAGGGTCCATAGGGTTCATGACCTTTCCACGTAGATGATATTACCAAAACAACATTCTTGCATTTCCCCCCATCCGCTTATTGACAATTTACTGTCTGGGAGCAGGGCAAAACAGTGCATGGGGGCATATCGTGTTCTCTAGTATAAGGTAACATTTGCTGTACAGCTTATCTATGTTGCTCCTGGAGCCTAAGGTCAGTCTGTTCTGAAGCTTGGGAATATGGTTTTCTCTAGTTGAGCATGTTTCAGATGGACATTATTACAATTAATGGTTCAGTGGAGAAAACATGGTTGAGACAGGCGGGCACCTAGCTTATAGATTAGCTATGCTTCTGTAAGGACTTCAAGGTTCTACAGTGAAAGACAACACTCTCAGCAGAATGTGCATTCCTATATTGTACGTGTCTGAAAGTAAATGTTGCAGTCTTCTACCGCGTTCAAAGCGAAAACGCAGAATGAGCAGGGAACTGAACATTGCATCCATGATGGCGAATAAAACAAAATGGCAACTTGACCACCATTGTTTTGGCAATAGGTTTGTAGCGTGATGCAAATGTGCTTAGGCCAATATACATACCTTCTAGGACACTAAACTATATATTTCAACAAACCCTACTTTTGGCATAAGCCAAGAGCATCATCCAAACATAGCATCCTCCGACGACCAAGATGTAGTGTCATCATCAGAACACTCTGAATCATCACTATCATAAACACTGATGGCCATAAACTCTTTTATAGCAACGTCCTGCATGATCAGTGCTTTAGTGACTTGTAAAGGCAAGTGTGGGCTTAGTTCCAGTTTGACCATTGTACGTGCACAACAATCCCCTAGCATTGAACCTAGGACAGGTAGACATTGAATATAGCAGCAGCAAAATAGAACAATACTAAGGACTATAGCTAAAACATAAAATATCTTCCAACCCCAAGTTCGTAGTAAACTCCCGAACCATGTACTAAGATGCCAATCCCCTCGGGGAATATGTACCTTCGAACCTAAAATATGTAGTCTACTGCTTGGAAAATGGTGGGGGCGGAGTCAGGTATGTAAACGCAACACACAGACCCGACCATTTTGCATACACCACCCTGCTCAGTCAGGATGACGTCTAACACCATCCTGTTCTGAAGGGCCACTAGTCTAATGGCCTTTTGCTCTAATGTCATATTGAACATGATATCAGTAGTCCCATTGATAGTTTTCTCCAAAATCCTAGCCAATATCCTAATATCTTGAGAGTTGATTATTTGTCCCCAGAACGGAACCATGGATTTAGCAATATCCTCCAATACTTGCAGGGGGGTGTCAACTTCTATTTCCCTCCCAGGGCGAGTTTTCAATATATCGGCGGTAGAAGTGATATGTACCCCAGGTAAAAGTATTCCCAAATAGCATGTAACCTGCCAGTCTTTAGGTAACCAAGGATAAGCTTCACTTCCACAAACGAAATAGATGGAACCCCCTATATATAGAGTCCTATCCTCTTTCACCGAAACAGCTGTGTTCATGCATTTATCATATGAGACCATAGGTCAGGAACTTTCTTTTCGCAAACAGAATGGGACAGAGTCAGGATCATGGTTGACGGTGTATGATGGAGGAGCAACCTCCTTATTCCCTACTGGAGTCATTTTGAAAGAGACCATTGATTGGTAAGGTCTGGAATACTCGTCCGAATGCTTGGCAGTGGCAGTATTGAGGGTGCTTTTGTTTGCAAACACTGAACATCCTAGAGGCAACAATACCAGTCGATCGAATTCATTAACATTTGTACCATCAAAGTTACCAGTGGCACTGTCGTTCCATCGTCCAAAGAACAGTGCCCTGAATGCGGCATAACATATAGTAGACACGGGGAGAGGATGAATATACCAACCTATCCCCTTCTCACCATGCTGTGGTAAATGTGAACAAACCCAACAATTAGTTTTATTCAAAATAGCATGTGTTGCATTCATAATCATCATGAGGGTGTTGTTATGATAACCGCCTCTATAACGGAGATCATGTGGATGTAAAGTGTGTGGGCACACATGTAGGGAAGACATAGTGGATGCACTAACAGTTGGCAATAGAGTATCGAATGGATGTGCACTTTCCAAATACCATAGTACAGGTATCAATGGAACCATAATACAGGTTATCACCAAGATTATTATCCATTTTGTCCTCAGGGACCATGGCCCTTGATATACAGGCCCATCAACCTGGAAATGTACCATGTCCTCATTTAAGCGAGCAGCCCCAAACGCGGGCTTCGTCCTTCAGCGTCCTTTAAGAAGCCTCACTGATAGGCTTTATAAGGTCATCCGTTGGTGGCACCTGACCACGTGGCCAATCTTGCTTGTAGTCTTCTTTGCCCCTTCCTGCCCCTTAGCATGTCCGGAGGGGAATGACGAGGCAATGGCACAACGTTGGTTTCTTGTGGGTGCAGTATTCCTACCACACTTTCCTATTCTATTACAAAACGTAATGTCAATCCCTGAACTAAATCCGATTTCGTGGTCGAAGATTGTACCTCAAAGCTCCAGGTACTGAATGGTCGATGAACACAGGATCGTTTATCTGCGACGAAACAAGGTCAGTCAATGGAGAGGAAGAAGAAAGAACTGTTTCCGCAAGCCCCGCGGACTCAGGAAGTGGTTTCGTATCACTCTTGGTGTCGATCAGGACTGGCGCATGATGATCGATTTCCTTTTTGTCACACTCGAGAGGCAAAGGCAGTGGCACTCGTTTCACGTGCATCGCGTGTATCCAATGTCGCTTGCCGGTCACATGTGCCAATAGCACTTGGTAAGGCCCCTTCCAGTGTGGTGCAAGGCACGTTTTCCTCTCAAAGTTCTTCAACATTATGATGTCCCCAGGCTGAATTCGATGGCCTGGGCCTGCATATTTCTCTGGCAAGGCTGCTCGAACCTGTTGGTGAATCAAACGCAAGTTTTGAGCCAACTGGTCACAATAGTCAGACAGTAATGAATACTCTATTTCGGCCAACTTTTTCAGTCTCGGTGCATTCCATACATTTGCAGGCCTTCCCATTACGATCTTGTATGGGGAAAGTCCTGTCTTTGACTGTGCGGATGTCCGCATTGAAAGTAAGGCTATTGGTAAAGCGTCAGGCCATTTCAAATGGCTGTGTGCACACACCTTCGCTAGTTTATTCTTCAAAATACCGTTATGGCGTTCCAACAAACCGGCACTCTGAGGATGTCTTGCTGAGTGTAAACGTTTATCAATCTGTAATCTTGCACATATTTGCAGAATGACATCAGCGATAAAGTGCGGCCCATTGTCGGACCAAATAACTCTCGGCAGACCAAACCTAGGATAATAATCCTTTAACGTGGCTTTGGCCGTCGACAGAACAGTGTTGTCTTTCAGGGGGAAAGCCTCAACCCATTTGCTAAAGGCACAAATCACAACGAATACATATCTATAGTTTTGCAAGCGTTCCATCTCGATAAAGTCAAAATGAATTACCTCAAATGGCATGGAGGGAGGCCCAAAACTACCCTTCGGCGTTGGCGTGCCCTTCCCAATGTTGTGTTGTAAATAAATCATACAATTCTGAACCAAACGTTCAGCAATTTTCGGGATATTGTTTTTGTGCCATACGTGATTTAAATGCTATCTTTTCCGCGCGTTTGTGTGCTGGACCATGAGCCATAGTAACTACAGCAGTGACATAAGCATTGGGCAGCATCCATCTTTGTTTCTCATTGTCTACCCAACAACCCTCAATATCTAGTCCAGCCAGACCCTCACTCCATTGTTTAATCTCCTCTGCTGTTGCTTCGGCCTGAATCTCTTTCACACTATTGACCCCTTCTTCCATTATATTGGTGTCATTAACCAATTTAGCCGAATCCAACACATACATCTCCGAGTGTGGATCGGTAGCAGTCTGTTTGGAAATTCTGTCGGCAAAAGCGTTTCCTATCTCTATGTCGTCCATCACTTTCTGGTGTGCGGCGCATTTCGTTATCGCTAACTGTGTAGGAAGCGCTAATGCTGATAACAATTGTACTATCAGAGTACCATGTTGAAATTTGGTGCTGTGTGATGTCAAGAATCCCCTCTCAGCCCATAATCGCCCACAATTGTGCACCACTCCAAACGCGTACTGACTGTCAGTATAGATGTTTACGCTAGGGGGCGTGGCTTGAAGGCCATGTGAAGAGACGTGCCAGTGGGGGAGCTCCCAGAGATCCTTCATTAATTCTATGGAAAAGTGCAGCTACTGGAATCATCTAATTCCAGGAACATAAGCATCCGCTTATGAAGGCATGGGCAACATTCGCCGAAGGCATGAGATCCACGTAGCTCCGGGAACGTCTGATTCGAGAGTGATAAGCCCCCGGAGCCGCGAACAGACATGGACAAAATGGCAGCTTCGTGCAACAAAGGACCCTAAGAGATATGGACATTCGACGGACAAACGACCTCAAGGCGGGCTGTGCGCGGATCAGCACACCCCTGGAGCGACATTACAGACCATTCTGTATCTCCGGTAGCCGCCACTAATTTGCGAGAACGCTCGGCAAAGCTGGGCGGCCGGCACTAGGGCCCGGCCGTGCTTGCATCGAGCGGAGCTCGCAACGAACAGCAGGGCTCCTGCGTTAATGCGGACGGCTGCGGAGGGGGCCGTGTGTGCATTTGAGCACCATTGAAATGACATTGCAGCCTGTGCGGACCCTCCGGCTTTGCACAAGCTCACAAAACAGTCCGGGAGGGAGAGCGGCCAGCGCTGGGGCTTGGCCGTGCTAGTGAGCGGAGCGCATCTAAACGGGAAACTGAAGCAATAACCCGCCTCACTCCAGGGCGGAGGGAGCGGGTGGTGTGCGCTGAGCCTGGGCAGGCGCTGGGAACAGCTGACTGCAGCGTTGCAGCCGTCACGCTGTGTTTGGCCCCCACAGCCCAAGAAATCAGAGGACTGGAAGCGGCCCAGAAGCGAGGGCCACAACCCAACTGGAAGCAAAATGACATAGTCCCAAAACACTGACATTGTAGAATCATAACCCCCCCCATTCATTACCTATGACATAAACAGCACAGACCTAGTGCTGAGAAATTGTTAGCATCTGAATACCTCCCCTGATAGACAGAGGAAGAAAGTGGATTGGCAGGCTGTGGCGGACTGCCTCTGGTGGCACAAGGAAGGGATTGAACTGGAAAATTAATGACTAGTGCCCCATTGATTGGATATTAAATAAGTGGCTGTGCCAGACAAATAAGCAAAGTGCCTGTTCAGCTTGTGAGGAATCGAGGAGGAGAGGTTTCAGTAGCTACGTGGGAGAACATAATCCATTCTTACACCCAGGGGGTAGAACTGGGGTGATCCTGGGTGGCCCCTTTGGACCGGGGCAGTAGCAGAGGCTTGCCCCGCTGCGGTGGGAAGCCACAGGAGTTCAAGCCAGCCTACGGATCCTGGTTGCAACGCCTTGTCAAATAAACCCCCAAGGCTGAAGGGCAAGCAGCACACGCTGGATGAATATACCAGGACACCTCCTGGCCCCGAAGGATCCAGGAGTAAGGACAAGGTCCCTGTTGGGGGCGTGGCCGATACGAGCTCGAACCAAGAGGTCCTTGCCGCGATCGCCGACCTAAAGATAGCTTGGGAAACCAAGCTTGAACTGGCCGTGACAGAACTCAAAACAGCGCTGGAGCTCAAGGTCGGGGCGGTACAAGAAGACTTGAACCTTCTCAGGCAAGATGTCAGGTCTCTGGCAGAGCGCACTGAAAACCTGGAAAAGGAAGTGGGCCCGAATACAGCGGACTGTGCTGCACACAAATCGGAACTTCACGCCCTGGTGCAGCGTGTGGGAAACTTAGAGAATAGGGCAGAAGGGCGTGCCCGGAGGAACAATATCCGTATCGTTGGCTTGCCGGAAGGAGCGGAAGGTCATAACCCCACAGAGTTTATCGAAACTATGCTGCTGCAGGAGATAGCTGGGGGAGCCTTGTCCCAGGGGTTCTCAGTGGAAAGAGCGCATAGGGCCTTAATGAGGAAACCGCCGCCGGGTAACCCACCCAAACCGGTTATTGCTAAGATCCTTAACTATCCGGACCGGGAGAGAATCCTGGAACATTTCCGTAAGGGTGGAACAATACAAAGAGGAACAGCAAAAATAACGGCATACCCGGATTATACTCTGATGGTGCAGCGGAGCCGTATGAACTTTGGGACTGTTAAGAGGAGACTACGAGAAGCGGGCCACAAATACAAGTTGTTATACCCGGCGAAGCTGAAAGTCTACCACAACAACAGGACCTTCTTTTTTGAAACTCCGGAAGATGCCATGGAATGGCTCGACACGAAGGGTTGCCCCCAGGAGTCGGATGCGCGGAAAGGAGAAGGAGGAGGAGAAGATAAGTAACGAGCAAAGGGAACATGGGAGGGTACCAGGACTTAAGAATATGGGACTTGATTATAGTAACTGAAGTAGCCCGTTGACGGGTATTGCCAGGCTGGGGAAACATGACCCGTGAGCACTTTGATTATCACTTTTTAGGGAGCCTTGCAGGGCCAATCTTCGTACCCCCATTTAGTGTTTAGTTAGGTCACTGATAGACCGGCGACACCTTGCTGGGGTCTTGACCTGGGGATCCAGAGCAGGCCTAAACACGGGGGAGCCTGAGATCCAGGGATGGAGCTGGGCATTTGTTGGGGTTGGGGGAGAGTCGGGAGGGGGGAGGGAAGGGGCTGTGTGCAGTGGTATCTTGTATTTGGGGAGGAATTATGGGGTGAACCCACGCCCCAGGAAAAGGGAGGGGAAGGAGGTGGAAAGTTTGGTGTGTACATAGTTATGGGGAGTTTAAGTCCAAACATGAGCCTACATAGGAGAGTCAAAGGGTTGTATCTGCATTGCGTGAATGGGAGGGATTGGCTGGAGGTGAGGGAGGAGAGTATTAACGAGCTATGGGAGATCTCAAGATAATAACATGGAATGTCAGGGGACTTAACAGTTATATGAAGAGGAATAAGGTCATGCTGTATTTAAGAAGGCAAAAGATAGATATTGCACTGCTACAGGAGACTCCTCTGACACGGGAAAAGTTGGAGCTAGTTGGGAAAAAATTGAAAGGGATTGTGGTGGGTGCGTCATATTCTGCCTACGCCAGGGGAGTGCTTGTCTGGGTGGCGCTGCACGTCCCGTTTCAGCTACTACAGGAAGCGGCGGAAACTGTTGGGAGGATGGTCATATTGAGAGGGCTGGTGGAGAATAAAGAGGTATGCATCGTAAATACGTATGCCCCCAATCAAAATACGGCGGCATACTTCAGAACTCTGTGCACCAACCTTAGTATGTGTGTGGGCAGTGCGGTTATTTGGGGCGGGGACTTCAATTGTGTAATGAACCCCAAGATAGACAGATCTGATGTAGGATCGACAGGCCTGTCCCAGCGGCTAAAGCATTGCAGGTGTTACTAGATGATTTTGGCTTTGTAGACGTGTGGAGGACAAAACATCCTAATGGGAGGCAATATTCGCACTACTCAGCCCCTCATCAGCTACATACGAGACTGGATTATGTCTTTGCCACGCCGGACGTAATGACGGAGATCACTCAAATAGAATATAAGCCGAGGGTCCTCTCGGACCACTCGCCCCTGGTCCTCAGGTGGCAATACTGCCCCCCGAGGGTGCGGATTCCGACATGGCGCCTCCGAGCAGAGGCACTCAAAGATCCGGTCTTTGGAGGGGATATAAGAGATGAGATCATTAACTATTTCGAAGTGAACACTGGTAGTGTTGACTCGGCGGGTACACTATGGGAAGCCTTTAAGGTGGTGATGTGGGGGGCTGCCATCGCTAAATCAAAGGGCCTGCAGGGCGGGGTCCTGGCTGGCCTACAAAGGGCAGAAGATGAACTAGAAAGAGCATTAGAAAATGGCAGTGTGGATACGGAGCTAGTACTTAAACTACAGCAGCGATGCGCGGAACACTGGGAAAGGCTCTGCCACCTCAATTATAAAAAGTATGTAGAGAGACAGCATGCGGGAGGGGATAAAACGGGTAGGCTCTTAGCGTGGCTGTACAAGAGCGAAACCCCTAGGCCCCCGATCAGGACAATAACTAGAGAAGATGGTGAGGTAGTGGACACCCAAGAAGGAGTCAATAAGGAATTTGCGGATTATTACAGGGTGCTACACGGCGACAAGGAGGGGGGCAGTCTAGAGGAGATAACCGAAACATTAAAAAATATAGGACTGCCCAAGATAAGTGTTGATGAACGAGAAGAGCTTGATGCGCCAATTACCTTGGAGGAGTTGCAAGAGGTCGTAAGACAACTGCCTACCAGTAAGACCCCGGGAGCAGATGGCTTCCCCAGTGAATTTTATAAAGTATACAGAGAAGAAGTGCTTCCCCCAATGCTTGAAATGCTTAACGAAGCGTTTGAGACAGGACGGTTGCCGGAGTCACTCAGAGAAGCGATTATAATACCGCTCCCGAAACCCAACAAACCAGGGCAAAGCTGTGGCTCATATAGGCTTTTGTCGATGTTGAATCAGGACAGCAAGATGGCTGTCCTGGCAAACAGATTGCGAAGAGTAATTAGCAAATTGATCCACCCAGACCAAACAGGCTATGTCCCGAATAGGAATATAACTCATAACCATAGGCGACTCCATCGGGTGGTTGAATGGGCGGGTAGGAATGAAGGCGAAATGGCGATTGTATCCTTAGACGCAGTAAAAGCTTTCGAATCGGTTAAGTGGCCATGGCTGTTGGCGGCCCTGGGAGGATACGGAGTGCGGCCGGGTTATATCAGGTGGGCGAAAATGCTATACAGTGAGCCACTAGCCAGAGTTTGAAACGGATCAGTGATATCAGAGAGATGGCAACTTAGTAGAGGCACTAGGCAGGGGTGCCCCTGGTCCCCGATGCTTTATATTTTATCCCTGGAGCCCCTAGCAATATACCTCAGGCAACAATATGATACAATAGGTATTGAGGTAGGGGGGGGGAACGGCACCTAATATCCTTATATGCGGATGATTTGTTATTATAATTAAAATACCCAGAAGAAAATCTTCAATACATTCTGGAAGTGATGGAGAGGTATGCGGGGTTGTCCGGCATAGCGGTGAATCCTCAAAAATCTAGCATATTCCCGCTAGGTAGCTATGGAGGGACCCCAGTGGAAAAGTTACCGGTGTTACAGATACCATGGGTGGTTAGTTCTTTCCGTTACCTTGGAATAGACGTGTATCATACGGCTGAAGAGGAACATAAGCACAACACTGAGATAGCTATTGAGAAAATCCGGAAATGCATGAAGTTTTGGGAGAAGTTACCCCTAGCAATGATGGGACTGGGGGCAATGCTTAAGATGGTGGTCCTGCCTAGGCTCCTACATTATTTTAGTAATATCCCACATTTAATACCCAAGAAGTTTTTTACTAAACTGAATAGTATGTGCAGGGACTTCCTATGGCATGGTACCCGGAATAGAGTGGCGCTATGGAAGTTACAGAACTTCTATGAAAATGGGGGTATTAAATTGCCTAATTTTGAGGTTTACTATGTAGCAAGTCAACTACAATATGTGGCCAAATGGCTCTCTGACGAAGCGACCCCTGAACTTAGGTTGTTTGGGCAGGACTGTACCCCATTTTACCTAAGGGAAATGATATGGTTGCCTGAGTCAGAAATGAAGGAGCGCCCATACTGGGATGATGATGCTGGGGTGGAAAATGTGGCGTCGAGCATGCCGGATGATGGAGGACCCACTCCCATGCTCCCCGCAGGTACCGCTGGTGGCTTTAGCAGGAGGAGATAAGCAGTTGAGGGTGATTATCAGAACCTACTGGGAAGAGGGGACCATTAGGGATTTTGTAGAACTTGGGGAGGAGGTGGGATTACATACGGGCCAATATGTTACGTACCTTAGGATGGTCCAGAAAATTCAGAAAATGTATCCTGAAACAGTGCTGACTGAGGAACCAGACGCTATTATGGGGGTAATATATGACATATCAGAGGAAGGGCATGAGATTTCTAGATTGTATGAAATGGTGATGACTAAAGTTGGGAAGAAATTGACACATTTGAGACTGGATTGGGAAGCGGGAGTGGGGGCCCCGATGGAAGATGGGATGTGGGAACGTGCCCTGAGTTATCACAAGAAGGTGTCAAGAAATGCAAGACTAAAACAAATACAACTGTATATAACGCATAGAGCATTCATGACCCCTCTGAGGATATCCAAGTTCAAAAACGCTGGGCGACAGGCATGCCCTAAGTGCGATATGGAAAACGCTGACATGACACGCATGTTTTGGTCATGCCCAGTAATTGAGTGTTTCTGGGGTGAAGTGGCACAAAAGTTAGCAGAGAAGGGGGTCACGCTCGTCATAGACACGGCCTGGGCCTGCTTGTTAGGAGGGTTCCCCAGGCCACGGAAACTTATACATGTTGGGAAATTGAAAGATTTGGCATACGTGCTAGCAAAACGGAGGATTGCCATGGGATGGAAGAAGTGCCACAAGCCACGGGTGGAGGTATGGTGGAAGGAGTTGCAGAAATGGGCGGAGGCTGAAACAATGGTATGGCAGGAGGCAAGCAGCATGAACGGGGAGGAGGAAGTGGGTACCCTGATGGCATGGAAACTATTAATAGCGGAACTGTTCGGATCTATATCGGATCCAGTGGAATCCGAGGGAAGTGAGACCCTGCCACATGTAGCAGATACTGAATGCGAAGTACAAACAGGCTCATAATGGAGGGTGGGACTGGGGGAGCAGTGGCAAAAAAGGAAAAAACGAAATAATGTTTCAATGGAACTGTTGTAAATTGCACTGCGTGTTGGGATTGTTTGTATTGTTGTTTGGTTTAAGAAACTCAATAAAAAATGTAATTTAAAAAAATTAGATGTTTACGCTAAGCCCTTCAGAAATCTCGCATGCTCTGGTCAATGCAACAATCTCTGCAGCCTGGGCGGAATTATGCGGTATCTTTCTGCTCTCAACAATAGTGTCTGATGTGGTTATTGCATAGGCGGCAGTGGAAGTACCATCAGGTAAGTTAAAACAGGAACCATCACAAAATAGTTCCCCATCTGGAGACTTCCAAGGTGTATCGCTCAAATCAATTCTGCCTTTGTCGCCTGTTCTGTGACATATAGGCAATCATGGGACATGGCATTAGTGCGGTCTTCCTCTTGTGGAGACGGCAAAAGTTCAGCCGGATTCAAAGTACAGCATCTCTTAATTTGGATGTGCGGTAAATTTAAAATCAACTCATATCTCATTAATCAAGCAGAAGTGAGATGTTGAGGCTGTGTTCTGTTTAGTAGAACATCAACAGATCGAGGTACCATCACGGTTAAAGAGTGACCTAAAACCATACCCTCACTTTGTTTCACTGATACAGCAGCAGCCGCAGCTCTCAAACAATCTTGCGAAGCGCATGCAACAGGGTCTAACGTGGAGGAAAAATAGCTGCATGGTCTGCTTTTTCCCCCATGTTCCTGTGTCAATACAGCCAAAGCGCAACCCTCTCTCTAATGCACATACAAAACAAAATGTTTTCCATAATTTGGTGTGCCCAATACTGGCGCTGAACACAACGCAGCTTTGAGCAGATCAAAAGTGTTCTGGCAATCCATGTCCCATGGCAGGGGCAAAGGAACATCCTTTTTTGTTAATGCAAGCATAGGTTTGATCAAAAGCGAAACATTCAGGATCCACTGTCTACATTAAGAAGCCATGCCAATAAAAGCTCTGACTTCCTTCTGTGTATTTGGAACAGACATGTCAGAGATGCTTTGTATACGTTCAGGTGTCAGACGCCTTCCCTCCTTTGACAGGAGATAGCCCAAAATTCAAAACTGATTCTATCCCCTTTTAGAACCCTGTAGGATTCTTCCTGATGTCTGGAATAGACTGCTTAATAGTATTCACTTTCTGTCTCGAAAACGGAACGTGGACAAACTGTGAGATGTAGTGCGCTGGAATAGTGGAAGCAGGAATCTGCCCTGCAGCTGGAATCTCTACTTTCGGGACTAATGCAAGAGGAACCTCTCTCATAGGCAATTGTACAGTAGGAGGTTCTGAACGTTTGTCAAGCAATAGAGCCAAATCAAGTGACAAAGAAGTTAACGCGCTGTCAGGTGAAAATGCTCTTTTATAAATCACCATCATATCTGCAGGTCAACACAGATTTCTCTTCATGCATTCATCTTGTAAACACTCAACCATCACTTGTAACACCTTCCGCTGCATAGCCGGTGTATACTGACTAAATGTATCATGCACTTCAATAGGACAAATGGAAAAATCTGAATTACATCTAAGCGCGTCCCTCGTGCAAATGCCCATTTCTTCACTAACGGATTTCAACGGAAGCAAAAATCGTTTCTGCACGTACGATGTGTGTTGCTTATCTCTATTCAATTCATCTCTATGTAAACAATCAAGTTCTCTTTTATATACAATTTCATGACATGTTCGCGTATTTTCGTCGCAGTATCTCTTGAACGAGACAAAAAATTCAAATCCCGCAATTCTTGTGAAATCGCTGAACCAGTCAAATCACCCCACACTTCAGCAAGATATACTCCCATTTGTTCTATCAATACCTTCTGTTCTGGAATACCCCCATGGTCTGACATTGCACTTACAGCAGCTGTTTGATCACTGCCCTCCATGTACGTCTCAGCCCATTCACGCAATTCCTTCATTCTCTCTACAGATATCGTACTACGTGTCACTATTCTCAAATCAATATTGATCACATTATGTACTGGAAGTGGAAGTAGCCGGCAATAAAGCAAAAACAAATCATGCGTACTCGGCGGTGGGGGAAATGCTACTGGTGCAGATGGTGCAACTGGTACAGCAGCTGTTACAATTGGACTGGGTGCAGATGCAGGGGGAGATGCATCAGGAGGTGATGCAGTTGAATCAGACATCCGCTCATTCAGTAGCTTATTCAACAACTCATCTGATACATGCAAATCTTGCAATGGGTATATTTTCTGCACATCTAATTGAAAGTCCCTATCCATACTCCTAATGGCCTCTCCTTGTTTCTGCTGGTCATGTACTAAAGCCTTCTCAGCATTTGTCATATGTCTACGTGCATGCTTCTCTCTAATTGTAAGTCTCTTATTTGCTTCCTTCTTCCAATCTCTAATGGCGTCAAATGCAGCTGGTCTAGCTTTCTTACTTACACAACAATACAGATTCCAAATATTCTATTCTCGCCATCTCAAAACTACCCAGCACTGGCCACTGAAGGTCGGCAGCATGTCTGGTTTGTCGATGCCAAATATCATTGAATACAATAGTGACTAGGCCATAGGATACGTACATATCATACGTCGCCGACCCCTCAGGTAGTGCAGGTTGACTATGTTTCAAATTACTAGATTGTCTTCCTCGGCAGTAAAACATTGCAAAACAGGACGATAATTTACCAGGCATACTAAAATCACGGTCTTACCTGGCCAAAATATTTACTCGTAAATACTACTATCATTCAAATCATCAGGGCGTTTCCTGCTCAAAACAAACTCACCTGATTTCCAATCAATCAAGTCCAACGGACAGTCGTCGTGGCTGGCAGTTCCTCCAATCAGGCAAAACAAGCCTTGATTCCGGAAACCTCGTTGCGATGGCCTCTAGGCACTGCAATCAGCCAGAGATCAGGCGTAGCAGTCTGCGAGGAAACCTGTCTCTTGTGCAGGGGCACCTTTTACTCACTGATCTAGATCCGACAGCCTCGCCTTCGTCCAACAATGAGTGGAACATCAACGGGAGGGTCCCTGTTCGGGCGCTATCTGTAAGACCACAAAATGAGGCTGAATACAAAGAAATGAAAATAGCCAGTCACGTGGTCAAAGAACAGTGTTTATTACAGTCATGACTGGGTCCCAGCACCTCACAATGCATGCGTACAGACACTGTGGCGGGCGAGTGAGCCCCGAACCACCAGAGACAGGTACATAGATACAAAACCAAAATCACATACAATACACTTGTCCAGCCCCCTCATGTGATAGCGTCCATAGGGTTTGTGACCTTTCCACGTAGATAATATTACCAAGAGAACGTTCTTGCATTTTCCCCCGTCCTCCTACTGACAATTTACTGTCTGGGAGCAGGGCAAAACAGTGCGTGGGGGCATATTGTGTTCTCTGGTACAAGGTAACATTTGCTGTACAGCTTATCTATGTTGCTCCTGGAGTCTAAGGTCAATCTGCTCTAAAGCTTGGGAATAGGGTTTTCTCTAGAGGAGCATGGTTCTGATGCACATTATAATTAATGGTTCAGTGGAGAAAACAAGGTCGAGATAGGCGGGCACCTAACTTATAGATTAGCTACGCTTCTGTAAGGACTTCATGGTTCTAGAGTGAAAGACAAACAACACGCTCATCAGAATTTGCATTCCTGTCTTGTAAGTGTCTGAAAGTTCATGCTGCGGTCTTCTACCATGTTCAGAGCGAAAACGCAGAATGAACAGGGAACTGAACATTGCAACTAAGATGGCGAATAAAACAAAATGGCAACGTGACCACCATTATTGTGGCAATAGGTTTGTAGCATGATGCGAATGTGCTTAGGCCAATATGCATACCTTATAGGACACTAAACTATATATTTTCACAGAGCAGCAAGCAGCAGTGATCTACGATGGGGTCAAAGCGGATCCGGCCCGCTAGTAATCACAATTCGGAAGGAGCTGTGGTCATGGTGCTGGGCATTACACAATCCTGCCAGCGATATAGATGCCATGGGAGGGCCTAGGATGCTCTGGCAACGATCGTTAGAGCCGTGCTGAGGTATCGCTAGAGTGGAGTACAGCCCGCCGGAGAGGGGGCTGTGTAGATAAGATGAGCACTGGAATGGGTGAGCAAGTAAGTGAAAAGCTGTGTAAGGGTCGGAGCGTGTGGCAGGATAGAGATCATTCACATTCCTCCTGGTGCTGTTGTGACCATGAACCTTTGCTGTCCAGAGTGGAGGGGTTAATAATGAGAAGCCTGTTGTGGAGGAATTAAGAGGAGACTGGAGCCATGGTAAGAAAGGACAGCCCCTTCAGCAGTCTGGCCAGCACAATGTGTTTGACAGACTCTAAAAGAAGAAGGGCTAGAGGGTGCGATGGAGGGCTACCTGAGTCAAGACGTTGCACCCCATGAATTAAATTTAAAGTCGGAAAATGAGGCCCCTGAGTTTGGAAGAAGCCTTGCTGCCAAGAAGCACAGTTTGAAGCCCACACATAAGTGGGTGATTTATAACTGTGAAAGGGAGGATCGGAAAGGTTATCTAGCATTGGGCTGGACAACATAGTGGGTATCCAGACCAAAAGCGAGCCGTGGGCCGAGATAATACACAGAGGAGGTGATTAAGCAGCCCTTTAGCGTGGACATCATGGCAAAACCGAATAAACAAATTAAATCCTCCTCGATGAAGACCTTTCTACAAAATCATTCTACATTTGAGAAGAATGATGAACTGAGGAGGGCCTTTTGAGGATGAGAGGGTAAATCGGACCCACTGACGAGGGTCATGCTGACTAGAGATCTTAAAGAAGATGTATCCGTGCTCCTCAAGTCAGAGGTTTCTGCCATTAAGGCAGAATTTTCTACAGCAATCTCTGAGAACAAGAGGGAATCAACAAGCTGAGAGATAGAGTGTCCGCCATAGAAACAGTGATTGCTTCCATGGAATGCAGGACATCTCACATAGGCCATGAGATCCAGACCCTAAACGAGGCCAGATGTGAAGATTTAGAAAACCAATCTCGGAAAGACAACTTGAGGATAAAGTACCTGAAAGAGGGTCCCGAAGTGGACAATATTAGAGACTGTGTCTGCAAGCTCTTCCAGTTTATTATCAGTGACCTGTCAAAGCCACCGGTGAAGATAGATAGGGTTCACAGAGGGGGCAGTAACAGATCGAACTCTGATGGCCCTAGAGACATAATATGGAAGCTTCATCACTTCACGATCAAAAAAGCCATTCTCCAAGCGGCGAGGAAGCATGGCCTTTTCGATTTCAATGGAAGTAAGATCCAAATCTTTCAGGATTTTATGCAACTCATCTTATTGAAAAGGAGAAGTATGAAACCTATCACCGAAGTGCCGAAGAAATAGGATGTCAGGTACAAATTGACTTATCCCTTCTGGTTGCAATTCAAATGGCAAGAGAAGGCGCCAGTAAATGACTCTGATTAATCATGCCTCGGCACCAGTGGCAAAATAAATGCAGTCTGGGAGAGACAGCCTAAAGGAAGGCAATGCTGAGGGTGCGGCTGTGATATTTGGACCTTAACTGCTTCTGAAGAGCGATTGGGAAGAGCAGAACACTAAATTCAGAGGGATTTGTGGTTTTATTCATGTATTTGTTTGACATTTATATAGCGCACATAACCCAGGAGGCATCTAGGAGATTTTTGCTTAAGAAGGTTACATTGGTAGCTTGCATAGGTATTAAGTTACAAAAGTTGCTTGCATAGGTTACAGACATTAGTTACGTTAATTACATCATGCATTAGACTGAGGTAATAATAAAAAGCATTTGGTTGTCATGTTTATAGAGGCAACCTCATGGATAAGGATGATACATTGCTTATCGGTTGTCTTGTGAGTAGTGGTAGGATGGGATATAGTTGTTAGAATGAGGTGGGTGTAGGTGGGTGGTGCTCGGTGCTGGTTGGGGTATAGTAGAGGTGCCTTTAGGTGTCTTGGACAAGAGCCAGGTTTGGAGACCTTTGCGGAAGGACCAGAGGGAGGAGTCTGATCTCAAGGCTAGAGGCATGGCTTTCCATTGTTTGGCTGCAATCATAGGGAAGCTGCAGCCTCCCGCTTTTTGCAGTCTAAACCTAGGGATGGCAAGGTTGCAGGCGTAGGCTGAGCGGGTGGGTCTGATGGATTGGGCTTTGGATGTTTGTTTAGCCAGGTAGATTGGGTCGCTGTTCGAGAGGCATTTGTAAGTTAAGGATAAGGTTTTGAATTTGATTCAATCCCAAACCGGCAGCCAGTCGATATTTCGTCTGGCTGAGGAGATATGTTCTTTTTTAGGGATGCTGAGGGCGGCTCTAACTGCATTGTTCTGGATTATTTGTAGCTTGTTGTTGTTTCTGGCATTGGAGCCTGCAAAGAGGGAGTTGCAGTAGTCAATCCTTGACAGAATGAGTGCTCTGGCGAGGGTGATGGAATTGTCGGAGGATAAGGAAGGTCTACTGGCGGTGATCAGTTTGGCGGTGTAGGCCGCTGCCGTGGCAATGGCATTAAGTTGCCTTGTTAGATAGAGTGATGAGTCCAGGTAAACTCCTAGCGATTTTACCTCTTTTGCTATTGTGATCAAGTTGCTGTCAATAGTGAAGAGATTGTAGGATTGCAGTAGGTTGTTTAGCCTATGTTGATTATCAATAATGAGTAGTTGCATTTTTTCGTCATTGAGACATAAATCGTGTTGCACTATCCAAGCTTGGATGCTGAGGTAAATTGTGCTCAGTGATTTGGAGTCAGTGTTGTGGTTTCCGCTAATCGGTAGAAGTATTTGGGTGTCGTTCGCGTAATTAGTATACGTGACGCCCAGTTTGTCTAGGAGGTTGAATAGTTGTTTAGTGAACATGTTGTACAGTGTTGGGGAGACACAATAGGAGATTGGGACAGGGGGGACTGCCGCAGATGTGGAGAAGACTCTCATGGTACGGTTAGAAAGGAAGGATTCAATCCATTTAATGGCTTTGGTCGAGAAGGGAGCAGCCAGGCCAAGGTGTTGGCAGAGTATGTTGTGGTTGACTAAATCGAAAGCTGCAGAGAGGTCAACTAGGTGGAGAATGGCCAAGTCCTCCTTGTCTTTGATTTGGTCCATTTGAATGTTGAGGTCCAGGAGGGCAGTTTCTGTGCTGTGACCTGGGCGGAAGCCAGATTGGCAGAGGCCTAGAAGGTTTTGGGTTTCCTGGTATTCTTGTATTTGTACGTATGCTACTCTGTCGAGTATTTTCAAGAGGAAAGGAACCGTAGTGATGGGTCTATAATTAGAGGGGACATGTGGGTCCAGTGTAGGTTTTTTGAGCAGTGGGAGTACCCATGCTTCTTTCAGATTTCCTGTGACATTACTAGAAGAAAAGGAGTTGTTGATCAAGGTTGTAATAAAGGGAGCCAGCTTGTCAGCGCATTCCTTGATCAGATAGGCTGAGCAAATGTCTCCTTGGCATCTTGACGGCTTCGTCCCTTGATGATTTTTGTGGTTTTGGTGGAGGTAATAGGGGTAACTTCAAATCTTGGAATAGAGGTTGGTGGCTTGAGGGGTGGGTCTGGGGGCTGTGCGACAGACGCGAGTTTTACATTTTTGGCTTGGATTTTGTTTTGGAGTAGTGCGATTTTGTCACTAAGGGCATTTTGGATGTTCGTACACCAAGGTAGATCCTTTATGCAGTGGCCTGGAGATGGGGCCGGTGATTCAAGCTCCCGTAGCATCGTGAAGAGCTCTCTTGTGCTCAAGGTAGCATTTTCGATTCTCATATTATATGAGTTGCCCTTCTCTTGGATGGTGGCTTCCTTGTATTCTGTGGCAAGAGTATTGAAGTGTAGTTTGTTTACATGGGTAGGTGATTTTTTTCCAAGCGCTCTCAGCAGTTCTTTTTTGGTGCGTAGGTCTTTGAGGCTGGCGGTGTACCACGAATTTGTGTGGGCTATAGGTTTGGCTTTACAGTTGCCCAGTGGAGCTACTTTGTTAATGGCGTCCTGGAGGGTTTGGTTGTAAAGTGTCACCATGCAAGTGGGATTTGTGGTGGTGTTAGTGTAGGTAGTTTTCGGTAGCATAGGGAGTATATTGTCTGGGGTGATGTTTCGGTGATTTCTGGAGAGAACCACCGGGGTGAGTTGAGGATGATTGTTAGGCTGGGTTGTGACGATGATGGAGAATAGTATGATATTATGGTCTGACCATGAGCATGGGTTGTTGGATATTATGTTGATGAGGCAGTTGAGGTCTGTTAGCCAGTCTAATGTACGTCCTTTATCATGTGTGGGGTTACAGATTCGGTGGATGAAACCTTGTGCTTCAATGGTGTTAGCGAGAGCCTGGGTGTCTGATGGGTCATTGATACCTAAATTGAAAATGATATGATATGGCATTTATAACGCGCCTATACACAAGTGTTTCAAGGCGCGACACCCAAAATTACAATTTTAGAGAGAGGCTTGATATTGGATGTGAGAGGTGAAGCTATGTCTTCCTCAAAAGATGCCACAGGCCTATTTATTTATTATTGTTTTTTTTATATTGAATGTTTTGGTTTGATACCAAACTTTTTCACTCTTTTTACTGGTCAATCTTCTATCTAAAAACAAAATAAACATTCAGTTTGAATACTTTTTTATTTTTAAACATTTTTTCTTTATTTTCATTCAACAGCAAACAAACACAAAACAAATAAACAACAACTCACAACATTTACTCTGGCACTTTCGGGTTTAAGTTCATATTGTGCATTATCTGTTCAGGTCACGGCTAGGCTCCCTCCTCCTCCATCGTGGTGTCCTTGTTCCGGTCTGTGTGCTGCGCATGGGTGCGGATGGGACAGTTCTCCTCTCCTCGCGGCTCGCTCAAATCACTTGTGCTGTTTTCATCATCGTTTCCAAATAGGTCTTGTACCAGAGTGTTCCACGCTAGTATTCTGGCCCCACTGTTATTTTCTCCCCTTTGCGAGGCCGTGGTCCAGACCATTGTTTCTGCTACTGCCCATTTTTGTAGGTCCGCCCACCAGCCTTCTATCGAGGGTCCCGCGCTTGCTTTCCATGCCATTGCAATGCACCGTTTCGCCAGTATTGTCATCAAGTCTTTCATCTTTGCCACGTGGGCTCTCTGCTTATCGCCCCTCGGGAACAGGCCCAGTATGTAGGACGCCGGCGACCAGACTCGCATATGGAATCCTGCCTTCGACGCTCTTTCCTGTATCGTATTCCAGAAGGCTGTCACTCCCGGGCATGTCCAAAACATGTGCACCATATCTGCCTGTTCTTCCTGGCAGCGTGGGTAGCTCCGTATTTGTCTGTCCCCCATGTTCGACATTCTTTTAGGCATTAAGTATGCCCTGTGCACTATGTAGAGCTGCAGCTGCCTGAACCTTGCGTTTCTGGAGACTTTCTTCGCGTATTGGAGGGCTCTGTTCCATTCCTCGTCCTTGAGCATCGCTGGAGTTCCTCCTTCCATTTTGTTCGACTGTTCAGTGTCCTAGAGTTGATGGTACCCAACAGTTGTTCGTAGAGTCTGGAAACAGTGTGTCCCCCCTCGGATGCATCGTACCAGGTGTCCAGCGGCCATCCCATGTCTTCCTCTTCCGGTAGGGTCTCCCACCTCTTTCTTATTCCTTGGACCATGCTATTATACAGCATAAATTGGCCACTGTGTATGTCTTGCTCCTCCGCCAGGGTCTGAAAGTTTACTCAATGTCCTTCTCGCCACAGATCACCTATTTGGGCCACTCCTTTGTCTTTCCACTGTGTTCTGAATGTTGTCAGGCTTGCTATACCGATGTATACCAGTTTCGCCAGGGGGATGTGCCTTGAACAGGGATCTCTCATGTCCTGCGCCTTCCACGCTCTTTTCCACAGTGCTCGGCCTAGTTGGGCTATTCTGGGAAGGGTTTTTGCCTGGGTCTCGTTTATCCACAGGAGTTCTTTCAGATAGTATTGCTGGAGCAATGGTCGAAACAGTATTGCGTCTATGGAGGTGTCCTCCCCCAGCCACCAGACCACGAATTGAAGTTGTGCAGCCAAATAGTCTCGCTCAAAGTATGGGAGCTTAATCCCTCCCCCTTCGTAGCCCCTTTGTAATGTGCTCAGTGCTACCCTGCCCCCCCCCCCACAGGAAGACCCTTGTCATGGAGTGTAGTCGTCTGAAGAAGGACCCGGGGATGTTGTAGGGGATGTTGGTAAAATAGTATAGGAGTCGGGGTAAAACTATCATCTTCATTAGGGCCGCCCGGCCTATCATCCCCAGCGGCAGTGTTTTCCAGAACTGCATTGCGTTCTCTATTTTGTCCAGGGCTGCCTGTGTGTTGGCCATGTGTGTTTCCATAGTGTCGTGGTATATGTCCACCCCCAGGTATCTGAAGATGATTGGGGTCCATGTCAGGGCCAGGTGTGGCAGCTGGTATGATGTCGTTGCCCTCAGGCGCGCCAGGGGAAACAGTGAGGATTTTCCCTTGTTGATGGTGATTCCCGATAACCTGCCAAACGCTCCCAGTGCCTCTACTAGGACCGGCAGGTGAGTCCGTGGGTCTTGGACGTAGAGCAGTATGTCGTCTGCGTATATTGAAATCTGGTGTGTTTCCCCGTCTATCACTATGCCGGTGTCCTGTACTGCGCCCTTAGGAAGGCCGCGAACGGTTCCAAAGCCAATATATATAGCATTGGGGACAGCGGGCACCCCTGCTTCGTACCCCACCCTATGCTCCACTCCCCTGAGACATGCCTGCCCATCTTAACTCTGGCCCTCAGGTCCTTGTACAGCAGCTTTATCCAACGTAGAAACCCCCTGCCTATCCCGAAGTGGGCGAGCGCCCCCCAGAAGCCAGCCCCAGTTCACCGAATCGAATGCTTTAATTGCATCTAATGACGCCACTGCATATTCCTCCTCTTCTTGGTTCGTCTTGTCAATGACGTGATGGAGTCTCCGGGGATTCCATGCTGTGTTTCATTCCGGCACATACCCCGTCTGGTCTGGGTGTACCAGTATGGGTATCACCCTTTTTAGCCGGTTGGCCAATGCCGCTGTCAGTATCTTGGAATCTTGATTTATCAGAGAGATTGAACACACTCTAGGGGCGGCTTCCCTGCTTTAAGTATCGGGACTATGACAGATTCTGACATACTACTCGGGAGTCGCCCACTCTCGTTTGCCTCCTCTAGCGTCTCTAGTAGTCTCGGGGCCAAGCTATCTTTGTATCTTTTATAGAATTCCCCTGGTAACCCGTCAGACCCCGGGGACATTTCTGTCGGTAACTGGGCGATGACCTCCGTCAGTTCCTCCGCAGTAAGGGGGGGCGTCCAACATTTGGGCCTGTTCGTCTGACAGTCGTGGGAGTCTGATTTCCGCAAATGCGTCCTCAAGGCCTCCCTCTTCTGCCTCCTGTACTTTGGTGTATAGTTTTTCATAGAAGTGCGAGAACACTGTATTTATACCCTCCTGGGACCTTTCAATCTCCCCTGACTGTTTCGTATTGCGTTTATCGGTTCTCGCTTGGTCTCCTGTTTGGTTAGCCAGGCGAGAAGTCTACTAGGCTTATCCCCTTCTGCATGCAACCTCTGTATGTACTTCCCATAATCTAACCGCCCTAGTCTCTCCCAGGCTGCCGTACACTGTTGTCTCAGAGTGGTGAGGTCACCCGTTCCTCCCCCCTCCTGCCCTGCCCGTGCTTCCACCCTCTCTATCTTCTTTTCTATCTCATCCAATTCAGCCAGGGTTTCTCTTCTAAGGCCCCCCGTTTTTCCAATCGCCTCCCCTCTGATCACCACCTTAAAGGCCTCCCAAGTCGTTCCCGTGCTCTCCACACTACCTACGTTGTGCTCGAAATAGTTGTCTATTGTAGTTTGGATATGATCTTGGAAATCCCCGTCTAGGAGTGCTTCCGCCCCAAGTCTCCACGTGGGCATGGGGGCTTTCCTGTATGTATGTGCCCATGTTGCTCGCAGTGGGGCGTGGTCAGACAGGGTTCGTGCGTGAATGTGTGCCACAGTGAATTCACCTTGTGTCTCTTTACCCGTAAATAAATAGTCACCGTAAATAAATAGTCAATTTGGGTGAATGTCCGGTGTATCCCCTTTCGCCCCATGTACCTTTCTCCAGACGTCTTCTAGCTCGAGCTGGTCCAGTGTCTTCTGTAACACCCGCACTGGTGGTGCGGCTCTTTTGTGTTTGTCGTCTGACCAGTCCAGCCTGGGATCTAATGTGCAGTTAAGATCTCTGGCCCAGATGGTCGTGGCATTCCTGTACGGGGCCAGCCAGGGTGTGATTTAAAGAAATGTTTTGCATCGTGGTTTGGGGCGTAGGTGTTCACCAGACACACTTCCCGGTTCTCCAGCATTCCGTGAACAATCAGGACCCTGCCTTCGGCGTCTCTATCCTGTTTAATGAGTTGGAATGGGATACCCGGGGCGATCCAGGTCGCTACCCCCCTTGCGTAATTAGAGTATGTAGAACTGTATATATGGCTGCCCCACTTCTTGGCCACTTTGGCTTGTTTTTCAGTCGTCAGATGGGTCTCCTGCAGCATTGCGATGTGGACTTTCGCTTTGTTTAGCCAAGTGTAGACCCTCAGTCTCTTAACGTAGGCGTTTAGCCCTCTGACATTCCATGTCACCACGTTTAGTTCATCTTGGTTCCTGTGTCTTGCAGATACCAGCGGCCTGCTCGTTTCCATCGGCCTGTTTGGTTTTTCCCTCCTTCGTATGCTGGCTCGGGAGGTCCGTCCATCATCTTTTCCCTGTTATTCTCCTGGTAGCTTGCGGATCCTCTCTCTCTCCTGTCTGCCCCTGACCTGGCGGACCGCCCTGCTGCCAGTGTCCATTTCTCACTATTTCTTCTCTTTGGTGTTCCTCGCCGGGTTCCCGCATTTGAGTGCAGCCTCACTTGCGCCCTTTCGTTGCCTTTGCTGTGTCAGTGTCCTCCTCGTTCATTATGTTTGCCTCCTCTCGTGCCCTCTCTTAACAAACTTAACCACACAACTACAACTACTATAAACCAACGCCCAGCCCCCCCCTGCTCGGGCCCCGCCGCATTCCAGGTGCTGCCCTCGTTCCGCAGGCGCACTCGTTGCGGCGTAGTGCCTTAAAACTGACACTGCTAACTTATCGCTGCTTGGGGTCCCCTCTGTGGGTCTTGGCGGTTCAGTTCCGGAGGCCTCGAGCTCCCGGGTTAAACCGTTAGTTTAAGCTTTCGGTTCTCATTCTGCTGAGTGTCCTGCTGCATCTCGATTCGGCAGGGTGTCCTTAATGTCTTGGTCTAGCGAGGTATTATGGTGTCCGGTGGCCCACTGGGGTGTCTTTTGGGCCCCTCTTCCACCAGCCATTAATTTGTGACACTGGGATGTGTGTTTTGTCCTCACCCTCATTCCCTGCCTCGCCGGGGTGCCTCTCGGTTCCTCTCAACCCCCTCTCTTAGTTTTGGGATCCCCTGCTGGTCCATCCACTCCTGGGCATCCGCCATGGTCTCGAAGATCTGTGTCCTCCCGTTGTACAGGATTTTGAGCTTGGACGGGTAGAATAACATGAATTTTGCCCCCGCTGCCCGGAGGTGCTCTTTGGTCAGCTAGAACTGGGCTCGCTGTCTTTGCACAAGTGCCGTGTAGTACGGGTAAAATGGTTATCCTGGCTCAGTTGTGTGTTATCACCCTGCCCTCTCTTGAGAATGTCAGTATTTTCTCCCTGTCTTTAAAGTTCAAGATCTTCGCGATCATGGGTCTCGGTGGCGTTCCTGGGCGGGGTTTCTTGATTAGTGCCCTGTGTGCCTTTTCCACCATGAAGCCCTGGGACAGGGTCCCTGCACCTACTTCCTGCAGCAATAAGTTCTCTATTTATGCTGTGGGGTCTCTGCCTTCCTCCCCCTCCGGCAGCCCTACGATGCGCACATTGTTGCGTCTGGCCTGGCCTTCTGCATCTTCGGCCCTGCGTTCTAGTGTTCTGATCCGTTCCAGCTCTTCTGACATTTGTGACTGAGAGGTGGTCACGTTTGCTGTATTGCTCTGCACTTGTTGTTCCACTGTTGTCACTCTCTCTGATAGGTTCCTCGTGTCCTGGCTGAGGAGCCCCACATCTACAATCACTGCGTCCGGCTTCCCCTCTATTGAGGCCTTTAGTGCTTCTATGGCCTCTAGGATACTGCCTTCTACTTGTTTGAGCTCCCCTTGCGTGGTGTATGATGTATCTGTGTCCGCCGCCGTTGCCCCAGGTTGTGGGTCCTCGTTCTTGCGGGCGAATGTCTCCATGCTTGTTTGCCTCCCTCTACTACCTTTCTGTTTGTCGGGCATGCTGATGTTTGTGGCCTCGTGACTCTGTGCTTGGGTAGAGGCAGTGTGCCCCTGGGCGGCCTCCACTTCGTGGTCGGTACTCTCCCTTCCTTGCGGGTTATCTCGGACTCGGCCTGTCCCTCTCAGGCCCACCCCAGCTCCGCCACTCCCCAGCACCTCCTTGGGCCCTGTTCTGCGGGGTCTATACCTTCTTAGAAGGTGCGGGCTTACCGGCACACATTGGCTGAAATCTCCTTCGTGGTCGCTCCCGTTTGCTGTTTGCGTGTGGATGGTCTTCCCCACCTCTCCCTCCCTGCTGCCTGGCCGTGATGCCCACTCTGCCCAGCTGCAGCCATGCCGGGAGTCGTTACTATCTCCTGCCTCCGCCGTGGAGTGAGGCTGCCCCCGGCTGTTCGATCTGCCCCGGCTTGCTGGGGGGGTACAGTGGGCAAGGGGGCCTCTCGCCGCCTCGTGTGATGGCCGTGTCGTGTGGGTTGGGGTCTCCCTGCCCCTTCAGGGTCTTCTGTCCGCTCGTGGCCATTCCCTTGCTCGCCTTCCTCTCTACCAAATGTTTCAGTGTACCTCCCCAGTGCTGTTTCAGGTGGGCTGTGTCCTCCCACATACGTCTCGTGAGTCGTGGGCTAATCTCCGGGATCGGGCCCGGTTTTCCTGCTGTTCCGCCCCAGCCTTGCGAGATGTCTTACCGGATGCTCCGGTTGCGTTTCTGCTGGTTACTGCTGCTTGCTGCACCACCGCGGTCCCGGGCCGGTGGCCGCCCGCTTGCCTCTCGCTGTTGGGGGCCGGGGCTGAGTCTCCCCCACCGGGCTCCGCGGGGCTCCCCTACCGCTGCGTGGGCGTGCTCTGGCAGAACTTCGGGCTGCGGGTGCCGTCACCTTCCTGTGTCCCGGCCCTCTGCTCTCCTCTGCCACTGTCCTCAGTTGCCTGCTCCTCCTCCGCCCGTCTTCGCGTGGCATGGTGGTGCGCGCCTCATTCCTCGCCCTTGTTGGGGTGGGCGGTCGGGTTTGGCACCTCTCTTGGTCCTCCACCGGGTGGTGTGTGGGTGTCTGCTGGGCAGCGCTCCGCGCTCCTGTGTCTGGCCTTCTGACGTCCTCAGCTTCCACTGCCCCTCGGAGCGCGGGCGGACCCTCAGTGGGCCGCGGCCGCCGTTTTGCGTGTGGCAGTCCTGCGCCTCTTCCTTGCCTCATTTCAGGTCTTTTCTACCTCCGATTTTATTCGGGCTTTCGCCCGTGCGTGCCCTGGATCCTCTGGGTGCCGTCGCTTCTCTTCGATTTGTTCAGGTTCTTCTGCTGGTTTTCAGCCGTTTGTAAGGATCATGTAGCGGATCAGCCGGGAGCTCTCGGTGACTCGCTTACTCTCGCATGGCCGCCAAGCCACGCCCCTCTTCAGTTTTAATACTTATTCTGTAGTAAAGTTGTCCGTTATTGAGTCCCAAAATTGTATGATTGTAAAGATTATTTTCTTATCGTTTCCTAACAGTATTGCGGCCCATCACTGTGCTGGTTCAATTGGAGGACTCTGGTGTAGCCACATCTCTCTAAACAATTGTCTTTTCTTGTTCAGCGCTGAGCATTCCATAATGATATGGTAGATTGTCTATACCTGTTTTTTGTCTTGGCAAAAATGACAAAAGGAAAGTTCATTGGGCAGTTGTTTAATGAATGAGAGTCGTTGCCTGGTCGGTAGTATGTTTAGTCGTAACTGTAGGAACTGATCTCTCATCACACGATTGAGTATGTGAGAGTTTGTATGTTGTATTTTGATTGATCTTTTGTATCCAATCATTTCTTTGCAATGTTTCTTTGAGTTTTGTAGGTGATTAAGAAGCCTTTGTAAGCCAATTTCCTCTCGTTCTAGTAGTTTGATGCAAGCTTCTTTCCACATATTAAGAGCTGTTGCATTAGTTGTCGGGAATTTTGTGCGAATGATGTCAATTGATGGTAAATTATCTGTAAGAAGAGTTTTTCTGAATAACATGAGAGATTTCCAATTTTTTGAAGTTTCCAGTGTTTGCAATGCAAGCTCATGCCGTATGCGTGGTGCTGGAAAGGTAGGTGGCAAGGCTAAGATTTTCCTCCATATTATTCCTTCCAGCAACATCATAAAGTGATGCTTTCATCTCTTGACGCTATAGCACCATTGAAAATCAGAAAGTGTAAACCCAGACAACACTTAAACACATGGTTCTCGCCCCACTTGAAAGCAATTAGACAAGAAAAACGCCTAAGTGAAAAAACCTGGAGAGCAGACCCCTCAGATCTCAACAAGAGTAATTTGATTAAACTAGCTACCCTCTACAAAAAAGAAATCATCCTTGCCAAACAAACTTCCTACAACCTCCGAATTTCCCAAGCTAAATCTAATACTAAAGAACTGTTCGCTATTCTCAAAGAGGTAGAATTTCCTATTCAAGCCCCAGACTCCTGTCTCAAGGACAAAAGTTGGTGCACAAGCATACAAAATACCCTGGCAAATAAAATAATAACTCTTCAGGCTAAGATTAACAATAAAAAAGACACTCTCACTGCCTCTAAGACCTGCACCAATGCCACACCAGCACCTCAGACTATCCCGACCCCACCCACACCACCGACTCCCTGCTTCTACTTCCACAAAGTATCTATCAAAGAAGTTGAAAAAGTGTCCTCACCCTCAAGCCTTCCAACTGCCATGGTGACCCATGCCCAGCTTAAATTATAAAAGATGCTGCCCGTGACCTTTCCCCTTTCATCACCAAACATATAAATACATCCTTCACATCAGGTACCATACCTAACAACTTGAAACAGTCCTGGGTCCTCCCCCTCCTTTAAAAACAAAACCTTGACCCATCCATCCCCACTAATTACCGCCCTATGACCACAGTGCCATTCCTACTCAAAATCCTAGATAAAATAGCATATTTGCAAATCAAGCATCATCTGGAACAAAACCACCTTCTAGGAGTTCGACAGTCTGGCATCAGACCTCAACATGGTACTCAGACTGCGCTCATAGACCTTAAGGCTCAAATTGATGCACTAAGAGACTAGGGCAAGACGGCACTCCTGCTACTCCTTGATCTCAGCTGCTAATGATATGGTTGATCACAAAATTCTCTGCAACCACTTGGACTCCGCGGCTCAAGACGCAGTCGACTGGATCCAGTCCTTCCTTGATAACAGGACAATGCGAGTTTTCTCTCCCCTAGCAGCTGCTGACCCTTCACCCATCTCTTGCAGTGTGCCCCAGGGCTAGTGCGTATCTCCTACTTTGTATAACATTTTCACAAAGCCCCTTTTCGCTGATCTAGATTGTCTGGGTATCACCTACACGAATTACGCCGATGATGCACAGATCCTCATCCCGTTGACGGGGGATTATGGCAAGGATTTGGCCTTTGTGAACCTCATCATCCAGGCATGGATGGCCTCTCACGGTCTATGCCTGAATGATGACAAAACGGAACTCCTCATTCTAGGCACTCAATCTAACCTTACTAGATTAGGCCAGGACTACTCCTCATTCATAATTGACAACAATAACATTACTGTAGCTAAGGCAGTCAAAACCATTGGCTTCTACATAGACTCCACGCTAACCTTTGGAAAAACAAGTAAATGCTATGGCCTCGGCCACCTCCTACACATACAAACTTATCAGAGCAGCCAAGCCTTTCCTCTCACCTAACAAGTGTATTACTTTAGCGAGAGCCCTGATCCTGTCCAAATTGGACTATTGCAACACCCTCTATGTAGGCAGCAACAAATACATTACGACTAAGATTCAGACCCTCCAAAACAATGCCTTAAGTGCTGCCCTAAACTTCCCAAAAAATGCTCACATATCTGACCTTAGAAGATCTGTCAACTGGCTCTCTACGAAAGACAAGATACTACTCAAAACTGCATCCCTGACACACAAATGTCTCCACCAGTCTGCCCCCCGCTACCTCACAGCTAGATTTACTAGACATGTAGCCACTCACCCTCTAAGAAAAGCCAATTCCAACCTTCTACTAGTACCTAGATACAAACGTACTAGGTCCGGCGGGAGCAGCTTCCACGTCAAAGCGGCACAATACTGGAACTCCCTCCCCCCTGCTTTAAGGGAAGATCTACCCTATCTATAATTTAGATCCAATCTTATCCATTGGCTCAAGGAACATGATATCTGGACCTACATCACATGCATCCTTCTTAGCACCTACTGCATTTATTATATATATGTATCTCACAGTACCTCATTGCATTCATTGTATATATCTGTCTTACAGCAGTGTTTACTTACCTTTGTACAAATTGCGCTCTTACCGTTGATCATGCACACAGCACTGTAACCATAGCTGTTCTTTATCCTGTGTACCAATGTAACATAAGTTTAACAACCCTCTTTATGCCTTCGCGCCCCAATACCCTCGGGTCTGGTGCGCAATATAAATAAAATAATAAACAAACATATCCTGTGGGGCATTCAACATGGTTTCTGCGCCGTATTTTACTATGGCCGTTATTTTCTGCGCATAAAAAGTTATCACTGGTTTTAGTGAGAACGCTCCATATTTATCATGTAGCATCTTTCCTTGACAAGCAAGAGATAAAGCTTTTTCTTTTGTTTTCTCCACCCATTGTTTTTCGGTTTACGATTGATTTATTCTTAGTCCCAAGTATTTAATAGATGTTACAGTTTCATGTTTGGTTCCATTAAGAAATAGCGAAGAAGTTTTTTGTTTAGTTTTTTTGACGTTTATTTTTAAGTCATTTTTCTCAATGTATCCAGCAAGGTTGTCAATACACCTCTGGAGCCCTACTTGTGTTTTATCAAAGAGCACCAGATCATCTGCATATAGTATATTTGAAACTTTAGTTTGGTTCAGTTTTGGTGGATTCGTATTTAGGGTTAATTGATTTTATGGAAAATCAGAAATGTATAGATTAAATAAAGTGGCTGCAAGAGGGCAGACCTGTTTCAAGCCATTCGATGTTAGTATTGTAGTAGAAAGATGGCCATTTTGTGAAAGTCTAAATCGGTTGAAGAATGTCATTTGGGCAATCCTATGTTTTGAGTTTTCCCCAGAGTTTATGTCTGTTTATGGCATCAAATGCGAGCTCCAAGTCGAAGAACACTGCATGGGTCGTTGTTCTCACCTTAAAGGCTTCAAGTTTTAGCAAATTTAACAGGATCAGGTTAATACTTGTTCCAGCATTTTTAACAAATCCTGTTTGTCTAGGAACGATCCTTCCTGATTCATTTACCCATTTCACTAATTTCTGTAGGAGAAGTGATGCAAAGACCTTACCCATCGAGTCTAGCAACGCTATGGGGAGATAGTTTATGGCTACTTTTCTATCTCCTTGTTTGTAAATTAGTATAAGAATGGCGGTCTTCCATGTTCGTATTAGTTCTGTTAACTGCTTTAAAGATTTTGAGACATATATCCATCTTAACTGTCCGATCCCATGCAAGTTCCCATTTTGGCGTATTAGTATTTTGTTCTTGTGGTGTTCAATTTTTATACAAGTTGGAGAAGTGCGCAGTCCAGGCCTTCTCTGACACATTCTGAGTCATTTTGGATTGCTAGTTGTTTTGTTCATTAAGTACATTCCATAGATTTCAGGTGTTCTGATTCCCTAATGCTTTCAGCATTGTTTCTGCATCATTTTGGGCTATCATTATTTTCATGCCTTTAATCCTGTTATAATACTGTTGTTTCAATTTTTGGACGGATTTGGCAATGCAAGGGTATTTCTTTAGTTTTGCTTGACGCAAATTCTTATTTAGGTCTTGCTTCTTCAAAGCTATGATGGTATTACATGCATGCTTGTGGATTTGGTAAGGTTTATTGTTTAAATTATTGACCTGGCTAAATGGTCTTGAGATCCTGCTGTAATCCGGATTGTTGTTTTGATATCATAGAATCTTCCTAAACTTCTCCGGTAAGCTAGGCAGTTGCGTCGCTGCTATTCTTAAACGAGCCATGCCAGTGTTCAGGTCCAAATTTGGGAGTTGTATTTTTTGTTTTGCCGACAGCTTTGCAGTTCATTGAATTGCAAGTTTATTATGATCGCTATTGTCAGTTGACACGTTTGCAAAATTCACAATTTTTTCAGCAATCCCAACAGAAGAATAAATGTAGTCCAGGATTGCTAAAAAAGAGTGGCCTTTCCATGTGGGTTTGGACACTATTTGTTCCAGTGTATTTTCACTGATCAGTGTAAATTGTCTTTTATTAATTTCTTTGGTCCAGATTCTTACTTTAGATGATTGTTCCGATATGTCTAGTTCCTTACCATCTTTTGCGAAAAGTTGGATATTTAAATCTCAGCAAATGATGAAATCTATTTTAGAATGTTTTAGCTGCATGCTTTCTACTGCCGTGAACACTGTATCAATGAAGGTCGTAGGGAAAATTGCTATCGGATTCCAATACAAATTGAATATTCCTAAGGTATTGGTTCCTGATCTTCCTACATGATCTTGTGTTTTGTATTGTACAGTTGTAATCTGTATCCATGAATTTGGATTTATTATGTTGTCTATTTCCATAATTCCATCTAGTTTGATTAGAGTTATCAAACCAGCGGCTGGTCGACATTTAGTTTTTATAATAGCCGGGTTCATACACACCTCATAGCCTTCACAAATCGGGGCAGACGTAAGCCACGCTTCCTGCAAACAAATAATTTGATAGCATTGTAGATTCGAGTGCTAATTTTGTAACATGTGACCCGAGCCCCTTGTGTTCCAGCTACATAGGGTGAGCAACTTGTTCCCTTTATTTGTTAATTGTTTTTCCGAGTTTCCTTGAGTTTCCAGTCGAGAGCTTTAAAAGTGGTCATATTGTTGCCTGATCGGGTGATTTGAGAAACTTCTTTTCGTAGAATTATTCTGAGATCGTCTTCGTATTCTATGCTCTCCGATGAAATCCTTGTCCTCGGTTTAATGATTCGTGCAAGGGTGGCTGTTTGACATCTGAATCCTAACATTGATAGTGCTTGTGCGTTCTTCAAGAACCTTGCATATAATATCGGCGTAGCGAAATGTATGTACACTTGATCAGTTTTTTCTTGATCACCAAATTCCACAAATTTGATATCAATTGAGGCTATTGTTTTTAATTGAGGAGTAGCCTGTAGGAGTCTTAGTGTATTTGTCCTATTTAGTATCAGGCCATCTGGTTTCATTGATATGCGCTCTATTAATATCACATTCTTTTGATTTCCAGCTCTAGGGTCGAAGAAGATCGGCAACCGAATTTGTGAACTTAGGGAGTTCTCAGGGAGTTCTCAGAGCTATTCAATGTTGTTTTCATTGTTGTCTAATTTTATAGATTAATCTGGTAGTGAGTCATCTGTGATGTTACTATATTCATAGTCACAGGTAGTGAGGTAGTCTGAGATGATTTTGCTTATAAGGGACTGTTTTTCTGAGCAATCACTGGTGGTTTCTTCATATTCATCAATTATGACTAAGGATGTAGGCTTGTGTGTTCCGTCTTCTTTGTTCCCAATTCCATGTAGATCATTCAGACAGCCGGACCTGTCCCTCACTTGATTAAGCCAGCTGCCTTGAACATCTATTATTTCAGTCTCGTTTGATTCGTGCTAATAGACGGAAATGTCCATCATTCCGTTGTGGTCTGCAAGCTCCTCAGGTGTGTATATTGTCATCTGGTATTTGAGTTTTATCTCCAGTTGGTTCGTTTTTGTTCTCGATATGGTTTGTGTGTTCATTCCTCGTTGTTCAGTGGGTTGTGAGTTTCTCGGCATCGTTAATTTTCTTAAGAAAGCATGTGAGCTTCTTTTTGCATTTTTATTCTTTGTTGTTTGTCTCAATGATTTTTTTTGGTTTATCTTTAACGTGTGGGGCCATTAGTTTGGATTCATTGGGCCTCATTACGAGTTTGGAGGTAGCCATGCCGTAATTACTGGCATGGCTACCTCCAAACTCGGGTCCGGGTCCCGCAAAAGGGGACTTACCGGGCCATTCCGACCTTGGAGGGCCCGGTAATTCCCTTTCGCGGGACCCGGACCCGGTACGTCCCCATTCCCATTGAGCCCCTATAGGGCTCAATGGGAATGGGGAGGATGCTAAGAATGGGCCCGTTAACAACAGGCCCGTTGTTAGCATCATGGTCTGCTAGCGGGTCCCGCTCTGCACATCTGGTCTGGCCAGGCGTACAGAGCGGGACCCGCTGCAGAACTCATAATGTGGCGGCCCGGAATGAACGGTGCCGGTCTCTTACCGGCACCGCTCATTCCGTGGCCGCCACAGTCGTAATGAGGCCCATTGTATTGGCAATCAAATATTGAAAAGGATTCTAATTGCTTCCCTGTGTCTGCATTCTGGGATGTTACCTGTTGAGTTCCTTTTTTCTTTTTTTGTTCAGAGTTCTGATTTGGTAGATGTTTGTTTTCTGGGCATTTTTTGCCATGACTAATTTTAGTGCTGTTGCTTCTAATTGTGTATTTTGTGGTGTTTCAATCATCTCATGATTCTCTGTAGTTCTTTTATTCTCCTCAGGTTTACTCTCTTTAGGGTGATCTGCAGGTGTCCGAATAGTGGTGGGTTTACCGTTCTCAATGTCCAATGTCTACTTGCCATTATCATGCAGGTGGAGAGTAGCTTGCGGTATCGTTTAGTCAGTCCTGGAAGCCACCCAAACATGCAGCATAAAAGATCACTTGCACCGTTTGACCTGTCATCTCAGACATGATTTCAGCCAACCCCTCCCAGAAGGTACGTATCTTAGCACAGGCACACAGCACATGTATGAGATCTGCCGGCTCACATTACATCTCGGACATTTAGCAGATCTCGAAGCATCGTATTGGTGCGTGTGCATAAGCTCTATGCAGCATTTTCAGTTGGATCTGCTGTAGCTGGGATTTAAAAGCCCCCTGATGCGTTGTGTCGCATATCACTGTCCACTCTTTGTCTGAGAAGTCCACCCCGGAGTCCTCCTCCCACTTCCTCTTACACTTCAATGATTCCCTGGGTGTATTAGCCTGAAGTATCTTGCAGAATGCGTAGACCACCCTCCTGCACCCAGGTGAGTTCCTAATGTAACGCAGCAGCGGAGTAGTGTGCGGAATTACCGGAAACACTGGGGACCATTCTCTAAAAGCCACTTTCATTTTAAAGTATTGCAGTGTGCGTTGGAAGCCGGCCCCCATCTTTTACACAAACAGATCATGAGAGACAAACATCCCTTCCGGGTACATATCATCCAGGCGATTAATACCCGCTCTCCCCCAATCATTAGCAATAGCCTTATCACAGGTTGGAGCCAGGGTTTCTATGTTCCATGGGGAGATGCCCAGGTCAAATAGATGGTTGATTCCCAGTCTCCTAAAAGCTCTTTTCCAGGCGTGCAGCATGCATGCTACCGGGTTTAATCTACACCTGTCCCCAGAAACACCAGAATTTAGCAAACCCTGTAGGCAGTATGGGTGCACCGAGCGGCGCTCGATGCGCACATGAGGAGTCGCCTGGGCGCCTGGCATCCAGTATCTTGCGAAGGACAGTTGTGCCACTAGGAAGTACAGTTCTATATCCGGTGCTCCAATTACCCTGCCCTCCAAGGGCCATGGGCATAATTTTAGGGGGAGACAGGGGTGTTTGCTCCCCCCAACTTTCGTGGCACACCATTTTGTCACCATTCATTTGGCTGGGGTGCCTTTTTTTCAGATGTCATGTCCCCCCCAACATTTTCAGCAAAGTTACTCCACTGCCCAGGGCTGTGTTAATGTCTCCCAGCTGATACATGAGCACTAAGGGTGGCAAGCGAGCTTAATCAGCAGAGACTGCACCTCTCCGAAGAAGTTCCCCCCTGGCCATACCGACACGTTTTGAAAGATGTAAAGAAGCTTAGGCACAACTATCATCTTGGCAATCGCGATTCTACCCATGAGGGACAAACCACACCATCTTTCAACACTGGACTTTAGCACTTGTAGGTATTTGTTGTGGTTGTCTTCTCGTAATGTCTTGACATCCCTGCTAATCTGCACCCCCATGTGTGTAACAACCCGCTGCTCCCAGCCATACCCTTGAGTGTGTGAAGGTCTGATAGTGTGCTCGTTAAGGGGAAACAGCAAAGATTTGGATTTGTTCATTCCACCGAACCTTTCCACTTCCTGCTTTAGCGGAGCAAAGTTCTCTGCTGGATCTTTAATATACACAATTGCATCATCGGCATATAGGGATATTAACTCTCCTGGCCCCTCCCATCGCTAGGCCCAAGTGCCCATGGAATCTGCGCAGTCTGGCTGCCAGTACCTCAATTGCCATTGCAAATAATAAGGGCGAGAGGGGACAGCCTTGCCTTGTACTTCGTGCCAGCCTGAAGGTGCGGGAGAGCGTGCCACGTCTACCAATTTGGTCACTTGAGCCTGCACATAGGAGTTGCACTTCTTAAAGGAAGTATTCAGGGGCTCCTGTTAATGACTTCAATTCAGCAATCCCACTAAGTCAGTGCCTCGTCTGGGACGCCCAAGGGAAGCCCTTGTTTATATATTTTTATGACAAGTTATACTCTGGATGATAAACCCTTATATAACGCCCCTCTCTTGGAATCCCTCTGACCTCACTGAGCCAAGAAGTAGGTTTGTTTTGCAATTTAAAAGATTTATTGGAAAAATTAAACAATATTATATATCACACTTTTATAATAAATTAATATTTGATATCACACTTAAGAATATGACAGTGATCAACAATGGATAATATTACAATTGTACGCTTATTTAATTACTTAGGAGTTGGTATAGGAAGGAAAAGGTAACTGAGAATGCTTTTATGGTTTCAAGGAAAAACAATGATGGAAAGAATGCAGTACAGAAATAAAATAATTGGGTTTCACAAGAGATAATATGTTCACTTTTCCCCTTGTGGCAATTCACTCCCCCCCTATGCAATATAAGGAGATGGAAGTAAAGCACACAGTTTTCAGGAATACAATCACAATACCATACGAATTTCAGTTCCCCCCTAGCAAGCTTAGAGAAACAGGGATGGTTTAAACACAGGCAAAAGTATTTTTAAATGTGGTATGCAACGAAGGTAAAATATGCTAAAAATGATTTTAATTCCCTGTAGGAGGTTCAGGGTAGGTGATAGCTATTTAAGATTAGTTCAAGTCACACTTGCGATGCTCAATGAGGGATTAGCAGGATGAAAACGAATTTTAGCAGTTCAAGCAAAAGCGGCTATTTTGACAGGAGCTAATTGGACCAAATCGCAAATCGCTGCACTTTTTCCGAGTGCGTCCAGCGCGATAACGGAAGAACTATAATGAGAGTCGGTTGGAAAGCTTAGAATCTTAGCTTTGAAATTAAAGTTAAATCTCGTTTCTAGCACATGCGGTTCCAGAGATACGGACGATTTTGTGGAGATAGTTTCTCGAAATGAAAGTAAACTTCAGAATGACAAAATGACACTTTTACAGCTTTGAAATGACAGAATGAACACACGATTCCTATGATGCAGTTCTGGACAGGTTCAAATGTTTTGAATCAGATTATTTTAGACTAAGAGATTGGTTCTGGCACAGTTCTAGCTGAGTACTCACACTATAAATTTGAAATAGGCCGTCAAGGTCTGGTCAGGTTTGGACTGGACTCCGGCCGGTTTCTGGTACTGGTTCTGCTCATAGCGATCTGGTCTGGGTCTGCTAGCGGCACTTCACAGCGGTCTGGTCTCTCTGGTTCTGGTCTCTCTGGATACAGCACTGCTTTCTGGGTCTGCTACTGGTTCTGGCAAAAGTTCTTGGCAAAGAATCCAACAGCCCACCCCGGCTGTTGAATAGTTTGGTTGCAAAAGATTTGGAGGCCTGCTGAAGAGGATTTAGCTTGTGGATTGGCCCCTGCTTTAAGTTCTGGCTTGGTTCTGGATCTATCTGGAGTTGAGTTCTGGATTTTGAAGTCGTCCGGCAAAATGCTTCGCAAGAAAGTGGAAAGTGAGTCTCTTGCCTGTCCAATGCAGTCTCTTTTTATGTGTTTTGAAAATGGGTGTGTGCGTGGGCATAACTAAGCCTGCCCCTCACAACTTATCATTGGCCAAGCTCTCCTCTCTCCCTTGATTGTCGGAAGGAATGGAGTGTCATCGTGATGAGGTATGTTTGAAGAGTCAGGGGATCCTCCCCTTTGCATTTACTTAGAAAAATCAATTTTACCCAAAACACATATTTCCCAGATACAGTTTGTTGAAATTACATATACACATCATATATTACTTCGGGTAGGTCTCTGTTCCAACTCTGATGTTTCTAAGAGCTTGGGTTAAGAAATGACAACATTTTGCACTTTTTGGTTGGTTTTCCAATATTGGACTTTTACCCAAATTTACACAGAGGTACACCCCCTTCTGGGCAGATTACAGTAATTTACTATGTCTCTAGCATAAACCCTGTGTCTGCAATATTAATAAATAGCGAGGTTCGGTCCCCGAACACCGCACAAAGTGGAGTTTGGTCTCAAATCGTGAGGGCATTTTCCATATTAAGGACCCCCAATTTGTACATTTCTGTGAGCTTAATACAAGATTTTATAAGCAATTTAATCAAACATACATTTGCCCTTAATTGAATTCACATACCAGTCTGGCCCGCCCCCCAGAACTTGGTGAGTCAGAGATCACAGGCCTCTCCTTCCTGGCAGGGCAGCTGTTGACAGTTACACCCTAATCTGCATTTCGAAGGGATTGTGTCCTCCGACGTATTCTTTATCTTAGATATCTCTTTCCAGCTTTGCTGGCCTCGGAAATGTTTTCTCTCTAGAGGGCGCTGCGCGTCGACGTCCGCCGAGTCGATGTCCCTCGACAGCCGCCGTATCGACGTCGACGTCATCCTCCCTATAAAGGCCGCGCGCAGCGTCCGTTGCTCAGTTCCGTTTTTCCGCGCTTACTCAGTGCCTCGGAATATCGTTGCTCAGTTTCGTAGAGAATTATTCCTATTTCCTCGAGATATTCGATCCATACTCGATGGCTTCCTCGTCTGAACCGACGACCCCTCGGACCGGCTTTAAAAAATGCCGAGACTGTGGAACAAAGATGTCGCTGACTGACCCTCACAGAGTCTGTCTGTGGTGTTTGGGAGCTGAACACCATTGTTCGGAGTGCGAGGACTGTATGTCCATGACAGCTAAGGCCCTGAAGGAGCGTAGGGGGAAGCTGGAAAAAGGTAAGACTTCTAAAGCTTCTTCTTCCTCGACGAAGTCGAGACATTCGTCTCCTCGTCACCATTCGCGCTCCAGGTCTCGAAGCGGGTCCCATCACTCCTCGAGATCGAAGCACTCGAAAAGGAGACGCAGAAGATCCCCTTCTTCATCCTCCTCTTCCTCTGTTTCACCTAAGAGAATCCCTTGCCCCACGAAACATAGTTCCCGGGCTGAATGGGAGGAATTCCGAAAAAATATGATGAGCGTCTTCGAGAATGCGGCCTCGACCCCCTCGAAGACTGCCGAGAGCGATGCTCTGGTCGAAAGACCCGAAGGTCCAAAACGCTGCGAGTCGCAGTACCCGGCGAAGGAAGCTTCTCGAGCGCGTCACAAACCCTCGAGTAAAGCAAAGACCTCGAATCCTTCTTCGAAGGTTCCGTCGACACCGTCGACGAAGGTTCCGTCGACGCCGAGGTCGGTGTCTTCGACGCCGTTGTCGAAGGGACCTTCGACACACGGGTCTGTCGACTCGACGCCATCCTCAACACCGGCATCGACGCCAAGGAAAGTCACGGTTGCGGCGCACCCAGTGGCTATTCCCAGGTCTTCGATGACGATGTTGTCAATATTGTCGACATCCTCAAGCAGAATTCCAATTCTATCGAGGACCTCGAGGCCTCCGCCTTTGTTTTCGACGCCACGTTCGAAGCCTTCGACGTCGACAACATCGACGTTTTCGAGGCCGATTACAACAAGTTTGGCACCCTCTGCCTTGGAGATGGGTTTCACACCCTTTGTGAGTTCAGACCAATTGAGAACAGTGTCCTCAATTATGGAAGAGGGAGAACTATCTGACCAAGAAGAGACATTTGAGTTGCAGGGATCTGCAACCCCAGTTCAAGAGGAGTTATCCTCAGAGGAACGCAGATTAAAGGAACTCCATGATTCCTTACATGAGGCAAGTGGTTTAGACACTTCCCCAGAGGTGGAGTTCTCTAGGCCAGACCCGGGGGAGCATGCTGAAACCCCTTATAGGGCCTTAATGGCCAGGATCACAGAATTTATGGGGTGGTCAACACCTTCACAGGCTTTCCAACAGGATGACCTCACGGATATTCTTGACAAAGGTCCACAGGAGGATCCTGTAGTACCTTTTCATAAAACTCTTCAAAGGAAAATCATGACGAACTGGGAAACCCCAGATGTCGTCCCGGCAGTAAATAAAAAACTGTCTACTAAATACAGGGTATCTTCTGCAGACCCGTAGTTTTTGTCCAAACACCCATCCCCAGAAAGTCTGGTGGTACAGGCAGCATCTTCTACTGACATCAAGACTGCTTACCCTACCGTCCCACAGGACAGGGACGATAAAAAATATGATGCTATGGCTAAGAAAGTCTTTTCGGCATGTAGCATGGCGTTAAAATCTATTAATGCTACTTGCACCCTTGCTAGATTTAGCCATACACTTTGGGAGTGTGCTTCTACAGCGGCTGACTGCATCCCGGAGGGAGAAGAAAGGGAGGCGTTCCTAAATATCATAAAGTACGGTAAAGATGCTATGTGCAAATCCCTCCAGACGGGCATTGATTCGGCTGACAGTATCAGCAGAGCAATGACGGCAAGTACAACAACCAGGAGATTTGCTTGGTTGAGAAAGTCTGGTTTTGCCCCAGATGTGCAAGCCAGGCTCTTGAACATGCCATTTGATGGCTCTTCTTTGTTTGGGAAAAAGGCAGATGACAGTTTAGAAAAACTGCAAACATCAAAGGCAGCAGCAAAATCCCTAGGCGCTACAATCTGTCAGACACCTTTTCGTCCCACAGGAACCTCTGCGAGAGGCAAGTCCTTTCGCTTCTACTCCGCATTCGGAAGAGGTAGAGGACGACCGGCTCAAAGGGGACAAAGAAGAACTACCCGAGGTGGACGGGGTAGATATTCAAAAGCCGCAGCAACAGCAGGTGCCTCTTTACCATCGACATCTGCATCAGTCGCCCCAAAACTACTCTGAGGACTTCCCTCACAAGACACCTGTAGGAGGCAGGTTAACTCAACATCTGGCGGAATGGCAGGCTATCACGTCAGATGCTTGGGCATTGGAGACAGTTGCACAAGGTTACTGCCTGCCTCTCCTACGCATACCTCAGTGTCATCCACCGGGGATCAGCTCTCAAAAAGCTCCAGATCCGCTCCTCTTGCAGGAAATTTTAGACCTGCTAGAGAAAGGTGCCATAGAACCGCTACCTGTAGCGGAGAGGAACAAGGGCTGGTACTCCCCTTACTTTCTCATTCCGAAGAAAGACGGAGGACTGAGACCCATCTTGGACTTGCGAGAATTGAACAAATTCCTCAGGAAAGACAAATTCAAGATGGTAACTCTTTCTCAGATCCTTCAGGCCCTTCAGTTCCAGGACTGGTTGGTATCTCTGGACCTTCAGGATGCTTATTTCCATGTGCCAATCCATCTCAAACACAGGAAATACCTGAGGTTCGCAATTGGCAACTCTCATTATCAATTTCGAGTGCTGCCATTTGGGTTGACCTCCGCCCCGAGGGTCTTCACCAAGTTAATGTCGGTAGTGGCTGCAAGTCTAAGGAGGGAAGGGATTCACGTCTACCCCTACCTGGACGATTGGTTGATCAGAGCTGTATCTTTGGAACAAGCTCAGATCCAGCTAGATCATGTTTGCCACTCCCTTCACAGACTGGGCTTCTCCCTCAATTTAAAGAAGTCACAAATGTTACCATCGCAGAGACTCCAGTTCATCGGAGCGATCCTGGACACTTCCCTGGGAAAAGCCTCGCCACCAGAGGTGAGGGCTCGAGATATTCTACAGATGGTTACCAAGTTTCAAAATGCCCAACGTCTCCCAGTCTTCGACTTTTTGAGGTTGCTAGGCCTCATGGCATCCTGCATTTTCCTAGTGCCAGAGGCTCGCCTGAGAATGAGATCCCTCCAGTGGGCACTGAGAACTCAGTGGTCACAATTCTCAGGGAGAATGACAGATCTTCTTCAGGTTCCCGACAGGGTGGCTCGAGACCTTCAGTGGTGGGCCTGTCAGGAGAACATTCTGAAAGGAGAGCAGTTTTGGCAACCCTGGCCGGAGATAACAGTAGTCACGGATGCCTCACTCACGGGGTGGGGAGCCCACGCCAACGACTTGACCATCAGCGGTCATTGGTCTCCATCGGTGTCCAGACTACATATCAACCTGTTAGAGCTGAGGGCCATCAGACTTGCGCTGAAGGCTTTTCTGCCATCTGTACAAGGAAAGAATGTCCTGATAATGACGGACAACACAGTGGCTATGCATTACCTCAACAAAAGAGGAGGCGTAGGATCACTACCTCTGTGCAGAGAGGCGATGCAGCTCTGGTTTTGGGCAATCCAAGAAGGAATCTCTCTATCGGCAGTTCACCTAGCCGGAGAGAAGAAGTTGACAGCGGACGCTCTGAGCAGGCAGAGCACAGTCTCCCACGAGTGGGAACTAGCTCAGGAAGTCCTTCAAGAGATCTTCGCCCTTTGGGGAACCCCTCAGGTGGATCTGTTCGCCACCAGTGTCAACAGGAAGTGCGATCTGTTCTGTTCAAGGGATTTTCCCCCGAGAGGAGCTCTAGGAGACGCGTTCATAGTGGACTGGGAGTTTCCGCTCCTGTACGCGTTTCCACCGGTCCCTGTCATTCCTCAAATGATCAGGAGGTTGAGAAGATCCCGGAAAACCATGATCCTAATTGCCCCGGATTGGGCCAGGAGAACGTGGTACCCGGACCTTCTAGACTTGTCCATCTGCCCTCCAATTCGACTTCCACTCAGAGAGAATCTGCTCTCACAGAAGGGAGGTCAGGTTCTCCATCCAGACATCAAAACCCTCAACCTTCACGCTTGGCTTCTGAAAGGCTGAGGTACAAGGATTGGGACCTCCCTGATGATGTTATGGAGGTGTTGCTTTCGGCAAGAAGGCCAGCAACAAAATCTTTATACCGCTGCCATTGCAACAGATTTTGCAGCTGGTGTAGGGATAAGAATATCGATCCCTTTTCATGTGGTACACCAATGGTTTTGTCCTTCCTACTTTATTTAGCGAATTCAGGCCTTCAAGTTGGCACCATCAAGGGCTATCTCGCAGCGCTATCCATCTTTAAGCGCACTGCGGAAGAACCATCCTATTTCAAGTTACCCTTGGTAATACAGTTTCTAAAGGGGTTAACTAACGTTTACCCCCCAAGACCATTCCAGGTTCCCCTATGGGATTTAAATTTAGTCCTAACTTTCCTGATGGGCACACCTTTCGAACCACTCCACTCTTGTTCGTTAAGGTTTCTTACCCTTAAGACTGTTTTATTAGTAGCACTTACATCTGCCAGAAGGGTGAGCGAGTTACAAGCTCTTTCTTGTAAACCCCCTCATACAATCTTTCACAAAGACAAAATTGTTCTGCAAGTGAAGCCTAATTTCCTCCCAAAGGTGGTTTCGGAATTTCATATCACACAGAAGATTACCCTTCCATCTTTCTATCCTCCTCCCCATCCGGGGAAAGAGGAAGAGAGGTTACACAGGCTGGACCCAAGAAGGGCTTTACGTTTTTACATTAGTAGACTGGCTAGGATAAGACAAGCAGACAAGCTATTTGTAGGCTACGCAGGTCACAAGCTGGGGTTACTGATAACTAAGCAGACCATTTCCAGATGGATCATTTTAGCCATTTTGGAATGTTATAAACTGGCAGGAAAAGAGCCCCCTCAAAATCTTAGGGCTCATTCGACCAGAGGTATCGCAGCTTCATCGGCCCTCAAAAGAGGAGTGCCGGTTAGAGACATATGTGCGGCTGCCACATGGTCGTCCGTCCATACCTTTACACGGTTTTACAACTTGGATTCCTGCTCCAGTCAATAGACTAGGTTTGGAAGGGCAGTATTGCACTCTATTCATCAATAAGAGGAAGCATGAAGTCAGTACTCCCACCTCCAATAACAGAATACTGCTATGGGAGCCTATCTAAGATAAGGAATACGTCGGAGGACACAATCCCTTCGGAGAACAAGTTACTTCTTACCTTGTAACGTTCTTTCGATGGGATGTTCCTCCGACGTATTCCTTATCGACCCTCCCATCCATCCCCGCAGTACTACTTCCCTTGTTGTTGCAGCTTACGCTCCTTCAGGGTGATTAGTCTAGTCCAAAAAGAATTATTGTGGGCTACAAAACGGAACTGAGCAACGGACGCTGCGCGCGGCCTTTATAGGCAGGATGACGTCGATACAGCGGCTGTCGAGGGACATCGACTCGGTGGACGTCGACGCGCAGCGCCCTCTAGAGAGAAAAAATTTCCGAGGCCAGCAAAGCTGGAAAGAGATATCTAAGATAAGGAATATGTCGGAGGAACATCCCATCGAAAGAACGTTACAAGGTAAGAAGTAACTTGTTCTTCTATTCAATTGAAAGGGTCTAGTGTGTTGTGTCCTGCAGGCTGCAGGGGAAACTCCTCCCTCGCAATCAACAGGGACATGTGATATCCTGGGCTGTTGTGTGGTTCTCTGAGGTGTTAAGGGTTCTCAGGAAAAGCAAGTCTTTTGAACTTTTAATTACATAAAACCACCTTCTGTTCACTGCACAGTTCTGCAAGACAGCTCTCCTGTCAGGATTTATAGAGCGCCAGCGCCGGTCAGTGGCTTGCAATGGTACTGCACCCATTTTTGGGAGCTGTCTTGAATTAATACATTTTAAAAAGGGGATTTTACCTGATAGCATATGATTTTTGCTTGACATGGCATTGATGTGGATCTGCAGTAGAGTAAAGTAGAACACTCAACCAGAGTTGGATTTTTGTTTGGTGGTTTCGGGCCCATGATCTTAGCAATTTTTGACATTAATAAAAACAGATTTTGAACAGAACCATGCACTGGTGGGTGGCAGGTCAGGCGACCATTTTGGTGTGCGCAAAAACTGCGCGGTTTTCCTGGATTCTGGCGCAATGTGGGCTTTTTCGGCCATCTTGGATTTTCTGAGCCCACAGCCCCAAATGTTGCAGCATAATAACTCGAACATGGGTCAAAACCCCTGACACTCCGAACTGCCGCACTACTTCAAAGAGATAGCCTCATTACACGAAATCGAATGCCTTTTCCATATGCAGTAGGGCAGCCACAATCTTTGCAGGTTTAGGGATGTCGACCTCCCGGGAATGAACCCGGACTGGTCCATATGGATGATTTGGGCAACATGGGGCAACAGCCGAGCGGCCAATACCTTAGCAAATATTTTCATGTCAAGGTTCAATAAAGATATTGGGCAGTACACAGAGAAATCGAGGGCGGGTCTTTTCCCGGCACGAGGATCAGTGTGATTACTGCTTCGCACATCGTGGGGGGGAGGTGCCCCACCATCATCCCCTCTTCCCATACAACCAGCATATGCTGAGCCAGTTCGGGGCTCCACTCTTTGTAGACCTCTGCAGTCATCCCATCCGTGCCCGGGGCTTTCGAGGTGGGTAAAGCCTGTATCGCACTCAGGATGTCGTCAACCGTAATGGGCACCGCCGGGAGGTCCACTGCCTCGGCACTCAGTCTAGGTAGAGCAGCTTCTCTAGCGTAGTCTAAATCCACCTTTGGCAGTGTGTCTCATGAGGCGTACAAAGACTCATAAAAATGTGGAAAGGTATCAGCTATCTCTTTAGGGTTCACCACCACCTACCCCTCAGGAGTTCTAATTGCCGATATCTCCCTACATCCTCTCTCATGCCTCACCACCGCGGCCAGGTGTCTGCCCTCCTCTCAATATTTGCGAGCCATTACCGGCTCGGCTAGGTATTTAAACTCCCTCTCTGCAAGGCCACAGCAGCGGTCCAGTTCTTCCCTTAGTCTAGTTAGTGAGCCTGGCATGTCTCCCCTGTCCACCTCTCTTTCCCACCCCTTAATTTCAAGTTCAGTATCGTTTAGTTGCCTCCTAATTTGTTTCAACACCCCCATTTCCAAGGGCAGACACCCACCACCACAAATCGCCTTAAACGCCTCTCACAGGGTGCCCTTCCCGGGAACTGTGCCCATATTTTCACTAAAATAGTTCTTAATCAGACTAAGCAATTTGCTTTTAAACACTAGGTCCCTCAAAGCTGCTGACTTAAAAACCTCCACTGTGGGCCGGGCAACATCAGCTCCATGCGCAATGACCATAGCACCGGGGAAGGGTCAGAGAGGGTTCTGTGGAGCAGCATGCAGTCGTCTGTATGGTGCACAAGATATGGGGAGGCAAGGATGTAATCCAGCCGGTACAAGGAGTTGTGGACTGACGAATGGTGTGAATATTCCTCGCCCTCAGGCCTCAAGAGTCTCCATACATCACCCAGTTCTAACGCATTCATACCACTAAGAATCACTTCCGCTGCTTTAGAGCGTCGCCTACCCTCTGCCCCCGCTCACCTAGGTCTTTTGTCCCTGCTCGGGTCCAGTACCACATTGAAGTCCCCTGCCCATACAATGTTGGTGTGTAGGTATTTCTGACATAGTCTCACCAATGTCTGGAAAAACCACGGGCTATCAACATTTGGCCTGTATATGTTGACAAATGGAATCAATGTGGTTCACCAACATCCAGAAACTATCACGTGCCTCCCCTCTGGGTCAATGATTGTATCACTTGTATGGAATCCTAGTGATTTGTGCACCAGCGTCATGACCCCAGCTGAGTATGCCGAGAATGATGTACAATATTTGCAGTTTCCCCAGCTTCTGGCCACACTTTCATTCCCACCACCCCTAAGGTGGGTCTCCTGCAGAATGACAATTTTTGTCCCATCCCTCTCACAGTATTGTACCACTTTGCGTGTTTTGCGTGGATTGTTGAACCCCCATACGTTCCAGCTAATGACCTTATGCGCCATAGCTGGGTTGAGGGTTATGTATATGGACAACTATTCCACGACTTGGCAGCCTGCCTAAAAGCTGACTTTTGGTCTCTTCCTCGAGATGCAAACCTTTTGGAGATAACGTAAACCAACATCCCAATGAATTATCCCTCCTCCCCCACATTATCAACCTGAGACAATCCATCCCCCAGAACGCCCCACCCACACTGCCCACCCACAACCTGCAGTAATAGAAACCACCCCCCCAAAATTCCCAAACAACCTTGTTACAGTGGGCAATGGCCCGGGGGCGCTGGACGCCGCCACCCAAGTGACTTTTACCATTTAGGACCTCGACGGGAGGACCTGAAACCAGCAACCATTTGTATATATGCGTCCGGACTTATTCATTACATTGTATGCATAGGATTATCCCAACCCACTGGGGAATAGCCCGCTGCCAATGTTTATTCGGCATGTGGCCATGCACTGGCACCATGTCAAGGGCCCTCCTGGTTGGGGCCACACCAATGATCCACCCGAGGGGTATAAAATGAGGTTTACAGCTAATCACTTTGGGAGGGATTCGAGAATGTCATGCACTGCTCCAGGGTCAGCGAAGAAGTGTGTTTGACCGTTATGTTGGACCCCTAGTTTGGAAGGGTATTGCATCGAGTATCGGATCTCGCGATCCCAGAGCGCTCAATTCGCTGCAAGGAAGCACAAGCAAGCTTTCTGCACCACTGGTGTGAAATCTGGATAAAAAGAGACTCTAGCGTACTCGTAGGTGAGGTCTCCAAGTTCCCTTGCCCTGCGCAGTATAGCATCACTATCCCAATAATTCAGGATACATGCAATGAACAGGAGGGGGTTTTGCCCTGGCCTCGGGGTGATCTGTGACACCCTATGCACCCTCTCCACCAGGAACTGGGAGGACAGCGGAGGGTTCTGCAGCACATCCATGATAAACTTTTCCATGAAGGTCTCCATGCTTTTCTGCGTTACGGATTCTGGGATCCCCACCACTCTGATATTATTCCTCCTTGATCTCGCTTCTAAATCTTCGTTCTTGTCTCTTATGGATTTGGCCTCACGCTGCAGTTCCCTGATTGCCTGTGTGGATTTATTGCTGGTGTCTTCGAGCTCACTGACCTGGGTTTCAATCTCAGAGGTCCTGCTGCTTTTCTTGTCGATGCCTGTAAGAATGTGGTTGTATTTCCCCTTGATCCCTCCCTTGCCTTGAAGCGCTTTGAAACACATTGTGTATAGGCGCTATATAAATAAACGATCATATCATATCGTAACTGTCTCTTTCCCCCGATGTCCCTGGAGTTACAGTGGCTGGTGAGAGCTCAGTATAAAGCCCAGGGAGGTGTGGAGTAGTAGTCACCTTGCAATGGACGGGCTTTCCGAGGCACCCCCTGTACGGATGGTTGCAAATGGGCAGCAACTAGTGAAGGGTTTGTGCTCACGCAGCATTTTTTCGAACCCAGCTCTTCCTGCGCCGTCCTGTGAGAGGCCCAAGCTGCAGGCTCTGCGGCTGATCACTGTCTACTTAGGTATGGCTGGTAAGCTGCATGGGGGAGCACCGTGAATCGCCTGCCTGGGATGTCCTCAAGCTGCCATCTTCCCACTTCACACTGCTGTGCCACAGTATGTTGTTTAGGCTTCACCCGGAGGGGGGGGGGCGCAGCAATGAAATTAGCACTCAGCGTGCACCCAGCTGCGTCACCCCCACCACTGGTGCCAACAGGATCACGTTGTCTCTGCCGGCCGGCCACCTTGGCCGCGGGGTGAAGCCCACACCACCTCCGGACCCTCCGTCCCCCACCGCAGGCACGGCACTTCTCACCTGTGCTCCCCAGTGGGTCTCAACCATCGGCGGTTCATTCCTCGCCCTCTGTTTGCTTTGCTATGCTCCGGACTGCCTCCCACTTCGGGCTGTTGTGCTGCTCTGCAGCTGTTAGAAGGATAACCCCTGGTTCTGCCACTGTAGCGTCCCATGCCCCGCAGCGGCCTCTCCTCCAGTGTTCCCCAGCTACTGATCTGTCTGGGTGGCGCTCACTCCCCTGGGCGTGCACAGGCACTCTTGTGTTATCTACAATCCGCTGTGACGTTCCCTTCCAGAAAAGGCTTTTCCAATGCCCGATCATTTCAGAATTCAGGCAGTCGTTGGTCGGGCCAATAAGTGTGCCCCCACTCAATTTTGGGATCAATTGGGCCTGGTGGGCTGGGAATCAGCCTCCCCTCTTCAGAATCCTGCTGAGAGCTCACGGCAACACCGCCATCTTGGTTGTGGGCTCTCTAGCACCCCCAGGCGGTGGCCATCTTTGAAGATGGTGATGCGGTCAGTTGCTTTCGTTGAATCCCAAGTATAGCAGTACAGTTGGGAACTACGTCTGCTGCACAGAAGTTATCTGGGATGCAGCATATCCCCAAATAGATAATTATAAGAGCATTCAAATGCCTCGGAAATGTTGGGTGATATAAGCAAATAGTAGAACTGAGGGTGTTATAAAGCCAGCAGGCTTACTTTGCAATTTGAATATATGCACGCTGCTCCAACAGCGCACAGCAGTGTAGGAGGGACTCCTGCTCCCGTGTTTCTTATGCTGAATGGAATAACCAGGCTCGGACAGGAGCCTTAGTTGTCGAGCCGTTGGTGGGAGGGCCAGGTTCCGCCTGCCGGCGTTCCTGGATTGGTAGTTGAAGAAGTGGGCACCCAATCGGCTTCTAGCATCTAGATTGGAGTGTGGCTTGATCGACAAGATCATGCGTCGGTCATCTTTGAAGATGGTGATGCGGTTGATTGCTTGCCGGGTTTTGTTGAATCCCAAGTGTGGCCGTGAAATTGACTTGCAGAGACAGCGCGTCCTGCAGCAGGCGAACGTGGGCGTCAAGAGCTAGTGGAGGGCTCGTTTCGGCATATCCACGCTTCCTGGAGGAGGCGGAGCCGGGAGTGTCACGTGACCTTGCACGTGACTCAGCTGAGTGCAGAAAACAGCGAGCCCACCACCCTTGTGGCGCTAAGCGCTAAGCCCGACAGGTGCAAAGGGCGCATACTGTTTTGTGGCTGTTTGGTGTGCTGGGGCCCACCATTAAGGCTGATTCTGTGGAGGGAGGCAGGAGGCAGGAGAGTGTCGCCCGTGTTCCCTGGGAGCCTTAGGAGCGGGAGGAAGATGATGCCAGGAAGACCTGGAATCCCGCAGACCCGAGCGCAACTAAGGAAAGCCGAGCGAGATGAAATCACGATGGCCGGAAGAAAGACGCCGCAAGCCCACGGGAGAGCGGTAAGTGTGTTGGCTGACAGCGCAGCAAAGCCTTGCCATGATCTTAAGGGTCTGAGTTTGTTACCATCCAAACCTTTTGAGCAGAGAGTTAATGGCGTCAATATCACAAACACTACGACCATATTAGGATCTTTAGACTCAGCACCAAAAACAGCTGAGTATGTGATTGACTGCCTAGAGGCAACCCCGCGCCCTCCATGCCCTAGCCCCTGCGATATATTGGAGCAACTGGACGTGCAACAGGACATGCAGTTCCGAGAAAGAGAAGCGGCCAAAGGGGGGGAGTTTGCGATATGCCCAATTATAGAAAGAGAGGAGCAGTCTGAGTATCAGACCCCAAGCGAGGTCCTGGAGGTGCAAAGTAGCACAAGAGATAGCCTCTGTGACCTCGCCCGAGTCAACGTGAGTGCCCGTGACATGGAGAAAGAGGGGAATCCCCCATTGACAGAGAGGGCCAACAACTTAAATAGAGTGGTCACACACTCTAATGGCCCCCTAATTAAAGAGAAAAGCATGCCAAATCCAAATCCTGACCGAGCGAATCCGCGCAGAGAAATCTGCTCGTTGAAAATACTAGCATGGAAGAATGTCGAGGAGATAATTAAAAAAGATATGGAGAAAGTAAAAAGCATCTCAGTGTTAAATAGGTCAGGCCCTCCTAATCTGGCATCAATGAGGCTCCAAAAGCGATGGGAAACTTCTAAAGAAAGCCCCATAAAAGTAAATTGGTCAAAAATCTGGAGACGAGGGACAAACCGTGGCAACCCGTAATGATGACCAGTCAACAAGAACAAGAGCAATGGTTACCAGACGAAATGAGTGACGTAATGTCGGAGGACGAGGAAGGCATGATAAGTCGGAGACCGAGCGATTCAATCAAAGAGAGAAACCCACACGAAGAAGAAATCTGGAAGCCAGCAGTGGAAGTCTCCTCCATGGTCAATCAAGAGAAAGACCCCCGACAACAGCCCCGACGAAGCTCCATAGCCATAGCAGATCAGTTGATCAGAGATTTAACCCGATTAAATGCTAAAATGGCGGTCCCAAGTGTGAGCCGCCAACAAAATATCCAACAGCAAGGAAACACCTCTAACCGAACAGCTCTCGAAGAGTGCGGTAAGGATACCGGAAGAATGGAGGACTCAAATTTGCGTCTAGGACAGACAGAGAAACGAAGGACTGAAGTACATTCAAGGCATTATTCCCATATACATAGCTCGGACTCCGACCTCCAACAATCGCAAAAACATAAAAAGGGAAAAAGAGACATAGAAAATCACAACGTAAATGCTTCTGCAAATACATTAAGGAATATCAGAAGGTCCGGGTCGGGGTCGTCCATTACATCTACAAGAAACACTGAGACCGAAACAGAAAAAGAGGAAGTCGAACAGATCGAACATAACAAGACCAAACTATCGCAAAGGAAAACAAGGGCCAAGACCTTAACATCGAAAGCCATGATCGAAAAAGTGGTGAATGAATTACGACCAACTATGATGTCGGCAACGACAATAGCAACAACGCCGCTAATAAAGCTCTATGAGCAATTAAATGAAACGTGCAAAGATCAGAACACACTGATCGCGCTGTTAAATACGAAAATAATAAAAATGGAAGGTGACATTTTGGAAATGACCCTACAAAATAAAATGTCATCTCGTGGATACGAATACGCGACAAACACACTGAAAGATGCCCTGAAAAATAACGCCGAGGATAAGCGGTTATTTGCAGAGGTAGCCAAACATGCGATACTAACCTTGAATAAAGAGCAGGAGAAAAGGCACGTACAATTCAAAAGATCCGAACAGTGCCCGGATCATTATGAAACGATACTGGTAGAACAAGAGCCCCAAACCCAGCTAGCCGCACCGAAAGAGTCCCCCCCAATAAAGCAAATGAGAGTGGAGGATAGAAATGAGGTTGGAGCAAATAAAAAATCAATCCCAAGGAAACACGACTTGATTAACACAGAGCAAGAAGGGAAAGAACAAGATCACCAGCACAAAGACAACGTGCAAGAGCCAAAGACCACACGACCCGGAATCAAAGAGAAGGAGAACAGAGGGTCATCTGTTGTAGTCTCTGGTAAAGATAAAAAAAGTGAGGAGACACGATTAAGCGAGCCGGAGGAAATAGTTGCCCCTTCAACTTCCGAAAATACCAGTAATGTGAGCGATAGAATGGACGACAAAACTGAGGATACACGAAAAAGGGAGTTAGTGGCACAGGAGGCTCCACTATCCACTGAAAATATCAATAAAGAGTGTGAAGACAATAGGATGAAAGACGTGATACCAACACAGACAATACTTGAAAATAAGAGCCCAGATAAAGATTGGTATGAGATATTTGAAAAACAACCAGCAACCAATCCAAAGAATAGCGGAAATGGGATAATAAATGGCAATAATAAACAAGGGAAATGTAAAAGGAAAACAAAAAACCTGTCAGCCCCAAAGAACAAAAATGCCAAAAACACAGCAAACTTTTTTAGAAATATTAAGGCCCTAAACGTGACAATAAATAAAACAGAGTTGATTAAAGAGGATGCTAAAAAACACGCGGTTAGTGATCCAAATACTGGACAAAATCAAAATAAGCAGCAAGAAATGCCTCGGCAAAACGGTACTGACTTAATAGAACTTGATCAAGTTGAGGACGATGAAGATCTGATGAACGTGTCAGTATATAGCACTCATGATGACACAGAAGATGAGTCGAGAAGTGTGATCGAGGTGTCCCACAAAAAGAAGGATGGGGGCAGACATAAGGATCCTACGAGAGAGAGGGTGCCAGAGAGGACAAACGATGAACCGAAGAACAGGAGAGTGATACGCCTGATCTGTCCATCGGAAAAGATGGAGGGCGCGCTGGTTGGAACAAGTGTGGATGATACCTTGGCAAAAAAGCCATTTTACACCATGGAAGAAAAATTAAAAATCAGTTTACTGAAAAACAAACTAGCCCAGGAGAAACATAGGAAGCAGATTAACTTAGAAGTAAAAGCTGGCTCAAATCAACCAGAAGTGGAACCATCAACAGATAGAATGCCAAAGCTCACTAAAATAGTGAAAGAAAAGAGTGAAACAAGTGAGAGATTCAAAGAGGATTCGAGAATCCAAAATAATCAGGAGAAGTATAAGCCAAAGGAGGGCCAACCAAAATTCAGGGTCTTGATTGAAAAGATTGAACAAAATAAGAATGATAAGTCGCCGAATAGGAATACAATACTACAACTGTTCCAATCAATACCGGTATTGCGAGCTATCCGAAACATCGAATTAAGCAGAGTCGAAATGATAAAAGAATATGGTCGTGTAAGTACCTTGGTACACATCGACTCAAGGAAGATCACTGTTTTGATTATGATGTGTGAAAGGCAAATAATGGATGCAGGATACCAAATCTATGAGGTAGATAATCTACTAGCACCAAATCAGTGCTCACAGAAGGAAAATCAACAGCAGCAGGCTGATCAGCACGAAAGAAAGGGGAGTGTGGATAAAGGCACTGAAGCCGGTGAAGAGTGCAGAGAAACGAGGGAGAAGATAGACGACCCAAAAGGCCTAAAAATCGAAATAACAGTGCCGAACATACCTGCCACGGATGATCTAAACCAGCAAGCTCCGAATGGAAATAGCCCGAAACCGGGAAAAGAAGCAGATGAATGGGCATGGATAGCTAAAGCCATAAATAACCAACCACGAAGTTAATGCCAAAGGGACAAAAACACCATAACATGGGCAACTTGGAATACCAGAGGATTCGCACATCTTGCCAACAGTTCCAATGAACTGCTGAGGAATTGCGATATCGTATGTCTCCAAGAGACATGGCTAGCCAGTTGCCCGTGTATAGAAGGTTTTGAGGTGGCAATGAATCCGGCCATAATAAAAAAAAAGGGAAGACCCATGTCTGGTCAACTAATCTTGGTGAGTCACAAGAGCGGGTTTGTGATAAAGGAGTCCATGAATTTGTCAAACTACATACAATATGCAAAGGTCGAGGCCAAAGATTTTGAGGATCCACAAAAAAACATAAGAATACATATTTTCAACATCTATTGGAACAATCAAGAGGCTAAACAAGAGAATTTAATGGACGACCTGTTGGATGCCATTGATCACTTGAAATCAATAGAGAGGGATGCCAAGATGGTGATATGCGGAGACTTGAATTTGAAATTAATAGAAATTGTTAACAAACCCAAATCGAAAAAAGAACGATCAGTAAAGGAAAGGAGGAAAGAAAAAATGTGGCTCGAAGAGATGGAAGATCGCGCTATGATAATGATGAATGGGAACACATTGGGCGATGTACCGGCAGTAGAGACATGGGAGAGAGGTACTCAGAGGTCAATCATAGATTATTTTTTCGTGACAGAAAACATCGCTGCAGAAATGTCCTCCATGAAAGTGATAAAATCGACACAGAGTGACCACAACCTTGTCTCACTGATGTGGAGCCAACCCACACATAAGAAAATCCTACAGAAGCATCAACAATATGAAGTGGAACCCGGAAGAATAAGGCTGAGAATGACGGCTACTGATATAGAATCACTGGTAGAGGCCATAAACCCTGATTCATGCCATCTGAAGACACCAACAACAGAGTACAGTGAATTTATGGAAATCTATAGGGTGAAAGTTAAAGGTCAGGGGAAACTACAGTATAAAAAGCATGCACACGACAAAGAAATAGCAGAAAAAAAAAGAACCCTAAGGAAAAACTGTAGAAAGCTAAAGCAAACAAATGACACGAAATACAAGCAAAAGATAAGTCTGTTAAAAAACAACTACAGGTCATGGGTGAGGTGGCATAGGGCCAAATTAGAGCAAAATGACGCGGAAGCCATGCTGAAGTCGCTGAGGCAGCGAAATTCCAGAGGATTCTGGTCTTTGCTAAATGAAGTAGAAAATCCCCAGAAAGCAATAATGAAGAACATGGTGACGGAAAGTGAATGGGAGAAGCACTACACATCCCTGTTCGAGAAACAACTTAAAACAGAAACACCGGTTTTCCCGAAAATACAACCATGGGATCTAAGCTTCAAACGCATAGATATATCAACCTGTATTAAAAAATGTAGTGACTCAAGAGCAGCAGGGCCAGATGGCCTATCAAACCTGATGCTGAAACAAAACATCGATGAATGGTCCGCGTTTTGCGAAAGACTATTTCAAAACATCATACAAGAGGTTAGAATCCCTGCATCATGGAAAGAAGGCATCATAGTGCCGATATTTAAGAAAGGATGTCGCCTGAAACCAACAAACTACAGGCCAATTGCCCTGCTAGACGTACTTGGGAAGATCTTTGCAACTATGCTCTTACAGAAACTGAATACATGGCTAAAAGAAAGTAAGTCAATTGACGTCCGACAAGCAGGCTTTGTAAAAGGCGTGGGATGTAACCTAAATCTGCTAATATTGAACCTAGTAAAAATGGAAGCAATTAGATCGGGCCAGAAAGTGTTTCTAGCTCTGATTGATCTGGCTCATGCGTTTGATGGGGTAGACAGAGAAACGCTATGGCAAAACCTGAAAGATCGTGGCTGCCCATTGAGCCTTATCCTGGCTATAAAAGAATTATATTCGCAAACATCCGTAAAAATTCGATTGGACGACCAGGGAAATCACTCAAAATCAATACCAACGGCCAGAGGGATAAAACAGGGCTGTCCATTGGGCGCTACCCTATTTAACTTCTATATATCAGAAGTGGGTAGGGTGTTTGAGGAAGTGCGAAGCACGCCCCCCACGATAAACGGAAATAAAGTTAGTTGGCTCCTGTATGCAGACGATATGGTAATTTTAGATCTTACACCAATAGGCCTGCAACGCAAATTAACAGCACTTAAAGAATATACAATAAAAATGGGCTTGGAGGTCAATGCAGAGAAATCAGAGATCCTGACCCTAGAAAATCTAAAGGGTACCTCATCAAGAAAACGTCAATTCCAATGGTCACTCGGAAATGGAAAACTCAAAAAAGTAAAATGCAGCAGATACCTAGGGGTGTATATCAACTCAAGCCTGCGAGATGAACCTATGGTAGTTAAGACCCTGAGTAAATGTAAACAGCTGACAGCACAAGCCCGGGTAATCCATAACAAATATGGAAAATTCTCATATAAGCCAGTGATCAATTTCTATAAAAGCAAGGTAATCCCAGCACTAATATTCGGAGCGGAATGTTTGTTCGGATGTTCCAGTGAGATCTGGGCAAGATGTGAGGGGCACTTTTGGAAAAAGATCCTGCAAATACCCCAAAGTTACCCGACCGCTTGTGTAATCTATGAAGTTGGTGTAGCAACGTTAGATGCGAAGATCACATGGAACATGCTAAACCTGTATAGGAAAACAATTGAAAATTGTGTCCCCCAATTCGAAATCTTGGCAGAACGGAACAGTATACAGCCCCACTCGATCCTCCAGCAATGGAGAGCAAACTGTAAAAGGATTCTGAAAGAGATAGAAGTAGACGAGAAACAGCTTGTCAACAACCCAAATGGAGTGAAAAAAAAACTAATGGATCTTGACTGGATTAAAACAATAGAAAAAAGAAATTCACACAAACGTATGAAGAACCATCCTGGAGAAGCAAAAGGGAGAATGCAGCTAACCCAATACCTTGAATTGTTTCCATGTAAAGTCCTAAGGAGGGCATATCTGCGATTCAGATTGAATCTATATGAAACTAAAGAAGCCCAAATCTATAACAGGAAATGGCCAAACGAAGATACAACATGCCGTTTCTGTCGAATAGAGTCAGAATCACTAAAACATTTGATACTTTATTGCAGCGAACTCAAGGAATTAAGAACAAAATACCTGGCAACGGAAAGAAAATTAGTCTCCACGTATAGTGAGGAAGAATGGTGGGGAAGGCTACACTGCAGTAACAACAAAAAACTGGCGGTGGCACTCACACTGTTCTTGAAACAAATAGAAATCATGTGGGGAAAAATGGAGGAACAAACACAGACATAATTCATATACAAAAGAACCACTGAGTAGGGATTCTCCAAGAGACTGCGGCGTCGATCAAATGTTTGATAAGCGAGACATTGAGAAATGAGGACGAGGTATTATAAATAGAGGAATTTTAAGGGAAAAATTTGAGCCTCGGACAGAGCTGAGGAGGCAATTGGACATTGTATATTGTATAATGTATAAGTTTTGATATAAAAAGATTTTCTAAAGTTTGTATAAGCTAAATGAAAATAAAAATAAAAAAAAAAAAAAAAGTGTGGCCGAACAGTTGGGGACTTCGTCTGCTGCACAGAAGTTATCCGGGTTACGGCATATCCCCAAATAGATAATTATAAGAGAGTGTTTCCAACGCTTCGCAAATGTTGGGTGATATGAGCAAATAGTAGAACTGAGGGTGTTTTAAAGCCAGCAGGCTTACCTCGCAATTTGAATATATGCACGCTGCTCCAGCAGCACGCAGCGGTGTAGGAGAGACACCTTCTCACGGGTTTCTTATGCTAGTGGGCCTTTGTTGGGAAGACTGGCTTCCGCCTGCCGGTGTTCCCGGATTGGTAGTTGAAGAAGTGGTCACCCAATCCGCTTCTAGCAGCTAGATTGGAGTGTGGCTTGATCGACGAGATCAGGCGGCGGCCATTTTTGAAGATGGTGATGCGGTCAGTTGCTTGCCGGGCTGCGTTGATTCCCAAGTGTAGCAGAACAGTTGGGAACTTCGCCTGCTGCCCATAGGTTATCCGGGAGGCGGCATATGCCCAATTAGATCATTATAAGAGAGCGTTTCCAACGCTCCACAAATGTTCGGTGATATAAGCAAATAGTAGAACTGAGGGTGTTATAAAGCCAGCCGCTTACCTCGCAATTTTAATATATGCACGCTGCTCCAGCTGCACGCATCGGTCTAGGAAGGACTCCTGATTCCAGGTTTCTTATGCTGAATGGAATTTTTATGGAAGGTAATGATTTGATTGTTGAATTGTTGTAGCCACTTAGACTACTGGCAAATGTTTGAGGGTGGGTGGTGTTACTTGAATGGGGTAGGGAGGTGGTGTGAGGGAGCTTGGATCATGGTGCGACTGGGGGGGGAGAAAAAAAGGGGCAGCAGCTATTGCTTTTGGTATTGACAGGGAGTAAAGTGAACACCTTGTGTGCAGTTGTAAGGGGGAACACACATGTTTCTCAATCAAAGGGGAACGGGGGATTTGGGGAAGTTTATGTTGGTTGGGATAGTTTATGCGGACTCACCAGTGGGCGAAGACACAAAACCAAGATAGATGCAAAGGGATCATTTTAGATACCTCAGTCGGTCAGAAGTATGGCCCGAGTAGCCAGCAGGTTTAAAATATGGCTGTGCGATGTGTGAGGTCTTAACACCCCAAATAAGAGGGTTAAATTCAGAATTGAGATGGGGCGGGGCTGAGATTGTGACACTCGAAGAGACTCACCTCATGCGCAGGAATCAATTTAGACTTAAACAAAAAATTCCCTATACAATCACACTCTAGCGCTTTGTCTAAGAGGGCTGGAATGGCATACTGTTCCATAGGAAGCTAAACTTTGTACTTATGGACACAACAAGAGATAGGGAAGAGAGGTATGAAATTGAAAAGGGTACTATCGGGGGACATACCCTCATGATTGCATCAGTTTTACGACCCTAATTTGGGACAGGACCAATTTCTTTTGAAAATTCCTCCAGCTCCTGGAGGGTTTCAGGGAGTGGGAATGCCCTGTAGTAGGTATTTAACTTGGTAATTGAAGGGGGCTGGGACAGATTATCTCAGTCCAGCTACTCCCTATCTGGGGAGATATCAAGGAGAGTTAAGGGATTACTCCAGTAAATGGGGTTGGTGAAAGCATGGAGATATCAACATCCAGGGGTAAGGGACTACAACGATTATTCATGTGTGCATAAATCATACTCTCGGATCGACTGCATGTTCAGCTTGGCAACATGACTGCATAACATTCAAAAGATAGATATACGGGGGGCGTGACCAAAATGGCGGGCTGAGTGGACTTGAGATGGAGTAGCTCCGTCCCTGCCCGTTGAGCTAAAGAGGAATCCGATATCAGGCACGCCGAAAGAATAGTGAGCTACAGCGGGAAGAAGCCTGTGAAAGAAAGAGCGCTGGAAAAGTAACGCTGACAACAGAGGAGGAGAGAGGCGACCGTAGCTGCAGCAAGAGAAAGAGAGCCGTGAGGGAAAATGGTGCACGGCATCGCTTAGCCCTGCAGCAACGCATCGGTCCCTGGACTGGAGAACTCAGACCAGTGAAGGAGAAGAACACTGGCAACACGCCTGTGAGTGCAGGCGGCGGACCGCAGGGAGAACGGGACAAGTTCACCCCAACGAAGTGAAGTGCACTGGTGGAAACCAAGCGGTGAGCAGCTTGGGGGAGGCGTGAAGCGAAGGGGACTGGGCCACCCGGGAACGTGGCAGGAGGCCTGCAGGCGAAGGAGGGCTGAGGTGTGGCACTGAGAAAGAGCGAAACAGCAGGAGTGCGGGCCCCGCCGTGCATGCACCCGGCAAGAAGAGTAGAAAGAAGAAGCCGAGGACAATGACCCCGACATAAGGGTGAGAAAGTTGGCAGGGAGGAGAAACTGCAGCGCGGACCGTAGAAGGTGGAGCACAGTGCACAGAGACATCCCTGCTCGCACAGCGTGATACGCTGGGGAGACCACAGCGATGAGAGGGCACAGCCCCAAGAAGGTATCCACGGGGAGGACGCAGAGAGAGCTGCAGAAGGAGGGGAGAACCACCGAGGAGTCCCGAGCAGACAGGCATCTCAGGAGAACAAGCGGAGAGGAGCAGCAAGCAGCGAAGAGGGAAGGGCTGCCAGCAGAGCTTCTGTACAGGCGGTCCTAATGCGAAAGAGCCTTGGAGGACACCGGTAAACCCAGCAGGAGGGGTTCAGAGATAAGCGGACAACATAACCGAGCCGGGAGGGGCCGTAGGTATCCCAGAAAGCGCCAGCATCAGCAAGGCCTGCAGTGGAGGGCTGAAGGGAGCCAGCTGCACACAGCACAACCCTGGCCTGTTATGTATCGGGATACATAACAAGCCAGGAGGGGGCCGGACACATTAACCCAGTGAGCTACTGGCATAAAGTGGGACCCATCCTGGAGTAAGGCTGGAGCATCTCCCCTAAGTGACTAGGGGGGGACTGCAGAACCTGCACAACTGCACAGCAGAAGGCCCCGGGAGGAGTAGCAGCCCCAATAGCCAAGGGGGTGCAGAAGGCCCAGGGCAGAGAGCAGAGAAGAAAAGCCTCAGGACCTCAGGAGAAGGCCCTGAAACTCCAAAGACAAGGCCCATAGAAACTAAGAGGAACAACGCCAGAGCACACTGAGGGAACACGCTCTGCAGGGAAAACAAGGAAGTTAAGACCCGTAACGACCGAGCCACATAGGACTGTGTAGCAGACCAGCCAACACATACAGCAGAGGATTACAAATCAACCCGGGACGAAACACATCAGGAGAGCCAAGACAAGTGGGACCCGTGTACATGGGAACAGGCAGCAATGGAATAGCAGAAAACCAATGGGACCAAATAAGAGGAATCCTAATCCGGGAGAGCGAGAACAGGAAGGACACAGCAAGGGATACATACAAACAAAGCTCCCCTTTGACAATCCAACAGAGCAGAGCAAAGGTGGAATGGCACTCACCAAAAAAGACCTACTCGCAGGGCTGGCCAAATTCAAAGGCGAACTTACAGACACTGTCAAGGCGGAGGGAGCGAGTATAAGAGAAGAACTGTCTCAAGCCATCACAAACAATCGGAAAGACATTGACTCACTGGCAGAACGAGTGATGGTGATGGAAGAGCGCCTAACTGAATGGGACACAAAGGGGCCCGAATGGACGCCACAAACAAAGGAAACAGAGGAGAAATTAAGGGCACTTGAAGAGAAGTGTGAGGACCTGGAAAACAGGTTGAGAAGGGACAACATACGGATCAAGAACTGGGGGAAAGGAGCAGAGGGCTCCAATTTGTAAGCCTGCATAAAGGAAATGTTTGAGAACCTGGTGGAAGGAGATGCTGCCCGAAATATGGAGATCGAGAGAACACACAGAGTTGGTAACAGAAGAATGGACCCAAGGGCAAGACCCTCTGACATATTAGTCAAAATGCACAACTACAAGGTCAAGGCGCAGTTAATAGGGGCGGCTAGGACAAAGGGTGAGAGGATGCGAAGTGCAGGTATATGAAGATCTATCCCAAGCCACACTGGCGAGGAGACGCACATTTAAACCACTCACAGAGGAACTGATTAAGAGGAAGCTAAGATACGGATGGCCCAGGTAGAGGATGGACTGAGGGCTTTGGGGATGACCTCAAAGGAGACGCGAGCCGACACTATGGGAATCCACCCGGAAAAAACAAGGTCCGACACCCAGGCCCGGGCCGCAGGGCTGGACCATGAAAAAGGCGATGAAGACCTGAGGAAGATCATTGTAAAATGAGCCGATGCTCACAGTAAAAAGAACTTAAGGACTGGAATATAGCCTGATGTTCTGTAAGAAATGACATAAGAAAGGCAGGGGTGGAGGGGGTAATGCCACGCACAGTTCACCAAGAGGGGACCACGTCAAGAACCTGGACACGGATCCAGGGACAGTTACAAGAGGGGACCTTTTAACCAGTCTGAAGGGCTGTAAGGGACAAGGGGGCGATGGCTCAATCACGCAGAAGAAACAGGAAGTGCCAGAGAAATTAGTGGGAAATTTGATTAAGGCGGTATGTATAGACTGAAGACTCAGAGGGTGGCAGTCTTGAGAGAAATCGATAAGGAGGGACCCGAAATAGTTTTCTTGCAAGAGACGCACCTAATGAAGGAAGATGAGGGACGCCTACGTAGTAGGAACTACCCGCTGCAATATCATGCCACGGCAAGAGCCAAGTGCTCGGGGGTGGCAATCCTTTTCCATAAAAGTGTACGAATCGAAGGAACCAAGGTAATACGGGACACAGAAGGAAGATATGGGATGGTGAAAAGGAGAATGAGGGGCCAGACGTACACTTGGGCATCAGTGTATGCCCCCAACCAGGGACAAGAACGTTTCCTGGGAGAGCTGAGCAATTTCGGGGAAGGAGAGATGATCATATCGGGGGACTTTAACTTAGCAGCAGATCCCGTCTGGGATAGATCGGGGGGACCAAGGGGGTACGCAAAGGGGACGATGTCCAGGCAACTTTTGGGAAGGTTCAAGGAGGAGAGGATATGCGATGTGTGGAGGGCACGGCACCCGAAAGAAAGAGACTATTCTTACTATGCCCATGTCCAAAAGACCTACTCCAGGATAGATAATGTGATAGCAACACGAGGAATAGTTGAAGCGAATACAAATAGGAAATATGACACTGTCGGATCATGCCACGGTCACATTAGAGTGGGAGGGAGGCAACACCCTCAGAGGGTCAGGGGGTTGGAGATTAGAGCAATACCTAATTAGAGACCGCAAGGTGAGGTAACAGACTGAGAATGAAATATGGGAATTCGGGAAAGGGGGAGGAGAGAAGGGTGACAGCCCAGGGGAGAGATGATGGAATGCTTTCAAACAGCATATAAAGCGATACTTCATAAAGGCTGCAAAGAATATGTGGAAGGAGCAGAGGGAGGCTGAGGAGGGCTTAGAGAAAGAGATACGGGAACTTGAGGAGAGGCACAAAGAAAAAGGTACAAATAAAGTAGCTAGGAAACTAGCCCATGCCAGAGGACAGCTGAGGCAGATGACAAATAAAGCAGTTAAAAGAGGTTTTACGAACCGGGCAACAAAGTGGGAACAGCATTGGCAAGAAAGATAAGGGCTAGAGAACAGAAAACATTTATAGACACGCTGGAGGACAAAGATGGCAAGTGAGTGGGGGCAGAGGGAGCCAAGAGAAGAATTGTAAGGGATTTCTATGCGGATCTATATGGGGAGGACCCAGCAGAAAGGAGGAAACAAGCGGCATACTTGGTGGGCTGGGACGGGCCAAGGTTAACTCCTGAGCAAAAAATTCAGCTGGAAGAGCCCATAGGGTTAGAAGAGGTGCAAAGGGCAAAATCCCGATTAAAGGCGAATAAAAGCCCGGGGGAAGATGGACTAACGGCAGCATTCTACACAACATTCAGGGATCCACTGTCAAAATTTCTCACTGGCTTATTCAACCACTTTAGAGATGGAGGTGAGGTTACTAAATCCATGAACATGGCTCATATCACACTGATCCCAAAGGCGGGGAAGAACCCACACATGTGCTCCTCGTACCGGCCTACAGCACTCATCAACGTAGATGGCAAGATATGAACATGGATACTTGCGGCAGGGCTAGAAGGGATACTACCGGGGCTGGTGATGCAGGACCAAACAGGTTTTATACAAGGACTGAACACGTTTGACAACGTTTGACAACATAAGGAGGGTACTACACGTCATAGACAGGGCGGGAAAGGGGAGGAACACTCTCACCTGCCCGATGATGTTGGACGCCGAGAAGGAATTTGACCTCATCAACTGGGCTTTCATGGAACAAACACTACAGAAGGTGGGAATGGGACCACATGTTGTGAGAATGATACAGGCAAACTACCAACACCCGCAAGCCAAGGTAAAAGTTAACGGGCTGCTAACAAACCCGTTCTCAATAAGAAGAGGGACAAAGCAGGGGTGCCCTCTATCGCCGCTCCTCTTCGCTTTAGTGATGGAGCCCTTTGCGCACTGGATAAGGAAAAACTGGGAGATTTGAGGTGTTAGATGGGCAGGAGCACGACATAAAATAGGACTATTTGCGGATGACGTAATCCTAATGATTACGGGAGGTCCCGGGAGGATAACTCCTAGGCAACATGCCCCCCTTGGAAACAAGACAACACAGAGCAAGACAGGTTCGATCCCCGGGTCCGCACTTAGAAACCTCTGGGTATTAAGCGCGTTATAAATAACCTACCATATCATATCAATGATCACTGAGCCGGGGAAGTCGCTACCAGTGATAGTGGGAGAGATAAAAACATACTCGCCGATATCAGGCTTTAAATTAAACTTCGAAAAGGCAAAAATTCTGCACTTGTCCATAGGGTAACCAGAAAAGAACCAATTGGAAAGAAGCAATCCTTTTAGGTGGGCATAGGGGCCAGTCAAATACCTATGGGTGAACCTAACTGCGTCAATCAAACAAATAGTGGGAACTAACTACCATCCGCTGATCATATAACTTAAAGCAGAGCTAGCAAGGTGGAGGAGGCTGTACATATCTGGGAACCCCGCCTTCCCACCAGGCAAAGAGTAGGGCAGGTTCAAGAGATGGATGGAAGTGGGGTGATCAGCGATCTCTATGAAGGGACACAATTTCGGTCATTTGCAGACTGTAAAAGAGACATAGGTCTTAAGGACGAGGACTGAAATGCATATCAGCAATTGAGGCACTGGGTTGGGACCCCCACAATGATGGAAGGGGCCTCGAGGGAACGCACAGAATGGGGAAATCTAATATCATCTTCAGAGAGCAATAAGCGTTTGATCTCAGCAATAAATAAGATCCTAATAAGAGGGGAGTATGAAGAAGGAAGGGCTCTGAGGGATGAATGGGAGACGGTAAAAGGGAAGACATTCAATGCCAAGGAATGAGACAAGATGATAAGAAGCTGGTACACCTCATACACCTCGGTTCAACACCAAGAGCTACAATATAAGCTCCTACATCATTGGCACTACACCCCAGAGAGGCTCCACAAAATGTTTCCCATGAGGTCGGAGTAGTGTTGGAGGAGGTGTGGGGGAAAGGGAACAATGGAACATATATGGTGGGGATGTCAGCGACTCAAACATTTCTGGCATGAGGTGAAATCTAAGGTACTGGAGATAATGGAGGTGGGAAGGGAATTTGAGAGGGGCAGAGATACTTCTAGGCACCATAGTTAATAAATAACAGTGTGTAGGGGGGAGGGCTGGTAGACTGTAGGCAAATTTAATGATGGGCGCATAGAGATGCATAGCTAAACAGTGGAATCAGAAGGAACCCCCATCCATTATACTATGCTACTATGCAATATGGGATACGGTGGACGTGGAAAAGATGACAGCGACAATACGAGGGACGTTGAGGACATTTGGTAAAGTTTGGTCTCCCTTCATAAACTATGCAATCAGGGACACAGTGCATCTATACATCCCGAAGAGACTGCAGGCACTGGGAATTTTAGAGGAGGAAGAGGAATGAGCCGAAGAATGAGCAACAGGACTGAAAGTGCCTCCGGTAAGGACTGATGGGGCGGATGTGAGAGGGGGAAAGCTATTGATTACTGATGTTGAAGTTTTAAGAAGTTAACTGAAATGTAACACGAAGCACGCACAAAGAGATGTAGGGTATCTATAAATGTAAATCGAGCTGAGAAATATTTGGTTAAACAAAAAAAGAAAGATAGATATACAAATAGGCACAATGTTGGATCACTCTTCAATATTGTTAGAGGCAAGTTTTTTGGGCGGACAGCAACTCAATACCTCGGGAGGCTAAATGATAACCTATTAAAAGATGGGATGGTGAGGGAAAACCTGGAGGAGGCCATCGTAGCATATCTTAACTGTAATGTAGCTGGGGACACTTTAGCAGGGAATCACTGGGACGCCATGAAGGCTAGAAATCTTCATGCAGAACCTAGTCGATCCCAACCAGACTGGTTTTGTAACCAAAAGATCAACGGAATTAATATAAGGAAAATAAACCTTCTCATTGACAGGGCAAATAGGGCTAAAGAGCAGGCTTTATTAACATTAGACTTTAAAAAGACCTTTGATCAAGGCAATTGGCTCTTTCTTTGAAAAAAGTGCTGGGTAAGGTGGAATTGGGGCCAAAACTGACTAACATTATCATGGTAAATATTTTCTCCCGCCAAGGCCAGAATTAATGTTAATAGGCAATTGCAAGGCTGGTGTCACTAGGTAGGGGAACAAGTCAGGCGTGCCTGCTGTCACCTCTCCTTTTTGCTCTGATAATGGAGACCTTTGCAGAGAGGATTAGAACCTCTGACAGAATTATGGGTGTTTGTGTAGGAGGAGGGTAGTATAAAATCAGTCTTTTTGCAGTTGATGTAGTCTTCTCGCGGACGGATCTGGCAGAATCGATCAAGGCAGTCATAGAGAAAATACTTAGTTTGGGGGAGGTCTCAGGGTTCAAAGTTAATATTCCCAAAACAGAGATATTGAACATTACACGAAGCGAAAAAACAATTCAGGAAATTCAACAGATAGCTCCCTTCTCATATGCAAACAATTTGGAGAAATATGTGGGTATTAATATCACAAAGGGAGGGGCTGATTTGAAAGCGACCAACTATAATGACTTATCCAGATGGAGCAAAATATATTTAACAGGGAAGGTAGAATGTCCGTGATCAAGATAAACGTGCGGTATACACGCATTTCGCTGAATGAAATTTCATCGTGGGACTTTTCATCTCCGACCCTTTCATCGCCAACATTTTTTTTAGATTTTTTTTTTTAGGGGGGGTGTTTGTGCGGGTTGGGGTATGATTATTTAAGTAAGGGGAGGTTTGGGGGGGTGCAGCCCCCCCATAAATAAAAAAAATAAAATAATAAAAATGTTGGCAATGAAAGGGTCAGCGATGAAAAGTCCCACGATGAAATTTCGTTCCGCGAAATAACGTAGAACCAAACGTGCTGCCGGGGCTGCTTTGTGCTTTGCAGAATACCCCAATGTCTAAACCAAATATATGATCACTGGATTGCAGAGACAAATACTTTAATTCATATGGGGCAGGGGGTTCGCAGGCTGGAATAAGCAGGAGACAAATAATGGGCAGGAAAAACAGGGGGTGGTGGGGGTTCATCGTGCCCTGATATAATGAGATACTATCTAGCTTCCCAAATATGTATAGTATCGGAATCGATAGAGAAAATGGGAAAAGTAACTGGAAAGGGTAATATTGGAGGAGGAATGGGAAAAGATCTACAGCACTGGCTGGAAGGGGTCCGTATGCGCACAGCATATAGAAACCCATTTTAAGATACTGCATAGGTGGTACTGCACCCTGGAAAAACTGCACAGATTTAGGCTGCAAAAGGGAAAGTTATGCTGTAGGGTGCGTGGGCAGGAACGCACATCATGGGGAAATGCCCATATCTGGCTGCACTTTGGAAGGCCATTGAAGAAGTAGTAAATGAAGTGGGAGGGCGAATAGGATGGAATGGAGTCTCACCTGACCAACATCAAGGGTATGCTACTGGCAGCGAAGTTTATGATCGCAGCAATGTGGGGTAAACAGAGTGCGCCACAAATTATGGGAAATAATAGCCATGGAGAAACTCACTGCCCAGATTGGAGGCACCTGAAGGAAATTTGACACAAGATGGAATCCGCTAATTCACCACCTGGGCTCCATGAGACTGAACTGCTTTATACCAAAGCGATTGGGATCTATTGATTGATGTCTGAGACTCGTTACACTAGGATGGGGGTTGATTGTGTTATCTGTCAGCTTTGCTATGAAATGGAAGATGTTGCTTGCTGGTGTGGGATTTTAAGGGTGTGAGGGAAGAGGAGTTAAGTTGTGAAAACCTAATAAAAATATGTTTTTAAATAAATAAATATATGCGATTTAAGGATAAGTAAGAGGAGAGGATGCTCACTCTTTTATTGCAACCAAACAGGTAATCAGCTTCTGAAATATATGTGACAGATGACGTCATCTTCAGAGATTGTAGAGCAATCATGTCTTGAACCCATGAAGAGTATTTGATAGAAACATAAACCTAACACAAAGTCAAAGGCCCTCATTACGACCCTGGCGGATTTTTACCGCCATCGACGGACTTTTCCGCCATGGCGTAAAGTCCGTTTACGCCATGGCGGATGGCGGACTTACCGCCCCATTCCGAGGTTGGCGGGGCGGTAAGTCCCCATTGACCCATTTACCCTTCCCCATTCCCATTTCGGCCCCATAGGGCTCAATGGGAGTGGGGAAGGCGTTAATTACGCCACCGTACATTACGGTGGCGTAATTAACACCAATGTCCCATAGCGCCATGGATTTTTACGCCCGCAAAAAGCGGGCGTAGAAGTGACCATGGCGCTTTGGGAACTCGTAGTTGGCGGTAAGGGGTCGGCGCAGCTAACGCTGGCGTAAACCCCTTACCGCCAGGGTCGTAATGAGGGCCAAAGAGACTTACTGATGACCTCAGATGGTCAATGAAATAGTTATTGCTGTGAGCGAATGGGTCAAAAGTCACTCCCGCGGCAAGAGGTTGCATACCAGAGAAGCTCAACAAATGCACATGGAATGAAATATAAATATCCACCATCCTTTTTAAAGACTTTCCCCCCTGAGTTCCAAACTACAAAGCCTCACTCCCAATCAGATCACTATATAAAACCACTTGACAACCCCGGCAAATCAGGGAGTAGACACCTGGTCCAGGAAGTTTAAAAGGGGCTCTGTTTACTCGTTTGGGAGAAGGGAAGCAAGAGTGTAGGCATTGGTGATAGAGCTGTGCACCCAGAGCTACGGGACAAGCCTGAGGGGGTGAGAAGACAGGGGGGAGCAGCTTTGAGAGATCTGCAGAGACCAGGGCACCATATGCCTCTTATCTGTCAGGACAGTATGTTGGTATAAGAGGTAGTTGATCGGAAAAGAGCTACAAAGAGGTTTTAAAAAATGTGTTGCCGATGGAAATTGGGCAGTAAAGCAGTAAGGAGTAAGGATTAAAGGACTCCATTACATTCGGAGTAAGGTATACCTCTATGCCTATCACTGTTCCGAGATGGGTATAGAGCTGCAGGAGCCAGAGATTTCATGTGTAGGGCCGAGCCAGGGCTGAGCCTGCGGGTCAGGCCTGGCTCTAGGAGGCCAGCATGGTCCGAGCACATGAAATCCCTGGCTCCCCCAGAAAAAGGAAAAACATGTACCGTACATGGGGAAAGAACCGCATTTGGTTAATGTTGTGCAACATTTATTTAGTTTTTTTATGGGTACCTTGATCATCCTCGTTGATACCCAAGAAGCTGAAGCGACAGACCCCTTGGCAAGGGGTAGGTCTCCCAGCGCGATATTTTTGCGCCCCTACCACAAATGCAGATCAGCTGGGGGCTCAGTTCTGTTGTTTGGCTGATAAGTTTCAGTTGAACAACAGAACGGAGTCTCCTGTTGTTCTTTAAAATGTGTTTAAGCACAGCAAAGTCTGGCCCAGCTCCTTTTAAAGAATCTTGCCAGGCGCAGTGTTTAAACATAGTTCAAAAGACAGCAGGAGGCTTCAGTTCTATTGTTCAGCGGTACAACAGAACTGAGCCTCCTGCTTTTCTTTAAACTGTTTAGTGCTAAGTCTGGCGTGATTCTTTAAAAGGTGCTGGGCCAGACCTTGCCTCCAGCTCAGTGTCATGTAAACTTAATTACATAACATTGAGCTGCTAGACATGGGCCCTCCGGAGCTGGAAGGCCCAGGGGCATAAGCTGGGAGGTGGGCTCTGTCATGGGCCCGTACGTGGGCAGCACCTTCTAGGTGCTGGCCCACTTATCATGCAGTTGTTTGGGTGGGCCACTGGGTTCCAGCACAAAAGGGACCCAGACTTCTGGGCGCCCAAAATGGCGATGAGGTGACAGGGGCAGGTGACAACAGGTAGTCCCTGCCCCTGACACCTCACATCAAAAGCCCCCCATCCCATCCGGACGGATGCAGAGACAAGTGGCCTTTGATGCATCAAAGGGGGCTACCTTGCCCTCAGGCTAGTTTTGGCCTATAACTAAGGTGGGCTAGGTAGCCCCCAGCCATCCGTTCCCCTGTCCTGGCAGCGACTGGAGCTGCAAGGCAGCAATAAAAAAAAAAACACCCTCCCTCCCGCTAAATCGTTGTAATATTGACTTATATTGACATGTGTTGCCTGTTTTGCTTGATTCTTCTACCCTGCTCCCCCTCAACCTCCTCCAGCCTACTTCTGCAGGAGTCTGTCCTTATACATAAGTCTCTCCTTATACATTCTGGTTTCACCATCACCGTCTTGTGGCCAATGCTGGATTTGACTTTTATAGACTTCAGTCATTCACGGTGCGTCACTCTTTCTCAACTCTCATGCTAGACTTCCTTTGCATCTCATTTCCTGTACTCATGGTGGCCCTGAATCATGCTGTTCCCATCTTCTTCTTGTATCCTGACTTGCAATATTATGTGTTACTACTGACTTCTGCAATTGTATTCGCTCTCCACTCTTGCTTCTCCACTCTTTTTGACTGCTTCTCCCTTTTCCTATCTTCTCCCCTTACTTTCTTCTATGCACTTACTCTATCAGAATTGTCCCTGGACCTAATATGATAGCAACCTCGTCTGTTTCCTCCACCCTCCCATTACTGTTTTTTTCCTCCCCAACCCCTTCCAGCTGTAACGCTCACCTGATTCCCGTAGAGGCGCCGGTCTTGACTGGGCGTATACCGTATCTTCAAAGGTGATGTGTAACACACGGCTGGCTCTTTGGGCTGGACCTCTGTGCACTGTATGTCTGACTCGAAGGGTAAGATGTCTTAGGTAAGTGAACGCCGTGCTCTCCATCTGCCTCGGGGCAGGGTGCTGTAACCAGTTTCTTCACTGGATAAGGGGAGCAGGCCTCTTGACTTCAGAGGACTGCTGTCCGTCGTTTACTGCACGAACGGTAAGTTTCGAGTAATTCTAATGTCTTTAAAAGTCTTTAGTAATGATGTCTCTTGTTTTGCAGGGTTCCGGCGATGGCGGATGACGGGCTGAAGTGAGTTGAAGATGGAGCCCGTGTGATGAATAGAAGCGCCTGGAAGCACGTAAGTAAGCGCTTGTTGCCTGCTTCACGATGCGCTCTAACTGTCTTTTTATTTAGCAGGTACAAGTTCGGAGCGGCTGCAGGGTGCCGGAATACCCACTGGGTTAGATGTGGAAAGGAGTAATGGCACGTGAGTATTAAAGTTCCCCAATGTCTTTAAACGCACCTTGTTTTACCTTTCAGATGCGGGATGCAGCGCCGAAGGCCTCCGGAGCGTGCGAAGAGTTGGTAAGCTTTATTCTTTCAGAAGCCGTAATGCAGTGCGAAGACCTCCGGAGCGCACGAAGAGTAGGTAAGCCTTTGTCTTTCAGATGCCGGAATGCAGCGCGAGGCGTTGGTGACAGCCGATGGACCAGGTAAGTGAAGCGCTGTCACTGAAGACCGTAATGCTAACCTGTTCTTTCTTGTCTTTATAGGTGTTGCTGAAGACTGGATTCAGGATGGTAAGCCTTTTTCCTTAGGCCCAGGATCAGATGCAGAAGACACGATGAGCGTTCTGCTGCAGAGGATGCAGAATAGCGCAAAGCAAGATTCATCCATCGGGTGTGGTTTAAATAGCCTCCTGTAGTGCTTAGGTGTCTCCTTCCACAGCCACGCCTAGGTAAGAAGAGAGTTCCTGCTTTCCAGAAGAGTTCCAGTGTTCTGAACCTAGGGAGTGGCTCCTGCCCCACCCAACAGGAAAAGTAGTTCCAAACAGAAGAGAATCAGAGGCTCAACTGTCAGGCAAGTAAGCAGCATGGTCTGCTGCAGGTAAGTCCACCCAAGCATTATGAGCCCGGCGCTTCCAGCGCTGGGACTGGGCATATTTATGAGCCTGGTGCCACTGGCGCCAGGACTGGGTCCAAAAGGTCCCAATTGGGACTGGTTGGCACTCGGAACCTGGGTTATGGATCTGCTTCCAAGGGAGTTGGGAAAACCCTGACCTTTTGGAAGCAGAGATCATGACAGTACCCCCCCTCAAGGCCCCTCCCAAACCGGGCTTCTCCGGGGGTTTTGGCTTGTCAGGAAATGTTCGGTGAAATCTTTTGATTAGGCGAGGAGCGTGGACATATTCAGCAGGTTCCCAGGATCTCTCTTGGGGGCCATAGCCTTTCCAGTCAATTAGGTAAAATAGTTTAGATTTGGAGATCTTGGAGTCCAGAATGCTTTTGACTTCAAACTCGAGTTCTCCATCAACTAGGATGGGTTTTGGAGATTTAGTTAGTCGGGTTTGAGGTTGCATTGGTTTTAATAGAGAGACGTGGAAGACCGGATGTATCTTCATGTGCGGGGGCAAGTCCAACTTGACCGCTACTGGGTTTACTATGGTAGTGATGGAATAGGGACCAAGGTATCTTGGGTTGAATGTGCGTGGCCCTTTTAGAGGTAGATATTTGGTCGATAACCAGACTTGATCCCCTACTTGATATTGAGGGGCTTCCTTCCGATGTTGATCTGCTCCTTTCTTGTATTGTTCTTTAGCCCTTTGAAGGTGAGAAACAGCTTCCTTAAAGGCTTGGGTGATTGTAGAATGCAGGTAGTCTACTGCTGGTGTTTCAAGATCTTGGAGGGGATCCAACTCCGAGGTTCGAGGGTGACTGCCGTATAAAAGAAAAAACGGGGTTTTCCCAGTTCCCGAATGGACAGAGTTATTGTAGGCATATTCGGCTATCCAAAGGATGTCTTTCCAAGTTTTTTTAGTTTGTTGCAGCATGCAGCGTAAATACTGTTCCAGAGTTTGATTGGTCCTCTCGGTTTGTCCGTCGGTCTGAGGGTGGTGACTGGTCGATAGTCTCACATCAATTTGAGCCGACCGACAGCAACTTCGCCAAAAATGAGAAATAAATTGACTACCTCGATCCGAAATTAGAATCAAAGGAAAACCGTGCAGTCGGACGATGTTTTCGAGAAATTCTCGGGACAGAGTTGCTGCTGTTGGCAAGCCTTTGAGCGGAATGAAATGCGCCATCTTGGAGAATAAGTCCACGATTACTAGAATCGTATTGTATCCGGAGCATGGAGGTAGATCAGTGATGAAGTCCATAGAAAGCGTATGCCAAGGGCGAGGTGGGATGTCAATAGGGCGTAAGAGGCCTGCTGGTCTTTCCTTTTGACTCTTGTTTTGGGCGCATACTCCACAGGACATTATAAAGTCTCTGATATCTTTTTTCCAAGACGGCCACCAGAAGTAGCGCTTGATCTTTTCTGAGGTCTTGGCCATACCGGGATGTCCTTCCATTAAAGAATCGTGATAACAAGAGATTACTTTTTTCTGTAAATCTGTGCTGGGCAGGTATAATCGTTCTTGGAAATACAATAAGTTGTCCTTTACTGCAAAGTCGTTTCCCTGCAGATGCCAATTCTGTATGTCTGCTGGAGTTACAAGTTGCCTGGCTTTATCCTTAACTTCCTCTATGGATTGTGTGGCGATTACACCCAGAATTCTTTGTTCGGGAATGATTGGTACAGGTTTAGGGTTGATCAAGTGTTCTTCCACTCCCATCCGAGAAAGGGCATCAGCTTTACCGTTTTTTGTACCAGGTCGATAGGTAATTATGAAGTCAAACTCGGCAAAGAATAATGCCCAACGGAGTTGTCTAGAGGATTGGGCTTTTGCGGTTTTCAAATATTGCAGGTTTCGGTGATCCGTAATCACAGTAACGGTGTGTCGGGCCCCCAGCAGATAATGCCGCCAAGCCTTAAAGGCAGACTTGATAGCCAGAAGTTCCTTGTCAGTAATCGTGTAATTGATTTCAGGAGGTGAGAATTTGCGGGACCAAAATGCCACGGGATGCAACTGATTGGTTACCGGGTCCTTTTGTGATAGAACTGCCCCCATGGCAAGGCTTGAAGCATCAGTTTCCACGATGTAGGGGAGTTCGGGGCGAGGGTGTTTTAAGATTGGTGCAGAGATAAATTTAGTCTTCAAATCCTGGAAAGCTTGTTCCGCCTCGGTAGACCATTCAAAACGTTTGTTTTTCTTTAACAAGGCAGTGATGGGCTGGACTATTCGAGAAAATTCGGGGATAAACCTGCGGTAAAAGTTAGCGAAGCCTAACATGCTTTGCACACCTTTTACGGAGGATGGTGATGGCCATCTGAGAACTGCATCGACCTTCTTTGAATCCATACGCACTCCGCTAGGTGATAATATGAATCCCAAGAATTCAACTTCAGTCACGTTGAAAACACATTTTTCCAACTTAGCGAAAAGTTTGTGTTGACGCAATCTTTCGAGGACCATTTTCACGTGTTTTCGATGTTCAGATTCCGATGAAGAATAAACGAGGATGTCGTCAATGTAAACAACAACACACACATCTATGAACTCTCTGAGGACATCGTTCATAAAATATTGAAAGGCGGCCGGGGCATTGCAAAGTCCGAAGGGCATGACCTGATATTCAAATAGCCCATATTTGGTGCGGAAGGCCGTCTTCCATTCATCGCCCTCTTTTACTCGTACCAAGTGGTAGGCTCCTCTAAGATCCAGCTTTGTATATATGCATGCTTTTCTGACTTGGTCCAGGAGTTCAGGGATCAAAGGTAACGGATATCTATTCTTGACGGTGATCTGGTTCAGGGAGCGATAATCTATACAAGTTCTAAGGTCTCCTTCCTTTTTTGGAACGAAGAACAAAGCTGAAGAAGCAGGGGACTTGGAAGGACGAATAAACCCATTTGCCAGGTATTGATCCAGGTATTGTCGAAGGTGAAGGTTCTCAGGCTCGGTGAGGGCATAAATTCTACTACAAGGAGGAGTAGATCCAGGTATCAGGTCTATCTGGCAGTCATAAGACCTATGAGGAGGTAGAGAGTTAGCCTTATCCTTCCGGAAAACATCTTGGTATTCTAGGTATTCGGGAGGTAACTGGGGAGTCTCTGAAGAAATTGCTGCCAGTGCAACACCAGGTGGAGGGTGACAAGTAGAGACACATTCTGGAAACTGGACCGTTCTTGCTCGCCAATCGATCAGAGGATTGTGTTTCTCTAACCAAGGTATTCCTAGAATAATCTGAAACTGAGGAGCCTTGATCACATCGAACACGATCTTCTCATGGTGTCCATCTTGACTTACTAGCGTCACTTCTTGAGTGGTATGCGTTACTGGTCCGGAGGCTATCTCCGTTCCATCCACCGTAGTAATGACGTCCTTTACAGCCTTGGGACAAAGAGTTAGATTCATCCTCAAAACCATTTCATGATCCACATAATTGCCGATGGCACCGCTGTCGACGTAAGCTTCAATTGCATGTAATCGATCCAGATTATCAGGGCTAATGAGGACCATAGGTATCACGAAATGCGAGGTCACGGAACTGGTTTTCACGCTCGGCAAGAGGACCTCTATTCTTGTCGGGCGAGGTCGTTTCCCTGCTCAGAGTTTGTAACTTTGGTAACTGCAGCTCCTACTGCCTTCTTGGCAGGTTTCACCGGACAGTCTCGAAGAAAGTGCCCTGAGTTTCCGCAATAGAGGCATAATTGCAACTGTTTTCTCCTTTCCCGCTCCTTTTGTGTTAGAGGACCTTTCAGGCCCCCTATTTGCATGGGTTCCCCGGAGTCTACTCCTTTGGAAGGAGTTGGTGGTTTGGAAAATACTCGAGCATCAAACTTGGAACGATCGGCCTTCCTGTTCTGCAGTCTGTGATCTATTTGAACGACTAAGTCTATATAGTCCGAACAATCTTGTGGGGGATTCACTACTTGGGCTAACACATCTTTGAGCTCTCCACGTAGACCTCTATAAAACAGCGTAATCCTTTTGTCCTCAGGCCATTGAGTTTCCACTATCAGTCTGTTGAAAGACGCAATATAAGCCAAAAGGTCTTGATTACCTTGTCGCAACGAAAGAAGCTCATTGTCCAAGGCCTGCCCCTGTGAATGTCTTGCGAACAGTTTTTCCATACTGAGCTGAAAAGCTTGAAAATCATGGAGGACCGGATCATCTTGATTTACTAGAGGGATCGACAAGTCTGCCGCATTGCCTCTAAGGTACGAAAGCACGAAAGCTACTTTATCTTGATCAGTTGGAAAGGCTGCTGGCCGGCATAAGAAATGCAACTGGCACTGATTGATAAATACTGCAAACCTCTTTGGGTCACCAGAAAATCGTTCGGGCGGATCCAGAGGTACATTCCCAGGTAGGTTGATCTGCACTGGATTCATAGAGGATGTAGAAGGAAGATTTCCCCCAGATGCGGGTAACGGGGTCTGTCCGGCTTGTGACTGTAGCAATTGTCTAGCGAGATCATCTGTTCGCTCCTTGGAAATAATCAGTTCCCTTCTTAGAGCGTTCGTTTCCTGACGGGCTGCATGCACTTCTGCCCTTAGTTCCCCAAGTAACTGGGCTAGCTGGTCAGTATCCGAGGTTTCCATAGCGCCTGGACGGGAGTTTTGCGGTAGGCTTTGCGTTCTGTAACGCTCACCTGATTCCCGTAGAGGCGCTGGTCTTGACTGGGCGTATACCGTATCTTCAAAGGTGATGTGTAACACACGGCTGGCTCTTTGGGCTGGACCTCTGTGCACTGTATGTCTGACTCGAAGGGTAAGATGTCTTAGGTAAGTGAACGCCGTGCTCTCCATCTGCCTCGGGGCAGGGTGCTGTAACCAGTTTCTTCACTGGATAAGGGGAGCAGGCCTCTTGACTTCAGAGGACTGCTGTCCGTCGTTTACTGCACGAACGGTAAGTTTTGAGTAATTCTAATGTCTTTAAAAGTCTTTAGTAATGATGTCTCTTGTTTTGCAGGGTTCCGGCGATGGCGGATGACGGGCTGAAGTGAGTTGAAGATGGAGCCCGTGTGATGAATAGAAGCGCCTGGAAGCACGTAAGTAAGCGCTTGTTGCCTGCTTCACATGCGCTCTAACTGTCTTTTTATTTAGCAGGTACAAGTTCGGAGCGGCTGCAGGGTGCCGGAATACCCACTGGGTTAGATGTGGAAAGGAGTAATGGCACGTGTGTATTAAAGTTCCCCAATGCCTTTAAACGCACCTTGTTTTACCTTTCAGATGCGGGATGCAGCGCCGAAGGCCTCCGGAGCGTGCGAAGAGTTGGTAAGCTTTATTCTTTCAGAAGCCGGAATGCAGTGCGAAGACCTCCGGAGCGCACGAAGAGTAGGTAAGCCTTTGTCTTTCAGATGCCGGAATGCAGCGCGAGGCATTGGTGACAGCCGATGGACCAGGTAAGTGAAGCGCTGTCACTGAAGACCGTAATGCTAACCTGTTCTTTCTTGTCTTTATAGGTGTTGCTGAAGACTGGATTCAGGATGGTAAGCCTTTTTCCTTAGGCCCAGGATCAGATGCAGAAGACACGATGAGCGTTCTGCTGCAGAGGATGCAGAATAACGCAAAGCAAGATTCATCCATCGGGTGTGGTTTAAATAGCCTCCTGTAGTGCTTAGGTGTCTCCTTCCACAGCCACGCCTAGGTAAGAAAAGAGTTCCTGCTTTCCAGAAGAGTTCCAGTGTTCTGAACCTAGGGAGTGGCTCCTGCCCCACCCAACAGGAAAAGTAGTTCCAAACAGAAGAGAATCAGAGGCTCAACTGGCAGGCAAGTAAGCAGCATGGTCTGCTGCAGGTAAGTCCACCCAAGCATTATGAGCCCGGCGCTTCCAGCGCTGGGACTGGGCATATTTATGAGCCTGGTGCCACTGGCGCCAGGACTGGGTCCAAAAGGTCCCAATTGGGACTGGTTGGCACTCGTAACCTGGGTTATGGATCTGCTTCCAAGGGAGTTGGGAAAACCCTGACCTTTTGGAAGCAGAGATCATGACACCAGCACTATCTGAAATGTCGTCAGGCCTAGTATGATAGTCGCTTGTTTTGTTCCTCCCCTCCCTTTCTGCACCCCTCTCCCTTACCTTTTGTTTTTCTCTGGCTCTACCAGAAATGTCGTCAGGCCTAGTACGGTAGTCGCCTGTCTGTTTCCATTTCCTTCCCACTCTCCCCCTCCCTTCCTTATCTATGTCTTAGCTCTTGCACTATCTGAAATGTCGTCAGGCCGAGTACGATAGTTAATTTCACATCCTTACTGTTCATGGCCTGTAAGAATGTCATTGTATTTGCCCTTGTTCCCTCCCTTGCCTTGAAGCGCTTTGAAACACATTGTGTATAGGCGCTATATAAATAAACTATCATATCATATCATCATATCATATCATAAACGGGGATCAAATAGTACAGGTACCAATTGTAAAATAGAAAATTCGTCAAGAGAGAATGGGCACCAAATTAAAATACACGGGGTCACAGGAACTCGCAAACTAAAGAAGTTATCATAGAATTCAAGAAATCTAATAAATATCTAAATCACAAGCTTGGTGAATTTGGATGAATGCCAAAGCTCAGGAATTTACCTATGAGGATAAAAAATGAAATAAGCCTCACAAGGGGCCATATCCCAAGTGGATCATAGAGCAAAAGGAATGCCAAGCCAAAGCTCAAGAATCCACCACTAAGGATAAAAGGAATAGCGACCCTCAAGGGCCATATCACAAGTGGATCATAAGAGCAAAAGGAATGCTGACAGATGCCTCAAAATGAAGAAAAAGACAATGAGTTATCTTAGAACTCTTAGAAAATAGCTGAACCACAAGGGTGGGTGACATAACTGGGGAAAGGTTGGGCAAAACAGAAGCCCAAGAGCAGCCCACCAAGAAGGAAAAGACAAATAGCGGAAAAGGCAAACACCTACTAATGAAAACAATTAGATAACCACAACCAAAGACAGGTTGACAAACTGGAGCTAAGTAGGATCACGGAAGCTGGAACGCAGTTATTGAAATACCTAGCTCAAGAATCCACCACTGAGGATAAAAATCAATAACGCCTCAAAAGGGGCAAAATCCCAAGTGGAACATAGAGCAATGGGAATGCCGATATATGCCTTAAAAGTAAAGGAAAGGCACATGGCAGAGGGATGGAAAGGCAGAATGCCTCCCCGCAGGCAAAAACCGGAAGTACGTTTGATGCAAGCCGAAGAGCGAGAACCCACCTCTGAGGATGAAACATTAATAGCGCCTCACAAGGGGCCATATCACAAGTAGATCAGAGAGCAAAAGGAATGCCTACATACAGTGGGAAAAGGCAAACCGCCTCCCATAAAGAGTGCAAAGAAAAGACAATCTCCAAAACTAAAAGCCGGTTGAAGGCAAGCCAAAGCTCCAGAATCCTCCTTAGAAGATGAAAAATTAATAGCATATCTAAAGGGGCCACATCACAAGTCGTTCATAAGAGCTAAATGAAGGTCTATATATGCTTCAAAGAAAAGAAAAGGCGCACAACAGTAAAGGAAAGACATTTGCCTCTCCAGCTTGCATGAAAAGAACAAGTACAAAAAAGTAGTCAATGCTATAGCAAAGAAAGACTGATTATAGCAAGTAAACGTTTGAAAACAGGAGTACCAGTGGCAAAGTAAGGGAGACATCTTGTGCAAGAAGAATGCAGTATGAAGGTGAACTTTAAAGACAAAGAGCCTCATTACACTGTAGGCGGTAAGGGTTTACCGGTACCAGTATTTTACCGGTACCGGTAAATCCTTACCGCCTTACTACGAGGTCCCTTTGCGGGTTGGGGATTTTAACGCCTGCTTTTTGCAGGCGTTAAAAACCAACCCGCAAAGGGACCCAGGGAGCTAATTACGGTACCGCAATTTGCGGTGCCGTAATTAGCGCCTTCCCCATTCCCATTATGCCCTATGGGGCAAAAATGGGAATGGGGAAGGGCAATGGTGGAAGGGGGAATTACCGCCCCTCCAACCTTGGAATGGGGCGGTAATTCCCCTTTCCACCAAGGCGGTGCCGGTATTTTACCGGCATGAACCATGGCGCTAATTGCGCCATGGTTCACCGCCTACCGTGTAATGAGGCCCAAAGAAGATAAACCGGACACAGCTCACATGCTGGGTCCCCACAAAGTCACACGCTTTTTCTATGAAGGGGGGCAGGGATCAGCTTCGACTTGGCCCCACGTGGGAGTAGGGTCCCTTGTTTCCCCAAAATATTTGTTGAGGAACACTCTAACAGTCCAACTCCATTACTTGAAGCTATGGAACAAGCTGAGAGTAGGCTATTAGCATCCTCCTTGACTGTTGCTGCTCCACTAGTCAATGGCAGGCTTGACATGGGGGATCTAAAGGACATCCGGATGGAGGACTACTCCAATAACTTAGACACACTTCTCTGTTCACGTAAAATGAGGCATGCTCATGCAAGGGCCCTCAAACATAACAATAAGTTAAAAAATAAAACCACTAGCACTCTACAAGAATCACACTCTAAAAAACAAAAAAACAAAAAATCAGACACTTGATAATAATGTTGCTCATAATTCAAATGCCAAACATTTAGCAAACATCTCAGCCAATTACCTCATTTTTGACCCCAATCAATTGAATGACGAATCCAAACTAGTGCTGAATTTGGACACACAGATTACCCGGGCTGGCCTACGGAAGGATTCTGTAGTCGACCCCCGAGTGCAAACATATGTGGAAGGTGGCATAATCGCCCTGCAGATGGGTGCTCAAACCTTAAAACAAGGCCAACTCTCCCAATACTATCCCATGACCTCTAATAAAACTTCTGGCAATCCTATTGAGAATCGTGACAACTTGCCAATCTTGAGAGAGGGGTCAGGAAAGAGTCTGGCATTTTCTGTGTCTGTACCATCTGAACCAAACGCGATTAGTTTTGCAACGGAAGTGCCACCGTTAGATGTCAATGCTTATGTACAAAATAGTAATATGGTGAGTGATAACTTCTCTCCCAGTTGCAGTAACTCTATTGCCAATACCTTGCATGCTAGAGTTATCTCGAGCTCTCAAAGTGAGAATGCACCTACGATCCAAAATAAAGAAATAAGATCGAACCATAGCCCTCTGAAGGTAGAGTTCGGCGCCATCGCCAAAAGTGAATTGGAGGGACACGAGTTTGCATGGGATACCCCGTATATTTTGGGTTGGCTCAGTGACCCCAAAGGTAATGGGCTCCAGAGACTCAATCGGTCATTCTTGTTTAATATTTTTAAAGGAAGCCCTCAACTTTGTACACTCCATTCTGATGATATCGAATGGATTAAGCTCGCAAACCACAACAACTGTAGAATGATTTGTGCACCTCACTCTGTCATCATTCTTAAACTGTCTTGGAATCATAGAGAGGACTTTGCAATGCGTGGGTTAGAGCTTGAGCTATTTCGTTCAATTGATGAGGCCACAGATTTTGTAGAGGCGCAACTTCCAGTCGCCAGTTTTAATTCCCTATGTATTAATAATTCTAATGATGGTTCAGGACAACATGCTAATTTATTAGCTCAACTTTCTACTTTGGTGGGGGTAGGATCCAACGTTACTTGATTAGCTCCTCTGCTGTCGTCGATCATAGAGATGTCTAAAGCTTCCAAATAAGGTGAGCAATGCTCCCATCAAAATCATTCCTTGGAATTGCTGTGGCTTTGGGAACATTTCGACTCGGCTACGTTCTACCCACCCTGGTGACTATCCACATGTATTTTTTTGCAGGAAACGATATGTGTTAAACAAATTGTTTCCGATGGGTTTACCTCTTTTTGTGTTCCTGCCATTTAAGGCCCTATTGGTAGACCATCTGGAGGAATTGCAATTTTCATTAGCAACACCTTCAATCATAAATCTCGAGCGATTTTTTTTTTTCTCATTAAAAACAAATAATTGCAATTGATTGCACATTTAGGTAGGTCCTTCCTGTGCCACTCTTATTAATTTGTACATATTACAATCCCGCATCCTCAAAGTTGGATGATGTTTTTAATCTCCTAGATGGTGTCTTCGAAGACTCGCTGTTTGACAACCCAGATTTGCACATCATTCTAGGAGGTGATTGAAATCCTATGTGCCCTATCGCGTCGCATGGTTTAAAAGGAAACATTGATGCCAAACGCTGCGCGCAAATCTTACAAAGGGGTCAGCTTTGGAGGCTTTACTTGCTCCAATGGAACATTCACGTGCAAAATATTGAGCTCTCCCCCAAAACAAGGCACCTGGGGCAGAGGTTCTGTTTTCTCCTTTATTGACTATTTCTTCATTTCGACAGGGCTAATCAACTTGGTGAAACCTTTCGCCATCTTGGATTGTTAATTAAGTGATCACACCTATTTTGCTACAGGTGCTGTTAACTTTCGTGCTAATTGTAACTGTGGTAACTCAATGGCTCTCTTCACCACAACATAACAACTGGAGATTTCCTACCTTGTCTTCAGTAGAGAGATGTGGCTAACAAGAATTCACCTGTTACACCCTCAGTCGCCTCCGACTCGGCAAATGGAGGATGTTTCAGGGAAACCCTTTGTTAAGGGGAAAAACCCTGGGCGGCTTGAGAGCGCTGAATTAAATGGAGCTTGACAAGACTTCTGCCGCAGCCTCGATGTGGAAACAAATCAGCGAGCGGGTCTCTCCAGGAAGCTATCCTGCAGTTCGCTGATGGCGATGACGTTTCTCGGAAATGGGATTGTTGAGAGGTTCGGCACCGGAGGTAGAGTACGAAAATGGATGTTAAAGATAGATTCCTGTGATGAATGATGGGAGATGTAGTTCGGGAATTCAGACTGTAAGCAGGTCTGAAGGCGACTTCCATGGTAAAGAGCTCTTGAACTTGATAGAGTGACGGTGATTGGCAGCAGCCAGTTGTTGCTTGACCACCGACAACAGTAGCAACGCGCTGAGTCTTCCATTCCGGCGGTTTAAGTAACGTGATCAAAGCACCGGGCGGAATTTCCTCAATGGATGGAAAGAGATCTAGACCTTCCATTCGATCCCGCGACGCCATCTTGGGAGAAACGGCGTGAATAGACGGCATTAAGCGCCACCGGCGCAGAAAAGACCACCGTTGTGAATGGTTCGTAACAGTATGCCCCCTGCCAAAGGAGGTGGCACCAAGCTTACCCGGATGCCGGCGATAGAAGGCGCGAATCAAGAGCGGCGCATGTACCGCAGAGGGGGGCTCCCAGGACCTCTCAGACGGTGAATAGCCTTTCCAATCAATCAAGAACTGCAGAGTTCCCCTGTGAAAACGTGCATCACAAATATCCGCCACTTCGTATTCGGGGCCAGAACTTCGAAGTATCGGAGGGGGTGTACCAGTAGGAACATGATGAAAATGGTTCCGAACATCTGGTTTTAGCTGAGAGATATGGAAAGTAGGATGGATCCTGCTCCATGATCTAGGTAACTCCAATTTGAAGGCCGCTACACCCTTCCGTTCAAGCACCTTAAAAGGTCCATAGTACTTATGGGACAACTTAGAAGGGATAAGTCTCCTGGGTAGAAATGTACTGGCCAACCATACTCGATCCCCTATGGTAAGAGGAGGATCTGGAGATCTGTGTTTGTCCGCTTGTGTCTTGCTTCTATCCTGAGCCATTTTTAAGGCTTCTAATGCCTTTTGGTGTCCTTGTTGAATGGAGTCCGAAAGCTTCCCCAAACTAGGGAAGACTGACGAAGAGGGGAGGACTGAAGGAAATACAGAAGGATGAAAACCATAAGTACAGTAGAAAGGGCTGACTTTTGTGGCAGAATGCACAGCATTATTATACGCGAATTCTGCAAGAGGTAGTAAGTCTTTCCAATTGTCTTGCGCCGCAGAAATATAACATCGGAGGTATCCATCTAGCGTCTGATTCAGGCGTTCCGTTTGTCAGTTAGATTGAGGGTGAAAGCCCGAACTCAGAGCACGCGAGATTCCTAAGGTGTTACACAAATGCTTCCAGAACCGGGAGGTGAATTGTGGACCCCGATCAGAAATAATCGTGTTTGGGAGACCATGTAAAGAGAAGATACGATCCAAAAAGACTTGGGCCATGCGTACTGCAGAAGGTACTGCTGGAAGGGGGATGAAATGCGCCATTTTGGTTAGCGAATCCACCGTGACCATAATGGTGGGGCAATGTTCCGAGGAGGGAAGGTCCAAAATAAAGTCTGTGGATATAATTTGCCAGGGTCTATTGGGTAATGGCATTTGTACTAGTTTCCCCACAGGTGGTCTGCGCAGAGTTTTAGTCAGTAGACAAATCGTACAGGAAGCTATGTATTCCCGTACATCCTCCTTCACAGTGGCCCACCAAAAATGTCTGAGGATCAGCTCTACGGTATTGGAGATTCCTCTATGCCCAGCGATTCGTGAGTCATGGCACAGTCGCAGTACTTCCAGTTGAAGGGATTCATTAGGGATGAATAACCTATCTCCTTTAAAAAGGACCCCGTTGTTAACCGATAGCTCTTGCTGAGTTGTGATGTCTGGATTGGTCATCAATGTCTTCTGAGTATGCATTCGTATCTTCTGTAGAAAATGATGAATGACTGGAATGAACTTAGCTGTGGGGAACAAAGTTTCCGGTTTAAATCTCTTATGGTCCTTGCCTTCCCGTCGAGATAGAGCATCAGCCTTCAGATTCACTCTACCTGGAACGAAGGTAAAAGTAATCCGGAACAGTGAAAACAAATGTGCCCATCGAGCTTGGCGACTATTGCATGTCTGTGCATACTGAAGGGTTCGTGGGTTTTGGTGATCCGTCCTCATTTCTATGGGGTGTTGAGCCCCCAAAAGCAGATGTTGCCACTCCTCAAAAGCTCTTTTTATAGCAAGGAGCTCCTTCTCCAAGATTGTGTAGTTGAGCTCTGCCTGTGTTAGTGTTTTTGACAAATATGCTACTGGTCTTTCCATATTCTGTGCATCCGGCTGTAATAGGACCGCTCCGAGTGCAGAATGGGAAGCATCCGATTCCACAATAAATGGTCGATTTTGATCTGGAACAGCCAAAATGGGTGCTCTAAGGAATACGGATTTCAAAGCATTAAAGGAGGTCTGGGTTTCGGTGGTCCAAACAAATGGGACCCCTTTTTTGAGCAAATGTGTAAGTGGTTGGGAAAGAGATGAGAAATGTGGAATGAACCGCCTATAAAAGTTGGCGAACCCCAAAAACCTTTGTGTGTCTTTGATGGACTTGGGGGATGGCCAGTCAACTAATGGCTGAGATCTTTGTCGGGTCCATAGAAATTCCTTGCGGTGAAAGGACATACCCCAAGTAAGTGACGGAAGTTTGATGAAATTCGCACTTTTCTGTTTTACAAAACAGATGGTTGTCTTGCAGACGGGAAAGGACATTTTTGACATGTTGAACGTGTGTAGTTACATTGGAAGAAAAGACCAAGATATCGTCCAGATAGATGATGACATAATGTAGCAAAATATCTGCGAATAAGTGGTCCATGAACCTTTGGAACACCGCAGGAGCGTTGGTAAGACCAAAGGGCATGACTTGGTACTGGTAATGACGAAAAGGGGTGCGGAGAGCTGTTTTCCACTCATCCCCGGATCTTATGCGTATCAAGTGGTAGGCTCCCTGAGATCGAGTTTGGTGTATATCTGTGCACCTCTGACCGCCTCTAAAATGTCAGGTATTAAGGGCATAGGGTACCTGTCTGGGACGGCCATTTTGTTCAACCCTTGGTAATCAATACATGGGCGAAGTTCGGAAGAGTCTTTTTTGGGGATGAAAAACAAGGAAGCTGCTGCCGGGGAATTAGATTCGGTAATCAACCCATTCTGTAAATGTGTGTGCAAGTAATCCTTCAGTACTTCCTTTTCCTTGGCTGATAGTATATACATTCTCCCGAAAGGGAGAGGACTGTCAGGGATCAGTTCGATAGCGCAGTCATCTCTGCGGCATGGTGGAAGGGAGGAGTACTCCGTCTGTGCAAAGACTCCCTGATATTGTTGGTAGACAGGGGGAAGAACCGTCACCTGGTGGAGCCCCTGGTTAGTTATGGATTGATTTAGGGAGGGTTGTTTCATCCTAAGCATTGTTGAACACAGTGTTCCGAGCCCAGGAATAAAGTGCCCGCGGCCCAATTTATATAAGGGTTGTGTTTCCTCAACCAAGGTAATCCTAAAATTAACGGGTAATGGGCTGTTTTGATAATGTCCAATACCAGCGGTTCCTGGTGATTAGAAATGCTCAAAATTAAAGGGCAAGTATGATTGGTAATGGGTCTTGAGGTTAAGGGGCTGCCATCCACGCTTTCAACTGGAATTGCCATGAGTTTTGTTCTTCTCGGGATGCCATGTTGTGCAGCCCAGGTATCGTCAATAAAATTCCCTGCAGCTCCACTATCTATGAGAGCAGACACTCTTTGGAGCTGGATGTTGTTCCAGGTTAGGGTAACCTCTAGTACAATCATGGCGCTTTCTGGGATGGGGTCAGGATCAGAGTGTGTTGCGAATAGGGAACCGGTAACTGTCAAAGAGCCCTGGACCGCTGTTCCCTTCACGGCCGGGCGCAGCCGTTTCCCGATTTCCTTTTGGGAGTAAGGGGACACTCCTTTACCGTATGTGTACTAGCCCCACAATACATGCAAAAACTTAATGACTTACGTCTGGACCTTTCTTCTGGTGAAAGAGGACCTCTAGTGGAACCTAATTGCATTGGTTCTTTGGTCGATGAAGTCTTGGGTAGAGGGACTGTTCCTTCAGAAAAGGATTTTTGCGAACGGCTCTTACACCGTTCACGCTGTCTCTCCTGGAGGCGGTAGTCTAGTTGCATTGTTAATGCAATAAATTCCGTCAAATTGTGAGGACGGGGGACTTGTGAAACCTCGTCCTTTAGGTCTTCAGAAAGCCCTTGCCTAAATATGGTAACAAGAGCATCGTCCGCCCAGGAGGTATCTGTCGACATTTGCTTAAACCTGGTAATGTATGTCAGAAGGTCCAGATTTCCCTGTTTAAGGTCCAACAACCTCTCTTGTGAGGCTATCGTGATTTCTTGCCTGCCAAACATGCTTTTGACACTGTTGCAAAATGTGGGGTAGGATTCCAGAATCCGGTTATTACTGGTTACAAGGGGGTAGCCCATGCTAATGCTGTGCCCATCATTTGGGCGATCATATGACCCACTTTGTCGCGATCCGTGGGAAAAAAGGCTGCCTTAAAGGCGAACTGAACTGTGCATGCTTCTAGATATTCCTTGACAGCATGTGGGTTTCCATCGAATTTTCCGAAAGGGAGTGGACCAGGAGGAACCTCTGAGCTATGAGCTGAGCGACCCACCTGTTGCCGCAATAATTGGTTTTCTTGTTTAAGTTGTTGGACCTCTCCTGAGGGGGCTTGTACAGCCGCCATCAACTGTTGGACCAGCTGTTCCATAACAATTTGCAATGTGGTGATGGAGGGAGCACCGAGAGAGCCAAAATGCTGCTCAGTCACTGCCCACGGGCGTTGCTATCTGTTAACTTTCGTGCTAATTGTAACTGTGGTAACTCAATGGCTCTCTTCACCACAACATAACAACTGGAGATTTCCTACCTTGTCTTCAGTAGAGAGATGTGGCTAGCAAGAATTCACCTGTTACACCCTCCAGTCGCCTCCGACTCGGCAAATGGAGGATGCTTCAGGGAAACCCTTTGTTAAGGGGAAAAACCCTGGGCGGCTTGAGAGCGCTGAATTAAATGGAGCTTGACAAGACTTCTGCCGCAGCCTCGATGTGGAAACAAATCAGCAAGCGGGTCTCTCCAGGAAGCTATCCTGCAGTTCGCCGATGGCGATGACGTTACTCGGAAATGGGATTGTTGAGAGGTTCGGGACCGGAGGTAGCCAGTCTGAGTAGGAAAATGGATGTTAAAGATAGATTCCCGTGATGAATGATGGGAGATGTAGTTCGGGAATTCGGACTGTAAGCAGGTCTGAAGGCGACTTCCACAGTAAAGAGCTCTTGAACTTGATAGAGTGACGGTGATTGGCAGCAGCCAGTGGAGCGTGACCACCGACAACAGTAGCAACGCGCTGAGTCTTCCATTCCGGCGGTTTAAGTAACGTGATCAAAGCACCGGGCGGAGTTTCCTCAATGGATGGAAAGAGATCTAGACCTTCCATTCGATCCCGCAACAGCATCTTGGGAGAAACGGCGTGAATAGACGGCATGAAGTGCCACCGGCGCAGAAAAGACCACCGCTGTGAATGGTTCATAACAGGTGCAGCTCTCGTTTCCGTGCCTTTATTAGGATCCGAAGTTGAGTGTAGTGCAAGCTGATCGATGCCAGTCATCAGTCAATTGGCATCCTACTTTATGTAGACAATTAACCTATTTGGTCAACAGGGATGTCAGACGAGCACCCTACGACCAGCCAGTACCTTTTAACGCATCCATGAGGGAGGCATGGAATTCTTTGATTATTCATAAACATATCTTAGAATTAAAAAATGAGTCACAGTCTGCGCGCATACAGTGCATGCCTTCATCTAACTCCTACATATCCGCTTTAAAAAGTAACAAACATCATGCGCTCAGATCACTTATGCACAGTGGATTGAATTTCAGTGAGTACATGGCTGACAAGCATAAGATCCGTCAAGCCTTTTATAATCAAATGAAAGTTATCAATATACATATTCATCTTCAGCAAAACCAACAGATATTGTCTTTGCTTCTAAAACACGATACGCAAACCATTTGGTCTATCTTGAAGGGCACAAACCAATTAAACCAAATCAACTTGGCGGCATTTATAGTTTGCAATCGCTGGGAACAATACATTGGTTCGAAATGTATGCTTCCAAAGCGATTCATTGCCTTGGATTCTGGCATTCTATATATGCTGTGTCCTTATCAAGTATCATTAGCTTTGGAGGAGATTATTTTGGCAATCCAGAATTAAAAAATGTCCAAAGCTGCCGGGCCCGATGGGATCCCCTCGTGTTTACTTAAGTCAGACCCTCACTTCTGGGCGATGGTACTGCAGTCTAAATTCGATAACATCATGCGCTCCAATACGATTCCCAAATCTTGGTTGAATGCGATTATTATCCCCATTTATAAAAAAGGAGATTGTCTAGATCCAGGGAATTTTCGACCTATAGCTCTAATGGAAACAGCAGCCAAGGTGTTTGCAACACTGCTGTTGAAACACTTGAACGCTTTCATAGAAGATAATAACATCTATTCCAAATAGCAAGTGGGCTTCCGGGAAAAACATGGGATCGTCTCCAAATGCTTTTCTGGTTGGCCTTATTCATGCGAAGACTAAGGCAACACATTCTGGTCCAATCTACTTAGTGGCATTGGACTTATCTTGTGCCTTTGATACTGTAATTCAGGAATTACTCTGTGGTCTAAACTTCTGGCCTTCGGATTTTCTCCATGTCTGGTGCAACTAATTGCAAAATTACATTCTGATCCGACTTTCCAAGTAAGAGTCACGCAGGAGGGTGGGCTGGCGCCTTGTATTCCAAAAAGGACAGGAGTGAAACAAGGTTGTAATCTTGCCGCAACCTTGTTCAATTTATACATGTCCGATATGGACAAGTTATGGCAAGATGCATCAAGGTAACCCAGTGAGACTGGGTGGGATTAAACTAAATTGGCTATGTTTCGCGGATTATATTGTTCTGATGGATCGGACGCCCCTCGGCCTTCAACTAAAACTTGAAAAATTCTATGAGTATACAAATAACCATAATTTGAAGGCGAATTCCGCTAAATGCAAAGTTATTATATTTTGTAATAAGAAAATGATTAAATCATACTATTGGCAAATTGCTGATACCCGGCTTGAGAGGCTTTCAAGTTTGTGCTACCTTGGGTATACCTTATCTGACGTAAATTCCCAAAAAGCATGGGCCACAGGTCTCGAAAGAAAAGGCGCGGCCACTAACTTCGATGATGAGAATTATATATAGAACACATTGTAAGTTTTCTTTACTTCCACTCATCGACTTTTATATGATGAAGGGCGAACCCATTTTATTATATGGGCTGGACCTACATTTGCTTGCGTGTGATGACATCTTAAACAGCATACAGGCCCAGATGTGGAAACACACTCTGGGTCTAGCATCGCCAATCCCTAATTCCATAATTTTACATGAATTAGGCTTTCTTCTTTGGCATCTAGATGGACCTGGCGTAAACTTGTCAGATATGCTAAAATATTGGCACCACCGAAACAACTCACTATTCAATGATCTTAACCACTTGATGAATGAACGCTCTTTTCCAGCTATGGTTGCATTCACTGAACAAATGAATGTAATTCTGGTAAAAATTGACGCTTTAATTGAGGACCTATATTTGGGATTACTGAATGTAAACAGCAAACTACATACATTTGATTGGATAAAAACAATTTATTCCAACAGTACATATAAAGCATACACCGAGAAACCAGATCTCCTTACATTATACAATTTCCTTGCAAAAAAGCAAGGTCTGCGTATCTTAGATTCAAGTTAAACCAATATCATACCCTGGAACACACAAAATATTCGTTGAAAATATTTAAGTTAAACCAATATCATACCCTGGAACACACAAAATATTCGTTGAAAACATTGTCTGGGAATTTGGAGTCATATTGTCGCTTTTTGCAAAAATAACTTCCAGTCGGAATCTTTAAAACATTTGGTTGTCTATTGTCCAGTATTTGAATGTACCAGAAGCCAATATCTGGGTATATACAATCCCCAAGCAACTGATATTGCACAAAATTGCTTTTGGGAGAGATGTATGCGGTGAGATAGTGTCAGTTTTGTTGTAGTGTTAACCAGATTACTAAACAAAATCGAAGAAGCCTTATCTAGCATAAATGAACAGGGGGTTTAGTGCAGCCTTTAATGCCTATCCTTTTGATAACTTGTCTGTTGTAAGATTCTGACCCAATACGACTGCGAAAGCACTGGTCATTTGAAAGAATCAGATTTAATTTGAGTGTGAAAGTTCTTGTCATGTTTGTCTGGAATCATAACATTTAAGTGTTTTGTACCTGTCCTCCGTGTGACAGAAGGTGTTTATCGGTGGTTGTGGAAGGATTGTTTTCCATCTGTCATGCTTGTTATGAGGGACAATATGAACATAGCGAAAGCACCGAATTCTAGTGTTGTTACTAGGATGGTTGGGCCTTTTTATAACATCGAGGTACACTAATATATTCTGTTGATATAACACTTGCTGAATTGTACATCAAGGTAGTTGTTACGAGCAAAGCTCATATGTAGTATTGGCAATAGGAGACATATGCCCGTTGAAGGTGTATTTGTATGTTTTTAAGAACATTATATTATGATTTCAACTTGTGAGTTTGCAAGCTCATCTATGTCCTATTTTAGGATGTACAGATGGTATAGGATGCATTGTTAATTTTGTTACGATTGTGAAAGTTTGTTTACAAACTAGAAACAATAAATAAAATAAAATATTTGTGTTATGTTTTTTCATTATGTTTTATTATGGTTGTTTGGTTTTCTTTCGCACCATAGCTCATGTACAATAAAGCTTGTGGCCAAAGTTTTTTCACCTTACCTTTTAGTTGGCCTCCTCATTATGGCACTGTCATTACTGTCACCTGTCGCACCCTGCATGGCTCCCCCCCACTAAAACACTTCCAGGCTTATGGAGGCAAGGCGTCCTTGCTTATCGAGGCAAGGCTCTGCTTTATATGCTGACAGCCAGACTGGGAAAAAAACAGACGTCTCTTTTTTTTTTTTTAATGGAAGCAGTGGGCGAGCAACCGGTGGGGCTCGTGGCGGGCCCCTGCTTTTGGCCGGGCCGAGCTCGCCCAGCTCTAAGATGGCTATCGTACTAAAATACCAAAAATAAAATTTAGAATGTACTAAAATATGCAAAATAAAATGCCGAATGCATGTTTTCTGCGCATTTTCAGCAAAAGAAAATACTGAAACCCTGTTACCACACAAGGGGATCAGGGGCTACCCCTGATCCCTTTGTGCAGGATAACGGGGTCGGTTGCAGGGGCTATCTCCGCACTTACAATGCCGGGATTGTGCCATTGGACAATGGCACTGAAATCTATGTGATCACTGCGCGCCTGCATTTTTGCATTTGGAATTTGCGAATGCAGTATTTTCGGCCGCGCAGTTATCGCATAGATCCCTGAGATGGTGCCCAGATTTCACTATTCAGTAGAAGCATAGATAACCGACTTGCCCGCTAGTGGATACACTACATGTAACCTGGACTAACATTAGAGAGTTGATTGGCAACGTTCTGTGGTGGATCTTCCTGCGGGCCAGTTCCAGCCTCTTGTTGATTACTTCACCTGTTACTTTCAGATTTGTTTTGGCGTCCTGGTCGCTTCTCTGTCCCACCTCCATGTCCAGTTTTGCTGTTTTTCCTCTCTGACTTCTCCAGTTCGCTCTCTTTCTGGGTGTTCCCCTAATCCCTGCTCCCACCTATTGCTCTGCTTTCCCCATTTCCTTCTTGTTCCCACTTTAGTGGTAAATTCCGCAATCTATGGGTTCCCTCTGTGACAGAGCTTCATGCCACTGCCAGTTCTGAACCATCCCTGTGGCTCCTCCTGCGTACTTCTAATTCCACTGTCTTCTTGTCCAGCAGATATGACTTCTTGTGCTTTTCATTCCTGTATGCATGCTCTTTACCCCCCCAAAGTTGGGCCGCCTAAACCCGCACTGTATGCTTCTTCCAGAGTGCCTGCATACTAGCTTTGAATACTCTGTTTATAGGGCAGCTTTACCTTCGACCTGCAGTGTGTGCCTCTCTGCCTCTACGTTGGGACTATGGGGGACAGGGACAGTGTCTGTAGGGCACTGTGTCCATATGACCTTTGCCGGGTAAGTCCTTTAAATGCACCTCCTTAATTAGTAACCCTTCCCGATGGATGGTGACTGCTAACTTGTGTTCCTGTGTGCTTCTTAAGAATTCTGTGAAGAGCCTGCTCCTGACCTTTCATTGTTTTGTCCCTCCTTGCCCTGGGCAGTGGAGCTCCGGGGAGTGTAATTCATCCGGGGCTCTAAGGTCTATGGGAGTGAAAAGGTTTGCGTCCACGTCCACCGAAACTAACTTCAAGTTGTGACATTAAGGTGCAGAATGAGAGGACTGAGACACACAAACTAATGGTGAGAACTTACCTTGGGAGAAAGCAAGAATCGGGGAGGGGGCAGACCCTGAGGGAGAGAGATACTTGCCCAATGGGAGAACCAGAACTCCAAGAAGAGCTGACCCTGGGACAGTGGAGGAGGCTCAGAGCACCAAAGAGAAACTTGAAAGCCTGCGAAGAGCCATATCGCTGACTCTAGCAGAGACAAGAGAAAAAGGAGAATAAATGCTGCAACCCTTTTGAGGGCTTCATCTCAGACCATGGCAGGAGTCCTCTTAGGTAGGCATCACGCCTAATTTGTTTTTTCCGTCCTGCCACTTTCATTAAAGCTGCCCCTTTTTGAGTTGTTGCATGCAAACCAAGGACTTCCAGGCATTCATCCCATCTTGTATCTCATAAGAGATTGGGACCAAGAGACCAGCTGGGTCTGGTACACGCAATTGAACCCTTTTTCCAGGTAGGACTGGGGAAGCTCAGGAGAAGTAATTAAACCCCTCACAGTATTGTTTAATCTTATCCTATCCTAGGGCAGAGCTAGCCAAGTGTCTCTCCTCTTCTGTTGAGCAGGCTCTGTACAGAGTGTGTGCCTAAAGACAGGGTGAAGCCACCAAACGTATTAGTGGACCAATGGGAACCAAAGTGGAATGCAGGGACTTATTGCCTGTTCTGAGTAACTTCTGGGAGGTGTGAAATCCGACCGAAAGCTGTCTCCCTGGTTCCCAGTCGGTCTGATAACAAGATGGCACCAACTCTAGTTCTGGATGGAGTGCTGTAACTGAGCCGTGGGGAGGCAGGTGACGGAAGTAGTGTACAGGGCGGACCAGAGCCACAGTCTGTGGAAATGAACTGAGGAGATATTTTTAACGGCTATGAGGGATGAGCCTGTTGCTGGCCATGATTTTGGCATTGCCAGAGGGAAAGCGGAGAGGAGCAGCAGGAGTGGCCTTTGGTTATTTTCTGTTATGTTAAGGGTTGCTTATATAGCGCAGTAGTTGCCATGACTGGCTTCCCGACACTTCTAAATGAACCTCTTTGTAAGGCAGAACAGAAGAATACAGAGGTGTGGAGAATAAGTTTGATTTCAGAAACCTTGTAAAACTAAATGATACTCATTAATAGTTCCATAGGTTGGTTGTCAAGACAGAGAGTTCTTATCGTAGTAAGGTGTTTGCATGAGTCTCTTAGTGAAGGAGTAAAGAATGCAGGGGATTATAGAAGAGGAACATGTTCTGAAGAATAACTGATCCTCTGCCAGAGAACGCTTGGTGGGCCATGCACAGTGCACAAAATTACAGACAGTGACAGAAATGAAGCTCAAACACAGGGACGCTGGTGATAAATTCCTGGGGTCCAAAGAGCAGCCAAAACTCAATCCTTGAATTCCTGGGAGATCCAGGAGTACCATGTGCAGCCTGACAGGGGGGATTCAAGAAGTCCAACACCGGATCCTGCCGACACCTGAAAACAGCCAAGAAAGACACAACAATAAAGAAAAAAGAAATTTGGGACACTTGAAACCTCAAGGACTGTGATTGTTGCTTTTTCTGATGAGAAGGCATCTTTAAACCAGGACGGAGGGACGAGATCGTTAATACAAGCAGTAGAAAGTTTTGGATCCCCACAACAGAAGCTACTGGATTCCTGTCTTTTCTAATTGTACCACAACTAAACATTTCTGTGTGAATTTGTATATGGTCATGAGTCTTCTGTTGAACTCAAGTTATGAAATATTTTGTTAGACGTGGTATTAATGTGATCTGACCAAAGGGTCCCACTGTACCCGCCATCCCCAGCCCTGATGGTGATCAGGGTCCCATGCCAAGATAAAGTACTAGATGGGCCACAGCACGGCAGCAGGATATGATTTGTGCCAATCCCAGCATCGAGATAGGAGCCTGTGTGATAGTTATTGAACTTCCTATTAAACCCCTCCACATCTCCTTTCCCGGGCCACTTAGGGGATCTGATCGACCAACTCATATGTGAAGTTATCTTCTTCCCACAGCTCGAAGAGGTAACAGAATTGTCCCAGGCTCAGAGTGGTGTGAAGGGTTTTGGATCCACCTATACACCAACGCCTTCTTCACCAGAAGGGAACCTCTTGTTTCCTGAGAATTTGTGGCAGGTCATTGGAGCTACACTTTGCTGCAAAATACCTCTGGTCAAGTAGCCTCACAGAGTAAGGGGCCGGAATGCAAGGACCTTTCTTCTAGGAAAGAGGTGGACTGTTGTACAGAGGAGAGAATAATGTGAAGAAGATCTAACCACCCGTTACCAATTCTTAGACCTTCCCCTTTCAGTCAGGTCATGCTGGATTTGACACTGGGTGCAGTCAAACGCAAGAACATGTCATAAGCTGATTCTTTTGACCGGGGGATTCCAGCAACATCAACGTTTTTGTGACACCTGTCAGACTTGCCAAACAAACTGCTTGAGTAGATGTGGGTTAGGCCCTTATCCTGCCTCTGCCTATTATTAAAGTTCCATTTTCCATGGTTGAGATGGATTGCATGGGTCTTCTGACTCCTTCCAAGGCATGAAACCTGAAAATATGGGTCTTAATTGATTACTCAACCATGTAACCTGAAGCGTTCTCATTAAATACACCTTGTTCATTTCCTTTTGAGGGTGCACTTCCCAAAGATGTTCTTAGTGGACCACAGGTCCATGTTTATTTCCCACCTTATTGGACAGGGGAAAACCCTGCTGAATTCATACCCACTGCACTTGATTATAATCACCCACAAGCAGATGGTTTAGTTGAGTGCATTAATCAAAGCTTGAAGAACCTGCTGAAGAAGCTGATGGACAAAGATGAGATAAACTGGGATAACCTGGTCCTGTGGGCCCTGTTTGCGGTACAGACATCCTCACAGTCATCTACTGGTATTGGGGTGTCAACCCCAAGATTTGTGGTGATTTGGGGAAACCCAGATGACCCTGCTGTGAATTCTATCCAGTTTGCCTAAAGAACACACGAGAGAATAGCTTTTGTATGCGAGCTAATGAACCAGCATGTGCTAGGCTCTTGACAAGCACAAGTGGCTTTATGATCGGAAAGCATCAGTATGCAAGTTGGAGGTGGGCGATAAGTTCCCAGTCCTTCTCCCAATGTCTGAAAGCAAATTGTTGGCTCAATGGCAGGTCCCTCTTTGGTCACAGAGGTCATCAGCGACCTTAACTGCAAGGTCGAGCAAACAGACCGCCGGACGCTCTCCAGTGTGTACCATGCCAACTAGCTCAAATAAGTGGAAGGACCCAGGTGGCCTAACTGTAGTGAATCGTGAATGACCTGCCAGACGAGTCACTGAACTCACCTCTCCAGACGATGATACTGATAAGACTTGCAGCCATACCAATCCCAAGACCGTAGAGATTCCATTGATTATTTCAACGGTATGTTTTTGACAAACTTTCTCCCCATCCCCTCCCCCTTTGGCTGACTCACACCCTGACACAGCCCTCTCCAGGCTACACTCTGCTATATCTAATACTCTCGATATTCTCGCCCCTGTCATGAGGATTTGCTTGAAGCCCAAAGCCAAGTGCAACTCCTGGTATGACTCAGACCTCACCACACTTAAACGCAAGTGCACGGTAGCTGAGAGGAAGTGGTGTGCTTCTGGTACATCCTCTGACAAACTGGCCTGCCGCCTGCTCCAAAGATAATACCGGCACTCTGTCCGCACCAAGAAGAGAGCCCACATCCAAGTCCTCGTCTCTGCGGCGTCTAACAATTCGACCGAACTCTTCAAAATCTGCAAGGAGCTGGCCAATCCTGTTGCAGTCTCTACCTCTCCTGCCCCCTCCCAGGCCCTCTGCACGGCCCTGGCTTCTCATTTCATCTCTAAAACTCAAGACATCCTGTCCTCTCTCTCTCTCTTCCCCTCCCCTGCCCTTTCTACTCCCTGCTCTCCCCCTGGCCCTTCTTTGGCCACCTCTCCTCCCTCCACCTCTGCCTTTCCCTTGTTCTCCCCAGATGAGGTTTCTAGACAAGTTGATCTATGAAAGTCTCGTCAAAACAGGTTCACCCCTGTTCCTCCAAAACCATCAAGGACCACATTGACACCTTTGCCACTGATGTCTTCCTCTCCCCCTGAAGCACTCGCTTGTGCACCCTTTTCTTAAGAAACCCACAGCCGACCCCTCCTGCCCAGCTAACTATCGCCCAATCTCCTCTCCTGGGTAAACTCCTGGAAAAGCTGGCCATCTCCCAATTTTTTTTTTTATAACAATTTTATTATTTTATAACAACCAACAACACATACCAAACTTGCAGTACATATAACATCTTTTCGAGTTTACATCAAGTCATGTCCACTGCTTTTCCCTATCCCTCCCCCCCATACAAGCCTACTCTCCTTCCTGTTCTACTTCTTCAATTACGGTAGGGATTCCTCTCTTGTGGTCTCAATAGAGTCTCGGTTGCTTGACCGCTCTTGCGTGGTCCTGAATATCGTAGCTATTAGATGTTTCCAGGCTATCAGGGTTTTAGCTTCCTCCCCTCCCCCCCCCGGCCCCAGAGTTGCTAGCATCCTGGCATACTGTTGTCTCAGCTTCTGCCCATTTCTGTAGGTCTTTCCACCACATTTCTATTCTCGGCCCCTGGCATGCCTTCCATCCCAGGGCGATTCTCTGCTTTGCAAGTATGTATGCCAAGTCTTTTAGCTTACTGACCTGCTTAAGTTTACATGGTCTGGGAAACCCCCTATCAGGCATGCCCACGCTGTTTCCACCAGTATCTTGATTCCCTTTTCCACCAGCCTTTGTGCTACTTCTCCCCAGAATCTCTCAATCACTGGACATGCCCAAAACATGTGCACCATTCCAGCGTTTTCCTCATCACATTTGGGGCATGATTGTTGTCCTGTGGTTTTAAATTTGGTTATCCTCTAGGGTGTCATATAAGCCCTGTGAGTAATATACAATTGTATCTGTTATAGCCTTGCATTTCTTGACAACTTTTTGTGATACCCTTGGGCCCGTTCCCACATCCCATCACTCATCGGGGCCCCCACTTCTTCCTCCCAATCCTGTCTCAATTGTACCACTTCCTTTCCTACTTTGGACATCATCAGCTCATATATCCTAGATATCTCGTGTCTACCTTCTGCTATATCATATATTGTATCTATGGTGGCGTCCGGCTGATCTTCTAGTACTACTTCAGACCATGTTTCTTTGATTCTCTGCACTACCGTATAGTATGTTACATATTGTCCCCTGTGTAACCCCGTCTCTGCTTCCAAAATCTCGAAGTCCTTTATCTTCCCCTCTTGCCAAATGTCTCCTATAGTTGCTATTCCTACCGGTTCCCAGTGCTTCCTGATCGTCATCCTTAATTGCCTTTCTTTTCCGGACAGTGCAACCAGCGGCATTTGTGGGGAACACGGGGAAGGGTACCCCAGTACCTGGCAGGCCCTACGCCATACCCCCCACCCTAGTTTCATCATCTTGGAGCGCCCTTCCATATCCGGTCTTGGCAACCATATCATTTCTCTCAAGAAGAATGGGGCACATTCCCACTGAAACAGCCTAGGCTTTGTGGTTGGTTCTTCTGAAAGCCATTTTGCTACATATTGCAGCTGCCTTGCTATATAGTAAATCTCATAGTTTGGCAATTTTATGCCCCCTCTCTCGTACGAGTTTTGTAGTTTCCAAAGGGCGACTCTGTTCCTTGTCCCATGCCAAAGGAATCCCCTACATATGCCATGTAGCTTAGTAAAGAAACGTCTTGGTATCAGATATGGGATATTTCCGAAATAATGTAGCAGTCTAGACAGGGACCACCATTTTCAGCATGGCCCCTCGTCCCATCATTTCCAGGGGGAGTTTTGTCCAGAACTTCATGCTGTTTTCAATCCTCCTGATTGCTTCCACAGTATTGTGTTGGTGCTCTGCCTCCACCGTATGATAGATATCTATCCCAAGATATCGGAACGTATTAACCGCCCACGGTATCTGTAAAACAGGTAGCTGTTCTAGCGGGATCCCTTTATATCTACCTAGTGGGAATATACAAGATTTCTTTGGATTCACTGCTATACCAGACAGCCCAGCAAAATCGCTCCATCACCTCCAGGATATATTGGAGGTTTTCTTCAGGGTAGCACAGATACAACAGCATGTCGTCTGCATATATGGAAATTGGATGCGATTTTCCTCCCATGGTAAAACCTACTTTATCATATTGCTGCCTCAGGTATATCGCCAGGGGCTCTAGGGCTAGGATATACAGCATTGGGGACCATGGGCATCCCTGCCTTGTGCCTCTGCTGAGCTGCCATCTCTCTGATATTACTGTTCCCTCCCGTTTTAACCCTGGTCAATGGCGCGCTATACAATAGTCTAACCCATTTGAGGTACCCAGGTCATATTCCATAATTGGCCAGGGCTGCAATTAGCCAGGGCCATTTCACTGAATCAAAGGGTTTTATTGCATCCAGCGATACAATTGCCATTTTGCCCGCGTCCACATTCATGTGTTCCACGACTCAGTGGAGCCTTCTGAGGTTGTTGGATATATTCCTATTCGGGACATAACCAGTCTGGTCAGGGTGTACTAACTTAGTGATAATCCTCCTCATTCTGTTTGCCAGGACCGCCGTTAGCATCTTGCTATCCTGATTTAGCATCGATAGTGGTCTATATGAACCACAATCATTGCCAGGCTTGTTGGGTTTAGGGAACGGTATGATTATCGCCTCCCTTAGGGACTCTGGTAGCCTTCCTATTTCATATGCCTCATTGAACATCACCAGGAGCGGGGGAAGCACCTCATTCCTATACATTTTATGAAATTCACTGGGGAGTCCATCGGCCCCCGGAGTCTTACTAGTGGGTAGCTGCGCCTCTACTTCTTCTAACTCTTCTAGAGTAATCGGGGCATCCAGCTCCTCACGTTTCTCCGTGCTAATTTGCGGCAGCCCAATGTCTTCTAGTGTTTCTCTTATTTCCCGGCAGTCACTTCCCTCTTTGTCTCCATAAAGAAGTCGGTAATACACTACAAATTCCTGATTAACGCCTTCTTGGGTGTCCACTATGTGCCCATCTTCTCTAGTTATTTTTCTGATTGCTGGTCTGGGGGTCTCGCTTTTATATAACCACGCCAGGCCCCTTCCTGGTTTGTCCCCTCCTGCGTGCTGTCTCTCTATATACTTTTTATAGTTGAGGTTACACAATCTCTGCCAGTGCCCCGCACATTTCTGTTGTAGGCTAAGTATTGCTTCGTTATCTTCCTTAGTATCACCTCCTCTCTTTGTCACTGCTTCTAGTTCTTTCTCTGCATTCTGCAATTCGGCTAATATCCCTCGCTGTAGTCCCTTGGACTTCGCTATGGCTATGCCCCTTACCACCACTTTAAAGGCTTCCCAGAGCGTACTTTCCGTCTGAACACTGCCTGTATTGATCTAAAAAAAGTGTATTATTTTCTCTCTCAGATACTCCTTGAAGATTGTATCATTCAACGCTTCTGCTCTCAGGCGCCAAGTTGGTATTCTTGCTCTTGGGGGGTGGTATTGCCATGCCAGTATCAGTGGTGAGTGGTCCGTTAGGACCCTCGCTTTATATTCTATCTGTCCTATTTCTGTAATTAGCTGCGTGGCAAACATGTAGTCCAGCCTGGTGTGTAAATTCTGTGGGGCCGAATAATGCGAATACTGCCTGTCTCGTAAATGACTCGCCCTCCATACATCTGTAAATCCGAAATCTGTTAACAATGACTGCAACGCCCTTGCGGCAGGAGCGGGTCTATCTATTTTACCATGTGATCTGTCTATTTTCGGGTTTATTGCGCAGTTGAAGTCTCCACCCCAGATTACCGCCCCACCTAGTCATGTGCTGAGTTTGCCGTATAAGGTTATAAAGTATGCCGCCAGATCTGATTCGGGGCATATGTGTTTATTATGCTTATTTCTTTGTTTTCCACCAGCCCTCTTATTATAACCATCCTCCCATCTGCTTCGACTGTAGATTGTAGCAGCTAGAATGGGACGTGTGGAGCAACCCAGGGAATCACCCCTCTGGCGTACGCCGAATATGTTACGCCTACCACAGTCCCCCTCCACTTCTTCCGGATCACCTCCAACTTTTCTTTTGTGAGGTGAGTCTCCTGTATCAGGCCTATGTCTATCTTCTGTCTACGCAGATACATCATAACCTTGTTTCTCTTTAGGTAGCTGTTGAGCCCTCTAACATTCCAAGTAATTATTTTAAGGTCCCCCATGATCTATTAGGATCTCGCTCCCCTCTCCGCAATTGCATTCCATAACTTAACAGTCCTCCTTTTCTTGTAGGCTCGCTCCCCAACATAAACCTCCCTTAACTATAAACCCCTCAATACCTCAACCCCATCCCCTCCCTCCCCCTTCCCGCCCTGCCCAAACTTACCCTGCAATCCCCTCTCCCATCCCTACCCCTCCCCAACTGTTGCCCAGCTCCATCCCTGGATCTCAGGCACCCCTGCATCTAGCCCTTTTCCAGCAATTGCAGTACTCATGGCTAGCATGGCTAGAAGGGAGATATCGCCCTAAAGGCGATCCTACTATTCTACTTCCTGGGGGTAGGCTGTCTCCATCTTGTAACTCCTATTTTGTTTATCAAACTAAGCGCCCTTATCACTGCCGATTTCACATTTTGCAATTTATATTCTAGTTCCACGTGCTCAATTGTCACATGTTAGGCTTCCTTCATGATATATCGTCTAGCTGCCTCTTGTTACCAGTTCTGCAGTCTCTGCTCCCGGCCCCACCTCCCGTCTTTTATCATGAATAGCATTATGGTCACTTATTGTGTTCCTGCTGGGATTGCTCCTCATCTCGTTCTGGACAGCCATGTGCATCCAACCATGTCGCCATGTCCCCTGGGGTGTCAAAAAAGTGCCCTTTGACTTTGTGGAAAATCCTGAGCTTCGCGGGATACAAGAGCATGTATTTGAATCCGGCAGTACGCAGTCTCCTTTTGATCGCCACATAGTTATAACGCTGCCTTTGCACCAGCATGGTGTAATCAGGATATGCAGTAATGGTCGCAGACGCCCTTGTTATCGTCCCCCCTTTCTGAAAATATTCCAAAATCTTCTCTCTGTCCCTGTAGTTCAAGATATTTGCTATAATTGCTCTGGGGGGGCTCCGGGTTGCGGTTTCCTCATCAAGGCCCTATGTGCGCGCTCAACTGCAAATCCTTGGTAGAGCTTGTTAGCTCCTATTGCTTGTATTATCATCTTCTCCACATAGGCCGTGGGGTCTTGCCCTTCCTCTCCCTGCGGGAGGCCTACCACGCGTATGTTATTGCGTCTCGCTCTTCCCTCGGCTTCCTCCGCCCGATTCTCCAGGTTAGCCACCTATTGTTTCAATATGTGGACTTCCTTGGCATAGCTTCTGCTGGTGTCCGTGTTGGTATTCACTGCACTCTCTAGGCCGCCTGATTGTTCCGCAAGCGCTCTCACATCGTGTCTCAGCAGATTGACCTCTATTCTCACTGCGTCTATTTTAGTTTCCAGCGCACTTCTCAGGTCTGCCATTGCCGCCCCCATGAGGTTTTCAATTCCGTAATGGCTGTTAGGATTACGCTGTCCTCCCGTGGTGAAGCCGCGTCTGCGTGTGTGGTTGCCGTGCCTTGTGCTGGGGTGGTGGGGGATTGCTGCGACTTGGCAAAAATATCCATCGTGGGCTGTTTGCCCTTAGCCTTGCCTCCTCGTACTGACATTGCTCCACCCTGTTTGTGCCCCCAAAGGCCGTCCTCGCGGGGAGATTCTTTCAATTGTTATGGATAACAATGCCTCCTAGTGATTGTTCTCCCGGGTTGTGTTTTAGCACCTGGTCACAGGCTACACCTCTTCCTTACTGCAGTCGCCCTTAGTGTTTCACGATGCGCCACCGCATGCGCATGCACATCAACTTGTCCGCTTCTCCAACTCTTCCTGGTGCGTGTTATTTATGGTCTCTTTTGTTCTCATGTCCCCCACGCTGTTTACTGCGGATTGTACTTGGTGATATCGTTGTGAGTATCTCCTCCTGGGGCACCACACAAGCCATAACGCTCCTTTCAAAAAATCTTCATGACTGGGGGTCTTCAGAGGGATCCCAGGCAGTCCAGTTCTGTCACAGTGCTCTCCGATTGGTCTGTGTATGGCCTCTGGGTTCCTGCCAACTCAGCTCTTATACATGTGTTGTTTACAGAGCTCTGCTCCCTTTCCTTAGCGTGGTGCTACGCGCACCATGGGATTCAAGTTGCCTTTCCTTTGTGGGCTGCCTATATACACTTTATTATTGGCCCGTGCCTTACTCCTCCAATTTTTATTTTGACAGCGCCTTCTTTGGTTATCCTTGTCTATTTTCCCATTCTTACTGTGCTCGCTTTCCTCTGGGCCTCTCCTTGGGTACAGGTGGCACCCCGCTGTGCTCCCTTGTGCTTTTCTCATTTCCCGGTATTATGCCGAGTGCGAGAAGCGAGGATCTACTTCTTGCGGCCTGCCGTCAGCATTGCATTCAGTGTTCCTGCTGCCTACAGCACCAGCGCTGTGCACCCGACCCCGTCTCTTAGCGCGCACTCAGTTTCCACCGTCTTACATGCACCGCGTACCGGTAGCCTTAGTGCCCATCCACACCCTTCGGGTCAGATATCCCGGCCATGCATATTAATCCGGGGGGCATGCCCTTCCGGGCCGCGTTTGCGCTGTGCCTATATTGGCCCAATTTCGACCAAGGTTGTCTCCAATGAGGCACTTAGCACTTGCCCGTTCTGCGCCGCATTACACTCACGGTTTCAGGACCGCGAGACCCAGACACGCTATGGTCTTCGCGGGTTGCCCCGCCTTCAGCAGTTCATTTCGTGCGCTTATGGGCGCTGCTGCTTCTGGGAGGCGCCGGTCGTCCGTGAGCCTTTGTGCCTCCCGGGCCTAACGGGGGCTGGCCCCGCGGTTCTCCTCGATCGGCCAACCTCGCACACGACGTGGTCTCAAAGTTCACATGGTACAGGCCACCATGTGCTTTACCTCCCATGTCTGGCAGTCAAAATTGCCATCTTGTACGTCGCAGGTCTTCGTATTCCGCATCCACCGCTGCCTGCGGGCTGTCGCGGCAGCCTTCCTGCTTGCAGCAGCTTGTCTGCTGTTCAGTCCTCCGCAGCCCGCTTCTCCGCCGCCCTGGTCACCTTCAGGAGTCCCTTCGTTTCGGAGTCGCCACCATCTTAATGTTATTGTCACGGGACGCAACCCGGGACACAAAGTATCAGATCTCTTATTCACTTGATTCCATTCGTCCGCTGATACGCGCTTCTTGGTCCCCTTATGTTCATGCGTCTATGGCACTGTTTTGGGACCGCAATCTTCTGTCAGGCAGCTCGCGCTTGCACGGATCCTTTGCCGGATCACAGAGCTCTCTGGAGTTGCAGCCTACTCCATGGCTGCCAAGCCACGCCCCCTGCCATCTCCTAACTTAATCTTCACACTGAGTCTCCATGACCATCAGTCTGACTTCAGAGCTGCCAGAAGCACGGAAACTGCTCTCCTGAACATCTGTGAAGACCTGCTCTCCACCCTCGATTCCAACACCCCCTGTATCCTCATCTTACTTGATCTCTCTTCTGTCTTTGACACGGTCAACTATGCCATCCTGCTCAACCATCTCCGTGATAACCTGGGTATCACTGATCAGGCCCTGGCTTGGCTGACCTCTTTCCTCTCTGATAGTCTGTCTCAGGTCCAATTTGGGTCCTTCCTCTCCTCTCCTCTCCTCTCCTCTATCTCTATCTCTACCTGTGGTGTTCCCCAGGGATCTAACCTCTCTCCCTGTCTGTTCAACCAATACCTGGCACTTCTTGCCCACCACATTGCCGCTCTATGCCCCAACTTTCAGTGCTATGTGGATGACACTCAACTCATTTTCAGGCTCCCTTCCGCCACTTCTTCTCCTTCGCTCATCTCTGACTGTCTGTGTGCTATCCAGGAGTGGTGTGCCGCCAATGATCTCTGCCATCATGCGAACAAGACAGAGATTCTCCTCATCGGCACACCTGCTCCCTCCTTTCTTGTCACTTTCTGGCCGGCCTCTCTTGGCCCTCTTCCTGCTCCCACCTCTGAGGCTAAAAACTTCGGGGTCATATTTGACTCCACACTCTCCTTATCTCCTCACATCTCTTATGTCTCTAAGAAGTCACACTACCAGCTCCACCTCCTCAGAGGTATTCTTCCTTTCCTCTCCTTGCCCCAGAAGCGCACTGTCTCCAGAGCTCTGGTTCTCTCTAGGCTAGACTACTGCAACAGCCTCTTTATAAATCTGCCTGCTTCTACTCTCCGTCCTCTGCAACTCATCCAGAACAGGACTGCGAGACTTGTCCTTGGCCTCAAGCCCAGGGATCGTATCTCTCCAGGACTGGAATCTCTGCACTGGCTACCAGTGGCTGCAAGGATTAAGTCAAAACCCCTCTGCATTGTCCACCAGGCCTTCAACTCTCTCTCTTCCTAAATATCCTCCTTCTCAAGCGCTTCACTCATCCGCCTCCAACTCCCTCAGAGTCAGTCGCTTCTCCAAGCAACGAGTTGGTGGCAGACTCTTCCCTCGGCTGGGGCCTCCCTCTGGAACAGCCTCCCTGAAACATGAGGAGAACCATCTCCGGTTCTGGAAGCATCTCAAAACCTTCCTCTTTGCTTCTGCTTTCTCTCCTCCTCTCCCCTGCTGAACTCCTGGCTGAAACTGCTCTGGTCACCTGGCTACTCTCTGATCTTGGGCCCAGGTCCCCTCCCCTGCCAGTTGCACCCTTGCACGGCCTCCCAGCATCCCCAGCACTGGGGACTGTTTCTGTATCCCTACAGCCTCCCACCAGCACTTAACACCTGATGTCTGCACTTACCCTTGCATTTGCTACCAGGTGGCTGCACTTTTACATATTGCTTTATTTATTCTATTTATTTTACTGTCGACCCCATGTACTGAACTGCCCAATTCTCCTTGCCCCCACACGTTTCCCCTTCCCCTTCCCCTTCCACTGTACTTGCGCGATCTCAATGTCACCCCGCCTAGTAAGATCGTTGTCTCTGTCTTCCCTCTGTCCCCCCACACTTGCCTCATTGCGCCTTGAAACACTTGTGTATGGGTGCGTTATGGTGTCCAGTCAATTTGTCGAAAAAAACTGGTCGACTGCAATTTGATCGACGCAATTTGGTCGAAAACCAAATGGTCGAATTTTTTTTTTTATTTATATATTTATTTTTCGGGTTTTCGTTTAGTAAAAAAAGGGGTTTTTAGAGAAAAAAAGGGGGTTGGGGGGGGACCCCCCCAAAAAAATTAAAAAAAGGGTTAAAATAAAAAAATAAAAAAATTCGACCATTTGGTTTTCGACCAAATTGGTTCGACCATTTGTCTGGTCGACCAATTTTTTTCGACCAAATGTCTGGCAACCGTGCGTTATAAATGCTGTATCATATCATACAATCAATTACATATTTAAAACTCAGAATTAGGCCTAAATAAACACTGGGCGCTTAAGAATTCTTAAGTAAAACTATATAAAGTGCACAGTGCATAAGGTTTCCTGAGTAAGTACTGAGTCCTACTACTCTATAGCTTTTACCAAAAGACAAGGAAACTTTAAACTAGTTATCCACAAACTCACTTTAACTCAGGCTGTGTGGAAATCTTCTGCACTGTCGGTCCAGTTTTTTTGTTTTGTTTGTACAATATGCAGTTGTCCACCATTGTACCTTAGCAGCATATTTTTTTCGTATATGCCTTTAAATATACTATGTCAAAGATCCATACTAATAACTATTTCATGTATACTCAGGCCCACTAGGGCGATTGATACTCGTTTGCCCTCTACTATACACTGCCACAGTATTTCTGATTCAATGAATGACAGACTATGTACAAAGCTTTTAAAATATAAGTTGCGTAATGGCATTAAAACCAGGCAATACATGATCAGATGCTTAAGATTTTCAATTTCATTCAAGTTATTGTAGTACCCGCAGAAGGCCAGACCATTTGGCACTTGATTTCGTATACATGTTATTTCTTTCATTTGCAATAAATTAAAATGAAATCTTATAAGGTTAGTGCTGTATTTTGCATTAGGAAACTTCACCTAGTAGCATTTCAAAGTACAGAGCAGTCTACAGTCCAATCATTCCGAATCAATTCCATTTTGGCCCTATTAGGATTGTATACCTTGACCTCATTTGAAAGATATAAGTCTGAGATCAATTGCCTGCACTTATTTACAAAAGCATAGACCATGTTAATAGGGGTTTTAGAATGCAAATCTCTATACATTGAAATTGGTAGATGAAGTATCATTTTACTATGAAGTAGCATTTTTTTCCATGCAGCGCTACTTTTCAAGGACTGCAATCCGAGCTCATGGCGTATTACCACAAACATACCCAATTTGGTAGTATACCCGTTTCCCAATTTGTCAAGGATCCAAAGTGGGAGAATTTCCAAGACGTGTTAGCTTACAGAAATTTAATTACTGGAAGCAAGGAGAATCTCCCAAATTTCTTATTTTTTTTTAATCATTTGTGCAGCTAGCATCACTGCTTTCTTTTTAAATACTCAATCACATACCTTTTATTTGGGCACGCAGTTAGTGGAATGGCCAGATATACCAGATGTTCCATGGTTTCAAGTTTGACATATCCTATGGTCATGAAACCAATAATTTTTTTAAACCTAACGACCCCTATAATTATTGTCTTAGTGGGGTTAATTCTTAGGAATGTTTTCCTATATAATCACAAAAGGAATTAATCAGACACTGAAGACTGATTAGACTGGTTAGTGTAGTGTACTGTAAGATAAAATCATCGGCGTAGGACAGCCAGGTGAATTTAAAATTGCCTATCTTAGGTGAAATAAATGAAGCATTCTCTAAGTACTCCTCAATATCGGAAAAATAAAGATTGAAAAGACAAGGGGCCAGCACGCACCCCTATCTGACTGAGTCTGTCAATGCTCCATAATGATTGAATCTGACTTGAATTGGCCGGCCATCATTGTTTGTCTGCACACTGAGTGTCAGTGTGCAGACAAACAATAATGGCCGGCCAAAATTCCCCATCTCGCTAACTTTGACCAGAACAGATGCTTATCCACCAAGTCAAATGCAGATGACAGATCTAAGGACGCCATGTAAATTGGTACGGAACATTTGCTCCAGGCAGTGTCCTTTAAGCAACTTTCTATAAACCCATTACAGCCTGTGCCTATATTTCTCCGGAAACCAGTTTGATAGTTTTTTAAACGATCAGTAGTAGATGTCCAACTCTCTAATTCCTTTAAAATCAAGGCTGCAGTAATCTTACTGCCAGCCTCGAAGTGTAATTGGCCTATTATACTTGGTTCATGTTTATTCCCTTTTTTGAATGCTGGACAACATAAGAGTTTTTCCATGTCAAAAGTGTCCTATGCAGATGAACAATATGCTTGAATAATATAGAAAAGGGTGGATACCCAGATTCCAGGAGCCTATTTAAATAACATATTGGATAAATGGTTACAGCCCCCGGCTCTTGATCCACTTGCTTTGTTAATTATATACTTTAAGCCATCTAACTCACAATTCAGAACATTTGGTATTCAAATCAACATTACCTTCCTTCTCATATGTTCTTTTCACTCCCTAAAAATCTGCAAAAATAAGGTCATCCATACATCTACCATTATCGGACTCATTTGACATTTATCGCAGCCCAAAAATTGGTTTTGGATTTTCATGCAACTATTCTTAACATTACTTCCCCATCTCTTTGGAGTAGGAAATGGTAATGCTGCCTACAAAAGTTCTTATATTTTTGCTTCTCTTTATTTACCAAACCCTTTGTGATAGATGGGTCAACACAATTACTCTTGATTTTTCTAATTGCCTTTCGTAAGTTCTTCTTTTGATCATAACCGTCTTTAACAACCACATGGGGATACTTTTTATTCATCCTGACCGTAATAGTGGGCAACATAATTGTCCCAAGGCTATCTTGTAACAACCCATTAAACTGATTAGGTGTAAATGTGTCAAGTTTCCATTCCAGCGCATTTGTTCATTTTTTAATTAAAAAGCGATCGAGAAGATGCTGGGACTCCATGGTATTGAGCACCCGCCCAAAGACATTGGATCTTGGCAATCGTTCTGGTAGGGAAGCCCGATGGGAACTGATGCTTTTACATAGTCTTTTAGAAGGTCAATAAGATTTCATATGTTGATGCCTAGTCCGTGCTGTGCATCGACAAAGTGTTTGGAAGAATAGGTTCCTTCACATATATCTCACAAAAGAGTTTTGGCAAATCCCTCTTGCCGCAGGAAATAAAGAAAACAATATGTTCTCAACCCATAGAAAGGCTGTTCCAATTCACAGTGTTACCGTTTGGATTGCACTGTGCTATGGCTACTTTCTAACGGATAATGTACCATATCCCACGTCTGCACCAATCCTATGCAGGAGCCGGTTGGGATGACATAGTCATTCATAGCAACACCTCAATTGAACACAGGTGATATCTATACTTGGTGAGCCAGACATTGTGCAGGAACCTGTGGATATGTCAGAACAGGGACATCTTACAGAGATGCAGAATAGTTGAGACACCAACCCTATAGGACATCTGCAGGAACTTAAGTTGCTCACAAATTGGTTCCAAGATGTAGGTTGTGTGTATTGTTGCCTGGAAGCAGTGTAGCTGTGAGGTGGCCCGCTGGCCAATTCAGAGGCATGGAACACCAATCACAGCTGCTTCCTCTTTATCAATTGCACACCCCTAGCCCAGTCATGTGGAGACAAGAGGCTGTCCCGCTCTGGAGGGTGCTGTCCGTACCTTCCATTCACTTCTATATCCCCTTGGCTTTACTGTTCTTCCTTGCTTATTATGCATCCTTTGTTGGCCCACTAATACCCTCCTGTTTATTTACACCTCCCACCTCTTTTTCCAACTTGGCGTTTGGGGGCACAGCTCTCTGTTCCCTTGCCATCACTCCCTGCTTCTGTCTCTAGCACACAGCGTGCAAGCCGCAGCGGTTTTAGACTTTGCAGTCTCATTCGAAAGTGGTATATTTGTCACACCGGTATGCCACAGCCAACATTTATGCATACTGGCCTTCTACTTGCTGTCTTCACACCCAGAATGGCAATAACATAGCTGTGCCAATGTCACCTCTGCATACACTGAACTCCCTTAGATGTGATCCTTCAAAAGATAGAGGCCAGGTATTGATTGGGCATGACATGGGATTAAACACTCCTCTTCCTACAGGGCATCAATCTAATTATTGAAATGATGCAGGCATGTCCCTTGGATTTCAGGGCCTTGAAATACTTGACTGAAAACTCCTGTATTAATACAAGCCCTCACTGCCATTAAGAGATGTGGAAGGTAGCTAACGAGCAACACTTATTCTACCATACTGCCAATGCAGTGCTCAAGCTACCCAAACTCACTATTTATACACTTGAGGGCCCCCTGGTCCACCTAGCTTTAACAATTATACCCATGAACGGATGTATATCCTGCTCTACTTTTGCCATCTACCGCAGCCAATATTTGTTGAACCAAATTTTTATTGTACCTGTCTGTGTAGAAGTGATCGCCAGATTGCATGTTTGTCAATATAAAAAACAAATAATAAAAGTAATGCCCAGTGATGGGACTGTGCAGGGAATCTTGTTGCTGCCAACTGGGTTTGTTGCCAGGGTGGACAGAACATCATGGTCCCTTGTTTTATTTTGGCATGGGAGTTTGTAATATCAAGCTGCTGAAATTACAGAGAGACTCTGCTGCCTTTTCTAGGAGCTTGACAATGACATTGTGCAACCCTTTTCTTGTTTTGGCTTTCCTGCACATATAACGTCCCCGGATGGCGGTCGGGAGGTGCAATGGTACTGCACCTGCACAGAAGAGGGCCGATCATTACCCAGTATGGTATAGCATCTGAATCCTTTAATGATCAGAAACCTCAGGATATAGGTATGGCAGGTCTCCAATTGGAGGAGCAATGGCTGTTCAAGTAATCCTTGAGAAGGACACATCAACTCTGTGAGTCACAGACACTCTCACACAGGTTGGTGGTGAAAACTTTTTCTTATTTCCTTTCTTAGTCAAACCATGAACAATAGCAGATGAAAACAAAACTGCAAACACATATATACAGGTTCCCATTAAGATGACAGTGAATGGGTAGCTCAAACCCTACCCCCTTGTCATAACATGTTAGCCCTCTTTATCCAGTGCTCTTCCTGTATTCTTTTGGGAGCTTCATTGCAGCAAGGGGTTTGAGCTGTTGCTCCTAGTCCACAAGGGGAATAGCTTCAATTCGACTGGTATCTGTAAAACGCTGCAGAATATTGAGGGAATAATGAGTTAATGTCTATGCCCAGAAAATATCTGGTAAACACCAGAGAACCTAGTTTCACCAGGAGGGCAGGGACACCAAACTATGGAACACAATTATAAGCAGGCTTGCATCTGTGGCTTGTGAGGGTACAGTTGCCCAGTGAAAATGTTGGTGTTCACTAGTGATTAATTCCAGATTAGTTTGGGCATTACCAATCACATTACTTGAGTTTGTAGGATTCAACGCTTGTCCTCCAAACCAGGGATCTCTTCAGAGTCGAGTGCCCTGCGTTAATGTTGTCTCCATGACCCCCGGTAGGCACTCAGTCCCACGTCTTCAGTATCAATCCCTCTCCAGAAAACCTGGCAGAAGGAATCTGCTAAACAATAGTCTAGGTTACCTGCTTCTTGTCAATTGCTGTCTTCTCTCACCACAATGGGGTTTCATCAGCCAGGCCGCCGGTGTCACACAAGACTGAAAGTTGAGGAATCCCAGTAATGGAAGTTGGCAGGCAGAGGATGGGACCACCTTGGGAGGCTGTCTAGTGAACAGCTAGAACCTCAGTTTGCGGTTCCAGAAGAGGAATCTGGACCTGAGAGTGGGTTCCAACGCCACACTCTCCCCTTCAGTCAGCTCTGTCTCAGCCACCAAGTGCCACTTCTCCTCAGAACAGTCTGCTTGACAGGCATCTTAGAATGTTCCACTTGTAACAATGTTGGCGTTTGCACCCTGGCTGGAGCCCTTTCTACACCACATTGGGCCAAACTATTATCTATCTGTCCAACTTATTTCATTTTCCATATTTAAATACAATTGACTGGTATCCTCATAATGCTGGATAAATAGCACCTAAATCAAGCTGATCAGCTCCCCTTCTCCTATTCCTTTTCTTTGCACATTTCTAACCGGCCTCCAAATTTGCACTCACCACTAGCCATCGGCTAGTGATAAATGACTCATAGCAAGCAAGAAATTGTGGGATGTGTGTATGTGGATCACTCAGGTGGTGAGTGACTTTGTATGCCTGCCTAGTAGCTTGCAACTATCTATACACCTGTTTTATAACATGGTGCACCATGCAATTTATCAGCAGCTGCGACATACCCTCTGAGCGGCTTCCTTCAGTGACAGTTTCAGTATACTGTTTCTTCCATTGTTCCATAACTAAGAAAAGTGCAAACTATGAAGCAGGCTACTTCTCGCAGCATCTCTGGAGTACATTTTGGTAAGGACATGCGCAAGTCTCATGCATTTATAGGCAGAAAGGTACAATGTAACATAGCAGCCGCAGGTGGCTCAGTTTTCATGATTGGGGAACAGATTGTTCATAAACGGAGGGTACGATTTTTACTTTTTCCACAAAAACATGTTACCAGCAATTTATACAAGAGCAAGACCTCCTTTTACAATAGTTGTATTTTGATACGACCTCACATTACTGTGGACACAAATGTTCTCAATTCTGAGCATTCATTTAACACCATCTTATATTTTGGGCATTGTAATATAAGGTGAAGTGGCTTTGTATAATGCACCTCTGCCATGATGCCTGTGTGCATGGGTGTGCAAGAAACGAGGGTGCAGTGTTTTTTGTCTAGAGGGGTAGGCAGGTGTGAAACTGTGGTGTTGAGGATTGGAGGCCGGAAATACCTGAGTCCCAAGTACCGATATGGTTCTGTTTGGTTTGTGATGATGACACTTATGGACATGTTTTATTCAGTAAGCATTGGTACGCCAGAAGCACCCACGTTTTGGAGATGGAACGGCGTATTTGATAGTGCTAAAGATGTAGCCGGTGTGCAATGATTGAATGATTGATCTAGTCATATTTTCGGTATAGACACACAACATGCAGAAGTGTTAAAAAACACGTATAATGGATTAAAATCATAGCAACCATAAACACATACATACTATCATAAAGCAACCTATTTCGGAGGAGAGGTCAGAAACATTACAGAATTGTACTGTCCCTATTATACACCAATAAAGTTATCTCAACAGAACAGAATCCAAAGGACATATTTACAGAAATGTCATGTCCTTGCAGCCTCCCCACACAAGCCTGTCATTCACTAAGACGAGGCAACGTGACCCACATATACTCTGTTTCCAAAATGCATATAAAAAGGCCCACATATATTTTATCACCTGATCATCCAAATCACCCTGAGGGTAAACCGTTGCCTCATTTGTGGAGTGTATACCTTCTGCCCTAAGTCTCTGTCGTAGCTTGTTGTTTCTTAAATTCTTGTACCGAGACGTCTGTCGTAGCTTGTTGTTTCTTAAATTCTTGTACCGAGACGTCTGTCGTAGCTTGTTGTTTCTTAAATTCTTGTACCGAGACGGAGGGCAAATTAGTCAAAAGTGAAGAGTGCTCTCAACCGTTCTGAAATTGCAACTGCAGTAATTTGTAGGATTAAACTTCCAAGATGTTTTAACATGGTTTAACGGCAGCTTGTCGCAGGGGACTAATGCAAAAAGAAGTGTCTATCCTCTGACTTGCTTAGCAACCGTGTATGGGGTTGCATGGCAGTATCTCCCGAATCGACATCTACCCAAGTTAAAGTGTCCAATTTACATAGGGTATTTTCATGCCCAGCGTTTACCCGCTCTACTTGTTTCTTTTTTATATCTCCCATAACTGTGGCTTTAGATCCATTAAAATTTGCATCCAAACCGAAAAGCCATTAATAACGGTGTAAATTAAGGTAAAGGGAAGGGTAGAGAAGGATCAAATGTTCTTCCCAAGCTCTATCCATCAAATTGATATTGTCAGCAAAATTCTCTTCACTGCATACCTTGCCAGTGAATTTGAGACCTTCTCTGATATAGATTCATAGACTACATCGCTTCTACGTTCAGCATTTGGGCGGCTGTGCAATGAGCACTGAGTAGTTACTCTCAGATGTAGTTGGGATGGTGTTAGTAGGCATACATCTTTGTGTTTGTGCCAGGTGAGTTTGTGTGTAGATTGAGTTAGTTAGTAGATTGAGAAGGGAGTTGGTTAGTCAGGGAAGGGACAGGTGGTTTGGCATTCTAGAGAAGTCATGTTATTGGAGTTTAAGGCTACATTCAACCTCCAGTCTGTTGTTAGGCAGAAAGCAGTGATTCTGCCATGTTGGTTATCCACCAGGATGAAGTGTTCTTTCTGCTCTGTGTTCCATTCATGATGATGTTGGAGTGGTGTTGGTGTCTAATGCCTGATCGCGAGAAAGAGTTGGGGAGGAGTGACCCACCTGATTCGGAGCCCCAATGTGTTCTTGATTGAAGCATTGTGCTCAGTCGTATTGCACGCGTTGGTGAGGTGACCTTAAAAGGATCCCCTCTCTTTTTCATGCTGGTTTTCGAGATTGGCAAAGGTTGAATTTAATTCAATTAATTGCAAGAATTGCCCACTTGCGCTGAAAAATGTATGATGAACTACTTAATTTATGAAATATAAAGATTTACTACATCCCTCCAATTGTAAATAACATAAAGCAAAAACATTCAGCAAAATCCATCAATATAACAATTACCATTTAGTTTTTGAGTTTTGAGCATTTACAATATTTAATCCCCCCATGACTTTCTACAAGGTCAAGCGACAAATATTAGTTTGGAATTTTAACATTTGACATTGGAATTTGCTCTAAAGTGAGCCAAGAATTGCTCTGTAGTTAGCCGAGCCAACACAGCTCTTTAATGATTATCTTAGACCTGATAGGGAACTTCTTTAGGGCTAATGATATATGTTTTTCACACTGCTGGGAGATCTCCTCATGCCTTGGGACGCACTTTAATTTTTCTATATGAGTATTTATTTTCATTCCATTTTGATAGGAGGTGAACTTTGCGTCTCTGCCAAAGGTTCTCAATGCTTGCTTGCTTGTAATAGAAGATATTGCTTCTTTTAAATTGTTCTTAAAGTTTTTTCAGCACCTTATTTCCAAGGTTGTGAATCGCAGTGACATTCCCACATGGTTCAGCGTTTCCTATTTAAGGCTGCAAATTAGCTATTTGCAAGTTAGAACACATATTTTGCTAAACTGACAATTTCATAGAATCCAGGTTTTTGGCAGTTAAAATATGAGCTTTGGTGGGCCACCGGGGCTGTGTTTGTATGTTCAGCTCTACTGTGTATGTTAGCTATGTTGCTTCCGAGTTCTGCAGATGTCTGAGATCTTGGTGGTTTCGGGAGACCTATTCCCCTTATTATCTCCCTTTCCCGAACCCTACATCACCAAATGGCCATTGCTGGGCTGACCCAATTGGTTAGGTGAAACATTTCTTAATTGCCACTTCTGCAATTTACTTTGGTTTGACTGCATATTCGGGAGACCTGTCCAAAAAAAGCTGAGCAACATTCCTCATTGGCCAATTCAAAAGAGGTGCCCAATAAAGCTGCATGCCTCCAGGAGACAGTTAATTGTCCCGACAAACCATTTGTTTCTCCAGGTTCTTTCAGGCCTTCCTGTTCCATTTTCAGTTCCTCATAGGCATGTCATGGAGCCAAATAAGTGCACTTTTAGGGCTGTCTAGAGAGTGTTTGTTTCTTGAAGACGAAGGCATAGCAATCTCGCATGGACTCTGCTGTTATTCAGTTCAATGACAAGGCATAATGTTCATCTGATTGGTCTACTGCATCTCAGAGGTGTTCGCTGATAGGAGTGAGGACATTATGCAGCCACCTTAGGTGGATAGAGGGCCTCCAGTGAGGGAGGCCAAGTGCAACCTACTGCGTCCCTTACTGTTTACTTCCCTGTTGTAACCACTTACCTGTTGGAAGACCATAAGGATCTGGTAACCTATCTGGATCCGGAGTCATCCATCCGCCTTTGGTTGCGACACTGTGATTGGCTGCAAATGAGAAATGAACACATGAAACAGTGTAGACAGCAGATGGGGTGGGCAGGGTACGCCTGCAATAGTTTCTTTTTAAAAGAGTGTAAACATTTTACGAAGACACTTCTATGTTATGATACATACTAAAGATGCACAGATGGCAGACAATTACCACTGAGGTCATGTAGGCTCCCGGATTCCCTTTCCACTCCAATTGTGAATAGAGTCCGCAGCTCTGTCTTTATTATTACCCTATAGATGCTGTGACTATCTTAAAGGACACACCCATCATTACGATTGTAAAATGTCGATTGCCACAACTTGTAACAAGAGATAAGGCGCTAGTTGCAGTGAGAACTGGAGTGCTGTGGGAGATTCTGATTGGTCAGAAGGGCATCATTCACAGGACAATGCAACCAGGATAAGGAATTTTATTTTAAATACGTTTCAAAAACCATTTCTTATGTATTTTATTGTAGTCATTATACAGAAGTATGAAAAGATATGAAATATTTAAACATGAGGGATGCAACCGTTGAATTTATTGTTTTGTTACACAACAGGCATTTGATAAAACTCATCAGTCGGATGGCACTCTACGGCGAGTGGTATGTTACAGACTTTTTACATTTCCTGTGACACAAAGTGTGGCTGCCCACAGCTGTTTACAATTCTCCATTTTAATTTCTCCTTTCCAGTCCTGTCAATGCCACGTGGGTTCGTGAGATCAGCGAATTGCTGGAAAGGCCAAGCTGTAATTTGGATGAACCCCAAAAAAACAAGATGCTGGCTCACTGCAAGATCACTATGGATCCCAATTCACAGACTGTCAGGTCAGTTAATGTAATGCAGATTTCCTGGAGGAATTTTCCCAATTCATTCTGAAGAAACTTTCTCTGCACGAGATCAGACAGAACCTGCAGGGTTTTGAGGAAGGTCTCTGCTTCCTATTGTATGGGGGAAGGAAATCATACCACTCTAGGCTCCTATCCAAGAATCTTATATCTAAGGTAAATGTGTGTATGTTCTTGCTGTTCACCATTATCAGACCGTCTTCTTTGATGTTATTAGCCCAATATATTGCATTCCCTCCAGACTTCACTCCTATTTCCCCATAGGAAGGGTTGACTATGGCATGTCTGACGTCATCATTTATCACCATCTCAATGCTGCCACTGGATATTAAGGGTGCATACACTTCGAACTCTATAAGAGATCAATTAGTTCCCTTATGAAGAGGATTTGTATATTTGTATATTTACAGCAAGAATAATTAATTATGGGTACCAAAAGGTTGCATATTTCTTATTTCTATATGGGAGATATTGGCTGTATCTGAGGTACATCATATAGCTCTTTGGACTCCTGGGGAAGTCACAGTGAGCACATACTATATGCTCACAGTGACCTCCTTAGGGATTCACAGATGTAGACTAGAGGGGCTCATGAGTTGGACGGTAATACAGCGGTCATTCCAGCTGTGTGGAATTACCCCACTGTGGTGTCCGACGGAATTACCTCCATATTACAACTTGAATTACCACCATAAATGGAGTTCAGGCAGTATTTCTGCCAAGAATCTGTGGAATTACCGTTACCGATGGAATATTCAGCTCTAATTCCACCGGTGGAATTATCACTGGCGACTATAGCTCTGGGGCTAATTCCGCCATATGTTAGCGACAATTCCACTGGGGCCAATTCTGCAGGTCGGAGTTGCTGCCGACTCATGATTCAGCAGTAATTCCGTTACCGCCACTTTTAACTTATACATGCCATGGCATATGACCAGTAATGGAGGACTGATTGCTGCCAAACATTCAAAGGGTTTCATAAATATTGATCTATCAGTGCCTTGCAGCACACAGGCAGTCTCTTGGAGATTCTAGAGCTTCATCTGAGAAGCACTACATTTCTCACTAACAACAAATGTAATCTGCATAAATGAGGTACAGCTATGGGCACCACAGTATCCCCTACATATGGCAGACTGCTTATAGGATGGTTACAGGTGGTATTTCCATGCAGGCGCACATTTAGATTGGAAGCAGATCAGACTGTGACACTCAGCAGGAAGCTGCAGCAACTGAAGCATCTCAGGAGAACAGGAGGTGCCCACCTACACCACTGGGAAAAGAGAGAGTAAAAGAGATGGACGCACAAGACAGTGTGAGCAGGATCTGTAGCATTGATTCTGTCGGGGTAGTGCCTTTGAGCCAGAAATAAAAAATAAGATGACCCTCAAGCTGCCAAACATAAGTTGGCACACCATAATTGGTGTGTTGACTGACCACATCAAAAGCTACGAACAGAAAGAACAATGATTCCTGTGCCATTGATGTTGGTTGTTTGCTCTAGGCCACCCAAGGATGAGAATAGAGAGTACTCTATCCCATGCATTGGTTGGAAGCCCATTTTGGCAAGGTTTTGAAGGAGTTTCAAACTTGTTAACAGTGGCGTAGCGGGGGTTCCCGCAGCACCTGTGGTATTGCTGGTCTCGCAACCACATGTCCTCGAGTGGGATTGGGGGGCCCTTGGACATCAAAAAGAAATATTTTCTTTTTGAAGTACTCTGACTTCATAAAGAAATTATTTCCAATACAAGACCGTAAAAGAAATAATTTCTTTATCAAGGGAGAGTGACTGTTCATAGGGCTCTCCGCACCATATGGCATGGAAGTCTTAATGTCATAGGATGGGTGAGAGCCGTGAGCCCTATGAATTCAAAAAGAAATTGTTTAAGAATTATTATTATTATGGTATTTATTGAGTGCGGACCTGGCTTTGAGAAGCAATGGAGTGGTTTACAGAAGTATACAACAATACAGATACATAACAGAGTGCTTTACAGAGGTATACAACAGTACAGATGCATAACAGAGCGTTTTTCAGATATAGCAACAGAGCAAATATACAGTTGGGGGTGAGATACAGTGGTGCACGGAGGAGGGGTAAAGCTGTACCAGGTTGTGGGGAGGAGAGGGGTGGGTGTCGTCTAGCGAGTCAGGTGGCGCGAGGGGCAGTGTGATGGCCTAGGTGTTGAGGTGGAGAAATTCCTTGAAGAGGTGGGTCTTGAGTATCTTTTCTGAATTGTAGGAGTGTGGGGGCAAGTCTGATGCTGACAGAGAGGAGATTCCATAGTTTTGTGACGTAGGCAGAGAAGGCTTGTTTTATGGTCCTTTTCTTTTTGCAGTGGCAGATTTTAAGTCTGCACGTATCTGCGCTGTCCGCCGGAGATTTCTGCTGAGTTTCTCTGCAATGTAGCTGGGTGACTTGAGGGTGACTTCCTTATATGTTAATGTTAAAGGATATTTGTACCGTGCACTATCACCACCGGAGGGCTCCTCTGGCGCTCTGGTGGTTCTGAAAGAAAGGAGGGGTGGGGAAGTTAGTGGGGATGAGCTGGAGAAGTGCAAGAGAACAGTGATATGCTGTTGGCGGCCTCAGCCTGGAAATTCCGTTGGCTGGGCTTGGGGTGTTATACTGTCGAAATACGTTGTGTGCTGTTGTGCGGGTCTATGTGTGCTTTGTTTTGTTGTTGCATTGTAGTGAAGTTTGTGCAGATTTTTGTGTTGTAAGTTTGTGGTTGTGTTTGGTTAGAATTTGAGAGGTGTATGGAGAGGGTGAAGTTGTAAGTGGGTTGGTTAGTTGGCTTTCCTGTCTTGAAGCGAGGCGCTAAATTTTGGTATTTCTAATCAGGTGTGTTGTGTGGGCGTCTCCGTGTCTATGTCCAACTCAGGGGCTGTACAACACTCACGGTCCCTTTCCAATGTGGCATCCGTTCATATGCATAACCTTGCCCAAGTTGGGCAACCGGCTGCCTACATGGCCCCTGATTTATGCGGGGCGGGCAGGCGTTTGTGAGTCCCATGCAGTCTAGCCCAGGAAGCATTCCTAATATAGTCAGAGGGCGGCATCGGTAAGCCCGGGTTTACTCCCTCAATGTGTTGAGGCCTGCTCGGCATTCATCATCTTATTCGGTTGCTCATTCATGTTACCGCTCCTACCTCCTTTGGTATGTCGCAATGCTAATGCTTGCACTTATGTCCAGGGGCGGCATCTGCCTTCATTCACAACTCTCTTTGGTCCATGCCCCAGCCAATATTTACAGCTTAATTAGTGTGGCAATTGCTAATGTTCACTCAACGTTATAAGGTATGATCTATAGTAGCATTTATCGAGCGGGTGATGGTTGTTCGCTGGGAGTTGGCTAGGGACGCTGGATTCTGTCCTTACGGGTGTGGCCTCTCTTGTTGTAGTGAGAGTTTCTTTATTCGGTTCTAGATGTTGTCATTGTCGTCCTAGATTGTTCGCTGGGAGGTGGCTGGGGACGCTGGATTCTGTCCTTATGGGTGTCACTTGTGTCCTATTAGACATAGTGTTGTCTCTCTTGTAGTAAGAATTTCTTGATTTGGTCCTGGATGTTGTGTTTGTCGTCCTAGATTTCTTATCCCTTTCATTGTGTTTCCCATTTGGTGGCTTTGGTTTTTCAGTTTGCATCTGTGATAATAAAGAGTCAGGTTTTTATTAATTTTCTGAATTGTAGGTGGTCTGTAGTGTTTCTTATTTCTTTTGGGATGTTGTTCCAGGTTTTTGCAGCTAAGTGGGAGAAGGAGGAGCCCCCCAGTTTTTTCTTAAGGTATGGTTTTTCTTCCAGACGGATTTCGTTGCTTGATCTGAGGAGTCTCGTTGGCTTGTAGATTGTTAGTTTCTTTTGTAGGAATTCAGCTCCTTGTCCGCTGATTGCCCTTTGTGTTATGCACATTGTTTTGAAGGTGATGCAATGTTTGACTGGGAGCCAGTGCAGTGTTTTTAGGGCTGGAGCGATGTGGTCTCTTCTGGATAGTTTGAGGAGGAGTCTGGCTGCTGCATTTTGGATCCGTTGTAGTTTCTTCAGGAGGTATTCTAGTATCCCGACATAGAGGCTGTTTGCATAGACGATTCTTGACATGATTAGGGTGACGATTGTGAGTGTTTTGTGGGTGAAGGAGAGGAAAGGTAAGATTCTTCTTGCCGTGTGAAGGAGGAAGAAGCATTTATTGATTATTACATTTATTTGTGGTTCTAAGGTTAGGGTGTTGTCCATCAGGACTACAAGATTTTTTACTACCTTAGATGGAATTGGTGCGGTTCCCATTTCCGTTGGCCATGGAATATATATATTTATTTATTTATTATTTATATGTGTTGTTCTCTTGATATTTTGGATATAATCATGATTTATGTCTTTCCTGGTTTGATTTTCAAGTTGTTGGCATTCATCCAATTAAAGACTTCTTTTAGACACTCGATTAGGGTTGAGTGATCGGCTTGATTGTCTTCGATTTTGTAGATGATTTGAGTGTCATCTGCGTAGTTGCAGCATGTGATTTTGTATTTTTTTAAATTTCTGATTGGTGCAGTTTGGTAGATGTTGAAGTACAGTGGTGATAGTGAGGACCCTTGTGGTACTCCACAGTCGTTGACTCGTGGTGTGGATTTGAAGGGCTTTAACCAGACGGTTTCTCTTCTGTCTGCTGGGAAAGATTTAGTCCAGAGTAGTGCCATGTCTGTTATGCCTATGTCTTTGAGTTTTTTGGTTAGGGTGTTGTTGCTAACTGTGTCAAAGGCTGCGGAGGGGTCGAGCAGAATCAGGGCTGAGGTTGTGTCGGAGTCCGCGTTTGTTTTTAGGTCGTCCCAGATTGACAATAGTGCTGTTTCTGTTCCTCTTGCGGGTCTGAAGCCGACTTATGTTTGATCCAACAGGTGGTGTTTTTCTACGTGTTCTTGGGTTAATTTGTAGACGTAGGTTTCCAGGAGTTTTGCTGGGTAGGAGATGTTTGAGATCGGCCTGTAGTTGGAGAGGTCTTCTACGTTGCCACTTGTGTTTATTAGGAGCTGTTTGATATATGCTGATTTGAATGTTTTTGGTATGGTTCCTGTTGCTTGTGAGACATTTAGGAGGTTTCTGTAATATTCTGATGGTGTTCCTTGTGCAAGGATTGATTTGTAGATGTCAGGCAGGCATGGATCCATGGGTGAGCCTGATTTCTTGATGTGTTTCACCAGCAAGACGAAAGCCTCTGCCGATATTTCGGGAACGTTTTAGAGTTTGTGTTGTGGTTCTGTGTTAGGTTCGGTTTGTTGGATGTTATGGTTGGTTGGTCTGTTTTGTATGTCTTGTCGGATGTTGGTGATTTTGTTCTTGAAGTGGTCTGCCAGGTCGTTGCAAAGTTTCTCAGAGGGGTTTGGGGTGTTGTCACAGCCTGGTGGGTTTCTATTTCTTTGAAAATGTTAAACATTTCTTTTTGTGAGTTTGTCACATTGGTGATTCTGTTGTCATAATGCCTTCTCTTCGCCTTTTGTATTTCTTTCTTGTATGCTCGGAATTGTTTCTGGACCAGTTTTTTCTTCTCTGGGTTGTATTCTTTACTCCATTCCAGCTCCATTTTCTTGTTGTCCTTTTTCATGGTGCTTAGTAGTGGTGTGAACCGTTTTGCCATTGCTCTTTTTTTTGATGTGCTGAATGGTTTTTCCAGAGGGCGATCTTTTCGATTATATCAGTGATCCATTTCTGTAGGAGCTCCAGTTTCCCGTCTAGGTCAGCCAGCTCTAGGTCTGTAATTGAGGGTTTGGTAGTCTCCAGCTGTTCGAACAGGTTGCTTGGTTTGACGTTTTTCCAGTTTCTTTTTGTGGTGGTTGTGATTTTGGGGGCTTCAATGCAGAGTGGAGTTGGTAGTCTGATGATGAAAGGGATGATGAGATGGTCGCTCCACAGTATTTGTATCAGTGGTGCCGTGGTGATGAGTTTTTCCTGGGTGAAGATTATGTCGAGGGTGTGTCTTGCCAAGTGTGTTGCTCCTTTGACCAGCTGTCGTAGTTTCATGGTTGTCAGTTGTCCGGTCAGTGAGTTTTGGGAGTTGGCTTGACTTGCTTCAAACCAGATGTTGAAATCCCCCAGGATGATTAGATGTTCATGCTTGATGGCTATGTTGGTGATGGCTTCTATGAAGTTATCAATGAAGGTTGCATCATATGACAGTGGTCTGTACACCAGGATGAATGTGATGTTGGTTTTTGGGTTCGCTGATATGTGTATGACCATAGTTTCGCAGTTGATTATGTTGAGAGGGTCGTCCCTTTTTATTTTTAGGTGTTCTTTGAAGGCTATCACGAGACCTCCTCCTTTTTTATGTTTCCTTTTTATTTGAAGGCATTTGAAGTTGGCTGGGAGGCAGCCTTGGAGTGTGATTTTGTAGTTGTCATCCAGCCATGTTTCTGTGATGAATAGGATGTCAATGCTGTTGTCATCGAGGAGGTCACAGATCTCTGTTGAATGTTTTGACATGGAACTTGCGTTTAATAGATTGCAGTGGAGTTTAGAGGTGTGGTTTGGTTTGGTCTTTATTGTTGGGGTCATCTTCTAATAGGTGTTGGGGTTTTCTTTAAGGTCGATCTCTATTTGAGGTGTAGGTATAGGTTAGTCTTTGTCCTCAGGTTCTTCTTCCAAAAATTGTGGGTGTCGAGTGGAAGTTACTCTTGATTTGTTGATGTAGGGTGTTATTGCGTCGATTATGTTTTTGTTATTTGTAGCGTTGTCTGATCATCTTCTGCCTGGTTGTGTTTGGTTGTCTGGTTGATTCTTGCGTTGAGTTTAGTTTGTTCTGGTGACTGGTTGTTTGCAAGTTATGGGTTTAAGTAGAGGGGTTTTTCTCTTCTTTCAGCGTTGGTTCGAGTGTCGTTCCTGTGATTCGGAGTGTTTTCTGCAGTTGCGGGTCTTTGTTGCTGTTCCGGTGCGTTTGTTCTTTCTGCTCTTTTTTTTCCACTTGGTACAGGTCGTTTGCATGGCGTTTTGGTCTTTATTTGTTTGTTTTGCTTTGGTCTGGCGGTCTTGTGGTGTAGTACTGGGTGAGGGGAAATGTCCACTATAGGTTTGGGTACTGTCTGTTGGTGGTCACCAGCTGGTATTGCCGACTTGTTTAGTCAGTGTTTTGAGTAAGGTATCGGAAATTAGTTAGCATTGTATTGTTAGGTTAATGCTGGCTGCCCTTAATATGAGTCTCCCTGGAAGAGGTTAACTGAATTGAGCCGGCTATGTGGGGTTGGGAGGTTAGCTAGTTGCTATACAAGTGAACTATTGATTTCAATACTAACAACTAGATTTGAGAGCCTCGCACAGTGGGAGAAAGGGCCACGCCCAGTCGGTGGAAATATTACAATCCTAAACAGAGGTGATGAATTACAATTCTAAACACAGCTACATTTGAGAGTCCTGTATAGTGGGGGAGAGGCCTATGCCTAACAGGTGAAAAATTACAATTCTAAACACAGCTACATTTGAGAGTCCTGTATAGTGGGAGCGAATCCTATCCCTAACAGGTGAGAGAGTACAATTCTAAACACAGCTAGATTTGAGAGTCCTGCATAGTGGGGGAGAGGCCTATCCCTAACAGGTGAGAGGGTACAATTCTAAACACAGCTAGATTTGAGAGTCCTGTATAGTGGGGGAGAGGCCTATCCCTAACAGGTGAGAGGGTACAATTCTAAACACAGGTGAAAGAGTAACCTTCTAAACACAGGTGAAAGATTACAATTCTTAACACAGCTAGACTTGTGAGTCCTGTATAGTGGGAGAGAGGCCTTTGCCTAACAGGTGAAAGATTACAAATCTAAACACGGCTGGATTTGAGAGTCCTGTATAGTGGGAGAGAAGCCTATGCCTAACAGGTGAGAGAGTGCAATTCTAACACAGGTGAAAGAGTACAATTCTAAACACAGCTAGATTTGAGAGTCCTGTATAGTGGGAGAGAGGCCTATGCCTAACAGGTGAGAGAGTACAATTCTAAACACAGCTGGATTTGAGAGTACTGTGTCGTGGGAGAGAGGCCTATGCCTAACAGGTGAGAGAGTACAATTCTAACACAGGTGAAAGAGTAACATTCTAAACACAGCTAGATTTGAGAGTCCTGTATAGGGGGAGAGAGGCCTATGCATAACAGGTGAGAGAGTACAAATCTAAACATAGGTGAAAGATTACAATTCTAAATGCAATTAGATACGAGAGTCCTGTATAGCGGGAGAGAGGCCTATGCCTAACAGGTGAAAGATTACAATTCTAAACACGGCTAGATTTGAGAGTCCTGTATAGTGGGAGAGAGGGCTGTGCCTAACAGGTGAAAGATTACAATTCTAAACACAACTAGTTGTGAGAGTCCTGTATCGTGGTAGAGAGGCCTATGCCTAACAGGTGAGAGAGTACAATTCTAAACACAGCTAGATTGGAGAGTACTGTATTGTGGGAGAGAGGCCTATGCCTAACAGGTGAAAGATTACAATTCTAAACACATCTAGATTGGAGAGTACTGTATCGTGGGAGAGAGGCCTATGTCTAACAGGTGAGAGAGTACAATTCTAACACAGGTGAAAGAGTAAAATTCTAAACAGAGCTAGATTTGAGAGTCCTGTATAGTGGGAGAGAGGCCTGTGCCTAATAGGTGAAAAATTACAATTCTAAACACAGCTAGATTGGAGAGTACTGTATGTGGGAGAGAGGCCTATGTCTAACAGGTGAGAGAGTACAATTCTAACACAGGTGAAAGAGTAAAATTCTAAACACAGCTAGATTTGAGAGCCCTGTATAGTGGGAACGAGGCCTATGCCTCAGGTGAAGGATTACAATTCTAAACACAGCTAGATTTGAGAGTCCTGTATAGTGGGAGAGAGGCCTATGCCTAACTGGTGAGAGAGTACAATTCTAACACAGGTGAAAGATTACAATTCTAAACACAGCTAGATTTGAGAGTCCCGTATAGTGGGAGAGAGGCCTATGCCTGACGGTTCAAATGGGTGCTATACTAGACATTGCTGTACTTAATAGTGTGAAGTTAGGAATGCTGAAGAGGTGTTATTTATTACTAAGGTGTTTTAGGATGGATTTGATAAGTGGGCTAGGCTTCCAGGGTAGACTCATTGCTCTATTCCCCACCTAGGCCACTCTTACCTTACAGGTCCTTGGTCATTGCTGGTTGACGACTGGTCACTGGCTTCCCCTGCGGACACCGATGATGATGATGCAGCAAGACTTGATGGTGATTTGTGCATGCAGTGGGAGCCAGTGAAGGTCGATGAGGGCTGGGGTGATGTGGTTGTATCTGCGTACACCCCCTTTTTTTAAACTTTATTTTTGCATTTTACATTTTACAAGAACAAACAAGACTGCCCAACCGTGGGCCAGTCAACTTGCGCCAAAACTTAGCCCCTGTCCCCCCACCCCCACCCGTCTCCCCGGTCCGCCTTCCCTCTGTTGTGTGTTGCGTAGTCTTAGACACTTCCTCTTTCTGGGTTTATGCTGGTTCCTATCCTTCCTTGTTATTTGTTCGTGTTGGGGTTGAAGAAGATGAGGAGGTATCTACGTGGGAGATCAGATATGACATATAGGGTCCCCAAATGTCTGGGGGTCTCGCATGAAGGGGCAGTGTTTTGATAAATTCTGATTCCATCTCCTGGCAATAGAGAATGTCTTTCTGCCATTCTATTATCATAGGCGTTGGGCCCCGGCCCCATGAAATAGTTATCCTCCTGCGTGCTATTATCAGCAAGACATTTGCCAGCTTCCTTGTTGCAGACGCTAGCTGTTTCGTCATCCCTAGTAATGCTACTATGGGGATGCGTCTCAGTTCTTCTCCGATTATTGCTTCAGTCTCACGGAGTACTCGTGACCAGAACTGGGCCACTGCTGGGCATCTCCAGGCCATATGCAGGAAATCAGCCGCTGGTGTTCTGCATCTGTCGCAGGTTGCTAATGACTTTGGGTGATGTCTGCCTTTTTTAGCTGGAGTGTAGCATGTTTGATGTAAGAAATTAAAATGGATTTGTTTGAAGCGTGAATTCAGTGCAACCTTTTGTGCCTGTTGGAATATGTACCCCCACTCTTCGTCTGGGATAGGGGATTGTAAGGCTTTTTGCTACCTCTCTTTTAATCTCGTATTCTCTGGCACAGTGTCGGTCAGGAGAGATTTATATATTATCGAGACCAGTTTTCCCTCCCCCTGCGCCTGTATCACTCCATGTAATAGCTGCCACGTTGGTGGCTGTTGTGGCAATGAGGGGATGAGTTCTTGAATCTCGTATGGTAGTCTAAAATAAATAAATATATCCAGAGAGGTGGTGCTGCCTCTCACTTTAGCATGTTGGGGTGTTATGAAAGTTTCCTGGTCGAATAGGTCCCCTGGTGTATCTATTTTCATTTTGTCTGTCCACTGGTGAAACACTTTTTCTGCAGTGAGGGGTATCCCTGGTATGAATTTAATAGGCAGGAGGGGGGAGTATCTGATTTGAATGTTATATTTGTGGGCTATCTTCCTCCAGATTGCATGTGTGGACTGTACTATATTCAGTGTGGCATGTGGCACTGATAGATGACTAATGATAACTGCTCTTAGGAGATTTGGTGAGGCCAGGGCTCGTTCAATTTGAACATGTGGTCTTATGAAGTGGGTGGCAGTAATATCTCTCCAAATCGGGGAGTTCAAGGCCACCTTTGGCCACCGGTAGTGTTAGAGACGTATAGGCCACCCTCGCTGGTTTGCCAGCCCAAATAAGCTCCAACACCAGACTCCTTATTTTCTCCAGAAAGCGTTGTGGCAATAGGATTGGTATGTTAGAGAACAAATACAAAAATGTGGGGAGAAGTACCATTTTCACAAGTGACGCTCTCCCTCATAGGGTTAATGGCAACGATTTCCATCTATTCACTTTCTCCTGCAGCATTTTTAGTACGGTTTCGTAATTGTCTCTGAATATATCGTGATAGTTCAGTGACATTAAGATTCCAAGGTATCTTACGTGGGAGTTCTCCCACTTAAAGTTGTAATCATCTGCACATTTTTTGGTGTTGGTGGTCAGTGGGAAAATGATCGATTTGGAATGATTGATTTTTAAGCCGGAGACGAAGCTACATTTCACTATTTCGTGCATAACAGAATTTAAATTTTTGCTGGGATTTTGAACGAAAAGCACTACGTCGTCGGCGTAGAGGGATATTACCAATTTATGGGGCCCTATGCTAAGACCTCTTTGCAGTTGTCGAGGACGTAAGTTTGATGCCAGGGGTTCCATTACTAGTGAAAAAATTAAGGCAGAAAGTGGGCATCCCTGTCTGGTACCGCGCTGTAGGTTTATGCTTGTGGATTTTGTTGTCCCAAGCATAATGGTCGACTGAGGTTGATTGTAAAGAAGGGAGACTAATTTAATGAATTGGTTCCCCAATCTGAGTTGGCTAATTACTGCGAACAGGAAGGGCCATTCGACAAAGTCAAAGGCCTTCTCCGCATCTAGTAGCACTGTGATCGCCTGGTAATTGGGATCAAGTGCTGCCATCACCCCGAACATTCTTCTTGTGCCAAAAGTTGTGTTGCGGCCGGGCACAAATCCTGTCTGATCAGCCAGTACTAGCGCTGGTATTAGGGCGGAGCAATCTGTTGGAGAGAATCTTGGCTAGGATCTTATTGTCAAGGTTTATTAGGGGAATTGTCCTGTAGGACGTACATTCTTCGGGGGCGGTTTATCTTTTTTGTGTAAGAGGATTACATTGGCTTCTCCCAGCGTTTGGGGGAGGATTCTGGACTCGGTCGCCTCTTCGTGGACTTTTAGTAGGAGGGGAGCTAAGATATGGGCAAAGGTTTTATAAAACTCTCCTATTAGGCCATCTGGCCCGGGGGCTTTGGTGTTGGGTAAACTCTTTATTGCTTGAAGGTTCTCCTCTAGTATAATGGGGTTGTTTAGGGGTTCCCGAAGTTCCCTCTCCACCCAGTATAGCTCAGTACTATTAAGGTAGTTGCTTAGGGTTTCTGTATCTGTGGGGTGTTTGGCACTGTAGAGTTCTTGGTAGAAGGCACAAAACACTTCTACAATGTCTTCCTCCCTGTGAACCAGTGCTCTGTGTGAGGAGCGGACTCTTTCTACTCGGGTTGGTTTCCTGTCAGCAGCAATCAAGCGAGCGAGGAGGGCTCCAGGTTTCTGGCCTTCGCCGTATTGGCGCATCTGGTGCCCTCGCCCTAGGAACTCCATCCAATTCTCGTTCTGCCATTGATCTGAACTTCAGAAGTTCCTTCTTAAGTTCCGCCTGAATGTGTGTTTCGTTTGCAATGGAGTACTGAATTTCCAAGGCCTTCAGACGATTCTCGCTAGTGGCCAATTCACGGCGTATTAGTTTTAGTATACCATTTTCTTTGGCTATGCACACCCCCCTTATGAAACACTTTAGTGCTTCCCACAGCGTTTCTGCTGAGGTGACCGTGCCTAGATTGGTATCAAGAAAAGAGGTAATTTCGTCACGTAGTTCTGTTGCAAATATTTGGTCCGCTAGTGCTCTGGGCTTAAAGCGCCAGTGTGATGTTCTTGGTTTGGTGTTAGGGGGGATGCAGTCAAGTGTGACCGTGGCATGGTCTGAGGGTTTTGGGAAGGATTTGATATTGTCCCCATTGCCACGTGCTGCATGAGGAGACAAAGAGATAGTCTATGCGTGAGCTGGTATTGTGGGCGCTTGAGTGGATGGTGTAGTCACGATTCTCCTAGTTCTGGTGTCTCCAAATGTCAATTAGGTCGTATGCTTTGCAGATCTCCTGCACCTGGAGGCTGGCTTTGGGTGGGTATGCGGTTGACGACTGTGTTTTGTCTTTACGTGGGTCTAGGTGCGTGTTTAAGTCACCACCCCAGATTATAGTTGCATTGCCATTTTTCACAAAGCCCTTCTGGGGCTTGGGGCCTAAATACCTTCAACTCTCTCTTCCTAAATATCTTCCTTCACGAGCCCTTCGCTCATCCATCTCTAACTCCCTCATGGTCAGCCGCTTCTCGAAGCAACGCGCTGGGGGTAGATCTCTCTCCGCAGCAGGGGCCTCCCTCTGGAACAGCCTGCCTGCCTCCCTGAAACTTGAGGAGAACCATCTCCGGTTCCGGAAGCACCTCAAAACCTTCCTCTTCGCTTCTGCCTTCTCTCTCCCTCTCCCCTGCTAAACCTGCTTAACTCCCCACTGAATTCTGTACTTAACCTGCATCTGGGCCACTCTCAGCGACCTCGGTCCAGGGCCCAGCCACTCTCCACTTGCACTGCCCCCCTGGCTCCCCCTGCACTGTGGGACTGTCACTGTATCCCTACAGCCCCCTGCTCAGCACTTGCTCTGCACCTACCTCGCACTTGCCACTAGTTGGCCCTTTTTATTTATTATTATCGTTATTATTTCACTACGCCACTTACCTTGTACTGCACTTTTCCCCCCACCTCCTCCCCCTGCACTTTCTCCTTTTCCCCTTACCTCTGCACTTGCGCGATCTGAATGACACCTGGCCTAGTAGGATCGCTTGTCCGTCTTCCCCTTGTTTCCCTCCCTCCCTGCCTCGTCGCGCCTTGAAACACTTGTGTATAGGCGCGTTACAAATACCATATCATATCATATCATATCAAATACGATTTCTTCCCCCGCTATGACTCCCTGTACCAGGAGAGCTCTACCTTCCGCATCTTTTTCTGTTTTTATCAGACGGAAGCACGTTGTTGGATGTATGAGGATCGCTACACCTCTGGCATATGATGAATAGGAGGAGAAATAACGATGGCAGCCCCAATCTCGAGCCCAGAGATGTTCGTTGTGAGGCAGGAGATGCGTCTCTTGAATCATTGAATCATTGCCACCTCCACCTTGTGACATTTAAGGAGTTGCAGGATCTTCCTCGTTTTAGCTGGGAGGTTGCCTCCTCTGATATTCCATGTTTCTACCTTGAACTGGACAGGTGATACTTTTGTTTAAAGCCCTTTGGAAACGGGGTGACTTCTAGTAACCAGTGCTCGTGTGGAGGGTTCGACGGAAGCGTGTTTGTGTTTTTCTTCATCTTGGAGTAGGTGTGGCATAATCTCTGGGGCTGGAGGCCCAGGGCGGTACCAAGGGGAAGACAGGTGGCGCATACCCTCAGCAATTCTAGTGAACCTTTCCTTACATGGACAACCCCCAACTCGTCCGTTTGGAACCTCCCCAACTTGAAAACAACCTTGCTGTGCATGGGGCGCTAGTGTCCGCCCAAGTTTTAATGCTCCTTCATCTGGATAACATATGTTGCCCTGGTGTTAGATTGCAGCCTAGTTCTGGCAGGCTTGGTGTACCGTATTCATGGTTGATTTCTTCCTGCCGTTCTCTCCTAGGCGTCCCGGGGATGTTATTAGGGGGTTTGCAACACTGTCTGTCAAGGAACAGGGTGTCCTTTTCTGGCGAGTTGAAAAATGGTGTTCTCCCTTCAAATAGGATGCGTAGCTTTGCAAGGAAGAGCATTGAGTAAATAATTTGGTTGTCGAGTAGTAGTCCGGATAGAATTGTATATCGTCTCCATCGTACTGGAGGTTGCCCTTATCTCTTGCCAGTCTCAAAATTGTATCTCTATCCTTACAGCTTAAGAGCTTGGCTCTGATTGGGCGGGGGGGTGCTCCGGGAATGGGCCTGGTGGATGGGATCCTGTGGGCTCTCTCTACTATGAATAATTGTGATAGTTCTGTGGGTCCGAAGAGGTCTCTGCATATTTTCTCGATGTGGTCTTCCATTTTGGTCTGTAGTTGTTGTGCCCTGATACCGACCACTCTTATGTTATTGCGCCTGGAGCGTTCTTCCAGGTCCTCATTCTTGGTCAGTGCTGCTTTCATTTGGCCTTCCAACATGGATACTCTCGATGTCAGTGACGTCGCTCCATCCTCGAGGTCTGAGACTCTTTGGTCAGCGGTGTCCATCCTGTCACTATGTTAATCAAGACGGTGTTGGAGTAGGTACACCTTAGATGATAGCGTGTCGATCTTACTGTCTAGGTTGCCTATCCCAACTTTCAGGTCCAGTAGGATCTCACGAATGTCCATAGGTTTGGGATGTTCTTCCTCTATGTTTGTGTGGCTTGGTGTAGATTCTGGGCGACTTTCTGGTCTTAAAGTCTTGGACGCGTGGCCAGTGTCAAAATTGAGTTTCCTTTGTGAATGATCAGTTTTCCCCATTGTAGCGCTGCAGGGTTGCTTCTCTCGCTTTGCATTGGAGGCCGTGCTACGGAGGGACTGGGGTAACTACTCCGGAGAGCCTCGTTGAGTTGCGATCTAGAGTGGATAGGGTGCCGAAAAGGAGGGAGCGCCCCGGGTGTGATATTGCCTAGTTGGGCAGCCTGATGCAGAGTTCACGGTTGAGAGGCGAGACTAGTGCTGCCTCTGTAAAATCTTGCGCAGGGTGTATTGGTGCTCTTCCTCTCTTATTGCAGTGTGTGTGCCTTTGGGGTTCCAGTGTTTCTGCTGAACCCTCTAGCCGTGTGGTAATTGGAGACTTTGTGGTGCTCTGGTAGGCAGCAAGAGCCTACTGTGCTGGCGGGGTTTGTGTAGGGTTGACCGCTTCCCCAGGGGTTAATTGCATCAGACTGAATGAGGACTGAGATCCATTATTGCTTCTCCACATCTCAGGGGCCTGTCTGTGGCAGCGTTAACGCTGCAACACCTTACGGGCGGTGATTCCGTATCGTTGCGGCAGCTTGTCTCCTACACGGCCTGTCTATATGTAGGTGCGTAGACTGTGCCTCTGTGTGAGGAAGTCGGTCCACACGGACTATAGTGCGGAAGAGCCCCTGCGGGTGTATGGGGGATTGTTAGTTGTGGGGCGTAACGTGCGATGGTGTTCCTTAGTCGAAGTGCGGCAGGGTGGACGTCGCCACGGGGGGACTGGCTGGCCTTTCATGCCTGCTGTTTCCGTGCCTCGCACCCTCCTATTTCGGGTTGGACCTCCCAGGGCTCCCCCGCTGTACCACTCACCTTGTCTGGCGGCTCACGATGATACGGTGTCCCGAGCTGGTCCCGCTTTGCCCCTCTCTCTGCCATGCTGGTAACGCAGGCACTTCTGTTCTTCACGTTGCTCTTTGGCACCTCGGTTGCTGGGTGTCTGTTCCAGGTCTGCGAACCTGCTTGCCGGCAACTGGGCTCCCGCAGCGACGTGGCCCAGACCTTGCGGGGGCCTGTGTGAACCACAGAGGTGGGGTCTGTTGCCAGTGCGTTGTTTGTTCCCACCTCTCTGCACTTTGCCTCCGCTCCGCGATCGCTGGATGAAACGTGCATCTGTTTCCGGGACTGCAGTCCCACCTCCCGGCAAAGAGGGGCTTGTCGCAGCGCAGCCCCAGTCCCACGGAGGCCTGCATGAACTGGCGGTGTGGCCTGCCCCGAGATGGCTGCCTGTGTCGCAGTGGCCCAGCATATGGAGCAGTTTCCTCACTGTTGATTGGCAGAAATGTGCTTTTATTGTTCATGTACTTTTCGCCTGCACATTCGAGTCAATATTCTCCAGGGATGCTGCGATGAGTCAGGATTTATTAAGGAGCTGTGCGGGAGCTTACAGAGCAGCCGCCATCTTGGTTGGGAATGGGAGAGGGATTTACCAGGCGTCCTTACCGGGTCCCGCGAGGGGACTTCGTAATCAGGCGGAATGGTGTTAACGGGCCCGACACCATTAGCGGAGCCCGTTAACCCATTCCGCCTGACTTGTAATGAGGCCCATTATTTCCATTATGGTTCAGTCCCTTAATGGAAATAATTTCTTTATGTTGGCAGAGTGACTTTAAAAGAAACTATTTCTTTTTGAAGTTATAGGGCTTCCCCCCATGACATGGAAGCCTCCAGCTCCTCTGGCAAGACAAGTGTGCCTGCTGCAGGGAGCTGGAGACCTTGTTCCCAACACCAACAGATCCAAAAGGTAAGAAAATGTATTTTGTTTTATTGTGTATGCGTGCATGTAAGTGTGTGTGTGCGTGTGTGTGTATATGTAAATAATGTCATGTGTGTGAATGAATGAGTGCATGAGGTATGGGTGGCTGCTTGGGAGCCCCTGATCTCCCCGTTGTATTTGAGAGAACTTACCTGGGCCCCCCACCCATCTGATACGTGATGCCCCCTTCATGGTCACCCTAGGACGAAAAATTTGGCACAGGACCGAAACCCTCGCCCATGCAAAGCACCAGTACTCCCCGAACATACCATTGATCTCGGGCCTATGCAGATCCCCTGAAGATCTACAACACCTCAGATACTGGGAAAAGAAAGGGATATATTCATGGGGGGACCTATATACAGAGGGGGCGTTTAAAGAATTTGAAATGCGTCAGGAGGAAAACGGTGTCCATACAGGCCAGTTCCTGTGGTAACAAAGGATAAGAACCACAGCACGAACCAAGTGGACAACATGGCCGGAGGAACCAGAATCAAACTCCTTGATTACGTTACTGTATGAATTGGGAGAAGGATGGAGGCCGGTGTCTTAGATCTACAGCCACCTAAATGACATCCCCAACCCACGAAGTGCTGATTTGAAAATCAGATGGGAAGCAGATAGGGGCCGGGAAATAACGGATGGAGAATGGGAAAGGGCTCTGACATACCCCAAAACAGTCTCCAGAAACCATAGATTTAGTCAAATACAACTGAACCTTTTACATTGGACATACTTAACCCCGTCCAGGCTGGCAAAATTTAACAAAACTCAGCACTCCAACTGTACATGGTGTGGAATGGGCAATGCAGACTTGATCCACGTGTTCTGGTTGCGTGTCAAGACACAGTCCCTGTGTACCACCATACAACAGACAAGCGACAGTCTGGGGTTGACCAGATACAAATGGACTCCCGCGGAATGCCTACTGGGCACATACCCCAGACCGGCCAAACTTAAACACCTTGCTAGATTAATGGATATTATGTGCATACTGGCAAAGAGGACAATTGCAATGTCCTGGAAGAAACCAGCTGGGCCTCAACAGAAAATTTGGCACAGTGAACTGAAACGCTGGGTACAAGCGGAAACGAAGGCCTGGGAAGGGAGTGTGGCCAGATCTACTGACGCCTCGAGTATGACCTTAGAGGCCTGGAAAGTACTCACAGCCCCCCTGTTCTATCCCTCTGATGACAAGCCCCCATGAACTAGGACAAATCTACTGGAGGCGGACCTAAGCACCAAATCGGAAGTCCCTGAGACCAACCAGTCACAACCCCATAGGGTCCTTTTCGGCAAGAGGTCCCTTTCCCCCTCCTCCCGATTGACCTGACCCCCCCTGTACCGCCAATCAACACTGGTTTATGGGAAAAAACACTTGGAGACAGTTAATGTTGTAATGTTAAGTTGCTGTTGTTTTTTAGATGCAATGTGCTTGATCCTTTAATTACAAACTTGTTTATTGCCTTGTGGCTGTAACAAATAACAAATGCCAATAAACAAATTTGAAAATAAAATGGGTGGCCGCTTGGGTGTGCACGTGTGAGTGTGGTGAAAAGATGCACATGTCAATTTATGGGTGGCTGGGCGTGTGTGTGTTTGAATGTATGGTGTATGGTGTGTGAATGTGTGGGTGCTTGTGTTTAATGCCTGGATTACTTATTGGTAATCTTCATTACTCTTATCCCTACTCTTCCTCATCCCAAGCCTTGTGTATAGGACATACACAAGGACTGGGCTGAGGTAGAAGGACATGGAGGTAATGCCTGGCTTAGTTAACTGTAATCTTCATTACTCATAGCCCTACTGTTCCTCGTCCCAATACTTCTGTATGAGGCACGTGGCCTCATACCCGAGTCCTGGGATGAGGCAGAGGGACGTGGAGGTAATGCCTGGCTTAGTTACCTGTAATTGTCATTACTCCTAGTTCCACTCTTCCTCATCCCAGTACTTACCTATGAGGAAAGGTGCCTCATACATTAGTACTGGGACGAGGCAGAGGGATGTGGAGGTAATTCTGGGGTGTGGAGCTGATTTTAGGGTAGGAGATGAGAGGGAGAGGAAGCATGTGGAGGTATGGGGTGGGGTTTGGGGTGTGTGCGTTGAATCATAATGGTCATCCATGTCCAGGCTAAGCAGGCATGATATGTGTTATTAGTGGCTAGACTGGCATTTTGGTGCAGCCAGTCTAGCCATTTCTTACTGTGGCTTGACTTTCTTTTACTGGGAATCTCTGATAAGGCAGTCCTGCTAAGTGTAATTACCTGGATAGACTGGCATTTGGGTGCAGCCAATCTAGCCGTTTCCACCAGCTCCCTCGCCCATTATGGAGGAACCGAGGAGTCAGCCCAGTGAAACACAGAGTCCTCCCTCTGCTGCTTTTTCCAGCTGAGGGAGCGTTCCTTGGCTGAACTGTCAAAGTGAAATGGGGTTTCCCTATGACAGTTCTGTTCCCCAGTCGCGCATGCTCAATGAGCCATGCAAGGCCGTGGGCTTTTTGCTTCCCCATCCTTGCATAACCCATTGGAAATGGTGGCTGTGAAAATGCCTATCTTTATGTGTGAGATGGCGTTCCTGCGCCTCCTCGCACATACAAACAGAGCAGGCTGGAGCAGGTGTTTCATTACCCACGCTAAGGCCCCTGTGTGCATGTACAGGGACCAGGAAGCTCTTGCTTCCTGATTCCTGTTCATGCTGTGCGGTAGCTGGAGCGCTGGGAGGAAAATTCAGAACTGAGCCAGGAGATAAGTTTATATTTATTTATTGTTTAAATATATGTATGGATGCATGTATGCTTGTGTTATGAGTGAGTGTATGACGATGGGTGCTCGTGAGAATGAGCGAGTGCATGCTGTGTGAATGTTGTGTGAATGTGTGTGTGTGTTTGTGCTGGTCTGTGGAGCTGATTTTGGCGAGTGGGGAGAAGCGGGTTGTACAACAAAGGCATTTTTAATCCCCCTCCCTAACAGCCCAAATCAGCTTTCCTTCTGAGGCGCTGTGGGGCCCAGGGGACAGGGACAGTATTTTTTTTACTGGACATCTCTCACAGATGGCTAGTAAAAGCAGACCATGCTTGCCCCTGGACTGTCGAGCGCTGCAGATACACACATAATCACATTAATTGTGTGCGTGTGTTAGGCGCTGTGGGGCCCAGGGTACTGGGTTGGTATTTGTTGCTGGAAATCTATGATAGATGCCTAGTAAAAAATACCATGCCTGCCCTTGGGTCCACCAGCGCCTTGTATACAGTCAGGATCCTGTTTTGTCTTCTGTAGGAGCTGCTGAACCCCACAGTCCCTCACCAGCTGTTCTGTGCCCCACTTTTAATTTACAGTGTGGATCAGATCAGATAGAGAGGGGGAAAGGGGAAATGGGACAAAACAACAAACAACACAGGAGCTCTTCTTGTTTATTATTCGTAGCCTGCATGGGAATTAAAAGGTATTAGACTTTACGCTTAACGGAATACCCAATGACTTGGCCATACCTCAGTCCATAAAGTTACCCGTGGCTCCGTAATCTAACATAGCTGGTCCTTTACCTTTTATCTTTCCTGCCAAGAACAAGTATACATTTGAGGTGATGTGAGGAAACGCTGACTGCACAGAATTTGCTATAAGTTGAGGGTTGGATGTTGGCAAAGGTGTCTTGCAAGCTATGCTAGGACATTCCTTAAGTAAATTACCTCTTCTGCCACAATATATGCACAAACCCTCCCTGGCTCTCTTTTCTCTTTCCTCTTTAGTCAAAGGAACTTTAGGTTTGGAATAAGCTTCCTTACTACCTACCGAGGGTCTAAATTCCCTACTCAACACCCCTGCCTTAGGTCGCTCAAGTCTGAAATTCGGCTTAACTTCTGGGTAAATTCTCTTACGTTCCCCTCTGCATTCACTCAACCTAAAGTCTAACTGCATGATCAACGTAATTAAGTCCTCACAAGACGATGGTCTATCTACAATAGTAGACAAGGCATCCTTGAGTTCTTCCTGCAACCCTCTATAAAACAGTGTTGCTCTCTTATCTTCTGGCCACTTAGTCTCAAGCACCAACGACTTAAACTGTATAATGTAAGTAACTAAATCCTTACTTCCTGTCGTAATTCAAGCAACTCTGAGTCCATGTTACGCTCACCTGGCTCCCACAGAGGCGTCGATCTGAACTGGACAGCTGCGGTCTCCACCAGTGTGACGCATAGGGCCGAGATGACGGACTGGACTGGCCCGTAGGAATATTCTTCTGTAAATGGAGAAAGGGAATTAACCACCCGTGGGGTTGAGCGTAAATCCCCCCACCCCCGCTGTTCTCCCTACAGATCATCTTTGATGTCCCCTCTTATAATCTCACCTGATGGTTTGAAAAGATGAGCTCTCCATCCTGCATTGAGCGCAGGGGCGCGTTTATAACCAGTTGCTTCACTGGCTCGAAGGAATTGGTGAGTTCCAGAACAATATTGACTCCGAAAAGTAAGTAGTTCGTAAGAGTTCACATGTCTGACTTTCACTCTTGTCCGATTCCTTGCAGTTTGCAGCTTGACCCCAGTGAAGAGTTCCTTGTGGTAGCTGACTAAGTTCAGGTAAGGGTTTGGCTTATCCTACACAGTTCAATAAAATAAGGCCAGAATGTAACCTGTGGCTTGCTCCCTTATTCAGGTTTGGAGAGAAAATATGAAGTTCGGGGAATAATGCCTCTGGCGGTAAAATTAGGTAAGTCTATTGTGGTGAGAAGAGTTCCCCTTGTTTGTCCCTTCGTCTCACCTTGTTGTCCTTTTGTTCCCCTTAGGGGCCGGGGTACGGCGAGGATGCAATGGAGACTGCGCCGACCCGTGAAGAGGAATAGTACCCCCGGCGGTAATCAGGTAAGTCTTTGGGGGTAGTTACTATTGCCTCTGTTTATTCCCTTGGCTCACCTTTGCTGTTCTTGTGTTCCCCTTAGGTGCCAGAGTGCGGCGGGAACATGCAGAAGGATGCAGTGGATCGTGAGGATGCTGCGAAGGCCGGTGAGTTCAGCGCGGCGCTGCAGCAGGCGAGGCGGCGCGCGTAAAATGCTTCTTTCTTCCAGCTCGAAGGCGCAGTGGATCCGGAATTCAGGTAAAGATCGAAGGTTTTGCTCTTATTCTAACCTCTTCTCCTTCTGTTTCTCCCTTTTTCGAGGAGCTGCAGACTCGAGGCGGGCGTGGCAGAAGACTGGGTGCAGGCTTGCAGACACGGTGAGCGTTACGCTGCTGGATGCAGAATAACGCGAAGCGTGTGCTGCTCTTCAGGCGTGGTTTAAATAGCCTCCAAAGTAGTCCCAGGTAAGTATTCCTCCCCAGCCCCACCCGAGTAAAAAATAGTCCCTAGGTAAAATAGTCCCTTCCAAGCCTCATTTGGCTTGGAGCTCTGCAGCATGGTCTGCATCAGGTAAGCTTTACTCTATGAGCCTGGCCCTTATGGCGCCAGGACTGACTCTCCATATGAGCCTGGCGCCATAGGCACCAGGACCGCACCCAAACAGCCCCTAGCAGGGGTTTTTGGGCTTGCTCAAAATAACTTGATGCCTGCTTCCGGGGTTGCTGGACCTGGTCTGGTTCCCCGGAGTAGGCATCATGACAGTCCACTCCTGAGAAACTAGCCGCTGGTCAAACATTTTGCTAAATTCTCTCATGAAACCATCAAAGTCTTGCAGAATGTGATTCTGCTGACTAACCAGTCAAACTGACCAAACCGCCACATCCCCTTATAGGTATGACAAAATAAAAGCTACCTTCGAAATTCCTGTAGTAGACACCTCTGGACGACAAAGGAAATGACACTGAGTCACAAACACGGAAAATATTTTTGAATCACCCCATAGCGCTCAGGGGACGCTTAAAGAATGGGTAAATGACATTCCCTACTCCTCACCAACATTTTACTCTTGCTCCTAACCCCTTGCTCTTCCTCCTGAATTAAATTCTGTGGTCCTAAATCCTCTACCATATCATCTGGTTACAGAGTTCCTTGTGCATGCAACTCACTAACCTTTTCAACCAAATCCTCCACCTTCTGATTCAAAATTTAATTCTGACTTCTAACTGCCTTTAACTCTTGCCTGATTTCTGACAACACCTCCCCCAACAAGCTAAGCGAGAAAACTGTGGGGTCCATATCAGCTCGGATGGAAGGTTCACCTTGGGCCTTCCATACTGTCAAGATCCTGTTTTGTCTTCTGTAGGAGCTGCTGAACCCCGCAGTCCCTCACCAGCTGTTATATGCCCCACTTTTAATTTACAGTGTGGATCAGATCAGATAGATGGGGGAAAGGGGTAATGGGACAAAACAACAAACGACACAGGAGCTCTTCTTGTTTCTTATTCGCACCCTGCATGGGAATTAAAAGATATTAAAACACTGTTGCACATATCTACCAAAGAAATATTTCCAGTTTGACTTTTAACCTGAAATATACCCGTGATTCCTCCTATACCAGCCTGGAGGAAAAGATTAGTTGCATGCTTTTGCAGTCTTTTCAATTTAAATGTTTCGTTTAACAGTCTTTCTACAAAACGTCTCCTTTTGAACAATCCTGGTAACTGTATTTTTAGAAATGCTATGAAACTCCAAACATTTAATTTGGGTCCAAAAGGACTATTAAAGTGCTGCTTTTCTATGAAACCCTTTAATTTAATGGTTTGCAAACTTGCTTCCTATTGCCAGCCTTCCTCCTTGGTTAATTTTTGAAATTTGTAGAAGAAACGCTAAAGGATTAATGTTCAAATGCTATTTAAAAACGCCTCACTACCTAAGGTGCGCACCTAAACTACATTTGCCAGCATGCTCATTACTATGGCCGCTGTCTTTGCTAATACGCTTGTACATCCTCGTAAACTATTTAAAAGGCTTTCAGCAGTACATCTAACAGATGCACTTGTGCGTTCCTCAGCACCTCATTCCGTATACTCAAAGTAAAAGGTATTCACCTTTCTTTATATTGTCTTCGGAACGTTTTGTGAAATACAGCTGACTGAGTTTGCTTATGCCCGCCATAAGAATGCGAAGCTGTGTGCAACAACGAAACTCTGGTCACATACTAGAAAGCGCGTAACAAACTGCGCAGCTTAAAAAAAATGAAAAAATAATCTGCGACAAGTCACGTCTCAGCAATAGCTTTACAAAAGGTTTAAATCACAGTATAAATATTTCTGTTCACTGCTAACTTGTAATCACGTTGAGCAACACAGTTTTTTCCCTGAAGCGCTGTTCCCCTCTTCTTGTGAAGACATGGGTTACTTTAACAGGAAAATAAACATTATGCAAAAGAGTCACGTTAAAGCTAATACTTCTCAGAGCTTATCCAAAAAAGTTCAGGTTCCAAAGTCAACATGAGATCCCAAGCAGTGTCACAACTTCTGATTTTTAAATGCGCAGCTTTACATGGCAAATCAGTTTTTTAAGTCTTTACAGTTTACATTAAATATGCTGTTGCTCTAAAAGAGGCGCTAGCACCAGTATTTAGTAGACAGCAGACCACATCAGACTTGCTCAATCTTCAGGCTTCAAAGATGTCCAAAAGGGGTAGGCCTAAAGGGAAACAAATAAAAACATGAAAGTGCTGTTGTTTAAGGGCTGTCTGTGGCTGGAGATGCTGCTCTTCCTGTCCGTTTCATCTACTGATTCTACGGACATCCATGCAATCAACCGGAGAACATTTGAGTCTTTTGCCTGAAATTTTTTCGAAGTGTTGGTGCCCCTGCCCATATTCCCCAGAATCCACTTATACAGAAAAAGAACAAGTTACTTTCTTACCTGGTAACGTTCTTTCGATGGGATGGTCGGACGACGTATTCAATATCTATGACATGTAATCACCACAGCTGTGCTGCTTCGGAAACTTTTTTCGGCGTCTGCGTCCTGCGTCAATGACATCGATGCGCCGTCGTTGAGGACCTCCTCCGACGTTTGACGTCATCCGATGTGATAAGTGATAAGTAGGACGCACGACACCTGTAGCCTCAGTTGTAGTTTTTTCCCCCAGAACGTGTGACATTAGTCAACTGCCAGTCAGACACAAAGCCTTGCGGAACGTAAGCTGCAATCGCAAAAGAAATTCTGCAGCGGGGAAGGCAGGGAGGGAGCGATATGGAATACGTCGTCGGACCATCCCATCGAAAGAATGTTACCAGGTAAGAAAGTAACTTGTTCTTCGAGGGGATTGGGTCCTCCGACGTATTCCATATCTATGACAGACTCCCAAAGCAGTACCAGAGCAAGGAGGAGGGAAAGAATTTAGAATCAAAATTTAGAATTGCCAATCAAATAGCAGAGCAAAGGACCGCCTTGCCAAAGGCCAGATCCTGTCCTCGGATGGAATTGAGGGAATAGTGATGTACAAATGTATGTACTGAAGCCCAGGTGGCTGCATCACAGATGTTGCGAATAGGAACACCCCTCTGCAGGGCAGTAGATGCAGCCATACCCTTGGTAGAATGGGCCCGCAAGCCAGCCGGTGGGTCCTTACCCGCCAAGCGGTAACACTCCGAGATGGCCAAAATAATCCAGCGAGACAAAGTCTGTTTCGTCACAGCCTGTCCCAAACGCTTTCCAGCGTAACCAATAAAGAGTTGATAGTCCACTCTGACCCGGGACATGCGTGAAACATAAAAGCTTAAAGCTCTCCTAGGATCCAGCCTATGGAGCCTCTCCTCTTCCTTACCAGGATGCGGAGGAGGATAGAATGCCGGAAGAACAACCTCCTGGGCCAAATGAAACCGAAACCACCTTCGGAAGAAAAGAAGGACAAACTCTAAGGACAACCCTGTCCTTGTGAAATACAGTGAAGGGTGGCTTAACTGAAAGTGCCTGTAACTCACTCACTCTGCGAGCGGAAGTAACCGCAACTAAAAACACAGTTTTCAGAGTTAACAGCCTCAAAGGGCAAGAATGCAAAGGCTCAAACGGAGCACCCATAAGAAACTTAAGAACAAGGTTTAAATCCCAACCGGGCACCAGGAAAGGTGACGGAGGGAACACATCAGTGAGCCCTTTCAGAAACTGTGAAATTAAAGGGATTTTAAAGTAGGAACACTCTTCAGACGAGCGATTAAAGATGGACAGCGCCGCCAGGTAACCTTTGATGGTACCCACTTGCAAGCCCCTGTGGGCCAAAGAAAGTAAAAAGGACAGAACCATGGGTATGTCACATGCAAAAGGATCCACATTCTGAACTCTGCACCAGTCGCAGAACTTACGCCAATGGCAACGGTACAGAGACTTTGTTGCTGGCCGTCGGGCCGAGAGCAACACCTCCATCACGTCTTCAGGGAGGTCCCAATCCTTATACCTCAACCTTTCAGAAGCCAAGCATGAAGGTTGAGGGATCTGACCTCTGGATGGAGAACCTGACCCCCCTCCCGTGAGAGCAGATCGTCTCGGTAGGGAAGACGACATGGAGGGCAGATGGACAAGTCGAGAAGGTCCGGGTACCACGTCCTCCGAGCCCACGCCGGAGCAATGAGGATCATCCGGGAACCGAACTTCCGTAACCTCCGCAGCACTTGCGGGATGACGGGGACTGGAGGAAACGCATACAGCAGCGGGAATGACCACTCCACCACGAACGCGTCTCCTAAGGCTCCTTTTGGAGGAAATTCCCGCGAGCAGAACCTCTCGCACTTCTGGTTGACACTGGAGGCGAAGAGATCCACTTGAGGGGTCCCCCAAAGGGCGAAGATCTCCAGGAGAATCTCCTGAGCCAACTCCCACTCGTGAGAGATTGTGCTCTGCCTGCTCAGAGGGTCCGCCGTCACGTTTTCGTCTCCGGCCAGATGAACTGCCGAGATCGAAACTTCCTGCTGGATGGCCCAGAACTCGAGCTGCATCGCCTCCCTGCACAGAGGAAGTGACCATGCCCCCCCCTTTTTGTTGAGGTAGTGCATGGCCACTGTGTTGTCCGTCAGGATCAGGACATTCTTTCCTCGCACAGTCGGCAGAAAAGCCTTCAGGGCTAGCCTGACGGCCCTCAGCTCCAATAGATTTATATGGAGTCTGGACTCCGACGGAGACCAACGACCGCTGACTGTCAGCTCGTTGGCATGAGCTCCCCATCCCGTGAGGGATGCATCCATCACGATCGTCACCTCTGGCCCGGGAAGCCTGGAAGGTCCTGGGCGACCGAGGGCGGCACCTGAACCGGGTCCGACATCCTGCCGGAGGACTGCGACCATTGCATCTTGAGTGCCCACTGCAAAGATCTCATCCGCAGGTGAGCCTCTGGCACCAGAAGAATGCAGGATGCCATGAGGCCGAGCAACCTCAAGAACTCGAACGCTGGGAGCGTCTGGGCATGCTGAAACTTGTGCACCATCTGCTGAATGTGAAGAGCCCTCACCTGGGGAGGAAAACACTGCCCCAGGGAAGTGTCGAGCACTGCTCCTATGTACTGGAGCCGTTGTGTTGGCGTCAAATGGGACTTCTTTAAATTGAGGGAGAAGCCCAGCCTGTGAAGGGAGTGGCAGGTGACGGACAGATGATCCAGGACTTGTTCGGGAGAGCTCCCCCTGATCAACCAATCGTCCAGGTAGTAGTAGACGTGAATCCCCCCTTGCCTGAGATGTGCTGCCACCACCACCATGAGCTTGGTGAAAACCCTCGGGGCGCAGGTCGATCCGAACGGCAGGACCCGAAACTGAAAGTGCGAGTCGCCAACCGCGAACCTCAGGTACTTCTTGTGCTTGGGATGGATCGGCACATGGAAGTAAGCATCCTTGAGGTCGAGAGACACCAACCAGTCCTAAAGCTGAAGGGCCTGGAGGACTTGAGAGAGAGTAACCATCTTGAACCTGTCCTTCCTGAGGAGTTTTTCAAACCGCGCAAGTCCATGATGGGTCTCAAGCCCCCGTCTTTCTTCAAAATCAAAAAATAAGGGGAATACCATCCCTTGTTCCTCTCGCTACAGGCACCAGTTCTATGGCGCCTTTCTCCAGCAGGGCTTGAATTTCCTGCGCAAGGAGCGGATCCGGACTCTTCAAAGAGAGGTTCCCTGGTGGATTGTCGTGAGGCCTCTGCCGAAAGGGAAGACAGTAGCCGTGGGTTATGATCTCCAGAACCCACACATCTGAAGTAATGGCACGCCACTCTACAAGATGCTGCGCCAGCCTTCCCCCAACCGGCGAACCATGGGACATGGCCTCATGACTGAGTGGTAGCGGCTGTGGCGTTACCTGAGGGCAAAGAGGCAACTGCCCGAGCGGCCTTGGCACCACGGGTACCCTGTCGTCCACCTCTGGTACCCCTGCGTCGGCCTCTTTGACTGCCAGCCCCTCTCGCTTTACTGAAGGACGAGTAATAGCGAAAGGAACCACCCCTCCATTGCTGTCCCCTAGGACGAAAAGGCGGAGGTTGGCGAACTGCAGCGCCCAACGACTTCGCTGCAGCTTTGGAGGTCTGCAACCTCTCAAGGCTCTCGTCAGCCTTGCTGCCAAAAAGGTGTTCACCGTCAAAGGGCATGTTGAGGAGCCGGGACTGCACATCAGGAGCAAACCCCGACTTCCGCAACCACGCAAACCTGCGTATCATGGTGCTCGCCGCCATGGACCTGCTGACGCATTCAGCCATGTCCAAACCCGACTGAACGGACTCACACATGGCATCCTTACCATCCTGGACCATAGCAAGGAAACCATCCCGTTCGTCCCCTTTGGGAATATGTTCAGCCGCTAACGCAACACAGTTCCACAGAGTGTGTGTGAAACGAGACAAGGCACAAATGGAGTTGGCCGCCTGAAGCGCCATACCACCTGAAGAAAACACTTTCTTCGCCCAGCCATCAAAACGTTTGTCGTCCCTATCAGGAGGGATGGTAGGGTACGACGCCTGCTTTGCCGGGGCCGTGGCCGCCTGCACCACCAAACTCTCCGGAGTGGGGTGCCTGGTCAAGTAGCAGGGGTCGCTACTGGCTGGACGGTATTTTCACGACAAGGACCTGCCCACCGCTGGGAGACTCTCCGGAGCAGTCCAAGCCGCCGCCACGCTTCTCTGTAGAGCCATATGAAATGGCAGTACTGGGTCAGTTGGGGGACCAACATCAACGATGTCCGTGAGATCATCCTGCACAAACTCCCCTGGGGGAGCAGACCATCCCAAGTACTCGGAAACCCTAGCCATAAGGCGCTGGTACGAGGAATCGGCATGAGAGCCAGGCTCAGGCCTACAAAACTCTAGCTCCGGAGAGGTGTCCAGTCCACTGGCATCATGCAGTGACTGCCTCAAATCGTCAAACTGACTATGGCCCGAGACCATTTAATCTGGAACCTGACTAGGAACCAGGCCATCAAAATCCTCATCCACCTCCGAAATATATTCCAGGTGGCGAAGGCACCCGAGAGTGCTTGCTCTTAACTAGAGCCTTCCTAGGGGGTTCCCCCGTGCCACGGGGTACCTCCGACACCCCGGCCTCGAAAGGCGTCGAGTGAATCGGCGTCGACGTCAGATGCAGAGCCTCCCCGAGGCACCAGAGGCAGGCGTCGTGCGAGTCCGTCACTGACATCTTGGACCCACACTCCCCGCACTTCTTGAAGCCCGGACGCCGGGTCGAAGAAGAAGTAGAAGACATCAGCTTAGGAAGGATTTTCTCACAAAAATGAACAGGTTCGAAGAACCGAGAAGAACAGAACTCCAAAGAGTCTAGGCGTAACCAAGATGCACGAAGCAACACGTTCGCGGAAAAAACGGAACTGAGGCTACGGGCGTCGTGCGTCCTACTTATCACATTGGATGACGTCGGAGGAGGTCCTCGACGACGGCGCATCGACGACATCGACGCAGGACGCAGACGCCGAAAAAAGTTTCCGAAGCAGCAGAGCTGTGGTGATTACATGTCATAGATATGGAATACGTCGGAGGACCCAATCCGCTCGAACTTGTGCTTCATGCGCGCGCGTTTCTTGGGAAAGCGCTGTTGTTTAAGGGCTGTCTGTGGCTGTCTTGGGCAGCTCGAGGGCCGATGGGGCTTTGATCCTTAAACTCACTAACAGAGAAGGGTTACACATGCCCAATACAAAGAAGTTAATAGCCAAGTGTGCAATTTAATAATTAACATGAGCTTTGGGACTCGCTACATATCGATTCAACCGAGTGGCTGTTAAGTGCTGCTGCATGCTGTGAGGGTGCGTGGCGGGGGAGTCGAGTTCGCTGAGCTGTTTCTTTAGCATTTTCAGAATGGCTCCCAGTGCTATTAGGGTCCAGGATTTCAAAGGCGAGCAACCCCATGTATGACAGCAACACGGGAAGAGATTGTGTGCCTTAACCTTATATTGCCATACTGGGTTTTGAATGGTAGTTCTCACCACTCAATTTAGCATTTAAAAAGGAAGGCCAGCATTCTTATACGCATAAATCTTGCCTTAGTTTGCAAACATTCAGTGCAAATTGAAGTATACCCTTCGGTGTTGATTATAAGAGAGGGGGTGAAGAGGCGCGTATTTGCCGCAGTGTGCACTTCGTGCCGGCAACTTTTACCAGCAGATGTAGATTGTGGCATAGCCAGACCTGTTTATTGAGGACCTGTGTGAGCTATTGTATTATCATAATTTAAGAGTGGATGTGTATTGTTTTTGACCCCTTCAAAGCTGATTTCCTTGTTTTACATCAAAAGTTATCACATTAGGTGACGGTTTTGAATTAAAATTTAGGAGCGGCCATGTCATGATGCCGGAATAGCATCGAATATGTGTTTTCGAGGGCCAATGCCGCAGGCCCAGACACAAGGATCTCCACAGTCCAGGGCATAAGATGACATATTGTCAGCCCCTTTGGTTTTTACACCGGTAAAAAACACTCTTAGGATGGCTATGAACATGTTCTTGCCCCCCTCTCCGCAAGAGCCTAGTGATTCCTTTTTATTGGACGCTGAGGCAACGGCCCATTCCTCTATGTTATCACTGGGTGGGAATGTGCTGGTTTTACAGGAAGAACCCTTGAGTCCCACTAAGTTTAGACCCGTATCCAAGAAGGCCATTTCAGCTGTATCAGAGATGTCCTTCTTGGATACCCCACCAGACTTCTTCACGGCAGATGCGGATCTGCAGGATCTGTCACAACATCTCCAGGATAATCCGGGCTTCCCCTCCTCCCAACAAACAGGACAGTCTTCAGAAATTGGGGCCTTCTCTCCTCAATACTACAAGAACTAAAAGTTCACTCTACTGGGTTTATGGAACTTAGAATACTTATGGAGAGACAGATTGCGCAGGCCAAAACCAGTATAGAAGTAATTGATCTTCTGCCTACAAAAATAATGACCAGAATGCTTTGGGAATACCAATCTCTAAGGATTTGATTGAAAAACCAGTTCCAGAAGTACGCCTTTCTAATACTCTGATTATTCCCACAGTAAACTTTAGTGTCCCTAATTAATGGCTATAAATAAAAAACAGCTAGCCAAAAAGGTGGAGATGGATCAAAAAAATACAAATAAACCAAAAAATAGGGAAAATAAGAAGGGTGGCACTTTAGCATTGATCAAACAAAGGAATAAACTTCCCAAACACACCTGGAGAAATGTTATTAGAGAGGAAAAGGCTTCACTTTCTGATGCAGAGGTTGAAATCATTGAGCCAGTTACTGTGACTTCTAATTTTGAGGGAGGCTCATATAGCCTCCCTTCAAATACTTTATCGGAAGAAATGACTCACAAAATAACTGCATGCACATTGAATACGGCCGGTAAAGAAAATCGACCAGAAAGGAACAAATCTGCCCCGAGTGGGGAACTCAGAGAAAGCTGTGGCCTGTTCTTGAAGTCTACTGTCCCTAATCCTGGTAAAGTGACTAGTGCACTGTGTACATCAGTAAGTGTGCCCCAGGTAAAAGCTATTCCTCTGGCATCCGCCAAGCCACCTTTTAGTCAACTGCTGGCTGGTGGTACGCTAGAGACATCTAATTTACCGGAGGAGATAGCAATCGTGAGTGAACCATTGACTGGGATCATATTGAGTAACGAAGATGTGGCTCATGTGATCCGCAAAGCAGTCGAAGAGGCCCTAAAGGGTAGACTTCCCTTGGAGAAGAAAAGTTTAAGTCTGGCCCCCAAAGATACTGCTCCTGGAATATCGAAAGAATTACAGTCGAGGGTGGGTATAAAAGCGTATCTTAGTATTAGGAATTCTATTCCTCCGTCCATCTTGGAAGTAATGGATAAAACCCTTCCTGTGAATATGTCTTTATCCGTTAAGTCTATTCTGGAAGTTACAGATAAAAACAGTTCAGTTAATATTCATTCTTCTGACAAATCCTCTTTGATTACCCCTATTTTGGAAGTAATAGATACTCTACCAGATAACATGCATTCTGCGGATAACCCCACATTGCTTCCATCGACTGCATTTGTGGGTGGGTCCGAAAAAAGGTTTCCCAAAAACTATTTGGACACAGAATTCAAGCATATTCCATGGAAGAAACCGTGCCTTTTAGATTTGCCTAGCATTTTATTGTATCCCATATTTGATTGTTGTATGCAATCAGCACTGAATAGGTATAGGGCATTACAACTCTTCAACGATATTCCCTCTTTGGAAAACCTGACTTCAGCTGACATTAAAAGGGTGGACTTCATCCACCCACAGTGTTTTGATCACGTGGGAATTGCTTTTCACTCAAAACTGGTATTTCAGAACGTTTTAGCAGAGTTAGATCAATTCAACAAGAGGTGTTTTGATATACTTATTTTTGGTGATGGGTTGCAACAGCAAGAGGGATATACTCGCCATGAATTGAGGGGATCGGGACTCATGGGAGCACAGAATCAAGCAGAGAGTCTCAAGGAACAGGATCCAAGCTGGAGATGGCTTGCCGTGAGCCTTCGAGACTATCTCCCAGCTAAAAAATCTCACACAACAAATATAGGCTCGGATAACATATTTTCTATACTGTCCTGGAACTCACGAGGGAATCGTCACCTGTTCTCTTGCTTAGAGTTATGCGCCTTCTTGTGTACCAAGAATATCTTATGCATTCAGGAAACATGGATGATATCCCAGGCACAGTTTGATGGATTTGAGTGTCACCACATTTTGGTCACCAAGGGTCGGCTAGGCCGGCCAAGGGGTGGTTTACTCTTAGCAGTCAAGCTTGATGTGGATATGCATCTGTTTGAAATCTTTACAATCGCACCCCATGTTTTGGGGGCTTAGAAAAGGTGGATAGTATTTCATATATACTAATATGAATATCTATTGGTCACCCGGCTCCAAACTATACGAGGTGACCAAAAAGATGGAAGAGATCATGGAGCAGTGTTTCTTTAAATATGTTGGGCTGCAAATTTTGTTGATAGGGGATTTAAACACGAATATGAATTGTGGCATGGATAGTGAAGGGAGCATGTATGTTGCCCCAATGAATGTCATGGGTGAGCACTCTGATTATCCGGACCAATGATCCCTGAGCACGACATATAAAAAATGTGATCGAATGGGTTGGAATATATTGTTTAAATCATGGGGCCTAAAATCAGTTAATCAAATAATGAAATCAGAGGAACCATATATAACCTGGTCACTTGGAGGCAGGACATCAGCAATAGATTATATTTTTGTTTCAGAGCATATTTTCGATTTGGCAGAGACTTTCACAGTTCGATCCACACAGTTGAGTGATCATAGGATGCTTGAGCTGAACTTGCTTATTCCTAGAACCAAGGAGGTATATGAGCAGATGCCCAGTGATTTGGTTTTGAATATGGGCAACAATAGGTTTACTTGGCATCCTACAATTGCGCAATAACTTATTTAGTAAAAATCATGAGGATTCTACCTTTGAAGAAAAGAAAATTAGGTTTTCTCATGAATACTTTGGCCTTTATGTCAAAACCTTAATTAAAAGATCAGTAAAAACCATTGGAAAAAAACAGGGTAATAACAAGCATCGTCATAAACATGATTCTATCATGCGAGCCAGTAAGGCTCTTTTTCGTAGATCATTAAGACAACTCAAAGTATTGAAAATATCTGAAACTTCGCGGATTGAGGGGGCGAAACATCTGAAATTAATTTATAAGAGCAGGCTTAAAGGCTATAAACACAAGTTGTTCCAAGCAGATAATGAGGAAATGCTAGCCTCGCTGAAAGTGAACTCAGTCAGACAATTTTGGCAAATAATAAATAGAACCTCCAAACCCGAAGTAGAACGGAATCTTAATCCTATTGGGGAACATACATGGGTGGGACATTACAAAAATGTGTATGTGAGTAGTGAAAGGCTCGAGCAAGCATTTGACGTGCGCATAGTTCCGCAATGGGAGTATAATTTTTCGATTGAAATGATCACAGAGAGAATTGGTAAGGCTAGTTCCTCTAGAGCGGCGGGTCCGAATGGGCTTTCTAACGCCCTTTTTAAGGGCAATCCTGATAAGTGGGCAAAGGCCCTATTTCTTCTCTTCCAGGACATAAACAACACTAAGAGTATTCCCAGCTCATGGAACATGAGTTAAATAATTCCTATCTACATAATACCAAGGTGCTGCCTGGCACATGTGGTTTGCTGATCGCTGCTGATTGACTAGGGCACGCCACGGGGGAGGCTGGCGGAGCTATTGAGGTGCTGAAGCCCCCATGCTTGGGTAAGGCCTGGGATATTGGAACGTGGTGTGCGCCCCCCCTCTCTACTTGTGAAGCATAAGAGGTGGGCGGACCCACGACATACAGCAGCTGCGTCGTGTCTAATAAGCCCCTAAGACAAAGTGTGAAGCAACCTACGCTGGACGAGTTTGCCAGAATATCGCCGGGCCCGGAAAGTGCCAAGAGCAGAGACAAGCCCCCCGCAGATGGCATGGCCACCGCTGGTACAAATCAAGAGGTCCTCGCTGCGATTGCGGACTTGAAAGCAGACTTGAAAGCGGCCTGGGAGGCCAAGCTCGAACTAGTTGTGTCTCAATTAAAAACAGTGCTGGACCTCAAGGTCGGTGAAGTGCAGGAGGAGGTGAATCTACTCCGGCAGGATGTAAGGTCCCTGTCGGAGCGCACAGAGAGCCTAGAGAAGGAAGGGAGTTTGAATACAGCGGACTGCGCCTCACACAAGATGGAACTGCATGCCCTGGTGCAAAGAGTGGGCAACCTAGAGAGTAGGGCGGAGGAAGCGGAAGGACGCGCCCGAAGAAATAACATCCGCATTGTGGGTATACCGGAGGAACAGAGGGCCACAACCCCACAGAGTTTGTCGAAAACATGTTGTTACAGGAAATAACCGGAGGAGTTCTGTCTCAAGGATTTGCTGTGGAACGAGCGCATAGGGCTCTGACGAAGAGGCCGCCGCCGGGTAATCCGCCTAGGCCAGTTATCGCCAAGATCCTTAACTATCGGGACCGGGAAAGGATTCTGGAACACTTTCGTAAAGGTGGAACAATCAAGCGAGGGGAGGCAAACATAACAGCTTACCCGGACTATACCCTGATAGTGCAGCGGAGCCGAATGAACTTCGGGGCTGTTAAGAGGAGATTGAGGGAAGCGGGCCTGAAATACATGCTACTTTACCCGGCGAAATTGAAGGTTTTTCATAAAAATAGAACTTTATTTTTTGACACTCCGGAAGATGCTATGGGATGGCTTGACACGTGGGGTTGCCCCCAGGAGCCCGACATCCAGATGGAAGAAGGAGGCGGACGAGATAAGTAAGGAGTAATGGGAGCACAGGAAGATGGTGCGGTTTACGACTATGGGACTTGATTATAGTCATTGATGTGGCCTGCTAGTAGATGGGACTAACGTAGAATAGATAATGTATTGTGTGCACTGCGACTGCTGCCTTATTAAGGAGCCCCGCTGGGCTAGTCCTCATACCCCCATTTAGTATCAATAGTTAAGTGGCCATTAGGGCGACTTCACCCTACTGAGCTCTGAGCGTTTTAGACAGGGCTAGATGTGGGGGTGCCTGAGATCCAGAGGTGGAGCTGGGCAACAGTTGGGGAGGGAGTTGTTGGGGAAGGGATGGGTGGGGGGGAGGAGGGGAGTTTGATGTGTATATAGTTTTGGGGAGTTTGAGTCTAAACACGAGCCTACAAGGAATAGCCTTAGAATTGTGTCTGTATTGCGCAGGCAGATGGGATTGGCTGGAAGGGAGGGAGTTGGGTACTGATGAGCCATTGTGGATCTTAGAATAGTGACATGGAATGTCAGGGGACTTAATAGTTATCTCAAAAGGAATAAGGTCATGCTGTATTTAAAAAGACAAAAGATAGATATTGCATTGTTACAAGAGACGCACCTGACGCGGGAAAAACTGGAACTGGTGGGGAGAAAATGGAAAGGTACTGTAGTGGGGTCTTCGTATTCGGCCTATGCTAGGGGAGTGCTGGTCTGGGTGGCGCCGCATGTCCCGCTCCAGCTAATACAGGAAAAAATGGAAACTGAGGGGCGTTTGGTCATAGTGAAAGGGTTGATAGAGAATAAAGAGGTGTGCATTGTAAACACGTATGCCCCCAATCAAAACACGGCGGAGTACTTCCGGACTATGTGCACTAGCCTGAGCTTGTGCGTGGGTGGTGCAGTGATCTGGGGAGGGGATTTTAATTGTGTGCTAAAACCCAGAGTGGACAGATCGGATGACAAGATGGTTAGGCCTGCCCCAGCAGCTAGGGCATTGCAGTCGTTGCTAGAGGACTTTGAATTGATAGATGTGTGGAGAACAAAGCATCCTAATGAAAGGCAATATTCACATTACTCGGCCCCACAACAGCTGCACACTAGACTTGATTATGTTTTTGCCACATCAGATGTAATGATAGAGATCGTTCACATAGAATATAAAGCGAGGGTCCTGTCGGACCACTCGCCCCTGGTTCTGGGGTGGCAATACTGCCGCCCTAGGGCCCGAGACAGTGTAGGCAGAGGAACCGGACGCCATTATGGGGATGATATATGACATAACTGAAGGGGGGCACGAGATCTCTAGATTGTATGAGATGGTAATGACTAAGGTTGGAAAGGAATTGACACATTTGAGATTGGATTGGGAAACAGAGGTGGGAGCCCAAATGGATGATGGGATGTGGGAGCGGGCTCTGGGATACCACAAGAAGGTATCTAGGAATGCCAGATTGCAACAAATACAGCTGTACGTAACACATAGAGCGTATATGACCCCGCTGAGGATATCTAGATTCAGGAGTGCTGGGAGACAGGCGTGCCCTAAGTGCGATGAAGAGAATGCTGATATGACACACATGTTTTGGTCATGCCCAGTGATTGAGTGTTTCTGGAGAGAAGTCGCACAAAAGCTAGCAGAGAAAGGGGTCACGCTCGCCGTAGACACGGCCTGGGCCTGCCTGTTGGGAGGGTTTCCCAGGCCACGAAAATTGAAGCATGTGGGGAAACTGAAAGACTTGGCGTACGTGCTTGCCAAGCGAAGGATAGCCATGGGATGGAAAAAGTGTCATAAGCCACGGGTGGAGGTGTGGTGGAGGGAACTACAGAAATGGGCAGAGGCTGAAAAGGCGGTATGGCAGGAGGCAAGTGGCATGTCTTGGGAGGAAGAAATGGGTACCCTGATGGCGTGGAAAGCTCTGATATCTGGACTATTTGGAACAATGTTAGATACAGAAGAATCTGATGAAAATGACGCACGGCTGTGTGTAGCAGATACTGAGTGTGAAGAACAAACAGGCTCGTGAAGGGGGGTGGGAACAGGGAGGCAGGGAACAAAGACTAATTGATGTTACTGTAATGACTGTGGATTACCCTGCGTGTTTGGTTTGTATTGTTGGTTGTATTGGAAAACTAATAAAAATGTATATAAAAAAAAATAATAATAATAATAATTCCTATCTACAAGAAGGGGGATAGATCCTTGCCATCAAATTATCATCCAATTGCCCTTTTGGATTCTGACTCCAAAATATACGCAAGTCTTATTTTATACCAAATTGAACAATGGGCAGTCAGAAACCAGATTTTACATCTTCACAATTTGGCTTTAGGAAAGGCATTGGAACCATGGCGGGGGGATTGTTAATCTCCCTATTACAAGAACTGGGATGGAAAAAAGGGGCAAACCCGGTTTATTTGGCCAGTATGGATCTCTCCCTTGCGTTTGATCTTGTGAATCGCTCTATACTCTGGAAGAAATTGTATGCATTGAGCCTACCGCAGGATCTTCTGGATATCTTGATTCCTCTACATGAAGGGTCAACGATACAAATTAGATTAAATAACGAAGGCCTCCTGTACATCCCAATCAAGACATCTAACGGCCTTAGACAAGGTTGCATTTTTGCTCCAACTTTGTATGACTTGTACACATCTGACATTGGACCATCATTATTGAAGGCCTCATTCATTCAACCTAAGTTAGAAGGAAAAAAAATGTGTTGGTGCTCCTACGCCAATGATTTTTTTATTGTTTGACATGACGCCATTGGGGCTCCAGCACTTGTTAACTGCATTTGGAATTTATATGTCAAATAATGGTTTAGCAGTAAATCCTCAAAAATCAAACATTTAATGCTTTAGCGGAAAGAGAAAAGTCCCTCTAAATAGCTTGTTTTTGAATAAGATCAAATTAGGAGTCAAAAACTCAATGATATATTTAGGTTTTCTTGTGAGTGCTAAACTAAATATTGCTCAAGTGCAAAATTATTTTTTGTCAAAAGTTAAAATTTGTATTACACAAATGCGTATAGTGGACCGCAAATTTGGTGGATTTTCTTATAGTCCATATATGAGATTTTATAAACAAAAAAACTATTCCTAAAATCTTATATGGTAGTGAAATTCCATTCATTATGGGTAAGCTGGACGTTGATAAACTAGAGGCGAAGATCTTTAGAGAAATGATTTTCTGCCTTCCGAAATGCGTCCCGATAGCAGCTATACGCTATGAATTTGGTTTACAATCACTAAAGAGCATAGTAGAGTGGAAATGCTTGCTACTATTTTGTAATTTGATTTCTCAAACTGAAAATAACCTGTATAATGAATTGGCAGATTTTCTGAAACAAGGCACACCTAAATCGTCATTGCTGAGGGAATTAATGGAAATTTGTAAGACTTTGATGAGTTCTGTCGTACTATCTCTGAACACATTTATTTTCAATGTTAAAAAAGTGAAACCGTTATTGCAAAATAATGATTGGCTCAATACAACTCAGAAAATGTCTCAATATAGAATGTATTCTCACATGGTGTCCTACTATAAATATATGGGATCCATGGAACCGTAATTATATATATTTCCTAATAGAGGGTGGAGAAATTTATATATGACATTCAGATTCAATGTTCTGCTTACTGGAGAAATATTGGCTCTAAGAGTAAAATCGCCGGCCTCTATTATATTGTGTAGATTCTGCAAGGATCTGGATGCAAAAGAAACATTGAGACATTTGCTGTTAGATTGTCCGATTCTGAGTACAAAGAGATTCCACTATTTTTCTCGCTTTGTCTTTGATGTTTCAAAAGTGGACTTGAATCAGGTGTGGAAATACATGTTATTTGATAAAAATATTCCACTTCAACTAGCGGTCGTAAGATTCCTTAAGACAGAGTGTGGCCTTTTTTAGATTTTTCTTTTGGTCTGCTATTAAAAAGGAAATTGGTATAAATAGGTTGATGCACTGGATTATGAATTTGAGTATTAAGCTGACAATTATTGAATAATGTATCTTTGCCCATTTTTAGCCTGTTTTTAGAAGTAAAAATTCTTACTGAAATTCTAGTGAATTTTAGATGAAGTTTTAGATGAAATTCTGTATTCATATTTTCTGTTTTAGCTTTTGGTAATTTTGTGAAAATTGTTTGATATTTGCTGAAGTTTAGATGTGAAATTTTGTATTAATTTGATTTGTCTTGTATGTATTAACTTGTGTAATTGTCTTTTTAATCTTTCTAATTTTGTACAATTTTGTAAAGGTTTTTTTAAAACCATATACAAATAAACATAATAATAATAATAAATAATAAAAACATGACTGTCTAATGTAAGATGAAAGGCAGTTTAGAATGGGCAGTCAGTACAATCTGCCCTCAACATTCTAAATTGGATCTCAGCTGAGGAAGTCCACCGTCTTGGCCTGGGTTCGAGCCCAATCCACCATTTTAACTGCACAACTCTGCAGATCTCTGAGAAAAAGCATTAAGGAAAACAGGCAGCAATTTAACATTGCACACAAACCACAACCCCCATACTTATGCACTCTGCAGACTCTTTGCGTCCTTGTTCTTAGTCTAACCCTTCCGACATGACCCCTGATGTCCCTGACAGTACCCCCTCCACTAGGACCTGTCCCAGAGCCAGACTTTAAAGGAAACCTTTGATGAAATTTAGATACAAGTAATGGGGCATGGACATCTTCAGCCGATTCCCAAGACCTCTCTTCAGGACCAAAACACTTCTAATCAATTAAGTACTGCAATTTACGTCTGCTCTTGTAGGAATCTAAGATGGCTTTTACCTCAAGCTCCTCACCTTCTGATTCAATAATAACTGGTAAAGGATGTGGCGAGATACGAGTTCCATCAACCACAGGCTTAATCAGACTGACATGAAAGGAATTATGAATTTTCAATTCTTGAGGTAGTTTAAGTTTGACAGCATTGTTCTAAATAGCAAATGACCCAATACATCCTGGACTAAATGTCTTCCTTCCCTTTAACTTCAAATGCTTGGTGGCTAACCAAACCAGATCTCCAACTTGATACTCAGGACTATCTCTCCTATGCTGATCAGCAAACCTTTTCATGGTTTCCTTGCTTCCTTGTAAAGCATGTTGTGCACGTTCCAAATTCTTTCTCATCACCTGAATCCTTTGTCCTACCTCAGGGCAGGAAACACCAAAAGAGGATTCTGCTCTCAGAAAGCGAGGATGGTAACCTTGATTGCAAAAGATGGGATTCAATTGAGTGGTATCTTTGGTAACATTATAACTGAATTCCGTCAACCAAACAAAATCAACACAACTATGATTGGAACGTTAAAAAACACCTCAAATACTTTTCTAGCTCCTGATTTACCCTCTCAATAAGACCATTAGACTGTGGGTGATAAGCTGAAGACAAGTTTACTTCCATTCCAAGCTCTTTACAAAAAGCCCTCCATAATTTCGATACCAATTGGCACCCCCTGTCAGAGGAGTTTGCCAGACTGGTTACTGTCACAGCTCCCTTCATAGGGATAAAATGTCCTGCCTTAGTTAAATGATGCACCACCACCAAAATGGATGTACACCCCTGATCTTCAAGCAATTCCACTATAAAATCTAAAGACATTGTATGCCAAGGACGTGGCGGAACTGGTAAAGGATTCAAATACCCTGCAGGTTTACTGTATTCACCTTTGGCTTGTGCACACGCCTCACAGGCTCTCACAAAATTCAACACATCAGTCCTCATACCTTCCCACCAAAAATGCAGTTGAATCAGTTCCAGAGACTTTCGGTAACCAGGATGACCTGCTAATCTGGACTTGTGACATTCTTTTAAGGCCACTTCTCTGATGTCAGCACTAGGCAAACAGAGACGAGAATCAACCTTCGGCAAACCATCCTGAATACGTCTGGTAGGATCTCTCCGAACCCATTCCTGCATTTGTTCCATAGTCATCTGTTGTTTGACCAAAACTCCCAAGTCCAACTTCTCTGTTGAAACAACCACTGAAAAATGTTCTGCCGCCAATAAAGGAGCCGAAAGTTCTTTCTCATTTTTAATACTTCCCGGAAATTGCAGAGAGTGCATCCGCTTTGCCATTTTGTCTCTCTGGTTTGAAAGTTATGACAAAATCAAATTCAGAGAAAAACAGAGACCATCGAAGTTGACGTGGAGTCAGAGAATTGGCTGATTTCAAAAAAAGTAAATTCCTGTGATCAGTGAGAACTGTCATACCCCTAAAAGATAGTGGCCCTCATTACAAGGTAGGCGGTCCGGTAATAACGATACCGGTAAGTGAATACCGGTATTGCATACCGGAGTGGTGCATTACAACCTGCGATGCGGGTGCTAGTGGCAACCGCAGCGCCCCGCAGTGACTGGGTAGCACGCACCCGGTATGGGTGCGGGCATGCAGCAGCTGTGCCAGTGACACCGGCATGCTGCAAGGAAGCGATCATTATGAGCTGCACGGGCATCCACCTACCAGCATCCAGATGCCGGTATGAATGGTCACCATGATGCCGGCAATACTGGCATCGCGGTACAGGCGTAAATAGCAACCTGCTGTGTACCAAACTGCCACAGGTGCACACAATCAGAACAGGTGAAGGCAATGGAGTCAAGCATAGCACAAAAGAAGCACACCCACGCACCACACCCCTTCCAAGTCAAAAATGATACCACTAGCAGTTGCCATACAGGGGCTGGAGGACATGCCTGCACTGCTACTACTCCAGCAGGCACTACACCAGGGGATGCAGAGGAGGTGCAAGAGGAGAAGGAGGGTGAGACTGGGCCAGCACATACCACCAGTGCAGGCGGTGGTACCCCACAGGCAGCCACCAATCCCTCGCATAAGATCCTAACCCTGTACCGCCTGGACAGGGACACAATATGCACAATTATGGATCTCATTCACGATGACCTGGTCAGCCTGATCAACATCTGTACTGCCATCCCCCCTCTGCTGAAGGTAGTGTCTGTGCTCCACTTCCTTGCCACAGGCACCTACCAGCACACAGTGGAGCAGCTGCATGGCATCTCACAACCATGTTTCTCCAGTGTGCTCGACAAGGTGCTGGATTCACTCCTGAAACACACAAGGCACCACAAATCGCTACCACAGACTGCGGAGGAGGTGAATGCCACCAAAATTGCATTCTGTGCACTGGCAGGCATGCCAAACGTCACTGATGCCATCGACTGCACCCATGTGGAGTTGGTAGTCCGGCATGCTGTGGAGGCAGTGTACCGCAACTGGAAGCTCTACCACTCCCTGAATGTCCAGATGGTGTGTGATGCAGGCAAGCTAATAACGCATTGCATTGCCAGATTTCCGGGATCCACACATGATGCAATGGTGCTGCACAACTCCACGCTTCCCTGCTACATGGAATGACACGCTGCACGACATGCCTGGCTGCTGGGTAAGTCCAACCACAGGGACATGGGGGTTATCGTTGGGGAGGGCACAAGCATACGTAACCTGTCTGCTGGCTGGGCCATGGGAGTTGTCCTGGAGGGGGCAAGCATACGTAACCTGTCTGCTGGTTGGGCCATGGGGGTTGTCGTTGGGGGGGCACAGGCATATGTAACCTGTCTGCTGGCTGGGCCATGGGGGTTGTTGTTGGGGGCAAGGGGAACTTTTCTAGGTGCCAAACACTGTGACCCAATGATCATGACGGGATGCGTGAGACTGACAATGGATGCAGACGTGCCATGACCGCACAGCCATGTGTAGATGGTAGCTACGAACACAGCACCCACCCCTGCACATGCACAAGGTACACCATCAGACCTGAGCCACAGGTATCGCAATGCACCAACCTACAGTCACAATGCATGAATCCCATGAGCGCAGCAAAGTACAGCGCAGGTCATGCAGACATGACTGAGCCAAATCAAACTGCCTCTCAGGGAATCCCCTGTCACTGTCCCTGCCCAACAGGTACACCGCACACCACCATGCCATACACAGTACCTGAAGGGACAACCAATAAACCAATGGGACATGGATGTACAAAATAGGATTCAGCAAGTGGTGAACACCACTGACACATGTGCGACTGCTGCAGGACCAATACACTATTTCCACCATGCCGGTTAAGGATCTGACACCCAGCGCCATCACAGAATTGCCTCCCTACACTGGTAGACCATATCACCATTTCCATTGTGCCATGGTCACATGGGCAAAGGCGTTGACGGACATGTACATCGTGTCATCATGTATATGGAAGCATGATTGGCAAGACAACGTGTATCATGTTGCACATCAGGGAAATCCATCATCCAGTGGCCTACATGCATACTGGATCTACCACTGCAACACAGCCATCACATGTGAGCACATCATGGATCTACTAACATCATCTGTGTGAATGCTGTATCGGGTGTCAAGGTTCCTACGACCTGTACGTTACCCATGCTCCCCGAGGGTGGATCAACATCGAGTACAGTGACCTGAGTGTTGCTCTAATGAAATGGCAATAGCTGGCAGTGAAGGCCTCTTGCATCTGACCACAAACAATGTACAGCCAGTGTACCCAAGGAATGGCAATAACCCTCACAGTGAAATTCTCAATTGCTCCCACACAGGTGATGCTTGGTATCCTCTGAAGCTGTGGCTCCTCAACCCTGTCAGGCATCCAGTAACCAGGCAGGAAGAGGACTACTATTGTGTACATGCATGCACTCGTGAGATCATTGAGCAGACTTTTGGGCTGTTGAAGGCACGGTTTCGCTGCCTCAGCAGGTCTGGTGGTGCACTCATATACGGCCCTGAAAAGGTGGGGAAGATAGTATTGGTATTTGCCATGCTGCACAATATGTGCATCCGGCGCAATGTTCCCTGCCACCTGACATGGACGAAATTCCACCGGAATATGAGGAGGATGATGGGGAAGATGCTGCATATCGGCCACAGCAGAATGTGCCTGAAGGACGTTCTGTATGCCAATCTTTGAGTGAACAATATTTCTAATGTACTGGGTAACAGATGGCACTTTGAATGTTGAACACTGGGCACTGTTGACAAATAAATAGACACACACTCAATGATCAATGTCTAGTCATGTGTTGCTTCATGTGCACACCAGTTGTATTAAGGAAATGTGAACTATGTACAAAAAACAGGTATAAATGTGCACCAAATGCCTTTGTTGTTCTACAAAGTGCCCACCACCCCCCATTCCTCAACTCCCCCACACACCCACGCCCACCACCCCCCATCCTTCAACTTCCCCACACTCCCATGCCCCCCACCCACCACCCTCATCCCTCAACCTCCCCACACACCCATGTCCCTGCATCCAACACAAGTCCAACCAGACTCCCTCCTGCATGTAAATCTGGCTACTGACGGCCCCTTTTGGATGGAGGCTGTTGCTCCTCTGGCCGGCGCATGCTGCGTAGCCACCTACGCACCGGGCTCGTCTGAGTTGAGCTTGCCGGGGTAGTGCTCGCTGATGGTGGGGGTTGTGGCTCGGACGGTGCAGCTTGACGTTGGGCCATGGTGGCAGACAACTGTGTGAGCGCCTGAGTCACAGAATCCATGCCCTTGCGCACCCGCCTGGCCACGCGGTACACAGCACGGGTGAGTGCCTGAGTGCTGTCACGGTGGGTCTGGCGTGTGGCCTCCCCTTCTGCGAGGTATTGTCGCACCATATCGTGCCTGGTCTGCTGGCGCTCCTCCATGCTGGTAATGCAGCCCTCTAGGTCCTGTATGTTGTTTCCAGCTGGTGGTTGCACGGGAGGTGGATTGGGACTCCTATAAGGGCTGAATACGTCTCCAGGCATCTCCTTCCGGAGCTGTGACTGTTAAGACAGATTTCTGAACTCTGACTTGGTGGGCAGAGGTCCGAAGGCCAGCCTAGTTTCTTGGAACAGGGTAACCTCTGGATAAGCCCAACCAATCAAGTAGCTTTGGTCTGTGGTCAAGACTAAGTCTCAGGAGGGGTGAGGGTGACTGAAGGACCTCAATGAGCACACAGGACAAGGACACTTACAAATTACTCCCAGACATGTGTATATATAAAAAATATAAACACATTTATTACAAGGCCTTTGTAACTCAACACACAGTAAAAGAATCACAGCAATACTATGAAACCAACACAACACAATCAATACAAGATATATACAAGACCATTGGGGTCTAAAGAGTTAAAGGCACAAATTATGTTCACAACCTAGAGGGGAAGGAAAATAGGCAGTGCAGATAGTCTTTAGTCTCCTTCAACATCGAACACACACCTAACTAAGAGGCAGTCCAAACCCTAAGAAGAGAGGAGCCTAATGCTCAATAGTACATGCAGTGCCGGTGCACACAGTTGTTCCAATGGGCAAACCGGGGTCTCTTCAGTGGTCTCTAGCAGCTCAGGAAGGTGGGTGAGGCAATGAAGAATAGATTCCCACTTTTCGAGGAGGACCTCCACTTGAAGGCACAGGTGATTCCAAAGTTCGGGAATAGTTTGCTAGTTCGCACTAGCAGTGGAAAGGAGAGGAACCCCCAGGGGCCACTCGTGTGTCAAAACAGATGTAGGCGCTAGGGGCCACCTGTTAAGGTTAAGGTTACTCACAGGCCCCAGGCGCACTCCGGACCAGACTTTGCCAGTTGGGTCCACTGCGGTTGCAGGTTCAAATGTGGCAAAAAGGACGTCTCTGCGGCTTTCAGTTCCGAAGGTACAGCGATGATTCCCAAACGGGATATTGGCAATTTCTCCGCTCCTGATGGATGGATAAGGCCAGTTTCACTACAGCACGCTTCAGGGGCAAGAGGGTCACAAATGCAGCGCACCTGCAAATATCGTTGCCGCAGCTATGCAACACGCTAACAGCGTTTACTCTGGTCCTGGCGCACTCGTCTCACTTCAGACCTGGGAATTCCAAGTATTCGAAATTCGGTGTGAGGGTGCTGGGGACATAGAGCTAGCAGTATACCAAGTTCTGAGGGCCTCCTCGAAACGGCGGCAGAGTCAGAGCAAAGGTCCTGCGTAAGCTGGTCAGCCCACTGGTTGGCCCAGGGACACTTCCTAGAAGGCTTACTTGCAGGTTTTGTTGAAGGTGCCGAAAATAGTTGGTCTCGCTTTTCTAATGGTTCGAAGCGTCTTCGCAGACCTTCTAGGATAACCAGATGCAGAGGAGTCCCACGGGACGACAGCGGGCTCAGGGTGCCAAACCTTCCAGCGGTTCACCAGCAGTTCCTCGACTCGGCTTCTTAGTTTCGGGATACTTGGATCCTATCCTTCGTTCAGTGAGAACTCCAGAGATCGACATGGTATGGGTGTTTTCTGCCTCCTCTTATCCAAAGATCCCTTCGCGCCAAAACGGAGAAGACCCAATGGGAGATCTGCTCACAAACACACAATCCATGAGTGGACCAATCATGGACCACGGTGGTCCCAGGCATTCACAGCACTTCAGACTCTCTGGCACCCAGGATGTGTATAGGGGACAGACACCCCAGCCCACATCGTGGAGGCACACACACAAGGCATGCAGAAGCCCGCGAAAGTTTGGCGTTTCACGGGAAACTGCATGTCCAAAGTCAAAGGGGCAAGATGGCCAAAGGACAGGACAAAGAACCTCGTGGCATGGCCATTTTGGTGCAACGCCACCTATTCGTGCCAAACGCAGTTAACGCGGTTTAAATGGCAGGAAAGCCTTAGAATTATATGAAAAGATAAGCTGCCACCAGCGCTGTCCATGACACATCTGCACATCTCCTAAAAAATCCTACGAGAGTATCTAGGGTCTTTGGAAATGACTATGCGATCCAAGTGCACTGTACTGTAAGGTAGATTGTGCACTTGTTACATGTTGCAGACAAGTTGCAACATTGGAAAAGGACTATGGGAAACATAGTCTCCCAGTACTGATTGTTTTAAGGACATGTCAGTTTCCCCATAAAACTTGATTGAAAGCCCAGAGGAGTACAGCAGAAGGCTGTGCTTCTCTGGCAAAGTCAGTCTATGGTGTTTAAACAGCAGCGAAAAGTGTGGAGGTGTAGAACTGGAGGGAAAATTACATAAAAAAATGAAATCTTTCCTAACACTCGCCCCTCCCAGACTAAGGAAAGGGGAGCTAATCCACCCCTGGATGAGTCTCATGTCAGCTCGGTTAAACATTCTGGACAACCCATCAGCATTGCTATGTTGGACACCTGGCCTATGCTCAATGCAGAAGTCAAAGGCTTGCAGACTTATAGACCACCTGAGCAACTTTGGATTCTCTCCCCTCATGTTCATTAGCTACTTTAACGGCCTATGGTAGGTCTGCACAGTGACGTGGGTCCCATAGAGTTAGGGCCTCAGCTTCCTTAGGGCCCACACAACAGAGAAACATTCTTTCTCTACTGTGGACCATCTGAGCTCTCCATCCTTAAACTGGCGACTAATGAAGCCAATAGGGTGTTCCTTACCCTTCTCATCTACTTGTGATAGTACAGCTCCTATCCCAGTGTCAGAGGCATCTGTCTGCACAATAAAAGGTCTTTGGTAATCGGGGGACTTGAGAACAGGGGCCTGGCACAAGGAGTCTTTTAAGCCATTGAAGGCCTTCTCACACTCTTCGGACCAATTTACCTTCTTGGGTTTCTTTGGGGTGGTGAGAGCAGTCAGAGGGGCAGCTATGGTGCCATAGTCTGCCATGAAATTTCTGTAGTACCCAGTGAGTCCTAAAAAGGCTCTCACTTGAGTCTGAGTAGTGGGGGTAGGCCAGTCTTGTACTGCTTGTACTTTACTGGGTAGAGGATATATCCTCCGTCTACCTACTTCATGTCCAAGGTAGACCACTGATCCTTGTCCAATCTGGCACTTACTGGCCTTTATGGTCAAGTGGGCCTTCTGAAGAGCCTGCAACACAATGCTGAGGTGTTTCACATGGTCTTCCCAGGTGGCACTGAAAACTGCTATATCTTCCAGATATGCAAGACAGAATTCCTCCAGCCCATTCAACACATGATTCACAAGCCTCTGGAAAATGGCAGGTGCATTCTTCAACCCGAAAGGCATTACCCTGAACTGGTAAAGACCCTCTGGTGTTGAGAAAGCTGTCTTCTCCTTGGCATGTTCTGCAAGAGCTATTTGCCAATAGCCTGCAGTGAGGTCAAATGTTCTGAGGTATTTGGAGGCACCCAAAGTATCCACCAGCTCATCTGTTCTAGGCAAGGGGTGTGCATCTGTCTTGGTGACAGCATTCAGAGCCCTGTAATCCACAAGGAACCACAACTCAGAAGTACCTGCTTTTGGAACCAATACCACTGGGCTGGACCAAGGACTACTAGAGGGTTGAATCACCCCAAGATCCAACATTTTGTTGACCTCTGTCTTAATGTAACACCTTACTTTGTCTGACATTCTGTATCCCCTACACTTGGTAGGTACACTGTCTCCTGTGTCAGTGTCATGTTTGCACCAAGGTGTTAAACCAGGGGACTGTGAGAACAAGGGGGAAAGCTGCCGAAGCAAACTTGTCACCTCTGCTTGCTGATCAGAAGTCAGGTGAGGGACCACTTGGACACCCTCAATGGAGCTGTCTGAAGGACTGCCTTGGAACAGGTCAGAGAGAGGTTCTGACTCCTCTTCCTCAACATCTGAAGCAAGTAGCAGTTCAGCGATTTCAACTCTTGGGATGAAAGCCTTCAGTCTATTCACATGGAACACTGTTGGAGCCTGACCAGCCCTTCCAAGGTCCACTAAATAGTTGACCTCACCCAGTGACGTATATATGATATGTCATGCCCAAAAGCACTTTTTTGTTATTGGGGGGACTGTGTTATAAAAGGGCAAAACTTGTATGAGGTAAGTAGTGAAACACAGAGTACCAATGCCTCCTGTTTGTTTCTCACTCTGTAAGCAGCACACTCTCTGGCATATAATATTATGTCATTCTTCAATTACTCTGAACCTTCCGACTCAAAGTTTCTAGTCAAGTATCATATAAATAATTTATTTTATCACATTGATTTTTCTTAACATTTTATACAAAAACATCACATAACAACTAAAAAATCTTAATTCCAATGGTTATCTCTAGACATCATTTTTCTTCATCTAGTCACAGTTTCAGATTTGTTAGTGCAAAGTTGTTGAAATGCAAACAAGTTGTTACTCAAATTAATATATCTGCGGGATGTAATGTCAACGCGTTTTGGCCTATATACGTAGAATAAACCCCATCCTAGAAAAGGTTTTTCCGGAGGCCTTCATCAGGACAGATGGTTAACTTCAGGTCTCTAAAGGATATTCTAAACCTTATTTCTTCCTAATCTAAAATGATAAAGAACTTAGTCAGTGGGGTGGACAGTTCAAATTAAAAAGTGCTACTGTTAAGCGTACGGCTTATCTACTGGCTACTAATACTTCCTATTACTGGAGCCACATTCATTTCCAGTTGGGTAAACATACAGGGTGTCTGTTATAGACATATACATTTTTAATTGGAAAATATTTTTATTCATCATTTTCTAGTTTACCAAAAAGGCAAGTGGTACACCTACCTGACATTCACAATGTCTTATTGGTGTAGGGGCCTCTCGCAAATTTAACTCCCAATAGATTTCTACAGACAAGATAAATCACTTCTTTAGTTTCACAATCTTGCGAGATCTAGCTGTTAAGTATAGATCAAACATTGACACGTGCCTACACTATTTATTGCCGAAGCGCACGTACTTTAGTTAAGGATATCAATATTCATTTTTGTTTCAAAGAGTGTCATTCTTCCAATTTTTCCAAAGAGTTATACAAAATACATATCTTTCCTGTGTATCACTATTATCGTTGTTATTGCTATCGTTGTGTGGTCGTAGTTATTACCACGACGGGTAATGTCACATGTAGCAAAACCCGTATTTTTTAGTTTAGAACACACTTAAAACATGTCTACTTGTCGCCACTTCAACAGCTATTGCCGAACATGTTTATGGAATAAAACTCATGCCTGTATTTTTTAATTTGGAACACTCTAGAGGCGTGTCTACTTTCACTTCAGTCGCCGCTTCAACTACTATTGCAGACCATGCTTATAAAATGAAACTGCTGCCGCGTAGCTTGACGGTACTGAAAATCACACCTCTTCCCTCGCAAGCTTGCACAGGCAACAAATGACGTACCTTATATCTGGTCGCGTATTTTCCTCATGCAGGCATAGTGTCTCCTGGCGTGCGGAAAACTGAATGATTTAAAACTCGCGTCTTATAAACGTGAAACTGCGTCTGGACGCCATTTGTCTGCACATAACATTTTAGGTGTAGAGCTAGACAGGGGACTAGTCTGATGGTCTCAGGTTACCTAAATACCTCATTGTATTACCTCAATTTTGTATTGTTAAAGCTAATCAAAATATGATTAGTGAAATTGTGATGAATGTCGGAGCCTATTTCTAAAATTTAGAATGATTTTCTAAATGTGTATACATTGACTGATAGTCATGGAAAAAAGACTACTGAGAGAGGCCGATCTTAATCAGCGCTAACCCCTCAGTTATAAACAATAAGGCTTATAAACCAAAGCCATTTATTCAAAACTAATGCCCCTAACATATTAATTTGAGGGAACATCTCGATTGTACAAAGCATATGTCTTTCAAAAATACACATTTCAGAAAGATACATGTGCATTAATTTAAGTGCACCGATTGTTCCCGTTCATGTCAAGTTTGTCTTTTTCTAATTGTATTATGACATTCATAGTGTGTTTCTCAAGAGGAACGTCTCTTTTTACAAAAGCAGATTACATATCATTTGTGTGTAAATCAGGTTTGATGTTATACTTCAAGCATAATTTATCTCATAGACAATTACCATCTCTTATCTTGTTTGCAAAAAGAAAGAGTTATTCCATATCTATAGAGACATCTCTACATACGTACATCCAGATCAAGATATAAATTTAAGGCATACCTTGGGTACCCATATTATGCACTGTCAATTCTCTTATTTGTATTTCATCACATGTTGGCAGTGTCTCCCTCGTGTTGTATAGTGGTACGCGGATTTTGTTTGCAGGTCACAGGTGATATTGCTAGAAGAATAAGCTCCATTCAATAGCTGAATTTAAACCATTCTTGACACTGTCCAATTTCTGGATCCATTTTTGTTCAAGTTTTTTCAATTCTAAATCACTGTCACCCCCTCTGACTTTGGCTTTTACAGTTTGAATTACACACCATTTAAGCTCAGTGTATTTATGCTTTTTTCTGTGATTAATGCTCCACGAGAGGTTTGTCTGGGACGCTATTTGTTAAACATGAACGGTGCTCGCAAAACAGCATGGGCAATTTATGGCATAAAATGCCCTTGCAATTTATGGTATATAGGCAAAACAAAAAGACCGGTACGACAACGTATTTGCGAGCACCGTTTTTAGAATTGAATTTAGAACAGAGATTTAGAATTGAAAAAACTTGAACAAAAATAGTAGCATACCTGCATTTCTAGAGAATTGTCAAAGGGTGCTGCAAGAGCACTTAATGTCCCAGACTCCTGCTGTGTCAAAGATATCATGCAAAATAAAATAATTATTCTCCATGTTGATAATCAACACAGATTGCTCCTACTAGACCCCTTGACGTTTTAGTCTCTAAAACGTCTCTTATGTAGATTCATTACTAGACATTACACTTCAGTATACATTTCCAAAGTACTCCCTTTTTTCGTTTCTGTTTGAGGTGTTTGGTACATACATCCTTGGTGACCTCAAACAAGCCAATCAGAAATGACTGTACTGCTTCTATATTCTATTGAAGTTCCTTATTATTATGTATTTTAATACTATTTTAGACAAACACCCTCACCAACCCTCCACACATTACCTACAGTGGAGACTGACAGTGTCACCTTTGCTTCGCTGAAAGGGTGTGTGGATAGCTACATATTCTGCCATGATCAGATCAGCCCCAAATCTTTTGTAAACCTACAATAATCACTGTATGAGTTGCATGTGTCTGTGGAGAAGAAAACTAGCTTGTCAAATGTGTCAGTACGAGATATCAACTGTAAAGGAATTCTTACAACAACTGCAAAAAGAACAATAAAAGTGTATGTAATGTTTGTAATCCAAGCATCAGCCAGGTAATCAGACAAACATACTGGGGCTAATTCATAGAATTCAGCGCACAAGTGGCGCACGCGGCTGGCGCACAGTGTGCGCGTGCGAATCCCTGCGCCAGCTGCGTGCGCTAAAATACATTTCCGCGCACAGCGTATTCATGGATTCCAGCCACCAAAACCAGCCGTGGCGCACAGTGGCGCAGCGACCCTGCAGCAGCGCCAGTTACGCCCCCAAGAATGCCCCTTGCGCAGGGAAAAGCCATCAAAATCCCCAATCCAGTGCAAAGGGCTGCGCTAACCCTGTACCAGCACGGCAAGCGGGGTACGTCTATTACTGGGGTGCGCGGGAAGTTTCACACGCGATTGGCCCTGTGCGAGCGGGGTACGTGTATTTCAGGGGTGCGCGGGAAGTTTCACACGCGAATTTAGCAGGGTTCGTGTATTTCAGGGGTGCGTGGGAAGTTTCACACGCGATTCCATCAGGGTACATGTATTTCAGGGGTGCGCGGGAAGTTCCACACGCGAATGTCCTGTGTATGTGTATTTCGGGGTGCGCGGGAAGTTTCGCATGCGAATTCAGCAGGGTACGTGTATTTCAGGGGTGCGCGGGAAGTTCCACACGCGATTCCATCAGGGTACGTGTATTTCAGGGGTGCGCAGGAAGTTTCACACGCGATTGGCCCTGTGCGAGAGGGGTACGTGTATCACTGGGGTGCGCGGGAAGTTCCACACGCGATTGGCCCTGTGCGAGCGGGGTACGTGTATTACTGGGGTGCGCGGGAAGTTCCACACGCGATTGGCCCTGTGCGAGCGGGGTACGTGTATTACTGGGGTGCGCGGGAAGTTTCACGTGCGATTTCAGCTGGGTACGTGTATTTCAGGGGTGCGCGGGAAGTTACACATGCGAATGTCCTGTGTACATGTATTTCGGGGTGCGCGGGAAGCTTCACACGCGAATTCAGCAATGTACGTGTATTTCAGGGGTGCGCGGGAAGTTCCACACCCGATTCCATCAGGGTACGTGCATTTCAGGGGTGCGCGGGAAGTTCCACACGCGAATGTCCCGTGTACATGTATTTCGGGGTGCGCGGGAAGTTCCACACGCGAATGTCCTGGGTACGTGTATTCCTGGGGTGTGCGGGAAGTTTCACAAGCGAATTCAGCAGGGTACGTGTATTTCAGGGGTGTGCGGGAAGTTCCACACGCGAATGTCCTGGGTACGTGTATTCCTGGGGTGTGCGGGAAGTTTCACAAGCGAATTCAGCAGGGTACGTGTATTTCAGGGGTGCGCGGGAAGTTCCACACGCGAATGTCCTGGGTACGTGTATTTCGGGGTGCGCGGGAAGTCTCACACGTGAATGTCCTGGGTACGTGTATTTCGGGGTGCGCGGGAAGTTTCACACGCGATTTCAGCAGGGTACGTGTATTTCAGGGGTTCCGGGGAGTACTAGACGTGAATTGGCCGTGTGGGTCCTCCCAAGTATTCGCCTACAACCTCCACGGCCCCTGCAGGCAGCCCACACCACGGGGGACTACCCTGCACCCCTGCTCATGTCCCGCAGGCAGCCCATCCACCATGGGCATGCCCCCCAGCCAAGCCACATGTCACCTTGCACTACTGATCAACAATGCATGTCTCCCAGCACCCCTACCCCCCAGCAGTGCAGGGCACCCTCCACCAGGCCCCCACTCATGTCCAACTCATGTCCCCCTGAAAACACAAGAGTGTTCCTGAACGGACTTAGTTGAAAAAAATGATTTATGTAGCTATCAGTAGTTAGTCAACTGGTAGCTTGAACAGCAGTTCATAACAGATTGTCAATAGGTATCTCACCAGTCACAGTAACCATAAGGGAATGAAATAGGTACACTAATATGAAAAAATAAACTTTCTTTCGTTTTATTGTTTATGGCAAATGGTATGCCAATTTGATAACTACATAATACAACAGGAAACATACATGAACAACACAATTTGTAAAAACAAAAAGCATTGATTTACCAATTACATCAATGAAAATAGGATCATGGAAATGGAATCATAAAAAAATTAACAAAAGTAGGGGTACAGCCCCACATTAGGTTATGCATATGCAAACAGCATATGTATATTGCCGAAAAAAAGATTAAATGGTGGCAAAGAAAATGGACCAAGGTAAAAAAGAAAAAACTAACCCTGGCTAGCCCTTACTTGTCTAAGGGGTAAAGTTAATCAAAGTAAATGACACAGATCATGTATCAAGCAATGACAGCTGTGTATAGGGCCTGATTTCGGCTAAAAAAACATTGACATCAATATTATGACAAAAAAAATATATTGTGTATTTGGCTTAATTTGGACCAATAACACAAGTCATGCACTAAATAATGAGTGCTGTGTGTGAAACAGTAACATACAGAGTATTTTGAGTTGGGCCTAGTTTTTGATTGGGAAGAATAACAACATTAGTAGTGTCACACAAATATTCATTTGCAAAATGGAAATGTACACTTATTTAGTTTGACAAAAACCTACATAGTAGTTTACAAAAGCTGGCATGAATTATGACACAGGCTGAAAGGGGTGTACATGTCCCCCTGCACCCCCACGCCCCAGCACTGTGGGGCACCTGCCAGCAGGCCCCCCCTCATGTCCCACACATGTCCCCCTCCCCTGCACCCCCACCCCCCAGCACTGTGGGGCACCTGCCAGCAGGCCCCCACTCATGTCCCACTCATGTCCCCCTGCACCCCCACCCCCCAGCAGTGCAGGGCACCCTCCACCAGGCCCCCACACATGTCTCCCAGCACCCCCACCGCCCAGCAGTGCAGAGCACCCTCCACCAGGCCCCCACACATGTCTCGCAGCACCCCCACACCCCAGCAGTGCAGGGCACCCTCCACCAGGCCCCCACACATGTCCCCCAGCATCCCCACCCCCCATCAGTGCAGGGCACCCTCCACCAGGCCCCCACACATGTCTCCCAGCACCCCCACCCCCCGGCAGTGCAGGGCACCCTCCACCAGGCCCCCACACATGTCCCCCTGCACCCCCACCCCCCAGCACTGTGGGGCACCCTCCACCAGGCCCCCACTCCTGTCTCCCTGCACCCCCACCCCCCACCAGTCAGGGGCACCCTCCACCAGGCCCCCACACATGTCTCCCAGAACCCCCACCTCCCAGCAGTGCAGGGCACCCTCCAGCAGGCCCCCACACATGTCCCCCTGCACCCCCACCCCCCACCAGTCAGGGGCACCCTCCACCAGGCCCCCACTCCTGTCTCCCTGCACCCCCACCCCCCACCAGTCAGGGGCACCCTCCACCAGGCCCCCACACATGTCCCCCTGCACCCCCAGCAGTGCAGGGCACCCTCCACCAGGCCACCACACATGTCTCCCAGCACCCCACCCCCCAGCAGCGCAGGGCACCCTCCACCAAGCCCCCACACATGTCTCCCAGCACCCCCACCCCCCAGCACTGTGGGGCACCCTCCACCAGGCCCCCACTCCTGTCTCCCAGCACCCCCACCCCCCACCAGTCAGGGGCCCCCTCCACCAGGCCCCCACACATGTCTCCCAGCACCCCCACCCCCCAGCAGTGCAGGGCACCCTCCACCAGGCCCCCACTCCTGTCTCCCTGCACCCCCACCCCCCACCAGTCAGGGGCACCCTCCACCAGGCCCCCACACATGTCTCCCAGCACCTCACCCCCCAGCACTGTGGGGCACCCTCCACCAGGCCCCCACTCCTGTCTCCCAGCACCCCACCCCCCACCAGTCAGGGGCCCCCTCCACCAGGCCCCCACACATGTCTCCCAGCACCCCCACCCCCCAGCAGTGCAGGGCACCCTCCACCAGGCCCCCACTCATGTCCCACTCATGTCCCCCTGCACCCCCACCCCCCAGTATTGCGAGGCACCTGCCAGCAGGCCCTGACACATGTCCCCCAGCCAACACGTCATCACAATCTAGATCCCTGGCCCTTATGGGCAGCCTCCACATGCCAAACACCCACCCAAGTATTGCATCCACCCACTCAGAATTGCCAATTACATGATACAACCCCAATGGCAAGTATGTAAATGAACACATGTCCCTCACATACACACAATGGGTGTAAGTGAATGTCAAAACCCATATCATGACATGCATGAAACCAATGATATGATACTACACATTGAAGTTTGATGAAAAAAATGTATTAAAAGCAACATAAATGGGATTAAAAATAAACAAACGACAATGGGAATTAAAAACAAAAAAGCAGCATGTCCGTAAAATAATGAAAAACCACAAATCATAATCCAAAGGAAAGGTGCCCAAAGTCACAGTTCAAAAAAGTACATCCAAGGGAAAAACAAAACCAAAAACCATTGCTCCATGGGTAAATCAAAAAAAAAACATAATCCAAGAGTCAACTATATACAGATAAACAATCCAGGGTCCATGATCCCAACTGAAGAAATGAAACCTATCTAAAAATACTACGTAATAAAAAAACTATATACAAAAATGTTGGCCATTGTCCAAAAGGTCCAAAATCAAGAAAAAAGCAAAGGAAACCTAACACTAACTACATAACTATTTACAAGGGCAGCGGGCTAGTCCAACGGCTCACTGGATGTTGTCATGGGCCAGGGCATCATCGAACTCCTGTTCAATGGCTAGGAGGCGGGCATGTTCCCTGGCCCCGAGGTCTCGCAGGGATAAAGCAGTGTCCAGCTCCAACTCCCTGCGAAGACCCTCGAGGCACTCAGCCCACCTCAGCGCCCTCCGCATGGAGTTCTCCGCCCTGACCATTGTGAGCCGTTCCTCCTCTGCCCGCTGCCGCTCCGCACCTATCTGCTGGCCCAACCGCTCCCACACGGAAGCCACTCCCATTCCAGGGTTCTCCTGCCCTCCAGCCGATGCCTGCACCCCTGATGTTGATGGCCCCGAGCCATGATGCCTCCCACGTCGAGCCTGCCGCTGCCTCCGACGCAACTGCCTGTGCCAGCACGACGGCATCCAGGCTGATGGAATCCACCGACGCCGTCGTGCACGTGCCCTGCCCGATGATGCCGTCACATCCTCCATCTGCTGAGGTCCAGTTGCTGGTGTGTCCACTCCTGCTGGACCTCCGACTCCCGACTGTGGCAGGGATGGGATCCCCACCGAGTTGGCTGCATTGGTCGGGGCAGGTCCACAGGGGGCCCTGGTGGCATCTGGGCCGGAAGACGGCATGGAGAACGACTGGCACATAGCCTCCACAGAGGAGGAGAGGGTCACCACATGTACGAGACCCCCGACCACGACTGCTCCCAACTGGGCCACGTTGGCACGGTGCTCTTCGTGATGACGTGCGTGCTCCCCCCGGGAAGCACGCACCTCATCACGAATGACACCCGTGCGCAACGCGACACCAATCAGGACTTCTGCATATGGCCAGGGGTCCCTTCGTCCGCAGTCAGATGACATGGACATCCCCCTACCTGCGGACGGGCCTGGGATGGGGCATCCCTGCTGGTGCCTGGTGGTGCACTCACAGTGTCAGGGACAGTGACATGCACAGGCACCTCCACAGCGACCTGTGCTGCCTCCTGCCCCTGCCCCTGGACTGCACCACTTGCACCAGCAGGGATGCCCCCACCAGGCCCCATGTGCGGCTCAGTAGCGGCCTCCTCCTCCTCTGTGGAAACCACCAACCTGGATGGCTTCACACCGTCTTCTGCCTGTGGGGGCTCACCCACCCCTTCCGCTGCAGCCGTGGGGGCATCCCCGCCGCTTTGCTCCGCAGTGCCGTCTCCGCCCTCTTCTTCACTTTGCGCTGCGTAGAGGGAGACATAGAACACAAGCATCAGGGTACTGTACAATGGTCCCCTAGACAGGAAGCAATAGCAGATGAGTGGCACTGTCAAAGATCACTTCCATCATGTCCCTCCCCCACACCTGGGTCAGTGCAGGCAAAACACATGCAGTAACAGGCATGGCGCATGTTATGGACATAAGCAAACATGTCCAAGGGACTCTTGAAACATACAATGTTGTTTTTGACCTCACATACATCATGGGTCATGCCTATCACATTCACACACTTCAATGTACTTTCATCCATCTGGACTTGTACACCCCAGACACAGTGGATGCAAGGATAGCTAGGCTGCATCAGTGGATCTGAACATTGACACAGACATGTGTCATGCATCCATGGCATTAACAAGTCACAGACACGCAGGTCAGACACACAGACATGGAAACCATACATGTACATGGCATCATCACCCATCCCTCACCCCCACCCATGTCCAGGAACAGAGACTGGCATGCTCTCATGTGTCCATTCCGCATAGGGCTTCCCATGTAGCATTTAAACACATACACCAACCGTGTGCTTCACACATTACTGGTCTCACATGCATGACCACGATGTCCCTGCACACACACACGCGTACATGGCCTATGTCACACATACAGGCAAGTATCAGACAACCAGCACACTGCAACATGCCCTGTCTCACACAGCGATGCCTGGCCACTTACCGCTCGACTCCAGACGGGTCTGCCTCTCAAGGACCTGGACGTGGAGCGCTGGGGATAATGCGTTCCAGGACCCTCATCTGATCTTCCGACAAGTGGCCCCGGCGCCCCTTAGCATCCGCTGCCTTCAAGAGGCGACGGGCCTTGTTGAGGGTCCTGGACCTGAAGTCCTCCCATCGCTTCTTGACATGATGTAATAGTCGGACTGCCACCCCCTCCGCGTTGATGGCAGTCACGATGTCCGTCCAGATCCTGTCCCGTCCATCCTTGTCGGCGCGTGATGATCCGAAGAGGGCATCATAATGCCCCAGGACATGCTCCAACAGGACACCAACTTCCTTCTGACTGAAGCTGGTGGCCCTCTGCCCCTCTGGCTGGGGGTCGCCAGTGGTCTCGGATGGTGTTTGCCCCGACATGGCGACCCCCGAGGCAGGCGTGGGTGGGCAACTGGGTCATGGGGCTGGGCTGTGGAGCGATGGTATCCCAGTCGGGAGTCTTCTGTTCCAGCAGGGGTGGACACAGCAACTGGACCCCTGCAGATGGCTGATGTGCAGGCACCAAATGGCAGGGCACGGTGGCAGCAGGCAGGCAGGCATGCAGCAGCAGATGGCTCATGGGAGGCTGCTCGGGGATCTGGGGGGCAGTAATTCGGCCTTTTGGGCAGGAGCGTGGTCTTCCGTGTGCTTACGCGTGGCCAGCTTGATACGGAGTGATTTGGAAAATTCTGCACGTCAGCGTGTAATTCGAGGAAAGGCCTTTAGTGCGTAAGCGCATCTGCACGCATACGCGATTTCATTGGACAGAAGGCCCTTCAAGCGCAAGCGCCTCTGTGACGTGACGCGCGCAGGCGTGCATGGGCGTTTCAGCGTGCGTGAAAAACTGCACGTCCGCGTGGGAATGCGTGTAATCCGAGGAAAGGGCCCATGCGCGGAAGTAACGTGACGCGCGCGGGCGTTTCCCTCAGCACGGGTTAAAGGTGAGAGGGGGCAGCAGTTCGCTGTACGTGCCTTTCGTGGAGACCGACGTGTGTTGCTGCTTCCTGTTGTTTTGCGCGCCATCACAACTTCACAGCTATTAAGGACATATCTCTTCTTTTGGCGGGAGTTTTGGATGCGCATGTTTTTCTGAATCGCGCTAGTCAGACGGTGAGTCGCACACGTTATTTTTCCCACTGCGGGTGCCCCTGTGTATCGCACCCATTTTCGATGTCATAGTAGCCTGCGTGTCCCACGCGTACGCGTTATTCGTGTTACTGGGTGCCACCGTGTACTGCGGGAGGTTGATTCCACGCACGTAGGCTGCAGGGTTGCGTGCACGGTTTTACTGCAGTTTTGGGGTGCCTGAGCGTTGCGTGACCCATCACTACATCACCGGGGTCACATACAGCCTTGCAGGTGCAGAGGGGCTGTTAACATCTTGCTTCCCACCCCCTTCACCCCAATTGCCCAGGTAAATTGTGGTGTACACCTCCCATTGGCACTACTCCATCTGTGCCGGCACTACTACATCTGTGCCATGATTGGGAGGACACCAAAGGTGAGGGGCGCCTCAGCTGGGCGTACTCCTCGTGGCGGGCGTGGTCGGGGACGTGGCCGTGGTGAACAGGGAGTAGGGGGACTCCAGGGTGTCCAGGGCGGCCACAGATGGGGAAGAGGCAGGGGTGCGCCACTTGAGCACAATGTTGTGCCATGTGTCGGTGCAGTCATGCCACCACCCCCTGTGGTTCCGGGGGATGCAGCTTCTGCATCTGGCACTGGCGCCCGTGTGACCCGGCAGTCCGTTCCATCGACTGCCACGGGCCACGGGCTTGCAGCTGTGGACACCGCCACCCAGGCTCAGGGTCTGCCAGCGCAGGCTGCGTTGGCTCTTGAGGAGCCCTTGGTAGATTTCCAACAGGCCAGGAGGGAAACCATAGGGGCATGCAGGGCTGCTCAGACCAAGACACGTGTCCCTGGGGCAGTTATGTCATCTGCTGCCCCGAACAGCAAGTGCAGGGGCAGATGCACCCAACAACACCCCGGTTGTGAGTCTGCCAACCAGGACCATTGCGGTCAATGACCCTGCCACAGCTGATGTTGCTGCGCAGGGTCCATTAGAGGGCACCCAGATGCCACTGACACAACTCAGGCCTTTGGTCGTCCCTCCACCACCCACTCCCTTGGCTCTTTCCACTGAACCCACTGGCCATACTGGTCAGGGCGGCATTAGCCAGCCAGGGTCTGCGCCACAGTCCAAGAGGAGGAAGGTTGCACCTGCAGCACAGGCTGGGACCCCACACACAGCCACGACCTCCTGCACGTTGAGGAAGAAGCCTTTCTGCAAGCAGGAACTGGACTTCCTCGTGGGCTACGTGCGGGGCCACAGCCGTGACATGCTAGTGGGTGCCAATAGTCAGACTACGGCTGCCCAACGTGACACCCACTGGAAGCATGTTGCGGAACATGTCAGTTCATTCGGCCATGAGGTGCGCACGGCGCAAGAGTGCAAAAAGCGTTGGAATGACATCAAACCCAGCACTAAGGCTAAGCGTGCCTCTAATTACAACTTGACTCTGGTGACTGGCGGTGGGCCTGCACCAGAGGAGGAAGAGCTCACTCCGCATGAGGTACTCGTTGCGGAGTTCATACCACCTGAATTGGTCGAAGGAGTGGGAGAGATGCTGGACTTTGATGCCCAGTCCAGTGAGTGTTGATGCATGTTTGTTGAGGACGTGTGTGTTTCACTTGTGGGATGTGTTGTGCATGATTGCCACTACATGTGACGTGTACATGGTTCTGATGTGTAAGTAATGCAATGCTTCCGTGATGCATGTCTGCTCTGCTGGATGGTGGACATGTGGAGCATACGGGGACTGTCCGCATCACCACTATTGCACCCTACTGACATGCTGGTTACAAGTATGCCCCTCCGGTCCATGTTCCAGCTCACTGGCCCTTCTGCATGTGGCGTGGGGTGACCTTCCTCTCAGCCCAGGCACAATGTCATTTGAATGACTGACGTGCATGTCTCCTCTGCCTGCATGCGGGGACTCCATGTAGGCATACTCCCTTGCCCCTCCTCCGCCACTCTGCACCCCAGTTCCACCTTTGCACTGGTCTGCTTCAATCTTGCCAATGTGTACTTTCCTGTTCATGCGTCCTGTGTAGATGCTAACTTCCAGCGTACAATCTGCCAGACATATGCCGTGTGGTTCAGCCTTAGTACTTGATGCAGGGTATCTCACTTGTACTGTGCATAGGTCAGATGTCCCGCAGGGACATGAATGCCCATTCATGCTCCATGTGCATTGCACGCATGCCCCTATGTGTCCTTGACTGGATGATCACTGTAATACAAGTCCTGGGTGACATACATTGCATGGCATCTCATCAGCCTTCCCATGTCAACTGTGGGTCAGTACTGCGTTGCACACATGTTTAGGGTCTGACAATCTGTGTGGCTCACAGGCCTCAGCCTGTTTAATGGCCAATAACTCTGTCCAACTGTTGTAGTGTCTTCTTCACACGTGGGCGGCCTCCAGAGTTTTCATCATGTGTCCTGCTTACTGTCCCATCATCATTTGCAGTGTTGTCACTTGAATCACATTAAGCTGTTGATGCCAGTCAACACTGCCTGTCAATACACAGGTCTATGGTCAGCCTTTTGATACCATGCTAGGCATCCCTGCTTTTGTACTTGGGTGGAGGGGTGCTTGGCTTCTAGATATGGTACACATTGAATGCACAATGCACGTGATGCCTGAATTTGACCGTGCACTGCCTTCACATTTCCTGACACACACCATGGAGTCCTTGTACATGTAGGTAGTGAGTGGCGTACACATTTTCTGCACTGCATAGACCCACTTCCATGGAAACTGCCACCTTTCAACAGTTCTGATCACAGAAGCAATTCAAAGTTGACCCAGCATGCATGTCAGGTTATATGTTGTGTGTTACATGTCTGCCTGATGCGTTTGTTGTCGGTGTGTGTGTGTGTTGTGTGCTTCTGATATGTGTAGTGACCTTTTTTCTCTCTATTTTTCAGGTGATGATGCAATGGAGGCAGAGGATGGTGTTGTCATGCCAGACACAGGGTTGTTACCACTACATCAACCCGGCACAAGTGGGGGTCGTGGGGTGGTAGGCCACGAAAACCCCCAAGTGCTACAGTCCATCTTGTCTCTGGCTGCCTATGAGTCCAGCCTTGATGACGACTCTGAAGTCCATGTCGAGTTGGATGAGCATCAAGTCCATGTGTCAGGGGTGAGTGATTCTGATGTGGACACTCCTCTGTCCGCAACACCTGCACTGAGGGATCAGACAGTCTTGGTTCCTCCGCCCGTGGTGGATCGGGACGCAGGGTCACCCTCCGCACCAGTCACTGATGTGCCTGGGACATCACGTCGACGGGGCATGTAGTCGTGCAGCCGCGGTGCCAACAAAGCGAGGACACCCGGTCCTTGGGTCCCGCAGGGGTCAAGCCCAGCAACGCGGTCGCCGCGCGCAACCGCAGTATACTGAGTGGGAGCAAGACATGACTGCCAATTCAGAACGGCAGGGGGCAGCAATGGAGAACATCGCTGAGAGCATGGAGCATGTGGCCCGATCTGTGCTCCCCCCTGCTAGGCAGGTGCTTCTCCAGCAGCAGGCGGCACGGTCCACGGCCCGCTCGCTCAGGCTGGGCATGGCGGCCTCAGACAGGGCATGCCAGGCTGAAATGTCGTCTCTGCGTAAAGCAATTGCCGCTCACGCAGAGGCGCACATGGATGCCCTGAGGGAGGAATATGCTTCCCTCAAATCCACTCTGGGTGTCCTTATGATGTCCCAGAGGCAGCGGGCAGAGGAGAGGTTTGCACAGCTTGAGCGTACCATCTCGGCTGAGCTACAGGCTTGCCGGGAGGTGCAGCGGTTGTCCAGCCAGGCCTTGCAGGAGGAACTCTGTGTTACACGTGCTACCTTGCAAGAGGAAGCACGTGTATCACGTGAGGTTCTGCATGCAGACCTACGTCACATCGCCACACAGAACCAGGCTCACCGGTCTGGCAGACTTGCTGCCGACGAGGGGCAAGCTGCGGCTAGGCGTGGCCAGGCTACTGTGCCACGTCCTCCTTTCCAGGATGAGCCAGACTCGGACGACCATCTAAATCCCACATAGGTCGGGCTGTGCAGGCGTTGAGCCCATGGAGGTTTTTTTTTTGGCTCAGCATCATCGCATGTGGGTGTTGAGCAGCACCCTGTACCTCCCTCCTCCTGGGTGCCTTCCCTCCCCCCCGGGTCGTATGTGGCCATTTTTGATTTTTCTTTTAGTTTAGTTAGTTAAGTTTCTGTTTGATAGTTAGTTTAATTAGGTAATGTAGGTTTTTCATAGTTAGTGTAATTAGTTAATATAGTTTAAAATTGCTTGTCTATTCTGCTTTCGTGTGATGGTGCGGTGCTTTGTGGCTTTTGAAGACATCCACTGTCTGTTCCAGCTGGGCCCTTCAGGCTTGTCTTGTGTATGTGTTTGCTGCTTGGGGTCCTTGACTCACATATGCCACTCCTGCCTACCTTATCCATGGGCTCGCAAGGATGGTTCGGTGTGACAGCCTATTACACAAGGGCTTTGGACTGTCATATCTGTGGCATGTCTGCTGCTGTGTAACTTGTGTTGACACCCCTAGTGGGGCTGATTGCGCTGTTATTGTCCTCCACTGTTCAGCTTTTGCTAGATGGGGTGTTTCATGATTAATGTGTACATTCATTGCTATGCATTGTGTAGTATGTTTCTTATCTTTACTGTACACGTGCTTTTTGCAATTCATGCCGTAGATAGTGTGTTCCACACTTTGTATGTGAAAGACGGACTGATGGTGTGATTTCTGATGCAAGTCTCTGACATGGTCCAGTAATGAGATGCCTGAAGAGACACACACAGATGACTTTAAAGCATTAATCATGTGTTTCATGCCCTTTCTGCAGGGGGATGAGCCTCCAGACCACCTTTGCCAGCAGACATGGCCCATTGGACGTCTGAATTCTGGACACGTTTGTTGGTGCCCACATGCACATGTGTGCACAAGCAGAGGCACAGGGATTGCAGACCTACATCCTAGAAGTGCTGACGTGTTCCAAGGAACTCCAGGCAAGGTGAGCAGCACAGGGGGGCCACAACACAGCAAAGCTTGCACCAGGCGAGTTGCACATGCAGGCTTAGTAACAGCACTGAGGGTGAGCTTGGATGAATATTGGTGTTGAAGCACACAATACAGCTCAGATGTGTTGGTGGACTGATGGCTGTTGATTGTAAGGTTGTCTGGGGCACCTGCAGGGGCAGTGGCACATACCCTCCGGTACACCAAGGTCCATCGAGGCACTTGTATCAACCATGTAGCCTTCCGAGACATGGAAAGGGCCAGCAAAGGACATACTCGGGTGCAGTGCATTTCATTTCCATGTACATTTTGAAACATGCACTGCCTACTGTGTTTCGGTCATGGTGGAACACGACTTGTTCTGAAGTCATGCCTTGCTATATGGGTCTGTCTGCTTACCCAGGGAACATTGCATGTTGTGTGAATTGTGACACATTGGTGTTCCATTTGCCACGCACCCACCGGCGGCTGACTTACTGCATTGACTGTGTATGACCCATCACAGGGGTAATGTTACATATGGGTACGAAGCATCTACACCAGATTGTCTGTTTGTAGAGTAGTTTGTTGCTATGGGGCATATTTGGTGGTGTGTTTTTGTGTTATGGTCACGGACAGATTATTAACTGTGGCTCTCTTTGCAGCATTGAACTGCTCCTGTAACCGGACCTGAGAGTGCGCAGGCAGGAGGCCAGCATTCAAAACCAGAGCTAAGTGTCTTGTTGTTTTTCTTTCAAACTGCTCTGCATAGGCTTGCTCGGGGGTGCACTAATGCATGGATGAATGTGTAATTCAATTTGGTATTTTTGTTTTCCCCTAATCACCCGGAGTCCTCTCCAATTTTAAACCCTGTACCCTCTACCCGGTGTTCCTGCTTCCCGTACCTATCCAAGCAACGTTCCCTAACCCTCTTTCCCTGCTGGGGTTGCGGATGCCTGTGTAAGCCCCAAACTTGCAGGCGCCAAAACCCTAGAGGGGGTGGTTGGTTCGTGCCACTCCTGCGCCTGTACACAGGACCTGTGACAGTACACATCCGTTCATGGTGCATCATTCTATGTTATGTACCACACATGGTTCACATCCTGTTGTGACATTGTTTTACTGTGCTACCTTGGTTGTTACATCATTGTGGTAGTACTTGGCCTTTGTGAGGTTCTGCTACGTCAAGTCATCTACTGGAGGGTGTTCTGGTTCATTATTCTGGCTTGGATTTTGTGATTTTGCAAATGAGGGTGGACTCTGAGGGTGCAGGCACCTTTTTACACACAAGGTGGGAGATGGTGACGAAGGGGAAGGGTGATCCTGTGGCCAGGTGAAATTGAGGGTTGAAGGCTCCATGACCCAGGTGCAGTTGTTCAGTGGGTCATGGTCATTTGTGAGGGAGGGGGGTGTTTTGTTGTTGATAGTTGCCTTGCCCTGCAGTGTGATGGGAACCCTGACATTGTAATTGTGGTATCCTATGTACATGTTGTGTTCTGCTGATCAATGCCTGTTCATGTGTTGTGTTTACCTTTCAGGTGTGAGAGGATAGTTGTGGTTTGACATGCTGGGGTGTACACATGGTGAATGTTCACATGTGATGTGTAGAGGACACTGATGGTCACTTGATTGCACATGCATATGTTGAGTGCATGTCCTTACTGACCCACACACTTGCACTATGATGCACTACATGTACAACCACCCTTGGATATCCATGTGTACACTCTGTTTGCCTTCTGGTGCCCACTGTGTCCCTGCAGCACATGTTCTGTGACCAATTATGGATCCTGTACATGCCTAATTTGCTTTTTGATGTGGTTTGTCGCTTAGCTGTGATGCTCAGGGTGTGCATCACACACAATAGCTGTTCACTGTGCTGTGCGCTGAGCAGTGTGTTGCAGGAGTTGGACACAGCACACAGAAGCTGGAGTGTTGATTTTGCAATGCACAATGTGCATGTAGACAGGCATTTATTGTTACGTTACGTCTACAACTTTTGTAATGCATTTGGGAATGACTTATTTTGGGTGGGAGGTTGTTGGTCAGTCATTTCATCTGATTCCATGTCAGGCATCATTGTCTGATGCCACTGTACATTTTTAACATGGCAATGTGTAAGGTACTGTGTTGGTGTATGGCTATTGCTTGCCATGTCATGTTGTGGTTTGGGAGGGTTTGAGTGACATAAAAGCGATGGTCATGGCCTGTTTTGCAGGTGTGTGTGATTCACACCTTGCATGTCAGGGTCATCCGCTTCTCAAAGCAACTAGCTGGGGGTAGATCTCTCTCCGCGGCAGGGGCCTCCCTCTGGAACAGCCTTCCTGCCTCACTGGAACTTGAGGAGAACCATCTCTGGTTCCTGAAGCACCTCAAGACCTTCCTCTTTGCTTCTGCTTTCTCTCTCCCTCTCCCTTGCTAAATTCTTCACTGGAACTGCACTGGATCTGCAACTGGGCCACTCTCACCGACCTCGGTCCCTGGTGCAGCCACTCTCCACTTGCACTGCCACCCTGGCAACCCCTGCACTGCGGGACTGTCTCTCTATCCCTACAGCCCCCCCCTTCGCAGCACTTGTCTGCACTTACCTTTTCAGTTGCCACCAGCTGGCCTATTTATTTGTTTTTTATTCTACTTACCCTGTACTGCACTCCCCCCCGCCCCTTCCCCTTGCACTTTTCCCTTCCCCCTACCCCTGCACTTGCGCAATCTAAATGACACCTGGCCTAGTAATGTTGTTTTCTGTCTTCCCTTGTTCCCCCCTCCCTGCCTCGTCGCACCTTGAAACACTTGTGTATAGGCACGTTACAAATGCCATATCATGTCATGTCATATGTGTGCCTTTTGGTCACACAGGATAGCTTTTGTTTAAGTAGCTAGGGATGCAGACAATGTGGCACTTCCATGGCAACTATCTCAGGGTGGTAGGGTTGTGACAGTTGACTGTCTCTTTGTCATCATCGATTGTCACCTGGTATGTGCCAGGCCTGTGTGCACTCCGCAGGGGTGGGAGTTTAGGTGAAAAATGTGGCCACAAGCTGGGTCCGGGCTTCCTCGCCACGTGCCCTGTCCCCTCCCATGGGCAGCGCCTGTGCCTGTGGTTGGGGATGTGGGGGCACCACCATGTCCACCGGTATGCCCTGCCGTGTTGCAACATTGTGCAGGACACATGCTGCCACAATGATCCTGCACACTACTGGGGGTGCATAGAATAGCTGCTCGCTAGAGCGGTCAAGGGAGTGGAAACGTGACTTGAGCACTCCGAATGTGCGCTCCACTATGGCCCTGGTTGCAATATGGGCGGCGTTGTATCTTACCTGGGGTGGTGTGGTGGGGTTCCAGATTGGCGTCATCATGTGGTTGCTCAGAGGGTAGGCACTGTCCCCTGGGGAGGTGTAAATGGTTGTGATTATTGGGGTTTGTGTATTTGTGTGTGTGTGTGTGTGTGACATGCATGCATGTGCAAGGGCATTTGTACTCACCTAGGAGCCAGGTGTCGCCATGCTGCCCAGCTTCCAGGGCCCGGCTCAGGGCGGACATTCTGTATATGAAACTGTCATGGGTGGAGCCAGGGTAGTTTGCATAGACAGAGGTGATGATTCCCTTTGCATCGCATACCACCTGTACAATGATGGAATGCCAGTGGTTGCGGTTTCGGTATATGTGCTCAGTGGCCCTAGGTGGACCTAGGGCCACATGGGTGCAATCTATGGCACCGAGCACTTGGGGAAGTGTGCCACCCTGAAAAAATCCAGGACAACGGCCTGCCTTTCTGCGGGTGTTCTGGGCATGTATATGTGCCTGCGGACTGAGGGGCGCGCTTTCATGGTTGCCAGTACCTGGTGTAGGCAGCGTGACTGCGTGGCCTGTGAGACCCCCCCCACTATGGCAGTAGTCCGCTGAATGACCCAGTGGCCAAGAAATGCAGGACATTGAGCACCTTCTCCAAGGGGCTCAATGCTTGGGAGCAAAGGGTGGGGAATGTAAGGTCATCTTCCCACTCCCTGACCAGGTCTAGGATGATAAGTGTTGGAAACCTATACCTGCCGTAGACCTGGTCGTCAGGCATCCCAAAAAGGCTTGTCAGTGGTGCGAAAATGCGTGCCCTGGCTATTCTCCTCCTCCTGTGGTGTCCCACGATCAGTGCTGCGACAAATGGGGCATTCATCGTAGCTCTATATACGTGTTTGTTGTTTGCGCGCACTTTTATACTGTGCGCGGGGACTCTTCCGCCTGCCTTCGTGTGGCGGACGCGTTGACGCCTGTGTGCGTCTTTTGCCGTGCGCGGGTTTCTCGTATTCAAATCCATGAATACGGGTTGTTCGCGTGCGTGTGGGCGTTCCGTGTAGTTCCCTGCAGTACTTCCCCAGTTACGCCTTCTTTTTCACGCGTTATTCCCCATTCCGCGTGTTACGCCCACTGTTCCGCCCACTTTGGTTGTGTGCGCCGCGCTATGTGCGCTTTTGCTGTGCGCGTAGCGCACGCCGTGTGTGCCCGCGTGCGCCATGGCAGGATTTGGCGCACGGACAGCGGGAAACACACGCAGCGTCTTCCTTGAATCGCACGCGTGCGTGTGCGCTGGGTTTCTCACGCTTGCGCCAACTTGCGCCTGCTTGCGCTGGGGTTTTCGGCGCACGTTTGCTCCATGAATTGACCCCACTGTGTTTATTTGACCGTTTGATACAAACTGTGTTATTTTGACTGTTTTGTAAGTATCACAGTAATAAAAGGGGTGGAACATATTATCAGAGTGTGATCATTTTGGAAGATCCTTTTTAACTTGGGAGCAGTACCCATGCTAGCTTCAAATAATATTGGCAATTGCTTCATGGCACCAAAAGTGCACCCATAAGTAACATCATTAGATGTTTCCTTGTCAAATGGTTATGTTGCACGTTTTCCATCTTTGAATCATTTTTAGAAAAATCACAGATGACTCAAAGAATAGCAAGACACAGGAAATATATGAAATACTATAATAGCTATGTCTAGTGTCACAAAAAGAACATTTGCATTAAGATATTTGTTTACAAAAAAATATAACTAAAGCATCTATACATTCAGAGCTCCTGGAATATCTAGGGTGCCTCAAAAGATGACATGAAGGCAGATATATTCATATTGCAGGATGAGGATGATAGTTTACTGGAAAGAGAATAACCAACTGTAAGTGCCATCATATAGAAAAGAATACATCTGGTTAGTCAGGTTTAAAGTACAGGAATGTTTGTAACGGTAATGTTTGGAAAATATTGCGATAACTTAACATTATACTCATTCATTAGTGGGACCATGCAGACGAACAGTGCCATGAAGTTCGTGCATCAGGGCCATCAGCATTCAAAGAACTGAAAGGGTAGAAAACCTGCTGCCCTAATGTCACCTTGCTAAGCAATGCTCTGTGAAGGAGGATCATCTTCAGAGAGATGGCCCTACAAGTTGAATTCACATGGCAACAGGTATTTTCTACTAATGTGGGCATCAGTTCACCAATGCCATTGACACCACTAGGAGAAACCTTCCATTTGACCTGGTTCAGGATGAAGAAAAATGTCTTCGGTGTCACTGCCATTCTCCAGGTGATCTTCATTTTGTCTTGCTTCCATTTCTTCACCTGTGTATTCTGGTTTGAAAATGAACCCAGGAAACCCTGCCATTGAAACTTTCAAATGATCTTAGTAGATAGAAGATACGCAGGGGAAGACAGAAAATAGAGGATTTAGCTTGATAATCATATTCAGAATGTACTTGCCAATCAGCTTTACGAATAAAGAAACAATGGTAACCAAACGGTTCATTAAACTAACAAATTGAGAGGGATATGTGTAGAAAATGTGCAAGTCACGACCATTCCACAATAGTAACTTTAATAAACTGCTGCTTCACAAATATAAAAAGAAAGATTAGCAGAGAGATATCGCAGTCATTGCAGACACAATGGTGGACAACACTTTGTTGAAAATTGTTGAAACAGATGTCTATGGATGCGTACATGTATTTCTACAAATAACTAACATGGTTCATTGGTAACAGAAATAATGTAAAACACCTCCTCTGAATGTTGTAGCCCATATTCGAGTAAGTTGTAGCACTACAAAGATGTAGATAGAGATCTACCAAAGTGAAGAATTAGTTAAAACCAAACAACTACAGTGCGGCTCCCTGTGTGTCTGCAGGTGTCCGCAGGGGACGCCAGGCGCCAGTTCCACCTGTTCTCCGTTCCCCGGCCCACCCCTCCTACTCCTGGTTACATCCGCATGGGGCCTTGCCTCACTGTATTCACAGTTGAGGTAAACTAGGGTGTTTCTCCCCTCGCAGGATTCTCAAACTTAGGTGGCCTGGTACCTAATACGCATTACTGTTTGCTCTGAACTGTGGTAAACTAGGGTGTTTTTCTCCCCTCGCAGGATTCTCAAACTTAGGTGGCCCGGTACCTAATACGCATTACTGTTTGCTCTGAACTGTGGTAAACTAGGGTGTTTTTCTCCCCTCGCAGGATTCTCAAACTTAGGTGGCCTGGTACCTAATACGCATTACTGTTTGCGCTTGCTCTGAACTGTGGTAAACTAGGGTGTTTTCTCCCCTCGCAGGATTCTCAAACTTAGGTGGCCCGGTACCTAATACGCATTACTGTTTGCTCTGAACTGTGGTAAACTAGGGTGTTTTTCTCCCCTCGCAGGATTCTCAAACTTAGGTGGCCCGGTACCTAATACGCATTACTGTTTGTTTGCTCTAATTGTGGTAACTTGTGCTTGCCGCTCACTTCCTGTCTGCGTGCTCTCGTTTCGTCTGTCTCCCCCCCTCCCTCCTACTCCATGGTGCTCTCTGTCTCGCCTATCTTCTCTAACTGCTTCTCCATTGACTATCCTGCTCTCCTCACTAAATCTGGTAGGAAAAAGTTTAAAAAGGACATCCTGGTCTCCAACCCAGGCCTCCCTATCGCTGACACCTACACTAGTGCCTGCTCTAAGGAAACTCTCACTGACATCCTCTTTTTCGTGCCTTCGCCTGACCTATGGACCCTTCATATGGTCTCTGTGCTCTCTCCTTTCTCCTCCTCTCCCATTAATGGTGGCACCCGTTGGGATGTCCTCTTTGCCCCCTTCTGCTCCTCTAAGGCCATCATCAATGTCTACGCTAATGGGACCATCTTGGTCCAAGGCCCTCAGGCCAACCTTCTCCTCTTTGATAGACGCTTCCCACACCTCATCAACTTCCTCTCCTCTCCTGCTGTCTCCCCTCCTCTATCCTTGGCTACCTTGCCTCTACCCTCCCTCCCTGCCCCCCCTCCTTCTCCTTCTTCACCTCCTTCTTCAACACCTCCGCAGGGCGTACCTCTGATCTGTACCCCTCCCCGGAAGTTCTTCAAGGAGGGCAACCTTCTCCACATTGCCACTCTAAATTCTCGCTCTGCCATCAAGCACTCCTCTGATATCTGTCACCTTCTTGAGGAACTGGACCTCGACGTCCTCTGTCTCACTGAGACATGGTTCACAGCCAGCTCTGCCACCAGCTTTGACACACTCCTACCTGACGGTTACAAGATCCTCGCCATGCCCAGGCCTAACCGTGCAGGGGGTGGTGTTGCCCTTATCTTCCCTGAGTGGATTCCTGCCACTGTCACTCCTACGCAGACCTACTCCTCTTTTGAATGTCTTGTCTGCCGACTCTCTCTCTCTCCTAGCCATTCCCTTACCGTGGCTACTATCTATCGGCCACCTGGTCAAATTTCCTCCTTCCTCTCTGAGTGGGCTGACCTCTCCTCCTCACTCCTGTCCTCAACCACTCAACTCCTCTTTCTTGGCGACTTCAACATCCACCTTGATGCCTCCAGTCCCCCCACTGCTCTCTTTCGTGACCTCTGCGACTCTCTCTCACTCTCTATTCTCCCGTCTGGGCCTACTCACTCTGCTGGGCACACTCTTGATGCTCTGATCTCTTCTGACCTTCCCCTCTCCGTCCCTCTCTCCACTCCTCTCTCCTGGAGTGATCACTTTCTCCTATCCTCCCACCTCACCCTCCCTACCCCACAGGCAAAGCCACCCTCTTCACTGCCACCCACCTTCTCGGTCATCCGACCCATGAAGCGTGTGTCAGTTGAGGCTTTCGCTGCTACCTTCTCGCCCCCCCCCCCCCTGCCCCTTCGGCTGACTCCCACCCTGACACAGCCTTCTCCATGCTCCACTCTGCTATATCTGTTACTCTTGATATCCTTGCCCCCGTCATGAGAATCCGCCTGAAGCCCAAAGCCAAATGTAACTACTGGTATGACTCGGATCTCGCCACCCTAAAACGCAAGTGCAGGGTTGCAGAGAGGAAATGGCGTGCTTCATGTTCATCCTCAGACAAACTGGCCTGCCGCCTGCTCCAAAGGCAGTATCGGCTCTCCGTTCTCACCAAGAAGAGAGCCCTTATCCAAACCCGCATCTCTGCGGCATCTAACAACTCCGCCGAACTCTTTAAAATCTGCAAGGAGCTGGCCAACCCTGCTGCAGTCTCTACCTCTCCTGTCCCCTCCCAGGCCCTCTGCACTGCATTGGCCTCTCACTTCATCTCTAAAACTCAGGACATCCTGTCCTCGCTCTCCTCCTTTCACCTCCCTCCCTCCCTTCCCGGCTCTTCCTCTGGCCCTTCTGCAGTCACCCCTCCTCCCTCTTTCTCTGCCTTTCCACTTTTCTCTGCTGACGAGGTTTCCAGACAAGTCCGATCTATGAAAGTCTCGTCTAAACAGGTTCACCCCTGTTGCTCCAAAACTATCAAGGACCACATCGAATCCCTGGCTCCTGCCCTGGCTGACTTTTGCAACCACTCCTTCGCCTCTGGAGTCTTCCCTTCCCCCCCTCAAGCACTCCCTTGTGCACCCTCTTCTCAAGAAACCCTCTTCCGACCCCTCCTGCCCGGCTAACTATCGCCCTATCTCCATCACTCCCTTCCTGGGCAAGCTCCTGGAGAAACTGGCCATCTCCCAGCTTAACCTCCATGCTGAATCTGTTGGTAGTCTTCATGACCATCAATCTGGTTTCAGAGCTGCCAGAAGCACGGAAACTGCTCTCCTGAACATCCGTGAAGACCTGCTCTTGAACCTCGATTCCAACACTCCGTGTGTTCTCATTCTGCTCGATCTCTCCTCTGCCTTTGACACTGTCAACCATGCCATCCTGCTCAACCGTCTCCGTGAAAACCTGGGTATCACTGGTCAGGCTCTGGCGTGGCTGACCTCTTTCCTTTCAAATCGACCCTCCCAGGTCCAACTGGGGTCCTTCCTCTCCGACATCTTTTTCTCCACCTGCGGTTTCCCCCAGGGATCTAATCTCTCTCCCTGGCTGTTCAACCAGTATCTGGCACTCCTTGCCCACCGCATCGCCGCTCTCTGCCCTAATTACCAGTGCTATGCGGACGATACCCAGCTCATTTTCAGGCTACCCTCAGCCTCCCCTTCTCCTTCCCTCATCCCTGACTGTCTGTCTGCTATCCAGGAATGGTGTGCCGCCAATGACCTCTGCCTTAATGCCAGTAAGACTGAGATTCTACTCATCGGTACACCCACTCCCTCCTTCCCTGCAGCTCTCTGGCCTGCCTCCCTTGGCCCCCTCCCTGCTCCTACCTGCAATGCAAAAAACCTTGGGGTCATCTTCGACTCCACACTCTCCTTCTCTCCTCATATTTCTGACGTCGCTATGAAGTCACACTACCAGCTGCACCTCCTCAGAGGTATTCTTCCCTTCCTCTCCTTCCCCCAGAAGCTCACTGTCTCCCGAGCCCTGGTTCTCTCGAAGCTGGATTACTGTAACAGCCTCTATCTTAATCTGCCTGCCTCCACTCTCCGCCCTCTGCAACTCATCCAGAACAGAACTGCGAGACTTGTCCTTGGCCTCAAGCCCAGGGACCGTATCTCTCCAGGACTGAAATCTCTACACTGGCTCCCAGTGGCTGTGAGGATAAAGTTCAAAACCCTCTGCATTGTCCACAAGGCCTTCTGGGGCCTTGGTCCTAAATACCTTCAACTCTCTCTTCCCAAATATCTTCCTTCCCGAGCCCTTCGCTCATCCGCCTCCAACTCCCTCAGGGTCAGCCGCTTCTCGAAGCAACGAGCTGGGGGTAGATCTCTCTCCACGGCAGGGGCCTCCCTCTGGAACAGCCTTCCTGCCTCCCTGAAACTTGAGGAGAACCATCTCCGGTTCCGGAAGCACCTCAAAACCTTCCTCTTTGCTTCTGCTTTCTCTCTCCCTCTCCCCTGCTGAACAGCTAATATTCTTCACTGAAACTGCACTGATTCTGCAACTGGACCATTCTTAACGGCCTCGGTCCTGGGCCCAGCCACTCTCCACTTGCACTGATGCCCTGGAATCCCCTCTGCACTGCGGGACTGTCTCTGTATCCCTACAGCCCCCCCCCCCTTTCCAGCACTTGTTCTGCACTTACCTTGCACTTGCCACCAGCTGGCCCTATTTATGTATTACTTTACGCCACTTACCTTGTACTGCACTTCCCCCCCCTCCCCTTCCCCTTGCACTTTTCCCCCTCCCCCACCCCTGCACTTGCGCGATCTGAATGACACCTGGCCTAGTAGGATCGTTGTCTGTCTCCCCTTGTTCCTCCCCTCCCTGCCTCGTTGCGCCTTGAAACACCTGTGTATAGGCGCGTTATAAATGCCATATCATATCATATCATATCAATGAACAACGAGACACACACGTGGATTTTAAAGCGACTACGGGAACAGACTACGGGAACATGCTTTGTTGTTATGTATTGCAAATTAAAGTGTCTTCCAAATTTCCATGGCAGCTTGTGATTGCGTAAATGCGTTGAGAGTAGGATTGGCTCCTCTGGCAGCCGCATCTCCAAGTGGGCATATGCTCTGGTTTATTGACACCAGGTCTATCGAAATTAACACGATCACGTCGTAGATAATGTTTTCGCAAGATGGCGGGTCGCAGTGATGAGTTCTTCAAAATGTGAGACATGATCCACAAACAAATAGTATAATACATCATCGTTATGTGGTGTGGAGTGAGTATAATGACGACTGGTGGAGAAAAATCATGATGGCTAACCATAAATGGGGGAAAGAAAAATGATTGTATGTTAGTTAGTGCGCAAAATGTTCCACTTTTCTTTTACTCTTTATGCATTAATTTGCTAATCCATAACACAGTGTTCGCCTGTTTGTGGTAATATTACCCGAGAGTTTCAGCAGCAGGTTGTAAACTCCAGCTCTCTTTTGTCAGATTTAATGAACGGCAAGGTTTTTAGTTTCTTCCTGAAGGTGAGGTCGGAGAAAGTTAATCTTAGTTTGAGTGGTGAAGTGCTAGTGGAGAGAAGGGACTTTCTGCTTGATTTTTGGGGTTGCCAGCAAAACAATATTAAATGGGAAGAGCGTGTGAATTGGAATATACAAGTGGAAGTGGTTTTCTATGAAGCGCGTGGTCTTGTAGATTATTAGCCTGGGAACTACGCACTCTGGGGCAGAATCTCAAAACAGTTTTTGGTGCAAGTCATGAGATAAGGTTGCGCATCTCATGACTTGCGTCAGTATAGGTGCGCTCCATTCTCAAAGGACATCTGAATGTGTGCATTTAGATTCACTTTGGCATTCTCTTTGCGCATTTGCGCAAGTGAGGGGTAGTTTCTGTGCATTTCAATGCACATCGCCTATTAAAAAACAGAATGAAAGAGTAATTCCGGTCCTTGTAATGTTTTTTTTGTTCAACAACTTTATTTAAGTACGGTTGCACATGAACATCAAGAAAAAGATGACACTTGGGCCTTTCGCAGAAATAGAATGCCCCTTGATGTTTCATACCGTCCCGGCCCTTACACCCGCCACAACCATGCCCTCCTCCCACCTCCCCGGCATGACCCATACTCACTGCACGTCCTGTAGGAACCGTGCCACCTGCATAGGTTTATGCATTTTGTGCAGGAAAGTCTGGGCTGTGTTCCAGAACGACTGACCAGGTCTCAGTAAAGCGGTGTAGCACCTTGATGTGGGCTGTCGTGACCCATTCTGCTACCAAGATGTCCCATATTTTCATTCACCATTGGGGAATGAAGGGACTCTCTTGTGTCTTCAAGGCCCGGGCTAGGGTGATCTTCGCTGTCTTCAGGAGAGGGTAGATTAGCCTGGCTTTCCTCCCTGAGCTCGGGTATGAAACCGAAATGGTAACCCCCGGTAGAATCACCTCCGGCTCAAGCGGAAGTTGGACCTGCATCATCCCTTCTATCGTCTCTACCACCTTCCCCCAGAAGGCCTGTGCCCATGGGCACTCCAACCACATGTGGAAGAATGTACCCCTTGCCCCGCACTCCCGCCAACATGCAGGGTCCACCAAGCTCTGAATCTTGTTCAATTTGGCCGGGGGGTATTACCACCGGTACGTTAGTTTGAAGGCACATTCCTTGTTGGTAACGCAGCTCGAGGAGGAATAATTACAGGACCAAATGTCTACCCATATTTGGTCGACTATGTAGCAGCCCAAATGCGTCTCCCACTGCGTCATGTATCGGGGTCGCAAGGCCCACATAACCAGTCGCAGGAGCTTATAAAGATCAGCTCCTTCGCCTCCTTGTGCCCTACCCAGGAGTCTGCTACTACGGAACCCGGACAGGTGTGGTCTTCCTTCCTAGTGTTTACCACTGATGTGGTCGCCAAGGCCATTGCCCAGGTAAAATCTGCAGCTCCCTCTGATCCTATTCCCTTATCCATTATTAAGGATTTTTCCCTGGCCCTTATTTCCTGGATTACGCAAGCTGTTAATGTGTCTTGCCAGACAGGCCACATACCTGCTGAATTGAAACATGCAGATGTCATCCCCTTGTTGAAAAAGGCCTCCTTCGATCCTGCTCTTCCGGCTACCTTTCGCCCCATTTCACTCCTTCCTTTCTTTATGAAATTGTTGAAGGTTCTGATCTCTCCTCTTCTGGCCTCCTTTTTGGAGACTGCCAGTGTTCTCGACCATTTCCAGTCCGGCTTCCGTCCTGGTCGGGGGACTGAGAGTGTGCTGGTTTCGGTTCAGGAAGATCTGACCAGGCTGGTTGACAATGGTGGGACGGGAGCACTGATTTTATTGGAGCTCTCCACAGCCTTCGACACTGTCGACCACCCTACTCTAATATCTCGCATGGTTAAGATTGGCCTGCCGGGATCAGTTCTTGCCTGGTTCACTTCCTTTCTGGCATAGCGTAGTCAGACGCTCTCTCTTCCCCCTTCCTCTCGGCCTTGTTTCACATTGTCTGAGGTGTCCTCTAGGGCTCTGCCTTGTCATCAATATTGTTAACATTTATATGCAGCCTCTTCTGATTCTCATCCATTCCTTCGGCTTCCGATGCTATGCCTATTCCGACGACACCCAGATTCTGGTGCGTTTAGATCTGGACCGGGCTGAGGTGTTGTCATGTCTTAGCCTTTGCCTGGCGGCCGCCGGGAATTAGTTGAATCAGAATTGGCTAAAGCGAGTTCCCAGGTGGTGGCTGTCTGCAACGCTGGACACTACCAGCTGAGAATTCTTAAGCAGGCCCTTCCGCTGCTCCCCTCGAAGCTTTGGTCACCAGTGGTCGCCGCCGTGGTATTAAGTCACATTGATTATTGTAATTCGCTCTATCTTGCCCAGCCTAAGAGCCTAATCCATCGGCTTCAGCTGTTTCAGAACCTGGCAGTTCTTCCCTCCCTTCACTGGCTGCCACTCGCTAAGCAAATTGAATTCAAGTCTCTTTGCTTCGACCCTTTTATGGTCTCAGTGCTAGTTATCTTCAGGACACATTTCTCCAATACCAGCCCACTCGTGCTCTTCATTCTGGCTCGACTTGTCTGTTTACTGTACCTTCTTCCCGTCGTGTTAGGATCGGAGATCATGCTTTCTCAGTGGCAGCTGCAAAATTGTGGAATACTCTTTCTGAGATGCATTTTTAACCATCTGGAATTCAGATGTCTTTTGAAAACCCTCCTGTTCTAATTAGTTTCCTCTTCTCTACCTTTACTCATCCTAGCGCCTGATTGGGTGGCAGTGCGCTCTACAAATTCTGTTAACATAACAGAAAAGCCTGCATATGTTCCCTCCCCGCTCCTGCTCCAGCAGGGTCGGCTCCATGGCCCCTAGCTCCCGAATTGCCCCCTGTCAGATCGATGGGTAGAACACCCATTGCTTAAGCTCAGCGTATCTGAACCTCTCCCTTTCCGTCAATGCAAATTTTCTCTTACAGTCAAGAAAGGTCAGGGGTGTCCAGTGTTTAAAGAGCTGCAAGATGTGTTGTAGGCCCTGTTGTGTCCAATTTGTAAAGTCTGAGGGCCTGAGACCTGGGAAAACGCCCGTCAATTTCAACGCCCAACCCCAAAGTTTTATGGTCGTTTTTGTGGATGACAGGAGCCGTGGCCAGTGGGCCCACGCTGCTGCAGAGGTGTAGGGCAGGGAGCCAAGGGAGAGGGGGAGTCTGGCCTGTTCTAGCTCTACCCACTTAGGGGAATCCGTTGACACAGACCAGGCTAATTGTGCTGCTGCCTGGTAGCTGCTTAACTCGGGGACTCCCATCCCTCCCAACCGTGCACTGCCCAACATTGCTTGTGTGGGTATTGTGGGCTTCTTCCCAAGCCAAATAAATCAGAGAACCTTTTGTTGAAGCTGCATCAGCGATTTCCATGTGAGCTCCACCAGGAGCACCATCCAGTGATAGAGGATCCTCAGAAGCGCGTTCATTTTGTATGCTGTGATGCATCCCATTAGGGAGATTTCCTGTAAATTCCATCTATCTAGGTCTGCCTCTAGGTCCTTGGTGAGTTGAGGGAAGTTTGTCTGGTATGTTTCCTTTGGCTGCACCGGGATCTTGACACCTAAGTATTTTATCGCTTTCTTTTCCCATTTAATTGGGAAACAAGGGCTGAGTGAGGCTACGTCCACCTCTGATAGACCCACCCCTAGCGCCCCAGACTTCCTGATAATTAATTGCAAAGCCTTCTGTGCGTTTGAAGGTTTCTAATTCCATGAGAGAGTTCCTGAGGGATGACGGGACCCTCATAAGGGATAGCATTACATTATCGGCATACAATGATAGCTTATATTGCTTCTGTCCCACCATTACGGCCTTGATTGCCGGATTGTCCCAGACCTGCTTAGCGAAAGGCTCCATCATTAGAGCAAAAAGTACTGGGGACAGAGGACATCCCTGTTGCGTGCTGCAAGTGAAGCGGATGGGGCTTGATTGCTGCTGATTCACTCTTAGTGAGGTCTTGGGAGAGCTATAGTTAGCCAGCGCTATGGTTCGCAAGGTGGGCCTGAAGTGCAACACCTCTAGTGTACATTTCATAAAGGACCAATCAACTTTATCGAAGGCCTTAGTGGCGCCCAACACCAGGAGCGCCTTCTTGCTTTGGTCCATGGCCGCTATTTCCACCAGGTCAAGGGCCTGGTGTACATTGTCACCTGTAGTTCTGCCCAGAATGAACCCGGTCTGATCTGCATCAATCACCCCAGGCAGCATCCAACTAGTCTGTTAGAGATTGGTTGCTATCGATGTAGGGCCCCCCTCGTTTTCCCTAAAATAATTCTTAATGGCCCGTGCAATGCTATCCCGCAGGGCCATATCATGCAAAATAGGGTCATATAATTTCCAAGGGGACCTGTGGGGACGAGATGGGTCATGCGCTCGGGATGTTAGTAAAATGGGCCTGTGGTCTGAGAATTTTCGGCCCAATGGCTATGTCATCTACGTATAATAGCAGCTGAAGGGAAGCAAGAAACAGATCTATGCGGGATGAGGTACGAGAAGAACGAGTATTCCCACATCCCCAGGTTGTAATGATTTTTTTAAGTGTGACAGCACTTAAATTTCTATCCCTCAAACTAGGATCGAAATGCACTAAATGTTTTAACATTTCTCAGTGTCCGGCCATATGAGGGTCTGCTGATGTTAACTGCGCTCCCGGCTCCTACGTGGGTGCTGAGAGCCAGTCATACATTAATGCCGGAAGCATCTTTTGTGCTGCTGTCCAATCCATCTGAAATGCGCAGGTCACCTTTGAGAATGAGATCACCTGGTAATTTCTAAAATTAATTAAAAAATAAAAGCACATCCTCTGCACATTTTTCGTTGTGGTAGTTGTTGAGAATCTGCCACACTGTCTGGGGTGCCTGAGGTTGAAGCATAGCTTAGTCTGTTCAGGAGTACCTTTGCTGCCACAGATTGCACTTTTGAAGCCTGGATAATCCAAAGTAAACTGCGTTGGCATCATTAATACGTGGAACCTGAAATCTTTGTGTTCTTAAATGGGACCAGCGCACCTAAGGCACTTTAGTGATTTTGACTTCAAAGGAGAGTTTGGTATCTATGTTGACACCAAGATTCCAGGCTGGTCACTTGGGTGATAGTGTGGTCCAAAGATATTTACCCAGTGGTTCAAAGCCCATGTCAGGGGATGGATGTTTCCAATAACCCCAGTTTTGGTGTGGATCAGTTTCTCTAAATGTACTGGGCCTCATTATAAGTATGGCGTTCCGGGAACTACGGTACCGGTAAGCATGCTGGTACCGTAGTTCCCAGACCGCCATAATACGAGCTCTGCTGCGGGCGCCTGTCAGCCCGCCAGGTCTGACCTGGCGGTCAGAGCGGCACCCGCGAGCACAGCATGTCAGATGCACAGGCACCGTTATAAACGATGGGGCTCATATGGGAATGGGGACTGACAGGCACTGGCACCCAGCAATGCAGGAATTACTGGGTCCGGCAATGTCGGAGTTACCCAGTGATTCCTCATTGCCGGGTGCCAGATTTTTTCTGAAGTTTGAAGTTTTACCGGCAAGGCTACCGCCAAACTCCTAATGAGGCCCACTGTCATCCAGTGGTCGGTGTGACAAAGACACTTTTGTAAGGCTTCCGGCAAGGTTTTGTTTGGATAATGGTATTTTCTGATGCTTGTTAATCTGCTTAGAATCACATGCTGTGAATATGGTCCGACATCCAGTGGTAAACGTGGAGTATTGCATCTTGTCTTTCGGGGACCGAAAGGGGACGTCGGCATAGGTGTGTCTGTAACACTATCCCTATCATGACGTGTGTAGTACCCAAAATCCCTCACGTGCCGAGGTCCCTCAGATTGTTCTTTTCCGCCCAGATAACTGGTCGCCCTATAGCGGAGCTCTTACTAGAGACATTGGGCCTCATTACACGGACGGCGGTAAGGGTTAACGGTCACCGTTAATGGCAACGGTGACCGTTAACCCTTACCGCCATACTACGAGGTCCCTTTGCGGGTTGGAGGATTTAACGCCTGCTTCTTGCAGGCGTTAAAATCCAACCCGCTAAGGGACCTCGGAGCTAATTACGGCAACCGTAATTTACGGTGCCGTAATTAGCGCCTTCCCCATCCCCATTATGCCCTATGGGGCAAAAATGGGAATGGGGAAGGGCAATGGCGGAAAGGGGATTTACCGCCCCTCCAACCTTGGAATGGGGCGGTAAATCCCCTTTCCGCCAAGGCGGTGCCGGTATTTTACCGGCATGAGCCATGGCGCTAATAGCGCCATGGCTCAACGCCTACCGTGTAATGAGGCCCATTGTTTATCTTACGGAATTGTTGGTTTATTCCCCGTTAAGTCACTTCGCCAATAACAAAATCTTTGACGAAGACTACGGGGGAATCATCTACGGCTGTGGATTTCGGCGCCTAAGATCCGGCGGCCGGATTGTCCACGTGGTCGGGCCCTCTGGCCGACCTATACCGTAGGGAGAGTGGGGTCGGGGCGGCCATATTGTTTAGTATGTCTTTCCTCCTTTCCCCTCTTCTCCCTTTTGGTCTGGTCATCCTACCCTTTTGCTATGGAAAGGACTCCTTTTAGATTCTGCCCTAAGTTTAGGGTCAGATATCGTTGGAAGGACGAACACAGGACTTATAACGCCTGTCTCCCCCTAGAGCACGACGAGAAGCGGTGTGCGGCATGCAAACTCCTTCGGCCTAAGACCCTTAAGGAGCGCCATGTAAAGCGGTGGGCCGCGTATGGTATGTCATGCGTGGAGCCCCCTCCCCCACCGCCACCCCAGCCGAAAGTGACGGGGGTACTTTGGATGACCAAACGTCCAACACGGATGTTATAGACCTTGAGGCGGACACTTCTAGATCCGCCACGCCCGTCCCCGACCATTCCAGGCTCGACTCTGGTCTTGCTACAGGGACCACACCCGATGACAGGGGTGTACAAGCGCATCGCACTAAACACACAACCCCTACGCCAATTTCGACGCCTTCGTCGAATAAGGCGAAAGCGCCAACGGGGCCGCCGAAGTCTTCGCCGGTTCCCTCGGATCGCTCTGATCCAAGGCTTCCCCCGCATTTGCAGCAGCGCATGGCGACTGGGCAATCTAGACAAACCAAGGGCACTACTCCTAAACCTACACGGGTTGAAAGTCGGGAGCCCACGCTTTGACGAGTTCCAAGGCCTCAGTAGGCCCGAAAACTACGGCTAGGCCTCTACCCGGAAAGCCGTCCGCTAAGCCTCCTGGTGGCACGGACAGTATGTCTACTACCGACAAATCATCAGAGCATTTTTTTTTTTAATTTTATTTGTGTTTGACTCTCTTAACAAGTAAGAGAGACTTTACAAAGGAGATATAATAAAAAGGGCATTACAGCAAATGCCTACAAACGTGAAGTCTTACAATGCATAGACCTAAAAAGACATCATACAAGTAAAAGTTTAAAACCCATTAATTCCTATAACATAATGAAAAACACATAAAAAACAAAGGAATACACAATGGGGTTATCTATACGCTCAAATGTACATACATCCTCAATTTCATACTAATTTACAAGGAAGAAGAGAGTTAAAATAAGTGATTCAAGAGATATTCGTGTAACAGTATTTTTCCAATTCTCTTGCAATCACTTTACATAATTTCGTTACAGCATATATCAACGGTTTATGGTTACCTCGCATCATTCTGTCCCAAAGAAAAGGTAGGCAGTCAATAAAATTAATGTTTACAAATTCCATCAATAATAACGATCTTTGATTCCTAAAATGGGGACAATTTAAAACCAGATGTTTTAATGTTTCAGTGGGTTCGGTACACATGGGAAATCTGCAGTGCGGACTGGAGGCATACAGCTTGTGACCGATCCATTTTACTACTCTTTCTTTAGTATGAAACAAATTGAGTTTGAACCAGAGATACGTCCTCCGCGTGGAGTTACAAGGAAAAAGCACAATGTAGTCGTGTCTAGGGAGACGTTTACGTGCGAATAATTGGTATTCCTTGTAAAGATAGTACGATCCCATTTTATCAAGGGTTGTGCACCAATCAAGTTCAAAAAGTTTTTTTTTAGCATAGCCCGGTCTATGATAGACATCGTCCACGGTAATGTTAGCCGTCTTGAGTATACCAACCATTTTTGACACATAGAGAGCCATGGAAGACGTAGGTGACAGCGTAATGGTATGATTCAACTCGGCATATAGGGAGTTCGCTGTGGGATGCCTGATCTTAGCAAAATTGGTTAGGAGTCGCCATTTCCAACGAGTAGACAGTGCTACTAGACCCAATTCATGCCTCAAGATCGCATTGGGGAGGGACATCGGAAGCGACATGGCACGTTTCAGGGCAGTACCCTGCAGTTGGTCCAAAATTGGGCCCATTTCACCCATACATATGTCAAGAGAATACAGGATTACGCTTTCAATTTTCAAAGTAAAGAACTCGATGAGGGGAATTAATGAAAATTTGCAGTATTTTGCATAGATTACTTTGGATTGTGATATCAAGGGTCTGATCTTTTTACTGAGAACGTCATGCCACATTGAGATGGAATTTTTCTCTGTTAAATAGTATCCCAAGTAAATCGTTTCTCTAATGACTGAGATGGGGAACTGCATGAGATGCCACTGTGATTTGCCAGTTCGTTTCTGTACACCAAATTGCATTACTGCTGTTTTAGCAGGATTAGGCATCAGATTGTGTGCTAGTGCAAATTCTTCAAATAGATGTAGTTTAAGTTGGAGGCCTGACGGGGTGGGATCAAATAAGATGATATCATCTGCAAAGGCGAGCCACTTAAGGTGGATGAAGCCAATTTTAGCAGAGAAGAGATTTTTTTCATCCCAACCTTTATCAAGATCAGAGAGGTATAGGTTAAAGAAGGTAGCAGCAAGATTGCAACCTTGCTTCAAGCCCACCTCTGTACAGATATCTTTAGTAACGCGTCCCTCTGAAGTAAGCTTGATTCTGTAAGAAGTATTGGTGTGTAAGGCTTTAAACCAATAAATGAGAATAGACGGAATTCCCATATTGGTCAACTTAGTCCATAATATATTACGGATCACTGTGTCGAAAGCTGAGGACATGTCGATAAGAGCGATGTAGACCGGGTTAGATGTTGGTTTTTTGGCTTCTGCGATCATAAATGCCATTACCATAGCATTTAACGCGTTGGACATGCCTTTTCTAAATCCAGTTTGATATTTGGAATATAGTCCTAGTGCCCCAATGTACTTTTCTAAGTCATGAAGAAGGAGAGAGGCGAATAATTTCGCCGCAGTGTCAATTAAGGCAATGGGACGATAGTTCTGTGGCAGCGCAGCATCTCCTTTCTTAAAGATCGGAATGATGTTGGCAGTTAGCCATGAAGCTGAAATAATTCCTGTGTTAAAAATGGACTGAAACTTGGTATTGAGAATACAGGCCCACAGGTCCGGATCTTCTTTATAGAGGCATGGAGGTAGGCCGACGGGACCGGATGATTTAGAGTAACTGAGTTTGGAAATCGCCCATTTAATGTCAGCGATGGACCAGCCCAACCGCGGCAGATCTTGATATCTTATTAGCGGTGTCGAGATATTCGCAAATTGCACCGGAATCCGGAATTTGTGCCAGATATACTTATACCAAGTAGATTCCGATATGACATTCGGCATAGAAAGTGATACTTGCGAAGAATTGCTCTTAATCGTTCGCCATATAATACGGGTGTCATGAACAGAGATGGCTCTGATGAGTTTACAATTTATTTCGTTATGCCTTATGAGCCTTAACTGCTTCAAGCTATGTTTGTAATTCGACAGAATGGATTTGCGCCGCGAAAGATATTGTTCCTGCGACAGGTCTGGAAGTTTTTTCAAGGCCCTAAGAGCCTTGTTTTTTTCCCGCTTCTGTACTTTACACAGCGGATCAAAAGAATGACAGTCTTTGATATCAGTATTTTTCTTTTTGTTGAAGTATGTTAGTGCTATGTGCGTTATTTCAGCATATCGCTGCTCAAGGGCATCCATAGGCATACAATCCAAGTTATGCCAAGGCGCAATGGCTGACTTTATAAATTGAATAAATTGCTTGCAGAGAGCCGTGGACCATCTGATAGAGGTCATAGGCCGATCTACTTCACATAATGCAGTAGCATGGTCAACTCCGGTAATAGAAAAATCAAGTTTCAAATTACCTAGTAACGCAGCATGGTCACTAAAAGGCAACATGGAGATTCTTAGGGGAGAAGATCGTAGGAGCAAGTTATGACTAACAAATATAAAGTCAAGAGTTGACATTTTACCATCTCTTGACCATGTGGTCCAATTCAACAGGTCGGCGGGTGGAATAAGATCTAGGTCCCAATCTTTCAGAAAGGACCTCCATATATTGCCTCTATTTTTAGAGAGAAGGTTTCTAGGGGGATCTCCGGTTTCATTGATGGTTCTGCAATCACAGTTAAAGTCACCGCCTAGAATGATTTCAGTCTTTTCATATTCGTGAGTGACATATTCCAGACAGTTCTCAACTATCTCAATCATCTCATCGATCTCAAGGGTGGACGGATTCCAATACATAGTCATAATAATTAAATGGGGATAATTCTGGATGTTCGTTTCCAGTAGAACTGCTAGTAAGTTATTAGCATGCCACACGATTTTTGAATTGAACATAAGAGCATTGTCTATGGCTATCATAATTCCGCCCGAAGGACGACCAACCGGAGCACGTGTAGCAGGAATGTGGTGCGTTACATAATCAGGCAAAAGAAAGGAGGAGGTTTTCATGGTCTCCTGGAACATTAATATTGATGGACGACTCAAACGGTCGAGAGTTGAGTGCCATTTCATAAGATTAAGGTATCCACATGAGTTCCACGATTGGAAAGAAAGGAGGTCTTTGAAAGATGGCTATGAAGAGGAGAAACCGTCCGTAGTTTTTGAGAGGGAATTAAGCATAGGGGCAAGCCAAGGCAAATTGTGAGAAATGCCTATTTTGAGCAAAAGCTCAGAGATTGCATCATTAGCGGCCGGATGGTTGATAGCTTGTAGTGGAACAAGCAATTTGGGGCTCATAGCCAGGGGACACTTAAATTGGATAAATTTGTTGGCCTCTTGTTCATTTTCCAATGAGGTTAGGATGAGGCCTTCTTCATAAATGCCATCCCTATTAGACCATAAGTATTTCTTTACGGTCTCTGACGCTAAGTAAATTGAGGCACGGTAGTTATTGTCCGTAGCTAATGACACTCTTAGAATGTCTGCCGATTTGAACATCCGTAGTTGGGGGATGCGACCAAATAGTGCCAAAAGAAAGGCACGATTAATCCGATTTCTGCCTAGTAGATCGCTTTTCCCCTCAAATCCTATTAAATGGTGTTTTTCCGGAATAATTGGTGCATTCGTAACAGATAGTTGGTCGAATGATTCTGAGTGGGGATCAGAGGCGATTTCGCAGAACGGAACCTGGTGGGAGATCGTGGAAGCCGCATGATGGGAGATTACATTAGGAAGGTTCGATTTCGATGATCTTTCATCAAGTTCCTTCCTAAGGATGTCCAAAATTGCATGATGGGATAGCATGGTAGTAGCTTGAGGATCAAGGATGCAGCCACCCGTTGGAAGGCTCTGGTCAGAGGTGCAATTCGGAGCAAGAGGGGGGGATATGATGTTAGGAGGAGGAATGGAGGGTACCATGGTGGATTCAGGGGCCCATAGTGCTACCTTTCCTAGTCCGTTACCAGACCTCACAGAGCTAATACAATTAGTAAAATCAGCATTGCTGTGCAAGGCAGTACAACAATTCGGATCATTGATCAGATGAGGAAGTGCACATGATGAGCCCATAATGTTGCTGGATTGCAAGTCAGTCGAACGTGGAAGTGCTAAAAGCACAGAAGGCAAGCAAGGTGGTATCAGTGCATTGGCTTGGTCCCTGGCAGCGTTCATTGTATTGCTAGTATTAGCATTTAAATTGTTTCCAGGGGGTGGGATACATATTTCAGTACCGGTTCTGGGGAGGGAATTGGGTGGGGGATCAGGCCCTACCATTTCGGCAAGCCGGGTGGTACGGTTTCTCCCACAGACCGGAAAATAGGTAATCAGATTTGATTTAGTTCCTGTCAAAAGTGATGGTGCTTGTCCGTTTGAGGATGGGTTGGTTGGAATTGCATTAGTGTTTTTTGTTTTTCGTTTTAAGGTGTGTGTTTCAGTGAGGTCAGCTTGCTGTTTCTCGACTCGAGTGATATCCAAAATGGTCAAACTAGAGTCAATAGTTGGAAGTATAGCTGCGTGGGGCCCAGTAATTTTACAGGGGCGAACTGCTGCATCACTTTCAGGCAGATCCAGTATTATGGATGGAGTTAGGACATCTTGGCTTTCTTTCGAGAGTTGATTAAGGTCAATATGATCCTCATCTATTGGTACGTTGTCATCGATCCTAATAATCGAGCCAGGTGAGGTATTGAAGTCTTTTGAGACGATATTCTTCTTTCTTTTAGCATTTCTTTTTACAGCTCTTTGGTGGAGTTTCTTAGCCCTCCGCGACATGAAGCCAGTATAATTACCACCGGAATCAGGAACCGGAGGTGCAGATTGCATGTGTTCAAGAGCTGTCTCACGATGATTCAGCGACTATCCAAAGTAGCATCGGAAGAATCGCAGCGGCGGTAGGCCTTATTCCGGTTCCGCCGAGGGTTATGCGTCAATCCGCGGAAAAGATTTCGGCGAATTGAATTCCTGATTCCGATGATATCTACCTAGATAGTCAAGAGACTCTCTCCGACACCCTTAGAGGTTCCTGTCAACGCCAAAGTGAGGAGAACGTCACTTCTCCTCCCGCCGGTCCGTTTGGCTCCTCTAAATGGACTACAGAAAAATGTGAGGGTTGCATGGATCGGCTGGAGCGGATTATCAGCTCTTCTGATCATCCGCCCCCGAAAAGGGCTCGGGTAGACCCTAACCCCCAAATTCAAGTAGATCACTCTCAGGTTTTCCAACATGAAGACATGATCCATATGGATACTTATAGAGACATCTATAATGAAGAAGAGGAAGCTTCCTTTCTCGAAAACTATGAGGAGGATCAACAGGGTACGACGGACAACTGGGAGGAAATCCAGCAGGAAGGTGAAAACCCTTGGCACAACAAGATCAGAACTCTGATATTTTGTGCTTAGATTCTCCTCCGACCACCCCGGCTCGCCAGACCTCCCCTGTGGATGACCAAATGACTTTCATCTCCATGTTGAAAAAAGCTGCAGAATTCTTCAAAATTGCCACTCAAGAGGCGGTACCGGAGCAGGATTTTGTGGAGGATATTATTAAAGAAAAACCTCCAGCGAGTCAATCCATCCCCCTCCTTAACTCTATTAAGAGACGGGTAGCTCCCGCTTTGGTCACACCTGCTCAGACACGGGCAGTGAACCTGAGAGTGGAAAAATTATTTCGGCCTTCTCCTACCGACCCTCTGTATATCAAAGGGCCCGCCATCCCAGACTCACTGGTAATGACTACCACTCGAAAGAGGGCAGGGCTACCCCTTGCCACGGGAGAATCACCACCGGACAAGGAGTCTAAAAGGTTATATGCCCTGGGCAAACGTTTCACATCAGCAGCTGCACACACCATTCAGGTTGCTAATAATACTACGTTATTAGCAAGCTATGCTGATGCCCAATGGAACTTACTCCAAGAAGGCCTCCAGGAGGTTCCTGAACCCGCCAGAACAAAGCTTCTCGCCATTGTTTCGGAGAGAAAACTGGTTAACCAGGATGTGGTGAAGAACACCCTGGACACTGCAGAAACAGCAGGCAGGTCTCTTGCACAAGGTACTCTTCTGAAAAGACACGCATGGCTTCGTACATCGGGCTTCAGACCTGAGACTCAGGCCTCCCTCATTAATAAACCCATTGAGGAGACTAACCTCTTCGGGAAAGCAGTTGATGAAGTGTTGGAGATGGCCAAGAAGGAGCACGAGACTATTAGGTCTTTGCACCAAATTACACAAAATCCCTCCTCCCAGAGGGGTAACAATTCTCGGCGGTCCTTTCGAGGACAAGCCCGTGCCGATCAGAACAACTACGGCACAGGTAACTTCAACACGAATCAAGCATCCGGAAGCCCTACTTACTACCCCTCAAGGGGTCAGAAACGCAGCAAAGGTAGAGGCAGAGGCCCCAATCCCAGAGGAGCCACAGCCTCTGGTCAGAAATGACCACCAAGTCCATGTCCCCTGCCATGTCTCCCCGGTCGGGGGGCGATTAACATCTTTCCTCAAGGCATGGGAGGGGATAACTTCCGACCAGTGGGTCTTAAAGACGGTCGCCCACGGTTATTGCGTGGAATTCACCTGACCTCCACAGTTCAGACTGCTGCGCTCACTGCGCCTTTCACCGGACCATCTGGAGATCCTGATTCAAGAGGTGGAATCACTGCTGGGAAAGGACGCCATATAAGCCGTCCCTATTCTTCAGGTAAACAAGGGTATTAATTCAGTGTACTTCCTTGTACCCAAAAAGGATCTCACCATGCGTCCTGTTCTGGATCTGCACCCAGCGAACAAATTTATAAAACCCCAGAAGTTTTGCAGGAGGTGATCCCTGAAACAGGGGGACTTCCTGGCAACATTGGATATGAAAGATGCATACTTTCATATTTCAATGTTGCCAGCGCACAGAAAATACCTAAGGTTCATGATCCAGGACATACACTACCAGTTCAAAGTACTCCCCCTCGGCATCGCCTCCGCGCCAAGGGTGTTTACCAAAGTCCTGGCAGTGGCAGCAGCACACCTGCGCAGACTATCAGTCCCAGTTTACCCTTACCTCGACGACTGGCACATTACGCGGAACACGTTCGACGCTTGTTTTTCGAACACCCAAAAAACAGTAGATTTCCTCTTCAGCCTGGGTTTTTCAATCAACGAAAAGAAATCCAGCTTAGTCCCCAGCCAAGTAAAACAATTTCTGGTAGTGCTAATTCGGACGGAAGACGGCCTTGTCTTCCCCTCCAGCGAAAGGGTTCAGAACATTCTCTCTCAGTTTCCTCAATATGTAGCCAGTCAGGAGGTGACGGTACGCAAAGCGATGCGTTTGCTAGGGATGATGGCGTCATGTATATACTTGACAGCCCACTTGCAAGAGTGGCTCAACTGCCAGTGGTGTCAGGCCAGCGGACAATGGGAAGATCTGTTAGTTGTCTCGCCAGCCCTCGTTCTCTCTCTGCAGTGGTGGTCAAGAGAAAACCTCTTGAAGGGGAAGACCTTCACCATCTCTGCAGTGGAAGCCACTCTCACGACAGATGCATCTCTCATGGGGTGGGTGGTTCACCTGCTTCAGCAGACAGCACACGGAGTGTGGTCCCCTCAAGTAGCGTCCAACCATATAAACCTACTGGAGCTACTAGCAGTGTTCAAAGCATTGAAAGCCTTCCAGGTGCAACTGCAAGGGAAGACAGTGCTGATCCTAACCGACAGCACTACAGCAATGTATTACCTGAACAAACAGGGGGGCACTCACTCTCCAGGGCTATCCAAGCTGTCCCAAAACATTTGGATATGGGCTCTCAAACACAATATGTTTTTGTTGTCCCAACATGTTCCAGGGGAACTCAATCTTCTGGCAGACGTACTCAGCAGAGATTTTCCTCTGCCAGAAGAATATGAATGGCGGCTGCACGAAGACATTGTGTCCAACGTCTTCACAGAATGGGGTTTCCCAGAGATCGAACTGTTCGCTACTCAGGAGAACGCCCAATGCCAAGACTACGCCTCCAGGTACCCCCAGAACCGATCCAAGGGGAATAGTCTCTGGATAACTTGGTCGGGGAAATTTGTCTATGCTTTTCCCACAACTCCCCTTCTCAACAAGATAGTGCACAAGATGCACCAGGAACCAGTTACCATGATACTGGTGGCCCCCATGTTGGCCCGCCAACCCTGGTTCGCGCACCTAATGGAAATGTCCCTCTCCCCACCAGTCAAGCTGCCCTGCCCGTACAACATGTTGTCTCAGGACAGGGGGGAGACCTTACACACATGCCCACAAACTCTGAATTTAGCAGCCTGGCTCCTGAGATCATAGAGTTTGGACATCTGCAACTCCCTCAGAGATGCATGGACATACTCAGGGAAGCGAGAAAGCCTAATACACCTTATTGCTATGCCAGCAAATGGAAACGTTTTGTCATCTGGTGCAATTCCAAGGGCGTCAATCCTATCGATTGCTCACCCTCACACATTGTGTTGTATCTAACCCACCTGTTGGACTCTGGGTTAGTCTTCAATTCCCTAAAGGTTCATCTGGCTGCTCTGTCAGCCTACACCACATCACAACAAAAAATATGGTGGTGGAAAATACTGGTGATTAAAGCCTTTATGGAAGGGGTTAAGAGGATTTATCCTCCCATCTCTCACCCAGCCACTGGATAGGATCTGAATGTGATTTTGACCAGGCTCATGGGAGCTCCCTTCGAGCCTATGCATAAAGCAAGTCTGAAAGATCTGACTTATAAGACCGCCTTCCTAGTAGCTATCACTTCTATCAGAAGAGTTAGCGAACTACAGGCTCTGTCTGTTTTAGACCCCTTTGTTATAGTCCACAAAGATAAGGTAGTTATGCGCACACATCCCAGGTTTGCGCCTAAATTCATTTCGAAGTTCCATGTGAATCAGTCAATCGAACTACCCACTTTCTTCCAGAACCCTACTAACATGGCCGAAAGAAGCCTTCACACACTAGACATGCGCAGGGCAGTCATGTTTTACCTGGAAAGAACTAAACCACTAAGGAAGACTAAACAATTCTTCATTTCAGTGGCAGCTGGTAGAGAAGGGGATCCTGTCTCTAAATCAGCAATCTCAAGGTGGATTGTCAAATGCATCACACTATGTTACACTCTTGCGAAGAGAGAACTGCCCTTCAAGCCTAAAGTACACTCTACTCGAGGCACTGGGGCATCCATAGCATTCAATTCAAATGTTCCTCTTGAGTCCGTTTGCAAAGCGGCAACCTGGAGTTCTGTACACACCTTTACAAAACACTATTGCCTAGACACTCATTCTAGGTCAGATTTTCAGGTGGGACAAGCAGTACTGAGACATCTTTTCTCTACTGTTCCTTCACACAACCCACCTCCAACTCCAGGTACTGCTCGCTAGTCTATGCACAGCATGTGATTCTAAACAGATTAACAAGCATTAGAAGACATGCATTACTCACCGTAATAACATTTCGAAGGGATTGTGTCCTCCGACGTATTCCTTATCTTTGATAATACATTTCCAGCTTGCTGGCCTCGGAAATTTTTTCTGTAGAGGGCGCTGCGCGTCGACGTCCGCCGAGTCGATGTCCCTCGACGGCCACTGTATCAGTGCCGACGTCACCATGCCCATAAATAGCCACGCGCTGCGTCCGTTGTACAGTTCAGTTTTTCCGCGCTTCGTGGGGCCTCGGAACGTCGTTGCTCAGTTCAGTCAGGTTTACTATCTATTTCGACTCGAATATTCCTTATTGTTCTCGATGGCTTCTTCATCAGAACCGACGACGCCGCGATCCGGCTTCAAGAAATGTCGAGACTGCGGTAAAAAAATGTCAATAACGGATCCACACAGGGTCTGTTTATGGTGCTTGGGGTCCGAGCACCATTGTTCGGAGTGTGAGGACTGCATGTCCATGACGGTGAAAGCCCTGAAGCAGCGAAAGGGGAAGCTCGAGAGAGGTAAGTCAGCCAAATCCTCCTCGAAGGTTTCGTCGGCTGAGTCGAGGCATTCGTCTCCTCGCCGTCGAAAACATTCCCATTCTAGATCTCAAAGCAGCTCCCACCATTCGTCGAGATCTAGACACTCAAAAAAGAGACGTCGAAGGTCCCATTCCTCGTCGTCTTCTGTGTCCCCAGAAAGAGTCTCCTGTCCCAACAAACACAGTTCTCAAGCTGAGTGGGAGGAATTCAGAAAGAAAATGTTAAGCGTCTTCGAGAACACGGCCTCGACCCCCTCGAAGACAGCTGAGGGTGATACCCTGGGTGAAAAACCCAAAAAATCAAAACGCGCGAGTTGCAGCACCCGGCGAAACATTCCACCCGAGAGCGCCATGAGCCATCGGGTAAGAAGGCACCGTCTTCAAAGCCGTCGTCGAGGGTTCCTTCGACGCCATCGCCGAAGATTCCTTCGACGCACGGATCGGCGCCATCGACGCCGTTGTCAAAGGGTTCCTCGACGCATCGGTCGATCGACGCCATCGTCGACGCCGACGTCGAAGCCGATGAAAGAGAGGACCAAGGCTCCACAGCCAACGGTGATTTCAAGGGCCTCCGGCACGACGCCGAGACCGTCGTCGATGCCCTCGAGTAGGATCCCGATCCTCCCGAGTTCTTCGAGACCCCTTCCAGTTTTTTCGACGCCGTTTTCGGCGCCTTCGAAGCCTGTTACATCGGCGTCAACGACATCGACATTTTCTCGTCCAATAACGACGAGTTTGGCTCCTTCGGCTCTAGAGATGGGCTTTACTCCATTTCAGAGGTCAGAATACCCTGGTCTTTCTTCAATTTATGAAGAAGGGGAAGATTCTGACCAGGAAACATTTGGTTTACAGAGAACCACACTGCCTACTGCAGAGGATTTTACCTATGAAGAAAGAAGGCTGAACGAACTACAGGAGTCACTTCATGAGGCAAGTGGACTGGACACTTCCCCAGAAGTGGAATTTGTAAAGCCAGACCCAGGGGAACATGCGGAAACACCATATAGAACCCTGATGGCTAGAATAATTGAGTTTATGGATTGGTCTGCGCCTTCACCTGTTTTCCAACAGGATGATCCAACAGATATATTGGACAAAGGCCCACAGGAGGACCCGGTTGTCCCCTTCCATGCAGCCCTATAAAGAAAAATTGCATCTAATTGGGAAACTCCCAAAGTTATCCCAGCAGTCAATAAAAGATTGTCGACAAAGTATAGGGTAGCGGCTGCTGACCCTGAATACCTGTCAAAACACCCGACCTCAGAGAGCCTGGTGGTTCAAGCGGCAACTTCATCCAGCAGTAGGACTGCTTTTTTTTTAATATATCTTTATTGTTTTTCCAAAAAAAAGGCAGAAAGAAACAGAAAAGAAAAAAGAACCACAAATACAACATACAAACACTTAACATAACTGGCATGTTGGCATTTCTACGAATTTCTTTTGGTGGGTTCATTTCTCCGGCGCTTGCTGGCAGCCTTGCTATCTTGTCGCCGGCTGTTTGTGTGGGCAGGTACTACCCCCCCATTTATGCTGTCCATTTTTTAAGTGCCTGTGCTTGACTGTCTTATCTCCATCATTGTTCTCGCGCCTCCTCCAGGCCTTCATCTCCCCCACCCTCCTCCTCTTGACCAAATAAGTCCTGAACCAGAGAGTTCCATGCTGCTATCTTCTCTGCTGTTTCCCCTTCCCCTCTTTGCACTGCTCTTATCCACACCGCAGTTTCCGCCAAAGCAGTAGGACTGCTTACCCTACTGTCCCACAGGATAGGGATGACAAGAGGTACGACTCTATGGCAAAGAAAGTCTTCTCTGCCTGTAGTATGGCGTTGAAGTCCATCAACGCCACCTGTACGCTCGCCAGGTTCAGTCACATGCTATGGGAGTGTGCTTCATCAGCGGCTGACTGCATACCCGAAGGAGAGGAAAAGGAAGCCTTCCTTAACATCATTAAAGATGGCAAAGATGCCATGTGCGAATCACTTCAAACGGGCATCGATTCCGCTGACAGTATCAGCAGGGCCATGGCGGCAAGTACAACAATCCGCAGGCATGCGTGGATGCGAAAGTCGGGCTTTGCCCCTGATGTACAGGCCAGAGTTTTGAATATGCCCTTTGACGGCTCTTCATTATTCGGGAAAAAGACTGATGACAGTCTGGAAAAGTTACAGACTTCTAAAGCAGCAGCAAAATCCTTAGGAGCTGCTATCCGCCAAACTCCTTTTCGCCCCTCAGGAACCTCTGGGAGAGGAAAGTCCTTTCGCTATTATTCCGCATTCGGGAAAGGCAGAGGACAGCCGGTTCAAAGAGGCCAAAGGAGATCCACCCGAGGTGGATGGGTCAAGAGTACTAAGACCGCAGCAGCAGCAGGTGCCTCTTTACCCTCGGCATCTGCATCAGCCACCCCCAAACCACTCTGAGGCCTTCACACACAAGACACCTGTAGGGGGCAGGTTAACTCACCATCTGACGGAATGGCAGGCTATAATTTCAGATGCTTGGGCGTTGGAGACAGTTGCCCAAGGTTACTGCCTACCCTTTCTACACATCCCTCAGAGTCATCCACCGGGGAACAGCTCCCTAAAAGTTCCAGATCCGCTCCTCTTGCAGGAAATGATGGACCTGCTAGAGAAAGGTGCCATAGAGCCGGTACCTGTAGAGGACAGGAACAAGGGCTGGTACTCCCCCTACTTTCTCATACCAAAGAAGGACGGAGGACTGAAACCCATCCTGGACTTACGAGAATTGAACAAGTTCCTCAGGAAGGACAAGTTCAAGATGGTAACTCTCTCTCAGATCCTTCAGGCCCTCCAGCTCCAGGACTGGCTGGTATCTCTGGACCTTCAGGATGCTTATTTCCATGTGCCAATCCATCTCAAGCACAGGAAATACCTGAGGTTCGCAATTGGCAACTCTCATTATCAATTTCGAGTTCTGCCATTTGGGCTGACCTCCGCCCCGAGGGTCTTCACCAAGCTGATGTCGGTAGTGGCGGTGAGTCTAAGGAGGGAAGGGATCCACGTCTACCCCTACCTGGACGATTGGCTGATCAAGGCCGTATCTTCGGAACAGGCCCAGACCCAGCTAGATTATGTCTGCCTCTTCCTTGACAGACTGGACTTCTCCCTCAATTTAAAGAAGTCACAGATGATACCATCTCACAGACTCCAGTTCATTGGAGCGGTCCGGGACACTTCCCTGGGAAAAGCCTCGCCACCAGAGTTGAGGGCTCAAGATATTCTACAGATGGTCACCAAGTTTCAAAATGGCCAACGTCTCCCAGCCTTCGACTTTTTGAGGTTGCTAGGCCTCATGGCATCCTGCATCTTCCTTGTGCCAGAGGCTCGCCTGAGAATGAGATCTCTTCAGTGGGCATTGAGAAGTCAGTGGTCACAATTCTCAGGGAGAATGACAGATCTCCTCCGGATTCCGGACAAGGTAGCCCGCGACCTTCAATGGTGGGCCTATCCAGAGAACATCTTGAAAGGAGAACTGTTTTGGCAACCATGGCTGGAGATAACAGTAGTCACAGACGCCTCGCTCACAGGGTGGGGAGCCCATGCCAACGACTTGACCATCAGCGGACGTTGGTCTCCATCGGAGTCCAGACTACACATCAACCTATTAGAGCTGAGAGTGATCAGACTAGCGCTGAAAGCTTTCCTGCCATCAGTACAGGGGAGAAATGTCCTGATAATGACGGACAACATGGTGGCCATGCACTACCTCAACAAAAGAGGAGGCGTAGGATCACTGCCACTGTGCAGAGAGGCAATGCAGCTCTGTTTTTGGGCAATTCGGGAAGGAATCTCTCTATCGGCAGTCCACCTAGCCAGAGAGAAGAATTTGACAGCGGACGCTCTGAGCAGGCAGAGCACAGTCTCCCACGAGTGGGAGCTAGCTGAGGAAGTCCTTCAAGAGATCTTCGCCCTTTGGGGAACCCCTCGGGTGGATCTGTTCGCCACAAGCACCAACAGGAAGTGCGATCTGTTCTGTTCAAGGGAATTTCCCCCGAGAGGAGCTCTAGGAGATGCGTTCGTAGTGGACTGGGAGTTTCCACTCCTTTACGCGTTCCCACCAGTCCCTGTTATTCCTCAAATGATCAGGAGGTTGAGAAGATTTCGGAAAACCATGATCCTAATTGCCCCGGATTGGGCCAGGAGAACGTGGTACCCGGACCTTCTAGATATGTCCATCTGCCCTCCAATCCGTCTTCCACTCAAAGAGAATCTTCTCTCGCAGAAGGGAGGTCAGGTTCTCCATCCAGACACCAGAACCCTCAACCTTCACGCTTGGCTTCTGAAAGGTTGAGATACAAGGTTTGGGATCTCCCTGATGACGTCATGGAGGTGTTGCTTTCGGCCAGAAGACCAGCAACAAAGTCTTTATACCGCTGCCGTTGGAACAAGTTTTGCAGCTGGTGTAGGGAAGAGAATATCGACCCTTTTTCATGCGGTACACCAACGGTGTTATCGTTTCTACTCTACTTGGCTAACTCAGGCCTTCAAGTTGCCACTGTAAAAGGCTATCTCGCAGCGCTTTCTATCTTCAAGCGCACTGCGGTGGAACCATCGTATTTCAAAATTCCTCTAGTGGTACAATTTCTCAAGGGTCTAACTAATGTTTACCCTCCAAAACCATTGCAGGTTCCATTATGGGACTTAAATTTAGTTTTAAACTTCTTAATGGGCACTCCATTCGAACCTCTTCACTCTTGCGCATTGAGATTTCTCACGCTTAAAACTGTCCTATTGGTAGCACTAACATCTGCTAGGAGGGTGAGTGAGCTACAAGCTCTCTCCTGTAAACCCCCACATACAATCTTCCACAAGGACAAGGTTGTCCTACAGGTGAAGCCTAATTTCCTCCCAAAGGTGGTTTCTGAATTCCATATTACTCAGAAAATTACCTTGCCTTCATTCTACCCTCCTCCCCATCCGGGGAAAGAGGAGGAAAGGCTACACAGGCTGGACCCTAGGCGAGCTCTCAGCTTTTACATCAGGAGAATGGCTAGGATCAGGCAAGCAGACCAACTGTTTGTAGGATACTCAGGTCACAAGTTGGGACTACCCATAACAAAACAAACCATCTCCAGGTGGATTATTTTGGCCATCCTGGATTGTTATAGACTAGCAGGGAAAGAGCCACCCCAAAATCTCAGGGCTCATTCAACCAGGGGTATCGCAGCCTCTTCGGCTCTCCAGAGAGGGGTACCGGTCCGGGACATATGTGCGGCTGCCACATGGTCGTCCGCACATACATTCACAAAATTTTACAATCTGGATTCCTCCACTGCTCAAGAGACCAGATTTGGCAAGGCCGTATTACATTCGGTCCATCCCTAAAGGGATACATAACACTATCACTCCCTCTCCAATTACATACCACTGCTATGGGAGTCTATCAAAGATAAGGAATACGTCGGAGGACACAATCCCTTCGAAGAACAAGTTACTTCTTACCTGGTAACGTTCTTTCGACGGGATGTTCCTCCGATGTATTCCTTATCGCCCCTCCCATCCATCCCCGCCGTGATAACTTCCCTTGTGGTTGCAGCTTTCGCTCTTTCAAGGTTACTAACCGATTCAGGCATGTCTTTTCTTATGCTACAAAACGGAACTGAGCAACGGACGCAGCGCGTGGCTATTTATGGGCATGGTGACGTCGGGCCCGATACGGTGGCCGTCGAGGGACATCGACTCGGCGGACGTCGACGCGCAGCGCCCTCTACAGAAAAAAATTCCGAGGCCAGCAAGCTGGAAACATATTATCAAAGATAAGGAATACGTCGGAGGAACATCCCGTCGAAAGAACGTTACCAGGTAAGAAGTAACTTGTTCTTCTGATGATTGTATCTGCTTAGATTCACATGCGTCCTCCCTGCCTCCCCGCTCGGGGTGGAAGGAACATAGACGTCTTACTATTTTCTCTCTTTATATACTCACTCACTATAGCCTTGGGCTCCCTCATGGCAGAAAAAATACAATCGGAGGGACCTCGCCGCGTGAGGGATTTTGGGTACTACACACGTCATGATAGGGATAGTGTTACAGACAGGCCTATGCCGATGTCCCCTTTCGGTCCCCAAAAGACAATATGGAATACTCTGCGGTTACCACTGAATGTCGAACCATATGTACAGCATGTGAATCTAAGCAGATACAATCATCAGAAATGCTATTACGGTAGTAATGCATGTCTTAAAGATATTTGTTATTTTGTGTGTGTATTTATGAAAGCCTGACCCGTACTAATTTATTTGTTTTATTTTTATTTTTTTACATTTGTTACACACCCAGACCCTGGGGTATCACAGGGTGGTTACAGACAGCTTAGGCATTACTATTCGGATACCTGCATGTGGAAGAACAGTAATACACAAAGAAATGACAATGATATTTACATACAAAACAACAGAAACAATGCAAGAATCTTAAGTATTTACATTTTTCTGAGTCTGGCCTACGGTGGAGGCGGCTTACTGGTCCTGAGAATACAGACTAGAGTTTGCCTTAATGTCAATTTACTAAAATTGGTTGAATAACCAGGAATTGGCAATTATTTAAAGCCATGGAAGGATTCCTCATTTTGATGTTCGGAGAGAGGGAGGTCCAATGTTTGGGGGCCAAGAATTGGAAGCTGCTGCCCCCAGCTCTAGTATTTTTGTAGCAGGGGATTACCAGGAGCAGATTGTTGTTGGATCTCAACGATCTGATGGGTTCTTTTTTATTTATGGCATTATTCAAGTAGATGGGGGCTTTTTTGGAGAGGCATTTGTAGGTGATGCATAGAGTTTTAAAGATGATTCTAGTTTTAATGGGTAGCCAGTGGGACTCCTTCCTAATGTTAGAGATATGGTCAGACTGTTTTTTTTCCTAAAGCAGCCTGTAGTGCATTAGTTGTAATTTACTGAGGTTGGTGTTGGAGGTCCCTAGTAATAACTCATTGCAATAATCCAACTTTAATAATATCAGCACCCTGGCCAAAGTGATGGAGTTAGTGGGTGTGAAAAATTGGCGGCTTAAGGCAATTAATTTTGAAGTATACAATGTGGACGAAGAGAGTGCACTTATGTGTTTACCCATTGTGAGGTTGGCATCTAGGTAAACTCCCAAGGTTTTTACTTGTTTAAGTACTGGAATCAACGTGCCATCGATGTTGATTGAGGAATAATCCGAATGGAGGGCACTTATTTTAGTTGGGGATCCCACAATGATAATCTCTGTCTTTTTATTGTTAAGGCAGAGGGTATTCAGGGCCATCCAGTTTTGGATTATAGCATACATTTTATTGATGGTCAGAGTATCCTGGTCGTAATTCCCAGAGATGGGTATGAGGATCTGGGTGTCATCTGCGAAGTTGGTGTAGATGACAGCCATGTTGTCTAATGCCGAGAAGAGAAGCTTCGTATATGCGTGATAGAGGGTTGGTGAGAGCTACAACGCTTGGGGGACCCCAATGGGGACTGGAATGGGATCGGCAGCTTCTTTACATACAGCTGGATGATGTGAATTAGAGCTGGGGAGAAATATCATAGAAAAAGGGAGGGGTTGTGAAGTCAACTCTGGCGAGACTCTGTAGCTGAGTGGTAATAAACGGGCGAAGTATGGGGTAAAAGCTAATTACGTAAGCAAATAAGAGTACAATATATGCCATTGTTTTGAATAGAAAACACTGATTTAAAAAGAAAACAAAATAAATATAGTTTATTTCTCAGTCTGTTTAGTTGAAAGAGAAGGGCAATCCTGTTATGTTGTACATGAACAGAATGTTGGAGTAATTGCGATTGCCATAGAACACTTGCTGGTCATTGTGGTTTTCTAAACCTGGCTAGTGCTTTGCTTTTCCAACTTTTGGACTCTTCCTGCTGTTACCAACTGTTTCTAAATTCTTTTTGGTCATGTGTCTCTGTAGAATGATGCGGAGTCTTCCAGTTCTCACTCCATGGCTGGCGCCCATCATATGGGAGGGCACGTTCGACACCAAACTGCTGAACTCCCAGTTTAAGCCCGATCTGCAAGTTGGCTTGACCGTGTTTGCAGTGAAGAAGTAGGTTTTCTTTCTTTCCAACTTATCCATGTCTGTGTGATTCTGTGTTGTGTTGTCCAGGTTCATGAAAATAATTGCTGTTGTTGGTGAAATGGACATTAGTATATTAGTTGGGCCCACAGAGAAGTCTTTCCACATATCACTGGAAAAATACAATGAGGTAGAGGCACACCGTTTTTTTCAATTAGTATCCGACGGTATGGTGTAAGGCTGAACAAAGGTCCAATCTGTGAACATGAAAATTAGTATTGATTCACCAAATATCTATATCACTGGCAGAAGTGTAAAGAATGCATTCACTACCGGATCTGCATATGTGGCGTTTCCCAGAAAATTGTCATGAACAGCATGTAAGATAGAAATACACATTTTGATCAACACCATAAAGTTTTTAGATATTCACGAAAAATCTATGACATAAGATCCAAACAAAAACATGTAAAGGCAAAGCAATCGAAACAACAAGATCAACAAATAAATAACTTATAAGTACCCGGGCAATTGTAGACCTCCGGTTCATGCACCCCACACCCTTCCACCCAATTTAATTTTAAGTTGTAGATCTCCAATATTGGGGCTTTTATATATTTACATACTTTTGAATATTCCAACTTCTCGGGCTGTGAACCCCAGGGACTCCTTTTGAAGACACGATTAACATAAATAACTGCTTGTTTCACTTGTGTAAACATAGCCTGTCTTAACTCGCTCCTTCTCCCTTAAGAGCACATGCATGGCAGTGCATTATGACATACACAATACTACCTGCCTCCATTCTAAAACTTATATTACTTAAGATTTTTTTAAAGCGTTCCAGGTGAAAGAAAAAACCTTTGGAGTGAGCTCCTAGCCCTCTAGGTTTGGCTGTGTGAGGAAGACATTTTGGTAAAGATTTTGCTGGCTCTCTGTGCTAGGGCTTAGAGTGTTATTGACAAGGGAACCTTTTTGTTGTAGAAGGAAGATGTTACTGCGTAAAGCTTAAGCAGGTGTTTATAGAAGAATATGGATCATGAGGATCCATATTAGTGCTGTATCTACAGTCTTCGTTCCCATGAAAGGCAATCATGCAAGCTGTGCCAAGATCTGTCTAACAGGCGATGAATGACAAGACAGGTAAAGGAGACACTAAGCATGACTGCAGAGATGAAAATGGCAGCAGAGACCTCCAAAAGTACTGCAGTGTTCAGGGTTATAGAAGGGCTAAGGGGCAGTATTCAGCCCAAGAATAATCCAAAGGTCCCTGTGGGGTTTCCTGACTGCATACCAACTTCAGAATCCTCTGCAATGAGTGTTCCTGCACCATTAAAGGAGAGGATGGCAGCAAAGAGGACACGACTGTTGCTGATGCAGCTGTTGTGGGAAGAAGGTATAGCAATGGGGTTGCCAGTACAGTTAGAAGAACTGTCAGAACCAATGCAATCATCATTGAGGGAGTCATAATCTGCCCCCATAATTGATCATTGATCATGCAGCTGCCATCATCACTGAAGAGACCTGTGCCCTCGCTGTTCGAGTCTCAAGAACAAAGCCTGTCATGAGCCATAGTCGAGGCAGTGATATATCTCAAGATACCAATGACTGTCTAGCTCTAGGTGTTGTCATGGCTCATTATCGAGGAGGTACCATCGTCAATCATTGTCATCCGAGAAGGGGTTCTATACTGAAAGGAAAAGGAGAACAGTCCATGATGGAACGAGAACAGCTGTGACGAGCCGGAGTGTGTTGGCCCTACCGTGATGGACAAAATCATCAACTTTGTGAGGCAATTCATGATGCAGCAAGTGAGTAGGATGCAGTAGGTGCCTGTGTGCCAACCAGCCCCTCTGCGCACGAGGAGTCTAACAAGGAGGTTGGGAGGGAGAATGATGAGGTTTCTTGGGAGAATGCTTCCACTCCCAAGAACAGGCCACACTGTTCCGCCAGCCCCTTCCCCACCAGATGGTAATGTCGCCTTTCAAGGGCCGATGATTAGTGTGGGTAACCACCAATAACAGGAAGTTCACAGTCCCCTCAGAGGAGATTTTGTGCTGACCTCTAAACCTGAGTTGAAGTAAGGCAGCTGTTGTAGAGAGAAAGAGGCTGAAGCAACTTTATGGTGGAGAGGCGTTCATTTGGTAAGTGCGCCATAAAGGGCCCATCCGCCCATGACTACTCATACTGCTTTCTCTGTGTACCGCTCGCCCTCCCATCGTGAGAGAGCGCAGCAGCGTTCAGAGATTTCTACACACCTTCCTTCCTTATGTAAACCACCAAACCACAAAGTCTTTGAATTTGGCAGGCATTTTGTGCAAGTGTTGCGGAACACGAGAACTTTGTGTAATAACTTGTTCTGCTACTACAATCATTGCATATCTTTGTTCATTTTATTCTACAGTGTACTTGAATTTCGGAACAATGTCCCAAATATTACATTCACTACTTAGATCACTGGTCACCTTTTGAGGAACATCCATACCACCCACACTCAGCCTAACATTTCTTGGTACACGGATTTATCAACCTTCGTCATTCTCCTCAATCACATCTCTCACAGCAGGCTTTGCCATGCATTCTCTCTCATTGCATCTCTCTAGTTGCCCGACTACCATCTTCAAGAATTTCTACTGATCCTGTAATCTCTTCTCTTAGGGGACAGGCGAGGGCCTATGCCTAAGTGTGGCTTGGGCTTCCTTATTTTGGCAAAATCCCCTATTTTAAGTGTTTCCTTACATGTGACCTCTGTTCTCAAACCACAGCTTACATCTAGCATGACAATCTTCTACCCTTCTGAGCATCTCTCTTCGATCACACTTACCGGATCCGCCACGCCTAGCTAGCTACTCAAGAGGGAAACTCAAACACTTGTTTCCTGCCTCTCAAGGCAACAAATGGCATGATGCCTGTGCTGGAGTGTAGTGCGGTATGATAAGCCTAAATCATATCTCATATTAGATTTTTTGCATTGCGATTTGAGATACTTGCTAACTGTAGAGTTCCCTTGATCACCCTATTAAACCTCTCTATCATTCTGTTTTGTCTTGGACAATACAAGGCAGTAGTTTCAAGCTTCACCCCTGCTGTTTCCAGAAACTCCCTGAACACTCCTGATCTGAATTGTACGTCGTTATCAGTAAGCACTGTAGTTGGAAATCACTCTTCAAAAAACAACTTCCTTTAGAAAATTAGCGACAGGCTTTGCTGTGGCATCTGGAGACCACATCACACAAGGCCAACTTGGGCCTTACTGCGAGCTTGGAGGTACTTCTACCGAAATACCGCCAAACTCAATTTCCGTTAGCCACCACTCGTCCCGCAGGTTTACCGGGGATTACAAGTGGTGGTAGGACGATGTATATCCCCATTTTTGTCCACAGGATTCCATGGGGATTTTGGCAGAATTATCGCAAGCAGTAATTCCACTGATTCTTTGAGAAGACGTGGAGGATTTAATCCATTAAGGCAAAGATGGATCTGCTTTCCGGGGGTATGCCCACAATAGGTCCCACAATGTCAAGTGCAATTTTTGTCTAAGGAACTACGGCACTTGGACAGGTTGAATAGGTATCTCACACTGAATGTGTGTCTTGTCACTTTCGGCTCATGGCAAACACAACTTGACCACTTCATCTACATCCATTTTTGACCACCAGTACCACTTCCGTACTTGCTATTTATGTCCCTGATGAGCAGTATCTATACTCTGCAGATGCATTATCTTTGGTGCTATAATTGTGTCATCCCTGAATATAAAATCTCTGTCTACCCACAGTTCAGGAAGAACTTTATGGAACTGCATGCCGACTTACTCTGGCTGTGTTAGACGGCCTGTAATGATGTACTTGCATACATTTTGTAGTTCTACATCTTCTTCATAGGCTTTCTGCCATGTACCTCTGTCAGTGTTGGACTTGCTAGACACTTGGGCCATAGCTCCCCATGAATCATCTTCTGAATCTTTTACTTTGTAAACACAGAGGTGTAGCTTAGACAGTTAGCAACCACTTTTTTCGGCACCTGGAATGAATCAATTTTAAAATAAACTCTTGGACTGTTGGAGCCCATCTATTTATTTGGGGAGAATTAAAATTCCCTTTTCCAGATAAGGCAATAATGAGGGGTGTGTGGTCTGAACAAATTGTGAAGGGAATCCCCCAAAGCCTCAATCCGGCCTAACCTCAAGGCCCTCACTTAAATCCATTGTTGCCTGTCTTATCGCAGATCACAGATGCCTGCACAGAGCCTTTATTCACCCTAATGACTCCACCGAAGCAGGGGCTCCAGATGGCCGCCGCAATCCTCTGCCCTTATTGGTTGCCGAGCTGTCTTGTGGGATTGGAATTCCCGAGCCGGCAGGCGGAGCCGGCCTCACCTCAAGGCCCTCAATTAAAACCATTGCTGTCTGTCTTGGCCTGTCTGGATATATCTGGCTCTCCAGACCACTGGCCCACCCTCCTGAAACTTCAGACCCTGTATGTTCCGCGCACAATTCTCTGCAATGTGAGCTACTGCAGATCTCATATTCCAGATGGGTTTCACACCGGTATGAAAGGTAAGGTGAAGAACACATGAGCAGGTTGCTTACTTTATCACCTCACCTGTGCCCCCTCAATACCGCCCGATCCCACCACCCGCCCAATGTATACTGCCCTTGCACATTATCTGCTCCCAGGGAGTCCCAGCACATCACTGCACTGTTCAGCCCAAGCCAGACATGCAGGGTGTAATGATCCCCCCTACAGCTAGCTGCTGTAGCGCCAATGCACCAACATGCCCCTGCCACCACCTACCCCTTTTTTGCCACCGCTGCACTTTGTTGCCACCATGGGGGTCGCAGCACTACACTGCGCCGCTCAGATGAGTCCTACCACACAATGCACAACAACCCTCCAACATGCTGCATTGCGTGAATGCTTAACCATGCCCCTCTAACCCACCTCCCACCCCTTTTCTGCCACAGCTATATATAGCTAGTCCCTTGAGGCACACTCCCCTTTGGGACCCAGCGCAACACTGCGCAGCCCAGAATAGACCAAACACTCAGGGTGGAGTATCCCCTCCACCAAATTCGAATTATCTGACCTTTCCTCACTCCACCCCCCTCTCACACCAACTCAGGACTTGGCCACTAGGTGGCACTCCCCTCCATACCGCCCATGCTCGGGGGCACACCAACTCTCCAGGTTCTTAGCTCGTACATTAGGAACCACCTCAGTACTCTCTGGCCGCACTCTACCCATTGAGGGTGAGTTTAGACACGCAAGACTTTCTTCACATACCATTCCACCGCCCACTCTCCCTACTATCACCCACCCCCTATCCATCCTGCCCTTGCCGAATCCCCCTTCAATACCATGCTTATGCCTGCAGCCAACCAGACCGTGACCATCAACTGCATCCTATTAAATGTATGTTCTCTTGGCACCTACTCCATTGCAGTCCATGATCTTATTATCAACTACCACTTAGACATTGTTGCTACCACCGAATCCTGGCAGTGCCTTTGGCCCATTACTCTCTTTAGCCATTCCCCCAAATACTCCATCTTTAGAGCAGACCACCCTAACGCACCAGGAGGTGGCATTGCCCTTATTGCCAAATCATCACTACAGATTAGGGAGATCCCCACCCCCTTGGCACTAGGCTACGAAATACTTCTAAACCAAACATAACATCAACCCCCAAACCACCTACAACCTTCTTTTCCTCTATCGGCAACCCAAATCAATAAGTTGCCGGGAATCAGATATTCTCTTGTTGCTGATCCCCCTCATCAAGCCCTCCACCAAATTTATACTACTGGGTGCCTTCAACATGGGCTTTAGCGATCGAACTGACAACAAAGCCACAGCCCTTGCCAGCTCCCTTGCTGATATGCAGCATGTCTCCACTCCCACCAAATGTCACACCCTTGAATGCTCCCATTGTCAGCACAACCATCAACTCCCTACCTTCATCTGTCCACTCTCTGATAGAGTTCAACGTGTCACTCTCTGATAGAGTTCAACCTGTCACACTCCCCCCAGACCAACCCCACACCCACACCTAACGTCACCATGGCTCGCAATACTTGCAAGCTCACTGAGGAGGCACTTGCGCCTACTCTCCAGACTCTCCTGATCCCATTGTCCCCTATATATAAAGACCTTGCCGATCTCTATACTCAGAGCCTCCACTACACTATGGATGTGCACAGTCCTCTCAAACCCAAAATACTAAAATTGCATAAGATCTGGTCATCCTCTGCAAATACAAAAAAGCCCTTGAACACCAATGGAGAAAGCATCCCACCCCCTCTAACCATGATACTCTCTCCACCGCCACCTAATCATTAAAAAAAAATGAATCTCATGTAAAGCCAACTCTTACAACTCCAGAATTACCAATGCCAGCTCCAATACCAAAGAACTCTTCTCCATTCTCAAAGAGTTAGAGAACCATGTCCCCCACCTGCTCCGAGATCCACTCAGACAAAGACTGCTGCTCCACCATCCAGATCGCCCTCACTAACAAAATGGAGACAGTAAGGGAAAATTGCATCCAAAAAAAGCACAACTTGCTGAAAATCCCCCATCGCTGAATTCTTTGGTGCCCTTATTTCACCTAAACACCCTCTTCCCACTTCTTTCAGCTTCTCCCGAGTATCACAAGTCAATGTACTCAAAACTATCCATTCTCTCAAACCTTCCATCTGTAAGAGGGAAGCACGCCTGGCTCATATAGTCAAGCTCTTCGCTTCTACACTCACCCTGGTCATTACTGAATCCATCAACACCTCCTTCCAGACCAACACAGTTCCCAACAGCCTCAAAACTGCCTGTGTTACCCCCCTACTCAAGAAACCTTTGTTCAACCCTATTCCCCCTACCAACTACCACCCCATCACCACCGTCTCCTTCCTCCTCAAAATTTTAGATTTCTTAGCTTATGCCCAAATCCAAGCCTTTCTTGAAAGCCACCAGCTGCTAGGTGCAAGGCAATCGTGCTTTAGGCCTAAATACAGCACTAAAACTGCCTTACTAGATTTCAAAATCCAGTTAGATAACATCCATGACTCAGGCAATCCCGCTATTCTCCTCCTCCTCGACCTCTCCGCCGCCTTGGACTTCGTGGACCACGATACACTCTGCCACCACCTCAGCTATAACTTCCAGTTCTCCACGGATGTTACCACCCGGGTTAAATCCTTCCTAAGTGATTGTACCTCTAGAGCTTTCATTGGGGACTCTGCACCATACCCCATCGCTGTCCCCATTGGAGTCCCACAAGGTTCCTGACTTTCACTGACACTCTACAACACTTAGACCAAACCACTATTCAACCTTCTTGACTCCCTTAGTATTACCTATTCCAACTTTGTGGACAATACCCAGATACTCATCCCTATCACAGGAAATTACCAGGCCGACAACACCATCATAAATATGATCTTTAGCATCATCCAAAATAGAATGGCCACCCACAATCTATGTCTCAATGATGACAAAACAGAGTTGCTCATGGTGGGCTCCCCTTTTCGGCTCAAAGACCTAGACTCTGCCTTCTCCTGCTTCCCTATTGACGGCACGAATCTACCAGTCCTGAAAAGCGTCAAAACTCTGGGCATCAACATGGACGCTGATCTCTCCATGACCAAACATATCAATGCACTTGCTTCCTTGATCGTCAGCCCGCCTTGACCTGATCACCCCAAGATTCAAAAGCAAAAAAGCTTGAGGCGTGAGCTTCTGTGTCACAGCATCCTCTCTCTGGAACTCTCTGCCACCCAACTTTAGAAATTAATGTTCTTATCTGTCTTTCAGAAAACTTGTGAAAACTTGGTTATTTAACAAATATGTCTAATCCCTAATCGTATCCCTACTGTTCTGCTCAACTCTACATGTCTTCTGTACAAATGCTTTGATACCTCTGGGTCTGGGCATTAAACAAATGTAATAAATAAATAACTGAAAATTTGAAGTAGACAGTAGCCCATTTGCAAGCTAAAGCTTCTTTTTCCACAGTAAAGTAGTTCTTCTCCGCCTCTTGTAGGGTGTGGGAAGCAAAAGCTATTACTACTTCATTCCCTCCTCGTATTAGGGTAAGGGTAGAGCCCACACTAACAATATTGGCATTGGTAGTGAGATAAGTGTATTCTAAGGGATTGAACATGCCTAATGAGATGGCCTTGGCCATTTGTTGTTTAATGTCATCAATCATCAAATGCTGTTTCATGTGTTGTTGCGCATGCAAACTTGACATTCTTCTGTTGGAGTTCTCTGAGTGGAGAGCATTTCAAAGCAAACTGTTTTGCAAACTTTGAATAGTATTCAGCTTATCCCAAAAGTGCTCTGAGGCTGTCCTTATCCTTCACTGCAACTAGTAAGTTGGGTTTGTGACGAATGCCTTCCCCACTAATTACGTGCCCAAGATATGTTACTTCGGATACTCTAAAGTTACACTATTCCCTTTTCAGGATAAGCCGTGCCTTCTTTAGGATGGTCAGAACTGATTATAAGTACTGGTTATATTGGACTTGATCATTATTCGACAGGTATGTCATCTTGAAAGCACTTAACATCAGGGTTATTTTGAAAAAATCTCTCTATTATCTTTTGAAAACTTCCGCTGCTAAGTCCAAGCTAAGCGGAATTCATTTGAACCTGCAAGCCCCGAAAGGGGTGAGAAAGGACATTGGGTGCCTCGACTCTTTGTGGAGTTGGATCTGATGGTAAGCATTTTATAAATCTAAGGTGGAAAAACCAATTGTACCCTCTAATAGTGTTATCATTTCTTGCACACAAGGTAATGGGTGATGGTCCACCCAGATTCTGTCATTCAATGACCTGTGACCTGATGTTTATGCACATGCAAATGTTCCCATCTGCTGTACGAGCTATAACCATTGGGGAAACAAACTCTGCCACTTCTATCTCTTCAATTACATTATTAGTTACGCAGTTCTAGTTTTTCTACATTTTCTTTGAGAGAACATCGCCTTTGCATTGATAACAATCATGAGATTGTGGAGTTCTGCTGCAGACCTTCCAATGTATTTAATGTAACTAAAACCAACTGAAAGGTGAAAAAAAAGGTTATGCAGTTCATCCAATTCTCTTTTGACTATTTCTCTTAATTAAAATGGTATGGGTCTAATCCGACGGGCTACAGATGTGTCCCCCTTTCTTCAAGATGATCCTACGTTGAAAGTCTTTGAGACAAGCTAGAGTGGTACTGAAAACTTCTAGAAACGTGTCAAATACAACCTCACTTAGTTGAATTACAGGTTCTTGGGGGTTGGGATTGGATTCACGCATGAGGCATGGGTGCACAACATACGGCCCGCGGGCCAAGTGCGGCCCGTGATGCTGCTGGATGCGGCCCGGCAGGGTTGAAGACTTTCCTAATGGAAGGCGGCCCGCAAGCAGCAAAGGTCGCCCTCCATTAAGAAAGTCTTTGTTTTCCTTGCCGGGCCGTGAGTCACGCAGTGTGTGTGTGTATGCTGCCAGGGAAGCTGGGGCTCAGTGACCTAATCTGCCCTGGCAGGGGTGCAGAGTAGGGGGGCTACGGGGCCCTCCTCCCCCCCACAACCCCAGCAGAATGAAGTCGGGGCTGAGCAATCCCCACCCCCCCACGGCCCGCACAGAAGAGGGGCAGTATGGAAGGCCCTTTGTTCCATCCATACTGTCTCTCTCTGGCGGCCCGGGTAAAAGCCGGAGAAAAAACAAGAGGCTCTTGTTTTGCATCTGTCCCTCCATTTCTAAAAATCGTTTTGGGTTGGGTATACTTCTACATCTGTGCACCGGGGTGCACAGATGTAGAGGTACACCCAACCCAAAACGATTTGGGCAGTGCCAGAAGCCTCGCCAGCGTTCCAGGATGTCTGGGTAAGTACATGGTGGGGGGGCTGTATTTTTGTGTGTGTGTCTGTCTCGGCTCCGTCCTGTGTTTTTTGTTTTTGTATGTATGTTGAGATGCGGAGGTGGGGGTGTGTGTCGGGTGTGTATGGGTGTGTTTGTATTTGTATGTCTGCATTGTATGTTGAGATGCGGAGGTGGGGGGGTGTCGGGTGTCTATGGGTGTGTTTGTATTTGTATGTCTGCAGTGTATGTTGAGATGCGGGGGTGGGGTGTGTGTCGGGTCTGCTTGAATGTGTTTGTGTGCAAGTGCAGTGTATGTTGAGATGCGGGGGTGGGGTGTGTCGGGGCTGCCTGAATGTGTTTGTGTGCAAGTGCAGTGTATGTTGAGATGCGGGGGTGGGGTGTGTGTCGGGTCTGCTTGAATGTGTTTGTGTGCAAGTTCAGTGTATGTTGAGATGCGGAGAGGGGGTGTGTGTCGGGTCTGCCTGAATGTGTTTGTGTGCAAGTGCAGTGTGTGTTGAGATGCGGACGGGGGGTGTGTGTCGGGTCTGCCTGAATGTTTGTTGTTGTGTGAAAGTGCATGTTGAGATGCGGGTGTGGGGTGTGTGTCGGGTCTGCCTGAATGTGTTTGTGTGCAAGTGCAATGTATGTTGAGATGCTGGGAGGGTGGGGGTGGGGGTCTGGGGGATGGGGTCGGGTCTGCCTGAATGTTTGTTGTTGTTGTGTGCACGTTCTGTGTATGTTGAGATGTGGGGGGTCCGAGTCTGTATGCGTGCATGCTTGCGAGTTTGTGTGCTGAGTTGGGGGGGCTCGAGTTTGTATGGGTGTATGGTGTATGCTTGTGGGTTTGTGTGCTGAGTTGGGGGTGTGGGGTTCGGGTCTGTATGGGTGCATGGTGTATGCTTGTGGGTTTGTGTGCTGAGTTGGGGGGTGGGGGTTCGGGTCTGTATGGGTGCATGGTGTATACTTGTTAGTTTGTATGCAGGGGTGGGGGGGTTGGGGTCTGTATGAGTATGGGGCATAGTGTTTGCATGAGGGGTGGGTGTTATGGGGCATAGTGTTTGGTTGAGGGGTGGGTGTCTTGGGGCATTGTGTTTGCATGAGGGGTGGGTGTCTTGGGGCATTGTGTTTGCATGAGGGGTGGGTGTCTTGAGGCATAGTGTTTGCATGAGGGGTGGGTGTCTTGAGGCATAGTGTTTGCATGAGGGGTGGGTGTCTTGAGGCATAGTGTTTGCATGATGGGTGGGGGCCATGGGGCATAGTGTTTGCTTGAGGGGTGGGTGTCTTGGGGCATATTGTTTGCATGAGGGGTGGGTGTCTTGGGGCATAGTGTTTGCATGAGGGGTGGGTGTCTTGAGGCATAGTGTTTGCATGAGGGGTGGGTGTCTTGGGGCATAGTGTTTGCATGATGGGTGGGGGCCATGGGGCATAGTGTTTGCATGAGGGGTGGGTGTCATGGGGCATAGTGTTTGGTTGAGGGGTGGGAGCCATGGGGCATAGTGTTTGCTTGAGGGGTGGGTGTCTTGGGGCATAGTGTTTGCATGAGGGGTGGGTGCCTTGGGGCATAGTGTTTGCATGAGGGGTGGGTGTCTTGGGGCATTGTGTTTGCATGAGGGGTGGGTGTCTTGAGGCATAGTGTTTGCATGAGGGGTGGGTGTCTTGGGGCATAGTGTTTGCATGATGGGTGGGGGCCATGGGGCATAGTGTTTGCATGAGGGGTGGGTGTCATGGGGCATAGTGTTTGGTTGAGGGGTGGGAGCCATGGGGCATAGTGTTTGCTTGAGGGGTGGGTGTCTTGGGGCATAGTGTTTGCATGAGGGGTGGGTGCCTTGGGGCATAGTGTTTGCATGAGGGGTGGGTGTCTTGGGGCATTGTGTTTGCATGAGGGGTGGGTGTCTTGGGGCATTGTGTTTGCATGAGGGGTGGGTGTCATGGGGCATAGTGTTTGCATGAGGGGTGGGTGTCTTGAGGCATAGTGTTTGCATGAGGGGTGGGTGTCTTGGGGCATAGTGTTTGCATGATGGGTGGGGGCCATGGGGCATAGTGTTTGCTTGAGGGGTGGGTGTCTTGGGGCATAGTGTTTGCATGAGGGGTGGGTGTCTTGGGGCATAGTGTTTGCATGAGGGGTGGGTGTCTTGAGGCATAGTGTTTGCATGAGGGGTGGGTGTCTTGGGGCATAGTGTTTGCATGATGGGTGGGGGCCATGGGGCATAGTGTTTGCTTGAGGGGTGGGTGTCTTGGGGCATAGTGTTTGCATGAGGGGTGGGTGTCTTGGGGCATAGTGTTTGCATGAGGGTTGGGTGTCTTGAGGCATAGTGTTTGCATGAGGGGTGGGTGTCTTGGGGCATAGTGTTTGCATGATGGGTGGGGGCCATGGGGCATAGTGTTTGCATGAGGGGTGGGTGTCATGGGGCATAGTGTTTGGTTGAGGGGTGGGAGCCATGGGGCATAGTGTTTGCTTGAGGGGTGGGTGTCTTGGGGCATAGTGTTTGCATGAGGGGTGGGGGCCATGGGGCATAGTGTTTGCATGAGGGGTGGGTGTCATGGGGCATAGTGTTTGGGGGTGGGAGCCATGGCGCATAGTGTTTGCTTGAGGGGTGGGGGCTATGGGGCATAGTGTTTAATAAAAATAGGGGGTTGAAAAAGCCTCCTGCCACACCACGCCCCACCGCGCCTACCGCCCCACCCACATTTACTTTTTGGCCCACTATAGCCATCATGTAAGGTACTTTCGGCCCTCTGTCAAAATCAGTTGTGCACCCCTGCCTTAAGGTCTCTTTGGTGGGACCAGCTCAGAAGGGGAGCATCCCTTTTTGGTACATACAACTTCTCTCTGTTCTTTATTCCTTAAACTCAATTTCAACTTGAACTTCTATACTCGCCCCTTTATAAGCTTTGGTTTGAATATCTGAGCCTTCTAAGTCATGGAGGTTGCACCGTGATTTACTAAATGCTTCTGTCCCCATCTCAGCATACTTAGACCCAGAATCAGCCATCATATGCACTTCTTTTTCCGTCAATGAACACACCACACCAAGGAGCATCGCAGCCCTCTCCATCTATGGCAGCAATTGCTAGGTCATTCAAGTCTTCTTTCATCATCTTAAGTTCATCTTTTAATGTTCTAGACTCTAACTGCCCAGGTGGATATCTCCAGCACATACGCTTTAGCAATGATATTATTAATGCTGCAAGGAAAAGAGAAATGAGTGATGCCCGCACCAATGGACAGGTTATACAGCGGGACTGGGGCAGACATTGGCTCCATTTCTCTCAAAATACTGCCCCCACATCACAGCACTTGTAGGTACTAAATGAACACTGAAGGGAGCACCATTGGCGCATCTTGTTCCATATTGTTCTCACTGAGCACAGCCAAACAGGGACACTGATGGGGTATACAAACATACTGTGGTTAAAAACACAAGACACACATGGACAGCTATATTTCAACAGGACCCTGTAGGTGCTCCAACATTTTCAAAGTGGCACGATGTGGGCAAACCCGTGGAACACCATGTGAGGATTAAAATACTACGGGGACTGTAGGATCCTCACCCTTCTTAGAACCTAATTAGGTAGTGGTTTGTGGGCTATAGGACACGTGCCCTCTTACAAAGAAATGAGGGAATTCTTTGGGAGCTGCCTCGCGCTCATCCTCTTAGAACCAACAGCATGTAGTTGAGTTCACAATTGGGCGCTGATGGATTAATGAATGCTCCCCTTTCTCATTACCTACATTTATGCTACACCTTTCATCTGGTAAGTCAGTCTGTCAGGTCTAAACCCAAAACCCACTGCTCACTTTCACCAAAGTCTCGTCCGGGGCTCCACCCTGGCTAACCCCCAGCTACCCTGGCTAACCCATCCTAAAGTCTTCCTTTTGGATGATTTTCTTCAGGAAGCAGTAAGCCACACAATACAGCTGCACTGTGCTGGTATATTTAGGGCCCTCCACACCACCTAGGGGTGGGGGCCCTAGGAACTTCCACAACAATGAGGTTGCTCTTAGTTCTGGGACATGCTTAGATCATGTTCCCTCACCTGTAACCCAAACTGCGGTGTCCAGTCTCCAGTCACCTTTTTCTCAGAAATCTCACTGTCTGTCAAATCCTGTTATTCTCTCTTTCATTATTGGGCCTGTGCTCCTGCCTCTCAGTTTCTATAGCAATGGGATCCTATTGCACAATCACTGGACACCACACTCCCCCAATAGCAGAAGGTCACTCACTGGATTCCAGTCAAGCTGTCCAATGGAATACCAGTGATGCTCTAGATCATGTTCCCTTGCGTGAAAGCCAAATTGCAGTGTCCAGTCTCCAATCACCTTTTTCTCAGAAATCTCACAGTCCCAAAGGTCAAATCCTGTTATTCCCTATTTCATAATTGGGCCTGTGCTCCTGCCCCTCGGTTTCCATAGCAAATGGTTCCCGCTACACAATCACTGGACACCACTGCCCCCCAATAGCATCAGGCTGTCCAATGAAATACCAGTGATGTTCTAGTCAGGATGTAAACCATGTTCATCCAGTTTCTATGGTTCAAACATGCCAAGACAAACCAACCAAGATCTCCTAGTCCAGTAGGTCACAGCAATTCATTGGATTGTTGTGCCACAAACATCAAATAGGGTGACACAATTAAAGAAACGTTAATTGATGAAACATTGATATCATGTGTGATTTCTTACATTGCCACTGTCTGCCCACCGGGTCTGTTACAACAGCTCAGTTGGTAAATATTTGTTTCTGCACAATCTGGTAATTCACCACTCGAAAGACCAGGTGTTCATTTAGTAGGCGTTGTGAGTGTGGGAGTGACAGCCTGATGATATCATTGTGTGTTAGGCCTAGGAGGAGAAACTTGGGATGCCTGGAATTGATCACCCTACCATTTTCATATGGAGTATCTGATTTCAAGCCAGAAACCCTGTAGTACCAGGGAACACAACACAAAAGTAGTTAGGATCCCCCTTCACCAGATTCTCTCCAGCAAGACGTCTTATTAGGACAGATGTTTTGTAAAAAGGCATGCATACCGTACCGCTGATATAAAAGCTTATACCGTGTGTCTGGAACTTGTGGTGAGGATGACATTCTTTGCACCAGCCCCCAGATCCTGTCCCAGCCCTGGAAGTTTATAGAAGCATTAAGATCCCTATCCCAGTTTAGCATATATTTTTCCAAAAGGGGGTATTTTGTGTGTACAAGCTCCTTGTGCAGATTTGAGATCATGCCTTTGCTAGAGCTCACACCCCCTGAAAAAACGTTTTAAAGGAAGAAAGTGATCTGGATCCCCTACAAATTCTTATCCATATGCAGTGTCCAGTGCCACATCTAGATATACTGCATTCTGTATTTCTCCAATAGGTTAAAATCTGAGTTTCAATCAGGGAATGACTTAAAAATATCTCCCCTACAAAGATCACCCGATTCATCACATAATATCAAAATGAAGGTGATGAAACTGTTGTGATCTGGTCATCCATGGACACCATTTCCCAAATGGTGTTAGCCATGTTACCAGAGTGATGTATATGCTCTGATTTCTGGTGCCACACCTGCTCCCAAATGTATGTACCAGAGCCTGCCTGTTCTATACATAGCATTGATTTATCTGACTCAACCTGCACCCACTCTCTCTAGGTTCTGAGTTGACACGCCCTGAAGTCGCTTGACACATTGGATAACCCAAACCAATCTTTCTAGTAGACTTAAAAAGAATGCTCATTGTTATTCTTGTTTTCTTCCAATATCACATAAACTGTAGTATTATGATATGATATGATATGGCATTTGTAACGCGCCTATACACAAGTGTTTCAAGGCGCGACAAGGCAGGGGGGGGGAACAAGGGGAGAACAGATAACGATCCTACTAGGCCAGGTGTCATTCAGATCGTGCAAGTGCAAGGGTAGGGGGACTGGGAAAAGTGCAAGGGGAAGGGGAGAGGGGAAGTGCAGTACATGGTTAGTAGAATACAAGATAAGTAATAGGCCAGCTGGCGGCAAGTGCAAGGTAAGTGCCGGGAGAAGGGGCTGTAGGATACAGAGACAGTCCCGTAGTGCAGGTAAGCAGTGCAGGGAAGAGTGGCTGGGCCCAGGACCGAGATCGGTGAGTGGCCAGTTGCAGATTCAGTGCAGGTTCAGTGATTTTAGCAGGGGAGAGAGGGAGAGAAAGCGGAGGCAAAGAGGAAGGTTTTGAGGTGCTTCCAGAAGCGGAGATGGTTCTCCTCAAGTTTCAGGGAGGCAGGAAGGCTGTTCCAGAGGGAGGCTCCTGCTGCGGAGAGAGATCTACCCCCAGCTCGTTGCTTGGAGAAGCGGCTGACCCTGAGGTAGTTGGAGGTGGATGAGCGAAGAGCTCGAGAAGGAAGATATTTAGGAAGAGAGAGTTGAAGGTATTTTGGCCCAAGGCCCCAGAAGGCCTTGTGGACAATGCAGAGGGTTTTGAACTTAATCCTCGCAGCCACTGGGAGCCAGTGTAGCGATTTCAGTCCTGGAGAGATACGGTCCCTGGGTTTGAGGCCAAGGACAAGTCTTGCAGTCCTGTTCTGGATGAGTTGCAAAGGGCGGAGAGTAGAGGCAGGAAGATTTAGATAGAGGCTGTTACAGTAGTCCAGCTTCGAGAGAACCAGGGCTCTGAAGACAGTGAGCTTCTGGGGGAAGGAGAGGAAAGGAAGGATACCTCTGAGGAGGTGTAGCTGGTAGTGTGACTTCTTAGAGACGTCAGATATGTGAGGAGAGAAAGAGAGTGTGGAGACGAAGATGATGTCGAGGTTTCTTGCCTTGCAGGTAGGATGAGGAAGAGGGCCAAGGGACCCCGGCCAGAGAGGCCTCTGAAGACTATTAAACTTTTCCCGGAACAAGAAGACAGGTAGAGGTTAAAATATATACAGCAGTCAAGGAATTATACTCATTTAGTAATGACTATTTCCCCCAAACAGGCAATATACAGGTTTTTCCACCTATGGATATCATGTTGTACAGATTCAACTGGGCCCAGGTTGTTATCTGAGTACACAGATAAATACTGTTTGGTCAAAACAACACCCAATTATGTCAGGCTTTTAGACGCCCATCTCATGGAAACCTTCTTAGCTAATTTGGCCTTATCACCCGTGAGCATGAGAACCGTTGATTTTCTACGGTTACCCTCAAAGCCTGACACCAAAGCAAAGGAGTTAAGCCTCCATGGGACGAGGGAGGAGGGCCCATGTGGCTCAACCACTGTCATCATAACATCATCTACAAAGAGACAAATCTTATGTTCCCCTGCCCCCATTTTACACCTTGAATCCGAGCTTGTCCCCATATTCGGGCTGCGAAAGAAAAAAGGCTGAGGGAAAAGCAGACAGCGCTGCTTGGTACCCCACCACAGATCACATTTTTATGAGACTTTGGCAAAGAATAACCAGTCGATAGTAAAACACCTCTTCATTCAACAAGAGAAACACTGTTTTATGATTTGATCTGTGTGCTTTATTTATAATGTGGAGTTGCATGTTTTTAGCTTCTTCTCGCTAGGGATTAAATCAGATTTATCGTGATCAATGAGAGTAGGCAGGAGGGCACCCATCTGATTTGCTGACACTTTTGTCTATATTTTGCCATCTAATTGGCCATGCACCCAACTGGACGTTGCCACCATTGGCTTTTTCAAACCCCTTTCCTGCCACTTCCGGCTCTCCACAACGCAGGCAGTCACTTTTCACCTCATCTATATACCACCCAAACCCAACCCCTCCTTCACTGAAGACTTCACAGACTTGGTCACCACCATATCTCTTACGCATGCTAACAACATCTTCCCTGGCAACCCAGGAACCAAGTCAATGAAAGACGATCTCCACTGCCTTCTTGACACCTTGAATGTCACACAGCACACAAAAGACCCAACTCACAGGAAAGGAAATAACCTCAACCTCATCATCATCGCCCTGCCCACACTCTATCAGAGCTTTCCAATCCTGCTAGACTGGTCAGACCACCTGGCAATCCCCTTTGACATTAGTGACACCCAACCAGGCAAGCAAACCCATTGGAAACCCAGCAAACAAGTCTTCAGATCATTCAAGAACTTCCCAGTGCAGGCTCTTAGAGAAGACCTTGCCAAACTCCACTTCACATGGGCTGATCTACCTCTGACAAACCAGGACTGTGACTTGCATCTCAAAGAACTCAACATCATCATCAAAAACATAATTAACTGCCATTCCCCTCTGCAACAAAGCACCCACAAGCCTAAACATTCCAGACACTGGTACACTCAAGAACTCGATATCAAACAAAGCATCCGTAAAAAAGAAAAGACTTGGCAAAAATCCTGCAGCGCATATGGCCTCATCCTCTAAATGAACTCCATGCTACACGCAGACAACTGATAACCACTGCCATTGCCAACCACTACCAAAACACCATATCCAAGGGCAACAATGAAAGCAGAGCCCTCTTCAAAGCCATTGAGCACTGCATCAACCCTCTGCCTGACCCACCTGTACCACACTCCATCAAAAATCCACTGCCATCGACTCTTTCTTCATCAACAAGATCAGCATGATCCACCAACACATAGGGCCTCATTACGAGGTTGGAGGCAGCCATGGCTGCCTCCAAAATCGTTCCGACTCCGGTCTGGTGGATGGAGCAATTACCGGTCCATTCTGAGGTCAGCGGGACCGGTAATTCCCCATTCACCAGAGCCATTCCCCATTCCCCATTCTCATTTGAGCCCCCATAGGGCTCAATGGGAAGGGGGAAGGCGGCAATAATAGTACCGCAGATTGTGGTACTGTTATTGACCCCGGTATCCCTATGCGGGTCCCGTCCTTAACGCCTGGTAAAACCAGGTGTTAAGGAAGGACCCGCAAAGGGAACTCGTAGTAGGGCGGTAAGGGATTACTGGCACCGGTGCCCTTACCAGTGCCAATAATCCCTTACCGCCCACCTCGTAATGAGGCCCATAGACACCAATGCTACAACTGACAGCACACTGCACATCACATCTCACAAAGCCACAACAATCTGGACCACTTTCAAGACACTCACTATGGTTGTGGATGTCCAGTGCTTACCTGAAGCTCAACCCCTCCAAGACTGAATTCCTTTTCCTGACCAACAACACCGGACACGCTTATAGCCAGACCTGGCTCTCTGCTATGCACTTAAAGCGCTTCACACCCCAGCTGGTCACCTGTGCCAAGTCCCTTGGATTTGACATCAACAGACATCTCTCATTCAACAGCACATAGCAATGAATAGCAAGGAAGACACAAACAGCTTGGACCAACTTCCTATCCTGTGGAGAATCGAGCCCTTCATCCCAGAAAACAACTTCAGATCTGCTGTCCAAGCCTTGGTTCTCTCCCCCAGGATGTTGGAAATACCTTTTGGCAGCTACCATGGCACCCCTGAGATGTGTCATTTACGCGAAATGAGGATTTTTGAACAGCTGGTTGCCGAGTTTGCTGTGGACGTGTCCGCCGATTCCCGAGCTTGAATTTCCATACATGGCTGGTTGCTAGGAGTGTATCCATTCCAGTGTAGGTAAGAGCCAGGGGTTGCTGTCTAAATTACTCGAGTCCCACGTGGGGGTACTCCTTTACATTTTTGCTTACCTAGTATTTTACTATTACAGAGCGAGAGGTTTACATCCGTGAAGAGGAAGAGGCCTGATTCAGATGGACTCTGTTTAGAGCATAGATTTGTTGGCTTATAAGAGCCGGAGATAGGTAAGAGCACTCCTTGTAGGTGGATGAGAGGAGTTATGTGTATTTGGTGGGATAATGAAATTTATCTTCTACTCCCTGAATTTTAGGCACCTGAAGGCCTATAGGAATTGGAAAGGGGGACACTGGTGGCTACCGCGACTTAGACTTGGTTGGATCTAGGAAAAGAACAGCTTCCACATCCCATGGTGAGCAGTCTATATAATAGAAGATCTATTTTTGGTTGTATTGGTATCCAACTGGAGATGGAGATGCTGAGAAACCTTTTACTCAGGGGAAAGAACAGCAATTATGAGTTAGAGAGACCTACTTTTTAGCTTTTTGGTAGGTGATTCGTGGTACTTAATGTTGAATCCCACTTGCTTTTGCAGTGAAGAGCCATAAATGGGTTGGCTTTTGAGGTCTAAGTTATATATTTCTTGAGACCCTTGATCAGGTATATGATTTACTGTATACTTGATACCCTATTGGTGATTAGGGTGTGGCTATGGTGATTAACTAAACCGATTATGCCTGTGTTAGTGATACATGTTTGTCTTTTTTACCCTTAGAAATAGCAATTTGATGGTTGAATAGGAAGAATCTACCTGAAGCACAGGACTACTTCTGCCCCTGATGAATGTCCGGTTACTAGGAACACAGAGGACAGAAACTTATATAAGTTGGGCTGGTACACACAATGGGAAATTAGATTAATTAAGTTGCCATTGTTGTGTTATGCTGATCGAATTGTCGGCATAAATGTTTCGATACTGTGAGGTGGAATGTTTTTAACATGTATATGACTTTGTGATGTGTATATGTCTTTTAAACAATTTTTGTATTACTTGTGCTGAATTAGAGATTAATATATCAAAAAATATATTTTTGACAATACTGTTTTATGTTCATTGAGAACACATAATGCAGCCTATATTGGCTTAGCGGCTGTTATTTGAAATTGCTTTCTGAGGGTATATGTTCATTGTTTGATATAGTTTGTCGTATATTCCTTCCTTTTGTTGAAATACACATTATACATCCTCACTTAGTAGGAGGGATTATCACCAGAGTGACCCCAAAACGGCCCACACCACCGCCGTACGGCGCCCTAGGTGCAATACCGCCACCCATCATAGCGGACACCGCAGTGAGCACCAACCGGAAAGTACGGTGACCGTAAATATACGGAAACGGAAGTAAAAACATGGGCCCGGAATGGGAAACAACACGCCGTACACCTATAAAACCACTAAATACACACAACCACTAAAAACACCACCCTGAGACACATCCCAACCCGTCATCCACCCCAGTGAAACCAAGAAAAATGGGAAAAGTAGCGAAGAAAGCGTGCGACCGCAAGCGGCAGGTCCACTTCTCCCGTGAGGAACTCACCGTGCTAACAGAGACCCTCCAGGAGAATGCCGCCGCCGTCTTCTCCACGCAAATGACCAGGACGGCACTTGCGAACAAGAAGGCCATATGGGCCCTGGTGGCACAGCGGGTAAGTGCGGTGGGGACCGCACCCCGCAACCCACTGCAATGCAGGAAGCGGTGGGACGACCTGCGGATACGCGTCCGTAGCATACTTTCTGCCAACCGCAACATTGCCACAGCCACCAGGGGAGGATCGGAATCACCCATCAAGTTGACCCCCTGGGAAGAAATCTGTGCCTCCACCATTGGAATGGAGAGCATAGAGGGAGTCGGAGGGATGGAGAAAGGAGTGCAGACATCCGGAGAATCAGGTAGGTGGCCCAAATAAAACCATGCCAATTCCACAATGTCCAATCATGTGATCCACATGTGTCCACATAGCGCAACAGCAACACATGGCCAGGAGAACGTCCACACACATTGGCCTGATAGCGCACTTTAAAACCACAATAAATACATAAATAAGTAAAAACCCCAAAAACACCCACTACACGTGCAGCAGGCACACCCTAACTGCAGGCTGCCAAACAACTGCACCCTCACTCCACACACAAATGAAAGCACCTCCAAGGCCCCGACCCAAATCACCCACAGGTACCACCCCAATGCATGTGATACATTGCCATTCCAATTCCCACAGACCCATCAATAACGCTCGCCCTCCTTTACTCCACCACAGGGTCCGATCCAAACGACGAGCTCCAGGACACCCCTACCAGCACACCTGCAAAGAGGGCCAAGACCGACGGCCAAAGACCCTCCACCTCAGCTGCACACATCAAGACACGGCAGCAGCACATATCAAGTGGCAGCACACAGGAGGGAACATCAACAGGCACCCCAGCAGCCAGCATGCCCACAACAGCACCACCACAGGTCCCCCCAATGGATGCCACAGAAGGTACTGCCTCTGGTGGCAGCAGCACCATAGGTGACACCCCATTAATGGCAGCATGCTCCGACACAGAAGACGGGGATGTCGAAGTCAGATCCATCCATGACCTGTCCCAATCCCCCTGTCTGTTCCATCCCGTACACCATGAGGATACCACGCAGGGGCACCCACAAGACGACGACTGGCCATCCCCCACAAGCCCTGTGGCAGGGCAACATGAGGCGAACAGCCCCTCTGTGACACCACCGCAAATGGCCATGGCACAGCACAGGCAACAGTCCCTCGACCAGTTAATCGTGCAACAGCAGCAACTGGCCACGCTCCTCAAGGACCATGCCGATGGATGTGGGGGCACTAAGGCAGACATAGAAACATCAACTGAGACACTTAGGGCACAAATGGAGAGTAGCACCGAGAGCCTGAGAGTCCAAATGGAGAGTAGCACCGAGAGCCTGAGAGTCCAAATGGAGAGTAGCACCGAGAGCCTGAGAGTCCAAATGGAGAGAAGCACCGAGAGCCTGAGGGGGGAACTGCATGCGACATCCAAAGACGTATGTGCCGAACTTGCCGCAGTGCGCCGTGTGCTCACTGAGCTCTCACATACCCTTAGGGACATGCATGGACGTGAGCAGACAGAGACATCATCCATTGCAAGTTCCGTCCAGGGCAGCCCCCAACGTAGATCTGGGAGGAACCTGCGCTCCACAGGCAGGGGTGCCCCTGATACCCGCAGAGGGGGCTTGCAATAGCGACTGCCCACTGACAATGAGCATCTTTGGACACTGGTGTTCGGGGGGGAGGTAGGAGGGTGGAGGGGGTGTGTTGGGCTCACTTGGGTGGCGGGTCGATAGGGTGTTCAACATGATATCACATATGCCATAAACAATGCACGATCAACCAATGAGATGTGTGGACAATGATCTTTGTGTACTAGGCCATCATAGGCGAACAGTCCATATTGTGCATGTACCAGACACACACAGTGCCACGAGTCCCGTGTCCATGTATCAGCCACCAGGCGTGAGTGCTAGAAGCATGCATCTATGAGATGCTGACGAATTTCACGGCCCTCTTGTGCCTCGCAGACTCCTTGAGGTGCTGCCACATCCCCACCCTCATCATGACCATCTTCAGGTGCTTGCAGTTCTGCGTCAGGGGGCATGGGCACATTTCTACGTACGCACATGTTGTGTAGCATGACACATGCCATCACCATCTTTGCAACCTTCTCATGGCGGTACAGGAGTGCCCCGCCAGACCTGCTAAGGCACCGGAAACGGATCTTCAGTAGGCCGAATGCCTGTTCAATGACTACACGGGTACGTGAGTGGGCATGGTTGTAGTCCTCCTCATGCTGGTCCCGTGGGTTCCGGACTGGTGTGAGGAGCCATCTCTTCAGTGGATATCCGGCATCACCTGTATGTGGACGATAAACGAATTATGTGGAATGCCATTGCTACGTACGCCCCCCCCCCCTTCCTGCCAGGTCATTGCTGCATCACATACCCCACATCATCATGCATGAAATGAGACTCACCGAGTAGCCAGGATCTGTTCCCTGCGTGTCGCTCCATGTAGCGTGGTATTGTAGAGTTCCTCAAGATCATAGAAGCATGGGTTGATCCAGGGAATCGGGCACAACAATGTGTAATGATCCTGTTGGAGTCACACACCATTTGTACATTCAGAGAATGAAATTGTTTTCGGTTGCGGTACTGGGCCTCCATGGCATGTGGGACGACCAATTCCACATGGGTGCAGTCGATGGCACCAAGGCAACCCGGTATGCCGCCAAGTGCATGGAATCCCACTTTTGTGTTGGTAATTTCCTGCTCCGAGCGTGGTAGAGAGATGTAGTCGTCTGCGTGCTGCAGGAGGGCATCGAGCACTTGCAATAGTGTCCGTGAGAACAGTGGCTGAGAAATGCCATGCAACTGTCCGACTGTGTGCTGGTAGGTGCCTGTGGCCAGGAAGTGTAGTACATACACCACCTTCAGTAGGGGTGGGATGGCGGTTGGGCTATCTATCATGCTGACAAGGTCAGCCTGTGTCATGTCCACAATGGCGGCTATGGTGTCCCGGTCCAAACGGTAGAGGGTGTGGATCTGCTCATCAGTGAGGTTGAACGGATGTGCTCGGAGGCGTGGGATTGCGGGCTGCCTGCGTGGTGGTAGTGGCTGTGCTGGCGGCCCTTGCTGGCCCTGCCTTGCCCTCCTCCTCCTCCTGCGTCTCCTCCGTGCGGCCGGTTGTAGTTGGTGTTTGTCTTCTTCTTGGAGTTGGAGTACTTGCAGTGCTATCAGGTCCCCCAGGGACAACATCGCGAGTCCTGCCGGTAGCATTTCGGAGTGGTTGTGGGAGGAGACTGGGCGTGCAATTTATGTGTTTTCAGGCTGTATGGCCTCCACCTGTGGTGATTCATTCCACCTGTGCAAGCTGCTCTCCCCTTTGGGCGAGCACGTCCCGCACACAACGCTGCAATTCGAGGAATGGCATCTTGCTATTACAATCATGTATTAGTACCCGATGGCCGTGTAACATTGGTTGATATGTACATTCGGCTATGGTCCCATTGTTTCACATACATTCTTTGCAGTCGCGAACAGACTTGTGAAGGGTCAGTGGAACGTAGTACTGGAGTAACGGTGGACCCTCATGCATCACTGCACCGGGGTTCACCGACGGGCGGGGCGTCCCATTTGTGAGTGAAGGCAGTTGCCATTTTCACACACAGCCGCACTAGATGGATTAATTTGTGATTACAAGCGGCCACAGATGCCTTTTCGACGTGATGTTGCAAATGAGGAATTCGAAGGGCGGCGCTTTCGGTTTTCAGCTAGCGGCGAGGAGATGCCCACAGGTCTGACTGCAAATATAACGTTCTATTGTTCAATGTCCTTGGGACAGGGCCCATGGCGAGGATGCAATGATTGATATGAATAGTTTGGGATGCGCAATAGCGACGTGGGCGATGAGGCCGGACGTTCCCAGATACATGTTACTTCACAACACTGGAATTACAGGCTGGGGCACAGTGGATTTTGCAGGCTGCATGACGCACAGACTCAATGGAAATTTCACATGTCATGTGAGTATGGAAACAGGCGTTTTCATTCCGGGATGAGGGAATGATGTATGGATGCATGGACAGATGATTTGATACAGAGTTTGCCATGTACAGGGATTCTTGGAATCTATCCGCCTCCCCTGCGCTATGTGATGCAGGGCTGCCATAGTGGGACCATCGTCTATCTGACCTTGTTGAGCCCTCCCTGTCTCGACGCGCCTTCAGACACTTGTGTCTATACACGTTACCAATCCCATCAGATGGATTCTGTTTTAACAGACGCATGCACAGGTACACTCGTTTGTGATAGTGTTTTCACCTCGATATAGATAGTTATGATTCGCAAGTGGTTTTTGGGTGGTGATGATCCTTTGGAGTGGGCTAGCATGCATATGGCTGTGGATTTAGTGTGATCATTGAAGTGAGTTGTTCGAATGTAGTTCTGATGGCCATTCTATTCTTTTACTTTTCTTTTGGTTGACAGGTATCTCCTCCCCTTTTGCCACTGCCATCTGTATGCCACTCCTGCAGATGGGTTTTACTCCCGACACCTGCTGCTTCGTGTTAATCAGTGGAGCAGCATTACGATCTTATGGGACGATCGCCAATGGGCCACATGCCCTTACGCAGTACTAGTGGCTCGGAGCAACATTTCGGCCTTCCAGCTGGACTAGTGCCTCCCTATTGGGACGGCCCTGCGGTTCTAGGCGCTTCCATGTTGCCTTTTCGTACGAGAATGTAGCCCCTGTGTACCATGAAGGAACAGGGCGTCACTGTAACGCTCACCTGATTCTCGCAGAGGCGCCGGTCTTGACTGGGCGACTACCGTATCTTCAAAGGTGATGTGTAGCACCCGGTTGGCTCTTTGGGCTGGACCTCTGTGCACTGTATGCCTGACGTGTAGAGTAAGATGTCTGCAGATAGAAAATATGGGGTTAATGAACTGGGGTTATTGGGGTGTCCCTATCTCTTTCCTCTTCTCCTCTCCTGTAGACCCCCAAAGGTTAACGCTCTCACCTTAGGTAAGTGAATGCCGAGCTCTCCATCTGCCTCGGGGCAGGGTGCTGTAACCAGTTTCTTCACTGGATAGGTAGCGCAGGCCTCTTGACTTCAGAGGACTGCTGTCCGTCGTTTACTGCACGAACGGTAAGTTTCGAGTCATTCAAATGTCTTTAAAGTCTTTAGTAATGATGTCTCTTGTTTTGCAGGGTTCCGGCGATGGCGGATGACGGGCTGAAGTGAGTTGAAGATGGAGCCCGTGTGATGAATAGAAGCGCCTGGAAGCACGTAAGTAAGCGATTGTTGCCTGCTTCACTATGCGCTCTAACTGTCCTTTTATTTTGCAGGTACGAGTTCGGAGCGGCTGCAAGGTGCCGGAATACCCACTGGATTAGATGTGGAAAGGAGTAATGGCACGTGAGTATTAAAGTTCCCGAATGTCTTTAAACGCACCTTGTTTTGTCTTTCAGATGCGGGATGCAGCGCCGAAGGCCTCCGGAGCGTGCGAAGAGTTGGTAAACTTTTGTCTTTCAGATGCCGGAATGCTAACCTGTTCTTTCTTGTCTTTATAGGTGTTGCTGAAGACGGGATTCAGGATGGTAAGCCTTTTTCCTTAGGCCCAGGACCGGATGCAGAAGACACGATGAGCGTTCTGCTGCAGAGGTTGCAGAATAACGCAAAGCAAGATTCATCCACCGGGTGTGGTTTAAATAGCCTCCTGTAGTGCTTAGGTGTCTCCTTCCACAGCCACGCCTAAGTAAGAAAAGAGTTCCTGGTAAGAAAAGAGTTCCTGCCTTCCAGAAGAGTTCCAGTGTTCTGAATCTAGGGAGTGGCTCCAGCCCCACCCAACAGGAAAAGTAGTTCCAAACAGAAGAGGATCAGAGGCTCAATTGGCAGGCAAGTAAGCAGCATGGTCTGCTGAAGGTAAGTCCACCCAAGCATTATGAGCCCGGCGCTTCCAGCGCTGGGACTGGGCATATTTATGAGCCTGGTGCCACTGGCGCCAGGACTGGGTCCAAAAGGTCCCAATTGGGACTGGTTGGCACTCGGAACCTGGGTTATGGATCTGCTTCCAAGGGAGTTGGGAAAACCCTGACCTTTTGGAAGCAGAGATCATGACAGTACCCCCCCTCAAGGCCCCTCCCAAACCGGGCTTCTCCGGGGGTTTTGGCTTGTCAGGAAATGTTCGGTGAAATCTTTTGATTAGGCGAGGAGCGTGGACATATTCAGCAGGTTCCCAGGATCTCTCTTGGGGGCCGTAGCCTTTCCAGTCAATTAGGTAGAATAGTTTAGATTTGGAGATCTTGGAGTCCAGAATGCTTTTGACTTCAAACTCGAGTTCTCCATCCACTAGGATAGGTTTTGGAAATTTGGTTAGTCGGGTTTGAGGTTGCACAGGTTTTAATAGAGAGACGTGGAAGACCGGATGTATCTTCATGTGCGGGGGCAAGTCCAACTTGACCGCTACTGGGTTTACTATGGTAGTGATGGAATAGGGACCAAGGTATCTTGGGTTGAATGTGTGTGGCCCCTTTAGAGATAGATATTTGGTGGATAACCAGACTTGATCCCCTACTTGATAGTGAGGGGCTTCCTTCCGATGTTGATCTGCTCCTTTCTTGTATTGTTCTTTAGCCCTTTGAAGGTGAGAAACAGCTTCCTTAAAGGCTTGGGTGATTGTAGAATGCAGGTAGTCTACTGCTGGTGTTTCAAGATCTTGGAGGGGATCCAACTCCGAGGTTCGAGGGTGACTGCCGTACAAAAGAAAAAACGGGGTTTTCCCAGTTCCCGAATGGACAGAGTTATTGTAGGCATACTCGGCTATCCAAAGGATATCTTTCCAAGTTTTTTCAGTTTGTTGCAGCATGCAGCGTAAATACTGTTCCAGAGTTTGATTGGTCCTCTCGGTTTGTCCGTCGGTCTGAGGGTGGTGACTGGTCGATAGTCTCACATCAATTTGAGCCGACCGACAGCAACTTCGCCAAAAATGAGAAATAAATTGACTACCTCGATCCGAAATTAGAACCGAAGGAAAACCGTGCAGTCGGACGATGTTTTCGAGAAATTCTCGGGCCAGAGTTGCTGCTGTTGGCAAGCCTTTGAGCGGAATGAAATGCGCCATCTTGGAGAATAAGTCCACGATTACTAGAATCGTATTGTATCCGGAGCATGGAGGTAGATCGGTGATGAAGTCCATAGAAAGCGTATGCCAAGGGCGAGGTGGGATGTCAATAGGGCGTAAGAGGCCTGCTGGTCTTTCCTTTTGACTCTTGTTTTGGACGCATACTCCACAGGACATTATAAAGTCTCTGATATCTTTTTTCCAAGACGGCCACCAGAAGTAGCGCTTGATCTTTTCTGAGGTCTTGGCTATACCGGGATGACCTTCCATTAAAGAGTCGTGATAACAAGAGATTACTTTTTTCTGTAAATCTGTGCTGGGTAGGTATAATCGTTCTTGGAAATACAATAAGTTGTCCTTTACTGCAAAGTCCTTTCCCTGCAGATGCCAATTCTGTATGTCTGCTGGAGTTACAAGTTGCCTGGCTTTATCCTTAACTTCCTCTATGGATTCTGTGGCGATTACACCCAGAATTCTTTGTTCGGGAATGATTGGTACAGGTTTAGGGTTGACCAAGTGTTCTTCCACTCCCATCCGAGAAAGGGCATCGGCTTTACCGTTCTTTGTACCAGGTCGATAGATAATTATGAAGTCAAACTCGGCAAAGAATAATGCCCAACGGAGTTGTCTAGAGGACTGGGCTTTTGCGGTCTTCAAATATTGCAGGTTTCGGTGATCCGTAATCACAGTAACGGTGTGTCGGGCCCCCAGCAGATAATGCCGCCAAGCCTTAAAGGCAGACTTGATAGCCAGAAGTTCCTTGTCAGTAATCGTGTAATTGATTTCAGGAGGCGAGAATTTGCGGGACCAAAATGCCACGGGATGCAACTGATTGGTTACCGGGTCCTTTTGTGATAGAACTGCCCCCATGGCAAGGCTTGAAGCATCAGTTTCCACGATGTAGGGGAGTTCGGGGCGAGGGTGTTTTAAGATTGGTGCAGAGATAAATTTAGTCTTCAAATCCTGGAAAGCTTGTTCCGCCTCGGTAGACCATTCAAAACGTTTGTTTTTCTTTAACAAGGCAGTGATGGGCTGGACTATTCGAGAGAATTCGGGGATAAACCTGCGGTAAAAGTTAGCGAAGCCTAACATGCTTTGCACACCTTTTACGGAGGATGGTGATGGCCATTTGAGAACTGCATCGACCTTCTTTGAATCCATACGCACTCCGCCAGGTGATAATATGAATCCCAAGAATTCAACTTCAGTCACGTTGAAAACACATTTTTCCAACTTAGCGAAAAGTTTGTGTTGACGCAATCTTTCGAGGACCATTTTCACGTGTTTCCGATGTTCAGATTCCGATGAAGAATAAACGAGGATGTCGTCAATGTAAACAACAACACATACATCTATGAGCTCTCTGAGGACATTGTTCATAAAATATTGAAAGGCGGCCGGGGCATTGCAAAGTCCGAAGGGCATGACCTGATATTCAAATAGCCCATACTTGGTGCGGAAGGCCGTCTTCCATTCATCGCCCTCTTTTACTCGTACCAAGTGGTAAGCTCCTCTAAGATCCAGCTTTGTATATATGCATGCTTTTCTGACTTGGTCCAGGAGTTCAGGGATCAAAGGTAACGGATATCTATTCTTAACAGTGATCTGGTTCAGGGAGCGATAATCGATACAAGTTCTAAGGTCTCCTTCCTTTTTTGGAACGAAGAACAAAGCTGAAGAAGCAGGGGACTTGGAAGGACGAATAAACCCATTTGCCAGGTATTGATCCAGGTATTGTCGAAGGTGAAGGTTCTCAGGCTCGGTGAGGGCATAAATTCTACTACAAGGAGGAGTAGATCCAGGTATCAGGTCTATCTGGCAGTCATAAGACCTATGAGGAGGTAGAGAGTTAGCCTGATCCTTCCGGAAAACATCTTGGTATTCTAGGTATTCAGGAGGTAACTGGGGAGTCTCTGAAGAAATTGCGGCCAGTGCAACACCAGGTGGAGGGTGACAAGTAGAGACACATTCTGGAAACTGGACCGTTCTTGCTCGCCAATCGATCAGAGGATTGTGTTTCTCTAACCAAGGTATTCCTAGAATAATCTGAAACTGAGGGGCCTTGATCACATCGAACACGATCTTCTCATGGTGTCCATCTTGACTTACTAGCGTCACCTCTTGAGTGGTATGCGTTACTGGCCCGGAGGCTATCTCCGTACCATCCACCGTAGTAATGACGTCCTTTACAGCCTTGGGACAAAGAGTTAGATTCATCCTCAAAACCATTTCATGATCCACATAATTGCCGATGGCACCGCTGTCGACGTAAGCTTCAATTGCATGTAATCGATCCGGATTATCAGGGCTAATGAGGACCATAGGTATCACGAAATGCGAGGTCACGGAACTGGTTTTCACGCTCGGCAAGAGGACCTCTATTCTTGTCGGGCGAGGTCGTTTCCCTGCTCAGAGTTTGTAACTTTGGTAACTGCAGCTCCTACTGCCTTCTTGGCAGGTTTCACCGGACAGTCTCGAAGAAAGTGCCCTGAGTTTCCGCAATATAGGCATAATTGCAACTGTTTCCTCCTTTCCCGCTCCCTTTGTGTTAGAGGACCTTTCAGACCCCCTATTTGCATGGGTTCCCCGGAGTCTACTCCTTTGGAAGGAGTTGGCGGTTTGGAAAATACTCGAGCATCAAACTTGGAACGATCGGCCTTCCTGTTCTGCAGCCTGTGATCTATTTGAACGACCAAGTCTATATAATCTGAACAGTCTTGTGGGGGATTCACTACTTGGGCTAAAACGTCTTTGAGCTCTCCACGTAGACCTCTATAAAACAGCGTAATCCTTTTGTCCTCAGGCCATTGAGTTTCCACTATAAGTCTATTGAAAGATGCAATTTAAGCCAAAAGGTCTTGATTACCCTGTCGCAACGAAAGAAGCTCATTGTCCAAGGCCTGCCCCTGTGAATGTCTTGCGAACAGTTTTTCCATACTAAGCTGAAAGGCTTGAAAATCATGGAGAACCGGATCATCTTGATTAACTAGAGGGATCGACCAGTCTGCCGCATTGCCACTAAGGTACGAAAGTACAAAAGCTACTTTTGCTTGATCAGTTGGAAAGGCTGCTGGCCGGCATAAGAAGTGCAACCGGCACTGATTGATAAATACTGCAAACCTCTTTGGGTCACCAGAAAATCGTTCGGGCGGAGCCAGAGGTACATTCCCAGGTAGGTTGATCTGCACTGGATTCATAGAGGATGTTGAAGGAAGATTTGCCCCTGATGCGGGTAATGGGGTCTGTCCGGCTTGTGACTGTAGCACTTGTCTAGCAAGATTGTCTGTTCTCTCCTTGGAAATAATTAGTTCCCTTCTTAGAGCATTCGTTTCCTGACGAGCTGCATGCACTTCTGCCCTTAGTTCCCCAAGTAACCGGGCTAGGGGGTCAGTATCCGAGGTTTCCATAGCGCCTGGGCGAGAGTTTTGCGGTAGGCTTTGCGTTCTGTAACGCTCACCTGATTCTCGCAGAGGCGCCGGTCTTGACTGGGCGACTACCGTATCTTCAAAGGTGATGTGTAGCACCCGGTTGGCTCTTTGGGCTGGACCTCTGTGCACTGTATGCCTGACGTGTAGAGTAAGATGTCTGCAGATAGAAAATATGGGGTTAATGAACTGGGGTTATTGGGGTGTCCCTATCTCTTTCCTCTTCTCCTCTCCTGTAGACCCCCAAAGGTTAACGCTCTCACCTTAGGTAAGTGAATGCCGAGCTCTCCATCTGCCTCGGGGCAGGGTGCTGTAACCAGTTTCTTCACTGGATAGGTAGCGCAGGCCTCTTGACTTCAGAGGACTGCTGTCCGTCGTTTACTGCACGAACGGTAAGTTTCGAGTCATTCAAATGTCTTTAAAGTCTTTAGTAATGATGTCTCTTGTTTTGCAGGGTTCCGGCGATGGCGGATGACGGGCTGAAGTGAGTTGAAGATGGAGCCCGTGTGATGAATAGAAGCGCCTGGAAGCACGTAAGTAAGCGCTTGTTGCCTGCTTCACTATGCGCTCTAACTGTCCTTTTATTTTGCAGGTACGAGTTCGGAGCGGCTGCAGGGTGCCGGAATACCCACTGGATTAGATGTGGAAAGGAGTAATGGCACGTGAGTATTAAAGTTCCCCAATGTCTTTAAACGCACCTTGTTTTGTCTTTCAGATGCGGGATGCAGCGCCGAAGGCCTCCGGAGCGTGCGAAGAGTTGGTAAACTTTTGTCTTTCAGATGCCGGAATGCTAACCTGTTCTTTCTTGTCTTTATAGGTGTTGCTGAAGACTGGATTCAGGATGGTAAGCCTTTGCCTTTCAGATGCCGGAATGCTAACCTGTTCTTTCTTGTCTTTATAGGTGTTGCTGAAGACTGGATTCAGGATGGTAAGCCTTTTTCCTTAGGCCCAGGACCGGATGCAGAAGACACGATGAGCGTTCTGCTGCAGAGGTTGCAGAATAACGCAAAGCAAGATTCATCCACCGGGTGTGGTTTAAATAGCCTCCTGTAGTGCTTAGGTGTCTCCTTCCACAGCCACGCCTAAGTAAGAAAAGAGTTCCTGGTAAGAAAAGAGTTCCTGCCTTCCAGAAGAGTTCCAGTGTTCTGAATCTAGGGAGTGGCTCCAGCCCCACCCAACAGGAAAAGTAGTTCCAAACAGAAGAGGATCAGAGGCTCAACTGGCAGGCAAGTAAGCAGCATGGTCTGCTGAAGGTAAGTCCACCCAAGCATTATGAGCCCGGCGCTTCCAGCGCTGGGACTGGGCATATTTATGAGCCTGGTGCCACTGGCGCCAGGACTGGGTCCAAAAGGTCCCAATTGGGACTGGTTGGCACTCGGAACCTGGGTTATGGATCTGCTTCCAAGGGAGTTGGGAAAACCCTGACCTTTTGGAAGCAGAGATCATGACAGTCACACAAGAAGTAGCTGGTCATTTATTGCCGATGCAGCCCACAATGGTGAAATGTGTTTTGGAGTTCATGGCCTAATGGCTGTATGGGCTTGGTGTATTTGTTGTGCATTAAATTTCTATTCTGATATGGGCCGTGTAGCGTTCTTCTTTGCAAGTGATGTGGCATATTCCGATTTGGGGGGCGATGTATTGTGAGGAGATCTGCATTGGGTTCCAGCTTCGGAGTATAGTTGCGTGGTACTGTGCTGGGCGCGTTTGCCTACGAAGCCCAGTGAGGTCAGGGGTGAGGGCTGCCAATATGACTGTTTGATTGATGTCATGCTCAGGGGCGGGGGATTAGGTTTTGTGTAACAGATGCCGGTCAGCCAGGTGGATTGGTGGAATGATGTGATTATCGGAATATTGCTGGTCACAGGTGCCTGTGTTTGCGTGCGTTTCTTGGTGGGAGTCTGAGGTCATGTCCATTGGAATAGCTTCTGTGTTCGTGCCATCTGTGCCCTGCAGCTCCCATTGGCCCCTCTTGTGATTCTTTTGTTCGTTGGCATGCATGGGTGACTTGTACATTTCACTGGTTGCATTGTGACTTCGTTGCACCTACGGGGAGTTGTACTATGTGGCCAGGGAGCGGTGTACAGGCACTCAGTGGGGCCGTTTACGGTTGATTCGCGATGCCGTACTTCTCACCATGGCGGAATGGTACTTTCCGCCGTGCTTGATGGCGTTAAGTACATGTCCGCTAGGGTCGGAATTCGCGTACCCTTGCGCCATGGTGCTAATTACGGTTTGGCATGGCGCGCGCGCGCGTACTTGGTGCAGTTAGCGTTGGCGTTCATTACGGTGTCGCTAATGGCATCGTACTTTACGGTGACGGGTCATAATCGCACCGAGCGCTATTCGATGGCGGTATTGCATTTCCGCCATCGTTTTTCGATTTCCGCCAGGGTCGTAATGAGGCCCTAAGTCTTTACAATGATCATGGTGCCTGGTCCTGTCCAGGTTTTAGTATAACCATGATATAGGTGTCTTCCATAGTATATGTGATTAATTCGGTTTGCTGATAGTCATTGAATAAGTCTGTAAGATGTGAAATCAAAAAAGGGGCAACATTTTTGAGAAAAGGGCATTGAACCCGTCAGATCCGGACCCTTATTAAACTTGAGGGATGTAACTGCTTCCAGAACCTCTTTTAGGGCAACTGGGAGGCAGTGAAAGAATTGGCAGAGACAACTGTCCTAAGTAGGTCTCTTGGTCAGCTTTTGCTCGTCTGCACCCACCTCTGCTTTGGGCCTCATCACGAGTTGGGATTCTGCCCTTAAATGCAGCGGTAATGCTATTACCGCCACATTTACGGGTTGGCTCAATCACGAGCTGGGTGGTAAATTGGAGTTTTACCTCTAGCTTTTTGCTGGAGGGAAAAATTTCCACTTACCACCCTTTTTTTGAGCTATTACCGCCGCAATTACTGGCAGTGGTAATAGCGCCCTCTAACCACATTGGGTCCTATGGTCCATTGGGTCCTATGGGGATTTACCTCCGCCCCCAACCCCACAGCTCGGGATCCGGTGCATATTGCGCCGGACCGAGTTGGGGTAACACAAATTGCGTTGGGCGATATCCCGGCGCAATTAGCATGATGAGGCCCTATGTCTTTCCTCAGAATTGTGTAAATGAAAGTGCTGTTCCTTTTGATCTAGGGCTGCTTTGCAAGCAAGGGGCCACCCTTTTGACCCTACCCTAAAAACCTCTGCATAGCCTTCAATAAGGTGTTCTCCTTTTTTTGTAAGAAGATTGTAACAAGGTCTCCGCACCAGCATTTGCTGAAGCCGACAATCCTCCCCGAGGTGTCTCGGATATTCCAGACATCCTCCTTGCCAACTTTCATGAAGAACTCTTGTGTATGCTTGATGTTTATGCTCCTCACTTCACAGGGTATTGCTAGCATCAAGTGGAAGAAGACGTGGCACTGCAGTTGCATCACCCATGTGACCAAAATGTATGCTGATGGCCTTCAGATTTGTAAAGAGCTAAGGTCTCCCTCTGAATGAGTGATTTCACCCACATTCTCCCAAGAGCTGGCGGACAATCTATCCTCTTTCATCAAGAAGAATAAGGCTATAAAGTCCATCATTCACGGCCGCGGCTGATCTTCCATTTTGCCTGTTTCTGAAATTGAGCCCAAGACTTCCTTATCCACCTTTAAAGGTTCTCCCCTATGGAAATCAACAGACAGATGTAAAATGTCAAGGCATCATCTGAGCAGGTGTGTCCCCACCCAGCCAGCACCATCAAAGGCAGTGTTGCCACCTTAGATTTATTTATTTATTGTTTGTTTGTTAGGTGCTTATACAGCAAGTAAAATACAGTTTCAAATCACCCACAGGACGAGGAGAGGTAACAAGGGAGTGAAAAACATTAGAAAACACAATAATTAATTAGAGCAGTGGAGGGTAAAAGGAGGAAGGAGCAAACCTACTATGCCTTGTGAGTATTAAGAACGTGCAAGTGCAGCAAGAAAAAGGGCCAGAGGCGTAGTGCTGGGGAGTCCGGGCTCATGGGCGAGCACAGATGAAGTGTTTGGATTTTTAAGTGCTACATGGCCAGGGGCCACATTGGAAGTATGTGCGAACCTCCAATGCGGAGGGTGTGCCAAGGCAAGTGCTGAGGATAGACAGGAGCTGGGCAGATTGGTTTTGGGAGGTCAGGCACCCTGAGGATGCATAAGTGCCCCGGACACCAATCACACCAACTGTGGGATTAGCAGAGAAGAGAAAAGGGAAGGGAAGGGGGAGGTGAAGAGGAAGGTCTTGAGGAGCTTTCGGAATTTAAGAAAGCCCTGTTCAAGGTGCAGAGGCAGGGGTAGGCTGTGCCATAGGAGGGAGCCAGCTGAATAAAGCGTTCGACCACGTACCCTCTGTTTAGCAAAGTGCTTTACTCATAAAGAGTTGGTGCCAGAGGAATGAAGTGGTCTAGCGGGAGAGTATTTAGTAAGATAAAGTTGAAAATAGTGTAGTTCCCGGGCCCAGACAGTCTTGTGGGTGATGCAAAGGGATTTTAATTTAATCTGTGCAACAACCGGGAGCCAATGAAGACTTTTTAAGGCAGGAGCGATGCAGTCCCTGGGCTTAAGGCCAAGAATAAGTCTAGCTGCCCTATTCTGGATTAGCTGGAGGGGTCGCAGAGTGGAAGAAGGTAGATTCAGGAGGAGGCTATTGCATTGGTCAAGCCTAGAGAGAACCAGGGCTCGAGTAACATTGAGCCTCTGGGGGAAAGTGAGAAAAGGGAGAATTCCTTTGAGAAGGAAGAGCTGAAAGTGGGACTTCTTGGCAATGTCCTGAGTGTAAGGGAGGAAGGAGAGAGAGGAGTCGAAGATGACTTCAAGGTTTCTGGCTTCAGAAGAAGGATAAGGGGGAGAGCCCAAGGAGGAAGGCCAGAGTGAAGGGAAGAAGAAGGGAGCTGGTTCCCAATGGAGTAAGCCCCATTAGCAGTGCCCTTTTTTCATGATCGTAAAAAGGCACACGTATCTCTGATACTCAATAAACCTACTGATTACTCCACTTTCCTTGACAACTGCGGTTCTATATAGACAGACCTTTCATAGAGAAAGTCATCAAGAAACTGATGAAAAGCCTAACTTCTTGAGTGTTGCGAGTCTAACAACATGCACCATGACCAGCAATTTGGGCTCTGACACACAATTGGAATGAAATGTGCCCTCTTATTCATGAGAGACAAGCTTCTCCATTTGTTAGAGAATTTTACCTAATACTCCTCCTTTTGGCCTTTCTGACACATTTTACATTGTCGAACATGTTATTCTATATAATTGCTTAAATCATTCTTTTAGCCATTAATGGCTGTGCTCTCAGGTGGATTTCAGATTCCTCCACAACAGGGAATTTAAAATAAGATGTGGCGATTTACTATGCGCGATAAGAATTGACAGTTGTGGTGTTCCCCAAGGATCTTTTCCCTCCACTTAGCTCTTCAACACGTATGTGAAACCTCTGACTAACCTAATTGCTCCCTTTTCCTGCACTTTCCAAACTTATGGACACATTGCTCAGATTGGCTTCAGGCTTGTAGGTGCAGATCCAGATTGTGGCTTCATCACAACCTGCATCACTCACATCCATGACCAGATGATTGACAACAACGTGTATCATTCACAGGGTTTACAGGGGCTCCAGCTCTAAATACCCCAATCAAAAGTTCAGAACGTACTGCCACATGAGACCCTTATAGTCTGCCACATTCCTGTCTATCTCTTTCAACCATGGTAGAACATAGAAGATTGGTGGCCAAACACTGGACCCTGCAGCAGCCACCATGTGAAACAAACTTCCTACCACACTCAGAGCGGAAGAAAACCATCTGCTGTTTAGAAGAAGACTCAAGCCATTCCTCTTCAAAAAGCATTTGACAAGTGATATTGGGGCTGCTCTTTCTCTGGAAACCTACCTGGCTGTCAATGTCCCATGCTCTTTTGTTTTCCTTTAGCCTTAGGCACTGCTGATATGGTGCATGCAAGCACTTAGTTTGGTCTTATTGTATCTCATCTAGTGTGTCTTGCCTACCTTACTCATGTAATCACGCTCCCAATAATCCGCACCAACTAAAATAAGGGAGCAAACCAAGGTGCATGAAGAATCCAGCTTTATTGATACATTCGCCGGAGGGTAAAGTCCACAGATGTTCTCAACGACTTATTGGTAGTCCAGGGGTTATTAAATAATCACATTACATTGTCATATTCATAGAAAACAAAGTTTACTAGTTGCCATTGGTTGTTAAAATAAAGACACATGGGGTGCGTGGCCTGGATTGCCGCGGATGAGGCTGCTCCATTGATGGCCTCAGTTGGGGTACGCGGCTCTGATTGATCTTTAGCCGGTTCCCACTATGTTGTTGTGGTCTCCTGGAAGGGAACTGTAGCAGAACTTTACAATGGTGTTCCCCACCGCGATCCAAGATGGCGGCTGTGACCGAGGCTCCTCTCCACCGTGGTCCGCTGGCGCTCTTCGGCGAGCCTGGGGGTGCGGCTTGCCTCCAGCCCGCAATAGCATTGCACTTGTAATGCCTTTCGTCTCTCTCATCCCCCATCCCACGGGGCACACGACTGGAGGCCGCCAGCCCCTGTGACCGCACTGGACCCCTCCTACCATAACACCGGGAGCGCTGCAGCATCTCATCCTTCCCCGTCGCCTGGGCCTGGTGGCGCGGGGGCTCCCGGCGGCTGCTTCACCTTACTCCCGGGTGGCTCTCCCCGTACTTCGAGCTCCGGTGGACCCGCTGCCCGGCACTCAACGCCCTTGGCCAGTGGGTGCGACGGGCCTGTAGCAACAGGGAACCCTCCTGGAGGAGGGCTCCCCAGTCATCATCCTCTATGTGGCTGGCGCCCTGGGACTGGACCACTCTCGAGGTAAGCGCCTCTGGCCCCATTGAGTGAGACAGGCTCCTTTCCCCTTGGCCCTGAGCCTGTGGGGGCCTGGCCTCCCACCCCACCTGACCTGGGGCTTCCTCTGCGCCCTGTGGCTTCTCCCCACCGGCACCCGCTATCGGCTTCCCCTGGGGAGCTTGCTCCTGGAGGCCCGCCGCCATCTCTAAATCACTGAGGCTCACCGGATCGCTCTTCCCTCCCCACTGACTGTGGTTCTCAAGCCCCCCATGCTCCGGATCACTCATGCCCTGACCCCTTGGCGATTGCCTCCCCAGCGGTGGACCTGGTGCCCCTGCAGCTTCCTGCGGCGCCCCTGCCCACCATCACCACTCATCGTTGAACAGAGCTGCCTCCATTCCATTGTCCTGGATCCTGGCTGCGGTGGAGGGGCCACGTGCCTCTCTCTTCTTACCCTGTGTGTCTTGTCATCACGACTTTACTACCACCCCATGAAGGCACTCCTGCCCCTCCCGTTTGCATAACCTCCTGGTGCGCCCCAGCCCACTTCACTCTTTGCCATCACCACTTTAGGTTCCTGTGGCCCCCGGCAGTGAGCACAACCCCCCCCCCACGTGGGGCCAACGCTCAGAGGCCATCGCTTCTCCCCCCAAAAAACCATGACCAAAGCAGTGAAGTCATCGAGTTCGACCGACATTACCACCATGTTGCTGGCCCCGGAGAAAGGGAAGAAAACCGCCCCCCCCCCAACTAACTCCTCAGAAGGCCTCCGTTCTCCGTTGAGAAGGGAACGCTTGCCACCAAGGAGGATCTCCAGGCCTTCATGTCAGATATTAAAGCGGAATTCCTGACCTGCATGACCGAACTCACAGCCAAGCTGGAACAAACAGAACAACGGGTTGACAACATTGAACACCGAATAGTGGAGGTTGAGGAACTGGCAGTGGACCACTCCAACTCGCTGACAGAGATGCAACGCACCATCCAGACATTAATGGATAGAACCGAAATCCTCAAATTCAAGCAAGAGGATATGGAAAACCGCTCCCGGCGCAACAATCTATGCATTCGAGGGGTGCCCTCATCAATCTTGGATAAGGAGCTTTCCGAATACATAAGCATCCTCTTTCAATCTCTACTGCCAGACTTGGATGAAACGCATCTCCTACTTGACCGCACCCAGAGAATGCGTCCCCGTCGGGGATCCGACAGAGACACCCCTCCAGATGTCATCACGAGAGTCAATTTTTTCACCACCAAGGAGGCCATCTCCGCGATTGGCCGCTCAAACGGCGAACTCTCCTTCCCGGGATCCCCACTCCAAATTTTCCAGGATCTATCCCCTCTAACCCTCCAAAAGCGCAGAATGCTCCGTCCCCTCACTCTCTTTCTCCGAGACCAGCAGATTCGTTATCGATGGCTGTTTGCCACGGCGCTAAAATTTTCATACAAAGGCACCACTCGCACCATCAGCCACCTCGACGTCGTGGCATCCATTCTTCGGCCGGACTCCCCCGGGGGCACGGGGCCTTCACTCCCTTCCTGGGCGGACCTGGCCCTGGAGACAGGCTCCCCTAAGCCGAGACGGATGCACTGGTCACGGGTGCAGAGTTCCCGCAAACCCAGATGACGGCTCATGTTTCCCCTGAGGATCGCATAGCACAGGAACCATCTATATTCCCTCAAGCCCGCCGCGGACCCCGTGCGGCCTATACCCTCCTCCAAGGTGGATGTCATTGTATTACCCTTGGTGAAAACCTCAACCATGTTGCCCAGGTTGCCCGTTGACGGCCTGGGCGTCCGGGGGACTCACCGACAGTCTTCAATCGGTCCCCCCGGCCACAGTTAGGTCCTCCCGTTGGAGGCCAAAGTTGGAAGTTCGGATCTCCCGTCGGAGACTATTATTAAAAACCATCAGCCACAGGAGCTCCAAATTCGCTGACACCTCGCAGCTATGGCTAACCTAGCCCCCTCCCAATCCCCCCCCACGGCAAATGTCCTCGGATGGCCAGCCCCCGCACCTGAAACTGAAACTCACCCCTTTAAATGTTAGGGGCTTGAACTCCCACCCCTCCCCCCGAAGAGGAAATCTATCTTACACAGGCTGCAAACCGACGGAACCTCAATCGCTTTCCTACAGGAAACACACTTAATTCCAGCGGACTTCCCCCGCCTGCGAAGCAGGCTCTTCCCCATGCAATTCTTAGCATCCAATGGTACGAAAAAGGGAGGTACCACCATTCTCTTTGCTACAGGCTTGAATCCCCAGATCCTCGACGTATTGTGATGCCAAGAGGGTCGCTTTGTGGCAGTCAAATGCACTATTATGGGCCAACTCTACACCCTCATCTCAGCTTACACCCCGAATGAGTTTCAAGAAGGGTTCTACCAAGACCTGGAGGAGATCCTCCTCCCTTTCACTGAGGGACAACTCGTCATCGGGGGTGATTTCAATGGGGCCCCCGGACCCCCTCCAAGATAGATCTCACTCCCCAACCGCCAAGGATCAGAAGCTGGCTGCGGCCCTGCTCCACTTGTTCCGCACGCTTAACATCGTCGACATCTGGAGGGTACTATACCCAGAGGAGAAGGACTTCACCTTTTACTCATACGTACACTGCACTTTCTCCAGAATTGACCTGGTGTTGGCCTCTCCCCAGATCCTGGCCTTCACGGATGACGTCACTATTGGCCCCCGGATCCTCTCGGACCATGCCCCAGTCTCGCTCTACCCTCCGAGTCCATGACCCGGACCCCCCCTCCTCGCCACCAATGGAGCCTGTATGACTCTATACTGGGGGACATGACTTGTGAGAGATGCGATCGCCAGGACAATTAAAAACTTCTTCGCTGAAAACCGCAATGAGGACACTTCCCCAGCTAATACCTGGGATGCCATGAAAGCCGTGCTTAGAGGGGAACTGATCGCCCAAGGTGCCGCGTTTCACAAACAGAAGAAGGCGACTCGAGATGCCTTGGATGCCAAAGTCTGCGCAGCCGAAGCTATCCACAAGCGGAAGGGCTGTCCATGAAATCTTACAAAGCCTTACCGATGGCAAGGAGGAGGCTTGAGGCGCACTACGCCGACACCACTGCAAACCTGCTTGCTAGAACCAAAAAATGGTATTATGTCCACAATAACAAAGCCAACAAGCTGCTGGTCAGTATGATGGCTAGGGAGAAGACCCAGAGATCCATCCTAGGGCTTTGCGACCCACAGGGGACGGTCCACTATGCGGACCAAGAGAAAATACGGCTAGCAGTCGCCCACCAATCTGAAATTATGACGACGGTCCCGAGGGACCTAGATGTGCAGCGCGCCTTCATCCAAAAGGCGGCTCTCCCACGCCTGACCCCGGAGGTTAGACAAGAGCTTGAAACACCCATCACGAACAAGGAGGTGGAAGAAGCTATAAAAAGCCTAAAGCCTAGGGCTCCCGGCCCGGACGGATTCACCACCCGTTTCTATAAACTCTTCCATTCCCAACTGGTGGCGCCCTTGACCCGCCTCTTCAGTTCATTTGTGGCTACCGGAACGGTCACTCCAACCATGCAGGAATCCATAACTGCCCTCATCTTAAAGCCTGGAAAGGACCCCCACGAGAACAGCTCGTACAGACCCATCTCCCTGCTAAACTTGGACGCCAATATTTATTCCAAGATCTTGGCTAACCGACTCGCACCTGTCCTACCGAACATCATAGACCCGGACCAAATGGGCTTTATTAGCCACCGCTCGACGAAAGACAACATTCGCAGGGCACTGAACCTCATAGAGGTGGCCACGCAGAAGTCTCAACAGCTGGCCTTACTTGCCCCGGATGCGACCAAAGCCTTCGACAAGGTGGACTGGCCATACCTGATCCTTAGCCTCGAAGCCTTCAGCTTTGGCCCAACCTTCAGGAAAACGATTCAAGCCCCCAAAACCCAGCTCAGAATTAACGGCCGCCTGTCGGACCCTGTCCCTCTTACTTGCGGAACGAGACAGGGATGCCCACTGTCCCCCTTGCTTTTCGCCCTGGCTATGGAGCAATTGGCCCAACAAGTTCGGGCTAACCCGCAGATCAGCGGCCCTAGGATAGGCACCATTCAACACAAGATTGCCCTCTACGCGGACGATGTCTTGCTAACCACCACAAACATCAAAACCTCCCTGAGGGCGGCCCTAACGGAGTTCCGGAGCTTCGATGAGGTAGCGGGATTCGCCATCAACTTCTCAAAATCAATAGCTCCCGGAGTCCAGACGAGAGGGACGCCCTGGAGAAGCAAAGCCCATTCCAATGGAGCACCCAAGCAATCCCATACCTGGGGTCCAGATCCCTGCACAGCTGACGAAAGTTTACCAAGCCAAATTTCCCCCACTCTTTGAGGAATTGGAAAAAGACCTCATTCGCTGGCGATCGCAGGAAATCTCCCTGTTGGGCCGCATAACGACATGCAAAATGAACCTTCTTCCTCGCTTTCTATACGCCTGCGCCTCCCTTCTAGTCTCAATCCCTCTTCTCCCTATACAGAAGCTCCAACGGAAAATTATTGACTTTATATGGAAAGGCAAGATTCCCCGGAAAACAATGGTGACCAGCGCAAGACTGGGAGGGCTGGGGGTCCCGGACCTTCGCAAATACCATATAGCAGCACAGCTGGCCCACTTCTAGGCATGGGGACTGGCCTCAGGTCGCCCAAAGTGGGTGGAGATCGAACAATCCCGCCTTCCCCTCCCTCTTCATTTCCTCCCGTTTCTCCCCAACGCCTTATGCCGGAGCTGGCCAGATGTGCTGATGGCCACGAAACAATCGATAAAGGCATGGGAGTGGGCCCACAGATATAGAGGTGTCCCAGGTGACTTGAACACGCTCTCCCCAATTTTTCACAACCCAGCCTTCTCCCCAGGACCTCATCCAGTGAACTTCAGGAACTGGGTTGCAGGAGGCCTTGAAACACTGGGACAACTCTTTGCAGGGGACTCCCCCCTCAACTTCGAACAATGCCAAGCCACCTTCCAGCTAGCGGAGACGGACAGATTCGCCTACGCCCAACTAAGACACTGGTGCTCCAATTCCCAGACTCGAATGGCTGCAATCGACCCCTTAGCTCCCTAGAGCTCACAGCGACAGACCTGCGACAGACCTGCCTGCCCGGGGGAAGATCTCGGCCCTCTCAAATTACTACAAGAAGACCCCCTCCACACTAAACCCTCCTACATGTCCCAATGGGAGGCAGATCTGGGTCATGCTATAGAGGACCACACTTGGGTGGACACCTGGACTAGGACGTGTATGGAATCCCGCTGCATTACCAACCAGGAATGTGCCCATAAACGGCTCATGCGATGGTATTACCTCCCCTTTGCGTCTTCATCATTTCCAACAAGCCCTGGACCCTCACTGCTGGCGTCTTTGCGGCCACTCAGGATCCTACTTCCACATGTGGTGGACCTGCCCTAAGGTAAGAGAGTTTTGGACCCAATGCCTCGCTACCATAAAAGACATGTGATTATCCCGCTGACACCCGAGCAGGTCCTCCTGGGGATCCCGCACCCAGACGCTTACCCGAGAACACGGAGGGGAGCCACGCTGATAACTCAACTCTTGTTGGCTGCCAAAATCACGGTAGCCCGCACCTGGAAAACTGTGGAAGGCCCCCTAATGCTCCTATGGTGGATTACACTCTGGTACATACTTATAGCCGAAAAGGTCACGGCAGCCAAGGCGGGCCGACTCCACCGATTCTCCGACACTTGGGCCCCGGTCCTAGACTATGACCAGAACTATCCGGCGCTAACCTTTAAGCCACGCTTGATCGCAAGAGCTCTCCACTATATGGGGGACACCTCGGCGCCTTGCCAATCTGAATGAGGCCCAGGAACAATGAGACGCGGGGGATGGGGGGAGGGGGGATTTCAAGTTTCGCATGTTGTCTGTAGCATATGTAATGTTACTATGTATGCTCCTGTGTGCTGTTTAATAAACACATTTTTTTAAAAATTGACACATATATGTTATGTACATTTCTTCATTCAATTATTCAATCATTATCTTTGAGACCGCCCTGAGCCCCTCCCACTATGCGAGACGTCATGTCCTGGACATCATCGGACCGTGCTCGGCACCACAACTTGCTGACAATCATTAAAATACTGGTGCCTGTTATTGATGTGGCCTTGCGTGTTAGATTTATCCACACTAGTCCAACTCTCAAAACTCACTCCCATCTCATCATTCTCATTCCATGCCCCAACGTCCCAGACAGTTGGCTCGCCCTTGGACAGCTCGTCCCATACTTGGGTCATGACATGTATATAGTGCAGAAGCCAGTGTACGAGGCCTTTTAGCTTCAATTTATTTAACCTGTCAATGTGTTCTTCGTGCATGAGTTGAACTGCTTTCACATTGGAGGCGCTGCAGGTGTATCTTGCTAGTGTGTTATTGGCAATGTTACTATGTTCACCTGGCGATGGAAACTTGTGTATTTCTGTCTACTAACCACAAAACAAACTTAATTATTGCTCCTCTTAACAAAATCCATGGGAAAGGCCTACTTGTGCCGTTTCAGCTATCCTCCCTTTCCTCTCAGCCTTGACACTTCTAGTAGTCTGAACACCATCATAGACCAACACAAATCCCTGTAAATCTATTTAAATGGCAATTCTGTGCTTTCTCAACAATGTGCTGTGCAGGGCTTGGGGAAAACATGCTGTCTCTCTTGTCATTTATAATGTTGCTATATATGTATATATAGCTTACCTAACTGTGCATACCACCATTCACTACATTCCCCCTCTGTGTATTCAGCAACCTAACCCTCCCTATATTGTGTCGCTTGGGAACTGGCTGGGCATGGTCTTACAGGTCACTGGCTTTATCTGCACCATCACATTCCCCCTCTGGTCAATTTATTGACAAAAGGCCCCTTATCTGCCATCTTATCTTACTCATCTTTAGGGATCCAAGCACTACAGACCCCCCTAAGCCGCCCCCTCTTTTCACATATTCGTCTGGTCCACAGCTTATGAGACAGCAGTCACCATCACCTTCACAATCTACCCAGTGTTGGATATAGTTGTCGGGATCAAAAGGAGGTGTAAACCTAGTTCCAGGTGGTCCAATGGGCCTCTCAATCGGCACCATCTTAATTTAATCAGGGGCATCTGTCTGTGTATCAGTGTGCACCGGGCCAGCAACACCTGCTATGGTAGAAATAGAAAGGGACATCATGTTACTTTCTTCCTTCCCCTTTGTTACTACTTTACATACTTTACAGTATCCCATTATTATATGCAGGATGCACATGCTTACTAGTAGCACCAACAAAAGAGGCAGTACTATTTTCAATATTTTACCCAGTCAGGGAAGCTCCCATAAGAACATCCAATGATACCATCTGCATCTACTTGTTTAGTACTCTCCTTTTTCATGTGTATATGCAAAGTGTGCAAGGCAGATATAGCTTCTGCTGAAGTGCCATTCTAATTGTCGTTTGTAGGTATTAGGGGGCAGACGATTGCGCCCATTTTTATGCACACTCCTCCCTCCATACCAGTGAGGAGGTCAAGCACATACCTATTCTGGAGAGCAGTTAGTCTGAAATCCTGTAATTCTTTTTTGATGGTGTTCAGACCTTTCTCTGTGGTGTAGGCCAATTGCAACAACTACCAACTGGTGATCTGGAGCCATTTTGCATTTGCTGCCACTGTACTCCAGGGGCCAGCCGGGATGCAACAAATATACCTGCCATGCTAAATAGCCTGTGTTTTGATGGTATTTCCGCTAGTCTGTCCCTTACCGACATCCTCTTTGTCGTTCCTTCGCCAGATCTATGGACTCCTCATATGGTCTCTGTACTCTGCCCATCTCCTCCTCTCCCATTAATGGTGGCACTCGCTGGGAAGTTCTCATGGCTTCCTTCGACTCCTCTAAAGTCATCATTAATGTCTACCTAAATGGCACTGTCATGGTCCAAGGCCCTCAGGCCAATCTTCTCCTCTTTGATAGGCGCTTCCCTCGCCTCATCAATTTCCTCTCATCTCCTGCTGTCCCCTCCTCTACCCCCTTGGCTACCTTGCCCTCTCTCTCCTCCTCCTCCTCTGCCCCTCCTAGGGCTCATTCTCCTTCACAGGGCGTACCTCTGATCTGTACCCCTCCCCGGAAGATCTTTAAGGCTGGCAACCTTCTTCATATTGCCACTCTCAACTCTCGCTCTGCCGTCAAACACTCCTCTGACATCTGCCACCTTCTTGAAGAACTAGACCTTGATGTCCTTGGTCTTACTGAGACATGGTTCACGGCCAGCTCTGTTACGAGCTTTGATACTCTCCTCCATGATGGCTACAAGATCCTCTCAGCACCCAGATCCTCCCGGTCCGGTGGGGGGGGGGGGTAGCCCTGATCTTTCCTGAGTGGATTCCTGCCTCTATCATTCCCACTCAGACCTACTTCTCTTTTGAATGCCTTGTCTGTAGGCTTTCTCTCTCGCCTACCCATTCTCTTACTGTGGTTACCATCTACCGGCCTCCTGGTCAAATCACCTAATTTCTCTCTGAGTGGGCAGACCTCTCCTCCTCCCTCCTGGCCTCTACCACTCAACTCCTCCTCCTTGGTGACCTAAATATACATTTAGACTCTCCTTGCTCCTCCTCTGTACTCTTCCGTGACCTCTGCAACTCCCTCTCCTGTCCATCCTCCCCTCTGGCCCGACTCACTCTGCAGAGCACACACTCGATGTCTTGATCTCCTCTGACCTCCCCCTCTCCATCCCACCAAACCACTCCTCTATCCTGGAGCAATCACTCCCTCCTCTCAACTCTTCTCTCCGTCTCTTCCCCCCAAGCCAAGCCTACCCCAACACTGCCACCTACAATCTCAGACATCCGGCCCATGAAGCGTGTGTCAGTTGAGGCTTTTGCTGCCACTTTCTCTACCCCCCCTCCACCTTTGGCTGTCTCTCATCCTGATACAGCCCTGTCTCTGCTCTACTCTTCAATTTCTGATACGCTTGATGTTCTTGCCCCTGTCATGAGGATCCGTTTGAAGTCCAAAGCCAAGTGCAATTCCTGGTATGACTCTGACCTAGCTACACTTAAACGTAAGTGTAGGGCAGCTGAGAGGAAATGGAGGACTTCCTGTTCATCCTCTGACAAACTGGCCTGTCGCCTGCTACAAAGGCAATACCGACTCTCTGTCCTCACCAAGAAGAGAGTCCACATTCAAGCTCGTGTCTCTGCGGCATCTAACAACTCGGCCAAACTCTTTAAAATCTGCAAGGAGCTGGCCAACCCTGCTGAAGTCTCTACCCCTCCTGTTGCCTCCCAGGCTCTTTGCAATGCCCTTGCCTCTCACTTAATTTCAAAAACCCAGGACATCCTGTCCACCCTCTCCACCCACACTCCTCCTCTTCCCTCTCCATCTGCATGCTGACCCTCCTTTAGCCACCCTCCCACCATCCTTCTCGTCCTTTCCTCTTTTCACCCCTGACGAGGTTGCTAGACAAGTCCGATCTATGAAAGCCTCTTCAAAACAGGTTCATCCCTGTTCCTCTAAAACCATCAAGGACCACATTGACACCCTCGCTCCGGGCCTTGCTGATTTTTGCAACCACTCCTTTGCCTCTGGATCCTTCCCCTCCCCTCTTAAGCACTCCTTTGTGCATCCTCTTCTCAAGAAACCCACAGCTGATCCTTCTTGTCCAGCTAACTATCGCCCAATTTCCATTACTCCCTTTCTTGGCAAACTCCTGGAAAAGTTGGCCATTTCTCAGCTTAACCTTCATTCCAATTCTGTTGGCTGTCTCCATGACCACCAGTCTGGCTTCAGAGCTGCCAGAAGCATGGAAACTGCTCTCTTAAACATCCGTGAAGATCTGCTCACCAACCTTGACTCTAACATTCCCTCTGTCCTCATCCTCCTCGATCTCTCTTCTGCCTTCGACACGGTCAACCATACCATCCTTCTCAACCGTCTCCGTGAAAACTTGGGTATCACAGATCAGGCTCTGGCCTGGCTGACCTCTTTCCTCTCAGATCGACCCTCCCAGATCCAACTTGTGTCCTTCCTTTCATCTATCTTCCTCTCTACCTGTGGTGTTCCCCAGGGGTCTAACCTCTCGCCCTGGCTTTTCAACCAATACCTGGCAACTCTCGCCCACTGCATTGCCATTTTCTGCTCAAATTTCCAGTGCTACGCTGATGACACTCAACTCATTTTCAGGCTACCCTCTGCCACTTCCTCTCCCTCTCTAATCTCTGATTGCCTAACTGCCATTCAAGATTGGTGTGCCAGCATTGATCTTTGTCTGAATGCCAGCAAGACGGAGATCCTCCTCATCGGCACACCTTCACCATCCTTTCCCCTCACTCTCTGGCCGGCCTCACTTGGCCCTCCTCCTACCCCCACCTGCGAGGCTAAGAACCCCAGGGTCATCTTTGACTCCACCCTTTCCTTCTCCGCCCACATCTCTGAGGTCTCTAAAAAGTCACATTTCCGACTGCACCTCCTCAGAGGTACTCTGCCTTTCCTATCCTTCCCCCAGAAGCTCATGGTATCTCAAGCTCTGGTTCTCTCTAGCTTGGACTATTGTAACAGCCTCTTTCTAAATCTACCTGCCTCTACTTTCCGCCCTCTGCAACTAATCCAGAACAGGTCTGCGAGACTTGTCCTTGGCCTCAAGCCCTGGGATCGCATCTCTCCAGCTCTGAAATCTCTTCACTGGCTCCCAGTGGATGCAAGGATTAAATTCAAAACCCTCTGCATTGTCCACAAGGCTTTCTGGGGCCTGGATCCAAAATACCTTCAGCTATCCCTCCGCAAATACCTCCCCTCTCGAGCTCTTCGCTCATCTACCTCCAACTCACTCAGGGTCAGTTGTTTTTCCAAGAAACAAGCTGGGAGTACATCTCTGTCTTCGGCTGGGGCCTCCCTCTGGAACAGCCTCACTGCCACTCTAAAATTTGAGGAGAACCATCTCCGGTTCCGGAAACACCTCAAGACCTTCCTCTTTTCTTCTGCCTTCGCTCCCCCTCTCCCCTGCTGATCTGTTCTCTCTTGGCACCATGCAAATGGCCACCCTCTGTCTTTTGTGCCCAGGTACCTGCTCATCCTGTCACCCTCCCGCACTGCCTCCGGGCCACCCCTTGCACTGGGGTCTGTATCTGTACCCATACAGCCCCCCCCCTTTTTCTTCCTGCACTTATCGGACCTACCCTGTCTGCTGCCTTAATCCTAGCACTTGCAAATTGCTGGCTGCATTACCACTGTTTGTTGCCTTTATTATTTATTTATTGTTATTTATCTGTTTCTCCTCTGCTTCGCACTTTCCACCTCACCCCCCCTTCCATGCACTTTTCCCCTCCCCCCTCTCCCATGCACTTGCGCGTTCTCAATGTCACTGGGCCTAGTAAGATCGCTGTTTTGTTCTCCCCTGTTCCCCTCCCTTGCCTTGTCGCGCTCTGAAACACTTGTGTACGAGCGCGATAGAAATAAAATATCAATCAATCAATCAATCAACCTGGCTCTGGGGCACCACAAGCGCTGGTGAGTGCAGAATGGTAAGAGAACAAATACCCTTCTCCCATGGGGCGAGGTGCATATATGCGTGTGTGCCACAGGACCAATAATGGTCCATCAATACTGTGGTGCCCAACTTCATAGCTGGCGAATCCATAATTCGTTTGCTTCCTGTATTTTTCCCTATGCGTACGTACTGTGCCGTTATTTCTAAAACATAACGATGGGGTGGTAATTTCTTATATGCATGGGCTCTCTGTTAAAATCAACCCATGTACGTGGATTGGCGTACTTTTCCCCAATCACCAAGGCACTTACTGTTCAGGAATGTAACCGTTTCTTCTGCCAGCCCAACCATGACTTCTGCGAGGCATCCCATCACTCCATCAGTCCAAAACCTCCCCCATTATACTGAGCTGCGACCTGGTCAGACACCATGGCAGCACTGTTACTGTGGCATTAGTGCACTTTTTAAATTTGTGTCTTTGATAAGTAAGTCCCGTATGTGTGGCACTTGCAAGGTGCATTTCACTACTGTGTGTTTTCTGGCAATTCTGTACAACTGTATTAGTTCCTTAACGTAATCATCCACAAGAAGAAAAAAAATACTCCTTATCATGCATCTCCGCAACATAGGCCCAGTGACCTTGGAATAGTACTCTTGTTTTACAAAATGCAAGATGCACCAGGCACTGAGCCGTGTCTGCTGGTGTTTCTTGTGCTACACACAATGTGGGGGCACACGTGGCATGAGGTATGAGAGAGCAAGCGTGCCAACATTCATTCAATTTCTCTCTTCCCACTGTTTGCATATGACCATACTAGTGGTCTAATCACGAATTTGGCGGTAACCCTTAAATCCGGCGGTAGCAATGTTACCGCCGGATTTAAGGGTCCGCCAAATCACGGCTTTGGCTGATTTCCCCTGAGCTCTTAGCTAGGGTGAAATCCGCCGAAATTTCGTGCTCTTACCGCCGGCAGGAAATCCGCCGGCGATAAGAGCGTGAAATTTCCCCATTGAGCCCAATGGGGAATGGGGCATTCCCGAATGGGCTCAATGCGGAATGGGGATTTCCCATTCCGCCAAACCCGTGATACGGCGCTATTAGCGCCGGTGGGTTTGGCGGTAGGGCAGATAACGCCGGCGCTATCAGCGCCGGCGTTACCGCCCAACTCGTGATGAGGCCCCAGGTGTTGACCTGCTCTGATCGAAATCGCTCATATTTTTCTCTCAAAGATAGTTCTACATTATATCTTGCTCTTTTCATTCTTGCACTTCTACTACTTCTATTCTCTACTTTACTAACATTTTCCACTTCTTCTTTTCTCACATTTCATAAATATCTTCGGCCAAAACGTGGAGCTTAAAAATCCAAATCCATACGCGTTGCTGGTCACACAATGTTCCAAAAATGTAACTTTATCAAAGGTCCATGTCCACTTCCTCTTCTTGCACCTGGTCTTTGGACAGGGGGACGGTACTGTTGCTCTTCTTGACATCTCCAAGGTGGAGCCTTTCCTTCCCCAAACTTTCCAAAAGCTGATTCAGTAGCCCACTGCACCTCATATGGTTCTTAAAAGCATGGTGCATCCCACTTCCTCACACAGTTCTTAATGGGTACCCTGTCACCAGGGTATAACTGCAAGGGTGGTGGTATCTAGGCTGGCAGATCTGTATCTTTCTCCCTCACTTCTTGTCGCTATTCCCTGTAGCAGCTTCACCTGGCGGGATACAAACTTCAGAGCATCAGTCATGGCATTCAAATATGAAAGAAACTCATTGCCCAAAACAGTGGAGCCTTTCCTTCCCCAAACTGAAAGTTGATTCTTCCTTTTTTTTTATTGATTCAGCCGATTTTAATCATCTTTACAATATATTTTACAAACATTCAAATATTTAGACATTCAAATAAATCATGCGGATAACAGATTATTTACAGAAAATAATTAAAGAATTATGTCATATTTAAAAAAAAAGAAATTACGTCAAATTACATATACCAGAGACACAAGTAAATTAGTTCATTTAGCTTGATCCAGAATTAAAATACAGATCAATGTTTACCTTGTTAAACACATCATGTACACAATTTCAACAGTGCTTATTTGTCAATCTTTTTTTGACAGCCTTTAGATCTGATCATTTCAATTCCTATACATGTCATATTAAAACTGTCAACCTTCCTAGCATTTTCAGTATAAATTTCAGTCAGACATTATAATAAAATGTTCACCAACTTACTATTTGAACAATTCTAAGTCAATTTTAGAGCATGTAAGAAACCCACAGCACCAATTCTCACTGGTGTTAATGATCCACAAAAATGTCATCGCCAAAACAGGTCAAGTGTTATTAGTTCAAAATCTTGCAACGATTATGTTTGTTTGGCTAGAGGTCCTACAATATCGGCAAACATTTTCTTGCTGAGTAATTACACTACGCCTTGCTTGCGCATCTTTCATAAACCACAGATTAACTTCCTCACAAAGTTCTTAATGAGTACCATGCAAGGGTGGTGGTATCTGGGCTGGCAAATCTGTATCTTCTCCCTCACTTCTCGTTGCTGTTCCCTGTTGCAGCTTCACCTGGCGGGATGCAAACTTCAGAGCATCAGTCATGGCAGTCAAATATGAAAACAACACATTGCCTAAAACAATGGCAGTACTGTGGGCATCAAATTTACTATGTGCAGCAACAAGGGGAATCTTAATTTGTCTGCCAGTAACCAGTTTGTGCGCGGTGCACTGAATTATAAGCAATACTGTGAGGTTGCCCTATGCTCGGGGTAGTCTCTCTTCCCCTTATTTGCTAGCTCATTCCCTCCGGCACACTTGGCCAGTCCCCCTCCTGTCTCTGTGCAGTAACTTTTGCTGGCAGCCTCACTCGGGGGTCCTCGGTAGCTCTGCTGTCTATATTAAACATAATTTGTTCTGCTCCCCACTTATCTGGAGCCGTCCCTATTCCTTGTCCCTCTCTTCTTGCTTGCCTTTTCCTCTCTAACTCTTCCTGTGCCTCTCGCACCTGCTCTTCTAAATGCTGACGTGTGTTGTTCTCTACCTCCAATTCAAGAGAGTTGTGTGTCTTCTTTTATCTCTCCTATCCTTTCGTCACTGTCTTCGCAGAGGGGGTATAAACCGGGGATTAGTATATGCTGTGGCTGGCTGTAATAGTAACTGTCTGGTCACAGTCAATGCTGGAAAGCATTGCAGAGGCGGTTGAGCAGTTGGTGACACGCGTACTTCGTCGTGCTTCACATTACTACAACCAGACTTGCTCTCCTCCTCTTCCTCAAACATCTTGCACAGTTTGAGAATGCCTAGTCTGTTTTTTTAAAATTCTTCCCTTTAGGTGTGGCAGCTAAATGTGTGTTCATGTGCTGTAATACTTCCTTCATGTGTGTTCCCTCCTTGGGCCACGCCTAAACATTTTACCTACAATTTCCTGTACCCATTCTGTGTGGTACTTGACAATTTTCACCTTGATATTATTGGGGCAGGGATTTTCACACGTGTGCTAGCAGGGAATCCATAATACACAATAATATACTTTACTTACCAATTAATCGAGCAGCATTTTTCACCTTATTCCCTTTTACCCCTCAATCGAATCACCGTTGCACCTTTTATCATATACCCCAAAAAGCACTTAACCCAAATTTCCAATCAAACTCATACCCTTTCATACACATCAAAATATCACCACAAACCTCAACTTCCTCAATATAAAATGCTACTCTACCAGAATATGCAACAATCAATAACTATACAAAACACCAATGCTTTATGACCAGTTCCTCTCCTCATATACAGCATGCCGGCCCCCCTTGGATAATATCCTTTTTTCTTCACAATACTAAACCTTTGCAATGCTGTCTTCCCTTAATACAATGGGGGCATGCTCTTCTTCAATATCTCTGCATCATTTCTTCTTCTACAACCACGTGGTCTCTCTGGGTCACATCAACAGAATATCACTCACTAGTTCACCAGAAATATCTCTTTTTCCTCTTCTTCTAGACCTCAACACTTAAACAAACAACAAATCATACATATGTACACAGCTATCATTCTTCGTACAAAGGTATACTCATGCTATGGGATTTCTGAGGCCCTCTGATTCCAAACCTCTCATAACTGCCTGCACTCCTCTGGTCCAGCATTTTTGGCCGTGAGATTGGTCTGGACTCTTGCAGAACTCAGGGGCTACCAACCTCCTTGTTTCTGTGTACAGATTCAAATCTCGACGGGCCAACACCCCCGTCCAATGGGTGCAGCTAGGAGCTTTCAGCTCTTCCGAGGACTCTGGAAATCTTGCTGGGGCCTCCAGGTGTAACCACGCTCCCAATAATCCACACCAAAATAAGGGAGGAAATAAAGGTGCACGAAGAAACCAGCATGCTTGATACATTCCGCCAGGGTAAAGTCTGTAGATGTTCTCAACTACTTTCTAGTAGCCCAGGGGTTATAAACTAAACACATTACATCGTCATATACATAAATAACAAAGTTTACAAGTTGCCATTGGCTGTTAAAATAAAGACACATATATGTTATGTACATGTCGTTGTTCAATTGGTTTAACATCTTGGAGTCCGCCCTGAGTTGCTCCTACTATGCAAGATGCCATGTCCCGTACATCATCAGACCGTACTCGGATCTGTTGGCACCACAACTTGCTGACAATCGTTAAAATGGTGGTGCCTGTTACTGATGTGGCTTTGGGTGTTACATTTATCCACAGCAGTCCAATTAGCTTCTGGTGGGAAAGGAGAGATTGCAATGTTTTCTTGGCCAAGGAATGATCAGAACTCACTCCCATCTCATAATTCTCATGCCGGGCCCCAACTTCCCAGACAGTTTGCTCACCTTTGGAGAGCTCGTCCCATACTCCCTCTGATACATTTTGCTGCCTGCAGGTGTTTGATCTAATTGGGTCATGATGTATACATACTGTGAGACCATTGTATGAGGCCTTTTAGCTTCAATGTATTTAACCTATCAATGTGTTCTTCGTGCATGCGTTGAACTACTTTCACCATTGGAGGCACTGCAGGTGTATCTTGCTATTGTGTTATTGGCAACGTTACTGCCTGCACCTGGAGATGGAAACGTGTGTTTTTCTTGTCTGCTAGCAATGAAACTAACTTAATTGTTGCTTATCTAAACAAATCCCATGGGAAAGGCCTACTTGTGCAGTTTCAGCTATCATCCCTTTCCTCTCAGCCTTGGCACTTCTAGTCATCTGACCAACATGGTGGACCAACAAAAATCCCCATTAAGCTGTCTAAATAGCAATGCTGTGCTTTCTCAACAATGTGATGTGCACGGCATTGCAAGGGGAAAGAATGACGTTCCTCTTATCTATAATGTTGCTATATATGTTTTTATAGCCTACCTAACTATGCATACCACCATTCACTACACTACACCCCTCTGTGTATTCAGCAACCTAACCCTCCATATAATGTGACAAACTAGATCCTTACAGTGTGGAAAACTATCTCTAATGCTGCTTGTGTTACATTCTACATGGGGGTGAAATACACAAAATGGCACCTTCTTCTAGCTTTCTGATTCTATATGTTCGCTGTCACTTTGGAACAGGCGGGGCGTGGCCTTACGCGTCACTGGCTTTATCTACTCTAGTACACTCATAAGCATTTCTCCCCGCCTCTTGCCCACTAGCATGCATACCTGTTTACATTGTAACACTTTTGTTGCATTTTCTGACCTGACTGTCCCCACTAACCCCTCTTCCTCTTGGAGCCCTGGGAAGTGACTGTATTTGTGGATGGCGCTTTACAAATCATAAAGAAAGAAAAATGAATAAATGAATTACCTGTCAAAATCTGAAACTAAGTAAGAATTAGCCTTGTGCCTTACCTCCATTTCTGCCAGGTGTTTTTGGAGATCTTGCCTCATAATAGTCTTCAACCTCCTAGCATTTGAGGACAACTCAATAAGTGTACTACTTTCACGGCATGCCAGTTCCTAGTGTTGAACCCTCAAACATTGATTGGCCATGCTCTTGTCATCTACCTCACTGCACAACTCAGTACAGTGCTGAGTGGTGTTATGCTTGTGGCATGCCTCCAACATGCATGTTAGTAAACCAGAACATTGTTGAACGACTCCTCCATATGCAACCACTAAAAACTATAAAGTTCACACACTCTCAACAATTTCACTGTGAAGAAATACCCAAGGCCCTCCCTCAGAGATGGAAGTCTTCAACAGTCCAGCCACTTTCACAATGCCAGATCGAGGGTGTACATAGATCAAGCTGGTTGATTCATCACCCTTATTTTGTATGTCAGTTATTTGCAACTTATTCACAGAGTTCCTGTCTGAAATTGACTCCTCCTGTGGTGATAATCTTCCTTTGAATGCTGCGCATCTGTCAGGGAAGAGCCACAACCTTCTCCTCTGTAGCAACGTTGGCAGCCTTGTCGAGCCTGAACTACAGTCCAAATGGAAAAGTCCAAATGTGCTTTATGTTGAATGCCGTTAGAATCTCCACCACCAGCTGAAGCTCTCTTCTGTGAGCCAAAGTTGAAAGGTCAATATCATAAACCCCCGAAAGAATAGCTAAGGGACAACGAGTTTGTCTTGGAAGCAAGATGACGCAGAGCAACACAGGTTTGAATACCGGTCCCATAAGTGAGTTATAAAAGATGAATTAATTCATGAATTAATTAATGATTCAGTTGCATAGACCTGTTAAGGAAGACAATTTGACACCTGCACATGACCATGCCAAGGATCTTTTCCTACAGTTGGAAGTCATGCATCGTAACAAGAATTTTGCTGGGCATAGCGTTGTAATCTCTTTTCTTCTCTAGAGTCTGTACTCTTTCAATTTTATAAATGGTATGCAGCAGTTCCTCCTAAATGATAGAGAATGGTTGCATCAGACAACCCCTCATATCAGATTCTTTCAGGGACCGGATGCACAGGTTCTCCCTCCTAGAGAGTCTTGCAAGATTTTCATGTTTGGCTTGAAGTTGACTGCTTTCAGGCTGGATGTACATGCTCCTTTAGGGTCGATATGACAGCTTTGTAGTCGCCAGACTCTTGCGTCCGGGTCCATCATTTCCTTAGTTTTTTTTACTGATGAATATTCTTGCTCTGATCCGTGTGTAGTCTATTGACTTCCTCCATCAGAATGGATTTTAGGTCCTTCTTCAAGCCTATAGGAGAGGGATTGAACTCTTCTATAGTGAGCAATTTCCCCCTACCATTACCCACATTGTGTTGCGACATTAAGGCTTGCATTTCTCTTATGGTATCTGCCGCATCAGCTTTTACTGATGGACATGGATTTGGACCTGGCACCCACTCCCTACTGGCACTACCTGCCAAATTCAGGCCCACTTGACAAGACAGGACCCCCATAGCCAACTAAGACCACAACAACTTCAAAGGGTCCCAAAGGGTCTCCTCACAGAATTGCCTGCTATCACTCAACAGTAAGACCACACACACCCCAACGTGTGTGCATGATCAACACTATTGTTTCGGTGCTACCTCACCTATGACTCGCTCCCAGCAACTGAGCATTGCCAACCTGTGGCAGTCCTTGATCAGTTTACTAATATAGCCTCTCACACAGGACACTTGTGGAGCATGGATCAGCACTGCACCAACTCTCTGGCAGCAGGGGTCCATCCTATCCTACAGCCTTCACCCCCCTGTCAACTGAACTAGGTTCAGGCATCAAAGGAATGCATCCAAACCTCATCCTAGCACTAGAACAACTGCTGTGCTTCCTAGGGCTCACCTGCTAACTTGAACAAACTGGAGTATGTGACTATTCCTTCCAGTCCCGCTCAGTGTTTTCCAGAGCTGCATAATTGTGTGAGCCGCCCTCGGGACCCATGAACCCCCAGAGTCACCAAGGCAGAATGAAATCATCTTTTTGAATGGATTGTGTCCTCCCACATACTTCTCATCTTAGATATTAGTATCGTCAGCTTTGCAGGGGGCGCTGTGCTCGAAGTCGTGGCGTCAATGCACCTCGTAAGTTGCCGTAGAGTGTCAACGTCATCCGTAGTATAAATGGCTCGAGCCGCGTCCGTTGGCTTTAGTTCCGTTTTTCCGAAAGCTTTCGCTTTGTGTGTACGAAAACGGTGCTTCAGTCTTTTGAGATGTCTTCCTCATCAAATCCTTCTACCCCTAAAACTGGCTTTAAAAAGTGTCAGAAATGTGGGAAGAAAATGTCTATTACTGACCCCCATCGAGTTTGCCTCTGGTGCTTGGGTCCGGACCATTGAGTCGACGAATGCGGTTCCTGTCAAGCTATGACCGACAAAGCTCTCAAGGAATGAAGACGTAAATTAGCGTTGGGGGAGGAATCTTCCAAGGGCTCTTCGAAGAAAAATAAAGACTTAGCTGAGTCTAGGGAAAAATCTCGACGTAAATCGAAGAAATCTAGATCGAGGAGACGGTCAAGAAAATCTTCGGCATCTTCTTCTAAGAAGGCGAGGAAGAGGTGTCACCGATCTCCCTGAGTGGAAGGAGGGGGCCCTGGAGCCCCCCCCCCACCTTTAGTCCTATGCTTCCCGGGTGGGCCCAGCCATGGCTGCTTCAGGTCCAGGGCCCGGCCCTGGGGCACTCATGCGGGAACACCTCCGGGAACCATGACTCCTTTCGTGCAAGAATATCTCTGGGTGCTGCAATACCCTTGCGCACACCCTTGTATGGCAAAACCAGGGGTACGAAAGACTCAATTTTTTAACGCACAGACTCCATTTTCAAATAGCAAAAAGGCTATTATGGTTCCACTCCAGCCTGCAGCCATCCCCGCCAAGCGCGTACAGCAAGCGCGATACTCCTCCCCTCTGCCGTCCACATAACTACTTGGTTCCCATGAGGAAGCTGGCAGTAGGAATGCAACAAAATCCACACTGTATCACTTGCCGTCCGACTCCCTTCATTGATTCAGATGTGGCCCAGAACGAGGGCCAGAGCAAGGGAGATCTGTCTCTGTAAACTTGCCCCGCACCACGCAGACCCTGAAAACATAATCCTTGTGCACCCCAGAGCAAAGTCAACAATCGAAAGGACCCTTAAACCAGTGAACATATCTTCCCTTTGACTTGTATAAAATTAAACATGCCTTCTCATCTTGTGCGAAATTATATAAACCTGCTGGCAACCTAAGAAGGTTTATGACTAAGCAATGTAAATACATACACGTGTGTAACTGGAAGTTCCTATGCCAACCTGCTATATTGAAAGCAGAATATATGTCGACTTATAATGCTGAAACTTTTACACTACTATAGAAGTCAGTTGCCCTTGGCTGTCATTATTATGTAGTTATTCGTCGACAATATCTCTCTCTCTCTTATATATATATACTGCCCAGTTGTATAGAGATAAAAGTATGTCCCAAGCCTATTTGACTCAAATGTAAACCAGCTAGCCGCATGTTAAAAGGTAATCTGTTACATGTAATTAGAAAGGCTTCCAGCCATTATGTAGTATGGGACTGAACTGTAAAGGGGGCCTCAGCCCATCTCTGATCACCCTGGCGTCAGCAAAGAGTTATGTTGTTTGGACATTCAGCCACTGAAGCCCCCTCCAAGGAAGAGCATGTTTAAAATGAAATGTATCTCTTGTAACCCGGTCATCACAGCTATATACTCCAACCTTCCCCTTGTCAATATTGAATGAACACCCCTGACCATACATTGACCTCATAACCCCTACCCCTGACCTAGTATTTGAATATGTTTGAACAGGAGAGTGATACCTTTGATAGGGACATATAATTCATGTTCAGTAATGAATAAGCTTGCTTCAGAGCCTTGTTTTCACACGTGCAAACTACTGGCCTTGCTGTCAGACGAACACGTCTGAATGGATGAGAATGTGTGGCCACAAGGGCAAATTTTGCCAAGATAGGATGTCAGAGAATCAACAACGGATGCCGGACCGATGAGCCCAGCTGAACGTTTGACCCTATGCACCACGTCATCTCGTCACGTGCCCGTGGACCAATCAGCCATCATCTACCTTATAGCACCCATAGGTGCCTACTCTTAATGTCCAATCCCGATTGACTCTGTGCCCCTTAGGCCTTCCCCTTGTTTGATGACGATAAAGCTGTATAAAAGTAATTTGGAACATGTTTTCTGCAGAGCACTCTTGGCGTGAGCAGAGTAGATTCTGTTTGCACTAACTTTAAATAAAAGCCTTTAATTGTACTCTAACTTGGTCTTGGTCTTATTCCCTCCTGGGATGTACCTTTATTGACTCTGTTGGGTGATTTGCCAGCAGGGTTGGGGGCCTCTCACTCTCACTGGTGACCCTGACGTGATAGCTTTCTTTTCCGTCCTTCTGGCACAAGACGCCCCCCCCTGGTTTGACCCTGAGCGCGCTCCCTCAAGAGCTACCTGCCAACAGCAACTGGAACACCTAGATGTGCGCATGCAGTAGGGCGAGCGGGTACGGGATCCCTCTTAACAAAACCCATACATACCACTCGCCGGAGCCGGGCGTGGTCTTTGAGCGAGGAGCGGCGCCCTGCCTGATCGGGTCCACAGGGTCTCGGATCAAGACGGACATGTGAGTATCAAGTGCGAGTGATATTAAAGGCACAAGTGGGAGTCAGATTAGAAGGTCTTGGGATAAAGGACATAAGGCCTCATCACGATTGGGCGGTACCGCCGGCGCTAATAGCGCTGGTGTTATCAGCCCTACCGTCAAACCCACCGTTGCCGGACCACGGGTTTGGCAGAACGGGAAATCCCCATTCTCCAGCATGGGGTCTGGCATGGATTCACATGCTCATGAATATTCCCCATCGTCAGGCTGGGAATCCTCGGTAAAGAAAAATCAGTATCAGTTTCGTTTCTGATCTGTCTTTCGTAGTAGTAACCAATCACTGATCTCTGCGTCATACTGACCACAGCCAATGACTGCCCTCTCCCTAAGCCTCGCCTCTGGCAGCCATCTTCAGATTTTTACCGCACGTTCATGTGTTGGGATCCTCGTGCTATTGCTCTCGAGCTGTAGTGCGTTTCGCGCTTTTTCATAGGAAAATTCTCTCTCTTTTTTCGGTCAAAAGAGCCTCAAGCTCCACCGTTTCTTTATCCGATCAACGGGGACCCGTGTTGGATTCCTCTACGCCGCTCAAGGGTGAAGATTTCGTCGAGCCACGCTTTTGGAGGACTCCAGAAGTTTCTCAGGCCCATCTCGGGCATGGCCCAGGAGAAGGGAAGCTCGACACCCAGAAAGCTGTTCAGGGTCTGCCCTGGATGCCAGCTTCAGAATGTCTTTAAGGAGGACGAACACTCCCTTTGCCTCTACTGCCTGCATGAGGACAAGACGCACGTGGAGAAGGACTGTGCGTTTTGCGGCAATATGTCGGAGCGGACCATGAAGGACCACCATCTGCGTCTCGCCAACTGGCTGGAAGGGAAGAGCCCGTCAGGCGAGAAAAAGAAGAAGAAGTCCGAGCGGTCTTCTAAGACCTTTGAGGGCGCCCCGGCGACGGGGGCCCAACAGAAGGCCAAGCACTGCGAGTCCGCTGGCACCGGGAGCGCCGAACGTTCGGGCTCTATGGTTGCCAGGCAGGACGCATCCTCCCCGGCACCATCAACCACGAGCCAACGCTCTGGCTCGGGTAAGAGGAAGGCCGAGCACCCGGCGAAGCTCCTGGAGAGACCCCGGTCGAACTCGAAGGCCCCATCAGAGGGGGAGCGAGGCGGTGACACTCCCCCCAAGGAGAAGGCGGTGAGCGCACCTAAGGTGGTGAAAGCCTTGATCCACCCTGCCAAGGCCTCTATCGAGACAGTCGCGGCGGCCCTGGCTCAGCCTGTGGAGGCTACACCAGTGGAGGCGACTTCGGGGCCCAGAGTCTCCCTGCCACCGCGGAGGGAGTCCTCTTTCAAGCCCATCGACAGGACCCCCGTGAAACCTCCGACGGAGAAGAAAAAGGGGGGGCAGGAGGTCGTCGTGGATTCGGCCTCAACCTCTGAAGAGGAGCTGATCGAAGTCTTAAGCCACGGCATTGGCGTGGAAGAAGACCAGCCCGTCAGGAGATGACGAGATTGTCGAGGGTGCCGACGAGGCTCCTGACCGCCCGTCGGAATCCCCTCAACCAGTGCCGCAAGACAACTCAGCGGCAATTTTGTTAGCTATACAGTCCTTATGCTCGGAGATAAGGACGAGATTGCCGTTAACACCGACGGGGGACCCGGAGCCAGGCCCTTCTGGGAGCCCTCCTCCTAAGAGAAGAAGGAGTGATCCTCCACCTCCTTTTCAACCATCGCGCCTTGCTCAGCCCTCCTCCCCGTCCACTACCCGTGGGGATGATACGGGGACGGAAACGGCTGCGACGGGTACAGACGACGAGGTTTACGACGAGGATCTTCCGTCGTCACCTCCTCCCCGGGCTTCCCCGCCCGACGAGATTGGATCGTTTCATGCCATGATCGCCAGGGCATCCGAGCTTTTCCAGCTCTGCCCGGAAGAGAAGAAGAAGGAAGGTTTCCTTTATCAACGGCACGAGACCAAGAGGAAGACGGTCCTCGCTGTACCTCTACTGGACGATATCTGGGATGAGGGTCTCGCCCTCCTCAAGAACCCATCCACAACGCCTGCGAGAAGGGATCGTACGAGAAGAAGTACCGGGTCCCGGACGCGGCCCCCTTGTGCCTTCGGGCACAGCCGACCCCGAACTCGGTCGTCTCCGCGGCGGCCAGGAAGAAAGCGGGTGGGGCTTCGGCCTCTACGTCAACCTCCCCCCCGGACGGCGAGGGAAAGAAATTGGACACGATGGGACGCAGAGTCATCTCATGGGCAGCGACGACGATTAAGGCTGCCAACGCCTTGGCTATCGTAGCCCGCTACGACAGGGAGTTGTGGTACAAGATCGCCCCCCTGCTGGACTTCCTATCGGACGACAAGAGGGCGAAGGCCCTAGAGATCTTGCAGGAAGGAGAAGTGGCGTCGGACCACGCCATTACGATAGCGACGGACATCGCTGACACTGGATTTCGCCAGTTGGGCAACAGCGTGTGCCTTAGACGGCGTGGATGGCTCAAGGCAACGGACTTCCGGCAGGACGTGCAGACCAGAGTTTTGGACATGCCATTCGACGGGAGCAACCTGTTTGGGAAAACAGTGGACGATTCCCTACAAGCCATCAAGACGGACACGGAGACGGCCCGGGCTCTTGGTGTTCACCAGCAACGACGGCCGCCCTTTCGGAGCACCGGAGGCAAGCAGGGTGCCTCCAAAGGTTCCGGCGGCGGATATTCCACATACCGTCAAGCGGCCCGTTCGTCGTCACAGGAAGCCTACAGGGGACGAGGCAAGTCGGGCGGACCCCGCCGTCGTCGCCAGGGAGGACAAGGCGACAAAGCCTCGTCGAAACAGGACTGAACCGGACGTCGGGTCGGGCCCCCACCGAAGCATCCCGGTGGGAGGCCGGCTGGCGAACTTCGTCAGCGTGTGGGAGTCCATCTCCACCGACCGTTGGGTGCTGGACGCCCTGGCCCAGGGTCACGCGCTCGAGTTTCTAAAGAAGTGCCCGCACGTCCCCCCCGTGGCCAGCAAGGAACATCACGTCCCTCAACTTCTCTTGGAGGTAAAGGCGATGCTCAAGAAAGGCGCCATCGAGCTCGTCCCAAAGAGGCTTCGGGGCTCCGGAGTTTACTCAAGATACTTCCTCGTGAAGAAGAAGACAGGAGGATGGCGTCCCATCCTGGACCTACGACGGCTGAACAAATTCATCAAGGCACAGAAGTTCCGGATGGTCACCCTCCAGCACGTCCTGGGTCAGCTGGAGGAGGGCGATTTCCTGTCGTCGTTGGATTTGGGGGATGCTTACTTCCATATCCCCATCCTAAAGGGGCACCGAAAGTTTCTCAGATTCGTGGTCCAAGGGCGTCACTACCAGTTCAGAGACCTTCCCTTCGGATTGAGGTCGGCGCCCAGGGTGTTCACCAAGTGCCTCGCACCGGTGGCAGCGCGACTGCGCCTGGAGGGGATCCACGTCTACCCCTACCTGGACGACTGGCTCATCTGAGCAAAGACAAGGGAGCTTGCCGCGGAGCACATGGCGAGGACGTCCAACTACTCACGGACCTGGGATTCTCCATAAACTACGCCAAGTCCCACCTGGTGCCCGCGCAAGACGTACTGTTTCTGGGAGCGAAACTCGAAACAGTGGCGCTTCTGGCCTCTCCGTCGGAGGAAAGGACGAGGGCCATCTTGGGCAAGGTGCAGCGGATGCTGGTTACGGATGCGGCCAGGGTGAGGTCCATCAAATCCCTCCTCGGAATGATGTCTTCTTGCATTTATCTCATCCGCCTGTGCAGGCTTCGGATGCGCCCGTTGCAGGAGTTCCTGGACGCCATCTGGATCCAGACGACGGGCAGCTTCGAGGACAGGATCACACTCGACGAGAGCTTCCGTTGAGCGATCCGGTGGTGGGGCACCCGCGTGCATCTGACGGCGGGCATGGACTTCCAGACCCCGGGCCACCAGAAGACAGTGACCACGGATGCCTCCCTGGAAGGGTGGGGAGCGCACACCGAAAATCTGCACGCGAGAGGCCTTTGGCTGCCGATGGAGAAGTCCCTCCATATCAACGTCCTGGAGCTCCGTGCAGTGTTTTGGGCCTTCAGGTCCTTTCTTCCTCCCTCAAGGGCAAGGTGGTGAGGATCTTCACCGACAACACCACCACCATGTTCTACATCAGGAAGCAGGGCGGTACCAGATCCCCAGCCCTGTCCAAGGAGGCACAGGATCTGTGGCATTGGGCCGTCGCCCAAGGGATGTTTCTGGTGCCGGTTCATCTGGCAGGAATAAAAAACACCATCGCTGACTCGCTCAGCAGAGAGCTGCGTCCGTGCCAGGAGTGGGAACTACGACAGGATCTAGTGGAACGCCTCTTCCGACGGTGGGGCACACCCCAGATCGATCTGTTCGCGACGGCTACGAACTCCAAGTGCCGGAGGTTCGCCAGCAGGTTTCCCCAGCCGAGGAGCATGGGCGATGCTTTCTCGTTCCCCTGGGAGGGCCTGTTCCTATACGCGTTCCCTCCATTGCCGTTGCTGATCCGGCTCATCAACCAGCTCAAGAGGTCACGGTGCAGGATGATCCTCGTCGCACCTGCGTGGCCGAGGCAGATATGGTTCCCGGACCTTCTGGACTTGTCAGCGTCCCCGTCAATCAAGCTGCCAGTGGACGCGGATCTTCTCTCCAGGGAAGGAGGCGCCATCCTCCATCACGACCCAAAGTCGCTGAACTTGCAGGCCTGGTTCCTGCAGCGTTAGAGTTTGGAGGTTACGACATACCGGCCGACTGTAGAGAGGTTCTTGCAAAGGCCAGGGCGTCCTCAACTCTTAAATGCTACGGACACAAATGGAAGAGGTTCTCTGTCTTGTGCCACGCACAGAAGATTAACCCTCTACGGATTACGGCTCCTCAAGTACTGCCGTACCTACTGACGCTGGCCAAGGCTGGACTGGCGCACGCTTCCATAAAGTTTCATCTTGCTGCGATCTCCCGATACACCAGAACCACGGGACGGATGTCTTTGTGGTCTCATCGTCTGGTGAAAGAATTCATGAAGGGACTGTTCAGATCGTTCCCGCCGGTGAAGGCTCCGGCCCCGGCGTGGGAGCTCAACGTGGTGCTGACCAAGCTCATGGGACCTCCGTTCGAGCCTCTGCATTCAGCTCCGTTGAAGTTCTTGTCGTGGAAAACAGCGTTTCTTGTGGCCATCACCTCCGCACGACGGGTGGGAGAGATCCAGGCCCTTTCCTGCAAGCCCCCATACTTGACTTTTCACGACACGAAGGTAGTGCTCAGGACGCACCCCTCCTTCATGCCCAAGGTGCCGTCGGACTTCCACCTCAACGAACCCTTGGTGTTGCCTGTTTTCTTCCCGTCGCCTTCGTCGCCGGCTGAAAGGACTTTGCACTTGCTGGATGTGGCTAGAGCGCTGACGTTCTACGTGGACCGCACGAAGAGTTTTCGGAAGATGTCACAACTTTTTGTGAACTTTGGACCTGTCAATCAGGGGAAGGCTCTCTCAAAGGCTTCCATTTCCAGATGGCTCTCCGGCTGTATCATGTACTGTCATCGGTTGGCAAACCGACCCCTGCCTGGCTGTCCGAGAGCCCATTCCACCAGAGCGATCGCAGCTACAACGGCGTTCCTATCTGGTGTGCCCCTGCTGGACATCTTCAGGGCTGCTACGTGGAGGTCGACGCACACCTTCACGAAATTCTACTGCGTCTACCGGGATTCCAGGGAGGAGTCCAGGGTCGGCCAAGCAGTGCTGCGCAACCTGTTCGCCTAAGGTGAGCCTGGTGAGAAGGTAAGAGATGCTTAATGTTGAGTTGTGGTATTGCTTAATGTTGAGCCTGTTGCCACCTCCTGTGGTTGTGCATGTGTGTACTGCTATGTATTCTTTTATTCATGAGCATGTGAATCCATGCCAGACCCCATGCTGGAGAAGGAACAAGTTACTTACCTGTAACTGTTGTTCTCCAGCATGGGTCTGGCATGGATTAACATGCGAACCCTCCCGCCTACCCCTCTGCGGCTCTTCACTTGGTCATACTGCCACTTCACGTGCTACCAAATCTGAAGATGGCTGCCAGAGGCGGGGCTTAGGGAGAGGGCAGTCATTGGCTGTGGTCAGTTTGACGCAGAGATCAGTGATTGGTTACTACTACGAAAGACAGATCAGAAACAAAACTGATACTGATTTTTCTTTACCGAGGATTCCCAGCCTGACGACGGGGAATATTCATGAGCATGTGAATCCATGCCAGACCCATGCTGGAGAACAACAGTTACAGGTAAGTAACTTGTTCCTTCACCATTGAGCCCATTCGGGAATTCCCCATTCCCCATTGGGCTCAATGGGGAAATTCCGCGCTTTTACAGCCGGCGGTAAACACACCGAAATCGGCAAAATCTCGGCGGATTTCCCTCCAGCTCAGAACTGGGGGGAAATCAGCCAAAGCCGTGATTTGGTGGACCCTTAAATCTGGCAGTAACAGCGCTACCGCCGGATTTAAGGGCTACCGCCAAACTCGTGATGAGGCCCATAGTCTTGGTAATACAAAAAGGTGTGGAGGGGTGAAGCTAAAGAGGGTTGAAGGGGCTCTGGGAGTCTGGGGTCTTTCCTATTTTTTATACTATTCTCATTCTATCGCATATGGCCATTAGGACGGTGACGAAGTATAAGGTGACAAGAGGTTAACAGGGATCCTATCTCCATGTGGGAATGGAAAGCGGCGCCGCATAGTGCTATCTCGACTAATACAGGATATATGGGTATGAGAAATTGAGGTAAAAGAAGGTAACGTAGAGGTGCAAGGGGAGACCCGGAGTATTAGTTAGAAATGCTTTTTCCGACCTTTATCTTATCTACTCTCTCTCTATCCCTCCCAAGTGGGTGAACTAGAGCAAGGTGGAAGGAGAGATTAAAACTCAGAGAGGAATATTTGGGGCAGTGGGAAATAACCTCTTTTGTTCATGTTTTCTGTTGTCTATGTGAAACGTTAAAAGTCCCTTTTTTGTGTGAAGAGTATTTGTGGTGCATAACGTGGGAAGCAAATTTGGTGATTTATGAGAAAAGTTGTATGTATAACAACGTGATTCTAAAATATTGAAAGGTGAATGAACATTTAATCTACGTTGACGAAAAGTGTAACGTATATTAATTTGGTTATATGAGAAGTGAACGAGTACAAAACAGAAACATCAGGTAAGGCGCACTGAGAGTAAAACACAGTGGGTGCAGGGACGCCCCTTGCCCATATTTGTGAAACGTTACCAGGGTATGCAGAGAAAATTAATTAATACCATGAGCAGTGGATCATGGAGTTGAAGCGGGAAGGGTTACCACAAGTATGCCCTGAAGGAGGGTCTTTTGACAAGAGGTGTTGGGCATGGTTTCCACTTGTCTGTTCATTAAGTACAAGGGAAAACAATTGCAGAATAGAAGAGAGATATTGGATCTGTGGTGCCTATTCGAGGAGGTGCCCCCAGGTAAGGATAGCGAACATGATGCATCGCCCCTGACAAGAGCTGGCAGCACAGGGCCACCCACATAGGATGAAAAGGGAATAGAGGTCACATGTGTTTACCCCCTATTGTCAAAACCAGCGCCCGCAGAAGGGTATAGTGACCCCGTATATGTAGCACAGCCCACAGCACCGCTGATACATAAACCATCCACCACGGCACCACCCCCATATGAGAGCCAGAGCATAACAAGACCCCTAGATACATCAACAATTGATATCGGAAAACTTGCACAGGATTTGGACTCCCAACTCACAATGGCCCGAACAGATCTGTCCCATATACAGGCCATGGGGGAGGGAGGAGGAGCATCTACCCCCTGGGCATAACATGACGACACACCCCCACTGAGTGTGGGAGCAGAGAAAGAGGGATGGAAAAAGGGAGAGATTTTATTCAGAATAAATGACACCCCTACACGAATAATAGAAATAAACACGGCCGACAGTGAACGGGAGGAAGAGGAAGGAGGGGTAACGTCAGACAGAGAGGAAGAGTGCTGGAGTGACTTAGAAGAGCAAGAGGAGGAGGGAAGAAGGCTAGGAATTGCCACTGGTGGGGCCTCGTTTGGAGAAGTGTTGTCCCCCATGGAAGAATGGACGGGGAGGCTAAGAAACGGGGCAGGGCGCATGGCAGTGATCGGAAAGAAAGGAAAGAAGGTGAGTACTAAAAAGGGGGTGGAAGAATTTACAGCTGCCTCTGATACACCGGGGGGGGGAGGAGCGGGAAGACCAAACTTTATACCATGGGCTTAAATGAACAAGGCCAACTTGCTTAAACAGCTACCCCCACTATCCAGAGGCGCCAGCAATTGGATATATACGTTCGACAAACACACGGCAGGAGTGCCTTGGGCAGTGGGGGATGTTAAAAGCTTTCTGGTATCTGCAGTGGGAGATCAGGTTAACAGGGTCTGGGCAAAGGCGGGGTTCCCAGGAATAACGTTAGATTGTGACCGCCATGGTGGGGCCTCGTTCAACACAATGCGAGCGTGTGTGTGGGATACGTTGAGGGAAACATTTCCAGACACTCCTGGTTTACAGTCAGTGATGCAATGTACAATGAATGATGAGGAAGATGCAATGTCCTTCATTCTCCGAGTGCAGGATATGTGGAGAGCGGAGACGGGTACGGCCTGGGACCAATCAATGTCCCCGTTTTACTTCATTATAAAAAGGGGGCTCCCAAAGGAAGTGCAGAAGGCCCTTGACAAAATAGCTGGGATAGAAGCCAAGGGGTGGCCTGAAATTCAAAGCATCATAGTGCACCACTGCAAGAGGATCAAAGAGAAGGAAAAGGAGATAGCTCAGCGGCGGTTGGCAGACGAAGCTAAATGAGTGCAAAGTAAACTACTGAAGGTCAGTGCAGTGGCAGCTACCAACGCTACAGGAAGGGAGCGGGAGGAAGAAGACGGACAGATGGGAATACCAATGCAGATGGTGGCAAATTGGACAGGTAACAATCCGAACCAGTGGGCAGGGAAAATCAATATGAGGGACCGTAGTAGCCGTCAAGAGGGGGGCCAGGCAATAGAGGAGGATTTAGGGGAGCGAGAGGAGGAGGTGCGGGGTATGGAGGGGCGCGAGGGGGAATGCAAGGACAATGTTGGAATTGTGGGAGGTGGGGCCATTTTATGAGAGAATGTCGAAGCAGGCCAAACAATTCATATCCAAGCGAACGTCAGGTCGGACACCCCCACCCGGGAAGCCCTTCCGGGCTGCCGATGGGCAGAACTAGGCGAGATAGTCAACCCGATTCCAGATACATGAACGAAGCCCGATGCCCCCTCAAGACACATCCTCACAACCCCAGTGTCACAATCATGCCGCCCCCATGCACAACCAGATTTATGCCACTACAGCCAACGGGGCACCAACAACACCGTGCAGAGGGACAGCAGTGGTGACAGGAAATGTTTTTGATGTAGATGAACTCCCGTGGCATTCAGCATAGTATAGCCCACAGAGAGCACTTGCGTGTCCAGTACTATTGATAACCCGTGACGCAGCAGAGGAACCACTCGTTGGGGCGGCGATAGGAAACAAACAATTCATTTTCATGGTGGATTCGGGAGCGTAAAAATCATGCCTCAAAGAAGGCAGGTTCACGCTTTCTAATCAGACTTTGGAAATGCAGGGGTTCTCTGGGGCGGTGGTCGAGGTTCCATACACTGAAGAACTAGACATAACGGTGGGTGGGGAACTGTACGTGCCCCCATGTTGTACTATGAGGAATCGCCCATCAACCTACTGGGAAGGGACCTTCTCAGCAAACTCAATATGACCATCTCCTTTACTGAAAGAGGGATAGTGTGCTCCACGCCAGGCATATCTACAAATCGTGCAATGTTAGTGATACACACACAGGCAGACTTCCCACAAACACGAGGCATACCCGTGAATCCTGACATGTTCATACAAGGGCTGAGAATACTAACACGAGTAGTGCCAGAACTAAAGAACAAAAAATGGAGAGTCCCTTCAGAATGTATCTTTCGCCCAGTAGCAGACCCAGAGATAGTGCCGGGATCCAGCGAGTCCCTGGACATACACGCAGTGCAGGTGTCAGCCCAGAGAATAGCAGTAATGGCAATGGACATGCAGGGATGCCAGTGGAGAACAGTGCTGTGCATCAACGCCAATAAGGCCCTGCGAGACTTCACAGATGAAGAACTTTGTTGTGATGCAGAAGACGCTGGGGAAATAGTAACAGAGATTGCAATCCCTTGTGATGTCATGATTCAAAGGAGAGAGGTGCAGCTACCTCTTGTGGCAATGATCAAAGCCCCACCAGCATACTTTGAGAAAGTCATGTCCCAAGTGCCACAACAACTGTGGACCACAGGCCCACACGATGTAGGGCTGCTACATGAAGTGACACCAGTAAAGATCAACCTCAAACCTGGGGCTATTCTACCCCGGGTGAAGCAATACCCCATATCCAGGGAAGCTGAAGAGGGAATAAAAGACACAATTTATGCACTAATGGTACAGGGCATAATAGTTCTGTCAAGCTCACCTTGTAACACCTGCATTTACCCCATCAAGAAAGGAGGATGATCCAAGATTTACGCCCCCTCAATGACGTAGTACAAAAGGAATTCCCTCTTGTCCCAAACCCTGCCTCAATACTATGCAGCATTCCAACAGAAGCCACCCACTTCACGATAGTGGACCTAAAGAATGCATTCTTTTCAATCCCACTCGATCGAGGTTCTTTATACCTAACAGCAGTCATGTTAGGTGGGGGAAAGGTATGAGCATTGTAGGCTGCCCCAAGGATATTGTGAGAGCTCTAGCATCTTTAACAGAAAACTGTACGAAGACCTCAGAAACATACACACAACAAGCCCCATAATTCAGTACGTAGACGGTCTGTTGGTCTGTGAGAAAAGTGAAAATGAGTGCAGAGAAGATTCCATCATCTTGCTGACACATCTTGCACAGAAGGGGTACAAAGTAGACAGACAGAAGCTGCAATACTGTCTAACAGAAGTACTGTATCTAGGGCAACTGATCTCCAAAAATGGTAAAAAGATCATTCCAGACAGAGCAGCAGCAATAAGAGCAGTAAAGGAGAGCAGTACAGTAAAGGAAATGCAGAAGTTCCTCGGCATGTGCAATTACTGCCGCACATGGATACTAGATTAGGCATCATACACTAGGCCCCTGTTACAAGCACTTAAAGAAGCACAAAGGGAAAATGCTAAGTTGCAGTGGACACAGGAAATGCACACAGCCTTTGACACACTAAAAGAACTGATATCTACTGCCCCAGTTCTCGCGACCCCAAACTATGAGCAGGAATTTTATCTTTTCTTACACTGCAACGACACACTCATGACAGCTGTGCTAGCACAAAAGACATCCCTGGGCCACAAGCCTCTGGCATTTTACAGTGGAACACTTGATGCAGTAATGCTGGGACACTTTGCATGCAAACAGGCTCTCGCAGCCGCCGCGTTCGCGATAGAAAAGAGCTATACTATCGTGATGGGATGCTCCGTCACATTATATGTAGAACATTCCCTGTTCGCCATCCTCGAGAGATCAAAGAGTACATTGACCACTCAAAGGGCCACATCATACGAACTGATCATTTCCAGTGCCAATATTCATATAGTGCGGTGTAAAAGTGTAAACCCAGCCACGTTTATCACAGAAGCATGCACCGTGGAAGACATGCAGCAGCATGATTGCACCACATACACAGGGAATGATGAAGACACGCCCAAAGTGCATGAAATTGCATTGTCAGAAGGAGAGGTTTACTTCGTGGATGGGTCTGCCTCCATAGATTGTGAAACAGGAGAAAAGCACGTAGGAGCAACAGTAGTGCGGGTAGAAGATGGGGATTTTGAAGTGATTGTGCAGAAGAGGTTGCCCCCACACTTTTCAGTCCAAGCAGCAGAGCTAGTAGCACTCATAGAAGTGCTTCATGCAGCAAAAGGATGTATGGTCACTATCTATACAGACTCCGCCTATATGGCAACCACGGTAAATGGGGGACTGGCACGGTGGGGGAGAAGGGGATTCCGGAGAACAGATGGGTCCCCAGTACAACATGCAGAATTACTAGGAGATTTGAGTGATGCCTTGAAGGAACCCACACTTGTCGCAGTCGTGAAATGTCAAGCCCATACCCGAGGTGATGACGTCATCTCATTAGGGAACGCAGCAGTGGACGCAGCTGCAAAAGAAGCCTCATATTTACCAAAGGACCAGCAGATGAGTACATATTGCAAAAGGCAATAGAGGAGACACAACCAGAAGGTTTTAACTCGTTACCAGTTTCCCAGATAATTGAGCTTCAACACAATGCACCTGGCGATGAGAAGGAGATATGGGGGAAAAGGGGGTGCAGTCAATCACCCACTGACTTATTATGGAGACAAAACATTACAGGCAAGGTGGTGATGCCAACAAAACTACTAGAAGTAGCATTCAAACAGTTACATTTCCCAGCCCACAACGCAAAACAACACATCATTGCGGGCATCCAGGAAAATTGGTTTGCCCCTGGGACACAGGAACACGTCACAAAGCTAATAGTAGAGTGCATTACTTGTCGAACATACAATTCCTGGATGACACTACGAACCCTCAGAGGAACATTACCAAAACCAGAAGGGTCCTTTAGAGAGCTGCATATAGAGTATGCAGACATGGGAGAGCGATGTAACGGGGCCAGATACTTGATCGTTGTTGTGTGCCCATTTTCCCGGTTGGTGGAAGCAGGACCCTGCGCTCACCCAGACGCACAGTGTGCTACCAAGTTCCTCGTGAGAGAGGTGTTTCCCTGCTGGGGCATCTGTGACACCATACGTTCCGACAACGGTACACACTTTGTAAATGACATGTTTAAGCACATCACTGCAATGTTGGGCATAACCCATAAGCTTTGCACGATTTATCATCCGCAATCAAACAGGCTTGTGGAAAAAATGAATGAATTACTTAAGTAGGTTGTCCAAACTGTGCCACACACTCAAAAAGAACTGGATGTATTGCTTACCCCTGGCACTTTTCGAAATGAGAAACCAGCCCAGCAAGGACCACCACCTGTCGCCGCATGAAATTGTGACAGGTAGGAGAATGCATACCGCCCATTAACCTTTGCGCAGACAATCAGACGCTCATCAAAGCACCACTGTCCTAGGTGAAGAGTTCCACGAATATCTCCGAAATTTGACGAAAGCAGTGCGCGCAATAGCAAGACAAATAGCACCCCCCTTAACACAAGATACATCCACGGACACAGCAGCCCCCACCACAGAGAATACAGACTGCCAGCTGATGACAGGTGACATGGTATATATGAGAAGTTTCGTGAGGAGATGGAACGGGTTGAGGTTCTATGGCCCATATAAGGTGATCTTTTGTACACCTACAGCAGTTAAGGTACAGGGACTGAGATATTGGATACATTTGACAGATTAGCGCAGAGCCTGTGGGAGCATAAACGATCAAGACACCCAAGAAGGTGAGTGCGAGGGTAGTGTACAAACTTAGCAAATAAAAGGGTTTAGAAACTAGTATCAAATTGAGCATAAAAGGAAAACCCAGGGATGACAAAATATGTAAATAATTGTGTAAGTGTAATAATATTTTTTGATGACAAAATAACAAAAACAATTTTTTGGGAAATGCTATCTTTCTCCTTGCATATCCTCATGATTTTATTCATCAATTGAAATGATGATTTTTTAAATAACACCTTCCTCCCTCTCGTAATGAAATGATGTGGCTATACTGGTGACTGCCCTCGGTACTCTTCCCCCAGACGTACAGTGTGGGGGAGGGAAACGGAGGGACATGATATGGACAAAGAACGTGCACATGTAAATATTGCTATGAGATAAATTATGTGTAAAATATTAACACGCAGGAGCAGATTTTAAGTGACCAAATTATGGTTGTGAACAATGCATTAAAATGTTATGCATGATTAACAAGTGCTTATATTTCATTTATTAGGAGTATCACTGGGCATGGACGAGCCTCCGGCAACAGCTAGCGGTAGTGTAGATAGGAGTAGACGGAGGAGAGAGGCGTATGCTAGCTATTCGTACGACTGTGTATTGTTTGTGTGTGCAGTGGTATTCTTTTCGGTACTATTTGGCCTGTTTCTGTACTGGGTCATAGTGTACATTTCAATTGATGCTGACCAGGGGGGTGCGGGCATGGAGACATTCAGGAAAGGGACCCACTTAATTTGGGATGGCGCAAGGTTGATATGGGGTCATTGGACTCCTGAGAGTGAACACAATAATGATGATAACACAAGTGTCACCCACAGCACAACGGTGCAGGCCACTGCACCGGCCCCAAAAATGAATGACTCCCATTTATGCGTATATGCAATGAATGACAAAACTCCCTCAGAACTCACATGGGTGCATAACCATCCATATCCCACAACTATCGCAATATCAGAAGCAGCCCTGCCCACTGGCCCAACCATCGGGGGAGGGGGTAATAAGAGCGGAGTCATGTTAAGGATTGACAACAATTTTTATAATCATGGGAGTGACGGGCAAAGGTGGGGAGCTGAAGGGGAAAAGCCCAGAAGAAAGTGGAGATAAATAGGGGAGATGATTTGGAAGACCAGTATAAATTCGGCTTAGATACAGTTGATGACCCCCAGCACCCTCATCAAACAAATAAGTGGTATGCTGACATGAGCCACACAGCACAACAAACAACTAATGAGAGCTGCTATGTCTGCTCACTCATACCCCACGCCTCAGGCACTCCCAAAGTGCTATTGCCACAAGAAATTCCATTTGCAGAGGCCCAATGTCTTCTACATCTCACAATGTGCCGAATTAAGAATTCATTTCAAGAGCACACAATTTCTTTTGAACTATTACAGAATGAACGCACATGCTACTCCCAGCCGCAAGGAGTCATTTGCGTAAAAGAACCTTTCTTGGTAATAAAAGGGACATTGCATGTTGACAACAAGTGGCAGAAGGAAGAGATACTATGCAAAGCAGAAGCATTGCAAGGCTTGTCCAAAGATAAACTTTCATGGGTACAGAGAACATGTGCTCCCATATGGACTGAACACATAAGCAAACTAACATGGGTCACCACCATTGAGAAGCCCTTCAAATTGCAGAAAAATATTTCATACGAACTATGTTTCCATGGAGAAGGGAAGAGAGACATGGGGAGAAACGAGAACTGTAGCAACACCCCCATTATTCCTGACATGAGGAAAGGAACTGCAGCTTTAATGGACACATATTGGGTTTGCGGCAACATGGCATACCTGCATCTCCCGCCGTCATGGAAAGGAACGTGCTCCCTGGCAACACTGCATTCTGCACAAATGGTAATCCCTGCAAGTCATATGAACGGATGGCGCAAATATGCAGCAATCCAAACTGAACCTTCCCCAACGCCACTCGAGACGGAACCCACATATGCTTTAGATGAGGAAGGAGTCCAAGGTCCATACTGGAGGAAGAAACGGTAATCCAACTATACCTCCACCAAGTTCTCTGAACTCCCGGCCCAAATCCCTGATAGCTATTGACTATTCAGCTCAGAGAAATGTTTTGCATCCCTTGTTCCCAGCATCCAGGCGAGAGCGAATGCCAAGTGGCTCCAAAAAACCAGGTGGGAGCTTATCCAGCTGACCAACAACACTGAAGAAGGGTTCAATGTCATCAAAGTAGAACTCTGAGCCTTGCGATTGATGACGATGCAGAACCGATATGTGCTGGATCTATTAACAGCAATCGATGGAGGTGTTTGCCGAAAAATTGGGAGCGCATGTTGCACATTTGTACCTTCTGCAGACGCTTAGAATGGCTCCCTCTCACATGCGATATCCGCGGTGCACGACCTTGGCGAGCAAATGAAGGACGAAGGAGGGGCACAGCCCAGCACCTGGTTCGACAATCTTTTCTGGTGGGTACCCTCCTGGCTACGTCAAAAAGACACAAGAAAGCGACTGATTCTAAGGAATCGGATTGCCATAGGCATTCAAAGAGATCTCGATCTAGGAGTAGATCTAGGAGTAGATCGAGACACTCTTCGTCATCATCGAAAAAAATGAAGAGGAGACATAGATCTCCCTCATCATCATCTTCTTCTTCACAGTCGAACGAAGAAATTTGTTGTCCGACTAAATCGGATTCTCCCAGTAAGTGGGAAGAATTCCGCAAAAAGATGGAGGTTTTCGAGAATGCGGACCCGACCCCCTCGAAAGACCCTCCAAAAATCCATACCCCTAAAGTCGCTCCATTGGACGACAAAGGCAAGTCCAAGGCTACCATGGCAAAGACCGATAGCGTTGAGAAATCCAAAAACCTCGAGTTGACGTAAAACCATCGAAGACTCTTCGAAGGTCGAGCACTTCTCCAGTGCCATACAAGAAACACAAATCGTCGAAGACTTCGATGACTTCGTCGATGCCTTCGGCGTCGATAATTTCGACTCCAAAGCCGAAAACATCCTCGACGCCATTATCGAAGTCATCTTCGAAGACTTTGAAGACCCCTTCGACAACTTCGAAGGATTTGCCAATTCCTTCGAAGCAGATGGAAGAGGAAGAAAGGAGATTCACTCCTTTGCCCAGGTCAGACTTTTTCAAATCTATGTCAGCAATTTATGAAGAGTCTGCTTCAGAAGAAGACGAGGTTACTCCTTTGGGAGTTACTTATGGTACAAGACAAGTTACTGAGGAACTTATTGACCAGGAATCTAGAATGAGAGACCTGAGTGATACTCTACATTCTGCCAGTGGAGTTGACACATCCCCAGAATTAGAGTTCGCCAAACCTGATCCTGCAGAGCATGCAGATGCTGGGTACAGGGGTCTTATGACCAGGGTAGTTGAATATATGGGTTGGGGTAATACATCACCCATTTTTGAACAAGATGACATGACAGATATAATCGTCAAGGGACCTCAGAAATATCCTGTTCTCCCTTTTCACAGGGCCCTTTAAAGGACTGTGGAGAAAAACTGGGAGAAACCGGAGACTATTGCTACTGCAGATAGCACTTTTCCAAGAAAATATAGACCAGCTGGAATGGATCCCGAATATTTGAACATCCGACTCCAGAGAGTTTAGTCATTCAGGCAGCATCTACTTCAAAACAAACTGCTTATCCAACTATCCCTCCAGATAGAGAGGATAAAAAAATGGATGCCTGGGCACGTGAAGTTTTCATGTCGGGCAGTATGGTACTTAAGTTGGCAAATGTCACCTGTACCCTAGCCAGGTTTACCCATACCCTGTGGGACTGTATTTCGGCGGCGGCTGATCATATTCCGGAAGGCGAGGAAAGGGAAGGCTTCCTGAATATAGTCAAAGACAGGAAGGAGGCAATGGGGGAATGTCTCCAGTCTGGTCTGGATACTGCTGATAGTATCAGCAGATCCATGGCTGCAAGCGTTGTGCTATGCAGGTTTGCGTGGTTGAGGAAGTCGGGGTTTGCACCAGACGTGCAAGCTAGACTCCTCAACATGCCCTTTGATGGCTCGAGGCTCTTTGGCAGAAAGGCTGATGAAAGCCTAGAAAAACTTCAGACCTCGAAAACGGCAGCTAAATCACTTAGTGCCTCTTTGCGCCAGCCTCTAAAACCCTATTCCGGCTCATCTTCCTGAAGGGGTCGTTCTTTTCGATACTACTCCTCTTTTGGTAGAGGAAGAGGACAGGCTTCTCAAAGGGGCAAAAGAAACTTCCCTCGTGGAGCACAAGGAAGAGGTGCAAAATCAGCCTCAGGAGCGGCATCTGTACCCTCAGCCACTCCTGCAGCTGTCTCCAAATCCCTCTGAGGCCTTGTTACACAAAACACCAGTGGGAGGCAGGATCTCTCAACATCTGAATGAATGGCGGGGCATTACCTCAGATGCTTGGGCACTGGAAACAGTAGCCCAAGGTTACTGTCTCCCCTTTCTAAAAAGGCCTCAGAATCATCCACCGGGAGCCAACTCCGCCAAAATTCCAGATCCGCTCCTGTTGCAGGAAATTTTAACCCTGCTAGAGAAAGGTGCCATAGAACTGGTACCTGTAGCGGAGAGGAACAGGGGCTGGTACTCCCCATATTTTCTCATCCCAAAAAAGGACGGAGGACTGATACCCATCTTGGACTTGAGAAGCTTGAACAAGTTCCTCAGGAAGGACAAGTTCAAGATGGTGACTCTTTCTCAGATCCTTCAGGCTCTCCAACTCCAAGATTGGTTGGTATCATTGGACCTTCAGGATGCTTACTTTCATGTGCCAATCCATCCAAAGCACAGAAAGTACCTGAGGTTCGCGATTGGCAATTCTCATTATCAGTTTCGAGTTCTGTCATTCGGGTTGACCTCCGCCCGAGGGTTTTCACCAAACTGTTGGCGGTTGTGGCAGCAAGTCTCAGGAGAGGGGGTATTCACATATATCCCTACCTGGACGACTGGTTGATCAGAGCAAGTTCTCCAGAACAAGCTCAGGAACATCTTTCGATCACCTGCCACTTCCTCCACAAAATGGGCTTCTCCCTCAATTTCAAGAAGTCCCACATGATACCATCCCAGAAGCTCCAGTTTATCGGAGAAGTCTTGGACACTTCCTCGGGAAAAGCCTCGCCTCCCGAAGTGAGAGCTCTCCACATCCAGCAGATGGTAACGAAGTTCCAGAATGCCCAACGTCTACCGGCCTTCAATTTTCTCAGGTTGCTCAGCCTCATGGCATACTGCATTTTCATAGTACCAGAGGCCAGGTTGAGAATGAGATGCCTTCAATGGGCACTCAGAACTCAGTGGTCCCAGTTCTCAGGGAATATGTCGGATCTTCTGCAAGTCCCGAGCGCAGTTGCTCAGGATCTTCTATGGTGGGCTTGCAACGACAACATTCTGAAGGGAGAGTCTTTTTGGCAACTATGGTCGGAGATAACAGTAGTGACGGACGCCTCACTCACGGGGTGGGGAGCACACACCAACGATCTGACAATCAGCGGTCGTTGGTCTCCATCGGAGTCCAAACTACACATCAACCTTTTGGAGCTGAGGGCAATCAGACTAGCTCTGAAGGCCTTTCTGCCCTCTGTACAGGGAAAGAATGTCCTGATAATGACGGACAACACGGTGGCCATGTACTTCCTCAAGAAAAGAGGAGGAGTAGGGTCACTTCCACTGTGCAGAGAGGCAATGCAGCTATGGTTCTGGGCAATACAAGAAGGAATCTCTCTATCGGCAATTCACCTAGCCGGAGAGAAGAACACGGTGGAGGATGCTCTGAGCAGGCAGAGCACGGTCTCTCACGAGTGGGAGATAACTCAGGAAGTCCTTCTGGAGATCTTCGCCCTTTGGGGAACCCCTCAAGTGGATCTGTTTGCCACCGTGATCAACCGGAAGTGCGATCAGTACTGCTCAAGGGAATTTCCTCAAAGAGGAGCTCTGGGAGACGCATTCGTAGTGGAGTGGAAGTTTCCACTGCTGTACGCGTTTCCCCCAGTCCCTGTGATTCCTCAAGTAATCAGGAGGTTGAGAAAGTTCAGGAAAACCATGATCCTAATTGCCCCAGATTGGGCCATGAGAACGTGGTACCTGGACCTTCTAGACATGTCCATCTGCCCTCCAATACGTCTTCCGCAAAGAGAGGATCTTCTCTCGCAAGAGGAAGGTCGGGTTCTCCATCCAGAGGTCAAGACACTCAACCTTCACGCATGGTTTCTGAGAGGTTGAGATACAAGGATTGGGATCTTCCAGATGATGTAATGGAAATCTTGCTTTTGGCCAGAAGACCAGCAACAAAATCTTTGTACCAATGTCGCTGGAACAGGTTTCGTAACTGGTGCAAAGACAAGGATGTGGACCCTTTTCAGTGTGGCACCCCAATGGTGCTTTCTTTTCTGCTACATCTAGCTAATCTGGGGCTCCAGATAGGAACAATCAAAGGATACCTTGCTGCGCTGTCCATTTTCAAGCGCTCCTCGGAAGAGGTTTCATATTTCAAAATACTGTTAATAATTCAATTCTTAAAAGGGCTTACTAATGTATACCCTGCAGTACCTTTTCATGCACCAACTTGGGATTTAAATTTAGTACTAAAATTCTTGACTTGCATACCCTTTGAGCCTCTGCATTCATGTCCATTGAGGCTTTTAACTTTAAAAACTGTCCTTCTTGTGGCCCTATCATCAGCCCGCAGGGTTAGCGAACTTCAGGCTCTCTCATGCAAACCACCATATACTATTTTTTATAAGGATAAGGTAGTCCTTAAAGTTAACTTGAAAATAACTATTTAGACCTGAAAGTGTTTCACGCTTTGCAAAAAAATGTATCCAAATAATCAGACAACACGAAAAGAGAAATTAATCGTGTATTATGGTTTCTGGATTGACTGTACTGAAAAAAATAAATCCACAGTGTCTTAGCCTGACTTTGTTTTAAAGTCTTACATGCGAAAAAATAAAGAGATTGTAACGTCACAATTTGTAATTTTTCCCAACTTATAAACTTTAATTGATGGTAACAGTTACGTGCATTCAGGTGATTATGCAGAATAAAAATCAAATTGCATATTGTCCCAATTTGTTGTTGAAAAAATGAACACTGTTGTCATGAATCCTGTTACATCACAGAGAAATTCAGGTTAACTTAGTTATGGTCACTGTTTCTTACTTGGTCACTGTTACTTCACAGTTAAAGGTAACACGGGTTTTTATACCCTAAATGCACAAAAGTGATTGTTGTGGATCTGCGACCCTCTTAATCACTGTTACTTCACAGTATTAGGGTTTGCTTCGCTTGATTTTCTACCAATATTAGTGTGGATACACTGGTGGTGAGGGTATGCCTTATTGGTCTGCTACCCAACACGTGTTTCCCCGTCTGTTTTCGGACGGATCATCAGGGGTTATTTATTTAATTGAAGTCAAAGTGCGAAGTTGTACTGTTTTGATTGGTCTTGTTGAACATTGTTTGAATTAGCTCCTGATGGGAGTAAACAAAAAGAAAAAGAGAGAAAAAAGAATGATAATTTAAACGAGGCTTAAGCAGGAAAAAATACTTATTTTCTTTCTCTTTAATGCAAAAAAAAGGTTTTTCGTTTGAAACCTTATTTTAATGTGATAATTAGCCGAACAGTGAATAGATTAATGATTGTGGGTTAATGTGGGCTGTACTCATTATACCACGGGTGTTAGTTAAAGCAAAGGGGGAGGGGGTAAAACAGAGTGAATACATCGACAGCACTGAATGTTAGATAACTGCAAGCACTTACTTAGGCAGCCCTGTTTATAACGTTGTGAATGAGAAGAAAAGGTTCCAACTCGTAAGGTGTCAGAGATTAGATGTGGCTGCTATCTAAGGAGAACCTACAGTGGTAAAAAGACATAAAGGAACAAGAGCGCATTTAAAAATTGGGTGGTACCTAGCATAGTTTAATACTTCGCATAGCGTATGGCTTAGAGCGAGCTTGGGAGAAAACTGTTGTTATTCCTAAGAGATGGTAGAATATATGTTCTTACCTTGGTCTCAGTCCTTAAAGTTAAACCTTCGTTCTTGCCAAAAGACGTAGTCTCGAACTTCCATTTGTCACAAAAAATAGTACTACCAACTTTTTATCCTCCTCCTCATCTGGGCAAGGAAGAGGAGAGATTACACAGACTAGATCCCAAGAGGGCTCTTAGTTTTTACATTTCAAGGATGGCTAAATTGAGACCAACTATTTGTGGGTTATACTGGTCATAAATTAGGCTTATCTGTAACAAAACAGACCATTTCCCGCTGGATCATATTAGCCATAGTTGAATGCTACAGATTAGCAGGAAAAGAACCACCAGATGGGCTTCGTGCCCATTCTACAAGGGGAATGGCAACTTCTGCGGCTCTAAAGAGGGGTGTCCCGGCAGCAGACATTTGTGCAGCTGCAACCTGGAAAACCATGCATACTTTTGTTAAACATTATTGTTTGGATACTGCCTCCTCTAGTGAGGGTTTATTTGCCAAAGCAGTTCTGTATTCTGTCCACGAAAACTGAGATTAGTACTCCCGCCTCCAAAATTGATACTGCTATGGGAGCCTATCACAAGATGAGGAATATGTGGGAGGACACAATCCATTCGAAGAACAAGTTACTTACCAACTGTAACATTCTTTCGACTGGATGTTCCTCCCACGTATTCCTCATCGACCCTCCCATCCTACCCCACAGTACAGTTTTACATTTTCTTACACTTTCCTCTCACGAAGAATGTATCGGTCAGGGGGCACGGCACGCCTGGGTGTTCCTCCTATATATATTTTATCGAAAAAACAGAACTGAAGCAACATGCGCGGCTCAAGCTATTTATACCATCGGTGACGTCGACAGAGTACGGAGTCCATCGAGGGACAATCAACGCCACAACCTCGGGCACAGCGCCCTCTGCCGAGAAATCTTTTTTTTTTCCAAAGCAGCGAAGCTGGAGATAACGAATTATCACAAGATGAGGAATACGTGGGAGGAACATCCAGTCGAAAGAACGTTACAGTTGGTAAGTAACTTGTTCTTCTGGACCATGCCACCTGAGAACCAGAATGGGAGTCATGGGAGTACCAGGTGCCGAATCAGGCTTTAAAACGAGCAATTGAAAGATTGGCTAGAAGCACTGGGTCATATCTGGTGGGTAGTTTGAGCGCTGTTGTACAGGTCTCGAATGGTGCTGTAAAGCCATGCACTCCAAGGCTGAAGAATGTACCGTTAGGAAGATCTTTGTAAATATAATTGACTAGATATGTCATACTGACTTTTCTGCATAAGGCTCAATGCGTGAAACCTGATAACACTGAGGTTTCTGTGCTGGGGGCCACAATTTTGGGACGGGAATACACTGCCTGTTTCTCTATCCAATTCTGCACAGCTGTATCGAAATAATATTAGCCCTCATTACGAGTTTGGCAGTAATTCCGCCCTATGGAATTACCGTTACTGCTGTGGTGTCCGGCGGAATTACTTCCACATTATTAGTGGACGGATGCGTGCACAAACCATTGGCCGTAACGTTAATTCCGTCAGGTGAAATTACCACCGAAAAGCAACGAGACAGCATTTCTGACAAGTATTGGCAGAATTACCATTATCACCAGAAAATCGACGGAATTTACTGAATGATAATTTTGCTGGCCGAATGAGCACAGAGCAGAAATAGCATCATAACATAAATGGGAAGGTTACTTGTGGCCAGCGTGAAAAATACAATCGATTCTGAATCACCCATTCCCTGTAGCCAATCGAAGGTAGAACTTGTGGCAAACATGTCCCGTTACAAAGGCAAAGGAAAGGTGCCAGAAATGAGCCAAAGAAAGCTCAAATTCAGCGAGTCAAAGCTGCAAGTCCTTGCTGATCAGGTTCTGAACCATTCAGAGAAGCTGTTTGGGGCCAGCCAATGGAACACTTCAGGTCAGAGGAAAATGTCATCTGGTTTGACATAAGGGACAACATGGTGGCAGTTGGCACCTTACCCTGTGACAACGAGGACTGCTGGAAAACGGTGGAATGTCCTCAAGGCCACAGTTTGCAGCCTGTTGTCCATCCACCATCAGGAGATAGCTGCCACAGGAGGCAGTACTGTGGAGCCACTAAACCTCACGCAATGGGAGTAAAAGGCAAGCAACATCCTCCACATAGAAGGCATTGAGGGGCCTGCCAGGGCTTTCTTATTTTGTTACATGGGTGCGAGTGCCAGACTCGCTGTATGCCTGGTTTACTCTCCTGCCAGGGCTTTCTTATCTCATTACTTGGGTGCGGGTCCCAGACTCGCTGTATGCCTGGTTTACTCTCCTGCCAGGACTTTCTTACTTCATTACTTGGGTCCGGGTCCCATACTCGCTGTATGCCTGGTTACTCTGATGCCAGTACTTTCTTAATTTGGCTCAGTATTTGGGTGCAGGTACCTTCTAATTATTAGGTACCTTCTCTTTTATCCAGTCCCCAAATTCTTTAACTATACTTTTCAGGTATTGGGTCAGCGACCCCTTTTCAGTAGTCTTAGTCTCTTTGCTCAATTTTGCTGGTATCCCAGCTCCCTTGTTTGGGCTTACCAGGTTAATTAACGGTACGCGGCATCTGCCATTAAGCGCCCCAGCGTCCCAACCTCTCTCTCTCTCTGGGCTTACCGGTCTCCGTCGGCAGCTTCGGCGTTCCTCACTTCTCACTGTTCTCACTGCTGTTTGCTTGTTAGCTGGGACAGCTTGTGTTTGGCTCTGCTGTTCCCGCTTTGCCTCCTTCCTCGCTTGACAGCTCCTGTTGTCTGTAGCACAAGCGCAGCGAAACTTCCACTGCTCCACTGCCTAGGATGGCACTTTCAGCAGCTTCTCCGCTCCATAATGCAGTCTGCTCTCCTTCGGTATCCTGGCCGACATCGGGAGAAGTGAGTCTATCCTTCTCTCCAGGTGTGGTGCATTTTTATTTTCAACATTTGTTATTCGAGTTTCAGTATACACAAAGAACTTCAGTACAGTGTACATGACTAATAAAAAACAATACATATTCAAACACGAAACTAGGGTACAAAGGGCTACTTATCGGCCATCTACCACTCAGGAGTCCCCCCAACCTGCTGGTGCATTCCTCCTTCTTTACCACCATCACAGCCCATTCCATTGATACACAGTTCACTCAGTCCCTCCTCTCAGGGGGGTTTCCAATCTGAAGACAACCGTAACTCTTCTAACAACTGGCCCCAGTCCACCGTCACCCCTTTTTCCACCTCAGGGTCCCTGGTTCTGTGTAATATATCCAACTCTGCCATCCCCCACCTGCGGACATCCTCCTTCCAGTGCACCACAGACGGACCCTGGGGCCTCTTCTAGACAGTGGCCACCGGTCTTTTTGCTAGTACCAGCATAAACTGGGCCAATCTGTTTTGAATCTTATTTCGTTCCCCCCACACCCTGGGAGTAGACTCCACAAACACACCCTCGGACTGAACTTGAGACTGGAGACAAGCAATTCATTAATGTATGCAATCACCGCCCGCTAGTAGCACGCCACCACCAAGCACTCCCATAGCATGTGCCATTTCCCCGAGGTGTGGCGCGTTTAAACGTCCCAGCACCGTTTAACATTTTCCAGCATCTAGAACACAGAGTTTGCTTTCTGCGTCTAGTGATCTTCATTACTCCAGTCCTCTTCCTCATCTCAGTGTTATTAAGTAAAAGGGAATGTAAGTATGGTTGGTGATTAGTCATGACTGGAGGTTCGACCCCTTCACTACAATATGCCAAACAGGAATGAGGGGTGGCAAGGGATGTTACCAGAGACAAATGAAATAGGGAAATGTCTGTTCTGATCTAGTGAGTCTACTCTGCCTCCCCCAGGGTTGTCCTCTCTGATGTGGTCTTTACACAGATAGCCACTCCATGGTCAGAGTCAGGTAGCTTCTGCCTTTCCCTGGCCATATGAGGGAAGATTTCCCCTGGCAAAGTAGTGTGGAATTCGCTACATTCGTCACACAACTTAAATAAACATGTAATTATCCAACACTGCCCTGATGACTTCAGTTTACTTACTGCGAAGCGTGATACTTCATAGTCCTTGTTAATAGTCCCTCTCCTTCAACATAGTCCATGGTTCTACATTGGTACTGGTACTACATTGTTTGACAGACTATCAGTCTACAATTTGGTCAACTGTATTTGGTTGATCTAAATGCAACCTTTCTTTGTTTTGGGGGTCCCATCCCATTCACCTATTGTTTCATGTTATGATCATGAGCAGAGAACTTCTGCTCCTTTTCCTTCTATTTCCTTGCACAGTCCATGCTTACTGTGGCTGTTGAGTCAGTCTGGTATTGTCTCCACCTTTCTCTTATCTTTTATCACCTTCGCGCATAGCTTTTTATGCTCCACCTTCTTTGCTATCGCTATGGTTTCCTTTGGCGTCAGATTTCTACACATCCATAAGGACTCTTGAGTAATGAGACTGTTGGTGTGCATTATTATTTGGTCCCTAATGAGTTAATCTGGAGGCACACCATTCCCAAATTGTCACGATATTGTAAGAAGACGTAATGACACCACATAATCCTCCACCACTTTGCCTACAGAACACTGCCAACACTGCCACATAATCCTCCAGCATTTCTCCTTGCATCTGTTTTCATGACTATTAATGGCTACGTTGCTTTATGGAGCATGGTATTCTTCCAACTGTACCAGTACCACATTGTATTTGTTTCAGTCTCCTGCACCTATCACCAGTGGGAGTTTTCTATATTGTCTCTGTCCCTTCAAGCCCATGTCCTGTAACAATAGAGACTTATTTTCAGATGGATTCAGTTCATCTGAATCTAGTGATTTTATGTAGTTCTCCCAGTATGGCTTCCATTCTCTCCACGGTATCGGTGGCTCGCTGTCATGGCCACTGGACAAGGGGCCAGTCCTTCCTCACCCCCAGGGTCCAAATGGACCCAGTCCTTGTGCCTGTGACACCAGTCTCATGAAAAAGTGTGCCTTGCACACTCTGTGCCTAAGGCACGTGCATCAGGGCCTGACGTGGCCATAGAACATCAATGGAAGGCATGTGCAAGAGTCCCTGGGAGGGGCAAGGGGGAGCCACTAGGTGGGGCTAAAGGGAGGGGCCAGGGCCAGCCTATATAAGGCCAACCCATCCACATGCCTCCGCTTTGCGTTATTCTGCTTTCTGCAGCGTAACGCTTACCGCTGTCCTTACCTGTGCATCCACTTGATTCCAGCTGCTCCATCTCTGAAGACATCTTACTGGATTTCAGCACCTCCATCGCTGAAAGCACACCTTACCTGATCCCAGCTACTCCATCGCTGAACACGCCTTTCACCTGAATCCAGCTACTCCACTGCTGAAGGCACATCTTATCTGATCCCAGCTGCTCCATCGCTGAAGACACCTTTTACCTGAATCCAGCTACTCCATCGCTGAAGTCGCCTCTTACCTGAATCCAGCTACTCCACCGCTGAAGGCGCACCTTACCTGCTTCCAGCTGCTCCATCGCTGTGCCCGCCTCTTACCTGCATCCCATCACTATCAGAGTCAGAGCCGCCTTCTCACCTGATCCGGGTGTCCAGCTACTCGGAGCTCCACTCCTTTTCTTCTCCTTCGCAGTATCTTCACCCTGCCACCCCAGAGCTGCGTCGAGCATCCGGACTTCGCTGTATGCTGCCAGCCTTCTCCTACAAGGTGAAAAGAACACAGAAGGTTAAAATTCATGTAAATAACGAACGCTTGGCCGCGCCATACCTGCGACTAGAGTTCTATTATAAAGGCCAATTTACCAGCTAATTTTGGAGCTCCATCAGCCTCAGGGCAATCCCCGGATTCGCTCCACGACTCCGGCCTGCATCTTCATACCTATTGAGAAGAGATAAGACATTGCAAGAATTATTATTAATGAACAAGACAAAAGACATTATAATAAACAAACTATAATCATAACCAAAAGACTTACCTTCTAAGTGGATTGGTCGCAGCCGGTCTGGATCAAAACTTCCACGGACCAGTGAAGCGACTCGGTCCGCTCTACGCGCCACTGCTATGATAAACAGGATGGATAGCTCAACATTACAACACAACAGGTGAGCTTGCATGGGAAAACGCTTGCACACTTCATTTTGGCACGAGAGGGTCGAGGGAAATCACAACACAATCACGCCATTCTCATTGCCTCTCATCTTCTCTCAGGGGCAATACCAGCATCCAGAACAGCAGGCTCCGCAGCAACCAGGAGAGGGAGGCGATCCAGGGGAGCCAAGTTGAGGGAGGGCTCCAACCGTGCCGCAACGCCCCCGCAGAGACCAGGTGAGCGTAACACTCGCCTCGGGCTGTCAGGAACGAAACCAGTGGATGTACTGTAACTTTAGCCATAGTCTTTTGTTTCTTCAAACTCCTACACTCTGGTTTCTCTTTATTCAATCCGCCTGGACATTTTACTTATGGTTACAGCCCCTCCTGCTCTACCTGGGAAGGTTGCCTAACATTGGCCACAGCCCCTCGTGCTCCGCCAGGGTAGATCGCCTAGCCTTCGCTGCGGCTTTCTCCCTACACCTGAATGGGCAGTCTTCTAGGCGTGCTCGCAAATTCTCTTTCTTTGGCGAGCCCACAGGCTTTAACTTCCTCCCTCCCCTGGACCTTCCTATCATGACCTTGCAGTGGTGTGTTTTAATGGGCCTCCGCCTGATTCGAATTTTGGGCCAGGGCCTGCCGTCCTGGTGTAGGACATCCTCATCACCAAATTGATGCGTGGTTATGTGGAACACCAACTGAGGATACTGGAGCTGAGGTCTTGCAGGTAAGGCTTAATTTGTGGCGCCCTGAACACTGGACACCCAACTACCCATACTCCTCCTATATTCTAGTCTTTGGATTTGTCCTTATAATTCTACTTATCCTTCATCTGAGTCTTTCACCTTCATCCTTATCCTCCTCTTCATCCTAGTTCTTCTCCTTAGTCTGAGCCCATCACTCTAAGCCCATCACTCTAGATCTCCTCCCTCACCCTAGCCCTGCTACTTCATCTTAGTCATCCCTTTGTACTAGTCATTTGTCCTTCATTCTAGTCCAACTCCTTCATCATAGTTCATCATTCCAATCCTTCATCCCAGTCCTCCACCTTTGTCCTAGTGTTTCCCCTTTGTCCTAATCCTTTGTCCTTCATTCTAGTCCTTTACATCCTTTTAGTCCCTTTAATTTGCCCTGGCCTTTCTTATTCCTCCGTTTCCTCCTTGGTCCTAGTCCTTTGTCCTAGCCAGACTGTGTCTCACGCACAGTCTCGCAGTCAGTAACAGTGTCCCTCTTGCTCACACCCATCTGTATCACCTAATATATTTTTTCTTTCTCACCCCCCGCCCCCCAAAAGGTCCCTCTTTGTCTCTCTTTCACTCTTGTGTAAAGGGAGTCCCTCTGCACCTCATCAGCTTTGGGCATCTGTGGACTCTGGCACTGGGACAGGAATAAAGGAACGGATGTCTGGGTACATGTTCACAGTCATCTTTAATACAAGTTCAAAAATATACACTGGAAGAAGCACAGAGGTGCTCCAATCAGCTTGCTTATATAGGTCTTTTTGAATGATGCAATACTTTCATACAAATTCAAGATACTTCTTTGATTGGTTCTCTTAGCCAAAATAAAAGCCCTCCTTATCTTTGATTGGTTGGCTTATCTGTCACTCACAAAGCCCACATTAGTCACTCTTGGCAAGCCCTGGCTGACTGGCACATAGACTGGTAAGCTTATGCTAGACTCAGCTAAACATAATTACACTTCCTTTAACTCCTGCCAAGAACCAACCCTTATCTGCTTCTCGAGGTCCTTCCAAGTTTATTCGGCAGCTCATACTGTGAAAAACTTAATGCGCTCATTTTAATTGTTGCCAAGTAAGCAGCTGTTCCGTCTAATTGGTAGCTTTCCCATGCCTTTATCTAATTTACCATCAATCATGTCTGCTTTCCCTGCCAACATTTCTAAATGTACCATCCCAGACATGCTTATCTACAGTGAACTGCTGCCAAAGAATATCTGCTATCTGCTCTCATGACACCCTTTTGTGTCTGGCATCCATTTTAGAAAATATCTGTGTTGCTTCAGCCTCGCTACCAAACGGTAAATCATTATTTACTTTTGAGCATAACTCATTTTCTATCCAGTTTCCAGAATATATTTTTACATATTCATGATGTGCGTGTAATACCCGAGGAACCCTTCACTTCCTGAGTTATTCTGACTGTAAAAATATATGTCGCCCCACATGCACTCTTTTATCGTCAAAAAACACTATAATTCTTATTTTTGCAATACTGGAACTATTGATTAGCCTATCATTTTATCTGTGCTCAATGTGAGGGTAGTGGAGGGGGTCTGGTACCCTTATACACTTGCTTGCTGTCCCTTTCTTTCCGTCTTTTCCTCTCGCTGGGGAGTTTGGTGCTGATCGGGGTGGAAATGGTCCAAATGAAGGTCAAGAAAAAATTAAAGCCTTTATGGAGAGTTTTTAAGGGCGCTGGACAATTAAAGCATGAAATGTGATATAAACCCAACCCATTTTTCTCAGTTATGCTGAAACAACCAATCCTTAACACTGCATATTGTTTTATCTGTGTGTGGTATTTCTACATTTTGCAAATGGGGGATTCAATAAGTTGAAAGGATTGGAGTATGCCTCGCCTTTAGGTCTGTCAGTAAGCATGAAACCTGCAGGCAAGACTGAGTAGAACAGTTGCTTCAACTGTCTCAGAAGTAAACTGTAAGGCATGACTGCTGCTCAGATTGTTCTCAGCCAGAAATCAGCATGCAGCCTTCACATTATCAGGTCTTCCTTACATCAGTTACAACTAGCATATTTACGTGAATGAAGAAATGTTGAAGCCCTGTTTGCATGAGCATGGCCGGTATACCAGTGTTTGGTCCTGGTACAGCATAGTAGTCTCACTATGCTGCACTGACATAATAGTCCCATGATGACCGGCAAACACAAATACATCATCTTAAAGTGCTAGGCCCGTTCTTTGCGTCCAGCACAAATACATGGCTACAAATGAAAAATGCAATGAACAAATGAAAAGGCCAAAACTATTGACTATGCCAATGCTTCTTTTTTGACTGATTGAGGATACAGGGGTCTTGAGAGTGTGCATGAAAAGAGGTACTGGGGATTAAATGGTTTTGTTTCTGGGCAGAGCCGGCAAGCCAGCAAACATACAGACACTTAACTAACAGTCCTTTGTGGTCTACCAGAGGCTGCAATAGGGCTTCCAGAGTGTTCACAGAAATGCTGCTGTGCATGTGTTCCTATGGCCTATCAGGTGAAGAGCTGGTCCATGGAGCTTTGACTACCATGGCATCTTTACAGAGTGGGCTTGGAGGCTGAAAGAGTGAAGCATCTTCTTGATACTGGGATCTAGGCAGGTTCAAAGTAACAGACTATTATCGGGATCAGATACCGTCTCAAAAGGCACAGTTTAGTGGAAACCATGAATATTCACTTGGGAAGTAGGTTTGATTGAAGTGCAATGATGGTGCACATTTAGAGAAAGGTGACTATGCTAAGCAAAAGGTAGGCAGCCATTGAGCCTCATGCTGCTTGTAGGTGGTGGAAATCTATATCATGGTCAATAACTGTTTTGGGTGTGTTTTAGGAGAGGGGAGTAACATTTATTTAGACACAGAGTCCAAATTTGCACAGTACTATTGTATTCATTCACTTGTGGTAATTCTTTTGTCATTTTGGTTTACAGGTATGTTAAGTTCCTTCAAAAACTCCTGCTCTCTGCTGAAAAACATTTCATGGTGGGTCGCACGGTGCACTACTACATCTTCACGGACCAACCAAAAAAGGTTCCCACCATCCATCTACGCCGTGGGCGCTCTGCCCACTTCCTGGAAATCCCTGCCGACCAGCCGTGGCAGGACATCTCAATGTACCGTATGGAGGCCCTGAGCAAGATGGCCAAAGACCGCTTCTACAACGAAGTGCAGTATTTAGTGTGTGTGGATGTTGAAATGGTATTCAAAGACCACGTTGGTGTGGAGATTCTTGGCGAGCTGGTTGCCACACTACACCCTGGCTACTTCACAATGCCGCGATACAGCTTACCTTACGAGCACAGGCCCAGCTCACTAGCCTACATCAGTCCAGCCGAGGGGGATTTCTACTACATAGGGGCGATCTTTGCTGGAACGGTGGTACAGATCTACCAGCTGGCCAATGCCTGTAACCGTGCCATCATTGCAGATAAATCCAAAGGGATCGAAGCAGTCTGGCATGACGAGAGTCACCTAAATAGATACCTAGTCCGACACAAGCCAACCAAGGTGCTCTCCCCTGAGTACATGTGGGACGTGTATATGCTGCATGGCGATTTGCTGAAAAAGAAACGCATCTTGGCGGTAACAAAGGATCATGAAGAAATCCGGAGCTAGTAATGGTGCAGAGATGGCTAACTGCAGATGGTTCTGGGTGTTTCTGGGTGCTGGGACGATAGACTGCAAGGTGCAGCCATGAAGGAAGACTTGACCTTCTATCAGAGGACTAAAAGTTGTAGATCTTGACAGAGCTCTGAAAATCCCAATTTCTTTTGGGCGATTTCAACGCAGACGTGCATTGACTGAATGCAGACACAACATCAAAGAGAGCAGCTTAAATCCATATAAGCAAATATCCTGCAATTGGCTAGTGTTACAAAGTAAATGGTCATTATATTAAAAATTTCTTAACGTAAAAGGGAGATTGGTATGTTGGTGTGTAGGCACACAAAAATAAAATAATACCTATGAAGGCATATGGTTTGATGTGTTTATTCTTGACTTTTACGGGTCTCAATGGTGCATGCGCTCATGTGTAGGAGGAGCATCATAACGTTAAACTCACAATGTTGTGCAACTCTGTAATAAAGTGTACCGCCGCTCTGTACTCCAATAAACACCCAGGAGGAACTGTTATTCCTCAAGGGCAAGGCCCAGATGATAAAGCTCAACTGCTGTATGAAATGTATGTACCTAGTTATACTCTCACCAGCCGATAGATGTTCCAAATAAATAAATGTTTTGCTATAGCCTGCAGCACCCACTCAGCACAAGAGCATGACCATACACTAATGTATATTTTCAAAGCATTCCACAAAGTCCCCGAGAGGGTTTCCTCATGCATTTTTTATGGTAAAATGTGGTAAAATAATTCAACCAAATTGGCCTCGAGCAAATTGCTGTGAGGAAACATCATAGATCGGTAATTAGCATTTTCATGTTCACCTTAATAGACAGTAAGATACATCTTCTTCCACAGCAGCAATGCTGACATCAGTGATAAACATTTCAATTTGTCATTAAAAAGTCAAGTCAATCACCACCTCAATTCTACGTATACACACAGCAACTCCTTTCTTAATCGCCAAGTGTAAATAATCACTAGCCAATAGCTAGTGGTGAGACTTCAGAGTGTGCAGTGAGAGGTAGTCGACCTGCATACATTTTAACACATTTCAATTCCTAGAATACAATGTAGTTTTAAAAAATATCTGTGTGTTACTTTTGTGCAGCCGGCCGGATACTCTGCTGGTTTGTACCTGAACGGCGCTCCAGCTATCTTCTGTTTGGCCGGCTTACTCCTGGCTGATCTTCCTGAATCACCTGAATTGCATGAGTGCACGTCTGCCCAGTGGTGTCTCAAGAAATCAATATTATGTGTGGGGAGGAGGGGGTTGGGGTGCACAAAAATAAGAAGGGGGGCATGGTGGTATCACTGCAAATAAGGGTCAACAGCATGGACAGAGTCGAGCCCGTTCAATCTTTTTTACTGCCCCCATGTTGCCAGTCAGCAGTTCCTTAACATAGCAATGTATTCCTTTTGATATTAGTTTCGTTCTGGGGCTTTAAATTGACACTTTGCAGCACTATCCTGTTTTTATTATTATTATTATGGCATTTATTTACCGCAGACCTAGCTTCAGAAGCAACAGAGCTCTTTCCAAATGGTAAGAGGAAATATACTGCAAGGGAAGCAGATCACAAGGCATCAATACAAGAGAGCAGGGAGCTAAGAGCGGGGGAGTGATAAAGTGGGTAGCTTGGCCGCCAGGGATCCACAAGCAACCAGGGGAGGAAAGGGGGCAGCGGGGTGGGGAGTAGATCACCCAGTCTCAGTTTAGGTGGGGGAGAGGTTGGTTTGTGTACCTAAATGTCAGGGAGAAGCCATTCCTTGAAAAGGAGCGTATTGAGCTCCTTCCTGGTTAAAATAAATCTGCCCATGCTATCCCTTCACAGCAATATCTATACTGGATCCCAAAAAACAGTAAAGGACCAGCTTTTAAACTTTGGGCTTGACTAAGTCACAGGGGATACTGAGTCCACCTGGGACGGAAAAATGACTGCGGCATCATTCAAGCATAAACATTTACAAGGCCATGTGTTGGGTGCAGATGGGTTAGCTGCATGGAAAAAAATGGCCAAATATTGAAATTATAATAGAGGTGGGTGAGGTGATTGAGGTCAGTGGGAGTGGAATAGGAGATGGGTAAGTTACAGGTATAGCTTGACATTTCTACTCCTCTTTTGCATGAGAGAAGTGTTCACTTCTATTGCAAGGCATAAAATAAGCAGTGTCGCATAGCAAATTGCTATGCAATTCTGTAGGTTTGCTAATCAAATGGGCTCTTGTGTAGCAAAGTTAGCTATTTAAGATGCCCTTTTCAATTAAAGCACAGCTCACCCTGCATTCCTCTCTTGTCCTCAATTCTCTCTTCAACCTCTTTTCTCTATTCACTTCAAGTGCTAATGGAGTGAAAGTGTAGCAGTAATCATCTCCTCCGCTCGTAAGTGCCAAAGGCATGTGTGGGAGTGCGAGGCAAGAATTTCTTTTTCGAATAATTGCAAACCAGAAGTAATCGGAATTATACTTTTATTAAGCATTCAATATCCTGTATAGCAAAGACTTGTGTCAACTTTATATTTTTTTTAAAAACAATCATGCAGTTCCATTACTAAAATGTAAGTTGTTAGATAAAGCATAATTACAGTATTGATACTGTAAAACACTGCATCGTCTCCATGCTTTACAGTTAAGTTTAGGTTAGTGTATCTAAATTCCATAGTGTCAACTAAATTTCATTTTGTTGGGGGAAGATGCATCATATTGACGATGTGAACACTTTTGAAAATGTACATGATGACATGATCAAATGCTTTTGAGGGAAAACCTAGTTCTGTAACCTGCAGGTTGCATACATCTTGCAACTGGTGATTCCATGAACTAACCCATACTCCTTGACATTCTATATTATGACCCTGTTGCTTTATATACCAGGTACCCTGAAAGTGAGATGACCACACACTACAATATTCCACCTACTTTTCCCAGTTCCCTGCCTGCTAAGCAATCCACTCTGCTTAATCTCTTTCTTGCCTATAACATAACGAATACACAAAGCGAACTAGATGCTTACGCAAAGTAATGTTCAATAGTTCCATCCAGTCTGTTACATCTACTGCAATACCGAACACTGTAGTTAGCCTCCAGAGCTCACTTTGTGATTATGATTGTATTATATATTACTACCTGCAGGAGACAGCTGGCCAAACTGTTTTCAGAGCCATTCTATCTTATGTATTTGTGTCCATTCATGCAGCTAACCTACATTTTACAAACACTCATCAATGGCTCGCAAAGTCTTTTTCGCCCACTCGCAAAGTCGATTTTATGAAGGGCGAGTAGCATTTGCAAGAGATGTTTGAAACTTTTATTTAACATTTACTTTGCATTAAATGTCAAAGGGTTTACGGTGCATGGCTGGCCTCTGGGTGACAGCAGTGTTCCAAACATAAAGCAGGTTTGTCGTGACATGCACCATTTTACAGAAATCACATTTTTAAAGTTGTCCTCCGTTGCTATGGGTAAAGGGCATTTCTCTTAGGTTGAATATGTAAAATAAGTTACCAGACCTGCAGGTCTAGCTCAAGTTTAAGGAATTTGCAAGGCCTTACTCCTCTCACTAATGTCTTATTTCAGCGGTATGCAAAACTGCTGTATTGTTGCTAATTTCATGTCTTGGCTACAAATAACTTTTGGTGACATTAACAATATTAGCACAAAATTGCTAACCAAATGGGTCTGTTTGCTAATCAAAAAATATTTACTTAGCAAACTCTGCTTATCAATTTTTGAAAACTAATTTATGCCTTGTATTGCCCATGCACTCATTCGCCCTGTGCTGCACTAAATCACATTTTTTTGTGTTGAGGGCAGGGCGGTACTTGTAATAATCGTGCCTATGAAGCAAATAATGTTATCTTTAGTTAGCCGGGCTCAATGGGCCTGGCTATCCTTAATGGTTTGTAGTTATGTGTCAATTGGTGGTGTGGTTGACTAGAGTGACCACACAACTACATTCCACTGAGGCACTTTTTTCCGAGACGTTTTAGTCCTGGAAGTATCCCAACAGTCTGGAGGAATGACTATGGGGCACAGGACTAACCCACTGCTCATTCTTTACACATTGGGCCTCATTATAAGATTGATGGTATCCCGCCGGTAAATCGTCGGGATACCACCAAACGGTAATATCGTTCCCGTCACTTGGTCTGCCGGACTTACCGGTAGATTACAAGTGGCGGGAATGGTGGGAATTCCCCATTCCATGGAATACAATAGGACTCCATGGCGGGATTTCTGGTATTACCGGCACCGGTAATACCGTTGTTGGTAATACTGGCTGTTTTCTGCGGTCTGGTGCCTGACTTAACGGTCTACGATTTCATTTATTTTCATTCGATGTTGTAAATATGTACAACCTATATTGCCCTTTAACCATACTAGCTATGCCCTCCTGAGGTGACTAAGCCAAAGGTTGTGGTGGTGTGCTGCTTATCATGGGTTAAGGGACAGATGGAAGGCCTGCACTGTCTAATCCAGGCAATGGGTGAACTTCTTAGTAACACAGTTAAAAACACACTTCAAGGGGCACTGAATGCTATACCCCAACAAGTTATGGAGGCCATACAGGATGATCATAATTACACCACTGCAACCTATGGCTTAGTCACTTCAGGAGGGCATAGCTAGTATGGTTGGAGGGCAATATAGGTTGTATATATTGACAACACTGAATGAAAAATAAATGAAATCGTAGACCTGTGTGTTTCGTGTGTGAAAACGTTAGGGTACAGTTACAGGTCAGCTACCCACCCAAAGTTCCCAAGTGTGTTTTTTGTCCTTCTTACAGCCGCGGCTGTGGACTGTAGCTACAATCAGAGTAGCTGTTAGTTTTATTGCAAAAACTGGGGTTGTCCTTTTGAAGATCTCCTACCTTATTATACCCTGGTGCGCTAGGTTCACCTTTTAGGCGCCTAGGAAAATGACCGAAACCATCTACTTAGCATATGCCGAAGAACTAGTAGACGGATTACTTGCGATCCATTCAATACTGGGCATAGATACACCACAGAGAGCTGGTGCTACTCCAGATGAATGGAATGAAGTAGAAGTTCTGAAGAAACCACTTATAAGAACAGAACTACATGGGGCCATGATGACAGAATATCTAAGAGCACATGCAGCAGCCATGAGTCTTATAATCAGAATAGAACCACAGATCTTCCTAGATCAGCTCCAGTTCCGCAAGGACTGGAGTTACAAAAGCGAACAAGTGTACTAGAGATTGGCTTATTCTGATAATAAGCGCTGCTAAAACAGTTTCAGAGAGACTTCTAAGAGAGATTGAAGCTAAACAAGATTTTCTGCAAACAGCTGGATTGGTAGCCAATTACAAAAAGGAAGTGTCTGTGAAAGACTTTAAGGAGTTCAACCTTAATTAAAAAAAATACTAAACTCAAGAAAGGCCTTGCTGCATTCACCCAAGACAAAGTGTATACCTACACGACTAACACCTATTATGAAGAACAGAATGCCAGTTCTGATGACAAAGTACCTCGAGCACCATTCTACCACCATCTAACCAGACAGACAGGAATGTCCACTTTCAAGACATGAATAATAGTGGCGGGAATAGGAACCAGGGTCATTTTTTTATACCAGGGCAGAGGGAAAGTAAAAAACAAGAACAGATGGCAAAACCAATGGCAGAATCAATCACCCAGAGTCACTCGCAGCAGAGGAGGGGGTCGAACCAACCACAGCAGTGATGCCCATCGAGACACCAGCAGGTGCCAGACACACCAGAAAACAAGCATTGGTCGGCCCCTTTTCACTTGCCATGAACTTTAACTTACCCTAAACCAAGATCAATTAGCCATTCTAGAAATAGGTCTGTCTTTTATACCGACTACAACACATGATGCCTTTCAAACGAGGATTGAAATAGCACAACTTGTGCGGAAGGTTAGGCTAAAACAATTTTTTGAGGATAAAGTAGCAGCGCCTCAGCCGAGACCTTAAGAACAAATCCACCTTTTATCTGCCATTGAGCGGTAATAGTACAGAATCCATAACATTCGAGAAAGCACTTTTCAAAAAATGTGATGAACTCGAAAGAGATTACTTACCCAGGTTCACTAACTTCTCCAATAAAGACAAAATGGCACTCAAGTAACTGTCTAAAAAAACTAACATAATCATAAAACCAGCAAAGGAGGAGCAAGGGTAATAATGGACACTGCTGAATACCAAAAGATGGTGAATATCCTACTGGATGATCCAAGGAGCTACTGGATCAATGTATCACACCAATTGTAGACGACGCACTGTGTGAAGGTTACATCAGTAGCAAGGAACATGAGTTTCTACTGCCAGTAACTCCAAAATGTCTGGCTTTATACGGACTACCAAAGATCCACAAGGGGACTAACCCACCACCTGGCAGACCAATAGTCTCCGGCATTGGCTCGATTCTAGAGCCATTGTCCCAGTTTGTGGATTATTTTCTTAAACCGGAAGTTATCAAAATGAAATCCTACCTGAAGGCTACAACAGCAGTCTTATGCCTAATAAGAGACCACCCCTTTGATCCCACACACCAGATCCTGGTGACACTGGACATAGAATCGCTTTACACCAAGATTCCACAGAGAGCAACTCTGAAGGTCATTGACAAAATACTCAGAGAGAAGGAACCCCCCATAGAGACACCAGTGACATTCATTACTCATCTAGCAGAAATCGCCGTGACTAAAAATGTCATCTATTAGAAGGATTTCTTTGAACAGATTTTAGGGACAGTCATTGGTGCAACGTTTGCACCGAGTCTTGCAAATCTATATGTGACAGATTTTGAATTTAAGACCATTTACAATGCCAATAATCCCTTTACTGATAAGATCATACACTGGGCGAGACATATCGATGACATCCTCATGATATCCGAGGGCAGTGAAATCGACCTTGAAGATTTCATGATGTGGATAAATTCAAGGAATATGTTCTTGAAAATCCCAAGTAAACTTCCTGGATTTAATCCTCAATTCAGTAGACGAGAAAATTAGAAGCACAGTCTTTAACAAACCGACGGACAGGTACTCTCTTCAACAGCTACCATTCCATGAGTCTGAGAAAGAATCTCCTGTTTGGACAATTTCTGATGTATAGAAGGAACTGCACCACTCTTAGTGACTATGACCAGCAATCAACAAATTTAGCAGCAAAACTAATAAATTGGGGATACCCGAGACACACGGTGAAACATGCGAGAAAAAGAGCAAGAAACATCCAGAGAGATATCACCCTCGGACATCACGAATGGAGAACTGACGCCCCCGACCCCATCACAGCAGTCTTGAGTTTCTCCCCCTTGGTAAATAAAATCAAAAAAGAAGTGACGAGACTGTGGCTGCTGAAAAATGTAGGCAAGTCAGAAATCAAGCCTCTGAGATTTGCGATAAAAAGGAGGCAAAACCTACCAGACTCTTTATCAACACATATAAAGAGCCGACAGAACAAGCTCCAAATACCTTGTGGAACCAACATGGCCCAGTAGGCCATGCTGCGGGTGGACAATGCAGTGTATGCTCACTAACCAAGAGGTCGACTTCCATAGATATAGGCTGGAGGTACCCATGGCTACAAAAACATTTTACAAATTGCAATAGCAGTAATGTCATCTATCTAATTACGTGTCCATGCAATCTAAGATACGTAGGCATGATCACCCACCCAGTGAAAATTTGCCTGGGGGAACACCGGTCTTGTTTTAGAACGAAGAAATCGCAGCACCTCTGGTAGATCACTTCATGCGCAAAGACCATGATCCATCTGATTTTACTTGGACTATAGTGGAAAAAATCCTGGTACCCCGCAGAGGAGGCAACCTGCAGGCAACACCCTTTAGACGAGAGCAGCTATGGATTTTCCTCCTTGGCACAGATAACTTTGGCCTTAATGAACATATGAGCTGGCAAACCCTGGCAACTCTATAAGATCTTTGACTATTTTGGGCTATGGCCAGTCATGATTAAGGGTCACCTACCGGGCAGATAGCTAAAAATTTAATAAAAATGTAATAAAAATTAAATGAAAGAGTGAGACAAGTACTTCGAATTTGTGAACAACTGCGTGTTGTGGTTCAAAGAGAGCAACTACTATTATATATTCACATGCACATCATGTGTTTATTTTTCATTTGGTTATTTTTCACCAATACATCTTAAAACAGAGTCCTGTAATGTCCATCGTTTTCTTTTTATTGAAATGCCGAATGCGTTTCGAGATAAAGCGCTCTTCATCAGGGGGGTCATAATAACTTCAAATATCTTCATATATCTATGGTATAACAAATAATAGAATTCAATCAGTCATTATAAGCATACATAGTCCAAAGCAAAGTTAAATATACCAAATGTCCATTTAGGTAGATTCAAGTTTAATTAATTACCTCCTTCCCATATCGGCATAGTGAGCCGTGTGGAAAATGGTACAATAATTTCTATATATCCGGAAAATATCTGTAAAAGTACATGATCAGGGTCACTTCCTGTTAATGTTGTGACCATGAATACATAAGTAAGGTCAATAGGGTTCTGTTCTCACCTCTATGTGATGTGTACTGTAAAAGACTTGCCAGGATCATCCGTTTACTTGAAGTCACGTGTTCGAAAACACGAAATTGCATAAATCTAAATGGAAAATGAAAAACATGTGGATGGATATGTGACAGAGGTTGCAGTGTGTCCAATCATTCTATATTACCAACCAATCCAGCAACCTCATGGAGGTGCAAGAAGTAATTACAAATAACTTGCGTTCCATTTTCGTCCAGGCACGTAGTGCCGGCAAGTAACTTGAGAAGCTTATCCAAGTCCGCAGCTATGGATCTCTGAATGATTGTAGGTATTCGGAATCCACCCTCCGGTATCTGAAAAGGGAGGGTCAATATTCAGGATTGTTCGTGGTAATAACCAGGATATATTAAGTGATGATGTTCGCGATACTGCTTACCTAGAGGAACGAGGATGTTCCACATAGCCTTTTACTGCTGAAGACCACTTGCGAGAGCGCAGGCGGTATTGACCGTAGCGGTCTTTGACATATGAACGTTAGGGCTTACGTCCTTACTTCTTTGTGAACACAGGATGACTGAGATTCGGTAGCAAACAGTTGCGCCACCATTAATATGCCGAGTTTTTTTACTCTCTAGTTTATTATTTACATTGCTATGATTACATTGTTACTGAGCACGGATGGTGTTCACCATGGCAACGTGACTCGGACTAGCCACCTGTCTCATCACATGGTGACGTCATCACGCTGTGCATCACGAGCGTGATTGCCATAACAACCGTCGGCGACAACAGCGCTGATCGGGGTGGAAATGGTCCAAGAGAAGGCAAATAAAGAATTAAAGCCTTTATGGAGAGTTTCTAAAGGCGCTGGACATTGAAAGCATGAAATATGATGTAAACTCTACACATTTTTCTCTCTTTTATGCTGAAGCAACCAATCCCTAAGACTGCATATTGTTTGATCTGTGTGTGGTATTTCTACATTTTGCAAATGGGGGCCTCACTAAATTGAAGCGATTGAAGTATGCATGGCCTTAAGGTCTGTCAGCAAGCAGGAAACTTGCAAGCAAGGATTGAGTAGAGCAGCTGCTTCAGCTGCCTCAGAAGTAAACTCCAAGGCATGACTGCTGCTCAGATGGTTCTCAGCCAGAGATCGGCATACAGCCTTCACATTATCAGACATCAGTTATAACTAGCATATTTACGTAAATGAAGAAATGTTGAAGCCCTGTTTGCATGAGCATGGCTGGTAAACCAGTGTTTGGTCTCGGTACAGCATAGTAGTCTCACTATGCTGCACTCACATAACAATAGTCCCATGATGACCTGCAAACACAAATACATCATCTTAAATGTTTTGTGTGCTAGGCCCGTTCTTTATGTGTCCAGCACAAATTCATGGCTACAGGATTCTAGAATGGCTGGCAGTGGAGTAGCAGCTTAGCTCAACTGCTCTGGACCTCTCCCTGAAGAAAATTATAAAGACATTATCATGAACTCTAAGAAAAAGATTGCTGAAGCCGAGAACCCTGCCTCCAAAAAATCCAAGCAGGTCCCTGAGATGGAGGACCCCCCGAGCCTGTCTGATGTCTACAAAACTATTCTCAGGGTGGCCCAGGATGTGAGTGAAATCAAGCTAACTATGGCTGAGCTTAATTTGAAGACTGGTCAACTGGATGGCAGAGTCACAGACTTGGAGAAATCATCCTTGACTATGAGCTCTGAGATTGCAGGCAGCTTTCAAGCATATAATAACCTGAAGTCTGACTTGAAGAGAGAAATGGAACAGCGATTGGATTTGGAGTTGAAGCTCAGGGCTAAAAACATCAGATTGGTTGGAGTGGAAGATCCGGCAGGAGATGAAGAGGATTTACCTTCCCTGATTTTTCAGGTTTTTAGGGAAAGTTTCCATTGCCTCACCATTAAAATGGAAGATATTGACAATGTCTTTAGGATTGGAAAGCACCAGGGGGGTAAAGCGAGGCATGTTTTGATCTCCTTTTTGAATCAGAGGTCAAAGGAGTGTTTAATGAAAGCTGCTAGGATGACTGGGAATGCCTCCTTCAAAGGTAAATCTGTTTATTTATACCCTGATTATCCCAAAGAAATCCTGCTCTTGAGGAGGTCATTTAAGGGGGCTAAAGACATGGCCAGACAGCTGTCTCTCCGTGCATTTCTTAACAGAAATAGTGTTTTCACCATGGTATTTCCTGAAGGGGAAAAAAGCACTTCTGACCCGGTACAAGCGCTGGATTGGCTGGAGACGTATAAGAAAAGTGTCTCCACACCTGCTCTGACTATTGATCACGATTGATTTAACCAATACATCCGTTTGCCTCTTCCCCCTATGGATCAGTATTTTGACTTCAACCTTTTTCTGCATGTATGTTTATTATTTTTTTTTTAAAATGGCGCCGGTGGCCGATGACTGTTGGCATCTTCGAGTTTTTTAAAATCGACTTGGAACTTCTTTAACGTTCACTTACTTGGATTCCAGGCCTCGGACGGAGCTCGGCGTTGCTTCCGGCATTTTTGAAGAAGGGACCCACTCGGAATGACGTACGAAGCACGCCGAGCGGCGCTCTTGTCAGCTGATCCGCCCGGCGTACGAAAGGAACACATCCCAGGCACTTCCGCTAGTGCTCTTGGGGTCGGGTAGCCCGAAGCGGATCGCTGACACCCAACTATGGTCCTTGACTCATTTTTTCAGCGGCGCGGGTGATTCCAGACATACACGGATGGCACCTGGCGGTATTGCTGGATCGGATTGTGGGAAAGGTTGCTGGGACAGCTGGAGGTGGAGTGCCTGCAATGGTTATTGTCTGTCTTACCGAGGTACTTGCAGCACTTTCCTGGGCACTATGTATGCTTTAGGGGGTCATGCCAGTATGTCAAAGGGCCCCAACTCACACATATCGGACCGCTGGGCTTTACTTTTGGACTCTTTTAAGCGGATTCCACGCACACGCTCTGATCGTTTCCTTTTATCCTAGCGTGTGGGCCTGGTCGTGACTTTCCTGTTTCATTTTTCCCACCTTTTGACTGGCATGCCCAAGTCCTATACTCCATGTTTTCTCCCTAACGTTTAAGAATATGTTACCCTTCTCTTGTGTGATCATCCTTGTTTGGGATATTTACTTCCAGGTTGGATATGTAGATGTCTATTTTTGGGGGAAGGAGAGTGTGTGTACATGGGATCTTTGGATGGTTTGGAGTACAGTAGTGCCTCCCTGTGTTATTTATGATGGTTATCGTTCCAGGGGGCGGATGATGGGGATATTTTTAAGCTCTTTTTTGATGATTTTCACTGCACATTCTTACTTTAGTGAGACTGAAGGCACTATCACATATATGGTCAGTTATTGTTGTTTAGTTGATGCGGGTTTAAAAGCTGGTAACCTTTATCTTTAAGATTATTTTATGGGTTCTCGTAGTCAGGTTAATGTCAGGGATTGTGGGGAGTGAGACAGATTCCAAGTGCCTAGTTTATACGTTCATTAACACGCAGGCGTGAGGCACCTCCTAATGCTCAATTTTACATTTTGTCGGTTGGCTCTAGGGTCTGAAGGTAAAGGGAGAGTGCAGTAACTTTCACAGAACTACAGCTACAACTCACAACTTCTAGGTATTCCTGACCTGAACTGCATGCCCCTGAACCCAGTTTTCATATTGTTGAGCACTTTCAATTCAGTCAGGTTGGAACATCTGATTTTGATTTGTGGTTCCGGGTTCCGAATTAGCATGTACGAGTTTGGACACATAGGGCCTCATTGCATAGTATGGGGTACGGCGTGCCGGTTGCTTTAATGGTTATTATTTATTTACATGGTTTGACTCATCTCTTGGGGGGTGGAGGGTTATGGACATTTGGCGGTTTTCGGTTACACGTTATAATTATTTTTAGTATGCTTATTGCTAATACTTTAATGTGGTTTTTATTGGATATTGGGAGGGGTCCTGGGATTGGTCCTGAATGTGGATTCATTTGTTCTTTGAGCTGAACAGACTTCGCAGTCTTATCTGTTCTTTTGGTTTATTATTTTATGTTTTTGCTTCATTTTCATGTTTATTTTCTTTTTCTAGTTTCTTTTCATTTCCTTTTTATTTCAATTTAGCTTTGGATGTTCCAGATTTTCTAGTTACGATGCCTTTTTGCACAGGTGGGACCACTAACGACCTGTGCATTGTCTCTTGGAATGTTAATGGTGTTAATAATATGTTAAAAAAGAAGAAAGTTTTTCAAATGTTACAGGATATGCATGCTGATGTCTGTTTTTTACAAGAGACTCATGTTTTAGGAGACGAGATTTCGAGGCTGGAAAGAGAGTGGGTGGGATCAGCTTATGGATCTTCCTTCTCGTCAAGGTCGAGGGGTGTGGCCATTCTGATTCGTAAGAAACTGCCTGTTAAAATTTTGAGGGAATGTGCGGATAAGGATGGCAGAATGATTGCATTGCTGGTGGAGATTCAGGGGGAGTTGTTAACCCTCTGCAATATCTATGCTCCCACAGTGGATGATGGCTCCTTCTTCAGAATGGTGGCTCAAACCCTTTTAGATTTGAATAACCCTAATATTCTGCTTGGGGGTGACTTCAATACGGTAGTTGATCCTGATCTAGATAGGAGTCAAGTCTGGCGTGTGTTACGTTGTGATTATCATCATCAAGCACTTCACTCACTCTTGGATGAACATGATCTGAAAGATATGTGGCGCTTGGAGAACCTAAACAAACGGCAATATAGCTTCTTTTCTAGTGCGCATGGGGTATTCTCTAGATTGGATATGATTTTTTCTGGTGGGAATGTGTCGGAAAGTGTGGTATCAAGTAGTATTGGCAATATTTTATTGAGTGATCACGCCCCCATTGAGATGCATTTGAGACTTAAATTCCAGTGCAAAAGGAGTTTTTCATGGAAGATGAACACATCTATTCTGTTAGATGACGACATTCTGGAACGGATTGTTTCGGAGGCGAATTATTTTGTATCGGAGAATCGCTCGGAAGAGATCAGTGTTGAGAACACGTGGGAGGCCTTTAAATGCAGTATGCGTGGTATCTGTTTAGGGCTGTCGTGTGGTAAGCGAAAAAAGGAGGAGTGTAAGAAGCGTGATCTAGATCTACATATTAGTGAGATCTCGAGGGATCTGATGCTTGACCAGACTAATTCAGTTTCTTTGGCAACATTGAAAAAACTTAAAAAAGAAATGGAGGACTTTTTGACGATGAGGGCTGAACGAGGCTTGTTCTATTCAAAATGTACATATTTTGAGAAAGGGGAGCGTTGCGACAGATGGTTAGCATACAGGTTGAGGAAAAGGATTTCAGAATCTGCGATAACGTCTATTATTGACAAGGATGGTAGAATTACATTTGATCCAAATAAAATTAACTTGACATTTCGTGACTTCTATGAGAACCTGTACAGCACTGAGGCGGGTATTACTAGTGTGGGCGAGAACTTCTTTGGTAATTTGCCAATACCGACGGTTTTAGATGACGATCGTGATCTACTTGGGGTTGAGATTACGATAGATGAGATCAAAGGAGCGATTTCAGCACTGAATGCAGGCAAATCCCCGGGTCCTGATGGCCTCCCTAGTGAGTTTTATAAGATTCTTCCGAACTCGGCCTTGGAACTCTTGAGAGACGTGTATGTATCTAGCAAACAGACTGGGATGCTGCCTGAGAGTACTAATCATGCTTCTATTTCGGTGTTTTTGAAAAAGGGCAGGGATTGTAATCTTCCGGCCAGTTACCGTCCGATAAGCCTAATCAATACAGATAATAAGATTCTTGCCAAGGTCCTTGCTATGCGTCTGGTGCAATTTTTGCCTAATCTGATTGGGGAGGAACAATCTGGTTTCATGAAAAATAGGCGTACCTCTAGTAACATCAGAAGATTATTACTTACTATGGAAATGGCGGATAGAACAGACCGAGATGCTGCTGTCCTTTCGCTGGATGCGGAGAAAGCGTTCGACAGGGTTAGTTGGGATTACTTGTATTCTGTACTAAGGAGGATGAATCTGGGTGAGGGGTTCATTTCTTGGGTAGCTCTTTTATATTCCAGGCCGACTGCTGCCGTTAAGACTAATGGTGTAATTTCAGAACCTTTTGGTTTGGAACGCGGCACGCGTCAGGGTTGTCCTTTCTCCCCTCTGTTGTTCATTCTGGCAATTGAGCCTCTCGCTGTTTGCATCAAACATGAACCAGATTTACACGGGGTGAGCTGCTGGGGTATGGTACAGAAGGCTTGGCTTTATGCGGACGACCTTCTACTAGTACTGGAGAATTTGCAGGTGTCTTTGCCTTGTTTGATGAGGTTGTTGTCGGATTTTTATGAATGCTCGGGCTACAAGATTAACCGTTTGAAGTCTGAAGTGCTGCCCCTAACGAATGGTTGTGATAAAACCATGGTTACGGGACAGGGATTTACGTGGTGCGGGGAACGTTTGCGTTATTTAGGGGTATGGTTGACGTATCCTCTTTCCAGGATGGTGGATGAGAACATGACCGTGGTTATTCGTGAATGTAAATCGGATCTAGAAAGGTGGTCTTTGCTTAAGCTCTCTTTATGGGGTAAAGTCAATGCCCTGAAGATGAATACAACACCCAAAATTAATTTTGTGTCTAGCATGCTTCCTTTGAAGATTAAGTGCTGCTACTGGAAGGAATTGGACCGCCTACTTCAAGAATTTTTGTGGGACAAAAAGCCACCAAGACTTAGTCTTTGGAAATTACAGCTTCCTGTCCATTTAGGTGGTCTAGGGGTACCGAATTTTCGGGCCTATCATTTGGCCTTTTCTGCCCATTCTTTTGTTCCATTTTTGACAGGCAATTTAGACAGCTGGGCGGTGGCGGAGTCCAGCGCTTATGGGCCGCTGGGCCCGACAGCCTTGTTGACCACTAATACAAAGATTCCGGGTGGCAATTTGTTGGCAACGTCCTTTTTGCGTGATTCATGGATTGCTGTTTGGTCATTGCTTGATAGGGATGCGTTCAAAAGCAGGTGTGCCTCTATCTGGTTGAATCCTAGGATCAGGGACAATTTGAGGACTGTTTTTTGGCCTGAATGGTTTTTGATGAATATTAAACAGGTTTCTGATTTGGGGAATGATGATCAATGGTTGACTGCCGCAGAGCTGAGAGAGAGATGGAATTTTGATGGTTTATCGGACTCGGCATATAGACGGCTAAAGAGGGCGGTTGGGGAGGTTGACTGGTCTGATTCTTTAGATATGTGCGCTTTGCTGACAGACTCTAGTGGGAAGTGTGGCGGCCTAGCCAGTCGGCTTTACAAGTTAATGGTGTCGCATTATCGTAATAATGACAATTTACGGAGAGTATGGAGTGAGAGAATAGGATCAGAGATTGATTTGGATGATTGGCAGAATATGTGTAGTAATGTATCCTTGTGCTCTCTGAATCTAAGTGAACGTTCTCGACAGATAAAGATCCTGAACCGGGTATATTGGTGCCCTGAAACACTGCATAAAAGGGGCATGTCTGACAATTCTAACTGTTGGGGGTGCGTCCAGGCAGTCGGGTCATTGGAGCACATGTTGTGGGATTGTGTGAGAGTCAGAGATTTTTGGAGTGAAGTTTGTAATGTGTGTAACAGGATTGCAGGAGGTGGCTCGGTTCTTGATTTTAGGACGGTGATCCTGGGTGATGATTCCGGGTTGGGTGATGTCAGCTCAGCCCACAAGAAGTGGTTTTTTCGTGCATTTATTGTGGCCAAGAGGTTGATTCTCCGCGGGTGGAAAGGACGGGAATCTCCTTCCTATGGGGAGTGGATTCAGGAAATGCAATGCCTCTCACGGACAGAGAAACTTATTTACAGATTGAAATGTAAAATGTCGACATATGAGAAGATTTGGAACGTGTTCAATGATTTCTTTTAAGTTGATTCGTTTTTTTTTTCTTGTCTATGATTTGGTTCTATAGTATTGTTGTGGCTGATATGTTGTATATATTATATATATTATAAATAAATATTTAAAAAAACAAAAAAAAAAAAATTCATGGCTACAAATGTAAATTGCAATGAACATATGAAAAGGCCTAAACTATTGACTATGCCAATGCTTCTTTTTTGACTGATTGAGGATACAGGGGTCTTGAGAGTGTGCATTAAAAAGGGTACTGGGACTGACATTTTTTCGTTTTTTTAGGGTCTCTGGGCAGAGCCGGCAAGCCAGCAAACATGCAGACACTTAACTAACAGTCCTTTGAGGTCCACCAGAGGGTGCCATAGGGCTTCCAGAGTGTTCACAAAAATGCTGCTGTGCATGTGTTCCTGTGGCCTATCAGGAGATGAGCTGGTCCATGGAGCTTTAACTACCATGGCGTCTTTACCGAGTGGGCTGGGAGGCTGAAGGAGTGAAGCATCTTCTTGATACTGGGATCTAGGCAGGTTAAAAGTAACAGACTATTGTCGGGATAAGACACCGTCCAAAAAGGGACAGCCTAGGGGAAAATGTGAATATTCCCTTGGGAAGTAGGTTTGATTGGAGTGCAATGATGGCACACATTTAGAAAATAGTGACTATGCTAAGCAAAAGGTGGGCAGCCGTTGAGCATCATGTTGCTTGTAGGTGGTGGCAATCGGAATCATGGTCAATAACTGTCTTGGGTGTGTTTTGTAGCATTTAGTCAGACTCAGAGGCCAAATTTGCACATTATAATTGTATTCATTCCCTTGTGGTAATTCCTGTGTTGCTTTGGTTTACAGGTATGTTCAGTTCCTTCAGAATTTCCTGCTTTCTGCTGAAGAACATTTCATGGTGGGTCGCAAGGTGCACTACTACATCTTCACTGACCAACCAAAAAAGATTCCCACCATCCCTCTGCACCATGGACGCTCTGCTCACATTCTGGAAATCCCTGCCCACCAGCCGTGGCAGGAAATCTCAATGTACCGTATGGAGGCTCTGAGCATGATGGCCAAACACCGCTTCTACAACGAAGTGCAGTATTTAGTGTGTGTGGATGTTGACATGGTATTCAATGACCACGTTGGTGTGGAGATTCTTGGTGAGCTGGTTGCCACACTACACCCTGGCTACTTCACAATGCCGCGATACAGCTTACCTTACGAGCACAGGCCCAGCTCACTAGCCTACATCAGTCCAGCCGAGGGGGATTTCTACTACATGGGGGCGATCTTTGCTGGAACTGTGGCACAGATCTACCAGCTGACCTATGCCTGTAACCGTGCCATCATTGCAGATAAATCCAAAGGTATTGAAGCAGTCTGGCATGATGAGAGTCACCTAAATAGGTACCTAGTCAGACACAAGCCAACCAAGGTGCTCTCCCCTGAGTACATGTGGGACGTGTATATGCTTCATGGCGATTTGCTGAAAAAGAAACGCTTCTTGGCGGTAACAAAGGACCATGAAGAAATCCGGAGCTAGTAGTGGTGCAGAGATGGCTATCTGCAGATGATTCTGGGTGCTGGGACAATAGACTGCAGGGTGAAAAGGCTACACTAGCGATTAAGGAAGACTTGGAGTTGTATCAGAGGAATATAAGTTGTAGATCTTGCCACAGCTCTGAAAATCCCAATTTCTTTTGGCCGATTTCAACGTAGACAGTGAATTGACTGAATGCAGACACAACATCCAAGAGAGCAGCTTAAATGCATATAAACAAATATCCTGAAATTGGTTGGTGTTACAAAGTAAATGGCCATTATCTTAAATTTTTCTTCAACGTAAAAGGGAGATTGTGTATGTTGACGTGTAGGCACACAAAAATAAAATAATACCTATGAAGGCATATGGTTTGATGTGATTATTCTTGACTTTTACGGGTTCCAATGGTTCATGCGCTCATGTGTAGGAGGAACATCATGACGTCAAACTCACAATGTTGTGCATCTCTGTAATAAAGTGTTCCGCCCTCCTGTACTCCAATAAACATCCAGGAAGAACTGTTCTTCTTCAACGGCAAGGCCCATATGATAAAACTCAACTGTTGCTTGAAATGTATATACCTAGTTATACTCACACCAGCCGATATATGTTCCAAATGAATGCACGTTTTGCTATAGCCTGCAGCATCCACTCAGCACAAGAGCATGATCATACACTCATGTATATTTTCAAAGCATTCCACAAAGTCCCCTGAGATGGTCTCCTCACGCATTTTTTAAGATAAAATGTGGTAAAACAATTCTACCAAATGGGCCTCGAGCAAATTGCTGCGAGGAAACATAGATCCGTAATTAGCATTTTCAAGTTCACCTTAATAGACGGTGACCTTGCATCTATTTCCACAGCAACAATGCTGACATCAGTTATACACATTTAAATTTGTCATAAAAAGTCACTTGTCATCTCAATTCTACGTATACACACAGCAACTAATTTCTTTTTTTTTGTTTAATCATTTTTATTAGATGAGTAAATAGCAAGTGGTACAAGAAAAAGGTACACATATTTAACAGATTTTAACAAATATACTCTCTTGGAGTAAAATATCAATAACAAATGATAAAAACAAGTTGAATGGAAAACATTCAATGCGATTAAATTACTAAATGGATATTAACACAGATACGGGGAGCAAGGGAGACAAGAACGAGGGAACAAGACAGGAAACCGTAGGGAAAGGATAGGGAAGGGATAGCAATATTAAAGAAGTAATTGTATTTAGTCAGGATTGTTGCGATAATGAATTAATACATTAAATTTTTTGTTAAATTTGTACAAACAGTCAGAGGAAGAAGCATGACATTTTTCAATCCGATTAGTGGAACAGATAGAATTCCACCAACATTTAAAAGATAAGTTAGATGTGTTCTTCCAGTTACAAGTAATGTTATGGGACGCTATACTGACAAACAAATTAAATGAAGTAGGAGATTCAATTTGTCGCATTATAGGGTTGAGAATGGAGCCAATCATAAGATTAGAAAGCAATTAAGTGAAAAATCTGTTGTATCCGATACCAAAAGGAAACATATATTTACACTTGAAAATTAAATGAAGAAAATCAGCATTAGGTTTGTGACATGACCAACAGTTATTGGGAGAATTATCTATGACCTTGGCAATATGCAAGGGTGCGAGGAAGGCACTCTGAAAGATGAAAAATAAGTTTTGGTAAGATTGGCAGTGACAGACGTGGAATGACACATTTTCCATATTTTGGTCCAAAGGGCTGGGGTCAGTTGAAGGTTCCAGTATGTCTCCCATAGTCTGAAAGTGCTATGGTTTAGTAAGGTGGGTGAGGGAGGGTCATTTAGGAATGCAGAGAGCTTGGTGGCACTAATAGAAGGGTTGCTGATTAAAAAATTCAGAAAAGGGGAAGGGGAATTTTAGGTCACAGTACAAAGGGATATAATTCATGATTTAATCTGGGATGTGTGAAAGGGGAGATCTGACTCAGGGATATTCTACTGTTGGCAAATCTGAGTACCATCTGTAAATACTAGTGGGGCTGGATTTGGTGGGATTTTGTTTATTCAACCAAAGGTCGATGTCATCTAGGTTAGGTTTAGGGAAATAATTGGTGGGGAGTTTATTCCAAATGGATTTGAAAAGATTTAGAGTAGGAAATAAGGTAATATTTAGCCAAGAGGAAGTCACTAAGAAATGAGAGAGGGAAAGTGCAGCGATAAAGCTAGTTTCAATACTTACCCAAAGAGGAGCAATTTCAAGATGGGTTTCAAAATTTTAAAGATAGTTCATTGTTTTAGAATAAAGGCTTCATGGTACAATTGGAAGTTAGGGAATGTACCTCCACCAGAAGGTTTACAGAGTCTTAAATTGCTGATAGCAATGCGTGGTACTTTATGATTCCATACAAATTTAAGAAGAAGGGAGTCAAGTTTTTTGTAGAATGAAGAGTGAATTGCAGTGGGAATCATAGACAAAGAGTAGAACAAAATGGGGCTAATCATCATTTTTATAGTATCAAGTTTGGCCCACCAAGATAAGAAACGGAGGCACCATCTTGAGACCATGTCTGTAACTTTTTCAATTAAAAGCTTGGTGTTGAGTGTAATAGTAGTATGTATATCTTTAGCAATTTGAAGCCCAAGATATTTAATATGTGAGGGTTGCCAAGACATTCCGAATAGTGGGGTATTGTTAGGGTTACAGGTGTTGGTGAGAGTCATGACCTCAGATTTATCCAAATTTAACTTGAACAAGAAGAAAAGTGATTTATAGTAGTTATTAAATGTTGGATGGAGGAGGCAGGGTTAGAGGGGTAAAGAATGTCATCGGAATAGGCAAAAAGTTTGATTTCTATATTGTTAATGAAGATACCTTTGATGTTGGAATTTGTTCTGATGCTTTATAGGAGAAATTCTAGTTCAAGGTAAAATAATGAGGGAGAGATGGGACAACCTTGATGGGTGTCTCTTTTAATTTGGAAGGAAGAGGAGATGGAATTATAAATTAGAATTTTAGTAGTAGGAGAGGAGTATAGGACTTTGACCAGGTTAATAAAATAAGGAGAGAAGCCATGCCAGGTTAAGGAATGAAACATAAAAGACCAAGAGACATGATCAAAAGCTTTCTCAGCGTCAAGGAAGCGTGGCAATCTTTGATAAAACAAGACTGGTCATAGTGTATAAGCTTAGGAAGGTATTGCTCTAAGCGTTTAGCTAGAGCTTTGGCAAATATCTTAGAATCGGAATTAATAAGAAGGATGGGTCTGTAGTTTTTAATTAAGGAGGGCTCTTTATCAGATTTGGGAAAGAGTACGAGAAGCACTTCACCAAAGGCACCAGGCCTTTGACCAATTTCAATAAAGCATGAATATAAGTGTAAGAGTTTTGGAGCAATGGAAACAACAAAGGTTTTATGAAATCTATGGTAAACCCGTCAGGTCCTGGGGCTTTATTAGGTTTGAGGTCTGATAATAGGGTAATAGGGATGTCAAAAGAGGAAAGGTCGACGGGATTTGAGGACTTTTTTTCTGAAGAAAGAATAGATTTCAGAAGTGTTAGTAGAAGGATCAGAGGAATATAGATTGGAGTAAAAATTGTGAAAAGCGTTATTAATATCTTTTGGATTTGTTAATCTGATAGCATCAGCGGAAACAATATGGGTATGAGCGACTTTTCTTTCTTGTTTTTTAAGCAGGAAGCTAGCATTTTCCCATCTTGGATCCAATGTGTAGTTTAGTTCTAGATCTAAGTATAGAGTTGGCAGCTCTGTCGGTGGATAATTTATTAAATTCTATACGTTGGGCCATGAGAGCTTTCATGATATTGGAATCGGGTTGGTATAGTACGACCGTTCGATAAGTTTGATAGAGGACAACAGAGCGTTGTGAGTAAGTTCCGATTGTAATTTTTTAATGCCCGAAAAAATTGAATTATGAACCCACAGAGGGTGGGTTTGAAAGCATCCCAATTATTATGGGTGGATGTATATTCAGGGCGATTATTGAGAAAGAAATCGTCGATAAAGGACTTAGTTTTGTTAATGAAGGATTTGTCATTAAGGAGAAATGAATTAAATCTCCACCAGGGACAAAGTTTGGAAATAGGAATCCATTCTAACGTGGTGGAGACAGGAGCATGATCAGAAATGGTTATCGGGCCAATTTCAGAATTCAAAATAGTGGGAGTTAGTGAAGAATTAACAAAAATATAATCAAGTCTAGAGAAGGATTGGTGGGGAGGGGAATAAAACGTACAGGGGGTAATTCATAGAATTCGGCGCAGATACGCGAGGTATGCGTATTCCAGGGGTGCGCGTGGGGTTTCATACGCGACTGGCCTGGTGCATGCGGGGTACGTGTATTCCAGGGATGCGTGTGGAGTTTCACAGGCGATTGGCCTGGCGCGAGCGGGGAACGTGTATTCCGGGGGTTCACGTGGAGTTTCACACATGATTGGCCTGGCACGAGCGGGGTACGCGTATTCTGGGGGTGCGCGTGGAGTTTCACATGCGATTTGGCAGTGTGGGCCCTCCCGGGTGTGCCCCTTCCCCCCTCCCCATGCCCCGCAGGCAGCCCACACACAGGGGACCACCCTACACCCCAGACCATGCCCCGCAGGCAGCCCATCACCCAAGACCATGCCCCACAGGCAGCCCACACCACAGGGGACCACCCTACACCCCTGGGCATGCCCCGCAGGCAGCCCACACCACAGGGGACCACCCTACACCCCTCCAAATGCCCTGCAAGCAGCCCACACCACAGGGGACCACCCTACACCCCTCCCCATGCCCCGCAGGCAGCCCACACCACAGGGGACCACCCTACACCCCAGACCATGCCCCACAGACAGCCCACACCACAGGGGACCACCCTACACCCCTGGGCATGCCCCGCAGGCAGCCCACACCACAGGGGACCACCCTACACCCCTACCCATGCCCCACAGGCAGCCCACACCACAGGGGACCACCCTACACCCCTGGGCATGCCCCGCAGGCAGCCCACACCACAGGGGACCACCCTACACCCCAGACCATGCCCCGCAGGCAGCCCACACCACAGGGGAACACCCTACACCCCTCCCCATGCCCCGCAGGCAGCCCACACCACAGGGGACCACCCTACACCCCAGACCATGCCCCGCAGACAGCCCACACCACAGGGGACCACCCTACACCCCTTGACCATGCCCTGCAGGCAGCCCACACTACAGGGGACCACCCTAAACCCCAGACCATGCCCTGCAGGCAGCCCACACCACAGGGGACCACCCTACCACCTGGGCATGCCCCGCAGGCAGCCCACACCACAGGGGACCACCCTACACCCCTACCCATGCCCCGCAGGCAGCCCACACCAGAGGGGACCGCCCTAGACCCCAGACCATGCCCTGCAGGCAGCCCACACCACAGGGGACCACCCTAAACTCCAGACCATGCCCTGCAGGCAGCCCACAACACAGGGGGCCACCTTACACCCCAGACCATGCCCCGCAGGCAGGCCACATGGCACCATGCAATTGTGAGCCCCGACACATGCCCCCTCACCCCACCCCCAGTGACGGGCACCTGCCAGCAGGCCCCGACTCATTGAATTCCCCATGTCATGATAGATCCCAAATAACCAGTATGCCCATGAATACATGTCCGTCAGATCCACACAATGGCGACACATGACTGAGAAACCCCACATTGTGACATGCACGAAACCAATGAGAGAAGAGCACACAAATAAAGTAAACAAATAAGAAATGTATTAAATACAAAACTGAATGAATGAAACAAAATCACACAAGAAAACAAATAATAAATACAAGTCTGGATGTCCAAAATTAAGGAAAACCAATGAAAGCGGAAATCAATAAAATCCAAAGTAAAATGGCTCCAAAGCGTCCGTCCATTAAACAAAATCCAAAATTAAAAAAAAAAGCAAAGCATTCCTCCATGGGTAAAAAGATAAAAGTAAAACCAGGTCCATAACTATATACAAATGAAAAATCAAGGGCCCATGAGCCCAACAATCCAAAGGAAACCTAACCAAAAACCTACCTACTACATAACACGTCGAGGTTCTGGAGTCGGGCCTGTTCCCTGGCCTCGAGGTCTCGCAGGGATGCAGCCATGGAATCCCTCAACTCCCTGTGAGTTTCCTCAAGGCCCTCCACCCGCCTCAAAGCACAGTGCATGGAGTTCTCCGCCCTGACCATCCTGAGCCGTGCCCTCTCCGCCCACCGCCTCTCCACCTCTATTTGCTGGCCCAACCTCTGCCACACAGAAGGCACTCCCAGTCCGGGGTCCTCCTGCCCCTCGGCCGATGCCTGCCCCCGGGGTGTTGATGGCCCCGAGCCATGATGCCTCCCAGGCTGAGCCTGCTGCTGCCTCCGACGCAACTGCCTCTGCCAACACGACGGCCTCCAGGCTGATGGAATCCCCCGGCGCCGTCGTGCACGTGCCCTGCCCAATGATGCTGGCACATCCTCCATCTGCTGGGGTCTAGTTGGTGGGGTGGCCACCCCTTCTGGACCTCCCACTCCCGACTGTGGCAGGGATGGGATCTCAACCAGGCTAGATGCGTTGGTTGGAGCAGGTCCACAGCGGGCACTGGTGGCATCTGGGACGGAAGACGGCGCAGAAAACGACTTGCGCATAGTGTGCCCAGAGGAGGAGAGGGCCGCAAGACTGGCCGACACATGGAGGAAAGCCCCGACCATGATCCCTCCCAACTGGGCCACGTTGTCACACAGCTCTTCGTGATGACGTGCATGGCCCCCCCAGGGAATGTCAAGGGTGCGCAACGCAACACCAATCAGGACGGACTCAATCCTGTCACGGGTCCCCACGTCCACAGGTAGAGGAGTGCCAGATGACGTGGACCTCCCCCCTACATGCGGACGGGCCTTGGACGGGGCATCCCTGCTGGTGCATGGTGATGCAGTCACAGTGTCAGGGACAGTGACATGCACAGGCCCCTCCATGACAACCTGTGCTGCCTCCTGCCCCTGCCCCTGGACTGCACCTGGACCAGTGGTACCACCCCCACCAGTCCCCATGTGCGGCTCTGTAGTGGCCTCCTCCTCCTCTGCACACACCACCAACCTGGATGTCTCTGCACCGTCTTCCGCCGTCGCAAGCCCTTGTGGGGGCTCACCCGCCCCTTCCACTGCAGCTGTAGTGGCGGACGCAGCACCAGTCCCCTCATTGATGGAATTTCCTGGGAGCGTGACTGGGCCTTGCGTCGCTGGCCAGTGCAGGCTTCCCTGCCACTTTCCTCCACAGCGCCGTCTACGCCCTCTTCTTCACTCGCCGCTGTGTAAAGGGAGACATTGAACACAAGCATCAGGGTACTGTACAATAGTCCCCTAGACAGAAAGCAATAGCACATGAGTGGCACTGTCAAACGTCACTTCCATCATGTCCCTCCACAACACATGGGTCAGTGTAGGCAACACACATGCAGGGACAGGCATGGCACATGCAACAAACATTTGCATCCATGTCCAAGGCACCGTAGAAACATCCAATGGTGGGCTGAAACTCACATGCATCATGGGACATGCTGATCACATGCACACATATCACTGGAGGGACATGCATCTGGCCCCATATACCCCCAGACACAGTGGCTACAAGGATGACTAGGCTGTATCAGTGAATCAGCACATCGTCATGGACATGTGTCATGCATCCATGGCGTTGACCAGTCTCTCACACACTACTCAGACACACGGACATGTACACCATACATGTCCATGACAGCAGCACCCATCTATCACACCCCAAACATGTACAAGTACAGACACAGGCATGCACAGGCATGCATACATGTGTGCATTCCGCATGCTGCTCTGCATGATGCATTGTAACACATACACCATCCATGTGGGGGACGCCTGACTGGACTCACATGCAGCACCATCATGTCCCTGCACACATACATCCATACATGACCCATGTCACACATACAGCCATGTAGCTAACTACCAGCACACTGCAACATGCACTGTTTAAAACAGGAATGCATGGGCACTTACTGCTCGACTCCAGACGGGCCTGCATCCTGTGGATCTGGTGATGAAGCACTGGGTGAATGCGCTCCAGGACCCTCATCTGCTGGGTGGTAAGGTGTCGTCTTGAGGGTCCTGGACTTGTAGTCCTCCCAGCGTTTCTGGACGTGTTTGATGTCATGGGGTGCCACCCCCTCTGCATTGATGGTACCCACTATGTCCTTCCAGATCCTATTCCGTCCTTCCTAGTCGGCGCGCAATGGTGTGAAGAGAGCATCAGAATGCCCCAGGACTTGCTCCCCCAGGATGCCAACTTCCTTATCACTGAAGCTGGCAGCCCTCTGCCTCTGTGCTGAGGGGTTGCCACTGGTGCCGGATGGTGTTGGGTCGGACATGACAACCCCCGAGGCAGGTGTGGATGGGCAACTGGGTCCTGGGGCTGGGCTGTGGAGCGTTGGAACACCAGTTGGGAGTCTTCTGTTCCAGCAGGGGTGGTCACAGCGCCTGGACCCCTGCAGATGGCTGATGTGCAGGCACCAAATGGCAGGTCACTGTTGGCAGAAGGCAGACAGGCAGCAGCAGATGGCTTGTAGGAGGCTGCTCAGGGCTCTGGGTGGCAGTAATTTGGCCTTCTGGGCAGGAGCGTGGTCTTCCGTGTGTTGTCACGTGGCCAGCTTGATACGGAGTGGTTTGGCACGTGAAAAACAGCACGTTTGCGTGAATTCCGAAGAAAGGTCCTTACCGCGTAGGTGAAGTAACATGCACGCATTTCACTCGGCACGGGTTAAAAGTCCCACATGGGTTTCGATCGCTCTGTGCATGCTTTTCGTGGAGAGCAGTGCGTGTGTTTTCCAGATGTTGGGGTTCACATGCGATTACTTCAAAGCGGCTTCAGTGCGTACTTCTTCTTTTGGCGGGGGTGTTGTCTACGCATTCTTCTTCTACACGCAAGGCAGACGGTGGGTCGCGCACACAATTCTTCCCACTGCGGGTGTCCTTGTTTGTCGCGTACCCCTTTTTTTCGGTCATAGTAGCCTGTGTGTTGATCACGTACGCATTTTTTGTGTTCCTGGCTGCCACAGCGTACTGCGTGTGTTTTTTTACATGCACGTGGGTTTTACACGCACGTGAGCTACAGGGGTCGCGTATCTATTTTTCCTGTTTTTTTGGGATGCTTGAGTGTTGTGTGACCCGTCATTTGTCCTAAGGGGCCACAGGCAGCCTTGCAGGAGCACAGGGGTGCTGTTTGCATCACATACCTTGCCTCCCTCACCCAAGTTGCCCAGAACAATTGTTGTGTGCACCTCGTATTAGTACTAGTACATCTGTGCCATGGTTGGGAGGCCACAAAAGGTGAGGGGCACCTCAGTTGGGCGGCCTCCACGTGCCCTTCCCCTCCCATGTGCAGCGCCTGTGCGTGTGGTTGGGGAATTGGGGGCACCATGTCCACCGGTATGCCCCGCCGTGTTGCAAGATTGTGCAGGACACATGCTGCCACAATGATCCTGCACACTACTGGGGGTGCATAGAGTAGCTGCCCGCCAGAGCGGTCAAGGGAGCGGAAGCGCGACTTGAGCACTCCAAATGTGCGCTCCACTGTGACCCAGGTTGCAATATGGGCTGCGTTGCATCTTACCTGAGGTGTTGTGGTGGGGTTCCGTATTGGTGTCATCATGTGGGTGCTCAGAGGGTAGGCACTGTCCCCTGGGGAGGTGATAATGGTTGGCATTAGTTTGGTTTGCGTATTTGTCTGTGTGTGACATGCATGCATGTGCACAGGCATTAGTAGTCACCAATGAGCCATGTGTTGCCATGCTTCCCTGCTTCCAGGTCCTGGCTCAGGGCAGACATTCTGTATATGAAACTGTCATGGGTGGACCGAGGATGGTTTGCATAGACAGAGGTGATGATCCCCTGTGCATGGCATACAACCTGCACGTTGATGGAATGCCAGTGCTTGCGGTTGCGGTGGATATTCTTCGTGGCCCTCGATGGACGTAGGGCCACATGGGTGCAATCTAGGGCACCAAGCACTTTGGGGAAGTGTGCCACCCTGTGAAAGTGCTGGATCATGGCCTACCTTTCTGAGGGTGTTCTGGGCATGTATATGTGCCTGCGGACTGAGGGTCACACAGTCATGATTGTCAACACCTGGTGTAGGGAGCCTGACTGCGTCGGCTGTGAGAACCCCCCACTGTGGCAGTGGTCCGCTGAAATTACCCAGTGGCTAAGAAATGCAGTACATTGAGCACATTTTCCAAGGGGCTCAGTGCTTGGGAGCACAAGGTGGGTGATGTGAGATCATCCTCCCACTCCTGGACCAGGTCTGGGATGATATGAGGTGGAAACCTATACCTGCCATAGGCCTGGTCCTGGGCAAAAGAATTTGGGGCCTGGCTAATCTCCTCCTCCTGCGGTATCCCACGATCACTGCTGCGAGAAATGGGACGTTCATCGTAGCTGTATGTACTTGTTTGTTGTTTGCGTGCACTTTTATGCTGCGCGGGGGTGCTTCTGCCTGCTTTTGCGTGACGGACGTTTTTACAGCTGTGCGTGTGTTTTGGTATGCGCGAGTTTTCCCTATTCGAATCCATGAATATGTGTTGTTAGCGAGCGTGTGGGCGTTCCGTGTATTTCGCTATGGTACTTACCACGTTACGCCCTAATTTTCATGCATTGTTCCCTATTCCACGTGTTCTGGCCACTTTTTGGTGTGTGCGCTACTCCTTGTGTGCTTTCCCTGTGCGCATCGCGCACGGCGTTCGTGTTGTCACAACGACGTGTGCGCCACACCCGGATTTGGTACACATCCCAGGAAAAACATGCGCAGGGCCTTCCATGAATGGCAGGCGTGCGCATGCGTTGGCTTTTTCACGCTTGCGCCAGCTTGCGCCACGAATTTCAGTGCACATCTATTCCATGAATTACCCCCACAATCTTTTGTATCTGGGTGACAGAAGCGCCAAGAGTCAACTAGATTGAGATTTTGAAGTAGGTTTAGGAAACTACTACAGGATTTGGAATTAACAAAATTTGGGGTAGATTTACGATCAAGGGTAAAGTCAAAAACTTGATTCATATCGCCACAAACAATAAGTCTATCAGGAATCATCTGTGAGAGTTTTAAATTTAAATCAAACCAAAAAAGGGGATTAGAGGCATTGGGACCATAAATATTGATAATAGTAACTGGCAGGTTATTAATAATTGCTTCTACAATGATCCAGCGACCTTCAGGATCACTTTCTTCATTGACTAGCGTGAAATTTAGCCGTTTGTTAATTAATATAGAGACACCGCCTTTCTTGTCTAAAGCATTGGATAAAAAGCGTATTGGCTGATCCATGATGCTCTGATCTTGAGGTTTTCACTATCTAAACTAAGTGAGTCTCTTGGAGACAAAGAATATCAGGTTTAAGCTTGGCAAGTTGGGAGATTATCTTGTTACTTTTGATGGGGTGACTCAGCCTCTTTGACATTCCAAGTAACAAACTTAATAGACATTTGCCATGATAAAGAAAGTAATGGCAAAAGCAAAAAATAACGCAGTGAGAAGTAAAACGGTAACATAATTCAATGAGTGTGATTTTACGAAATGTAATACATCAAAGGAGTGAAAATGATATATTGTGCAACACCGGAGTAAACAGGGAAGAATAGAAGGGAAGGGTCACAACAAGAGAAAGTAACACCAATAAGAATAGGGAAGATACATGAAAGAAATGATATAAGAATAAATAATGGCATGAGAGATAAATTGAGAATAATTCGAAAATACATAAGAGTATCATAGGGGATACCAGAAAACAGAGACGGAACAGGCAAAGGCGAGGAGAAGCAAAGAGCGTGAGATGAGTATGACGTCAAAAGGTGTAAAAACATGAACATGTAGAAACGGCCAATGTAGCTATTAAGCAGCGAGCAAGGTGATTAAACAAAAGGATAAACTGTAGATCGGACAAGGTGATGGTTAAGCGCAGCCCACGTGTGAAGTCAGTCAAGTTTGTAAAGTTGAAAGAGAAGGCTCAGTGGATTTGATGGGAGATATCAATTTGTCTCTCAGGTGAGTTGAGGTGGACGGAGCATCAAATGGAATTGAAGAGGTTGATCTGCTGCGCTTAGGTGTGAACTTGATGTGTTGATTTTTAGTTTTCCTGAATTTAGGCGAGTGAATTAGAGGATCTGGCTTGGAAGTATTGGATGAGGGAATCAAGGAGGTTGTATCCATTGGTGAAGATTGAAGAGCTTGAAGTAGGTTAAAGAGATCATTTGGGTCTGTGAATTCTTTGGTAGGACCGTCTGGAATGGTAATTATCATCCTTGCAGGATCCAGGAGACCATATCTGATGTTAAGGGATTTCAAGAGAGGTCTCATGTCCAGGAGTCTTTTCCTTTTGGCTTGGGTGATCTTGGAAAAGAGTGTGGAGATAAAGATTTTGTAACCCTCAAAAAGAATGGGGGAATTCTTCCAGGCAGTTAGTAGGATTTGGTGCGCTAGTGGATGCCTAAAAAAGCAGGAAATAAAGGGTATTGGCGAAGTGTTGTTACTGGAGAAGCGGGGTCTAATCCTGTGGGCACGCTGCAGTTCCAATGGGGGTGAAAAGGTGATACCTAGGGCAGAGGGGATCCATTTACTAAGGAAGTTGATGGGGTTATCTCCTTCTGTTTTTTCAGGGATTCCGTAAAAGCAAAGCTTGTCCCTACGGTTTCTGTCTTCCAATTCCGTGACTTCACCTTCAAGTGGTGCAAGTCTCAATTGCATGTTCTCGAGGCCCTCCACCCTATCTTTCACAATACCAACTCGTTCTTCAGCTTCATCAAGTCTGCAAGAGAAAGATTTAATGTAATTGTTAAAGCCTTTGAGCTCATCTTGTATACAGGAGGAGCGGGAATCCAGCGTAGAAATAGAGGCACTAATATTGCCAAGTTCCTCTAGACTTTTTTCTAAGCAGGAATTAAATGGTGAGTTGTCAAGAAGCAGCACTGTTTTGGTAGTATCAGCCATGTTTAAAGGCAAAAGATAGTAGCTGTGCATTAGCAATTGAGTAAAATCCCAAAGAAATCCAAATAAAATAAGGTGTGTAATCTGTAATTCAGCAACCAGAGGTCAGTAGCAAGTAGGCCTTGTTGTGTAGATGAAGCCCTGAGGTAACGTGATTAATTAGCCAGATTACGTGATGAGAGGAGAGCTTCTGTATAGGAGGAAATAAGGAGAGGATTCCTACAGTGATACCAACTATAAACTGTGTGAATAAGCCACAGCAAAGGTTGGAGGCAGTTAATGAATCGTTGTGCGCTCTCCGATAAGGAAAATAAGTGACTGCCTCAGAATGTACGGCAGAAAAGCAACGTATACAATGCAGGACCTACCTCTGAAGCGAAGCGCCACAGAAGTCGCTGTGGAAGACACACTGTCGGGTGCCAGAAAGCCTTCTCCACAGAATTCCCCGGCTGCCGCAAAGAACTAGGGAAAGTTCAAACAAAAGGCACTTGAGGAGACGCAGGCACCACACAGACCCAGCACTGAGTTGGCGGTGCCAAGGTAAGGAAGTTCGTTGTAGTAACAGCCGCGGAAAGGCTTTAAGAATAATACTCCTCTATTGCCAACAGTGAAAAAAAGTATTCATGAATGGATGGATGCAGGCTGGGCTAAATGCTCATGATGAAAGAATATTTTCTCCGCTCTCGGAGCTCCTCAACTATGCAGCCATTTCCGTTGCCGCGTGGCCACGCCCCCCAGCAACTAATTTCTTAATCGCCAAGTGTCAATAATCACTAGCCAATGGCTAGTGGTGAGTATTCACCGAGTGTGTGTGGCGCTGCCCGTAATGACAGGCTTACGCGGCGGCGTGACGTTGCACGCCGCCGCCAAGTGTATAAATAAAGGGGCGTTCCCGGCCGAGAGCAGAGCGACCGGGAAGCCCGAACCAAAAGGTTGTGTGTGTGTGTCCTTTCAGGTGGGGGGGCTTACGGGAACGCAGTGGGGGGCTCAGGACCGCCCCCCAACAGTGGCGACGAGCGAGTGCGGATGCCCGGGCCCGGCGGTGCAGGCTTCCGAATTTTTCTGCATAAACGGAGCACCTGGATGCTCCGTTTTACAGCGTGGCTGTGGCTCGTACACGCGGCCGGCGGCCATTTTGTCTGACAGGCCGCGGATGTTCTCCGAGCTCCGGTTTGGAGGGGGAAGTGAATCCGGGCCAAATTTTTGGCAATTCTGCTTGCAGGCAGCTTGATCTGCACACCCATGTTTGGATTGTGAATTTTTATGTAGTTTTGGTGCAACTACGTCGTGTGAAAGCCAGGAGAAGGGTTAATATGGCTGGACCTGCTTAGCCTACTCCATGCTCATGGCTTAATTTTTGGGACACCTATACATTGGTGGATGCCAGCGGATGGAGACAGCAGTTTTATTCGTCCCCTTCATCATCAAGTCGCTGTGGTATCTTCTTCATCCTCTTCATCATCGGGGAAGGTTGTGATTGAGAGACATTCACGCCTGCATGCTGTGTTCTTGGTCCTTGGAGCTGGTGCCCGTCCCAGGTGAGCTGTCAGGCTCGTAGTGTGTACCTTGTATCGGATTTGACTGTTAGATGCACTCACACTGTGGTTGGTGAAGGGTGGCTGAGTTGCGGCCTCCAGAACAACTGGTGGGGGTGCCTGTGCGCTCAGACCTATGCTTGACTCTGAAGACTCGGATGACGGGGCAGGGGCTGCGCCGATTCCTCAACAGCCTGACCACCTTCGAGCATGGGCCCCCGGTGGAGGAGATGGATGAGTCGCCTTGATATGTATTTCAGGGCCTCTCAGGTGACGGACGATGTCAGCAGAGTGGCCACCATGCTGTATTCCGCAGGGCCTGCGGTCCAGGAGATATTTGAATACCTCACACCTGCTAATGCCTCCTATGATGCGGCCAAGGAGGCACTCCTTGCACATTTCCTCCCCCTTGCTAATGTGGACTATGAGAGATTTGTTATGCTGTCGGCCAAACAGAAGGATGATGAGACACTGGACACCTTCTATGGTCGTTTGCGCCGCCTCTCCCTAGGATGTGGGTGGACGGACGCAGAAGACATGATGCGCACAATGTCAATCCAGGCATGCTCCTCCGGCAAACTCAGGAGGCAGGTCCTCAGAGAGCCAGGCATCACTCTGCCCCGCATACTGGAGCTCGGCCGTTGCCATGAGGTGGCAGAGGCTCGGGCCAATAAGATGGAGGCAGGATCCCGGTCAGTGAGATCGGAGGAGGTGTGCGTTGTGTGGCGAGGTGGCAGAGGCATGAGACGTCCTGGTGGAGGACCCCGTGACAGGGCAGGCAGAGCCGCGGAGTCGTGCCAGAAATGCGGGTACGACCTTCCTCACCCGACAGAATGTCCGGTGGTGGGAAAGACCTGTGGCAGATGTGGACTGGCCGATCACTTTTCAAGGGTATGCCGTGCAGCCCTGCCCGTGATGGTGCCGAGAGGCCAGCCACGGACGTGGATTCCACGCCAGAACCCGCCGCCGAATGTGGCCCAGATGGATCAGGGAGAAGTGGATCCCCAGGTGGAGGGTGCCGAGGAGGAGGACGAGGAGAACATCTTTTTCGTCTCGAGCGTGGACATTCTGAAAAGGAAGAGCCGGAGACAGCCCAGATGTGTGGTGGAGGTCAACCACTCCCCAGTCCCGGTGCTCGTGGATACGGGGGCCTCCGTCAATGTAATGGCCAGAGGACATTATGACACACTTGAACCCCTCCCAGGTCTGGACACACCGAAGGCTCGCATATTTGCGTTTGGAGGGCTGGAACCGATACCACTGGATGGTGCCTTTGTAGCCTGTGTTGAACATGACGGCTCACAGATCAAGGCTCGCTTCTATGTGACTCCTGTGAGTGACAACACCCTGCTCAGCTGTGCCGCTGCCGAGGCCCTGGGGATTGTCAGTTTCGCCTATTCAGTCTATATGGAAGACATCAATGATCTCCTAGACAAGTACGCAGCGCTCTTCAGTGGGATCGGGAAGATGACCGGCGAACCGGTTCGGCTTCACATTGATGAGTCGGTCCAACCGATTGCCCTGAAACATCGTAGGGTACCGTTTCATCTGAGAGAGCAAGTGGACAAGGAGCTGGACAGTTTGGTAAACCTGGACATCATCGAAAAGGTGGAGGGCCCGACCCCCTGGGTGTCTCCGATCGTGGTGGCCAGAAAACCTAAGCAACCTGGTTCGGTCCGCATCTGTGTCGACATGAGGCTCCCTAACAAGGCAATAAAGAGGGAGCGGCATCTCACACCCACGATCGACGACATAATTGTGGAAGTACAAGGGGCTCGGTTCTTCTCGAAATTGGATCTCCGAGCAGGTTACCACCAGGTCGTTCTCCACCCTGAGTCCAGGTACATCTCAACGTTTACCACCCACCGGGGGTTGTACCGATACAAGAGGTTGAGTTTTGGAGTGTCATCTGCCGCCAAGGTGTTCCAGAACATCATCAGAGGCGCCCTGGCAGATCTCGAGGGCGTCCTCAACATCAGCAATGACATTCTGGTGTTCGCGAAGACAGAGGTAGCCCATATGAGGAGCTTGGTAAGACCCTGGAACGACTCCAATCACTGGGCCTTACCCTTCACAAGGAAAAATGCGAGTTCATGCGCACCTCCATTCAATTCTTCGGTTTTGTGTTCAAGGAGGGAGGGGTATCGCCCGATCCAAGAAAGGTCCAGGACATCAAATCGGCACAACCTCCCGAGTCGGTGTCTGATGTGAGGAGTTTTCTGGGGATGGTGACCTACTGTGGACGTTTCATCCAAAACCTCGCTCAAGGTCGGATCCACTCCGGGCCCTGACGAAGAAGGAGTCAGCGTGGCACTGGGGCCCACTTGAGCAGGCCGCTTTCGAGGACATCAAAGCTGCCCTCACGACGGAAGACACCATGGCATTCTTCGACCCAGCCCTGGAGTCAGAGATCGTTGTTGATGCCAGTCCTTTTGGCCTGGGGGCCGTGCTAACTCAGGTGGATCGCAATGGGGGAGTTCGGCCCGTGGCATATGCCAGCAAGGCACTCTCAGAGACTGAGCAGAGGTACTCCCAGATCGAGCGGGAGGCCCTTGCGGTGCTGTGGGGCTGCAGACATTTTCGGCTCTATGTCTTGGGTCGTCCGGTGACGGTGATAACTGACCACAAGCCGTTGCTTCCAATCCTGGTTGGGTCCTCGTCAAAGCCACCGGCAAGGATCGAGAGGTGGATGCTCGCCCTCCTTGAGTATTCTGTTACCCTGGTGTACCGGCCCGGGGCCAACAATGCGGCGGACTACCTGTCCCGCCACCCGGGGGTGTGCGGGGGAGAGGGGCATGATGTCTGTGAAGAAGAGGCTGACAGCCATGTACGGATGGTGGTGGAGGCGGCCACACCAAACGCGATGCCGCTGGCGGAGCTGGAGGCCGCGGCGGCCCAAGACGAATGTTTTCAAGTACTGAGGCACTCGATGCAACACGGCTCCTGGAAGTCCATCCTCGAGGCTGTGGCCGGGCGGACACATGAGGCCAAAACAACACTTGAGCAGCTGTGGAATGTGAAGGACGAGTTGTCGTTTTCGGAGTCGGGTCTGCTGCTCCGGGGTGACCGGATTGTCGTCCCCCTGTCAAAAGTGAGGGAGGTCATCACGTTGGCACACCATGGACATCAAGGCACAGCCAAGACCAAGGCGCGACTCCGGTTGAAGGTCTGGTTTCCTGAACTAGAGAAGAGGGTTGATGACTTCGTAGCGGCATGCGTGTGGTGTCAGGCAGCCTCTCCTCTGCAACGGGAGCCAGCAATAGAAGTGATGCCCCGAGGCACCCGGCCTTGGGAGGTCGTCCACGCGGACTTTGGATCGACGTCGGTGGGCACCCACTTCCTGGCAATTGTCGATGAGTACTCTAGATATCCAGAGGTGGAGTTCGTCGAATCCGTGGCGTTTGAGCATGTGGTGGTTGCGGTGGAGAAGATCTTTGCAGCCCACGGGTTTCCCCACACCCTGTGCTCAGACAACGGGGCTCCTTTCCAAAGTGAGCGGTTCTCTGAGCTAATGGAGAGCTGCGGGGTGCAGCACAGGAAGGTGTCACCGCTGTGGCCCCGAGCCAATGGCGATGCGGAGAGACTCATGCGGACTCTTAATAAGACATTCCGAATCGCCCAGGGACAGGGTCAACCCCAACAACGGGCCCTGTACCAATTCCTGCGGGTGTATCGAACCACCCCGCATGCCTCAACTGGAGTGGCTCCTGCAGAAGCGCTGTTCAAGAGATGTCCCCGTGGTCTGCTACCCGAGGTTGGGGAGAAAGAACCGGGAGTGATTGACAACCAGCGGGTTGCAATGGAAAGGCGAGTGAGAATTGACCAAGAAAACCTGCGAAGGGGTCTCCGGCCTCAACGGCTTGAGCCGGGAGACGAAGTTCTAGTCCGCAACCGACACCCCCATGGGAAACTCTCACTCCCCTATGAACCCGAGCCTTTGGATGTTGTGGCTGTCAAGGGATCCATGGTGACGGCCTCGGATGGGCGATCTGCCGTCACCCGGAATGTGAGCTTCGTCAAGAAACTGGGTGATCCCCGGACTGAGACTCCGCCTGAACCTGACCCACCAGAGGACCCCGACGCTGGAGATTTCTGGGACGAGGTCCCAGACTCCCCGATCCGGGGAGCCGCGGCTGAGGGACACCACGGGCCGGAGGTAGGCAGGAGGTACCCCCAGAGGGCTGGGCGAGGGAAACCTGCTTACCTCAGCGAGTATGTTCTTGGACACTTAGCGTGTAAACTGTGATGAAGGGATACGGGTGGTTGACAATAAAGGGGTGTTGGGTATGCAGTGGTGGTTTATAGTGTAGCTGTGTGTTAAAAGTTATGATCATTAAAAGTGCCGTTGTTGTGGTTCCTCCCGAAAAAGGAGGAGTGTGGCGCTGCCCGTAATGACGGGCTTACGCGGCGGCGTGACGTTGCACGCCGCCGCCGAGTGTATAAATAAAGGGGCGTTCCCGGCCGAGAGCAGAGCGACCGGGAAGCCCGAACCGAAAGGCTGTGTGTGTGTGTCCTTTTAGGTGGGGGGGCTTACGGGAACGCAGTGGGGGGCTCAGGACCGCCCCCCAACAGTGTGTAGTGATAGTCGCCCTGCATCCATTTGAACACATTTCAATTCCTACAATACAATGGCCCTCATTACGACCCTGGCGGAAATCGAAAAACGATGGCGGAAATGCAATACCGCCATCGAATAGCGCTCGGTGCGACTATGACCCGTCACCGCAAAGTACGAAGCCATTAGCGACACCGTAGTGAACGCCAACGCTAACTGCACCAAGCACGCGCGCGCGCGCCATGCCAAACCGCAAACACCACCATGGTGCAACGGTACGCCAATTCCGACCCTAGCGGACATGTACCTAACGCCATCAGGCATGGCGGAATGTACCATTCCGCCATGGCGAGAAGTACGGCATCGCGAATCAACCGTAAACGGCCCCACTGAGTGCCTGTACACCGCTCCCTGCCCACAAAGTACAACTCCCCGTAGGTGCAATGAAGCCACAATGCAACCATTGAAATGTACAAGTCACCCATGCATGCCAACGAACAAAAGAAACACAACAGGGGCCAATGGGAGCTGCAGGGCACAGATGGCACGAATACAGAAGCCATCCCAATGGACATGACCACAGTCCCCCACCAAGAAACGCACGCAAACACAGGCACCTGTGACCAGCAATATACCGAAAACCACATCATTCAACCAGTCCACCTGGCTGACCGGCATCTGTTACACAAAACCCAATCCCCCGCCCCTGAGCATGACAACATTCAAACTGGCATATTGGCAGCCCCCATCCCTGACCTCACTGGGCTTCGTAGGCAAACGCGCACAGCACAGTACCACGCAACTAAACCCCGAAGCTGGAACCCAATGCAGATCTCCTCACAATACATCGCCCCCCAAATAGGCATATGCCACATCACTTGCAAAGAAAAACGCTACACGGGCCAAATCAGAATAGATATTTATGCACATCAAAATCACCAAGCACATACAGCCATCAGGCCATGAAATCCAAAACACCAATCACCATTGTGGGCTGCTTCCGCAAGAAATGACCAGCCACTACCTGTGTGTCGCCCTGTTCCCCCATGGTACACAGAGCCACATTCACGTCCGAAAAGGCAACATGGAAGCGCACAGAACCGCAGGGCCGTCCCAATGGGGAGGCACTAGTCCAGCTGAAAGGCCGAAATGTTGCTCCGAGCCACCAGTACTGCGTAAGGGCATGTTGCCCATTGGCGATCGTCCCATAAGATCGTAATGCTGCTCCACTGATTAACACGAAGCAGCAGGTGTCGGGAGTAAAATCCATCTGCAGGAGTGGCATACAGATGGCAGTGGCAAAAGGGGAGGAGATACCTGTCAACCAAAAGAAAAGAAAAAGAACAGAATGGCCATCAGAACTACATACCAACAACTCACTTCAATGATCACACGAAATCCACAGCCATATGCATGCTAGCCCACTCCAAAGGAACATCACCACCCCAAAACCACTTGCGACTCATAACCATCTATATCGAGGTGCAAACACCATCGCAAACGAGTGTCTGAGGGCGCCTCGAGACAGGGAGGGCTCAACAAGGCCAGATGGACGATGGTCCCACTATGGCAGCCCTGCATCACATAGCGTAGGGGAGGCGGATAGATCCCAAGAAGCCCTGTACATGGCAAACTCTGTATCAAATCACCTGCCCATGCATCCATCCATCATTCCCTCATCCCGGGATCAAAATGCCTGAATAATTACTCACATGACATTAGAAACATCCATTGAGTCTGTGCGTTATGCAGCCTGCTAAATCCACAGTGCCCCAGCCCGTAATTCCAGTGTTGTGAAGTAACATGTATTTGGGAACGGACGGCCTCATCGCCCACGTAGCTATTGCGCATCCCAAACTATTCATATCAATCATTGCTCCCTCGCCATGGGCCCTGTCTCAAGGACATTGAACAATAGAACGTTATATTTGCAGTCAGACCTGTGGGCATCTCCTCGCCGCTAGCTGGAAACCGAAAGCGCCGCCCTTCGAATTCCTCATTTGCAACATCACGTCGAAAAGGCATCTGTGGCCGTTTGAAATCACTAATTATCCCATCGAGTGCGGCTGTGTGTGAAAATGGCAACTGCCTTCACCCACGAATGGGACGCCCCGCCCGTCGTTGCAACTCGGTACAGTGATGCATGAGGGCCCACCGTTACTCGAGTACTACGTCCCACTGACCCCTCACAAGTCTGTTCGCGACTGCACAGATAGTATGTGAAACAATGGGACCACAGCAGAATGAACATATCAACCAATCTTACACGGCCATCGGGTACTAATACATGATTGCAATAGCAAGATACAATTCCCCGAATTGCAGCGTTGTGCGCGGGACGTGCTCGGCCAAAGGGGAGAGCAGTTTGCACAGGTGGAATCAATCACCACAGGTGGAGGCCATACAGCCTGAAAACACATAAATTGCACAGCCAGTCTCCTCCCACAACCACACCGAAATGCTACCGGCAGGACTCGCGATGTTGGCCCTGGGGGACCTGATAGCACTGCAAGTGCTCCGACTCCAAGAAGTAGACGAACACCAACTACAACCAGCCGCACGGAGGAGACGCAGGAGGAGGAGGAGGCCAAGGCAGGGCCAGCAAGGCCCACCAGCACAGCCACTACCACCACGCAGGCAGCCCGCAATTCAACGCCTCCGAGCACATCCGTTCAACCTCACTGATGAGCAGATCCACACCCTCTACCGTCTGGACCGGGACACCATAGCCGCCATTGTGGACATGACACAGGCTGACCTTGTCAGCATGATAGATAGCCCAACCGCCATCCCACCCCTACTGAAGGTGGTGTCTGTACTCCACTTCCTGGCCACAGGCACCTACCAGCACACAGTCGGACAGTTGCATGGCATTTCTCAGCCACTGTTCTCACGGACACTATTGCAAGTGCTCGATGCCCTCCTGAAGCACGCAGACGACTACATCTCTCTACCACGCTCGGAGCAGGAAATTACCAACACAAAAGTGGGATTCCATGCACTTGCCGGCATACCGGGTTGCATTGGTGCCATCGACTGCACCCATGTGGAATTGGTCGTCCCACATGCCATGGAGGCCCAGTACCGCAACCGAAAACAATTTCATTCCCTGAATGTACAGATGGTGTGTGACTCCAACAGGATCATTACACATTGTTGTGCCCGATTCCCTGGATCAACCCATGATTCTATGGTCTTGAGGAACTCTACAATACCACGCTACATGGAACGACACGCAGGGAACAGATCCTGGCTACTCGGTGAGTCTCATTACATGCATGATGATGTGGGGTATGTGAATTGGCAATGAACTGCCAGGAAGGGGGGGGGGGGGTGTGCGTACGTATCAATGGCATTCCACATCATACGTTTCTCGTCCACATACAGGTGATGCTGGATATCCACTGAAGAGATGGCTCCTCACACCAGTCCGGAACCCACGGGACCAGCATGAGGAGGACTACAACCATGCCCACTCACGTACCCGTGTAGTCATAGAACAGGCATTCGGCCTACTGAAGACTCGTTTCCGCTGCCTCAGCAGGTCTGGCGGGGCACTCCTGTACCGCCATGAGAAGGTTGCAAAGATGGTGATGGCATGTGTCATGCTCCACAACATGTGCGTACGTAGAAATGTGCCCATGCCCCCTGACGCAGAACTGCAAGCACCTGATGATGGTCATGTTGAGGGTGGGGATGTGGCAGCACCTCATGGAGTCTGCGAGGCACCGGAGGGCCGTGACATTCGTCAGCATCTCATTGATGTATGCTTCTAGCACTCACGCCTGGTGGCTGATGCATGGACACGGGACTCGTGGCACTGCGTGTGTCTGGGACATGCACAATATGGACTGTACGCCTATGATGGCCTAGTACACAAAGATCAATGTCCACACTTCTCATTGGTTGATCGTGCACTTTTTATGGCATATGTGATATCATGTTGAACACCCTATCGACCCGCCACCCAAGTGAGCCCAACACACCCCCTCCACCCTCCTACCTCCCACCCGAACACCAGTGTCCAAAGATGCTCATTGTCAGTGGGCTGTCGCTATTGCATGCCCCCTCTGCGGGTATCAGGGGCACCCCTGCCTGTGGAGCGCAGGTTCCTTCCAGATCTACGTTGGGGGCTGCCCTGGACGGAACTTGCAACGGATGATGTGTCTGCCTGCTCACGTCCATGCATGTCCCTAAGGGTTTGCGAGAGCTCAGTGAGCACACGGCGCACTGCGGCAAGTTCGGCACATACGTCTTTGGACGTCGCATGCAGTTCCCCCCTCAGGCTATCGGTGCTACTCTCCATTTGGACTCTCAGGCTCTCGGTGCTACTCTCAATTTGTGCCCTTAGCGTCTCTGTACCTCTCTCCATTTCTGCCCTAAGTGTCTCTGTTGATGTTTCTATGTCTGCCTTGGTGCCCCCACATTCATCGGCATGGCCCTTGAGGAGTGTGGCCATTTGCTGCTGTTGGACGATTAACTTGTCGAGGGACTGTTGCCTCTGCTGGGCCATGGCCATTTGCGGTGGTGTCACAGAGGGGCTGTTGTCCTCATGTTGCCTTGCCACAGGGCTTGTGGGGGATGGCCAGTCGTCGTCTTGTGGCTGCACCTGCGTGGTATCCTCATGTTGTACGGGAGGGGACAGACAGGGGGATTGGGACAGGTCATGGATGGATCTGACCTCGACATCCCCGTCTTCTGTGTCCGAGCATGCTGCCATCAATGGGGTGTCACCTATGGTGCTGCTGCCACCAGAGGCAGTGCCTTCTGTGGCATCCATTGGGGGGACCTGTGGTGGTGGTGTTGTGGCCATGCTGGCTGCTGGGGTGCCTGTTGATGTTCCCTCCTCTGTGCTGCCACCTGATTTGTGCTGCTGCCGTGTCTTGATGCGTGCAGCTGAGGTGGAGGGTCTCTGGCCGTTGGTCTTGGCCCTCTTTGCAGGTGTGCTGGTAGGGGTGTCCTGTAGCTCGTCGTTTGGATCGGACCCTGTGGTGGAGTAAAGGAGGGCGAGGGTTATTGATGGGTCAGTGGGAATTGGAATGGCATTGTATCACATGCATTGGGGTGGTACCTGAGGGTGATTTGGGTCGGGGTCTTGGAGGTGCTTTGATTTGTGTGTGGAGTGAGGGTGCAGTTGTTTGGCAGCCTGCAGTTAGGGTGTGCCTGCTGCACGTGTAGTGCGTGTATTAGGGGTTTTTAATTATTTATGTATTTATTGTGGGTTTTGACGTGCGCTTTCAGGCCGATGTGTGTGGACGTTCTCCTGGACATGTGTTTCTGTTGCACTATGTGGACGCATGGTACTTCACATGGTTGGACTTTGTGGATTTGGCATTGTTTTATCTGGCCCTCCTACCTGAATCTTCGGATGTCTGCACTCCTTTCTCCATCCCTCCGACTCCCTCTATGCTCTCCATTCCGATGGTGGAGGCACAGATTTCTTCCCAGGGGGTCAACTTGATGGGTGATTCAGGACCTCCCCCGGTGGCTGTGGCAATGTTGCGGTTGGCAGAGAGTATGCTGCGGACGCGTATCCGCAGGTCGTCCCATCGCTTGCGGCATTGCTGTGGGGTGCGGGGTGCGGTCCCCACCGCACTTACCCGCTGTGCCACCAGAGCCCATATGGCCTTCTTGTTTGCAAGTGCCGTCCTGGTCATTTGCGTGGAGAAGACGACGGCTGCATTCTCCTGGAGGGTCTCTGTTAGCACGGTGAGTTCCTCACGGGAGAAGTGGACCTGCCGCTTGCGGTCGCACGCTTTCTTCGCTACTTTTCCCATTTTTCGTGGTTTCGCTAGGGTGGTTGACGGGTTGGGGTGTGTTTCAGGGTAGTGATTTTAGTGGTTGTGTGGTTTTGGTGTTTTTATAGGTGTACGCCGGGATGTTTCCCGTTCCGGGCCCATGTTTTAACTTCCGTTTCCGTATATTTCCGGGCACCGTACTTTCCGGTAGGCGCACACTGCGGTGACCGCTAAGTGGGGTGGCGGTATTGCACCTAGGGCGCCGTACGGCGGCGGTGTGGGCCGTTTTGGGGTCATTTCCGCCATCGCGGACTTTGCACTTCCGCCGTGGCGTGGTGCTCGTGCCCGATGGGTCGGAATGGGCCGCACTTTGCTCCTTCGTACAATGGCGGAAACGCTATTTACGCTGTGGCGCTCCGGTCAGTCGCTTTCCGCCAGGGTCGTAATGAGGGCCAATGTCATTTTTAAAAATATCTGTGTGTTAATTATGTGCAGCCGGCCGGATACTCTGCTGGTTTCTACCTGAACGGCGCTTCAGCTATCTCCTGTTTGGCTGGATGACTCCTCCTACTGCATTTGAATCGCATGAATACACCTCTGAAGCCCGTGCGCAAATTGTTTCATTGTGTGCAGTCGAAAGGACACTCTGTGCCTGATTCATGGAATATTTGCCCGGTTCAAAGAGACTTTGCACTGCTGAAAAGTGACTTTGCACTGCCGACACAAACCCTGATTCATGGAACTGTGCAAAGTGTATCTTTCCAGGGCAAAGTCAGTGCAAAGTTAATTTTGCACTGCAAAAATGGCTTTGCACTGAAAAAATACACCAGTCACCTATGCGCAAGACACTAAGAGGTGTTAAGAGAGTATTTCGTTCTTAATTGATTCCACAAAACCTAGGCATTGGTTCATAGTACTGTGACATTTATTGTGATTTTGCCAACACGTGTTTCGACCTCAGGGGTCATTATCAAGGCAGTAATTGTTTAGTTAGAGGATGGAGGTGTAGTATTCATTCAGGAGCGTGGGTGTCCACGGTGCAGGTTGCTATCTGGTGATACTGGTGGGCTTCACAATAAGTATCACAGTGCTAGAAACCAATGCCTAGCTTTTGTGGAATCTATTAAGAGCGAAATACTCTCTTGACACCTCTTAGTGTCTGGCGCGTAGGTGTTTGGTCTTAACCACCAATCCCGTTATTTGTGGGTGTAGCCAACAACAAAACTAAACAGTTTAAGCAAAGCTACAATTTAAAGAAAACTGGTGGAATTAAGTTTAAGAAGCGTGTTTCCCTTTGGACCTGTCTTTTTTGTTTTGTTTCTATGACATTGTAAGCTGATCATTTAGAAAGCAATAATGTTGGGAAGCCAGCTTTTAACAATGATGTCCTCCACTTCAATGATATTCATGGCCAATTGATTCCCTTAGTATCTTCTTCAGGCAGGTCCAGAGCCGACCACAAATTATAAGGGGGTCTGAATGGCAGTTTTGAAAGCTGGTAGTGAGTGGGACCATTAAATCCACTGAAGAGTGATGCCTTCCTGAAAGTGGAAGGTCTTAAGCCCTCCCAGTCTCACCCTCTATGCTGGTGTCACCTTTGGCTTCAGGCCAGAAGAAAGAACAGGAAGGAGCACCTTTAAGATTCCTGAAAGTGTTCTTTGTTAGAGGGGGCCAGGCCGCAATTTGGGAAGGGGTAAGGCAACAATTACTGGGGGCAATTTCCCTTATTTGCCACCCCCTATGGACGCCTATGCTTCCACAGTGCAAAGCATGTGCAAAGTGTGTGCAGTCGGCAGGGTGCTTCAGGGAACGCAAGAGATAACGATTCATAGGCGCTTGAAGATTATGCCCCTTAAATATTTATTTTTCAAAAGATTGATTTACTAATTTATCATCACTTGTCTGTGGGTTCCTTTGATATAAGCGTCCAGAAGGCAAAAATAAAGGTAAACACTAGAAATTAGCTGTGGAGCACCCTCTATCAACGTGCATTTCTTAAGTGACAATGACATTTTTAAGAACTAGTTAATCCCCCAAAACAGAACATCACACTTAAAAGAATAAGTATGGCTTAGTATCAGACCGCTGGAGCATGCCAGTTCAACATAGTGGTCTCTGCACGGCACAATTCACCCACTTACACTATGGGGACGCTTTTAAGCAGACCTGGTTCATCACATTGCTGTTCCCTATCTCTGACAAATTAGTGAAAGGGAATCCAAACTTTGATATTTTCCTGGTATGACCCTGTAGCTAGTGCACACATCTTCTCCACTGCCAGGACCCCCCAAATCTTGACCCACGACCAGGCAGGCACTGGACCTTCTTCAGTTTTCCAACCTTGGGCCAGCATCATTCTGGCTGCTGTTAACAAATGTGTTTTAATGTGTATAAATCCTCTCCAATTACGCCAAGCAGGATCACTGCTGGTGAGTCAGGAAGCTGCATCCCCGTACCTCTTTGATATGCCCAATTATTTCTTTCCAAAAGAACTTGGATTTAGGGCAGGTCGACAGCATGTGCCCCAGATCGCCCGTACCCCCACGTTCCCTCCAACATAGGGATGGGAACTGCAAATTCCTTTTATGTGTACTCTGTGCGGACAGGCACCACGTAAAACACATTTTCTATCCGATTCACAGAATAAAATGGCACCGAAAAACAGGCGCTTGCGTGCAAAACATGCGCAAGCGCCCATTTGTTGATTCATGGAACACATAGCGCGTGGCTTAGTGGAAACTTGCGCTGAATCCGCATGGGTCCAACACGTCACTGCAACACCATAACACCTTGCCCGAGACGCCCAGCGAAGGCGCATACCGTCTAACGCAGTCACCTAAAAAGGGGGCGGACCACGTGGAATGGGGAACAACAAGCGTAAATGTGGGCGTTACGTGGGAAGTACCACAGTAAACTACTTGCAACGCCCACATGCGCGCTAACAACACGTATTCATGGAATTGAACAGGGCTCTCCTGCGCGCCGAAAAAAACGGGCTAATCCAGAAACACGTCCGCCAAGGGAAAGCAGGCGTAAGCGTCACCGTGCACTAAAAACAATGCATAAAAAATGCATGCGAAAAACCAACGCGCTATACAGCTACGATGAATGTCCCATTTTTCGCAGGAGTGATCGTGGGACACCGCAGGAGGAGGAGGATAGCCAGGGCATGCATTTTTTCCCAGAACCAGCCTTTTCGGGATGCCTGATGGCCAGGTCTATGGCAGGTATAGGTTTCCACCTCATATCGTATTACACCTGGTCACGGAGTGGGAAGATGTCCTCACATCACCCACCCTGTTCTCCCAAGCACTGAGCCCCTTGGAAAAGGTGCTCAATGTACTGCATTTTTTGGCCACTGGGTCACTTCAGCGGACAACTGCCATTGTCGGGGGCATTTCACAGGCCACACAGTCACCCTGCCTACACCAGTTGTTGGCAATCATGACGGCACGCCCCTCCGTCCGCAGGCACACATACATGCCCAGAACACCTGCAGAAAGGCAGGCTGTGGTCCAGGACTTTTACGGGGTGGCGCACGTCCCTAAAGTGCTTGGTGCCATCGATTGCACCCATGTGGCCCTACGTCCACCTAAGGCCACAGAGCACATCCATCGCAAGCATTGGCATTCCATCAACGTGCAGGTTGTATGTGATGCCAAGGGAATCATCACCTCTGTATATGCCAACTATCCGGGGTCCACCCTTGATAGTTTCATAATCAGAATGTCACCCCTACAGCGGGCCCTGGAAGCTGGGAATCATGGCAACACATGGCTCATTGGTAAGTACAAATGGCCCTGCAAATGTCACACAGACAAAACCACACCACTGATAACCCATATCACCTCTACAGGGGACAGTGCCTACCCTCTGAGCACCTACATGATGACGCCAATAGGGGACCCCACCACACCACGCTAGGTAAGATACAATGCAGCCCATATTGCAACTAGGGGCATAGTGGAGTGTGCATTTGGAGTGCTAAAGTCACGCTTCCGCTCCCTTGACCACTCTGGTGGTGAGCTACTATATGCGCCACCAGTAGTGAGCAGGATCATTGTGGCAGCATGTGTCCTGCACAACGTTGCTACATGGCGTGGCGTACTGGTGGACATGGTGGTGCCCCAACATCCCCAACCACATGCACGGCGTCTGTGCATGGGAGGGGAAAGGGCACTTGGCAGGGCTGCCCGTACCCAGCTTGTGGCACAATTTTCCACCTAAATTCCAACCCCTGCGGAGTGCACACTGCCCTGGCACATTCCAGGTGACAATCGATGATGACAAAGGGACAATCATCTGTCCCAACCTTAACACCCTGAGAATGTGTCCTCGGAAGTGCTACATTGTGTGCATCCCTTAGTACTAAAAGTATCTCAATCTGGTGTGCACAAAAGGAACACATGGAAGATGGAGTATGCCACAAACACCTTGACAAAGTACACATCTAAATGCCAGTATGTCACCTAAACCCTCCCACACTTCATGTCACCTGCTTGACACATTATGCCATGGCATGCAATGTCCTAACAAAGAAAAACATGGCCAACACATAACACTACTGTCACAAAGCGTGCAACGATCAACCTAAAAAATCCAAAAATAACTCATCAATATAATCATGTACACAGGAACATCAATTGGCCAGTACAACAAACCAGAAACACAGGACCCTAGAGTTATTCTGTCTGACCGTGACCATACCCAAATGCACATGTGCCTCAATGTGTCGTGACTTGCACATGCCACTCTTCTAAATTCCACCCTTCTAAATTCGTGTGGCACTGATAAACAAAGGGGGCCAGGGAAGCGCATATAGCATGAAGGCTAACAACACTGGAGACAGTCAAGGCAATACATGAAGATGGAACATGAACAAAGGATGCATCTCAATGTACAAACATAAAATAATGCCAACCATGCACTTGACAAACAATCATGAATCAATTACGGGTGTATACACAGGTCGGACTTGAGACTGCCCTCAGATAGAATGGAAGCCCAATGCCACTGTGTTATTTTCACATGCGGCACTCCTAGCAAGCCCATGGAAAGGGGAAGCAGGAGTGGCATATGTGTCTGGACCCAAGGCACAAACACCAACACGAGACAAGCCTCTATGGGACCAGCTGGAACCTACAGTGGATGCCCTTGGCTGCCACACAAAGCAACACACTGTCACATAAATGCACAATAGACAAAAAAATGAATTTAACCAAATCATAAATGCCCATAGGGGACTAGGGGGTGGGTGGGGGCCCACCGGGAGGAGGTGCATAGTGCACATAAACACCCACATGTGTGGATGTCAAAAAAGAACCCTCCATGGGTTAATAGGCCACCAGCTATGATGGAGTGGGAGACCCGTTGCTGCTGTCTCCACCCTCTGGTGCTGCATCAGAATGTGGTAGTGGAAAGGGAGGATAACCATGTATAGCCCTGGTCTGGTCCTCCATGGCAGTGGCCATGTGGGAATGAGATGCTTGCATCAGCAACATTATGGCCCGGAGGTCTCCATGCCATAATGTTGCTCACGGTATGCACGCAGTTCCTCCGGGATGGTACGAGTCATCATTTCCATCTGCTGTTCAGACCGTCTACTGCTGAATGCCTCGAGTGCAGTCAGTGTAACCCTGAGGGACCTATACTCTGACCTCAGGGCTTCCCTGTTGGTCTGACACTCAGCAACCAAGGATGCACAAAGAGCCCTCAATTCTGCCCGTCGGCTCCTGTTGCTGGCCACCATGTCCAGCCTGTGTGAGCCGCATGTGGACTGCAATGCCTGGTGCTGGTGCTCCACCTGTCTTGCTGGGGGTATCATGGAATTGGTCACCCTTTCCATGCCCTGAGCGAACATCTCATGCAACAGCATACATGGACAGCTCCCACAAAGTATCGCCAGCTAACACACAGCCACCGCGTTGATGGACCCCCAAGTCTGCCTAGGCCAAGGGTACCTGGGCCTTGATGTGATGACACCGTCTGTGGCTGTAGGACTGCATCCCTCCCATGATCTACTGCCCCAGGACCAGGAGTCAATGCTTTGGAGCGTGATCCTGCAACTGTAACCACCACAGACAGATGTTCTGACACTGACTGGCCCTGTGAGGGGTCTTCCCCACTCCAGATGTTTGGGATGCAACAGCACCCACAGTCGATGCACTCACCTGCGACACCAAAGAGGTATCCATATATGATTCACCACCAGAGCCTAAGGCTTCCTCTGAGGCGGACTCATACTGAGTCTGGGCCAGGATGGCCTGTAGCACCAGTGGAACTTCATGGTCTACCACACCACGTCCTCCACTGGTGGATGGTCGTGGCTCACTAACCTGTTCCTCCTACACCTCCTCCTCTGCATCCAGTGCCTCATCACCTGCACATGGACAGAAAAATAAATGAAGAGCCATGTAAATACCATAGACCACTCACATAGGCATCACAATGTCATCATGTGACACATCAACCTGCCATGTCACAAACTCCCGCAGCTACGCAGTGTCAATGTCAAGTGAAGGGTAGCATGAAAACAGCCATGGACCTGTGTGGAAGGGCTACATTCAACCTGTAGTGCATGGTGTATAGCACCTGCTACACACATGAGCACCTGGCTGGCATAGTTCATCCACCAACATCACAGATGCATAAACACATATGCCATGTACCATAGCCATGCCTGATCTGTAATACTGCATGAGATGTGCCTTGCTGACTATTGTCCCAGAGCCATGTACAATGGAGGTGACATGACATGTAAATCACAAACTCAATACACAGAGGTGTCACAGGGTGCAACAATGCAAGAGTGGTGGAATAGAGTGAAGCCAGACACACCCATCCCATGAGGCCAGCTCATATTGACATGACGCGAGTGAATAAGCATGGTGAAGGTGCGGCCTGGGGTTGGAAGTGGGAGTGGGCAGTGCAGTACCTGGGAATGGCATACCAATTAAATACAACTACATTATCATCAATGACAATGCTTTGTGCTGGTGGAAGTGTATGCGCAGACATCAGCTGTCAATAGCTGCTAGAGGGTTGTAGGGATACAGTAAACAGCCACCGAGTGCGGAGTATGGCAGAGAGGCAGTGCATGGGTACAACTGGTGGCTCAGAGGCCTGTGTCAGAGATCATAGTGTGGGCAGGTGACTAGTGCATTCTCTCAGTCATCCAGGACTCCAGCAGGGGAGAGGAGGCAGAGAAAGCACAACACATGAGGAAGTATCATAAGAGCCCCCAGACCCAGAGAAGGTTCACCTCCAGTGCCATTGAGAGCAGGGAGGCTGTAGCAGAGGGAGGCCCCAGCCAAAGATAGACATCAACCGCCAACTAATTGCTCTGAGAAGTAACTGACCCTGAGGGAGTAGGAAAGGGATGATCAACTACCATGAGAAGGAAGCAAATTGGGAAGATGGTGTTGAAGGAACTGCAGGGCCAGGACCCATAAGGCCCTGTGGACAATGGAGAGCGATTGAATATGAACAGTCGTAGCCACCGGGAGCCAGTGTCATCATCACAGTCCTTTGGAGAGACAATACCTGGCACCAAGACAAAAGGACACTCCCCACTGCCCAGGTCAGGATGAGTTGCAGAGGGAAGAGAGTAGAGGCACAGATATCTGGGTATAGGCCATTGCAGTACCCCACCATACGTATGACCAGTCCTCTGGAGACACTGAGCTACTGGGGGAATGAGAGGAAAGGAGGAATACCACTGAGAAGGTGCAGCTGGCAGGCTGACCTCTCAGAGACGTCTGAGATGTGCAGAGAGAAGGCCAGTGTGGAGTGCAAGATTATCGCAGGCTATCCGCCATCACAGGTTGGACCAGGAAGAGGGCCAAGAGAGCCTGGACAGAGTGACATTGAAGGAGTGAGCAGGTGTGGTGATGGGGTTTGTCACGGTTTGCAGCACATTGTGGGTATGCAGTCTGCAGGTCAACAAGCACGTGTCAGTCTACCATGACATGGTTCAGCCATTGCAGACATGCAAATGCAGCCAGAACTGCCAGACAACCAACACACTTAATCCAAGCAACCTACACATGACCTGGACACACATGCGTCACCACTTACCAGACATTCCCTCATAGATTGGCAGGTCCCCCATGCCTTGGACCTGCTCCACATCAATCATAGCACCTATGATCTCTTCCTGTGGAGTGAGTTCTTCATCCTCTTGTGGTAACCCACCTCTAGTCACCAGAGTAGAGGCGTAGTTGACACCCATCTTACCTTTGGCTCGGCGCAAGAGGTCATACCAATGCTTCATTGCGTCAGTAGCGAGCGCCTCTCATGGCCCAAGGCGTTAACAAGGTCGGCGACACACCGCCAGTGGGCCATACGCTAGGCAGGCGTATATGTGCTCCCTGCCTGCACAAGCATGTCGTGTTGGTGTACTTGCGCGTAGTCCATCAGGACCTGGACCTCCTCATCACTAAAGCACCTCTTCCTCGACATGCAGGTCTCCTGTGCCGTGTCTTGGGAATTAGCCTGTTTGCCTACTGCACGCTTTGCCTTCTTACGAGGCTGTGCAGACGCCAAGTGGCTGGGAACACTTGGGTCAGTAGGGACTGGAGCACTGGTGGCCTGGGCTGTGGCATAACACACTGATGGTGTGATTGTAGGTGCCCTTGCAGGTGGCTATACATGGGTGCTGGTGCCATGCCACTGCACAGCATTTCCCTTCCCCTTCGATTCATGAATAGCACCTGCCCCAGCGTCTGCGTAGACCAGGGCGGGGAGCACCACAGGCTTGGGTGAGTGACCCGGAGGCTGGGTGGTGGTTGCTACAGCTGCCCCTGCAGCTACCTGACCCAGGCGGTTGTGTAAGCAGGTGACACTGCTGCATCTGGACCCTGGGTGCCGGTGCCATGACGCTGCACAGCATGTCCCTTCCCCTTCGATGCATGGATAGCATCTGCCCCTGCGTCTCTGTGGAACGGGGCGGGGAGCACCACAGGCTTGGCTGAGTGACCCCTAGGCTGTGTGGTGGTTGCTACAGCTGCCCTTGCAGCTTCCTGACCTTGTTGGGTGGGAGGCATTGGCTCTCCCTGCATGGTGCTCCACCACCTCGGGCACCTCCGCCACCTTGCACACCTCCGCCACCTCGCACAACTCTGCCACCTCAGGCATCTCCACCACCTCGCATACCTCTGCCACCTCGGGTGCCTCTGCCACCTCGGGCACCTCCGCTACCATGGCCACCTTTGCCTCCCTTCCCACTAGTTGCCCTCTCAGTCATGGCGCATGTGGATTGGTGCAATGGGAGGTGTAGCTATCGATTGTCCTGGGCAATTTGAGTGACGGGGCAGTGTACGTGATGTCAAACGTACCAGTGTGCCCCAGCAAGGCTCAATGTAACCCCTGGGGAAAAAATAAACGGGCCGCATAACGCAAAGATACCCCAAATATGAAAAAACAGGTACGCGACCCCTTGGCAGCCCACGTGTAAAGAAAAAAACCTAACCTAAAAATACGTACGCGAAAGACACATAAGCTACAGAGATGTTAAATAAGGGGTTACGGAACACACAGTGGCACCCACAGATTGCAAAATGCGTACGCAACTCACCATGAGCCTCAAAAGTAAACTTGCGTGTGCGCGGAGGCAATCCCCCACCAAAACAAGAGGCTTGCATGCAGTGAAGAGATCACGTGGAAACAAAGTCCACATGTCCATCCGCTATAACTCGGCAAGCATGTGATGCTCTCCTATGCACTACTTTATCCCGATCCTGAACGCCACGGCCAACGTTCGGAGAGTTCAGCGCGCGTCACGTAAGTTACGTGCTTAGGGCCTTTCCTCTGAATCCACGCTAATGCGCTGGTTCCGCACGTGCAGAGTCACTCTGTTTCCGGCTGAGTAACACGGAAGACCCGCGCTCCTGCCTACCAGCCAATTTACCTGCCTCCAAGTGCCCCGAGCCGCCTCCTACGAGCCATCTGCTGCTGCCTGCCCACTCTGGGTGCCTGCTGCCCACCTGCCCTGAAATTTGGTGCCTTTTATTCAGCCATTTCCAGTGCTCCTGTCACTGTGACCACATCTGCTGATCCCGAAGACTCCCGACAATGTGCCATACCCCCGCTCCACAACCCAGCCCCAGGACCACCTTGCCTACCCTTTCCACGCGAATGTCTGGTGCGACTGGGGTACGCGCAGACCTTTCCCCGCAATAATTTGGCTTGTGCAACCAGGGTACGTGATTATGCTGGGGTGCGGAAGGGGTACGCGTGGGCCTTTACATGCGATTTGGCTGGTGCGACCAGGGTATGCAAATTTGCTGGGGTGCGGACAGGGTACACGCGGCCCTTTCCACACAATTTGGCTGGTGCGACTGGGGTACGCGATTACGCGGGGATGCGGAAGGGGTACATGAGGGCCTTTACACGAGATTTGGCGGGTGCGGCTGGGATACGCGCAGGCCTTTCCACACAATTTGGCTGGTGCGACCGGGGTACGCGATTATGCTGGGGCGCGGAAGGAGTATGCGCAGGCCTTTACATGTGATTTGGCTGGTGTGACCGGGGTGTGCGCTGATTTTTCATGCAATGATGATGAGGGGGCTGTGTGCTGGTCCACGGAGGGGCGGGGCCTTGCCCATATTAGGCAGTTCACTGGCTTTTTCCTGTGCACAGGGGCATGTTGGGGGCGTTACTGGCGCTGTTTGATGTTCATTACGCCACGGCTACTGATGCCTCGGAAAATCCATGAATACGCGTGGCGCGTATTTGCTGGTTTGCTCCAGAGCTGGAGCACGCGTATCACACGCTCCTTCCCGGCAAGAGGAGCTTGCGCTACTTCTGCGCTGGATTCCATGAATTGGGCCCTTTATAGGCCGATTCTTTATTGGTCGTAAGTTTCAAGGCCTTGTGAGCCGTATTCCAAATCTTTCCCCATTCTTCCTGCGCAGTGGTAGTGCTGAGGTCCATTTGCCATCTATCCATGTATGGGAGCCTTAAATCTACAAAAGGGGAGACTTTTATTCTTGCTATTATGGTTGCTCTTTAATTTGTTTGTATGCTGTGTCTCGAGCTACAAGAAGGAAAAACGTTTTTTACAGTTTTAATAGTACATGGAAAAACCTTAACATTCATGCAATATGTAACCTCTGAAATATAAAGCAAATGGCAACCAGCACACATAACGATAATGATGAATTAAATTCCAAATCGCCTGCTGCGAACGCTTCTTGCAGTGTCAAATTGTCACTTGGTATTATGAAATACAAAACAACATCATATTACTCCTCGCCAGGGAATTTAAAGTCTACTAAGTAGTAATAGCCCAGAACCACCAAGGGATTCATCTTGCCTGCAGAAGAGGGAGTCATTAAGCCCTCAGGCTATTGGCAATAGTTCTCTGATGGGATTGCGTGACAACTTTCAAAGGAAAGCCAGAGTAAATGTGGAATTTTCTAGTGCCCGTTTACTAAACAAGAATGCACGATTTGTGAGCTGATGAATCTATGACACCTAGTGAGCTTATGGCCCCTGGAATGTGCATCTGTTACTGGACGGGATTACACCAGAATAATTCTGAGTCCAAATAACCGGACAAACTCAAGAAGATGGCAAGTTGCTGTTTTATTAGCAATTATCTAAAACAGGGAGTTTACAACGAACTTCAACAGATGTACGCTCATTCTCTCAGCGATTTCCTCATGAAATAGAATTATATACTCTCTTTGTTGCATCAGAATGACGTCAGACTACATAGCAATAGTGAAAAACCTATCAAGGGTTGGGATTGGTTAAGGGACACATCTAGATATACAATCATATAGGAGCTACGTTTGTTATTGGTTGCCCAATATCAGGTGGACAACTCATGACTACCTCTTCAAACGCGTCATAGTAAGACGAATCAGTTACACAGTGTATCATTGGTTTCTCAAGCTATAAGATCCTTCGTTATATAGACTAATCCAATTGGTTGGCACTTTTGTAGTGGCACTCAGCTCCAAGTTCAGGTCCTATTTCCAGCTTCCACTCAAATGACTTGAGACCACGATTATGTTAATTCTGCAAGCTTTTAAATGTTTTAAATGAATTAAAACTTGGCATCCTTTGTGTTCTTCCTTGCACCTTAACGTGAGAGGATTACGTGTAGATAGCTGACCTCGACTTCTCCGTTCTTGACATGAGGCCAGACATCCTCCAACGCAGCTCCAACAACCTGCTATTCTAATGTGACACAACCTTTCATTCTTTCTTCATGATTTCTTTGTCTTATTATTTCATGATACCAATGTCCAGTTTCTTTACAATGGCGTCTCCACCTGCATTCTATTTACTACTTGTAGCTAGCCTATTCGATGACTTGATCTTTCTTGCGTTTCAGCGTCTGTACATTCTTTATACTTCTGATTTCTGCAGCACTTTTTACTGTGTAATGTTCTTACTTTACACTTTAAGGTTCACTTGATTCTTTACTTCTTCATTTCCCCTCTAGGATTCATACATCATCTTTGTTCAGTATTTGAGGACGTCGGGCACACTTTCTTATAACGTCATGAGTTTGTTTTCTTACCTAAGTTAGTTTTCTTAGCTCTTTCTCATATTCCTTCAGGGAGTTCCTCCTGCAGGCTGTCATCAACTCGAGGGTACATTCCATATGGTCATCTTAATGGATACCGTCTTGCATATTCTCGCTGCAGTATTGGTACAATAGCTGGTGTTAGACAGGGCACAGTTTCCTGGCTCCAATACAGGATAGGTAGGGGGTTAGGATCTCCCACAGATATATACGTCTGCTCCTCTACATTCCTCCCTCTGGTCGAGTACTCAACCACCTCCTCAAGTTTTCCTGCTTCTTTGAATCATCTCTTGAAGAAAGGTTTTTTTGGTATCCATATCTTCGTCACCCCCCCTCAGGGTGCCCACATTTTTGATATGTTCATCGTCACTGCCGGTCATGTAATTACATTCTCCACTAGGGGTACATGAAAACAGGTATGAGAATCAATCGTCATCTCCAATAGCCTCTGTCTCCTCCATTTTTGTGTGCAATCCTGTCAACATAGTTATGGCATCCTTCAGAATCCCATTCTCACCGTCATGCAATGTTGTGAAAGTACAACAAGAAGGCCTGACCTTGGCGCAAACACCTCCTTCCATCGCTGTAATCATGTCAAGGACATGTCTGCTCTGGCGGGTCATCAACCTTATGACCCTCAACTCTTCCTTTATGGCGATAAATCCTTTTATAGTGGCATTGATTGTCTGTAACAGCTCCCATCTGGTGCTCTGTAGCCATTTGGCATTCACTACTGTTTGGAGTCCATGCCTGAATATAGATGTCACGTGCTCGCCTTGGAAGCAAGACGTCACAAGCAACACAGGTTCGATCCCCGGGTCCGCGCTTAGAAACCTCTGGGTATCAAGCGTGTTATAAATAACCTATCATATCATATTATCATATCAGTCTTGCTGAACAACTTGTGTTCATCAGGAATGTCTTCAGAAGCTTTTATTGATTTCAATGAGAAATAATTCTCTCTTTTCATATGTCGAAGTGCAAGTGACCTTCCATTTTCTCAAGTGCTCATCCACTTTTGGAAATTCCTCAATCTTCAGGTCACTCTGGGGAATCACCAAGGCTGGAACATGGATGAGTACAATGGAACACACTCCTCCCCAGTTCCTGGACAACTTCATATATGGTCTGGATCCACAGGCCCAAAATCGATCCATTAGGACAGCAGCCCCTTTCCTCATTTCTGGAACATCAATTATGTTCTTGCACCCCTTATCCTCTCCAATTCAGATGTTGCCTGTGCTTCGTAAGCACATTGTCGCATTAATCAATGGGACTACATTCAGAGGTCCTGCTTCATCATCCACCCATGTCAACAGTTTAGAGATCTTGGCCCATGACTTTAGGCACTCATCATTCACTTTCTGCACCTCTTTCACTGGTTCTTTCTTCAGTAGATGAGCTGCACAGGACATCATCCCATCTTCCCATCCTTTGGTTGTAATCACTTGTCCATAGATTAACAGCTGTAAACGCTCCCAGCATCCAGGCATTCCAGTCTTTTCAGTTTTGTCAGAGCAATACATCCTCTTCTTTTGTTCAATTATCACTTTGTCTTGTCCTGCAGAAGGATACAAAAGCATCTTGTATGTCCATCCAGGCTCTTTTTCCATTTGCGTTGTCTTGATATAATCATCCTGGTATGGAAATGTCTGTCTTGATCGCCATCGCAGGGTTTCTCAGCTCCCTTGGAACTGTCCTCTGGTAGTACATGCTGCTAGAAGGCTGAGGCACTTTGCATCATGTGCCAGCAACTCTTTTGAAATAAATGTTCTTACTGTACTCATGGCATAGGGGATGAGGGAGCAGACATAGCAGCTCTCATCACATGCTCTCTCCCACACCTTTTTCATATGTTGGTACCACATATTGTTCTCCTAGTGAGCCTAATTATCAAGATAGGTATTTATCTTGGTTATCTTCTTCTGCATCCCTCTTATGTCATCTGGCATGCCCAAATATGTCAAAGAAGTTATCATCATTTGTACTTATACTTGGAAAACTCACACATATCGTGTTTTCAATTGTACTATTAGAATGATAGTTTTTTGTTTTTAAAACAATTTTTATAATTTTTTATAAACAACACACCAAACTTTTCAAACAATGAGGACGTTTATATCACATCATTAAATTCACAGGTAGTGGGTCACAGTCCTCCCCCATCCCACCCCCTTTAATTTCAGCGCCTGATTCAATGCCAACTGATTGCGTGTCTCTGGGTTTATCTTCCTCTTCACTCTCCCTCATGTCATCCTCATTAAGTTCGACTTGGGAGGGTCCAACCATCGTGGCTACCAGTTGTCTCCAAGCTATCAGGGGTCCCACTTCCTGCTCTCCTCCCCTACTGATTGCTTCATACCAGACTGCTGTTTCTGCATCTGCCCACTTTAGGAGGTCAGCCCACCACGTCTCTATTCTAGTACGTTGGGCTGCCTTCCAGCCCATTGCAATTCTTCTTTTGGCCAGGATGTAGGCCAAGTCCTTCATTTTACTGATGTGCTTAAGGTTTTGTGGTCTAGCAAAACCCCCCAGCATGCATGCCCACGCTGACTCCACCTCCAGTGTGATCCCTTTTCCGGCCAGGCGTAGCTTAACCTCTATCCAGAATCTCCCCACGTCCGGGCAAGCCCAAAACATGTGTAGCATCCCAGCTTCCACCTCCCCGCACCTTGGACATTTCTGTATCACTGAGCTTCCAAATCTGGCAATTTTGCTAGGGGTCATATATGCCCTGTGGGTGACATATAACTGGATCTGCTGCAGCCTCGCGTTTCGGGACACCTTCTTGCGGTACCTTTGTGCCCTAGCCCATTGTCCATGCAACATATGTTCTCCCACCTCCTCCTCCCAATCCCGCCTCAGTTGGAGTAACTCCTTGCCCACCCTAGTCATCAATAGCCCATATATGCAGGAAATTTCATGCCCACCCTCAGATATATCATACATCGTCTCGATGGCCGTATCAGGTTGCTCCGCTAGCACTGCCCCAGGCCACCTCTCTCGCACCCGTTTGACAATTCTTGTGTGGGTGATATATTGGCCTGTGTACACCCCGGTATCCTCCATTAATCTCTGGAAATCTAGTGCCTCCCCTCTTGCCATACATCTCCAAGGGTCACAAGGCCCATCGGCTCCCAGTATCTGCAAATCCTTTTTATCATTTGCGGGTCCTCCCCACATAGCGCCACTAGCGGCACCCGCAGGGAGCATGGGGTCAGGTTTCCCACTCTTTGCCATGTTTTGCTCCATATTTCCCAGCCCAGTGTCAGCAGTCTCACCTATCCCTGCAACATTGGTTTGGGCAACCACACCACCTCTCTTAGGAAGAAGGGGGCTGTATCCCTACACAAAAGCCTGGATTCGGCCGTTTCTTCTTCGGACAGCCACCTGGTCACATACTGGAGCTGTTCCGCCAGGTAGTATATCTCGAAGTTAGGTAAATTTATACCCCCCCTATCGCACAAGTTTTGCAACTTCCAAAGGGCCACCCTGTTCCTGGAGTTATGCCATATGAAGCCCCTACAGAAGCTATGGAGCTTCACAAAAAAGCGTTTGGGGGGCATGTACGGGATGTTCATAAAATAGTGTAAAAATCTCGGCAGGACCACCATCTTGATCAAGGCCGCCCTACCCACCATGGCTAGGGGTAGTTTGGACCAAAACCCCATGCTGTTCTTGATGCCTTCCATTGCCCTTTCCGTATTGTGTTTGTGCTCCTCCTTGGCCGTGTGATATATGTCAATTCCCAGATATTGGAATGTCCTGGTCTGCCAATGTATCGGCAAGACTGGTAGGTTCCTATGCAAAGCCCCCCTGTATCTACCCAAGGGGAACATGCTAGATTTCTTGGGGTTAACAGCTATGCCCAAGAGGGTGGCGTAGCGTTCCATCACCTCCAGGACATATTGTACATTTTCCTCTGGGAAGCGCTATCCCTTGTCTGAGGCAGATTGCCAGTGGTTCCAGTGCGAGGATGTAAAGCATGGGCGACCAGGGGCAGCCCTGTCTAGTGCCCCTACTAAGTAGCCACTTGTCAGAGATTGTTGTGCCAGTTTTAACCCTGGCGATCGGGGAGCTGTATACCATTTTGACCCACCTCAGATACCCTGGCCCCATCCCATATTCTTTCAGCGCCGCTAACAACCACGGCCATCTCACAGAGTCGAATGCTTTAATGGCATCCAGCGAGACTATTGCCATTTCGCCAGGGCTCTTCTCTGTCTGTTCAATAATGTGGTGGAGTCTCCTGTGATTGTCGGTTATATTCCTACCCGGGACATAGCCTGTTTGATCGGGGTGTATCAGTTTGCCTATGACTCGTTTGAGCCTGTTTGCCAGCGTAGCAGTAAGGATTTTGCTATCTTGGTTGAGCATCGATAGGGGTCTGTATGACCCACAGTCCGTGCTAGGCTTGCCCGGTTTCAGGAGCGGAATGACCACCGCTTCCCTCAGGGACTCTGGCAGCCTCCCTCATTCAAGCGCCTCATTTAGCATAGCAAGCAGCAGGGGGAGCACCTCCTGCTTGTATGTCTTGTAGAATTCGCTTGGGAGCCCATCCGGCCCCAGAGCCTTACACGTGGGTAGGTGCTGTATCACTGTCTCTAATTCTTCTAGTGTGATTGGGGCATCGAGGTCCTCCTGTTCCTCATCGTTTAGTTTAGGCAAACCTATGTCTTCCAGTGTTTCCGGAATCTCCCGGCCCATCTCCTCCCCCATGTCCTGAATGATAGAAATATAGATACTAATGTAAGATACAGAGAGAAAAAGAGAAATCAGATGTATATGTATATCAGGCATAAGAGTCTAGAAAAACATTTTGTGTGCCACGCTATTTCTCGTTGAATTGCTAGCCTTCATGCAACTGCATTTTCTTCTTCCTAAATCATTTTTAATATATGTACTCAAATCACATTTGTAGTTGCACAATCTGCTCTGTTATTGCAATCAAATGTATTGTTATAACTGGACTGTTCTTCGGATCAAGAGATCCAAGATGGCCACCAAGTGGAGAGCACCGTAGTCAGTGCTCGCCCGAACCCCCGAGACCAAAGCAAGCCTAATTAGCAGACACAAATGCCCTCCCCAGGTGCTGTATGCTGCAAAAGAAGCCCTTAACAGTTGTGTCTCCAAGTCCCTCTCAGGGGAGGTGTGGTGCGACAAAGATATGGTGCGGCTTCCCAGAACGCAACTTCCAGCAGGAGACCAGAGCGGGGAGGAGAGGAGGCCCGCTCAGCTTACCACTTTGGACTGTTGAAGCTGCTCCTGGCGCGGGCCCCTGAAGAGGATCGTTAACACCCCAGTGCTGGGTGAAGATGAGACCAGCGCCATTAAGGGGGACCCCCATCCAGTCAGTTGGGACGGGCCACTGGTTTTCCGCTGAGGGCGAGCACCGACAGAACCAACTGGAAGAAGGCGACCCTGAGGGACAACCCAGCGTGGCAACAAAGAGCAACTGCGGATTAGCCAGAGGCTCATCCTCGTCGACCCGCAGGAACGAAGACTGCGCCCAGAGGGGGCACCGCCTGCTGCGGGCATACCTAGGTGAGGAGGACGGCCAGAGAGGGGGCAGAGCCCCCAGTGTGAGCTTGCACAAGCACTTGGTGAGCCCAGACACGTCATAACTCACCACAGAGCATAAGGGACGCAAACGGGGGAAGGCACCTCACTGCACAGACCCCCGAAGAGGCAACAGAGGCATGACAATAATAGGCCTAGACGGCACCCTGGAAGATCTGACCTCGAAAGCAGACCGTAAAGTATATGTCATCCTGATGATGGTGGGGGCACTGGCGGTAGCTCAACAGTGGAAGTCGAAGGAACCCTCGGTAGAACACGGATGGGTCGGGAAAATATTGACTTTCACAGCACTTGATTGGCTTGCCTACTCCCTGCCAGGTGACAACTAAAGCTACCTAAGAGACTGGTCAAAGTTGCTGGAATTCTTGCAGAGTGGGCCCCCGGGGGTCTAGTGTCCAAGACGAATGCGCCTTTTGGGACTGGTGTGACTGCCTGTGGATTCTCAAACCTGGAGGGGAAGGGGCCAGTGAGGAATCCCAATATGCACATGTCACCTGAACTCTCTACAGAGAAGGAGAGGACACTGGTGGGAGAAGTATGCAGTATTGTGGACCACAACCGGACTAGGAGGGTAAAGTTGGGGTTGATTGAAGTGGGATTGTGTTGTTATAAAATGCAAATAAAAAGTTATGTTAAAGAAAAAGGTATTTTCCCAAAAAATAATCTGGGTGTTGCGCTCTCTTCCAATTTCTAATAATGAATTGGCGCTTGGGAATAGTGCCGATATGATTTCTCTTTTTTTCAAAGAATCTCTAAAAAGTACGTTTAAGCTCTGGAATTCTCTGTAAGTCTATGCACTTCCTGCTAAATTTTAAGGAGTGTCCAATGAATTCCAGTCCAAAAGAAATGTTTTTCAATTGCACACTGTTTTATCGTCCTTCTTCCTGGTCAGCAGGTACTAGAGGGAGGGTCTCGCATTTGTAGATCTTTACGTCGCCCAAATGTAACCAAGCTCTTCTTCCAGACACTCTAACTGTAGTGGGGGAAACGTCCTCTACTTGAAAGGGTCCATTCAATCTGGGCTTGTGCCAATAACGGGTAACATTTTTAATAAGTACTTGATCTCCAACATACAACTTTGGTGGTGGCAATAATTAACTCGGATTGATTACTGGCCCATCCTCTCCCGTGTTCCTCAATCCCGCCCTCCTGTTAGACCAGAAAAAGCAACCCTATAGTCGAATGATATGTATAATATGTTGGTCAGAAGCCAATCGCATCATGTGACAAACATTGCAATTCTAGAATCGTCAATGTAACCAAAGGGCGTCCATTTTGTGAAATCTCAGCCATTTGCTTTTTTCTTATCTGTCAAAACGCTTTGCAAATGTATTCTATGTTTTAGACTCGCACACCGTGCAAGGCCACAGCTTGAACGCTGAAATACTAACACAGACAGAAATATCAAACTGTGCAGAAATACATTGTTTTTCTCTCTCACTGAGTCCTTGAAGTCGAGCAGAAGCCGCATATAGTCAGTAGTCCAGGTGCCGGTTTGTCTTGCAAGCGCTGTTGTAAAAGGCAGTTAAACATAAATTATATTCTCCTAACGGTGCTCCTTCACAGAGAGTGGTATTTTCTGCTTCAGAACAATCTGACCCTTAACTCATGAGCCAAAACACACAGATAACGTTGTAAGGAATGTTTCCCTGCTAAGAACACAATATCCTTGCTGAGCCAGAGCTCCATGTTCTATGTTCTATAAAATAACTATGTTTAGGATGAATGAAGACTTGTCATAACATGTCATAATTGTCAATCACTGAACCCTAGCCTGTATGACATGTATGAGGGCGGGTCGAATTGCTTTAGCAAAGGATATGTCTAAGGTATATATATATTGCTGCTTGAGCGCTGTTCGCTCTCTCTCGCATCTCACAGTGTTTGGGAACACATGTCGCGAGGTGGTAAGACCCAGTCGGCCGACTGAGAATCCTTTGAAATAAACCAGACTTGTTTGGAAAATGAATCTCGCGTCTGACGTGTCATTTTTGTATATGGTTATTGTGCCTTAGTTTCCATATGCGATCTTTATGGCCTAGCAAATTTGTCGCCCGAATAGGGGCCCTCCCACTAATGCTCCATCGTATACGTTGAAGTTGAAGGAAGGCAAAAATGAATAGAGGACGAAGCCGTCGTACCGGGATCGGAAGGTGTTCGGGGCGCCCCTGTAGAAGTGATGAGAGACTCCTCCACAGATCTGTACACAGCCGATCCCTGATCGTCGAGCAGCGCCTAGAGAGCATCAAGGTGAGGGTCCTGGAACGAGGCAGATTGAGCCAGACATGCAGTCACGACGATTCTTGGTTGCGTCTGTATACGGGCAAATTGCGTCCTCAGTGACGAATTGGTTGATCAGGTGAGTCGTGCCCTGATTCTTAAATGTCCTGACATTGGTAGAGAGTTGCACTTGCAAGTTCAAATGCCCAGGGTAAGAAAAGGGTAAGAATGACTGTTTAGTGAGTTTTTTCCAATGCAGTAGACAATCTTTGGAAACTGGCCAGGTTGCGCCACCCGTAAGGTCGTCAGCACATGAAATGTATATCAAATATGGTATAGGGGCAATAGTGTTTAATGCGCTTTGGCATAGGCAGACCAGACGTGTATCAGACCTTCAGTGGCCTAATAATGGGAGCTTTGAATTAGCACCTATAGAACACCTGGAATCAGTATTGCTACGCAAAAAGGCCCGACCTGCGGCGTTCAACGTTGTAAGAGACTGGAGGAAGGAAGCTAATCTTCATTTGAGAAGTAGGGAGAAACACGCGCGCAGACATAAAAGAAATGTAGAGAAAGTGCTGGAGCATGACCAGCATCAGCAGACAGAAGCCATTAGAAACATGAACAGGGCTTTCCAATTAGATGTACAGAAAATATGTCCCCAGCAAGGGGACAATACATCAGATGAACTAATAAACAAAATATTAAATGAGCGAATAAATGAACATCAAAATACGGACCCAGTTGTACCTCCTCTTTATGTACCTCCCATTCCCGTTATTTCATCTGCACCTATAGTAAGCAGTTCCTCTCCCCCTGTGCCTGTGATATCATTTCCTCCACCACCACCAGAGCATGACTTAGCCGCTTTAGCAGGCAGTTCTACAGAGATGGGGCCTGCACAAGCAAGTATTAGACAGACTCGTAGTATGATTAGCAAAAGAAGGAAAGAAGAACTGAAAGAATGGGCTGAAACATATATTGATGATGACAATGAAATGGCTGTGCAAATTTCCATATCTGATCATAGAGACCTTGCTGAACAGCAGGTATTGTTAGAATGCATGGGGAATTATCTTGTGAAAATATGGAGTGATTTGACCGATACAGTGGTACCGCAAGAGTTGCGTGATTTGGTTGTTCTTTCGAATCTGAGAGATAATGCGACGAAAGTACGAGAACACGTAGGCCGAATATTTGTGTTTAAGCGAGAACTTGATCGACTGCATAAAGAATTATTGAGAAAAGATAAACCGCATATGTCGTATGTCCAGCAACAGTTTTTACCACTATTGAAACCTGTTAGTGAAGAGATGCAAATTTGTATGCGAGATGCGCTTAGATGGATTACGGATGCCGCCATTTCCCCAATTGAAGTGCATGATACGTTTAGTCAGTATACACCAGAAATGCAGAGAAAGGTATTACAGGTTATGGTAGAGTACCTACAGGATGAATGTATGAAGAATAAGATATGTTGTCCCGCTGATCTAATGACAATTTATAAAAGAGCATTTTCGCCTGAAACTGGAACGACTGCTTTTTCACTTGATTTAGCTTTGTTGCTTAATAGACGGATGAATGTAGAATCACCTAGTTTGCAATTACCCATGAGGGAGGTGCATCCAACGTTTGTCCCAAAAGTAGAGGTTGCTGCCGCTGAAGGAGCTCCAGTGCGAACTATAGAAGCTCATTATATTGAAGAGTTTGTACATGTCCCTTTTTCTAGGCAAGAGGTAAATACTATAAAGCAAACAATCCCTGATATTAGGAAAAACCCGGCAGGATTCTATAAGGAAATTGAATCTGTTTTGAATTCATCTGTTTTTACATTGAGTGACATTGATTTACTGTTTCCTGTAATTCTTCCTGTAGACATATAGAAACAGGTTAGAAATATAAGTGATGCGCCGATGTTAGGCGAAACATGGGAGAATTTGATTAGAATTGATAGTGAGAGAAAGGCTGGAGAGAAGCCACTGCAAGTAATGTTGGCCTTGCCATCGCGAATAGTAGAGAAATTGAAAACTTTGGTGCCCGAAAAAAGAATAGTTTGGGATAAATTGACTGCTTGTTTACAGGGCAAAGAGGAAGGAGCGACAGATTATTTTAATCAGTTTGAAGAAGTATTTGCAGATTTTAGTGGTCAAGATCTGAGTACTGAACCCGGCAAGAGACTGTTGATAAGTTGTTACCGGAAATCCAAAGTTTAATAATGACATCTGAAAGTGCATGGCAAGCAAAAACACAAAGTGAAGTATTACATATGGCCCAATATTATGTGAACAGAGTACATTCAGAAAAGGATAAGGAACTAAGGGACAAAGGGAATTTGAAAACAAGAGTATTGTTACAGCAAGTAGCTAACAACAATAGAGGTGGTGGGAACGCACTGTCCAGAGTCCAATTTGCATTAACGTCCAGTATGTAAGGGGGTCCAATAGGGATTAATCATTGTGCCTATTGTAGACAAGAAGGCCATTGGTGAGCACAGTGCCCACATATACAGAATAGAAATGGGACTTTTCCGAGAAGACAGAATAGAGGTCGTCCAGGAATACAAGGACAGAATAGAAACCAAAAGGCACCACAATTTCAGGAAAATCAGGGTAATCAGAATCAACAATGAAACAATACAAATGGTGGGAATGTTTTTGATAATCAATCCAATGCATATTGCTCTGGCGACTTTAGATCTGACGATGTACTGTTCTACTAGGACAGCCCGAGACAGGGGTTGGAACCAGTATCTATTCCCGTTGACCAGAAATGGCCCTACGTTGAAATGAAGGTAGGGAATAGGGAGCACATTTTTTAGTGGACTCAGGTGCACACAAATGTTCAATTGACCATCAACGGGTTCCAGAAATATCACTGTCAGGGCATAAAAATGTCTCAGTAGGGTTCTCAGGTACGCCCGTAATTAGTCCAGTGTCACAACCAGTACCTATAACAGTAGGTCCATGGGGGGCGTGGCCTGATGTCCGTGGTGTGAGGACGCGGTTCCTGTGAGCTCCGGCCGAGCCACGCAGTCCGATCCTGTTTTGGGCACCGAAAACCTAACAAATCAGCCCATCCTTCGGTGCAGCTACACATAAGGCGATTAGCTGCACTCCACGACTTGTTCCGACAGAAATCGGAGTTCGGGGAGCTTTTCCGACGCTTCGCCCCGACCTCCCCCTGCCGCCTGAGAGAGGAGCACGGGATCTGCCCGAGGCGCGAGATCGCTTCCCTTTTCGAGCGGTGCGGCTCCTCTGCGGTGCCCAGCCTTTGGTGCAGCCGTAAATCAGGCGATTGACTGCACTCGACTTCTTGCCCTGGCAATAAACGGAGAGCCGGGGCCCGCTGAGACGCTCCGGTTGGGCTCCCCCTCTCTCCCGTAAGAGACTTCCAAGATGGCGGCCATGATGACATGAGGATCTCGGAGCGTTCCCGGGACGAGGCGGCGAGCGTGCACCCTGCGGGGGCCAGACCCCAGACCTCCAGGTGCCTCTATCGCTGCCCCCTTCCGCCCTGAGACGAGGACCACTACGGGACCCCATTGATCCATCGACGGCGGGACCGGGGCGCGACGGCGGTGGGAGTTCACCGAGTCGTGATCATTGAACTTCCCGGATCACTTACTGCGTTCCTGACTTGGGGCGTTCGGGGCGGACCACCTATCCTCCGGGGAGCGGATCCCCCTGCCAACGCAGACCTACACATCTTGAACTGGATCGAAGGCTGACTCCAGACCCATTCACAACGCCCACAGGTGAGACCTTCCCAGGGTAGGCCGTTCTCAGCGGTCCGGGCCTGGCGGCTGGTTCGTGGGGTTGTGGGTCCCGGCCTGCTCACCCCAGGCGGCTACCACCGAGCCCCCGACCTCTACACTCCCACTGGCTAACCCCATTGGGAGACGCTATCTCCCTGTAGGACCTGGACCTCTCTTACCCTACTAAAGGCAGGGCGATCACACCCGCGGTGCGCCCAGATCCCGACCCACACGGGGCCAAGTATCCCCGAACCTCCACGTCCCGCCAAAGCTAAACCAGACAGTGAGAGTCCGCCTGCCCCAACGGGAATCCCCTGCGCTCCTGACCAGAACTAAAATAACCCATCATGGCGGCAGCAAGAAACAAAACCAAAAATGCCACCCTTGATCCTTTTATCACGGCGAAACCTCACTCTACTGCCCATACATCAACGGATGACTTAACGACACGGAATAGCCAGGACACCAAACATGACCAGCTACTGGGGGCGATTGAGGCCCTAAAAACATTCATAGACACGAAGATAGGGGAAGTAAAAGCTGACATCCAGCTGATAAGGCAAGACGCCCGCAACCTAGCTGAACGTGTCACCGTTGTCGAGTCCCACCAAGAGGAGATAACAACTGAATCAGCAGCCATGAAATTGGAACTAACAGAACTTAAACATAAGGTGACCCAGCTGGAGGCGAGGTCCGAGGAGGCGGAGGGCCGCGCTAGACGCAGCAACATTAGGATACTGGGCATACCAGAGGGGTCAGAGACTGCTGACCCGACGACCTTCGTGGAATCCTTAATCCAACAAGAGATCGGGGCGGAGAACCTCTCGCAGGGCTTCTCCATAGAGAGAGCACATAGATCGCTCCAGAAAAGACCACCCCCAGGCTCCTACCCTCGCCCCATCATAGCGAAGGTCCTCAATTTCCGGGACCGGGAGGTGATCCTGAGGTTTTCAAGGGAGGGAGGAGAGATAATACGAGACAACTCGAGGATAACGATATACCCAGATTATACTCAGGCGGTCCAGAGAGCGAGGAACTCCTTTGTCCCAGTTAAGGCCAGGCTGAGGAAACTAGACCTAAAATATATGCTCCTATATCCCTCCAGATTGAAGGTAATCTACAAAGGAAAATCAATATTTCTCGAGACTCCAGCTGCAGCTACCATGTGGATGGAGCACAATAACCTGGCTGATACCCCTGCTGAATCCCGACACAGACACTTGCACCCGCCTACAATAGCCTGAGTGGGCAGAGAACTTTAGCCACAAGATGCAGAACTACTATGTGAGTTGCTAAAAGACTGCGGGGCTCGCCCGTTCTCCCACGCATGCACGAAGACCTCGACCCCACGAAAAACCAGTGCAGGCCAGTTGCCAGCACAAACCTACCCGCGCCAGACACCCGGACTGGGACAGACAGCGTGGGAGCACCTGAGCACTCCACCGTTGTGTCAGTCGCTGGGTGCACAAGTTTTAACTGTTTCACACAAGTTATCACCGTTCTGACTGTCCTTACTCCGAGAGCATCCACCCAAATGGAACCGAACCCAAAATCTACCACAGGAGCTAATCTCTCCACTCATCGAGGACAAACCATGGCTCATGATAACAAACTGGAAAATCCCAAAGAGGCCGCTAACCCCTCCTCTTCAATTAACACAACCAGACAATGGCACCGAAACTTAGAGTAATCACATGGAACGTTAGGGGGTTGGGGTCCTACCTTCGGAGAAATCGAATATACTCTTACCTAAAGAGGAAGAAGGTATCAATCGCACTACTACAAGAAACCCACCTCTTAGCCGATTCTGCAAATAAGTTACCAAATTACTGGGGGGGCCAAGGCTACGGATCATCATACTCGAAGTATGCAAGAGGTGTATACACCTGGGTGAGCCCAGACACACCATTTCAACAGCTGGGGGTGGAGCAGGATATCGAAGGCAGGTACTTGCTGCTGTGGGGCATGCTGGAGGGCACCCGCATATGCATAGTAAACTCGTACTTCCCCCAACATGGCATACCCTCTTTCCTCAAGAAGCTGTGCACCAAACTCGTGCTCCACAGAGACTATAGCCTCCTGTGGGGAGGTGACTTTAACTGCGTCATTAATGTGGAATTGGATAGATCCACCATACCACGCTCAAACAATAATTTCCCTACTCTGCCCCTCCGCAGAACAATCGAAGACCTGCACTTGGTGGATATCTGGCGAGACCTCCACCCCACAGACAGAGCATATTCATTCTACTCGGCCCCCATAACCTGCACACCAGGATAGATTACCTCTTCATAAATGACGAGATGACCCCCCAGGTCGAGTCCGCAGAGTACCTGGGCAGATCAATCTCAGATCACTCCCCACTAATAGTGCAATTCTGCCTCCGACCCCCCCTACCTCCTATCCCAACGTGGCGTATGCCAGTGGAGACACTATCTGACCCTGCATTTAAGGACCACCTGGCCGAGAAACTAGAGGAGTATATAGAGATCAACAGGGGATCAGTAGAAAAATGGAGTACTCTCTGGGAGGCAATGAAGGTGGTGACGAGAGGAGAGGTGATTGCTGAGGCGGGTGGGATCAGGAAACAATTGAGGAGGGAACTGGAGGCCGAGGAAGAAAAGATCAAGCACCTTGAAAGCAACTCCCCCCTCACAATTGAGATAGAGAGCAAGCTGAGAGAAATTAGGGAGGAATGTAGAACAGCATGGGAAAGGCTCTCGAAGTTTGACTTCTCTACCCGCACCACGAAAGCTCATAAAGAAGCGGACAAACCAGGTAGGATACTAGCCTGGCTGTGCCGGAAGGAACATCCGAAGCAGGCCCTTACAGAGATCAGAGACGGTAACGGCACAATCCACAAAACACAACAAGCTATAAATAAGGTCTTCACTGACTTCTATACGGAACTATATGCTCACAGCGACCTTATACCCGAGACAGACATAAGAGACACCCTCGAAGAAGTAGACCTACCTAAACTGGCCCCTGAGCAAAGAAATATGCTGGGAGAGGCCATCACGATCGAAGACATCACCGACGCGATCAGGTCCCTCTCCACAAGCAAGACCCCTGGAACTGATGGCCTTGTCCCCGAGTTCTACAAGACATACGAAAAGATCCTCTCTCCCATACTACACGAAGTCTATGTGGAGGCATTCGAGACAGGCACGCTACCAGACACCATGAGAGAGACCCTCATAGTGCCGATGCTCAAGCCAGGAAAACCACCTGAAAATTGCGACTCATATCGCCCACTCGCGCTCCTGAATTATGATAGCAAAATTCTCACAACCATACTCGCTAAGAGGCTCTCAAAGGTGATAGGTTCCCTAGTACATATGGATCAGTGTGGATTTGTCCCCGGACGCAATACTACAGCCAATCTGAGAAGGCTTCAGCACATAATGGCACAGACAGCGGGTTGCAAAGAAGACCTGGCGGTTCTCTCGCTTGATGCCATCAAGGCATTCGACTCGATCTACTGGGAGTGGCTAATGGAAACCCTGAGAGAGTTTGGAATAGGCGAACACTTCATCCGATGGGTCAAAGTTCTGTACAGTAACCCAGTGGCAAGAGTCAAAACAGGGGGCCTGGTGTCGGGAGCCTGGGCTATTCAGAGGGGAACCAGACAAGGATGCCCGCTCTCCCCAATGCTATATATACTGGGCCTGGAACCAGTGGCAATCTATTTCAGGAAACAGCTGTTTGATGCGGGCATAAGCATTGGTGGCACGGACAACATCATTTCCTTATATGCAGACGATGTTCTTTTATACCTGCGAGATCCCCAGATGAATGCCCCGATAGCCCTAGACATCTTGGATAATTTTTCGAGATACTCAGGCATAAAGTTCAGTCGACAGAAATCATCCGCCTTCCCTTTGGCTGGCCTCAGGAAGAAGAGCACAGAAGAGCTACCTGAGATTGGGATTCAGTGGCAATCCGAGTCCTTCCGCTATCTAGGCATCACCATAAGGCACACACCAATCTCTACTCATGAATACAACACTGAGGCCGCATTATCAGGGGTTCGGAACTCCATCAAATTTTGGTCAAAACTACCGCTATCAATGATGGGCAGGGCTGCAATATCTAAAATGATAATTTTACCTAGATTCCTTTATTACTTCACCAACATAATTTACTACATCCCCCCATCCTTCTTCAAGAGGCTAGAATCCCTGATCCGAGACTTCCTTTGGGGACGAACCAGGCACAAGATCACACTGAACATCCTCACACTTCCCTACTCCGTTGGAGGGATCCAACTACCCGATTTCCAGAGATATTACCTGGCGGCACAACTATCACATGTCGCCAAATGGATGAGCGATGAGCCCTCGGCTGAGATGAACCTCCTCTACCAGCTGACCTCACCCTTACATCCTAAAGAGCTAATATGGCACAACAAAATAGGGCCCCCAGACCCGCCCATAATAGTGCAGGTGGGTCGACAGGTGTGGAAAAAGGTTGAATCCATGCTAGGTTTGAAGCACCCATACTCACCCGAGACTCCCATTCTCGCTGACGTATGTGTAACCCCCAATGACCTATCAATAATGAGAAGATGGGAGAACTGCGGTGTCTACACGTGGGGAGACATGTTCGAAGAAGGGCAATTCAGAGACTTCGAATCACTACAGGGAAACGATGGGCTTGCCCCATGCCATTACCTATGGTACCAAAAGGTTAAATTCACTGCCAAGAAGAAATGGAATGTGTGGCCTGAGGAACCTGAGACACACACCCTGATCCAAGAGATGCACGGAGTCAGCGACGGTTGGAAACCAACATCAAGACTATATACCCAAATAAACGACAGATCGAACCCAAGAAGTGCTCGCTTGAAAGAGAAATGGGAATCTGACCTGGGGAACGAAATCACGGAAGGAGAATGGTCTAGAGCCCTGACATACCCGAAGGAGGCATCTAGGAACGCCAGGTTCAGGCTAATACAGCTCAATGTCTTATACAGAACTTACATGTCCCCACACAGAATATCCACCTTCAATAACAGAGTCAGCCCGATGTGCCCATGGTGTCCCTCTGACCACGCCGACATGATCCACATGTTTTGGACCTGCCCTAAAACTCAGAAGCTATGGTCCGCTGCTGAACGGACGTGCAGAAAAGCTGGGCTCGAGATACACGAATGGACACCGAAAGAGTGCCTCCTAGGCACCTACCCGAGGCTAAGCAAGATCAAACACTTGACGAAATTAATGGACATAGCTTGTGTGCTGATAAAAAGAACAATCGCAATGGCCTGGAAATCCCCAGCGGGCCCCAGGTACGAACCTTGGATCAGGGAGATGGAAAGATGGACGACAGCCGAAACTAGAGCATGGGAGGAGGGAAGCAATAGGGGTGGAGAAGACTCGAGCTCCACACTTGAGGCCTGGAAGACCCTTCTGAGAGACATGATCTTCTCGTCGACCTATAAACCTCCCTGAATCAGCCACCCACAAAGGACACAATGACCAGATCTATGCACTGTCGCATCTGTCCTATGCAAGCCGCTCCTTCCTCAGCGCACCGCAAAGACCACTCAGAGTCCAACGGAATAGAGACTGGGGTTCACCTTCACAAGCAAAGCCCACAATAACTCGGAGTTCAAGAGACAGTCACTGTTATCACTGTTACCTCTTTTGTTTTCTTCCCTTTCTTTTTTCCTCTTGTTTACTTCGTTCACTGTTCAATGTTATCTATAACTAATATGGCATAAGTGGTATGCCAGCCATGATTGATACAAACCAGGACTGTAATGGTCCACAATAGAAATGTAAATGTTAAATGCCAATAAAAACATTACAAAATAAAATAACAGTAGGTCCATTCACAGAGTTTTGCCCATTTCTTTTGACGAAAAATTGCGGCGCAAATTTGTTGGGATTAAATTTGTTGAAGAAATTGAATGCAGTCATTTATTGTTCTCCTGATGGAGTGTATTTGACAATGTTACCACAAAAAGACTCCTGTATCAACATTTGTATCTATACCACTACTGACTGAATTGAGTAAAGTACCGGCTTGCATATGGGCAGTCAACAGCAATGATGTTGGTTGTTTGAAAGTAGAGCCAGTAAAAATTGTTCTGGAAGAAGGAATTACATTGCCGCGTATTCCGCAATATAAAATTTCAACTGAGAGAGAAAAAGCATTAAAATGTATTGTACCAGATTTAATTAAAAGAAACGTAATTGAAGAAACTTCTGGTAGTATCTGCAATAGTTTGAATCTTCCGGTTTACAAGAAAGGAAGTAATGATATACCTTACCGTTTTATAATTGATTTACGCTGAGTGAATAAAGTGGTTGCTCTGCAATTTCCATTAGTCCCGGATGTGACTACAATTTTGACTATGATTCCAGCCTCTGCATCATATTTTATTGTAATTGATTTGAAAAAAGCATTTTTTAGTATCCCAGTGCATCCAGATAGTAGATATTTGTTTGCTTTTACATTAGGAGGATGTTCATTTACATTCACACGAATTCCACAGGGCTACACTGAGAGTCCAAGTATTTACAGTAGAGCATTGAAGGAACAACTAGATATGCTTGAACTACCAACAGGTTGCGTATTACTACAATACATAGATGATTTGTTAATAGCAGCAGACACAGAAGAAATATGTAAAGAAAGTACAGTTGCATTATTGACACATTTAGCAGTGCATGGACATAAAGCCTCGCTAAAAAAAAATCCAGTATTGTCGAAAGGAAGTGGCCTACTTGGGCTACCTCCTTTCGAAGGAGGGAAGAAGATTGACACCAGAAAGAATAGAAAGCATCTCTGATATGCCTATTCCAAATACGCAGAAAGAAGTCAGGGCTTTAATTGGCATGGCTTCATATTGTAAGCAGTGGATCGCTAACTTTTCAATGATTGTGAAACCGATAGTGGCATTGACAAGGAAGGATGTTACCTTACCTTTGCCATGGAACATGGAATGTCAAGAAGCATTTGACCTGCTCAAAAGCTGCATTGTGTTCAGATCCAGTTTTGGCACGCCAAATTACGACAAGAGTTTTAAGTTATTTGTGCATGAAAACAATGGATGTGCTTTGGCTGTTTTGACTCAGGAACACGGGGGGAGAAATAGACCATGTGGCTACTTCTCTTCCACGTTGGATCCTGTTGCATGTGCTTTACAGCATTGTATGTGAGCTGTTGCTGCAGCTGCTGCGTCAGTAAAACAAACCGAGGGAATGGTTTTAGGTCACGCTTTAACCGTAATGGTACCTCACTCAGTGGAAGTTCTTTTAAATAGAACGCAGACGCAACATCTCACATCAGCCAGATTAACAAGGTATGAAATCGTTCTATTTGCACCGCATATCCAAATTAAGAGATGTGGCACTTTAAATCCGGCCGAGTTGATGCCTCCTCCAAATGAGAAAGGGGATGAAAAACAATTCCCCCATGATTGCTTAATTGTTACTGAACAAGAGACAAAAGGAAGAATTGACCTAACTAACACCCCACAGAAAGAGCCAAATGGAGAACTGTTTTGTGACGGTTCTTGTTTTATATATCCAGATGGTACATCAACTGCTGCTTATGCCATCACTATTGAAAACTATTCTAGAAAGCAAACGAATCCCATATAACTCAGCACAAGCTGCAGAAGTAATGGCGTTAACAAGAGCATGTGAAATTTCTGCAAACCTCAATGTAAACATATATACTGACAGACAGTATGCCTTTGGGGTGGTACACAATTTTGGTCGATTATGGCCTGAAAGGGGTTTCCTGACATCACACGGAACCAAAATCCAACATGGCACTTTGATAGTGAAACTGTTGTCAGCACTTGCGCTTTCCAAGCGATTAGCGATAATGAAATGTGAAGCACACAAAAAAGTAACATGTAATGTTGGAAAGGGAAACACATTTGCAGACAAAATTGCTAAACAAACTGCCACTGATTTACACACAAAAATGTATGTCGAAAGAATAGAAGAAGTACCCTTCATGATATAAAACGGAATTGCAACAGTTAAGGAAATCCAAGCAGAAGCTACTGTAGATGAAATAAAAAACTGGTGCGAGGGTCCAGCAGAATTAGATTCTGAGGGTTGTTGGGTGGACAAACAAAATAACAGATGGATGGTGCCAAATGCCTATGTGATGGCCATGGTCACCATGGCTCACAGTCCGACACACATATGTGCTAGAAAAATGATTCAACACCTGGATTCTATATGGCAGAATCCACACATTAGAAAAACTGCTGAAAGATTGGTTCAGAATTGCATGACTTGTTTACAAAATAACATTGGAAAGGGAACAGTGACACCAGTAGGTAGTTTTGGCCCACCGTCTATGCCATTTGAAGCCATCCATTTTGATTTCATAGAAATGGAGAGGTGCCAAAACTATAAGTATGTCCTCGTGGTGGGCCGCACATTCAGCAAATGGGTAGAGGCCTATCCCCTGAAAGATTGTACAGCTATGTCCACAGCTAAAGCCATGCTAAAAGAATATTTTCCCCGACATATTGTCAGACAATGGCCCGCACTTTATTGAGGCCGTGATATTGCAAATTTGCGCAGGTCTCCAAATTGATAAACGATTCCATTCGGCCAGACACCAGATGAGTGCCGGTTTGGTAGAACGCCAAAACGGTATCTTGAAAAACAAGCTGAGTAAAATCTGCGCAGGGAGCAATTTGAAATGGCCCGATGCACTAGCCCTAGCTTTACTTTGCATGCAAACAGCTGTACAGGCGAGGACTGGTCTCTCCCCTCACGAGATTGTGATGAGGAGACCAGTAAATGTCTGGAACATGCCCCGACCAAAATGGTTGAGGGATATTGAATACCCATTACTTATTGATTACTGCCAACAGTTGACTCAAAACTTGCGTTTCATTCTTCAGCAGGTGCAGGAGGCTCTTACTGTCAGTTACACCGGCCCAGGACATTGTCGGCAGCCTGGAGACTGGACTCTGGTGAAAGATTTTGAAAGAAAATCTTCGCTTGCACCCTGCTGGACGGGACCCTTCCAGGTGCTACTGGCCACGTAGACTGCAGTCCAAGTGAATGGCTGCAAGCACTGGATGCATGCAACACACACGAAAAGAGTTCCGATTCCTTTGCCACAGGAGAAAGAGATTGATGATCCTGACGTCGAAAGAAAGACAACTGCACCTGATCACAAAGATATCATCGCAAGTTCTCTGTAAGAAGTACTTCCTAAGCCCGAGAAAGGGCCTGGGGAGATTGCAACGGAGATCGAAAGGCCAAAGTTGCCTCAACTTTGTCCGACTGCTGCCTCATCATCATCACGCAGTGCATCACAAGTTGGCACTGATCCTGCATCTGGAAATGAGAGTGCATTGTTCATCGATCATACTGTACCTGGAGCTGTAGGGTACAATCTACGTTCACAAAATCGGAAGTGATCAGATTTTGTTTCACCTTTGTTCCTAGCTCATGGATGAAGCTGGGAACGGAGACCTAGGGAAAAGGAGCGTATGAGTTGCATCAAGTTGAAAGCTCTGACACATGGTTTCCCGGTGCTACCATTTAAAGTGAAGGACCGTTGCAACCTAGCACAGTCAAGCGGGGGCAAATGGTACCGACACTATAAAATTGATACTTGCTCCTGCCTTTTTGGAGCTCTGTGGAGAGTTACATCAGCTTGCTATCATCTATAAGAAGGCTGGCCTGGACTGGCCTGAACGTTTGTTGCTAACGTGTGTTGCTGTGGAGAACTTTCCTTGACGGACACTGAAAAACATTTCCTGAAATAAACATTCCAGACAATGCCTATATTCGCTCCTGCTCCCTCCTGCACCAATGCTGTTGATGATATAGAGATAGAGATTAAGCCTACTCCAAGAAAGACTTGGTTCGGAAAGTATAATATGCTAATGATTATGATACCGCTTTGCATTTTGATTACACTGATCCCAATATTTTGGTATCTAGAAACTGTGCATCCCTTAAACTCTCTCCTAACTGCTACCAATGCTCCTACCATGAGCTGCCCAGTACATGTGCTCTCTTATAATCTCCCTTCACAAGAAGTGAAACATAGAAAAGGGTATGATAATAATACATTACTACTGATTATGAATATGACCCATGCTATCTTGAATAGGTCCAATTGTTGGGTCTGTTCCCATTTATCCCAGCACGGGGAAAGAGGAATGGGTTGGTATGTACATTCTTTGCCACTTAATACCGCCTGTTATGCATCATTCAGAGCGTTTTTTTTTGGAAAATGGAATGATAGTGTCACTGGTCAGTTTGATGGAACAAACATAAATGTATTTGAAAGATTGGTATTGGAACCATTGGGTTGTTCCGTATTTACAAGCAGAAGCAAAATAAAACCGGTAACAACAAGTCCAGTATGTTAGTCCTAAAACAAATCCTATCATGGTCTAGCCCCCCTTGGGCAACCATGTATCAGTCTTAGACAACCCTAGCCAATCCCCTAGGAGGGTGTGGACCACTATGCCCCCCCTACTTTCGTATCCTATCTCAGGGCCTTTGTGCACTGTGTTACTTCTAGATTACTCCTAACATACTCCTATAGACACAATAACATAAGACACAAAGAAAACACGTGAATTGATTCAATTATAACAATAGAATACATTTATTTATACATAACAATGCATGATGGTGATGCAAGCATTCCATTAAACTATGCACGTCTCAAATTTGCACCTTTATACTTTTGGTGCAAATCTACCATGCAGGGGATAACTATAAGCCTTACAGGCTTCTAATGCAAGCTATCAGTGTCTAATGCAATATACATATGGCAAGTGTCACATCAGCATTCCTCTCCATTCCATACCACACTCACTCTCTAAGACAATCCCTGTCTGATTTCCCCTTTCCCAAACCCAAAGCTCTTTGTATGAGTGTCTTTTCTAATCAATCAGTTTAGGCCATTCCCATTTGCTTCCCTTTGTCTCCAGTTCTGTGTGCCAGGTCCAGGTCTCTCCTCTCCCCCTACTCTGCATTCAGTCAGTCAGTTGCCAGGCCAGGTCTCAAGATCTGGTCACTCGAACTGCCTCAAGCCTTTGCCAAGCTCTCAATCTCCCCCAAAGCCATCGGATTCTGCTGCACCAAGACACCTCTCCCTCATCGAACTCCATCAACATCTAGCACCATCTAGAACCAGCTCGAGCGAACTCCATCAACATCTAAAAATCTCCTCTCTTCACCTCTGGTTATACTATTCCATGACGTACACAAATCCCTATGGTTACATTTGTTCTCTACTAAGAATGTCTCTTTCTCTGTCAGCATTTAGCAATGCCTGAAAGTCTGTGTTTGCATGTTCTTTCACTTCATGTTCTGGTCACTGCATGTTCTGTGTCAATGTGACATTGGACATCATATCTCTATCATGGCCTTCTGTCTGCGGGGCCTCCACTTCTCCATTCATACCCATTCACTCCACTGTTGGCAACACGAAATCCTCTTTCCGCCAGAGAACAGGCCATCTCTCCTCTCATGCAAAAGCACACTCTCCCTCTATCCATGTGGCGCAGCCCCCACGTTTTGTGTCTCTGCGAAGCTCAAAGCCATGCTGATAAGGCTTCCTTCGCCGTCCACTCGGACAAGGCTTGTGTTATCTGTCTCTGCCAAGCAAAGCTTTACGAATACTTGTACACTGTTAACTCATAACAATCTTTCCGCACTCCGCGGCGCTCCTCTTTGTCTCCATCCAGAAATGGCTTTATAGGCCTCATGCTTTCACTAGTGCTTACTCTTTCTTCTCGCAACCCAAGCGCTATCTATATGCTCAAAGCATATTCTAAGTGCACACTCAATGGGTGGTGTCTCTATAATGCATACATGTGTCTCTAAATGGCTCTACATGTCTCTATAAGTATAACAGTGTGTCTCTAAAGCACTACATGGCACTTCAAATACGACAGTGTGTCATTCTATAAGCAAATGGCTAATGCATACAAAGTGGCAGTCTAATATGTGGATAGTGTAATGTTACTAGTTCATGTACTAATCAGAATATATGATGGATAACTAAATAGGATACAATGATTCCTAATAATTCTCTACCAAAGAGTCTAATGATTCTATAATGATAACAATCCAGGCATCCCCAATTATCAGTTTTTACAATCTCTCCTATTATCATTACATAATCATTCCTAACTGTATGTCATAACATAACCTAGCAATATGGCATGCTAAAACCAAGCAAAATTGCAAAGGGAAAAAGCATTCTATTTTATGATGCAAAAAAAAAACCTTTTAAAATGCAAGCATTTCACTCTATCAGTGGCAAGCTAAAATTCAAATGCATAGCTGCAAATATGTCAGAAATCAGATTAGCATATTCAAATTTCTCGTAGCAAATCATAGAAAAAGTCAAGTCAAAACCAATAGTCAAAAGTGTCTCTACAAGCAGAAAACGAAAATGCAATGCATAGATCAAAGCATGTGTACTGTGGATTCAGATATTTCCATTTTTCAATGTGTCAAGCACAAAATGTGACAATGTCACTTTCACAGGTGTACAGTTCAATGCATACATATCAGTGTATACATCCAGTCTATTGGTCATGTAGGACAATTCAGTTAATTTCCAGTCCAAGATATTTCCAGGTTCTCTCATTAGGTATGTGTGCCCTCACATCTGTACACAGTTCCAAGTCAGTACACATCCAGTTCTAATGCAACGGTTTCAGCCAAGGAATGTCACCAAAGATGTCAACGAAGCAAGTGTTCACAAATGGATCACAACGAGCATAAATATGTGTTCAGCAAAGATTTTAATGTTCAGGTAGCAGAAAAGTGTTCAAGCCAGTTCAGGCTGGCCTGCTGAATAAATGGCAGCAAGCTAATGAGATTTTGCACAGAGCTCCAAAAAGGCAGGAGCAAGCATCAATTGTGTTGGTACCATATGCGCCTCGTTTGTCCCCATGGGGTGATCACATCGGTCCTTCACTTTTCAATGGTAGCACCGGGAAAACCGTGTGTCAGAACTTTCAATTTGATGCAGATTGATTGCTCATATGCTCCCTTTTCCCTAGGCCTTCTATTCCCAACATGGAGAAGTGGGAACAAAGTTGACTGCAAAACAATGCAGATGGCAACTCTCAAGTGGCAATTCCATGCACAGTGCAATTCCATGCACAGTGGCCCTTCTCCATAGGCCAAATTCCAGCTTCAAATTCTCTCCTTCCTTGCCAGGTCATGCTGTTGCCAGTTGTTGCCATGCCAGTTCATGCAATGCCAGTCCCATGCTTTTCAAATGAGGGACCAGCCAACGTTGAATGCAAGTGCAGATTTCAAAGCACCATGGATCAATGCTCAATCTCTTTCACTCAAGAGACAAAGCTTCACTGCTGTTCAAATGTAGACAGGAATTCAAATGCTTTCAGGGCGTGTTTTCCTGCTCATTCCTGAATTTCTCTCTTTCTCCTCAGGCCCAAATTTGTGTCTGGTTCTGGTTCACAAGGTAAGGCATTCCAAATGGATTCTCTTCTCGCTGCAGATTACAACACAGCCCACAAAACAAATGTCTCCTTTCTTTGCTGAACAATCTTCCACTGCTCCTTCTCTCTCGCTCTTGGCACAGAATGCAGAATGCTGCAAGTCAGTCATGATCTTCGCTTTCCATGGCAATAGTTGTCATGCCACGAAGTCTGGTTACAAGCAGGTTTTCTGGGTACATTCTCAGAGCACAGCCATTAGACAAGGCCACATCCTGAGGCCTCAAATCGGTCAGTCTGCATTCCCCAAAAGTGCTGCTGCAAAGCGTAGCAAAAGGTCAGATGGTGTCACATTACAAGGTGACAAAGCCAGTCTCTTATCGGTGCTGTTTCAAAACAGCCATGATGCAAATGTCACAAGGTGTCAGCCATCATGGATCTCGAACAGATGGTCATCAAGGTCTGGTCAATCTGGTCTGGTCAGTCCATCATTCTGGTCATGCTGCTTTCAATCGTCATGCTGCTGCCAATCATGGTCTGGCCAATTCATGCGATGCAATCTGGTCAGTCATCAATGCGATCTCGGTCTGGTCTGGTCTGGTGTTTCTGCAGATGTCATGCAAAGAAAACAAAAGTGCAGGTATCAGTCTTCAATCAGATTCAGATGTAATCAAAGCCAAAAACAAAACAGCATTTCTCATTGTGCGTTGCAGTGCACATAGCTAGTTCTAAACATCACATGTCTCTCAAAAGACATCAATGCTATCTCCTCTGTGTCTCAGTCAGTTCAATCAATGTGTCAGTGCATCTGTCTAACTATGCCTGTATCTCCATTCTGCTTAATGCATGCATGCTTAATTCATGACTCCTGCAATTCCATCTCTGTCCTTCTCAAAACAAAACAGAACAGCCAATTTCACATACTCCAACAATTTCACATTCAAAAATTGCACATTCAAATGCTGCACAACTGCATATCTCTCATTCAATTGCACTCCATGTCCTGCATTTCCATGTCTTCAAGCCACACATTCCCCTTTTTTCATCATTAAGTATTCACAAAGCTGAATTACTCCATGTTGAAAAAACAAATCGGTTTCATTCAAACAGACACTACAGTGTGTCATACAATTCAGATTCAAACAACATTCCTTCACTTCACTGCTAAATCCTGCTTCAAATAAACAGTCTTCTAGTCCCATGTGATGTCTAATGTCAGCAAACTTCCTCTCCATGTACTCATTCAAACTCAAAAAATTCATGGAATGCAAACTCTCAGAACATCCAAATATAGCACGATTAGTGTGATTCACATTCTTCTTCAATGCTATCCCACTTTCAATGTCATTAGACAAAATATTTTTCTCACTCGATAACATAGGCAAAATACTGGGGGGCGTGGCCTAGATCCATGGAGTGAGGACGTGCTTCTCTCGAGCTCCTGCCCCGATCCTGAGACCGATCCTTGAAAGAGTTTCCAATCTGTTCCGAGGGCAGAAATATTTATATGCCCAGCTGCCTCATCCGATCCTGCACCACTTGAAGGTGAAATTTGTAAAAAACGGAGCAGGCAATACTTAAAACGCGACCTCCGCGCTCCGGCCCCCGGGAATCTTGAGCCCGCGGAGGGGGAGTGCCCGACAAACGGTGGGTACAGAGTCGCTGACCACCCGCGCCACTGTCGGTGCTCGGACATCTGCGCCCCATCCCGGCGCCGAGACTACTGCAGGGCGCCTGCCGCCAGGGGCGCCCCGCCGCCGAGAGGCGAGGAGGAGAAGGCAGCGGCTGGAGGCCCGGGCCGTTGCAGGCCCCTAAGTGAACAGTGAGTGCCGCGAGGTGTGACGCAAAACCCCAAGCCCCTTCGTGGAGGACTCCGCCGCCGGGATACACTCATCCTCGGCGGACAATTCGGTCCGCAGCGCATTGATGCCTTGATCCCGCTCACGAGGAGTGCCAGACAACTAGGGGAGACACAGAGTCGCTGACCACCGGTGCCCCCCATCCCTGCGCCGGGCTCATCGTGGGGCATCTGCCGCCCAGTGCGCACCACCACTGTGAGGTGAGAAGGGGAGGGCGGAGGCGGAGGCTGGAGGCCCGGGCTGCGGCAGGCCCCTGGGCGAACTGGGAGCGCCGCACGAAGAGGCGCACTAAACCCTCCGGGGACACCAGGCCCCTTCTTGGGACCCGGCGGCTGGTGAAAAATCATCCTCGGCGGACGGTTCGGCCCGCGGTGCTCTGTCCCGGCCAATTCCGACCACCACTGAACTTTGGCAGATGCCGGCGGGCCCCGCGGGCGGCGACCACACGATCTGGTGCAGACGACCCTACGGGACAGGAGTTCCCCAGGACACCCGGTTCTAGCCAAAAACACAACGCAACCCTACGAGCCCCGTGGCAGGGCCCGTCACACGGTCTACCCACGCAGTGCAGCCGGAGGACAGATACTCGCATAGAACAGGAGGGCCTGGCCCCAGCACAAAATAACACCCCGCACCAACGGCCAAGAGGGGCTTTACTCCTGCGAACACTCTCCCACCTCCTGCATGAATGATGCACACCTAATGGGGGAAAACCGCACAGCACTGAGAGGGTGGACTACCCTCGGTAATAACCCATAAGCCCTGGTGAAAGGGCGACTCACGGGGTTCCGAGGTTACTTCACGCCGACCAAGAGCCTTCAGCGGACGTCACACAGCATCCCACCAGAAACCCTCCTTAAAAAGAATGTCGCCTCCAAGACAAAAACCCAAACTCGTCACAATGGATTCCTTCACCTCAGTCAGACCAAGACAACAGATGCCACAGGAGACAAGTTCCGCCGAAGAACTTCCGACTGAGGCAATAGATCCTCGGGACTCCCAAATCCTACAGGCGATAGCAGCTCTGAGAACATCCATGGAAGACAAGATTGGTGAAATAAAATCGGACATTCAATTGATGAGACAAGATGCGCGAAACCTAACCGACAGGATGGTCACCGCGGAAGCCTCCCTGCAGGACAACGTGGAGACCACACAGGAACTCAAAGCGAAAGTCAAAGAGCTGGAATCTACAGTAGCTCGACTGGAAACACGCTCAGAAGATGCGGAAGGCCGAGCCCGCCGCAACAATGTCCGGATACTAGGGATACCGGAAGATTCAGAAGGCCCTGACCCCACCGAATACATTGAATCGTTGTTCCTGCAGGAAAACGGGGCAGGCAAACTCACCCAAGGTTTTTCCGTGGAGAGAGCTCACCGATCCCTTCAAAAGCGCCCACCCCCCGGATCACATCCGAGACCAATAATAGCAAAAATCCTAAACTTTAGGGATCGGGAGGCCATATTGAGGTTCTCGAGGGAAGGCGGCGAGATCAGAAGAGGCAGGGCGTCAATAGTCATGTACCCCGATTACACCCCTGTGGTACAACGAGCAAGAAACTCTTTCATACTAGTAAAGACAACCCTAAGGAAACTCAACCTTAAATACATGCTGCTATATCCAGCGAGACTGAAGGTGCTTCACAATGGGAAGGCAATCTTTCTGGAAACCCCGAAGGCGGCAAATCTATGGCTTGAACACAACAACCTGGCAGAGGATGCGGAAGGAATGGCGCGAAGCAATAAACACCTGGGCAAGGTCAAAGACCACACAACAAGCTAAACGGCATAACAACCATGATTACAACCTCGGAATGAACTGCATCGCCACACCAGGAAGGCGATGCAATCGGGCAGGAGCTCGAAGGGCCACATGCAAAACTGGCAAAGACCCACCCCAACCGAAGCGGTGCAGGTAAAATGCCTGCACACCACCCGAGCCGGAAGACCTGGAGAGGACTGGAAGGCCCGGGGGCCCCCGAGCGTCGAGTGTTTGTATCGACTGCTGGGCGCAGTTTACTGTTGTTCTTTTCTGTTGATCCATTCCATGGGATAGAAGTTGTTTGAGTTGGTAAATCTCCGAAGGCAATAACACAACTGGCAGGATGGGGGGCTTGCTTGAGGGCCGAGATGGGCTGGACCTTGCAAAACAGTGCCGAATCGACGGCACCAGATGTCGCCATCTGCACTGCTGTTAGAAAAGGGGGTTCCCTAAGCGTTTTGCGAAACCGAGATGGCTACGCACATTAGACTACTGACTTGGAATCTAAGAGGCCTGGGCACCTACCTCCGTAGGAACAGGATTAAATCCTACCTATACAGAAAGAGAGTGGACATCGCCCTCCTACAAGAGACTCACTGCACCGCTGAAGCCGACGAGAAGCTCAGAGAACACTGGGGGGACAAGGCTACAGAGCCCCTTACTCAAAATTCGCCAGAGGAGTGTTCATCTGGTTCAGCCCCCAGGTACCATTTCTCCTACACAGGATGGTGAAAGACCCAGAAGGTAGATATCTGATCATTTGGGGAACTGTAGAACAAAGAGAAATATGTATAGTAAACTCATACTTCCCCAACAACAATATCCCAGCCCATCTAAGGGTACTTAGCACCCAGATGTCACAATACCGGGACAGCTTCTTCTTGTGGGGAGGCGATTTCAACTGTGTCCATAATCCTGAATTAGATAGGTCTTATCCACCGGCAAATGGCTTCCCCGTCGCCACCTCATCCCTGAATGTCATGACCAAGGAACTTGATCTGATTGATGCTTGGCGGGACCTTCACCCAGGCGAAAGGGCATACTCATACTACTCATCCCCACACAAACTTCACACGAGGTTGGATTCTTTTTTCATAAGGAGAGAACATATGCCTCAGATAGGCAGTACGCAGTACCTGGGGAGGACCATCTCTGACCACTCCCCGCTCCTGTTAGACTGGCAATACAACAGCCCCAGACCGCCCATTCCGATGTGGAGAATGTCCGCCGAGGCCCTGAAGGATCTGACCTTCAGAGAGGAGCTCCAGGAGTCCATAGAGAATTATGTAATGGAAAATTCAGGCAGTGTAGACCAGATTAGTACTTATGGGACGCCCTAAAGATGGTGATATGGGGAGAAGCAATTGCAAAGGCAGGGGGCATCAGGAGAACACTTCGGGAGGAACTGAATCAGAAAGAGTTGGCCGTGCAGCGGCTAGAGTCCACCCCTATCGACACACCCGGGAGGGAGGAGGAACTAAGTTCTCTCAGAGAGGACTGCTCTAAAGCATAGGACAGACTGGCTAAATTCGATTTTAACATCAGAACTAGCAGGACACATGCAGAGGCCGATAGGCCGGGTCGGCTCCTAGCATGGCTCTGTAAAAGAGAACACCCTAGGCATACAACTACAGCACTACAGGATGAACAAGGCACAGAACACAGAACCCAACAGAGCATAAACGACACCTTTCAGAGCTTTTACGCACAACTATACTCCCACACACACAAAGGCCCACAAGATCAGATACTAGATGCCCTGGAAGAAATCGGCCTGCCTAAATTGTCGCCAACACAGTCCGAAGCCCTAGACTCCGACATCACACCTAAAGACATAACAGAGGTTATTAGGTCTCTCGCCACTTGTAAGGCCCCAGGGTGCGACGGGCTCCCCCCAGAATTCTACAAGGCATACGAACCCACCCTGATGCCCGTATTGCACCAGGTCTTCTCTGAGACATTCGAAACCGGTATTCTACCAGACAGCATGAGGGAAACCTTGTTGGTCCCGATGCTCAAACCTAATAAACCCTCCGATAAATGCGACTCCTATCGTCCGCTTGCCATGCTTAACTATGATGTTAAAATATTAACGAAGATACTGGCTAAGCGACTATCTAGAGTGATAGGTGACATAGTACACGAAGACCAGAATGGTTTTGTACCTGGGCATAACACGTCCCATAACTTATGCAGGCTTCAACACATCATAGCTGTGACCAATACAAGCGAAAAACAACTCGCATTACTGTCCCTAGATGCAATTAAAGCATTCAATTCCATTTATTGGGAGTGGCTGGTGGCGGTTTTAGAGGGTTTTGGAATTGGCCAACGATTTATCAGATGGGTATTTATCCTGTATAATGAACCAAGGGCCAGGCTAAAATCTGGGAAGTATGTGTCGGACGCGTGGGATATTCGCAGGGGCACCAGGCAGGGCTGCCCACTTTCCCCCATGCTCTACATCCTGGGCCTAGAACCCATCGCAATCTTCCTCAGGCAGCAATTTTTCGATGCAGGAATCAGGCTGGGCGGGATGGATCACATTGTCTCACTGTATGCAGACGATGTACTGATATATGTCAACAACCCCCACCTCAATGTTCCAACCATACTAGAGGTCCTTGACAACTACGCCAAAGTCTCAGGCATACGATTTAGCAAGACGAAATCCTGCATGTTTCCATTAGCAGCCCTGAGAAATAAAACCGCAGAAGAGCTTCCCTCAGTGGGCATAAAATGGGAGACTGAATCTTTCCGTTACCTTGGGATCCAAATAATGCACACCCCAGAACAAATGCACACACAAAACACCAGAGCTGCGATACCCAAACTGCGCAAGTCCATAAGTTTCTGGACTAAGCTCCCACTGTCCATGCTGGGTAGGGCCTCTATAACCAAGATGATCATCCTACCAAGATTCCTGTACGGGTTCCAGAATGTGCAATTCTATATCACCAAACCCTTCTTCCAGCTTCTGGACACAATACTTAAGGAGTTTCTATGGGGGAGGGGCAGACATAGGGTGGCACTGTCTACCTTAGTACTACCACACAGGCAAGGAGGGATCCAATTACCGAGCTTCGAGAGGTACTACCTTGCAGCCCAGTTAAGCCATGTAACCAAATGGTTAGCAGACGGGACTACTTCAGAGACCCCCCTGCTGCAGGCCATGATCTCCCCAATCAGTCTGAAGGAATTGATCTGGGCCCCACAGACTTTGCTACATGATCTGCCTTTTCTGGCAACTCTGGGTAGGAAAATATGGCGTAGAACTGAGAAGATACTGCACTGGAAGCAACCATACTTCCAAGAAGTACCAATACTCTCGGGACTCGATAAGTCTGTCACCACCCTTCACACTATCAGGCTCTGGGAAGACAAAGGTGTATACACTTGGGGCGATCTATACTCCGAAGGCATATTCAGGGACTTCACTGAGTTGCAGGAGGGAGAGGGCATTCACTCTGGCCAATTCCTGTGGTACCAAAAGATCTGCATGATAGCACGCACGAAATGGGACACCTGGCCAGAGGAACCGAAGGCAACCCCCTTTCTGACGCTACTATACAGCCAGAGCGAGGGGGGAAGGGCAATATCCCAAATCTACAGTCTTCTCATTGACAACCCCAATCCCCGCAGTGATGCACTAAAGACCCGCTGGGAATCAGATATGGGACAAGAGCTGTCCGAGGTAGAATGGAGTAGAGCTTTGTCCTTTCCGAAAGAGGTCTCTAGGAACCAGAGATTTCGACTAATCCAATTAAATATACTTTACCGCACATACTTAACCCCAAGCAGGATTGCGAAGTTCAATAAAACCACCCAGACACTTTGCACCTGGTGTGGGACAGAGGGAGCAGATCTAATCCACATGTTATGGAACTGCACCAAAACACGTAGCCTCTGGTCAATGGTGAAAAAAACCTGCGGAGAAGCGGAAGTCACTAGGTATAAATGGACCCCAGCTGAATGCCTCCTAGGCTGCTACCCCAGATTGGCCAAACTCAAATATGCGGTTAAGCTGATGGACTTGCTATGCATAACAGCCAAGAGGACTATCGCCATGGCATGGAAACGGCCGGCAGGGCCGAATCATAGAGCATGGCGCAAAGAATTCGAAAGATGGGCGACTGCCGAAACAAGAGCTTGGGAGGACAGTGTGGCTAGATCCACAGACGAGTCGAGCATGGCCCTTGCTGCATGGAAAGACACCATGTCCAAACTGTTCCATTCCTCCGATGATAAGCCCCCCTGAACATCTGCCCGGCCCTATCACATGACTTAAAGGTTGACCAGAACACTCGATACCTGACCCCCCCATGAGTATCACTCTTGGAAACCCCAAACCCACGCCCGTGGCGCCCGGCCACTACCCCCGCTTGCGACCCAATCAACCATCGCTTGCCCTCGGACCGGAGATAGTTAATGTTTGATGTTTTTGTTATGTAAATGTTGTTGTTCATTTGCAAAGACAGAATTTCGTTGACCACGTTGGTCAATCTGAATAGTGATTGTAACTATAAATGCCAATAAACAAATTTTAAAATAAAATAGGCAAAATACTGCTACTGCCACCAAAAATGTCATCACAAATGTCATTTCTATTCAAATCAAAGATCTTTCCATAACTAACTTCATACACATAACTGTTTTCATGCAAAGGTGTCTCCAATGATACAGTTTCACAATGCAAATCTACATAGGCAAACCCTCTATGCACTCTCTTTATGTCTGTCAAAAATGTACTATCTCTCGTATTATTCTGAAGTAACTCTTTCTCCCCACGAACAATATTTATATCTCTAGGAACTCTGTTCCCGCCCATGACTGCTGTTGTTGACAAATTTTTCAATGGGTCTAATTTCAAAGCTGCTGCTGCTGGGACATTTTCCCAGTCTTTAATTATATTTCTGAGACGATATATTACTGCTCGCAAATCACCAATATATGGACTCCTCTCTGTCATAGCTATTTCACTATTCACTTTCCGTATGGTTGGTGCCTGTGATACATCGCAGGCTTCAAGCATATTTCTAAGCCGATTTCTTATTGCTTTCAAATCTTTCAAAAATGTGCTAATTTTGCAGTTTCAATTATTCACCCTCACAACACTCAAGTGAGTTTCAAAAAACAAGTTCCAAGACTTCTCTAAACATGCATATATAGTCGGCAACTTGAAATTCCAAGTCTCTGCGGGGATCCAAAAACAAATACCACAAGCGTCTTCAAGAAAAAACTGTTTCTCTAGCTCGGCTAAATAAATGTACATTTATTCCCCTTAAAAAATTGCCAGTCATGAAATACTGCTCTGGACCAATTCCAAAATTCAAATTCCGGATTCAAAGGTCAGTCAGACAATTGTGTCCCCCGTCCTACGGTGAACAAAACCCCAAGACAGACAAAACACGAAACATGAAATATCTATTCCCACAAACTAACAAAGAACAAAACACAGCTGCATACGATGTTCAAACTTCGACTGCTGCAAAACTGATAAGTGGACCAACAAGCCTGCTGCTATCCATGTTATCAGTCAGCATTAGTGAAGTCCCTCTTCGGGCGCCATGTTGTTAGTCCTAAAACAAATCCTACCATGGTCTAGCCCCCCCTTGGGCAACCATGTATCAGTCTTAGACAACCCTAGCCAATCCCTTAGGAGGGTGTGGACCACTATGCCCCCCTACATTCGTATCTCAGGGCCTTTGTGCGGCCCTGAGATCCCCAATTATCAGTTATTACAAGTAGATAGGCTCTCTAGGCCTTACCCGTCCCTAATCACTTTTAAAATGGCTCCGGAAGGAAACAACAATGCTGTGCCTCCCTCCTACACTATTAATCATAGTCCACGTTCTGTCCCATTTTGGTTGTGGAAAAAAGGTTCCTACCCAGTTGGAACATTCACTAGATGTATGAATATTGCTGTGCTTGAACAAGAAGAAAAAACATTATTTCTGAGGCTTGTGTAATCTGCTTAGATCACATGCTGTGCATAGCCGACATCTAGTGGAAGATGCAGAGTGTTACAGTTTGTTTTTCGAAACTCGAAAATGGGCGACGACACAGGGCGTGCCAGTAATACCATCCCTAGTGTGACATCCACTGTACCCATGATCCCTCACGCGTCTAGGACCCTCAGATTGTTTTTTTCTGCCATACTGGTTGGACGCATCCCGCGGAGTTCCCTGGCCTTAGCCATAACTTTGCAAAATATCATAATATTTCCCCATTTTCTCCATCCCAACGTCGAATCACCGAAGTTCGACACTCGACGCCGGCCCGAAGAAGAAAACAACTGTCGAGAGCTGCATGACGGACTTTGGGCCCAGGAAGGCCTCTGGCCTCGGCCCGGGCCTTGGAAGGCCTCTGGCCTCGGCCTTGGAAGGCCTCTGGCCTCGGCCCCTGCAAGTAGGGAGAGTGGGGGGTGGTACATACTCAACACTCTATATATATATATATAGATACAATTTCTTATATATTCCTACACACACTAGCCCGCTGCCACAGGGTGCGTATGGATGGTACCCCTTTCGAATTTTGCCCCAAGTGCAACCGCAAGTACCCTTGGGTTGACAGACACGCCACCTGTAACCTCTGCTTGCCGAGGGACCACCCTGAGGTGAACTGCAGAGCGTGTAGTCGGTTTAAACCGAAGACTCTAAAGGACCGTTCGATCAAATGTTGGGCCCACCATGCCAGGCAACGAGAGGCCATGGAAGCGGAAGGCGCCTTCAGTGATGGCAGCGATGCCGTCCTATCGGACAGCGAGGGCAACGTGGCATCGAGAGACAGCCAATCGCAAGTCCCCGACCTCGGAAGGTTGTCCGGCAGGGCAGCTATGGGGAACACCCCCAGCGACACAAGCGCTACCGACAGCACTTCCACTAAGCACTCAAAGTCGAACCGAGACGCGATGCGCGCGTCGAGTTCTCAGAGAGAGGCACACAGAGAACGGTCCACCGAATCGGTGTCCTCTGGGCGTTCTCGATCAAGATCACTGCATGACACCAGGCAACCATCCACTGTTGCCAAGGGTGCCTCACTCACTAAAGTAACAGAGGTTTGATCATCGGGAGACGAAGACGACCACCATCCCCAGGCCGCACTCCAGGAGTCGGCGTCAGCAGACCGCGTGACGGCTGCTCCCGTGTCCCGACCTACACTCTCTAAGGAAAGGGACACTACTCCGGAATCTCGACGCCAGAAGTCGAAGAGCTGCGAAAAGGTGAAAACACCAGGGAAGCACTCTTCCACTCACAGGGAGGGGGGAAAACAGCAGAAAAAGCATTCCCAGCCTTCATCTGCACCACAGACACATAAGGACAAGTCACAGTCTTCTGTAAAATTATCCAAGATCCCTGCACAAGGCCATAGGTCCAGTCAGGATATAGCAGGGAAACACTCCCAGGAAAGGGTAATCCCCAGCTCTAAAGAATGGTCAAGTGAGGATATAACAACGGTAAGGGTATAGCTAGTTTGACCTCTAACAGGGTCTAAATTACATTCCTACCGAGAATTAAAGATTCATAATCACACACAATCACGGTCTATAGAAGAATAGATTTTCATTACATATTTTATATGTAAAAAATATGTATTTACATATTAACTATGTCATGAAAATCTATTCTTCTATAGACCGTGATTGTGTGTGATTACAAGTGAGGATATAGACAGAGTTATGTCTAGAATGTCATCCCTAGCAGACTTCTATGGCAAAAATCCACAGCACTTCCTCGCCTTTACCCCTGTCGGGGCTACTCCCTCAGGGTCTAAGGACCCGCAAACCCCTGGTAAAAAACCTTGAGTTGAGGCGCCAACGCAAAGTAGGTCTTCTGACCCTTTCCACATTCAGCCATACTCTCAATATGATGAGGATCCATCATTTAACGAGGATCCAGAATTGCCCACATTGTACGTCCAAACTGGAATGGATTACTATGGGGATGACGAGGGCCAAGAGGAGGACGAAGATGACCCAGAAGTCTACAGAGTAGACTCCCCAGTAGACAAAGAACCTCTGGTTACCGACCCTCCTGTCGACAACCAACCTCTCTTAATCTAGAGCGGCTGAACACTTCTGCATAGATACGCAGGGAGCACAGGAGGAGAGGGACTTTGCCGAGGAATCAGTGGAAGAAAAGAGACCTGTTGCCCAGGCCATCCCTATTCTCAAGTCAATACAAAGGAGAATAGACTCTTCCCTTCACAATCCCAAAAAAGAGGGCGGGAACACCCTTATCATCGTCCGAAGCTCCCCACGACAAGGAGAGCAAGACGATCTATGGGTTGGGAAGGAAGGTAGTCTCCACTACCAGGCAATGATTGCCAACTCCACCACCCTGCTGGCGAGTTACAACTGCCATCAGTGGGAAGAAGTTGCGGCGCTCATTGACTCCGCCCCGGAACCTTTAAAAAGCCAGTTGGCACAGGTTGCGTCGGAGGGAAGAGCCGTGTCCGGTTGCATCCTTAATGCAACCTTTGATGCCGCGGATAACGCAGGCAGACTGATAGCAGAGAGCACTTTTATCAAAAGACATGCTTGGTTAAGACAATCTGGGTTTAAACCCGAAAACACAAGCAATAGACAAACCGGTGGAGCCCGATCTACTGTTTGGTAAGGCGGTAGAAGACGCCTTAAAAAATGCGAAAGATGAATACGAGACTCTCAAATCCCTTGGCCAGTTAACCAACAAACCCCCTAATCAAAGAGGGAATGGCAATTTTCATCGCCCACACGGCCAAAACTCACAAAGAGGCTCCAACTATTCCCAAAGGCAGGGTACACCATGGAATAACAACAACCAGCAGTCTTCCCAAGGTTATGGCAGGGGTAACAAGAGGGGACGTGGTAAGGGTAGAGGCAGCCCCAATAGAGGCGGCGGCACGCCTCCCGCAAAACAGTGACGTTACGTTCAGTGTCCCTTCTCACGCATCCCCAGTAGGGGGATGCATTTCCAACTTCACCTAATCATGGGAAGGGATCACATCAGACAGATGGGTGCTGTCCACAGTGTCCGCAGGAAACTGCATAGAACTGTTAGAGCGTCCCCGAAACCACCCTCCACGTCAAAAAGTACATTCATTAGACCACCAGAAGATCCTCCTCGAAGAGATTGCCAATCTTCTAGCAAAGGACACGATAGAACTCGTCCCGGGACACCAGGTAAACAAGGGAATTTATTCAACCTACTTTCTTGTGCCAAAAAAAGATTTGACAATGCGCACAGTATTGGACTTAAGGCCTGCAAACAAGTATGTCAAGCCCCAAAGGTTTCGCATGACTACTCTCCAAGCGCTAATCCCCCTCCTAAAAAAGGGGGATTACATGGCAACATTGGACATGAAAGATGCCTATTTTCATATTTCCATGTTCCCAGCGCACAGAAGATTCTTGCGCTTCAAGGTGGACAGCCAGCACTACCAGTTCAAGGTACTGCCCTTCGGTATAGCCTCGGCGCCAAGGGTATTTACCAAGGTACTGGCGGTGACTGCGGCACACCTACGCAGGGAGGCGATCCAAGTGTACCCTTACCGGGACGACTGGCTCATCACGGGAGAGACCCCAGTAATTTGCAGATCAAACATTCAAAGAACCATCAACCTCCACTTCGAATTGGGTTTCTCCATAAACAAGAAAAAGTCAAGTCTGGTGCCAAGCACCTCCAAACAGTTCCTAGGAGCTGTCCTAAACACACAAGACTGCTGCAAATTCCGCTATATCAAGCTAGTCACCAAGTAACAGTGCACAAGGCAGTGCGTTTGCTGGGCATGATGGAGTCATGTATTTACCTGGTCCCCCACGCGCGCCTGCGCATGCGTCCCTTGCAAGAATGGTTGGCGAAACAGTGGTCTCAGGCAAGTGGTCAGTGGGATGATCTAGTGGTCGTTTCACCAACACTTGTACAAAGTCTTCACTGGTGGACAAGAGAAAACCTGTCAAAGGGGAAACCCTTTTACGATCCCGAGGTACAGGCGGTAGTCACAACAGACGCATCCCTGTCAGGCTGGGGAGCACACCATCTCCACCACACAGCTCAGGGTCTCTGGTCTCACTCAGTGGCCAAGAACCATATCAATCTGCTAGAGCTTCTGGCAGTATTCAGAGCGCTTCAAGCGTTCGAGCCTTACCTGTTGAACCTGTCAGTGCAGATCCTGACAGACAGCACAACAGCTATGTTTTACCTGAACAAGCAGGGAGGGACTCGTTCGCCAAATCTGTGCAAGCTGGCCCAAAAAATGTGGATATGGGCCCTCAGACGGAACATCTACCTGTCATCTCAAAATGTTCCAGGGGATCTCCATTCTCTGGCAGATGCTTTGAGCAGAGATCTCCTCCCGGAAGAACACGAATGATGTCTACACAGAGAAATCATAGAAGACCTCTTCTCTCAGTGGGGTTTCCCCACTATAGACCTATTCACTACAAGCGAAAACAGACAGTGCCCAGGATTCACATCCAGGTTACCCCAACCAGACTCCCAGGGGAACTCCCTGTGGATGAACTGGTCAGGGATGTTTGCGTACGCTTTTCCACCAACCCACCTCATCAGGAAGGTGGTCAACAAGATGCACAGGGAATCGATGACACTCATCCTGGTTGCTCCCATGTGGGCGAGGCAACCGCGGTTCCCACACTTACGCAGACTAGCGGTGTGCGAACCCATCAAACTCCTGTGCTGGTACAACTTACTGTCCCAGAACCAAGGTCAGACAGTGCATCCTCAACCCAACTCAATGAACCTGGCAGCATGGCTCCTGAGGTCATAGAGTTTGGACATCTCAAATTACCTCAGAGATGTATGGACATCTTAAGAGAATCTAGGAAGCCAAACATGAGGCACTGCTACTTTGACAAATGGAAAAGATTTGTTATCTGGTGCCAGAATAAGCATTTCAACCCGGTTGATTGCACTCCTTCTACTATAGTCACCTACATGCTACACCTGCTGGACGCAGGGTTGGTATTTAATTCACTGAAGGTGCACCTGGCGGCTCTGTCAGCATACACCACCTCACATAACAAAGTATTGTGGTGGAAAGTACCAGTGGTTAAAGCCTTCATGGAAGGAGTAAAGAGACTTCACCCTCCAATTTCTAACCCACCACCAGGATGGGACCTTAATGTGGTTCTTGCTAAACTCATGGGCCCTCCCTTCGAGCCCATGCATAAAAACAGTCTCAAACACCTGACATATAAAGCTGCCTTCTTGGTAGCCATCACGTCTATAAGAAGGGTAAGTGAAATTCAGGCTCTGTCAGTGCAGGATCCTTTCTTTACTGTCCATAAGGATAAACTGGTTTTACGAACACACCCAAGGTTCTCACCTAAGCTTATTTCTAAATTTCACGTAAACCAGTCCATCGAGCTTCCGGCTTTCTTCCAAGACCCACAGAGCTCGGCTGAGGTGAAACTACACACCCTAGATGTACGTAGGGCGGTCCTACACTATGTAAACAAGACCACACCGCTAAGGAAAACAGACCAACTGTTTGTCTCCATAGCTACAGGCAGAGAGGGAGATCACGTCTCTAAAGGTGCCATCTCCAAGTGGATTATAAACGGTATCCAGCTGTGTTACTCCCTTTCTGAAAAGACTCTGCCTTTCACGCCAAGAGCCCACTCTACTAGAGGCATTGGGGCCACTCTGGCTTTTATTGCAAATATACCCCTTGACACCATTTGCAAAGCAGCTACATGGAGCTCTATTCACACTTTTACTCAGCACTACTGCATTTACACCCATTCCAAGACAGATACTCAAGTGGGACAAGCGGTTCTAAGACATTTATTTGCTCATGACCCTTCTCACATCCCACCTCCTTCTTCTAACACTGCTCGCTAATCTATGCACAGCATGTGATCTAAGCAGATTCCACAAGCCTCAGAAGAGATACAGTACTCACCATAATCGTATTTCTGATGCTTGTATCTGTTTAGATTCACATGCGACCCACCCTTCCTTCCCTCTGAGAGAAGGCGCATGGATGCTTGTAGTCTTACCTTTCTATCTATCTGCTTGGATAATCTGTACTCACGCTACTCCTCATGTCAGAAAAAATACAATCTGAGGGTCCTAGATGCGTGAGGAATCATGGGTACAGTGGACGTCACACTAGGGATAGTATTACTGGCATACCCTGTGTCGATGCCCATTTTTGAGTTTCGAAAAACAAACTGTAATACTCCGCAGCTTCCACTAGATGTCGGCCTATGCACAGCATGTGAATCTAAGCAGATACAAGCATCAGAAATACGATTACGGTGAGTAATGTATCTCATATAGGAGCTTCTGTCTATTTTGTATGTGGAGATGAGGCCTATCCATGGTTAACTAGAACTTGGGAAGGGACCTGTTATTTAGGTATACTTTTACCTGGTGTATTTCTTTCCAAAACTTCTGAAATAGCAAAATTATCCAGGTATCAGCCACAACGAGATGATACCGCAGGACAGATCGTTGGCGATATAGCGAAATCAGTTATACCGTTTTGGGGACAAGCAATAAACTCATGGAATATAAGAAAACTGTCCAGGGTGTTAGAAAAAATGATAAATGGGACAACAGATATGCTCTATAATATGACATTGGAACAGAAAGCAATCAGATTCATTGCACTTCAAAATAGAATAGTGCTTGATATAATTTTGGCTGATCATGGAGGAGTATGCAAATTGGTGGGGTCAGCGTGCTGTGTATTCGTAAGTGACTCCTCCCCCACGATATTTGAAGCAATTAAGACATTGCATGTCCTAAGTTCTGAAATTCATGTTCCCATAGGTGGTTGGAATCTGAATATAAGTTCATGGTTTTGGGAACTGCTACGATCATGGGGATGGAAACTAATTGCAATTTTGATTATGATATTTGGAATCCTCATATTCTGCTGTTGTTGCATACAATGCCTGCCAGACCTCTGCTCCCAAATTTCAAATTAGTGAAGTGAAGATGCGCAACACGAAAATGAAATAATTAAAGAATTTATGGCAATTCATATTTCTGATATTTCTGATGACGATTATAGCGACACGGGTAGTTCGGAATTGGACACGTGGTCCGATGAAGACGCGATGTATGGATGATGCTATTGGCGTAAGGCCAAAAGGAGGGCTTGTTAGACCAGAAAAAGCAACCCTATAGTCGAATGATATGTATGATATATTGGCCAGAAGCCAATCGCATCATGTGACAAACATCGCAATTCTAGAATCGTCAATGTAACCAAAGGGCGTCCATTTTGTGAAATGTCGGCCATTTGCTTTTTGTCTTTTCTGTCAAAACGCTTTGCAAATGTTTTCTATGTTTTAGACTCGTTCACCGTGCAAGGCCACGGCTTGAACCCTGAAATACTAACACATACAGGAATGTCAAACTGTGCAGAAATACATTGTTTTTCTCTCTGACTGAGTCCTTGAAGTCGAGCAGAAGCCGCATCTAATCAGTAGTCCAGGTGCCGGTTTGTCTTGCAAGCGCTGTTGTAAAAGGTAGTTAAACATGAATTATATTCTCCTAACGGTGCTCCTTCACGGAGAGTGGTATTGTCTGCTTCAGAACTATATGACCCTAAGCTCATGAGCCGAAACACACAGATAACATAGTAAGGAATGTTTCCCTGCTAAGAACACGATATCCTTGCCGAGCCAGAGCTCCATGTTCCTCATAACAGAAAGCTGTCTCTGCTGCCTTCGCTAAAATAACTATGTTTAGGCTGAATGAAGACTTGTCATAACGTGTCATAATTGTCATAATTGTCAATCACTGAACCCTACCCTGTATGACATGTATGAGGGCGGGTCGAATTGCTATAGCAAAGGATATGTCTAATGTATATATATTGCTGCTTGAGCGCTGTTCACTCTCTCTCGCATCTCACAGTGTTTGGGAACACACTTCGTGAGGCGGTGAGACCCAGTCGGCCGACTGAGAATACTTTGAAATAAACCAGACTTGTTTGGAAAACGAACCTCGCGTCTGACGTGTCATTTTAGTATATGGTTATTGTGCTTTAGTTTCCATATGTGGTCTTTATGGCGTAGCACTCCGATGTTTGACTTGATCTGAAATGAAAGAAGCAGTGGTAGTCATAGATGTCAAATAATTGTGAATCTCATCACCTAGAATCTGCGCTACACTCTGGGCATCTCTTCTGACTCTAGCTGGAGGCATAAGATGCGTCCTCATGTAGCGCCCTGTTACTAATTCATGGGGCGTAAGGTGATGATCTGAACCTGGCTGATTTCGAAGGGCATACAAGGCTAGGGGTAGGCAATATAGCAATCCCTTTTTCAAAATTAATCTGATTTTTGCTATTCTTTCCTTTAGAAGGCAGTTGAGCCTCCCACATATTCCGTTCGCTTGTGGGTGATAAGCAGAAGATAACTTATGCTTTATGCTCAATAAAAGCCCTATTTGTTCAAACATCTCATTGGCAAAGCGTGGCCCATTATCAGACCTTAATACTTCGGGCACACTCCACCTTGGAAATACTTTGCGCACTAGTTAATTCACTGCACAGGTTGCATCAGGTTGTGAACAAGGAACGGCTTCGATCCATCAAGAAAGGGGACATGCCACCCCCAATAGATACCTATATCCGTTACATATCTGCAGCATATCGAAGTAATCAATATGCAAATGCTTAAACGGGCCATTTGGACGGGGTATTACTCCTCTGATTGTTCTTAGTGTATGCCCAGCTGTGAACTTCTGACACACAATGCAACTCACAATGAATTGTGCAACGTGTTCCAATAGATTTCGGACAAACCAGTCTTCTGCAATAGTGGCATCAAGACTTTCTTGGGCTATATGTGCGGGGTAATGCAGCTGCTCAGCTGTGACTCTCAGTAATGCTGCTGGTTGCACTAGCTTTGCAGTGCTTTCCTGACTTCACAATGCTTCCGTGGGGATAAAGAGCAACCACTACATCTCCATAGCTCCTGCTCTTCTTGTGGGGCTATACCCTGTATCTCTATTAGTTGCGTAATTGACAGCATATTCAACCCCTCTCGTACTAACATATTTCTATTTAATACTTCCTTGACATTTTCAGTTTCAAAACTCGAAATGTCTGAAGAATAGGCAACCATTTTGGCTTCTAAGTCTGCGGCTTTGTTTCTGCGAGAGATAAAGGGCCTCATTACGACCCAGGCGGTAAGTTACCGCCTGGGTCGTACCCTTACCACCATGGTGTAAACTATGTTTACACCATGGTGGATGGCGGATTTACCGCCCCATTCCAAGGTGAGTGGGGCGGTAAATCCCCATTTCCCATTTTACCCTTCCCCATTCCCATTTTTGCCCCATACGGCATAATGGGAGTGGGGAAGGCGCTAATTACGCCACCGTAAATTACGGTGGCGTAATTAGTACCATGGTCCCTTAGCGCCATGGATTTTAACGCCTGCAAAAAGCAGGCGTTAATATCACCATGGCGCTAACAGACCTTGTAATCAGGCGTTAAGGGTCGGCGCCGTTTACGGCGCCATTAACCCCTTAACGCCTGATTCGTAATGAGGCCCAAAGTCTGTTAGTTTAGTATGCGTTGCACATTTTACAACTTCTATGGCCACTGGGAGTTGTAGAGCCTTAATGATCCTGTCCAATAAAGACGCATGTTGCACTGGAGTGCTGTCTGCGCAGAGATAACTCCTCCTTTTCCAATGTGACAGCCATGCGTGTACGGTTGACGCCACATAGGCAGAGTCACTGTACACCATCACTTCCTGACCTTGATGTTTCTCGAGCGCAACAATAAGTGCTACCAATTCTGCTGCCTGTGCTGAAAAATGGGACAATAGTCTTGCACTCGCCAATACCTCAAATTCACCATTGAATCTGTGCCTTACAACTGCAGATCCTGAATGCCTTTCCCCACTAGTCTAGTCAATTTTTGACAAACCATCAATAAAGAGAATCTCCCGTCCTGCTAAATCATTTTCTTTTACACAGGGTATATCATCATAAAATTCAACATAGTGCACCTGTGTACATGATCACCTTCTTCTACAGGTTCAGCTACAAACATAGCTGGTTTCACTATTTTACATCTTACTATTTTAATCACTGGATTTGAAATCATCATTTCATACGCAGATGCTCTTTGTGTTGCCAATATCATTTTGGGTTTCTCTAAAATGGCAAATAAGGTGTCCTGCACATATAGCCTCCTTGCACAGCCCATCATAATACTTGTGGACTTCTCAATCGCAAATGAAGCAGCAGCCAAAGATTGATCGCATGGAAAATGTCCTCTCATGACTGGATCTAAAATCCCACTATAATACGCCAAAGGTTTATACCCTATAATACGCCAAAGGTTGTTCTTTGTGTGAGTACTGCTGTCATTACTGATCCATTAGTGTGCGAAAACAAATACAATTCTTCAATATAATTGGGAATTCCCAAAACTGGAGCTGTACCAATTGCTCTTTTTAATTCTTCAAATCCTTCCTCTATTTCTTCAGTAAAATCTTTTCTTACCAACTTGTGCTTTCTTGAGCGCTTGCAAAAGTGGCTTTGTATATGTGCTGTAGTCGAACACCCAGGCCGTTCAATAATTGCATATGACCAGAAACTGCTGCATTTGCCTCACTGTGTTTGGCTTTGATGTTTTCATGATAGCCTCAGCTCTCTCAAGTGTCATTTTCTTTCCTTCATGTGAAATTAATTGGCCTATGTACAACACCTCTTCCTGTCAATACTGTAATTCCTACTTGTCTATTTTGTATCCCTTGTCTGTCAATATAGTTATTAACTGAACAGAATCCTGCCTACATTTCACTACAGATTGATATGTCATCTACGTACTGAATTACAGCACTCTTGAGTTCAATGTTACCCAAATCCATCTGTAGGACCCTATTAAAGATTGACAGTGACTCACAGTACCCTTGAGGTAAACAAGTATATTTTAGTCTCTTTTGTCTGAATATAAAAGAAGTAAGGTTTTTTGAGTCTTTGTGCAACGTGATCAAGTTAAATGCATTCTTCAAATTGATCACTGTGAAATACCTAGCATTAACTGGGATGCTACAAAATATTGTCGCAGGATTCGGAACAAATGGAAATTCTACTTCTACAATCTGATTAAGAGGGCACAAGTCCTGGATAAATCTCCATGACCCTCCTTTAGATTTTTTAATCAGATATACTGCAGTATTGCACGAGAACTCTGATGGCACTAGGACGCCCTGTTTCATCAATGCTGAGATAGTCTCAAATATGCCTTCATCAGCTTCCCGTGACATGGGATACTGTTTTGTTTGGGGTAGAATTGCTCCTGGCTTGAGTTTTATTTAAACGTTCCCTATTCACTTCAATAATCCAACGTCATAAGGGGCCGTTAGTCCAAAGGACACTTGGCACCTTTTCTATGTCTTCCTGAAAGAACGCTGGTCTTTGCCGCATCAGTGCAATTCGCTGTGGGATTTCTCTTTTCTCAATCTTGATCCAATGTGTAATGCTTATGAAAAATACTACCTCATCATCTAAACATTAATCTCTGAACATATCTTCATCTGTTATGTCAGTCAGTCTGTATGCTTCTTCAAGAGCAATTGCTGTTCTCCATGCTCTGCCTCCGGTATCTACTCCTTCGAGCATTGCTATCCTCCCTCGTACTATGGCTGCTTCCAATTCTACGGGAATAATCTGCCCTTCTTCCTCATCCATAGGTACTTGTGGTCTGAATAAAAATTCATCAGGTATACTCACAATTTCCCAAACTAATCCAGGTAGCCATGATAATAAAATGCTCACCCCATACATGAACATTTCTGGATCTACCAGGACTCCCTTTAGAGCCACTTGTCCTGTAAATGCCAGTATAAACTCTCCTATGTTTAAATAGTGTAATCATGGAGTGGTCAGCAGAGGTAGGGGGTAGGATCTCCTGTGGATATATACGTCTGCTCCTCTACAATAGCGTAAAAGAGAACGGTTCTTTGGATTTTTGCCTTCCAAATAATTTCCTTCACATTCAGGTATTTGGTAAAAAATATGCCAAGAAATGCAATTGGACCAGCGCAGGCAAGACAACCAAAGTTTGTAAAGGATTTAGGCCTTTGTTAAGATCGCTATCCCAATACAACATGTGGAGTTTCAAGAGCATGCTGCTTTGGAGGAATTACCTACTATTATTGAAAAAGTGGACTGGCAACATAATGAGGAAGTTGAAATAGAAGCCTTTGATATCTCAATTAAAAGCAATTCCATTGAGGAAGCCTAGGTTAAAATAACAACTTAAGCCAGGCAGGAATAAGAGTCCTTGTAAAAAAAGGCAACAGGGAAAAGAAATAGAAAGAATATAAACGGGATCCTTGCAGGATTCATGGTAGTGAAAACACACTTTACTAAATAATAAGGAACGTGCTTATTTCCTAAATCCTGATAACTAGCTGATACAAAAATATAAGGGAGTGTAAAGAAAATGATACAGGGAAATCTTATCTCACTAATAACGAGGGATACATGAGTGGTTTGAGAAAGGCAGCCCTTTCTTTGGCTGTGGAACCATCTATAATATCGATGAACTCACTGCTAATTGCTGATAAGGATCCAAATAAGAATGACTGTGCATTGGGGAAGAGCTTGAATAGATGACATTGGGCCTCATTACAAGCTTGCCGGTTCGGAATCAACGGTACCGGTAAGCTGGCCTGTACCATTGTTTCCGAACGGGCAAACTACAAGTTCTGCGGGCAAGGTCTGATCTGGCGGGCGGAATGGCACCTGCCCGCAGACCTTGACGGTAGCACCGGCACCATTCTGAATGGTGTCGGTGCTACCGTCCTCCCCATTCCCATTGAGTCCAATGGGACTCAATGGGAATGGGGAGTATTTTTTTCTGGTGCCCAGCACTGGGCAATTACCGGGTCCGCCGGGGCTGTAATGCCCGGTAATTGCCCATTGCCGTGCGCCAGAAAAAATTACTCGTAATTACCCCATTGACACTGAACTTGCATTTTCGAAGACGGGCACCAAGGCCCTCATTACGAGTTTGGAGCTATTAGCTCCATGGCTGCCACCAAACCGGGCTCATTTACTGGGTTCATGCAATGAGGAATAACCGGGTCATTCCAACATTGGAGAACCCAGTAATTCCTCCTTGCAGGAACCATTCCCCATTCCCATTTGAGCCCCCATAGAGCTCAATGGGAATGGGGATGGAGGTAACAACGGGCAGATTACAACTGGCCCGTTGTTATCTCCTTCTTCCCCTCGCGGGACCCGGAAAGCACACCTGGTTTACCAGGCGTCCGATCCGGGTCCCGCGATGGGAAGCTTGTAATCGGCGCTCCCGTAAGGAAGGGGGCCGGTCCCATACCGGCCCCCTTCTTTAGGGGAGCGCCAGGGTCGTAATGAGGCCCCAAGACTTTGGGCCTCATTACAAGTATGGCGGTATGGTAATAACGGTGCCGGTAGCGCTTCCGGCACCCTTGCTACCGTACCGCCATACTATGAGCTGCGCTCGCGGGTGCCTGTCAGCGCGCCAGGTCTGACCTGGCGGGCAGTGCGGCACGCGCGAGCACAGCAAGTGGGATGCACCGGCACCGTTGTAAACGGTGCCGGTGCATCCGACATCCCCATCCCCATTTAGCCCTATGGAGCTCAAATGGGAATGGGGATGTACCGGGCCCGGCACCCACAAAAGGGCAATTACGGGATCCGGCTGGGCCGGAATAGCCCGGTAATAGCCCATTGACGGATGCCGGACTCGGAAGCGAGTTTGGAGGTAGCCTTGCCGGTTTTACTGGCAAAGCTACCTCCAACCTCGTAATATGGCCCTTTGTTTATTATTTATGAATTATTTGCCAACGGACACAGGCGGTCAATTAATTGTAAAGCAGTGCACCCGCTTTTACAGTTCATTCCTCTTCTGCTTGTTATCACTACTTTGGATATTGACCCCATTGAGTTCTTATCATTGGATAGTGAAAAGGCTACTTGTGCAGAATGCAGCTCTAGCTTTATCGTACACTTGATTATGTCATATTCCTTCTGTTATTTAAAGATGGGTTTTGACATGAAATACGATGCCTCTGATCCGGGTTGTTCCTTCAAACCTATCAAGGTAATGAGAGGTTTGAAGGAACAACCTGGATCAGAGGCATCCTATTTCACGTCAAAACCCATCTTAAAATAACGGAAGGCACAATTTTGAGGGTAGACACACGTGTCTGATAATGGCCATGGCATTCTTATGTCCTGCAATTCATTATTCGTCTGAGAGCCTATTAATGGGCTCTTGGGTTTACATGCACTTTCATGGAACACTCGCAGACCTAGGCACAATACAAGTAGAAAATGAGGTCATAAAGGGGTTTGTGAACATGCCATTTTTATATTACAAGAAACTTGGCTCGCTACTCGTTTTATAAATAGATGGAATTGGGATAATTGCAAGATGTGCTACAAAAGGGAACTTGGACGTCCTGGTCCTGCGAGTGGTCTTATGAAGCGTTAACAACAGATGTACAATTAAAGAATACGAATTGAAAAAGTAATGCCCTTAATTATTGGCAGCAAAAGTAGACTTATATTAGGAATTGAACATATATTCATGCTGCTAATAAATGTGTATGATCCCCCTGGTGCTAAGAGAAAAGACGAAACGTGTTATTACGGGGTAGGCGGTAGCCGTGCTGGTAAATACCACCACGGCACCCGCCGGAGTCATGAATTTACTGGCACCCGGCAGTGGGGACTTACCGGTCTCACATGGTTGAAGTTATAACTAAATGTCAATGTGCAAATATAATGAATGGAAGGGGACTTCAACGCACACTGTTGAGCTGAAGATGATGGTAAATCCGTACTTCAAAAACAACAGCTATGGTACCATCTGTCAGTTTAATTATGCATTATCGAGGCAGCAGACATGGGATGGCTTGGGTTTGTGGCAGAAAACGACTTGGTAACGTTTAATGGAAGAACTCTGGAAGTCATCCTGTGCAATTTTACCTGGAAGATGGGAAATACAACTAACTTCTATTAATAATGATGTCTTTGTAACCTGCAAGGACTTCATCAAAATAACCCAGTATGCATGGGGGTGTTGCATATGAAAGTCATTTTCAGTCAAAGTGAACATTCAAAGAACTTGTGCACTACAAAAATGCCAACATTATTTATTTATTTACCCTCCCAAAATCTTCAAATTGTTTAAAAGCACGTACGCATTGCATTTCCAATTTCATCATATTTCTACAATATTCACATGTGTGATTTTCAACATAGCTGTACCTTTTAGCCAACTCTACCCTTTCTTTTATAAACCAGTGTTTGCCACGACATAAACTGCTTGATCCCCGTTTACTAATAAATTGCTGGCAACATACTGTCCTGTAAATGGCCTATATGGCTCGTATCTTACAACGGTGTGTACATTATGCATTACATGCAACTATATAATGTCGGAAATTAGATCAATATGACATGTTTTTGCTCTTTTGTCATATAGATGTGGACCATTCCTCAAGACACACACTTATGAGATTTTGATGGCAGTAACCATGGAGAACAATTTAAGTGTATAACACACACACTACATATTTAGAGATTACATCATTACCATCCCAGGCACGTTGCCTAAAAAAACAAGCTATAATAAAAAAGCAAAGGAAGCAGTATAAGACGCCGAATTTTCACACCACAAATGGTGTATGCCAATGGACTATTCACAGAGGCAAAGCCAGTAACTGTGCTGTGAGCATCAAAAATGATTGGTGCACAGCATTCGAAAAGTGGGCATTTACACATGGCCACTGAATACCTTACCAAATCCTGTTCATGGAGATTTATTTACCACCAATTAATGTTAGACCCTGAAGAAGCTCATTGAGCGAAACACGTGTAGGCCTTTTACAAATATTCTGTGAATATCTCAGATCTAACATATGACAATCAATCTAACAGTGCACGACTATAAAACACAAATTAAACAACTTGTTTTAAGATTTTGATGCCTCCAGAAATTCAGTACGAAACTAGCAGATTGGGGAACAGAATATCTGTTATTACTGTTATAATTCTGATCCATAGTTTCTTCGTATTCTAATATTAATGAAGTTAGTAACTAATAATCTCTTTATTACCGTCTCATTGGGAGTACCAGTCCTTAATACTTCAAATCCTTTCTTTGTTCGAAAAGACTGGTAAGTGTATTCATTTCTGTAAGCAGTATATATAAACTATGTTGGCCACAGTTAAGGTTGCAATGTGCGCTGCACAGAGCTAAGATAGTTCAGTTTATGTAATGTTGGTGCATAAAGCTGGCGGATACCATAGGGATCTCCAGCATCTGAAAATGTATGCCAGCGCAAATGCTGGGGCATTTGTATGGTGGCGAGGAAAGGATTTAGCGGAATCACAAGTTGCATTCTGCCTCTCCTATCCGCCATACATATGATTGGAAATGTGGCATGGTCTGAATGCTTTTAAGCCTTTCATTAACTTTACGCCACAATGTAGTGATCATGCTAGCCTGTCAAAAGATGTGTAAGCGACTCCAAATGCATCACTTATGATTGGTGGCACAAATATACATTTCGAATGGATTGTGTCCTCCCACGGATTCCTCATCTTTGTTATTCAAGTCTGCTAGCAGCTTGCTTCGAAATTTGTTTTCATAGTCGAGCATCGTGCCGCATCGAGTCTTGGTCTTCAACGACCTTCGTAGCATTACTCGTGACGTCGACACTGGTATATGAAGCATGCGAGCAGACCATTACCTCAGTTCCCTTTTTTCTGCATTGTGGTGTGCTTCAGAGCTACTCGCCTCAGCAAAATTTGTATTGCCTTTTTTCTTCAATGAAGTCACTTCGATACTCTTTTCACATGTCCACGACACCGAAGACAGGTTTCAAGCAGTGTGCAGACTTTGGAGCAAAAATATCCATAACAGACCCTCACCACGTCTGTCTGTGCTGTTTGGTGACATGTCACAAGGTGGACTACTGTGGCCCATGTCAATATATGACTGTCAAGGCATTGCATGAAAATGAAGGGGAAATTCAATGCAGATAAGCCCTCTCCCAAATCCCCATCAATTACCTCTTTTAAAAGAAAGTCATCCTCCGTCGAGGGATGTTTTCCCTGAAAGAAAACGTCTGAAACATCAGAGACGTTCGAAGTGCAGTTCACAACGCTCGTCGTCCTCTTCACACAAGAAGAATAAGAAACGGCGTCACAGGTGCTCGTCATCGTCATCTTCCTCTACCGAAAAGGTTTTGTTCCCAAAGAAAACTTTGACTCCTGCGGAATGGGATAACTTCCACTTAAAAATGCGTTATGTTTTTCAGAAGCAAGCTCCTCTGAATGTCGCTCTCAAGGAGTCAGGGAAACAAAGCCACCCCTCAGTGTCTGACAAGACCAGTAGGGTGTCTCGTGTGTCTCCTTTTCGTGCGCCTCAGAGCCAGGGAAGAGAGGCTCTTTGGCAAAAGTTGAAAGAGTCTTCATTGACACAAAAGAGAAAGTCTGTTCCTACCCCTTTAAGGCATTCATCTCCGCTATCAAAGCCTTCTTTAAAGGTATTGAAGCCGTCAGGTTTTTCTGCTGAGCCTTAGATGCATGTCATCCATTTGAAATCATTGAAGCATGTTAAACCGTTGGCTCATTCACCGAACGCTATGAGGAAGTCTTCGAAGCCCTCAATGCCTTCGACACCATCAGAGCATTCAGTGCTTCCGAAGACTGTTAAACCAATTGCTGAACCAACCAAGTTGCTCAAACCCATGCCCGACCTGATTTCTTCAGGCAAATGGGTTCCATCTTCGAGGAAGATGAAGAGGAGGATCAAGCCCCTCTTGGGTATGAGTTTGGAATACCAAATGTTCCAGAAGAGTGTATATCTCCAAGAAGAGTCCAAGATGCAGAATCTGGTGGAAACCCTTAAAGAAACCAGCAGCTGAGAAACATCTCCTGAGACTGATTCTGGCAACCCATAGGTGGTTGGATATGCTGATCCTTCATACAGATCTGTAATTTGTAAAGTGGTTGAATATCTGGGGTGGTCTAGACCAGCAGCTACCATAGAGACTGATGATCTTACTGTTATCTTAGACAGTGGTCCAGTCAAAGAAACTGTGCTACCTTTTCATGCTGCCTTAAAGGTAAGGGTTATGGAAAATTGCCCACACTGCGCCTCAAAAAGTGGCCCACCCCTCGCCTCACGACCCTTGACCTCTGATGACATCACCGGAAGTGATGTCATTTGACCCCACCCCAAAGTGACATCCTGAGAAGCGATGAAACACAACCTTTCACCCCTTGACAAAACAGAAAGTGGCATCAAATAGCATTGTTTCCAAGTACACTAAATTACTGATAATCCAAGCAGACGTCCAAGGCCAATTGATAATATGTTATTGTATAGCACTTAGGCTTAAGCTCTTTTTTATAGAACAAATATACATACAATATCACCCAACCTGTGTTGGTACTCATTTATCGACCTAGGAAGGATGAAAGGCTTTTTTGGAGGAAAAAAAGTGGAAAAAAGAAATATATTTGTTTAAATTTTATTTTCTTCCAAACCGGCCCAGGCATGGCCAGAAACCGGCCCCCACTCCCTAGGGACGATTTCGGCCCAGCCAGGGGCCGAAAGGCCAAGGGGCCAATCCGACCTTGTCCCCCTGTAAATAAACTATTAACAAAAAAACACAGAACAGCCTCTGTAGACCCTCCTTTTCTGAACAGGCATCCCACACCAGAAAACCTGGTTGTTCAAGCGGCAACTGTTTCATCTAAGTCTGCAGCTTATCTTTCTGCTCCTGAGACAAAGAAGATAGAAAGATCGATTCTTTGGGAAAGAGTATTTAGTGCAGGAAGCATGGCACTAAAAACGGTCAAAGCCACAAATACCTTAGCAAAATACACACATACCCTTTGGGTTTAGCTGCCCCGGCAGCAGAACATATACCAGAGGGTGAGGAAAGGGACAGGTTTTTAAGCCTAGTCCATGACAGGAAAGATGCCATGAGGCAATCCTTACAGTCCAGCCTGGATACAGTGGATTCCGTAAGTAGATCCATGGCTGCCAGCACTGTTTTAAAATGGATGTCATGGCTGAGAAATTCTGGATTTTCTGCAGATGTCCTAGCATGTCTGCTAGAAATGCCCTTCGATTGTACTTTTCTTTTTGGCAAAAAAGGCTGACAGTAGCTTGGAGAAGCTGCAAGCTTCCATGGCTGCAGCTAAATCATTAGGGGCAGCAATCAGGCAACCTTAACCTTCAGGTCAAGGACGGAGAGGATGTCCTTTTCGTTTCTATTCCACAATCTCTAGAGGAAGAGGGCAGTTCTCACAAAGGAGTCAGAGGACAGTGCCTTGTGGAAGCAGAGGAAGAGGAGGTAGAACTCCCTGCGCAACACCAGCAGAGTTACCCTCAGTGGCAAGTGGAGCAGCAAAATGACTCCCTGACCTACAGGTCTGTGGTGGGAGGCAGACTGTCATATCATTGACGGAGTTGGCAGACGGTTACTGCCTCCCATTCACAAAGAACCCTCCCGATTGCCCACCAAAAGCCAGATCTGCATTGGTTCCAGATCTGCTCCTTCCACAGGATGTTCTCATCCTGTTGGTGAAAGGTTCAATAGAACTGGTACCTGCAGCAGAGAGAAACCAGGGTTGGTATTCTTCCTACTTCTTAATTCCCAAGAAGGACGGAGGAGTGCGACCCATCTTGGACTTGAGATGCCTGAAAAATGTCCTCAGGAAGGACAAGTTCAAGATGGTAACTCTTTTGCAGATCCTTCAGGCCCTTCGACTCCAGGATTGGTTGGTGTCATTGGACCTTCAGGATGCTTATTTTCATGTGCCCATACATCAGAAGCACAGAAGGTACCTGAGTTTCGCAGTTGGCGGTTCTCATTATCAGTTTCGGGTTCTGCCATTCAGGCTCACCTCAGCCTGGTGGAAGTGTCACACCTTTTGTGTTTATTTTCAATGTATTTTGAACGTTTTAATCTGTTTGCCAAAATGGGTGATGGTGCTTGGTGATTATGCAATTGCTATTATCACATATGATTTTATAAACTCAGACATGCCCTGATTTGAGAAATGCGGTACGCCGAAACACGTGTAATCTATAGGGTGACACACACAAATTTAACAATAAAAACTTCCACAGCATAAAACTCTTTGGTTTCCAAGATCTTTTTCTGGCGCAGTAATAAGGCGTTGCCTTAGTAACTTGGTCTTTCATTATACAAGCGGAGTTAAGGAACTCTAAGTCTCCGCTCTAATGGCACACCAATGCGACAGCTTGAAAATGTGCAAGTAATTAGGTCGCGGGGGTCACAAGGTGATATCAACCCAAAAGTTCCTTCGCAAGCTTACATTAGCTTCAAGCCCCATTTGCTAGACAATCCTGGCTACGCCTCTGACTACTCCTCTTTTAAATGCCTCATCTGCAGGCTCTCTCTCTCCTCTAGCCTTTCACTCACTGTGGCTACTATCTATCAGCCACCTGGTCAGATTTCATCCTTCCTCTCTGAGTAGGCGGATCTCTCCTCCTCACTCCTGGCCTCAACTATTCAACTCCTCCTTCTTGGAGACTTCAACATCAACCTGGATGCCTCCGGTCCTCCATCTGGACTCTATCGCAAACTCTGCGACTCTCTCTCACTCACTATTCTCCCCTCTGGCCCGACTCATTCTGCAGGGCACACTCTGGATGTTCTGATCTCGTCAGACCTTCCCCTCTCTGTGACTCTCACCACTCCTCTCTCCTGGACTGATCATTTTCTCCTCTCCTCCCACCTCACCCTCCCTTCCCCTCAGGCCAAGCCACTTCCATCATTGCCACCAATCTTCTCGGTCATCCGACCCATGCAGCGCGTGTCAGCTGAGGCTTTCGCCGCCACCTTCTCACACCCCTTCAACCTTTCGCTGACTCCCATCCTGACACAGCCTCTTCACGCTCCACTCTGCTATATCTGATACTCTCGATATCCTTGCCCCTGTCCTGAGAATCAGCCTGAAGCCCAAAGCCAAGTGCAACTCCTGGTACGATCCAGACCTTGGCAACCTAAAACACAAGAGTAGGGTGGCCGAGAGGAAATGGCGTGCTTCATGTACATCCTCTGACAAACTGGCCTGCCTCCTGCTGAAAATGCAATACCGGCTCTCTGTCCTAACTAAGAAGAGAGCGCATATCCAAGCCCGCGTCTCTGCGGCATCTAACGACTCAACTGAACTTTTTAAAATCTGCAAGGAACTGGCCAACCCTGCGCAGGCTCTACCTCTCCTGTCCCCTCCCAGGCCCTCTGTATGGCACTGGCGTCTCACTTCATATCTAAAACTCAGGACACCATGTCCTCTCTCTCCGCCTATCCCCTTCCTCCCCCCACTCCCTGCTCTTCCTCTGGCCATTCTGCAGCCACCTTTCCTCCCTCCTTCTCTGCCTTTCCCCTGTTCTCCTCAGACAGGGTTTCTAGACAAGTCTGATCTATGAAAGTCTCGTCAAAACAGGTTCACCCCTGTTCCTCCCAAACTATCAAGGACACATCGACTCCCTGGGTCCTGCCCTGGCTCCTGCCCTGGCTGATTTCTGTAATTACTCCTTCGCCACTGGAGTCTTCCCATCCCCTCCTGAAGCACTCCCTTGTGCACCCCCTTCTTAAGAAACCCACTGCCGACCCCTCCTTCCCAGCCAACTATCGCCCAATCTCCATGACTCCCTTCCTGGGCAAGCTCCTGGAGAAACTGGCCATCTCCCCACTTAATCTCCACACTTAATCTGTTAGTTGTCTCCATGACCATAAGTCTGGCTTCAGAGCTGCCAGAAGCACAGAAACTGCTCTCCTGAACAACCGTGAGGACCTGCTCTCCAACCTTGACTCTAACACCCCTTGTGTACTCATCCTGCTTGATTTCTCTTCTGCCTTTGACACTGTCAACCATGCCATCCTGCTCAAACGTCTCCGTGATAACCGGGGTATCACTAGTCAGGCTCTGGCGTGGCTGACTTCTTTCCTCTGCGACCGACCCTCTCATGTTCAACTTGGGACCTTCCTCTCTGCTATCTTTTTCTCTACCTGTGGTGTTCCCCAGGGGTCTAACCTCTCTCCCTGGCTGTTCAACCAATACCTGGCACTCCTGGCCCACCGCATTGCCGCTCTCTGCCCCAACTTTCAGTGTTATGCGGATGACATCCAGCTCATCTTCAGGCTACCCTCCGCCTCCTCCTCTACTTCCCTCATCTCTGACTGTCTGTATGCTATCCAGGAGTGGTGTACCACCAATGACCTCTGCTTTAATGCCAGTAAGACTGAGATTCTCCTCATCGGCACACCCCCTCCCTCCTTTCCTGTAGCTCTCTGGCCGGCCTCTCTCGGCCCTCTTCCTGCTACCACCTGTGAGGCTAAAAACCTCGGGTTCATCTTCGACTCTACACTATCCTCTCCTCACATCTCTGACGTCTCTAAGAAGTCACACTACCAACTGCACCTCCTCAGAGGTATTCTTCCTTTCCTCTCCTTCCCACAGAAGCTCACTGTCTCCAGAGCTCTGGTTCTCTCTAGGCAGGACTATTGCAACAGCCTCTTTCTAAATCTGCCTGCTTCTACTCTCTGCCCTCTGCAACTTATCCAGAACAGGACTGTGACACTTGTCCTTGGCCTCAAGCCCAGGGATCGTATCTCTCCAGGACTGAAATCTTTGCACTGGCTCCCAGTGACTGCGAGGATTAAGTTCAAACCCCTCTGCATCGTCCACAATGCCTTCTGGGGCCTGGCACCTAAATACCTTCAACTCCATCTTCCTAAATACCTTCCTTCTTGAGCCCTTCGCTCATCTGCCTCAAACTCCCTCAGGGTCAGTCGCTTCTCCAAGGAACGGGTTGGTGGTAGATATCTTTCTTCGGCTGGGGCCTCCCTCTGGAACAGCATCCCTGCCTCCCTTTAACCTTAGCAAAATCATCTTCGGTTCCGGAAGGACCTCCAAACCTTTCTCTTTGCTTCTGCTTTTTCTCCTCCTCTCCCTTGCTGACTTCCTGGCTGACACTGATATTGCATTGGTTGCCTGGCCGCCCTCTGATCTCGGGCCCAGGTCCCCTCCCCCACCAGTCGCACTCCTGCACTGCCCTCCTGGCAACCCCGCACTTGGGGACTGTTTCTGTATCCCTACAGTCCCACTACCAGCACTTGACACCTGATGTCTGCACTTATCCTTGCACTTGCCATCTGCTGGCCGTACTTTTACTTATTGTTATTTATTTTCTTATCCCATGTACTGCACTGTCCTCTCCCCCTTCCCCCCGCACTCTCCTCCCTCCCCTTCCCATGCACTTGCGCGATTTGAATGACACCTGGCCTAGTAGGATCGCTGTCTGTCTTCCTTCTGTTCCCCTCCCTTGCCGTGTCGCGCCATGAAACACTTGTGTATAGGCGCGTTATAAATGCCATATCATATCATATCATCATATCTCATTCACACCTGGGACTACCATCATGAGCAGGGTTTCTCCCTGAACTTCAAGAAGTACCACTTGACACCTTCACAGAAGCTTCAATTTATTGGACCAGTCCTGGATTCAGCCTCAGGAAAAAGCTTTTCCACCCGAGTTGAGGGCTCATCATCTCTTGGACATGGTCCAAAAATTCCAGAGTGCCCAACGTCTTCCGGCCTACGACTTCCTAAGGTTGCTCGGCCTCATGGCATCTGGCATTTATCTGGTGCCAGAAGCCTGTCTGAGAATGAGAACCCTTCAGTGGCCTCCCAGATCCCAGTGGTCTCAATTCTCTGGCAGAATGACGGACATTCTCCAGGTCCTGACAAGGGTCGCCAAGGATCTCCTGAGGTGGGCCAACTGAGAGAATGTGAGGGGAGGAGAACCCTTTTGACAACCATGCCAGGAGATGACAGCTGTGACAGACACCTCCGTCACAGAATGGGGAGCACACAAGAGAGATTTTTCAGTACGCGGACACTGGTCTCAGTCAGAGTCCAGACTCCCTATCGACCTTTTAGAACTAAGGACAATCAGTCTAGCGCTGATGGCCTTCCGGCCCTCAATACGGGGGAAGAGTGTCCTGATAATGACAGACAACACAGTGGCCATGCACTACCTCATCAAGAGAGGGGGCGTGTTGTCACTGCCCCTGTGCAGAGATGCAATGCAGTTCTGGTTCTGGGCACTGAGAGAAGGAATCATTCTTCTGGCAGTTCATCTAGCTGGAGAAAAGAACCCGGCGGTGAACACTCTGAGCAGGCAGAGCACGATCTCCCATGAGTAGGAGGAGTTGGCTCAGGAAGTCTTTCTGGAGATCCTCCCCCATGGGCAACCCCTTAAGTAGATCTGTTCATGACCAGTGAACACCAGAAGTGCAAGCTGTTCTGCTCCTGGGAATTTACGCAGAGAGGAGCTCTAGGGGACGTGGTTCGTGGTGAACTGGTCGTTTCCACTTCTGAACGCGTTTCCACAAGTCACCATCATTCCTCATGTCCTCAGGAGGTTGAGTAAGTTCGGGACAACCATGATCCTCATTGCTCCGGATTGGGCCAGGAGAACGTGGTACCCGGACCTTCTGAAAATGGCCACCTGTCCTCCAATTCGTCTTCCCCAAAGAGAGGACCTACTCTCTCAAGAGGGAGGTCGCATTCTTCACCCAGCGATCTGGACTCTCAGACTTCATGCCTGGTGTCTGAAAGGGTGAGATACAAGGATTGGGACCTTCCGGAAGACGTAATGGAGGTATTGCTTTCAGCTAGGAGACCAGCAACTAAATCCCTGTACGGCTACCGTTGGAATAGGTTTTGCAGCTGATGCAGGGAAAAGAAACTTAATCATTTCATATGTAATCTTCCCCATGTTTTATCTTTCCTGCTCCACCTGACCCATTCTGGTTTGCAAGTGGCCACGATGAAGGGCTACTTAGCGGCACTATCAATCTTCAAGAGATCTCCAGATGAGAGATTGTACTTCAAGGTGCCGATTGTGGTACAATTTCTTAAGGGCCTAACAAATGTGTTCCCACCTACACCCTTCATTGTGCCATCATGGGATTTAAATCTAGTACTAAGATGTCTTATGGGAGATCCATTTGAGCCCATACATTTGTGGCCTTTAAGAATGCTCACCATGAAATGTGCCTTTTTTTTAGTTATCACGTTTGCCCACAGGGTATGAGAGCTACAAGCCCCGTCTTCCAAGCCACCTTTCAAATCCTTTCCCAAGGACAGGGTGGTTCTAAGAGTTTGGTCATCTTTCCTTCCAAAGGTTGTGCCGGAGTTTCACCTTGCACAACGTATAGTGTTACCAACTTTTTATCCACCTCCTCATTCATCAAAGGAGTAGGAGAGACTGAGACTACATCGTCTGGACCTCAAAAGGGTATTAAGCTACAACATTACGCGAACAGCAAGTGTTCGTCAAGATGACCAGCTCTTCATTGGTTATGCTGGTCAAATTAGGCTTGCCGGTCACAAAACAGACAATCTCTAGACGGATTGCCATATGCATAACAGAATGCTAGTCATTGGCAGGCAGAGATTCACCCGAAAGTTTGAGGGCGCATTCTGCTAGAGGGGTGGCTGCTTCTTCAGCTCTGGAAAGAAGCGTGCCAGTGTGGGACATTTGCAAAGTGGCAACCTGTTCGTCCCTTCATACTTTCAGTACATTTTATTCGTAGACTCTATCAGGAGAGAAGACAAAATTTGACAAGGCTGTCCTTCATAATGTAAACAAATAGGTACATCCTTGACACCCACCTCCTAACCTAATCTGCTTTGGGAGTCTATCAAAGATGAGGAATATGTGGGAGGACACAATCCATTTGAAGAACAAGTTACTTACCCGTGGTAACATTATTTCAACTGGATGTTCCTCCCACATATTCCTCATCGCCCTCCCATCCATCCCCGGTTGCCTGCCTAGAAATTCTGTCTTACATCTTCCTTTCTCGAAACATCAATATTGTCTCCTCCTATGACACAGCATGCAAATTAAGGAGGAAAAAACTAGAACTGAGGTAACGGTCAGCGCACATGCTTCATATACTTGCGTCGACGTCACAAGGAACGCTGTCGCAGACCAAGAATCGATGCTGCACAACGCTTGACCCTATGAAAAAGAATTCCGAAGCAAGCTGCAAGCAGACTTGAATAGCAAAGTTGAGGAATACTTGGGAGGAACATCAAGTCAAAAGAACGTTACCACGGGTAAGTAACTTTTTCATTTCAGGCAACCAGATAAGGTGCAATGAAACCAAAATGAGGGGTACTAACAATCATATTGCAAACTCAGCTAATATAGAAAAGAGTTCAATTCATACTGATTCACAGGAAAAACTGGTTACCTGGATATGCAGTTTGCCGGCAATTTACAGGTTAATAGATACCCCCTTAATTTTAATTAAAAGCAATATGCTAAGATATTTGATGCAGAGATTTTATGCAGAGATTGCCCAATGTAAATGCATTCTTAGAGCCACAGTCGGCACAGCTCTTAAAACTAATACGATATGTGCTGGTGAATGTGTAGAATGGATGAGAAGAGCCAAGAAGCAATATAAAAATTGGATGAAATATAATAAAGATTCAAACACTAATGCCCAACGGCAACTTATGTTTGGAGTATTGACCACAAACGATACACACACATTCAGGCATTAGTTGAATAAACATAGAGCTGGGATAGACAAGGTTAATATGAATTCTATTGCTAAAAATATATTGCGTAAACATATTGAAGTGATCTCAAATAAGAAAGGGGGAGACAGATCTCTACACATACGTCATATTTCCTCTCCATATCTATTTCATGGTACGCATTTATCTGATTATTAATACATTGAAAGAAAGACTAGCAAGATTAGCAAATGTTGTCCTTAAGAAAGACACGTCAATATGGGCCCACACTTTATATTTGCCCTAAACTGCTACAGCAAAGGAACACCTCATCCTCTTGGAAAGATTCCTTATAAACACCACCTTTAAAAAGGATATCAGTTGACGCCCACAAATTGCAGATTATTACCTATGTTTGATGTTTCCAGTAAAGGTTTTGCCAACCTATCACTCAAGGAACCAGTAAAATGGGCTCAATGGACAAATCACTTTGGCCCATTTCAATCTGGGGTTAGAAGGGGCCATGCCATCACTCATAATATTTTTTTGGCTACATCTACTAACTTACCGTGGTATTTCTGGCAGTGGATCACCTTTATATGTGACTTTCATTGACTTCACTGCCTCTGGTGAAGTTGATTGGCGATTGCTTTGGTGTAAGCTTCTTAAATGGGAGATTCCAAAGGGGCCAATAAGTATGATCATGCAACTGTATAGTGGCACTTCTGTTAGGGTGTGACCTGATAACATTGGTGTGTTTACGCAACACATTAATACGAACTCTAGCCTAAAACAGGGCTGTATGATGGCTCCTGTGTACATTGCAGATGTGCCTGGGGAAATACGGTTAGGCAACAGCTTTCCACCTAAACTTGGCACTGTACCCATCCCTTGGATGGGTTATGCTGATGACCTCGTTTTTATAGTGCTCCTGTGGTTGGTGCTGACAAGACTGATAACTGCACTTATGCAATGCTCACATGATAACTCACTTCGGGTGAATGTTAATAAAACAAAACATATGTACTTTGGGTCTAAGCGACAAGTAGACATGAGAAAATGGTCTATTAGTGTAACTCATATTGAGTAAGTTGAACTTTTTTGTATCTGGGTGCACTGTTTTATAATGAGAAGTATGACAAGAAAACAAGAGAAAGAATTATCAATAAAGCTATTTACAAACTGACGCAAATGAAAGGTTTTAATAAGGAAGCTGCCAAGTACAGTACGAAAGGTATGATTTTGGCCTATAATCAAGGCATAGTCCCTGCAATTATATATAGTCTGCAATTATATATAGTCTTGAAGCAGTATAGTGCCTAAAACAGAATGGCGAAATCAGTTATAAGGGAAGCTATGGCGCTCTGTGCTTGGTCTCCCTCAATGCGCCTCTGTTCAAAGTAGATGCTTGGAATTAGGATCAGCTTCGCTGGTAATATCTACAGGTGTTAGATGCAGATCTTTTTTTTTAAATAGATAAAACCTCCAACAAATCAATATCTGGAATTTTAGGTACTTTATTGAGAGAAGGCAGTAACTTCGATTTTATGAAAGAATTTTCTGATGGATATTAAATCTTTTTTAAGCGAATTGCATCATCTGTGAACTGGAATTTAGATTATAATGAATTAGAACATCAGCTTTATAAAAAGCGCAGGAATCTGATTGGTGTGAAAACAGCAGGTTTTTTGTTAGCAAAATAAATCACTCGTTGGGCACGCAGCAAGCACCTTCCTGCTATTTGAACAACAGCTTTACTTGCTACTTTTTAAAGAAAATATTCTTGCGATTGAATTTGCTTCCATCTTTGGCCGTTCTTGTTGCTCGATACGGTATCCCCAAGGATAAACATTTGTGTAGAAGTTATTAAGAACCTCACATGTAAGAAAGCACTCAACATCTACTAACTCAGTGTGATAATTTACAAACTTTACAATATACGTTTTTGGAAAAATATGTTCACAATCACAATATGCTACAATCAGATCAATTTTGGTTGCTCTGCTTAGTAGACCGACACTCTTGTATGGTCGAATCTCGGATTACAGATTGAAGATCTGGTAGATGAATTGCAATGTTTTATTTGTAAATGTTGTTTTTTTACACAAATAACATAGATGTAATGCATTTAGATTTTTTGAATGTTTGTAAGATTTCATATATTTGTATATATTTGTAGTGTGGAAGGTATTTTTAATAACAGGAGCACAATTTTTAAGTCCAATTAAAAAAATCTGTACTAACTTGTAACATTTTGGCACTCATTTTACTACCTCCCCATTTTGCCAATCCCTCATTAAAACCTTCTATAGCTATTATAACTACAGACATGATCTGCATGTTCATCAATACCCATTTATACACCTGTTCAAACATTGTCATATTTCTGCTCTCATACACGTAAATAGTGAGAAAAGGAAAGCACATGCTAGAACCAGAATATATGCAGTTAATACATACTTTATTCATATTTGTATGTAGTCGCTCTTTTTGTAGAACCAACAGCTGACACGTGGTTAAAGAGAGGCAAGTTGTGGGGCAGCCACTGCATATCTATGTATATTCAGCTTTCAGATATGGTGGTCAATAAGTGGTAAATGAGTGACGGAAACGAGCGGATGCTTGGCTCACTTTGGGATGGAGGTGTCGACTGAGGGTTTTAAGTACTTGGGCAGATGGATAAGCATGGGCTGGCGATGGCTGTACACCCAGAATGCAGGGAAAGCTCTCCCACCATTTGAGGGACTCACAATTATTTGGAGCCGGTTCCCTATTTCTGTACAGGCGCGTTATAAATGCCATATCATATCATGGCTATGGTAAAGATGATCGTGTTGCGAAGGTTGTTCTATGTATTTCAGGTAATGCGGAAGGTGTTGAGTATTGCTTGTTTTGGCTCACTGCATGCTACCCTCAATAGGTTACTTTGGAAGGGAGGGAGCCCGTAGATCGCCCTTGACATGCTACAACTGCCGGCAGGTAAAGGGGGTATTGGGGCACCTGATTTTAGGGCATACTACTGGGCGTCCGTCATGTAGCATATGGTGGACTGGTTGACGCAACCCCATGAGGATGAGGACCGTACCATGGACTGGATCGAGCGAGAGACGGCACTGCGCAGCCTGCTGGAGGCACTTGGGGGATGGGATTGGGAGCTTCGGAGTGTCCTCTCCCTGGTGCGCTTGATTATTAGGGTTTAGTGGAGGGCTATCGCGTGCAAGGGACATCGGTTTCCCTTTCTGTCATTCCCCTGTGCTGTAGCAGGCTGCGACGGGTGACGGTTGGGAGGGGTCTGGGCGGCACGCTAGTTGATTTCTATGTGGAGAATAGGGCAATCACATACGTCAAAGTCAGTAATGCTCACCCACAGGCCCTCCTGAACTTCCTAGAGTTTGCCACGTTGATGGCGGGAGTGAGAGAGGCCTGTGGGGGGTCCCAGGATTGCCCCACGCCCATGGGACGAATGTGACTCTCCTACAATTGGCAGAAGCGTGTCAGGACTGTGTCAGAGGAATGTGACACCACATCGTGGGGCTTGGTCTGAAATGGGAGACAGACATGGGGGATCAATTCACGGATGGCGAATGGGTGAGGGTTCATTGAGCATCCGAAACTGGTATCTAGGAACGTAAATTCAAATGGATGCGATATAAAATAGTCTGGATGGCATACATCACGCCGGTGAGGTTAGCCAAGATGGTGGAGGGGGTGGACCCCATCTGTTGGGGATGTAGGAAGGAGGTTGGGACCTTCTTGCATATGTGGTCGGGATGCGAGTGAGTGGTGGAGTTTTGGGGGGACGTTTGCTCTGAATTGTCTGTGTTATGGGGGTCTGTGCGCAAGTCGCATCAAACACTGCTTGCTGGGCGTAACGCCTGTAGGGAAGGGCAAGCGATGGAAGGAGTTGGCCACAGCTCTAGCAGTGGGCCTTTTCCTGGCAAGGAGGACAATTGCTATGGCCTGGAAGGCACAGGATGGACCCAAGATGGGGGACTGGCACAGGAGTCGCTGCAAGTGGGTAAGAGCCGAGAGGGATGTAGGTGCTAAGCTGCGAGTGGGGGAGGGTCCAGGGGCCAAATACACAATTAGGTACGAGATCTAGGACAAATTGGAACTGAAGCTGGACTGGCATCCCCCCTGAAGGGACTGGGGGTTGATGACAACGATGCCAAGGGAGGAACATGTTGCAGCAGGGGTGGGGGGGGGTCAAAGTTGAAGGGAGGAGGGAAGGAGGAATGAGAGGGGCTGAGCAGGCTGAGTACTGTATTGCCTGGGGTGATTGCTTCACTGGATGTAAGGATGTTTGAGGGACGGGGAGGGGGGGGAGTTGTTGCACAATACTTTCCATGGTGACAAGTGTCTGTTTGCTTTTTTAAAAATGTGATAAAAAAGTGTTTTAAAATAAAATACGCAAGTTTAAATCACTGCATTGGTAAACTTGTCTTTAGTGCTGATGAGTTCATGTAAGTTTATTAAATTCCATGTGATATCTCTGCGAATAGGAGGTAACAAATGACCCAGAACTCAACAGTTTGAAGGGCACATTTTTCTTGATATGGAGTGTTCTATAAGGGGGGGGGGTTTAAAAGTACTGGTACACAACTGTACTGAAATTAAGAAGTTAATACAGAAATACCCTTGTTACCCTTGGCACATCTAGTTTCCTCCATGGAATGTGTATATCTGGTATGTGTTGTCTACGTCGAATGCCTTAAAAGGTACGTTTGATACACCCATCTCGCTTTCAGTCCTACTCTGAGGGAATATTTCACGACGGCACTGAAGCAAAATCCCAGTGAAGAACGACTGGTCCAGCAGTTATTGAGTTCATGTCCTTGTGAGAATCGACTTGCTCGAATATCCCTTCATGAACTTAAGGTACATGGTAAAACGAATGCCCGTAGGAGCTTTGCAGTAGTGCAAGTTTACCAGTGAGGAGGGGCAGTGTGCAGAACTCTTCAGAACAGCAATGGAATCTACCCCCACTCTACCCTGACCTCTCAGCTGGGACTTGGTTACAGACCCCTTGGAAGTCCTGGAACCTCCTTTGAACTAATCTCTCTGTGAAGAACGCATACAATAGTTTTGGGAAATGTAAATGTTATGTTTTCAAACCCAGCAACACAGTACATTAATAAAACCCAAATGTTTCAGCATTACTTTTATTGACTCACCCGGCGTAATATCACTGTACACAATGCTTATGACGTGTTCTGCATTTCCTGCTACCAACCGCCTTAAAGACTCGTGGGTACCCATTGACCAACCCTCTATCCCTGGCCTGCTAAATGCCTCTCCTAGTCTTCCTGAGCCTTGCATCGACTCCAGTGTGCCAGTGTCTTTCTCGCACACCCCTCGAGCTCACTCCGCCCAACACAGCTTTCTGGGATATCAGTCTGGGGCTCATTTTCCAAGTCCCCTGATCATAAAAAGAAGCGATAAAACATCAGTGAAGGTCTTATGACTGTCTTAACACGTTTGTTTATGCTCTGGGGCATGTTCATGGCCTTTGGAGGAGGAGGGGGCACTGAATATGAGTTACATTTCTGCCTCCCTCTTCCCCTCCACCTCCAAAAACCACTTGGTTTTAGACAGCATGGTATGTTCATGCTGGCATAAAGCTGGTGTATTCCTATGGTACTTCAGTTGTTCATTTGTGGGCGCCTTTCGACGCTAGCATCCCGTAGTTCCCTGGTCCCACAATTATTTATGTCCACATGACTTCATACCCCTTCAGTGTGTTCTTTATGGTGCGTGTTGTGGAAGTGTCTAGTAGTGTTTCGGTTACTTCTGGTAATTACAGTTACTCCTAGTTCCACACTTCCTTGTCACAGTGCATACTTACGTGAGATGAATCCCACTTTGGGCAAAGGTTTCCCAACTCTAGCCAAGACGATCAGGTTTGCCTCAGCAGCCTCCTCCATCCTAAAAAGAGGCTGCTCACCTACATCAAATTCCCTTTTCACAATAGCGGCACATACTCGAAGATTACCACTTGGCCACAGTGGCGGCAGGTTTCTAAGGATCGTGACGAGGAAGGGCAGGGCTAGGAGTAACGGTGTAACAGCAACTACCAGAAGCAATTGAAGCATAAGCCAAATACCCCTCTTCCTCGCCAAGTCCTTACACGAGTGAGATATTTTTTTTTGTTTTTATTGTATTTTAGTTTATTACAAACTTTATTATATTTGTTTTGTTTATTTCCGTACATAATCAATCAATTCCAATATAAAATCTTCAACACATTTACTTAAATACTCTGCCATCACTATTGTTGCATATCTCAAGATAGTCAATTGTGGCACAAATATACCTGTAGTTCCGACCAGTTAGTATAGTCTGCCACAGCTCTTCCATGTCCTCGTTTTTTGGTGCGTTTCAATGTATGTGAGATATAAAAAGCCAAACTTTCGCCCCAAACAAGTAGAAAAACAGCACCCCCGTGCACTAGCAATTCATACAAAATCAAAATTTGACACACATTAAATCACGCTTGGTAAGTGAGTCACTTGGATGTGGACAGTAAAACCCCCTCCCTCAAGCCACTTTACAGAGAATCCAAAACATCCAGAGTGTCATGGGACATGAATGTATGGGGAGCCCACTTAACATCCCAATACAAATCTGAAAGCAACAATACCTAAACCTCTGCCCAGCACACACCCATGCCTCTAGGATATCCACTGTGAACACTTTGAGGGCGAGGCATCGAAGTCACAGAATAGGCTAGAGCAGTGGTTGCTAAAATCCATCAACTGAGAGCAATGGAGGAGGCTTTACACTTCTTATCAGAGAAACCAAAGGGCACAAATAAATGTCTGGGCGCCCAAAAAGAAGAGGTCTTCTGAATGTAGAAAAGTGACGCCCTCCTCACATTCACTGTATGCAGTCATCACGCCTCCTCCTTCTTCAAAGGATAAATGTGATGTCAAAATCACCCCCTCAAAACAGTCAAATAAGGAAGTAATGTTAAGGAGAATGATGGGTCCAGACACAAGATGATTACTTCCAGTTTAACAATCAACTTGGGCTCCTTACACGTCGGAGCACCACGTTTCCTGATCCTCCAGCCATGCCAAAGCACTAGACACTGGGCACAAGTAAAAGATAAACACCTCAAATCTGCTCTATCTAATTGTTCAAACAGAGCTGCAGACTCCTGAGGACTAAGAAGAGATCCCAGGTGGGTACCAAAGCCTTACAAGGTGCGCACTGTAAAGTAAAACTCTAGCAGTTTTGCAACTAAATGGCTTCTGACACATAATCCCATTATGCTCCGAAAGCATGAATATCCACCCACTGACTTCTGGTGGTTGAGACCCAGAGTCCCAAAGAAATCCGATCTTGAAGGAACTGCATGACTGGCAGAATAGAGCAATCGGCGGCACTGCATAGGCATTTGGAAAATCTGTTTTTGGAATGACCTCCAATGTCTAATCTGCCAGAAAAGAAGACCTCCTAGACTGCTACCCTATGGGACCTAGATCACTCATAAGACCTTGGGCCTCATTCTGAGTTGGGCGGTAAGGGTTAACGGTCACCGGTAATGATGCCGGTATCGTTAAACCCTTACCGCCCAATTCCGAGGTCCCTTAGCAGGACCCGCAAAGGGACCAGGGCGCTAATAACGGGCCCGCTATTTGCAGGCCCGTAATTAGCGCCTTCCCCATTCCAACTGAGCCCTTTGGGGGCTCAAATGGGAATGGGGAAAGGTCTACAGAATGGGGATTTACCGGGTCCTCCAAGGTCGGAATGACCCGGTAAGTCCCCATTCTGTCAGACCGGACCCGGACGCGGCTATAAGCGCCATGGCTACCTCCAAACTCGTGATGACCGCCCTTGTCTCTGAATACCTTGTCTTTCAGTTTCCACACTGCTTGCTGTGGAGGCTTGAACCAGGACTTCAAGTTGTGGGAGGGAAGTGTGGGGCATAATCTTCTAAAATGGTGCCACTGGTAACTGAAGCAACAGAGTGAACCAACCCGTCGAGGTCAAAAAGGATAATGAAAATAACATGATGACCCTCCCTAAAAACTGTGGCCAGCTCCCTGAATATAAAGGGGAAGGAGAGCAAGCATACAGTGATGGTGGCCAGGAAAGAGACAGTGCATTCTTTCCCAGAGCCCAGTTTCCTGAGTATTAAACAGTTTTTCAGAACGGCATTGCTGTCTGACGCGGAAAGATCCAGGACTGGTTGCCTGAACATCTTGAAGGTTCCGGAGGCAGAGTTTATGTGAGGGTGAAATAATGTGGCTCAATTTGCCCATCCTGACATTTTTTTATTTTTTATTTTATTGTTTAAAGCGCGTACCTAACTCGAGAGCAGCAGAGCGCTGTACAGAGCCGTCATTTGGGATGGCATCTTTTAACAGTAGCGCAGTACTCTGAGGTATGTGCGTCCATTGGAATTAATCCTTGGTCATGTATTGTTGATTGGTCAAGCCCCTGATATGTACTGCGAACCCCAGTCGCCATGTCACCTGTGTCAGGACACTGGACCTTGAACGGCCCTGCCTGTTCACACAAGAACATGCCACTACAGTGTCCATCCTGACTAACACTGCTACCCCGTGAATGACAGGCAGGATCCTCTGCAGAGCACACAAAAAAATCACTCTCAGCTCCTTCTAATTTGAGGAGTGATCCCTTCCTAACCAATCTCTCCTTCCCTGCCACTCTATTAAACCCAGAATTACCCCACGTGCAGGGTACCCGTTCTTACCACCTTCAGAGATGGAAGAGGGAAAAGAAGTCCCTTACTGAGAATGGAGACAACCAGCCACCAATGAACAAACTCCTCCACCGCAGCAGATCATTATCAGTCCTGTCCGCCCAGGCATATGCAGAGAGCTGACCAGAATTGGAGACCAGAGGGTAACGAAGCAGTCCTAAGGGCCCAAGGGTCGAGGCAAGAGCTGCCCACCTAAGATTCAAAGCATTCCTTGAACAGCAGGGTTCTTAGCCCTTTCCTGAAGCAGAGGTTGCTTTTTTTCTTTGTGACAGTTGGGAGCAGAGAGCTCCAAAGGTTGAACCCGGTGAATCGAATCGTCCGTCCTCCAACCTTCACTTTCTTAGATTGCTAGATTATAAGAGGTCTAGTGGGGAAAGATCTCAGGTACAGTCGGCTGCGCTCCCAGAAAGCTCAATGAATGAGGCGAAGGACTTTGAAGGTGACACATGCCTCCACAGGGAGCAAATGAAGGGATTTCAGAGCCAGCGTGATATGGTTATGATGAATGAAGCTCAGCATTAACCTGGCTGCCCTGTTATGGTTGATCGGAAGCTTAAGAAGGGAGTGCTTTGGGAGTCCCAAAACTAGATAATTACAGCAGTCCAGTCTCGAGAGGACCAAGATTTGAAACACCATTTGCAGTATTTGGCGCTTTATAAATACTCAATAAATAAATAAATAAATAAATAAGGTTCTGGTGACCTCCAACCTATGAGTAAAGTTGAGGAAAGGCAAAATATGATGGGCCATTGTAAATTACATTTCTTAGAAAGGTCCTGAATTTGAGGGTAGACATAGAGTTGTCAAAGATAATATCAGATCCCTCAAAGGACCAGGATGGGAGTAGCGCCTAAGAATGTAGACCAAGGTAAAGGAAGAAAAGGAAGCATAGAGGAACCCAAATAGATAATTTCAGTCTTGGTTGCATTGAGACACAGACTATCTTCAAACATCCAACCTAGACCTGGCAGAGACAGGTAGACATCAAGCAATGGGTGTTGCCAGCTAGCCTGAAAGCAATCTGTGTGTCATCAGTGTGGCCCCGAAAGGAGTTTGAGAAAGGGGAGGCGAGCTCACAGGGGAGGTAGATAAGAGCCTGTGGAAGAGAATCGAATGGGGCCATGAGGAACCCCTCTGATAGTCGAGAAGGAGAGAAAAGGACCAGACCTGACCTGCACTTCTCTGTCCTGAAAGGGGAACATGATCCACTTGATTGCGGATTCAGTAATGCTAAAGGAGGTTTTCTAGGTGGTTAAGGAGAGTTGAAGGGTTGTTTGTATCAAAGGTGAAAGACAGTTCAAGGAGTAGCATCAATCTATGCCAGGGAGTTCATCTCTCATTAACAGGAGGGCAGGCTTGGTTCCCCTCAAGGGGTGCAAACCTGATTATTTGTCATTTTGCAGAACATTATTTCAAGTAGAGGCCAAGTATTGAAATATTGCCAGCTTTTCATGAACTTCTCCAATGAATGGTCTAATTGCAATAAGCTGTAGTTGGCGGGGACTGCAGGGTCATCATTGGCGCTCTTGATAAGAGGCCGGGTGTTGTGGATCTTTTTAGATCCTTGGGGACAATGCATGAAAGAAAAGAGCTGTTAAAAAGGGTTGCAAGAGCGGCAGCCAAGGTGTTGATGTTGATTTTTATGGTGCAGGCGAGGCGATGCATTTTTATGGTGCAGGCGAGGCGATGGAAGGCTTATTAAGCATACACTTTGATTTTTGTAACAGTGAGCACAATGGCCGCAGAAGTCACCCATTTGAAAGAACCAAGAATGGGTCTCTAAGGGGTGGCCAGAGGCAAGGATGAAATAGTAACAGATTGCAAGGCAATAGCATTATGGATACCTTTGGACTTATCCCTGCAAGCAGATACATTGTTGGCCAGGAATTAAGAGGCAAAAGGAGAGGAGGAACATGCCTCAGGGTTGCTCATCTCCCTGAATATTTTAAATACTTCCACAACGTTGTTAGAGGCTGGGTGAAGCAGTCTCTGCAAGTGGGCCTTCTTTTTTGTGTGACAGAAGCACAGAAGGTGGTATTGACCTGCTTGCTTTTCTTGGGTGAGAATGTCAAGAGTATGAGGGCTCTGGGGGTCACAGGAAGGCCAAAGTAGAATGAACAGAAGAAGAATTCCCAAAACAAGCTACCTACTGGTGTCACACTTCTGGGCTGGTTACTTAAGTTGAAATGAGGCAAACATGAATCACAGTCTTGTGTCAAAGCAAATATCACAAGATATGCACATAGGCTAGTATTTCAAAAGGAAATATTCAATTTAATTTTTCTAGTACATATTAAAAAAAAGGAACATAATGGGTCCAATTATTAAAAGAGCACAAGACAAAACAGAGAGAAATCACAGTCCTGTTGGAAAAAACTCATGTGAAACGATCATGTGAATCTATTTACTTGAGTCAAATTGTACATCAAACCTGTTCTATTTTTAAGGTGATGTTAGTAGTGAAAAAAGTGACTTCACATCATAGACATAGTATTGTAATACTTTTGCAAAGACCCCAGTCGGGACAATGTGTGAACATAAGCCTGTGTGGGGAACGTGTCGACAGGATGCCTCTGTTTCCAGCCTTAAGAGAGTACAGTCTTCGGAAGTTCAAAGATGACTGTTGTCCATTGAATGAATATTGGACCAGATAAGGCTTTCATCAGGACACATAAACGACAGCTTTAACCCAAGAGTCGTATTCTTCACAGTAGGTGTGAGATGTCTAGATGTATCTCTATGGACCTACAAACATATATGTTAAAAACTAGCTATATTGCAAATGGCAATAGTGAAGATGCCACATAAATCCTAACAGAAACAGCCCTTTCATACAATGTTCAGTGTGCAACCTGGACATATTCATAGTTAATCATGTATATAACTCTTCAAGTTATTTAAATAGCATGTTTGTCATTTGGCTATTTGGTGTATTTTACTTTCACAAATAGATGTGACTCCACATCTTGTGTTGTTGCGTAATACAGCAAATGAGGATCACGCAATTATCCCATTTATGTAAATCAAAATTAAAATTAATTAATACGCTCCAGTTATCATAGTACCTTTCGGGAAATCTTCAGAGAAGTGCTCTGCATGAGTCAAACGATGTCTGTAAGTGCTTCACACATGCCTAGAAGGGCAGCTATGCTGGTCAGTAGCCATCGCTGGCTGTGTAGGAAACACAACAATGCAAAAAACGCAAAAGACATGCGTCATCATATGTCTAAATAATATCCCATTTGATATTAGAAAATGTGTGCATATGTGTACTCATACCTTTCATGAGTTGTTTAGTTGGTGAAACCAGCGATTTATTATTCTGAATGGGCGTCACCGCAGTGATGGTGGTATTCGGCCCAAGTGTGGCACGTACAATAGCGGCGTTCTAGAGGCACGGGAAAGTGAAAAAAACACTCTAAGACACAGAGTCCTTGCTGAGATTACTACGTTCAAACTCGTATAATTGATACATGAGGAGGACTTACTTTTGATTTTCGGAGCACTGTTTCCCTCTAGCAGAACGGCATCACCATTTTTGAGTCCGTATAATCAGTTCAAGCGGTTAAACACTCACGTACTAACGTGGACATGATCATGTGGTCCAGCGGAAATCGCCTGGAGGATCTGGGAAACTGTCGGCCATCTTAGAGTGTCTAGAATGAAGGTGGAGGCAAGAAACGAGGTTGTCAGATAGTTCCAGCTAGTTAAAAAGAAAAGCATCAAAAGTATGCCCATTCCCCGTTGTACATAGGGAATGAATGCCAGATGTTGAGGAAAATGGTGAATGTGAGGTTAGTGATAGTTTGGATGTTGGCAAGGAAGTCGTGCCATTCCTTCTGGAGGTTAGGTGTTCTATGCTCATTGTTTATGCACTTGTTATCCCTGGTCTTTCTCTCCCTCTTGCCCCACCCTTTCCCTGCCTTTCTCATTCCTTTCCTGTTGTTCCCTTTATTGTTACTTACTAGCATTCTCATGTTCCAACATTATTTATTGGAAGTGTTGGAGTTGTGGAGTAGGGTGGCCGACCCCCTGCCTTAATAATCCATGCTCTCCTTGTTCCTGTCTCTGCTTCATTGGAACTCAACAATTTGGCGATGAGTACCTCTAAACCCGCGTCAGTAAGGGACCTCTCATGCCCACACTCACATGGCTGCTCTGTACCTACACGCCAGACAAGCCACCATAACTGAAACACTGCAAATTGCCGGCACTGTACACAGTGAGTGTATTGCTTCTCTGTCCGTCCATGCCTCCTCATCTATTGACCCTGTGGCGGTAACACGCCCAGCCAGCGAAGGCAACATGACCAGCCCTTAGCCTCCATCTCAATGCCTGGCTGTGTGCATGGAGACCTAGCAGCAAACTACTGCCAGTCAACCTGCATAGCACGCCGTCTCTCGCAGTTCTTTCCAAACAGGGCAGACGCACGCATCCCCAGCCAATTCGCTGCATACCTCTCAGGAAGCATTATCACAGCAACCTGAATGCATCCGGCCAAAACCCTGCAATCTCTCCATTCAACTTAGAAATGCAAGTACAAGAGAACCAGGAGGACACCAGGCATTTCCCCGCAACCTCAGCAATGAATGAGATCAGGCTGCATCAATTGCCACTTTAATTACAAGCACAAGGGCAACAAGTGCAACAAGTACTAATAACCAGTCCTGCAAATACCTTGGAAGAGGTGAAAAGTCGGATTCATGATCTACTTTGAGGCTATGAATGGAACTGATGAGTCACAAGTGAAATGGACTAAGATTCTAATGCATTGATAAGGATTGCTAACCTATGAGCATCACTGAAACCCGTCTCCCATCCCTGTGCACAGTGATCAAAGAGACACATTTCAAGACACTATTACAAAACTCGGTAAGTACTACCTTACCAAAATTAACCTCGTGATGGAGAGGCATCTCTTCTGTACCAGATATCTGCATCGGGATGTAACCTTAGAAGATTACATAGCCCCCTGCACATGATTGTCACACCTGTAACTTTGTAACTTTGCCAGTTTTCTCAAGAAAGTCATACGAGATCGAATAATGGTCCACACCAATTGCAACAAGATCAGGGCCAGGCTATACCAAGCCGCTGACTCCTCATTGGATCAGGTGGTGAGTTTAGATGAAAATGTGGAACTGTCGATGGCCTAAAACTCTGTCATCTCAAAACATAAGAGAAGAATGGGAGAAACCAGTGATCCTGTGTGTGCCCTGAATAATTCATAAAAGAAATCCAACCCCTACAAGGTTGCGCAGGCAAAATTACCAATAGTAACTAGGCCGCTAGTCGCGTAAAAAGATTCTGGTATCACTGTGGAAGTTACATTGCTCTTCTGCAAGACACTTCCCAGCACAGGGCAAACAAGGCTATGCTTGTGATAAGAACACCTATTTTGCCCAAGTCTGCCAACAGACACAAAGCAGACCACGCCAGAACAGTACAGTTGCCCTCTTTGATGACAAGAGCGAATATGATATTGATGATATCATCACAACCACATACTCATAGGCCAAGAAATGGAGGACCAAGGAATGCCATCCGTGCCCACGGTACTCATCAGAACTGTGGGGATCGAAATGCCCCTGTTAGCAGACTCAGCATCTCTGTACACTGTAATACCCCACCAAGTATTAGACAACAGGAGAGGCAGTTACTTATCTTGTTCCTGTCAGTACCAGCCCCCATCCCAGAGGGTACTCCAGACATGAACTAAACCTCCACTAATGGATCCACACAATGATGCAATTTAAGGAAAGGGAGACAATATGAAGAATATTCATAGCCATCAGAGGAGTACCCATATTGGGCTAAAAACACCATGCTGACTTCAGGATGACTCTGAAACCACAATATCCGGAACCAGTTCTTTCCCTAGGCCATGGTAGCGATGATGACCCAAGACAGAAATCATCAGGTAGTCCCCAGCTATCTTCAAACCCAACTAGGAAAACTAATCAGATTCTGACACTGGATTGTCGTCAAAACCAACTCAGTACCAAACAAGCACCTAATAAGGAAATTTCCTCTCTGGCGACAAGGAAAGCTTGAAGAGCACCTCTCTAGATTGGAAAAGGAAGGAATAATAAAAGCGGTTGAGTCACCAAAGTGGCTTTTACCTCAAACACACTGGCTGAATTGCTGGATGACCTAACCATTTCACAAAAGAAATGGCTTTTTAGAGGTGCTATGGTTGGCAAGAGATTGATCTTACGTGGTTGGAAGTCCAAGTTTGTTCCGTCTACTGTTGAATGGGTTGATAAATGAATATACTTGCAGATATGGAAAAGACAATTTTCAGGAGGGGTCGGAGAATGAATCTTTATGATAAAATCTGGGGGATGTTTACGGATCTGTACTAGTCTCATTATGTGCCATGTTTTCGGGGGGGGGGGGTGATATTTGGGGGTTTCTGCTTTGTATATCTTTTACTATGCTTGTATATAGTTTATGTACCGCAATTGTGGACGATTTATTATGTTTCCTTATTGTTCATTCTAAAGTTGATGTGTGCTTTCTTGTACAAAATGTAAATAAATAAAATGTTTTTAAAAAACAAAGAAAGTAGGGGCAAATTAAATCAGACTGTGTAGACCTGAGATAACTAAACAAAAGCATTCTCATTGATTGTCATCTATTGATGAACATCAATGAGGTAGCCTGTCTTCTAGGGCAAGCAACATTTTTGTCCAGGGCCGATTTAAAATTGGTCTATCACCAGATAGAAATGACAGTTGATTCAAGGCCCAAGACCACTTTCATAATGCCTTTTGACACATTTCAATTCCTGTGTATGGCCAGCGCAGCAGTTGTTTTCCAACACCTATTGATAACATCATCTTTGAAGATAATATTCTCGTCTTCACCGCACAGTAGAACAATAGAAACATGTCTTGGAGGCTGGCCTAAGGATTCCTCAAAATAAAGACCTCACCCTCACGCAAGAGAAGCGCAAGCTGTTCTGCCTGGAAAGTGATTACCTCATGTGTCAAGAAGAAAATGGACTTGGTGGCTGCTGATAGAAACATCATCTCCCCAACATCAAAGGAAGAAATCACATAATTCCTGTGGTTGTGTGAATTCTACTCACAATGTGTACAGAACTTGATAGCAAGAGCGCAACCCTTGAACAAACTGCTAAAAGAGGGCTCAATCTGTACGAGAGGCACCAACCAGCAAGGAGCCTTTGAGCATGTCAAAAGGGCCAACACCCTTGCCCCAACCCTGACATAGTGTGAGTCTCACAAACACACCATGTTAACAGTAGACACCAGTAACAAAGGCCTGGGAGTAGTTCTTTCCCAAGCTGAGAATGTGGTCACATTTGCCTCCTGAGCTCTGAAAGCCACAGAGAAGATTTACTCAGCCATCGAGATTGGAGCTTTGGTGTACCTCAGTGCAGTGCAACACTTCAGACTGTTCCCCCCACGGTGCACCCTTCAGTTTACGGGTCTAACACAGACTTTTAGTATGAATTCTAATGGCAGGCAGAGAAAATCAGGGTATTTCTCAGGCTGGCCTGCATTTCCACAAGCCTGCAGGAGTATCTTTATGAAATACAGTACTGAACTTTTTTAAAATGTCTTTTCTTAAAAACGTGTATACCAGTTTACATAGAAACTGCTCACACTAAATCATAATACACATTACAATTGTAAAATAACAAAGAAGAAAAAAACACAAAAAGCAGAACAAAATCATACACATTATTACACTCAAATAAAGATCTGGGAACACCTTCCGAACGCTACTGTCATCTTAGTCATCCCAAATTGCACGCCACTCATCCTCCCTCTGCTGTACAATCAATTTCAATTTTGTAGAAATGAATTATAGTAATTTACATAACGCCAATATCATAGCTTCATTGTTAGTCATCATACATCTATCCCATAACAGATCGGACAGGAGCAATTCCGTGGAGTGTACAAAGGAACCTAATAATCGAATACTTTCTTCCAGAAATACTGGACACTTTAATACTAAATGAGACAAGGATTCAATCTCCATGTTACCACATGCCCGACAACCACACATAGTTCTTGGCAATTCCAACTTTGGGCCGATGACTTCCAATGTAGGCAAAGCATTTAGTCGAAATTTTAAGTACCAGGTCCTATATTCCTGAAAAGGAAATTTGAGTATATATATTCTTAGAGTAGACTTTGGAAATAGTGAATTTGTTTATCTCTAAACAACTTTAGTCTTTCCAAGTCTGACATGTCTGTACTCTTATCCCGTTGTCTGATCTTATTCTTTTTGACCTAGTCAGAATATGACATTGCAAGTAAGGTTAGCTCTTCAAAAAGATACGTTTCATGTACTGTGCCCACCACAATGTTAAGCCCAACTCAAGACGTATCACACTAATAAGGGTTGACTTGGTGAGTCCCAAGACTGCCTTCAACATTTTTCCTTCCAAAGAGTCTAGGAATATTCGATTTTTAAAGGCAATCAGTTGACATCCATATAATAGGATTGCTGTTAGTTGAAGTTTATACAATTCAATAAGTGGTGTTAGAGAGAACATGCACAGTTTCATCGTTACTACTTTCATGACAAAAATACAGGGCAACATCTTCTCCTTCATTTTTTTCTTTTTGCTTCTTTTTTTTTTAACTTTTCAACAACACTTTATTGTTTTTCATATAAACATTAATAGCAAAAGTAACAATGCTTCACAATCAGCAGAAAAAGTGAAATTTACAAAAGGACTAGAGCATCATAGATAATACAGCTCAAACAAGGAATCAACCTTAGTGAAGCATAACCAGCAAGATAACCACAACCACACAAGACAGGACAAACAAACAAACAAAAAAAAAAAAACTTTTTTCCATTTACCCATTAATCATATAGAGCCATAAAGGGACCCCAAAGATTCAAATAGTCTTCATCCTTATCTTTATTATGAAATGAAACCTTATCATACTGTGCCAAAACATGTAATTCCATCAGCCTGTCATCTACATTAGGTTTCTTCCTCGATTTCCAAACCCTGAGTATTAACTTGATAGCCACCATTATGGCTCTATCAATCCAACAAGAATGTCTCATAATCCGACGACCCCTGTCCTTACGGGAAAGTAATATGCGACCTCTGCAAAACCACATCAAAAATCAAGTCAATTCTATCAATCACTGCCGACCAAAACTCCAACACTCTCGGGTAATCCCACAATAAATGCAATAATGTACCCCTATAATTATTACAACCCCAACACAAATCATCTGACCGGAGCCCCAGTCTAAACATCCTAACCGGCGTCCAATATAATCTTCCAATAATTTTTTGTCTAATCAAACGTAACCCCATATCAGGACCCAATGTCAAATTAACCTTCAGAATGTATTTCCAATCTAACTCAGAAAGTTCAACCAGAACATCATCCGACCACACATTTTTTAATCTAGACCATGCCCCCCTGAGTTTCTCATCAATAGGCATAAATTGCATATAAGTACTTACCCCGTATTCCGGACCTTCCAATAAAGTACCAATCTCCGGTTTATTCCCAATAGAACCATCAGCCAATTCCAATTTATTATTCATCATATTCTCAAAAGCTAAGTACCTATGCAGTTCATTTCGCCTCAAACCGTACCTATTTGTCAATTCCGCAAAACTCAACAACCTATCTCCATCCAACACATCTGCCAATTTCAGAATACCCTTGTTAATCCAACTGAGTCAATTCAAACATTTATTATCAATCTGTAAGGCAGTATTGTACCATATAGAAGCATACCTATTGAAACCATAACTCATTCCATTCCTCCATTCATTCCATTATCTCGAAACCATCCGCCAATCACCTGTCTAGTAGCCACAATCGGGCGCAACTTCAATCTATTAACTGGCAATTTATCCATACTGTAGACGGACCTCAAGTCAAAAGGAGCACAAATGCCCCGTTCCATACGTAACCAGATTGGTTCATTCACCCCACAATCTCTAAAATAATAAGAGCTTTTTTTAAGTAAAAAAGCATTATAGTATTTTACCAAGTCAGGGAATCCAAATCCCCCATCTTCAACTTTTTGTACTAGCATGTATTTCGGAACTCTAGGCCTTTTTCCAGAACCCCACAAGAAGGAATAAAAAAGTTTTTCAATTTTAAGCAGCTGATTCTTATACAACAACAATGGCATGGACTGAAGAACATACAAGATTTTCGGCAAAAGAACCATTTTAATTGCATTGATCTTAGCCCACAGATTCAAAGTCAACCTCTCCCATCTCCTAATCAATAAAGACATTTGCCCAGTTATCAAATCCAGATTATATTGCAGTAATTTCTTTAAGTCCCCAATAATATGAATTCCTAGATACTTAACCCCCTCTGGAGACCATTTACAATTCCACAAACTCAAAATTGAACCGTCACACCGACCAGACAAGGGGAAAACCTCAGTTTTTTCCCAGTTCACCTTATGTCCCAACAGTTCACCCACTTCTTGAAACATCGATTTTATTACATCTCCACACACTTCTGGATTTGATAACATGAGAAGCATGTCATCAGCATACGATAGGACTTTCACCTCAACTTTCCCAACATTAATACCTTTAATAATCTCACATTGTCTAAAATAAGTAGCAAGAGGTTCCAACGCCAGATCAAACAAAAAAGGTGACAACGGACAACCCTGCCTCGTGCCCCTCAACAACTGAAATGAATCTGAAACCACACCATTAACCAATACCCGGTCCTTAACATCAGTATGAATACATTCTACCATTCTCATGAAAAACAGGCCAAAACCCATTTTTAGCAAAGTGAATTTCAAAAACCTCCAATTTACCCTATCGAAGGCTTTTTCAGCATCAAAGAAACCAATGACTTCATTTGTGTCCCTCCCAAATCGGGCATCTACTACATTTAATACAGTTCGAATATTGTCATAGCCATACCTCCCTGGAATGAAACCCACCTGTGACCCATCAACCAAGTCTTTCATACATAAACCCAATCTGTTGGCCAAAATTTTTGTGAACATTTTTAGGTCCACATTTAGCATTGAGATAGGCCTGTAGTTTCCACAGCGAGTGTGATCCTTGTTAGGTTTTGGTATCAGCACAATCATAGCCTCTTTCATGGAATCGCACATCATTCCCGAAACAACAAACTCATTATAAAGTTCACACAAAACAGGTGCCAATTGGACTTCGAATTGCTTATAAAATTCCGAGACAATACCATCGGGACCCGGTGATTTTCCATCTCTCATTTGGGATATGGCCAAACTAACTTCAGCAACCTCAATCACAGCATAAAGAGAAGTACGTTTGTCCAGAGTCAGTTTGGAGAGCAAAATCTTCTCAAAAAATGTGTCCAGCTCATCTACAGTCGGGTCACAGTCTTCTCTGTACAATGATTCATAATAATCTTTGAAATAACTACAAATATCATCATTCCTATTTAAGGTAGTACCACCATCAGTTTGTATGGAAGAAACACAAGATTCATACACCATCTCCTTAAGCTTATATGCCAACAATTTGCCATTACGATCACCTGCCTCCCTAAACTTCTGTTTTGAATAAAACAAACTTTTACTCGCCAAATTTTGAATGTGAGTCTTCAGTTCCGCCTCTAACTTACACAATTTCAGTTTGGATTGTCCTGAAACATCAGTAGCACAAACCCTCTGCAAGTCACTGATCTCTGTCTCCAGAGCACAAATCAAATTTTGCTTCTTCTTCTTCTTCATATGGGCAGACCTACTAATCAATTCTCCCCTCAAGACCGCCTTAAAACAATCCCAAACAGACTTAATACTGGGCGAGCCTATATTTTCCTTCAAGTATTGCCCAATGAATGCCTCTAGACCCTCTGTAATCATCTTATCTTTCAACATTGCGGCTTGCATCCTCCATCTTCTCGTTTTAGGGCTTATATTGTCCAAAATCAACTGGAGGTCTAATAGAGCATGATCAGAGATGTTTCTTTCCAATATATTCGTCGAGGTCGTGTGACTACTCAAAGCTATACTAATAAAGAAATAATCAATCCTGGTGAAAGAATCATGAACAGGTGAATGAAAAGAAAATTCCTCTTCGCCACGATGAAGCTCTCTCCATATATCAATAAGATTGTATTTAAATACAAATGCCCTAAGTTCCTCACTAATCTTCTCATTATAATATCTACACTCCGATTTACGATCTAACTTACTGTTCATCACTAGATTAAAGTCACCGCCCAACACCACTGAATCACCTTCCATGCCATCTAACAAAAGGCGCAATTGATTGGGAAAAGAAACAGCTGGCGAGCATGGCGCATACACTGAGCCAAACGTCATTTTTTTCCCATCAAGGAGTACGTCAAGTAACAGGATTCTACCTTCCTCATCCATAACTGTCTTTTCAATCTTAAACGACAGGCCCTTCCTAAACAAGATGCTCACCCCCCTAGATTTAGAATCATAGCAATTAGAGACCGCCCTAGAATATTTAGAGTTGACCAGGTATTTTTCAGTATGTTCTTCTAGATGGGTCTCTTGAAGGAACACCACATCAGCCCTACTTCTCCACAATCTCGCCAGAACCTTGCGTCGTTTCACAACATTTCCAATTCCCTTAACATTCCATGAAACAAAAGTTAATGCAACCATAACTCCCAAATCAGATCAGTACAATATAGACAGTAACCATCCAGGACAAAGGCCGGGTTACAAAAAAAAAAAAAAAAAGTGGGAGGGAAAAATTGTAGACACAACAACAAAAACACATAGACAACAACAGACAAAAAGCACATATTTTGCACAGAAATTGTCAGTCTGACAAAACGCAGACTTAAGATAAGCAGAAATACACACATCAAGAAAACCATTCTGAACCATACCCACCAGAAACGAAACTCCAGTCCCAAACCTTATATGAAAATAAATACAATATTTTCCCTTAATATCAAATTTGACCATGCAAATTCCCCTTTTTTTAAATGTGTTTTATTTTCCCTGTTTTGCCACCAACTCCCCATAACCAGGCCAGGTAAGAACACGTTCTTGGCACATTCAAATACTGCACACCAATCATAAAGGCCTAATCTGAATCCCACCCCCTAGAACTTCAGTCCCATTTAAATACAATCCCCCAACCGCTAAACTCAAAGCCCACACAAAGGCAACAATTAACATGCCAAACTCCCATTGAAGAAAAGCCCCCAAATCCCTCTGGAGTTATAATGTCATGACCGAATACAAGGAGATATGTCGTGTTATCAAAGAATCAGCTCAAATCAAAAGAGATCATTTCCCACGAGTGGACCCTCAGAACATAAGCATTCAGCACTGACATACCTCCATCCACACATATCGCCACAATCCCAACCCTGCAGCCACGAAACCTGAATCACCTCCAAGTAAACCTTGTGGCGTCCGGGCTCCAGTAACCGAGCCGTAAACACCATCCCTCCATCAAGCATTGACTTCAGTTGATGAACTAGCCTAAGCACATCCCTCCATTTACTGCACACAAACCTGGAAAAGAGGCAGGCCAATCCACAGGAACACCCCATGAGGATGAACCAAGGTGAATTTAAGATTTAAGTACAACATCTTTCATAGCCATTTTTAAAAATCCAACCTCTACATATCCATTCACATAGGATGTGGTAGTCCATCGTTACAATATTCTTCCCCTTTCAGAGATCAACAAACCAGTCCCAAGTTTGCATGCAAACAGTTTATACTACAGAATCCCATACCAACATATGGAGGCAGCATCGCAGAAGTAGTGTAAAACATATAATCCCTTAAGCAGAATAGAGGCCGCAAATACATGCTAGTTAATTGTAGCAGTGGAACATGCATGAAGCGTGAGCTCCGAAATAAAAATTGGAACCAAGTACATTTAAGAACATCCATCAGCCGCCTCGTTTTGGAGCATATCTTTGATCAAGCGCTGCTTCGGGAGTTTGGAAGAGCAGGGTGACCAAGGAGTGCGGTTTCATTTCAGAATTGCAACTAAACTGAATTTCAGCAGCCAAACATGAAAAGGAGCCACATCTAAGGTCAAGATACACCCATATGGGCTCATGCAGTCAATAGTGGGGTATACGAGGGGCTCAAAGGAAAGGCCGATACTCATGAAAGGCAAAGAGCAAGGGCATCCTGTATGTGACTCCAAAGCCCCAAAACCCTTGTCTCTGTATATCTCCCCGCATTGACCCCATAAGAAAATAATGGAAGTCCGCTCGTAGCAGTGACAGGGCCAAAGCAGCCCACCCGCAAACAATCAGGAACAGATAAATAACAAAGTCTCGGACCATCAACGAGCTTACCAATGTCCACAGGAGTCAACAAGGTCACAAGCTGGAGTGAGGTGTAATCACGGTAAGACTAAACACCAAGCACCTTTCCAGGGGACCTCCGCAAGGGGCAGAGCAGCTGGAGCACGTGATCTATGACAGCACATGACTGCGTATGTGCCAGAGCGCTCCGGTTGAGGTTATCTCCCTCCGCAACACCCGGAAGTGGACGGGAACCGGAGGCATAACGAACAGGAAGGAAAGGGTTTGCCAGTCCGCTACGTCAGACGTAATGCACGTTATACAACAGGGTGCTTTCCTCAACAATGCCATAATACGAAAAGTACAGGCAGCCATGAAACACGAACATCTTCAAGTAAACACTCGAAATCCGTTACTCTTGGTTAACGGAATATAGGCAGTGGCGGCCATTTTCTTCAATAGAAAGTAATGGTGATGCAAAATCTGTTTGATTTGGATTTGGATCCTATGGAGGGCACTTCGTCAGGTTTGGAGCCCAGAGAAAGACAGCGGAGGAAAAAGGGAAGGTCTGACATGCACTAGGATGTGCTGGGAACGGATGCTCATGTGTTGTTTTTTTTTTCAACACCATTACTTTCTTTTTGCTTCTTGACTAGACCTAGAGAAGATATCGGTAGGTCCAAATAGCTTATAGAAGTTACCCTGGTAACCGCTTGGTCATTCAGTCGCCAGACGAAAGGTTTAGTCTTATCCTTTTTCATGAAGGTCATTATGAAGGATTTAGAGAGATTCATCTTTAACTGATTTTCGTACAAGTATCTTTCCACCCCTCCAGAGTTCTCTGAAGCCCTGCCGGGGTATAATCTAACAGCACAAGATCATCTGCGAAGGCAGGGATGTTAGACTTTAGATCTTCCCATTTAGGTGCAAAACTCCTCCCCCCTTGACTTTTCTCCCAGAGGTCTGCTAAGTAGAGATTGAACAGTGGAGGCGCTAGGGTACAACCCTTTCGCACACCTTTATTAACATCAATTGCATTGGACTGTTCCCTCTGATTATTTAGTCTTACCTTGACTGAGTTTCCTGTATACAATAGCTGAATCATTTCAAGAAGGCCCTTATCAATCTTCCACTTTATTAGTTTTTGCAACAGTCTATTTATATCAATGTTATCAAAGGCTGCCTCTAAGTCAATGACTGCAATGTAAAGTGATTTGCCAAATAATCCACCTATATCTGAGATACATGCCCAGAGAGTTAATGCACTCATAATAGTCCCAACCCCCTTTCAGAAACCTGTTTGCAAGGGGTTAAGGATCCTGTTAGAGTCCGCCCAAGCAATCAACTCCTTCAAGATTAATTTAGCAAAAATGTTTGCCTAAATGTATATTAGGGCAATCGGACGATAATTGACTATCATGGCTCTATTGACTTGAAAATAGGTACAATTGCTGCACACTGCCAAGAACTGGGACACACAGTAGTTTTAGAAATATGTGTGAAGAGCCGGAGTAAAATATCTGACCATAACCCAGGGTTTTCCTTAGAGACACAGTTTGAGACCCCATCTGGTCCACAGGTTCTCGAAGTCTTTAGATCTCCAATAGCCATATCCAATAGTCATCAAAGATCTCCAATCTTGTCAAATTGAAATTTCCATCCAGTCCTTCTCCCTGGGCTTTCTTTCGCAAATGTAAGATATCTGGGATTGATTTAAAATGTATTGGTCAGATACTCCACCCATGACCTCTCTGACACACAGCAACTTTGTAAAGTAATCTGAAGCTTGTCTATCACATTTAGAGTTCTCCAAATAGAACGGGTGTCCTTATTGATAATGTATTTAAAAATTGCCTGGTTCTCCTGTATATGTTTTCCAAGTTTATAGAGTCTTAGCCACCTACAATAGGCCTGTAATGCTCATTTTATTCAATTTTTATTCTCTACCTTGCTTAAACTAGGGTAACACCTACTCAGTGCGTTAATACATTTACACAGATCCTTCTTTTTTTTCGTTGATCTGATTGTCAAATGATTTTGTATGTTTGTCAGGGATAAACCCCCCCCCCCCAACAGCTTATTCTGACCAATCTCAGCCAGTCCCAGTTTTAATAAAAACCCGATGAAAATCGTTGGGTTGGGTGCATGCATTTTTGGTCACATTTGATAGAGAGTCCCACCATATCCTAAGATTCCTGTTAGCTCTGTTCACATTCTTAAGTGGTACAAGGCTGTTGTTTTGTCCCTTTACAACAAGATTTGAAGTCTCCCAGAATCAACTTACCTTATCAGATCTAAGTCCAAGACCAAGTGCAACCTTGCGTGATCACTTTGCCTAGTATTAATTGTTTAAAACATACAAAGATTTGATTGCTCCATGTTTCCCACAACCAGATAATGGTGCATGTCCCTATCAAATTCTGCCAGGTTGGTACATTCTTCCACTTGTCGACAAATAGCAAATTTGTCTGTACAAAGCCCCATTTGGCAAATAACGAGGACCAGATTGAATCATAGGAACTTCTCTTGGATCCGTTATTGGTTATAGCAACTATGGCGGTTTTCCCCCTCCTCAAATAACACAGCATTTGCCTCAGTACAGTTACAATCACAGTTAAAATCGCCCCCACAACAACCGGACACATAGGATACAGATGCTGCTTTCATCAGTGTATTTTCAATCTCGTCAATGAGAGAATCCAGCTCATTACACACAGGATTATAATAGACATTAAGTATTAAGATATGTTTCGAAGAATCAGTGGTAGTCTCAATAATCTCTGTTGCCAAGACTGTATCAGACCTACAATACCAGTTCTTGATGGAGCGATATTCTGTTGCCCTTACGGCAATAGGCAGACCCCCCATAAGACGTCCCCTGACACCTTTTTTGGTGCTAATTTCACATTTAACGTAAACCCATCCAGTACTGGCCAGGTGGCCAACCATGTCTCCTGCAACAAAACAAAGTTGTATTTACTTATAATGTGTACCTTTTGCAAAAAAGAATTATAGCCTAAGGAGTTCCCACTTAGAACCGTAATTTTTGAAACCTGGCCTTGAGATTGGGATTCCTGGAAGGGAATTTGCAAGCCATTCCCAATAGGGGTATATTGATCTCTGAAGGAATGGCTGCGACTGTCATTTTTGAAGTAGCAAGTTACAACTAAGTTCCTTCATTGCTCCAATTCCCATTTATTACTTGCAGGCTCCATTTAGTAACTTTCAAAGCCTTTTAGCAGAATGTCCTCTTGATGTTGAAACACAAGATTTTTGACAAGTTTCGAACTAGAATGTACAGCGCTTTTTCCAATTCAGGTTTTATCAAATAAGTAGACAAAACTCAAATCTGCTGTGGAAATCGAGGACAGTTCTGGTACTGTAGAAAGCAAGCTCAAAATCCTTGACCTATTTAACGGAACCCCTCCTTCTTCGTCAAACTCAGGTTCAAAGATGATAGGCCTCAGACCAGTTGATCCAGCCTCCAATTATTTTGTTCTGCCACAATCCCAGTTCCTCATATTTCCAGCCTGTGCAGCAATGGTCGAGCCCTGCATGTCTCTGCCCTACATTTCGTACTAAAGTCATTGGCAGGACTGGCACTTGTTCCAACCAGGCCTGACTTTCCAGTCGCATCCTGGTAACCTACAGGTGACTGTTGGAGCATAATAGGCCCCTGGTTCCTTTTGAACTGACCCATCCTACCCTGCTGCCTCTGTGTCCTGTGGCCTTCACTATTTCCAAGATTGTTTTTGGCCAACATAGGCAAGACTGACCCGCTTTATTTTCAGTAGTTCCTGGATGTAACTAATTCCTTGAAAAGCGGGGAGAGACGGATCTGTCCCGCCTAAACCAGCATTGCGCTTTCTCATACTTAGATGCTAATAGAATCTTGCACAGAAATTTCCTTGAACCTCTGTTATTGCGCTTTATAAGGCCTTTTTCATTTTTTGATTTCTTCTTAGAAATATTCTGACATGTGACTTCTTTACCAGCTGAGGATCGACTTCAACTATCTATTTTTCCACCAAAGATGAAGGTACAGACAATGCTGAGATGTAGTAGGGGACTGCACTTCCCTATGTCTTTCCACAGAACCCTCCTTGGCCTTCTTCAATCACACTTTTTAATTAGCACTTAACACAGACACAGAGGCTGATAGAAGGCTTATAAAAGAGCCCTTAGTTCTGCCAGAATCGCCAAATTCGGTCTCACCTCGTAGGCCACCGTGTCATACAGACGGATAAATGACTGTACGACTAAATTCAATGCAGCTAATGAACTCAAGTTGGCCAGGTCCTTGCCCTCAAAGGGAAGCAAGGAATGATCAGTCCGTGATGAAGAGTCCAGATCAGGATCAGAATCATTGCCTGCAATATCAGGAAAAATACTAGTAGCCTGGGTGTTGAATAGACCAGGCTATTATGAACTTCCAACAAGCTCACACCAGACTCTGACTGCAGAATGCTCAGTCTCCTTTCAATGTTGCTGAGCACTGGGCCAGAGATTTCATAAATGGTTTCTTCCGTTGCTGGCGTTCGGGCTCTCAGGAGGTCTATAACAGTAGTCTCCATTGTAAAAACTTCACTATAGGTTTTAGGAAAAGCATGAGAAAAAAACCTTGTGATTTTCCCCTGTTCTACTGAGACCTCACCAGTTCAGTCAGGTACTTGATTTTTCTCCTCGTTTCTGAGGGGATATCTCTTATTTTTCCTCTTCATTGCCAGATTGACGAGCAATCCACTGACAACAGACTACATAACCACCTTGGTGTCAGGCACAAGGCTTTTATTTTCAAAAAGATTTTATGTCGTGTTCAAAATCTTTTGCCGAACCTTCCAGTGTTAGAACGCCCAATCTTTCGGAAATCAGTGATACTCCAATACTTCAAATACCGAGTCAGTGTTGTTGAGACCCTGGTCTTAATAATCAGTGTTGCCGTGCAACAACAAAGAAAAAGAAAAAAAAGAAGAGCGGCAGATAAAAACTGCGTAATTAGTTGAAAAATCATGCCTTGGCTTCCAAGGAGTGTGGGAATTCACGACGTTGCATTACCACCATTCCGCTTACAGTTTGGTAAAATTAGGGTGACATGAACTGCCAGCCGACACAACAGAACAAACGTCTTTAGATCGGAGAGATCAATGCAGCTTACATCTCCACACTCTCTTAGTTTTCGTATTCCTCCACCCCGGACCGAAGTCTACAGACCCACAGACCCACCAACTTATTCCACCTTATATCAAGTATAGAAGGGATATAGACAAGATGTACAAATTAGTGGGAAGGCAGTAGGAGGGGGGAGCTTAGTGGGACCTCAGGAGGACAGCGGTCAGGGTCTGTATTTTCTCCCCCAGCTGCGGGAGGCGCTTACCAAGCTCACCACGCTTACTGCATCTCTCAGGCAGCAGATGATGAAGGTGAAGGGTCAAAGAGGCAGCAGGCATGCCGGGCACCGGACACCTTCAGTGGACCAGCCGTCCAGCAGTCCTGCTACATTAGATAACCCTGCCTGCTCACTGGCACCGTTCCAGCCCTGCTCTGGTCTGCTCCAACACAGCTCTGAGAACACAGCTCCAGCAAGCGCTGGCAATGCCGACACGCCTCCTCCCATGATTAGAGGAAAGTACCCAACAGAACAGAACGTCAAACCAAAATCAACCTTGCAGTTGGGGGGTCGGAAGTCGATCTTTCCCTTCTTGGCCCTGTGACACAAAGGTCACTTGGGCATTACCTTGACAAAAAGGATTGTTCAAGAAGACTGCTGGTGGCCTGCTATCGACATTGAGATAGATTGCTTTGTCAGATTTTTCAGAGCGTTCCTTTCTCTTACACCAACCCCACTGTACTGGTTAGGGTCAAAGAGGGACCATGGCAGAAGGTGGCCATGGATCTGACCAACCCCTTCAACAGACTACCCCAGTGTAAAAATATCCCAATGCATTTGTTGACTACTTTTCCAGATGCCCTTAAGCGGAACCACTACCGTCATTACATTTCTCCGGAAAACCTTCATTTGGGAGGGGGGCCAAACGGTCTCTCAAGAGATGAAAATATTTTTAGGTGACATAAGTGTCAAGCAGCAAACACAGCTCTCTCCCACCAACAAGCCAAGGGTTTCATTCAAAAGTTTAAAAGCGTACTGAAACACAGCATACAAACTGGCCTCCTGGATGGATACCAGTTTGAGAATGTGATAGATGACATTATTGTGATGTACAGGAACACCTCAATACCCTCAATGAAATGTCACCTTTTGAAATTATGCGAGAGAGGAAAGGCACAATCCAGATTAGGCTGTGGAGGGTTTTTAGAGAAGCAGACATGTACGTCTTTCCCAACCATGGTCTTGATTTTTTCAGAGGAAAATCTTTCAAGAAACAAGCTTCCACCAAAACAAACCATGATGCCAGAAATCATGTCAAAGCCCCAGACTTCCATGTAGGCCAGCAAGTTGCATTAAGATTTTCTCCCACGTAGACCAAGGCATGCCCAGATTCAGCGGCCCCATCAAGATAGGGCAGATCTGGGGAAGTGTGTAACGACATCACTGACTCTCTCCTGATGCCACTTCCTGTGCACCCTCTAGGAGTCCCTGATGGTTAATTGTGCAATACCACAAGGGGTTACACAAGGGGTTCCACAAGGGCTGATGGATACTTGTGTCTTGGGACTGGTGGGCCCTAGGTTCTGATATTTTCCCCAGCTCCTGAAATAACGCAATGAGCTCCTTACTATTGTTTCATGAGTTAACCTTCCTTTTCCTCTTCTGTCCCCCCATCCAGCAGTACATGGTACCTGTTGTAGTAATGAAGTGCCATGTTCACTCATGATCATCAACAGCTGAATGCCTTCTGTGCTTCTGCAGCAGTTAGACACACTCTACAGGGTAAGTGTCTTAATCTTCTGTGGTGGGTTAGTTCATCCTGCGTAGAAGAATGTAGTACACTGTATTCCTGAATAGTTAGAATGTGCTCCTGAAATATAATTCCAATGTTCTCTTGCGTTAAAAGGCACAACTATATTTCCTTTGGGTTACATTCTCTCTTTTTGTCTTTCAGGAAGAAGCACAACGCTTACAGAATGCCCCCAACAAATCCAGAATAGTACCCAGCCTCTAGTTCAAGATTTTTGTCAGGTTTTACAATCTAGCCTTGTATCTGTAACCATAGGAATGCTTTTTCTTCTCTTTAAGATGCAGATTTTGGTGGTCCAGAAATTAAGGGCCTTGGTTCCTTAGATAAGTATATTCCCTTAGAGAGCGGATCCAGAATCTTGATCAATTCAGACAGACTCCCAAGGATGAATGGCATGTAATGCCAGTGGGTGTGGCCTTATATAGGACAAGACCCCGAAATCAGCAGGATTTCAAAATCTTGTGAGATTTGGCGAAATCACGTTCCTGCATGATCTCCTGGCTTGTGGCTTTCTTTGCTACTATGTTTGTTGTGTAGTGTGATGTGTCTAGTCGGTCCCCCTTGTCCTAAGATACCTACTGACTCTACTGCACAACTGGCCCCTGACTGAACCTATTGGCACCAGGCACCCAGAATGCCCTCGCCCTCTTCCCATGGTGGCCATGACAAAGTTCACTGCAGATAACAAAAGTTGGAATATCAAGAGGATAGCATTGTGTTGCTCCAGTGCACTTTTGACCATTGTGATAAAATCACTACTGCTCTGTAGGATTACAGGGATAAGTAGTGGATAAAACCCCAAACAATCCCCACACCAGTACTAAACCCACAATGAGCTAGATAATAAAGGTGACACAGGCACAGCCCGACAGCTGTACCTTCTTTGCCTCTTATGGTAACGCACAGAGAGCTGGCAAAGAAGCATCCAAAAACAATACTTCTGCAATACCAAAATTAACGAAATGCCCAGTCAAGGTTCTATAAAAAAAAAGAGACTTTAATTCAAATAAAAATACAAACACAATAAAAACACTAATACCCACCCATGCAAAGGACGACACAGAATATGTAGACATTTACATACCATGAGCACTCTGGAGCCGAAGACAGGGTAAAACAGGCCTGCCGCAATTTTCAAGTTCAAAGTAGATGTGTTGTAGAAAGGTTAGGAATGAGTTCAATAAATAAATCTCCCTAAGGTACTTAAAACCAGCCCAGAGGGACAGAACAACTAGAGATACCTTTCTGTCTTGTTCTTTTGGCTCAACAACATTGATTCCAGAGTCTGGGAGCTCTATGAGGCAGCAACTCAGCATCAGCATGTGAGCGGGTTGATTTGGTCCCACAGCACTCGGCACAAAGAAGCTTGGGACAATCAGGTGATGTCTGGGTTGGCATACCTCACAAAAGGTTCGCAGTGGGAACCAGAGCAAAGAGCTGTTCCTTTGTCCCTGGGTATCTGTGAGATCCAGTTCAGGGTCTCAAAGGATAAGGTGAGTCCTTATTCTACCCTTCCCAGCCAGGAAGATTGCCAGAGAGCATGTGAAGGCAGTGGGCAGGGTCCGGGTTTTCAGTGTTCAAGCAGCAAGCAAGCCTTGTCCAAACAGCAGGTCACTCCAAATGGTCTACTGGAATGGGTGGTCAGAGGGTCTTAATCCCACCTTCAAATTTTTATCTTCAACTCTGTGGCAGAGGACTTTGTGCAGATTGTACCCTAATAAAGATCTGTGTGAAACCTTCTGATTTCCAAAGAAGATTCAGATTAAGTGGGGTCTCATCCACTTACATACTCAATTTGGCACAGCAGATTGGTCAATATCAAGCCTTCTATAAAGGTTTAGTACTGGCTCCTGTGACAAGAGTCTTCCCCTGTGAGGTCTGTCCCAGAGTGCTTTGTCTGGAGGAAGCAGTGAGTGTGGACAGTTAGATTCCAAGATGGTGGTACCCTTCTATGGACTGGAACTGCGCTTCAGTTTGACTCTAGCTCTGCCCTCTTGCCTGTCGGACTTGCAACAAAGAGACTCAAGTAATAAGCACCCTGGTGAGACCTCTCCATTATTCTGGCATGGATTGCTTTTGAAGCACTGGTTCCCAGGTGACCCGCTGGGTATATGCTCCTCCTGGGACGGTGACAAGACTTTCGAGAGAGAGAACAATTGTATTTTCTAGGGGTAGATACTAATGGTTTGTTTTGGATGATACCCATCCCCGAGATGCCTCATACGCAAAGGTGCTGGCAGTGTAATGGCTCACTAGAACCCAGGCTGACAATCAAATGAGACCAAAAGGTTTTGTTCAGTATAATTGTATATCACTATAGACCAACCCATAAAACCAGATGTGGTTTCTATTTATTTATGTATCTGCCACCAGGCATTTGGCAGTAAACAATTATATATAAAGCTGCTTGTATACTGAGGAATTCATATTTTTATTCCCAGAGGCCAATGTAAAACATAGACTAAGTTTCGTTGTTTACGGGCCTGTGATAATTCCCTTGGAAAGCATATTCCTGAAGCAGTCACGAGCATTGCCTCCAATTTTTACGATGCTACCACTTTTGTATGTATTTATTTACTTAATTGTTTTTTTATAACGCACCTAATACCATACATGAGTGCAGTTTCTAAGAACGGATACAGGGTTCAAACCTCTGTTGCTCTGCATGTTCTTGCTTCCAAGACCAGCATATTGCACCTATGCTATCCTCCGTTCAACTGTAGTACAATTGGCAACCAAAAGCAGGTTACACTTTTTAGTTAACAAAAAACACAGGAACTTTCTAAAAGTGAAGAATCATTTCTGCTGGCATCTCAATTATTGATGTCGACCAGCAAGTATACCTGTGGTGTCTTCTATATGGATGTTGGTAAGTTCAATTATACAAAAAATGTCTGACAGGCCCCTCTGAGTACACACCTACCGAATCCAGTTTGTAAAACAGAGCGCTGTCTGAAAGTGAGACTGTTTGGCAGAACTAACTTTCATTGCAGAATCCATTTACCACAACTCATAAAATTTCAGATTCCCCTAGCACATGGAATTAATTTATTTTGTCACACCTGACCAGAGAAAGGTGTTGGGGGCACCAACCAGGCTGGCTGTCCCACTGATGGATGAGGCAGTGGACGACGTTCTCCCCAGAGGAGAAAGGTCTGACGGAAGGCATGCTAGAGACGCAGTGGAGAGGAGTCGTGGCAAAGGTGAGAATCACAGAAAGCTTTCCTTCCATGCAACCGAGGGGCAAGTGCTCCCACCACTGGCAGGCCCAGCTCTAAAGCAGTGCAGGTCCCTAGCAAGCAGAGTTAAGGACAGGGGATGGCTATCACGCATTCCTATCAGTTGCAGAGACAAACCCATCCCCCGTTTCCCTAAATCCCTCAGTCCTGGGTTTTCCTATGTGCATAAGGGGGGGGGGGGGTATTATATGCTAATCATGTCTGCACTTGTTTTCCCTTGACTTTCTCTCCCTCTTCCCCCATTTTTCCCATGCTCTCCTCATTCCTTTCCTGGAGTTCCATTTATTGTTATGTACGCTTTCTGATGTTCTAAGGTTATTAGTTGGGAGTGCTAGAGTTGGCAGTCCAGCTCCCTGCCTTAAAAACCCCTTCACTCCTTGTTCCTGTCTCTGCTCTGTTGAACACAACAGTAGAGTCACCTGGAGGTCTGTATATAGTAATGATGGGGAGACAAGTGTTGGCACCCCAGGAGATATTTGCAAGACCGACTATTGAAGGAGGGATAATAAAAGGTGATAAGCAATCAATAAATCAATTGATGTTTATTTCAGACCATGTCCATAAAAGGTGATAACCATTGTGGTACTAAAATGTGCAGGGTAGACCAGGGCAACCCTACCCCCTCATACACGGTCGGACAGGCCATAAAATTGTCTCAGGCACCAATGTAAAAGTGCCCTACAGTTGTAAATGGCAATTCATTCCTTTTGTGACACTGTTTGGATGGTACCCAAAGTGGAGTTTTTAAAAAAAAATGTAAACTTTTCTTTATTGGCAAGGAACAGTAGCTGGTGCATTACACATTACCTCAACAAACCGTGTTACATAATTAAGAACATGGACAACCAAGCAGAGCATTAGCAATAAACCAGGCACATTCACAAGAGCGCATCGAGTCTAATAAGGCTACTCAAAGTTCAGATTACACAACTGCCTGATCTGGTGATGGGGGGGAAGATAGGAGCTCCAAGTCAGCCTTGCTGTTCAAATAGCTACAAAACTCTGTCCATACGTTTTTGGGGCGAGCATTCACAGGCAGTGTGTTGATATAGTTCTCCTCACACACCTGTGTCCAGGTAAGAGCCCTTAACGACATTCCTAGCGAAGGGGGGGATTGCCGCTTCGTGCACTGCATAATACATCTCTTAGCCACTATAGCCACTACATTCAAGAATTTAGCAACACGCTTTGCCCCAGTCCCCTCACACAGCCCGAACAACACAGCCAGGGGATCAGGGTCAATCCGGAACCCCACCATCTCTGAGAGGGCCTCAAGCACAGCCTCCCAGAATGTAGCCAGCGCACCACAGGACCAGAACATATGGGCGTGATCCGCTTTGTTGGATCTGCATCTCTTGCAGACGTGAGGCTGATCACGTGTGAATTTCCCAACCACATGAGGAGTATAATACAGGCGATTAAGTAGCTTATATTGCACACATCTAAATCTAGTATTGAGGGAGACCTTACGTGTGTGTGTGTACACATTTTCGCCCACATATCGTCAGTGATTTCCAACCCCAGTTCATGGGCCCAAGCGTCCCGAACCTTGTGGGATGATTCTGCAGATTGTGCTATCAGCATTTTATACAGGGTGGATACTATGCCCCTACCCCCTGCAGAATTAGCAATGTAGCAGATCTCAGGGGACTCAGGGGGTTCATCCGGGTACGAAGGCCACATGTCTTGCACTGCTGCACTGAGTCTAAAGTATTGCAGTAACTCCAGTGGTGACTCGGAGTGTCCTGGCCTCCATGTCTGCGGGGTGATGAATTTCCCCTCGGGGAACAGGTTGGAGAGCGCACGATACCCCAGGTCCAGCCAGTGTCGCATGAGGAGTTTATCCTGCGTGGGGGCGAGGCCCGGGAATGACCATAAGGGCAACTATTTATAGTACGAGCGGGGTTCGGAGTGGGATTGCAGAATCTGTTTACATGCCCTGATTGTGGTGGCCACTGGGTCAGCCGGGGCGTCAGAATGATACGAGTGGAAGAGGATCCGGGACATAACATTCACCTCCTCGGTTGCCAGGATCTCGAGTTTAACATGAGGAGGAGGGTCTTGGTGTTTGTGCAGCAATCCAGTATTGGGTTAGATCTGGTGCGTTAAAGCCCCCCCTCTCATAGGGTAACGTCATATGCTGCCATTTCCTGCGGACAGCACCAGAATGCCATAGGAATCGGGCGCACCCCGCATGTAGGTCCATGAAATAGTGCTTCCCGGGCCAGAGTGGGACGTTAGCGAATATGTTTAGAAGCTTTGGAACTATAATCATTTTGATTAGCGACAGTCTCCCTGACAGGGACAGGGGGAGGTTACACCACCTCTTCATTCTGGCTTCTGCATATTGTGCGGCAGCCACATAGTTTTCAGCCAATAAGGAGGATCTCGACAGGGATACCTGGACCCCTAGATACTTGATGCCCTCAGGGGCCCACCTGAGTGGGAATTCGCGTGTCGGTTGGGGAGTTGCAGGTGTGAGGGGGAAGATGTCTGACTTGGTGTCATTTATGGTGAAGCCCGAGAATGTACCTATTTTGATTATTTCGCGGATGATTGGGTCAAGATGGTCCGAGGGGTCCCTGATGTACAGAAGCACGTTGTCCGCATACAGTGATATGATTTCGGGCGTGTCACGCAGGCGTATCCCTTTGCGAGTATGCTTGTCTCTTACACTATCTGCCATTGGCTCGATAGCCATCGCGAATAGTAGGCGGGAAAATGGGCACCCCGGTGCGTCCCTCTGTGGAGGGTGAAGGAAGCTGACAGATGAGAGTTAACCAGGACTCTGGCCAGAGGGTTGGTATAAAGCAGTTTGATGTAGTTGATGTAGGAGGGCGTGCGTGGGCCAACCCCCATCTTCTCTAGCACCGCCCACAGATATTGCCATGGAACCATATCAAACGCCTTTTGGGCGTCTAGTGTCACAGCAACCGCGTTAGCTTTAGGGTCATTTCTAGAGATGACGTTGAACAGTCGCCGGATATTTAAAGCAGTGGAGCGGGCAGGGACAAAGCCGCTTTGATCCGGGTGGATCAAATATGTCATGATGGGGAGGAACCTGTTCGCAATGATCTTGGCGAATATTTTGGTGTCTGTATTCATGAGGGAAAGAGGTCTGTAGGAGCCGCACTCCTCAGGAGGCTTGCCCGTTTTAGGGAGCACGGTGATGGTGGCCTCACGCAGGGACTGGGGGAGAGTGGCAAGGCGGAGCGACTCGGTCCACACCTCATGTAGGCGCGGGGCCAGTAAAGCAACATGCTCCTGATAAAATTCAGCGGTTAGGCCATCCGGGCCGGGAGCCTTACCCTTGGGGAGGGCCGAGATGGATACGGTTACCTCATCGAGGGTGATGGGGGCGTCCAATTGCTCTTTTGTGGCGTGGGATATATAGGACATGGGGATACGGTCCAGGAGAAGATCCAGGTCTTTCGGGCTATGCTCGCGCTGCGGGGCGTAGAGGGCAGCATAGAATTCTGCAAAGGTCTCAAGAATGGTTTGGTCAGACCAATGCCGCACTCCGTTCTTGTCCGTGATACTATCAATCCGGGTTCTGCCCCCCTCAATCCGGGGCAGCCTGGCCAGGGTTCGACCAGGTCTTTCCCCCTCGCCATACTTCCGAGCCACAATGGGTCGGGCGTAGTATTGTATCTCCCTGAGGGTATGGGTCTCAAAGGTTTCCAGTTCCGTTCGTATCTGTGCCAACTTGGGTGGGGAGGGGGCGGAGGCGTATTCACGCTCTAGTTCCTTGAGTTTGGTCTCGGAGCGCCGTAAAGAGTTCCTAATGTCTTTCAGGACCCCTGCTTCCCTAGAGATGCACATCCCTCTGATGAACACCTTGAATGCCTCCCACTGAACCCCGTCGGTTGTGTCGTGATGTTTGTTGTTATCAAAAAACGAAGTGATATCTGCAAGGATATCGGCCTTGTAAACTATGTCATGTAATGCCTCTGATTTGAAGCGCCAGTTGGAGTGGTGAGGGAGGGCAGGTTGTAGAGTTATGTCCAGTGTCACTGGGGAGTGGTTGGAAAGCGTGCGCGGTAATATCTGCATGCTGAGAATTTTGCGCGGTAATATCTGCATGCTGAGAATTTTCCCTATGAGCCTAGCTGATAGGAGGAAGAGATCAATTGTCATGATCTCTGCTTCCAAAAGGTCAGGGTTTTCCCAACTCCCTTGGAAGCAGATCCATAACCCAGGTTCCGAGTGCCAACCAGTCCCAATTGGGACCTTTTGGACCCAGTCCTGGCGCCAGTGGCACCAGGCTCATAAATATGCCCAGTCCCAGCGCTGGAAGCGCCGGGCTCATAATGCTTGGGTGGACTTACCTGCAGCAGACCATGCTGCTTACTTGCCTGCCAGTTGAGCCTCTGATCCTCTTCTGTTTGGAACTACTTTTCCTGTTGGGTGGGGCAGGAGCCACTCCCTAGATTCAGAACACTGGAACTCTTCTGGAAAGCAGGAACTCTTTTCTTACCTAGGCGTGGCTGTGGAAGGAGACACCTAAGCACTACAGGAGGCTATTTAAACCACACCCGATGGATGAATCTTGCTTTGCGTTATTCTGCATCCTCTGCAGCAGAACGCTCATCGTGTCTTCTGCATCTGATCCTGGGCCTAAGGAAAAAGGCTTACCATCCTGAATCCAGTCTTCAGCAACACCTATAAAGACAAGAAAGAACAGGTTAGCATTACGGGCTTCAGTGACAGCTCTTCACTTACCTGGTCCATCGGCTGTCACCAAAGCCTCGCGCTGCATTCCGGCATCTGAAAGACAAAGGCTTACCTACTCTTCGTGCGCTCCGGAGGTCTTCACACTGCATTCCGGCATCTGAAAGACAAAAGCTTACCAACTCTTCGCACGCTCCGGAGGCCTTCGGCGCTGCATCCCGCATCTGAAAGACAAAACAAGGTGCATTTAAAGACATTGGGGAACTTTAATACTCACGTGCCATTACTCCTTTCCACATCTAACCCAGTGGGTATTCCGGCACCCTGCAGCCGCTCCGAACTTGTACCTGCAAAATAAAAAGACAGTTAGAACGCACCGTGAAGCAGGCAACAAGCGCTTACTTACGTGCTTCCAGGCGCTTCTATTCATCACAGGGGCTCCATCTTCAACTCACTTCAGCCCGTCATCCGCCATCGCCGGAAGCCTGCAAAACAAGAAACATCATTACTAAAGACTTTAAAGACATTAGAATTACTCGAAACTTACCGTTCGTGCAGTAAACGACGGACAGCAGTCCTCTGAAGTCAAGAGGCCTGCTCCCCTTATCCAGTGAAGAAACTGGTTACAGCACCCTGCCCCGAGGCAGATGGAGAGCACGGTGTTCACTTACCTAAGGTGAGAGCGTTAACCTTTGGGGTTCTACAGGAGAAGAGAAAGGGAAGAAGAGAGAGACATTCAATAACCCAGTTCCTTAATCCCATATTTTCTATCTGCAGACATCTTACCCTTCAAGTCAGACATACAGTGCACAGAGGTCCAGCCCAAAGAGCCAGCCGTGTGTTACACATCACCTTTGAAGATACGGTATACGCCCAGTCAAGACCGGCGCCTCTACGGGAATCAGGTGAGCGTTACAGAACGCAAAGCCTACCACAAAACTCCCGTCCAGGCGCTATGGAAACCTCGGATACCGACCAGCTAGCCCAGTTACTTGGGGAACTAAGGGCAGAAGTGCATGCAGCCCGTCAGGAAACGAACGCTCTAAGAAGGGAACTGATTATTTCCAAGGAGCGAACAGATGATCTCGCTAGACAATTGCTACAGTCACAAGCCGGACAGACCCCGTTACCCGCATCTGGGGGAAATCTTCCTTCTACATCCTCTATGAATCCAGTGCAGATCAACCTACCTGGGAATGTACCTCTGGCTCCGCCCGAACGATTTTCTGGTGACCCAAAGAGGTTTGCAGTATTAATCAATCAGTGCGGTTGCATTTCTTATGCCGGCCAGCAGCCTTTCCAACTGATCAAGCTAAAGTAGCTTTCGTACTTTCGTACCTTAGTGGCAATGCGGCAGACTGGTCGATCCCTCTAGTAAATCAAGATGATCCGGTCCTCCATGATTTTCAAGCTTTTCAGCTCAGTATGGAAAAACTGTTCGCAAGACATTCACAGGGGCAGGCCTTGGACAATGAGCTTCTTTCGTTGCGACAAGGTAATCAAGACCTTTTGGCTTATATTGCGTCTTTCAACAGACTGATAGTGGAAACTCAATGGCCTGAGGACAAAAGGATTACGCTGTTTTATAGAGGTCTACGTGGAGAGCTCAAAGATGTGTTAGCCCAAGTAGTGAATCCCCCACAAGATTGTTCGGACTATATAGACTTAGTCGTTCAAATAGATCACAGACTGCAGAACAGGAAGGCCGATCGTTCCAAGTTTGATGCTCGAGTATTTTCCAAACCGCCAACTCCTTCCAAAGGAGTAGACTCCGGGGAACCCATGCAAATAGGGGGTCTGAAAGGTCCTCTAACACAAAAGGAGCGGGAAAGGAGAAAACAGTTGCAATTATGCCTCTATTGCGGAAACTCAGGGCACTTTCTTCGAGACTGTCCGGTGAAACCTGCCAAGAAGGCAGTAGGAGCTGCAGTTACCAAAGTTACAAACTCTGAGCAGGGAAACGACCTCGCCCGACAAGAATAGAGGTCCTCTTGCCGAGCGTGAAAACCAGTTCCGTGACCTCACATTTCGTGATACCTATGGTCCTCATTAGCCCTGATAATCCGGATCGATTACATGCAATTGAAGCTTACGTCGACAGCGGTGCCATCGGCAATTATGTGGATCATGAAATGGTTTTGAGGATGAATCTAACTCTTTGTCCCAAGGCTGTAAAGGACGTCATTACTACGGTGGATGGTACGGAGATAGCCTCCGGGCCAGTAACGCATACCACTCAAGAGGTGACGCTAGTAAGTCAAGATGGACACCATGAGAAGATCGTGTTCGATGTGATCAAGGCCCCTCAGTTTCAGATTATTCTAGGAATACCTTGGTTAGAGAAACACAATCCTCTGATCGATTGGCGAGCAAGAACGGTCCAGTTTCCAGAATGTGTCTCTACTTGTCACCCTCCACCTGGTGTTGCACTGGCAGCAATTTCTTCAGAGACTCCCCAGTTACCTCCCGAATACCTAGAATACCAAGATGTTTTCCGGAAGGATCAGGCTAACTCTCTACCTCCTCATAGGTCTTATGACTGCCAGATAGACCTGATACCTGGATCTACTCCTCCTTGTAGTAGAATTTATGCCCTCACCGAGCCTGAGAACCTTCACCTTCGACAATACCTGGATCAATACCTGGCAAATGGGTTTATTCGTCCTTCCAAGTCCCCTGCTTCTTCAGCTTTGTTCTTCGTTCCAAAAAAGGAAGGAGACCTTAGAACTTGTATAGATTATCGCTCCCTGAACCAGATCACCGTTAAGAATAGATATCCGTTACCTTTGATCCCTGAACTCCTGGACCAAGTCAGAAAAGCATGCATATATACAAAGCTGGATCTTAGAGGAGCTTACCACTTGGTACGAGTAAAAGAGGGCGATGAATGGAAGACGGCCTTCCGCACCAAGTATGGGCTATTTGAATATCAGGTCATGCCCTTCGGACTTTGCAATGCCCCGGCCGCCTTTCAATAGTTTATGAACGATGTCCTCAGAGAGCTCATAGATGTGTGTGTTGTTGTTTACATTGACGACATCCTCGTTTATTCTTCATCGGAATCTGAACATCGGAAACACGTGAAAATGGTCCTCGAAAGATTGCGTCAACACAAACTTTTCGCTAAGTTGGAAAAATGTGTTTTCAACGTGACTGAAGTTGAATTCTTGGGATTCATATTATCACCTGGCGGAGTGCGTATGGATTCAAAGAAGGTCGATGCAGTTCTCAAATGGCCATCACCATCCTCCGTAAAAGGTGTGCAAAGCATGTTAGGCTTCGCTAACTTTTACCGCAGGTTTATCCCCGAATTCTCTCGAATAGTCCAGCCCATCACTGCCTTGTTAAAGAAAAACAAATGTTTTGAATGGTCTACCGAGGCGGAACAAGCTTTCCAGGATTTGAAGACTAAATTTATCTCTGCACCAATCTTAAAACACCCTCGCCCCGAACTCCCCTACATCGTGGAAACTGATGCTTCAAGCCTTGCCATGGGGGCAGTTCTATCACAAAAGGACCCGGTAACCAATCAGTTGCATCCCGTGGCATTTTGGTCCCGCAAATTCTCGCCTCCTGAAATCAATTACACGATTACTGACAAGGAACATCTGGCTATCAAGTCTGCCTTTAAGGCTTGGCGGCATTATCTGCTGGGGGCCCGACACACCATTACTGTGATTACGGATCACCGAAACCTGCAATATTTGAAAACCGCAAAAGCCCAATCCTCTAGACAACTCCGTTGGGCATTATTCTTTGCCGAGTTTGACTTCATAATTACCTATCGACCTGGTACAAAGAACGGTAAAGCTGATGCCCTTTCTCGGATGGGAGTGGAAGAACACTTGATCAACCCTAAACCTGTACCAATCATTCCCGAACAAAGAATTCTGGGTGTAATCGCCACAGAATCCATAGAGGAAGTTAAGGATAAAGCCATGCAACTTGTAACTCCAGCAGACATACAGAATTGGCATCTGCAGGGAAAGGACTTTGCAGTAAAGGACAACTTATTGTATTTCCAAGAACGATTATACCTACCCAGCACAGATTTACAGAAAAAAGTAATCTCTTGTTATCACGATTCTTTAATGGAAGGACATCCCGGTATGGCCAAGACCTCAGAAAAGATCAAGCGCTACTTCTGGTGGCCGTCTTGGAAAAAAGATATCAGAGACTTTATAATGTCCTGTGGAGTATGCGCCCAAAACAAGAGTCAAAAGGAAAGACCAGCAGGCCTCTTACGCCCTATTGACATCCCACCTCGCCCTTTGCATACGCTTTCTATGGACTTCATCACCAATCTACCTCCATGCTCCGGATACAATACGATTCTAGTAATCGTGGACTTATTCTCCAAGATGGTGCATTTCATTCCGCTCAAAGGCTTGCCAACAGCAGCAACTCTGGCCCGAGAATTTCTCGAAAACATCGTCCGACTGCACGGTTTTCCTTCGGTTCTAATTTCGGATCGAGGTAGTCAATTTATTTCTCATTTTTGGCGAAGTTGCTGTCGGTCGGCTCATATTGATGTGAGACTATCGACCAGTCACCACCCTCAGACCGACGGACAAACCGAGAGGACCAATCAAACTCTGGAACAGTATTTACGCTGCATGCTGCAACAAACTGAAAAAACTTGGAAAGACATCCTTTGGATAGCCGAATATGCCTACAATAACTCTGTCCATTCGGGAACTGGGAAAACCCCGTTTTTTCTTTTGTACGGCAGTCACCCTCGAACCTCGGAGTTGGATCCCCTCCAAGATCTTGAAACACCAGCAGTAGACTACCTGCATTCTACAATCACCCAAGCCTTTAAGGACGCTGTTTCTCACCTTCAAAGGGCTAAAGAACAATACAAGAAAGGAGCAGATCAACATCGGAAGGAAGCCCCTCAATATCAAGTAGGGGATCAAGTCTGGTTATCCACCAAATATCTACCTCTAAAAGGGCCACGCACATTCAACCCAAGATACCTTGGTCCCTATTCCATCACTACCATAGTAAACCCAGTAGCGGTCAAGTTGGACTTGCCCCGGCACATAAAGATACATCCGGTCTTCCACGTCTCTCTATTAAAACCCGTGCAACCTCAAACCCGACTAACTAAATCTCCAAAACCTATCCTAGTTGATGGAGAACTCGAGTTTGAAGTCAAAAGCATTCTGGACTCCAAGATCTCCAAATCTAAACTATTTTACCTAATTGACTGGAAAGGCTATGGCCCCCAAGAGAGATCCTGGGAACCTGCTAAATATGTCCACGCTCCTCGCCTAATCAAAAGATTTCACCGAACATTTCCTGACAAGCCAAAACCCCCAGAGAAGCCCGGTTTGGGAGGGGCCTTGAGGGGGGGTACTGTCATGATCTCTGCTTCCAAAAGGTCAGGGTTTTCCCAACTCCCTTGGAAGCAGATCCATAACCCAGGTTCCGAGTGCCAACCAGTCCCAATTGGGACCTTTTGGACCCAGTCCTGGCGCCAGTGGCACCAGGCTCATAAATATGCCCAGTCCCAGCGCTGGAAGCGCCGGGCTCATAATGCTTGGGTGGACTTACCTGCAGCAGACCATGCTGCTTACTTGCCTGCCAGTTGAGCCTCTGATCCTCTTCTGTTTGGAACTACTTTTCCTGTTGGGTGGGGCAGGAGCCACTCCCTAGATTCAGAACACTGGAACTCTTCTGGAAAGCAGGAACTCTTTTCTTACCTAGGCGTGGCTGTGGAAGGAGAGACCTAAGCACTACAGGAGGTTATTTAAACCATACCCGATGGATGAATCTTGCTTTGCGTTATTCTGCATCCTCTGCAGCAGAACGCTCATCGTGTCTTCTGCATCTGATCCTGGGCCTAAGGAAAAAGGCTTACCATCCTGAATCCAGTCTTCAGCAACACCTATAAAGACAAGAAAGAACAGGTTAGCATTACGGGCTTCAGTGACACCTCTTCACTTACCTGGTCCATCGGCTGTCACCAACGCCTCGCGCTGCATTCCGGCATCTGAAAGACAAAGGCTTACCTACTCTTCGTGCGCTCCGGAGGTCTTCACACTGCATTCCGGCATCTGAAAGACAAAAGCTTACCAACTCTTCGCACGTTCCGGAGGCCTTCGGCGCTGCATCCCGCATCTGAAAGACAAAACAAGGTGCGTTTAAAGACATTGGGGAACTTTAATACTCACGTGCCATTACTCCTTTCCACATCTAACCCAGTGGGTATTCCGGCACCCTGCAGCCGCTCCGAACTTGTACCTGCAAAATAAAAAGACAGTTAGAGCACATCGTGAAGCAGGCAACAAGCGCTTACTTACGTGCTTCCAGGCGCTTCTATTCATCACACGGGCTCCATCTTCAACTCACTTCTACCCGTCATCCGCCATCGCCGGAACCCTGCAAAACAAGAAACATCATTACTAAAGACTTTAAAGACATTAGAATTACTCGAAACTTACCGTTCGTGCAGTAAACGACGGACAGCAGTCCTCTGAAGTCAAGAGGCCTGCTCCCCTTATCCAGTGAAGAAACTGGTTACATCACCCTGCCCCGAGGCAGATGGAGAGCACGGCGTTCACTTACCTAAGGTGAGAGCGTTAACCTTTGGGGTTCTACAGGAGAAGAGAAAGGGAAGAAGAGAGAGACATTCAATAACCCAGTTCCTTAATCCCATATTTTCTATCTGCATACATCTTACCCTTCAAGTCAGACAGACAGTGCACAGAGGTCCAGCCCAAAGAGCCAGCCGTGTGTTACACATCACCTTTGAAGATACGGTATACGCCCAGTCAAGACCGGCGCCTCTACGGGAATCAGGTGAGCGTTACATCAATTCTGGAATGGCTGTCATGTGCAGAAGAGTAAAATGTATACTTCCTAGCCAGTGGGTTAAGTGCTCTCCAGGCGTCGACTAGGCCAGCAGGGACCATGTGTGCCTGGAGCCGGCGAGCGGCTCTGGATATCGTCCTGTGTGCAGTGCCTGATCTATCTAGCTCAGAGTCTAATATGAGATTCATGCCCCCCCCAGATGATCGGGACCCCGACATATCTCTTGAGCAGGATGTTGATGTCATCGAAAAAATCAGGAGCATCTATGCTCGGAGCGTATGTGTTAACCAAAAGGCACTCTGTGTTAGCTAGCAGACAATGGGCCTCATTACGAGTCCGGCAGTAACCGCAGCGGTAAAACCGCCTGGTTAGCGCCGGACTCGTATTACCATTCCGCCTCCGTGACTCCCGGAATTACCAGGGCATTACAACCTCGGTGTCCCGGGAGTCACAGAGGCGGAATGGTGTTAATCCCCATTCCCATTGAGTCCCATAGGACTCAATGGGAATGGGGAAGTGGAAACACCGGCACCATCTCGTGATGGTGCTGGTGTTTCCACGTCCCCCTGCAGGCGGGAGGTGTTCAACCCACCAGGCCAGACCTGGCGGGAAGATCACCTCCCGCCTGCAGGACTCGGGACCGGGCAGTCTGGAATTAACAGTGGCGGCGGGTTTACCGCCACTGTTAATTCCGGACGCCTGACCCGTAATGAGGCCCAATGTAGGATCACATACCTACCCTCACGATCTATGTGACTAGTGCGTAGGGGGAATTCCACAGATTTGTGAATTAAGGTGAGGACACCCCTCGACTGAGAGGAATATGCCGTATAATATTTATTGGCGCCCCAAGCCGGTGCCAGAGAGGATGAGAGGTGTGCAAGGGCGTGAGTTTCTTGTAAGAGGAGTATTTTGACCCCATGCCTCTGAGCGTACGCCGTTATCCTGAGGGCCTTCGTAAAATTACTGAGCCCCCGGATGTTCCATGACATTAGCCTAATAGCCATGTTTCAGTTTTATGGGGCATCCCAGCACCGTGTGGCCTTGTTTGTTGACCATGTGATGGTTAATGCAATGGCACACCATTCCGCCCTCCAATCCACTACCTCATTGCCATTTTTGATATAACATTCTACAACTGTACCACCCCACCCTCACTGCCCACCCCAACCCAGCAGTGTACAAAGACCCACCCGAAGATCTGATGCAAGCGTGCCAACCCCAACAGGGCACCGCCCGCCTGTACGCCCAACTGGGGCGCAACCAGTGATCATAACATGCCAAACTCGGCATTGCAGCTCCAGAGGGGGTCGCTGCTGCCGTGAACCCAACTTAAATGAGAGATTGATGCAGTGCACCGTGGATCGTACAGCGATATCGAGTAATACAATTTCTGGGAGCCATTACAACAGGTTACAACTAGCAGAGGATACACAGGATGCAAAATCCATAAGTTCATCAAGGGAGATGCAGACGACGAACGTGTTGGCGGTGCACATGGAGGCCCACCTACGAGAGTCAGGACGAATTTCCTCAACCATCATCTATTGGCTCACAACCGGGTCCGGAAGTGGAATGTGGGATTCAATGAATTTCACTGCTTCCTCCGGCACCGAGAAAAAATATAACTTATTGCGATGGGTGAGCTGCAGCCGTGCCGGGAACAACATGGCATATTCAATTTTCCTCCCTCTAAGCAACTTTTTCACGCCGTTGAACGGTCTGCGCTACAATTGCATACGACGGAAAAGTCCTGAAAGATTCGGATAGTTTGAGACTCCACTTTCAGCTCCCCCTTCTCCCGAGCCAAACGTACTAAGTGATCTCTATCTCTAAAGCTTAGAACCTTAGCAATGATCGGCCTGGGGAAATCGCCCGGCTTGGGACGGGGGGTCAGCGCCCCATTAGCGCGCTCGATCGTGAAGAACGGAGAGAGTTGGGGATTGCCCACGAGGTCTCTTAGGAGATTTTCAATGGCCAGTTCCATCTTGCCTTTGAGGGCGGACTCTGGGACCCCCACAATGCGTATATTGTTCCTGCGGGATCTGGACTCATTAGTCGTTACACTTCGCCTTGACTTGTTTCATATCACGCACCAGGTCAGAGACAGTGTTTTGGAGGGTGTGCACCTCATCCTTGTTGGCCCCGATTCTGGTCTCGGCCTCCACCAGCCTGGCGCCGTGCTAATCCAGTTTGGCTCGCATAGAGGCCACACTAGCATTAATGTCATCCAGTTTCTCGTGGAATGACGCAAAGTTCTTCGCCATGGTTTCCATTAGAGTCGTGAGGTCAGGCTGGGGGGGACATGAAGGTGCATCCGAATCGTCCTGGGTCGAGGCAGACCCTCCTTGCTCCTGTCTAGGAAGTGATTTAGCATATTTATCCATCGCCCCCGCCTTGTTGGCCCCACGTGATTTACTTGACATATTTTGGGAACACACTGGAGCCCCGTAGGGCAGTCTTTGCGAGGTGCTGGCCCGTGAGCTTTGGGCCCCTTGAGCATAACAGTATCAGGAAGAGGAGGAGGGTCTCAACCTCCCATTAATCAAGGGACCGAACACAATATAGGGATAGAAGTGAGCTGTATGCTAGGCAACAGCGTTCCAGGGTGCCGGTGCCTCAGTGCGAAGATGGTCAGTGCGTCCCCTAGTCTAATGCAGCAGCATAACCAAGGCGGGGAGCCAGTCAGGCAAAGCGCGCCGTAGGGCCAGGAGGGCCCCAGGCCTCCGGTGTTAGAGGCGATAGGCAGTGGAATCAGATGCCGCTCAGCGGGTGCGGAGTGTGGGTGGTTGGGTGCAGGCCCAGCGACCGCCCAGGCGGCAAACAGGATGTGAACGGGGAAGGTCTCCACTGGCGCTGCCCACCTCAGTCTGGGGAAGTCGCAGAAGTGCCCCAGGCAGTGGGTCCACAGAAGGAGGGCAGCCCCGGCCGCGGTGTAAAAGGATCTTGCAGGGGGAGAGCGGCGCTGCTCTGAACCTCAGGCCAGGGGGGCTGCACAGTCACGATGAAGTCCCAGGGCCTGTAAGCCTGCAGCAGCTTGGTGTGTATAGGGTCTTTAGCGCCGGTAGGATTTGCGCTGTAGGCAAGTTGTGCGCGTGGTGAACACCTAGGGGCACGGTACGTGCCAACTTCAGCCCCCCAGCACCTCACCTGCAGGTGTACAGTATCAGGCTCCCCGTCACTGCCGAGGCCCCAGCCACCACCGGGCCACCCCCAGGTGACCAAGTGGGATGTATGCAGGCGGGCCGCAGAGTCCGAGATCGCGGTGTGGGGGGGCAGTCAGCCCAGCATTACGGCCGCCACCTGAGAGGGGCAGTCGGCGGGCCGGGCGCAGACAGGGAAGCCATGTCGTCTTCGGGGCGGCGGGACCGTTCCAGCAGCCCCCGCAGGGCTGGACAAGACGGCGGGGGAACCGCCAGTTGAATCCGGCTCGACACCTCCAGGGCGGCGGGCCGCTCCAGCAGCCCCCATGGTGCAGAGCAAAGCAATCCGGCAGCCGCAGGTATGATTCAGCCGGTGCGCTCGCGCTGACAAGGAGGAGCCGCCCGGGCCAGCGCCAACCCCAGGCACGCCTTGCCATAGGGAGAGCGGGGCCAGGGGAAGAAGCGCCGGCCCAGAGACGCGCAGAGGGCCAGGCACGCAGGCGGCCAGGCAAGGAGAAAATTAGGCCCGCCGCTCCAGGCGGCAGTCATGGCTCAGCAGGGCCTCAAAAGCGAGCAGCCAACCGGGCAGAGATGGCGAACCGCAGCCCCAGCGGCACCCGGGGGGCCGGGCCTGCAGTAACAGCACGCGGCCCAGCAGGCCTCAGTTGTCGGGTAGCTGGCCCGGGAGGAGAAAAAAAGCCCCATTCAGTATTAAAGTTCCAATTTTCGCCCCGACACGGATCTGTATGTTGATCCGGTGTTAGCAAACACGATGCGCTTGTTCCCAGCGCTGGATGATGCAAGGAACCGCTGATGCAGGCGGATATTCAGCAGTCGGGTCACGGAGCTAAAAAGCTAGGCAGCCATCTTGCAGGCTGCTCAACAGCACCCCCCCAAAGTGGAGATTTTTGATAGAATGTGATGCAAATTGTGCATTTTAAAGAATTTTATTCAGCAACACTGGTCAAAACTATTAGCTGGAAAGTGAAGTAACTCCTCAAAATGGCCCACATTGACCAAAAATGTGGCCCACCTTGACCATAAAAAACTGTCCCACACCAACATTTTTGTTTTTTTTGGTTTCGGCCATGGGCCTATTGCCCTATAGGTCAGTCCGAGCCTACCCTTGTATTAAGTTGGTTGTTCAACATAATCTAAAAACTATCCCGGTCCAGAAAGTTTTGAGAAGTCCTACAGGTGTTAGATAAACAGGTTTCAGTGAGGCCTTGGAAGTCCAGTTCAAATGTATCCAGTAGGCCATAGATGTTAACAGCATGTTCGCTTGCAGGCCTAATATTGAGGGTAACAGGTAGCTCCAGAACAGTGAGTATTTTCATAGGAGGCAGGCAAATAGTCTTCTTTGGGCTGTCTCTGTGTAGCGGGGGGATCGTACCACGCACCTTATAGGGAGACAGACGAAGGCTGGGCACACCATATACTTATTACATAAATTTAGTGACTACTTCTCCTGTTGCTTACCTGTCTCTTACCCTGCTTACCTGGTTCCAAGATCAACCCGGTGAGCCCTGCTGTGACATGTGGAAAGGAGGAAAAGGCAAAGATTTGGGCAGGATTTTCTCCAAATATCCCAGAGCAAAGAAGACACTAGGTTAAAGTAACTGGCACACAAAGGAAAGGCGGATAAAGGAATGCTGGTGTACGGTTATTTTAGTTGTTAAATGCTTATATATACTTTTCTCTTCCGGTACGCCAGCAGGGTTTTTTGAGAGTTTAAAAGAAAAATTACAAAGTCCATACAGTGCACTGTCCAAACAACTATATATAAAAACACCTTACTTCGGAGACAGCCTGGCTAGGCCTGTCTCAAGGTCCTTGCTGCTGCTCTTTCTTGATGTTCTTCCTGGTTTTGACACTCTCTTGAGATGGTTCTGGCAAGCAGTTCTGATTTACAGGCAGCAGCAGCAACAGTGTGTTGTGGGGAGTATTTTATTTGGCTGGGCTGCTTATGTTAGAAGCAGCCCAGAAGGTAGCAGCAGCATAGCAGGAGTCCCTTATTTTAAGTTGGCCGGGCTGTAGATGTCAGGTGCAGCCCGTCATTGTCTGCAGCAGCGGGAGAGAGGGCCCACAACACTTCCCAACCTGGGCAATGCCTGCCAGGTGTGGCCCAGGGAGTACAGGTGGGCCCCCTGTAAGGGGGCAGCCCCTATTTGTAAATTAGGCGGCCCAGGAGGGCTGGCAGACATGTTCAGCGCTGGTAAATGATGTGCTTGGGGCCGGCGGTGTCAGAAGGCTTGCCGTGGAGGCAGCTGTGCTTTTGGGCGCCTCCCTGTCTATCAGGGGAGTGCCAGCATGAAGACCCGGGTAGCAGCGGTGTGACAGTGCGGAGTGGATGCGCCGTTCAACGTTTTGTTTCTTAAAGAGTAAAGGAACACTTGCCTTACCATGGGTGAGGGTCCTTTACTCTACATGTTCTTTTTCTTTTATGGATCCCCGGCGATCTCGTGCCAGAGATCCTTTTCTTTTAATCCCTGTGCAGCAGTTACATGCTACCCCCTTTTAACTATCCTCGGACCAGAGCATAGCCTTGGCCTCTTCTATGAACTTATCTAGCCATGATTTAGAAGAACAGGCCACAGGTTGCCACCCAGTACCCTGAATCTCATGCACCTCCCACAGTACCCCTGAACTCCTGGGAAAATGCTCTAAAGAAGGAGGAACGGAAGACTGAGAGGAACAGGAAATGGGAACCCCACACTGGAACCAGGGTGAATCGCATGTTCATTTCATAACAGGTCTACTCTACCTGGTGGTATGACGGAGAGCATTCGGGGCCTCTTCTAGGATTTCCTCCATTATGTGCTGTGCCAAGTCAGGGTTCCTATCTTGCAGTGGAGGAACAGGTAAGGGTTCCTCTACCACGTCCAGCATAGCTGGGGCATTTGGAGCAGGATCTGGATTGGACTCTGATAGAACACTGTCAGGTTGGGGTTCAGGTTCCCTAGGAGTGGGATCTGGATCTGCGGATGTAGGGACCCACACTAGTATCTGTTTTAACCATTGTTCTGGGTAGACGCCAAACTGACTGCCCTTGGCGTCTGTGTCTTCGCTGGCTTCCGGCTGGCCTTTTACTGGTCTCACAGTCTCAGTAGCTGGAGAAGCTTCCGGGGATTGAGCCTTCAAAGGATCTTTGGGTCTTTCAGTGAGGAGTCACTGCTGTCTTGTTCCCGGTCCCTTGGCCACTTCCTCATCAGTCACTTCTGGTGCTCAACCTCATCCCCGACTGGGAGCATGTGGTTCTGGTGCAAGGTCTTGATATTCCTTGGCCGTTGTTCATCTCACAGTCAGTAGACAGGGAGCTCTCCTAACTTATGCTCTATGATGAAAGGCTGAGACTCACACTTGTTGCTTAGCTTGTTGCGTCCTCTCTTCCCCAGGGTGCGGATCAACACACGATTGCCAGGTTGGAGAACATGAAACATGACCTTGTCATCATAACAGCGTTTGTTCCCTTCCACTATCTTCTCTGCTGCAGCCTGGACGAGCTGATGTGCTTGCTCTACTTGATGCTTGAGCTGTTTTACATAGCTGGTGTTATTCTTCCTGCCTGGTTCATCTATGCACACTCTAAAACACGGGTTTACAGGCAGACAGGCATCCCTTACAAACATCAAGAAATACATTGTAAACCCGGTGGCATCGTTCTTTGTACAGTTGTAAGCATGGGTCAGGGTGGCCACATATTGACTCTATCTATTCTTTTCCACTGGCCTCGAGGTGCCCCGCATTGTCAAGAGGGTTTGATTGAACCTCTCAACTTGAGCATCCCCCTAAGGGTTATATGGAGTTGCATGGGTTTTCTTGATGCCAACCAGCTCCCGCATCTGCTTTCCGAGCATCAATTAAAAATCTGTTCCCTGGTCGGACTTAATCCTGACAGCCAACCGTAGTGCACAAAGTATTTTTCCCACAACATGCGGGCAACAGTGATGGCATGCTGGCTGATCATTGGTGGGAAACCCCTGTGCATACCAAGTGCAGTGGTCAGTCACCACCAGGATGTTCTGTACACCTCACCTGTCCATCTCCAACTTGAGGAAGTCAATGCCAAAGAGGTCCACGGGCCCCGGAACTCAGCAGGTGTTGAAGATAGGTTGCAGGATGAGCCGCAGTCTTCCAAATGATATACCTGGTGCTGTGCTGGCAATAATACTTGACATCTTCCGCTAGACTAGACCAGGAAAACCTTGAGCGGACCAACTGGAAGTTTCTATTGCTGCCAAGATGTCTGTGTTGGTCGTGGAGTGCATACGATGCTGCTCGGCGGAATCTCTGAGGCAATACCAGGCAATGTAGTAGCTGTTTGTCCAACTTTGCTTTCCTTGTACAGGATTCCACCCTTCCGCACAAGTGTCTTCCACTCTTTCAGCATTGCAGCTTGCTCGGGGTCATGAGAGAAATCTCTGTACACATCCACCCCGGTAGTGTTGGCTTTTAGGAACAGAGTGATGCCATGATCCGCTACCTGGGACATGTAGATTTCATCTCGGGTCAGACACGGTAGCTCAGATACCTCCAGGCTAGTGATGTGCATTAGACGGCGGGTACCTCATCAGCTGAGGATGCCAAGCATTCCACGCTCCTGGCTCTGTCTGGCTCCTGCTGGCTTGCTGCCTGGCAGATAGCTCTGACACCTGCTGAAGACAACTCCTTCCACAAGGTGGATCCAGCTGTATCCTCTGGCTGAGCATGAGGCCTCAGAGCGAGGCATCAGTATCAATGTTAGTGCGTCCAGGTCTGTACTGTAAATTGAAATTATATGTGGACAGTGTGGCGAGCCATCAGTGTCCAGTTACATCCAGCTTCACTGACTTTAACACGTATGTAAGGGGGTTATTGTCCGTTCTCTCCATGAAGGTCGCGCCATAGCGGTAATCCTGGAACTTCTCTGTAACGACCCACTTCAATGCCGAGAATACCAACTTGTGGACTGGGTTGTTCTTCTCTGCCGCATGCAGGCCTTGGCTGGTGAAAGCAACCAGTCTCATCTCACCTTTGGTCCTGGTAGAGAACATCTTCCAACTTCTTTAGACTTGCATCCACATGCAGGATGTAAAACAACTGCGGATCCATGTAGGCCTGTGATGGGGGTCCGCTTGAGTTCCTCAGAGGCCTGCTGGCATTGGTCAGTCCACCGCTCACCAAAGTGCTCCGTGGATGATATAGATGACCCGCAGAGTTGGCGGTATTCCTCTGGTTCCTCTAGGTAGGTGGGTATCCTTTGGGGAGTTCCACAAGTGATCGGGCAATGTTATCATATCCTACAACAAACCTCCTGTTATAGTTACAGAATCCCAGGAAACTCTGTACCTCCTTCAGTGCCTGAAGTCTTAGACAGGTGAGGAGCGTCTCCATCTTTGCCAGATCCACGCAATGCTGTGTGAAGGTGACTATAATTGTCTGATGTACTTCACCCTCAGCCGACAAAAGCTGGCACTTGTCCACACTGACCTTTAGCCTTTGCTCCCGCAGGTGATCCAGCACCTTCATGAGTCTCCTGTTGTGTTCTTCAAGGGTCCTCCTGAACACAATGATGTCATCACAGGTATACAAGTATCTCTAGGAGGTTCATGACGCAGTCTTTTCTGTGAGGCACTGGAAAGTCGCTGGCGCACCCGAGATCCACTTAGGCATCCTGACGGTGTCATAAAATCCAAACAGACAAGCGAAAGATATCTTCTCACAATTCACTGGATGCATTTGGATCTGGTAATAGCCACTCTGCAAGTCCAAGACTGAAAACCGCGTACTCCCTGTTAGGCAGTCCAATGCCTCATCCACCCGGAGCGGGGCATACTGGTCTGGAATAGTGCGGGTGTTAAAACAACGGTAGTTAAGGAACATCCGGACATCCCTGTTCTTCCAGACGACGATGATGGGAGAAGCAGTTCCTTTACTCCTGGATAATCTCTGACTGCAGAAGATCATCCCAATGGCGGCATAGATCCACCACGTCTCCTGGGGCCAGGCATCATGACTGCTCCCTGACAGGAGTCAGACACCGGATCCGGTGTTCTACTCCGTGGGCCTTGACAATGTCGCAGGGGCTTGTGGAGAATGCCTCAGTGCTTAGGGGGAGCTGCTCCTTCAAGTGGTCCTTGCCCTTCTCCTAGATCAGGGAGTCTCCATAGTCTTTGGATCCAGTGCCATCTCGGATGGGCCGTTGGCAACACTCGCTGGGGCTACAAAAGTGGTCAGGTGGAACTGTGTGATGATGGTGCCTCCTAGTAAGTGGATGGGCCGGTTGGTCACATTAATGACTGGTACCTGGATGGACTTCAGGTCCATTACATATGTTATCACCAGGGTCCACTGTACCAGTAAACCCCTCCCCCCCGGGTGCTCCCTACATTCTGGTTCTTCCATCACCAGATGTCTAGGTCATCGCTCCCCACTGAGTCACATTCTGTCAGGAAACATCACTGTGGTGTATGACCGGATTGTGATCTGCCGGAACCCGAGGGTGCAAACATTTCCATGAGTCCATCAGGTAGACCGGATCTCTCTCTGCAAGTACACCTGTTGGCACCTGGGGTTCAACATGCTGGTATATCGTGATTCAGGCATCTCCCAACATAATGCCACCAGTGCGTCCAACATTGAGGAATTCATTCCAGTCACCACCAGTGTTTCTGGGTCTTACTCCGACTTCTGCAGACGAGACCTAGGGTGTTGATAGAAGTACTGACTCCAGCTATGTTGCATGGAAACTGCAGTCTGAGCCAGATGTACCTCAGATATTTCCAAGGATTATCTCCTAGTCTAAGAAGGTTCAGTCCAGCCAAGTACTCCAGTGTGATATGCACCAGGTGTTTCCTGTAGAACCGCTCATAGACGAGGTGGTCAGTCATAATTTCGAGAAAAAAAATGTCAAAAGACAATAATTTCAAAAAAATAATATAAAAAAAAAATCAAATTCTTTATTTTTTTATTTATATATTTTTTTGGGGTTTCACGAGTAAAACAAAGGTACAAAAATAAAAATAAAAAAGGGGGGGGGTTGGGAGTGAACCCCCCCTTTTCGAATAAAAAACGTAGTGAAAAAGAAATTCGATATTTTTATTTTCAATATTATTTTTACGAAATTATGACCTTCGACATTTTGGTATTCGAAATTATCACTATAAACCCATAGACAATGGTCACCTGTGAGCTGCTATCCAGAGGTGCTTGTGCCTGTCGTCCAGCGATGGGAACTTTGACTGTGGCTGGTGGTCCTACAAGCCCTTCAGGAATTGCCTATGATATTCGGGTGCTGCGCTTGCTGGTAGTTTGACTACAGGGGATCTTCCTCTCGGGCTGACTAGCCGGTCTGGGTGGGTGCTGGTTCCCAGATTACTTGCCCACTGGTGGTGTCAATGCAGCCTTGGGCCCGTCTGGTGGAGCAGATTTGTTGTTTGTCTGTACTTGGGCGTAGCGTAGTAGTATTGAGGATTCAGGTGCTCTGCTTCCTGGTCCTCGCTGGCATCTCCTACCATTTCGTGTTTTTTGGGTCGTTCAAGGCCTGGAATCTTACTGCAACTCAGATGTAATCCGGTGGGTTTGAGCACATATGAAATGTTTAGACTTCCTGTCCACACCTGTGGCAGAACTGCAAGACTGGAGTAGTGCGGTACACTGCAGGGTTCACTTTGGGCTGCTGTGGCTTTTGAGCGTGCTGGAAGAGCTGGTGGTCTCTCTCTCGGGATGGCGGTGTAGAGCCTCTTCGGTGCTCTGGTGGTCTGAATGTCACTACAGGCGGTGGCTTGGCGAGCACCCTCTGCAGCTGCATTGTCTGGATGGTTTGGCAACTCCTCCACTTGATGTTGCAGGTCATATTCCGGGGCAATGTATGGAGATACCAGTTGACTCAGCAGACTGCATCTTCCATCTCGCCTTCCAGAGTAAACACCTCTCGGACCAGTTCATCAAAGGGTGGTGGTTTCTGGGTCCGTTCTTTGAGTCATAGCTGCAGAAGCATCAGTGGCAGCAATATGGCTCTGCGCATGAACTGTTGCAGCCTGACCAAGTCCAGGCTGTTCGGCTCAATCCCCTTCTGTTGTAAAGCCAGCTTTAGAATCGGCTTGGTCCTGAATAGATTTTTGAGAGTCGCTCACCCTGTTGGAGGTGGGTGGAGTAATATTGCGCCATCATCTCCGCACCAGACTCAGTAGCTCCAAATAATCCATCCAGCGTGTACATAATGTCCTTCACCGTGGGGTCTGGATGCGTGGTACAGAGCGCTTGATGACTTTCATGCAGGAACGTGCAGACTCTCAATGACTTGATGCCTCTTCTACCTGTCTGCAGCTCTCCAGTCATGTATCATCTGGTTTGCCTGGTCCGCCCAAAGTTGAATTCTTTTTCGCCCCTCAGGATTGGTTTCTCACCAGAGAAGGGTCTGAGGCGGACATATGGGCCATGCTCAGATGGTGTTTCGATGTCCTTGTGTAAAACGTCCTTGAAAGCATCCACCATGGAGGAAGCAATCAGTCCGGCGCCTCTTTCCTCTGGTGTAGCATTGGTGCGTGCTCTAGACTGGTAAAATAGGGGTGCTTACGTGCGTAGCCATGATGGCACCTACACTGGGCGCTGCAGGATGATTGGGCTAAGCGTATTTGGTGTGACTGGTGCAGTGGCCTACAACCCTATCCATGTGTTCAATGCACAGAGAGGATATTACATTACAGGGTCTCCACCATGGATGGTAAGGGGCAATGTCTCAGGGTTGACTTCCTTAGGCCCGTAACAGACCAGGATACTGGTTCCTGCTAGGCCAGGGGCTTTACCCAGGCATTTGAACTAGCCTGTGAAGGACTATAGGGACTCCTTCAACTTGAGCACCTGATGTAGAGACCTATGATAAAGCAATGATCAGGTTTAATCCCCTCATCATCAGCTCAGCTGGCTACCTGAAGCCAATCTATGAGGGTGGTACCTGTTTGTCTGATAGGGTAGCAAAACCTGTAAAAATCAAATTAAAAGAATGATTATCACAATATATACAAATCACTATTCAAAATGTGCACTAAAAAACTGATTGGCCCTCATTACGACCCTGGCGGAAATCGAAAAACGATGGCGGAAATGCAATACCGCCATCGAATAGCGCTCGGTGCGATTATGACCCGTCACCGTAAAGTACAATGCCATTAGCGACACCGTAGTGAACGCCAACGCTAACTGCACCAAGTACGCGCACGCGCGCCATGCGAAACCGTAATTACCACCATGGCGCAACGGTACGCGAATTCTGACCCTAGCGGACATATACCTAACGCCATCAAGCATGGCGGAAAGTACCATTCCGCCATGGTGAGAAGTACGGCATCGCGAACCAACCGTAAAAGGCCCTACTGAGTGCCTGTACACCACTCCCTGCCCACATTGCACAACTCCTCGTAGGTGCAATGAAGTCACACAATGCAACCAGTGAAATGTACAAGTCACCCATGCATGCCAACAAACAAATGAATCTAGGGGCTCCAAGTGCCTTGTGAGTGGCCATCCATATTTGCCATGGCACCATTGCCGTACTGATGCAGCACAGGCATGTGAAGGTTCAAGTCCAGCAACATGAACTGAAATATGAGACAAACAAAAACAGGCCCCCCATCGCTTGACACCAGTGTAAGGCAACATTCAAAGCAGTATCCTGAGTGAGACTGCACCAGCCCTGAACTCCTGCCAGTAAACAAACCAACCATCAGCATAAGCATGTACCACACAAAATGGCAGAGTGACTGAGCAGCCAGGCTCATCTCAAGAGGGGCCAATGGGAGCTGCAGGGCACAGATGGCACGAATACAGAAGCTATTCCAATGGACATGACCTCAGTCTCCCTCCAAGAAACGCACGCAAACACAGGCACCTGTGACCAGCCATATTCTGATAATCACATCATTCCACCAATCCACCTGGCTGACCGGCATCTGTTACACAAAAGCTAATCCCCCGCCCCTGAGCATGACATCATTAAAACAGTCATAATGGCAGCCCCTATCCCTGACCTCACTGGGCTTCGTAGGCAAACGCGGCCAGTACAGTACCACGCAACTATACTCAGAAGCCGGAACCCAATGCAGATCTACTCACAATACATCGCTCCACAAATAGGAATATGCTACATTACTTGCAAAGAATAACGCTACACGGTCAATATCATTATCAAAATTTAATGCACAACAAAATCACCAAGCCCATACAGCTATTAGGTCATGAACTCCAAAATATATTTCATTATTGTGGGCTGCATCCGCAATAAATGACCAGCTTCTTCTTGTGTGACGCCCTGTTCCTTCATGGTACACAGGGGCTACATTCACGTTCAAAAAGGCAACATGGAAGCGCCTAGAACCGCAGGGCCGTCCCATTAGGTAGGCACTAGTCCAGCTGAAAGGTTGATATGTTGCTCCTAGCCACTAGTAAGGGCATGTGGCCCATTGGCGATCGTCCCATAAGATCGTAATGGTGCTCCACTGATTAACACGAAGCAGCAGGTGTCGGGAGTAAAAGCCATCTGCAGGAGTGGCATACAGATGGCAGCGGCAAAAGGGGAGGAGATACCTGTCACCCAAATGAAATGAAAAAGAATAGTATGGGCATCAGAACTTCATTTGAATTACTCACTTCAATGATCACACTAAATCCACAGCCATATGCATGCTAGCCCACTCAAAAGGATTATTCCCACCCAAAAATCACTTGCGAATCATAACTATATAAATCGAGGTGAAAACACTATTACAAACGAGTCTCTGTGTGCATGCGTCTGTCAAAACAGAATCCATTAGATGGGATTAGTAACGTGCATAGACACAAGTGTTTGAAGGCGCGTCGAGACAGGGAGGGTTCAACAAGGGCAGATAGACGATGGTCCCACTATGGCAGCCCTGCATCACATAGCGCAGGGGAAGGGGATAGATTCCAAAAAGCCCTGTACATGGCAAACTCTCTATTAAATCATCTGTCCATGCATCCATACATCATTCCCTCATCCCGGTATGAAAACGCCTGATTATTTACTCACATAACATGTGAAATTTCCATTGAGTCTGTGCGTAATGCAGTCTGCAAAATCCACTGTGCTCCAGCCCGGAATTCCAGTGTTGTGAAGTAACATGTATTTGGGAACGTCCTGCCTTATCGTCCACTACGCTATTGCGCATCCCATACTATTCATATCAATCATTGCATTCTCGCCATGGCCCCTGTCCGAAGGACATTAAACAATAGAACGTTATATTTGCAGTCAGACCTGTGGGCGTCTCCTCGCCGCTAGCCGAAAACCGAAAGCGCTGTCCTTCGAATTCCTCATTTGCAACATCACGTCGAAAAGGCACCTGTGACCGCTTGAAATCACAAATCCATCCATGTAGTGCGGCAGTGTGTGAAAACGGCAACTGGCTTCACTCACAAATGGGACGCCCCGCCCGTCGGTGAACCTCGGTACAGTGCTGCATGAGGGTCCACCGTCAATCGAGTACTACATTCCACTGACCCTTCACAAGTTTGTTCGCGACTGCAAAGATAGTTTGTGAAACAATTGGACCATAGCAGAATGAACATATGAACCAATATTTCACTGCCATCGGGATTAAATACATGATTGTAATAGCAAGATGCCATGCGTCGAATTGCAGCGTTGTGTGCGGGACGTGCACGCCCAAAGGGGATTGCAGCTTGCACAGGTGGAATGAATCACCACAGGTGGAGGCTATACAGCCTGAAAACACATAAATTGCACACCCAACCCCCTCCCACAACCACACCCACTCCAAAATGCTACCGGCAGGACTAGCGATGTTGGCCCTGGGGGACCTGATAGCACTGCAAGTACTCCAACTTCAAGAAGAAGACGAACACCAACTACTACAACAACCGGCCGCACAGAGGAGACGCAGGAGGAGGAGGAGGGCAAGGCAGGGCCAGCAAGGCCCACCAGCACAGCCACTACCACCACGCAGGCAGCCCGCAATCCCACGCCTCCGAGCACATCCGTTCAACCTCACTGATGAGCAGATCCACACCCTCTACCGTTTGGATCGGGACACCATAACCGCCATTGTGGACATGACACACGCTGACCTTGTCAGCATGATAGATAGCCCAACCGCCATCCCACCCCTACTGAAGGTGGTGTCTGTACTCCACTTCCTGGCCACAGGCACCTACCAGCACACAGTCGGACAGTTGCATGGCATTTCACAGCCACTGTTCTCACGGACACTATTGCAAGTGCTCGATGCCCTCCTGAAGCACGCAGACGACTACATCTCTCTACCACGCTCGGAGCAGGAAATTACAAACACAAAAGTGGGATTCCATGCACTTGCCGGCATACCGGGTTGCATTGGTGCCATCGACTGCACCCATGTGGAATTGGTTGTCCCACATGCCATGGAGGCCCAGTACCGCAACCGAAAACAATATCATTCTCTTAATGTACAAATGGTGTGTGACTCCAACAGGATCATTACACATTGTTGTGCCCGATTTCCTGGATCAACCCATGATTCTATGGTCTTGAGGAACTCTACAATACCACGCTACATGGAGCGACACGCGGGGAACAGATCCTGGCTACTCGGTGAGTCTCATTTCATGCATGATAATGTGGGGTATGTGATGCGGCAATGACCTGGCAGGAAGGGGGGGGGGGGTGCGTACGTAGCAATGTCATTCCACAAACATCCTTTATTGTCCACATACAGGTGATGCCGGGTATCCACTGAAGAGATGGCTTCTTACACCATTCCGGAACCCACAGAACCAGCATGAGGAGGACTACAACCATGCCCACTCACGTACCCGTGTAGTCATAGAACAGGCATTCGGCCTACTGAAGACTCGTTTCCGCTGCCTCAGCAGGTCTGGCGGGGCTCTCCTGTACCGCCATGAGAAGGTTGCAAAGATGGTCATGGCATGTGTCATGCTACACAACATGTGCGTACGTAGAAATGTGCCCATGCCCCCTGACGCAGAACTGCAAGCACCTGATGATGGTCATGATGAGGGTGGGGATGTGGCAGCACCTCAAGGAGTCCACGAGGCACAGGAGGGCCGTGAAATTCGTCAGATTATCATAGATTCATGCTTCTAGCACTCACGCCTGGTGGCTGATACATGGACACGGGACTTGTGGCACTGTGTGTGTCTGGAACATGCACAATATGGACTGTACGCCTATAAAGGCCTCGTACACAAAGATCAATGTCCACACATCTCATTGGATGATTGTGCAATGTTTATAGCATATGTGAAATTATGTTACACACCCCATCGACCCGCCACCCAAGTAAGCCCAACACCCACCCTCCACCCTCCTACCTCCCCCCCGAACACCAGTGTCCAAAGATGCTCATTGTCAGTGGGCAGACGCTATTGCAAGCCCCCTCTCCGGGTATCAGGGGCACCCCTGCCTGTGGAGCGCAGGTTCCTCCCAGATCTACGTTGGGGGCTGCCCTGGACGGAACTTGCAACGGATGATGTCTCTGCCTGCTCACGTCCATGCATGTCCCTAAGGGTTTGTGAGAGCTCAGTGAGCACACGGCGCACAGCGGCAAGTTCAGCACATACGTCTTTGGACGTCGCATGCAGTTCCCCCCTCAGGCTCTCGGTGCTTCTCTCCATTTGTACTCTCAGGCTCTCGGTGCTTCTCTCCATTTGTACCCTCAGGCTCTCGGTGCTTCTCTCCATTTGTGCCCTTAGTGTCTCTGTACTTCTCTCCATTTCTGCCCTAAGTGTCTCAGTAGATATTTCTATGGCTGCCTTAGTACCCCCACATTCATCAGCATGGTCCTTGAGGAGCGTGGCCAGTTGCTGCTGTTGCACGATCACCTGGTCGAGGGACTGTTGCCTCTGCTGTGCCATGGCCATTTGCGGTGGTGTCACAGAGGGGCTGATCACCTCATGTTGCCTTGCCACAGGGCTTGTGGGGGATGGCCAGTCGTCGTCTTGTGGGTGCCCCTGCGTGGTATCCTCATGGTGTACGGGATGAAACAAACAGGGGGATTGAGACAGGTCATGGATGGATCCTACATCGACATCACCGTTTTCTGTGTCGGAGCATGCTGCCATTAATGCAGTGTCACCTATGGTGCTGCTGCCACCAGAAGCAGTGCCTTCTGTGGTATCCATTGGGGGGACCTGTGGTGGTGCTGTTGTGGGCATGCTGGCTGCTGGGGTGCCTGTTGGAGTCCCCTCCTGTGTGCTGCCACTTGATTTGTGCTGCTCCCGTGTCTTGATCCGTGCAGCTGAGGTGGAGGGTCTTTGGCCGTTGGTCTTGGCCCTCTTTGCAGGTGTGCTGGTAGGGGTGTCCTGGAGCTCGTCGTTTGAATCGGACCCTGTGGTGGAGTAAAGGAGGGCGAGCGTTATTAATGGGTCTGTGGAAATTGGAATGGCAATGTATCACATGCATTGGGGTGGTACCTGAGGGTGATTTGGGTCAGGGCCTTGGAGGTGGTTTCATTTTTGTGTGGATTGAGGATGCAGTTGTTTTGCAGCCTGCAGTTAGGGTGTGCCTGCTGCACGTGTAGAGGGTGTTTTTAGGATTTTTAATTATTTATGTATTTATTGTGAGTTTTAAAGTGCGCTATCAGGCCAATGTATGTGGACGTTCTCCTGGACATGTGTTTCTGTTGCACTATGTGGACACATGGTACTTCACATGATTGGACATTGTGGATTTAGCATTGTTTTATTTGGGCCACCTACCTGATTCTTCGGATGTCTGCACTCCTTTCTCCATCCCTCCGACTCCCTCTATACTCTCCATTCCAATGGTGGAGGCACAGATTTCTTCCCAGGGGGTCAACTTGATGGGTGATTCCGATCCTCTCCCGGTAGCTGTGGCAATGTTACGGTTGGCGGATAGTATGCTCCGTACGCGTATCCGCAAGTCGTCCCATCGCTTTCTGCATTGCTGTGGGTTGCGGGGTGCGGTCCCCACCGCACTTACCCGCTGTGCCACCAGGGCCCATATGGCCTTCTTGTTCGCAAGTGCCGTCCTGGTCATTTGCGTCGAGAAGACGACGGCAGCATTCTCCTGGAGGGTCTCTGTGAGCACGGTGAGTTCCTCACGGGAGAAGTGGACCTGCCGCTTGCGGTCGCACGCTTTTTTCGCTACTTTTCCCATTTTTATTGTTTTCACTAGGGTGGATGACGGGTTGGGATGTGTCTCAGGGTAGTATTTTTAATGGTTGTGTGGGAATTCTGATTTTATAGGTGTACGGCGTGCTGTTTCCCGTTCCGGGACCATGTTTTTACTTCCGTTTCCGTATATTTACGGTCACCGTATTTTCCGATTGCCGCTCATTACGGTGACCGCTATGATGGGTGGCGGAATTGCACCTAGGGCGCCGTACGACGGCGGTGAGGGGCGTTTTGGGGGCATTTCCGCCATCGCGGACTTTGCACTTCCGCCATGGCATAGTGCTCGTGCCCGATGGGTCGGAATTAGCCGCACTTTACTCCGTCGTGCAATGGCGGAAACGCTATTTACGCTATGGCGGTCAGGTCAGTTACTTTCCGCCAGGGTCGTAATGAGGGCCATTGGCTGGAAGAAAACAGAAACTTAGACTACCAAACTGTACACTACCCCAGGAAGGAAAAAGGGTAGGTATGAGGTAAGTACGTAGGATAGGGATGGTATAGGCACACCAAAGGTGATCTCAGCAGTGCCTCCCAAAAATGTAGTGGGTGGATCATACCACGCACCTTATAGGGGGACAGGTGTAGGCAAGCGCACAATATACTTATATACCTTTACTGAATATACTTGACCTGCCTCTTACTGTCTCCAACCCCACTTACCTGGGTCCAAGATCACTCCGGTGAGCCTGCTGTGATGTGTGGAAGGGAGGAGAAGGCAAAGATTAAGGCAGGATTTTCCCCAAATACCCATAAGGAAAGTAGACATTAGGTTAAAGTAACTGGCACACAAAAGAAAAGGCGGACACAGGAATGCTGGTGTACGGTTCTTTTAATTGTTATTGCTCATATATACTTTTATCTTCTGTTACACCAGCAGGGTTTTTTTTTGAGCATTTAGTTAAAAAAAAGGGAAACCACAAGACAATATAAACAGATACTTTAACCTAAGCAGCAATGTATTGAACCTTAAAAACGCAAACATAAAAAGAGTTGTTTAAATCTTAACAAATGGTAAAAGTCTTAAAAAGTCTTAAAAAATATATACAAAGTCCAAACCGTGCACTGTACAAAATACTATATATAAAAACACGTGACTTCAGGTTCCTTGCTGCTGCTCTTTCTTGATGTTCTTCTTGGTCTTGATGCTCTCGTGAGATGGTTCTGGCAAGCAGTCCGGATTTTCAGGCAGCACCAGCAACCGTGTGTGTGTTACGCTCACCTCGGGGACGCCACCCAGCCCTGGTTGGATGATTTGCACTCTCGAACCCTCTCCCGGTCCCTTGGTAAGGCCTCTGGTTAAAGATGGGTCTGCAATATAGGAGAGCTGGATTCAATAACAGTTTGTCTTTGTTTTCCCACCTCCCTTGGCCTCAACTCCTTCCTCCCCCTTGGGCCCTCTCCTCCCCTTAATATTGTAAAAGGTGGATTCTCTGTCCTGCTCCTCGTGGAAGGGGCGCGTAGATGTGGGGAAGCGAGCAGCGACCAAGTTACTTCACTGGTGCAAGCCCCCCCTGTGGGAATCCAGGCCTGCTGCGACTCTGTAGGTTTGCTGCTTTACAATCTTTATGTGCAGTTCTTATGTTCCCCTTAGTTCAAATAATAATGTCTTGCTTCTTTACTTTTAGGTATGGAAAGGTATTTTGTGTTGTCATGCAGTTTGAAGATGAGCATGGGCCGTTAGGCGAATGTGCGGTGTGCGCGATGCTGTCCGGTGATTAATGTGTGATGTGCTGCGCTGTTTCGCCTTTTATATTGCTAACCTGTGTCTTTTCTCTCCTTGCAGGTTGCGATGTTCCTCGCCGAGCGCCGTAATGTTCCAGCAATGATACTGACCAGGAGATGACTACCCAGGTAAGAATAATTGTGTGGCTTTCTTCATTCGGGAGGAAACGTGAGTAAACGCTTACTAATGCTGTCTTTCTTTCTCCTCTTTCCAGGTTATGGTATTACAGGATGCATGCGGTGCCGGATGATGGAGTTCGTACCTTCAGGTGAGTGGAACTGAAGTCGGCGATGGACTGAAGACATGTTCCAGGTAAGTTTCGTAGTGTTCTTTCTCTCTCTGCATGTCCTTGGTTTCAGGTAAACTGGCATCAAAGAACTGGACACAGTGAGCGTTGCGCTGCCCACAGCAGAATAACGCAAAGCATGTTCTGCTGTTTGGGTGCGGTTTAAATAGTCTCAGGTAAAGTAGTCCAGGTAAAATAGTCCCAGGCCTGCCACACTGAAAGTAGTCCAGGTAAAGTAGTCCCAGGCCTGCCACACCCAAAAGACTAGACCACATAGCTCAGTTCCTTGTAACTGAGCTATGTGTGTGCCTCCATGTTGGCTGAACCCCCGCAAGTTAAATAGTCCCAAGTAAATAGTCCCTTTCTAATGTTGGTCTTCATGATGGTTATGAGCCTGGCGCCAAAGGCGCCAGGACTGACTCCAAGAGAGTCTTGGATGAGGTTTTAAGGCCTTTGACTTGGCCCTAACTGGAAGGCTGACTTGCCAGTGAGGGCCAGAGGTAAGGGTCATGACAGTGTGGGGGCCCCCAAAGTCTTTTATATGGATGGGCTGCTTATGCTAGGTTAACACAAAGAACGGTACTAGGAGAAAACTTTACATAGGGGAGAAAAGACAACAACCCTCTCTTCTCGACAAAACACACATGCAGGCTGTCCCTATGCAGAAGAACACCCTGCCCCTATTTAGAAGGTCTCTCCCTAGGAGCTCGGTGATGTGTCGACTATCTAAAAGGGATAGCGAGGAGACTCTCCGTGATCAACAAGCATACACATATACCTAAATAAATGAGTCAAAAAGGTCAGTCACAAGTATGTAGATGCTATATCAAAACAATATGCATTAGATTATGTCTCTTCCGTATGTGCCAAGAAGACTACTGCTGCTAGGAATTTCTGTCTATGTTTTAATTACCAAATTGAGCGTTGTCCTGTCATATCGGAACTTGTGCTGGTCTTATTAAAACAACGTACTCTTGATAAAGGGCAAACAAAGGACCTAGAGGCAAGCAAGCCTGGTTTTTAACGTGCACACATTTCTTAGGTTGGACAATGTTGTGCTCATGAGGAGGCACATGGACTGATTGGTCGACCGGTTTCGATGACCCCAGTTGTTTGGGTCATCTTCTTTAGTACCTCATTTTATTGTTGGGTTCACTCCTTCTCTGGACCATCAGTGGGATCCAGGCAACACCTTCGATCTCTAGGGGGAGACATAAGGTTGAAACAAAGGGATAAGAGTTCCCTCTGTGCAACACTCATACACATATGTAACAAGGTGCTTTTTGTGTGTCAAATTTCAATCCCATATCTATTGGGGGTTTATTTAATGAGAGGACTATCATGCATGTCCTGATTCCAACACCCAAAGAAACGAGTTGGGGAGGGGGGGTTTCAGGGGAAGGTGGGTGGGGGGACCCAGTGGTCAGCCTGAGCAGATAGTGCATGCTCATGCATCTAGATGGAAAATATCACCTCTGTGGTACGATGTAAGGCATGCAAAGGATAGGTGGTACTGGTTGCACGTACCCAGTAACAAGCTGGTGTATTCCTGCTCGTACAGGAGTCTCCAGGTCGTCAGAGGCAGAACCTAGAAAAGCGTCCTGTCACGGGGTTGGTGTGTACAAGACTGCGTATCAGGTATTTGTATAGAGAAAGGTGTCATGGTGAATAGAAAAGACACATCTTCCTGCTTACCTCAATTGGGACAACCTTTTCTATTAGGATCCACCCATGGACTGCCGTAAATCTACCGTCTCTAGTAGTGCACATCTATGCATGGGGCTCGATGCCCTCAACTGTTCTGAAAAAGCAAACCAGAAATGGTTCTATTGTTTCGCTCTATATTATAGGTGCCTCCTATGTGCGTCATCACATCGCTCAGCGTTTTTACCTGCTATGCGGGTGCCACGAGGGAACCGTTCGTACATGTACTGGATTAGCGTGGCTACAAGCCGCTGGTCTATTGTATGTGTTGTTTCCGTATACGTCACGGATGACGACCCTAGTGTGGTAGCGCGTCTGGGACGCCATCTTGGGATGGGATACTCGGGTGCATGCGTGGAGTCATGTACTGGTCTCTAATGGGTGTCCTAGATGGACCTCTGGGCTCATCTACATTTATACCTTTTTGTCCCCAAGTGACTGACAATGATTTAAAGGACAAGGCACAAGTATATGAAACAAAGTGTGTTCGTGCTACCGATTGATATCTTTTAGTCTCGCATTCCCAAAGGCTGAGACTGTCAATATAGGTATGTCAAGGGTGGGAAATAGGCAGCGTAGGGTGCAGGGGTAACCGGTGCATGATTGTCTTGGCCGGAAGGGTACCCATAGGTTAAATGAGGGGCAATGGAGTCTACCGAATGGGCAAGGACGGGCATGGCATGGGTAATTCTATAAAGCTCTGAATGGGCAACATGGCACTGTTTGTGCATGGTGAAAACATACGGGGATATTGCAACCTGTATTTCAAACTTCCTAGAGACCAGATAAGAGGGCCTAGCGAGTCTCATCCAGAGGTTTTGGTTGTGGTAACTATAATACTGCCAGTTAATTCCACTGGATTTGTTCGTTCAGGCCAGTATTATGGATATGTAACCTGAAAATCCAGTTTTGCTCCCACTTCAAAAGTACATTATGAAAGTTCCCACCTCTTCTTGGCAGATGGATTTTCTCTATTATGGTCCAACGGAAATCGTCTGGGCCATGGCCTGCTGATGTGAAATGTGTCACAAGAGGAGCGGTCAATTTCTTGGTTCTCAGACATGACCTGTGTTTGATCATTCTCTTCTTAAATGCCCTCATGGTCGTGCCCACATACTGTAGATTACATGGACAGGTAATTAAATATATGACTCCTGAGGTATTGCAGTTCGTAAAGGATCGCTGTACGCATGGGGTTGTTGATAAAAAGTCTCATGCTGTGTCGTGTTTGTTCACACATCGAGCAATTGCCACATGGCGCATGTCCAGTGGGAGGAACGCTATTCCACAATATAGGTTTGTGGGGTTTTGGCTCAATTTGTGATCAGGAAAGGTTATTTTTTTTTTAAAACACTTTATTAATTTTCACAAAAAACATATGTAACAATAGCAAAAGTAACAATGTTCCACATTGATCAGAAAAAACGCAATTCACCGAATAATAAAATCATCATAAGTATTACAGACCAAAAATCGACCAATTCAAGTGAAACATAACCAATTTGTCCCTCAAATTGGATCTACGTTTGAAGGCAAATGAGGGTTGTAAGAGTGGATGCTCCCCTGTATTTAAAATTGGCCAGGGTGTCTTGATCTCTCTTTTGATCTTGTTGACTAATGGCGAATAGCTGAGGACTGCTGTAATATTGTCCCGCATTGGTGCGTTGGGCTGTTGTTGTAGGGTGATCTGCCTTGGAATGTTGCGTGCCCGCTTACATGTGGTGTTAATAATCTTCTTGGGATAGCCTCAATTGGCCAACTGTGTTTTTAAGGTTTGGGCTTGTGTAACGAAATTTTCTGTTTCGGTACATAGGCGTCTGTATCGCAGGAACTGCCCAAAGGGCAGATTATCTCTCAAGGTGCGCGGATGGTAGCTAGAGTAGGTAAGTAGTGAATTTCTATTGGTCTGTTTCTTAAAGACCTTACAGCACAGGCGCCCGTTGTTGGTCGCAATGGATAGATCGAGGAAATTAATCTTCGCCTTATCTGGTTCAAGAGTTAACTTTAAAGATGTGGGTTGCATGTATTGATAAATATATCGATGCCATGTCTTGATATGTCTCAAAAAAGGGTTGTTCTCATGGTATATATGGTTGTTCTCAAAAGCATCTACATAAAGGTTTGCCAAACGGGGGGCAAAGGTCGCCCCCATCACATTCCCCGATATTTGTTGATAAAAAGTCTCATTGCACAAAAAGACGTTTTTGGTGTTAGTTCAGCCAGCTGCATAATGAAACTGGGGGGTATATTATGTAGATTAATGCCTGATTCTATGGTGTGTCTAACCATGGATAGAGTCGCCTGTTGGGGGATTTTATTATATAGGGACTCAATATCCATGGTGACAATATTACAGCAGTCCTCAGCTATTCGCTGTTAGGCAACAAGATCAAAAGAGAGCTCAAGACACTCTGGCCAATTTTAAATACAGGGGAGCATCCCCTATTAGAACCCTCATTTGCCTTCAAAGATAGATCCAATTTGAGGGACAAATTGGTTAAAACCTTTCCTGATCAAAAATGGAGCCAAAACCCCACACAACCTACATTGTGGAATAGCGTTCCTCCCACTGGACATGCGCCATGTGGAAATTGCTCGATGTGTACACAAACACGACGCTACACAACAATAGACATTTGGCTAAAAACACCATGGGTACAGCGATGCTTTACGAACTGCAATACCTCAGGAGTCATATATTTAATCACCTGCCCATGTAATCTACAGTATGTGGGCATGACCATGAGGGCAGTTAAGAAGAGAATGATCGAACACAGGTCATGTCTGAGAACCAAGAAATTGACGGCTCCTCTCGTGACACATTTCGCATCAGGAGGCCATGGTCCAGACGATTTCCCTTGGACCATAATAGAGAAAATCCATCTGCCAAGAAGAGGTGGGAATTTTCATAATGTACTTTTGAAGAGGGAGCAAAACTGGATTTTCAGGCTAGATACCCATAATACTGGCCTGAATGAACAAATCCAGTGGAATGAACTGGCAGTATTATAGTTTCCACAACCGCAACCTCCAAACGAGACTCACTAGTCCCTCTTACCTGGTCTCCAGTAAGTTTGAAATCTAGGTTGCGAGATCCCACGTATGTTTTCACCATGCACAAACAGTGCCATGTTGCCCATCCAGAGCTTTATAGAATTACCCATGCCATGCCCGTCCTTGCCTATTCAGTAGACTCCATTGCCCCTCATGGAACCTATGGGTACCCTTCCGGCCAAGACAATCATGCACCGGTTCCCCCTGCACCCTACGTTGACTTTTTCCCCACTCTTGGCATACCTTTATGGACAGTCTCAGCCATTGGGAATGCAAGACTAAGAGATATCAATTGGTAGCACAAACACACTTTGTTTCATACACTTGTGCCGTGTCCTTTAAATAATTGTCAGTCACGTGGGGACAAAAAATGTATAAATGTAGATGAGCCCAGAGGTCTGCCTAGGACACCCATTAGAGACAATTATATGACCCAGAGCATGCGCCCGAGTATCCCATTCCAAGATGGTGTCCCGGATGCGCTACCACACTAGGGTTGTCATCCGTGACGTATATGGAAACAACACATGCAATAGACCAGTGGCTTGTAGCTGTGCTAATCCAGTACGTGTACGAAAGATCACTTGCGGCACCCGCATAGCAGGTAAGAACGCAGAGCGATGGGATGTCGCACATAGGAGGCACCTGTAATATAGAGCGAAACAATAGAACCATTTCTGGTTTGCTTTTTCAGAACAGTTGAGGGCATCGAGCCCCATGCATAGATGCGCACTAGTAGAGACGGTAGATTTACGGCAGTCCATGAGCAGATCCTAATGGGAAAGATTGCCCCGCTTGAAGTAAGCGGGAAGATGTGTCTTTTCTATTCACCATGACACCTTTCCCTATACAAATACCTGATACACAGTCTTGTACACACAGATCCCGTACACCTTTCTCTATGCAAATACCTGATATGCAGTCTTGTACACACAGACCCTGTGACAGGACACATTTCCACGTTCTGCCTCTGATGACATGGAGACCCCTGTACGAGCAGGAATACACCTGCTTGTTACTGGGAACGTGTCACCAGTACCACCTATACTTTGCATGCCTTACATTGCACAACAGAGGTGAAATTTTCCACCTAGTTTCATGAGCGTGCACTATCAGCTCAGGCTGACCACTGGGTCCCTGCGCCCACCCTCACCTGACCTGCCCCACCCCATCCCCACTTGTTTCTTTGGGATTTGGAAACAGGACATGCATGATAGTCCTCTCATTCAATGCACCCCCAATAGCTATGGGATTGAAATTTGACACACAAAAAGCTCCTTGTTACATATGTTTAAGAGTGCTGCACAGAGGGAACTCTTATTCCTTTGTTTCAACCTTATGAATCCCCCTAGAGATCACATGTGTTGTCTGGATCCCACTGATGGTCCAGAGAAGGAGTGAACCAGACGATAAGAAAATGAGGTCCTAAAGAAGATAACCCAATCAACTGGAGTTATCGAAACCGGTCGAACGACTAGCCCATGAGCCTCCTCATGAGCACAACGTTATCCAACCTAAAAAATGTGTATACGTTAAAAACCACTATTTATGACCAGACAGGCTTGCTTGCCTCTAGGTCCTTTGTTTGCTCTTTATGGAGGGTTCATTGTTTTAATAAGACCAGCACAAGTTCCGATATGACAGGACAACTGCTCAATTTGGTTATTAAAACATAGACAGGAATTCCTAGCAGCAGTAGTCTTCCTGGCACATACGGAAGAGACATAATCTAATGCATATTGCCTTGATATAGCATCTACATACTTGTGACTTTTTTTAGGTATATATGTGTATGCTTGTTTATCAGGGAGAGTCTCCTCCCTATACCTTGTAGATAGGCGGCACATCACCGAGCTCCTAGGGAGAGACCCTCTAAATAGGGGCATGGTGTTCTTCTGCATAGGGACAGCCTGCATGTGTGTTTTGTCAAGAAGAAGAGAGGGTTGTTGTCTTTTCTCCCCCATGTAAAGTTTTCTCCTAGTACCGTTCTTTGTGTTAACATAGATTATCCTAACGGTAGGAATGCAATGATGACCAAGTTGGTCTGTATTTAAGGCCTAGGTGTTTTTGCTGCTTATGCTAGGAGCCGCCTAGCAGGAGGCAGCAGCATAGGGGAGATGTCCTTATTTTAAGTTTGCCAACCTGCGTATGTCAGATGTAGCGCGGTGTTGTCTGCCCCAGTGGGGGGAGGGCAACAACACTTCTCAACCTAGACCATGTCTGCCAAAGGTGTGGGCCAGGGAGTCCAGATGTGCCGACATGCAAGGGGGCGGCCCCTTTTTATAAATTACGAAGCCCAGGAGAGCTGGCTGAAATGTTGGGTGCTCCCAGTTGTGGGGAGCGTCAGTAAATGATGTGTCCGGGCCGGCAGTGTCAGGAGGTTTGCTGTGGAGGCAGCTGATCTTTTGGGTGCTTCCTTGTCTATCAGGGGAGCACCAGCATGAAGTCCCGGGCAGCGGCAGTGAGAAGGAGCGCCTCTCAACACTCCTTGCGGAGGGTTGGAAAACCACTGACCACGGCGCTCCGTTTGTATCGTTCAACATCAGTTTATTCTTAAAGAGTAAAGGAGCCCTCCCACGTACACAAGCTTAGGGCCTTTAGTTTAACTTTTCTGCTTTTTCGTTTACAGATCCCCAGTGCATCTTCTTATGCCGGGGATCCTTTTCTTTTAATCCCTATGTGGGGGTTACATCTGGGTGGCAGCTGCACCTAGTAAAGAGTGGCAGAAGGCTCACTCATCCAGGGAGACTGAGGCTCAGAGTGAGGAGAGCGTGACTGGGAAGTGTCTGTATGGGAATAGTCAACAGAGGTGAGAGAGACATTAAGGTAGAAGAAAACAGATAGAAAGTGGGAGAAGCCCTAATGGAGTAATTGCGCTGCGTCATGGTGGTCCCATTAAGGTGGATTTTCGTAGGAGGCAGGTGGAGAGTCTGCCTTGGGTTGTCTCTGTGTAACGGGGGTGGGGGGAGCATAACACGCACCTTATAGGGAGACAGGCATAGGCGAGCACACAAAATACCTATTGTATACCTTTAGTGAATACGTCACCTGCCTCTTACCTGTCGCTTACCCAGCTTACCTGGGTCCAAGATCACCATGGTGAGCCGCACTGTGACTTAGGGAAGGGAGGAAAAGGCAAATATTAGGGCAGGATTTTCCCTAAATATCCCTAAGGAAAGAAGCCACTAGGTTAAAGTAACTCGCACACAAATTAAAGGTGGAAAAAGAAATGCTGGTAAACGGTTCTTTTAGTTGTTATATGCTTATATATATGATTAGTTTACAACTCGAAGCAGGCCCCAATTGGATGTCCCATCATGTGCAACAATGCATCCAGGAGCATGTGAGAGTAGAGGGTTTGGAGAGCATCAGGATCTGCCAGGCTGAAGGGTTGCAGGAGAAGAACAGACTTTAAATCATCTTTTCTTTGGTGAGGTTAATGTAGGTTTCAGCCTGCCATGACATTGTGTATTCGCACCTGGAGTGTTCCAAGTGCCAGATGGAATTACCAATAATGATCTCAGACCCAAATAACCAGACAGACTCAAAGAATATGGCAAAATACTACTTTATCATCAGCTCAATAAAGTAGGGAAACCTGGTGAACAAACAGATTGCAGCTCACACACTTTCTACAATAATTTGATTACACAAAGCCTTTATACTTCGATGTACGTCAGCTATGATGTCATCCTACGTGGCACACAGTAAAACCTATTGAAGGGAGGGATTGGTTAAGGGAACACCTAAACGTATAGGGCCTCATTACGAGTATGGAGGTAGCCATGGTGCTATTAGCGCCATGGCTGCCTCCATACCGGGCTCCAATACCGGATTCCTGCAATGAGGAATTACCGGGTCATTCTGACACTGGAGGACCCGGTAATTCCTCCTTGCAGGAACCCATCCCCAATCCCATTTGAGCCCCCATAGGGCTCAATGGGAATGGGGAGGGAGGTAATAACAGGCACATTACAAATGGCCCATTATTACCTCCCTCTTCCCCTTGCGGGACCCGGAAAGGACATCTGGTTTTACCAGAAGTCTGTTCCGGGTCCCGCAAAGGGAACCTCATAATAGGCGCTCCCGTAATGAAGGGTGCCGGTCCCGTACCGGCACCCTTCATTACGGGAGCGCCACCCTTATAATGAGGCCCATAGTTCATATAATTGTTAGTATCATCATTGGATGCCCCTTATCTGGTAGGCACGCCTTGAACTACCTCTAATACGTATAATATAGATTAATAGCAGAATAAGAGCAGCGCATTGGCTTCTGCAACATTGTATGGTACACTGGTCCATAGGCCCTCATGATTGGTTGGCATACTATCCCAACCTTGGACTTTCGTCTTGTTAGTAGCACATAAGCAAAACAAAACTCAGGTGCGGGGAACAACGTCAAACAATTACCTATTGGATCAATTACGCAACCATCTCTATCCGATGTGGCTCTAAACCAAGGCCTCTTCTTTGTAGTTGACCTTATGGACTGTTCTCTTCTCTGGAATTTTTAAGGGAGTGTAGTTACACCACTATCTTCGTCTTGAGCTTAATGAATAGGCCTTGTTTTCTGAATCACGTGTGAGGAGACCACAATTTGGTCCATTTCAACCTTTTATTTAGTGCTATTTAAATCAGTTATGCTAGGTGCCATTGCTCCTTTTGGCATCTGGAGACTTGGTTGCTCTTCCTCACATATGTTTTATGCATATTTGATTGTCCAATACTTTCCACCTGCAGATGTTTACTTCGTTGTTTAATCTAAGAGAAATATGTCATGCCTATGCAGCTAATCCTCTTGACTTCCCTTGTGCCTTGCAATTATTTCTTGATGTGGCTTCCTTGATCCCAGGCTAATAGATATTCTTTGTTCCGTACACAAAGATATTTTCCAGCGCCTTTCAGCTCTTCAGCCCTGGTCTGTCTCTGAGGTAGCTTTATTGGTTTTAACACAAGTGCGATGTCCATCTTTTCACCATGTCATGTTATATTTTCTACTGAAGCAAGCTTCTATATGTATGTCTTATCTACCTTGCATTTCTGCGTATGCACATTCACCTTGTCTCTTCTCACTTATCTCTTTAGTCCACATGATTTTTTCGTATTCAATGACATGTTTCTCTTGTTACTTCAGTTACATATTTATTCTTTGAGTATCTGCATATCGTTTCAGTGCATCTTCGTATCTTCTCTTCATGACGTCACTCTGCCCTCGTGAGATTTCATTTATAGCTCTTTGATGTCCAATGGTGTATGTAGACATCCTTCCACCACGTCAGTGCAAGGGTACATTCAATACGGTTGTCTAAGTGCAGAACATCTCTCGTATCTTCGATGCAGTATTGGGACGATATCTGGTGTCACACACAGTGCTCTCTTACTGCTATTCCAGTATGACGGAGGTGAGGGGGCGGTCACTAAAGAGGACGTGTACATCTGCCCCTCTACACCATTAAAGAAGGGGAAAGACCATATGCAAATCAGATGTGCTCCCCCCAAAAGGGGCAGTCGAGCCAAACTGCTAGTTGACATCCCTTCTCCAGGAGACGCCAGGCAACCCCAGACATATTTCAGCATCATTGTGCATCATCAGTGAGGTGTAGCTTGGTTCTCTAATAGTGGCAAACGGACACGACGAGAAAAACGACAGAGTGTGGACGCGAGTGCAGTAGGGAGGCAGTCTTACCTGATTTTGGAGGTGCTCCTGCTTGTTGTGTTTCTTTGCCTCAAAACATACTTGAATGCACGGACGAGGGTGTGGGTGAGTTCGGTTGTGAGGCAGTTGTACCTGCTTTTGGAGTTGCTCCTGTACGTTGTGTTTCTTTGGCCTAGAAGGTGGAGCTGTGAAGCATCAAAAAGTCCTTGACTGCGCAGAGCGACACCGTGGATGAGAGTGCAGATGCAAGAGAAGTTGGGAGGCAGTTGGAGTGCAGGTGAGTGCAAGTTATGGAAATCAACAGCACTGGTTAACTTGCTCTCTGGGACCAAGCTCCTTGTTATAATATGAAGTGGAAGTGATGTCCAGACACAGACCAGCTGTGAAGCCACTAGTTGTGAGAGCATGTAATCTTTATTATACATATTTACATGTTAGGGTTCTAGTTGCTCTCAGCTTATGTTACAGGACAAGGAGCATGCAGCACACCTATCGGCCATACTCACACACCCCAGCTCAGGCCCCAACTAACTCTGGGGGGAAACCAGCAACACTCACCAGAGCTGCCAATCATTTCAGTCACCAACGTTGTACACAGCAAACATAGGTGTCCAGCAGGACAGGACAATACTAGAATAACAGATCACAACACTCCTCTAGACTGGTGTCCTTAAACCTTCAGTATGGCATATAATTTGAGGAATTGCAATGCAAAAACAACACATCCTTGCAGACGTTCGAGATCCTTAAATTCGGAAAACAAATTCCAACACTATCTCTAACCGGGCAGTGATCGTGGAAATTATCGCCATTGAGCCTAGTCTTCCATCCGCTGAGCTACAAGTACAGAAGTTTCCAGGTAGTCGGATGACATGCCGTGTCTCCAAGGGTGTCGCTAGGTCTGGAAAAGATCAGGGGCTAAGCTAATGTCGGGAATGGCGGGACTCGGGGCTAGCTGGAATTTTGGTTGTAGCACATGAGCTTCTATCCAGGGCTACAACCAAAAGACCCAGGGCTCTAGCCCCCTCAGGCCCCCCCAGCAACGCCTCTGTGTGTCTCGCCTCCTCAGATAGTACCTATGACCCCCATTACCCATGACAAAATAACCAAATATTTCTTCCAAACAGCCTTCAGTGATGGCTGGAGTAATGGAGGAGGCTTCATCAATTGATAAGGTTGTAGGCTCAATGTCGATGCCACCTACGAAGACTTCCAATTTGACCAGGTTAGGGGTTCCCCCTATTTCTCGTCATAGTTCCTTAGACTCTTAATATCTAAATATGTGTAATACGCTGCTTCAAGAAAGCAATTTATATATTCAATCAAAGTTGGAAGGGTGAGCATGTCAATCTATCAGTCAAAGCCTTCTCAAAGCAATTACAATCTAAAACTGTCAAACCAATGACATATATAAAACTCTGGTAACTGGGACAGTCATCGCTCAACCTCAGCATTCTGACATAAAATTAACATCCATACATGTAGTTGCATTTACTTTGGTCCTACAATCGCTGGCAAAGCTTTACTACCAATCAACAGAAGCAGCGGAGTATCAAACAGATCCAACTGGTCCAGAACAGGGAACAAGGCTAATCCTAGACATCAACATCCTAGATCAAATCACACAGCTGCGGGCAACTCTAAACTGGCTCCCATAGTTGCAAGATTCCCAAGTCTTTTGATATGATATGATATGATATGGCATTTATAACGCGCCTATACACAAGTGTTTCAAGGCGCGACGAGGCAAGGAAGGGGAACAAAGGGAGGACAGACAGCGATCCTACTAGGCCAGGTGTCATTCAGATCATGCAAGTGCATGGGTAGGGGAGGGAGGAGATGTGCAGGGGGAAGGGTGAGAGGACAGTGCAGTACATGGGATAAGAAGAAAAACAAAATAAATAATAAGTAAAGATACAGCAGGTGGCAAGTGCAAGGGTAGGTGCATACATCAGATGTCAAGTGCTGATAATGGGACTATAGGGATACAGAAAACAGTCCCCAAGTGCGGGGGTTGCCGGGAAGGCAGTGCAGGAGTGCGACTGGCAGGGGTGGGGACCTGGGCCCGAGATCAGAGGGTGACCAGGAACCAGTGCAATTTCAATGTCAACCAGGAAGTCAGCAAGGGAGAGGAGGAGAAAAAGCAGAAGCAAAGAGAAAGGTTTTGAGGTGCTTCCGGAACCGAAGATGATTCTCCTCAAGTTTAAGGGAGGCAGGGAGGCTGTTCCAGAGGGAGTCCCCAGCCAAAGAAAGAGATCTACCACCAACACGTTGCTTGGAGAAACGACTGACCCTGAGGGAGTTTGAGGTAGATGAGCGAAGAGCTCGAGAAGGAAGGTATTTAGGGAGAGAGAGTTGAAGGTATAGAGGCCCAAGGCCCCAGAAGGCCTTGTGGACGATGCAGAGGGTTTTGAACTTAATCCTTGCAGCCACTGGGAACCAGTGCAGAGATTTCAGTCCTGGAGAGATACGATCCCTGGGCTTGAGGCCAAGGACAAGTCTCGCAGTCCTGTTCTATTTTTAGAAAATAGGGACTAACTATGCCACAATATCAAACTCCAAGACCCCGGGACCTCGTCTGTTGGATACACAGACAGCAATTGATACTAATTTCACAAGAGTGTGGGAGACCCTCTACTGAGAACGAACATGGAGCAAATAACCTGTTCTATGACATTTTTACCACTCAGGAGGGTCTTCAGCCACGTTTTAGCCCACTGACCCGGCAAAGTGTAACGCTCACCTGGTATCCACGGGGACGTCACTCAGCCTGTTCTGACCTCTTACGACCTCAAACCCTTCCCTGGAGGCTATTCGACTGGAGACTGGGCCTGAAACACAGGATTGGTAGAGTTTAACTCCCTATTGTCTCTGTGTGATTGAACCCCTTCTTCCCCGGGGTCCAACCCTCCCCTTTGATCCACAGCTCACCTTGTTTTCTTGGATAGTGTGCTCTCCGTCCTGCCTTCAGCGCAGGGGTGCGTTGATTGATGCGGGCTCGTTGCTGCCTAGTTACTTCACTGGCAGAGTCCGACAGGTAAGTATAATGAGTCTTTTGAACAGTTCTCTAACTTCGTTCCTTTTCTTCCTTAGATGATGGCCGGCGTCCAGGGATGGCGGCGTGCTGCTGAGATGAGTAGCACTGAAGGTGAGTGAGAGCGCGATGCGCGATGCACCCCTTTCGTATTTGCATTGAACTGAGTTATTTTTCTGTGTCTTTTATGTGCCACAACGTTTTTAGCGTGGATGCCGGTTATGAAGAACAAATGCGGTGGGTAAGCACGGTATGCAGCGCCTTTAGATGTTTCCACGCTAACCTGGAGTGTCTTTTCCCTCTTGCAGATGGATGAGAAGTTCCGGAGACAGAGTTCCCCCAGAGCGGTTGGGATTTAGATAAGCGTTTGAAGCTCGTACAGTATTTAAAAATAAGCGAAGATTTGCAGAATGCTTACTAATGCCTTTTTTCTGTTCTTTCCCTTCTCCTTACGAAGTGACGTGCCGGGATGTGAATGACACCGGCGAAGATGCCCGCAGAACAGAAGGAGCGATTACTGATTGGCAGAAGCGCCGCAAGGTAAGGCTGTTCCTAACGGTGTTCTTGTTCTTGCAGGAGCTGAGCGCAGAAGAAAGAGGCAGGCCTACTGAAGACCGATCCGAACACGGTGAGTGTCACGCTGCAGGTGCAGAAAACGCAAAGCATGTTTCTCAGCCTGGGTGTGGCTTAAATAGTCTCTGGGTATCCCAGGTGCCTCTGGGCTGAACCACACCCAAAAGACTAGACCGCACATGCAGTTCTGGGAACCAAAATATGTGGGGGCATCCATCTTGTCCCCATCAATGCACTACAAGTCCAATACCCAATGTTATCCTATGGGAGTGAGTGAGTCTGGTGCCACAAGCGCGAAGTCTGACTCCAAGTGGGTCTTTGGAGGGATGGAGAGGCCCTTGAGGGCCATGTAGGTGATCGTGGCCTGGCTCCAGCCTGACATCTTGGAGGGCTGGGGACATGAGGGACAGGAATCATGACACAAAGAGGAGAAATACCAATTTGCATATCATTCTGGTCCCACCAAATAGGGCAGTCCAGCACCGAAATGCTAGTCAATTCTCCACGAACTAGAGTACAGTCAGGAACCCCAGACAAGTGTTTCTGCCTTGTTGGGCCTCACTAAGATGGATGTCATTGCCTACTGATTGTATGCACTGTGCTGCTTTATCCTAGTGAAGACCAATCATTCCCAATCTGCAGAAATAGAGCCTCTAAGCAGGAATTCAAACTCTGAATCAGCATTAGGAGTCCCCTCTTGTTGCCGAGACCACACATTCCAGGGAATCCTCTGTATGCCATCACCAGAACGGCGCGAATCGGGAAGGAAGGTGCACAATGCATTCCTTTTTCAGCGGCGTTCTCCCATATGCAGACTCATCAGATTTAGGGCCTAAGTAAGTTGCCGGGTATTACGTTTGGAGCATAGCATAGTCATTAGCAACTGTTCAAATATGCGGGGGCTCTTCCTAACTTCCACATTTAGACCATGTTATATTGGTCAAACCTTATATTGTGAGCTCTTGTGTTCAATGGGGAAAGGAGGGCTGAGAGGAGGGTGAAAACAATTCGCACTGAGAGGTGCAGATCTCTCAAGTTTCACTTGGCCGCACTGAGAATGCCATCTAATCCTGTTTTTCCCTTTGGATTCTGTGGATGGTAGTTTCTTCTTTCGCATTAGAAATTTAGGGAAACAACAAGTCCCAGAACCCAATGTAAAACAGGACTGGGTGGCATTTTCACGCATTGACACGGGAAACACGAGCGCTCTGGAGGTGCAGGGAATTATAGTATTGTAGCCTAGTGATCTTGGGCCAACAGTATATTCTGATCTATTTTGTTCAGTGTCGAGGAAATGAAAACAAGCAGCACTGAAATGCATAGGGATTTTTTGTATTTGTGCCTCAGGATCTTGGACAAACAATATATTCAATAACCTTGTGTTCCAATGGCGAAGAAACGAAAGTACCTAGCACTGGAATATAATTTGTTTCAGTGCCGCCTTGTGAACTTGTGCAAACAATGCATCCCAATTTATTCCCTTATCCTGAATCCTTTCTGAGGTTGGCTAAAGTCATTTAATTGGCTGTACCACTTTATGAGTTTCTGCTAAACTGCAATATATTTGCCTAAAATCTATTTGAGCCTGATAGTGCAGTTTTCTTTTGCTTACATACATTATGGAGAGGAACAGAACTTTTCTTGTAGTAGACCCAAGGCTGGTGATTGAGTGCAATGAGCCTCCTTGGGACAGGCGCTTGCCTCCAACCTGGCAAAGCCCAGTTGCTGTTGATGTATTAGCCCCAAGGAGAGGTAGTGACCGAGATTGTGAGTTGGTCAATGCTTCAGACAAGACTCCCCTTATCAGGGAGTGGATCCTATTGACAGTTGATTAGAGATCCCACCTAATTGCCTTCAAACTAACTTAAAATCCGTGCCCTCCCAGAGCCGCCCACCTGCCCTTAAGTGCCTCATTTCCTTAACAGACGACTTAGTCGTTACAGGATTGGCTTTTTAGATACCAAACGTCTACTATTTTTATGGTCTCTTGGTGCTTTCAGACCTGCTGGAGACAGCATTGGTTTTGGTTAGTAGGGCGGGAAGGCAGCGTGCAACAATTCTTAGCAGTTGTGTTGATGCATACAGATTGGCAGGGACTTGGCTCTGTGTGCGGGGTAAGATGCTAAGTATTTTTTGCCATGTAGATCGGGTTGCGGTTTGTGCATATCCTGGCAACTTGTGTGGGCGATAGCTCGTATAGCGTGTTGGCATTCTATGGTCGTGTGGAGTGGTCAGTGTTTAGTGTCTTTGTTTCAATCGTGGGTTTAAGTGCTGAATCACATTGGTTCATGCGCGTGTTGGATCTATGTTTTGATGTAGTCCTGCTTTTTATTTTTACATCTGGTATAGGCTGTTAGTGGTTTGGTGAGATGTAATGCCAGTTTATGGTGGGAGACTGGAAATGTTAGTGGGGGGGGGCAGTTTATTTACCAAACATCAATCAGTAGAAACACATTGTTAGTCACAATAAAAGAAGCCAATAACCAATGAGGAGCAAAGCATTGCATGACACAGAGGCTCATTACGACCCTGGCGGTCCCGTAATGAACGGTGCCGGTACGGGACCGGCACCGTTCATTACGGGATGCCCTATTACGAGGTTCCCAGACATCCTTAGCGGGTCCCGCAGGGGACCAGGGACTAATAACGGGCCCGTTATTAGCTCCCTCCCCATGGGGGCTCAAATGGGAATGGAGATGGGTTTTTTCAATGAGGAATCCTCCAAGGTTGGAATGACCCGGTAATTCCTCATTGAAGGAACCCCGTACTGGAACCCCGTAAGGGCATGGCTACCTCCATACTCGTAATGAGGCCACAGTCTTTTTTTTAAAATGTCAGTCAAGGAGCAACAATTTGGTGCACAATGTTACAGGGTGCAATAAAAGAAGCTAAACATTTAATGAGGAGCAACAAAACACAGGGCACAGTTAAGAAGCAGGCACTTATCAGGAGGAAAGCATCACAGGGCAACATCAGAGGAGGAAAACACTAACATGGTGATTTGAAAGAAATTGTGAAATTGCATGCACGGGGTCACCAATGTTAACACTTCTGTGTTGTGGTGTCACCTGCATGCAATTTTAAACATCTGCGAGGCAGACTGTCAAAGGAAAGAGTAAAAACGAGGCAAAATGTTACCCTTTCCATTTTTCACTCATGCTTTTGGAAAAGTAAAAACAGGCCACACATTAATTTTGTATGATTTTAAAATAATATATATTTTTAATGTCTTAATACAGTTTATTATGTTGTTACCTTAATGTTATTATTGCTGATGTTTGTAGATGTTAAGTTTTTGTTGGTTTAACCTTAACTCTTTTGTAAAAAAAAGACATTTCACATAATTTCCAATTTTATTTACATGCATTGCTATTAATCACACTCTTACGACACAAATTAATAGTAATTCACATTTATATAGTGATACGAATCCTCAGGCATCTGAACACTGCTTATTATTACCCACGGTGTGCGGTGTTCACTGTTATCACAAATGCTCCTGACACAATCTCCTGAGACATTCTCCTATAACACGTGCACCTACAACACGTGCACCTGGAACACGTGTACATATCATACCTGCACCTATGACACATGCACCTACAACACATACATGTGGATGTGTGACATGTGGACGTATGGCACAAGCTTCATGGGGTCATACTTCCATAATACCCTTTCTGACGACACACACTCTTATAACACACAGTTATGACACATACGTCTATAATACATGCTTCTACAACACACACTCCTACAACGCACGTTCCTACAACACACGCTTCTACAACACATGCTCTTACAACACATGCTCCTACAACACACGACACACAATCTTACGACACACATTCTTACAACACAGAAACGTACAACACACACACTTACAATACATACATTTACGCCATGCACTGTTATGCAACATGCTTTTATGCCACACATACATTTATACTACATGTTCTTACAACACACGTAGTATTACAACAAACACTGGTGTTCTGTGAATGGTGATTACAAGGGATTACACACAGAGTGTGTATTTAACATGGTTGGTTACCTGGGTCTGGGAGGTCCAGTGTGGAGCGTCTTCCCTGTCTGTCATCTTTGGAAAGGAAAAAACATTGTTTCCGGTACTAGGAAATGTAGAGTTTACTGCCACCTTGTCCACTATGCTCTGACATATCTTTTGCTTCTTCACTGTGCTGGTTTTGACACGGACGGCTCCATAGAGGCATGGGGATAGTCTGCTAATCCTCATTGAACTTGATTTTGCTCTTCCAGCCTTCACCTACAGTACATCATGATCTGCATGTTTGGCTCATTTTCCACAGATAAAAGCCTGAAAGCTTTGATGCAGGCACACTGAGTTTTTAAAGAACTATGACAATGGATCCATCATTTTTGCACTTTTTTCAATATAAGGGGGGCACCATGTTAAGGGTTAAAAAATAATGGTTTAATACGGATGGCTGCACAGGTGGGTCACTTTAAGGAAAATGTTACTAAATAACAGTATGTATTCACCTTTTTTTCACCTTGAAGTCCAAACAAAGTCGATTCCTTCCATAAAAGTCTCTGGGAGCAATAAAAGTCTCTAAGTTTAGCAAACGTCTCTGAGTTTCATAGTCTTCAATCCAGGGATCCTTTCCATGGATATATTCTTCCTTCTTAGTGACTCACAGTCTTGGGGATTGAGTGTCACCACACTTCTGCTCGGCTCTTCAGTCTTTAGATGCAAGCACTCTGCTTCTCACCCTAGACTCCTGGGACACCCCTTTTTCTGGGTCTCGGGCCACTGGGTGCATCTGCATTTTAGGCTGTGTGGTGGAAGCGATGAATGGCTGAGGTAAAAGAAATGGACCCCAAACCTTCCACCAAGAGGTTAGGCACCCGATCTTCACTACAGGCTGCGCCTCTGCGCCTTCTACACCTCTCTGCCTTGAGGTCCTGGCTGTAGTCTCCAGCACCCTATCCTTGTCTTCATCCTCTGTGAGTCACATCTGCCTTTTATTCAGGGAAACCTTTCCTGTGGCTCTGACCATTTCTTCCTCCCCCTCACTCTCTTTCTCCTCCTCAACGCCTCACCATGTGCTCATACCACCACATCTCCTCCACTCACACCTCTCAAAGTTAGAGTATGTCCTCTCCTTTAAACTGAAAGGTATTCGCCTCCAGTATCCTCCTCCTTTTTATCTTTCTATACCTTTCCTTGAATGTACTAATTTCCTCCTTGATATTTTCCCCAACTTTCTCCACATTTCTCTTTTCGACCTCCCCCTCACTTCACTCCTCTTGACATTCATCCCCAATACCTCTTGGTTCTCTTTCTCCTCCCTTCTCTTGATACTAATCCTGTCTACCCCCTTGTTCACCTTCAGCCACCTTCCTCCTCCTCACTTCTCCTGATATTCCTTCTCTTTGCATCCTTGTTTCTCTCCACCTCATCTTCACTCCTCCTCCGCCCTCACTCTTTCCTTACTCTTCTCCCCCTCCAACCGTAGCTCCTTCCCTCTATCCACCTCTATCCACACGCCTTCTTTCTGCCCTGCCACAATCTCCACCATGTGTCTCTAACCTCCTCAAACACTCCTTTTTCGCCTGCAAACTCCTACTTCAGATCTGCACTCCCGAAGTCCATTTCACTGCTGTCCTGGGAGATGGCTGTTATATAGGGGTTGAGTTGAATGTCTCCTTCCTGGTTGGAGGGTTCACACGACCTATCTGAGCATGCTCAATTACTGGGATTCCCTTTACTTCGTACTCTTGGGAGGACGTCTTCAAATAGGCCAGCCTCCACATTGAATCGCTTTCTAGAATGCTCTCTCTGTGGGTGGGCTGTAGCTACTACTCTCTCTCTGTCTGCCTGTTGCTGGAAGGTCCCCCTAGCCTTTTCCCTTCCAGAGTTTGTTTTGGTTATTTTATGTAGCAAACAGGTCAGTCTTTGCTATGTACCTCTTTTGGGGTGTGAGAAGTGGATTGGTGTTGATGTTTCTTCAACTAATTTTAAAGAGGGAATGGACTGCAAGTGATTCTCTCTCCATAAGAGAGACATGAACTTTCCTCTCCCCAGGTTCTCTGTAGTGTGGAAAAGAAGTGGCTTTCTCTTTTGGTGTTGAGTTGCTAAATTGGTAAGGGCTGCACTTCGTTCTGTCCTTTGGGTATTAGATGGAAGTCCCCCATGGCTAACCGGCTACCCTCTTTGGGAAGTAGAAATTCCTTCCATGAGGTGCGCAGGTTGTCACCATATTCTTCCTGTCGTTGAATCTGCAACTACCTCTGGATCCACTCTGGGAAAAGAAAGCAAAAATTCAGAGTTGGAACTCCAGGCATTGGTGGATGGAGTGGTCAGCCACATAGAGGAGCTGTATGGCAGCAGGCAGTGCAAGACCTCTACTCAGAGAAAGGCTGCCATTTGGTCCACCATCAGGGGCCAAGTGGTGGCAATGGGCATTGTACCACTTGACTCAGAAGAATTCAGAAAGCGATGGAACAACCTAAAGGCCAGGGTATGCAGCCTCATCTCCTACCACAGAAGGGAGAGCACAGCCACAAGAGGTGGTACTGTGGAACCCCTCATCCTGACACCGTTGCAGGAGAAGGCCAGCTCCATCCTCCACATGGAGGGGATTGAGAGCGCGGAGGCCGGAGCAGCAAGCCAGGGGGATGGCGGTAAGTCTATCAGTCCCCACTCACATGTGAATGCACTGGCCAAAAGCATGGGTTCCCCAGCATAGATGAGCACAATGGCCAAAGGAATAGGCAAATACATGGCAATCATTGCAAATGCACAGTGAGTACATGCATATGCCAGGGGAGGTGGGAAAATGTAGTAATGCTCATGCGCTGTATGTGAAGGTTACATGTGATATTAACGAATAGAAAAGAATGAACAACATTTATGTCTAAACATTTTTAACAAAAGAAATACTGATTTATTTTTATTATTTTGGTGCGGGGGCCCAGGCCCCCACTTCCCTTCATTTATAATCACAACCCACACCCCTTCCCACCCGTTTTAACACCTTACCCCAACCCCATATATATTGATTTAATACAATTCTGTATTCTTTTCGTTATAAATGTTTAAATGTAACTCCACTGCACTTGGACACATCCACTGTTGCCAGTTTGTCCACCTACACCCATGTACATGCCAGACCCGTAGGCAGTGGGAGGAAAAGCAGGAGGGAGTCAGCAAGGCCACAGGACACCACCGCTGTAGCAATTGTGGCAGGCATGGAGGTAAGCACCGTCCCCACATCAGTGCTCAGTGGCCCCTCCACCGGCCATGCAGGTGGTACGTCAGATGCTGATGCTGCCACACCACAGCTGGCCCCTGCGGCAATCCACGAGGAAGCAGTCCGTGCCCCGGTACCTACATATCAGGGCACTGGCGCTCACTCCTCACCATCTTGGAATGTACGTCATCAGCCCCAACACCATCCAGATATAGGCAATGACGGCACCACCAATGTGAAGGAGGAGGACACATGCTTCTGCTCGCCTTGCCCTATAGAGTTGAATTGTCTGGGTAAGATAAGGTGGAGCGAGTCCATGAATGCACTTGAAGACAAGGTGTAGGATCTTAAATAGGATTTGTGAATGTAAAGGTAGCCAATGAAGACTATGCTGGGCAGGGTGATTGATGAATCCTTTGGTACTTTCAGAGTGAGTCAAACTGCAGAGTATTGAGCAATTTGGAAGCGATTCACCTGATATTTGGGTAGGCCAGAGTAGAAGAGGGCGTTCACTAGTCTAGCTTAGAGTGAACTAGTGTAAGGTCAGTACAGAATCCCCTATGACCCCAAAATGTTTAACTTTGTTTGTTGTTGTGATCGAGATGCCAAACAACGTAGAATGATCACAAGTGAATTTGATAGCCACAGAGAATTATGATATATTACAATATGCACAATGAAATTGCTCCACATGATATAGACCAGGGCCCTCATTCCAAGTTTGGCGGTAGTTCAATGGAATTATCGCATACTACCACTAAACGGAATTACTGTTACAGCCACTTGGTCCTGCTGATTTACTGCTGGATTACAAATGGTGGTAGGCGGTGTCAATGCCCATTTTTTGGAGTCTACAGGACTCCACGGGGATTTTGGCAGAATTACCACCAGCAGTTATTCTGCCGATTTAGCCGATGTTTCGGAGGTAAGGTGGAGGATTTACTGCCAGTATTTTGCTAGAGATGAATCCTCCACTCCAAGGCCAAATTCAGAGTTTGGCAGAGGCGGAAAAGTGTCAGTAATTCGGTTACTGACACTTTCTTACTGCTCTGCCACACTCCAAATGAGGCCCCATGCTTATTATCTATAGGGAAAAGGTAAGTGTGACATATGCCAGAGATATTATACTTGTTAAGAAAAATAATCTTGTGACCAGTATAACAGATCTATAAAAAAACAAATTTGCTCTCAAATTTCTTCCTTTTGCACTAGTATGCAAAACTACTTGCGTAAAACTGTTCCTCACCCTGTGTCAGATCTTAAGGACAGAGGTGTGCCCCCAAATCCCAGGGGATAATAGTGCACAAGAGGCAGGAGTGTAAGGAGTACTGCAGACAAGGAAAGATAATAACTACAGATGGGCAGCAAAGGCAGTGAACTGTAAAAGGCAGTGAATGCAAACACGTTAGGTTCCCACTTGATGTGTACTCATAATGGGGAAAGAGCTTCCCTAGTGTCAGGGGAAATGCTCATAGAAGGGAGCAGCAGCAATTGTCTGCATCTGTACCCAAAGGCATGAACAATGAAACAAAACTTTCAGAACTGAAGCCTGTATGGGTCCATCAGGACGGAACAGTGACTGCTCCTGAAACAGGAACAGGCACGCTGTTAACAAATATGGCACAATGGGCAAGACTGAGATGCAGCAAGGGAAAAGGACTGAGATTGACTGTCGGGAAACAGCAGCCACATTCTGAACAAAGGAATTACACAAGCACAAGTGAGGACAAGAACAGTAACAGGAATATCCAAGGAAAGAACACGAAGTCAAAGTGAAAAAGGTTCAGGACAGAAAAGAGGAAGAAAAAGCAAAAGCAAGAAGACAATAATAAACAAAGTGCAAGGGTACAGGAGACTGGAGACTGGACACTCGAGCATAGACTACAACTACGGCCCGGAAACAAGGAACAGCAGACTGGACTATAGACCAGGAACAAGAAAACCCAGGACTGAAACCCTGGACTAGGATAACCAGGACTGAACTGCAGATAGTTAACAAAGAATACAAGGAACTGTAACTCTGGACTGGAATAACAAGGGAAGTACTGCAGACAGATAACAAGGAAACTAAGGACTGGAATCTAGGAAGCAAAATCCAGGTAGCAAGAACTAACTACGGGCATAGTGCAAGGAACTGCAGGCAGGGAACAAGATAATTGTCAGTAGAGAGCAGGGGGCTGCAGGCAGGGACAAGAGGACTGCAGACAGAGGTGTGGGGCACTGCAGGCAGTGTGTACATGGTTGCTGGGTAGCAGGGACAAAGCTGCAGAGAAAACAGCATTGCAGGCAGGGAAGCAAGGCTGAAGCACTGAGGTGCCGGGCAGAGGAGCAGGGCTGCAGGGCAGGGAAAACAGAGCACTGGAACAGGATCAGTTTCTGGAAGCCACACGACAATCAAAAACTTAAAACACAAAGGGCTGGCAGCAAACTCAGTGCCACAGTCCTGTGCTCCTGCAGGCAGCTGCTTAATTTCTGACTAGCCCTGAGATGCAGCACGCTCATTAGCAGCACCTGGAGTACCACACCTGAAGGTAATAAGCCTCCTCCCTCTCTGCTCCTGGGAAAGCAAAACCAGCACTTATATCAATGGCCTCTGGCATTGTGGTTATAAGACTGCTGTATAGGAATAGCCAGGTAATGAGGCCTGCCACACAGTGCATTATGGGATATGTAGTTTTTGATAGAACATACAGTAGTGCAGGGGTCTGCAACCTGTGGCTCTCTAGATGTTTTGGACTACAATTCCCACGATCCCTCAGCATTGACTTTACTGGATATGGCTGATGGGAGTTGTGGTCCAAAACACAGTGAAAGCCAAAGGTTGCAGAACCCTGCAGTAGTAGAGGAGCAAAGTCGGGTAGATAGTTAGGATGAGGGCGAGGGATAGAGAAGGTGCGCAGGAAGGCATGAGAAGGAAAAGGTGGAAGAGCTATGTGTACAATTGAACCAAGTTTATCGTGGGACTCAACTATATTTGTGGGGTGCAGCACCAAAAAGAGAGATAACTGGAGAAGAGGTGTTCGCTGCGCAAGGGGGTATGTCTAGAATATGTTAACTGCATGGTGACCTGGGGAATGTTGAATCCATGCCCAAGAAAACACAGGCAGCAACAACATTTGGCTGGGGTTCTATGACAGAAATTTGAATTTGCCAATTTTTTCAACAGCTCCTGTTTCTGGGTTTGTATAGGTATTGTCCATGGAGGATTATGGCGATGAATGTCGAATACAAAATACTCCAATATGTGTGACACTTGGTGTTCTATTAGTACGGTAGTGACACCCTTTTACAAAAGACACAGAAGGGCACTAGAACGTAGAGTCTACTGCGCTCAGCACACAGTTCTGTAAGTTCCTAAAGGGGTAAACTGTAAACTGAGAACCCTGCTGCGCATGTCTGGAGTGGGGAGAGGCAGTGTCCTACCGTCCTCTAAATGGCAGAATAAAGAAAAACAGAGTGACCATGACACAATCACGCTGGGTTAATGATAACCAAAAAGAAGAAACTAACTGAAACCTCAACCAAGAAGGCTTAATGCTAAATTAGTCCAGGAATGTGTTGACATGTTAGTGTTACAGCTACAGCCAAAGCATCACTTAACCGTGGCAGGGTCTGTTTCAAGGCTGTTCAATACAAGTTGATGAACACAATGGATGACAAAGAGTATCATGCTGCAAATATTATCACCGAAATTGTGATGCCCAGATAGATTTACAGAGACCCATTAGTGGCATGGGAATGAGATAACAACGCAGTGGATACATATATCAAAAATAATGATCCTAACATGAAAAATTATTATACAAAAGACAATTTTGATAAAAACATGCATACACATGTAAGCCAATGTATGAAATGAACATGTGGGGGGAGGAGTGGAAGAGAGAACAAAGTACAGATTCATATTAATAGGCAGCAATTACCATGAAGTCATACAATTAATCAAGTGGATCATTCCCCAAGGGTCTGGATCATCTTGCAGAGAACTTTCAAAAGTGTACAAGGGCACAGGTTAAGTGGAAAGGTTGCAGCCAATTGCTGATCATACTGTGGGAATGGGAAAAGGAGATGCAAATTCGAGTAAGTGAATTCATAGAGCCAAGGGGTGGATGGTCCATAACTACTATCATCTATGCGAAATAGACGCTACCTGGAAAGTGTAAATTTGACTCTGCGGACTGATAGTTAAACCAATTTTGAGTAACAAAATACCTCAGCCAGTGACTGAAAAGTAAGTGATATCTATCTTCAGTTTATTAGTAATCCATTAATTTGCCAAGTAAATTAGTCTCAAAGAATAAGCATCATAGTCTGTGGAACAAACACAACATGTAAAGGGCCAGTGGATAAACACATAAAAGAGAAAGAAAACAAAAAAGAGGGGGAAAAAAGTTCAAATGATTGGACAGATAGTCTACATCTACTATGAACTGTGCAGAACAGGTGCTAAATGAAAAGTGTTATTCTCACTCTGTGAACTAATCAAGAAAAGTCCAGTTAACAATCCTATTGTAAGTTAAAAAATAACTCAGCCGATGTGACTTGAGAGTAAAGGATATCTACGTTTATTGGTAATCCAGTAATTCTCCAAATATAGTTAGTATCAAAGAAAATACAGCATGGTCTGTGAAACAAACGGAACAGATAAGAGTAGTTGGAAAGGCAGATCAAATCAAAGTAAATAAACAATCGTCGACATGAAAGGCTCATTACGTGCAACAAAATTTACTCAAAAACAGGCTGTGTCCCTTTCGCTCCCACCCCTCGCCCGTATGTTAATTTCATACATTGGCTTACATGTGTATGTATATTTTTATCAAAATTATCTTTTGCATAATAATTTTTCATGTTGGGATCATTCATTTGATCTATGTATCCACTGTGTTGTTATCTCATCTCCATGTCACTAATGAGTGATGGGTCTCGGTAAATTTATCTGAGCATCACAATTGTGGTGATGATTTGTGCAGCATGATACTTTTTATTATCCATTATGTTCATCAACTTGTATTGAAAAGCCCTGAAAAAGACCCTGCCACGGTTGAACCACGTGTTGGCTGTAGCTATAACACCAACATCTCAACAAATTCCTGAGCTAAACACTAATTTAGCATTAAACCTTCTTGGCTGAGAGTTGAGTTCATTTGTTCTTTTTGGTTATCTTTAAACCAGCGCGATTGTGTCAGGTGCACTCAGTTTTTCTTTGTTCAACCCTTTTACAAAACACAAGGTTTTATGTTAACTACTTTTATGAGTCCTCTCACTGCAATCTAAAGGTCAATACTCATTTGCATATTGATGTCTCTTTCTAGGTCATCTTCCTTATACACGTCTACATGCTTTTTGCTATCAAAATAATCAAAATAAAACAGTCTTTCTTCAGCAGTAATCAGAGGTCTGGTTGCAGATATATTTACACTGCCCCTGCTAACTAGACACCTGTCACAGAAAACAATGAACTCCTCCAAAAGAGAAGAAGGAAGTATTAGCCCTGTATTCAGAGCTATGACAGGCTTATCTTTAATGGTTTCCCTAAGCATCAAAAACTGTTTCCAAAATGTGTAACTGCTTCCTTACATCATTATTCTCCTGGATCAGGGGTAAGAGTTGCAATAGGTTTTCAAACCTACGTCGGCCCATACTTTCATACAATTTAGGGACATTTCATACTTCAAACGTGTTATCGTAGTTTTCTTGATTTGCCAGAAAATATTATGCATCCTAGTCTGAGCAGAAAGTGTATGTCTGCAGAGGTTGCTCCACTAACCCATGCTACTATTAGCTGTGAATAACTCTGTACCTTGTATGAACCTACCTGTGGTTCACCCTTCCCTAAAAGATCCTTTCACTTACCAACATTAATTGGCCTAGCACAAGATTACTTACACATTGCAGTTGGGGAGGTTCGAGAGGCCATAACAGACAATTTTTCCTTAACCTATCCACACATCAGGAGTTATACCCATGACACTGATTTGGAACCTAGATGGCTGTCCAGGAATCTACACTTCCCAGATATCACAGTGCATCACCCAGTCTCAGGAACATCTGTCCCACAGGCCTGGCAGGATCGGGCTTGTTGTGGCCTAGCCCCACCAATGGGCTCTTTGGATTCGAATGAATAAAGATTTCGCTAACACCTCCAACTGCAGCATTTCCACATTTTCCTATTGGCAGGTATTTCTTATTTTTTGTTGAGCTCTCGGGGTCAGACTTGGTTCAGTACATCATAACAAATTCTTATGAGTTGTTCATTGAGGAAATCCTGAACTTTTTTATTTTTGTATTTATTCCATGCAAACCTTACATATTTCACAAAAAGAAATCCTGAACTTCTGCACAGGCAAAGTCCCAGTACAAGGCACCTCCAGTTGTTATGGCAATCTAAATAAGACTTGACAGCAGTTCTACAATGTTTGCATCAGTGTTGGCCAGTTGTGCCCTGGTGATTAGTCCAGTCACCTTTTCCAGGCAACGCAAGAGGTCACTAGGAGACTGATCTTATAGACACTCCAAACAGAGAGTGCACTGTTGGCTCCATTCCACACCTGATCCCTCAGACTCGGCTTACTCCTTTGAGAGATCAACACTTGTAGCTGTTCTGCAATACAGATCATTGCTCTTCTTCAGCAGTTGGGGAACTTCAATGTTACATGGAATTCAGACAGAGGTACTGAAAATGTGAAAGTTCCTGGAGATGCATTTACAAAGATATACCTGTATCTAGACCTATTTACTCAATCAGCTACAGTTGTCACGTTTCTTAATTTCACTGGGTTCATCATGAGAAACAGAAGCTTGAATGACTAAACAAGAAAAATCATTGCAAAGTCATGGGGTAAAACACCACAATCGTGGTCATTTGGGGCAAATCTCCCCTGTTAGGGAATTATTTCTGACATTCAGGGGTGCCAATGAATAGCAATAGGGACCATTGTAATTATCTCCTTCATTGAGTACTTCGCAATAACCCTATATACCATCATTGCCACTGCCTCAGATAGATGTACTTTATCCAAGTTTCAGATCGATATACCGCAAAAGGTCTTGTATCCTACACCATTACTCGTATCATATCATTTCAATACCAGAAAATGACTCTCTCCTTATACTATCCTTTATATACAAAGGATACGTTAGAAACACAATATGAATGCAAATTGGATGCATATAAGGGAAGGCTTTGGGCCAGTTGAATTCATTTGGTATGGTTGGCCTGCTGCTAACAAAAGAAGGAATAGGAGAATAATGAGCATGCGCTGTCATTAATGGGGTTCATTTGCAGCTAATACTTTAGAAGAGTCTTCATCTGATTACCAATTTGGGAGAGCCTTGCAAGGATTCTCAACCTACACTTCTTTCCATTGAGCAGGTGATGGACTGAATCCTAAAAACATGTTCGTCCCACACTCCCAGTTTCCCCCTTAATCACAAGTTCCACCTTCCCATGCCATGGTATATCCCCTCCAATACCAGGAACATCCTTGTAGCTCAGAGTTTGTAACAATATTGCTTAGATTAACAATGTTTAGGCTTCTGACTAGCCATGCTATTTCGCTTTGATGATTCCAGAATCAAACCTCATTTAGAAACATAGTAGAGTATAAAAGTCCTGCCAGCATATTAACGGCTAGCACCCTGCACTCCATTTGCTCGTGGCACAATCACTTTGCATTGTGTAACATGGATCCAGTTGGCTACTTCCATTACCTTTATGGGTGTTTTGGATTTTAGGAGTGCTTGCTAGGGACCACACCACCTGGGAGGGGGAGCCAATACTGTTTTTCTTTGGTGTTCCTTTATCATCACAGTCAACTGGGCTGGATGGAGTGGTGGGTTTTACCGGGGTTCTTGGGCAGCATCTCCCGGATCTGTGTGTGTAGACACTTCACAGTAGATATAAGTCGTCACAATATCAAGCAGGACATTATCAGTCAAATGTATATAAATGTAGAAACTTCAGGTGATGTTGAGGGGAGGTGCACTGCTGACATCTTGTGGGGACTTAACCCGGTTTTCCTGTTAGCTGTGCTACATACACTAAACTATACCAAAGAAATTGCCTCATGCCACTTGAGGTCTGTCTCTTTGTAAGATGGTGGGGGCAATGGAGTTTGTTCTCTATCTGTAGTCTGCTCACAGTTCCCTCACTATTTTTCAGTAAAGTGAGCACACCAGAGCCTATTTATGCTCATGTGTACTTCAGATCATGGGATAAAGTCTCTAATTAACAGCTTGGCCACTGTCACAGCGTCGGGTCTCAGGCACTGGTAGGCCTCAATTCAGCCTGAGAGTGTATCCATGACTAAAGCACACTGGTAATTATTGCATTTCTGAAGCTGAATGAAGTCAACCAAGGCTTCAGATGTGCTCTTGTTACGTGCACAGCTTTTGCTCACATTATTATGCCGGTAAAAACACACTGGGCTTCATTATCCAAGTCCCTCGAGCATCCTGGGTGGACATTTTTTATGCCTTGAATTGATGTAGCTCCGCATACCCATCACATACGACTGTGCCCTCTGCCTTTACGCCACCAAACACAGGCATATTCTCTGTATGGCTAAGGCGTAAAAACATGCAGATTTTATAAAACGGACATTTTGCAACATTTCTACGTTTGAAATTTATGTCAAAGGTGTATGCCTTTGGGGATGTTCCCGGAACTTTGCACTGGGCTTTGCGCCAGCTTTTTCTCTAAGAAGAGCACCTTCAATTTGTTAGAGAAAATGTGGCCTTCAGACAGGGTGCGCTGTTCTTCATGCTATCCTTACAACAAGCAACACTTTTGTGATGAGGACTGCATAAAACCTCAGAATACAGTAGCCTCACTTTTTCAAGACTGATGGAAGAACTACTACTGTTGTTCCAACTAAGGAGAACTCTGTTCCAGGCACAGGTGGCCCAGCTGCACCATCAGCAGCCCCTAACCAGGATGCCCAAAAGCCTGGGACCCGGCCCCATCCCAGGAAGTCCATCAGGCTGGCCCCAAGGCCCTACCCCAGGTAGCCCATAAGGTTGGAAATCATCCCATACCCCAAGCAGCCCATCAGCCTGGAACCCAGCACCCACCTCAGACAGCCCATCATGCTGGACCTCAGCCCTTTACCAGGCATCCCACCAGCATGGACACAATCCCCCACCCCAGGCGGCCCATCAGGTTTGACCCCAAGAGGCCACCCCAGCAGTAGCACTAGGAAAGTCGGAGCAGCAGGAAATTTCAAGGCCCTAGCCGCAAAAGGTGTACCAGCCAACGTTGTCCATCCCAGCAAGAGATCACAGACCAGCAGGTCCTTACCCAACTAAAAGCTGAACATGTCCACCATCTTCAACCTTCTGGCAGAAATCGGGCTCTACAGACAGCCTCACAAGGACACAGTCACACCATTGCACACCGGTTGAAGCTCCTCGCAGTGCTCCATTTCTGTACCACATGCCATTTCAAGCACAATGTGGGCCTAGTGCCTGGCCTCACCCAGCCAATTGTTCCCCTGCATCCTCTCACAGGTTATATAGATGTGACACTACATTGCCTTCCCTACAAACTCAATAGTCCTAAATCACTTCAAGGCCCACATGTATGGAACTAAAGGATTCCCAAACGTGGTTGGAGCTCTGGACTGCAAACTCATGACCCTTGTACCACCTAGGGCACGGAAGCATTTCTTCAACAATAGACACATGCAACATACAATCAATGTGCAGATAGTCTGTGATGCAAACATGATCTTCAAACATCTGTGTGTGAGATTTCCTGGCTCAGCTCAAGATAACATTATCCTGCCCAGACCAACCTTGCAGGCATCATGCAGGGAATACAGCAACAATGGGCATGGCTTTTGGGTATTGTGAGAAATCTAAGGGTATCCTCACACCTACTCCCCCTGGATCCTCTTCTCAGGTGGCCAGGGAAAGCGCATCACTTTTGGATCCTGATCCTGGGGTGGAGAAGCGAGGAAGGGTCACCTGGGAGGAGGGTCGTTGGGGATTGGGAAGAGGGTATGCACAGGCGATACATGGTATCCCCCTTTCCCTTATGAAAACCAACCTAAACCTCCCCCGACCTTTATGGGCTATTGCAATACATCTCCCCTCATTCAACCTACTAGAGTACTGGGACGAGGAAGAGGCGACTAGGAGTAGTGAAGACTAGTAAGTCATTTCACCACTCTTACTTAGTTCTTCTAATCATACGAACCCGGTCCTAACCTGAAAAATAGATAGCCTTCTAAGATGCTGAATTGCATGAAATTCTCTACATCCAACTACACATTTGTTTGTAATACCCACCCTATAGGGCGAAATGGAAACCTGTAAATAACTCACCCTACTACTGCAGGGCTGAGTATCTTAGTAATATGGTCCTAAACCACCAACTATGGTAGTAACTAGCGTGCATTAGTCAAAAAACCCTCTTGGTTGTCCATTCCTGGCGATCCACTCACCTCAATGTGTACTTGTCTTTTGATTAGGAACCATCGCTTATGCAGGGGTGGAAGCCCCTCTCCAATTTCTTAAGTGGGTTATACACACCTGAATAAACAATGTGTCAATTTTAGTGTCCCATAATGTTAATTCCAAAAGAAAGAGAGGGGAACTAGGCTTACATGCACTGAATTAGAATACCTTAGATGTCCTTGTGTCCAGGGAATAGCCGTCTGTGCTCCCGAGTGCCTATAGAGCAACGCAGAACGGCCGCAAAATGGCTGCTATATATATTGGCGTGCATTGCCAGCGTGATGATGTCATCACATTGTGACGTGCATGATGTCACTAGTGTAAACATTAGCCGCGAGTAATCGCGCTGGGCGAATGCTCACTGTTAGGTTCATGTAATATGAACTAATTTCAGATCTAAGGTAAACTAAATAGTAGAGCCCTCAATCTACTGGATACTTGCAGTTTCCCACACCCGTGTCATCTGTCTGAGGTAAAACATGTCAGCTACATCGGACACCCAGGCATGGCACTGATGCCTTTGTTGCAACATGTGTAATGTGATACGTGTCTGAGGCAGTGCTGGTTCACAGTCTGAGCATGCACGGCCATGGACCTTTGACCCAGCATTGTGGAATTATGTGCAAATACAGGGACTGCATTGCAAACGAGAACACTGATGCAGGAGGCATTGCTGTAGGGATTGTTGCACATACATGCCACTCATGGACCCTGCATGACCGTCATCACCATGTCCAAATATTGTGGCTCAGGATATGTTCTATGCACACCACATTTGCACATAACCAGCCTCCCCACCAACATGGAGCAGGAGCAACAGGGCGCGGTCCTAACATTGTAATGCAGATGACAAGCAGCTCTCAAACAAGCCTTACTACCTGCCTCCCCCTTATCCTCTCTCATGCATTACTGGCCATATGTTATACAGGCATGCTGTACTGCTTCCAATCTCTGCCTCAATACCAGTGACACTGAGAGCCTACTCACTGGGACACCTGCTCCCTCTTACCCTCCCCTACCCTGGCTGCACTTCATGGGCCCACTCCCCTCACCCTCTTGTGGGTCCATGGGCCTTGTCATCTTTGAATACTCTCTTCTCTTCACTTCACGGATCTTGCCCAAAGGGGCCACTTTCAGCTGACCCTACTCAGAGGCATTTTCAAGTTCCTCGCCTTCCCCCAGGACCTCAATGTCTCCAATGCTCTGTCCCAATCCTGATTTGTGTGTCATGTGTTGACCGTGGTGGTGTCTGTGGATATGGGTGGCAGACTGTTGCCATGTGATGTCCTTCAGCATTACAATGTCCCATGTGCATTACTATTCCTTGGTATGTGTAGTGACATGACAGTTGCATGGTCCATCATTGTGTGTTTTCACTACTTTTGTATGTCAATGTGTCCACTGCTGGCATGGACATGACCGGGAGAGGGGAGGGCGGGGACACTAGTCAGCAAATGCCATGCATACGTTGTTTACAGCTCATTTTGTGTGAATGCACAATGTCTGATCCCTGCATGTCCTGCTATGTGTAGTTTTAGTGCACTTAGATGCACATGTGCATTTGTGTCTCATTGCACATGGCTCAATATGTCTTTCTCTGCTTATGTGCAGGTGAGGATGCACCAGATGCAGAGGCGGAGGAGGAGGAGGAGGAGGAAGAAGAGTTAGTGGTGCATCAGACTACCAGTGGAGGACGTGGTGTTGTACACCATGAGAACCCAATGGTGCTCCAGACTATCCTCAGTCGTGCTGAGACTCTTTGGACTCTTCAGACTCAGCTGGTTTTGATGCTGAACCAGATGTGTATGCCTCAAAGAGGGCAAAGGTTAGTGCCCCAATAGGCAGATCAGATGGGGCCCATGAGTCTGCGGCGGTGCAGTTGGCCTCACAAGGCCAGTCAGTGGTGGGCCCCCATCTGCGGTGGTTACAACTGCAAGGCCACCCTCCCATGAATTGGCATCAGGTCCTGGGACTCATGTCCAAGGGAGGGTTTCAGACCTGCCACCAACGACAGGGACAACACAGCAAGAGGCATGGTCGCTTGCATCAAGCCGATGTGGGCCCGCACACATGGTGGACGTGTGCAGGCTGGGGAGACAGAGTGGGAGCAGCAGATGTTGCGTGCCGTCATCCGACATGGCAATGTGTTGGACAAAATCTAAGAGTGCATGCATAAAATGGCCAAGACCATGACCCCAAGAGCGGCACGGGTAGAGCAACAGCTGCAGGTCATACGGTCCTCATGCCGCTACCACAGACTGCGCATGCAGGCCAAAATGAAGGGTGTATCGGCTTTTCTGAGGTGTCTGCAGGGGTCTGTGCATGCAGATGCTCAGACACACAGAGAGGCCCTGAGGCATGAGATGTAGGCCATGAGGACTGCAATAATTGACAAACTTGCAGCCACAAGGACGCTGATCCACGAGGAGATGGATGCCTCCAGGCAGACACTCTCAGAGCAACTCAATGCATCAAGGTTGAGTGCCCATGTAGACTCTGCAGCCATCCGGGAGGACATGCATGGAGACCACACCACCCTTACTGTGCTGGTACATTCAACTGTGCCACAGCTGGCCATGGCCAGTGAAGATCAGGCCTTGCCACTGCGTGGTAGGGCCCCAACACCTCAACCACCTGCAGATCAACCGCAGGATGGTGGTCTCAGCACAGACCAGCCTCCTGGTCCACTGTTGCCATGAGGTCCATGACCCCATGGAGGAGATTTTGGAAAAACAATTTTTTCCACTCATGTGGACATTGACATGCACCTCCACTCCCCACTCCAGGTTGGACTCCCCCCATCCCCAGTCCAGGATGGACTTTTTTCTTTTCTTTTGGACATGATTGGTGTGGCCTTTGTTTAATTTTATTGGCCCTTTGATTCGGCATGGACACTTTGTGGTTGTTTTTCAATACCCATGGCCCGGATGGTGGCATGTGTTTTTGTTTTTTCCTTTTCAAGGTGTACTGTTCTTTGTTTATTCCCTCGAGATCTTCAGTTGCCCTCTCAAAGGCATGATGAATGCAGTTGTGGGCATGCAGCCATGCACAGTAGTGTCAACTGCCATGGCTGCCTTGAGGTCGACAGGATGGGATCTAGCTATCTATCTATCTATCTATCTATCTATCTATCTATCTATCTATCTATCTATCTATCTATCTACATTCTTGTATTGCGCCACTAGCCCGAAGGTCTCAGGGCGCACACAGAAGAAGAAAGGAGACATACAACAGACAACAGTGACAGACAGAAAACAAGGAACAGAGAGTCATGAGAATCCAGTACTCATAAAGGCCAAAACGATGGTAGGAAGTAGCGTGATATAAGATTCATTACCAAAGTGCTATTCAAGGAAGCAGGTGAGTCCTAACCTTTGTCAAACAGGAAGGTCTTTAGTTGCTTCTTAAAGATAAGCAAGGAGTCACTATTAGCAAGATGTTTGGGAAGTAAATTCCATAGAACCGGAGCCCATGAGTCAAAGCTTACACCTCCAAATCTTTTCAGGATAAATGGAGGTTGGACCAGAATAGTATTATTGCTTGAGCGCAGAGAGTGGGTGACCAGTTTCTTTTTTAGCCTAGTAGTGAGATAAGATGGAGCTTGACCGTAAAGGCATTTGAAAACAATAGTTAGACCTTTATGTTGTATTCGCTGCTGCACTGGCAGCCAATGTAGGCTATGCCTAGCATCGGATACGTGCATATTGCGCTTGCGGCCCATTACGGCATGTACTGTACTATTCTGTATAACCTGCAAGATTTTAAGATGTGCATGTAACAATGGGTATATGGAATCTTGACACATGTGTGCTACATGCATGATTGTGAACTATGGCTGTTGAAATACAATGTCCCATGTTGTTGCAGTTATCCATATTCATCCAATGACTGCACTCCATGGGAGGTCCACCCTGCACACTTTCACGTCCCTGGCCCCATACCCTCTGCCAGGCACTGACTCTCCTTTCATGTATTTGAAGGTACAGTTCCCGAGGGATAGTGATGAGGGAGTCACATCATGCCAGCTCTGTCAGAATGAAAGCATGTACACTGTCTCTCGTGTTGTGACTGTATTATTGGTTGCCATGGGCTTTGCATGCATGGCACATTTTTACTGACTGGGGGGTAAACCTTGAGTCACAGTGAATGGGGCCTCATTACGAGTCCGGCGGTAACCTGCCAGTTTTTCCGGCTCGGTTGCCGCCGGACTCGTATTACCATTCCGCCCCCGTGATTCTCGGAATTACCACGGCATTACAACCCCGGTGACCCGGGAATTCCAGAGGCGGAATTCGGTAAATCCCCATTCCCATTGAGTCCTATAGGACTCAATGGGAATGGGGACCATGGAAACACCGGCACCATCTCGTGATGGTGCCGTTGTTTCCACGTCTGCCTGCAAGCGGGCGGTGTCAAACCCGCCAGGTCAGACCTGGCAGGAATGACACCTCCGCCTGCAGGACTAGAGATCACCCGGTATGGAAACAACGGTGGCGGCGGGTTTACCGCCACCATTATTTCCATACTGGGTGACTCGTAATGAGGCCCAATATCTGTCCACATGCATGTGTGTGTATGTGCAGTTACACTTTTATGCGGATGCATTGTTTTGGTGGATGCACTTACATAATTGGCCCAATTAATGGAAGGGGTTGGGCAGCACTTGTCACACTTTGGCCATTGGCAGTATTTCATTAATTCTGGATGTTGGTACTAATTGACGGAATGCATTCTCTGTGCATCTGCACTCTGTGTCTTTTGGTTCTCCTAAACTTGCCTCACTGATTGTGATGATATCTCCTTACTGCCACCCTTATACTCCCCCATGCCCCATGTATCCGACTGGGCCCTGCAGGTGTACTCCATTGACCTGTGCCACTAACCAATTCACTCCCTTCTCCACTTACATGACCTGCCCTGACCTGCCACTGTTCCACATGTAGCACCCACGCTGATTGTCAGGCATTCTCATTCTCCGCTCCACCGCTTCATGACGTAGCTCTGGTGACACAATTCTGGCCATTTCTGTACATTGACTCCACAGGACAGGTTTGTCACACTTGATGCATGTATGGTTGGACAGATATGCACATGTGTACCCGTGACAGACTGCTTCTGTGTTACCCAATGAGGTAGCCTTTTTACAGTGTTTGTTTCTGTTGGTTCTCTACACCGGGGTGTGTTACATGTTTTTCTTTCTCCATTTCTTGTACATGTCATCCGGCACTGTCAGTGAATGCACATTGTGTGTGCACATTGTGTGGCCATGCATGTGTAACATCGTTCACTTCCCACACCTTGTCTTCATCTGTTCTCCCTGTGTCAGTTGCAAGGATCTGTGTGATTTTTCCATCATGGAAAGGTCTGTGACGGAAAGGTTTGCATGAGAAATGTGAGAAACACGCATTTAAAACCCCTACAAACCCACACCCCCACCCACACCAACACACCCACGACACACCCACACCCTTAACACACCCCAACATACCCACACCCTACTTACCTTTCCTTCACGCTGTGTCCCTACGGTGCCAGTTCCCTTTCACTTCCGTGATCGGTAACCGGCACTGCAGGGTCCTTTTCTTTTTTTTGGAAGCTGCAGGGGTTTCCCCCGCAACCCCCCGCTCACTATACTGTAAAGCCCTTGTTTAAAAAAATATATATATTTTTTTTCTCGGGTGTGCTGCCGGGGTGTCCCCCGCAACACCCTGCTCACTATACTGTATAGCATTATTCATTTGGTGGGGGGCTAGGGGGTTGTCCCCCACAACCCCCGCTCACTGTAGTGAGCAGGGTCTTGGGGCGGACAACCAGCCAACCCCAAGTCCGACCCCACCAAAACACTTGAACACACACCACGAAAAGTTCGGACTTTTGGTGTTTGTTTGTTGGGGTCGGACTTTTAAAGTCGGTAAAAACGTACAATACTGAGTTGCAAGTGCACCCTGGAATCCATGCTCACTTACTGGGACAGTCTCACTCAGGATGTATCGTCTGTTAGGGGGAGTGACCATGAGGGGGAATGTTGGTTGGTGTAGGGTATGGGTATGTGGTTGTAGGCACTACTTTGAGGGGATGTAGCGTACATGGGTCTTTTTCTGATTTCCATGCCATGGTCGGTTGTAACAGTGGTTTGCCTGATGTATAGCTGATTATTGACCTTTCATATGTGCCAATTCTTTGCCAGTCTACCCTTTGCTGTCGCCCACTTTTGTCCTTCATGGCCCACTACATGTCGTACTTTTCCATCTCTGTTCCTTCAAGGTTCAGGTTGCTTCTTGCAAAGGTGTTCATGGCTCTGTCTTCCTTGCTTGGAAAACTTCTCTCTGCCCTCACCCACTGTGATGTCAGACATATCCATCCTCATCTCCGCTCCAGCCAGTCTCCTCCTTGCAGTCCTTTTCACCTGTCCCTCTCTCTCTCACGCTCCACTCCAATGCTAGGCAATCGTCACTCTGTCCTATCTCCCTCTTGCACTCTGTCGTCCTTCGACATTGGGTAGCCCATGCCTATTTTCTTGTTCCCTACATGAGTTGTCATGGATATCCAGTGTCTTTATGTTGTTGCAATGCATGTCTTTGTGATTTGAAAAGGTCTTTCCAGGTGGGATGCAAGCCAGGTGGGTACCCTTTGCAGGTGAGTGAAGGGCACTCAGGGTGTCACTTGTATTGTGGTTTGTGGCAGGGAGTTTGGCACTGTGTGTGGTCGCTTTTCTTTTACTTGTATTGAGGTGAACGGATCCAGCTTCATGGGTGCATGTTACACATGGTGATGGTAAGCCGGTGTGTCTATGCATGCTGTTTTCTAAAGCCAATCAGGGTGGCATTGGTTGTGGTTCATAGTTCTGAGGGGGCTGTCTCTGTAGGGCCTTTGTTGGTGAGTTGTCAAAAGGGTGGCAGGCCTGGCAGTTTGTGTGCTGTGACACATGGTGATGGATGTGTTGGTGATTGTTTCCTTGCACTTTTTTTCACATGTGTCCTGCCTGCCACATAGCATCCCATACAATGATTTTTCAATAGTCATGCCTACCCACGCAGGCAGTCCAATCTTGGTCGTTCCTCCCCTTCTGGGGGTGCTGTCCCAAGCCAGGTCCAAACACAAAACAGTATGCTGGCCATTTGTGGGATCACATGTGGGACCACAGACACTAGGCACACATCATTGTCCTGGGGTTGTTGGTCGCCACGGTGACCATGTACCGTGCATGGTACACCATCTCATTTCCTGAGGGATGTTGACAGCTACTGAGTGCATCTCAATGCTCCCTTCAGTTCAAAGCACATTCAACACATTTCGATCCAGTCCCGGTGAAGACTGCCTTCCCTACCACTTTCCTGTTGCCTGCTCCTTTTTGTGTGTCTTTGTCCCTGGCCTCAGTTTCTTATTGCTTTCTCATTCTGCTTGTGTGTTTCATGCCAGTTGCCTCAGTGACCTGCCTTCCAGTATGACAGCTGCAACTGTGAAGTGATGCCTTCAGCAAGATCCTGTCTTCTGTGAAACTGGTGATATTTTTCAATCACATCTTCTTGGACTTTGTATCATCAGCTCCCCTGCCAGTGTTTACTGCACTGTCCGAGTGCCATGTTAATGAGAGGATGCCATATCATGGCATTGGGGGTACTTCCAAGGTGATCCTGGGTTTCCATCCTCTCAGACCACTGAGAAGATTGTCTCTTTTTGGGGGTCCTCTCAGTGTCATACTGACTGTGGCCAGATTCAAGGGAATGTCCCATCAGCATGATAATGAATACGTGTTACATGGTCCTTCACGGCATGGTACTCGGGGGGCAATGCAATGTAGGTGTTGTGGGTGGGTAAGGTGTCACTGTGTGGGGTGTCCATTTTGCATTGGCGGGAGGTGGGCGGATCTGGCTGCATGGGTGCCGGCACACATGGTGATGGGTGGCTGGTGAGTTAATGTTTGCATTTGTTGCATGTCACTCAGGGGCAAATGTTGCTGTATGTTTGGGTACATTGATGTGTGTTGCCTGCCCTCACATTATGCTTTCTTTATCTACAGAGGCATTCTGCATGTGAATATGGTTGTTGCGATTGAAGGTGAAGTTGCTGGTGTGGTTGTATAGGACACATCATCATGGTTTGGTGGTTTCCAGGCCGACAGAGGGGGACATCAATGGATTGCACAGTCCAGCTCGTGCAGGCAGACAAAGGATAAGGTGAGATGTGAATATTTCTTGCAGTGCACTTGCATTTTTCTGGATCGGCATGACAGCTTTGATGTGACTGTGGATTGTGAGCATAGTTTTGGTCAAGGAATGGGCTGGCCACTGAACCTGTTTATTGTTGTGGGACACACAAAGTGGATCCAGGTCTGTCCTCACATGTCTTTCTTTTGCATCCATTTGGTACTATGCCTTCCTACTTGTGGTCTCATGTGTGTGTTTTGGTGTCTACATGTACAACAGTTGTCCATGTGATGGTGGTCAGGGACTTCGTTGCTTGTGCTGTGTGCTTTTGGGTGTACTACATGGACGCTGTTCAAGTTGCTCTGACTGTGTTGGTGATTTTTGCACAGCCTTACTGTAAAGACCGGTAGGGGGTGTCTGTACTTCCGCTCTCTATATGGTAGAGGGGAGGCACAGCAGACCCCAGCCAAGATTCTCTATTACGGTAGCAATGGACGAGCAATCAAGGCCTAGCTTCTCAGGAGGTGATGCGGGCTGGTTCTTAAGTACAGTGTAGTCCCCGAACCCCCACAAAGGAATGTCCACACACTGTATTACTGAAAACACAGTCTTTATATAATTAATATACAAAGGTATGTACACGATCACAATACATACTTTGTACTTGGAAGTCAATAATGATAAATATATACACGTCTAGAGTGGTACCACTAATGTTATCAAATCTCATTAAAGTGCATCAACTGTACGGTTAAAATGTCACAAAGATCAATAACGAGTAAACCAGCAATAGAGATAGGAAGGAACGCAAGGTGGTTGAAACAATAGGCAGAATGCTGACCCCTACCACTAGGCACAGTTCTGTGTGGAGATCCCCTCACCTGAGCAACCTGTAAATAAAGATATATAGCACAAGCCCAGTCCATATATTGTTCGATAGTCTTACTCCTTCCTATTAAGGTTTTACCCCCCCCCATGTACCTGGTGGAGTAGAATTCTCCGACGATGCACCGACCGATCCTTCTTGAGTGCCTCCCATTCAGGCGGGAGCCACGGATCGTCGAGAGGTGTCGGGGGACTTGGCGTTCGGTGTCGGGGAATCGACGGCCCTTCTTGAGTGGCCTCCCTTTAAGGCGGGAGTCACGGATCTTCGAACGTCTGGCGGTGAACAGGGTGAACTACGGCAAGGAAGTGACAGCTTTGTTCCTAGCGGTGCTCGTCAATGACAGAGCGTTGGCGTCCTGCAAGGAAGAGGCATGCGGGGCACCTCAGTGACAATAGTACTGGACCGCAAAGAGATGATGAAGAACTGTGGCCCAGCAAGGGCGTCGAGTCGTCAGCGTCTCTGCGGTCTTTAGGTGGCGGGAAACCCATCGGTGGATGCTCCTCGGCGCGTCAACGGTCGGGCCTTCTCCAGCGGGAGACAAGCGGGTGACGATGCAGACGAGAGCGTCCGATGATCAATTGAAGTTCTTAGGCAAACGGGAGCACGGCGGCTCCAGTCGGCGACGGCGGTCGTCGACAGTGGCGGACAACAGTCTGAGTGCTTCTCCTTGGAGTTCCGCAGCAGTCCCCGTATTGGGTCGGCAGCCTGTCGAAGGTCTGTCTACCAGGAAGCGTTGGCAAAGATCAGCTGTGCACGATGGTCCCTCGTAGCTCGGGAAGAGGGCGCCTTACCAGGTCCTCTCTGGGTCAGTCCTTGGAGGCACAGCAGCTTTCAGATTGTGAAGGAGAGCAACAGAAATTCTTCTGGTCCAGCATGGCTTCAAGGTCAAGCGTCAGTTAATCCAGTAACTCGTCGTAGTGGACTTCAGCTTCTGAACACGATTCCTAGCAGTGAGAGGTCCCCAGATATACTGTTGATCTCCCATTCATTCCGCTGGGTCACACTCAAGCATCCAATCACGACTACGGGCATTCATGCAGGCAGGCAGCCAATCAGGCACACAAGTTATTCAGGCCATTCACTTCTCTCCAGACACTCACAACAAGTTATGTGTATTGGGACAAGTACCGAGCCATTCAACACTCCAAGCTGCATTCATACCGGTTTCGGGCAGGGTAGTCTCAGTCATTGTGTCAACCACCAGATACTAGACACCCACAACACAGAATGCATATTCGTCACACACTCTGTTCACCCAGGTCCCACCCACAGGAGGTACCCACAACATACATCACCGGGAAGGCTCCAGCTAGTCTGACTGGGCCTTCACAACAACACCATATATGGCACTTCCATCCAACAGCCAGTCAGGGGGAAGGGACAGAGTCAGGGCTTCCCAGGACTTTGGGAAAACAAGGTAATGGGTAATAGAAAGCAAGAGGCCACCGGGGCCATCTTGTTTTCCATCAGGGATCAACTGATCCCAATGGCAGGGCCGGGGTATCCCAAAATGGAGGATACTCCGCGCACCTGTCAAATTCAGCATGGAGCTGCCACCAGCCCATACCCTGCTCTGTGGGCCACCCACAGGTGCCCAAAAACATACACTAGGGGCACAGGGTTGTACCCCCACCCATGGGTGCCATAAGGGTATCCCACGGGTCCGTTCACCAAACCAAAAGAAAGAGAGCTGCACCGCCAGGAGTCCCACATGAACTCCTGCGCGGAAAACATGACAGAACACACGATAAAAAGCAGTAAAGGACAAGGATACGGAGGCCCTTTCCCTCCGATGCATTTCCAGCATCACACTTACAGATTAGGGCCATGATTCACAGAGCGTTTCCCTATGGGAAAGCACCATTATTTGTCGCTTGTGTTAATCAGGCCATTGTGGGTTATCAACCACTTTTTGTCACTTACAAATTAGCTCCGACTCAGTGGTAATTTTTATATGGGGTGCAGAGTCTCCCTATTCACAGTATGTATGTAACATGTGGAATCTTGCGCCCCTGCTTTTACGCTCACATCAAAATGGATACGTTTGAGCCTGTTGTGCATGCAGTCCCACAGGTGTACAATAGTATTTAGAGTGGCTGATTGGAATTAGTGAACATGTTGCTTTTGATGTCCATGAGTGACTAGGTGCTAAGAATTGAATGTTGCCAAGTTGATGCATTTTATTTTCCAACATGTTTTTACTTGTTTATGTATTTTTCACATTTGTACATTTGTTCTGCCTCCAGAATCATTTTACTCCCAACTTCCCATTTACAGATCTTATCTGGAGCTCAGTTTGTGCATGTTGTTTTATGTCTAGTGGACACACACAATTTTGCCCTCCCAGAGGTACATTCTCAGGGTGTTGTTTTGGGCACGGAGGATAGGCCCCAATTCATCATTGATTGGCATGGGATGTGGCTTCAGAGTGTGTGCTCCACAGAGGCTGGTTTTTATGTGAAGTGTGATTGCACCAGCTGGGTGCATGCAGCCTAGCAACGCGCCCTTTGGCCAACCATCGGCAAAGGGGGTGCCTGTGGGTGCGGTCGGTGTCCCACCTGCATTTCCACTTGTACACCACGCCATGTTGCAACATTGTTATGATTCTACATACTGCCGGTGGTGCATATAGCAACACCCCACCAGAGTGGTCAAGGGAGCAGAACCGTGACTTCAGCACCCTGAATGTGAGCTCCACCATTGCCCTAGTGGCTACATGAGCTGTATTATATCCCACCTCAGCTGGTGTTGTGGGATGTTGTGACACCGGATTGGTGTCATCATGAATGTTGACAGCAGGTAGGCACTGTCCCCTGTAAATGTGTACATGGTTGTCATTGTCATTTATTGTCAGGGTCTATTGTTCAGTTTATTTATTTTGCATTTTTAAAGCGCTCACACATCCTGGGGGCATTGAGGCGCTGTTGCCGGAATATGTCTTAGTTGCGTATTTATAACGCGCTGAATACCCACAGGTTTCTAAGCGCGGACCCAGGGATCGAACCTGTGTTGCTTCGTGTCGTCTTGTTTCAAAGGCGAGCACGTTGCCGCTGAGCTATCCTCCCGGGACTAAGTGTGTCACATGCATGCATGCGTGTGGCCGTTCATACTCGCCAATGAGCCAGGCATTGCCATGTTTTCCAGATGCCAGAGCCCGGTGCAGTGGTGACTGGCGGAAGATGTAGCTATCATGTGTGCTGCCTGGGAAATTGGCATACCCTTCCATGATGATTGCATTGGCATCACACACTACTAGCACATTAATGTAGTGCCAGTGCTTACGATTCAGGTATATGTGCTCTGTCATTCGGGGTGGCCGTAGCGCAACATGTGTGCAGTCAATTGTACCTAGTACACGGGGGAAGTGTACTACTGCATAAGATTCCTGGATCACTGTCTACCTTTCAGTCACTGTTTGGGGTATATATATGTGCCTGCGCACACATGCACATGCTGTTATTCATGCCAATACCTGGTGTAGACAGCAGGATTGGGTGGTCTGCGATATCCCAACTATTGCAAAGGATCGCTGGAAGGACCCAGTTGCAAATGAAGTGCAGTCAGCACTTTTTCTAGGGGGATAAGGACCAGGGACCAGATAGTGGGGGATGCTAAGCAATCTTCCCACTCCCTGACAATGTCTAGGATTATATGGGGGAACCTGTACCTGGCATATACCTGGTTACCTGGCATCCCAAACAGCGTAGTGTGAAGACCCGGGCATCCTCCTTCTCCTGCGGTGTCCATGCACGATAGCTCCTACTATTGCTTGGTTCTTCATGGCTGTAGATGTTGCTTTGTTGTGCGCTGCGTGCTATATACTCATTGGTTCCTGCGCGTTGTAGTTTATGCCTGCTATGATGTGGCAGATGGATCATAGGGTTTGCATGTGTTTTTTCGCAATGCAACGTTCTGCGTTGAAATCCATGAATACGCTTGGATTTGCGTTGGAATGGGCGTGCGATTGCTTAGCCATGGCCCGTTCCTCAACACGCCCACATTTTCACGTGTTCTTCCTCATTCTGCATGTTCCGCCCCCTTTTTGGGATGCAGCTTAGGCTCAGCCACACTCTGTTTGGAGTCTCGCGCAAGGCACTCGTCCACTCGCAGAGAGGTGCCAGGCCTGCGCGAACTTCATGCAAGTCCCGGAAAAGTCCTGCGCAGTCGGTTCCATGAATCGACGAACAGGGATTTGCATGCAGATTGCTGCATAAAGGCTGATTTTCTGCACAGAAACCTCCATGTATCTGGCCCAAAGTGCAAACTGGGCACAAATCCCACTATCACTTTTCTTTTTCAAAGTGTTCAAAGTGCAAACTGGGCATAAATCCCACCTTCACTTATTAACTGTGTGCTACTAAGGAAATTGTGTTATCACACTGCAGCATAAGTTAAAATTGGGATGCCAGTGCCACATGGTTTTGTGTTGTGGCAGCATGCCAGGTATCGGTATTGCTTTGTAGGGGTGGGACACAGTGGTCGAAGTGTACGAAAAGAAGTAAAAGAAGTAGTGGAACTATGTTCCCTGCTGGCCTGCCCCCGCTCCCCACAAACACCATCACCATGCCCCCTCCCACGCACAACACAACCCCAAAACACATGCACCTGATGTTCAAGTGAACGTTCAGTGCAGTGCGCTGAAAGTGCAAGTTTCAACTTCTTCCTACACTTTTATTTTAAAACGAAACCATTCCGCAACGGTTTCTTTTTCAAATAAAAGTATAGGAACAGTAAAACTTAATTTAAAAAAGTAGAGGAGCACCGCTCCCGACCGCTCCCGCTCATTTCGACCACTGGTGGGATCTGCAACATGCCAACCCTCACGATTTAGGCAGGGGACTCCCGGCTTTTCAGTGAAAAATATTGCTGTCTTTCACGTTCTCCCACCTAAAATGTTTCTGGTGCCCGTGCATTCCTAAAGGGAAAATTATGTCTTTGATTTCTCTCACAAAATCCCAGGTGCGCCGGAATGTTGTCATGTATGGGGACGGCAGAACTGAGCACACAACATCATACATGCCAACCCTCCCTATTTTTCACGGACAAATACTTTCACGTTCTCCCTACCTAAAATTATATTTTCACCAATGCATTCCTATGGGGAAATTGTTGTCTCCCGATTTCTCTGAAGAAATCTCCCTCCTAGGTGCCGCGTAATGTTGGCATGTATGCAACATGGGCTCTGTTTGTGGTGGTGGGTGTGGAGGTAGGATGCCAGATACGGGTATTCCTGTTTTGTGGGTTGGGAAAGCAGGACCCTAGTAATTATACAATGTGAAAGGCAGAGCACTGGGAATGGCTATCATTTTGACGGGTCTGACTGCTCTTGCTTGATTCGAATATCTAAGCCAGACAACTTGCCCCGCTCTGCTGACAGTGTCTCTGATTTCCAGACATCTAGAAGCAGTTTGTCAGTGGATATTATATTTACCAGAAAGCCGCACTCTCACGAAGCATTAGCCAATAACGAAATCGTTCACTCGCCATGCACTTTTCACAGCGTGAATTATAGAAACGAGCGTAACTTGTAAATCCATCCCGATAGGAAACGCGACACACACAAGATGGCATCTTCGGCCATCCGAGGATAAAGTAAGCGCAGCTGTAAAATCTGTCCGTGCTGCTCCGCCGCACCGTGCTGAAGGTTCTGCGATTGGATTTGACGTGGCAGCCTGAATAGAATCCATAGACAAGCTGATCCTTGAGTAAGCGGCGGGACAGGAGGCGGGGGAACGAGAGCCGGCTGTATCTGACTGTGAGTATCCAGCCTCCTGGCATCACATTTAGAGATTTATATCAGCAGGACAAGTCTGTCTGAGACTTACTGCAGGTTGCATGGGACTAGGTCAATTTACAACCCTTTGACAACTCTTGTCGCACTCTGCTACCAATTCCCACTCCTTTGCTGCCCAGAGGACAGACACTCGCGGCACAGGCAGGGTTCGCACCTTCTTTATAATAATTACAATATTATATATGTATATAAGCAAAAAAGGACAAACGATAATGTACAGAATAAATTACTACAATGTACTTGTACTGTATTTTTTGCCTTTGGCTCATTGGGGTATACTCATGCTTTTATCACTAGCCTCGGTATGTTAGCCCTCAGCTTTGATCACTACAATACTAATGCTTCTAAATCTAGACACGTTCTTTAAGTTTTATGGGTAGACTTGTGATTTAATAGATATGAGCTTAGGCTAAAGCCTTGATCCTGCGGGTGTAGGGATGGGAGGGTGAAAAAAGGTCCTGTGTGAATGAGGGAGGCAGGGAGCAGAATATGTAGTGGTGGATATTGTATTATGGTGTCCTTTAAAATCCTTGTGAAACATTTACATTTTAGCAGAAGGTAGGAAGGGGGCTGGATTAAAACAAGAATTGCAAACGGGCTTCCTTTTTTAAGTGTATGTGTTGGGTAGTGTATTGATAGGTGTATTGGTGGAGAGTGGGCGGATGTGATATTTGAGATGTGCTTTTGTGTTTTGGGGTTTGGGTTTCTGTGTATACGTTATACATGTGTGGTTGGGTGTATGCATGGTTGAGTATTATATATATAGAGGTTTAGAGGAGGGACATCACTATATTATTATTATCTCATCAAATGATTATCTCATGTGCCAGATAATGGCACGTGCCATATGACGGTATTGCAATCGTATGACCCTATACTACGATCATATACCCCAATTATTTCCACCATATGGCTTTGGGTCACCTTATGCCTGGTGCTCCTTTCACACACCCACTATAGACGAGCAGCATTAATTTATGTACCTCAACACGGAGTAGGCAAAGCAGAGGCAAGAGCAGTGCAAACTTCCTGCAGACACTCACCATGTACAGCAAGGGCCGCACAATCCCAACACAAACATGCTTAACAGCTGCAGCATTGACAGCAGCAGAGTAAGCTTCACACACAGAAAAGATATAGCAAAGGCATCTGCAGTGCAAGCCTTCCAGTGAGACGTGTGGAGCTCCACACCCAGCTATGACCCAGTTACTCCTCGGCCATACAGGCCTCCAGAGTATGGGCAGAAACCTGGAGGGCAACCGCATATGCTTACACGAGTTGCAGATGTATCTCAAACAAGCTAGTCCACTGAAAAATGGAAGCTCAGTTAGAACTCAAAGAGGAGCTTTGACTAAAATCGGAGCCTTTGTCAGGAGCTTGGGAATTGGGTAAGATAATTCTGTAGCCAGAAGCACGGTAAAGTAGTACTGACCATCCACAGATCTCTTGTATCTGCTGACTGCCCCTATGACCTGGGGTGGCAAACGCAAACCGGTTGGTGTCTTGGAAGCCCTGGAGTGCCACAGTAGGATTTACAGGACTTAAGGTGAACATGCACAATGCTCCTAATGGGGTTTCGAGCAGGGCACTTTGCCTCCATAGTTGTAGTTGTGAAACAGTGTCTCATCGCGGAATGCACTGTCAGTGGGGGATCTACTGGCGCTGCTGGCATCAGGCTCATTTATCTTGCTTTTCTCTATGTACACATATGTAGGTTTGGGTTGCCTCTGCTGTGTTATTCAAGTCGAGAAATGTCTGGGTCTTCTGCGCTCTTTAATCACTGATTGGTGGATACACACACGCAGTGCAACATGCAGTCACACTGGTCAAATGCGAAAATGTAGTGGAGCCATCGAAAAACGGAGCCACAATGCAATGGCCCAATCAAACGCCTGATATGTTTAGCTGAGCAGCACAGTATACGTGGTAGGCATTTGCTTCACAAGAAACCCCACACTCTCTGCAGTCAGAAGTAACAGGGTGGTTCAACGTTATGGACGCAAAGTGACTATGACAACCTGATCTCCATTGCGTCTCTTCCTGGGTACTTTACAGACCACTTCCTGTTCTTTGACTCCCTAACTCTTTGTGAAAGATACATTATTTTGTATTGTACATAGTAAAGGCATGTGATATAGGCGAGGTGAGCAATGATCAAAACACCCCCTCCAAATCCCCCCCCCCCCCAAGTGCTTGGGTTTCTGGGAGAAGCAGCATCTAAAGGTTTAAAGAAAAGGGCTCTCAGTTGAGGGCCCGGCAGTTTCTTCATCCGGGATGCTGCCTGCCTATGGCCTGCTTCCTCGCCTGGACTTGTTGAGGGGCCTCAGGCCCCTTGTACTAGATGGAAGCTCAGCTGGGGCTCAAAGAGGAGCTTCGAGTAAAATCGGAGCCAGTGTTACTGAATACATATTCTTTAAAATGCAAAATTTGTATCACATTTGAGCAAAAACCTCCCCCTTGGGTACTACTCAAACAGTCTGTCACAAAAGGAATGAAATGCCATTTGCAACTGTGGGCCACTTTTTCATTGGTGCACGAGACACTTTTATCCCCCAGTTCGACCCTCCTGGCACAAGCATAGGCCAGCAACTGTATGCAAGGGGAGGGAGGGTAGAAGAGAGGCCATACGTGTACATGACCATAGCCTTTGTGGTGGACGACAGTATACCACATTCTATGGAGATTATCAACTTGACCTACTGCTCCCTGACTTGTTAATCACCTCTTTATTAATGGTGATGACAGTTAGAGCCATTGTCCCAATAGTGACATAATTCATCTAGCTTCCACCTAGCACCATTAAAATCAGAACACATTGCACGTTGCCGCAGATTTTCCTTTAAACAGTTTATTTTTTGTAGTATGTGCTACGGGGCATTTTGTAAAAAAGTGCAACTTTAACGCCCTTGGGAACCGAAGTTCAAGTCAATAGAGAGAGAGAGGAGAGAGTCAAGGTGCGTGTGAGCACCGGATATGTGTGCAGCTGGTGTGGCATTCGTTTAGTAGCTGCTTCTTAGCGGTAGGTGTGGTGGTGTAGAGATCAGTAGTATGTGTTCGTTCTGGCAGGATTTATCCTGATCGATTGCGGCTGCGTTAGGCCTGAGGAGAACGCCTGGCCCGGGGGTGTGTAACCAGTGGTGTTTAGTTAGAGTGATGGGGAGTATGAGGTAGATGCTTGGTATGAGAACAGCTATACCGAATGGTGTCATAGTATCTCTGTGTTCTAGTTGAGTGGTGGTGTAAAGAAGAGAGTAAGCATGGTGATGTGATATGATGGGGGTACATGCTCTTCCAAACCATTCCATGCATTCCAAACCATTCCATGTAAGTTGCGCAATTCCATGCACTCCCGTCTGCTCCATGCACTCCAATCCGTTCCGTGTATTTCTAAGTTGTTTTATGCACTCCATCCACATATTTCACCCGTACTATCCACATACTTCCACGTACCATTCACATATTATACCAGTACCATTCGCATATTACACCAGTACCATTCGCATATTACACCAGTACCATTCGCATATTACACCAGTACCATTCACATATTACATCAGTACTTTCCACATACTTCATCCGTTCCATCCATATATTTCCCCCGTTCCATCCACATATTTCATCCGTTCCATCCACATACTTCATCCGTTTCATCCACATATGTCACCCGTTCCATCCACATACGTCACCCGTTCCATCCACATACGTCACCTGTTCTATTCACATACATCACTCGTTCTATCTACATACGTCACGCAATTCCATCCACATACTTCACCCGTTCTACGCATTCATTTGCTCCAGGCACTCATCCGTTCTACATGTTCTACGCACTCGTCTGCTCTACGCACTGGTCCGCTCTACGCACTCGTCCGCTCTACGCACTCGTCTGCTCTACGCAGTCATCCGCTCTACGCAGTCATCTGCCCTATGCACTGGTCCGCTCTAGGTATTTGTCAGCTTTGTGCCCTCGCACGCTCTACGCACTCATCTGCTCTACGCACTCACCCACTCTTACGCACCCCTCCACTCTTTAGGTGCTCATTCGTTCTGTACACTCGTCCGCGCTACCCACTAGTCTGTTCTACGCATTCATCTACTCTACACATTTCTCCGTTCTTACACACGTCTCCGTTCTTACACACTTCTCCGTTCTTACACATTCCTCCGTTCTTACACATTTCTCCTCACTGTGCACTCTTCGGCGCTGCGTGCACATCCGCTCGGAGCATTCATCCGCTCCCCGCATTCATCCGTTCTATGCACTCATCCGCTCTATGCACTCATCCGCTCTATACACTCATCCGCTCTATACACTCATCCACACTGCATATTCATCTGCTCTACGCGCTCATGTGTTCTACACACACCTCCGTACTTACGCACTCACCCACTCTACACACTCATCCGCTTTACACACCCATCCGCTTTACACACCCATCCGCTCTACACCCATCCGCTCTACACCCATCCGCTCTACACACTCATCCGTTCAACATACTCATCCGTTCAACATACCCACACCTTCTATACACTCATCCGATCTACACACTCATCTGCTCAACGAAGTCATCCGCTCAGCGCAATAATCCGGTCCATGCGCTTCCTCCATTCTGACGATTTCATCCATTCCATTCACTTCGTTCATTCATCATGCATTATCGATTTAGGTCATGTCACTTGTCATATGCACTGGATCCGTTCCGTGCTCTCTATCTGTTTCATGAACTACACCCGTCTCATGTACTAGAATTGTCTATTTTATACTTTCCATTTATGCCATGCACTCATACAGTCGGTGTCATCTATCTGTGTACTCATCAGCCTCTTGTATTCATCTTTCCATCCTCTTCTCGTTATTCATTTCGCTCATTTTGTACATTTTGTCCATTGCATTCATTACATCCATTGCTTTCATTTAAACCTCATTACTGTTGTTTTCATACGATTTATTCCTTTTTATCCATTTCACTGCTTTGATGTACTTTGCTTGCTCTATTCTGTTTGTGCTTTTAGTTTACATCAGTGATTTTTAGTTGTCGATTTCTCGCATGGATCTTGATGTTGTATTGTTATTTGTCTTATTGTTATTCAAGATCTAGTGGTTTGTTGGATCGGTGTCATTGAGATGCTGTTATTCAGATTGGGTTAGTTTGCGTACGGGTTGGTTTTAGCGGAAGAGCCAAGTTTTCAGAAGTTTGCGTAAAGACATTAGATCTTCAGTTATACGGATGTGGGGTGGGAGTGCGTTCCACAGCGTGGGGGCCAAGGCTGAGAAGGATGATCCGCCTAACCTGACTGAGTTTGTTTTAGGTATGACTAGGAGGCCAGCTGAGCTTGATCTTAGAGTACGTGGAGGGTGATAGGGTTTTAGCTTGTCTTGAAGATATTGATGTCCTGTTTTATGCAATGCTCGGTGAGAAATGCATAAGGTTTTGAAAGTCACCCTTCGAGCCACTGGAAGCCAGTGCAGAGTTTCAAGGGCTGGGGAGATGTGGTCTCTCGGACCGAGCGCTAGTAGCAGTTTGGCTGCAGCGTTTTGTGCTCTTTGAAGTTTATTCAGTTGGTAAGCGTGGACTCCTAGGTAGAGGGGGTTAGCGTAGTTCAGTCTTGATATAACAATTGATTGGACCGCGGAGACTCTGGGCCTCATTACGACTCAGGCGCAAAGCGAAAAACGATGGCGGTAAACGATTACCGCCATCGTCTTCCGCTCGGGCCGATTACGACCCGTGACCGTAAACTACGATGTCACTAGTGGCATCGTAGCTAACGCTGCCGCTGACTGCGCCAAGGGCGCGCGCACGCGAACATCCACACCGTACTTAGCGCCATGGCGGAAAGGTGCCGGAATCCCGACCCAAGCGGACATGCCCCTAACGCCATCACCCAGGCCGTTAAGTACCTTACCGCCATGGTGCAAATTACGCCATCGCGAACCAACCGTAAAGGGCCATGTAAAGTGAATGCAGCTGCCACAGGTGCACAGAAACAGCACAGGTGAAGGCAATACAGACACAGGAAGTACAAAAAGAGCACACCCCACCCCTTCCCACACCCAGTCACACTCCACAATGATACCAATAGGACTAGCAATGTTGGGGCTGGAGGACCTGATAGCAATGCGAGTGCTACAACAGCAACTACAACAACTACAACTACAACAACAACAACAACAGCAACAGGCTGCACAGAGGAGACGCAGGAGGAGAAGGAGGGCAAGGCAGGCCCAGCAAGCCCCACCAGCACAGCCAGTGCCACCACGCAGGCAGCCCCCAATCCCACGCATCAGACCCAGCCCATTCAACCTCACCGCTGAGCAGATCCACACCCTGTACCGACTGGACCGGGACACCATCACCACCATTGTGGACATGATACACAACGACATCGTCAGCATGATTGATACACCCACTGCCACCCCCCCCTACTGAAGGTAGTGTCCGTGCTCCACTTCCTGGCCACAGGCACCTACCAGCACACAGTGGGGCACTTGCATGGCATATCACAACCATTATTCTCGCGTACACTGATGCAAGTGCTCGATGCCCTCCTCAAGCACACAGATGACCACATCTCATTACCACGGTCTGCCCAGGAGATTGCCAACACCAAAGTGGGTTTCCATGCACTGGCCGGCATACCTGGTTGCATTGGTGCCATTGACTGCACCCATGTTGAATTGGTGGTCCCACATGCCATGGAGGTACCGTACGCAACCGTAAACATTTCCACTCAATCAACGTGCAAATGGTCTGTGACTCCAACAGGATCATCACACATTGTTGTGCCAGATTCCCCGGATCAACCCATGATTCTATGATCCTTCGGAACTCAACAATACCACGCTACATGGAGCGACATGCAGGCCCAAGATCCTACCTACTCGGTGAGTCTAATGACATGAGCATGGAAATGCTAAGTGGGTGTTGAATGACGTACCAATGCATATTACATCTGGCAGATACAGGGGGGTGGGTGCAACTAGCAGTAGCCAGATCATTCCCTGTGGCAGCACTGACGTCAACAGAGAAGTGTACACATCATGCCTGACCTAATCATCCCAACATGTGAATGAAAGTGCATCCCAAAAACGACACAACCATTTGCAAGTGCATTGTGCAAATTGTGGCCGCATTGACCCTAAAGAATAACACCAACATGCACGTCACCATGCACCAACTACTGAAAGGCCTGTCCCCCACAACTGCGCACAAAGGAGGCACATGACAGACAGGGACATCAATGCACCACTACAAGACCCACAAACTGTCCCCATTGACACCAGTAATGCTCACTGGGGTCATAATGAGCCAGACATCGATGTTGCTATCATGTGAGCTTCAAGCTCACAGGACACGTGCAAGGTCACATGAATGACGTCCTGAACGGACACAGTGGATGGCCACTCACAAGGCAATCGTCCCCCCTGCATTGTGTTTTAGCATGCAAAACAGTACATGAGAGCCATGAACACATACTGGTTGCACAGTGTAAATCCATAACCACAACTCCAATTGGTGCACAGTAACAGTCGGAATCAAGGCATGGTTGTGCGTCATGTTCACATTTCAATCTCGTTCCTGACACATTCTTTTCTCACATTTTACAGGTGATGCGGGCTATCCCCTGAAGAGGTGGCTCCTTACACCAGTCCGGAACCCATCGGACCAGCATGAGGAGGACTACAACCATAACCATGCACGTACCCGTGTGGTGATAGAGCATGCTTTTGGCCTACTGAAGGCACGTTTCCGCTGCCTCAGCAGGTCTTGCGGGGCACTCCTGTACCGCCATGAGAAGGTTGCAAAGATCGTCATGGCATGTGTCATGCTACACAATATGTGCATCAGACGAAACGTGCCTCTGCCCCCTGACGCAGAACCACAACCACCTGATGATGGGGATGATGATGATGGGGATGGGGCAGCACCTCAGGGAGGCAGCAATGCACAGGAGGGCCATATAATGCGTCAGAATGTCATTGACCGATACTTCTAGCACACACAGCGAGTGTGTGACATATGGATGGCACTTGGGGCACTGTGTGTGTCTGGTATGTCAACACTGTGGACTGTAACAATAAAGCACACATACGCAATGAGCAATGTCTACACATTTAGTTTGTGAGAAAAGAAAAAGTGTATTGTACTACTGAATAGGTATAACAGTACCCCTCCCCCTCCCCCCTGCACACTCCAACACACCCAATACCCCCCTCCCCCTCCCCCCTGAACACTCCAACACACCCAATACCCCCCTCCCCCTCCCCCCTGAACACTCCAACACACCCAATACCCCCCTCCCCCTCCCCCCTGAACACTCCAACACACCCAATACCCCCCTCCCCCTCCCCCTGAACACCCTGCAAACATGTGACAGTGCCCGTGGTGAAGTGAGTATAGTTCAGCACACTATTGACTGGCCCCTCTCCCGGAACCTGGGGCCCCCCTGCCTGTGCTCCTCAGGGTCCTGGATGACCTGCGGACGGGAGAGGCTTGTGCTGAACTTGCAGCCGAGGATGTACCGGGCTGCTCAGTACGGCATGTGTCCAGAATTGTCTGGATGAGCTGGCTCATCATCTGCCGCCCTGCAGCAAGTTCGGTGCAAATGTCCCTGCTGGCAGTTTGGATGGCAGCCCTGATGCCATCAGCACTCCTCTCCATGGCTGCACTGGTACTTACACATTCTGCTACATGCTGCGTGAGGAGTGTGCCCAGTGCTTCCTGCCTGTTGGCAATCTGCTCCAGCGACAGCTGGAATTCTGGCCCAATGGGGGGTGCCAATGGGGGACCAATGGGACTACTCCCATCTTCCACAACTCCCACTGGGCTTGGAGTTGCTGGCCATGAATTAGCTGGCGATGGGCCCTGGGTGTCATCTCCATGATGGCTGATTGGGGATAGGTGTGGTGAGTGCAGTTGTGTGTTGTGGTCAAGTCCGGTGTCATCCTCCACATCACTGTCGGAGCAGGCAGCGATGGCTGCAGTCTCCCCAACAGTACTGCTCTCTGCTGACGCATTGCCCTCAGTGGGCAACAGTGGGTGTGGTTGGGCTGCAGGTGCTGTCACGACCCCTTCCTCGGGGGTCTTTGCTGCCCTGGGCTCTTCAGCCTGGCGTGGATTCTGCCTGGGTCCAGCAGAGGTGGATGCATGGTTCCCCTCTCCCACTTTCCTGGCCTTCTTGGCTGGGGTGCTGGTGCTGTCGTCCCTGCCAGTGTCCGATTGCGAGCCTGTGGTGGAGCAGAGGAGGGTCACTGTTATTGATGGTTCAGCGGACATTGAGCAGGCATTGTGAAGAGTGAAATGGATAGATGGTGGAGTAAGTAGCCCGTGACATACAGGTTGCCTCCCTTTAGGTTCGGTTTTGCATGCAGGTGTGTGTCTGCCTACTGTACAGTGTACATGCTGCATGTGCGCAGGGTGTGGCTCATCTGCTGATGTGTTGCGTCTGCCACATTGTGATTGTCACGTGCAAGTGTATCAGGGTGTCTTGCAAGGCTGGATATGAGGCACCTACCTGTGTCTCCAGATCTCGGGGCCCCTCTCTCCATCTCGCCGACACCTTCGATGCACTCAATGCCAATCAGAGAGGCACATGTCTCCTCCCATGGCTGCATCTTCAGTGGGGAGTCTGCTCCCCCGCCAGTTCCCAGGGCCAGGTTACGGTTGACAGACATAATGCCCCGGACCCTGATCCGCAGGTCGTCCCATCTCTTGCGGCACTGTTTGGAGGTGCGTGGGGTGGTTCCAACTGCACTGACACGTTGTGCCACAAGTTCCCACACCTCCTTTTTGCGGCCTATGGCTGTTCGGGTCATCTCATTGGAGAAGACAACATCAGCCTTCTCCTGGAGCGTGTCTGCAAGCATTTGCAGTTCCTCTCGACTGAAGCGCTCCTGCCGCTGCCTGTCACATGCCTTCTTGACAACTTTAGGCATGGTTGGCTGTGGAAATGGGTGGGTTATGGGAATGTCAGGGTTTGAGGGTTGGTTGTGGTGTGGTTGGGTAGGATGGCAATGGATTGTGTTTTTTAAGATGGCCGCTGTGCTGTTTCCCGTTCCGCCGCGATTACGCTATTTCCGGTTCCGCCTAATTGCGGTCACCGCTAATTACGGTGACCGCTGACTACGGTCGGCGCAATGATGGGTGGCGGTAGGTCACCCTGCGCTGTTAACGAGGGCGGTAAGGGCTGTTTACGGCATGGCGTAGTTTACGTTACCGCCATGGCGTAATGCTCGTGCGCGATGGGTCGTAATGTGGCGCTCTTATCGCCATCGGACCATGGCGTTAACGCTCATTACACCATGGCGGTAATTTCATTCACTTACCGCCTGAGTCGTAATGAGGCCCTCTGTTGGGAAAGGAGAGATATGGAAAGATGCACCTAAGAGTTTTAAGGTGGTAGTGGCAGGACTTTGAGACATTGTTGACTTGGCGCGAGAGTGTTAGGTCAGATTCAAGGGTGCATCCAAGGTTTTTTACTGAGTTAGAGGGAGTCGGTGAGTTGCCCATGGCAGATGGCCAGGGTAGTGGGTGTGGAAGAAGTTCGGAGTTGCCACATACCAAGATTTCAGTTTTGGAGGGGTTTAACAGGAGGTGGCTTTGGGTCATCCAGAGTTCTATGTCGAGGAGGCAGGAGGCGAGGTCCGGTCGGTAGTTGGGTTTTGAGTTCAGGAGTTTTAGAATTAGTTGAGTGTCATCAGTGTAGTTGTAAAACAGGATGTTGTGTGAACGAATTATTGGTGGGAGGGTGATCAAGTAAAAATTGAACAGGAGGGTGATAGGCATGCTCCTTGTGGAACTCCGTGTCGACTGGTCAGGCTTGGGAGGAATAGGTGTAGAGTAGCGTTATTTGGTACCTATCTTTGAGGAATGAGGCTATCCATTTGAGAGCAGTTCCACAAATCCCTATGGAGTGGATGCGGTCAAGGAGGTTTGAGTGATTGATTGTGTCGAAGGCGGCGGATAGGTCAAGAAGGATTAATGCGGCGTATCCCGCAGAGTCTGCCGTGATTTTAAGGTCATCCCAGATTGATGTTAGAGTGGCTTCAGTTCCGTGTCGGGCTCTGAAACCTGATTGTGCGGGGTCTAGGAGATTGTTGGCTTCGACAAAGGCATTTAGTTGGGAGTAGGCGGTTCGGTCAATGAGTTTGGCAAGGAACCTGGTGTTTGAGATGGGGCGGTAGTTTTTGGGCTCGAAAGGGTCGAGGGAAGGTTCTTTTATTAGAGGTTTGATATGGACTGTTTTGAATGCGTCGGGAAAAATACATGAGGAAAGGGAGTATTTTATGATGGATCTTGCGTGTTCTCCTGTGCAGGTAGAAGCGAAAATTTCTTTGAGGGTTGTTGCCGGGCAAGGGTCTAGCAGAGAGCCGGATGGTTTGTGGGCAGAGAGAAGTTTGAGAAATTGGTCGGGAGATATTGGACTAACGGAGTCGAACGTTGGTTGCGCAGTGGTCGCAGCCGAGGTTTGGGTAGGGTTTCCTGGTGGTTGTAAGAGAGCCAGTTTGGTGGTTAGCGCATTTGTTCTTTCGAGGGCCGTGGCGTAAAAGTGGAGAGAGAGTGAGTCGCACAGTGATTGTGAGGGGGTCGGGACGGTGGTAGTGCATGCTGGTTTGGTGAATTCATTGATGATTTTGTGAAGTTCTTTGCAGGGGTTTTTGGAGTTTAGGATTCGGAAGTTGTAGTGGGATTTTTTTGCTTTCCGGATCCTAATTGTGTCCTAATTCCCTATGCAATATTTACAAATGTATTATCTTACTTGACTACACAAGCACTGGGTATATCTAAATTCTCCACATGATCATACAGCTCATGCATTGCTTGTATTGTCACTATGTCCAAATTGTCCTACCTGTTCATAACTTGCTTGTGTCATCAATGGCTGGTATCACCGAGCAGTTTCAATGTAATGGTACTCTAATAAATGCAACATCTGCATTCGGGTAAATTAATTGTACTATTAAAGAATAAAGGTTAATAAGTGATGGTGCCAAACTATGGGCCCTGGACCCCAACACATTGCTGGCAGGCAACAGTCACATTGTAGCATATCAGAGGCCAGTGTAGGGATCCAGCCCCTTCCCACCTTGCTGGCCCATCAAGGCAGACTAGAACTAGGTGCTTAGGACCTGACCAAAAATCTAGGAATACTCAGCAGGCTAGTGAAAGACCTCACCCTCCTCTTTTGAGAGAGCCTAAAGCTCACTCTGGCCATACAAAAAAGACTCATAGCAGAAAGAAGAGTTTTCCATTGAAGGGGGAACTTGTCTGTGCAGGAAAAGAAGGTAGCAAATACAGGGTCATTATTGCCAGTTCACCTGGCACATTAAAGCAGTTCCACGGATTGTTTCCAGGTTTCATCTTTCCAAACAAGGAGAAACTAATGCGGGAAGCAGCATTATAAAACATGCGTTCGATGGCGAGCAAATCACACACTAGGGAGCAATATTGTCATATGCCTTGCTCGCACAATACTGCCAATGAATATGAAACTCTTAAAAGCGTACCCAGCGTGCCTCCATTTGTATGCTCTCGATGGAAACACCACAGTTCTTGGCTTAGTACAGGCAGCCACAGAGTCGGTCAGAGGAAAAAACTGAAAACCAAGATGGGCAACAGGGCAGATATAAGATTGGTCCAACCTCCTGATCTCAAGTAGCTCCAGATTACTCAAAGCAACCCACCAATCCCAGCCAACACTCAATTACCACACTCAGGCGCAGACCCTCTGGAAAAGACCCACCCATGGGGAGGATGGAGCACCTTATAAATGCAACCAGCCCCATTTGCTGAGTGTGAATTACAGGAGCAGCAGTCTCAACTTTGGAGGAGGCTGGAAAGTCGAGAAGAATGGAAGAACGGATGCTAAAGAGACGGAAGAAGCTGGGGAGTTGGTGGCAGTGAAGAGCGGAAGAAGATGCTGGTAGCAGGAGAGACCCAGGAAGACAGGAGGAAGTGGTAACATCAGGGGTGTATAGTGATCAGACGGAGGTGGTGAGATCAGAAAAGACCCGGTAGGAAGTGCTAGCATCAGGGGTGGAAATTGAGGAGAATGATTTGGGGGTAGCTAGAGATACCCGTGAGGAGTTGTAACATCAGGGGTGGAGCATGAGCAGATAGAGGTGGTGCTAGAAGGAGAGACCCACAACAAGGTGGTAACAGGTGGAGAGTGAGCAGAAGGTGGTGGTGGAAGCCAGAGAAATTAAGAAGCAAGTGGAAACATCCGGAATGAAGACAGGACAGAAGGAGGAGGTGGTAGCATCAGGTTCCCTTCATTGAGAAGAGGTGGCAGACGACAGGGTAAACCAGGATGAGTTGAAACCCAGGCACCTGAAAGAGGTGTGGATATCAGGGCCCATTGCTGATGCAGAACCCGTCACTTCACACAAGGAGAATGATACAGAGGTGCTAAGAGGGAAGTGAAGCAGATCTGAGAGCAAAGAAGTGTGTGAAGAAATCTATAATAGAGCTAGAAATAATACGACGGTTCCAGCAGACCAGGGCAGCCCTATGCAAAAAGATATAATGGGAGAATGACCGAGATGGGGGCAAGGAAGTTACGGTCATCTCAGAGAGGCAAAGGGGAAGACGTAGAATAGTTTCAGCATGCCCAGAGACCCCCCTGCTGCTCTATCAGTGGACCATGATCAGGGACCCATCTACTTGCAGGGCTTGGTGCCAGGGTCAGTGGTGGGGTAGGGGACCCTGCAAAGCCTGCAACTCGCTAGATGCCAGACGAGAGTTCAAGATACACATATGCCTTCAACACCAGATGAGGGCCGGTGAAGCACCTCCCTCGCATGAACTGCATAGACCTAATCATTGGCCACAGGTGCTCGAAGGCCTAATCATAACCTTACAGAAAATATATTTGTATGTATGGAAATCATTTATTTATTTTATTTTTGCATTCATAGCAGCGCACCAAACCCTCAGGTATCAGGGCGCTAGTTACAGTAAGTGCGAATTAACAATCTTCAAAGAGCAGGTCCACACATACATGACAACGTACAGGTGGTTCTTAAGTAGTAAAGCCATGCCTCGGGGTACAGTGGGCTACATTAGGCCTACAGATACATGAGTGTCAAAGTTAGGGTAAATGCATTGCCTAGCAAAGCCACGCCTCACGGTACGGGGGCTACATTAGGCATACTGGTACATGAATGTCAAAGTTAGGGTAAATGCATAGTTTAGGAAAGCCACGCCTCGTGGTACAGGGGGCTACATTAGGCATACAAATATGTGAGTGTCAAAGTTAGGGTAAATCCATAGTCTAGCAAAGCCACGCCTCATGGTACGGGGGGCTACATTAGGCATACTGATACATGAGTATCAAATGTAGGGTAAATGCATAGTCTAGCAAGGCCGCGTCTCATGGCCTAAGGGCAAACGGACAGGCAATTGTAGCAATTAGCAAAGTAATGAGCATGGGGGCAGAGCAGAGTGGGGTAGGAGATAGGGGAAAACAAAAGAGGAAGAGGAATCATTGGTGGTCAAGCAAGGGAGTGTAACAGAGAGGGTGAGCAGTTGGCGGCGCAACACGGGAAGGAGGGGGAATATCATGAGTATGTAGGTAAAAATGGATTGGAGGTGCAGGGGACTACAAGTTAACAGCACAAAAGAGTACAGCACATCATAGGTGAGCCAAATGCAACAGTGGTTAACAAGCAGTACACAGCAATGCGGTGCAGAGAGACCAATACATGTAGCAGGCCAGAAGGTGCAATGAACAGCGAGGGTTGCCAAAAGACAACAGTAGGTAGCGCATATGTGAGGAGAAGTGTACAGTGTGGCTGCAAAAGTCAAACAGGTAGGTCCATGTGGGTGGGGTGCGGTGTGCCACATAGCTGCAAATGTTCACAGTAAGGTCTACTAGGTATGAAAAAGATTCAAAGTATGACGAAGGCTGTGAAGAATCTCAGGTAGACAAGGAGGGGGGTAAGGGGTGAAGGCGGGTAGGAAACTCAGTGAGTGAAGAAGTGAAAGAGGGATATGGGGGAGGTTGATAGAAGAGAGCTGGGGGACCAACATACCTTTAGGTGTGTAGCAGAAGGTAAAGTGTGAAATAATGAGAGCAAGCAAGCCCCTCTGCCTCATACGCAGCCGGCAAGGCCAGACAAGGGCCTTAAATAGGGGCTTTGGATGGAGGGCCGGCAAGCCTGCCGGCTCAGGGTATCTTCCTTATCTGATCAGCTTTACCCAATCAGAGGCCGCCCAGATGCCAGAGATCTGCCTGGATGCTCACAAGTGTCACGGGCTGCAGAGTGGCAGACTCGGTGTCAAGGAGTCGGCCAGCAGTCATCTTGGGATGGAGCACAGGATCCATAGTTGTAGTCGAATTGGAAGGCATCTGCCTCCTCCCGCACTCAGCGAGGTGCAGGGGGGGCCTGATGCATGATACCTGGATATCGTAACCTTGCTATTATTGTTTCATCTGGAGCTGATCACCTTTTTGCATTTTTAGTTTCCTCCTACTTGTACATAGCCCCAAATTAAGACACTGAACCGACAGTACTTAGTCTTGGCATCCTTCTTGATCCCATGTGTCCTATGTGACACCTATTTTAAAGTCTGGATTTCTTGGAAAAGGTCAAATTTCTCTATGTGCACCCGATCATATCCAGGCAGTTAGAGTGTGGGGATACATTAGCTCTCTGCAGCTGAAGTTGCACAGTGTTCCTGTCATCTCCGTTCCTGCCGTTCTCTTTGCTCCCCACCCACTTGATCAGCCTCGTTGTGAAAGTCAGTATGACCAAAGTGGGCAGAGCAGGTACACAGTTTGAAGTAGGAAAAAAGCAGGGACACCATGCCCATTACCCGCTGAAAGCTGCAGGATAGGAGCACAGTTTCTCTGCTCAACTCCTGCATAAAAATTTAGTGACTAACCCGCTCTTCCTGTGAGTCTGGATAAAACTTAATTAACTTCTCAGTCTCACATTGTCAGGTGGCTTTCGTCTACGCTTGTTGGCTCAGGCATTGTTTATTTGGTTGGTTAGAGGGTGTTCAGACTACTGAAGGGCTGGATTTCTTCTGCTTGTTTGGACTTCATTTATGAGTCAGTTCATAATATTCTTGCACTATTTTATGGTGATTGTGAGAGGTGTTTGAACTTGGTTATTAGTAAGGAGGTTTATGACTGGGAAGCACAGTTTTACATTTTGGAGATATCTTTATTGATTTTAAATACTTTCGATGCAGGAACAAATGTAACATTCCAGTGTAAAAGGCTCCAGGGTGTATTGACGACATTACATATTATATATAAGGAAGAGAGAAAAAAGAAAAGTCAGCAGCTTACAGTATTAATTCTACAACAAGTAGCAGTTTAAATCATATATTTTTTTATTTTATTGTTTAAAGAGCGGATCTAGCGTGAGATCAGAGGAGTGCTGTACAGGGTGTGGGTAGCCAACATTTGGGCTGGCATCTTTTAACAGTAGTATAGTACTGTGAGTAGCGGTCTATGCGTCCATTGTGATTAGTTCCTGGTCAAGTGTTATTGAAAAAGGCATGTTTTGAAATCATAGTAGGTCACTTCAGGGTGGTCCTAAATCTGAAGGGTAATTGACAGTAAAACATAACTCATCCCACACCGAGTAAGACAAATCATTTTCTGCCACACTCATTTTCTGATGCCCTACGAATTTCAGTCTCAAGAATAGCTCATCTGCCGAATTCTTCAAACATACCTGGAAGGCAGGAATCATTGAGTCCTTCCATGGTTGCACTATCAATCGTAATAGCGCAATACCCTGGGATAAATATGTAGTGACTAACCCGATGTTCCCATCCTGTCACCTGAGCGAGGTTGTTCAGTACCTTGTGCCAGAGCTCTCCAGTGGCTGCACAGTCCAACACCATGTGCAAACAATCAGATTTTGAATATGAATATCCAGGGCATGCCGCCTGATTTATATATTACTAATGGAGAAAAGGAGGCTCTTCATCCTCTTTCGGGCTGAGCGCCTCGTGTAATCCTAAAATACGCCTATTACCTTTCAAACCCCTGAGCTTAACAACCACGTCGTTTTGCGTAACAACCAGCCCAGTCCAGCGAATAATAGCCAAGGTCACCACAGAGGTAAACAATGTACCCTTGTGGATTGCTCTGCCTCTACAGAATTCTAGAAATGGCATTAATTTGCTACCCTTGTAAAGGGAAGCCACTGTTGGGCACCCGTTACCTAATCCAAAGGACCTGCCTAGTGTGTTTAGGGAACCCTTAAAAATACAACTTCCCCAGAGAGGAACACCCAACGCAAGCAAACACACAGGACGTTTCTCCCGTGGTTCTAGTGAAGCCATGTTCTCACGGGGCCAAGGACTGTGTAGCTGAAGTACTAGTTGCCCATAGTACATTTGAGAGGTTGTCTGGCACCATTATGTTGCATATCATTTTTCCAGGCAGGTCTAAGGAGCTGAGATCCCACCAAGGGGCTACATGTTGCACCTGAGCTACTGGGTAATAGCCAATGAAATCAGGTGCTCATAGCCTCCCCAATGTGTATGGCAGTTTTATCGTACTTGGGGCAAGGCAGGGATTCCCCCCGCAACCCCTACCAAAACAGCCAAAGCAGCAGGCCATCTAATGCCTTAAAGAAAGATCTAAGTATAAAGGTAGGGATTACCTGGGACAGCTATAACAATTTTGGGAGCATAATATTTGTTATGGCCGATACTCTGCGTAGCAATGATATCGGGTGCCCTGGCCAGATGTAAATTGATTGCGATAATTCAACAAGCAGTGCATCTACATTTTCTCTATATACCCCATTGAAATCGCTATGCACCTTAATCGCTAGATCAGGGCGCAAAATGTACACTTGCCACTAGCCATTTGACTCTTGGCGAGTAAGAAATGGTGTGCTGTGTGTATGCATAGAATTGAGGTGGCAAGTGACTTTTTATGGCCGGCTAGCACGTGGCAACTTGAATTTCTGCCCCCTGCCCTAGATACCTGCAGGGTTCAGCTGTCAGCTGCAATGGCTTGTAGTCCAGCCCATCAACACAGCATCCTGTTAGGGGGTACAGCAGGGACTTCTGCCAGTTGAGCCTTATTCCAGACAATAGGCCAAAGTGCTCAATCAGTTAGAGCATCTGCCGGATCGTAGACAACGGTCTCGAGAGAACAACAGTGTGTCAACTGCATACAAAGCACCCACATGGTGGTCCATACCACCCGTTAGCAATCCTAAGCCGGCAAAGGAGGATTTCTTCCTGCATGCCAAGGGTTCCACATTCAGTGTAAATGTCAAGGGTGATAAGATGCACCCGTGTGTGGTGCCCCTGCCAATCTTAAAGGATCTCGAAATACAATCATTGGTTTAAACCCTGGCCTTTGGGTTGTTATATAGGATGTGTAACCATTTCAAGAATCAAGGGCCAAGTCCAAAGTGCTCCAAAGCATAAAACCCGATAGATAGTCCATCCAGGGCAGGCGCCTTGTTCCCTCACACATTATGGATAGTACTTTGCAATGGTATAGAGGCGCATTTTAGCAAATTCTGTCTTCGCAAGATAGACGTTGCAGTTCAGCTTTGGCTAAAAAGGCTAATACCTGATCCCTTCCCAATATGTTCTGCTGCAAATATAACCTACCATAAAACTCTTTGAAGGTGTCATTAACACAGCTCATTAGTGTTCATTAGTGGTGTGACCCTGGCCCATTTCAATGCACGAGATGGGCCTATGTTCTTGCCCACCTGACATCAGTCTATATAAAAGCATGCCCCTTCATGTATTCTTTTGATGTCCTCTGCATATTCATATTCCCCAAGCTTGTCCAGTGTCAGGGATTGTGTAGTGCGCGTCCCCATCAATAATTGCCCCACCATGTTGTCTGCTATGTGCAACCAGTCTAAATCCTTTACTTTGTCTTCCAGACTATAATGTAGGTCTTGAAGCTGTCCCAAATCATCCCTCGGTTGGAAACTGAATGTAGATTTGCAGCAGAGAAGTTGTTTATTTCAGTGCATACCATGTGTACGAAAGCTAAGTCTGAAAGGAGAGGTGCATTTAACTTCCAGGTGCAGATTGCAGGTAATCTTTTACCCCTGGTAAGATGTATTAATAATTAGGAGTGATCAGACAAGAATCAACCCAAGTACTCAGAATGTGTTATGCTATTCAATTGTGACACATTTGCTAACATCATGTCAATCTGCAAAAAGGTACCATGCACTTTGGACCAGTTGGAAAACCCAACCCCCTCTGGATGAAATTCTCTCCACAGGTCCCTTAAGTAGTAGTGTGCCACCATACTGGTCAATGTCCTTGAAGCTACTCCTAGTGGCCTGCCGCTACCCCTAGAACCGTCCAGCAATGTGTATAGTATTTGTATTTATTTGAAAAACAGGGATGCCAATTTCGATCACAAATGACTTATATTGACACATTAACAGATGATGGAGGCATTCCCACGAAGCATGGCTGTACAATAGCATAAAGATGAGAAGAAATGGTGAGCCTGTTTATGAGAGTGTAAAAAAGCAGAACATATACCAGGTACAAAACAAAACCAACAGAAAACAAATATACATGAGTAAGCAGGTGATTTACAATAGTAACACTAACATAAGCGAGGTGTACTATTTAAATGTACAAAATTACCTTATTAAGCGTCACTGGAGGCACTGGAGGCAGTCACTGGAGGCGTCACTGGAGGCAGTGGTGGGGTCAGGTAGGGAGGATGGGGAGAGTGCAGGGGGAGCTCCATTTTTAGCAAGTAAGTGAAGTTTAAGCCGCGCTTTGATGAGATCCCAGTTGGTCTGGCTCTGATTGTTATGGGCAGTGAGTTGCAGTGGAATAGGGAGAAAGAACAGAAGTGAGAGGAGGCCCATGGAGGGTATGGCATGGTAGGTTCAGTTCAGATGAGGATTGGAGTGAACGAGATGGTGAGTAAACTGAGATACAGACTGACAGGTACTGAGGAACGAGGCCATTGTTAGCTTTGTAGACTAGGAATAGGAACTTGAAAAGAGAGTATGGAGAGCCAACCAGCATGTTGTCAGCAGGTAGAAGTGGTAGAGGATCTTGGTAGGTTGTAGAGAGTGCAGAAAGCAAAGTTGAGGAATTTAGGACTAGAAGGAGTAGAGAAGGAGGCCAAGGAGTAGGCTTAAGCAGTAGTCAGGTTTTCTGAGTATGAGAGTGGAGATTAGATTGGAGATGAGACAACAAAGTTTGAGGAGGTTAATACGAGCAGTAGAGGCAGTGGTAGTGATCAATTGTTTCAATTGTTGCAGTTTACTATCAAAGAGGACCCCAAGACAGCGAGTCATGGGCGAGGGAAGAAGACAGTGAGGTGGGAAGGAGATAGGAGAGGGTGGGTAGGAGGAAGATGACTTTGGTTCAGCATGAGGCACCGGAGAGCCATTCAGTGATGAATTGCAGTGAGACAGTCCATAATCCATCATAAGATGGCTGGTGTGGAGGAGGGAAAAGAGGAAAGTATTTGAGTGCCATCAGCCAGAAGGTGATTGTGAAAGCCAAATGATGAGATACGGCTTCCTAGGGCAGAGGTACCGAGGGTGAAGAGCAGAGCTCCAAGGACTGATTGTTGGGGGGCATCGACAGGGAGAGGGGTGGGGATCGGAGGTTTGCAAGTTCCAAGAAATTTGAAAGGATTCACCTTCCAGGTAGGAGGTGATCCAGGCAAGAGCAGATTTGCGAAACCCATGGTCCTGATGAGTGAGGAGGAGAGAGGAATGGTCAGATGTGTCCAAAGGGGCAGAAAGGTCCAAAAGGATGAGTATAGAAGAGAGTTTAGAGAACATATTTATACAATATAAAAAAAGAAATATAAAAAAAGAATGAGCTAAAATAGAGGTAGTTATTACTTGTATAAAAACACAAAGGGTAATAAATCCTATTTTAACTACATTCATATTTTTCTTTACACCGAAAAGCTGCCTGATATACCATGCAAATTGTATTGCACAGCATTTGGTTATATAATTTAGATGTTGCCTTGTTCCGTAAATAACATATTACCTATTCCTCCAGGATATTGTGGCAGGAAATGTAAAATGTTGCCCTGCACACTGCCTCTTTCCTGCAATGTGCCAATCTCACACCCTCCAGTCAATAAATGTGCTGTATAAATGCTGCAAAAAGTACAATTTTGTGCTGCAAAATTTGCATTTGTGATGCAACTTTTTACATTTTACATTTCCTGTCGGTGCTGAAATGTATCAAGCTCTGGGGAATGAATGGCTGAATCTGCCATTCTGAGATTTTGAACAGTAACCTGCAAGTCGGTCTCCCTCTTTCTTTCTCTCGCGGTCTCTCTCTCTCTCTCTCTCTCTCACACACACACACACACACACACACACACACACACACACACACACACACACACACACACACACACACACACACACACACACACACACACACACACACACACACACGTCTCTACACTGCAAGAATGTAACTCTGTGAGCTATCTCATTTAATTAATGCTCTGTCTCTCTCCTCTAATCTTACTGATTTGCCTTCAAAATTCTCTTCTTGTCCCCTTCAAATCCTACTGAGAGTCTTTGTTAATCCTAATGACATTCCCTTCGTATCCCCCTTATGTTCCATCCATATCTCACTTATGCTCTCTACAAGCAATCCTTTCTCTGCATTGCTCCCCACTCCCATGCACATTCTTCTCAGCGTTGCTTCCATGCAACCCAGCCCCTCTTCTCTCCTCTCCCTTCTCTTCAGGCTCCCTTGAGCTGCGACCAGTGTATTGTTCCCCGTTTGTGTCTCTGCATCCCACGCTCGTTCGTACTGTGACCATTGTATTGTCATTCCATTGCATTGCTTGCATTTTCCTCTTAATTCCAGGTCTCCTTGATTACCAGTGTTTGCATATTTGGTTGTAGTGTTACTAGTGTATCGTTTACGTGCTGCATTGTGTGCATTTCTCTTCTTCCCCTCTAGGTCCACTAGGACTACCTGCTGTGTATTCAGTTTTGTACTTTCATTCTCACGCCCTTGAAGTGCCATTGTAGTGTACATTTATTGTTTGCACTGTTTTTCTGCACTCACGCAAGGCCCCCGCAAGGTTTCAGTGTTCTTGTTCTGTGGTGAACTTACTGTTGCCCCCTCTATTGTGTGTGACCCCCTGTGTTCCTCCCTCGCTCCAATATGGGCACAGTGCGTCACAAGCCCAAAACATATGTATGTGATCCGCATCTGTAGATTTACATCTAGGGCAAGTGTGAGCCTGGCTTTGTGCAAATCTGCCCACCCTGTGCGGCATGTAATATAATCGATTCAGGAGCTTATATTGTATACACCTATATCTGGCGTTTAGGGAGGTCGTACGGGTGTGTATGCACATTTTCCTCCACATTACACCAGTGATGGGCAGGCCCAGCTCACCGCTCCACATGTCGCGTGCCGTCTGTAGCACATCCTTAGGGTTAGCCATCAGCATTTTGTACAACAAGGATATTATCCCTCTAGCCCCTGCCGAGTTGGTTATATAGTGGATTTCAGGTAATTCTGGGGGTTCGTCGGGGTATGAGGGCCACCAGGCACGGACTACTGCTCTCAACCTGAAGTATTGTAATAGTTCCAGCGCAGAGCCTGAGTGCCCCGGACGTCATGTCTGCGGGTTGATAAACTTCCCTTCGGGGTATAAGTCAGTCAGGGCTGTGTATCCCAAGTCATACCAGTGTCTCATTAGGAGTTTGTCATGCGTGGGGCTGAGGCCTGGGAACTGCCAAATGGGCAGCCATTTGTAGTACGGGTGGTGGCCAGGTTGTGTTTGTAGTATTCGTTTCCAAGCCATGGTTGTTGCTGCTACTGGGTCAGTCGGGGCATCAGTGTGAAATGTATGGTGGAGTATAAGAGAGAGGGTGTTGACTCCTTCACTTGCTAGTTTCTCGAGTTTCACCTGTGGGGGAGGATCAGTGAATTTATACCAGTGTGTGGCGTGTTGGGCTTGCGTGGCGGTACAGTATTTAGCGAAGTCTGGGGCAGTGAAGCCCCCATTCTCATATGGAAGAGTCATATGCTGGCACTTCTTACGAACTGCGCCAGAGTGCCACAAAAATTGGGCGCATGTAGTGTGTAGATTCTTGAAGTATCGTCTCCCGGGCCAGATCGGCACATTAACAAAGACGTAGAGCAGTTTAGGGACAATTATTATTTTGATTAGGGACAGTGTGCCCGATAAGGAGAGCGGGAGGTTGCGCCATTTCGACATACAGGCCTCCGCAAGTTGCACTGCAGCCCCGTAGTTGTCGGCCAATAGTGAAGGTTTAGTGAGGGATACTTGAACCCCGAGGTATCTGATACCCTTTGGTGACCAGCGGAGGGGGAATTCACATGCTGGTTCAGAAGTGGCTGCCGTAAGCGGGAAGATTTCAGATTTGATATAATTTATGGTGAAGCACAAAAATGTTCCAATTTTTGTTATGTCCCGTATAATTGGTCCAAATGGACAGCTGGGTCTTTGATATAGAGAAGTACATAATCTGCATATAATGAGATGATCTCCGGGGTGTCACGCAGGCATGTACCCTTACGTGTATGTTTGTCTCTGACACTGTCAGCCATGGGTTCAATAGCAAGCGCAAAAAGTATCGGGGAGAACGGACAGCCTTGGCGGGTGCCTCTGTGGAGGGAGAAGGGGGGCAAGACCCTAGCGTTGACAAGGACTCTGGCTACGCGGTTTGCGTAGAGCAATTTGATATATGATATCATGCGTGGGCCGATTCCCATTTTGTGAAGTACAGCCCACATATACTGCCACGACACCATGCCTTCTGGGCATCAAGGGTGACCACTACGGCGCTTGCGTCAAGGTCGATTCTGGCCATGACATTGAATAACCGGCGAATATTGAGGGCTGTGGATCTGCTAGGTACAAAGCCACTCTGGTCTGGGTGAACTAGGTGGGTCATAATGGGGAGGAATCTATTCGCAATAATTTTAGCAAATATTTTCATGTCGGTGTTGATTAGAAACAGGGGTCTGTAGGAGCCGCATTCGTCCAGCGGTTTTCCCGGCTTGGGAAGCACAGTTATGACCGCTTTGCGCATGGATTGGTGTAGGGTGTTCAGCCCAAGGTATTCGTTCCACCCCTCTAGGAGCCTGGGTGCCAGGACGGCGACATGCTCCTGATAAAACTCCAAAGTGAGACTGTCTGGGCCAGGTGCCTTGCCCTTCGGACAGTTTGAGATGGCTGCGGTTATCTCGTCAAGGGTGATTGGAGCATCAAGCTGGTCGCTAGTCACGCGGGAGAGGAGGGTCATGGGGATTTGGTCTAGTAGAATGTCAGTATCTTGTGGGCTGTGTTCTTGCTGGGGGCCGTATAGGGTTGTGTAGAACGCGGTGATGTCTCGAGGATCCCTTTGTCGGTCCAGCACAGGGCGCCCCCTGCATCTTTGATGCAGTCAATGCGAGTCCTGCCATCCTCTGCATGGACCAATCTGGACAGCGTCCTCCCCGGTCTGTCCCTCTCACCATATTTCCTGGCTGCCACAGGGCGGGCATGGTACTGTATCTCCCTCCGGGCATGGGTCTCAAATGTTTCCAGTTCCGCTCTAATCTGTGTCAGCGTGGTCGGGGAAGGGCCAGAGGTGTACTCCCTCTCCACTTCTTTTAACTTTGCTTCCGATCACTGCAAGCTATTTTTAATGACTTTGAGGACCCCGGCCTCTCTGGAGATGCACATCCCCCTGATGAAGACCTTGAATGCCTGCCAGTGAACCCCATCAGTTGTATCTTGTCTAGTGTTGCACTCAAAGAAGGTGTTAATGTCAGCCAGAATTTCAGCCCTGAAAACTTTATCTTGGAGGGCCTCTGATTTGAATCTCCAGGAGGAGCGGGGGGGCTGGTCCTGACCCAGTGTAAAGTGCAGTGTTACCGGTGAGTGATCCGAAAGTGTGCGCGGCAATATCTGTGTCTCTGTGACCTTGCCCAGTATGCCGCCTGATATGAGAAACAGGTCTATCCTAGATAGGCTATCATGTACCGATGAGTAAAATGTATACTCTCTCGTCTGCTGGTTGAGAACACTCAATACGTCTTTGAGACCCAGTGTGTTCATGTGTGCATGTAATCTGTGGGCCGCACGTGATGTGGCTCTACGGGCGGTCCCGGATCTGTCCAGCTCATTGTCCAGAATTAAGTTCATGTCTCCCCCCCCATATGATTGGAACACCGATATATTTCAGAAGTATGGTTGTGATTGTGTCAAAGAAATCTGGAGCGTCGGAATTAGGGGCATATGTGTTCACAAGGAGGCATTCCATATTGGCGTGTAAACAGTGAAGGATTACATATCTGCCCTCGGGGTCAATGTGACTGGTGCGCAATGAGAATTGGACTGATTTGTGAACTAGAGTAAGTACCCCCGTGGACTGGGTTGAATACCTTGTATAATACCTATTGGTGCCCCAGGTCGGGGCGAGGTATGTCGCTACGCGCCCCATGGCATGCACTTCTTGGAGGAAGAACATCTTAATTCCATGCCTCTGGGCATAGGCAGTTATCCTGCAGGCTTTGGTGAAGTTACTCAGTCCATGAACATTCCATGTCATGATATTAAGTGACATAGGGCCTCATTACGACCCTGGCGGAAATCGCGGTGCTAAATGCACCGCGGAGCACGGCGGAAAGCTGCCGATAGCGCCATGGAGGTTGGCGGATTTTCCGCCCCATGCCGACCTTGGCGGGGCGGTAAATCCCCATTCCCCATTTTACCCTTCCCCATTCCCATTTTTGCCCCATAGGGTATAATGGGAGTGGGGAAGGAGTTAATTGCGCCACCGTAAAATACGGTGGCGTAATTAACAACAAGGTCCCATAGCGCCATGGATTTTTCCGCCCGGAAAAACCAGGCGGAAAACGTTCCATGGCGCTACGGGAACTCGTAGTAGGGCGGACGGGTCCGCCGCGAATAACGCTGGCGTAAACCCACTCCGCCAGGGTCGTAATGAGGCCCATAGTGTTGCATTATGGGACATGCCTGCAGTAGTATTCATTACCATTCCACAGCTTGCGTTCACCTGCTGTACAGGTATATTGCGTTGCAGTCGTGTATCTCCCTGTCATGCCATTTTCTTTTAATCCAACAGTGCCCCCCCACCCTCACTGCCCAACCCCAACATGCAGTGCAATCCCCCCACCACCGAACACAGGTGTCACCAATTGAACCGACTCTCACTGGGAGGTGAAGGTCGGAGGGCCGGATCCAACGTGGATATGCCCTCATCCCAGCCCAACGGGGGCCAAACATTAGCAACAACCAAATGAAATTAAACATGGCAACTGCAGCAGGGAGCGCTGATGCCGTGCGGCCGACATTTTAAGCATGATGTAGGGCAGCAATTGCTGTCCTGGCCATGTTACTGCAGTAAATGGATTTTGCAATCGGCCCCTGCAGCCACAGAACACTCTCAAGCTAGTCAAAACTGCAGGAGGGGGTAGGACACATCGAGAGGGAAGGATGGCCAATGTATACCATCCAGGAGCCAGCCTGTGACCCAAATGCAAGTGATAGGGATGCATGTTTGCTGAGTAGACAAAGTCAAGTTGCCATCGACACATCATAAGTCAAGGATCAGCGGTTATGATAAGTCTCCATGAGCTACGCTGTGTGTGATTAGTTGTCATTGGCGCGGTCATATCTCGGACCGTGGAGCAGTATTTGCAACTCAATGAATTTCACCGCTTCGTCTGGGACTGTGAAGAAGTGCAGTTTGCCATTGTGGGTGATTTTGAGTCGCGCCGGGAACAGGATGGTATACGGGATGTTGCGCTCCCTGAGCAGTTTCTTAACGCCAAGGAATGGACGCCTCTCTTTCTGTACCGCCAATGAGAATTCTGGGAAGATTCTAATAGTGTGGGCCTCAAATCGTAGGTCTCCCTTCTCACGCGACAGGCGAAGAATGAGGTCCCTGTCACAATAATTGAGTATCTTAGCGATGATGGGCCTGGGGCGGTCGCTTGGCTTAAGGCGTGGTTATAGGGCCCGGTGAGCTCGCTCCACTGTAAAATATGGTGAGAGGTCCGGATTATCCAGCAGGTCTTTAAGTAGTTTTTTTACTGCGTCTTCCATCCGCCCCATGAGGGCATTTTCAGGAACTCCGAAGATGCGCAGGTTGTTCCTGCGGGAGCGAGACTCCAAGTCATCACATTTCGCCTTGACACTCTTCATGTCATGCGATAGGGAGGCCACAGTGTCTTGGAGCGTGTGTATTTCGTCCTCATTGACAGAGATTCTATTTTTGGCCTCAGTGATCCTAGATCCCGCCTGGTCCACCTGAGTTTTTAGTGAGGCAACATTTGCGTTAATGTCGTCTAATTTTTCATGAAAGGAGGCAACATTTTTGGCCATAGATTCCATCAGCGTAGTGAGATCTGGCGCTACAACCCCATGGTGAGGGTCCGGGTCGGGTTCCTCCTGTGAAGATGACGTGTGGCCCGGCTCAGCCCGCGGAACCGCTTTAGTGAGCTTGTCCTTAGTACCCCTTTGGCAGCTCCCTTGGATCTGCTAGACATTGCAGCAAGAAGAAGCCTGGCTATGGTGCTGGCACTCTGGTGGAGAGGATGGTGGTATGGTGGGCACAGGCCTTGGCGGGCCAGAGGCCTCCCGCCAATGTCTCAGTGTCAGCAGGGTGTACAGGCCGTAGCGGAGGCAGTTAGCTGCGGCGAGGCTGCAGTACAATGTGCAGTGCGAGTCACCAGGGGCAGCCAGGGACAGCTGTGGATTGTTGAATACTGCTAATGAAGTGACAATGCAGTGATGGCTAAGGCGTGTTGTCACTTCATGTGCTTAATTTGCTTGCGTCGGGTCAGCCGTGTCGAGCAGGGTCCTCATCCATCAGCACTGGAGGTCTCCAGGAAGGAGGGGGGGCTGTTCACCCCTAGTATGTGGTGGTCATATAATGACAGGTCGCGTCGAGGCGGGGGTCACAGCGTGGAGCGGGGTCTCATTAAGCACGTGGGCAGTTTGCTCAGCGCAGGTTGGACAAGCCTGCATAGGTTTATATTCAGAACAGGGGTGACCCGCACAGGGGAGCAAAAGAGTCAATTGGTCCGGCCCCGGGGGGGCTATGCATATGATCGGGGATGGTGCATGGTGCCACCTGGTCAGTAGAGCTGGCGGTGCCCATGGGCCTACGTGACAGTGGGCAACAACAGGGGGCAACACCGTGCGTGCTTCCCCCCGCTCCCCACCTGCTGGACTGCCGCGTGGGTGGCGCGAGCCTCCGAGTCCTCACACAACTGGGCGACCGCCAGTGTGTAGCCGCAAGTATGGTGTCGATCGCAGCAAAGAGCACGGCCTCCCAGCACAGGGGGGGTGGGCCGTGCTCCAGCGCAGGCCCCAGCCCGCGGCTCAGCCGTGCTGCCACTCGCCCCGTGCGGGGCCCCCGCAGCAAGCGGTGTCAGGTCTCCGCAGCACAATCAGGTCCCCCCCACCTCAACCACGCCGATATCACAGAAGGAGGGGACCCGGGCCGCCTCTGCAGCTGTTACGGCGACGGTCTCTGGGGAGAAGAGCCAGGCGGGGGAGGCCGGAAGTCAGGCGAGCGCCGGGTCCAGGGACACACACGGCCAGCAGCCGCCAAGGATGTCACATCTGGGTCCCCAGAGGTTGTATCGGGCCCAAATCTGCACAATACTGCAGTGTAGATAGTAGCTCAGCAAAGCGATAATGTTAGACAGCAAAGGAGACCGCAGATGTAGCCGGATCGATGCCTGAGCCGCACAGAGCTGAAAAGCTAGGCAGCCATCTTGGGCTGCTCCACAGTGCCACCCCTCTAACTGTTATTCTATCGACTATCCTATCCCTCTCACTAAGTCTGGTAGGACGAAGTTCAAAAGGGACACCATGGTCTCCAACCCAGGCCTCCCTATCGCTGATACCTACACCAGTGCTTCCTCCAGACAGACCCTCACCGACATCCTCTTTGTTGTTCCCTCTCCTGGCCAATGGACACCACATATGGTCTCTGTTCTCTCTCCTTTTTCCTGCTCTCCCATTAATGGTGACACCCAGTGGGAGGCCCTCGTGGCCCCTTCAGCTCCTCCAAGACAATCATTAATATCTACTGGCACCGTCTTGGTCCAGTGCCTTCAGGCCCATCTCTTCCTTTTTCGATAGATGCTTCTTGTGTCTTATCAACTTCCTTCCTTCTCCTGCTACTCCTACCTACTCCTCTCTGGCTCCCCTGCTGCCTCCTTCCTATTCCATCTCTCTGGCACCCTCTGCTGCTTCTCTGCCCGCTCTGGCCTCTCCTTCCTCTGCCACTCCTCCGGCACCCTCATCTTCCTGTCTGCCATCTCCTCCTTCCACCTCTGCTCATTCTCAGGCCCCTCTAACACTTCCGCAGGGCATATCTCATGGCAGTACCCCTCCACCGAAGTCTTGCAAAGGTGGCAATGTGCTCCATGTCGCTACTCTTAACTCTCTCTCCGCTGTGAAACACTCCTCGGACATTGGATGTCTTCTCAAAGAGCTTGATTTGGATGTACTCTGTCTCACCGAGACTTGGTTCACGGCTAGCTCTGTCACGAGTTTTGACACTCTACTCCCTGTTGGCTACAAGATCCTCTCCGAACCCAGAACAAACCATCCAGGACGGGGAGTAGATCACTGCTTCTGTCATTCCTACGCAGGCCTACTCCTCCTTCGAATGCCTGCTCTGCCTCTCCTGGCCGCTCTCTCACTGGGGCCACCATCTACAGGCCGCATGGCCAGGTCGCGCTCTTCCTCTCCGAGTAGGCTGACCTCTCCTCCTCCCTCCTTGCCTCTACCTTTCAGTTTCTCCTCCTCGGAGACCTCAACATACACTTGGATGCTTCTAGCCCCTCCTCTGGGCTCTTTTGCAACCTCTGCGTCTCTCTCTCTCTCTCTCTCTCTCTCTCTCTCTCTCTCTCTCTCTCTCTCTCTCTCTCTCTCTCTCTCTCTCTCTCTCTCTCTCTCTCTCTCTCTCTCTCTCTCTCTCTCTCTCTCTCTCTCTCTCTCTCTCTCTCTCTCTCTCTCTCTCTCTCTCTCTCTCTCTCTCTCTCTCTCTCTCTCTCTCTCTCTCTCTCTCTCTCTCTCTCTCTCTCTCTCTCTCTCTCTCTCTCTCTCTCTCTCTCTCTCTCTCTCTCTCTCTCTCTCTCTCTTCTTCCCTATGGCCTGACTCACTCTGCTGGGCACACCCTGGATGTTTCTGATCTTGTCAGACCTCCCCCTCTCCAAACCTCTCACCACTCCTCTTTCTTGGGCTGACCACTTTCTTCACTCCTCTCACCTGTCGCTCTCTGCCCTTCAGGCTAAGCCGACCCCAGCACTGCCTTCCACCTTCTTGGTCATCCGGCCCATGAAGCGTGTGTCAGTGGAGGCTTGGGCTGCTACTCTCTCTCTCCTCATCCTACACCTTTGGCTGACTCACACTCTGACACAGCCCTCTCCAACCTTCATCTCTCAATCTCTAACACTCTGGACATCCTTGCCCCTGTCATGAGGATTGGTTTGAAGCCCTCCTCCAAGTGCAACTCTTGGTATGATAATGACCTCGCCACCCTTAAGCGCAACTGTAGTGTGGCTGAGAGGAAGAGGAGGGCATCAGGCTCATTCTCTGACAAACTGGCCAGCCGCCTGCTTCAAAGGCAATGCAGACCCTCTGTCCTTTCTAAGAAGAGAGCATACATCCAAGCCCGCGTCTCGGCGGCCTCTAACAACTAAGCCGAACTTTTCAAAATCTGCAAGGAGCTGTCCAATCCTGCTGCAGTGTCCGCTTCTCCTGTTCCCTCCCAGTCCCTTTGCACGGCTCTGGCATCTCATTTCACCACCAAAACTCAGAACATCCCTTTTCTCTACCTCCTCTCCCTCTACCATTCTAGGCCCCTCTCTGGATATTTCTCCTCTTCCTTTCTCCTCCTTCTCCCTGTTCACACCGACAGGGTTTCTAGACAAGTCCGATCTATGAAAGTCTTGTAAAAGCAGGTGCTCCCCTTCTCCTCCAGAACCATCAAGAACGACATTGACACCCTTGCACCAGCCTTGGCTGATTTCTGCAATCGCTCTTTTGCCAATGGAACCTTCCCCTCTCCCCTTAAGCCCTCCCTTGTGCACCCTCTCCTTAAGAAGCCCTCTGCCGATCCGTCCTCTCTGGCAAACTACTGCCCGATCTCCATCACTCCTTTCCTGGGCAAAGTGCTGGAAAAGCTGGCCATCTCCCAGCTTAATCTATATACCGAATGTGTTGGTTGTCTCCATGACCACCAGTCTGGCTTCAGAGCAGCCAGAAGCACGGAAACTGCTCTCCTGAACACCCGTGAAGACTTGCTCTCTAATCTACACTCTAACCTTCCTTCTGTCCTCATTCTCCTTGATTTATCCTCTGCTTTCAACACTGTAAACCCCGCAATCCAACTCAATCGTCTCTGTGACAACCTGGCCATCTCTGGTCAGGCCCTAGCCTGGTTGACCTCCTTTCCCTCAGTTTGACCCTCCCAGGTCCAACTTGGGTCTTTTCTCTCTTCTATCTCTCTCTACATGTGGTGTCCCCCAGGGGTCTAACCTCTCCCACTGGCTCTTTAACCACTACCTGGCAACTCTAGCCCACCACATCTGTACCTTTTGTTCTAACTTTCAGTGTTATGCGGATGTCACCCAGCTCTCCTTCAGGATCCCTGCTCTGCTCCTTCTCTAATACCTGACTGTCTGTCTGCAATTCAGGAATGGTGGGCATCCAACGATCTCTGCCTTAATGCCAGCAAGATTGAGATCCTCCTCACTGGCCGCCACACCCCCCCCCCCGGGCCCTCTACCTGCAGTGAGGCTAAGAACAGTGGTGTCAGCTTCGACTCCACCATCTCCTTCTCTCCTCACATCTCTGACGTCTCTAAGAAGTCACACTACCAGCTGCACCTCCTCCAAGGTATTCTTCCTTTTCTCACTTTCCCCCAGAAGCTCACTGTCTCTAGAGCCCTGGTCCTCTCTAGGCTGGACTACTGCAACAGCCTCTTTCTAAATCTGCAGGCCTCTACTCTACGCCCTCTACAACTAATCCAGAATAGGACTTCAAGACTTGTCCTTGGCCCCAAGCCCAGGGATCGTATCTCTCCTGCCCTGAAATCTCTTCACTGGCTCCCTGTGGCTGCAAGGATCAGGTTCAAGACCCTCTGCATCGTCCACAAGGCTTTCTGTGCCCAGGGACCACACTACATCCAAATTTCTCTTCCTAAGCATCTTCCTTCTCGAGCCCTCTGCTCATCCACCTCCAACTCTCTAAGGGTCAGGCACTTCTCCAGGCAGAGAGTGGAGGGTGGATCTCTGCACTCGAAGGGGGCCGCCCTCTGGAACAGCCTCCCTGCCTCCCTGTCTCTCTCAAACTTGAGCATGACCACCTAAGGTTCAGGAAGCAACTCAAGACCTTCCTTTTTGAATCTGCTTTCCCTCTCCCTTGCTGATGTCCCCGTCTGCTGTGCATTCTGGTTACCTGGCCACCCACTGAATCTACATGACCAGGCTCCTGCACGACCAGTTGCCCTTGCACTGCCTCCGGGCCTCCCAGCCACTTAGGGACTGTATCTTCAACCCTACAGTCCCCCGACTCCCTGCACGTATGAGCCACCTCCCTGGCAGCACTTATAATTTCCTTTGCACTCTCCCCTCCCCCTTACCCACTGACGCTTCTACCCCCGCACTTGCGCTAACTGAATGATACAAGGTAAGATTGTTGTTTTGTCCTCTTTCTGCCTTCCCTTCCTTGTCTTGTCGCGCCTAGAAACACTTGTGTACAGGCACGTTATAAATGCCTTATAGCATATCATATCATATCATACAAATGTTACTCAGGCTTACTCACTTACTCATATTTGTTCTTGATGTTCCCCGCAAATCTCCCGTATATTTTCTACAAATCTCAGTCATCTCTTGCAAAACTCCATTGTGTTCCCTGCAAATCTTCCCCATGTATGGCGATTTGCAGATACAGGTTCACTGCTCTGTTTCTAAGTTTCAGGAGCGGACCCTTTTGACGATTGGAGTCCTACTGCATACTTGCCAACCCTACAGATTTAGGCAGTAGGCTACTGCTTTTTGAGCAGTCCTACCGCCTACAGATTTGGGTGACAGATCCTACTGCTTTTTACAGTGGAAGGTAATTTATGTGACTTTAAGGCAGGCTGCAGGACAAAGCATGCAACACATTAATTAGTCTGTCTATACAGTGGACTGGTAGGTGATTACTTTGATTGGGATCAGACCAATCTACTGACCTGACAGCTACGCGACTGTGTCCTGCACTCTTGCCGGTACAACCCTTATGTGAACCACCAGTGAAGGCAAGTGGCAGAGTGTAACACCATGACACAGCATCTGCCTATCAGACTGAGGGGAGTATCATTCTCCATGTCATTCAGTGTTCAACTTGCACTGCAGGAATACATATGTATTCGCCAGGCGGTTGCTACAGAGCAGTGGTAAACGTTGCCTACCAGCTATGTGTGATTACCTACTGTGCAATTGAATTTGGTGTTAACTTACCATTCAGAATTATACATTTTTAACATTTGAACATCTTTCCATGTTGTGCTGTTTGATGGGTTGTGTTTTTTAGAATGCTTCAATGCTACCAACAATGTATGTTTTGTATTTTTCTGTGATGTCATTGTTATGCGAATTACTATTTATTAAACTTGAAAAATCCTACATCTTTTGGTCACTGTCATGTCTTCGGGTCGTACCTCTGGCCATGTCCCGTCACCCAGTCACGGGACCACTCTCTCTCATTCACCTGTCTCCCAGGACTCGCGCAGGCAACCCAGTCTGGCTCGCGCGCTGGCAAAACAATCGCCATACTCCTTTCAGTCGCGCTTACGGCCGTTTCTCCCTTGGCAGTTGCCATGGAGATTAGGCAGCCGCTCGAGCGGTAACACACGCGCTCGTACCGTTGTGGCCCGGTCACGTGACTTGTCTATACGGTCATGTGCCCCGGGTTCACGGTCACGTGGCTCCATTCAATGTCACGTGACCAGGAAGTAAACGGTATTTAAGCTGTTCAGTACCTGTACTCCACGCTTCACAGCTGATTTCCTTGGAGACCCTGTCTGGCTGACTTACTCGTGTTACTTACCCGGCTTCCTTGAAACCTCGTTCTTGCTTTTGGACTTCTTGTGGATCACGTTTGGCTGCGACGACACCGGCTCCTCTGTTCATCACGGCTTCTGACCTCGGACTGAATCACGGACTCCCTCTGGATCTTGCTCTTTGTTCTTCCATTTATTCGGACGGCTCTTCCTGGCTTCAGACCCTTCTTTTGCTCAACGGACTCCTCTTGGATTTCCCAGATCGCCTTGCTGCACGGTGGGTCACGCCTCCCAAGTGGTGGTTGTCATCTGACTGATTGGGACCCTTTACTCCACTACAACCCTCTCCAGGTGGAGACTGGCGAATGACATTTGGTCCTATCCCTGAAGGTGGGTCCCTTGCCTGCGTGAGTCCTGGAACCATCCTCCCTTTCAGGTTCAACGTCCTTTTTCATCAAGTCCCCGGTAAGACTCTGATTGTTCTCTGTTTGAATACATGTAGTGCCCTGCCTGCTTGGATTGTAATCATTGCCTTCTTTCACAGCTGCCTTGGGGTTCCTAGTACTTCGGTTCCGGCTTCGGATCTTCTCCACCTGTGGCCTCAAGGGTTGCACAGGGAGTGATAAGTGATTCTCCCTGTGCGGCACTTGGGGACGGAGGTCTCCTATATCTTCACGACTCTCAACGCACAACAGACTGTGAAGCCCAGTCATGTAAGACATGGAGGGTGCCGCTGAAGACCCCCTGGCCGCTGTCATCCAAGCACTTACGGTACTACGGGCCGACATGGTGGCTGCTAATACAGCAGTCCATCAGCGTCTCGACCTATTGCAGAGTGCCCAGCATCCCTTACCCGCAGACCCGGAGCTGGTTGACGCCACTCCAGCGTCGGTACCCCTTGCACACCCACTCCCGACTCCCCCGGCTCCCGTTCCGGTGGTCCTACCCTCTCCCTTTCCTTTGGCTGCCCCAGAAAAGTTCTATGGGGACCCGAGGAAGTTTAGGACTTTCCTTAACCAGTGCAAATTGCATTTTTTGTGTCGACCCCTTGCTTTTCCTGACCCCACCACCAAGGCAGCATTCACTCTATCTCACCTAGCCGGCACGGCTGCTGCTTGGGCAAACCCGCTGTTAGAAAACGATCATCCTGCCCTCTATGATTTTGACCAGTTAATATCAGAAATGTCCAGAGTGTTTGACACCAGATATAAAGCGCAATCCCATGATCTAGAATTGCTGGATTTGTCCCAAGGTAAGGGCTCCCTCATCGAGTACATTACACGATTCAATCAACTGGCAGCGGAGACCTCATGGCCCGAAAGCAAAAAATCGGTTGTATTCTATAGAGGGCTAAGCAACCCTATGAAAGACGCTCTGGCTGTGGTACCGTCCCTACCAGTTCAGTTCCCGGCTCTGGTGGATTTGGCACTCCAAGTGGACGCACAGCGCTCTGAACGCAGGGCTGAGGCCGGGTTTTCCCAGTCTGCCAGCTCTGCCGACTCATCGTCTCACTCTGAGCCCACCAGCGAGCCTATGCAAATAGGGGGTGTTAGGAGTCCCATCACCTCAAGGGAGAGGGAGCGCAGAAGGGCTGAGAACGCCTGTTTTTACTGTGGGTTGGGGGGCATTTAGTGAAGGAGTGTCCTCGGAAACCCAAATCCAAGAAACCGGATTTTCGTCCAGCTGGATCCTAGATACGGGGGTAGGATCGAGTTCTCCATGCCCTTCCCCGAGTCACACTCCATCGTTTGGTCAAATCAGGCCTATCCAAGTAGAAGCCACCATACAGCCCGCCCCTGGTATCATTCATCCCGTACAGATCACTATTGATTCCGGGGCCTCCGGGAACTATATCGACATCACCCTAGCCCAAACACTGAACCTACCTTTGATCAACAAACACCGACCCGAACCGGTTCAAGCAGTCGACGGGACTGAGCTTGTTTCTGGTCCCATTAGGCAACAGACAGCTCCCCTCGTCCTGACCATCCAATCGACCCATAAAGAAACCCTCCACTTCGATTTAATATCCATGCCCCAGTTTGGCATCATTATAGGTATACCGTGGTTACGAGAGCACAACCCGCATATCGATTGGGGAACGGGACACGTTCATTTCGAATCCGAGCTCTGTCAGAACTTCTGCTTACCTGTGGACAGAAAGACAGACACCCCAGCCGGAGCGCTTGGTGCGGTTGCCCAACTATCTGTACTGGGCGACGAAATACCCCCTGCCTCACACATAGTGGGTTTAGTCACCAATCACATTCCTGTGGTTTATCGGGATTACAGCATGCTATTCGATCAGGGCTCCTCCCAAGTACTCCCTCCTCACCGCCCATATGATTGCCCGATTGACTTGGTTCCCGGGGCTGTGGTACCCTCGGGCCGCATCTATTCTTTATCCGTGTCGGAGGATCTGACTCTTAAAGAGTACATCGATAAAGCGCTGCACTTGGGTCACATACGACCGTCTAAATCTTCTGCAGCTAGCCCCATATTCTTCGTGCCCAAAAAAGAGGGCGACCTTCGTCCCTGTGTGGATTATCGTCGGCTCAATGCCGTCACTGTTAAGAACCGTTACCCAATACCACTCATCTCTCCTCTCCTAGACCGGTTAACCCATGCCTCCATATATACTAAGTTGGATTTGCGGGGGGCCTATAACCTCGTCCGCATCCGAAAGGGAGACGAGTGGAAGACAGCCTTCTGTACACGGTATGGCCTTTATGAGTATACAGTCATGCCCTTCGGTCTATGCAACGCCCCGGCCACCTTTCAGCATTTCATGAATGACATCTTCTCGGGCATCTTGGACATGTTTGTGGTGGTGTATCTTGATGATATACTCATTTTTTCTCACACACTGAAAGAACATGTTCAACATGTACGAGAAGTGTTGTCCCGGCTGCGACACCACTCGTTGTTTGTGAAACCCGAAAAATGCTTGTTCCATGTAACTAACGTGGAGTTCTTGGGGTTTAACATTACACCTGATGGTCTGGCCATGAATCACACCAAAGTACGGGCGGTCCTCGAATGGCCAACACCAAAAACCCTAAAATCCTTGCAATCCTTCTTGGGTTTCGCCAATTTTTATCGGCGTTTTATCTCTGGGTTCTCTTCTCTTGTGTCTCCTCTCACATCCCTTACCAGTCCTCTTGTTCCGTTCAAGTGGAAGGAGATACACCAGCAGGCCTTCGACGCATTGAAGAACGCCTTCACGACTGCCCCTGTGCTCCAGCACCCCGATCCTGACCAGCCGTACGTTGTTGAGGCTGACGCCTCTTCCTTCGCATTGGGGGCAATCCTGTCACAAGCCTGTCCCACTACAGGACGGCTTCATCCTGTAGCCTTTCATTCACGCAAGTTTAACCCTGCAGAAACCCACTATACCGTAACCGAAAAAGAGCTACTGGCGGTAATGGACGCCTTTCGAACCTGGCGCCATCACCTGTTGGGGGCCAAACATAAGGTCACGGTATACACCGACCACAGAAACTTGCAAGACCTGGCAGCCCTGAAATGCGTAAACAGTAGACAGGTCAGATGGCACCTGTTCTTCGCCGCTTTTGACTTTCAGATTAAACATCGCTCTGGCTCTGAGCATAGTAAGGCCGACGCTTTGTCCCGCTCCCCTGGGGGGGTTTCGTTACCAGTGTTTCCTGACACACTCTTACCCCGGGGGCATGTTATTTGCACTTTTACACCTCCCCTACCGCTACTAGAGGAGATCCGCTCTTGGGTCAAAAAACACCCTGATCATTTGTCGGAATGGGATCCCACCTTTCATAACGGTCTGCCGTATGTACAGGACCGTCTAGTTCTCCCTACCACTGACACCAGAAACCTAGCCCTGGAGTGGTCGCATGACGCCCCGATCAATGGTCACCCGGGCCAGGCCCGCACCTTGGATCTCTTGAAACGCTGGTGTTGGTGGCCTTCCATGAGACGGGACGTGGGCTGTTATGTCGACTCATGCTCAGTTTGTGCTCAGGGCAAACATCGTAGGGGTCGTCCGTTGGGACTTTTGCGCCCCTTACCCTTGCCACCAAAGCCCTGGCACACCCTGAGCATGGACTTTGTGACCGATTTACCCAGGATCCAGGGGTATGACACTGTGTGGGTAGTGGTCGATGTCTTCACCAAGATGGCCCGTTTCGTCCCTTGTCATGGTATCCCTTCTGCCCCTGCCTTGGCCAAACTTTTCTTTGATTCCATTTTTTGCCTATACGGCCTTCCATCTGTCCTGGTGTCCGATCGTGGCTCTCAGTTCACTTCCCGTTTCTGGCGTGCCTTCGTGCCTTGACCGCTCTGCTAGGTATCGATGCACGGTTCTCCTCCGCTTACCACCCAGAAACCGATGGTCAGACGGAAAGAACAAATCAGTCCATGGAACAATATCTACGTTGTTTGATGCTGCAGCAGCAAACGACCTGGTTGCAGAACATCCGTTATGCTGAGTTTGCCTATAACAACGCTACACACTCTTCCACTGGTTTCTCTCCGTTCTATGCCATGTATGGTCAGCATCCCCGATTCCTCCCTGTCCCCGACATTTCACCCTCCGAGAACCCTGCCGCAGCAGCCTGCATTCGGGATATGACGACCCTCCATGCCCAGGTCCTCATTCACCTGCAGGAGGCGCAGGCTTCCATGAAGGCCTCCTCGGACGCTAGGCGTACCATGGCGCCTTTGTATCCCGTTGGTTCCCGGGTTTGGTTGTCCTCCCGACATCTCCACTTGAAGGGCTGTCGCAAGCTGTTGCCCCGTTTCGTGGGTCCTTATGTAGTTTCCCGGGTCATCAACCCGGTGGCCTATCGCCTGGTTCTCCCTTCCTCTTGGCGGGTTCATCCTGTGTTCCATACCTCCCTCCTCAAGCCCTGTCCCTCCTCGACACGTCTTCGCCCCTCTCCTGCCCCTGTTTCCCTGGGGGTGCCTGATGTTTTCGAGGTCTCGAACATTCTGGGGTCCCGTTTCCTTAGGGGTCGCCTACAATACCTGGTCGATTGGTTGGGTTATGGTCCGGAGGAGCGTTCCTGGGTCTCTGCCTCGGATGTCCAGGCCCCCCGGCTGGTTGCTCAGTTCCATCGAGAGCATCCTTCGTGCCCACGGGGTCGTGGGCCTTTGGGGGGGGGGGCTCTGTCATGTCTTCGGGTCGTACCTCTGGCCATGTCCCGTCACCCAGTCACGGGACCACTCTCTCTCATTCACCTGTCTCCCAGGACTCGCGCAGGCAACCCAGTCTGGCTTGCGCGCTGGCAAAACAATCGCCATACTCCTTTCAGTCGCGCTTACGGCCGTTTCTCCCTTGGCAGTTGCCATGGAGATTAGGCAGCCGCTCGAGCGGTAACACACGCGCTCGTACCGTTGTGGCCCGGTCACGTGACTTGTCTATACGGTCATGTGCCCCGGGTTCACGGTCACGTGGCTCCATTCAATGTCACGTGACCAGGAAGTAAACGGTATTTAAGCTGTTCAGTACCTGTACTCCACGCTTCACAGCTGATTTCCTTGGAGACCCTGTCTGGCTGACTTACTCGTGTTACTTACCCGGCTTCCTTGAAACCTCGTTCTTGCTTTTGGACTTCTTGTGGATCACGTTTGGCTGCGACGACACCGGCTCCTCTGTTCATCACGGCTTCTGACCTCGGACTGAATCACGGACTCCCTCTGGATCTTGCTCTTTGTTCTTCCATTTATTCGGACGGCTCTTCCTGGCTTCAGACCCTTCTTTTGCTCAACGGACTCATCTTGGATTTCCCAGATCGCCTTGCTGCACGGTGGGTCACGCCTCCCAAGTGGTGGTTGTCATCTGACTGATTGGGACCCTTTACTCCACTACAACCCTCTCCAGGTGGAGACTGGCGAATGACATTTGGTCCTATCCCTGAAGGTGGGTCCCTTGCCTGCGTGAGTCCTGGAACCATCCTCCCTTTCAGGTTCAACGTCCTTTTTCATCAAGTCCCCGGTAAGACTCTGATTGTTCTCTGTTTGAATACATGTAGTGCCCTGCCTGCTTGGATTGTAATCATTGCCTTCTTTCACAGCTGCCTTGGGGTTCCTAGTACTTCGGTTCCGGCTTCGGATCTTCTCCACCTGTGGCCTCAAGGGTTGCACAGGGAGTGATAAGTGATTCTCCCTGTGCGGCACTTGGAGACGGAGGTCTCCTATATCTTCACGACTCTCAACGCACAACAGTCACAGAATGTTGTCAAGTATGCTACTGATACCATGTAAATCAATAAATAAAGAACAACCAGAACCAGTAACATTTCTGAGTTCATGATTTATTAGTGCAATTATTTTAAAGTCACAGTTAATAGTTTTATAGTGTAGAACTACAGTGTAGGAAGGAATACTCAGAGACTGTGTTGGCACCTGCTTGTGCGCCTTTACACCAAATAAAAGGATATGAGTTTTGCCATTTTCTGCTGTTCAGCCACCAACAACGTGAACAAGAAGTTCTGGTGGTAACTGGGGATTTCAGTTGAAATCCTGTGGCTGAACCTTTCGAGGGAGTAAAGACAGAAAGTTATTTTTCTGAAAATAACTTTCGGTCTTCTCTCTCCTGAACATTTCAGACTTTGCCTTTAACCCCAGCCCCATACTTACCTTGCGGTGGCACACTTCGCTGTGAGCTGCCGACTCGCTGTGTCCCTGCAACACCCGCTCCCTTTCACTTCTGTCATCAGGAAAGGGCGCTGCAGGGTCCTTTCCTTTTTTATTTTTACTTTTTACAGGAACGGCTGCGGGGACACCCATGCAACCCCCACTCACAGTATAGTGAACAAGGGTGTGGTGGACACCCCCACTGCACATGTAGCCCTTCCCACCGAATGGGGGATTTGTTCGAATTTTTCGGCCGTTCGGAATTTTCGAACGGCCGAAATTCGGCATTTCAGGATTTTAAATACAGTCTTTTTGGGTCATTCTGTAACTGGAGTACAAGGACAGTAGTCACCAATGGAACGAACAGAAAGTTCAGGGGACAGGAAATGTTGAGAGTCTAAGAAAATCAGTCTCCATTAAGTGAAAAGGGGCTAGGCTGGACCATGCAAGGTTGTGGAAAAGGAAACCCAATTAAGTCCCAGAATGTGAGAGGCCAAAATGAAGTCAGCAAACAATTTACCAGGAGTCCAGAATGGGCACAGGCATGAAATCTGCCTGAAACAATCAGAAAAGAGCCGGCATGGTCAAGGAAGTCTGGAGTTCAGGGGTGCACAAAAAACAAGAGCAACTGAGAATACGGCCAACTTTACCTGCAAAAGAGCTCCCTAAGCTTGCAAGTAAGCCTATGGCCGTTATAGGACAAACCGGAGAATGATGCAAGTGTCAGAGTATGGGGTGGTACTGCTGCCAACACAAATGATAGGGCGCTCAATCCCTCTGAGTGGACATCTGTATTCAAACGTCATCTGGCAGGGGACTTAGGCCTGCTGATCGTCATGGCAAAGAAAGACTGGCTAGCCCTGTGATCCGAGAGGAATCAGCAGGGAGCTGTACAGCACTAGGGGAGACTTGATCGAGGACAGGAACAGAGAACAAATAACCACAGTGACCGCATGGACAGATGGCGAAGATAGAGGTTGAAAGGGAGAGGGGGAGGGCATAAAGGTCCTTATGAACACTTTCCAATGATGGGATAGCTCACACAGAGATTGGCACAGGGGAGCTGGTGACTCAGGTAACCAATGGGAGCAGAGGGACGCTTCTAGACAGGAAGGGTGGCAATAAACAGCCAGAAGAGTCAGTTCACAGTAAATGGAGTACTGTTAAGGCCACAGAGGAGGTGAAGGAGGTGAAGGAGTACCACAAAGCCAGAAGGCAATTTGCAACAGCTGGGAGTGGACTTGGAGGAGACTTTGGAGTGTTTGCAGAGAGAGGAAGTAAGTTGTTGCGAAGGGAAAATGGTACCCATTTTGTGTGAGTGGGGAAGTGGTCGGCAGTAATTCTGGAAGGAGAGCAGCAGGCAGGTTGAGAGTAGGAGAGAGAGAAACAGAGAGAGATAGAGGGGGGAGATAGAGGTGCGAGGCAGGTAGTTTTGGGACACGTGAGATTTGAAGGGAAGCAGTGTCATGATGCCTACCCCCGGGGATCCAGACCAAGTCGGGTGCAGTCCTGGTGCCTCATATGGAGAGCCAGTCCTGGCGCCATAGGCACCAGGCTCATAGATTAAAACTTACCTGATGCAGACCATGCTGCAAGAGCTCCAAGCCAAAAGAGGCTTGGAAGGGACTACTTTATCTAGGGACTATTTTTTTTACTCGGGTGGGGTTGGGGAGGAATACTTACCTGGGACTACTTTGGGGGCTATTTAAACCACGCCCGAAGAGCAGCACACGCTTTGCGTTATTCTGCATCCAGCAGCGTAACGCTCACCGTGCCTGCAAGTCTGCATCCAGTCTTCTGCCACGCCCGCCTCGAGTTTGGAGCTCCTAGAAAAAGGGAGAAAGAAGGAGAAAAGGTTAGAACAAGAGCAATACCTTTGATCCTTACCTGAATTCCCGATCCATTGCACCTTCGAGCTGGAAGAAAGAAGTTATTTTATGCGCGTTGCCTCGCCTGCTGCAGCGCTGCGCTGAACTCACCAGCCCTCGCAGCATCTTCACATTCCACTGCATCGTCCTGCATGTTCCCGCCGCACTCCGGCTCCTAAGGAGAAGACAAGAACAGCAAGGTGAGCCAAGGGAATACACAGAGGAATATTAGTTACCCCCCATAGACTTACCTGATTTTACCACCGGGGGTACTATTCCTCTTCACGGGTCGGCGCAGCTTCTACTGCATCTTCGCCGAACCCCGGCCCCTAAGGGGAAACAAAAGGACAGGAAGGTGAAACAAAGGGGCTAACAAGGGGAACCCTCCTCACCACAATAGACTTACCTGATTTTACCGCCGGAGGCATTATTCCCCGAGACTTCATACTTCCTCTCAGCGCCTGAATAAGGGAGAAAGCAACAGGTTACATATTGACATTATTTTATCGAACTGTGTTGGATAATACAAATCCTTACCAGAATATTACCGGTTGCCACGAGGAACTCTTCACTAGGGTCAAGCTGCAACCTGCAAGGAATCGGACAAGAGTGAAAGTCAGGCATTTGAACTCTTATGAACTACATACTTACGGCGTCTTGCCGGGAATTTCGGAGTCAATATTGTTCTGGAACTCACCAATTCCTTCGAGCCAGTGAAGCAACTGTTTATCTACGCGCCCCTGCGCTCAATGCTGGATGGAGAGCTCATCTTTTAAAACCCTCAGGTGAGACTATAAGAGGGGACATCAAAGGTGATCAGTGGGGAGAACAGCGGGGGGTGGAGGGATTTACGCTCAACTCCACGGGCGGTTAATTCCCTTTCTCCATTTGCAGGAGAATATTCCTATGGGCCAAGCAAACGAAGCTAGGTGGGCCAGTTCAGTTCGTCATCTCGGCCCTACGTGTCACATTGGTGGAGACCGCAGCTGTCCAGTTCAGACCGACGCCTCTGTGGTAGCCAGGTGAGCATGACAAGCAGATAAGACCAGGAAGGAGCCGGAGAATAGAGACAGGTGAAGGAACAGAGAGAGAGAAAGGAAGAGAGAGAGAGAAAGAGATGAGACCCAGAGAACACGTATAGAGAAAATGAGAAAGTTGTAGGGTGGAGACAGGAGAAGGGAGCAAGAGATAAGGCCAGGAAACAAGTGTTGAGAGAGTACAAGAGATCAGGAGGAAGTTGGGGGTGGAGTCCGGAGAAGAGAGAGAGAGTGATAAGACCAGGGGATGGAGTGTTAGAGAGCGGGAAGGAGAGAGAAAGGAGGGTGGAGAAGAGAAGAGGCAGGCGTAGGGAGAGGAGAATGAAGAAACAGTTGAGAGACAGTTATCTGGAGGTAAATGGTGCCAGGGAAATCAGACTACACTACTAGGCCACCTAGGAAATCCTTGAGGTAGTCAGAGAGTTAAGGCGATAGCCATTTGTCCCTTCGTAGGACAAGGATAGGCCAGACAGCAGGGGTTGCCTGGCTCTAGTGGATTGGCACAACAATACCTCCTGCTAGAGTAGGGAGACTGGGTTAATGAGGTAGGATTGCGAGCACCCTCAAAGGTTAATTTTTTTATTTATTTGTTATTCATATTTTATCATTTTCAATCAATCAAATACAAGCAGTATACAACAGTGTTGGCAAAATATAATACAAGTAAAAAACAAAGAAAGGGTAACGTAAGTAATCCAATGAGAGATCTTGCAAAAGCAGAACATGGCAAACAAATCAAAACATCTCATATTGTTGTAATAATACAGAAGATCCCAACCCCACTTTACCCACTTGTCCCCGAACACAACAATACAACACAACAATACGCAAACCGACAACCAAATATGTTGTAGCATATGCAACCTTTTCCCTAGCAGCCAATAGCAACATAATCTGAAACCAGTTTTCAAGTTGGGGTTTCCCATTATACTTCCATTTCTTCAAAATCAAAATCAATTTCTTAGCCAGTAACAATGTTTTGTATGCCCAATTTTTAACTCCAGCAGATAACTTGAAACAATTTGGCAATAAGTCCATAACACAAACAATTTGGGAATAAGTCCAGAACACAGAATATTGGAGTATGTGGCAGTACTGACTGGGTTACAAACTCCATTAGGGAGAGGACGTGTTCCCAGTACTGAGATACTTGCGCACAAGGCCAAAACATGTGTGTATTGGTTCCAATTTCCTTTTTGCAGTTCCAGCAAATATCAGATTGGGAAAGTTTACATACTTTCATCCTCCACAGCAACAATTCTTTAGGCTTTTACATATTATCGACCAGTTGGAATCAGATATCTGCACATGCATTTCAGACTCCCAAATCTTTCTCTCTGGCCGTTCCAAGGGAATTTTAGAGATCACAGAGGGTAGGCGGTAGACCACAGATGCAGAGAGAGGGAAGTTCTTCAACATGACATATAGGGCAGGAGGGTAGCCTATTTTTCTAACACCCTTTTTGTAGCAAACACTGAAAACGTATTGGATTTGTATTGTGACTCATTGAGCACTTTGTCACAATAGTTATTTGAATCCCTAGCCTAGTACTCTAAGCCTTGCTCTTGAGTTGCATTTCTTGCTGGAGAGCTTCTACCAGGGATCTTAACAGGGGGTGATTTGTTTGCACGGATTGCAGGTGCTTGATTATGGTGTGTGTGAGAAGGTTTGGAAAGGCTTAAAAGTGCCGATTTTAGTTTCACTGGGCCAGAACAGTGCATTGTGAGATTTGTTATTGTCTGCAGTATTTAATTTATTTATATACAGGAGGAAAAATGACTTTGGATCACAAAAAAACGTGTAATATAAATAGGAAATCCGATTTGACAGGAAGCAGTGAGCTTCTTACAATGGGGTGAGTTTGAGGGACATTAGGAGCAGGTTGTGGAAGGAAATAAATGGAACAGTCAATTGGGCCAATACATAAGTGGACATACATACATAGATTCAGGAAACCAACACTGGACATCTTTAAGTGTAGGTAGGCGGTACGGCTCTGCTGTGCTCGGGATATGCAGCCACATTGGGTGAAGTGCTAGAATGGAGGCAGAGGAAGTGAGAAACAGAGTCGGGTTAGAGGCGAGGACATTTTTTTAGCTAGCAGGCAAATGAGTGGTAGGTTACGAGGGTAGCTCACAGGTGAGGAGGTTGGCTTTCAGTTTGGTTTTGAACAAATCTGTGTGGACTGGTTCGATTCAGCAGCTCTGTACTAAGAAGGTTCAAGCTTGCAGATTCCAGTTGCAGGTCCAGTAGAAAAGTACAGGGCAATTTTGTTATTTGATGTTAGAAACTTTAACACTGCATCAAACCCCCACCATCGTGGTCTCAAGGTGCCAAGGCCTGTCTGGAAGTTGGCCCAGGGCTCGAACATTTCTGGGGAGATCCTGGTTGGCTTGACACCAACAGCTACTAGGAGCTACATTTGGCTCCACAGGCCAACTGGTACCATACAAATGTATCCATATGATATTAACCCTGTGCATTTATGAATGTACATAAATGAGCATTAGGACACATCCAAAAGACATTTAAAGCATAAGGAATCATATTTACTTGACAAAAATGTATAGTTTGCATCTCAGGAAGGTCTTACATTTGTGGCACGCTATATATAGCTCCTGGTTCCGAGAGGTAGTTCCTGCTTATTGGGTGATGCCGGATACACAGGAGCTGCTGTTAGCTACTGCTAATCAAATGCGTATTTCAATTCCTGTTGGCCTATTGTCCTGTTGTGCCCCTGTCTGGGCTATTCAGACTGTGGTCTGCAGAGAAAAGGGAAGGGGGAGGAGTGTAGGGATGAGGGAAGAGAGTACATATGAAACAAACAGGTGGTTCAAGCAGGTTAACGGGCAAGGGATAGTGTTTGTGATAGTTTTGGTGCATGTTGATCTAACCAAAAGAAAATCAAAGTTCAGGAGTGCAGCAATACAAAGGGTTAATTATATTGTGTCTGTAGGAAGAGTAGTGCTGAAAGAAGTAGATTTCTGTTCCAAGCCTGACAGTCAACCAGCACAGTGTATTGTGGGAGATTATTTTTTATATTGAGAAGGACAGAGGATATTGTCATGTTTATTTGCCTCAGGACTGTTTGGTTCAGCTTCGCTGGCACCATTTTTCCTCGTAATATGGCCGCCGCTTACACTTCCTGGTAGAGCTATACGCGGTCTAGTCTTTCTGTGCACCGCGTTTATATCGGCTAATTTTGCCGGTGTGCCTCGCATCTCAACGCTTGGCAAACTTGGTTCCTAGCTCAGCGCTCCTCTTGTTTTTCTCCTCTACCATCCTTGCTGTCTGTTTCCCCTCCTTGGTGCCGTTCTCCTGGCCGTCTCCCTGTCCGTTTCTTCCCTCTCCTGCTTTGGAACTCTGTGCTCCTGGAATCGCCTTGCTGTTTTCACTTCTGTTTTCTACCATCCTTCCATGCTCAACATGCTGTCGACCTCGGCTTTCTGAGCTCCTGGAATCCTCTTGCTTCCTTCTGTGTTGAATTCTGGACTTCCCACTGACTACTCCTGCAGGTTTTTTACCCTCACTGAGGGTTTTGCTGCTTATTGGGTTGTCTCCCCAGTGTTACTCTACTTGATTGTTTATCTATTGGGCAGGATGGTGTCGGGGGAGGCTCGCCCCTTTCTTCATGAGACTTGTACAAAAAAGAAGACCCCAAAGGTGAAGGCCACCAAGAAGACCATGCATAAGAAACCACAGTTGAGCCATATCCCGAAACCTGCACATTCTGACAGCTTGAGACGCCATCGATCCCTTGAGACTGTGGACATGAAACCTTCGGTACAGGATTTATTGCGTGCGTGCATGGTTCATCTCACTTTCAAACCCTATTTTTACTCCACTAATAGGGCCAAGGAGGGATTCATAATTTCTCACCTAATGGGTAATGCCATTACTTGTGCTACTCCCTTGGTGGTCGCTGCAGACCCGCAGTTGGATAACTATGACAGGTTTGTGAATTCCTTTGAGGCCTTGTTTGATTGACCTGATATAGTCTTTGCAGCTATTGGAGTTTCAACAAGGGTCACAGGACATGTTGAGCTACATGACTTAATTTAAACAACTTGCAAAGGAAGTTGATTGGTCGGCCAATGCTTGTTTCACCCTTTTTCATAAAAGAGGCAACGAAGAAATCAAGAATGAGTTGGCACAACTTGCCAGACTGTGGTCTTTTCAGGCTTTCCTTGATATGGCCACACAGATCGATTACCAACTCCAGGAAAGGAAGGTTGAGAAAAGAAAACATTGTTACCCATCCTTTAAACCTACCCCAGTGTTTCCACGCCACAAGAGGCACCTTCCTTTGTTTCGGGGGAACCCAAACCAATGCAGATGGGTCCATTTACTACTGAGGAAAAAAACAGAAGGATCGAGTTGGGATTGTGTTTGTATTGTGCGTCCCCAAAAGATATGGTAACCAATTGCCCAATAGTTCCACCCAGGCGATCGGGAAATGCCACCTCCCGTTCCTAACAGGAGCTGGGTTTCTGGAGGTTGATACTTGCTCCTTTTTCTTTGCCAACTACGCTCTTCCCTGGTAGTGTTACAGGTCTCTTTACAGTCTGATCATGGAGACGTTCAATCCGTACACACATTGGTGGATTGTGGGGCCATGGGAGTTTTCTTGAATGATGAATGGGCCCAACTTCATCAGATTCCTTGTGAGAATAAAGAACAGATTCAGACTGTTAAAGGAATTGATGATTGTCCCTTGTCATCCGGGCCATTTACACAGTGCTCCAAGGACCTTCGTCTGACCATTACTAACCACCGGGAATTCCTTTGTTTTGGTGCAATTCTGCAAAGCACGCAACAGTTACTGCAAACAAAGTGTGTTTGCAGTAAATGGAAACTGAGTTTCCAACATCCCCATACTCACCAGCAAGGTCACGTATCATGCAAATGGTACTTGGCCTTCATAAAAACTACTCGCCAATGCTAGTGGGCTAGTAGATTTTGCAAACTCTACTGTGTAAAAGCTTTTTCTTCAAACTCTGTACCTTTTCCTCTGGTCAAGTAAATGTGTTCATTAACTTTTTTTTATTATTGTTCGGTTGAGAGAACTCAACCTTTAATACAACTTTGAAGTATATCAGTTAAAACACATCAATGCATCAAATACATCCATTAAAACACAACAATTAAAACACAATATAAAGAAAAAAGACAAGAAAAACAGATAACTACATATTTAATTTAATGTCCTAGTCTTCTCCCTTTCACCTAAAACATTGATTATGTAACACATATTAAAAAAAATATATATATATCCCATTGATTGAATATCCTAACCTATTCCCTCTTCCCCTTCTGATTCAACAATGATCAAAGATCAGTACCACATTTAATTACAAGGTGCATTTCATTTCATTACTCCTCAAAAGCAGTATCAAAAAAGTAAAAGCGAGACCACCAGGGGGTGTGGGAGGAAACGGCTGCTTAAGCGTACGGCTTCCGCTCCCTCCAGCATGAATGTGAGGAGGTACAGCTTTTCCATCCTGAGAAGAAACACAAAAATGGTGTGCAGAAGTGGACAAAGTCTTAAAGATCACAGAAAACTGCAGGTTGGAGAGTAAACAGTGATCTGAAGCCACGATCAGGAGAGAAGACGAAGACGGGGCCTCCCAGCAGAAGGAGAGACAAGACGGACTGTGTCCTGGTAACGGACAGGAGTGTGCAGAAGAAGGGAGGAACAGCCCAGGAGCTCCACGAGGACAGCTGCAGAGAAATTAAGGAACAAGCAGCCCAGCAGAAGAGAGGTGGTACGTGAACGACAGTTGCAGACACCGAAACGAAGGACTGGTGCCCGTGAAGAAATTCAGGTGGGCAGACCTCAATGTGGTGGAGGGAGGGGGAGCCCCGTAACGCAGAGGCCCGAAGCGGTATGAACGGGCACCAACAGAGAAACCCAGGTGGGCATACTTGGCCGCAGCAGAGGGTGGAGGGCCCCCTGTGGGAGAGAGGGAAGCCGCAGAAGAGCGAGAATGGAGGCGGCAAGGGAGAGAGGCTGAGTGTGGAACGGAGAGACCAGGGGGGACAAGGACCACCAAGTGCAATAGTGGTGCAGTTGGCCCCACAACAGCCCCCCCTAACCCCGTAGTACGCGTTTGACAAAAGAGAGCACGACAAGGAAGCAGAGGAGCCTGGAGAGGCGGCTAGAATGCCTAGAGAGTAACTGGCTCCTGGGGAACAAGACTCAAGGGGTCCATATCCCCTATGAGGCTGAGGTAGAGTCTCAAGAGCAATATTGGGGCAGCAAATGGCAGTCAGTTGAAACAACCCCAGGGGCACCATCAAACACGGGACGAGAAGGGTGTAAATACCGCAGTGAAACTGAAAGTTCTTCTGCAAACACCGGAGAACAAAGGAGGAAGGAGGGCCTGGTCAAGACAGAGATAAAGTGGGAGTGGAAAGTGCTCAATGCTGCTACCCAACGGCCAAATTCAGACCCTTTGGCGCCATCTAACTGAAAAACACGAAGTGCAAATAACACAATACAGACAAGAGAGTGGCAGAAGCCACAGACATCATGGGCATAGAAGGAAAAACACAGAAGAGGTGAAGAGGAGAAGGCCTTGGGTCGGACGCCCGTGCAGGGGAACCACGGGACAGAGTTAACAGGGGAAGCTGGACACAAAGAAGAAGGGGGAAAAGAAGAAGACAGGGGGAAGGAAGGAAGGAAACAGAAGAGAGCAAAAGAGGAACCCTGGTTGGCAGCAACGGAAAGATGGATACAATGGCACAGCAGCCTCAGAAGCAGGGAGGATCAACAAAGAAGGCTCCAGAGGGGAAAATGTTGCTGGAGGTGGACATGTCCCTCTTCTTCACATAGGAAGACTCGGACACATCCTGGCAGAAATGAAGGCCCTTAGGGGAGACATACAGGCCTCACTAACAGATCTCACAAGCAGGAAGGGCACCGTCAAGAGCAAGGTAGAGGGCCTCGAACATAATCAGCTCAATGCAGATCTGGTGGAAATGAGGCTTGATGCCAGGATGACCGAGCTGGAGTTCTGAGAAGAAGAAGTGATGCTGAAAATGGACAATTTAGAAAATAGAGAGAGAAGGAACAACATATGGATGCTGGGCCTTAAAGAAATGGCGAGGGAGATGCCAAGGCAAGTGGAGGAGAGGGTACAAGCCCTAGTGCACCATCTCTTTGAAGTTGAAGGAGTGAAAATGGTGCAATTCGAAAGAGCGCACAGAGGAGGGAAACTATCGGGAGTGGCCCCTGCTCCATCGTGGCGAAATTTCTGAGCTATAAGGACAAAACAGAAGTACTGAAAAGAGCAACGTAACAAAGAGAAATGGACTTTGAGGGCTCTAAAGGTACGATCTATCAAGACTTGTCCAACGGCACGCTCTCCAGGTGTAGAGACTTCAGGCACCTCAAAAAGTGGCTACAAGAAAAAGGGATGAGGTACAGATGGGGTTACCCATTTTGCTGCAATTTGAAGTAGAGGCAGTAGACTACTGTATAACCTCAGCGGATGAAGCGGAACAAGCCCTGTGTCACCTCACCGCCGACATGGAGGTCGAACTGAGGGGACCTGTAGGACCAACCACGAGCAGAGAAAAACCAAGACCAACACCAGGCCCACAGAGAAGGAAAAGAAGACAAACGGGAAGAAAATACATGCAATTGACTGGACCATCACCTCACAAGACGCCCACGACACCAAAACAGCCACAAGAGAATAACTCTTGAGAAGAGACAATGTGATGGCTGAAGAGACATTGGCAATACCAGATAGAAAGTAAACGTATGCAAACTAAATGCGGAGAGTACAGGGCAGAGGCTACGTCTCACTGTATGCAAGTAGATTAAGGGAGATTCTGGAGACAATGCTAGAATATAACAGATTAAAGGTACATACCAAGCTGTTAGTTGAAACAGGTATTCACAGGAACTGCAGGAGCAGGCTGTAAACAAAGAGACAGAGAAAAGGCAAAGACAAGCAAATACACTGGGCAACATGGATTGATCAGAAATAAGCGTGTACTGGAATATGATAAGGGGTCTCCAGGGATTAAGGAAAGCCCTTGGGTTAGGTACCAGCAGATTACTCTTAACAACAGTCATACAACTATGTCATGACTTAGGCGTGCCGAGGAAACTGTTGTACTCAGTCCAAGGGTAAACTGAAAAACCATATACTGAGGCAGGTACGACTTCCACGGACTAGGTGAAGGCAACAGAAGTCTTCCCTTATCTGATCTGAATGGAGATCAACCCAGGGTCACAATGTAAAACGGAGTCAAGTGGTGACACCACAGTGGACCAAGATGTATACAAGTAGAAAGCAGCGTTGAAAGAAATAACCAGGTACACGACAGGATAGGATATCAGAAGTTGGAACAGGCAGGAAGCAAGGCAAGGAGCCCAGAGGAACAGGGGAGAAGGCAGAGGAGTGTGGCAAGGCTGCCAGGCAGGGAAGCCCAGGGGAGAAGGGCAGAAGGCAGAGGAGTGCAGCAAAGTGGTCAGACAGGAGCCCAGAGGAACAGGGCGGAAGATAGCGGAGTGTGGCAGAGCCGCAAGGCGGGAGCCCAGAGGAGCAGGGCGGAAAGCAGTGGAGTGCGGCAGAGCCATCAGGTGGGAGCCCAGAGGAGCAGGGCGGAAGGCAGCGGAGTGCAGCAGAGCCGTCAGGCGGGAGCCCAGAGGAGCAGGGCAGAAAGTACCGGTGGGAGCCCAGAGGAGCAGGGCGTAAGGCAGCGGAGTGTGGCAGAGCCGCAAGGTGGGAGCCCAGAGGAGCAGGGCGGAAAGCAGCGGAGTGCGGCAGAGCCATCAGGTGGGAGCCCAGAGGAGCAGGGCAGAAGGCAGCAGAGTGCGGCAGAGCCGTCAGGCAGGAGCCCAGAGGAGCAGAGGAGCAGGGCGGAAGGCAGCGGAGTGTGGCAGAGCCGTCAGGTGGGAGCCTAGAGGAGCAGGGCGGAAGGCAGCAGAGTGCAGCAGAGCCGTCAGGTGAGAGCCCAGAGGAGTAGGGCAGAAGGCTGCAGCAACAGGAATCAAAAGGCCAAAAGAGGATTTCTAGGAATGGTCAAAAACTGGTAACAGGAGCACCAGCACGAATTCCCAGTGGAAGCAGTTGACTGACCACTGCTTCTGTTCAAAGTGAGTTTATAAAGGCCATCCCAGCCAGCAGGCCAGCAGGGTGGAGCTGATTGCAGACTCTGGCAGCTGTGTTCAATTAAGCCCAGCCCTGGCTTCAGTAGCCTGCAGCAGTAGCAGCAGTGGTTTCTAATCAAGTGCTCTCCAGCTCTCTGCAGCCTAGCCTGCAGTAGCTTGGAACAGGTGAATGCAATCAGGCCCTCTGCAGCTCTTAGTAGCTTGCTGCAAACAAATGTATTTAGTATGCCTCCTCCAGCCCTCTGTCTTTTGGACAGCATACATGTCCCTGAATGCATCTGCTGGTTTAACCCAAAAGCCGGAATGGAACATGCAATTAGATTAGTCCAAAACTGCAGTGATAAAACAAGGAAATAAAGGAGGAGGCGCATGTAGCACTGCTGGGTGGCAGGCGAGCAGGATCGTGACAACGGGGGAGGCGCTTGCAACATTTAGTAGGGTACTGATATTGGTAATACCAAAGGAAGGAAGGGATCCAGCCCGGTACTCATCATATCGTCCCATTTCACTCTTAAACGTGGATGAAAAAATATTCACATGACACGCTTCGAAGAGATGATGCCCTGCATCGTCCACCAGACCAAATGGGATTTATAGCGGGAAGACAGGGCCCAGATGCGATTCGGAAAAACCCTGGATCTCATTGAACACGTCAAGGGGGACCCGGCGGGCTATGCTCTGTTGAGCCTAGACGCAGAAAAGGGTTTCTACAGGGTCAAATGGGGCTTCCTATTTGCTATACTGCGGAAGATAGGGGTTGGGGACAGAATGTGTCAGGTAATCGAGGTGATCTACTCAGGCACCACAGCGAGAGTGGTCGTGAATGCAACGAAGTCTAGGGAATTTGAACTTAGCAGAGGTACAAGGCAGGGATGCCCCTTGTCATCCCTCCTCTTCGCCTCAACGATGGACCCCCTGGGGGAGAAGATGCGTGAGGACAACCAGATAAGAGGTGTGGAGGTGGGGGAGGATAGCCACAAAATCAGGATGTACAGACGACGTACTGTTATATCTCTCTGAGATATCGGCATCAATCCCAAGGGTACTTAAGATACTGGCTGATTACGGAAGAGTATCAGGATAAACATAAATAAGTCAGTACTTCTTCCCTTGAGAGGTGCAATTGGAGAACAGAGAGGAGAATGGGGAGGGCTGGGGGTACCAGTGGAAGACGAAAGCATAAAATACCTGGGGGTGAGACTACCCAGGGAACTAGATAAACTATATGAGCTGAACTTCCCCCTGCTATTGCACAGGCTCTTCGGTGAGCTGAAAACATGGTCGAGGCTCACCATTTCGTGGCTGGGCAGACTAAATGCTGTTGTGATTATGATTCTTCCTTTGGGTGATGTATCTATACCAGGTGCTGCCAATAGCCTTGCCAGACCTACACTTTACAGAGTTAAGAAAAAGAATAGGGACATTTCTGTGGCAAGGGAAGGAACAGAGTCGCATATGGAATGTTGGTACAGCCCAAAGAAAAGGGTGGAGTGGGCCTACCGGACATGTGCACCTACTATAGAGCAGCTCATTTCCGGGCCTTGATCCCTCACCTGTGGGTGGACAAGCAGAAGCGGTGGGTGGGTATTGAAAATTACCAATTGAGACCGGTCACGCTGTGGGAATGGCTTTGAACAGTGCAAAAAAAGGGATCCCGAAAAAGGTAAAGGCACACAAGATCCTGGGCACACTTTGGATGCTGTTTGTTTGTTTGTTTGTTTAACCTTGTGGAGGGTGAAAAAGGAAATGACAGGAGTCAAAACATGGCCGTCCCCATTGAGTCATATATGGGACTCCCCAATACGGGATCACATCCCCGACCACTCAAGTTTCCAAGATTGGTTCGAGGTGGGATTGGAACAGAGTAGGAAATGTTCTCAAGAAGGATGAATTTATAGACGTGGCAGAGCTTGAAGAGTATATGGGTATAAGTAAGATCTTGGTATTCAAATACCTGCAGCTTAAAGGGGTGTTGATGTCAGGAAAATGGAAGGATGAACTGCAAAGGGAACTGATGAGCACAGAAATGGTACTGAATTCAAAGAGGGGAATGAGGGGATTAATATCTAAACTGTACCATGTCCTACTGGGGGCGCAGGGAGGAGAGATCAAAACATTCAGGAGGAAATGTGAGAGAGATATGGGAATAGAAATAGAAGCTGACCAGTGGAGAAAGTTATACGAGAACCTGCATCGCACGTCCGTGGCATGTCAGTATAAGTTGCATGGAATCAAACTTTTATACAGGTGGCAGTGGGATCCAGTAAGACTATCTAAAATGTACCCAGGGGCGGACCCCCACTGCTGGAGGAAGTGTGGGCAAACAGCAGGCTATTTGCATATGTGGTGGGTAAGCAAGAAGGTGGTCCTGAAATGGCTAAAGGCCTTGGATGTGGTGGAAAGTCATCATGACCCCCTGCTGGTATTGTTTGGAATTGAGACGGTGGAGGGGGAGTGGGTGAAACTCCCACATATGCCCCACTACCTATTGTTGGCAGCCAGGGCTTGCCTGGCAGGGGATGGAAGAGAGAGAAACTTCCAAGTGAGTGACAACGGCCCTTGAAAGCCTTGGGCATGTACAGAACATGTACAGAATGGAACAGCTGACAAGGCAAATAGACAGCCTGGCTCCATCGAGGGAAATGGAGTGGGCGGCCTTTCTTGAGAGGTATGATCAAGAGAGGTCACACTTGGATGAAAGAACTGGGGAGCCAGAGTCTGCAGACACACAGGGATGGAATATAAAATGTACAACGGTCACAGCTGACAAGAGTAGTTGAGAGAGACAACAAGAGCCAGAGACGGTGGAAAGGGGGGAACAAAAGTGTGCCAGTGAACCCTAGACCAGACCCTGGAAGGACATTTCAGAAATCACAAAGTGAATATGGAAGGAAGACTCTCGCCTAAAAGGTGGAACAAGTCATTGAAGGAGCTTGGCTCCAATGTGATACCTGACATGGCAACCCTGGGGCCGCATGTGGAAGAAGCGGGGTGTGGGGTTTGGGTAGGGATTGAAGGGCGGTGGTGTGGGAGAAAAAGTTGGGGGAAAACTTGATAGTGAATAACACAAGGTGTGAAGATGTAATGATCATATCTGTTTTGTTTGCGCTAATTCACTAATAAAATAAATAAAAGAAATTAAAAAGGGAAAGCGATAAAATATAATATCACACCACCAAGGGTTCCTCCAAATTCAGTGCTCTAATAAAGCTGGAGATTCCTATGGCAGAGGACGTGGTTCTACCAGCCAAATATCTGTGCCAAAACACATCTGTATCAACTATCTGGGAAATACGAGCAAGTTTCCCCAGATACGGTTTCTGCAGGGTACCCAGCCCAGGGCAGTCCACTACCCAGTGTTTGGTTATTTCCACTGTGTCTTGGTTTTTACAAAATCTACATTGTCCTGAATTCGCTGGAATCTTGTCATGCCCAACCAAAATTTGTTTGGAATTTACAAGTTCCAGCGAAAACGCATAAAGACTGCTCGGGTCACTTTATCTGTATACATTCTGAGGAATGGGGCTAAAAGGCCCCTCTTTTTATAATCTGCCCTAAAATGTGCAAGGGATGGATAGGAATGAAATTGCTCTATCGTCACCATCCAGTCTTGTCGATAGAGCAATTCTTTCACCCTACTGGGGTGCTCTAACAAATCCTGTGTGCTACAACATATTTTTTCCAATATTGCGCTACATAATTCTTTTAAGGCTCTCATGTTAGTACAGCACTGTTTGGTGGAAGAGGAATTAAAATCTTCGAATAGAGAATGCTCTACCGGAATTAGAATTTTACGCAAAAGAGATAACATTTTCCAGTGTGCTCGAGATAGTAGAGAAGCAGTACCCAACTCATAATGCACGGCTACTTCTAGGAAACTCATTGGAACATTTAGTGTACGTTTCCAAATTCTTCCCTCCACAACTGACAGATATTTCAAGAGAGAAAATGGATGGATCTTGAGGCCAGATAAAGGTTTTGGCGCAACTTTGGCATCGTAATATCAAATAACTGGTTTAAGTGAAAACTTAACCAAACTTTACAGCAATCATTTTCATTCAAATGATTGTTTTCGCAGTTCAATCGTTCAGCCAACCCAGACTATTGTTAAAAGAGGATCGTGTGATTACTGGAAACCCCAAGTAGATCAAGGAGTCCACGTAATGAATGGAAGACTTACCTATGTGCCACTTGAAATTACATTTCTTACTGTTATTTGAAAATCTAATTATTCTAGATTTAGTGGGGTTGACAGTGAGTGCATGATCTTTTATATAAATTGTGAAAGAAGAGATCAAGCGCTGGAGACCAATTTTAGTAACGTCAAACATGAAGAAATCGTCAGCGTATGAGTGCCATCGAAACCATAGATTTAATAATTTAGGGGCAATCAATAATACCTGGCAGAGGGCCTCCATAATATCAGCCAGATACAAGTTAAATAGACAGGGAAAAACCATGCAACCATGTCTCACCCCCTTGGCTGTAGGGATTGTCCTTGATAAAGCTCCATTGTTGTTTAATCATATTTGGATGGCAGTTCTTGAATGAAGAGCGATTAATAAGCTAAGGAGACCCTCAGGATACCCCAGCTTGCAAGTTTCTGCCAAAGCAACCCTCGATCCAACATGTCAAAAGCGGCTGTTAGGTTCGTGGGAGGCCCCATACACTGCTTCGTACCTTCCGCTCCACGCCAGGTCTTGTATTGTATTAATGACCAAACCATTGAGCAAGGTCCCCACCTGTCGCCTAAAGCCTGTTTGCCACTTAGAAATTCTTCCCGTCTCGGCTGCTCAAGCTTTCAAGTGAGAGAGCACCATCGACACAAATACCTTACTATCCACGTCGAGCAGTGCTACAGGGTGATAAATAGAGGGGTTAGCTCTGTCTCCTTTTTTAAAGATTGGCACGATATGAGCGCTAGACCACATTGGTGAAATAATTCCTGTTGCGATTATATTTGCAAACAGGCTTGAGAGTGTCTTTGCCCACGCCTTCCAGTTTAATTTAATGACAAGATTGGCTAATCGATTAAGACTTGGAGCCCTTGAAGTGCTGATGCTATTATTTACTCTGAAGATCATGTCTTCACCAAAGTCCATCTGCGAGACTGCTTGAGAGCCCCAAACGGGCAGCGCCTCGTCCCCACTTGAGCTGGTGTTACCTGCATAAACCTTGCGGAAGTACATTACCCAGTCCAATTCTGATACTCCATTTATTTGGAGCAGAGACTGGGGAGCTTCACTGTTGTTGATTATCTGCTAAAAGGCTTTTGAGTTCTTGTTCTTAAGGCATAGAAGCATTGCTTCACCGTCCCATTGCTCTCTAATACTTTTGACTGTCTGACCCAATTGTGATATTCTTGGTAAATTTTCCTTATTCCTTCAGTCAGTTCAGCGGGACCCCTTATTCCATCGTTTTTCATCTGTATGATCTTTTGGTGCATCTCCCTCTTGCGCAAAACCCCCTCTCTGTTATAAACATGCTTGTGATTAGTCCTAGTTCCATTCTGACCCCTATTGGACACTGCCCCACCTGAATTTAATTGGAGCTTAATTAATAATGTTTCCAATTTCATTAGGATTGAAGTTTTGAATTTCCATGTTGAATCCGTTGATTTAAGATAGGTATCCAATAAGGAATTTACCTACACCACTTTGCCTAAGTTCCAGTGAATCTGAGAGCCTGAGGCATTAACTATCAAATCTGAAGCACATTTTTAATGTTGGGTCATCATCCTCGTAAATCTTTTTAGATTTTTGTATAATAGCAAAATCTGCCTCAATTAAAGCATGATTGCTATGTATGGTGAAGTTCCCAGAAAATGTTGTGTAGCGGACACCAAGCCCATCATCCACAAAGATGTATTCAAGCGTCAAATTTGAGGTGCCGGTGCTTTAAAGCAGAGTGCCTCGTCCAAGGACAATAGTCCTAAACCTTCCAGGTTTGAGAGCCATCTACTTCCATTCCTACTTTTGTCACCAGTCAGAGTACCTAAACCCCTTAAATCTGGGCCGGTTTCAGAACTAAGACAATTGGAGTTGTCCCCCACCACCAGAATATGTCTCTCCGGTGCGACCTCTCACCATTTTAGCACACGTTACTTCATCTCACGGAGCACAATTTTCAGGCACCCCAACCCTTTGTTCCAGTAGACTTTTACTACTAGTAGCTCATAAGGATTGACCCCCCCACCCCAATATTAATATGTGTCACTAACACTCCTCTGGTGATGTCAATGGAGTTCATTACTGCCAGCAGAAAAGATCAAATTAAAGTTAAGAGACTCCCTGAGGGTCGACCCATAGCACCTTGCATGGATGGCTGACTTTGAATTACACAACCATCTAATATGGGAGCCTGTATCGGCCATGTTTCTTGTAGGGCAATTATTTGAGCAGTTTGGAGCTTTTCCCTCAAAGCTGGTTCAGAAAACAAATACCTATGACCCTGAGTATTCCATGATATTACGCTAACTTGGTTTCCTCCTACATGTCCTAAAGAGAGGGCCTCATTATTACTTGCATGATGCGTTAAAGAGCCATGTCCAATTATTGGTAGCTTCTGAGTATTCCATTTTTTGCTTCAGATACTCAATTTCAGCATGTAAGTGGGGATAACTCCTTCCTTTTCTTCAACATTATAGGTAGAGACATCAAACCCCAAGATTCTCAGACAATCCCTTTTTCTAAGAAATGAATGCAGGACAAATCTTGTGTTTAGCATAACCAATGCTCTATCATTTCTTCCACAATCCAAGAAGTCAACCCTATTCAAGTCAATTGAAGAAATACCCTTGAAATTGGGTATCTCAGGAAATAGCTGCAGGATCGTGGAACGTCTCATGATCACTTCCTTGTTCTTGGGTAAGATGCTCTCTAATAGGATGGTCTTGATTTCGTCCATTCACTTTAATGGAGAGTGTTTTAAACTTACTTCATTTGTTTGCAGTCCCCACCAGTTCTGAGATTTATGCCCAAAGCTAAGAAGCAGACCCATCAGAAAACTGTCTGGTTATTCCCTAGAATACGGGACCCTTTTCGCCTCCACCAGGGCTGAGCCCGCATGTATCTTATTTAGGGGTTTCAACTGTTGCGTGCCTCTATTGATGTGATCCTCCGTTATTCTGCAGCCCTCTTTCCAAAAGAATTCAGCATCTATTTCATTAATACGATTGCAACTATGCAACATGACGTTGATTTCAAAACCAAAAAACCCACCTTTTATGCTAATGATGTAATTCTTCGTTAATTTCCCATTTGCAGAACGTTTTCTCTTTTGGTTACATCTGAGTTTTTAAGTTTGTTTTCTTCTAGGAAGGCTACATCGTATTCCAAATGGCTCGCATCATGTCCTCATAGCTCTTTCTGATGCAATTGTGCCTCTATGGATTCCCCTGGTTAACGTTTCCATTCCTCAGGGGATTTTCTCCCAATTCTGTAAGACAGGGTCATGTTCTTCTGCTGCTAAAAGAATCTGGACTGGACTCGTTAGAGAATGGCAACTATCGCACTATCACTGCCATGCCCTGTTATCAATTTTATTGATATATCTTAATCTTGTCATGCTCATTTCTGCTGTACAGTGCCCGCTACCTTCAGACCAGTGTCTGTGCTTCACAAATGGTGAAAGAAATAGTTGGCAATCCCATGCTTCTCATGCTGGTTGATCTTTGTGCTTTTGTTGGTTGTTGCATGTGCTCCCTATTGCTTGATTAGTGCGCCTTATTCCTGTTGATAGGTCCATACAGTCGTTGTTGGACAATCCATAGGTTCCCTGTTGTTCGATTCATGAACTCTCTTGGTAAATCCATGCTATCTATGTTGATCTAGCCAGGCCTCTTTAACGGTCAATTCATGTGTTCCTTTTTGCACAATCTGTGCATGTTTGATTCATGCCTTCTTCGTTGGACATTCCACCCTTTCCAGGCTCGTTGACGTTTGTGCTATTTGTTGGTTGATACATTATCTTGCCTGGTTCTAAATTGATGCATTTGCTTTCTGTCTTTTGGTTGGAGCACCACCTTGGTCAATACAGGTGCTCCCTGTTGGTCAATGCATGCCCTCCCTTGGTTGTTACATGCGTTTCCATGTTGTTCAATCCATACATTCCTTACTGTTCGAATCAAAAGTTCCATGTTGGCCATGCTAGATCCATGCTTTTCGTGTTGAGATCCTTTACTTCTTTGTTAGTGAAAAGAGTTGTTCCTTGCATATGTTGTTAGTCAACTCCTTGTTGGTCGATCCGTGTGCTCCTCGTTTGATATTCTACACATTTCTTTTTGCTGGGTCCTTGCACTCATTGTAGGAGAGTCGATGGATGCCCGATCCAAGGGTTCCTTGTTGATCAATCCATGTGCTACTTGCTGATTAGTCTGTGTTCCGTGTTGGTCAGTTAATGATGTCTTTGTTGCTCAATCCACAGGTTCCTTATTGATCAAGCTAACTATTCCCTGTTCATCAATCTGAACCTTCCTTTTTGGGCATTCCATGCTTTTTAGGTTGGTAAGTACATGTGTTCCTTGTTAGTTCATCCATTTGCAGTTGTTAATATGCTTCCTTCTTATTGGTCTATACAGGCACGTCCGCAGTTTCATTTTGATTGGCCTGTACTCTACCTGGTGGCTTATCCATACCTTTTATTTTTGTCACTTGAGTCCTTATTTTTTGGCCATTCCATGTGCTCTCTGTTGGTCAGTAAATGGCTTGCTCGTATTGGTTGCATGCCTTCCTTGTTGGCCAATTCACTAATTCTCTGTTGGTTATGTCATGGCTTCATTATTAGAAAATACATATGTATCCTATTGTTCAATGCACACAGTGACATGTGCTGTTTCCCCTGCAGAGGCTGCCTTGGTTACACCTGATGTCACAGCATGGACTACAGGGATCAAGACTTGGCTTGGATCAGCGGCATCAAGTTCCATGAAGATGTTCCTTCAGAGGACGAAGGTCTGCTGATTTTTAGGGCTTGATGTACAGGTACAGAGAGTGAGATAGTGCCACTGGTGATTACTGTGAGGTACATGAGCTATGAGAGTGCTGCTTCTGGGGGGCTCCACTGACATCTATGTACAGCGGGAGCAAGCGTTCACTGACATCCAAGTACAGAAGGCGTAAGGGTCCTTCAAATAGGATCATACCAGTGACACCCAGGCATGGAAGGTGCGAGGTTCCCTGGGAGTGACAATTGAGACACTATTTATTACATTGTGTGTGAGCCCCGCACTTTAGGTGGTGTGAGGATCCTTCCTCTAGGAGGATATCAGTGACACAGATGCAGATATTATGACTGTCTTCAGGTAATTTCATCAATGCCCAGGTACAAAATGCAAGCAGTGTTTTAGTTCACGTTTTTAGAGACGATGTTTTAACATTTCATTCCTACACATATTAAAGTCATTCAATTGTTGGGGTACATTCACATTTGAAATATTGAGTTATATGACTTCAACGCCAACATGTATAAATCATTTGTTAGGTAAGGGACAGTGTGAAATCTGTCCCTCTTCTGTTGTTCTAGTCTGAGAACAAAACAGAAGAAAGTGAAGTCCCCATCTTCTCCTCCCTATCCCAGCTCCTCTGTTACCCATTCATCCTACGTATAACCCCTGGGTGTGTCCCCTTTACACAGCACTCAGTATCCTACTTGTATGTCCAGGGAGAGTGTTGCGTGATTACTGAAATGATTTAACTTTATTTTGAAGGCAGCCACCTTACTCCTTACATATTCAGGTAGGAACATGAAATAAATCATGCTGGACCTGTTCATGCTCCTCCATGTCGTGCTACCTTTACCTTCCTTCTGTCCTATCTGTTCTACATTATTTAACCTTTGTGACATATAAATGTCAACCCATTTGACAACCCTTCTGACCTGATCAGATACGTTGTGGGAACAGCACCGGATTGCTTCATCCTTCTCACTTTCATGCAAAATCTTAGCTACACAATAAGCATTGAAGCCCCACCCCACCCCCCAGTACTACAGCTTCACCTTTATTTCCCAGAGACCAGAGGTTTATGACAACAGTAATGGTATCTATAATATAATGTGTGTGCTTTCTCCCTGGTGGATCGTTTACATTTATAAAGAGTATCCATTCTTTCCTTTCTTATGTTTGGATCAGCACTTTACCACATAGCACAACATCACACTTTCTACCCAGATGAATCTGCTCTAACGTTTGTGTGTTCTTTACTCCCAGCAAGAGGCCCCCACTCGGTCTATCCTTATTTCCTTTTTTTGTCTTCCTACAGATAGCACTATAACCATCCAAGAAAACCTCTGGCATTAACCATGTTTCCTGTAATAGTAATATATCATTCTCATTTAGAATATTAATCCCCTAGTTTCTATTTATAAAGTGGTTATGGCGTCTTGTGTTCCATTGCATTATTTTGATAGTATCACCAAGTTGGCTAGGTGCTCCATGCAGTGCATCCACCTACCACACGTGGTAGCCTGTCCCACTTTACTTGCCGTTTCTGTGTATCTTTCCCCCCCACATGGGGATTTTCTACATTCACCTTAGGTCCATTATTATTATAGGTTATTACAATTTTCTCCTTGCCCCAGGACGGTGATCTACTAACACTGCTAGGGTTGTTTACCCCCTCTTTGACTCTACCTAGTGAGAAAAACATTATTAAAAAACTGGGAATAAACTCCATTATCAAATCTGTTATTTGAGTTTTCACCATTATACATCAATATCGTTTGTGATGATGACTTAGTTGTGGGATCATCATCAGCAAGCCTAACACCCTCGATCTATCCAAATACTCTTTTTTGGGTCCTTGGAAAAGCTCTGATATATAGTTTGTGGAGCTGCACTCAAGGTTTAATGTGTCTTTCTTTATCCTAGCATTTTTAACTTCTTCCGTCTCCACCTTTCTCCACATCTCTTTCGCTGCTCCTTATATAGGATGTTGGCCAAATCAATCATTTACGTAATGCACTGTAGCTCATCCCCTTCTGGTGGAGCCTCGTTAATAGAGAATATGGTTTGATTTCCTTGTGGTTCGTCCTGGTTTATCACCCAATTGTCAATTATTTAGTTATAGCTCGGGAAAATCCAAAGGCCTATGTGGGCAAGGAACGGTGTACAACCACCCGAAGTGGGGGGGTGTGTACCTCAAGGCTGTGGCAGGAGGACAGAAAAGGATAGAGCAAGTGTCTAACTAACCCTGCCTAAGTCCAATGCCTCCACTCGGTTACGGTGCTGTGCTGCTTACAAACAGAGGATAGAAAAAGAGGTAAACTAACCACTTCTAAGTGTGTGATGCTTTCAGCCTTGTTGGTCCTATTCTACTCTCTTCCACTATGTGCAAGTGTGTATTGGAAGAGAATAACTAAGTTAATAGCTTAAAATGGTGCACCAATGGTCAACCGAAAAGGCATATGGTGTATCTACCAGTTTATTAACCACCAGATTGTCTTATGTGTTAAAACTAGTTAAGAGTAAGGGCAATACCCTGATAACTCTCTCTTCCGCCCTCTTGTTTTTTCAAATTATTACCCAATTGTCCAATGTTGCCGATTTCTGTCTTTTCCTTCACTTGGCTTTTTTCAATTCTCTTTGTGACATCCTTTTTAATTCAAAGGTATTTTCCTCAGTGTCTATGAGACTATATTTGCTGCCAACTGAGATAGGCAGAAAGAGCTTGTTTTTTCTTCTTAGAGCCTGCTTTGTCCTTTGTCACTCTTTTCTTAGCCGCTCTGCGTTTTTTAAGGCGTTTCTTCCTTAATTTCTCTGTTGTCATTTCACATGCCCCATCTTCTATCATGTTTATAACCACATCACTCCTCATGCCTACCGGTGTGGCCATTTGTAATTCACCCATCAGCTGGTGCAATTCTATTAGGAACTAATTTAAGTGTTTGGCAACGATACACTGCGCTCTCCTAGCATCAAATTGTATTTTGCCTTGTTGAATCCAGTATTAGTGCTTAGCTACTTCCAATTAACCACCACTTATGCTGCAACAGTAGTCTGGCGGCTGTAACACTATAAAGCAACCAGTGTTAAGTATTTAGATATAATCCAGACAATTCCATACGCTGTGGTTCAAAAAGTTTTATATGGTTATCGCAACAAAAATCAACAAAAACCAACATTAACTCATTAGTGAACATGTGCAAATGTTTCGCCCATTACGGCTTTGACATCCAGTATTCTTAACTGTCTTTCACTATCACTATAGATTACAGTTCTTAACAATATAACTTTGCTGCTCCTGTTATCACAAAATCAACCTAGATATACAGTCATATTCATAACCGTTTGTACATTATGTGTCCCATGAATCCATAGTCTATTTTATAAGTACAATCTAAAAGAGAGAATAGTAAGTGGCAGAGTGTTGGCCAGGCGTTTGGCATGCCTCCATAGCTGCTGTGATGCTGTTGGAGTCTGCCAGAATCTGCCTTCTGTGTTCAGTGAGGAGGAAGAGCAACATCACCTACACTCACACTCCCGACGCGGAGCGTTGCAGAGTGTTAGCTGCCGTGTTAGCAAATGGAAGTGTCTCCACCCGCTGGCAGCATCCAGAGAACTCGAAGCTAAGCTTGGCTACTCTTTTTGTGCAACGCGATGAAGATGCCTTTGCTCGTGTCTGGCGGCCCCAGTGAACAGCCTCCACCCCCCCTAGTGATTTCTGTGAGCCGAAGAACAATGGTCCACCAACATGTACTAAACAGGGATGTCTGTTGTTTTTAGGTCGTAGATACATGTGTCCCTATCTATACCCCTGTTGACACAGTTTCCTTGAAACTTGTAACTCTCATGGTGGACTGCGAAAGACCACAGTGCTACTCACTCCCCATACACGACGCCAAAACTCACTGTCATGCCATGTCAAAAAACACCATACGTAGATGACATTGAACAAGTAGATCTTATGGACGGAAATGTGCAAAAAACTAACTTAGGCTTGCGCGTACCAACCCTTTCCGAAAAGGTGAACCACACAGAAACCTGCCCCATTGAAAAATCTCCCTTGTAATACTCAGCGTTCTGAACATCTAAAACAAAAAAGCAACTCTGTTACTGATCCGACATGACTACGATGGCATTTCAAACGGTCTGAAGCCTCACAAGCAAGCCAAAATAATCTGTCTCCACCAGAGGCACAATTCAAAAATGACATTTTAATAGCAACAAAGCAATTGATATTGTGTAAAACCCCTATCTCAGACATTGACCTGTTGGAAAACATCAAAGCCCTACAATCAGCCATTGCAAATGACCCATCATGCGAGATAGGGCCAACGAATAACAGTGTGATGCTGTTCCCTAGTGGTAGAGAGGCCACTTATGGTCCTGGAATCTCTGAAGATATATGTGCCTGTGAAGTGACTAAGGAACCTCTCATTCTAACTTCAACTGATGCTGGGCGTTCTTGAATGAACTTACATTCATGCAACCCCAGTTACCTAGTGTCCCTGAATGCCATAATCAAACAACCCCAATGCTGGCGGCTCGCCTAACAAAAAATATTGCAGATTTAACTTTATGGTTGGAAGGAGGTTGATGGAACGGTAAGCGACTGTGTTTCCGATCTAGTGGAATCAGTTGACTCCAGTCAACAGTGCCAGGTGAAAAGATTTAAACCCAACAACTTACCATCGACAATATTGACTGGGAAAGAAAATGGTCCTCACCACACGCCTCCAGCCGTGGTATATTCTGCTGCCCAGGCATCTCACCCGTCTGAATTGTCGAACCCAAATCCATCTCAATGGCACTTGACTAGCAGCGGCTATGAATCATGTGACAATCCTGACTCTGATTCCTTTGGAGCCTCTCGCTCAAATTCAGAACATAGAGTGTTTCTATCCTGGTAGTTTCCATCTAAGAGACCATATCATTGTGTAGTTGATTGCAATGAAGGGATCCAGAGTGCTCCATTTTCCCAATTACAGGCTAGTATTATCTCGGCAGTTACGATCACGTTATCACTTTACCTGAAGCAGTTCGAAACACGTAATGACAACTATAAAGATCAGTCAACATTAATCGCTCTAATTAATTCAAAACTGATTCACATAGAAATATCTATGGAATCAATGAGAGGATGTAGAATGAAAGACAAAGACCTAGACATGCCCCTTCCGTTGTCAGAGCCCGAATGATTAAAAAACTTTGAACAAGATACAGAAATTGCAATGCTTCACACAGATCTTTGTTGTATCAAAGGGACGCAGAAGTAATGCTGCGGGTGTTGTCTACACAGAACCACCGGAACCTGTGGCTGCACTTAAACAACAAAGAAGCTACTGATTGTCCCCTTCAACTAAAACCAATATCTGAATCTTTATGGGTGGGACACTTTGGAAACTTACTTGGCCAAATAATGCACCAAGGAGAAGAACTCCAGACAAAACTCCGTAATGAATGGAAAATTGACTTTGATAAAGACAAAATGTTACTTCTAATAAAGAAAGCAAATATATCCCGAGCCCCAGGGCCAGATGGATTAACTAACTACATATTAAAGGCCGCCCTAGATGCATTGGCTGATTTATGCCATATTTTGTTCTGGAGAATCATGCTGATGGGCCAAGTCCCTGCTTCATGGAAGAAATCAATCGTAGTTCTGATTTTCAAGAAGGGCGAAAGAGCTGATCCCAAGAAATATCACCCCATCGCCCTTCTTGATCTCTTGGGTAAGCGCTTTGCTGCTGTCTTGTTGAGGCGGCTAAACTGGTGGGTACAAGACTCCGGAGCCTTTGACCCTAGACAAACAGGTTTTGTTAAGGGAGTGGGATGTAGTCTAAACCTGCTACTACTGAGCCTGTTAGAGATGAAGACCTTGAGGGGCGACTGAAAAATCTACCTTGCATGTATTGACATGGAACAGGCGTTCGATAGTATTAGTAGAGAACATCTGTGGTAAAAAAACTTCAAGGTTAAGATGTCCAAATGACCTTCTGTCTGCCATCAAGGGTCTGTACACCGGGACATCCCTACAAGTAAGGCTTGATCAAGAAGGCCATCTGACCAGCAGCATCTTAGCACATAAGGGATTGAAGCAGGGTTGCTCACTTGCCGCTTCTTTATTTAACATCTTTATATCTGATCTACGTGACATTATAGACCCTACTCCCTCATGTTCCCTAAGATCAATGACCAGATGACAGGATGTCTCCTGTATGCTAACGACATAGTTATTTTGGATAGAAACCAGCTTGGCCTCCAAAAGAAGCTAGAAGCTCTACAACTGTATGTAGAACGTAACGGCCTGCAAATGAATGGAATTAAGTCAGAAATTCTAATCTTAGAGAATAGAAGAGGCGGAAAAGCAAAGACATCTAGTTGGGTTCTAAACAAGAACAGAATTCAACCAGTTCTAGCTATTAAATATCTCGGTGCCATGATAAGTGCAAGTCCATGTGAAATCCTGTGGAAGGAGTACTTGGAAAGTAAACTTAAACATTTAACTTCCCAAGGAGTCTTATTTGGGAAAAAATATGGAAAGTTTTCACTACAACTGGTTATTCATTTTAATAACTAGAAAGTGACACCAGCCATGATTTATGCTGTGGAAGCCTGTCTTGACTTACCATAGAAAACATGGGAGCGCTTTGAAGGAAATTTTGGAGACGGATCCTGTGTTTTCCCAATGGCGTGCCAATGGCGGTAATAAGACACGAGATTGGCCTTTTATCCCTGTATGTAAGGGTAGTTTGTAAGTCCCTCCTCCTTTATGGCAAACTACAGGACCCAAACTGTCCACCTCAATTTGAAATCCTATTAATAAAGACTGTGATCATCCCGGATTTGTCCTTGAGCATGTGGATGAAAGGCCGTAGCGCAATTTTGGCAAATTTGGGTTTGTCCATTGAAACCCTAACTCGAAATCTGACTTTGGTGAAAAAGACGTTATGGGCTGATGACTGGAGGGACACAGAACTAAAGAGAGCAAACTGAAAAGTACATATGTTATCAAAAACACTAACATCATTACCCAATGTGACAGCACGATATTTGAAAAAATCTCCAAGTGCAATACACAGAGACTTAATTTTGAGATTCTGTTTAAATATCTTATACACAAACTTGACTCTGTATAGATATGGAATGACAGAGACTGAAAAGTGCAGACTATGTCACACAGAAATAGACATTTCAAACCATCTCATTTTGTTCGGTCCTGAGTAAGGAAACTACAGCACACTGCACCTCTACAGTCAACTGTCAATAAAAAATGTAAGGAACTAGATGAAATTAAATAGCCTGAAATTAATTCTTGTGAAGACCTAATATCTTAGTGGTAGAAGATTTTCCTTTCCCTTTTCTGAAGTGGCGAATGGCAAACGTTTGTAATTAACTAAATGCCTGAATAAATAAAAAACGAAATGGTTTAGAGAGACAATAACAGGCGATATGAAAAGACAATTAATTAATAAATGCTGCAGTTCATTCACAAATGATGCAGTATTATTTTATCTATTGTCACTTGTCCATGTCCCGTTCTATTCCTGAACACACAATATTTGTATCATCAACCTATGTTGTCTACTAGGGATTCCAGTCCCACATCACTGACCAACATCTCCCAGAAGAATCTAGACACAGAACACTATGAGCCTGATTCACATAACATTTCCTATGGGATTGCGCCATTATAAAATGCTTCTGTTATATCAGGCCCTATATGTATGTGGACTTCCTGTCACCTATTCCCTTGTAACCAGTAACTAGAATTATATGACACATCAATAATAATTGTTGTGCCCCCTTCTTACCTCATTACGTGTACTTCCAACCACCACATAAATTATGACCATTCAACTGAATTCCAAACAATCAATTGTACTCCTGTATCCTGTGATCTAACAGAAAATATTTGTTCGTTTGATTCCTTTTTATACTCCAATTGCATGAATCCTAGTAAATGTATAACTGAATGTATGCTTGCAATTGGCTGTTCCCTTTTTACAAGCAACCGTGTATATATATATATATATAGATCCAATCTTCCAATATGTTCAATATTATGGTTTACATAAAAATCTAAAAAACAAGAATATAAATCCCATTAATTTGCTTATCTGTAATCTGCATCCTAACTTGACAATAGCCCATTTTAAATCATATTGTACTTTAGGTCAGTCTGCCAAAGTTAATTTTCCATATGCACTGTTTGGTTGCTTCCTGTTTCATTCCATATTAAGCATTGAAATCTAAAACAGGTATAGAGACACTTTAGTAAGTAGTATGATGGCCCAGGGCTGCAAAGCCCAAGTAAAAGATCCTGTCCTCACTGTTAACCTTACCTGTGAAGACGCACATTATTTCAGCCATGGCGGCAGTGTCCGGCATTCAGGCTCGCCGCTCCGATCTCACTGAACTTAGTTTATATTGTCACGCGCAATGATGTAATGCGCATCGTGACATCATCACGTTGCTGCGTTCCTCTACCAGTGTGTAAACACTAGTCCATTTACGGTTATGCACACCCGTGTGTGTTGAAGTCTTGTGATGCACATAGTTGCTCCATAAGGGTATCAACTTGTCCATAGATTCACTCCTGACTTTACTTGTATACAATTTCACTAAGTGCCGAAGTTCTAGTCCCTCAGAATATTGTTTATTTATTCAATGACTCGCACACCCTCGACCTAATATTGGTATCCTGTTTGGACCTGCAAACATAATGTATCACATTAATTTATAAATGGAGAACCCCATTGTGCATACATTATGGGTATTGTTTTGGAAAATACAACCTCCTCCTAATGCTTGTGTCCAATCAGAGGTGCTTACCAGTCATGTCAGTATCGGTCTCCCAAACCACAACATAATGTATCATTATATAGTATTGGATCTATTGACTATTCATTAGCAAACAATCCTACAGAATGTTACACAACACAACCTTCCTTCTTTTAGGTATTTGATCAGAGTTTGCCACTTAACCATGACACATAATCATGCCAACCATCCTTATTCATAAGAACGTTTTCATCTCAGTGTCCTTATTTAATCCATAGAATGTGCTTTGTAGACATAATCTAAAAAAAAGCCATACCACAGTAAGAAAACAGGCCTTTGCTGGCTTGCTGGTAAGATAGCTCAATGGGTTGCACCCTCACGTCTGCAATCTGAGTGTGATCTGCAGGTCGCAGGTTCAAATCCCAGCAAGGCCTACTCAGCCTTTCATCCTCCTGAGGTGGATAAATCGGTACCAACTTTGTTTGAGTGATCATTTTATAGAAATATGTTAATTAAACAGTGCATTGGCGAAAGCTCTATAAAAATAACAAACCATTATCATTATACCAATCAACCAAATATGATGCAATCATCATGTTGTATTTGCCTGCTAACACCAGTAAAGAATGTCATGCAACAGTAAGAAAACTGTGCCTTGCGGGCTTCACAAATGCCCGTCCCTCCCAATGTGAAAAAACGTATCATGTTGACTTTAACCTTAACAACAGTAAAACAATGCCATGCCACAGTAAGCAAACATGCCATCACCAATGTAAGAACACTCACCAAGCTGGCTTTTTCCATAATTCGAGTACAAAATTCAATGCCACAGTAGAACCCAGACAGCCATTTCAGTATCCCCCACTGCAACGCTTCTTTCACATAATCACACTCAAGTTGCCTTTGCTTTGCACATAAATACCAGTAAAACATGCCATGCTCCGTGCAGAAAATGTTTACGCTCCAATGCCCGTGCCAAACACACACACCCACCCATACAGCTTCTGTCATTCACTCCTTTCCTGGGCAAACTCCTGGAAAAGCTGGCCATCGCCCAGCTTAATCTTCACACTGAATTGGTTGGTTGTCTCCATGACCATCAGTCTGGCTTCAGAGCTACCAGAAGCATGGAAACGTCTCTCCTGAACATCTGTGAAGACCTGCTCTCCAACCTTGACTCCAATAACCCCTGTGTCCTCATCTTACTTGATCTCTCTTCTGCCTTTGACACAGTCAACCATTCCATCCTGCTCAACCGTCTTCTTGATAACCTGGGTATCACTGATCAGGCCCTGGCATGGCTGACCTCTTTCCTCTCATATCGAGCCTCCCAGGTCCAACTTGTGTCCTTCCTCTCCTCTATCTCCATCTCTACCTGTGGTGTTCCCCAGGGGTCTAACCTCTCTCCTTGGCTGTTCAACCAATACCTGGCACTTCTTGCCCACGCATTGCCACTCTTTGTCCCAATGTTCAGTGCTATGCGGATGACACTCAGCTCATTTTCAGGCTCCCTTCCGCCACCTCTTCCCTTTCTCATCTCTGACTGCCTGTCCGATATCCAGGAGTGGTGTGCCGCCAACGATCTCTGCCTTAATGCCAGTAAGACGGAGATTCTCCTCATCGGCACACCTTCTCCCTCCTTTCCTGTTGCTCTCTGGCTTCTCCCACCTGTGAGGCTAAAAACATCAGGGTCATCTTCGACTCCACTCTCTCCTCTCCTCACATCTCTGACATCTCTAAGAAGTCACAGTACCACCTCCTCAGAGGTATTCTTCCTTTCCTCTCCTTCCCCCAGAAGCTCACTTTCTCCAGAGCTCTGGTAATCTCTAGGCTGGACTACTGCAACAGCCTCTTTCTAAATCTTCCTGCTTCTACTCTCCAGCTTCTGCAACTCATCCAGAACAGGACTGAAGGAATTGTCCTTAGCCTCAAGCCCAGGGATCGTATCTCTCCAGGACTGAAATCTCTGCACTGGCACCCAGTGGCTGTGAGGATTAAGTTCAAAACCCTCTGCATTGTCCACAAGGCCTTCTGGGGACTGCGGCCTCAATACCTCCAACTCTCTCTTCCTAGATTTCTTCCTTCTCAAGCACTTCGCTCATCCGCCTCCAACTCCATCAGGGTCAGTCACTTCTCCAAGCAACGAGTTGGTGGTAGTTCTCTTTCTTCGGCTGGGGGCCTCCCTCTGGAACAGCCTCCCTGCCTCCCTGAAACTTGAAGAGAACCATCTCCGGTTCCGGAAGCACTTCAAGACCTTCCTCTTTGCTTCTGCTTTCTCTCCTCCTCTGCCCTGCTGAACTCCTGACTGAAACTGCACTGGTCACCTGACTACCCCCTGCACTTGGGTGCTGTATCTGTATCCCTACAGTCCTTGACACTTGATGTCTGCACTTACCCCTGCACATGCCACTAGCTGGCCATACCTTTACCTACTGTTTTTATTTATTTTTACTGTTGATCCTTTGTATTGCACTGCCCTTTCAACCCCCGTACTTTCCCTTTCCCCCCTCCCCTGCACCTGCGCGATCTGAATGTCACCCGGCCTAGTAAGATCGTTGTCTCTGTCTTCCCTCTGCTCCCCCTCGCTGGCCTCGTCGCGCTTTGAAACACTTGTGTATAGGCGTGTTTTAAATGCCATATCATATCATATCACCCTAGCACCCAGCACATTCACACTGCATTCTCATTCACACGCATGCTGACACCCATGTCTGTACACTAGTCACACTGCATTCATTCATATTGATGCAAACATAGATACACGCATGTGCTCACCCTCACATGCATGAACGCATACATTTATACATGCATACACACAAACAAAAACACTTTTTTTTCTTACCTGTTTCCCTCTGGACCCTCTCAAGCCCTTTCCTGTCCACACCTCTGCATCTCACAGGCTATTTAGTTAAACAAAGCAATGCCCATCATTCGAGGCATGACCAACTAAAAGTTCAGCCCAGCAGTTAAGCCTTTAGCTTCCACCTAGAGGTCCACTGTTATCATCCCTTGGGCAGGCTTTTGTCCTCTGCAAGTTTGCTGACGCTGCAGTCATGTAACAACTATTTTCGCATCTCAGAGAGCGGTATATTTGCTCACTTTTAAAGTTTAATATTATGTTCAAAAGTAAGTAAATACATCACTCTCCGAGATGAGAAATGTGACAGCTCCTTGTCTGAGCCCAGGCTGGGCCTCACAGCAGATTAATGGCTGATGACTCAAAGTGGGAGGGATTTAGCTCTCCCAAGCCTGGTGCCGCCCATGGGAAGGACAGTTACTTTATGTGTATCGCCAGCGACGGGGCTATGACCCTACTCACTGGAGCACCAAAGCCACAGCCTCCCCTGCCCTCGGCCCAGCAGTCCACAGACAGCGTGGGGAGTGACCACAAACCTTTTCCGAGCACTGATCATTTCCACATTGCTACTGCTGCATGCAGCCCCAATCTCCAGGACCAGAGTAAAGCAGGATACAAGAGAACAGCTGCTTCCAACACCATCAGTCAGATCAAATGTCTTCTTATGTATTGCGATTTAACATGCACAGATGTACACATGTCTGAAAATAGCCACTCTGGAGTGTCCGAAAGATGGTTGAACCTACTTTTTTTCTAAGCTGTCCAATGCACCCAAAATGTGCACTAACTTTGCTTTCTATTGCTATGTTGCTCTGTCTTTCACACCGCAGATTGATTTATTTTGTTGATTCCTCTGTCACTTGGTTTACATTTCTCTCCCCTTTATTTCCTCCTTACATTTCTTTTTTCCAGTTCCTCTACGTTTGCTGCTATCTCTCATTTAGTAATTGCCTATTTTTTCACTACATAAATAACCCTATCAATGCATTATTCCTGTTACTGCATCGATCTCAGTTGCAGTGTTAATTGCTAGACAATGTTTATCTCTGCTGCAACCTCTTTCTGTAAAGCCGCCTTGCTCGCTTTCTTCCCCTCTCTGCTTTTACCACAGCTACCTGCTATGAGTACCTATGTAATTTGTATAGCCTGCTCCCTTGTTCCCAACAGTAGGAGCACCCCTCCAGTATGTTTAGCATCTGAAATTGTAGCCCACAGCTGCGCTAGGGGTTACATACATTGAGATAATATCTATACACTTCCACATAGTTAAAAAGGGAAGAACCTGGTCTACAAGGTTTCTTGTAGGAAGTGCTACTCATATAAAGGACTCCACTACTTTAAAGCCGCCCTTCTAAGTGTCAGAGATCTGAGACATCATCACACCCTTTATCTATTCAAGATATTAGGCCAACATGGCCAAGCTCAATACACTGAGCTTCACTGAAGCACAAATTCTGGAAATTATGAGAGGGCCATCCCTCTTCAATCCTACAGGCACTGATCAGCCATTGATGTCCCAATCCACAGGAGAAGAATTGTTAAAACTCAAGAAAAAATGCTTTCTCACAGAGGTCAATGGCTATTTCCTGTGTTAATATTTAAAGGCCAATATCATACCAGCTGGACTAGTTGTAAAAAATGAACCTTCACTATTACTCGATGATATGGATTACTGTATAGGTTTCAGTCAGATCGCCACCAAAGGCAGTCGCGACCTGATGGTACATATTATCCCCACTGCATTGAGGATCGGTGTAAAAATTCAGAAAGACCGATACAATGAAGAACTGACATTTTTAGATGATACAGCAATCTCTAATGCATGGGACAAACTTAATGAAACTCCCAATAAGAACAATTTAAGAATACCACTATAAACAAGAAAATATAAAAACTCAATAGAGACGCAAAGGATTTTAAATTAGAAGTCACATATCCATATCCAGTGGAAAATTACCATGCCAATAAGCAGGACGATAACAGAGGGGGATCCGAGCAACAGCTGAATGCAAGGCACTGCTGGGTCACATTCAGTGTCACTTCTTGCTCAGACTCTGGTGATGAAGACCTGAGAGAATACTATGGAGGTTCCTATGAACAATTTAGAAGCAGAAGGAGGCCTTTTTTAGGATGGGGGGACCCCAGGAGAGGAGAGAGTGGAGTTGAATTTCATCAACACTAGATACCCCAGATACCAACGCACACAGAGACATCCACAGCAGAGGAGATGGATGCACAATTAAAATTACCTGTGTTTAACCTAACATCCACAGAAGAAATATCGCTCCAAGCAAAGGGACTGTCTTTTGTACGAACAAACACAACTGACTGGTATAACCTAGAGCTTGAATTGCGCAGGTTCTTTAGCAGAATAAGACTAAACATATGTTTTCAAGATCGACAGAACGAAGAACCCTCTGAAGACACCGCCCTCAGAGCAAAATCAACATTTACTCTGCAGGATAATCAAACTCCAAGAGAGATCCTGGCCTTTGAAAGATGCGTACTACAGGAAATCCTAAAACTACAGAAACTCAAACCAACTGCTCGCAACAACTTAACCAACCAGGAGATTGCAGCCCTTCTATTCCTATGTGCTAACAATGAGATGATAATAAAACCAGCCGATAAGGGCAAAGGGATCGTGGTACTTGGGGTAAATCAATATTGCAAAATGGTGATCGATCTACTCAATAACGAAACAAACTATGAGAAACTTAAAAAAGACCCCACGTCAGATATACAACAAGATCTATCAGAGATAACGGGCACAGGCCTGGCTAATGAGTGGATAGCAGAACAGGAACACGCCTTTCTGAACAGTTGTGAAGGACGGACACCCACCATGTATGCTATCCTGGAAATTCATAAAAATTCAATGCACCCACCAGGCCGACCCATCATCTCAAGATGTGGCTCCATTCTCGAACCTACAGGCACATTTCTAGACTTTTTTCAAGCCATTAAGACAATTAACAGACACCTATTTAAGAGACACCATGGATGCCATCAAGTGCTTTGAAGGAATTACCATTGAAAATCAAACAGACCTCCTACTCCCTATGGCCTTGTAAGCACTGTACACTAGCATCACGCAACATGAAGCCACAGAATGCATAGGGGAAGAATGATCAAGTCAGGATATCTAAAAATTGACTCCTTACTGAATTTATTATGGAGATATTAACTGTGGCATTGACAAAGAACTTCTTTACTTTTGACAAAACGTTCTACCTCCAGACAAGAGGAACAGTGATGGGCGCAGCATTTGTGCCCAGTCGAGCAATCATATTCATGGTCCAGTTTGAAAGAATGCATGTCCTGAATAACAACAACCCATTCCACAATAAGATCTATAAGTGGAAACGCTATATAGATGACATAATTTTCATATGGCATGATACCTGAAAGAATTTAGAAGCATTTCTTCTATTGCTCAATCCCAGAAACCCTAACATACAGTTTATGATGTCCTGGAATCAGCAATAAATCAACTTTCTAGACCTCGCTATATGGGTTGCCCATAGCACCTTACAATTTACAATCTTAAAATACGCACAGATCGAAATATACTACTACATTACTCGAGTCAAAACCCCACCACACTAAGGAATAACTTACTGTGTGGTCAATAGTTACACATAAGATAGAATTGATCCACGACAGAAGACTACCAGGGACAAGTACACACACTTGATGCCAGACTCAGAGCCCGGGGTACCCAAAACAAGTTATTAGACATGCACACAAACGGGCCAGATGTACCCTCTAACACCAAAAGCAAGAAAACCTCAAGAGGATAGATGTGTATGTGTACATACCAATAACCACCAAAAGACTAAGATCAAGGCAACCATCAAAACATTCTGGCCACTGGTTCATACAGCTCTTTCCAGTGAACCATCACCTCTGATGGCCCTTAAAAGATCTAAGAACCTTAAAGACTATCTGACCAATTCATTCTTCCGAAGTCCTAGTCCTAGAAGCACATTATGAAATATGAGACCCATAACAGGCCATTTACCCCGCCGCACATGCACTGTATGTCAATTCACAAAGAAAATGCCAGGTTTTGAGATCAAGTGCAGGACATGGCACTTTAAACATCTCTCAAATTGTAAACCAGCAAATGTGTATTGTGTGCAGTGCCCATGTGGACTCAGATCCGTGGGTCAAACAACCAGGCCAATCCGCAAAAGAATTGTTGAACACCGGTCTAAGATAAGATGTAGGACAGTCTCAGCCTCCATGGTCCCTCACTTTGTACACCACCAACACTCACAGGATGAAATATGCTGGTGAGTGCTAGAGGTAGTAACCAGCTCACCAAACACAAATGCATCTCTTGACCATAAATAGAGCCGGTGAATCCATACATTGAACACAGACAGGGAAGCCTCAATGGACTATACAACGCTGTAAGAATATGAAATGCATTACAGGTCCTGTTGCAACACATACTTTGGACTCCCCTAACCAAACCCAACCCTGCATGAGCATGACATGCATTTTAGTCGTTTTTGGTCTTGTTTTTGTTTAGTATACCTAGACCTCCCCATCCATTCTATACCAGTATTAGCTATTGTCGACACAATGTTTTAGTCCCAATAGGACGACAACACAGTCGATCTCCGTGCCCATTTTCTCTGATTAGAAAAGATTCCATTTCAGTTGATACCTCCTCCTTACCCAATTTATTCACCTTGGCATACAATTCTCCTACCCCTCGTTTTATTTGAGACTTTCAGGCCAGTACCATGCCTTTACACGGCACCTAGCAAGTGTACATTACACTATCCTTTAATGCACAGTAGCATATCCCCCATCTCACTCATCCAGTGTGGACCTGCGTAGAACAAGCTGACCGATATCATGTTTCTTCCCCATATGAGGCACTACGACTATCGCTGGGAGTTATACATGTTAGCGTTCATCTTCCAGACTTACCAGACAGCCACCAGCAAGGACAACACAACAGTGCTCGGCTATATGATCTTTTTTCTGGCACCACGCCATGTTGCTGTGCACCAATAATTTAATCAGGTTATGCCCCTCAACTGCATTGCAGTGGCAGCACACTAAACAGACATAGGGTCTCCTCACAAGTTGGGCGATAAAGCGGCACAATTACCGCTAGGCGCTAATAGTGTTACCGCCGGGTCATGCTGTGGTAATTGCGCCTCATCACATCCTGGCGTGCACGTGCCCACGATTCCGGCGGTAACGCTATTAGCGCCCGGCGGTAATTGCGCTGACATAAGGACTACTACTGGAAATCCGCCCCTAATAGCGCTACCGTCCACGAGCCTGCTGCAATTAGCGCTGGCGGAAATTTAATTTCCGCCAGAATGGGGAGCATCTTGGTGGCCATTTTGAAAAACACAATCCATTTCAAATCTCCACTTCCTGCAGCTATCCAGCAGTGTAGACAACTGAAAATGTCATAGGAGAGGCTGAGCGGCAAGGGGCCATACATCAGCTCAGAAAGCCCATGTTCAGTGAGGGCGTGCTTGTGGTACTGCCCGATGAGGTAGTGGGGGACAGTGATGAGCTATATGGGCCAATCCAGAAGACCAGTGGGCAGCGGCGCACAGCCATATGGAGAAGCATTGCCCAGAAGGTCTCGGCAGTGTCCAGTGTACCCGATGGTTGTGAGGACTGCCGGAAACTGTGAAATGAACTGAGGGTACGGGTGCGGGGACTGCTTGCCCAACACTGCCGGGAGTCCCTGGTGACTGGAGGAGGCACTGCCCAGCCACTGATCCTCGCTGCATGAAAGGAAAAATGCAGCACTGTGCTCGACCTCGAGGGCATAGAGGGCGTCAGCATTGCAGATGCAGGAGCCAGCAGCCAAGAGGCAGGAGGTGAGTAAAACTCCCCCACCCCCAACAAATGCATGCACAAATGACAACCCAGAATAAGAAGCCCCAGTGGACGGGGCACACAAGTCAGCAGAGCCTGAAGCTGAGCATGCTGACAGTGCAGAGTGAGGGCCCGTAACATCAGCCACCCCAGAGCAGCCATGGAGCAGGGTACCAAGGGCACTGTGAGCGTCACAGCAGTGGGAAGGGCAGGCAAGTGAACCAAACAAATATCCATGCACACCTCACCCCTCCTGGTGCACACTGCACCAGCGGGATTGAGTTGTGAGAGCAACTATGACACCTTGCATCATCCACCCCAGAATGTAGCGGACCCAGTAGGCCTGCCCGATGAAGGCATGGCAGAAAAGCCACAGGGAAGTACACGTCCCACATGAAGACATCTCCACAGCATGCAAATCACTGTTCACCACAGAACAGCCCTGCTGGCTGCACAGCAGTGTCCCATAGAGCCATGACTTTGCCATGGAACAAGGCCCATCCCACCATGTCACTGCCATCCGGGGAGTGGATGCAGGCCCATGAAGCCCCACAAGTATGCATGTCAGACATCACTCATCTCGGCACGGACACCCTACCCTACCCAAAAACAGGCAAATGGCCAACAGGCCATGGGCCACACACCCATCTCTACTAGAAACCCCATGATGGTGGGCCCACATGCAACTTCCGATGGCCAGACATGCCCATTTGTCACCATGTCTGGGGTCACACTCTTCACCATAGCAATCATGTAATGCATGCCAATACAGGTGGTGGGCCCTGATGCAATGCCCTATGTCCCCTAGAGGCGCACATGCATTGCCACAGGTCTCTGAGGAGGAGGACGAGGTGGAGGAGGAGGAGGAGGAGTCAGCTGGCCCATCAGGCATTGCTGCCACAAGGCCCTCAATGTCTGCCATCACCACCCCACGAAGGCCCACGACACTGTCGTCTAGGCGAACGGACCTCCATTCAACACTTGAAGCCAGCAAGGCCAAGTCTGCCAGTATCACCACTGACCCGGCAATGAAACCAGCAGACACCCTGGGCAGTGCAGGCCAAGCTGCACCCATGCCTGAAACCGCCAGCACGGATAGGGAGCCAATACCAGCATACAGTGACACTGGTGAGCCACAGGGGGACACCAGCCTGCAGTCAATACATGGCCAAGGTTCACAATCCCCTGGGAGCCCTCCACGCCACCACCGCGTGGCAACTCATGAGCCAGATGTGGCCATATCCTCGTATGACTCCCCCACATTCAGCCCTGGCCCAATGCCTAGCCCACCTCCACCGCCTGTAAAGAACACTGGGACACTGGCCACCACAAGTGGCTGTGCTGGGGAGTTGGTGGTGGGAGGGGTGAGGTGAGACGGGGTTGTGTGCTGGGGAGTTGGTGGTGGGAGGGGGGATTGTGTGCTGGGGAGTTGGTGGTGGGAGGGGGGATTGTGTGCTGGGGGGTGGTTGGTGGGAGGGGGTTCTGTTGGGGTATGTTCACTACATGTAAACCGTTGAACTCATTCACTGCAAGGAAATTCCTGATTGTGTCATTGTCCTTTCATTGTTGGGGTGGAATAGCACAGTTGTGCATGGCTTGTGCAATGTTATCAATTTGTCTCTGACATGCATGTCTCCCATCCCTCACGGCATCATCGGCAATGGGTGCATTTGCCTCAGCTACTGGCCCTGCTTCCTCATAGTCTGGGGGTGGCATGTCCACGTCAGGGGGTAGCGGGACATTCCTCCAGGGGCAGATAGCGTGCAGCATGGCACACCCAAGCATGATGTTACCCACTTTCTCTGGTGCATACATCAGGGTTCCACCAGTATGGTCAAGGCAGCAGAACCGTGCCTTCAGAAGTCCAAAGGTACGCTCGATGCACACACGGGTCCTGTAGTTCTCCAGCATGTGGTCTGGCATGGATTCACATGCTCATGAATATTCCCCGTCGTCAGGCTGGGAATCCTTGGTAAAGAAAAAATCAGTATCAGTTTCGTTTCTGATCTGTCTTTCTTAGTAGTAACCAATCACTGGTCTCTGGGTCATACTGTCCCCAGCCAATGACTGCCCTCTTCCTAAGCCCTGCCCCTGGCAGCCATCCTCAGATTTTTACCGCACGTTCAAGTGTTGGGAGTCCTCGTGCTATAGCTCTCGAGCTTTTACTGCGTTTTGCGCTTTTTCAAAGAGATTTATCTAATTTTTTCGGTTTAATCGAGCCTTAAGCTTCACCGTTTCTACTTCCGATCAACGGGGACCCATTTCGGATTTATCTATGCCCCTCAAGGGTGAAGTTTTCGTCGAGTTCCGCTTCTTGGAGGATTCCAGAAGTTTCTGAGGCCTACCTCAGAACATGGCCCAGGAGAAGGGAAGCTCGACTCACGGCAAACTGTTCAGGGTCTGCCCTGGATGCAACCTACAAAATGTGTTCAAGGAGGATGAGCATTCGAAATGCCTTTACTGCCTCCACGAGGACAAAACGCACGTTGAGAAAGACTGTGCGTTTTGCATGAACATGTCGGATCGGACTATGAGGGATCGTCGGACCTGTCTCTCCAACTGGCTGGAAGGCAAGAGCCCAGCAGGTGAGAAGAAGAAGAAGTCTGAGCGGTCTTCTAAGTCCTGTGAGGGCGCCCCAGCGACGGGGGCCCAACAGAAGTCAAAACACCACGAGTCAGCAGGCACCGGGAGCGCCGAACGGTCGGCTCCTCGGCTGCCAGGCAGAGCGCACCTTCACCAACGTCATCAACCACGAGCCAACGCTCTGGCTCGGGGAAGAGAAAATCCGAGAACCCGGCTAAGCTTCTGGAGAGGCCCCGGTCGATCTCGAAGGAACCAGCCGAGGGGGAGCGAGGTGGTGACCTTCCCCCTAAGGTGAAGGCCTCAAGCGCGCCCAAGGTGGTGAAGGCCTTGATTCACCCAGTTAAGGCCTCTATCAAAGGAGTCACTGCGGCCCTGGTGAAGCCTGTGGGGGCTAACCCAGTGGAGGCGACCTCGGGGCCCAGAGTTTCCCTGCGTTCGCTGAGGGAATCCTCTTTTAAGCCCATCGAGAAGACCCCCGTGAAGACCCCGGTGGAAAAAGAGGGGGGTGGGGGCGGTGGCCGTTACGGACACGGACACAACCTCCGAGGAGGAACTGACCGAGAATTTGGAAGAGGCCCGGTCCTGCGGGAGGAATCCCGACGAGGGGGACGACGAGAGCGAGGGTGGCAACGACGACGAGGTTCCCGTGTCCCGTGGAGGAACAACCGTTGCTCCTGGCACGCCCGTCGCAACCCGAGCCGCAGGACAACTTGGTGGCCATTTTGACGGCAATCCAAGCCTTATGCACGGAGATAAGGACAAGACTGCCCCTACCCCGACAGACGACCCAGCTGAACCGGGTCCATCGGGAAGCCCTCCAAACAAGAGGAGGAGAATTCATCCAGTGTCCCTTCAGCCCTCACGGCCTTCTCAGCCTTTGTCACCTTCCCCGGTCCCGAGGGACGACACGGGAACAGACACGGCCACGACGGGGACGGATGACGATGGCGGTGATGAGGGACTGGCCTCCCGTCTCCGATTCCTCGGGCGTCCCCGCCTGACGAGATTGGCTCCTTCCACGTCATGATTGCCAGGGCACCTGAGCTTTTTCAGCTCTGCCCCGAAGAGAAGAAGAAGGAAGGCTTCCTCTACCCGGGGTCGGCTGTGCCCTAAGGCACAATGGGGCGGCGTCGGGGACCCAGTACTTTTTCTCGTACTGGTGCCTCTTGGCAGGTGTCGTGGACGGGTTCTTGAGGAGTGCAAGTCCATCGTCCCAGATGTCATCCAGCAACGGCACCGCGAGGACCGTCTTCCTCTTGGCCTCGCACCCCCCCGTGCGAGGCCAAGACCCCGGATTCGGTCATCTCGGCAGCGGCCAAGAAGAAAGCGGGGGGCATCGGCTTCATCTTCAACTTCCCCACCGGAAGGCGAGGGAAAGAAGCTGGATGCCGTGGGACGACGAGTCATCTTATCAGCAGCGACGACGATTAAGGCGGCCAACGCCCTAGCAATTGTGGCCCGCTACGACAGGGAATTGTGGTACAAGATCGCCCCCCCTGTTGGACTTCCTCCCGGACGACAAGAGGGCAGAGGCCCTGGCGATCCTACAGGAGGGTGAAGTGGCGTTGGACCACGCCATAACTGTGGCCACGGACATTGCCGACACCGGTTTCTGCAGTTGGGCAACAGCGTTTGCCTTCGACGGCGGGGGGTGTCTCAAGGCGACGGATTTCTGCTAGGACGTGCAAGCCAAGGTTTTGGACATGCCCTTCGACGGGAACAATCTGTTTGGAAAGACAGTGGATGAGTCGCTGCAGGCCATCCAGATCGACACAGTGACGATCCGGCCTTGGGAGTTCTGCAGCAACGGCGGCAGCCCATTTGGAACTCCGGAGGCAAGCAAGGTGCCTCCAAAGGATTCGGCGGCAGCTCCTTGACCTACCGTCACAAGAAGCCTACAGGGGACGAGGCAAGTCAGGTGGATCTCGCCGTCGTCGCCAGGGAGGCCAAGAAGGCAAGGCTGCTTCCAAGCAAGACTGAACCGGCCGTTGCGTCGGGTCCCCACCGAAGCACCCCAGTGGGTGGCCGGCTGGCGAAGTTTGTCAGCGTGTGGGAGTCCATCTCCACCGACCGTTGGGTGCTGGATGCCCTGGCTCACGGGCACACTCTGGAATTTCTAAAGAAGTGCCCCCGAATTCCTCCAGTGGCCAGGAAGGAAAACCACGTCCCTCAACTGCTTTTAGAGGTAAGGGCGATGCTCAAGAAAGGGGCCATCGAGCTCGTCCCAAAGAGGCTCTGGGGCTCCGGAGTACACTCAAAATACTTCCTCGTCAGGAAGAAGACAGGAGGTTTGCGTCCCATCCTGGACTTGCGTCGGCTAAACAAATACATCAAGGCACAGAAGTTCCAGATGGTCACCCTCCTGCACGTGCTGGGCCAGCTGGAGGAAGGCGACTTCCTATTGTCGTTGGATTTGGAGGATGCGTACTTTCACATCCCCATCCTAAAAGGACACCGAATGTTTCTCAGGTTCATAGTCCAAGGGCGGCACTACCAGTTCAAGGCCCTCCCATTCGGATTGAAGTCGGCACCTAGGGTGTTCAACAAGTGCCTAGCATCAGTGGCGGCGCGGCTGCGCCTGCAGGGGATCCACGTCTACCCCTACCTGGAAGACTGGCTCATCCAAGAAGGGACAAGGGAACTCGCCGTCGAATACACAGCAAAGACCGTCCGGCTGCTCACGGACCTGGGATTCGCCATCAACTTCCCCAAATCCCACCTGGTTCAGTCGCAGGTCGCGCTGTTTCTGGGAGCCAAGCTCGATACAGTGGCGCGACTGGCCTCGCCATCGGAGGAAAGAACGCAGGCCATCCTGGGCAAGGTACAGCATCTGCTGGCCACGGACGTGGCCAGAGCAAGGTCCATCAAATCCCTTCTCTGGATGATGTCCTCTTGCATCTATCTGGTGCGCCTGTGCAGTCTTCGGATGTGCCCTCTGCAGGAGTTCCTCGACGCCCGTTGGATTCAAGTGACGGGCAGCTTCGAGGACAAGATCTCGCTCAACAAAGTATTCCGCCAAGCAATTCGATGGTGGGGCACCCGCGCGCATCTCGCGGCGTGCACTGACTTTCAGACCCCAGCATACCAGGTGACGGTGACGACGGATGCCTCCCTGGAGGGGAGGGGAGCGCTCACCGGAGATCTTCACGCGAGAGGCCTTTGGCTCCCGGAGGAGAAGCCGCTCCACATCAACATACTGGAGCTCTGAGCAGTGTTCTGGGCCCTCAAGTCATTCCTCCCGTCCCTCAAGGGCAAGGTGGTGAGGATCTTCACCGACAACACCACCACGATGTTCTACATCCGGAAGCAGGGAGGAACCAGATCCCCAGCACTGTCCAAAGAAGCCCAGGATCTGTGGCACTGGGCCGTTGCCCAGGGGATGTTTCTGGTACCTTTTCATCTAGCAGGGATAAGAAACACCACCGCCGACTCACTCAGCAGGGAGCTGCGCTCGTGCCACGAGTGGGAACTACACCAGGATCAAGTGGATCAACACTTCCGGCGATGGGGCAAACCCCAAATCGACCTGTTCGCGACGGCGACAAACTCCAAGTGCCAGAGGTTCGCCAGCAGGTTCCCCCAGCCGAGGAGCATGGGCGATGCTTTCTCGTTCCCCTGGGACGGCCTGTTCCTGTATGCGTTCCCTCCGTTGCCGTTGCTGCTCAGGCTCATCAACCAACTCAAGAGGTCCCTGTGCAGGATGATCCTCGTCGCACCGAGGTGGCCGAGACAAATATGGTTCCCGGACTTTCTGGACTTGTCAGCGTCCCCACCAGTCAAACTGCCGACAGACACAGATCTTCTCTCCAGAGAAGGAGGCACCATTCTTCATCACGACCCAGAGTCACTGAACTTGCAGGCCTGGCTCCTGCAGCACTAGAGTTTGGAGGGTACGATATCCTGGCTGACTGCAGAGAGGTTCTTGCAAAGACCAGGGCGTCCTCAACTCTCAGGTGCTATGGACACAAGTGGAAGAGGTTCTCTGTCTGGTGCCGTGCACAGAAGATTAACCCTCTACGGATTACAGCCCCTCAGGTGCTACCATACTTACTGTTGCTGGCCAAAGCTGGACTAGCTCATGCTTCCATCAAGATACATCTGGCAGTGATTTCCCGATACACCACAACTGCAGGACGGTCGTCCCTTTGGTCTCATCGCCTGGTGAAGGAGTTTATGAAAGAACTGTTTCGATCGTTCCCGCCGGTGAAGGCTCCAGCCCCGGCGTGGGAGCTCAACGTGGTGCTGACCAGGCTCATGGGCCCGCCATTCGAGCCCTTGCATTCGGCTCTGTTGAAGTTCCTGTCATGGAAGACAGTTTTCCTTGTGGCCATCACCTCTGCACGACGTGTGGGAGAGATTCAGGCCCTATCCTGCAAGCCTCCATACTTGACTTTCCACGAGACGAGGGTAGTGCTGAGGACACACCCCTCCTTCATGCCCAAGGTGCCATCGGACTTCCATCTCAACGAGCCCTTGGTGTGACCAGTCTTTTTCCCGTCACCTTTGTCGCCGGCCGAGAGGACTTTGCACTCGCTGCATGTAGCTAGAGCGCTGAAGTTCTACGTGGACCGAACGAAGAGTTTTCGGAAGACATCACAGCTCTTTGTGAACTTTGGACCTGTGAACAAAGGGAAGGCTCTCTCGAAGGCTTCCATTTCCAGATGGCTCTCCGGCTGCATCATGCACTGTCATCGGTTGGCAAACTGACGGTTGCCCGGCCATCCGAGAGCCCATTCGACCAGAGCGACCGTTGCTACCACGGCGTTCTTGTCTGGTGTGCCCCTGCTGGACATCTGCAGGGCTGCTACGTGGAGGTCGACGCACACCTTCACGAGATTCTACTACATCGACCGGGATTCCAGGGAGGAGTCCAGAGTCGGCCAGGCAGTGCTGCGCAACCTGTTCGCTTAAGGTGAGCCTGGTGAGGAGGTAAGAGATGCTTAATGTTGAGTTTTATGTAATGCTTAATGTTTAGTCTTGCCACCTCCCGTGGTTGTGCATGTGTGTACTGCTATGTATTCTTATATTCACAAGCATGTGAATCCATGCCAGACCCCATGCTGGAGAAGGAACAAGTTACTTACCTGTAACTGTTGTTCTCCAGCATGGGTCTGGCATGGATTCAAATGCGAACCCTCCCTCCTTCCCCTCTGCGGCTCTTCACTTGGTCATACTGCCACTTTACGTGCTACCAAATCTGAGCATGGCTGCCAGGGCGGGGCTTAGGGAGAGGGCAGTCATTGGCTGGGGACAGTATGACCCAGAGACCAGTGATTGGTTACTACTAAGAAAGACAGATCAAAAACGAAACTGATACTGATTTTTTCTTTACCGAGGATTCCCAGCCTGACGACGGGGAATATTCATGAGCATGTGAATCCATGCCAGACCCATGCTGGAGAACAATAGTTACAGGTAAGTAACTTGTTCCATATTGCACAGCATGGGTCTATTCCATATCTGTGCATGCTGTGAGACTTGTTTCATGCATTGTTGCTGCTTCTCATGCACCCTTTTGACTTTTAGCATATGTTACGTTAGGTGTATGTGACTGCCATGTGCTGCAGACATGGTGGCTGCCATGTGTCAGTGTATTTACTTGTGCCTGTGGCATGCTGGGAACCCCATGGGCCCTACCTGTGCATCTGGTGGCGACTGGAGAGCATTGTGGGCTAGACGATCATGGGTACATGGCTGTGGGACTGGCAGGGTTGTTGTTGAGTGTGGCAATATGGCCATTACCATCATTGATTTGGTATGTGCATGTTGTATTGTGGTACTTGTAGTCATGTTGGTGTGGATGATTGGAACTATATGTGTGTTGCTGCTTGTCCATGCGAGCAAGTCTAACATGTGCATGCTCCATGGCCTGTAATGTGACATTGGTGTGGGGGAGTGCTGATGTACATATTTTGCGTTCACTTGTCATGCCATCCTTTGTGTAGTCATTTGCATCACCCCTGCCCCCCATTTGGACATGTGCTTCACAGTGCATGTGTACTGTCTTTTGGGGTCACCCACTATCCAGGTCCGTTGTCTTCTGTGCATCTCAATGGATGCACAGAAGTGTGCTGTTCTGTAGGACTGTGGCATTGTGGGTGGATCCAGGGTAGCGGGCACAGCAATGGGTGATGATGAGATCAGGGTTGCAGGTCACCTGCACGTTGAGGGAGTGATTGTGCTACCGGTTCCTGTATACAACCTCATGAACCTTGGGTGCCACCAATGCAACATGGGTGTAATCAATGGCTGCAATGACTTTTGGCAGTTGGGCGATGGCATAGAACCTTGCTTTCATGTTGTTGACCTGGGCCTGGGTGGTGGGCAGTGCAATATGGTGGTTCTCTTGCCGCAGTAGGGCATCCAGCACATGGGCCAGGACTGCACAGAATGTGGGCTGTGCCATGTCATGCATCATGGCCAGAGTGCTGGAAGGTGCCTGTCTCCAAGAACTGCAGGACTGCCACCAGCTTCACAGCTGTTCAGATGTTGATACTGCTCATTATGTCTTCCAGGAGTGTGCCCAGCAGATTGGTGATGGTCTCCCTGTTGAGTTGGTACGGGGTGACCACCCAGGTGTCGGTGAGGGCCCAGGTTGATGGCCTGACTCTGGGATGGGTGTACACTTTGCTTGTACAGTTGTCCTCCTCTTCCTTTTCCTCCTTCTCTTGCTCCTATCCCCCCTGTGCTCCCTGTGTCCTGTTCTAGTTGTTCTGCATCTCAAGATCCAGGTCGCAGCATGAGCAGCTGCCTGTCCCAGCTCTCAGCGAATAATGGCAGTGTGGTGTTGAAAACAGTGTGTGGGGTAGAGGTGCGCCTTATGTAGCCCTCTGGTGTGCATTGTGTACACCGGTGGCTTCATTTCCGGCACCTGTGTTCATTTGCTTCCAGCTAGATCGCAAGAGGTAATTCTTGGCTGTATTAGTGCTGGTTTTTGGCGCTAATACTGCTGTAAATGTACTTGGGATACGGCTGTAATTGCGCTTTGTGTTGTTGGTGCTATTAGCGCTGCCTGTAATTACGCTGGCTGTAATAGCACCAGCTGTAATAGCGCTGGTTCATTTTGTGTCCGGCTGTATTTGTGCCGACTCGTGATCTGGCATGGTGGTATTGGAGGCGCTAATTCCGTTACCACTATATTTAAGGGCTACTGTCCGACTCATGATGAGGCCTATAGTCCTGCTGCCTCATATCAACTCGGAGCCTTCTGCTCAGCAGCATTTGGTCACTTAGCAACTAAGATTCACCATTACTCTCCAGTGCAGCAATCGTTTTCGGCATTGTGACACCAATACACATTCCGCATGGCCAACCAATCAGTGTGGCTATGCCTCACCAAACCCCCTATGGTTACCCTGACTACCGATCAGCATTTTGTCTACTTTTAGACGACTGCCGCATACGGCTAACTTTTCCATGCCGCCTGCGCACTTTTTCAAACTACGGATTCCTTACTATGCTAACGGGCCCTATGGTAAGCAATCCTCCAAATTAGAATATATTGCATGTCCCTGGCACAACTTGTGCTAGGCAGCCATATGCTACTTCCAAGTACAAGCGCCAAATATGCTTTATATACTTGATCCTGACCACAGACATTGTCCTTGTCTTTTTTCTTTCCTTTCCTCTTCCCCCATTTCAATCATTAATGCACAGGTCCAGATGCTTGGCACCTTGCCTACAGGAGTGATTAAAAAAAAAGACACAGTTGTGTACATACACACACACATGAAGCTCCAATATTCCATGGTTCTTAGTGAAACCCACAAACAGAAATATATATTATTTGTGTTCCCTATAGAGTGTGTTTTGCTAACTACCTCTACAATACATGAGGCCGCCCTATTGAAGTTATTTGATGCTCATTCCTCTGCCGTGAACTTATGCTGAATTACAATTTCAACTGGGTAAGATTTCTCAGCCAGTGTTGGGCCTTGGTCTAGCGTAGGCCAGTCCGTGGACATTTATACAGTCCTCATTATATACAAATCCATATCTCTTTCTTCTAATGAGTAGGCAACATCTAGTTAAGATATGATTGTCTAACTGATCCAGATAAACCAATCGACCCATGTCCCTTCCTCATATGAAGTAGCACCCAGAGGTCACTATCTCCATCTACCTCTCTTGTTCACACCCTTTGTTGATATATTAAGCTCACACCCACTGAAGAACCATACAAATTATTCATTTTGTTTACATTCAGGGGTCCCCAAAGAAATAGGAAAAGGTCCTGAAGAAGGCAAAAGCCAAGTCATAGACAGTTGCCGAAACGTCACACTGGAAGACAGATAGGCTAAGAGCCATTGTCATATGGTCATTAAGGGTTTCTCAAGTGTAAACCCCGCAAAAAAACAAAAATAATTTTTTGACACAGACCTGCATTAAGATCCACTTCTTGTCCAGTCTAAACAAGTAATGATCTACACTAGGATTCACTCCTTGCTCAGCCTAAACAAGTAATATAACTACCACACTGGTACATCATACAGTGTGATCACAAGAATCTAAGTAAATTTGTGTTATGAACTGTATGTCATATATTGATGTATTGTATACATTTTAACATGTATATATCACTATGTATTAGTTCTAGGTATTGTCACTCTGTCTTGTATCCTTTTCAAGATTTTTCAATATTTGTTCCTTTTTTGTTAGTAACCATATGCTTTCACAATATCATGAATATATGAAATTGTTTACACAGGTACAATGAATAAATATATTAATTTTGTTTACAATGCACACTGGAGAATAAGGACAGGTTTCTTGAAAAAAACAACCAAAACTAAAATTACTTTCCTTTGGTTTAAGGTTCTCTTTATGCCTTTTTATTTAAATGTTGTTGTTTATGCAAACATATGTTGGGAACTCACCTATGTAATTTGCCATGAGTACGGGGCAAGCAGCGTTTACTCAATTTGCACTTCAGAGTGCTAAAGGGCGGCATACACGCATGTACGCCACCTTTTTGATCTTTACTTTTGCACTCCGCCTTGCAAATGTTGAAAATTACATATTCATTCATTTTGCCATTTGTATAGCGCCTTTCACCATAATTATGGTCCCAACTCACTGTTGGTTGAAGCCCTCAGAGAGACCAAAGTCCAGATATGGGATATTAGTAGGTGCTATTAATCCGTGTGCATTTCAGCCATTAAAGTTACGAGAGGGTGGCCAAGACCCTGCTAGTCACCCATGTCAGAATGGGATGTGAATGGGTGGAAAGTAGGTATACTATGAACTAAGCAGGGGGTTTGGGTTTAAGAGGATAGAACATTTTGTGAGTAGCTACAGTTCCCAATTTTTGTTGTGAAAGATAGCTTCATGCTTATGGCAGAGGTGTTGTGCAATAGTGTTTGTGTTATATGTAAGTGCAGAGGTGTGTGGGAGTGAGGCCGTGCTTTCGGCTAAGTTACAAAGGTGCTGGGTGCTAGGGAAAAAGTGGGTTAGCTGTACAAACAACCATGACTACCCCCTGGAATCAAACCACATGCAAAGAGTGGAGCTTAGTCTCACACATGATCTATTTGCAATAAATGAATAAACAAATAAACAAATGAGAGAATAAATAGTGGGAAACTCACCCTTTGGGTGGATTTTATAGTGATAAATTGCCATCCCTAGGTCCTTCAAGTGTAAAAACGTCCCACGTTACATGTCTAGTTGCAGTGGCAATGCCAACCCTCGTATGGTTTAGAGTTGACATACAGTTCTGACTACAATTGATGGATCAGCTGTAATTGATTATCCTCTTCCAAATTGATCCAATTGCTTGGCCTGAGGTGCGTTTAAGTGCGATGCATTGCCCACCTTCGGAGCCCGTTTGAGATCAACAACCAACACACTCTCAGTATTCTTATTATGTGCAAGTTTAGTGGATTCCTTCTTGAATCCTTCGTACGAAAAATTGCCACCTTACGTGTCTAGTTGTGGCGGCAACGCCCACGCTCATATGCTTTAGAGTTGCATACAGAGCTGACTACGAATTGAAAATTCAGCTGTAATTGATTATCCTCCTCTAATCTGATCCAATTGCTTGTCCTATGGCGCGTTTAAGTGCGATGCATTGCCCATCTCAGAGCCCATTTGAAATTAAATACAGGCCCACTTTAAGGATTCTTATCATGTGTAAGTTTACTGGATGATATGATATGATAGGTTATTTATAACGCGCTTAATAGCCAGAGGTTTCTAAGCGCCGACCTGGGGAATCAAACATGTGTTGCTCTGTGTCGTCTTGCTTCCAAGGCGAGCATTTTGCCCCTGAGCTATCCTCTCGAGACACCTTCTTGAGCCCTCTGTATGGGGTTGGCAGAGCTTGGCAGAGCTGGGGGATATGTGGTGGCCACGTTCAGACGATAGATTAGAGATGGGGCAAGGTAGCTGAAAAGATGGTGTGTGCATGGGGTGGGGAGTCTGTCTGCTGGATGAAGCTAGTGTGTGGGAGGGTGCGTGGGGTGGGGCGTGGAAGGGGGGGTCCAGGCAGCTGGAAGGAACAGCCAGTTTTTTAGGGATTTCCTGAAAGCCAGGTGATCCTCAATGAGGCGAAGAGCGAGGGGGGATTTCCAGGGGGTGGGTGCAAGGACGGAGAAGCAATTTCCTCCTAGTCTGGGGAACTTGAAGGTGGGGACTACTAGGAGGTTTGCAGAACCTGATCTGAGAGTGCGGGTGGGGTGGTAGCATGTGAGTTTGTTTTGAAGAAAATCAGGCACTTTCTTATGAACGGCACAGTGAGTAATGCAGATTGATTTTAAGGGAGGCCCGTGAGCTGATGGGCGGCCAGTGAAGTACCCTGGGGGTGGGGGATATGTGTTCTCTGGGGAGAGTGTGAGGAGTTGTCTTGCTGCAGCGTTTTGGATCCGTTGGGGCTTTCTGCGTTGAGATGCTGGTGTGCATAGATAGAGGCAATAAGAATAGTCTAGGAGTGAGAGGATGGTGGCCATGATTGTGGAGACTCTATGGGGGTAGGAGAAGCATGGAAAAATCTGCCTGAGAATGCAGAGGTGAAAGGTGCATGATCTGGAGACTGCATTGATGGGACGGAAGAGGGACATGTCTGAGCTATAAGTGCATCCTAGGTGTTTGACTGAGGGGGATGCGATTGGCGTGGGTCATAAGGAAGGCGAACAAAGGGTGGTTTGGGGAAAGAGAGCTGTTTTGCTGCAGATTAGGATTTTGGTTTTTCCATGGTTGAGGAGGAGGTGGTTGCTCGTCATCCAGTGGTCAATGTCTGAGAGGCAAGTTTCCAGATCTGGGACAGGCGAAGACAGGGATTTGGGAATCTTGAGAATGATCTGAGTGTCATCGGCGTAGTTGTATCAGGTGAGATTGTGGGAGCGGATGAACGAGAGCAGGGGCAAAGGGTAGAGGTTGAAGAGGAGAGATGATAGTAAGGCTCCCTGAGGGACTCTGTGGGGGATTGTGTGGGATGTAGAGAATAAAGAATGGAGAAAGGTTATTTGGGAGCGGTCAGCAAGGAAAGAGGAGATCCATCTAAGAGCAGAGCCCCGGAAGCCTAAGTCGAAGAGGCTGTTCTTGAAGATGGAGTAGTTGATTGTGTCAAAGGCGTGAACTATCAAATAGTCATCTTTCAAAGTCAAGAGGAGTTAGCGTTCTATTTAAGGAGGGGCTAATCTTTAAAATTGAAAAGGTGGCCATGGATGGGGAAGGTAGAATACTCCTTGTAGATATATGTTATGGTGGTTAGGTGATAATTATTGGTAGTTTATATGGTCCATGTCCTTCAAACAAATTATTATTTTTGACGGTTACCCAACTACTGCGTGACCTGCAGGGTGACACAATTATAATTGGTGGAGACTTCACTTGGGTCCTTCATCATGTTGTTGATCGCTCAGCAGCATGCAGATACACGAATCATGGGATAAGTAAAGAATTCAGTCTCTTCATTGATCGATTCATTTTAACAGACGCATGGAGGATCATACAACCCTCTAAGAGAGAATACTCTTTCTATTCACCAATGCATAATTCCTTTTCCCGGATTGATTATATACTGATTTCAGATAGGTTGACTGATGAAATATTAAGTACAAATATTAGGGAACATGAAACCTTTGATCATGCTTTATTAGATCTACAACTAACAAAGGGTGGAGAAAAATCTAACTTTCAACAATGGTGCTTGAAAACAGGTATATTAAGGGATGAGCATGAAATAACCCATTTTATGGCGTTTAATTGAGATGTTTTTCAAAGAAAACATGGGCTCTGCCGATATTCAAGTGGTTTGGGATAGTTTTAAACTTGCCCCTCTACAAAGGAAGTATGCATGAACAAAAAGTGTAGAAGACTGCCTGAAGATATCTCTTACACAGGAAGATCTGAAGCACAAAACTAATATGATGGCGGAAACGGGTATTTTTTTCATGAGACAAAAGTACTGCGACAATGGAGACAAAAGTGATAGATTACTGGCTACTAGGTTGAAAAGGATGATGGAATCTTCATGTATACAAAGTATGAGAATGCGCAAGGTGATATAGTTAAAAAAAAAAACAAAGACATTTTCAAATGTTTCCGCTCCTACTATAAAACTATATATAAGGAGGATACCTTCCCATTGGTATCAGAGTTAGAGAGTTTTTTTGATGCTTTAGATCTCCCCAAATTAAAAATTGAGGATAGAGATACATTGGATGCAGAGTTTGAATTAGGAGAGAAGTTACAGGCAATTCAAGAGCTTAGTGTTGGCAAGTCGCCGGAATTAGATGGTTTGCCGTCAGAGTTTTATAGGGCATTTGGGACAATAGCTCCCTTTCTATGTGACTCATTTAACGATTTTATATGTAAAGGGACCCTTTGTCACTCAATGAGGGAGGCTCTTATAACACTAATTGCGAAGCCAGGTAAGGACCACAAGATGTGTGGTAATTATAGACCCATCTCATTACTCAACGTGGATGTTAAAATATTTTCTAAAGTACTGGCTAATTAACTGGATAAATATATTGGGGGCCTAATACATTATTTGCAAGTGGGTTTTATGAGGAACAGATTTGGGTACGACAATATCAGGACTATTATTGACATACTGGGACTACACAAAGATGTGATTCAAGAAACAGTACTAGTTTTTATAGATGTCGAGAAGGCTTGTGAATAGAGTGAGTTGGACATATTTGGAGTACACGATGCAGAGGTTGGGTTTTGGATTACGATTTTTACAGGCGGTGAGATGTTTGCATAATGATGCCATGGCAAGGATTTGGGTCAACAATGAGGCTTTTGCCTCATTCAAACTTGAAAGAGGTACGAGGCAAGGATGCCCACTATTGCCATTTTTATTTAACATGGCTTCGGAACCTTTCATTGCTTATATACATAGAGAAATTGGTATTAGGGGTCTTAAATTTGGAGACACAGAAATTAAAGTACTGTCATATGCAGATGACATGGTGTTTATCTTGTCAAATCCGGTGGAGGGGAGTAATGCTTTGAAGAGAGCATTTAAAAGAGTGAGTAAACTCTCAGGACATAAAGTAAACTGGGAAAAGTCTGAGGTTTTCCCATTCTATGAGAGATGCAACATAGGTGATTTTGAAGAATGGAATTGTAAATGGTCAGATTCACAGGTTAAATATCTAGAAATATATCTTATAAGGGACCTCAAGAGAAGTGTTGAGATACATGTAGAAATGTTGATTGGAGATCTACTTACGTATGTCAGGAAATGGCAAAGTCTGAATCTAGGAATTTGGGCCAAGGTCAATGCCATTAAAATGACTCTGTTACCTTATACTTGGTCCATTCACTTCCTCTGCCTTTTACCAAAAAACAATTAAAAAAGATTGATAATACATTTCATAGGTTTTTGTGGGGTGAGAAGGGGATGGCGAGAATCACTAGGTATATTATGATAATTAAAGTACAGAAAGGTGGCGTTGCTTATCCGGACCTTAATGAGTATCATAGGGGCTTTATTTTAAAGAAGGCTGCCCACTATATGGACCATAGATTTATATAGATAAATATGAGCTAAATTGGCTAACAATTGAAAGGGAGGTGTTTCATCCATTGGAATTAGATAATATTTACTCAGTAGGAAGATTCCCCTCGAAGCTGAGTAGACTGTCTAATATAGATGTGACACATACAACTCTAATTAATTGGATTACTGATAATGACCAGAACATTACTTTACATTAGAAAGCTTCACTTTGGGGTAATCCTGGTCTTCAATTGGCGAATAAAACTCTATATTGGCGCAGTTGGATCCTAAAAGGTATTCTGAGGAGAGGGGACTTGGTAAGAAGGGACATGTGGTTTCCTTCTTGGAACTACAGAGGAAGTCTGGTCTGGAAAAGAGGGAGTTGAATAAGGTTAAAGAAATAAGGACACTTCTTCAACAAAGACTGAGAATGCTGTCAAGCCCATTGGAAAAACAACTGGCAGGATGTGAAATACTCGAGTCGACTCCGTGTTCAGTTTCTACTTATATCAATCTAATGCCTTTAGATGTTCCTACTATTGGGTCGTGGAGCAAATTGAAAGTAAAATGGGAAAATGAGTCACAATGTGCAATTTGGCAGGAAGAGTGGAGAAAGGTACTACAGGTGGGTTATAGGAGCAAATTAGATTTAAACCTGCGGCTTATTCACCAAATGTTTTTTTTTTTATATTGGGCACCTGTGCGTATGCATAGTTTTGATCTCCTGGACAATGAGGTATGTTGGCGGCATGGGAAGGAGAGAGGGACGTTCATATGTTATGCAATTGTTCAAGATCAAGTGGTTTTTGGGGCGATGTATTAGATAGGCTGGACCCAGCACTGTATTTAAGTTTTCCGAGAACAACCTTATCTGCAATTCTTCTGTCTGACAAAGGAAGATGTGTGATTGATAGAGGATATAGATGCCGGATTGACAAGGCTTTAATGGTCGTAGTGAATCACATTTTAAGATTGTGGAAAACTAGAAAAAAGCCGCAAGTGGAGAATTGGGTCAATGATATGCAGTTGTCAGATTTTGAAAAGTATATGTATTACAGGAGAAATCAGGAGAATGTTTATTTGGATCTCTGGTCACCCTTTAACAATTTAAATGGTTCATAAAAATAAGTTCTGCAAATGTAGTCCTAATCAAAAATGGTGTTTGCCTGTTCATACATATTTGGGTATACACTTTGTATGTGTGATGTGTGTATTATGTGGTGGCTTTTGTGTTGTCTTGTGTTTTCTTTTTATCCCCTTTTTTCTTGCTTACTTTCTTGTTTCCTTTTCCTCTTTAGTTTCTGGATCTTAGTTTCTATGCAAGCACATTGGTTGTGCCGGAGGGTTGATAGCAATATGTTGTTGATATTTTGTCAATGCACTTGATAGATATCTCAAATCCTTTAATAATTGTTAATTTAACCCTTCGATAATCTTGTAAGCTATTAATATTGATGTTTGGCTTTTGGAAAGTGTTACTAGTTGCCGATTGTGTTACCTGTTTCTGAAAATGATAAATAAAGTTCTTTTCAGATCATCCCTGATTGAGACATCGGGGGATTCAGTTCCATTGAGTGGTCTGACGCCAGACTGGGCAGAGTCAAGAAGGGCGTGGAATTCTGCGTAGAGGCTGAGCTGGCAATAGGCCGTGTGATCTATCAGTTTGGCTATGAAGTGATAATTCGAAATGAGGCGGTAATTGGAGGGAACGAGGGGGTTAAAAAAGTTGCTTTTAGTAGCGGTTTGACATGAGAGGTTTTCTATACTGCTGGGAAGAGCCCCGCTTAATGATTGTTTGATAATAGATCTGGCAAGGGTACCTGTGCAGGTGAAGGAGAGAATGTTTTTGAGGAGGGCCGGCGGGCAAGGGTCTCCCTGGGCTCCTGAGGGGCGGCTATTAGAGAGAAGCATTAAGAATTCAGGTTGGGAGACTGCTGAGAAGGAGCTGAAGATGGGTGCATGTCAGGGGGCGGTCGGCAGCGGGGGGAAGAGGTTGAAAGTTTGGTGTGATGGCAAGGTTCCTTTCAATGACTATGTTGAGGTAGTGGTCAGACAGAGAGTCGCACAGTGCTTGGGATACAGTGGGGGGAGAGGATGAGCACAGGGGGGTCTTGAACTTGGAGATAATCTCATGGAGTTCTTTGTGTGGGTTGGTTGCATTGGTAATGCAGGGCTGTAGAAAGCATTTGTGGCTTTTCTGATTTCTAATCTGTAGGCTCTTGTATGTCTAGCAAGGGTGGCTTTGTTTTGGGCAGAAGCGTTGATCTGCCAAAGGCATTCCAGGTGATGGTTGAGGGTTCTGAGGGATTTGAGGGAAGGGCTGAACCACCTGTGTGAAGGACCTGTGCGGTGGGAGGGGGGTTTTGAGGGAGATAGGGGTAAGAGCATCAGAGAGCCATTGGTCGAAGAGGTCTAGGGAGGGGTCCTTGGAGGGTGAGGTTGGGAAGAGGGGTGAGAAGGGAGTGGGATAAATCAGGGGCGATAGTTACCTTGTCCCATAGCAGGATTCTCAGGGAGTTTGTTGGGAGGCGGAGGTGGGAGGGGTCTGGAGTCAGAGCTGAGGAAAAGATAGTGGAGTGGTCTGTCCTGATGCGTGGGCAGGTGAGGTTGGACGAGCTGAACACTACATCTAGGGTGTGACGAGCAATGTGTGTGGGGCCTGATATGAGTTGGGCCATATTGAGTGCTTCCAAGCTGTAAATGAGATGAGGGGTTATGTGGCTGAAGGGGGTGTTGAACCAGATGTTCAGATCTCCTGGACGGGTAAGCGTCGGATGCATGAGGCCGCTACAGATTCACTCTGTGAGTCTGTGAAAGTTCTCTTATAGCCGGGGGTCTGTAGAGGAGGAAGAAGCTGAAGGAGAAAGAAGGTGATACTTGGTATTTTACTAACAAGGATTCACAGTCGTCACTCCAGGTTTTGTATGGGGAACCTGCCTATTCAAACCTGTATTCGTAACCTTTCAACGTCATTAATGGGGAAGTTAAAAAAAAAAAGCCATATTATAATTTGTGAACTTTCAATAAAAAGTATTTAAATAAAAACAAAAACATTTTGGGAAGCCCTTGAATTCTTGGCTCCTATTGCTGTTTTTTTTTTAATCTCTTTCTCTTGCCTTAAAAACAAGAAAAAGCCTTCACTGAAGCTCTGTGCACACCAGGTCCCTGCCTCTAGTGGTGTCCGGATAGATCAATTAGGCACACGAACAGAGAGGGTGCAAGGGTAGCTAGTGACGTCAACTGCTCTGGTCTCCCGCCCTTAAAAACACGGCATAAGTCGAGGGAACACGCGGGTGGACCGCGTCTGACCACTTTTTTCAGTGAGCGCTCCCCGTCCCCACTGTGTTTTCAAGGATTTTTTTTTTAATCATAATTTGCTGTTCCCACATGAAGTAAACAATGCTGCAGCGGATTTGATCACAAGTCACAGACGCTTAGCCCCAAGACGAATCTCTAACCATGAAGCTCTAACATTTCTCATATTGACACCTGCTACACAGGACATTTTTAGTTACAGAGTTGTAGACATAAATGGTGCGCACATTTCATACTTAGCCAAAAATGTTATGAGAAACATCTTGGCAAATGCTTATTTGTCATGTGCACTTTCTTCAAGTAGGAAAGACGGAGTAAATTAAATGTGCATATTTCACTTTAGGACATGTTCATTTCCTGTGACGTCACTTCTCATTGAGTACGTCAGAGTCCCCCACTTTTTTTTAGGACTTGAACACTGCAACTACACAGGTCCGGGTGATCGTATTCTACAAATCTATGCACCATCTACTTTTAATACCCGCGAGTGGATCGGCCGATCCCTGTGACCTCGAGATCTGTGTGTGGCGTAGATTCCTGTGCACCTGCTATCGCATTAATTGCTCTGCTCCTAGTGAGCGGGGCCTTCAGAGAGACTTGTGAGCACCAGGGTCGGACTGGGACGAGAAATAGGCCCGGACACCGAAAAAAAAGTGGCCCACCCCACGCCTCACAAAAAAGTGGCCCATCCCTCACCTCCAAAAATGTGGTCCGCAAACCATCATCCGTATCCATGAATCGTGTAATTCACAACGTTACAGCCCCAGCCCCGAGCCTAGAAACCTAATGCACACAGTGCACTTGGAGCCTGGAGGAACTGGAAAAAATGCATAAATATATATAGGATGGCATTTTGTGCGTGACGCCAGCATTAGGTAGCGCCCTGTCCTTGTGTGCGCATTAAAACACACATCATGCACAGTGACATGTAGTTAATGTTCAGTGGTGGCTGGTGAATTCTTGAACTGGAGAGTCTTAAATGTTGTCTCCAATTATGGAGCCCAAACCAAACAAGCGGTCTTGAGAGGGTTTCTTACCGAGATATTGTTTTAAAACAAAATTAAAATGTTGATAACATTTTCTTGAACATTTTGGTTAAAAAGCCAGAGTTTGCAACTGGTTTTGTATGGTAGCTGTGCTGCCTTCCACCCCGCCACCCTGGTGCAGGCGGGGGGGCGGGGGGTATGCAGTGGCGTCACTATGGTTGGTGTCACCCGGCGTGGCACCTCATGGTGTCACCCACTCCAGACTTACTCCATGGTTAGACCATTAAGTGCTCAAGGGTGGGCCCTGAGCTAACAGCAGCCGGCAGCCCCAAAACAGACCCTTATCATAGGTGAGTGGGAGATCTTTCACATGGCTGCCGGACCCCTTGCCAATGTAGCAATATAGGAGCTCTCAAGTTACGTTAGTGTTTTATATGTGGGGCCCATCACGTCCTTGGTGTTTCCTGTGCAGCTGTCTGCCACTTGCAGCTTTATATTTCCGTTATAGATGCAAGCCCCAGAATGCAGAGAAGAAATCATGACTGGGTGCAGCGTGAAAACTCCACAAAGTGCTGCATGCCATGAATCAGTGGTGCCGCGTAATACGACGCTGTGCCGCATAGTAAATTCAGTGGTGCTCAATATCTGAGGGTGCTGTTGCTGTAGCTACTAATATGGTTGTTGCTGTTCAGTGTGAGGGGCAGCACACGTGCATTGCTAAGGGTTCTGCAATTGCTAATATTAGAGCATGCATACTAAGCTCTTTCTTAGTTCACACCGAGCAAGATACGCGGGCTACTGCAGCAGAATGCTGACACATTACAGAGGCACTGGAGAAAGTGGGGTGCTGAAGGCATTTGGAGACTAAGCCGGACATTTCCTATTCAGGGGGTTTATGTGTTTGGCTTTACGGCTGGCTGGGGCGATTAATATTGTGCTGACCATTTTAATTCTGGCCAATTGTGACCATTACAATGTTGCACCTGCTACCAGTTAATACAACCACGGTAGTCCCTCACAAGTGCCTTTCCCATGCCTACACATGGCCTGGGAATGTGGGTAGGACTGGCAATAAAACAAGCATCAGCAATGCCAACAGTCTGGGCTTTTGTGTATGCATGGGAGATGCACTTACCAGGCCCTACCATAGGTGTATTAACTGACATTTGATCCAGTGGTTCAGATAATAAGGTATAAGGGACATGTAGCTGAAGTTTCCAGTACTATGGGTCGATCAAATATTTAATAAACGTATCAGTAATTCAAGCTGAAGTTATAAAGCAACAGGCAGATGCAGTAGTTTACTGCTGTGATTGCAACATGACACTAGCCAGAGCAAAGGAAATAGCAAGACTGTTGAAATATGACTATGCTATTCATGCAGCAACACTAGTTTTACCCAAACTTTACAAATGTGTTGTGTTAGCCCTCCACAGAGTTGTCCATCAAAATCAAAGTAGGTTTCATGCTCCCAAACTGGAAAACACACCAGGCCCTCAAAAGCCTGCAAAAGTCACTGTAGCCATGTACAGATCCTGATTTCAGCAGATTGCCAACGTGTTGAGCGAAAGAGTGAATTCTGTGGAAATAGAGGGGGAGGACTGATAGAAACTAGTGTTTATCAGGCGTTCATGGCAGGTCTTGGCGGAGACTTCTAGTTAATGTATGGCAGCCCTTCCCTTCTGACAGCAGCTGCCTTTACCTTGTCTCTTAAACAGTTTAAGACCTGCTAAAAAGTGCCTTCCTAATAAATAGATCCTTGACAGCAGACTGCTGGAAAGTGACAGAACTGTTCAGAATAATGTGTAGCCCAGTGTTGAGAGGTGAAAGTACTATCCTGAAAGTACAGCGGCCTGCATCCTCCTGGTGCTGGACCTTGAATGACCCCTTCATTAGGGAAACATCCCGCAGATCCAAGCCTTTCGTCCACGTATACAATTTAGGAATACAAGAAAATCCACTCACAGTTTAAGCCAGTGCTTTAAATGGGAAGATACTTGATGGTCCAGAGTACATGTGCTTCTTTCATTTGAAATTAAGCACCGGCACTTCTTAGCATGAAGCTAGTACATTTAATGGAGGAGTACCAGCACTTCTAAACAGTAAGCAGGTACTCTGGTAAAGTACCTGCACGTCTGTGTTTCCACTTCAAACACTGGTTCCAACTCCCCAGAGATGCCAGTGTGACCATGAGCCTTAGCCGCTGAAACTGATCACTCATGACACCTTGGACCATAATCACGTATCACCCCCATTGTTATCCCAGGGATAAAGCATGCAATGGGAGTTTCCTTTCATTCACTATCGGCCCTGTCCTGCGCAGTGTGATTGGGTATTGTACTATGTGGATCACTATACTAGAACATGCCACTTGAAGCACACCTCAGTCAAGATATCCTTGTCACTTCTTTGGGAAGCAGCGCCACACACCTTATCGTCCGACAATGGTTCCAATGGACATGCACTGCAGTGTGATCCAGTGGCTGTTTGCCTTGTCAAATCCGTGCAGACAAAGCTAATATGCATATATTTACAACTCTACTGTAGACAACGGACATTGCGGGGTGGGTGCTCACCTGTTTCAGGTATGCCCTGTCTAAGGACCAGCTGGAGCCAGGAGAAGAGTGTGATGGAGGGTGTCATAGCCGCTCCTGTGCAGGGGGTTCACTGTCACCATGAAAGCAGGGGGAGGCTGGGCAGTCATAGTCTCGGGCAGGTTCTGTTGAGGAGCGCCTGTCTTGTCCTCCTGATGGGTCCCATGTCTGAGTCGGCTGGGACTGTGTGTGCACTCTGCTCGGCTCCAGTTCCAGTATTCTGATAGAAAATATTCTTCACCCTGAATTGGTGGGCAGCTAGGCACATTGCAGCAATGATGCCTCATGCTCCTCTGTGCTTGAGCACCTCAGTGCACGGCATCTGCAGATTGTTACAATTGTAACCGTTAGTCAATGGTTCCTGCCTGTCCCATCCCCCTTGACACAGTCAGGTCTGGCTACCTCCAGGTGACCTCCTCTCCTGCAGTGTTTAGGCTCGCTTGAGGCTTACAAGCTGTGTTTGCTAGTTCCCGTCGACGGTCACTTCCATTGGGGAAAACGTACATGGTGTCCCCCCTGAAATGGTGTCAGGTGGGCACTGCGAGGCCCGTCCCAAGAGCGAGGCCCGGGGCAGATTGCCCCCTCGGTCTCCTCTCCTTCTGAC